>NC_138347.1:69395137-71795137 GCF_046562875.1 Panthera onca | reverse complement strand
CATCGGAGTGTCCTTCAGTGTCCTTATTACTGCCTCCTTCCCACCAAAGCCTTCCACCATGACCAGCATCAGCAGGTAAAAGCATACTGAGTAAAACCTGGAGTGGGAGTAGAGGTGAGCTTCACAGAGGGGGAGGTGGCCAGGTAAGGGGATACCTCTTTGTTGCCAAAGACATATACACTACAAAGGGTGAAGGAGAGGTGGGGCTCACTGAGGGGGTCCAGTAGGGACCAGGCATTTGGAATGTGTGAGCCAGCAAGAGGAAGAGGACAGGGTCCAGGGGCTGAGGAAGAGGGGAATTTGAACCTATGTGAACAAAATGGTGACTGAAGATGAAGAAAACCAGAAGTTCAAGAGACCCGGATTAGCACAAGTTGAAAGGGGCTAGACTCATGATCAGTTGATTTGCAGGGATTTATGGAAGGGATAGGGGATAAAAGAAGATGCAGACTCTGGAGTCCTGGGTGAGTGGGGAGCAAAAGGGTACCCACCTCAGAGCTGGGGGTGGGGCAGGACACTCACGAAGTTATGGCCATTTCTACAAGCATGAGGGAACGAGGGATCCAGAGACCAAAACAGCAGAACACAGACACGACCTGCTTGAAGACAAGCAAGAAGCTGGTTGGGGCAAGAAGGGAGTCTTTGTGCTCACCCTCTCAAATTTTTGTGGCAAAAGCTCAAGGAAGCAAAACCCGAACACATGAGGCAGCATTACTTAAAAGTGGCCATCTGGAAGAACAATCAAATCAACTAATTTTTCTTTTTAATTTAGTAGTCAGTTCCTTCTGTATCTAGGGTTAGAGACAGCTGGTCACTGTAAGTCAAAATGTCATTTTGAAGACTGTCTCATCCCATATCCCCGGAGTAGGAGTAGGTGAGTTCATCCTTGGGAGGAACTGGATCAAGATCCAGCCCTTCCTTTTCAATGCCACATGTTACTAGAGCATCTCTGATGGCTTGAGATGGCCCAGGCAGGTGTCATCTGCTAGAAAAGGACCTCAAGGGCTCCATTCTCCGCTCCAGACACACACACAGACCTTACCACAAGGAAACGGAAGTCTAATCTTATGGCCTAGGAACAAGTCAGAGACCTACACAATGGCTATCAGAGTGGGTTATAAAGGTCTATAATGCAAGGATAGAGTTGAGTTGTCCCCATGGGAAAGAAAATTCTTTGCCTCCCTCCCGTCTGAGGAACCACTGCTTGCCTGTGTAGGAAGGAAGCTTGCTTTTAACAATGATACTGTGGTGGGGAGGTAGTGAGTGGGGCTGCTGGTGGGGTGAGCAGTTTCTCTAGCTGTCTCTGAGAATTCAAAGAACTCAAGAATTCAAGCTGTGTCCCACTGCCTGTTGACCCAGGCGGGGTGTCCTGACCACAAATGGAGATTGCATTACAAACCCCCATCCTAAGTGGGTAGAGGCAGGCAACCCTTTGCTGGCTTGAAATGCTGAGTTTAGAGGAATTCCCAGAACGGTTCCTGTCTCTTGTTTAGTCCCTCCCAAAGGGCAGCTACAAGGCCCTCACCGTGGGTGCAGAGCTGCTCCAGAGCAAAGTCCTCCTCTTGATGGGGCAACGGGTGTTCTTGTACAGGTAGACAGCATCCTCCACGAAGATGGTGACCGAGCCCAGGGCAAGCAGAGTCATAATGACTGTGAGGGCAATTTCTGCAGGGCCCAAGGCTAAAGTAGAAAGAGAAGGCAGACTCTTGTTAACTAAAGACCAGGGATGAGGGGCAGAAGGTGTGGGCTTTCTCACTTGGATCTAAATTGCTTTACCATATCTGGAATTATCTGGTCTAGGCTTCGGCCCATGCAGAAGAATGGCATTTTCTTAGACCTGAGCATGTAGCTAAAAAGTAGTCATTCTTCTGAATGGATGGGAGACCAGACCAGATGATTCTAGGTATGGTAAGGCTTACCTCAACCAGGATATAGACACCAAACAAGTTTTTACATAAAGAGCAAAAATTTTGAATTAGGAGGTTGGCAGGGCCTATTCAACTTTACTACTTCCAGTAAACGGTGTCATGTTAGCAAACATGGACCAATTAACATTATAATTAAAGCAGAATGTAATGAATGGTATATACTTTAGAGCCGTTTAAATTTGACTTCAAAATTATGTCACGAAACTGGGACGTTAGGATGGGAATTTAACAAAAGAGAAACGGATACAAGTAAAGACTCCAAGGACATTTGGCTCGTGTTGGCCTCATAATTAGTCTTCAATGTGGTCCAGTAGCTCTCTTTAATGTTTCTTGCAGTCATTTGAGGCGTTGTTAAAAATTAGATGTCTGGGTCCCACCCTCAGAGATGCTGCTTTAATAGATCTGGGATGGACCCAGAAATCTGCATTTTCAACAAACTCACCTGGTAATGGTCAGAGGATAACAAACATTTTGAAAAATACTGGTGAAACTCCTCCGGCTTCACTTTTGCTAACAGGAAAAACCATTATCAGCACGATACGTGCTTCTGACTACGTGATTCATCTGTGCAACAATTAGTTTTAAAAAAAGGGTTCTGTGTTTTGGTGACTAAGCCTTGACCCTCATTTATCTTAAGTCTCTTCCCTAGTTGGTTGACCCTCTTTCCCACCACCTGTCTTGATGAGAGGAAGAAGGGGGAAAAGAAGACTGCCAGAGCCCAGTCTGTTGTCCCAGTGCATTGGGAGTAAAGTAGGAGGAAGACATTGGCTGGTCCACCCTACGTTTTGATGACTGAGGTCAGCTCAGAGAGATGAAACCAAAGCAGGGAGCAAGGAGGCCACACCACAGTAAAAGCTTGAGTCGTCATCTGGATCAGCCATGCCTGGTGCCACCACAAGGAGCAACCAGGACAAGGATGAATCTGTCAAAAAATACCACGCTGATCCTGGTTGCTCTTATTTTAGGGCACACATTTTTCTCTCTGTTGCTTTATCCAGAAGAGGCCCTTCACCTCTGACCACAGTTAGGTCGAATGACCAATCCAGAGGACCTGCATGGGGGAGGTGGCCCTTAGACTCTAGCTCCCAAGCTGGACTTGTAAAGTCAGTAGTAAACTTTTTCTATCACAGGCCATAAAAGACAGGGTTTTGCTATTTTTCTGTCCTCCTACCCAGCCCTTCCTCCACCCACCTCCGCTTAGTCAGGATACTAAGTGACTCAACTACTGGCTTGACTTTGCTGTTACTGTTTAGCTCTGCTGCCTCTTCCTCAGTTATCTCTCTGGATACTGTTCCAGAAGGCCCTGCAAGGTTTGGACATTAAAAAACTCGTTGCAGTCCTTTACTAAAAAGACTTTACCTTCTCCTCTTCAAAACTTTTAAAATATAAACATCAGAGGATTTTTAAATATGATTTTACCCTTTACAACAAAAACGAGTACTTCAAACACTCATGGAGATACCCATTAAGTCTGTCATATATCATGATAATTCTAGATAGATTAAAGGGATGTCTTTAAAAATCAAACAGGATTAGGAATGCAAGCTGGTGCAACCACTCTGGAAAACAGTGTGGAGGTTCCTCAAAAAACTAAAAATGGAAATACCCTGTGACCCAGCAATTGCACTACTAGGCATTTATCCATGGGATACAGGTGTGCTGTTTCGAAGGGACACATGCCCCCCCCCCCATGTTTAGAGCAGCACTAGCAACAATAGCCAAAGTATGGAAAGAGCCCAAATGTCCATCGATGGATGAATGGATAAAGAAGATGTGCTATATATATATATATATATATATATATATATATATATATATATATAGTGGAGTATTACTCGGCAATGAAAAAGAATGAAATCTTGCCATTTGCAACGACGTGGGTGGAACTGAAGGGTATTATGCTAAGTGAAATTAGTCAGTCAGAGAAAGACAAAAATCATATAACTTCACTCATATAAGGACTTTAAGAGACAAAACAGATGAACATAAGGGAAGGGAAACAAAAATAGTATAAAAACAGGGAGGGGGACAAAACATAAGAGACTCTTAAATATGGAGAATAAACTGAGGGTTACTGGAGGGGTAGTGGGAGGGGAGATGGGCTAAATGGGTAAGGGGCACTAAGGAATCTACTCCTGAAATCATTGTTGCACTATATGCTAACTAATTTGAATGTAAGTTAAAAAAAAAAGAAAGAAAGAAAAAAAATCAAACTGGAAAAATTGAGAGAAAAAAAAGAGAGAGAATTGTATTTTCATGAAGACTTTGGAGAGGAAAAACCTTCTTAAGCTTAGGAGTAATCTGAGAAATCACAAAGAGAATGATGGTCAAATTTAATATAAAGTGTGTAAACTTCTTTCTAAGTGTTTAAAAGAAATAGACAGCAAATGGACTGAGGGAAAAAGCTTTTTAATAAATGTGTACTCAAGTTTAAGATCTTTATTAGATAAAGAGAACTGATAACAAAAACAGGACACTTGCAAATAAATGGAAAAAGATATTAACACAGTTCAGGGCATGTGGGAAAAGAGTCAATCTGCTTAGTCGTCAGATAAGAGCAAAATAACTGTGATATATTATTTTTGTTCCATTAAAAGATAATGTTTATAATATATTGACTAATAGCCCCAAGTTATAAACAACTCAAGTGCCCAACAATACTGGAATTATTAAATAAAGTACCTAAATGAATATTAATTATCGAGATCTGAAAAATTTGTGCCATAAAAAAAATCTTTGTAAAGAATATGTAATAATTCTTGAGAAGAGTAATAACTTACTAACACTCAAAAAAACAAAAAAAAATGCATTAACAGACCCCACATATATGGTTATCTGATTTACGACAAAATTTCCACTACAATTCATGGGGAAAAGAGTGGTTTTTTTTTGAGAAAGAGTTCTGGGTTATCTGGATATCCTTTGGGGGATAAAAAAGAACATTGGCTGCTCCCTCATATCATACAAAAACACCTAAATGTGATAGTTAAAACAATAAATTTTTTAGAGGAAAACAGAGACGTATATCTTCATGACTTTGAGCTAGGCAAAGATCTTTTAAAATAGGACCCAAAAGCACTACCCATAAGTTTAAAAATCGATAAATTGGACTTTCTTAAAATTAAAAATTTTCATTTGTCGAAAGAAACCATTAAGAGAATGAAAAGACAATCTCAGACTGAGAGAAGTTACTTGCAATACAGATATCCAACAAAAGACTTGTATCTGTAATATATAAAGAATTCCTATCAGTAAGAACAAGACAACACAATGTTTTTAAATGAAGAAAAAAAAAAAAGACCTAAACAGTTACTTCACGAAAAAAAAGTACCTCAACGTTTGAGAAGCATAAAATGTGCTAAATGTCAACAGTTATCAGGGTAATACAAATGCGAGATGCCATTATATACCCACCAACAAGGCTAAAATTAAAAGGACTCATGATTCCAAGTGCTGATGAGGATAAGGAAAAAATGGAACTCTCATATATTTCAGCTGGGAGTGGCACAATGACTTTGGAAAGCAGTTGGTAGTATGCCTTTAAGCTAAACCTACCCTATGACACAGAAATTCCACTTCTGGACACCTATTCAATAGAAATGAGTGCTTAAAATCACCAGAAGAATGCTCAGAGCAGCATTATTCATAATGGCCCAAACTGGAAATAGCTCATATTGATTCAACAAGAATACAAATAAATACAGTTGATCCTTGAACAATGCACAGTTGAAAATCTGCGTATAATTTTTGTCTTCCCCAAAACTTAACTACTAATAGCCTACAGTTGACCAGAAGCCTTACTGATAACATAGTTAATTAACACTTATTTTGTATGTTATGTGTATTATATTCTGTATTCTTACAATAAAGTAACCTAGAGAAAAGAAAATGTTATGAAGAAAATCATAAGGAAGAAAAAATATATATGCACTACTATACATATATTTATTGAAAAAAATCCTCATAAGGGCGCCCGGGTGGCTCAGTTGGTTAAGCATCCTACTCTTGGTTTCGGCTCAGGTCATGATCTCATGGTTCTTAAGTTTGAGCCCCACATCGGGCCCTGTCCTGACAGTGCAGGGCCTCCTTGGGATTCTCTCTCTCTCTTTCTCTCTCTCCCTCCCTCCCTCTTTACCCCTCCCTGGCTCTCTATCTCTCTCTCTCTCTCAAAATAAATAAACTGAAAAAAAAATCCTTGTGTTAAGTGCACCCATGCAGTTCAAACTCATGTTGTTCAAAGGTCAATTGCAAATTGTGATACATTCCCATAATAGAATATCACACAGCAATTAAAAAGAATAAACTACTGATACAGGCAACAGAATGGATCAATCTTATTTTTTTTTTTTAACGTTTATTTATTTTTGAGATAGAGAGAAACAGAGCATGAATGGGGGAGGGTCAGAGAGAGGGAGACACAGAATCCGAAACAGGCTCTAGGCTCCAGGCTCCGAGCTGTCAGCACAGAGCCCGACGCGGGGCTCAAACTCACGGACCGTGAGATCATGACCTGAGCCGAAGTCTGCCGCCCAAACGACTGAGCCACCCAGGCGCCCCCAGAATGGATCAATCTTAAAAACATAATGGTGAGGGAAGGAAGACAGACACAAGAGTACATACTGTTTGGTAAACTGTTTATATAAATTGAGGAATAGGGAAAAATGATCCACAGAGGAGGTAGAGTTTAGAATAGTGGTCTCAGGCGGGCGCCTGGGTGGCTCAGTCGGTTGTGTCCAACTTCAGCTCAGGTCATGATCTCGCCGTTCCTGAGTTCTAACCCTGCATTGGGCTCTGTGCTGACAGCTCAGACCCTGAGCCTGCTTTGGATTCTGTGTCTCCCTCTCTCTCTGCCCCTCCCCAACTAGTGCTCTCTCTCTCTCAAAGATAAAAACATTTTTAAAAAATTAAAAAAAAAAAAAAAAAAAAAGAATAGTGGTATTAGAAGGCATATGAACTAAGGAGGGAGCACGAAAGACCCTACTGGATGCTGGAAGGTTCCATTTTCTTGACCGAGATGCTGGTTTCACAGATTTACACATAAGTAAAAATGCATCATATTACATACTTGAGATCATTATCCTTTACTATATGTAACTTATACCTAAAAAAATCTTATGTCAGCAAAGAAGATTGCAAAATTAGCCCAGTAAAATTATAACCATGTTTGGGGAGAGAAAGGTAGAAAAGAGTTGGAAGAAAGAGTGGGGCACTAATATCTTTATCTCACAAAATGGAAAATCAAGAAATACTGCCCTGGTTGGCAGAATAAGAAATAAACTAAATGGATAGTAAATCTAGAAAGATAACCAACCAAAAATATTAAGATAATTGTATGGAGAGAATGGGAGAAGGTCCGTGCTGTGTGTGCTAAAGCCTTATGTATCGTAGAGGCAGCCACAGTTGATGCCCAAAATTGATCCTCCGGGAAACAATGGTGTGCACGTATGGGTGATCGGCAGGTAACTATCAGAAGAACCATTAGCTGAAAAAGGAGGAAGACTAGAAATGAGAATGGATAGAGCAGAGGACTGATTGATTTGCATTAGTAGCGCTTGTGTATTATTAGAAATTTTAACCATGTTCACATACTACATTGATAAAATAAAAACATTAAAAAATCATTTCACAGAAAAATGCCTAGAAATATTAAAAGAAAATATTAAATATGCTGTCTTTGGGTGACAAGAATAGGTGAATTTTCCCTTCTTTTCTATCGTTTTCAATTATTCAATAACAAATCTGTATTTTATAACAAAACTATGTTTTTTTAAAAGGGCACATTTTGTCAAATATATAATAATGTGAAAAAACTCATATGATGTCATGCTTCTAAAAACAGGACATAAGATTGGAGGTATGGCATGATTTCAACTAATGCTAAATAAAAGCATGGAAAAAGGAACTAACACTGGGGGGGCCTGGGTGGTGCAGCTGGTTAAGCGGCCAACCTTGGCTCAGGTCATGACCTCACTGTTCCTCCAGCCCCATGTGGGGCTCCGTGCTGACAGCTGCAACAGAGCCTGGAGCCTGCTTTGGATTCTGTGTCTCCCTCTCTCTCTTTCCTTCCCCCGCTTGTGATCTCTCTCTCTATCTCTTTCACAAAAATAAATAAAACATTAAAAAAAAAAAGGGGGGGGGGAACTAACACCAAGGTATTTGCAGTGCCTGTCTCTTGAGTGGCGGGAGTATAGATGGCTCTTCCTCCTTCTACTTTTCTGGATTTTCAGATTTACTGAATCTGAATTATTTTTTACAACGGAAATATTTATGTTAAAAAAAAAATACTCACAAAAGATAAAGTCCAGATAGGCAGATACCAAAATTAATTCAGTAGATTTCTAAAAACTCAGGTCCGTTGTTGGAAAGGTAAGTCACTTCTGGAGGTCGCTCAGGGCCTGACTTCCCCACCCCTCCTTGACCTTGTCCTCACCAGCTCAGGGAGAGCCCTTTCAAAAGCCATTCAAGGCCAAAGCCCTTCCCAGTCTTCACTGTCTTCTTCTTCTTCTTCTTTTTTTTTTTTTGTTTATTTATTTTTGAGAGACAGACAGAGACAGAGACAGATAATAAACTAGGGAGGTGCAGAGAGAAGGGGAGACACAAATTCCAAAGCAGGCTCCAGGCTCTGAACTGTCAGCACAGACCCTGAAGCAGAGCTCAAACTCAGGAATCTGGTCACGAACCATGGTCATAAATGAGACCATGACCTGAGCCGAAGTCAGCCCTTAACCACTTGAGCCACCCTGATGCACCGCCCGCCCCCCCACCACTTTTTTTTTTTTTTAATTTTCCCAGTCTTAACTGTCTTGACTGCTCCCTCCTCCTTGAAAATCTGCCCCACCTTGACGCCCAGAACCACGGTCCCCTTCCTGACCTCTGTCCCTAGGTCTCGGGCACTGATCCCTCATCCTCTCCCACACCCTGTGTTTTCCAATCTCAAACATCAGCTCAACTCTTCTCTGTTTATTGAGGTTTGGGATTTCCCTACCCCTCCTTCAGCCTCCCAATAGCCATAGAAGCTGTGCCCACCTCCAGAACTTGGTAGCACTTGGTTTCTGCCCATTCAGCTTTTCTCCCTGTATTGCCAGTGGCTGGCTTCTCCTCCATGAGCTCTCCGCTCAAATGCCCCTTCTCAGCCAGCCTTCTCTGAGTGTGCTATTGTCCTCATTTGCCTCTCACGGTGAAGTTATTTACATATTTATTTACTTGCCTATTTTCTGCTGCCTTCTCCTGCGCCCCTCCCCCAACTGTGTAAACTCCAAGAAGGCAGGGACTTTGTCAAGCTTGTTTGTTCTCTGTTCCATCTCTAAGTGCCTGGAAAAGCAACTGTGGCTATTTGTTGAATGAAAGAAATAACCCCGTGAGAATTCCTATGGATCATCCCCTTTTTATAGCCTTTTCTAGGAAACCAGGCTTAGAGAGTCAAGCACCTTGGCCATGGTCACACAACCTGGAAGTTATGGGGCTGGGATTTCAATCCAGGGGTTTCTGGCTAGGCCCACATTGACTCTTGGTGTGTGTTCACATGACTATGGAAAGGAATGTGGAGTGCTATAAATGATCCAATGCAACCCTAAAAAGTTGTTTCAGTTTATGAAGGTGGGTTGGGGGCATATTCTGACTGTTCAGTACCCAAATGCTTTTGCAATCTCTTCTAACTGCTGGCTTCGGCACTTTATATTCTTTCTCATACTTGTGCCATCTGCAGGCTCTTGTATCCACTGCCGCAGCACAAAAGCTAAGAAAGAGAGCTCCTGCTCTCCATGAAACTCATATATCTTCTTTGAAGATCGTCCCCGATCTTATTTTTTCGCATCTTAACAGATATTATGGGACAAAAGTGTTCTATGGCCAAAGGATTTGTGGAAATGCCTTAAACAAAATTAAACCTGTTTCTTCCCATACTCAACTTTTTAATCTGATTTACACTGTTAATTTCCTACTGGAGGTTATAGAATACAGATTTTACAAAACTTATTTTTGTAGATTCTGTGTTCATGAAGCACTACTTGAGATTAGTACTCCAAGGGACACACTGTGGGAAATGCTTGTCTAACTGGCCATTTTGAATACAATTATACCTTTAGCAACTAGCAAATGTCCCACTGTCTCTGAAATAGTGAAGATTACTTTTTTTTTTTTTAATAATGAAAACAATATAAGGACATTAAAATTTTGGAAGAGTATGATCCATAATTCCAGCTAGTTCCTAACCAAAAGTTATTTTCATTTTTGCATTTTGTTTTCATGGAAGTTAAGAACACAGTCTCTGGAATCAGAGTCCAGAGAAAAATTCCACTTACTACTTGCTCTTGACCTTGGACAGGTTATTCATTCTCTCATTAACCTCTTAGCACAGCACCTGGCATGTAGTATTTGTTCAATAAAAAGTAGCTTTAAAAAACACCCTGGTTAAAGTGCATACATATTATATTACTACAATAGTATAATTTTATAGTATAATAAAATTTTATACTTTTAAAACGAACATCTCATCACAGCCTGTCAAAAATGATTTTTTATAAATTAAAATAATTTATTAAATTACAAAAATTTCAAAAATAAAGAGAATAGAGCAAACATGAATATACCCATAACCCATTTTAAAGAGTGTTACAATATTGCCAATTTTGCCTCAAAAGTTATTTTTAGAAAAAAAAAAAAACATTACAGATGTATCTGAAGGCCCCTGTACACACCCCCTGGATCATTTTCCCTTCTGCACCTCACCTCTCAGAGCTAACTACTGTTCTGAAATTAGTGTATATCTTTTTCATTTACGTTTTAGTTTTTCACAACGTATGTGCATATTCAACATACTATATTGCTTTGTATTTAAAAAAATCTGTATGGTGGTGCCTGCGTGGTTCAGTTGGTTAAGCTTCCCACTCTTGATCTCAGCTCAGGTCTTGATCTCAGAGTTGTGAGTTCAAGCTCTGTGTTGGGCTCCACACTGGGTGTGAAACCCACTTAATAAATAAATAAATTAATTAATTAATTAATAAAAAATCTATATAAATGGCATCATCCTGCAAAATGCTTTTTTCCACACAACATTATTTTCATGATATTATTCTCATATGATAAACAAATGCTTCAATATGTACTCTTGGACATGTCTCCTTAGCACATATAGGAGAGTTCCCTTATTTTATTTATTTATTTATTTATTTATTTATTTATTCATTCATTTTGAGAGAGAGAGAGAGAGAGTGAGCCAGGGAGAGGGGCAAAGGGAGATAGAATTCCAAACAGGCTCCATACTCAAGGCAGAGCCCAATGCAGGGCTTGATCCCAAGACCCTGGGATCATGACCTGAGCTGAAATCAAGAGTGGGATGCTCAACAGACTGAGCTATGCAGGTGCCCCTAGGACAGTTCCTTTATGCATACACCTAAAATCAGAATTTCTGGGCTGGAGGAGATGAGCATCTTCAGTGCTGTAGAGAGCTAATCAGTCTCCACAGTGGTTGTCCCCATTATACTCCCACCAGCAGCCCACAAGTGCTCACTGTTACCTCAAATTCATTGTAGTCAAATGACGTGCTATTGTTTAATTCAGGGCTCCTTAAATCCTAACAAAATAGAATATCTTTTTGTATATTTATTGGTCATTAGTGTTTCTTCTGCTATGAGCTATCCGTTCACATATTTTACACAACTTTTATTGGGTAATTTTTCTTATACTGACTACTTATCCCTTGTTGGTTAGGGCTTGAAAATATCTTCTCCCAGTCTATGGTTTGGCTTTTAGCATTGTTTATAGTGTTTATAGTTATATAGAAGTTTGTTTGTTTGTTTATGTAGCCAATCTCCATGATCATTTGTGCTTTTTTGTGTTTTATTTAAGAAATTCTCTACTTCCAATCATAAAGATACCTTTCTGTGTTTTCTTTTGTAAAAAAGTTTGCATTTTATATTTAGGTATTTAAGCTGTGTGGATTGAAGATACTTTGGAGCTATATTGCAATAGGGACAGATACATAGTCCAGGTGACTTCTTGAAGAGTCCATTCTGTCCGCTGAGGTGTGTAATGTCCTGTCATAGAGCACATTCCCCAGTGGGCTCTCTTTCTGGGCATTCTGTTCTGTTCCATTTTCCACTTGTTTGGACCCTTGCACTTACTGCCTCATGGCTTAGTCTTCTTGTAAGCCTTAATCCCTGGGAGGGCAGGTACGCTCCTTGCATTTTTTCAAAATTGTCTTGCTTTTCTTGGCCCTTCACTCTTTCACATAAATGTTTGGATCAGCCCATTAAAAAAAAAATCCTGTAGGGATTACAATTGCAGTCATATCACAGGCATTTCAAAAACAGATTATTGGGGGCACCTGGGTGGCTCATTGGGTTAAGCGTCCAACTTCGTCTCAGGTCATGATCTTACAGCTCATGAGTTTGTGCCCCCCATCAGGCTCTGTGCTGACAGCTCGGAGCCTGGAGCCTGCTTCAGATTCTGTGTCCCCCGCCTCCTCACCTGCTTGTGTTCTCTCTCTCTCTCTCTCTCAAAAATAAATGAATAAACATTAAAAAAACCCAGATTACTGAAAGTTTCCACAGTTCTTCCAAAATAGCTTTTTCTTAAATGGCATCGAATTTAAGGAGCAACGGTTTACTAACAGAGGAGGAAGGGTTCTTGCCACATCCTCAGTGGGTGCCTCTTCCTGGCTTCCTGACTCTTAGTGTCATGTCATTACCCTGCCCAGCTCCCCAGGTCTTTTTTTCCTTCGCTTCCGTCACGGTCTCTTTTTCCTTCGCTCACCTTGTATCGGTATTGACCAGATTGCCTGCTCTTTCTTTAGATAACCTTTGTCTTCCAAACTTCCCTTCCTTTCCCTGACACCGTTCTGGCTCAGACTCTCATTCCTCATGCTGGGCTGGGGCAATAACCTCCAATTTACGCCCCTGCTTCTCAAGGCTCTTCTTCCCTGAAGTCCATCCTGATTACTGATTAATTACCTTGAAGCACTCTCTAGCCCCTCCCAGTCTAGAGCCCTCACTGGCTCCTTCTCTCCACAGGATAAAGTACAACTTCTCTGCCTGCCGCTCATCAGGCCCCACCTCACCTGTCCAGCCCTCTCAGTTGTCCTCTGCCTCCTCACCAGCGACCTGGAATCCTGCCAGATCAAGCTCCTCAGTGTGTGGAGAATCTGCCTGCTCATTCTGCCTCCACCACCACCTCAGCAGTGCCCACTGCCTGCTCTCCACTCTCCAGTTTGCTTACCCGTTCCGACATTCCACGCCCTCCCCCCCGCAAACAGGCAGCTCGCAAGACTACCGGACCCAGTATGGTCTCCCTACTTTGAACATCTTTGGTGCTCCCATTCGCACATTCCGCGGCAAAGCCATGTGAGATCGATTTTTACTGTGTGAGGCAGGGTTTCTCAACCTCAGCGCTATTGACACTTTGGCCAAGACAACTCCTTGCTGTGGGGGGCTTTCCTTTGTATTCAGGGCAGCATCCTTGGCCTCTCCCCACCAGGTGCCAATAGCACCCTCTAGCTGTGGCAAATGAACTGTCTCTAGACATTGCCAGAAGTTCCCTGGGGGACAAAATTGCCTCTGGTTGACAACTGCTCATCTAAGGGAAGAGCCGCACTCTGAACAAGAGGTTCCTGGAGCCGGACGCGGCAGCTACGTACTGGCACAAACCCCACAGCAGCTGCAAAGC
The DNA here is from genome assembly GCF_046562875.1 of Panthera onca. NCBI lineage: Eukaryota > Metazoa > Chordata > Mammalia > Carnivora > Felidae > Panthera > Panthera onca. The sequence continues at coordinate 71,781,548 of NC_138347.1, read as the reverse complement.
CTCTCTGGACACCCCGGCAGTTGTCATTTGCTCTGAAACAAGGCTGAGCTTTGTCCAAGCACATGCCCGTGTCTGCCTTCTAATCCACACTGACCACATCCTGTTGTTCGGAAAGTCTGTGCACTGAGGTGACGACATCAAGAAGGAGGCTGGGGAAAAAACAGTAAGGATTCCATAGAGACACAGACTCCTATTCATGAAAGTCTGAGAGGTGGTTAATCATGCCGTAGGAAGACAAAATACAATATGGGCGGGAGCCACATTTGCTATAACGGTGCTGGGGTCATCTGGTTGTCATATTTTAGGTGGCCAGGAAATAAATGGCTTTTCACGTTCAAAAGCGATTCAGTATAAGATCTAGTTGTCCAACACTGTCAGAGTATTTGTACAGGTTCCCCTAAGTGTTAAGAACATTATTCATAATAACCACCCCTCTAGAATGATGCAGACCCTTTCCCAAAGCAGCTCTTATACAGTCCCCTAGGGGATTTGTTGGGTCTTGCATCATTTCGGCACCATCTCGATTCCCTGGATGGCTCTGGGATTTGAAAAATGCTCCAAGCCAGCGTCCCCAACTTGAATGAGCTTTGAGATTGGGGTTTGTGGGAGGCCCAACATGCAGCTGTGTCTCCCTGGCTAGGTGGTCATGCCCTTCTTTTGGCCTATTGGCTCCTTAAGGGGTTGTTCTTCCCCAAGGCCTTAACCATGATATATAGATACTCTCCAGGCTGGCCAGCTCAGGACCACCTGTCTTCAGCTTCCCTCAGCTGTCCCAGCTTCCTGCCGGGGTGCTCATGTCCTCCTTTTGGTTCTCTCTGGGGAGGGGCCTTGACTTACCTCTCAGAAGCTGGGCAGCAGTGGGAGCGAGAGAGAAGCAGGCAGAGGGGATGCTGAAATTAGTTTTCAGCACCTCCAGAAGATCTGCTGTGTACCTGTAGAGACACCAACCTACATTCAGAATATGAGGATTGGGGAGGCGGGGAGGGACCAGAAGGAACATCAGTTATTTGACACTCCCGCAAACACTCCTGAGTTTGGGCTGCTTGTACATTTCCCCTTGGCGCCTGATTCTTAGAGGAAATTGGCCCAGGCTAGTGTGTAAGGCAGGTGCCGCCTAGGCCAGGGGCAGGATTGGCCTAGGTGCCCAAAGGGCCCACAGTTCACTCTCTCCACTTCCACTGGGGCAGCAGTCCAGTGGCTGACAATAGAGAAAGAACAGAGCCTCACAGAAAGAGTGGACCCTTAGCACCAGGGGTGAGTCCACAGCTGGATGGGGCTCTGTGCATGCCCTTCACAGCCCCTACCTCTGAGACTTTTCTCTTCCCAGTTGAGGGACAAAACCAAGGCTCTTAAAGATCACACACTGGCCCAAACCCACAGGACCTTGGGGACAGCCAAACCATTATTAGTCTGCCTCATTCTGTGTCCTGGGAGCCAAAGGACCTAAGAGGGAGGGAGGGACAGTCCAATGAGATAGGGGCCTCCACGGCTTAGCAACTGGCTCCTGGCTCTGGGCCTGCTACCCTCACTCACCTGGGGTCAAGTTTTATCTGAGTCCTGTCTGGCTCCATCGTCTTCTCCCCCTGTCTGGCTTTCCAGCAGGCACTGAGGGGCAAGAAGGGGCAGGAAGGTGGGGGCCCTGAAGGAGGCGGCTCCCGCTGGTTCTGCTGCCTGCTGGACTCTCTCAGAGGACCTGGGCCATGTGTAGGTGGAGTGACAGAGTCTTCGTCTCTGACTCCCTTTTCTCGGGCTTTCTGTGCCGCAAATCCCTAGAACCTATCTCAGAGTTCACCCTGGAGGAATTTGATCCTTTTGACTGGCTAATTCCCCCCCCCCCCCCCCCCCCCGCCCCTTGCTGACTCCTCCCTCTCTCTAGGTGTGGTCCTTCCTTCCTCCCTCCCACAGATCCCTTTAGCCACCCTTTGCTGCTACCAACCCTCATCCTACACCTCCTCTAAGGAGTCTTCTAGGGTGATGATAGGAGTAAAGTTCTGTATCCTCCTTGCAATACTACTGGTCAGCAGCCCCCTTTCTCCCAGGACCTGTCTGGAACTCAGTCTCTGGTCCCCTAGAGATGGGAGAGTCAGGGCCAATTCCAAGACTGTGCTGTGCTGGCACTGTTGGCCTGGCAGGCAGAAGGAAGGACGAGCTGGAAAAGCCAGGCGAGGCCCATGTGGGTTTCCCAAAGCTCAGCCCAGCTCATGTTGATGATGGGTGTATTCGGCCAAACAGCAGCCCAAGATGCAGCAAAGGTACAGAGGCAGAGTTGCTGAGTTAGATTTCTGAGAAATTTTATAGATTCTGAAAAGTTGTGCCAAATGATATGTTTTCTGAACTATTGTGTTGATTAGAGAACTATGTTCTCTTCCCTCTCCAAGTAGATTTAAAAGTATTTGAATCCAAGCATAGTACCCTTAGGTTCCCGGAATAGGGTCTAATACATCCTAAGTGCTCTTTAGAGCTGCTTACACGACTGGGGAGCCTGGGTGGCTCAGTGGTTAAGCGTCTGACTTCAGCTCAGGTCATGATCTCATGGTTTGTGAGTTCGAGCCCCGCGTCGGGCTCTGTGCTGACAGCTCTGAGCCTAGAGCCTGTGTGTGTGTCTCTCTCTCTGCCCCTCCCCTGCTTGCTGTCCCTCAAAAATAAATAAACATTAAAAAAAAAAAAAAAGAACCGCTTACATGACTGACGAAATAATAAAAGCACAACAACAGCAGCAGCAAACGTTTACTGAGAATTTGGGGTGCACCAGGCGCTGTAGAAAATGCAGTATGTTCCTTATCTCACTGCAACTTTGCAACCAGTCTTGTAAAGTAAGTACTGTCTTTATTCACATTTTACAGGTGAAGAAACGGAGGCTCAGAGAAGTTATGACATCAGGTTGGATGGAGAGCCATGGGAGTGTAGAGAGAGGCAGAAGGGACCTAGACTAGGAGCTCCGTTGAGGTTCAGGTAAGAAAAGGGCCCATGAGAGGGTCAAGAGAGTTGATTCCGGGATGGGGAGGAGATACAATCAGAGGAAGCAGTCAGTGATGTGGTGTGAAGAGGACACCCACTCCTGTCCCCACACACCTAAAAATATCCCCCAAGGGTCAAGCGCAGTTCTCTCCCTCTTTCGCTCTCCTCCTAAAGTACAACTCTTGGGACAGGACAGTGTAGTCTCAGGGACTCGGTTGCCTTCTGAGGTGGAGGCAAGGGCACAGCAAGGAAAACAAAGGCATTGACCTGGAGAGGGTCACTTGCCTTGGTTCCACCCTGACAAAGCCAAGAGACAGGGCTGACTCAGCTTCCTCAGCAGTTGCCACAGGAATGCTCCCTGGGTCATTCCTCTCTAGCCTGGTGAGAGGCCTTGAGCTTAATTGCCCAAAGCCCTGAACTTTAGACTTCCTTAGAGCAGATAGCAGGGTGTTGAAGATGTTCTCTGAAATTCCTTCAGGACAGAATGGTGGGAGGGGGAGGCAGGGGGAGGGGGACGAAGAACCAGAGGGGGTCAGGAAGGGATGGCAGCCAAGACTGACACCGCGTTTATGCAGCTAAGCAGCAGGGACTGGGAGGCTCAGGGGAGACTGGTTAATTCTTAGGTCCGATGACGAGGGAGGGAGGAATGGCAGGGTGTTGGTGAGAGGGAGGGCTTTCACTCTGAGTGGGTACTTCTGCCCCACCCAGAATCCCTAGGTGGCTGTCTATGCAGTGTGACCCACGGATAGTCCAGGGCAATGACGTCCTGACTCAAGGCCAGCCCACCCCTAGCTAAGATATGGCAAGAGGAGAGCTGGACCTGCCAGTCACGTTCTTCCCTTGCTAATTTCGGACCGCTGGCTGTCACACCCTGAATTTTAGACCCAAGAAGAATGACTCACTCTTCTTCTTCTTCTTTTTTTTTTTTTTTTGCTTAAATAGTCTCACAAAATTGCATGATTATATGATGGGACACACCTATCACTTCAATGTTGGTTCTCTTGGTGTAAGGATCATTTTTGAAAAATCATAGTATAAAAACCCCATAAATTTCATCAGTTTTCTTCAGGGGTCCTCAATCATTTGATATTTAAAGGCCATTGTCTCTTTTTAAAAAAAAATTTCTTGAGGTAAAATTCACATAACATAAAATTCACCAGTTTAGTCATTATAAAGTATAAAATTCAGTGTTTTTTAAAAGAATTTTTAACATTTATATATTTTTGAGAGAAAGAGAGAGACAGAGTGTGAGCAGGGGAGGGGCAGAGAGACGGAAACACAGAATCTGAAGCAGGCTCCAGGCTCTGAGCAAGTGTTCAGCACAGAGCCTGACTTGAGGCTTGAACTCATGAACACGAGATCATGACCTGAGCTGAAGTCAGATGCTTAACCAACTGACCCACCCAGGTGCCCCTAATTCAGTGGTTTTTTAGTGTATTTATAATGTTGTGCAACTATCACCATTACTCTAATTGCAGAAAATTTCCATCAGCCCAAAAAGAAACCTCCTACTTCCCAATTCTTCCTTCTTCCCATCCCCTGGCAACCACTAATCTACTTCCTCTCTCTATGGATTTGCCTATTCTGGCAAATAGGCAATTCTGGCAAATGATTCTACTAAATAGAATCATATGGGGGCTCCTGGGTGGCTCAGTTGGTTGAGCGTCTGACTCTTGATTTTGGCTTGAGTCATAATTCCAGGATTGTGGGATCGAACCCCATGTTGGACACTGAGCATGGAGCCTGCTTGAGACTCTCTCTCTCTCTCTCTCTCTCTCTCTTCTCTCTGCCCCTTTCTCCCACTCATGCTCTGTCTCTCTAAAAATAAAAGATATAATCATACAATTTGGCGTTTTATGCCTGACTTTTTTCATGGGACATGTTTTCAAGGTTCATCCATGTTGCAGCAGGTACCAGTTCTCTGCTCCTTCTTATGGTTGAATAATATTCCATTGGGTGGACATACCTTATTTAGTTTACCCATTCATCAGTGAATGGGCATTTGGGTTATTTCCATTTTTTGGCTATGAATAATGCTGCTACTTTCCTGAACTCATTTATTAGCTCTGATATTGTGTATGTGTGTGCGTGCATGTGTGTGTGTGTGTGTGTGTTCTTTAAGGTTTCCTATATACAAAATTGTGTTTGCAAATAGAGATTTTGGAGATTTGCAGTGTAGATGCCCTTTCTTTCTTTCTTTCTTTCTTTCTTTCTTTCCCTCCCTCTCTCCCTCTCTTCCTTCCTTCCTTCCTTCCTTCCCTCCCTAGTTGCTCTAACTACAAATTCCAGTACAATGTTAAATAAAAGTGGCAAAAACAAGCATCCCTGTCTTGTTCCTGATCTTATAAGGAAAGCTTTCAGTCTTTCATCATTAAGTGTAATGTTAGCTGTGGGTTTTTCATAAATGCCTTTTTTTGGGAAACATCCTTTCTATTCCTAGGCTGTGGAGTGTTTTAATCATGGAATGGTATTGGATTTTGCCAAATGCCTTTTCTTCATTAAGATGACCATATATATTTTTTCCTTCATTCTGTTAATGTGGTGTAGTACGCTGATTTATGTGTGTTGGACCGCTCTTGGGTTCCTGGAATAAATCCCACTTGGTCATGGTGTATAATCTTTTAATATGCTTCTGGATTCAGTTTGCTAGTATTTCACCAAAGATTTTTGCATCCATATTGATAAAGGATATTAGTCTGTAGGGGATTTTTTGTGATGTCTTCAGCTGGCTTTGGTGTCATGGTAATATTGACATCACAGAATGAGGTAGGAAGGTGTTCCTTTCTCTTCTGTTTCTTGGAAGAGTTTGAGGAGGATTGGTGTTCATTTTTTAATGTCATATAGAATTTACTAGTGAAGCTATCAGCCATTCTTTTTTTTGAAGAGCCTACTAGGCTGTCAACCTTGTTGATTTTCCCTTTCTGAACTTTTAGCTGTTTTAGACTAGCTCCTTATTGATTGATGACCTTTTGGGTGATTTAAATGATGTTCCAATATCACTTATATCAGTATAAAACTCTGCTTTTTTTTTTTGCAAGATTTTAAGTGTTACTTGGTAGTAAATTGTCATTGTACTTGCATTGTTTTGCATTACAGTTGGAAAAGGAAGATGTTATTTTTTAAGTTTATTTATTTTGAGAGAGAGACAAAGCAAAGGAAGGGGCAGAGAGAAAGGGAGAGAGAGAATCCCAAGCAGGCTCTGCACTGCCAGTATAGAGCCCGACATGGGGTTAGAATCCATGAACTGTGAGATCACAACCTGAGCTGAAGTCAAGAGCTGGACGCTTAACCAACTGAGCCACGCAGGCACCCCAGAAGATGCTAGTTTTAATGAAAGGTGATGTTTGAGGGAGGCCTCATTTCTTATTCATCATTTAATACTTTTGCATTTATTTGTTGTTTACTACATAGCATCATAAATTTAGGGATTCAGATAATGACAACTAAGTATGCAAGAAGCAGGGGCACCTGGGTGACTCAGTTGGTTAAGCGACTGACTCTTGGTTTCAGCTCAGGTCATGATCTCAGGGTTCCTGAGCTTGAGCCCTGCGTCAGGCTCCATGCTGGGCACCTGCTTGGGATTCTCTCTCTCCCTCCTTCTCTGTCCCTCCCTGTTCAAACTCTCTCTCTCAAAATAAATAAATTTTTAAAAAATGCAAACCCCCCCCCCCAAACCCTGGATTCTAAAACTACAAACATCAAAATATATGGTGCTAAATTCAATAAATAGATAAAACAAAAAATTTGCAAATGGACTTTAGAGATTAGCATGCACGATGTTCATTAGGGAATAATTTTAGGATCAATGCCTGTAAAAACAAAGGAAAGGAAACAGGACTGAGCAGAGGAGAAGTCAGCCTGTGCTAAGAGCCCAACAATATCCTTAGCCAAGGTATAGGTCACACAGGGGCTGGATGGCCCTTCAGAATGGTTGTACACGGAGAGTAGTTGTGCACTGAGAAAAGTGTGTGGGCCTTTATACTGTATATTGCTCACTCCTTGGATGCAAACTGCTATGGAAGGAGGCGGAACCTTGGGTGAGGTCACTTTCTCTAGGGGAGGCACTCCCCAAAGCTGAGTCTGTCTTCTAGCAGCTGGGGGATAAGTTCTTCATTCCTGAGGGTGTCTGGAAGGCACCTCCCAGTGCTGCCCACAGATCATAGTATATATGAAAAATTTAGAATCTGATGTAAGAGAGAAAAGAAAGCTTACTCAAAACTACTGCTGGAATAATCGATTATAATGATATGAGAAAAATACACTTCAAGCCTTTACCTTCTATTTTATCCTTACATTAGTTTCAGATTAAAGAATTAAATGGAAGAGAACACAAGAAATACAGCTAAATATTCATCAGACAGGAGAGGGGAAAAGTAAGGTAAAATAATGCTAAGGAAATGATAAATAGATTTGATTACATAAAAACAACACAAGGGGGTACGTGGGTGGCTCAGTCAGACTCTTGATCTCAGCTCAGGTCTTGATCTCAGGGTCGTGAGTTCAAGCCCTGCATTGGGCTCCACGCTAGGCATGAAGCCTACCTAAAAAAAAAGAGAGAGAGAGAAACCACAAAAACTTTACGTGAAAAATTACACACACAATTAAAAGGCAAACAACAAACTGGGAATATATTTGCAATAAATACAGTCAAATTTTTTTTATGTGAAAGAGCTCCTGTAAATCAGGAAGAAAAAGCCAATGCTTCCACCAAAGACAAAATGAACACCTGTTAGGATGGATATTATTTAAAAAAAACAAAAAACAAAAAAATGTTAGCAAGGACGTGGAGAAATTGGAACCTTGTGCATTGTTGGTGAGAATGTAAAATAGTACAGCTGCTGTGGAAAATCCTCTGGCAGCCCCTCAAAATATGAAACATACGACTACATATGATCCAGAAATTCTGCTTCTGGATATGTACTCAAAAGGATGGGAAACAGGGACTTGAGTAGATATTTGCACCCCCACGTTCATAGCAGCATTATTCACAACAGCTCAGAGGTGGAAACAACCTAAATGCCATCAACAGGTGAACAAGACAAACCAAATGTGGCAAATACATACAATGAAATATTATTCAGCCTGGAAAAGGAAGGGAATTCTGACACCTGCTGCAACATACCAACTTTCAGGACGGCTAAAGGCCAATGATGAACCTTGAGGACACGATGCTGAGTGGAAAAAGCCAGACATAAGAGGACAGGTATTGTGTGATTCCACTTATATGAGGGACCAACAATAGTCAAATACAGAGACAGAAAGCAGAGCAGTGGTTACCGGATGGGGCAGGGGCGATTGAGGAGTCACTGCGTAGTGGGTACGGAGTTTCTGTTCAGGATGATGGAAGAAGACTGAAATGGGTGATGGTGAAGGCTGTACAACATTGTGAATATACTTAACTGGATACTAGAAAGTGGTTAAAATGATCAATTTTATGTTATGTACATTTATCACCCATGAAAAAAGAGAAAAATAGCCCAACATTTCTACACTGAGATAAAGCAAAAGATGGAAAAGGGCAATTCACAAGACGACTACAATAAGATGACCTCTGGGTGTATAAGAATACTTAACTTCATAAGCAGCTTAAGGAGATATAAATGAAATGATCAAGGTAACATTTGTCATCTATAAAATTTGAGAAATTATTTTATGTTGTATTTGATTATAGTGTTAGTATTATCATATGCTTATGCTCATAACAGCAGTGTGAACATGCACAAACCTTCTGGCAAGTATCTTGCAAATTATGCCAAAGGTGTTTTAAATATTCATATCTGTTGACCCAAAGTGCACCTGTGAGGGGTGTACACTGAGGAAACAGCCGGAGAGGCAGGCAGAGTCACCACTTGAGCAAAAGAACAGAGGAAGCGAGATCTTCACTTATCACGTTTGTGGCAAAGAATTCCAGGGAAACGGGAGAGCAAGTGTAAAGGACCCAGGACTGGAGAATGCCGGGTGTGTTTGAGGAACAGCAAGGAGGCTAGTGTGCCTGGCTGATGTGGAGTGAGCAAGGGGCTGAGTGTTAGGAAATGAGGACAGAAAGTTAGAGGAGCCAGGTCAGGGAGGGCCTTGAAGGCCACGGTAAGGACTTTGGATTTTCCTCTGAGTGACCTATGAAGCAGTTGGAAGGTTCCAACCAGAGGCCATGAGCTAAGTTCTAAAAGGAGCACTGGCTGCTATTTGGAACAGAGTCCATTAAAGGCCAAGGACAGAAGAGGCACGGGGCAGTTACAAGGTTATCAGAATATCCAGGCAAGAGAGGGTGATGGCTTGGACTTGAGAGATTCTATTTTGATGGCAGAGCTGGTGGATTGGATGAGATAAGGACAGGAGTCAGGTGACTCCACGGGTTTGATCTGAACAACAGGGTGAATGATGGTCCTGATGACTGGGATGAACAGCACTGGGGGAGAAGGAGGTTTTTGGAGGATGGAATCCAGGGATTGACCGACAGTGAGGTGTCTGCTCCGTGGTCACATCAGCTTATTCTACGGAAGTCTGTAATCGTGTGTCTATTCCCTGTATCCCTTTATGTCCTTCGATGTTTCTTCCAGAAGACCCCATCTCTGGTCTGCAGCTTCACACAAAACGGAAAGGAGCAGAGAAACCATATGTTGATGACAAGGCACATTAACTTGTTCCAGGAGCTAACGTTATCAGAATGGAGGAGAATGGAATCTCTACTGGGGTGAGGTATATAAGTGATGGGTCCCCATAATTATTCCATGAAGACTTGACTGGTAATTAACCTGAGGAGGAAAAATGAATTAATGGACAGTGAAAAACACTGACGAATCTGTTACCTAAAGTGTGTGCCAAAATTGCTGCCAATTGACATACGTGTTTTAAACTAAGGAATTAAATATTCTTAGAAGCCAATTTGTTGACAGTATGTATTGGGCTTTGCCCTGGAATTCAAATGTATTTTTACCCACTCTGCAAGAGTATCAAAAGTACTGAAAAATTTATTCATATTGATAACCTTGTACCTATACGGGTATTAGATTTAATCCTCTTTTTTATTTATCAGCTTACCCCACAATGTGGGCCCAATAAATAGGGCAGCTCTTACAATATTGTTGAGCACATAAGAAAATACGGAGCATGTTAATTATATCTGTGCGTTAACGTCCTTCTACGCGTGGTAGTGCCATGTCACAGGTCATGAGGGGGCAGAGCAGGTCTTTGGTGTCACCTACCAGTCAAAAAGACACAAAGTCAATTTTATTCTTCTGAATTTGGGCCCCAGCTTCAGCAAATAGCAACATCAAGAGGCACCTGAGTGGCTCAGCCGGTTAAATGGTTAAGCGTCCATGCTGAGCATGCAGCCTGCTTGGGATTCTCTCGCTCTCTGTCCCTCCCCCACTCTCTCTGTCTAGCACACCAGTGCGCTCGCTCTTTCTCTCTCTCAAAATAAACATTAAGAAAAAAAACAAAACAAAACAAAGTAGGACTCTTAGAATTACATATTTTATCCATGTTGAAGAACAGCACAATCACTGTTGAAATTAAGGTGACATTCAAAATGGCTATCACACTTCTACATGCGGGAGCTCTGAAAATATGTGCAGCTCCTGTATCTCAGAAGACTCCCACACTCGGTTGGTGGTAGCAGTTCTGAAGCTAATTGGTGGTGGCTGGGTCACAGGGCTATGCGCTAGCTGCAGGAGAGGCTTTGAATGCGATTATCTGGCAGTTTTAGCTCCAACTGGTATGGGGACCAGTCTTTGCCCTTCGTGATAAGGTACAGTGCAGGGAATCCTCCAAAAACAGAGGGGTTCAGATGCTTAATGGCCAAAACAAATGACCAATGTCAGCCACATGTAACAGAAAATCCAGCTATCTTCTCATATAATAAGCAGCTTAGAGGGAGGCAGTTTAAGTCTGGGGCAGTGACTCAACAATGTCATTCTTTGTAGCCTGTTGACATACTGCCTAATGGGTCCAAGGTGGTACCTTCAGCCAGCACTTCTAGGTTCAAGACCAGAAGAAGAGGACAAGGCAAATCTTTTCTGAGAATCCTCAGCAGACATCCCCTTTGTCTCATTGACCAGACTTGTGTCATGAAGCCAGCCCTGGAAATGAGGGAAGTTAGAAAATTATCTAGCTGCCCCTCCACTCCCCAAAGTGGAATTTTGTAATAATAAAAGAGGGGAAAAAAATAGAGTGAACAACAAGCACTGTTTGCTTCGATTAGCACTGAGCCTGAAAAGATGACTAGAATTGCCCACCTTCTCCCCATGTGTCTCTCTAATCTCATGTAGTCTCAAAACCAACCTCATAGGGCAGGACCGCTCAGTCCCTGGCACAAGTGTGTGTGTGGGGGGGATGGGGAAGGGGTTGCTGTTGGAAGTTCTGGTCACTGGCTGCAGACAGTTCTGCTGAAGAGCCCCTAGCCTCCATTCTCCTCAACCTCTATGATGTCACATTGGAGCTTCTTTCCTTCCACCCTGGGCTGTGGCTTCCGAGGCTGCTGTGGCCATGGGGCTCCTGGAGCCAGCTGGGGCGAGGGAGCCTGGTGATTCTGATCTCCCCTGGGGGTGCAGGAGGTCCAGCCATGCCAGTCTTGAAGGACGCCATGCCCCTCATGAAGGAGCCCCATCCCCTGCCTCAGGCCCCGCTTCCCTGGATCCTCCCAAGCCTGTTTGCTGCCTTCAATGTGGTGCTGCTGGTAGTTTTCAGTGGCCTTTTCTTTGCGTTCCCGTGAGTCTCCCTCCCACACAAGCTACAGGTTTCCTACAGAGACAGAAAGGAAGACAGACAATGACAGTGCAGAGGAAGGGGAAGTGTGGAAGAGGGGCAAGAGAAGGGAGGGTACTCTAGGCAGAGGGAATCGAATGTGCAAAGGCACGGGTATATAGTGCTTGGTGCCTCTGGGAGCTGCAGGTGGCCCGTAACACTGGGTGACATTTGGTGGAGTCTCTATGGATCTGTCACCAGCCTGGATATTTAGAGCAGACTTCAAGGTATGTGGGTTCTGACCAAGTGGACCAGGTTCAGGGAGAACTTCACCTCCCCACCCCTACCCCAGATCAGGGCTGAGCCCTGCTCTGGTCTCAGTTGCAGGTGGCTGGCCCAGAATGGGGAGTGGGCTTTTCCTCTTGTCACAGGCCTCCTCTGTGTCCTCACCTTCTTCAGTCTCGTTTCACTCAATTTTTCAGACCCGGGCATCTTGCATCAAGGTGAGGCATTGGTCCCTGGGAGAAGGATGTAACCTCTCCTGAAGGGCTCCTTCCATCTCCCCTCCTCAGGCCTCAGGACCCTTTCAATGCACATCCTCATTTTCCTAGGCCCTGCCTCTGGCACTTCATCATCTAAGCCATGGAGATGTGGAAAACCAGATTTCTGGAGTTTTCCAGTTGCTTTGGGTGGGGGGAGAAGCCAGCCCTTTGAAACCACTCAGTTCTCCCTTCATCCTTCCCACTGCACAAACTCCTTAAAGCATCAGTCACAGTTTCAAAGGGCTGAGTCCTCACAGAACACTTCTGGCTGGAAACTTACCTTCCCTTTGAATGCCAGTCTCTCTGTGCTTGGGCAGATTGCTCAGTGGGGACTAGGGATGCCCCTGCCCAACTCTTCCCCACACTTCCTGGAGCCCAGTAATGATAGGGAGCTGGCCTCCCTACCCCCAGAGCAGCAGACTGATGGAAGGCCCTCTTACTGCTGCCCAATCCTCTTCCTGTGACAGGCTCCAATGAACAGGGCCCCATGATGGTGCATGTGGTGTGGGTGAACCAGAGGGCCTTCCGTCTGCAATGGTGCCAAAAGTGCTGCTTCCACCGCCCACCCCGGACCTACCACTGTCCCTGGTGCAACATCTGTGTGGAAGTGAGTGCCCTTCTTGACTGCCCACCTGCCCCCACCCTGCCCCTGCCCAGGAGGCCCACCCACACCAGCTCCTGTAGCAGGTGTGAAACCACTTCCGGGATCGCTAAAGGCCAAGGGTGGCAGTAACTCCCAGCCACTCTTGGTCACTCATGCAGGTCACTACCTGTCACCTGTCCTGGGAGGTTGGCCCTTGCCTGTGCAGGTGCTGACACGCAGAGGCATCCACACCTATGCTGGACCTGGTCAGGCCAGGGGGAGAAAGACACTCGTGTCTTCCCCCAGGCTTGCTGACACTAGGTGCCCAAGGCCCTCAGGCTGGCTGTAGGCCTGGCCAGGGAAGCTTCGCCTGTCTTCTTTGCATGTCCAGGTCAGAGGGTCTCCTGGGGTCCAAGTGCTGAGCTGTCTCATGTGCACAGGCTACACAGGTTTACAAATGTGCTGTCTTATCTGGTCCTTACAATCCGGGGAGGCCGCCTGAGTAAGGGTATTATTATCCTTATTCAATGGATGAGAAAACAGAGTCCCAGAAATATTCTGTGTCCTGCCCAAAGTTAAACCAGGATGTGTCCCACAGAAGACCAGGAAGGCCTTGTCTCTAAAGGCCTCTTGATATATGACCTTGTGAGCCATGGAGACTTAACAGTGCTCTAGCCATAGAAATGCCAGCATTAAGGACTTTGTGGCTGGGTTTCTCCCTAGGGATGGGAGCCAGTTTGAGGGGCCAAGGGTAGGCGGCCTTTGGGAAAGGGGGTAAAACCTCTGATTAGGGGTGCTCCAAGCCTGCCCCCTCCCTCTTGCCCAGGACTTTGACCACCACTGCAAATGGGTTAATAACTGCATCGGTCACCGCAACTTCCGCTTCTTCATGCTGCTCGTCCTGTCCTTGTGCCTCTACTCGGGTGCCCTGCTGGTGACCTGCCTGATCTTCCTGGTGCGCACAATCCACCTGCCCTTCTCCATGGACAAGGCCATGGCGTATCCGCCGTGGGACCCACGTAGGGAGCACTGGGGAGAGCGCGGGGTGGGGATGAGGGGCAGGATTAGCGGGGGTGGGGTGGGGGGGGAGGCGGGGTCGTCCTCCTTCCGCCCCCCAATGGTGTACGGGGAGAACCCCCAGGGACTAGGTGGGGGTGGGCAGGACCAGGGAGATGGGCGGGGCTAGAAGGGACGGGGAAGAGTTGAGAATCTACCAGGGTCATGATGGGGAATGCTAAAGGTGGCACGGGGCCTGGGGACGGTAGTGGGGTGAGGTGTACTGGGCGGAGCGCGGGGAGCGGATGGAAGGTCCCGGTTGGGGGCGGGGCTGTTGGGGCGGAGTCGGACGAGGGGCGGGGCCAGGGAGGAGGGTCCCGAGGCTCTGCTCCTTAGCTGGTGCGCAGCATCCTGGTGAGCGTACCCGCCGCCGGCTTCCTGGTGCCACTCTTCCTGCTGCTGCTGATCCAGGCCATGTCTGTGAGCGCGGCCCAGCGCTCCTGCGAGGGTAAGGTACGCGAGGCCGAGCGGGACGCGGGGATACCGGGCTGTGGGTGGTCACCTTGCGCCTCCGGGACCTCTGCCCTTTCCGCTTTGTGCACCGCCCTGGTGCCTGACGGCCTGACCCGCCTCGAAGGCGCCTCATTAGCCCTTCTGGACCTAGACGCACCTCAAATCCACCTGCTCCTAGAGTTCGGTGGTCACTCTCCTTCCTGGGTGCATTGCATCGAGGGCCTACTGTGTGCTAGGCCATGTGTGCTTAATTTTGAGCGTTGGGCGGAGAGATGAGTAAGGCTTCATCCTGCGCTTGTGTTGATAGGGTAACTGAAATCAGAATAACACCCGCCGGACGCCGGTGAACGCTACGAGAAAGGGCCTCTCCCACTTTGAGTAGCGCAGACTCAGAGAGGAACTTGAGTTCTGGGAGGACCGCTGTGTGGCGTGGGGCGTGCCGCTTAGTGGTTTGGGACCATCAGAAAACGGAGAGAGCAAATGTGAGGGGCGCAGCCTGCAGAAAGGCAGGGAAGCCTGCCAGTCTGTGGAATGTGGGTAGGATGGTGAGGAAACGGTGGTAATTGGAGCAGAAGATGGCATGGGAAATCAAGTGGACTGCTCGGGATTGGCCGGAATGAAAGGGCTCAGAAAGTCAGGTAGAGAATTTGGTCTTGGTCCAGTGGAAACCTGGCAGCCACGATAGGATTTTTTTTTTTTTTTTTTTAACGTTAGACTTCACCTTGTTTCGGTGCACAGTTATATGAGTTTTGACGTGCAGTCCTGTCCTGTAACCACCACCATAATCAAGAGTTACAACAGCTCCATCACCCCACAGAAAACTCCCTCACGGCCTTCTGTAGCCAGTTTCCCTGTCCACAGCCTCTCGCAGCCACTGTTCTGCTTTCTATCCCTATAGTTTTCCCTCTTCCAGTGGCTCATATAAATGGAATCATAGCCTTTTGAGTCTGGCTTCTTCCACTTAGCATACTGCATTTGAAATGCATCTGTGTTGCTGCCCATATCAGTAGTTTCTTCCTTTTTATTGCCACGCAGTATTGCAACTTGTGGATATACCACCACTTGTTTATCCATTTGCTGATGGAAGCGTATCCGGGTTGTTTCCGGTTTTCGGCGATTATAAACATTGGTGTACAGGCACGTGAACATACATTTTCATTTCTTTTTGGGTAAATGCTTAGGCGTGGTATTGCTGGGTCATATGGTAACTGTACATTTAACTTTATGAGGCCGTCAAATTGTTTCCCCAAATGGCTGCATTCCCACTGTGCATTTCCACAGTCAATGTGTGAGAATTTCAGTTGCTCTACATCTTCACTAACATTTGGTATTGTCAGTTTTTTCGTTTTTAATATTTTTTAATGTTTATTTATTTTTGAGACAGAGAGAGAGAGAGAGACACAGAGTGCAAGTGGGGGAGGGGCAGAGAGCAAAGGAGACACAGGATCTGAAACAGGCTGCAGGCTCTGAGCTGTCAGCACAGAGCCCGATGCAGGGCTTGAACCCACGAACAGTGAGATCATGACCTGAGTTGAAGTCCGATGCTTAACCAACTGAGCCACCCAGGCGCCGCCCCCCCCCCCCCATTTTTTTCTTTGTGAAATTATTGAGTCCTAAGACTTCTTTATGTACTCTGGATTCAGATATGTGTTTTGTAAATATTTTCTCCCAGTCTGTATGTCATCTCAATTTTTTTTAACAGTGCCTTCCAAAGATCAGAAGTTTTAAATTCTGCTGAGGTACACTATTGGTTTTTCCCTTTTATAGACCGTGTTTTTGGTGTTGTAATTAAGAAAATTTTGCCTAACTCAAGGTCACAAAGATTTTCTTATATTTTCTTCTGGAAGTTTTATAAGTTTTGGATTTTATATTTAGGACTATGACTCATTTTGCATTAAATTTTGTATATGATGCAAGGTAGGGTCAAGATGTATTATTTTTGCGAATGGGCTGTTCCAGCACCATTTGTTGAAAAGACTGTCCTCTTGCATTGAGTTACCTTTGCACATGTGTCAAGAATCAGTTAACTATGTAGTTGTGGGTGTATTTCTGGACTCTGTTCTTTTGCCAATACCACACTGTCTGGATTAGTAGGTTTACATTACATCTTGAAATTGCACAATGTAAGTTCTCCAACTTTGTTCTTTTGGGGAGTTTTTTTGGTTATCCTAGTTCCTTTGATTTTCCACATAACTTTTAGAATCAGCTTAATTTCCACAAAAACGTTTGCTGAGATTTTTATGTGGATTACATTGAACCTATAGGTCAATTTGGAAAATTGATGTTTTACCAATATTGAGCTTTTGAAGCCACAAACCTCTTTCCATGTACTTCTTCAATTTCTTTCATTAGTGTTTTGTAGTTTTCAGTATATAGATCTTGCCTACATTGTGTTAAATCTTTTCTAAGTATTTTTTTTTAATGTCTATTTATTTTTGAGAGAGAGACAGAGGGCAAGCAGGGAGGGACAGAGAGAGAGGGAGACATAGAATCCGAAGCAGTCTCCAGGCTCTGAGCTGTCAGCACAGAGCCCGACGCGGGGCTTGAACTCATGACTGTGAGATCATGACCTGAGCTGAAGTCAGCCACTTAACTGACTGAGCCACCCAGGCTCCCTGATCTTTTCTAAGTATTTTGCTTTTCGTGTTATTATAAATGTGCTACTTTTATTTATTTTATTTTTTAATTTTTAAATATTTTTTAAATTAATTAAATAGTTTATTTTTGAATTTACGTCCAAGTTAGTTGGCATATAGTGCAACAATAATTTCAGGAGCAGATTCCTTAATGCCCCTTACCCATTTAGCCCATCCCCCTCCCACAACCCCTCCAGTAGCCCTCTGTTTGTTCTCTATATTTAAGAGTCTCTTGTGTTTTGTCCCCCTCCCTGTTTTTATTTTATTTTTGCTTCCTTTATTTTTTTTATTTTTAAAGAGGGAGAGAATGGCAGAGGGGGAGAGAAAGAGAGAGAGAGAGACAGACAGACAGACAGAGTCTTAAGGAGGCTCCCTGCTCAGCATGGATCCTGATGCAGGGCTCAATCCCACAACCCTGGGATCATAACCTGAGCTGAAATCAAGAGTCAGATGTTCAAGTGACTCAGCCACCCAGACTCCCCATAAATGTGTTTTTAAATTTCATTTCTGTTCGATTATTATTATAAGGAAATACAATGGATTTTTTGCTTATCGGTCTTGAATCTTGCAATTTTGCTAGACTCACTTATTCTAATAGTTTTTTTTGTTGATTCTACATAGAAAATCATGTCATCTGGGAATAAGGACAGTTTCATTTCTTCCTTCCTAACATGTATGGCTTTATTTCTTTTTCTTTTCTTACTGTACTGACTGTCTTGGATCTCCAGTGCAATGTTGAGTAGAAGTGATTAAAGTGAACATCCTTGCCGTGGGATTCCTTTAGCAGGACGATGACTTGGCTAAAGATTGTTGTTATTATTATTTTTAAGTCAGCTCTATGACCAATGTGGGGCTTGCACTCAATACCCTGAGATTAGGAGCTGCTGAAATCAAAAGCCACATGCTCTACCCAGACTGAGCCAGCCAGGCACCCTAACTGAAGGTTGTTTTAGGAAGATTGTAGTTGCCTACATTGATGAGGGAGAGCTGGAGATACTGAGACAACTGACAGGACAGAGGAACCCTATTTGCCCACCACTTGCTGTCCTTACAGTCACTACTCAACCACTCGAGCCCACCGGTAGCTCCTCTTGCTCAGTACCCATTATCCCTTACTCATTACCTTCTGTGGTCTGCGTGTCTTCTGTCTCCAGCCTCAGTCCATCATTTCAGCCTCCCTTGGGTAGCATTCCCCTTCCCACATCCCATGGTTCTTCTAGCCCCACGTCAGGCCCTTGGCCTGCCCTTGCTCCACTGCTCAGAATGGGGCTCTCCCAGTCTGTGATCTCCAGTCTTCAGAAATCTAAATGGGGTTTGCACTCTGTGATTTGCTGCACTCTGTGATGAGTGTGACTCATTCTTTCAGGGCTCTGTCCCCTCACCAGCAGAACCTGTTTCAGGCATTCTTTTTTTTTCTTTTTTAATGTTTATTTGTTAGAGATGGAGACAGAGCGTGAGTGGGGGAGGGTCAGAGATAGAGGGAGACACAGAATCCAGGGCAGGCTCCAGGCTCCGAGCTGTCAGCACAGAGCCCGATGTGGGTCTGGAACCCACAAACCATGAGATCATGACCTGAGCCGAAGTTGGACACTTAACCAACTGAGCCACCCAGACGCCCCCCATTTCAGTCATTCTTTACACACTTCAACTTCATTCCCTTCCTACCTCCATCCCCGAACCACGTCTTTTGGGGCCACTTACCCCAGTGGTTGATACCAAGGGCACTGGAGCCAGTCTACATAAATTCCAACCGCAGCTTCATATCAGCAGGGAAATACTGGATTTGTTACTTAGCTACCTGGTGCTTTGGTTTCCCCATCTGTGAAACGGGGCCGCACGGCTTAATATGTGGAAGACATGGAGAGCAGCAGCCAGTATGAGCAGAAGCCCTATATATTGTTGTTGCTCTTATTACCGTTCCTTCCCATCATCATTTACACGTGTTCGCGTCTCTCCCATCTTAGGAACAAAGAGAACACTCCTAACAACACAAGCCTCTTCTCCACCTGTTGCCTTCTCCCCTCCAGCAGGGCCATATTTCTTGAACGAGCTGGCTATGCTTGCCGGTATCATTCTTTGCCTTCCTCAGCCAGCTTCCAGCCCGGCCTCTCCTCACTGTCACATTGGCGCTGTGCTCTCCAAGGGGCCAGTAGGCAGCACTAAGACTTAATTTTTCCAGGCTGCACACAGTATCAGGGAAGCTGAATGCCCCTGCCGTGGCCACTCAGGGCCCCACTGTCTGCTTTCCAGGGCTGCTGCACCTTGGAGTCTTGGCCCCGGCTGCCTGCTCTTCTGTGCACTGCCCTGCCCACTCCCCAGCTGCCTGAAAGTTAAGGCAGGCTTTGGTGGTGGTGGTTGTGTCCTCAGCCCCCAGTGCTGTGCCTAGGACATTGTTGAGGCCCCCAGATATTTCCGAGCGAATGAGTGAGTCTTTACACAAAGGAATTGATAATGCCTGGGGAGAGAAGGAGGGAGAGAAAGAGAGAGAAAAATGCCTGATGCCCTGATCCCTGGGGAAAAAGGGCAGAGAGCAGAGGCAGCAGAGAGCCTGGGAAGGAGGAGTTGGGAAGAGAAGATGCCCGCTTTGATTTTTGTCCCGTGGAGTGTGGGAGCATTTGAGACACGGAATTGGAGCTGTTGGATTCCATTCACATCCGAGAAGCTCTCATGTGGGGAGAGGAAGGTGCTGTCGTTTACTAGTGAGTTCTAATGAGTTCATCAGACAATTATCATGCCTTTAAGTGTTGGACAGTTGTTTTTGTATACTTCATATACATCTAATCAATCAAAATTTATTTCTCTAAATTTAAAATTCTAATTGTAAATATAATCAAACTCTTCTAACCATTTAATTAAAATTTCAAATAGAATGGCAGTTTCCCTTAATGCTTTAAACGTTAGAACTCAAAGTGTCTTGATGGTCGATGTCACTTTTTGTCAACAATGGGACATTGTGGAGCCGTCTTGACTTTTTCTCCCCTAGGTGTCAGCTGCCCTGCATGGAGTCCTGAGACCTTGTGATGGAGAATAGTGTTGAAGGTCAAAATCTTTGTGACAGGGGCATGGGACACAGGGGAGCTCCCCGTGGTGGGCAGAGGTGCCCTTGGGCCACTTTTGATCATTACAGACATTTTGTAGCTAAGGCTCTTGACGTCAGGGTGAGAATCTGCTCGTGCTGGGGAAGGGGAGGAGGGCGGGGCTGATGGGAGGGAGGGGAGGGGAAGAACTTGGTTAAGAGTATTCACGGGAGGACTTCACCTTTGGGCTTGACCTTCACTGCATGGGTGTTCAGGAACTTCAGTCCAGATTTCCAGGGCCAAGTTATTTTGCTAGGGAAATATGGTTGGGCCCCATGCAATTGGCCTTCTAGATAGTGAAATTCAGTGAAAGCACAAGTTTGGAAAAAATGAGAACTGGGAAGGTAGGGAAATTGGGGGAGGGGTATGGAACTGTATTTGGACCAGTTTAGCCACAAAAAGATCTGAAAGTGTATCTAGAAGGAGATAGCAGGAGGATGTGGTGTGGCCAAAAGAAACAGAGAAGGAGAGGATGCTGCAAAAGAGAGTACGGGTGATGGGGGAGGATCCCTGAGAAGGCAGGAGAGGTGGGGGCAGGGCCAGGGGTTGCCTGGAGAGAGCTACTCAGAGGTGAGTCAGGGGAGGCCTTGGCTCACTGGCCCTGCTTCTCTGCCCTTGGAGTCTTGCCATGGGCCTGTGTTGAGCTGATGGTTCAGGGAGGACCATCAGAGGGTAGGCTGCCCGGTCATGCTGAACCTGAGTTCCTCTTTTGGCCCTCACCTCCCTCCAGTGCCGATACCTGCAGGGATACAACCCCTTCGACCACGGCTGTGCCAGCAACTGGTATTTAACAATTTGTGCACCGCTGGGACCCAAGTGAGTTTGCAGATCAGAGGACCCAGTGATGGGGTGTGGTGGGGGGGAGGGGGAGTTGGGATAAAGCCGGGTCGTCGCCCCTGACCTCTTAGCCCCAGCTCCCAGGCCTTTATACTCACTGTTCTTCTTTCGGGGTTTCCTTCAGGGCATTGTGAGAGCCTCTGGAACCCTCACTTCCTTGCCTTTGTGGATTCTTACCCTAAGAATGTGGTAGAGGGGCACTAGAGCCTGAATGAGACTGGCCGCAGCTCTCTGCAGGGCCAAGCCTTGGGCTGTGTGCTCCCCAAGCTGAGGGGGAGCAGGGCAGGAGGGCCATGACCCCTTCCATCTGGCTTATTGCTCCCCAGGTACATGGCTGAAGCTGTCTGGCTGCAGAGAGTGGCGGGGTCTGACTGGGTGCCCATCCAGAACCTGCACTTCCCAGTGTGCCCCTCGGTGCTCAGTCCCCCAGCCCTCTCAGACCCTGGCTCTGGCCCCCAGCCCCAACCTCTGAGTCTCCACAAACCAGGGAAGGGTCCCTCAGGGAGAGGCTCTAGTTTTCCAGGAGGTAAGAAGAGAGAGAGAGAGAGAGAGAGTACTTGTGTGTGTTGGGAGAGGGATTCTGTGGATATTACAAGTGTTGGGGGGAACCCCCTCACCCCATGTTTGGCTGACCCTGAGACTGGAGCACTCAGAGCTTGAGGGAGGGGGATCATAGACCTGAGGAGTGCTGGAAGTAAAGTCACAGTCCTCAGAATACAGCAGGGGTCCCTGGAGACATAAAGAGAAAAGACCACTTGCTGGTTGGCCTGAGGCCACTTACCCTTTCTGGGTGTCTGTTTCCTCAGCTATTAGTGACTGAGACTAGGCCAGTGGTTCATAATTCTGAGATTGGAGCCCTTTATTTAAAGGCAACTTTTACTCTGAAGCCCAACATATGAAATGCCTGGAAGTGGACCATTAGGAATGAAGTGGGGGTGTGTAATCCACAGCCTCCTCCTCCCCCAGGGCCCCTGCAGTGACATTCTGTGGGACCAGCCCACTCCCTTTGCTCTCTCTGTGGGGCTGGTGGCTTGGACAGTTTCTTGCTCCCCGACTGGAGGGTCATGAGCTGTGGGGCAGGGGCTTGGGGAGAGCCCCCATCCCTCCACTCTGTGTTTAGCTCCACGCAGGCCCAGTGTTTTTTCCCCTGCTGCAGGAGTGCCCCAGACGAGGCTCTGCCCACCTCTCGCCCCTTCACACCCGGCGATGCCAGGAGCCCCTGCATCTGAACCTCATCTCCTGAGCCCTGTGTGGAGGCCTGTCTGTGCCCCACCCTTGCCCACTTCCCTGGTGGGAGTGTCAAGATCCTCCACCAAAGCCTATTAAATACCCACTGCCTGCCTCCTACAAGGTCCTGTCTGTCCTATGGGTGAGGGAGCTTGGAGGTGAGGGGGGCTCTGGGGGGCTGGGACAAAGACTCCGGGAGGGAGGAGCCAGGGTCCCATATTGGCTGGCTCTGCGATTTTGGGCAAGACACTCAACACTTCTCTCATCCTTAAAATGGGGCAACCATAAGGACCACAGTGAGGCCCGGAGACGATGTCAGAGAAAACCTAGCCGCCAGAGAAAACCTAGCTGTCCCAGGGAGGTCAGCCCTGGGAACGTCCAGGCCTCTGCCTGCCACTCCCCTGTCTGGCTGCAGGGGGCGCCCGCCGCCTGGGAATTGGCCAAGCCAGCCAGGTCCAGCCTTGCCACTCTGGAGCCTCCCTGGTGACTTGGCGGCCCTCAGGCTGGGAGTGGGCCCTTTTGCGGCCTCATCCCTGGGAAGTGGAGGGGTGGGGGTATTCTCCATTACAGTACAATTCTACATCTTTCTTACTAACTGGTGTCACCTTGGTCACTCCTTCCTGTTGGGGAGTCACATGCTGGTTCTGGTCCTGTCCCTGGGGTGGGTCCCAGACCCTGTGAGTCTGCAGGCCCCTGGGGGACGGGAAGGGGGTGGGGAGAGAGGGAACTACCTCAAATTGCGGTTTCTCTAGTGGGCAGTGTGTGACCTTGGGAATAGAAATGATGGCACCTTTCCCGGAAGGGTGTCAAAGGACAGAATAAGGTGGTTCATGCCAAACGTCAGGTGCACAGTAGGCACACGATGAATGCAGCAGTTATATTTATGGTTGTTTTCTCCACCGAACACCTAGCAGACCACCCAGCATTTCTCCAAGGACCACCCTCTCAGAATTACCTGGGTCCTCAGACCACTGATTCAGAATCTTGAGGAGAAGGGAGGGCAGGAATCTGAATCTGAATTTTTGTCAAGTGCCCCATGTGCTCCTGCCACCCTGAAGGTTCAGAACTGCTACATTAGGAGGTGATGATGGGCACTAACCACGCTGCTTCCTGCCACCCTCGTTGCCAGGCGAGCTCAGGATGTGGTGAAGGTGAGAGGAAGGCATGTCAGCAGAGGACCAGGTGAACACCTCAGGGTCCCATGGAGGTTTGTGTGCCTGTATGTGTATTGTGGGGGTGGCAGGAGCTCATCCTTTGGGGGTGCCAGCCCAGCCTGGAGAGGTGGGTGACCCACAATGCAGGACATAACTTCAGTTCTCTATATGCTGAGTGCCTCTCGCTGCTGCCCTTCCTTCTTCCTCCTCCCTGGAATGTCCATGGCGGCTTTGGGCCCTTCCCTGTCCAGCCCCAGCTTTACCCTTGGCTCTGGCTCTGGCTCTGGCTCTCTGGGCCCCTGAACAGTCTTGCTCAACCCCAAGGACTACAGCTCTTTCTTGCCCCCTTTGCCCTGGTCTCATGGACTCCCCATGCCAAGCGCTCTCGGTGTTCAAGCCTTTTCTCAGCTCTCACCCCTGCTTAACTCAGAGTTAACCTTGGGTTCTGGGAGGGGTGCAGGGTACTCACTGGCATACAGAAAGGCAGCCTAGTTTTGGCCTTGTTGCAAATAGCTTCGGTGGCCACATTTAAAAGTCTTAGGGCCAGCATTTACAAATAAAGGTGAAGCAGTCATATCTGTCTGGGAAGCCTGTAGTCCAGGGGTGCCTGGGGAGGGGAAGAGGGCATGAGGCCTTTTGAGCCCCCAACCCCAGGGGTGTATGTGGTGTATGTGTTCATCACCTGTCTGGGTGGTTTCAGAGGGCACAGCTCAGCCCTGGCTGCCCAGCAGTGAGGAGAGTTGCAGGCCTGCTCCAGATTGGAGTCCTCTGAGCCTGAGCCAGAGAAGAAGAGAGCCCAGGAATCCTGAGCCAAGGCCTGGATATTCAGGGAACTGGCTGAGTACCCAGGTGGTGCCTGCCTGGAGCCCCAGCTCTGCCGGGGCCTGAGAAAGCCAGGCCCCAGGGTCTGGAAGGCCTAGTCCTGCTCTGCCACATGGCCTGTTTCTCTGCTGCCCTGCCTGGTTCAGAGCCTGGCAACTGGTCATTAGGACTGAACCTCCTGGGTCACTGCGCCCAGCTGTACAGGGGACTCACTCCCTCTCCAACAGGGCTTTCCAAGTCTTTATAAGAATTTTTTAAATGTTTATTTTAGAGAGAGACAGAGAGAGACAGAGCATGAGTTGGGGAGGGACAGAGAGAGAGAAGGACACAGAATCTGAAGCAGGCTTCAGGCTCTGAGCTGTCAGCCCAGAGCCAGATGCAGGGCCCGAATTCATAGGCTGTAAGATCATGACCTGAGCTGAAGTTGGATGCTTAACCAACTGAGCCACCCAGGCGCCCCAGAGCCTTCCAAGTCTTAAGCTAGGTGTGAGTCATCTCCCCAAAAGCCTGGGCCTCAGTTTCCCCATTAGGCAAGGGCATAACTTTTCTTAGGTTCTCAAAGGCAGCCATGACTCCTCTGCTCTGGGGCATAGATTTTGGGTCTTTCTCATCCATCCCAAACTGAGGTTTTTAGGATTTCTTTAGAAAGCCCTTTGGATCAGGTTCCTCTGCTCCTCAAAGGGTAAGTGGACCTAGCTTGCCCCTTCCTGTGACTCCGCCCACACCCATCCCCTAAGCCTTAGACCCACCCTCAGAGATTCTTTCCTTCCAGACTAAAAGCTTCAGCTGAGCTGCGCTCACCTTGCCTCTGTGCTCCCTCCCCACTTCTGCTGAACCTGCCCTCGATTCTCAGATATACCCCTTGGAGCCCTTGGCCCACTGATAAGAGCAGCGGTATTATCCGAGTCCAGTTATGGGGCCAGCTCTCCCCACACCCAGAAAGCCCTGCCATCGTTGCCTTCCCTGGACAGAAGCCAAGGAGTGACCTCTCACTCCGTAGAGCTGCCAGGTATCCACGGGCCTGGAGCTCTTCTGAGGTCCCCAGCCCATACCTGGAACCTCGTGGAGGGGTTTGGACCTGGGATGGGGAGCCCAGAAGTAGCTGTGCTTTTGTCATTTCTAGACTTTTCCTCCATGGGCCTGCTAGAAGGTCAGGGCATGTGGTGTGGGAAGAGCACTGGCTTGGGTGTCCTTCAGCTCTGCCACCGACTAGTATGCTATGGGAATGAGTCTCTTCCCTCTGCTCGGCCTCAGGTGCCTTGTCTGTAAATAGGACAATCAGCATGGCTACCTCACAGCTGGTCACAGGATCCCAACTCTTTCAAGCTGCGAGGGACTCAGGGGTCACCTTCTCCAGCTGCCCCTCCACCCCCAGTTTCACAGATGGAGATTAGAGAGGGAAGGGATTGCCTAAGATGACACGGTATCCAAGCCAGGTGGAGTTCTGTTTGCCAGGCTGCCTCTTCCATTCTTGCTCCGGGGACCATTCTAGAGGAGCAAGGACTTGGGCAGCCACTACAGGGCCCCGCCTTCCAGCCCCCAAGCTTCAGAGCCAGGCAGTGCCTTTCAGCATAGTGCTTGGGGAGCCGATAAGAAGGCCTGGCTTAACTCTGTCTCCAGCCCTGAGCTGGGAGTGATAATCATGCCTAGCCCTGCCCTGCCCTGCCTGCCCCACCCAGGAGGGCACTGCCGGTGGCTGAGGGTGGGGTAGGGACTGATGGGGCAGAGGAGGTTTGCCGCAGTGAGGGATCAGGGCCCAGAATCCTACTGTGTCGCAGAGCCCAGGCCCCTGGTCGAATGACCCTCCTGGGCCCCTGGCCCAGTGCCTCGTACCCAGGTGATGCTCCCCCAGTGCCCACATCCTACTCTTTAGTTCCTGTGTGCAGAGTGTGCAGGGCTGAAGGTTTGGCAGGCCCTGTAATGGGTGATGAAACCTTCACTGAGCACCACTGGGGCCTGCCCAGGGACAGGGGTTCGTATGCACTTTTTTAATCCTCACAATCCTCTGAAGTTGTCACGTTTTAGAGATGAGGGAATCAGCACTAAGCAAACAGGCCTCTTCCCCAGGGTCACACTTCTAAGAGGCACAGCCACATCCCTTTTAGCCTTCACCATTGCACTGTACTTCTATAGGCAGTTATATATATATTTTTAATTTTTTTAATGTTTACTTATTTTTGAGAGAGAGAGAGACAGAGTGCAAGTTGGGGAGGGGCAGAGAGAGAGGGAGACACGGAATCCAAAGCAGGCTCCAGGCTCTGAGCTGTCAGCACAGAGCCCGATGCGGGGCTCGAACTCGTGGACTTCGAGAACATGACCTGACCTGAAGTCGGACGCTCGACCGATTGAACCACCCAGGTGCTCCAGCAGTTATATTTTATTTCAGTTTGTTACAGTAGTTCCCCTTATCCACGGGGGTATGCTCCAAGACCCCCAATGGATGCCTGAGACCGGGGTACTACTGAGCCCTATATATCCGATAATAAAGTTTCATTTATACAATAGGCACAATAAGATTCACAACAACAACTAAAAGTAAGCTGGAACGATGATAACAAAACACTATAATAAAAATTATGTGAATGTGGTCTTTCTCTCAAAAGCTCTTGCTGGACTGTGCTCACCATTGTGGTGGTGATGTGAGATGATTAGATGCCTACCAGTCGAGCTGTAGTGAGGACAACGGCATCAGCACCTTGACACAGTGTTAGGCTAGTGTGGGCCTTTTGATGACATCTCAGAAGGAGGCTTGTCTGATTCGAGACCACAGATGACCCTGTGTGAGTAACTGAAACCGTGGATCAGGGCAGACTGCTGTTGTGGTTGAGACCTGGGCTCGGCAGCCAGACTGCTGGCTTCCCCTGTTGTGAAAGGAGATACACTGTTGCCCCTCGTAGCGCTGTTCCGAGGGTACATCATGCAGGGCGTGCAAAGAACTGGGCTCAGCACTGGCACCCTGGAGGTGCTTGATTGATGGCGGTGATCATGGCCTCCATGTGATAGAGGTGTTGCCCAGAGATGAGACTTGGTGATCTCCTGTGGCCTCAGGATGCTGGTCACCATGGCAACAGCAGCCTGCCTCTGCCCGGTTTGCTGTGGGTTCCCTAATGGCCAGGCTGCAAAGGTGAAGGGTGCTGCTTCAGAGGGGAGATTTTGTGGTCATGTTTTAGAGAAAAGCAACCAATGTCAGTGTCTCTGGGCCAAAGGAGAATGGAGGGGTGGCCTGAGAGTCTTCAAGGGAACAGCAGGATGACCACCCAAAGGCTCTGCCCTCCCGCATGGTGACAGAGTTTCCTGTTAAGAAAACACACTGTTGCTTCTATTTTGGGGCCGGATAGTGTCCTAGGCTGAAGGAGGTCAAAGCTGTGGTCGTCTGAACCCTGTGTTTGAGCTGTGCTCGGAGCTCCTGCCTGCTCTCCCCTCTCCCTGTGGCCAGTCCTTCCCTCACCTCAGTCTTTGCTCCCCACTTCTCACCTCCCCCACCCAGCCTCGCTTCACCATTCCCAACCCCCAGCTGTTCCTGGACTACAGCTTCCAGGAACTCAAAGTTAACTGTCTGGCAACTTTCAAGTAATACCTTTTAACTGTGATTCTTGGAAGGCCCTGGGCTTGGGTGTGGAAACCCACAGAGCTCTGGGCCAGGCCAGAGGCAGGGCCTGCACAGGGCGCCTTTGTCTGTCTCCAACGGGGCTTCCTCCTCCCAGCCAGGCACACGCTTTCACAGCTTTCTGGTCAGGGCAGTTTTGCTGCTGAAATTGGAGATTCCCAAGCTGGAAGGGTCCCTCCTGAATATCTAGTTTCCTTCTCAGTGAGAAGAAAACCAAGGCACTAGTGGGGGAGGTTCAGTAGGGCCTCCCCCAGGTCACACACCTAAGTAGAGGCCAGGCGAGACTGGGTTCCAGAACTCCTGCTTCTGAGTCTTTCCATCACGCCACCGTGAGCAACCAGGTGGGTCAGAGGCCTGGACTGTAAACCGGGAGGCACTCTTTCTTCTCCTGGAGGCCTAGTAGCTTGGGTCTGGTAGGCAAAATCACAATGACGACAAAAATAGTATCTGTTTGAGTGCTAACTGTGGGGTGAGTGCTTTGCGTTCTTTGCATTATCTCATTTAATCCTCATAATGACTTGTGGGGAAGGTGCTGCTGTTACTTTTGTGGATGGGATCCTGGGCAGGCCTTGGCCTCCATCTCCCTGTCTGCAAGGACAGAATTTTCTGGAGGCTCCCTGGGACTACTCTTACCCTGACCTGCTGGAAGTCCATGACTCAGTGACCAGGAAGGAGGGCCCCTAGTCTGGGGACAAGCCCTGAAGTGGACAGGACTTTGTCAGGGCTTATTGAATGACCCATTAGGGTCCTTTACCTGAACCTCATCTGTCCCCTGGTAGCAGGCGATGCATTAGGTCACCAAGCAAGGGTACTAATCCCTGGGCAGGACCCTTGGCCATCTGTGCTGGAAAAGTCCTTTGCCCAGTGCTCACTACAAATCTGTCTGTTCCTCAGCCACTGACAGAAATGGAAAGACTGCCCTATCTGCCCTTTTCCTGGCCAGGACGGTGGGACTGTGTGGAGAGAGCACAGACTGGGCATCAGGAGAGCTGTGTTGGAAAGCAGCCCTTGCTGCTTCTGGTCGTGTGGCCCGGGAAAGCCCCTATCATCTCAGAGCCACTGTTCCTACATCTGTGAAAGGGACACTAAAGGTCGTGCAGAGCTTCCTCAGCGCTGTGGGGTCACGCAGTGCACCATGGGAAGACACTGACATTCACTTCTTTGCACAGGCCACAGCTGAGTAGGTGTGGGGTTGCTGTGAAAGGAGCAGTAGGAGGGCCATACTTGGTTTCAAGTCTTTGTCTCCATTTCCCCTTCTTGGGCCTTCTTTTCTGGCTCTGGATTTGGATCATTTGGAAATGGTCAAAGCCAAGAATGGGCCACCTCTTTTCTTTTTTGTTTTAATTTTTTTTAACGTTTATTCAGTTTTGAGAGAGAGAGAGAGAGAGAGAGCGTGCGCGCATGAGAAGGGGAGGGGCAAAGAGAGAGAGGGAGACACAGAATCTGAAGCAGGCTCCAGGCTCTGAGCTGTCAGCGCAGAGCCCGACATGGGCCTCGAGCCCACCAACCGTGAGATCGTGACCTGAGCCGAAGTTGGACGCTTAACCAGCTGAGCCACCCAGGCGCCCCAGGCCACCTCTTTTTAAATCCCAGACAAAGACTGGTCACCTTCCTTGGGTGACTTCTCAGCTCCCTCTCTTCCCCACCAAGTATCTGTCCCTAGGGGGATAGCTGGCCGGCCTTAGGTTTGGGGCAGAGATGTGACCCTCTCTGCTCCCAACTGGTACTACCACCTTGTCAGTTCCTCTGGATCCCTGGCTTCAGGGTGCCCTGGAGTGGAAGCCTCTGGAAGGTCTCAAGGTCTGGCTGGGCCAGGCTCACTCTGAACCTGCAGCGGAGACTTGGGCTGCGCCCATCTTGGCCGAGAGGCTCACTCTGCCTTGGACACAATTCAGACCAAAGAGTAAAGGAGGTTTGTTCCTAAAGCAGAGACCAGAAGTAGGCACACAGAGGGCTCTTTGCTTTGGAGTTGAAGCTTTTAAAGATTTGTTTTCTTTAAATATCCTGCTGCAGGAAAAAGAAGCCAAAAATCAAACATTGCTGAGACATAAATTTCAGGTGACTTTAAAGGCACAATTTGTTTAGTTTCCGTCCCACCCTGTTTCTGCTCAGTAGGGTCTCGGGACGTGTCCCTGGGGTTTCGGGGTGGGTCCACACCCACCTAGCTCATCTATCCAGCTTCACCAGGAGGTCTCCTCAGTACCCGATCCAGCCAGTGGGCCTCCTGGCACATCCTGACCCCAAACTTGGTCCCAGGGAGGGTCTGTGCACATCCAGCTCAGGAAGTGGATGTGACTTTCCTCCATCCTCAGCTGCTTTGGCACTGTTGATTATACCCTCTTTCCTGAAAACTCTCTTTTCATCCTTGACCTCAGGGATCAGACGTACTTGCTTCTCCTCCTAACTCCTGCCCTATGACTCTCCCTCTCACCACCTACCAGGAAAACTTCCAGGCTCTGTCCTGTTGCAGAACTCTTGCAGAACTCATGCCCTTGCCTTCAGCAGTGCTGGGCCCTGCCAGTGCCCCAGGCTCTGGCCTTAGGTTTTTTCTTTTTTTCCAGCTTTACCAGGTTATAATCGACAGATAAAATCATAAGGTACGTAAAGTGTACAACATGATAATTCGCTATCTCTATACATTGTGGAAGGATTCTCCCCATTGAATTGGCCTTAATTTTCTGATTGAATGATTTCCTTGGAGTCCTACCGGAGGCTCAGGGGTCCTTCCATATCCTAGCACAGTGGGGAAAGGAGTGAAAGCAAAGACAAAACCAGCCATTGAGTGAAAGGAGCGCTTGGGTAGCATGAGGAAGCAGCTGAGCAGGGTGCCAGGGCCTGGATCCGTGGGAGAGGGTGTCTGGGTGTCCCAGCCTGTTCCCAAGCCTAATCCAAAGGGTGTCCCAAAAGAGGGGCCTTGACCAACGAGGAGCAGGGTGGGAGGAAACCTCTGGGCAGCCTCATTTGCCCTCTTGGTCCCCAGGGTCCCTGCTGTGGTAGGGACCACATGGTAAGCCCCGGTAGGGATGGGGAGGGAGGGCACCGGGTGGAGGAACTTGCAGAGGAGAAACCAATCAAGAGCTTAGTGATGTCATCTAGGGAGGAGCCTGAACTGGGATAGTGGGGCTAAAAGTTCATTCATTCAACCAATACCGAATAACTACAATGTATCCAGGAGGTAATGAAATTGGATTTAAAAAATAATGTGTTCATGGATGGCATATCGTTAATTTTCAATCTTATATATGTATTTCTGTTTTTGTTTTTTTATTTTTTAACATTAAAACACATTTTTTTTTTAATGTTTAATTTTGAGAGAGAGAGGGAGACACAGAATCCCAAGTAGGCTCCGGGCTCTGAGCTGTCAGCACAGAGCCCGATGCGGGGCTCAAACCCAAGAACCATGAGATCATGTCCTGAGCCCAAATCAAGAGTCAGACGCTCAACCAACTGAGCCACCCATGTGCCCCTATATATGTATTTTTAAAAGACTGGAAGCAAG
Organism: Panthera onca; assembly: GCF_046562875.1. Taxonomy (NCBI): domain Eukaryota; kingdom Metazoa; phylum Chordata; class Mammalia; order Carnivora; family Felidae; genus Panthera; species Panthera onca. Next base: position 71,750,415 of record NC_138347.1, on the reverse strand, counting down.
CTCATCAGATGCTTATGGTGGATGAGCAAGTGCTTCCTAGCTGGAGGTGGGGGGAGGGGGGATTCTGACTGTCAGCCTGGGTGTTTGGACACCTGATTTCTAGGCCCAGCACTTCCTCTGTGGGTTTGTGTGACTGCAAAAAGCCCTTCCCCTCTCTGGACCTGTTCCCTTATCTGTGGAATGATGATATGGAACCAAAAGATCTGTGACTCCTTCCAGTGCCGATGTTACCTGAGAACAGGGGGGTTATGGGCACTTTCGCTGGCTTGGCTGGGGCTGCTCTGCTCTGTAGCCACTGCAGGCCCCTCTCCTGGAGGGTTCCACAAAGGGGAGGTAGTGGCCCACAGCCTGCTATGCTGTCAGGCTCTGATCTCAAGTTAGAATCATGTCTCTCATCTGTTCACACCTAGTTTGAACCATGAAAGCGTCCCCACCCTCCACTCACCTCCCAGCCCTTCAGTTCTGGCCGTCTCATAACTTGGCACAGAGGGGACTATGACAAAGCTGCCGCCTTCACAGCCTTGATGGCCCTGAAGCTTCAGTCAGGAAGTGAGGGCACCAGCCAGACCAGGGGGTAACGTATCGTTTATGTGTCCCCAGTGTGCAAGACACTGTCTGACTCACTCATTCTCCACAGTGGCCCTGGATGGGAGGTTTGAGTGTCACCTTTGTCTCATGGAGGAGGAGGTGAGAGGTAAAACTGTGGGTCCAGTCACACAGCTGTGAGCTGCTGTCCCGGCATCAGAGCAAAAAGCAGCCAGAGTCTCAGGCTGCTCTTCCAAGGGTAGTGGAGAGTCTCCAGCTGCCGTCAGACCCTGACTCCTGACCCCCTGCCAGAATTCGGTATGTGGTGGCAGGGGGTGAATCCATTACTGATTAGACCCACTGGAAACCCAATTGTCTTCCCTAGAAAATCCCATTGACAGCATTGCTTTTCCTCTCTTTGTTCTCCGGGCTCTGAGTCTCCCAGACTCCCCAGCAGTCAGCGGATCTGGTACCTTCTGGCATCTTTCTGTGATGAAAACAAGCTCCTGAATAGGAGAGAAGTTAAGGTCCCCAGCCATCCTGCTGTCCCCCTCGTGTTGAGCTGGCCTCAGGGACCTGCTTCTTGCTTTCACAACTTCCTTATTTGACCTTATTTGGTCAACTGTCTTTTTTCCCCAGCCTGCTCCCCCGCCCCCCATACCACTGGTTTTTCTTCTTTAAATTCTAAAATAGGAGGGCAGGGTAAATTATGTCCTTTCTTCTATCTGGGCCTCAGATTTTAGGCAGGCTTTGAGATAAGTAAAAAGTACTGTCTTATCAAATGCTTTCACTGTTTCATGTTGACTGCTGGCATTATAGTAATAGTTTTTGAATATTCATTGCACATATCCAGGAATGTGGAGTATTCTGGGTTAATTGGCCCTCCTTGGATTAGCCTGAGTACCTGAATACCATGATAACCCTGTTTCAGTGGCCAAGTGTCTTTAGACCACATCTTGGAATATAATCTAGTTGGAAATTGGGGGCTGCCTGTAATTCGTAACAAATTCAAATCTGCTGCATCTTGGGTGGGATTCCTAACCTTGCTTATTTGGCTAATAGTCCATACGTCATAGGACTGTTTTAAGTATTACATGAGGTAAGGTATGGGAACATGCCAGCACATAATGAGTGCTTGATAAATATCCCACGCTGTTTACCACTGCACACTGCCCTGGGGGCTCGTGTCTTAGCCTCTCTGAACCCCAGTGTTTTCATCTATGAACTGGGGCCACAGCCCTGGACTTGCTCTGACTACCTTGTAGGTTGGCAGTGAAGTACCAAGCAGAGAGTGTGAAAGCACCTTCTATGCTGAAGGCGCAGAGCACAATTAAGAGATTGTTACATGCAAGCCCCATGGCACCGCTTAATTGACTTGTTTTTAAAGAGCTAAAGCTCCAGTCCCCAAACTCTTAAGTCCCGGTGAGACTAGGCCACACCGAGCTCGGGAGTCACGGAGTCGGGCTGTGCCTGCCCACATAGCTGTAGAGACCTGACCTGTAATGAAGGGCATATCTGTCCTCACCCTTCTGCGGGTGTCTGCCTTCGGTCCCCAGCCCTGGGTTTTCAGGCACCAACTGGCAGGAGGTATGTGCTCTGACAGTGTGGCCTGGATGCCCAGATGAGCTGGCCTCTCAGTTCACAGTTGGGCCCTAGGGCTCCTTGTCCTCTGTGTCCCTCTCTCCTGGCAGGGCAGTGGCGGTCTTGGTCCTTGTCCTCCAAGAGGGCCAGTGACTCCTCCAGGCAGAAGTCCCCACACCCACAGCTGCTACACACCTGCCCGGGGAGGGGTGGGTTCAAGCTGCCCATCTCTTACCTCAGGGTCTTCCAAATCATGTTACAACAGCTTTCATGTCCCTTCCCCAGAGGACTTTGGATTTGATAGTTAAGTATTTATTGTGATGACTATTGGAAAAGCCTGTAGCTGGCTCAAAAGAGGCCTGGCCTACCAAGAAGGGAAGAATTTGGAGACAGGAGTTTTTATTTATTTTTATTTATTTATTTAAAAAAAAATTTTTTTTTTAAGGTTTATTTATTTTTGAGACAGGGAGAGACAGAGCATGAATGGGGGAGGGACAGAGAGAGAGGGAGACACAGAATCGGAAGCAGGCTCCAGGCTCTGATCCATCAGCCCAGAGCCCGACGCGGGGCTCGAACTCACAGACCGTGAGATCGTGACCTGAGCTGAAGTCGGACACTTAACCAACTGAGCCACCCAGGCGCTCCGCGACAGGAGTTTTTAAAATGCATCATTTAAAAGGAACAGAAGAGGCTGCATATATTAATCTATTGCATGGGCCCTGTGTTCTTTAGCAAAGCATATTTTTTACAAAGTGAGACGATTTGAAGCTGACTTGATGAGAAACACGAAGTAAAAAAGTAAAGCAGGTGATGTGCAGGTATGGAAAAACCTGTGACGGGACATTGAGTGACCAAAGTTTGGGAAATGCTGTTTTCCATTTAATTCTCACAACAGTCCTGAGAGTATGTGTCATTGTCTCCCTTTCCAGAAGCAGAAACAGGTGCAGAGAGGTGAGGCGAGTTGCCCCAGCTCACTCATTGAGGGAGTGGAGGGGTTAAAACAATGGCCATGACCAGTCTTCAGTGGGGTTGCGTGGCCTGGAGGGAGGGCTCCTGCACAGGACACTGAGCCGGGGTGGCGGAGCTCAGGGCTGACAGTTCAGAGCTCGCCCCTGTGTTGGTGAGCTGTGCCAGGCAGGGGCTTGTCCCCGCACCAGAAACGGTTGCATCAGACTGGCTGACCTCATGCCTGTGGCAGCACAGATAGCGAGGCTGATTGGGGACTAGGGAGGGGAGACGACCAGAAGGAGAACCAGGCAGAGACAAAAAGGCAGGCAGAGACCTGCCTGGCTGAGCACCACAAGAATCCAGAACCCAGAATGTGGAGGAGGAACAAAGTAAGACACCCTGAGGGCCTTTTAACCACTGGTCTGGCCTAGAGTTGGCCTCCAACAGGCTTCTAAAGCTTGATATGATAGTAGGTGAGAAGAGTTCGAGTCAAAGGACAGCTATAAACTCTGCAAATGCATCCGCTCCCATCCACCCAGACACCGGACACTGTCCTTACTACAGCCCCCCCCCCCCCCCCCAACACACACTGTGACTCAGGTCGGGGACCTTCCTACCTGGACAGCCATCACAGATCTTTTGCCCTGGTGCCTCTTAAAAAACTCCTAGGATGTGCTCTCACCCTCAGAGTGACATGTTGCTGACCTGTCCCTCTGCCTTTGTTCTGTTGTCACCATAAAGTTTAATGGCCATGTGTCGTGGCTGTAGTTGCCAGAGATGTAAACTCAGGTTCAAATAAAACAAACCGGTAATGAGCACCCATGACAGCCTACTGCTGTGCGAGGAACGGATCTGTTGGGTGAAAAGGAATGGGGAGGGGGTGAAAGATGAATGAGATGGCCTTGGCCTCGAGGCCCTTGGAGCCCCTGAGAGGCAGGAGAGGGCGCTTGCTTGGGAAAACTGACCAGTCAGCTGTAAGCCGCCTTCAGTAAGACTTGAAGCTGACTGACCATAGAAAGGTGGTCTCAAGGAAACGCATGACTGTTCCCAGGGGCTGGAACCACCTTCGGGTGGAGGGCAGAGTGTCAGGGAAGGCTTCCTCTTCCTAGGAGGCTGTGGGCACACCTGTGTTGTGCAAAGCTTAATGCATACATTACAGAGCACGTTCCCCCATGAGCTGGGGGCGGCGCAGGAGTAATCAGCCCCAATAGACAGATGAGGAAACTGAGGCTCAGGGAAGCACGGTAAACTGCCCAGTGTACCAGGCCAAAGCAGTTGAGGATAGCTTCCAGACCCCTAAAAAGGATGTCAAGCCAAAGATTGGCCTGGGCCTGGAGGGCGGGGAGGACACAGGTTACTCCAGGGGTATTTGGGGGGAGAGAACAAATAACAAATAACAAATAAAAGAAGGGCAGGGTAAGGTGTCCTGGAAGTGCAGCTCCAGGAGGAGCGACCGGTTATTCACAAGAGAGGGTCAGGGGAGGGAGAAGTGGAGCCAGAGCGGCACATTTGTTGGTGGGTGGGAGGAGGGCACAGTGGTGGTTACAGTTGGTTGAGAGATAAAGATTTCTGGTACCAGTTAAGAGAAACCTCAAAAACCTTCCATTCCAGAACTAGCTTTTGGTTTCAGAGATTATTCAACTCTCTTTATTTTTATCTGAAAGAGAGTGAGGGAGGGAGGGAGAAAGAGAGAGAAAGAAAGAAAAGAAAGAAAGAAGGAAAGAAAGATAAAGAGAAAGAAAAAGAAGAAAGAAAGAAAGAAAGAAAGAAAGAAAGAAAGAAAGAAGAAGAAAAGAGAGAGGGAGGGAGAAAGAGAGAGAAAGAAAGAAAGAGAGAAAGAAAAAGAAAGAAAGAAAGAAAAGGAAAGAAGAAAGAAAAGGAAAGAAGAAAGAAAGAAAGAAAGAAAGAAAGAAAGAAAGAGGAAGGAAGGAAGGGGGAAGGAAGGAAGAGAAAGAAAGAAAGATGAGAGAGGGAGGGAGAAAGAAAGGAAGAAAGAAAGAAAAGAAAAAAAGAAAGAAAGGGAGGGATAAAGAAAGAGAGAGAAAGAGAAAGAAAAGAAAGGAAGGAAGGAAGGAAGGAAGAGAAAGGAAGGAAGGAAGGAAGGAAGGAAGGAAGAAAGAAAAGCTTTTAAGTCCCTTTTATTCTTTTTAATACCTTGAGGCTAATATGGGGGTGGGGGGGGAGGGTGGGTGGGGGGGCGGAGAATGGCAGCTGCCATCGCCCAGTCTCTGCTGCGCTGTGGGAAGCCTGCTTAGGGCCACCTGTACGGGCCACTTGAATCCCTCAGCCACCTTCAGAAACTTCTGTAGTCATCTCCATATCACAGCTGGGGAAACCCAGGCACCAGATGGCCGAGCACCTAGCTCTAGGCCACTCAGCAAGCAAATGGCAGCGCTGAGGTGTGACCCCAGAGCCCACTCCAGTGCTGGCTTTTCACCCTGAGGCTGGTTTCTTCAGTTATGCTGGCTCCTGGCACCGAGCACCGGCCACATACCCAGCCTGTGGCCCCCCTGCTGCCAGTCTTCTCCAGATCCCTGCAACCTAGAGATTGCTCTTATTTTGAAGTAAACACTTTTTTCTGCTGACCACAAAACTGAAACATGTCTCTGTTGGAAAATTTGTGAAGTGTAGGAAAACACAGAGAAGAAAATGGAAGTTCCCTGTTAATTCCCACAACCCAGAACTGTAACCATTGTTAACATTTTGGAGAACAGCCTTCCAGTCTTTCTTCTGCCTGTCAATATGCATGTGTAATAAAAATGACCACCATGCTGTTTTGTCATTTGTAACAGCTTTCTGGAGACACAGCCGACTAAACTGGACATATTTAAAGTGTACAGTCTAGTAAGTGTCACCACTTACTTCATATCCCTCCCTCCTCCCAGCCCTAGCCCAGTGCTGACATCCTGGAACTAGGGATTTCCGGCCAGTGTCACAGGCCCACGTAGCAGGCACCTGGCCAGGGCCCTGCCTCAGCTCCGGCTCTGTCATGGTGTGCTTCAGGGAGCACGAACAATGCCACCTTCTGCAGGCCAGAGGGTGTGCTTGATTTTGTCAGCTTCCTCCAGCAGCCAGGCCTCTGCTCTCTGGCATGGCCAGCTCCCTGGTGGGCCTGTTCCTCTCCTCCCTCCAGCTCTCAGCCCTCTACCTCCACCAGCCCTCCATCACATGGATCTGCCTCCTCCTGAATCTTTCATCTCTGGAGTTGGCCTCACCCCTCCTCGGGTTCTGCAGCCTCTTCCAGGAGGACTGCAAGGGTCTCTAATCACAGGCCTATCTATAGCTATCATTGCCTCTCCAGATGGATCAGGAGCCGGGCTGGAGGTGCCCACTGGTCGGGGAGGTGCAGCAGTCTCCCTGCAAGGCACCCACACTTGCTTTTTGCTGCTATTGACAGACATCTTTCTGAATCTCATTACTCCAGCACATTGGTGAGCAGGATTTCCTGAGTGTAATTTAATCTTTTCTCTATGACTCAGGCCATATTTGCAACCTCATTTGCTAACGTGAGGTGGCAGATGCAGTGTGGAGTGTGGGTGGAGGGGAGACCAACCCCAGCTGTTTTACTGGAACTTGCTCTCTTGCAAAGACCACACGAATCCTCCAGCCTCGTAAGGAGGATGGCAGCAGCCTAATGTGCCACCAATTCTTTAGCAAATCAAGGGCAGCAGCCCTCAGAGCCCTCTCACGCACATTTTCTGTTCTGACCTTCACAGCAACACTGTGAGAAAGCGGGCGGGGTGCTCCTGCCCATTACAGATCTCTCTGCCCCACAGCACTCTCAGGAATCAACCCCAGGTCCACGATGGACGTGACAGGCAGCAGATAGAGCCTTAAGCAGCGAGTGTAGGAGAATACCTCTATGACCTTGGGGTACAAAGAATTTCTTGAAAGCACGAACTGTTAAGAAAAAGTTAACTACATTCTACTTCACTAAAATGAAAAGCTGATAATGATGTGTCAATGTAGGTTAATCGATTGTAACACATGTATCACTCCAGTAGGGGCTGTTGGGGGGTCAGTGGCAGGGTCTGTAAATGTGTAAAACTCCCTGTACTTTTCATCTGTACTTTTGTTGTGAACCTGAAAGTGTCCTTAAAAATAGCCTCTTTAAAAAGAAAACAACGAAAGTCTTCTGTTCCTCAGAAGACACCATAAATAAAGCACAAAGGTGCCGAATAAGACAAGATACTTGCAATGCATAATTAGTGCAGAATTAGAGTCCAGAATACCTGAAGAACTCCTAGAAATAAATAAGAAAAAAAGACAAATGCAACCAGGTGTTTTGCAAGAGAAAACATTGTCAGTAAACATAACAAGATGCTTAACTTGATTAGGAATTGGGAGAATGCAAATTGAAGGCACTAGGAAATACCATTTTACACCCACTGGACTGGGATAGGATTTAGCAGCCAGGATTATCTTGCGGTGTATGTTACCACTCTGATTGCTGCTATTCAGTCAAGACCCAAGTGGCACTTCCCCGTAGGGCACACCGTGCAGGAGGTTCCGGCAGCCACCGTTTGCAATGTCACAAAACCTGTAAGCAAGCCATATAGCTTTTCAAAGTAAATGGGTACATCGTGGTATGTCATATAACAGAACATGGAGAGGAAAGGAAGAGCCCTCAGACTCATTCATTAACAAGTGCATTTCAAGAATATCGTATTGAATGATGTATTCATTTCCTGGGGCTGCCATAATAAAGTACCACAGACCGGGCAGTTTAAACAACGGAAACATATTCTCTCACAGTTCTGGAGGCTAGAAGTCCAAGATCAAGGTGCTGACAGGCCCACACTGGCTCTGAAGACACCAGGGGAGGAGGTGACCCAGGGTGCTCTCCTAGTTTCTGGTCGTTCCTTGGCTTGTGGTGGCAGAACTCCAGTCTTCCTGGGCATTCTCCCTGTGTGCATGTGTCTCTGTGTCCCAAAGTCCCCTGTTTATAAGGACAACAGTCATGTTGGAGTAAGGCCCACCCTAATGACCTCACTTTAACTTGATTACTTCTATGAAGCCCTTGTCTCCAAAAAAGGTCACATTCTGGGGTAGGTCTCATAATAGTTCTTTTTGGGCAGGGGGGAGACACAATTCAATCCACAACAAATAAAAAAGCAGCAGGATACATATAATGTTTAATAATATATAAATGTTTAATAATATATAATGCATTATAATAATATAAAGTTTAGGGACACATAAATACTTACAAGTTTAATGGAGAGGAGGGGCACCTGGGTGGCTCAGTCGGTTAAGCTTCTGACTTCAGCTCAGGTCATGATCTCGTGGTTCATGAGTTTGAGCCCTGTGTTGGGCTCTGTGCTGACAGCTTGGAGCCTTGAGCCTGCTTCAATTTCTGTATCTCCCTCTTTCTCTGCCCCTCCTCAGCTTGAGCTGTGTTTCTCTCTCAAAAAAAAAAAACTTTTTTTTTAAAAATTTAATGGAGAGGAAGGGAATAACATATGCTAAGTTTGGAATAGTGCTTACTCTGGGGTAGAGTAGAGAAAGATGTTGGGGCTTCAGATGCCTTGGTATTCCCCATTTCTTAAGCTGACCAGCAGGTGCATAGGTTTGTTTGAATATTCTTTGTAACATACGATACATGTTGGTTTTTTTATTTAAGAAGTAATTCATAGTAAGTGCAATTTTTTAAATAGAATCAGAAAAAAAGGACTTGGAGATAAGTGTAGACAACAATTTGGAGGAATTTTGCTGTAGAAGGAAGGACTGAAATGGGGTGTTGTCTGGAGGAGCGTGAGGGAAATTTCCCCAGCTTACACATGAAGAACTGAGGTGTTCAGAGAGGTGAAGTGGCTCCCCCAGGCTGACACAGCGGGCCTGGCTCAGCCACGAGTGGCACTGAGGTCCCTGCCCCCCCCCCCCAACACCATGCTTCGTCCTTCCCCACCGTGGCTGCCTTTTTCTTGTGGTTATCATTAGGCTCCTTGGATGCTGGCCTTCGTGTTGGTCCCTCAACTCCTACCAGAATTCTGTGATTCACAGAGCTTGGAGCTAGTGGAGACCACACTGCTGCCTCTTAACACACTTGACTGACCTTCCCTTTCATTTGTCCTTTTACTGTGATATGAAACCAGTTTCCCAACGTGCGCATAACTGTGCGTGTGTCTCTCTTTCTCTTCTTAAGTTTATTTATTTATTTAGAGAGAGGATGAGAGAGAATCCCACGCAGGCTCTGCACTGTCAGTGCAGATCCCCATGTGGCGCTCAACCCATGAACCGTGAGATCATGACCTGAGTCAAGATCGAGAGTTGGACACTTAACCAACTGAGCCACCCAGGTGCCCTCATGTGTCTCTCTTTTATTATTACGTGCTGAACTGTGTTCAGGGTCCTCATGAGTAATGAGTGTTGTGGTAAGAACACTGCAGATGTTATGGAACGAATGTATCATGAGGATGAAACATACAAGCATAGGGAGTATACCCAGTGGTATTGCAATAGTGTTGTATGGTGACAGATGGTAGCTATACTTGTGACGAGCATAGCATAACCTATAGGGCTGTCAAAAGACTCTGTTGTTGGGAACGCAAGCTGGTGCAGCACTCTGGAAAACAGTATGGAGGTTCCTCAAAAAGCTAAAAATAGAACTACCCTGCGACCCAGCAATTGCACTACTAAGCATTTATCCACGGGATACAGGAGTGCTGTTTCGAAGGGACACATGCCCCGCCCCCCCCATGTTTAGAGCAGCACTAGCAACAATAGCCAAAGTATGGAAAGAGCCCAAATGTCCATCGATGGATGAATGGATAAAGAAGATGTGCTATATATATACGATGGAGGTATATATATACTCAGCAATCAAAAAGAATGAAATCTTGCCATTTGCAACTATGCGGATGGAACTGGAGGGTATTATGCTAAGTGAAATTAGTCAGTCAGAGAAAGACAAAAATCATATGACTTCACTCATATGAGGACTTTAAGAGACAAAACAGATGAACATAAGGGAAAGGAAACAAAAATTATATAAAAACAGGGAGGGGGACAAAACAGAAGAGACTCATAAATATGGAGAACAAACCGAGGGTTACTGGAGGGCTTGTGGGAGGGGGATGGGCTAAATGGGTAAGGGGCACTAAGGAATCTACTCCTGAAATCATTGTTGCACTATATGCTAATTTGGATGTAAATTTAAAAAAATAAAAAATTAAATTAAAAAAATTATAAAGATGATCCTTACCAATAAATTTAATTGTATAAAAAAAAGACTATGTTGTGTGCCTGAAACAAAAGTAACATTGTGTGTCAACTGTACTTCCATAGAAAGTTTTAATTTAAGAAAAAAAATTAAAAACAAATAAATAAATGAGCCCATTAAAAAAACAAAACAAAAGACCGCAGCTGTTGATTGGTCAACCCGGGCTGGAATCCTGACTGCATTTGCTATTAGTTTGACCTTTGGTCAAGTTCCTTACCTTTTCCGAGACTCATCTGCAAAAAGGAGCTAATGCCTACCTCCGAGGGTGGTATTGAGGACTGGGGCAATGAAGTGGGTGCCCAGCACAGGCCTGGCACACAGCAGGTGCTCAGTCAAAGTGGCATCCTTTCCCTGTGCTTTCCTGTTCCATTTCTCACACAGGGCAAGTCTGGGTCCTGTCTGCCTCTCTTTGTCCAGGTGCAGACCACGCACCCACAAGCCTGCCACAGAAGGGCGCCTGCATTATAAATGTGAGACCTGTTTTTCTGAGTTTACTGTATAAGAGTCTGAGCCACTGTCCTGGAGAGAGTTTTATCGGCTCCGCCTGAACAGTCATAAGACAGTTGTCATTCAGGCTGTCAGAAGATGGCCCCAGCTGACCCCACAGCTATTCTGGAACCTGGCACTTGATGTAGTGAGCTGGAGAATTTACTCTCTGCTGTGATCCTAAACCTCCCTGGGGTGATAGACCAAGTTCAGTTTTAGCTCAGTTTATCCATCAAGGAAAGGGAATATTATCCTCCTTGTGTGCCTAATTTTTCTGCTCTATAAAATGACAGGGTTGAATGAGGCCATCTCTAAGTCCCTTCCCACAATAGATTCTGGACTTTTTGTAAGATGGTGGTTGAACCTACAAAGTTTACCCACTGAGACAGAGGAGCCCTGTTTCACTTTGCCTAAATCCCAGAGCATCTAGTTCTCCAGCACCCGCACAAGTCAAATCTAGCAGGAGTGATAGGAGAGAAAGCTTGGGGTCTTAGGAGCCTTGGAAGGGACAGTGTGAGCACTGGGTGAGTCCTGGCCCCATCAGCCAAAACAGGGTTATCAGAGGAGGCCTGGTGAGTGTGCGCCATCTGCCCCAACACACTCCGTCTGTTTCTCAAGAACTTCACCTCTGGGAAGTGATTCTAAGAAAATGACTGGGGATGGGGAGGGGGGCACGTGGGTGGCTCAGTAGGTTGAGCATCCGACTTCAGTTCAGGTTATGATCACATGGTTCGTGAGTTTGAGTCCCACATCGGGCTCTGTGCTGACAGGTCAGAGCCTGGAGCCTGCTTCGGATTCTGTCTCCGTCTCTCTCTCTCTGCCTGTCCCCTGCTCATGCACTGTCTCTCTCTCTCAAATATAAATAAACATTAAAAATATTTTTTCTTTAAAGAAAATGACTTGGAATGTGGACAACAGTATATACATAAGGATGTTTATCACAGTATTGTTTAAAATACTGAAGTTCAAACAACCTGAATGTTCAGAAATAGAACACTAGTTGAACAAATTTTGTTATGTCCATATGATTAAATATCAGGAAGCCATTAAAAATCATGTTATGGGAGATTTGGGGAAATACTTATAATACATTAAGTGAAAACGTAGCATATATAATTGTACCTATTTAATTTTTTAAATGTTTATTTATCTTTGAGAGAGAGAGAGAGAGAGAGAGAGAGAGAGAGAGAGAGAGAGATAAGTGGGGGAGGGGCAGAGAGAGAGGGAGACACAGAATCCTAAGCAGGCTCTAGGCTCTGAGTATAGAGCCCGATGCAGGGCTCAAACTCATGAACCATGAAATCATGACCTGAGCTAAAGTCAGACACCTACTCGACTGAGCCACATGGTGCCCCTATAATTGTACCTATTGAATGATATAAATTACAGATGGATGGATAGATGTTTACACATGTATATATGTTCAAAATACAAAAGGAAGTAGGGGTGCCTGGATGGCTCAGTTGGTTAAGTGTCCAACTTCGGCTCAGGTCATGATCTCGTGATTCATGAGTTTGAGTCCCATGTCGGGCTCTGTGCTGACAGCTCAGAGCCTGGAGCCTGTTTCAGATTCTGTCTCTCTCTCTCTCTCTCTCTCTCTCTCTTTCTCTCTCTCTCTGCCCCTACCCTGCTTGTACTCTGTCTTTCTCTGTCTCTCTGTCTCAAAAATAAATAAACATTTAAAAAATTTTAGGGGCGCCTGGGTGGCTCAGTCTGTTAAAGCGTCCTACTTCGGCTCAGGTCATGATCTCGCGGTCCGTGAGTTCAGGCCCCACGTCAGGCTCTGTGCTGACAGCTCAGGGCCTGGAGCCTGCTTTGGATTCTGTGTCTACCTCTCTCTCTGGCCCTCCCCCGTTCATGCTCTGTCTCTCTCTGTCTCAAAAATAAATAAATGTTAAAAAAAATTTTTTTTTTTTAATTTTAAAAAAATACAGAAGGAAGTATATCATGTTAATAACAGCAGTTGTCTCTGAGTAGTGAGGTTAATGGTAACTTTTATTTCATTCTGAGATTTTTTTCACGTAATATATGAGATATATCACATCTTTGCTTCTTTAGGCTTTTCTGTTAGTTCAAGAATTTTAATAAGTATTTCTTTTATATGCAGAAAAACAACAAAATGTTAAGATTTTTATTTTTCAATAGTGGCAAAATGCTTTTAATAGTAGTAAACTACACACAATATAAAATTTACCATTTTAACCACTTCTAAGCATACAGTTCAATAGTGCTTTTTGCTGTTGTTATTTTTATTTTCTTTTACTTCATCATGATAAGTGCACTCTTTAATCCCCACCCCCTATTTCCTCCATCCTCCCACCCACCTCCCCTCTGGTCACCATCAGTTTGTTCTCTATAGTTAAGAGTCTGTTTCTTGGTTTGTCTCACTCTTTCTCTTTTATTCCCTTTGCTCATTTGTTTTGTTTTTTAAATTCCACATTATGAGGGAAATCATATGGTATTTGTCTTTCTCTGATTTATTTTGCTTAGCATAATGCACATTAGCTCCATCCATGTTGCTGCAAATGGCAAGTTCCATACATTTTTATGGCTGGATACTACTCCATTGTATATATATGCCACATCTTCTTTATCCATTCTTCAATTGATGGACACTTGGGCTGCTTCCATGTCTTGGTTATTTGTCAATAAGGCTGCAGTACTCATAGGGATGCATGTATCCCTTTGAATTGGTGTTTTCCTATTTGGGGGGTAAATACCCAGTAGTGCTATTCCTGGGTTGTAAGGTAGTTCTAATTTTAATTTTTTGAGGAACCTCCATATGGTTTTCCACAGTGGCTGCACCAATTTGCACTCCCACCAACAGTACACAAGGGTTCCTTTTTCTCTAAATTCTCACCAACACTTGTTGTTTCTTGTGTTTTTGATTTTAGCCATTCTGACAGGTGTGAGGTGATATCTCATAGATAGTTTTGATTTGCATTTCCCTGATGATGAGTGATGTTGAGCATCTTTTCATGTGTCTGTTGGACTTCTGTGTGTCTTCTTTGGAGAAATGTTTGTTCATGTCTTCTGCCCATTTTTAAATTGGATCGTTTATTTTTTGGGTGTTGAGTTGTATCAGTTCTTTATATATTTTGGATACTAACTCTGTATCGGAAATGTCATTTGCAAATATCTTCTCCCATTCTGCAGGTTGCCTTTTGGCTTTGTTGATTGTTTCCTTTGCTGTGCAGAAACTTTTAATTTTGGTGTGGTTCCAATAGCTTATTTTTTGCTTTTATTTCCCTTGCCTCAGGAGACATATCTAGAAAAATGTTGCTACAACTCAAATTGGGAAAATTACTGCTTGTGCTGTTTTCAAGTATTTTTATGGTTTTAGGTCACATATTTAGGTCTTTAATCCATTTTGAGTTTATTTTTATGTATGCTGAAGGAAAGTGTTCCAGTTTCATTCTTTTGCATGTACTGTCCAGTTTTTCTAACACCATTTGTTGACGAGACTGTCTTTTTCCCATTGTGTATTCATTCCTCTTTTGTTGAAGATTAATTGACCATATAATTGTGGGTTCATTTCTGAGTTTTCTGTTCCATTTTATTGATCTACGTGTCCATTTTTACGCCAGTCCCATACTGTTTTAATTACTACCACTTTGTAATATAACTTGAAATCTGGAATTGTGATGCCTCCAGTTTTGATTTTCTTTTTCAAGATTTCTTTGGCTATTCGAAGTCTTTTGTGGCTCCATCCAACTTTTATGATCATTTGTTCGGTTCTGTAGCGTTAAGTACATTCACTTTGTTGTGAAACCAAGCTCTAGAACTCTTTCATCTTGCAAAACAAACGCTTTGAACAAGAACACTCCATTCCTGCCTCTGACAACGACCATTCTACTCTGTCTATGAATTTGACTACTCCAAGTACCTCACAGAAATGGATTCATACAGTATTTGCCTTTTTGTGACTGGCTTATTTCACTTAGCATAACGTCTTCCAGGTTCATCCTTGTTGTAGCACGTTATCATAATTTCCTTCCTTTTTAAGGCTGAATAATATTCTGTTGTATGTGTATGCTACATTCGGATGCATATACTATCCATTTGTCTGTAGATGGACACTTGAGTTGCTTCCACCTTTTGGCTGTTGTGGATATTACTGCTGTGATCATGGATATACACATATCTCTTCAAGACATTAGTTTCAGTTCTTTGGGATACACACCCAAAAGTGGACTCGTTGGATCATATGGAGGTTTTAATGTTTTGAGGAACCACCATGCTGTGTTTCATAGCAGCAGCACCGTTTTACATTCCATCAACTGTGCGCAAGGATTCCAATTTATCTCCCCATCCTGGCCAATGTTATTTTCCAGTTTTTTGATGGTAGCTAAAAATCGACATTAAAATATTTTTTAACTCATTCCTTTATTTTTAGAGAGAGAGAGAGAGAGAGCGCGCATGAGCAGGGGAGGGCAGACAGAGAGAGAGGGAGACACAGAATCCAAAGCAGGCTCCAGTGCTGACAGCTCAGAGCCAGAAGCAGGGTTCAAACTCATAAACTGCAAGATCATGACCTGAGCCAAAGTCGGACGCTTAACCAACTGAGCCACCCAGGTGCCCCGAAAAATTGTCATTTTTAAAGAGGGCAAGCCAAGCTGAAATTCTGCCTGCACCCTCTGAGTGCCAGATGCTGATACCTGGGCTTAGCACAGATGGGATACACAGAGGTTCATTACAAAGCCTCAGTTTCCCTGGGGCTTATGAACCAGCCAGGAGACCTATCTTGGCTGCGACCCATCAATGAGGATGCCACTGGAGGGACCTGGCTGCATATCCTAAACTCATGGGCTTGAACCCATAAACCGTGAGACCATGACCTAAGCCGAAGTTGGACACTTAACCAACTGAGCCACCCTGGCGCTCCTAGAGGAGGGTTTCTAACCCTTTCTGTAACCAAGGGCTTTAAAGGGGCAAATTCAGGCCTGACCTGGCAAGCCAGGGTTAACCACAGCACACTTATGGTTTCCTTGCTTCTGGCATTGCTGCCAGGAGAATCCCACGCCTAGCCTATGTCTTTCTGGCCTGGTGTCTGGGGCCGAAGCCAAAGGAGTGGAGCTGGGTTGCCCTCAGTCAGAGCTTGTCCCAAAGGCAGGGCACAGAAATAGAGGTCCTCAACCAAACTGGGGTGTTGACAAGGATCTGTTCTTGGACCCTGAGGAAGGTCAAAATAAGTCATAAGTGGGCAGCAGAGCAGTACAAGGAGGCGGCAGTGTCAGCTCTGTGCGTCTTCAGACCTGTGACACGGCCTCCCAGGTGGTTGACGCCCCAGCGATGCTCCACATCACAGAACTTTCTGTATTTGCCTTGAAATAACTGGAGGCTCTCGACCTCCGGAGGGCCCAACCAGTCCAAGATGTCACTTGATATATCACTTTTATGTTGGCATCAAATAAATACTTGTATATATAGCCTAGTTTATTATATGTCCTATTTCAGTTTCTGTCCATGGCATCTGTCTCTGGGAATAGAGTGTTCCTGGAGCTTCCTTAATCTGAGATTATTAGTGTCAGTGGCTCACATCCCTTTTCCTAGCCCCTGAAACTTCTGCTGGTGTTTGTGGGGGAGGCAGAAGACATAGCGAGGGACAGGACATTGTCAACCACCCTGAGACCATCGCAGGGCAGCTCTTTCTCACGCTGGGGAAATTGCTGTCCATTCCAGCTTGTGGAAACCCCTCGTCACCCCCATAGTCTGACTCTCATCAGACAGGAATGAGTCTCAAGCAGAAGTGAGGAGCTGTGACGCACAGTCAGTAGCTTGGAGAAGGACCGCTGGCCTATCTCCCACAAGATCTGCCCTTGCCCACCTTTCCCAGAGGCAGCAGCTGCTGTCTCTGCAGGATCTGACTGACCAGCGTGGGGGTCATGGAATGGTGGCACTGAGGGCCGACTGCATGGGCATGTGGCCTGCATGGTCACAAAGGGCCCTGTGCTCAAAAGGGCCCCACATTTGGTTTAAGGCTCTGCTGTTGTTGAAATTGTTTTTACAAGTTGCCCTGCAAGTTACATAGCTGGTGCTGGTGGAACCACTTCCACCGCAGCCCTGGAGAACTGCTCCCTAGGGAAGGAATGACAAGACCACACCACGCCCAGATAGCCCCTGCCACCTCTCAAGTCCCGGCATCTTGAATGATCATAGCACATGTCTCCCTACGGCCTGCCTTGTTTTGGAGTTACTTGCCTGCATGTGGCATTCTGCACACAGACCGTAAACTCCCAGTGGGCAAGGACCCGGCCCCCAAGTAGCAGAGTGCCTGGCACTTGGGGGATGCTTGGTAAGTGTTAGCTGAAGTAACGACTGAGGACTTGAAGCCGAGTCAGCTTTTTAGTGGCAAAGGAAAACAAAATAGAAGACCCCTGATTACAAAGAGTTAGATTTTGTCAGGAAAGTGTGTGGGAAACAACGTGACCTTGGTTTATGCAAAACCAGAGGTGGTCCATGGCTGAACTTCCATGTTGCTGTATCTCTAGCAGAGCACCGATGCTATCAAACACCTGCCGTCTCTAGGCATTGTTCTGGGTGCCCTAACCCACCGTCTATTTAATCCTGCCACTTCTCAAGGTTTAGGAGGCCCAGAGAGTGCAGTAGCTTGCCCAAGGCCACACGCTGACAAGTAGAAGAATCAAAATCTGCATGCAGGGGCGCCTGGGTGGCTCAGTCAGTTAAGCGGCCGACTTCGGCTCAGGTCGTGATCTCACGGTCCGTGAGTTCGAGCCCCACGTCGGGCTCTGTGCTGACAGCTCAGAGCCTGGAGCCTGTTTCGGATTCTGTGTCTCCCTCTCTCTGACCCTCCCCCATTCATGCTCTGTCTCTCTCTGTCTCAAAAATAAACGTTAAAAAAAAAAATTAAAAAAAAATCTGCATGCAGGTCTGTCTGACTTCGAAAACCTCTTTACTGGTGTTTGGATCCTGGGGAAGGGTCAGAGATCAGTAACTTAGTGAAGTAGGGTGGGACAGCTTCCTATAAGGAGCAAATAGTTTAGGATCAAAAAAAGCTGAGGAGTATTAGAGCCTGTGAAATCTTGACTCAGATGTGTATTCCTGCCAAGTGTGATGTGCAATGTATGAAACTCTCCTTCCTCGCCTGTAGTATGGGAGAAATAAGAGCATTTACCTCGTGTGGTTGCTGTGAAGGTTAAATGAGACAATGAGTGATGATTGAAGGGATTGTTATCAAGGGTCTTGGACTGCCGGTCTCAAAGCGTTCTTCAGCTCAACTTTGGAATATTAACTCAGTCCCTACCGAAAATGTTTGCCATTCAGGGTGTCCCTTCTGGGCTTGGTTGCCTTCCCAATGTCCATTTCCCCTACTTCCCTGCTAACAGAACCCCGATTTTGCCTGGGCAACAGAGTGGCCCGCAGGGCTAAGCCATGGCAACACTGCGCTCTGCTTCCCCAGCCTACCTCGCGACTGGGGGTGACCATGTGACCAGTTCTGGGCAATGAGACGCAAGTGGAAGTTGCCTGGCTCCGTTCCCTTCTCTTTCTTCCTATTTTGAAAAGGATCCTGATATTTGAAACCACAGTCACCGTATTTCCACAGGAAAAGCCAAGAGAACCACAGAGATGCCAGCCCCGATACTATTGAGCACCATACCCACCCACTTTCAGATATTTTATTATGGGACACAAAGAACCCCTATTTGTTCTAGCGCCTGCACGTCAGGTTTTCTGCTGCTTGCAGCCATATCCTTGACTGGCACTGCCTTCTGCTCTCACTCTTGCGAGCTGTGTCTCAGGGCAGGAGGGATGCCCTTAGGCCCTTGAGGAACTGGTGTAGCTGGACCTCTCCTCTCCTTATTCAGACTTTTGTTAGAATGTTTTGTGCTCTGGGAGACTGGAGGGCATTGCTGTCTTTCTCTGACCGCTCCCAATTTGCTCTGCTTTCCAGTTCCCTCATCTGCTCTGACTTGAATTTCCCATTTCCTTTGATGAATCTGCTCCTCCTCACAAAATCAGCTTCCTAGCACCCACACTGAGTCAGTGTCCCCTCCGCACATCATGTGGCACATAAACACCACACACACACACACACCTTATCATATACCTCTCTCCTGGCCTTTTTGTCTTTTATATTTTTCTTCCTGATATACACAGAGCCACAGATCTGAAATCCAGTGTCCTGACTATGCTTCTGCCTGATTCCATCTGCTCTTGCCAGATGGAGTGTTTTTAATCCACATATAATTTTAGAGACAGGAGAGGTTGCCACAGGGAGCAGATACCCTCACCAGCGCACAGGGAGCCTGCCCTTTCCTCCTCCCAGCTATGCCCAGCTGGTCTGACCAGGGAAACATGCCAAGGAGGGTATAGAGCAGGGCCTCTCCAGGATTCTCAGTTGCAATGCTGACCTTGGAGGCCAGGACTCCCAAGCCACCCTGAGGGCTATTTGGGGATACCTCCCCAGCCCCACCCCCACTCCAGCAAGCCCAGAGCTGGCCAGAGTAGATGATACTTGAGGGAATCAACTGTTCTCCGCCTAAGTTCACTCTTACTGAGACTATGCCGCACTTCTAGCTGAGCAGACCCTGACCACAAGAGAGTCCTCAACCCTCCCCAGTGCAGGAAGTGGGGAAACGGTAGCTTTGCCACTGAAAGGGTGATCCAAGGAGCTCCTGGGGACGTAGCTCACTGCAAGTGGTGGGGGAATCCCCTCATCTTTGTAGGAATGACTGCCTGCCCACCTCTACTGGGTTATATGACTTGGGCTTCAGGAAACAGCTCCCTGTGTGTAGGCCTGCCCTAGGAACCACACTAGCGCGCCTCCTCACCTTTGCAGAAGGTCTGAACGCTCTCCTGGTTTCCCTTACTCCTGCCCCACAGGCACCTCTCCTGTCCTGGGAAGCCTTGCACGGGTGTGGCTGAGAGATGGGTAATTAAGGCTTTCTCCTGGGTGTCAGGTGGCTGTGGCCTCACAGGCCCCTCCCCACCTTGGGCACTCATGGCTCAGGTGGGATCAACTTGGGATCTGCCAGGTCAGCCCCTGCAGCGCGTGGTTCAGGGTCAAGAAACGGGCAAAGGGAGGGAATACCCTAACTTTAAAGCTTCCAGACCTGAGTCGAGGTCTCAGACTCCATGAAGAGTGCCCTAGTATGTTTTGGAAAGGGGCCTAATTCTGGGTTCAGAAGTCCTGAATTGGGACCTGGCCATTTGACCTTGAGCAAGTTGCTTTACCTCTCAGAATCTTGGAAGCTTCCTTCCCTGTGAACTCTAAGGTTGTGCAGAGGAGGGTTTCTGTGGCCAGTGGCTGCTTCTTTTGTCCGCCTCCCCATAGTGAGGACTGCCTTCTCTCCTGTGCTCTTGGTAGGCCCTGGAAATACTTCCTCATGGAAGCCCCTGTGTATCATGTCAAACACAGTAAAACATGCCCGCAGCCCACATTGAATATTTTCTGCTATAAACTTTCTGAAAGAGATTTCAGAGAGTTGCTTTATAGATTATTTGGCCATAAATAACTTCTTGAAGTTTGTTTGGTTGATCTTTCCGTGATCACGGTGTATACTGGAAATTCTTGGAAAGCAGAAAAGCTACAAAGGGTTCTAAATTGATGCCACTATCTTGAACAATGAATGAATGAATTTGCAAGCCAGTTGGTAAAGCAGTTGAGCAACTTAAATGGGCCATGGGGGCAGTATTTACACCATGGAAATAAGCAAAAACTACAAATTAATGTAGTATTAATTCATAGCTCCCCACCCACGAATTGATTTACCCCCAACTACTGGGAAATTGTTTGCTTATTTGTTTGTTTGTTTTAAATCTTCCCGGGTGATCCAAATGTGTCGCTACCAAACCAGAAGAAGTTTGGGCTGGGAGTTCGCCACGATGGGCCCTAAACAAGGACTACAGCTCAGGAGGACCCCAGACTCGATTCCATGAGGAAGGATGAATTCTTGCAGGAGAGAGGAAGTACTCCCAAGGAGAGGTGCTCCCTGGCACCAACCTCAGGCCCTGTTCTTGGTGAGTCCTAATTTAGATCAAGGCCTCATCAAAAAGGGTCTAATCTCTCTTTGTTTTTGTATTTGCACTATAATCACTTAGTTTGTTTTTATTGTTTTACTGCTGCCATTTACTCAGTAACAGCCGAGTTAGAGTTATCAGTTACGTGTTTATTGTACTTCTCTTTTTATCGTACACTGTTAGCAGGTCCTGTTGGCCAGCAGCATTGTGGAGGGCTGGCCCAGCAGGGAGGGACTGAAGTTGCAGCAAGCCCCTGGGGCTCTGCCGGGCCTTCCTGCTTCTGCGGCAGGTGGCCTGGGGGAAGCCCTTGATCTTGAACCCAGACAGTTAAGGTCAGCCGGTGGCCTCTGCTTTCAAAGTGAACTCCCCAGCTGAGTAAGTCTGTGAGCCCAGGAGGCTTTCTGAAAGTGGCTCAGGGCCTAGTCCACAAAGCTTCCAGCCCTCAGAAGCACTGGGAAATGGGGCAAGGGCACGGGGCTACCAACAAGGGAAGGGTCGATCAAGCATGGCACATTTGAGTGGAATACTGCGGACCGAAGGAACAGACCGGATTTATGCGTTTCAACAGAAGATCTCTCAAAATGTGGAGTAAAAAATGCAAGATGCTAAACCATACATGATGCCATCTCTGTGAAAATACTCCCTCAAACACAATACGGTGTATTTTGTGTAGACTTATATATAAAGGAATGGAAATGTCTATATTTTTTAAAGCTCTGGGGCATACATATCAAACTCATAAATAATAGTTACTCCTGGGGATGTGGAGACAAGAACAAGTTCTAATGGAAAGTGATGGACAAAGAATGTATGTCAGTAATGTTCTGATTTTTTTTAAGTTTATTTATTTATTTTTGAGAGAGACAGAGAGAGCATGCTAGCAGGGGAGGGGCAGGGAGAGATGGAAAGAAAGAGAATCCCAAGCAGGCTCCACGCTGCCAGCACAGAGCCTGACATGGGCCTCGAACTCAGGAAACGTGAGATCATGACCTAAGCTGAAACCAAGAGTTGAACACTTAACCAGCTAAGTCCCTGTTCTGATTTATTTTTTAGGAAATTAATTTACATATGTAATTGAGCTTATTTTTATTTATGTATTTTTTATTTTATTATTTTTGAGAGAGAAAGAGAGCATGAGCAGGAGAGGGCCAGAATGAGAGGGAGACACAGAATCCAAAGCAGGCTCCAGGCTCCAGGCTCTGAGCTGTCAGCACAGAGCGCAATGCAGGGCTCGAACTCGCAAATTGTGAGATCGTGACCTGAGCTGAAGTCAGATGCTTAACCAGTTGAGCCACCTAGGTGCCCCAGGCTTATTTTTAAAAATCTAATTTTTTGTGTGTAAAGGCAAAGCATAAGACTTGGAGTTTGAAAGTGTGGATCAAAGCCCTTCTCCATTCCTATCATCCCTTGTTACTACATGGCAATGGGGCCATTATTAACCCTTGCCTTCACTTACTGCCTGGGTAAAATGGGCATAAAAATAAACATAGTGACTCAAGAGGGCTTCCTAACGAACTAAGTGGCCTGCTGGAGAAATATATAGTTAGCATTTGTTTTTAAAAACAATTTAGAGTCTTCATAAAATCAGGCTCAAAATTAAATCCAGGGTGTCTCTCCGAAGACAGAGAAAACAGAGCAATTATAAAGGAGCCACCCTGAGTTTCCTGAGAATAAGTCATGCCAGACTAACATTACTTTCCTTGTTTATAGGAGAAGAAGGGAAGGAGAAGAAGCAAACATTTAAGCTGCTTTGTGCCCCAGGCTCTATGCTGGGTATACACAGAGTTCACAGCAGCCTGAGAGTCAGGTTTCTCAATTTTACAGATGCGGAAGCCTGAAAAGGGTTTAGCTGCATTAAGGAACATGCCTCGGGGGACACTGAAGATCTGGATTCAGATCTACATTCACCCAGATTCCCAAGCAGCTCACAGGAGCAGCAGCAGCAGCAACAATGGCAATAGCCACTTCTATCCTGGGATGTCATTATGGTAAGTTTTATCACTCACATTTTACAGGTGAAGAAAATGGGATGCAAGAGAGATTGAGTAAGCTAGCCCAAAGTCGTAGGTCTGTCTCATTCCAAAGTCCAAACTCTTAACCATGCCCCTCTATGGCTTCCCTCCTCTAACTACCCTGTCCCCACCACCCTCAGGAGATTCTGGCCTCCCCCAGGGGGAGAGTCTATCAGAATCTCTGAAAAGTAGAAAGGGACAGGGCAGCCACATACAGCTCCAGGTGGCAACCAGCACTCTAGACTGTGTTAGTAGATCAAGTTGACTGATTTATGTGGTTAGGGTACATGGAATCCCATGGCTGTCTGGATTGCAGCAAAACTTCTGATAGAGATGCTCTACAGAGCTTAGAGGTCAAGAAAGAGATAAGGGAGATGAAATCTGATGCCAGTTGTATAGTAGGTTGAATTGTGTCCCCTAAAAAGATATGTTGGAAGTCCTCACCCCTGGTACCTGTGAATGTGACCTCATTTGGAAATAGAGTCTTTGCAGATATAATCTAGTTAGGATGAACTCATACTGGATCAGGGTGCCGGCTAAGTCCAATGACTGGTATCCGTTTAAGAAGAGGGAAATCTGGACATAGAAACACATAGAAAACACACACAGAGGGAAGAATGCCATGTGAAGATGGAGAGATGCAGCTAAAGCCAAGGGATGTCAAGGATTGCTGACCACCAAGAAAGGCTAAGAAGAGGCGAGGAAGGGTTCTTCTCTAGAGTCCTTGGAGGGAACGTGGCCCTCCTGACACCTCACCTTAGGACCTCTAGCCTCCAGAACTGTGAGAGAATGAATGTCTGTTGTTTTAAGCCACCAGTTTGTGGTAATGGTTCTGGAAACCCTGGGAAGCTAAAACAACTTGGTTGCTCCATAGCTGATTGCATCATCACAGGATAGCATGTGGACTTGGGCAGTAGGACAGAGGGCTTTATCCTTGACCCAAATTTATCTTATTATCCTCTTGGATGAAAATAAAGAGTATGTCTACCAATCAAATAGGTGGATTATGCAAAACCTGGAAAGATGCTTATACTGAAGACAGGATCCATATTCAAAACACCTCAACCAGCTGCAATAATGGGCCAAATTTTATAAGTTGAAATTTAGCAAAGGCAAATTCCTTTATTTAGGTTCAAAGAACCAACTGCATGAATGCAGAATGAGGAACTCCTGGCTTAATGACAGCTTATATAAAGAAAGGTGTTGGTGGAAGCTGAATGTGAGCGAACAATGCACTGCAGTCACTAAAAAAAAGCCAATGCACCTTCAGGTGCTCCACTGACCAGGAGAAATGAGACAAGCAACCCATGGGCATTTGGGCTGGTCAGGCCACATCTGGAGCTTCATTCAACTCTGGGTACCACATTTTAGTTTTTTGACACTACTCAGCATCCGGGGAAAGAGAGCTGGGAAGGTGAGGAGTCTAGAAACCGTCACGCAGGGGCACCTGGGTGGATCAATCGGTTAAGCCTCCAACTTCAGCTCAGGTCATGATCTCGAGGTTCATGTGTTCAAGTCCCACGTTGGGCTCTGTGCTGACAGCTCAGAGTCTGGAACCTGCTTGGGATTCTGGGCGTCCTTCTCTCTCTGCCCTTCCCCCTCTTGCTCTCTCACTCTCTCTCAAAAATAAACAGACAAACAAAAAAAAAGAAACTGTCAAGCAAGGAAAATCAAAGGACCTAGGTTGTTTCCCTAGACACAAGAAGATGTGAGAATGCGGGACATATCTTAAAAATTTAACAGCTTATGTGAAGCAGAGGGAATGGGCCAGTTATGTAGTGTTCTGGGAGGTTCCTAACCAGCAGCTCCTCTGCTGATGAAGGCAAGTAGCAGTGTCTGTCTTCAGGCAAGAGCACAACTGTTGGTTTTGCAGCATCTAGCCTCTCTTTTTCTAGTAACAGCATCCAGATAGCCTTTGTGAGACCATTTCACCCGCACTTTGTCCATGGGTCTAGGCACGGATATGTGACTCAGGCTTAGCCAATCCCAGTGCTCTATCTCTTTGGCTGTAGCAGTCTGTCCAGGGATGGGCATGTGACCCAAGTAGATCAATGAGTGTCTATCCCAGGTGGTTTTTTGCACCTACCAGGCAGAGACCGTCTCCATCCGTTAGGATCACAAAGCTGGTAGGTTAGAAACCTGGAGGTGCTGGAGACGAGCTTGCCAAGGTGTGAGAAGAGCCTGCTTGAGAATGAAGTCGACATGGAAATAAGAGCCAAGAAATGGAGACAGAAAGATCTCTGCTAATGCCGTGTGAACACTGGATCCAGCCAAGACTAAAGCCCATTTGTGACAGGACACAATAGCTGTTCACCAGTTTGAGTTGGGGCTTTGTCATTTGTGGTCAAGTGTCCTAATACATACCTACCTGCAAGTGTAGTGGGCTGATGAAGACATCATACAGAGGGAATAGTAAAGATTGAGACTTATTGAAAATCGTCTGTATGTAGAAATTGTGGTAGACTTTTAGGTTTACCTTTTAAAAGCATTATACTTACATGTAGTTTAACGAGTTAAATAGTTCCGTAAGACTTGTTATGAAAAACAGTTGTCTTGGGGCGACTGGGTGGCTCAGTCAGTTAAGCGTCAACTTCGGCTCAGGTCATGATCTCGTTTCCTGAGTTCGAGCCTCGTGTCGAGCTTTCTGCTTTCAGCACAGAGCCTGTTTTGGATCCTCTATCCTTTCTCTCTCTCTCTCTCCTCTCTGCCCCTCCCCCGCTCATACTTTCTGTCTCTGTCTCAAAAATAAACATTTAAAAAAACAAAAAAAGAAAAAACAGTTGTCTCTTGCAACTTAGACCCCATTTCCAACTCCTCAGAGCCACTTTCAACTTTTTCAGCTAATTCCTTGTCTATCTACTTATCACTATCGAAGATTAGGACGTAGTTCATTTTGCTCTCCCTGGCCCCATCGCACAACACACTTCCCATCCCCCCCTTCCTCCTAAATGAGTTATGATGTAATTTTCTTTAGATCAGCATTCACTGTTTATATTTTTGGCCTTGTAAACTCTAGTCACAGCTTATGTAGTATACTATAATGACTTTTTCCTGTACAACATTTTGTTTTTGCTGGAGTTAATAATTACCTTACGTTTTTCATTTGCTTAGTGTTCCTTATGTCCATTATTAATCCAACCTCAATCATCCCCCCATTTGTGTGTAGATCTCTAGGCAATATGCTCATTACGTTAGCTGTTCTCTCAGTTGCTGCTTCCAGAACAGACGCATCCCTTCATCTGCCTTCTGATCTGCTGTGGTCTGGACTAGTCACCCTCCAGGCCTTGGCCACTGCTGTTGTCTGGGGCTTTTCCTTCACCATCAGCTAGACAGTCCCTCCCCCTCGCTTTATTGGCTCTCAGCTCCTGAATCCCATTCCTTCTTCTTTCTTGGTTTACACTGTTGTTTGGGCAGAGCACACCCTTGAGTAGCTTCCTGAGACAGTGGATGGGTGCGCAGAAGATAAATTTTTGAGATCTCTTCTGAAAATGTTTCACACTCACACTCGATTGCTGTGGATTGGATATCATTTTCCTTAGAATTCTGAAGATCTGGTTCCGTTGTGTTCTAACTTCCAGAGTTGCTGTTGAGAAGGCTGATGTCATTCTGATTCAGGAAACGTTCTTATGTAACCTTTATTTAATTTATTTTTTAAGTAATTTTTTTTGGCATCCTCAAAACTTGTAGGTTCTTTTCATTGTCCCCAGTGAGTTGCCCTAGCAGATCCAGAGATGAATAAGTCAGTCCCCAAGGAGATCTAAGGCCAGTGGAGAAGATGTTTATTGGTTATCAAATTTCCCCAAAAGTTAGAAGCTTAAAACAACAACCATTTGTTATGTCAGTTTCTATGGGTCAAGAACCTGGGGACAGCCTAGCCAGATGCCTCTAACTCAACAAAGCCAACCAAGTATCAACAGGCACTGCAGTCACCTCAGAGACCTGACTGAGGAAGAATCTGCTTCTGGCTCATTCACACGGCAGCGGACTCACCTCAAGTCCTTACTGACTATTGGCTAGGGACCTCTGTTCCCTGCCACATGGGCCCCTCCAAGGAACTACTCCAAGTGACAATTTGCTTCCTCCAGAGTGAGGGCTCTGGGTTGGGGGAGGGGGGTCGGCAGCCAGGTCAGAAGCCACAGACAGTCTTTTTGTAACCAATCTCAGAAGTAATATCCCTTCACTTCTGCCCTATTCTTGTTGTTGGAAGGAAGTTACTGAGCCCAGCCCACACTCAAGGGGAGGGCGTGACGCAGGAGAGATACCAAGAGGCAGGGATCATGGGAGCCATCCAACTAGAGGCTGCCTACCACAATAGGCAAAGGGGTAATTAGCACATAATGTGGTGAATACTGGGAGAGGCAAGTGTGGGCTGTGCAGGAGCTCAAGAGAAGAAATGCCAGCCTTTGCCTGAGGAGATCAGGGAGGGCTTCCCAGAAGCAGTAGCTTTGGATGGAGACTTGAAAGATGAGTGGGAGATATCCGAGGTGCACCAGAAGGTATAAGAGCCTCCCAGGCCAAGTACGTGCAAAAGCCAGATGTGTGAAAAGTTTTGGTGGGTTCTGGAAGCAACACAGCAGAGCCTAGAGCAGAGGGTAAGATGCAAGGCTGGGATGGGAAAGACCCGCTCCTGAAGGACTTGTGTTCTCTCCTAAGGAGACGGTGCTTTATCTTGAAGGCTCTGGGGAGCCACGCCTAGCTTTTAGGGGAGTGAGATGTCTAGATTGTGTTTTAGCAATCCCTGGCTGCTAGCTAAGTGGAGGAGGACAGCAGGAGCAAAAGTAGGAGGCAGAGGACCAGTGAGGGGGCTGTGGTGGGTATCCAGGTGAATGTGGGGGTGACTTGGAGCGAGGTGAACGTGACCAAGGAGGCTTTTATGGTGTCCGTGGCAAGGGATCCAGCCTGTGAGCCATATGAATGGAAGGGAGGGAGGGGCTACACAGCCCAAAGTGGGCTCCATGGATGCCTATTTAATGGCTAGGCAAGTGGTGAGCAGGCTGGGCTTTGCTCCTGGGGGGTTGGCAGGGTTGGGCAGTAACCTTGCGAGCCTGGGAAGAATGGTGGGGGTGGAGACGTCCGCCACCCCTTTGGGTCCCTTGTTTGGCCCTGGGAGGTCCATGTCTGAGTCCTGTTAGCCATTCTTCCTCCATACTTCTTAGAGGCCTCCCTATCTGTAGGCTGTAGCTAAAGCTCGGCTCCAGACCCAGGGCTTGGCATACAGGGGCTTCTCAAATCCTCCCTCAAGCCCACTCCAGCAGCCGTCAGAGTTAGGCTCACCTTCGTCCTCCTGAAGTTCGTGAAAGACCTTCAGGCCTTGAACTAGCTGTCACTGATCTATCAGCCTCATCATCTTCCCCTTCTCTACGTGACTGTGGGCAAGTGAGTCACTTCTCAGTCTTCTGTCTATAAAATGAGGAGGCTGAGCCAGCTGCTTTGCATAGTCTGTGCTGGCTTCTGGGATTCTATCTCCCACCCACCTCTCTGGGTTCTGTGGATAAGATGCATTCCAGCCATCCTGATGGCTGACTGCATCCCCTTCTTCCCTCTGCTCAGGCCTGCCCTGGGAGCTGTAGGGCCGCAGTGAACTTAGCTCCTCATCTTTATTCTTCAAACCTTTTTTTGAAGTTTGGCCTTGTTCTCAGTTGAGCATACTTAGGTACTGACACCGGGGTGTCCTGGCCTGGGATCTACCCAGAACACCATGAACTATCGGTGGGACAGTCTTCCAGAAGTCACAGAGTTTACCCCTCTGGTCTGGACTTGACTATTCATTACAGATAATCCTTTAAATAGGTACTGAAGAAACTTCTGTGTAACATGTTCATATTTTGCCAATCCCAATGGCAAAATTCTTTCTTAGGTTTAGTCTGAATCCTTCAGGAAGCCTTAGACCAGTACAAAGCTACATTCTTAGGGGTCCTGGATAGAAGACTCAGACTAGGTCCTGTCTCACGTAGTTTTCTGGCTCCAGAAGTGGGGGCTCAGTCCTCCAGGTGGGAAGGGGACCCCTTTCCTTTTACCCCCTGCCCCCTCTGACTAGGCCTAGCCCACACCTGTGTGGGGCCAGGTCTGGCTGCTGCCGCCCTTGGCACCAGAAGGGCTGAGGGTGTTATGTAACTGGTCTTGACCAGACATTCTGGTTCCACAGGTACGGCCTACAAGTTAAAAATTGTTCTAAAAATGCAGTGCAGCTGCCTAAACACACAGTCCTAGAGGAGGAGGCCAGGGGGCAGAGGCCACAGTCATCAGAAGGATGTGTTTTCCATGGTGACATTGGGACCAAGCGCTTTGACCTGAAGGGAAACATCACACTCAGGGACCAGTGGCACATGCCTGTTCCCCAGAAACAGGTTCTGTGGCCTCATATCCTCTGAGCTCTTTTCTCTAGACCTACTCTGTCTCCCTCTGATTCCCCCCAACTTCCAGCCCCCCTGTCCTCCACTCACCCCCCCATGAGAAAGTGGCTCTGGCCCCACCTCTTCATAATCCTGTCTGGTCTCCATCTGTCCCTGCATCAGAGTCTTGCTTTTCTGTTGTTTTGTTTTGTTATGTTTTTGATGTCTTGTTCCATTTCTATATCTTCAGGGCTCCTCTAACCTTCCCCTGCTGCTTCTTTGCTGGTCCCTTCTCTTCTTTTTTTTCCTCTTTTCCCCCCTTGCCTCTGCTCCCCGGGATCAGACTTCCTTTCTCCTCTCCCTAAAATGTGCCCCTCACCCTAAGTCTCTGGTCCCTCCATCTGTGACCTTGGGGAAGTCCCTTCACCTCTCAGTCTCTGAGAAACAGGGACAATCCACTGTGTTGCCTGCCTCACAAAGTGGTTGTGAAAATCCAAACAGGTGGCGCTGACTTCTGTGCACATGTACAAAGACTTTAAAACACTTGTTCTTCAGTGCCTTTGTTATGTATTTATTAAGCACGTACAATTTGCCAGGCAACGTGGTACGTTCTGGGTATGTAATGAGGAATGAAAGACACCAGTGGGGTGGTCCCTAAACCTGCTCATTAGAATTATGTGGAGGGCTTTGGTTCGTGGGTTCTAGCCCCATGTCAGGCTCTGCACTAACAGTGTGGAGACCTGTTTGGGATTCTCTCTCTCTCCCTCTCTCTCTCCATTTCTCTCTGGTCCTCCTGTGTACACGATCTCTCTTTCCCTCTTTCTTTCCCTTTTCTGTCTGCTCCTCCTGCATGTGCACTCTCTCTCTCTCTCTCTCTCTCTCTCTCTCTCTCTCTCAAAAATAAATAAATGAACTAAGTGATGACATTTATTTTAATACTGTTTCTCAGATTTTCTACCATGAGCGTGTATTGCTTTTATAATTTTATTAAAAACGTAATTTTAAAAGAGAAAAGATTACAGACTGGAGAAAAAGTTTGCAGCAAATAAGAAAAAGATTAGGTTCATAAATAGCTAATCAAGACTGATTATGAGCAAAAAATATGAATTAATTTCATTCAAGGGGAACTCCAATAGTAAATAAATACCACGCCATACCAGATTAAGCTAACAAGATTCAGTCGTATTAACCCAACCACAAAAGCTCTCTGCAGAGTTGGTGAGAACATGCTTACATACTGCTAACAAAGTGTAAATTGTTTCACTGGGGAGCAATATAGCCATAAAGCATTAAAAGGCTATAAACACGGGCGCCTGAGTGGCTCAGTTGGTTGAGCTTCTGACTTTTGAATTCAGCTTGGGTCATGATCTCAGGGTGGTGGAATCGAGCCCCACGTCGGGCTCTGTGCTGACCATGAAGCCTGCTTAAGATTCTCTCTCTCCCTGTCCTGCTGCCCCTCTCCCCCACTAGCTCTCTCTCTAAAAAAAAAAAAAAAAAAAAAAAAAAAAAAAATCTATAAACAAATATCTATTTATTTTTAACAGCAAAAAGAAGCAAACTAAGGGCACCTGGGTGGCTCAGTCAGTTAAGCTTCCAACTTCGGCTTAGGTCATGATCTCACAGTTTGTGGGTTCAAGCCCTGCATCAAGCTCTGTGCTGACAGCTGAGAGCCTGGAGTTGCTTCAGATTCTGTGTCTCCCTCTCTCTCTGCCACTCCCCCACTCACACTCTGTCTCTCTCTCTTAAAAAAAAAAAAAAAAAAATTTTTAAATTAAAAAAAAAAAAAAAAGAAGAAGCAAACTAAAGATCCAGCCTTAAGAAAATGAATAACAAGGGCCACCTGGCTGGCTCGGTCAGTGGCACTTATGACTCTTGATCTCAGGGGAGATCTCAGGGTTGTGAGTCCGAGCCCCACTCTGGGTGTAGAGATTACTTAAAAATAAAGTTAAACAAAAAGAAAGAAAAGAAAATGAAAAACTAAATATAGCTTCATCAACCTGATGGAAGATCGGGCTGCCATTAAAAATTCTGTGTATGAAGACTACAGTAGGATAATGAAGGAGCATTTATTTTAAAAATGTTAAGTGACCTGCAAAATATGACATAGATCACCAGAAGTGAGGCGATATCAGGTATGTGTGCATTTAGCCAAACAGGAAGAACTAGGCAGAAAGAAAATAACAATTTTAGGCTTAGAATGCTGAGATCATAGGTGTTTACTTTTCCTTTAAAATTTCCTTTAATGTCTCTATATTGTTTGTACAACAGTTCTTTTTAAAGAGAAGTCAGGATGTGGGTAAGAATGTGGAAAATATAGCCACATGCCGTCTTCTCCCTCTCCTGCAGTCTTGCCCAAACCTCCACCTCCTGCCTGGCCCTCTGGCCCCACACTCTGGGAAAATCCTGATGGCGGGTGTAAATTCTGTTTCACCCAGTCATTGGTGCCTGGGGCTCCACAGGAACAGCCAGGCTGGCTGCTCCCCTTTGCTGAGCCTGCCTTCCTGTCAAGCTCTTATACGCTTTATCTCAACATAATCCTCACAAGTCAGTGAGGCCGGTGCTATTATCTCCATTTTCTAGACTTAAAAACTGACTCATAGGGGCACCTGGATGGCTCATTCAGTTAAGTGTCTGACTCTTGATTTTGGCTCAGGTCACGATCTCATGGTTCATGAGTCTGAGACCTGCATCCGGCTCCATATTGACGGTGGGGAGCCTGCTTGGGATTCTCTCTCTCTCTCAATTTGCTCCTCCCCACCCCTCAAAATAAATAAATAAACTTAAAAAAAACAAACAAACAAACCTGACTCATAGAGATTTGGATAACTTGCTCAAGGTTGCGGAGTGGGTAAATGCCAACTGCAAGCCTCTGTTCTTAACCTGTGTGCTGGGCTGCTGGGTGACACTGTTCTGTCCTGTGATAACAACACATGGTCTCCGGGGAGTGGCTGGGGTGTGGGGGTTCAAAAACAATACATGTTCTCCATTTAACAGAGGGAGGAAGACATATCAAGAGAGAAGTGTAGTGAACTATGCTCTTCATTCAAATGTCACCTCCTAAGCGAGGATGCACTGGGCCATGTTATCCAAAGCATCTCTCCCCAGCCAGTCACTCTCTTATTACCCTGTTGTTTCTTCAGATAATTTAATCACTGTCTGATAGTCTTTAAGTATTTGTAAGTTCCATGAGGACAGACTTTCCTCATTCACCTCTGTATTTCCCAGGACTTAGCACAGAGTAAGTGCTTCATGAAGGTTTACTGTTTGCTGAATCACCTGGATGAATGAAAGTGTTGTAGGCACTGTGGGAGCAGACACTTACACAGCCGAGCAGAGCAGGGAGCCAAGGGAATTATTTCAAAAGGAGGAGAAGGGGGCAGAGAAATCGCACCTGGGACAGTTTGAGAAAGGGAGTGGAATGCACTTGTTTGGTAAAAGATCACAAACACTTTTAAGACCCTTCAAACCCAGAAGAGATGTGTCTAGGGCAATGGGACAACAGTCACAGGGTTTAGAGGCAGAGATCCTGGGTGCGGCCCTGACTGTGCAGAGAAACCAGACTCAGGGTCCCGGCTGGAGGGAGCCTCTGAGCCAATGCTTAGGTTCTACCGGTTTTAAAGAGGCATACTTAAAGCGACTGCATTTCCTTCTGACTAGCAGTTTATCTTCTCTAATTTGGCCTAAGCTAATCATGACAAGTGAGAGCAAAGGTGAGTACAAGCATTGTTGTTAAGGACAAAAGCTAAGAAAGCCTGTCCATGCACAGGGGAATGGTTCATAACGACTGTGTACTCATTAAAATGCACGTGTAGATGTACATATTTATAGATTTGAAAAGATACTCAAGATATATATTTCATGAAAAAAACACATTTCCAAGCAGTACGTCTGGTATTATTACATTTTGATTATTTTTTTTAAGATTTTAAAAATAAAGTTTATTTATTCATTTTGAGAGTGGGAGAGAAAGAGAGAGAGAGAGAGAGAGAGAGAGAGAGAGAGAGAGAGAATGAGAACGAGAACTCCAGCAGTGGAGGGGCAGAGAGAAATGGAGAGAGAGAATCCCAACCAGGCTCTGCTCAGCACAGAGCCCCATGTGGGGCTCGGACCCACGAACCACAAGATCATGACCTGAGCTGAAATCAAGAGTCAGATGCTCAACCAACCGACTGAGCTATCCAGGCACCCCTCATTTTGACTATACTGGTTATCTCTGATCAGTGGGCCTGCAGATGATTTGTGTCCTTTTATTGCTTATTTTTGAAAAACATTCTACATTAAGTATAACTTTCTTGGATAATAAAAATGAGAAGAAAATGAGAATAAATAAGATCTGGACTGTCCTCCAGAGATGGGGGTTGGCAGTGTGACCAGACGGGTGTGAGTTGACTAAAGGGAAAAGCACATGGGATTCCCAGGGAACAATATCCCCAGGGAAGGAACCTCAGTCCCTGTGTGTCCACAGAGGAAATAGAATCTTCCCCAAACAGAGCAGGTATTGAAACCCAGTCAACTAACTCTAATCAGCTTAGCATTCGTTCAGTACACTCAAGGCATAGCCTGCCAGGTGTATGGATAATGGGATTAGAAATGC
Organism: Panthera onca; assembly: GCF_046562875.1. Classification (NCBI taxonomy): domain Eukaryota; kingdom Metazoa; phylum Chordata; class Mammalia; order Carnivora; family Felidae; genus Panthera; species Panthera onca. The sequence goes on along the minus strand of NC_138347.1, from coordinate 71,716,734 downwards.
AAAATTGATTTCAGGACCACGGGGATGTCCGAGGGTGGCAGCGTGGAGTGGAGGTCAACAGCTCTGCCCCAGGCCTCCCAGCAAGTGGGAGGCACTTGGGGGGGGGGGGGGGGGTCTGACCCTCCCTGGGACAAAGGGGTGGCAGAGCCTCTTCCCTGACGACCCCATTCCTGTCAGTCCCCTTCCAGGGAATTCTTCCTTATATAGGTTAGGTTTTCTGCCACTATAATTACAAATCCAATATTTTCATTGTTTTTCTCTGATTATAAAATACTTGAAAGATACAAAAATGATTGGGGCGCCTGGCTGGCGCATGCGACTGTTGATCTTAAGAGTCATGAGTTCAAGCCTCATGTCGGGTGTAGAGATTATAAATAAATAAATAAATAAATAAATAAATAAATAAATAAATAAATATAAAAAAGATAATAAAAGTTTTTCTTCCCTTAAAAAATAAATAAGTAAAAATAAAAATGTACATATGAGGAAGAAAAATATGACCGATAAACCTGCACCCCCGAAATATTTTTGTAGTTCATTTTTCTTCTATACTTCAGTTTGCATACATAGGCATAGGTGGCGTCATCCCATGTCCCGCCCCCGGGATCCTGATCTCTTCAGTTACCATCAAGAGTGTAGTGTCCCCAGAGACCCTAGAGGAAGTCTTCCCAGCCTCATTCCTTAGGCCCAGCTCCCCGGGCAGGGCTTGGCCCACACTGATGATAGCTGACTGGATTATCTGCCCAGGAGAGATGGAGACATCTCTTCCCCACGGTGCACCCTGTCCTGAGAACCCTCAAGGAGCAAGACTCTCTCAACAGTGGACTGGATTCTCTTGGGGACCAACATGTGGAGGGGCACAGAGTTGGGCTTAAGACCATAAAATCCCCCATGACCATGTTTTCTTGTGTCTTAACACAACCAAGATGGCACCCTGCACAAAGGAGCACCACTAACACCGCCATATCCTTCATTTCATATAACAGGCACCTCACCATTCCTACTGTCCGGGTCTGGTTCTGTGGGATCCCCCTCACAGTTTCAACAAGACAATTGTGATTTTAGCTTGGCTTTCTGGCTGGTAACCCACATGGGAAAAGCTAGAGGGCCCCCCCTCACACGGCTTGGCCGGTTGCTGATTCTCTGACTTCCCGGCCTGGATACTGGGCCATTTACGTGGCTCGCTCAGATTGTGAGACCCTGGAGAGTCTCCATCTCTGCCCTCTCCGTCCAGGCTGCTTGAGGTAATTGGGTACTGCCAGAACATGCAAGCTGACACAGGGCCCTAGGTGGGTCCCGCCAGCCAAGTCTACACAGGCCCGGCAACCTATCCCCTTAGACCACTGAGCTAGCCTGAGGCCAGGGCTCACCTTCCTCCTCTTCCCTTTTCCCGAGGCTACACTATGCAAAGCATAAAACCTCTACTCTGGTCCAGCCATCTGTCTCCGGTTTATCATCACAGTCCCCACACGTTTACTCTCTCAATTTTTTTATTTAATGTGTATTTATTTTTGAAGAGAGAGAGCTAGCACAAGCAGGGGAGGGGCAGAGAGAGAGGGAGACAGAGGATCCGAAGCGGGTTCTGTGCTGACAGCAGAGAGTCCAATGCGGGACTCGAGCTCATGAACTGAGATCATGACCTGAACCGAAATCAAATGCTTAACCGACTGAGCCACCCAAGCGCCCCCACCCACAAACCTTTACTTTCTAACTGACTCCCTGCATCAGCACTCCATGAAAATGCAAACTCTTTTTACAAGACGTTCCATTGATCAGAAACCTCACAGTAGTTTCCTTCTTTACTCAAAGTTAAATCCATTCCTTACAAAGCCATCTTCCGGGGCCCCGCTGGGCTCTTTACTGTTCCTCCGATACATTTGGCATGCTTCTCCCTCAGGGCCTTTGCACATCGGTCCCCTCTACTTGGAATGCCCTCACCTCAGGTATCCATTTGGCCACCTCTCTCACCTAAAGTCTTTGTTCAAACCTCCCCTCATCGGTGAGGCCCACATTGTGCCTGTGTTTAATACTGCGGTCTGCATTCCCACCCATACCCGTCATTCTGCTCTATGCTCTTTTTCCAATAGCTCTGTCACCTTCTAGCAGTCTAAATAATAGCTTATTTATTTTTTTAGTGTCCAGCCTCCACCACCCAGAGTGTAGGTTCCAGGAGAGCAGGGATCTCTGTCCGTTTTGTTCACCGGTATATCTTGTGTGTGTATAATGGTGCCTCGCACAAAGCAGGTACACAAGTATAGGCATTGAATGAATGAACAAAAGGTATTTAGAATTCTGTTTCTAGGAGGAAATTACTGATGGGGAAAAATAAATGTACTTTTACCTGGAGCCAGAGGCAGAAGTAGGGTGGAAAATGTTCACCACAGTCTGAGTTCCAGTTTGTTTTGGAATCTCCAGCTCACTCTCTCACTCTGCCCAGTCTGTAGTGGGGAGGAAGTGTCTTACGCGTGCACACTGCACGTCTATATGCGAGCCCGTCCAGGAGACTTCAAAGTAAATGGGCAGAGATGCCCTCGGCTTCTTCAGCCTCCATCTTGGACCAATTAGGTTTGATCTCAAGAACTTCCTGGACCATCCCAGGAAGGAGGGAGCTGGCAGAGTCCAGCAGGTGGAGGGCCCACAGAATCATTCTGTCTGGTGATACTTTCCTTTGTGGGCCCAGTTGGGTGTGAATTACCTGAAAGAAATGGGATGAATTAAATGATGCTCTAAAAGACCCTGAGGGGCGCTTGAATGACTCAGTTGATTGAGGGTTGAGCGGTTCAGGGTCCCACTTCGGTGCAGATAGTGATCTTTTGGTTCGTGAGTTCCAGCCCTGCATCGGGACTCTGCGCCTGCTTTCAATCTTCTGTCTTCCCCGCCACCCCCACCCCCGCACCTCCCCCGCTTGTGCTCTCTCTCAAAATAAATAAACATTTAAAAGTTCTTGAGACAGCTCAGATGTGGTGGGAAAAGTACATGTTTTGTAGATACAAGATGTGAGTTCGGGTTCCACCTCTGCCAATGACTAGCTGAGTGATAGCTTTGGAAACTCCTGTAGTAGGAAGAGTAATGATCCCCAAGGACACCCATGCCCTAATCCCCAGAATTGTGAATGCATAACGTTACTTGGCAAGGTGATTTTGCTGATGTGATTAAGGTTGTAGGCCTTGAGATGGAGACATTGTCCTGGATCATCCTGGTGGGCCCAGTCTAATCAATGAGCCCTCAAAAGCAGGACACTTTCTCTGGCTGAAGAAAGAAGAAAAATGAGGTCCAAGGGAGGTCTGAGAGATTTGAAATGTGAAAAGAACCCAACCACCATTGCTGGCTTTGAAGATGGAGGAAGGGAGCCACAGACCAAGGGATGTAGGTAGCCTCCAGAAGCTGAGAATGACCCCCAGCTGACAGCCGGCAGGGACACTGGTACCTCATCCTACACTGCATTGAACTCAGTTCTGCCAACTACTGGCATGGGCTTGGATGCAGATTCATCTTCAAAGCCTCCAGAAAGGAACACGGCCCTGCGGGCAGCTGATTTCAGCACTGTGAAACCTGAAGCAGAGAACCAGCTGAGCCATGCTGTGCCCTGACATCTGACCTACAGAAAGTTGAGATAATGCATTTATGTGGTTTTGAGCTGCTAAATTTGTGCAACAACAGAAAATGAATATTCTCTTTGAGCCTTGATTTCCTCAGCTATAAAATGGAGACAGTGATGATAGTATCCATCTTACTGACTTGCTCAGGCACCTGAGAGATGTCCACTGTCCCCAGAATTTGCACGTGGTGCTCTTTCCCACCCTCCCTGCCTGCCCTGTCTTGGTTGAGGCTGGAAGGGGCGATCCCTAAGTTGAGAGCACAGAGCAGGAGTAGCAGGGATCTGTTGTTGAGCCTTCTGTTGAGAAGAGAACAGCCTCAAGACTAAGAACCCCATCCTTCTAAGACAGGCGGGGGGGCAGTGAACCCTCTTCCCAGCTCTTGGGGGAAGCCAAGGCCACGGTGGTTGACAGGAGAAGTGGTCAGGGACCCCATTGCCTGTTCCTACTACCCCCTAATGCATAGTTCCACTCCTCCAGGAAGTACTTCACATACATATAGATCAGCCAAGTTAGAAGGGCTTTTTGAGACCATCTGGCCCAAACTGCTGTCACACACTTGGGAAACTGAGGCTCAGAGAGAAGGATCCTTATATCACACACGCAGTTACTATGAAGTCAGTGATGAGGCCTCAGACTTCATCTCTCCCCAAAATTCACATCATGCATCCAACAGGCTGCACCAAAAAGCAAGCTCAAGTCCCAAACAGCCCCCACCTCCACTCACCACTGGCCCTATCCCCTACATCAGCTGGCAGCTTTTAGCTTCTAGACAGGGGCCAAGCCATCCTGTTTACTCTTAGCTAGAGGGACTTATCACAGAGATAACCACATTCTCCCAAGACTAAATAAAAACAGCCACACTTCCAGATATTCATTCATGTATTTATTATTTATACCACACCTACTTCCAAAACCTATTTGAGGTGGCTCACAGTAAAAGCCACACGTACAACAGAGCTATTCAAAAGGGAATAAATGTCCAGTCAAAACCTTTCATGATTTTCAGACTGTGGGAGTGATTTTTTTTTTTTTTTAATGACAAAAGAGGTCTTTGAGCTGAGGTACTTGAAGGGGTCAGGTCTTGGTATAGATATTTAAGTGTGCCTGGTCAGGTTGAGTAGTTAAAACTGGAGCATCTGATGGAGTGCAAGAAGCAGGGGTAGGAAAGAACAACCATCGGGAGGCCAAGAGCAAGTGGAGGAGTAAAAGGCACATTTTATCCTACCCTCCCCCCCCCCATTCTTCCTTCTTGGATGCTGAGGTGCGATGATGTGATGCCTGGAGCTACAGCCACTGTTTTGTGGCCATGAGGCAAGACATACCCAACATGCTGAAGACGACAGAATGGAAGGAGCCTAGATCCTGGAGGACAGAGTTGAGCTACTGAACCAATCCTGAAGAGTCCACCATCAGTTGTGTGAAATGATGAAATGTTTCTATTGTTGAAGTCACTATTAGTCAGATGTTCTGTTACTTGCAGCCAAATGCATACAAATAGATGAATTGAAAGCTCACTGTGGTCAGCATGAGATGCAGTGGAAACGGACTTGTTTTTCCCAAAGGATCATAAAAAGCTTCTTAGAAAACATCATTGAGGAGGATCTTCAAGGATAGGTAGGAGGGGCCCCTGGGTGGTTCAACTGGTTAAGTGTCTAATTCTTGATTTCAGCTCAGGTCATGATCTCACAGTTCTCTCTCTCTCTCCCTCAAAAAAAGAAAAGAAAAGAAAAAAAAAGAAAAGAAAAGAAAAAAGAAAAGGATGAGTAGGAGTTTGCTAGGCAGGCAGGGGAAGGCAGGGCATGCCATGCACGTGAAAAAGGCTTGGAGGTAAGAAGGAAGATGCAGGGTAAAGCGGTCACTCACAGAGGGCTGAGAGGTGAGAACACATCTGGAAGAACGTAAGCAGAACACAAGGGGCCCTAGACCCAGGATAAATGTGGATTTGGTTGAGCAGGTAATAGGGAGTCAGTGTGGGGCTTAGGCCAGGGCTAGAAGTGGGAACTGGAGGAAGTCAACAGGTTACCAAATATCCACGAGGAAGGATGAGTTTTGGGAATGAGTCAAAGGGACCCAGAATACAGAGAGGGAGCCAGGATCAGTACTGAGACTTTAAAAAAAATTTTTTTTTTAACATTTATTTATTTTTTTTTGAGAGAGAGTGAGTATGCAGGGAAGGGGCAGAGAGAAGGAGAGAGAGAGAATCCCAAGCAGACCATCACCAGCATGGAGCCCGATGTGGAGCTCAAATTCAGAAACTGTGAGATCATGACCTGAGCCAAGGTCAGATGCTTAACCGACGGAGCCAGCCAGGTGCCCCTCAGTATTGAGACTTTTTTACCAAAGAATTTCTCACCTTTGTTTTGGGCCTTATCTAGGGACTGCTTGTTTTGTAGGAACTAGTCACCCTGATGGTAAGAACAGTTAGTCACACAGAAAATCTGTGTGATTCACAGCAGCTGCTGGGAAAGTCCTTACAAAGATTGGGAACCCTCAAAAAGAATATGCTGTGTGCTATAGCACTTCAGAGCCTGGCCAGTCCCCTTCACAGCACAAATGAGGAAACTGAGCCGAAGAAGGGGTGGGAGCCAATAGGCCACACAGCCACCTGGAGGCACAGCAGGACTGGAACCCAGTTAGCCTGGTCCTTGGACTAGCGCTCAGCCCCACCATCCTCACCTCCAGTCACAACTATACATGGCCATGGATCAAACAAAGAACAAACGAGAAAACTGGGCCCAACAGGATGACACGGCCCAGCCTCCCCTCAAACAAAGAGAAGACAGATCCACGTTTGAAGCATATTAATAGGGCCTGTCTCCCAGAGTGAGGAAGTTAAAGATAAAATTCCTTAAGCCCATACTGATTACTTTTAGTACTCCTTCAGAATTCCTAAGAAACTAAACTTTTCTTTAAAAAACAAAACAAAACAACAAACAAGTTTTGAAGTTGTTTGAAGATAAAAAGTATTTTGTGGGCCAAGGCTGGTGAGGGGATGGCCTCCATGTATTTTGAAAGAAACTTGGGAGAGTTCCTCACTGTTTGAGAGGCTTCTGCTATGAGACCACAGACATATTTGGCACCCCTTTGCTGCCCACTTACAGCGGTCTCAGAGTCTTTTAAGCCTGCCGAGTTACATGGCCCTGATGTGCCGGGGCTGACCAGGCCGGCTGCCCTCAGATCCGTTTCATCACCTACCAGCTGCAGGCCTGTCCTCTGCTCTCTCTGTGCTTTGGTTTCCTCACCCATACATGAGGAATATAATAAGAGTCACCAGCTCAGAACGCTGTTGTGAGGGTTAAATGAGTCGGCGTAAGGGCCGAGGGCAGCGGTTGCACCTTGTTCCATAAATCTCGGAAGGGAGAAGGGGGCCAGCTGTATCCAGCCTGACTGGGCCGCCTGCAGGTAGGTGCGGTAGGCCTTTGCTGTTAAGTGTGGTCCCTGAACCAACAGTAACTGTCACCTGGGAGATGGTTAGGAAGGCTGGATTCAAGGCCCGACCCTTAGCCTACTGAGGCAGAATCTTCATTTTAGCAAAAGATCCTCAGGGGATTCAGGTGAGCATTGAAGTTTGAGGAGCCCCGAGACAGGCCCCTTGGAACGAGCACTGAAGGCATCTCTAAGTGGAGGGGTTTGGCCCCATTGCAACCAGAATCTTCTGGCCCTCCTGATCTTGAGACCAGATGCTCCTGGAGCTGCTGTTTTATGTCTCCCGCCTGCCTGCTAGGGAGGCCTGCCCCCAGAGCCTGTCCAGCCCGACTACTGCTTTCTGCAAGTCTGTCTGGATGTGACTTTTGTTTCCCTTTCTCTGGTTTGAGTCCAACAGGTGGGGGCACATGGGAGACCCTGGCCATGCCTTGAATTTGCCTGGAACAGGGAAGTGTGGTGCATCTTCTGTAGAACCTTTGGCTGTGACCAGGAATGACCTTCCAGAAATCCCTAGGTCCCGCAGAGCTCAAGGTACTTTCTCCTAACGGCCATCTAAAGGCCAGCCCACCCTGGTACTGAGACAGTCATGGGACTGGCTGTGGGGGTGACTAATTCTGAGAAGTTGGGGTCAACTAAAACCCTCAGCAAAGCAGAGAGGGGCCCATTCATTCATTAATTCTATCCAGTAGCATTTTTAAATAAATGACTGTATTTAATTGGTTCAGGTAGTTCCACTTACTCCAGGAGTCAGGAAATTTTTGGTGTTGCCACCAAATATTTGTGTGACCTCAAGCAGGTCAGTTTCCATGTCTGGGCTGAGAAGGGATTAGTTGTAAAAGGAGGGAAGTTCTCTAAGATGCCTTTTCTCTGTTCAGAAGTAACATAAATACACCTGATTCAGTAAGTGGGGATCCAGTTAGAAAGGGCCTAGGAGGCTAAGCTGTAAAATTCAGATTTGATGTTTTAAACTTGTACTGCCCAATACAGTTACCACTAGCCACCTGAGGCTGTGAACACTTGAGACATGGCTGCTCTGAATGAGATATGCTCCAGGTGTAAAATATATACAAGATTTTGAAACTTTGTATGACAAGAAGAATGTAAGATATCTCATTAATATTATGTGGATACGTGTTGAAATTATAATGTTTTGGATATGTTGGGTGAAATGGTAGACTTTATTACAATCAATTTAGCCTGTTTCTTGTTTTTTATTTTATATGTGGCTACTAGATGATTTAAAATTACACATTGAAGTGCGCTTGGGTGGCTCGCTCAGTCAGTTAAGTGTCGGACTCTTCTGCTCAGGTCGTGATCTCACAGTTCATGGGATCCAGCTCTGTGTCTGGCTCTGCCCTGGTGGTGCGGACCTCCTTGGGATTCTCTCTCCCTCTCTCTCTGCCTCTAATGAAAGTTCAGGCTTTTCTTATACCTCCCCAAAATGTCCATTTGAATGTATAACCTATTGTTCTGTCTTTGGGGCATGACTTGGTGCTCAGTTGGTTATAAACCAGGAACAGGTCTCTGGAGTGTGAAGATAATTCTTCAGGTCATACTTTCATGACCTGGCAGGGAGATAAGTAAAGATCTAAAATAAAAAGACATGTTCACGCTGGGAATGGTATTGCAATGTAGTCTCCTGGTACAGTGAATTCTTCCTGGGCATAGAAGGCAATGCTTTGTGGTTTGGATAAAGACTGGAAGAGTAACAAAACGTTAGCCGCGGCTTACAGGAAATAAGTTACCAAACCATGCCTCTGTGGATCAACTTCCTCTCATGAAATCCCCTCAAAGCGGCCCTGTAAGTCATTTGCCATGTGGATTTTGAGAAACTGGCCCTCTCCTTTCTTCACCTTCTGGCCTCCTGAGCTTGCTGACTAGCTGCCATTCTGGGAGGCCTGGTCTGGAGGCCTCTTCTTCCTTGCACATGCCTGACCATGCTCTGTCCAGGGGTGCCTAGTTGGGGTCAATGTGGCAGTCAGAGTGAGGTTTGCAAGGGCACAAGAGAGGAAGAGCATTCACTTAAGTGTCAGCTCTGAGCCTCCCTTCGTTCCAGACAAAGCCTCCTGCCTAGCTACAGCCCAGCAGATCCAGAGTGGCTCCCACTCCCGGGTTCTGCTTACTCTACCCAATTCTCTGTGCCCTTGACTGTGGAGCATGGGACAGTGTGGATGGGGCCACTGTCCCCCCTAAGGACCGTGTCTTCTGGGGCACTAGGACTGCATGGCCTGTACCCTCTGGGCCAGTTGCTTGGGCTATTTACAATAAGCACATTTTTCTCTCAGTGATTTGGAGAGGAACCAAATTCCCTTGACCTAAGCTCTCATTGTACAAACAAATGATCCCTCAAAAAGCCCTAGAATAAAAGGGTCATAGTATCCTTTGGAATAAAAAATACACAGGATCAGATAAGAACGGGCTTGTTTATGGTGTGAACGGAGCTGGCCGCTCATTTCGTGGTCGTCACTTGCTCCAGCCTCCCCAGGGTACCCTCTCCATCCAATCCAGCCACCGAACACCCAGCTTTCTATTACAAGGGCCCAGAGGAGGGGACTCCTGGCTCCGCAGTCCCAGCAGGGAGGGGCATTTCTGATTCTGGAGCCCCGGGCTTTCTTGGCTGACCTGGCCCTGATTGTCTGTGGCATCAGGATTGAAACAAGCATCACTCACGCCATTCCTTCTTTCTTTCTTTTTTCCCTCGTTTTAGTCCTTTGTTTTTTTATGTTTGCATTATCTTACTTGACAGTTTGAAGTGTATAAACAAAACAGACAATTTAAGAATGGGCCGAGAGTTTGGGGGAATTTCCCTCAGAAGCTAAACCTGTTTAGAGTAAGAGTTCCTGGTTCCAGCGCAGCTGAGTCAGGGCCTTGTGAGCTTTATGTCGGATTCTTCTATTTTTTTTTTTTTTTAATTTTTTTTCAACGTTTTTTATTTATTTTTGGGACAGAGAGAGACAGAGCATGAACGGGGGAGGGGCAGAGAGAGAGGGAGACACAGAATCGGAAACAGGCTCCAGGCTCCGAGCCATCAGCCCAGAGCCTGACGCAGGGCTCAAACTCACGGACCGCGAGATCGTGACCTGGCTGAAGTCGGACGCTTAACCGACTGCGCCACCCAGGCACCCGGATTCTTCTATTTAAAAATGTAAGGTGACCATCTACTCCAAGTATTCTTGCTGGTGCCCACCCTCAGAATCCAGCCCCCTCACCCCCCCCCCCCCATCCAGGCCTGGCCCAGCTGACAGTTCTCTCCAGAGACTCATTGTGGGGAATGTCATCTGGACCACATGGCTCTGGCCTCAGAGTCAGCGGGAAGAACAGGAGATACAACTCGGGAGCGGACGTCATTGGCTACCTAAGAGGCAGCCTAGTGGACACGTTCCATCTGTCAGTACCTGCTTCCCCCTGCCCTCCACAGTCAAGGCCACTTAACCCCAGCCATGTGTTCTGGGGCCAATCCTGTTTTAGATCAGGAGCTGAATTTGATTCTGATCCTGCTCTGACTCTATTATTTATTTATAGTTGTAATCATTAACCATTTGTTGCACTCTTGCTGTGTGTCAGCTGCTGTATACATAGTGCCATTTAAAGCTCTAGGAAAATAAATAAATAAAACTGGGAGCCCTACAAGGAAGGGACTATTAAGGTCATGTAGAACATGACAAAACTGAGGTTGAGGAGATGCAGGAACTTAGTCCCAGAGTCAGGTTCACTCCAGCTCCAAGTCTGCATTATGTCTTTTGTGATTTTTTTTTTTACTGTAAAATATGTTCTCAAAATAGTGTCTATGACACATATAAATGATCTAATGCGTTACAAATTATGACAGATCTTATATACAAATAAGTTCTTGGTTATGTATTTTAGCGATATGTTTACAGCTTGTTTTTTGCTTTATTTGCGGAATCTTTTCATAAAAACAAATTCTTAATTTTAATGGAATAGGATTTATCATTATTTTCCTGTATGATTTTCCCTTTCCATAGAGTATTTAAAAAAATCATTTCCTATTCCAAAGTCATAAAGATGGTTTTCTATATTGTTTTATAGTTTGGCCTTTCATGTTTGTACCCTAAAGGTTTTTTTTTCAATGTTTATTTATTTTTGAGACAGAGTGAGAGAGCATGAGCAGGGGAGGGGCAGAGAGAGAAGAAGACACAGAATCAGAAGCAGGCTCCAGGCTCTGAGCTGTCAGCACAAAGCCCGATGTGGAGCTTGAACTCATGAACTGAGATCATGACCTGAGTCAAAGTCAGAGAATCAACTGACTCAGCCACCCAGGCGCCCCTCATGCTTATGTCTTTAAACAAACTAGAGGTCTTTTGTGTGTGTGTGTGTGTGTGTGTGTGTGTGTGTGTGTTTTGTTTTGTTTTGTTTTTTGAGCGTAATGTAGCATATACGAAGTTACAGACATTGTGTGTGTGCTCTCTAAACTCACATAGGAACTACACAAACCGGGCTTACTTCTTTCAGTTGAATTTTTGCAAGATTTTATTGAATATTTACTGTGGGCCTATCTAGAAGTAGGTCTTGTATAGTAAAAAAAAAAAAAAAAAAAAGAAAGAAAGAAAGAAAGAAATTACAGATTGCTAAAGTCTTGAATCATTAATTAGGAATTTACTGTTAAGGAGAATACTGCATATTTGTTAGCTTCCTGATTGATTGTTTTCACATGAGTATATATATGTTTATATGGGTTCTGTGGGTCACTGGGGATTCCCAAACTCACTTCCTTTGAAATGAATCTGGTGTGGTGTGGTAAGCCTTGGGTTCTTGTTCACATTCTATTTTGTTACTTATCTTTCTCCACAGGGATATGCTATGGTCCAGAGATTTTCCTTAAGATCCTGCAATGATCCTCTACTTTTTCACGAGTAAGTGTTTGTGAACAACTAAATCCTTTATGTGGCTGTATGCTTCAAAGATTAGGTATAAGCATGGTTAAGATCAAATGGGCCACGATTGGGTCATTAGGTCCAAACAACTGGCTTACCATAAGCCTACCATTGCCACTCTAGATAAACTCAAAGCTGATAGTCCATTATATATGAATTTGTAGAACAGAGGTGGTTATGGGAGTTCTTTCTCATCCAATATGAAAAATTCCTTTTATTATAAAGTCACCTATTATAAAGGTTTCATCATGAAAAAAATAAAAAAGGCACTTGCATAGGGGAAGAAAATATCTCAAATACTACAGAAAGCTATAAAATGAAAAACTTCTCTTTCTCTCTTTCTTACCTTGGCCCACTCCCTAAAAGTTAATCATTATTGATAATATCCTATGTGTTCCATCCCCCAGGTTTCCTCATGCCCCTTTCCAGTCAGTTCCCACTGTCCCTACTTCCTGCCCTTCCAAAGGCAGCCACGTTGCAGCTTGCTTGTTTGACTGACTCTATCTTGGATGTGATTTGGTCTCAGTGCTTACAGCTCTACCTTGTTCTTTTAAATAGTTGTATAATAAATAGCTGTATAGTATGCATGAGATGGGTGCATCAGAATTCCTTATAGATAGACATTAAGAATGTTATCATACATGAAAAGATGCTCAACGTCACTCCTCATTAGGGAAATAAAAATCAAAACCACACTCAGATATCACCTCACGCCAGTCAGAGTGGCTAAAATGAACAGATCAGGAGACTATAGATGCTGGAGAGGATGTGGAGAAACGGGAACCCTCTTGGGGCGCCTGGGTGGCTCAGTCGGTTGGGCGTCCGACTTCAGCTCAGGTCACAATCTCGTGGTCCGTGAGTTCGAGCCCCGCGTCAGGCTCTGGGCTGATGGCTCAGAGCCTGGAGCCTGCTTCTGACTCTGTGTCTCCCTCTCCCTCTGCCCCTCCCCCGTTCATGCTCTTTCTCTGTCTCAAAAATAAATAAACGTTAAAAAAAAAAAAAAAAGAAATGGGAACCCTCTTGCACTTTTGGTGGGGATGTAAACTGGTGCAGCCACTCTGGAAAACAGTGTGGAGGTTCCTCAAAAAATTAAAAATAGACCTACCCTATGACTCAGCAGTAGCACTGCTAGGAATTTACCCAGGGGATACAGGAGTGATGATGCATAGAGGCACTTGTACCCCAATGTTTATAGCAGCACTCTCAGCAATAGCCAAATTATGGAAAGAGCCTAAATGTCCATCAACTGACGAATGGATAAAGAAATTGTGGTTTATATACACAATGGAATACTACGTGGCAATGAGAAAGAATGAAATATGGCCTTTTGTAGCAACATGGATGGAACTGGAGAGTGTTATGCTAAGTGAAATAAGTCATACAGGGAAAGACAGATACCATATGTTTTCACTTTTATATGGATCTTGAGAAACTTAACAGAAGTCTATGGGGGAGGGGAAGAAAAAAAGAGGTTAGAGAGGGAGAGAGCTAAAGTATAAGAGACCGTTAAAAACTGAGAACAAACTGAGGGTTGATGGGGGGTGGGAGGGAGAGGAGGGTGGGTGATGGGTATTGAGGAGGGCACCTTTTGGGATGAGCACTGGGTGTTGTATGGAAACCAGTTTGACAATAAATTTCATATTAAGAAAGAAAGAAAGAAAGAAAGAAAGAAAGAAAGAAAGAAAGAAAGAAAGAAAGTTACCATAGGGGTGCCTGGGTGGTTCAGTCGGTGGAGCATGTGACCCTTGGTCTTGGGGTTGTGAGTTCAAGCCCCACATTGGGTGTAGAGATTACTTAAAAATTTTGAAAAAAAAGGCTTTAAAAAATTTTTAAGTTTTGATTAGTCTTGAAGATTTTTGTACTTTTTCTTACTTACTGCCAACAGTGGGTTCTTCCTTTTTGCTAAACTTGAGGCTTTAAGGGAAAAACAAAAACTCAGTTTTTACTATGGAGCCTTACAGACTGAAGCAACTTTAATACCACATACTTCTGAGAAGTATGATTTGGATTGTTCCTCTTCAGTGGTTTGTGGGACTTTGTTAAAATTTTTCTTTTTCATTTGGGTAGGAGTGGAGGAAACATTAGGACTTTTGTGTTTTTTTTGCCAGTCTCCAACTCTGATCATTTTCTACAGATTACCAAGTCTGGAGGGGACAGTCCCCTGTCAGGGGAACTAGGACGGTACATGCCCATTGTGGAGACAGACGTACTAGACTGTCAGAGATGGGGCCCCTTAATAATCAAACCGTGTAACTGTCCCTGGTGGGGTGTCTGGGAAGAAGGCCAAGAGCAAGATTTGTACACAGGAGGTTATTAAAGATGACTTCCCATCTAACTCTTGGAGAGGAGGGAGGGCAGCAGGATTGGCAGAGGTTGGCCTGGGCTGCAGGTGGAGTGAAGGCCTCAGCTGATCCTACAGCAAGAAGCTTTGGAGGTGGGTGACCCTTTCCATGGGGAGGACATGAGGCAGGTCTCTCCAGCCTTGGGTAATTTCCAGAGAGAGACTTCTCTTGTCCTAAACCCATTCTACCAAGCACCCTTATGATTCCATTTCCATTTCCTCTGTGTTTTATCGATAGGAAAACAATGTTCCACGTAGCTGCATGGGAAAAGTCTGAACTTCGTAAGAGTTTTATCTTTATACTTGTTTTACCTCTGTATCATTCCAAAAGAGGGTTGGAGGTGGCTATGGAGGTAAATACAACTTTTAAATTACTGTATTAGCTATATTTTATTGAGTCCCACTCAAGGCCAGTATACTGGGCTAATTATTTTACATATTTTATTAATGCTCAGAACAACCCTGTGAGGCAGGTACTATTATCTTATAGATAAGGATGATCATTGAAGGTAGGGTGTCTGAGAAACAGATCAAGAGGGAGATTTGTACACAGGACGTTTATTAAAAATGCCTATGGGATTACTATCTGCAGAAGAGGGAGGGCAGCAGGATTGGGAGAGGCTGGCTCATAGGCGATTCAAAGAGGTCAGGTAGCTGGCCCAAGGCCACCCAGTTGGTCGACAGCAATGCAGAAGGTTGGACAGGCTCCAAGTCTGTTGTTTCAACCATTTGGTCCTATTGAGGATGACAGGAAGATAAGAGGAAACCAAAAGGGTAGGGCCCCTATCTAAAAAATGCACACCCTGAAGTTGTGCACGGTGCTGGAATGGTGCCCCAGAATTGATTCTAACTCCCTGGGGCTACAGCAGAGAAAGAAACACAATCAGGAACAAGATTCCCAGCAGAACCTCTGCAGGAAAAGCAAAGCCATGATGAAAGAAGTCAGAACAGCAGTTACCATTGTGGGCAGGGTATTGACTGAGAGGTGGCAAGTGGGAGGTTCCTGAGAGCTGGCATTGTTCCACGCTGTGAATCAGGAGCTGATTACTTGGGCTCAAGTACATAAGGACATTTTAAAAGTCATACACTCAAGGTTTACTCACTTTTGCATGTGTATATTGTAAGTAATGTGTATTTTGTACATTGTATGTGTGTATTGTGTATATTGTGTAAAAAAAAAAAGTAATTAAGGGACGCCTGGGTGGCTCAGTCAGTTGAGCGTCCGACTTCAGCTCAGGTCACGATCTCACGGTCTGTGAGTTCGAGCCCCACGTCGGGCTCTGGGCTGACGGCTCAGAGCCTGGAGCCTGCTTCAGATTCTGTGTCTCCCTCTCTCTCTGTCTACCCCTCCCCAACTCACACTCTGTCTCTGTCTCTCAAAAATGAATAACGTTAAAAAAAAAAAGGTAATTAAAAACTGTGTCAAAAGTAAAACAACCCAGTTGATCAGAAGAAGTTCAGCCTCTTCTGGTACTGAAGCCCTAGAAAAATTCCCAGAGCCCCCAAAGACAGACACTGTTTGTGATGTGGTGAAGGCCATCTTTCTTAATCACTCCTATGACAAGTTCAATCAATATTGAGATTCTTGGGACTTTTCATTATTGTCCCTCAATGAAGGCAGTGGTGTGATGCTAAAGAAGAATTTAGTGAAGACTTGAGATGTCCACAGTGCGGTCCCAAGGCAGAGCTCTGGGTAGTCTTTGTCATTATTGTCAACTTGGCCTTCCCAGGGCTTATGAGGGTGCCTGAATGGGATTGCTTTCTTAGCTCTCTCCAAGACCGTTGTAAGTCTCGGGCTGCTTTGGGTCATGGGCTTAGACCCATTGCCATAGGGAAGCTATTGCTGCACACATACTGGGGGCATGGGGTGATTCCATGGCTGGGGAGCTGGCGTCTACTTACCCTGTCCAAATCTAGGTTGCCGAGACCACAGTCCCTTCTCTTATCTCATAGACGGTGCTACCAGCCACCAGACCTCCGAGTCACACAGCTCCAGGGAGCACCAACCCACACACGTGAACATAGTGCAATGCAGAGACCCTGTCAGCAATGGCCTGGCCTCCCCGCACTCTCTGTCTTTGGAAGAAGGGGGCTTTCTGCTGAGGAGGCAAGGAAAGGCTCCACCCCAGCCCCATCGCTCCACCTTGGTTGTGCTGTGGTGGGGGGCTTGTGGGGGGGGGGCACTGGGAAGCCCCAAGAGCACTGTGGCCTGTGTGGCTGCCAGGCAGAGATGCTCAGAACCTGCTAGCCTATCCTCCTGCCACTACTCTGAACCTTGAGTATTAGCCAACCAGACAACCAGCCAGCCCTCAGGCCTTGTGCTTCATCCTAGCCCAGGCCATCATGGGTTCTGGAGTCAGTTGACCTGGGTTCAAATTCTAGCTGTACACCTTCCTAGTGGGGCAAATCCCTAACCACTCTAAGTTTTCTCAGCTGTAAAATGGGCACAATGCTTACATGAGTGCCCACCTCATTGGGTTGATAAGGAGAATTGATGTACGCACAATGCATGGCACATTGTATGTGCTCAGCATGAGTCAGCTTTTGGCACGAATCTCTTGGCTGCATCGTGATCAGCATAAGAGAAAGATATGCCTCTTATTATGTAATAGAAGTGGATATAATATAGAAGTGAGAAAGCTGGGGTTTGTTTTTAAATAATTACTTTCTTTTTCCATGGTTACAAAAATGTGGGAGAGGGAAACAGGAAGATGTTGGTCAAGGGGTACAGAATTTCAATTCTGCGAGATGAATACGCTCTGGAGATCTAATATACAACAATATGACTATGGTTAATGAGATTGTTTTAGGTACTTGAAATTCGCTGAGAGGGTAGATCTTAAGTATTCTCGCCACAAAAAGAAAAGGAAACAGTAACTATGGGAGGTGAGAGAGATGCTAAGTGGTTTAACTGTGGTAACTATTTCACAATGTATATGTATATTAAATAATCTCTTATAATATATACCATTTCGAATTATCAGCTATACCTCAGTAAAGCTGGAAAAAATGACAGGTTTTTTTTTTTAATGTTCAAAGTAATACACATTCATTAAGAAACATTTAATGAAAAAGAAAAAAGTTTTAAAACCTATCTGCTATTAACTTTCTGGGATTTTTTCTTTCTATTCCTTGCCAACAACTATGTGTATATGTATGTATATGTGTGTGTGTGCATGTTTTAGCAACTTTATGCAATATAGTATTATTAACCATAGTTACCATGCTGTACATTACATCCCCAGGACTTATTTATTTATAACTAGAAGTTTATACGTTTTGCTCACCTTCAACCATATTATTTTTTTTAAATAAACTTTCTACTTTAATTTTTTTTTTTTATTTACAGAAAAGTTACAAGGATAATACAGAAAGTTATACTTCACACCCAGTTTCTCCTACTGTTATCTTACATTGCTACTGTACACTATCATATTTATCATATGAACCAAAGTTGATACATTTTTTTTTTAAGTAAGCTCTACACACTGTGTGGGGCTTGAACTCATAACCCTGAGATCAAGAATCTCATGCTCTACCAATGGAGCCAGCCAGACACCCTGATACATTATTCTTAACTGAAGTCCATACTTAAATTTGGATTTCTTGGTTTTTTGTATATTCCATTTCTGTTCCGGGATTTCATCCAGGATTCCACATACATATAGTTACCATGTCTCGTTAGGCTCCTCTAGAATGCAAAAGTTTCTCAGACTTTTCTTGTTTTTAGTGAACTTGACAGTTTTGAGGAGTTCTGGTTAAGTATTTTGTAGAATGCCCTTCAGTTGGAATTTATCTGATGTTTTCCTCATGATTAGACTGGGGTTATGGGTTTTGGGGAGGAAAACCATAGGAATAAAGTGCCATTTGATCACATCATATCAATGGTACTATCAACATGACTTTTCACTGTGGATGTTGACCTTGATCACCTAGTTGAGGTATTATATGTAAAGTTTTCTTTTTTCTCCCCCTTTCATATGGTATCCTTTGGAAGAAAGTCACTATGCACACCCTATCCTTTAGGGGTAGGAAGTTATTCTCTATGTCCTTAATGAAATAATATCTACATATATTGCTTGGAATTCTTCTGTCTTTTTTCTACTTATTTATTTAGTCAATCATTTATTGGTATCAGTAGGATCTTGTGGGTATTTATTTTATACTTTGAGTTATAAGCCAGTATTATTATGCTATTTATTTTGTTGCTGGACATTGTTCCAGTTTTGGCTATTGGGAGCTCTTTCAGTTGCCATGGACATACCCTTGTATGTTTTTCTTTGAGTACTTCCTTACTTTCTGGCACTAACAGATGTTTCGTATTTATGTTGTATATTCCATGCCCCAGCCATTTCTCCAAGGAGCTTAGTTTCTTTTTATTGAGGAATGGTATTGGAAACCAAGATCTGGGCACTGGGTGTCCTCACTGTACCTGGGTGTTGTTACTTCCAGGCTCTCTCAGTGGACAGAACTAAGAAATATATATGTATATGCTAATAGCTTTTTAGTGGATTCATTAGGATTTTCTATCTACAGAATCTTATTAATTACAAGTGGGAGATAGTTTCACTTCTTCCTTTTCAATCTGGATACTTTTTATTTATTTATTTTTTCTTGCCAAGTTCCATTAGCTAGAACCTCCAGCACATGTTGAATACAAGTAGTGACAGTAGGCATCTTTGTCTTCTTCCTGATCTTAGGGGAAGACATTCAGTGTTTCAGCACTAAGTATAATGTTAGCTGTGGTTTTTTAATAAGTGTTCTTTATCAGGTTGGGGTAGTTTCCTTTCATTTCTTGAGTGTTTTTTTTTTTTGGTCAATGTTTATTTATTTTGAGACAGAGACAGAGTGCGAGCAGGGGAGGGGCAGAAAGAGAGGGAGACAGAGAATCTGAAGCAGGTTTCAGGTTCTGAGCTGCCAGCACAGAGCCCGACATGGGGCTTGAACTCACAAACCGTGAGATCATAACCTGAGCTGATGTCAGACGCTTAACCCACTGAGCCATCCAGGCACTCCTGTTGAGTGTTTTTACAATGAAAGGGTGTTGAATCTTGTCAAATCTTTCTGGATCTATTGAGATGATCATGTGGTTTTGGTCTTCTATTCTATTGTTATAGTATATTATATTAATTGATTTTCAGATATTAAACCAACCTTGTACTCCTGGGATAAATCCTGTTTGGTCATGGTGTATAATCCTTTTTATATGTTGCTCATTTCAGGTTTCAAGTATTTTGTTGAAAATTTTTACATCTATATTCATGGGAGATATTGCCCTGTTTTTTTCCTATAAAGTGTTTGGTTTTGGTTTGAGGGTAATACTAACCTCATAGAGTGAGTTCGAAAGTGTTCCCCCTGCCTTTATTTTTTGGAAGAGTTTGTGAAGAATTGTTACTCTTTCTTCCTTAAATATATGTTAGAATTCACCTGTGAAGCTATATGGGCCTGAGCTTTTATTTGTATGGAGTTATAAAATTTCTATTTCAATTTCTTGTTATAAGTTTATATAAATTTCTATTTCGTCTTCAGTCAGTATCCATAGTTTGTGTCTTTCTAGGAATTTGCCCATTTCATCTAAATTGTCTAATTTGTTGGCATACAGCTATTCCTAGTATTATTTTATAATCTCTTATTTCTGTAATGTTGGTAGTGATGTTCTCTCACTCTTGATTTTCATATTTTGAGTGAGTTTTTTCTCTCTTTTAATTTGGTCAGTTTAGCTAAAATTTTGTCAATCTTGATTATCTTTTCAAAGGACAAATTGTGGTTTGATTAACTTTATTGTTTTTATATGTGTATACTAATCTGTGCATACACATACATCCATAACTGTTACTGTATTATATCCATCTGTGACTATATTAAGCTAAACACAGGTTCATACTGATATCTCCAACTCCAATCTAGTATCACATAATTCATTCTAGCCTTTCCCCTTGCTCATCTGTAACTTCATACATTCAAGAGTAGTAAATTTGGCTCCCATTATCTGCCACCCATTTACTTATTTGTTTAATCCCAGTATATGCGTATAGTGGTTTCAGGATTGTTAACCCATATCTGCATAGGAAATAACTTTATCAATTAAAGTATAGTGCTCAGGTACAGTTCCTTTTGCCTTTGGTCTTACAATCTCCACTCATTTCCAAAGTCATTTAGGTCAACATCCACTCTCTTCAGTTAAATTATTATCATATATTTTAATAACAGATTCTTTTATCATAGTCTACATTCTACTCTGGGATTTCCCTGACCTAATTTTTTTTACATTGAGGTTGATTCCTTGTGCTATAAAGTTCTGTGTGTTTGAAAAATGCAGTCTCATGTAACATACAGAACAGTTTTACTGCCCTAAAATGCAGTTCATCTATTCAGCCCTCTCCACTCCCCACACTCCTGTCAACCACTGATATGTTTTATATTTCTATAATTTTACCTTTTGCAGAATGTTATATAAATGGAATAACCTTTTAAGATTGGCTCTTTTCACTTAGCAATATATGTTTCATTTAGCAATGTTTTGTATGTTGCATGAATTAATAGCTCATTCCTTTTTATTTCGGAATAGTATTCCATTGTATGGGTGTACTGGAGTTTTTTTTTTTTCATACCTTCACCTTTTGAGGACTATCTTGGTTGCTTCCAATTTTTGCAGATTATGAATAAAACTGCTGTAAACGTTCATGTGTGGATTTTTGTGTCCATAAGTTTTCAAATCTGTTAAGTAAATGCCTGTGATTGCCATATTGAATGGGAAAACTATATGTAACTTTATAAGAAATGGCCAGTCTGTCTTCCAGAGTGGCTCTACCATTTTGTATTTCCACCAGCAATGAATGAGAATTCTTACACACTATGACAGAGGACTTTTCAACTAAAATGACTCCAAATCTAAATTTACGGCCCTCTATTAATCTTGCTCTTTACTGCTCTGATGGATCTAAAGCCGTGGGAAACCACAGGAAAGTAAGGGTGTGCCTGGGAGGGAGATACAGACCCTTTGATTAATGTTATCAATCTCTTTGCCAATGGGTAAACTTATAAGCACCAGACGTCCAAGGACATCTCATTCTGCTAACCGTAAAGGACTATAGTTGCAGAGAGGAAAGGTTCTTTCTTTGCTAAACTGATAATCCCAACCTCTCATGTGAGATTTCCTCCAGGCCATGTATATTTTGCACCCCTTTCCAATAATCCAGATGGTACCATGCTATAGGGAACTACAGATATTATATTTCTAAAACCAATACTTTCGTTAGCCTTTTTTATTTTGTTGTTGATAGTAGGAAAAGTATAATTTGGGTTGAATATCTTAGGATAAGATGGTCCCTTTCTTATTATCTTTGAATTCTAACTGGAGATGAATCTTAAGATACAACTGTGATAGGAGCAAATAACTATAGCATCAGGAGTCCTGGCTTTAATGAGACTCAGTAGGACTGACAGGTACTAGGACACATTTGGGGAAAGGGGGTCAGGATGATCAGCGAACAGGAAAGACAAAAAGAATAATAATTTATTGGGGTGCCTGGGTGGCTCAGTTGGTTAAGTGTCCAACTCTTGATTTTGGCTTGGGTCATGATCCCAGGTTGTGGGATCGAGCCCCATGTCAGGCTCTACACTGAGCGTGGAGCCTGCTTAACATTCTCTCTCTTTCTCCCTCTGCCTCTCTCCCCTGCTTGCATTCTCTCTCTCTCTCTCTCTCTCTCTCTCTCTCTCTCTCTCTCTCTCTCAAATTAAAAAGAAAAAGAATATGAATAAGAAATTATCTGGGGAAGAGGGAAGGAGCCCATGGCAGAAGTGGATGAAGGGCCCCCTGGGCCTGAAATAGAGAAAGATGAAGGAAGTCGGTCTAGAAAGTCAGGAGGGGAGAACAATTGGGGTCTGATCTGAATGGAAGCTGAGAGTGAGAAGTTTGGGGAGAAGAATCTGGGCTTCAGTGAGTTTAGGAGTCATTCTGACCTAAAGTTTTGACAATAGCATCAGCAACAGCTAATACAGTTGATGCCCCTCTAAGGTGTCCACACCATTCTAAACACTTTACTGCATTATCTCACTCAAACCTGTGAGATGAGCACTATTTTATAGCATTTTAGAGAGAAGAGATATGATTGGGGTTTGGAGAACTTACGATACCTGGAGATAAGTACGTATCTCTAAGACACTTATCTTAAGATGAGATTTCAGTCTGAGTTTTTTGGTTCCAAAGGTGCCTTCTTTTTGTCTGTGGGCTCTTGAATACCTTCTGTGCTTTAGCTGTGGGGTATCAAAATGCTCACGGCCTGCCCAGATGGAACCTTCCGGATACCCCAGGCCTTGTTACCTCCAGGAGGCCCCCTACTTCCTCCTGGCCAGTCTTCCCTCCTCTAAACCCTCAGAAGTCCTTGTCTAACAGGTCCCTGGCAAGCACATGTTGCCTTGAGTTTCAGCTTTTGCATTTATTATGCAATTCCTGAATTTTTCACAATCTGCTTCTTCATTTGTTTTTTCCCCCCTGAACTTTTTTTCTTTTCAAACAGACTTTGTTTTTTAGAAAAGTTTTGGATTTATAACAACACTATGAAGACAGTACAGAGTTCCTGCCTAGCCCCCACACTCAGTTTCCCCCATTATTACCTGTTAGTGTGGTGCATCTCCCTCTTGACCATTTTCTACACACTTATGTACATATCAAACAACTTCCAGAAACACAGTTTTATTTGGAGTGTCTCAGCCTCCTCCTCACAGCTTAGAAACCATCACTCGACACAGGCCAAATATCATGGAGCCGGGCCAAGGTGAAGTCCTTGCTCTTCTTCCAGGACAGTGATTTGGGGTGACATGCTGAGGTTTCAAAGCAGGACGTGTCAATATCTCTTTTCCTTCCTTGTGGAAACTTGAAACTCTCCCAAGAGTGAGCTCTGACAACAAACAAAAACAAAGATGGAGGTGCTGGAATCTTTTCTATGATTTTCACCAGCAACACCCATTTTGTGATTATCTCTAATTCAGGGCAACTTGTTTGGAGAAGTCATCCAATGAACAGGCTGGTTTTGTCTGAGCCCAGGAACAAACCGATGCCAAAGGAGTGCCCTTCAATAAACACTTATTGAGCACCCACCAGGTGGCTCTGGGGAGAGTCCCCAGAACTGCCCTAAATCTGTAAAACACAGTGTTCTGGAGCAGGGAAGACAGGAGGCAGAAGCCCCAGCTTTGGGGAGGAGGATGTTGGGTTCTCTCTGGGACAGGTTGGATTTGAGTGGGTTATCCAGGTGGAGGTGTCCACAGGCACCTGGGAATAAAGATCTGGCACTTAGAGAGAATAAGCACACAAATTGGTATTTGTACAGTGAGCAGAAGGAATCTCATTGTAGAGGTCCAGATGTGAGCAAGTGGGTAGCTAACCTTCAACTCATCACGTACCTTCTCTCAGATAATTCATGACATTTGCATATCTGTTGCCCCCCTTGTTTTATAAATCTTCTTAGAAATTAGATAATGATGAAGCACTTCTATAGATCCACTGTGCTGACCATTTTTCTGTTTTAAGTGATACGCAAATATGAAACAAGGATGCTCCTCTTAATGTTTCAAAGGCTTTTGATGCTGCAGAAGTAGAATAATAGGCTGGTGGAAGATAGATGAGTGATCAAAGAGAACTCAAGGGAAGCCTTCTTTTTTTCTTTCTTTCTTTTAAATGTTTATTTATTTTTGCGGGGGGTGGGGAGGGACAGAGAATCTGAAACAGACTCTGTGCTGACAGTAGAGAGCCTAATGTGGGGCTCGAACCCATGAACCGTGAGATCATGACCTGAGTTGAAGTCAGAGCTACCCAGGTGCCCCTCAAGGGAAGCATTCTGAAGCAGCTGTTTATTGGCACAGTGCCTGACACACAGTAGATCCTCCATAAACATTAAATACACCATAAATAAGATAAGATGAATGGGAATGTGAACCCATAAAGGCCTACCCATTCACAGACTGACTCTCTCTATTCTGTGTACACAGGGAAAATCAGAGGTATGCCTCAGACAAGCAGTAGGGACTTGACAGATGGCCCCAAAGCAGCTCAGGCTTACAAACAGGACGATGTTATATAGTCTCTCTTGCAGAGGGATCTTGCACACAAGCCCAGATTGGTGCCTGCTGCCACTCAGACAGGATGCTGGTTTAGGGCTATTCATGACCCAGCCCAGTGCTAAGCAGCCAGAGAGAAATGGGTCAGGGCAAGGGCGGGCCTTCCAGGAGCTAATTGCACAGAGATATCCAGACAGGCTGAAGCAGCGGCTGCGGCTCAGTGTCTGAGGTCCTCAGGGGCAGAATCAGAGACTCACCCAAGGCTCGGTCTCTAGGGAAGGGCCTTGGTGGGCCAGGGACACCTCAGGTCTAGGCTACCCTGGGGCAGAAAGGATAGTCTTGAGAGCCCATTCCCAGGCAAGGCCCAACAATGCCACCTGCACTATGCCCGTACCAGTCCTCCACAGCTCCAAGTGTGAGAGTCCTGACACAGAGGCCACCTCCCTCTTGCTAAATCGGGTGAATAAAAGGAAGCAGGTCAAGGCTGGTGCCCCCACTACAGCCAACCTTTAACTAGACTCCAAAATTAGATTCCCAAATGCGCACGCTGTGGTTTGTTTCATCTCTTGTGAGTGTGTGATTGGGCTGGCAGGGCGGGCAGGGAGGAGTGATATAGTAAAGCTAAGAGTTTTTGTTTGTTTGTTTGAAAGATGGGGGTGGGGTATTTGTGGTGGTGTTTGATCATTTTCGAAAAATCCTACCCTTGTTCCAGCCCTGGCTGGGTCTGCAGGAGAGGGTGGTGTTCCCGGGCAGAGTCTGCAGGGACTGGCTATCCAGCTGCTCTTTCCTGGAGTAACTCCGTGAAGTTCACAGTAGGTCATTCCTCTAATTCAGTTTCAGAAACTCAATTTTTATCAGTTCCCCTATGGTCATTAAGAAATCTGCTACCCAACGGCACAAAACACTGATTCATCAGCTGTCTTCATTACTCTGTGCAGAGCAAGAGGGCTGCTGGCAAGGCTGAATCTTCATACTGGAGGCTAACATCCTCTCAGGAGGGAAAAGCCTCAAGAATTAGGATGAGTGGGTTGTTTGGCAATTGTGGAGTTCCAGCAAAGGAGCTGAATGGTCTTAAGGACTGTTTTATTTAAGCTGTGATCGCCCCAGGAATTGCCCTTGTCCACGGAAAAGCTTGGTAGAATAGAAGCTGCTACAGTTACAGAAAACAGCTGCCAAGCAGAAACCACTTTCAAGTCAGCTGGCCACACAGTGTGCCCTCCCTGTGGGGCGTGCTGGAGAAGCAGGCTAATGAAAACCTCTTTCCTCTACAATCCAGTCAAATGTGCTCTGAAGCAACCTGGGCATCACCAGGGAGCTTGTTAGAAATGCGGAGTCAAGTCACAGGCCCCCACGGGGAACTTCTGAGTCAGAATCTGCATTTTAACAGACCCCCAGGAGACTCGCATGCACAGTATAGTTTAAGAAGCCCCAGGCTAGCGTCCAGGCTCCATGTGGATCTCAAAATCCACTTCAGTTTGATTCAACCTCAACACCTGCAGGGAACCTGCCTTTTCCTTAGTAAAGTTAAGGGTGGACCTGGGATCTCCCTCCGTTAATGCGGACAGCACTGGGCTCAGCAGGAATGCCTCCTGTTCCCTGGATTCTCTTTCCCTTTGGAGCTGCCACTGCTTACATTTGAGTCCTGTGTTGGACTTCATTACACAAGCCAGTGGGTCCCTTCAGATGCTTCTTTGTTTGAATCCAGTCTCAGAAGGGTAATCTTATGAGGTTTAGAAGTGGTTTATCAAGGGGCGTCTGGGTGGCTCAGTTGGTTGGGTGTCTGACTTCGGCTCAGGTCATAATCTCGCCGTTCGTGAGTTTGAGCCCCTCATAGGGCTCTGTGCGGACAGCTCAGAGCCTGGAGCCTGCTTCCGATTCTGAGTGTCCTTCTCTCTCTGCCCCTCCCTGCTCAGGCTCTGTCCTTCTCTGTCTCTCAAAATAAAGGAAAAAAAAAAAAAAAGTGGTTTATCATGACTACATTTTAGCTTGGCTGCTTTCTGCTTACCTGGTTGTGGGCTGTGGACCTTCATGTCATCAGTTAAGCAAATTCAAAATCTCACTGTAGCATAGGCTACTTCTGGGAAATGTTCTGAGAGATTGTTATTCCAGGCACACTGCACCTAGTGAGCTTGTCTTTATATCTTAGGGTCTTTTATTTTGTGCCGGTGACATCAAATTCCGTTACAAATTGGACTCAAACCTTCCTAAGATGAGTATGGTTATAAGGTCCAGGCTGGAGTAAGTTACTCTACTCTGGGCACAGAGCTTCAACCATCTGCCTGTTGGACAGTGTTTCAAAATTCCAACTTAAGATGTAGTGAAAGGTGGTTTTCAGATAGAAGATCTCAAAAATCTGAAGCTAGGCTATACCACTGAAAAAGCGTGGCACTTGAAGTCAATTGTTTTGTATTCTTTGCGCTTCCATTCGTTCACCTATAAAATGGGTATGGTGCCTATTTCACGGGATCGTTGGGAGGCTAAGATACTGTGTGTGACACAGTAGAAGCACCCCACCCAGCACCTGGACGGGGTCTGGGCTCAGTGAATGTTAGTCGCTCTAGAACCCTGGCTCTGGGACACAGCTTCCCTACCATTTAAGAGACTGTGTGACATGAACCGGGGCAAACCGGGCCAGCCCTCACAGATGTAGCCACCAAAAAGTTGCCTCCTTGACCACATTTCCATGTATGAGAAATAAAAATTTCATCACAATCATTTTCCAAACCAAGGGAACACTTGTCTGCTTGTCTATATTAAGCTGAAGAAACCAAAAAGTTTCTGATGATACGGTATTTTTCCCGAACACTGGATGTGCTGACTTGGGAGTTAGATTTAATCATCTGTTTGCAAGTGTCTTCTGGACACATATGTTCATTTTCCCTGTTCACATCAGCAGCCACCAAGCACGTCACAGTGTTCTTTCAAAGGCCTCTTTAGGCAATGTTTGGCCACATGGCATACAGTTTACCATAAGTGTTCTTGTTTAAGATGCCAGATGTCCGCCATAGAGGAAGAGAAACTCCCAAGAGGAGTGAAAGAATTGCAAAGTACAGATGTCCAAAGGAGGAAGATGAAAATAAGAAACACTAAACAGATGTGCTGATATTTTGGAAACAAAGTTAATATGATTCTTTTCATTCAGTAACTCTCCTTATCAAAGGTAGCATACATTGGGAGAATTTAAGGAAATCAGGATCTTGCAAGGACAAATATGAGCGCACGCAATTCTGTTAAACATTTCTGGAGCATCAGTTATACTACAAGATCTTGTGTTTAGAGTGATCTGAGATTTCCTCCTCAACATGAATACGAATCCAAATTTTGAAATGCAATTAAAGCTGAGATGAAAACTAAATGGATTCCCCAGACCCCCAAATATTGGATCTTCTCAAATTGTCCTACTTGGACAGTCTGTGAACCTCTTTAGTAAAGATTCTGCCTTGGGGAGAAGACTGTATGTATACAGTCAGCTGTGCCATGATTAGATTCGTAAAGAGATAGTAAAGTGGAGTTGTTTAGAGCTGGGTTCAGAAGCTAGTTTGCCTAGGTTTGAATTCTGCTTATCACCACTTATTAGCCATTACGACCTGGGGCAAATTCTTTAACTTCTGTAGAATCCTAGTTTTTACACCTAGAAAACAGGGATAATGTTAATTGTTATTTCTAAGGATCATTATGAGGATCACATGAACTAATCCTAATCCTGTAAAAGGATTAGAGTTGTTCCCAGTGCCCAGTAGATGCTCAGTAAATCCTAGCAGCGATTGTTCTGTTATCATTCGGTGCTGATGGCGAGGACACTCCCCGATGCAAGCAGGCTACACTCCTTTCCATCATGAGCTGACTAGACTGGTGATATACTGGGACAGACAGTCTGTGTACAGTGTATCAGACTGCAACAATGTATGGATATCACATTATCCATGGAAATGAGAGAAATGTGGGCTACTCGTACAATCAGCAAGTACATGGCAAAACTAGATTTTCAACTCAGGTCTCTCTGCTCCAGTGGCCAATCTGTTCCCATTAAACCCTGTTGAAAGGTCAACATGAGTTGACAGTGTGCAGTGATTGGTAAGGTAGTGAATGGGGTGGCAGACAGATGGCATTTGTAAAGGCTGTAGCCTCTAGGACAGAGGAACGTGACGCTGTTCCACCTAGACTGGTCAAACCACGCTTCCAGAAGTGACCAGTGGGTGGGGGAGATGTGGAATTGTGTCCTGTGTTAGTCCTGGGAAGGGATTAGGATATTTAATCTGAAGAAGAGAAGACAGCTGTGGACATGAGAGCACTCTTCAAGCAATAGCAAATGGAGAAAGTAGAGGGAGCGACAATTCAGTTTAATACAAGTAAAAGCTTTCTAACCATCTGAACTATCCAAAGCTCTCTGCTTTGGGAAGTGACAGATTTGCTCTCATTGGAAAGGTTAAGGAGAAGCTGGGTAATCACTTGATGGTATGAAGCAGAGGGATTTTGTTCAATTAATTCAATATACATTTATCAAACATCTGTTATAGGCCAGGGATGGTACAGGAGTTAAAGTTCCCTCCAAGCTCGAAGTTCTATTTTGCCCAGATGAAACTAAATAGAACCTTATACCTTGCTCAAAACTCCAGCCAAGAACACTGGCAAATGGGCATAAATATCCTTATAATCAATTTAAAAATTAATCATTCTGAATTCTTAATTAATTCTTATTAATTCTTCTTTCCTTGCCCTGAGTAACTTTTGCCACTTGCTATAAAACAGGAGCAAACTTTTCCATAGTAACCTGGCTATTGCTCTTACTCTATGTTCTCCTGTGTAAGCTTCCTTTTAGTACAGGGGAAACAAAAAATGATTTAGTCAGCAGAATTAGGACAGGAAACTGAAGGTTCCCAAGTACATTTTTAAAGAAAAAAAAAAGAAAAATAAAATGGAAAATAGTACCAGCCTCAAATATGTGAGCTGACAATCTACCTCCATTCTCTGGAATGCATCCTGTTCCAATGTGCAGAGCTCCACATTTTTATTTTATGACTCTGGTCCTAAAGTGATTGCCCTAGGCTTAGGATTCCAAGGTAAAGAAAATGGACACAGTTTGTCAAATAGGAGATGTGGTCGGGGCTGAATGTGGGTTAGGGTGGCTTCTGTGGTGGTTGCTATGAACACCTACTGTGGGACAGGCAGAGCTCTGCTGTGATTGGCCAAAGTGCGTGCCAGGATTTGAAAGCATTTGAAAATAGTTTATGGGTGTTTTCTAACTCATAAAACCTCAATCAATATTTGCAGAAGTATGGGGTGGTAGAAAGTTGAAACAGTGGGCAAAGTAACAGGGAAAAACCTTGGGAGTTGAAATTTAACTTTGAGCAAGTCATTTGTCCTATTCACTAACAAGACTTGTGCTCTGAGACAGGAGATGGCCTCCGACTGTGGTTTTCAAACACAGGTCACAGCCCATTGAGATATCAATTTCATGGGTTGAAATCAACATTTCAAAAATTAAACGGAAATCTCCATAGCGTTTTGTACATAGCAAAGGTATTATTTCATAAAACTCTTGTTTCTTGTGAACACACACACATAAACACACATACACACACAAACATATACACACACATGTGTACGGAGTTGTGAAATAAAATTTTACCCAAAGTTTTAGCATCGAGTGCCATCAAAAATATTTGATCCTGGGGTGCCTGGGTGGCTCAGTCAGTTGGGTGTCTGCCTCTTAATTTTGGCTCAAGTCATGATCCCAGGGTCGTGGGATGGACCCCACACTGGGCTCTGCACGGAGCATGGGGCCTGCTTAAGATTCTCTGTCTCCTTCCCTCTGCCCCTCTCCCCCACTTTCTCTCTCTCTCTCTCTCAAATAAAATAAATAAATAAATAAATTGAATCTAAAAAAACTAAAAATTTTTTTGACCCTAAGATGGTCATTTGGTCCATTTGGTCCATATGGTCATTTGGACCATAGATACGACACCAGAAGGAACTCTGTTAGTGAGTTGGCATATTAATGTGTTTTTTAAATTTTGATAAAATATACATAACATAATCAGATTAATTAGTTAATTAATTAATTTTTGAGAAAGAGTGAGTGGGGGAGGGCAGAGACAGAGCCAGGCACAGGATCCAAAGCAGGCTCTGTGCTGATAGCAGCAAGACTGATGCGGGCTTGAGCTCACAAGCTGTGAGATCGTGATCTGAGCCAAAGTCCAACACTCAACTGACTGAGCCACCCAGGTTCCCCCAAAAAGATTAATGTTTTTAAATGTAAGGAACAAAGTACTAAAATGAAGAACCTCCCAACTCCAATTTGCATCCTCTTGTACCTTTGGGTTTATGATGCCTTTCTCCCTCCTCTACTCACCTTTTTTTTTTTTTTTCTTCCTAGGTTCCTGGTCTATAACTAAGGTAAGAGGTGTACATTTTGACTTTGATCTTATGGGACAAGCAGCCAAAGTTCCCTCTTGCTGCATCTGTGCCTGAGTTAGAGAGGAGAATGTGTCTACATGCAATTGTACATTTCTATTAAAAATAGGTTATTAAAAACAGTTAAACAGAAAGATTAACTAGAATCTACATAGGCATATAATTTGGAGCAGGATTTAGAGAACTACAGGTATGTCCTAGTGGGCACATCAGAGCCTTATGTATCTTTTCGGATCTGGACATTTTGCTGTCATAGACCCCAGCTTGCTTTTATTTTTGCTTGTATTTAACATTTGCATCCTTGTTATCTGTCTTTTAAGTATAAATTCTGTTTCCCCATTTGTCTTCTGTGTCCCCTGTCTTTTCAGAGGTATAGATTTGTTTCATATCTGCTTGTGAGTCTTTGTCTGATGCACTACACTACTACAGTAAATGTTAATAATAATGGCAATTAATTACCTTTTCTTCTCAGCCATTACCAATGAGTCTTTTTTTTTTCTGTAATCAGGACATTGAAAGCCGTTAAAGACAACTTTCCTTTTCTTAAGTAATAGTTGCTTAGAACTTTCCCATTTCCAGGCTTTTCCCCACTCTGGCCACATTTACTCAAGTGGCTTGGGCTCTGAACTAGCTGCACATTATATCTGTATAACCGTGTGGTTTAAGGAACTTTCCTACTTTTTAATTCACTGGCGAAGGAAATAAAAGGGTGTTATCTCCATGTGGCCAATGGGGAAACTGATACATGGAGCCATTAAACCCATGTTTCTACACCACAATCGGTAACAGCTCTGAGACCAGTTGCTGACTTCTAGGCTGGGATGCCTTTTCACTATGTCAGTGGCTCTTCTGGCTTGGTTTTTTCCTGCAATTTCTCCTTCACCAAATAGCAAGACTTCTGCTTTCATCTCCAGGTGAAGAAAAAAGGGAGAGGGAGAGAATTTTATAGCTGATGACTCCTGTACCCTTTTCTCCACCAGTAATTCCCCTGATGTAGCTGTCAGGTATTTCTGTAGACTAGGGTCTTTTAACATTGGCATGCCACAGGCTCGTTGTCACTTCAGAATCTTTGCGCAAATCATTCTCCTAGGCTGACAGCCTCATTTCTTCCTCTTCATTGACCTAAAATCCTACACTAGTCTGCAGACATCGTCCATGTTACTTTTCTGCCTGACTCTGCTCCATCCCACCCAGGCTGACTCCACCAACGCTGACCAAAGTCTATTATGTGCCAGTTTACTGTGTGTTTTTAGGAGCTTGTGCCTGTCGTATCTCATTTAAACACACAGAAAATCTGCAAGGCAGGTATTTTAATCCCATTTTCAGTAAGCATTACTAAGAGAGATGAATTTTGTCTGAATGACCCATCTGTATGGCAGGGCAAACATTTAATTACCTAACACCTGCTCTTCTTATAGTCCTGTGAAATATCCTCTTCCCATTTAAAGCCCCAGGCCCGTCTCCCATTCCTTAGCTCAGCATGGCATATAAGCCGCAATTGTCCAGGATGGAGGAAAAAATTTTCCTTTCCCCAAACTGCAAGAATTTCAGTTCTAAGGTCTCTTACGTCTGAAGAAGATTGGACCTTGAATAATAGGCATTTCAGTTAGGCCAGATAGTTTAAATAAAGATGATGAAAAGCTGATGTCATTGCAAGCATCCAAATTATTGGGTCTCCAGAAGTGGGAGCTAATGTTGTGTAATAATGGCAACCTCAATGACAACAGTGAAAACCAGATTAAAAAAATAAGATGTTGGACCATTTGTATGGAATACCAAACAAAGCAAACTTGCCTCTCAGTGGGTATAGATTCTGCAACAAAGCAAGACAAATTTATATTCATCTACTTGAAATTGCAGAGGAGGGAGAGCCTGCAAAACTTCTAGGGAGAAAGGGGTAGTAAAGGGAATTTAATTCCATAGTGTCCATTATTGCTAATAAAAGATATGAAATTAAAAATATAATTGACATACTGTTTAAAGTGGTGTCCTCTTGGTTGTTTCATTTTAGTGACTGTAAATTTTTTCAGGTTACCTTTAAAAAAATTTTTTTTTCATTATGGTAAGTGTACTTTTTAATTCCCATTCCCTACTTCTCCCATCCCCCCTCTGACTCCCCTTTGGTCACCATTAGTTTGTTCTCTATAGTTAAGAGTCTGTTTCTTGGTTTGTCTTTTTTTTTCTTTTCTCATTCATTTTATTTCTTAAATTCCACATATGAGTGAGGTCAGATGGTATTTGTCTTTCTTTGACTTATTTTGCTTAGCATTATCATCTCTAGCTCTATCCATGTCATTGCAAATAGCAAGATTTTATTATTTTTTATGGCCAAATAATATTCCATTTTATCTGTACACCACGTCTTCTTTATCCATTCATCTATGGATGGACGCTTGGATTCCTTGCATAGTTTGGCTATATAAAATAGAGATGCATGTATCCCTTTGATTTTGTGTGTGTGTGTGTGTGTGTGTGTGTGTGTGTGTGTGTGTCTTTTGGTAACCACCAGCAGTGCTATTACTGGCCCCAGGGTAGTTCTATTTTTAAATTTTGAGGAAACTCCATACAGTTTTCCACAGTTGCTGTACCAGTGAATGTAAAATTTTTAATTTGGATTTTCGTAGGTTCCTCCTAACCTTGGTATCCTTAGCCCGTTTGTCCATGTGGCTGTAAGATTTTCACCTCGATTCTAGCCATGTTTGTTAAGATCCCACAGGGCAAGGAAAGGGAGAAGGGACTCAGCCGGCCCATTGTCAGAATTTCAAGGCGGCCCCTCCACAGCTAATCCCTATCCGTCCCATTCCTCGATTTCACTTTTTCCTGCGTAGACCCTCTAAAATGCAGCTATGTTTCTGCTTATAAGGTTTAAAAATATTCCTCTCTGGGGCGAGATTTTAAAGAACGGGGGGCAAAGGGAAGGGGGCGGTGCGCAAACCTCGTGGTACTTCCTGAAATTTAGCGCAGAATTGGGGGAAGAGCCGGAGCCCAAGCCAGGAAACGGATTTGCATTTTAAAGGATTGTTCATTGTCCCTCAGGGCTCGGACTTGGAAAGCGCTTTATCTATGACTCTTTTATGGCCCTGCCCGTTTTCTCGCTTTGTACCTGTTTGTAAACTTGTCCAATCTTCTTGCCTGGACCGACTAGAGGCGGGGAGCGGGTGTGATTGTTGGAAAGAGTTTAAAAAGTGACAAGAATCCTATTTTGTTATGCATTACACAACCTTATAATAACAATAATGGCAATGAACATTAAAGTTCATCTACAATTATGCCCCCCTAATAAATCACTTGTTTCTGCTTTCCTTTTCATTCCCTCATGCATTAAACATTATGCAAAGCACTGTGCCCGTCTTGGTCCACGTGCATTTTTTACACATCCTAAATACAAACTTGCATTCTGCTTTTAATTCTTTTTCCTTTTTGCTTATCCTAAGCACTTCTGAGGCTGCAAAATATATACTCACAATATGTCTTTATTGGCTACCTAATATTCCAACTAGGGCATACACTTTAAGGAATTATTTCAGTGTTAAGTATCCAAGATGTAAAAGTAAACGCCAACACCATCACCCTTTGTACTGCAAGGCCTGGAGGTCGGTCAAGGTTAGACGGAGAGCTCCGGGTATCAAGGCTGCGGCCCGGGACGCGGCGGAAGGCGACGAGGAGGAAGCCAGTGCGGGTTCCACGGCTCCTCCCGGCACCTGCAGGCTTGGCGCCTTTTCCCTCCGACCACGCCCCAACCCGCTCCTCCCCGCCCCTCCGCGCACACTAGTCGAGCGCCCTTGTCCCAGTGCGTGCTCACGGCTCGCCCAAGGCAGTCCATTTCCAGGGCACCTCTGGGGTGTACGTGAGGCAGGAAGTGACGCAAAGCCTGGGGGGGTCGGAAGAGGGCGGGGCCAGGTTATAAACAGCCGGTTGGGGGCGTACATCCCCCACAGAGCCTCAGCTTCGGCCTGTAGCGGCTCGGGCGGTAGCGGCCGGAGGGGGAGACTGTGTGAGTGACGCGCCGAAGCTAGAATCTCGCCGACCCTCCTGGCCTCCCCTCAGCCTGCTGGGCGGGTGCGAGCGGTCTCCGGTGCGGGCCCCCTTGGTGCTGTCCAGCTGCATTGGGGGACCGCAGGGGGCGCGGGGAGGCGCAGGGGGGGGGCGGGAGGAGAGGGCGGGATGGAGCGGGGCCCGCGTGCGGGACTGGAAGGGGCCGCCGCGGCGCGGGGAGCGGGCTGCAGGTGCAGCAAGGTGGAGCCGCGGCGCGGAGAAGGGCTGCCCTTCTCTGCCTTTCTGCGCCCTTCTCGTCTCGCCGGGCGGCGAATGGTTTCTCCGTTAAGGCACTGAAGGCGGGATGAGGGGTACCCGGCTGTCGCTCTGCGCCTCGCCATTCTGCTTCCGGCCGTTCCTCAGGCCACCCCGATCCCTTGTCCTCACTAGCTCGTCCTTAAAAGATACAGGACCTCGTGGGACAGCCATAGGCCGCGGGCGCGGGAGTGCGAGCCACGCTGCCGCAGCGTAGACTGGCTCTGCTGGGAGCACGTGGCTACTCCGGGAAGTTTCCCCAAAGAACTGCTGTCGGGGTGCGCGGGTGACCTTGAGCTTGTAGCCCTACGTTCTCTTGGCGCCTACCCTGATCGTGGTCTCACTGCTCAAAGTGACAGAGCTGTCCTCCACTCGGTTACGAGTGTGCCCTGGGAATTTGATGTGAGCTTCTGTAAGCCGTGCGTTTGAACTCCGGCACAACCTGATCTTTCAGCGATGCCGTTGGCTTTGTGTGTGGGTTCTCAGTTTTCCCTAGGCAGAAGCTGTTTGAATGCCGCAGGTGCTGACTCGAAGAATATTCTGATTGCTTTCCTTGTTATAAGATGGGAGATTCAGAAATAAGACTTCTACTTTATGAAAGCTGTGGTCTAGAGGCCAAGTGAAAGCTGTTTAGATTAGAATTGGCTTTCCCTTTCAGGAAATTAGCAGTATGGTTAAAGGGCTTGCTATATTGACAAATGTCTTAGACGCCCATTGTGTCACTTTCTAGTGGATAGCTTTCTAATGTAGTGGGTAGGGTAAGAAAATATTTTGTGACTTGACTTTTTTCGGTCAACGTTTTTTTCCTCTGTTTGTAGCGACCTTGGGTAAAGCAGGGAACTTAATTGTTTCTGCTTTCTCCCTTTTTTGGGGGGTGCGGTGAGAGGATTGAAGTAGGAAGTAGTTGTCCTCTTACAAAAGTACATGGATACCTGATATCTTTATTCCAGGCTTAGATAGGAGTTGGAATACTAGATGCTGATTCAGTTGCCTCTGAGCTAGGGAGTTTGACCTTACTGACAAAGACGTTTAAGGTGATTTCCAGAAGTTGTTGTCTACTGCAAAATTCAAGTTTAGTCTATTTAAAGTACTTCTTGGCTCTTCTTTTTTCTGTTTTGGATTATCATAAATTTAGTATACTTCACAAGATCTAGAACTTAAAACGTTTTGTCATCGATATGAAATATTTTCCAAAAATCGACTTACAGCACAGCACCTTTTAACTTTTCTTTGATAGAATATGGAATGTTTTTGTGAAGTAATGGTTGTGAACTTAGCCTGTACTGAAGATTGTTGGGTAGAGACAACAACTCCGCTAACTCTGCCCTAGGTTGTGGCAGTTATTTGCCTCTGATAACGTACTTAACTATAGTGG
The DNA here is from genome assembly GCF_046562875.1 of Panthera onca. Taxonomy (NCBI): domain Eukaryota; kingdom Metazoa; phylum Chordata; class Mammalia; order Carnivora; family Felidae; genus Panthera; species Panthera onca. The sequence goes on along the minus strand of NC_138347.1, from coordinate 71,680,338 downwards.
AGCAAGGTGCCCGGCGAAACTTGAATCAGACAACAACGAAAGCTAGTTAAAAATGATCTTCTGAGGCCTTTTGGAACCCTTCTCTGGATGTGCCATTTGTCTGCTTTCTCAGATGAGCACTGTACAGGTAGACTGAATTGGACAATCTTTTTACAGAAAGCTGAATAGAAATGAAGATTCTCCTTGTTTTCCTCTATGGGGTTTCATTTTAGACCCTTAAAACTAGGAAAGAGCTTGACCATCCTGGGTAGACACAATTATTATATGTGTCCTGGGGGCCCTGAAGAAGTTTTGTAGGTTCATGTCATCTTTTCATTTCTCCTGCAAATGCATAGGGAAGCAATTTGCAAAACAGGTATCCATAACCAATTGCTTAAGATCTTGGAGCCCCACCAGGTAACCTTTTAAGTTTTTCTACCTTTTTTTTAAATTTGTTTGTTTACTTATTTTGAGAGAGAGAGCAGGGGAGGGGCAGAGAGAGAGGGAGAGAGAGAGAATTCCATGCTGTCATCACAGAGCCCAGTGCAGGACTCGAACTCATGAACCATAAGATCAGGACCTGAACCAAAACTGAGTTGGATGCTAAACCGACTGAGCCACCCAGGTGCCCGTGAAGTTTTTCTACTTAAAAAAAAAATTTTTTTTAATGTTTATTTTTGAGAGAGACAGAGACAGAATGCGAGTGGGTTAGGGGCAGAGAGAGAGGGAGACACAGAATCCGAAGCAGGCTCCAGGCTCCACGCTGTCAGCACAGGGCCCCACGCGGGGCTCAAACTCACGATCTGTGAGATCATGACCTGAGCTGAAGTCGGACGCTCAACCGACTGAGCCACACAGGCGCCCCTGAAGTTTTTCTCCTTTTTAAAATCTCCCTACTATCCATGCTTTGTCCTGTGATTCCAGAATAAACCAGAGTAGTGGCAGAGATGGGAGATGATTCCAGTTCCAAGTGCAAGGTTTTCATTGTATTCTTTTTTATGTAATTTCCAAATGATATGAGAAATGAACTTTACATACATTTAAGTATGTCCCCATACTGTTAAGAAATAAAATATCTTTCTTTGTTAATTATTCTTTGTAAATTCCCTATCAAGTATAGGGTAGCGAAATCAATCAGAGAACATAAAGATGTTCCCTGAGCTGAGTCAAGAAGAAAGGAAGGATGAGTAGAACAAAGGAAGGATGTTAGTAGAGGCAGGGACTGAATTCTGTCTCATTTTGGAGATAGTAGAGGGCAGCACTTAGTAGGTAGTGAAGTTCTTTAGAACAAAGAGCCTTAAAAGCAAGTAGAGGAACTTTGTTTCATGTGTGCTGCAAGGACTTGAGGCTGTGGCGCATTTTCCAAATGGAAGTAGATTTGTCAATAATAAACAAGTGACTCATTCTTATTTCAGGTAAAATGGAGTAGCAGTTTTGGGTATGTTATACATAGATGACCATGTATTTTGGTGCAAAGATCCCTCCATCCTCAGCTGTATGTATTGTGTACAGACTCCTGGTCTTGAGACACCCCAAAGTAGCTTAAGACCTCAAGGCATTTACTGTATTTAAAAACATTAAATAGAAATTAATGCCACATTTGAAGAAAGTAGGAATGAGATGATATGAATTATAAAGAAGTTTAGGACTGTAGTCTAGCTTGTACCTTCGCCTGCCTCCTGTCTTCCATCCCATGGCTCAATTAAAAGGCATTTCAGAAAGAAAAAAAAAAGACTCAGTTACTCCTTCCATTTCATGTTCAAAACATACACGGCTCTGTTTTGCTTACTTTAATTTTCATTATTAATGTGAGAAACTGAATAGGTTTTCAAGTTACCATTGAGAGCACCAAAGATACACAAAGTGCTAATATGTACAAAAATCCAGTTGGTGTTTGGTTTGTCTCTTGTTATGGATTATCAGCAATGGTGGTGACATCGTGAAATAAGCTGTAATAAAAGATGTTTGGCTTTTAGATGCCATCTTTTAACAGAACTATGTAACTATAAACAGAACTGTTTATAGACAGTGATTATAACTGGTAGGAAAAGTTTCTCTGATGCTTCTAGAGTACATAAATTAGAGTGATTTCAGTTCAAAGAAAATTCAGTAAGGGGTTCTTTTCAATACAAAGCTTTATCATGTATGAAGTCATTTTGAAAGAATGACTCAATTTTTTTGTATATAAAACTTAAGGAGTAACTTTTGTAGATATCCTAGAATTATCGTGTTATTCATAGATGCGGGGTTAAATTATGAAGTTAAAATGGGAATTGCCTAAGTCACAATTTTTTCCTCTGACTTGATTTCTTTTATGTTATAGTCTTCATTTTGTGTCTGGATATTGAAATAGAAATAACATACTGGTGTTCTCAGTTAAAACTGTACTTAGATTTTAATTATACAAAATCATAATTACATGTTCTATTAATATCTGTTTATGCAGAATTGCAATCAACTCAATCTCATCATTTATTTAAATCCTTTATTTAGATCATTTATTTAAAAGTGTTGTCACTTTAATCTCAAAATTAATTTAAAACTGGAAACCTTGAGGAATGGCTGGTTCAGATCAGCATTAAACTTGTAAACTGGTTTTTCCTAGAAAAGGGTGATTAAAATTGGTTCAGGGTGGGGTCTTCTAGTTCTGGTTCTAGTGATTGGGTTTGTAGGGTTCTGGTGCAGTGATAATGGTAAACTTTTTGTACCAGATAGGGCAAGAGACTTTGCTTCTAAGAATATGATCTTGCTTCTTGGCTCTGGTCGTTAAAGCTTGGGGATTAAATTTTTGTTGTTGTTAATAGGTTTTGATAGGAGACTTTTCTAATGCCAGTTTATATAACGTCTTTTATTTTATAGTCTGTATATATCTCAGTTTGCTTTGTGACATGTGCATGTTAAATGCTCTGTTAAGTGTACTTGTAGTGTAGGAAAAGCCTTAAAATAGTATGAAATAAATGACCATTTTATATATCTCAACATAATATCGCTTTAAAACATTTAGATGCACTCAAATCAAATTAATTAGAAAATCTGGATTTCACTAAATACCAGTGCTTTAACTTAACATAGAACTCTGTTGGTTATAGAGGTGTTTTTCACCTTTAAAATGGGTGTTAAGTTGCCTGGCTGGCTCAGTTGGTAGAGCATGTGACTCTTGATCTCTGGGTTGTAAGTTCAAGCCCCATGTTGGGTGTAGAGATTATTTGAAAATAAAAAAATCTTTTAGCAGTGCCTGGGTGGCTCAGTTGGTTGAGCATCCAACTCTTGATTTCGGCTCAGGCCTTGATCCCAGGGTCGTGGGATTGAGCCCTGTGTCTCTGTGCTGAGTGTGGAGCCTGCTTGGGATTCTCTCTGTCTTCCCTCTGCACCTTCCCCTGTTTGGGATTCTCTCTCTCCCTCTCTTCCCTCTATCCCTCCCCCACTCTCTTTCTTTTCTCTTTCTCTCAAATAAAAAAAATTTTAAATCTTTAAAAAATAATAAAATGGCTGTCATTTATTTATTTTTAAATTTATTTTATTTATGGATAGTTGACATACAATATATAGTTTTAGGTACACAACATAGTGATTTGAAGGTTAAGATTAATTTCTTAAATTTCTGGAGATGAGAACAGAATTTTTATAACTCAGTAACCCATTGAACTTCAGTTTTTGGATTATCAGTTTTCAGCCTTGAATAAGACACTGAACATCTCAGATGGTTGGCTTCTTTGTGTGTAAAACAGCATGGTGTGTTTTTCTTTTGTCTATTCGTTTTGCATCAAAGATCTGTCAAATCATTTGTAAGAACTGTTCCTTTAATCAGAAGGATCATGTTTTCTCTCCTTTTATATTGAAGATGGTTTGTTACAGGTCTTTTTAGCATGACCAGTCTTGACTTAATTCTACTTTGGGTTTTTTTTCCCCCCAGGTGCTAGTCTATTGTATTTGTCCCTTTGACTACTAAATTCAGTTACTTAAATTTACCTACCATGGTAAATAGACATGGTAGAACCATGGTAGGAAGAACTTGAAATAATAGTACAGTATATATCCATATTCATGTACCCTTTATTCTGATTCATCAATTATTAACAGTTACCACATTTGCTTTACTTCTTATACACTTTTTTAAAAATTTTTTTTAACGTTTATTCATTTTTTGAGATACAGAGACAGAGCATGAGCAGGGGAGGGGCGGAGAGAGAAGGAGACACAGAATCCGAAGCAGGCTTCAGACTCTGAGCTGTCAGCACAGATCCCAATGTGGGGCTCGAACTCGCAAACTGTGAGATCATGACCTGAGCCGATGCCGGACGTTTAACCGACTGAGCCACCCAGGCGCCCCAATTTCTTATATGCTTTTAAAGTAATTTATTAATTTATTTTTAGTCTATTTTGAGAGAGGAAGTGAGCAGGGGAGGGACAGAGAGAGAGAATCCCAAGCAGGCTTGCACCATGAGTGCAGAACCCAGTGTGGGGCTCAAACTCATGAAATCCAGAGTGGGATGTTTAACCGACTGAGCCACCTACGTGCCTCTAGGTGCCCCTCTTAGACCCCCTTTTTTTTTTAGACCCTTTTTTTTAAACTAAACTATTTGAAATAAGTGTTAGGATACTTCATCCTTTCTTTTTTTTTTTTTTAAGTTTTCCAATTTTTTTTTTTTTAGTAATCTCTACACCCAACATATGGCTTGAACTCATGACCCTGAGATCAAGAGTTACATGGTCTTTCAATGGAGCCAGCCAGGTGCCCCAATACTAAATTCTTAAATTCTTCAGCATTAATCTCCTAAGAACAAGGGCATTCTTTTCCAAAAACAGAATAAATCATCACACTCTCCAAATCTAATATAATCAAATCGAATATGTCACACTCTCCAGATCTAATCTGATACAATACTGTTATCCACTATGTAGTCTGTATTCAGATTTCTTATTTTTCCCAATGATATCCTTTGTAGTTGTTCTCACCTCCACCCCACCTCAACTCAGGATCTAATCAAGGATTATATTAAATTTAGTTTTCCTATGAACTAAATGTCTTTATTAAAGACCCTTTCTGGGAATGTGATAATATATTTAAAAGTAAACTTGATATATAATAATTTAGCATGGTAATGAAAACCTCTTATAACTGGTACAATGGTATCTATTTTGTATTAAATTTCTGTTTTAATACTAGGTTCTTTTGTGTGGCAGCTCAGAATGATGGATCAAGCCAGATCAGCATTCTCTACCTTGGTAAGATATTTTAAGTTTTATTATTCCTTGTCACCAGTTTGTGAGAATATGAAATATAGAAGAATGGCTCTCACCCAATAAGCATGAAGTAATATTCAAAGCTATCATAAAGTATTTTTTTATGTTGAAGTGGTGGCTTGGCGATGTAACTCCTCCCACAAAGGGTATCTTCAGTCTTGTGTGGAGTTAACTATGGGAAATCTTGTAAGAACATACAGGGTATTTCAAGTATGGTAGGAGGGGGACAGCCACATTGATAAGATGAACAAAGAAAGCTGATCAAAATGTATACCTATGTTAGTAGACATATGTAACAGAAACCCTGAATGAAAAGGCTGAATGAGATGAAAAAGGCCAGTGTGTGATCTAGCCCCCATCTACCATTGACAGAACTAGGTATCAGGAAGAATGTTGCTTTGAAAGAGGAACTTCTTTTTCCTTAAGAATATATAGCAAGTCATAGTAATGGTCCACTACTAAGTATAGTACCTAACCAAACTTTTGGTAAATGTTCCTCTTCCCTTTCTTCTCTTTCATGATGCTTTCTTTCTCTCTTTTCTTCAAATCTCAGTTTGGTGGAGAACCATTGTCCTATACCCGGTTTAGTCTGGCTCGGCAAGTAGATGGTGACAATAGTCATGTGGAGATGAAACTAGCTGCAGACGAAGAAGAAAATGTTGACAATAACATGAGGGATAATGGTGCCAGTGTCACAAAACCAAAAAGGTTTAATGGATTTATCTGCTATGGGACTATCGCTATAATCCTCTTTTTCTTGATTGGTAAGAGTGGCTATTCAAAACTTAAATGTTCCTTGGGAGTGACTCCAGGAAATCTGTTAATTCAGCCAAGCAAACATTTATTTTGTGCCTTTTTATGTGCCATTATGCTAGGCACTAGGAATACAACAACAATGACTAAGATTCTATGCCTGCCTTTGAGTTTGGCCTGGTGGAAGAAGAGAGACACATGAATCATTTCATTGTAATGTGCAAATGTTATACTAGAAATACACACAGGATATCTGTAGCATAGAAGCTTGGCCTAAGGATTTAAAGAAGGCTTCTGGGAAGAAAAGTTACCTATATTTTAAAAAGGTAACTATTTAGGGGCACCTCGCTGGCTCAGTCAGTAGAGCATGTGACTCTTGATCTCGGGGCCAAGAGTTCAAGCCCCAGGTTGGGTATAGAGATTACTTAAATAAATAAATAAATAAACTTAAACACAATTAAAAGGCAAGTATTTAGAGTTACTATAAAGTTGACTCTTGAACAACATGGACTTGAACTGTGTGGGTCCACTTATATGCAGATTTTTTAAAATACGTATGTATATATTTATTTATTTTGAGAGAGAGCGAGAGTGAGTGGGGGGCAGGGCAGAGAGAGGAGAGAGAGAATCCCAAGCAGGCTCTGCACTGCCAGCGCAGAGCCAGATGGAGGGCTTGAACCCATGAACCGTGAGATCATGACCTGAGATGAAACCAAGAGTCGGACGCTTGACTGACTGAGCCACCCAGGTGCCCCTCAATAAATACATTGGAAAAGTTTTTGGAGATTTGTGACAATTTGAAAAACTTGCACACCAACTGTGTAGTGTAGAAATACTGAAAAAGATAAGAAAAAGACAGATATTGTAAGAATGTGGCACATAACATATATAACATACAAATATGTGTTAATCAACTCTTTATGGTACCATAAGGCTTCCAGTCAACTGTAGGTTATTAGTAGTTAATGTTTTTGGAGAGTCAAAAGTTACATGCAGATTTTCTACTGTGTGGGGGTATACACCCCTAACCCCTGCATCGTTCAAGAGTCAACTGTATGATTTATTACATTGAATGGTTTAAAATATAAAAAAATTGACATTCATTACTTACTTTCCAACTGCTTACAGTTTGATTAAAGCCAGTATTTTCAAGGCTTAGCTGAAAATATTAACAGTTCCTATAGGAATATATTGTCAGTTCTGAAACTTTTTATCCATAGGATTTATGATTGGCTACTTGGGCTATTGTAAACGTGTAGAAGCAAAGTCTGAATGTGAGAGACCAGCAGGAACAGAGTCTCTGGAGGTAGAGGGAACCGAACCTTCAGAAACAGAAGAGTACTTTCCTGAAGCACCTTCTCACTTATTTTGGTCGGACCTCAAAACAATGCTGTCAGAGAAACTGAGTAACACAGAGTTCACCAGCACCATCAGGTAAACTTGAGCTACTTCACAAATTTAATCTCAGTCCCTAACAAATACTGATTATTTAGAGCAGTGAAACAAAACAAACATGACAGTCTGGAGGAAAGACTTCTTACAGTAGGGGAGACTTCCCATGTTTAGCTGGAGGGTAAAGAATTAGTAAAGAATTCAAACTTGTTGGATGGGGAAAAAATTTTTGTGAGGACACTCCTTTTTCTTTAAAAAATTCAGAGGTCTTTGATCTTTTTGTCATCTGGTCTTTTAAGCTTGTTGCCTGCTGTCAGACTTTCTTTGCTTTGATTTTCATCTCAACCCCTTGTAAGGCACACTGAGCTTTGCTACCATCAACAAGGGCATCAGTAGCCTTTTTTATTCTTTAGATCAGGACTAACTTGACTGCCCGACTTGATATAGAGACGTATCATGTCTCTAGTATTCGTGATTTCTTCTGGTTCTCATTAATCCATATAGCCTTAGAAGTGTCCTTAAGGTTTCTGTCCTTCGATTTTGAAGACCTTCCTTAGACACATACATAACCCCGTGTAAAGAACGTATTCATCGTTTACTTATTAGCTGGCTTCCAGTAGTTACAGTGGTACAATGATTCTCTTAGTCTTAGATGAGGAATTTTGGCATTTTTACTTCATCTAATGAATACTTTTGTATATACTGTATACCAGGCATTACGGATAACATAAGAGTGTAGTCTACCAAACAAAAATCAAATAACTAATATGATGTATATATATTTACAGTGAGACATAGGAGATCAGAACAAGGAGTAGTTTTGTTTCAAAGGTGAAAATTAAAGCTGTACATCTTGAGTTCACCAACAGTAATACTTTGATTTTGCTTACTCATTTCCTCTAAAATTACCCTAAGCACATATATGTGTTAAGACGGGGCTCTTGATGGAGTACTATACATTGGATTCAGAGGTTGGATAAAGCTAAAGTCATAAATTCCTTTAGACATTGGGCATAATTTTTTTTCTTCTAAGTTTGTCTCTAGTCAACCTTGAAATTTGGGGTCATAGTTATCTTAGCTATGATGAATAGTATTGAGTTATTTTAAAACAATTTTCTTGATATTTCAGTTCATTGTTTATTTTAAATTAAATTTTAGTTCATGTAACAGTGACTTTTTTCCTCTAGGCAGCTGAATGAAAATTCATATTTCCCTCGTGAGGCTGGATCTCAAAAAGATGAAAGCCTTGCCTTTTATATTGAGAACCGATTCCGTGAGCTTCAACTTAGCAAAGCCTGGCATGATGAACATTTTGTTAAGGTTCAGGTCAAAGGCAGGTATGTTGAAAGATGGTAAACTTATTTTCTGGAAGTAGCTATTTTCAGGTGTGCTAATACAGCAAAGACTTTCAGAATAAATAATGCAAATCAGATGCTAAATGTACTAAAGCCATTTTTTTCCCAAGGCTGTCCTTAGCTTCAGCTTCATCTTAACTTAATCTTTTTTTGCCAGTGCTTCAAACTCAGTGACCATAGTGGGCACGAACAGTGGAATGGTATACCTGGTGGAGAGTCCAGAGGGCTATGTGGCATACAGTAAAGCAGCAACAGTTACTGTAAGTAAGGCGAAACGGTGCATGAGATGGTCTTCCCTGTTGAAGAGCTCAGAAACTCATTGTCGTTACCTTTCTTAGGAATTTTGGTATAAATTTATTTTTTAAAATGTAACTGATTGTGAGATATTCTTATTCTCAGCCATCCTATGCCACAGTGAAAGTAAAATCCTAGGTCTTCTTTCAGGATGGCAAGGCTCTAAGTAATCCTACTGCTCTCTTCCTCTTGCACTCTGCCGGCCACTCCAGCCTCCCCAGTGTTCCTAAACCACTCAAATGCAGGCATGCTTCCACCTCAAGGCTTTTATAAAACTCCCTTTCCTTCTGCAGGCCCACTCTTCCCCTGAATACCAATATGGCCTGTTCCCTCCTTTTGTGCAAGTGTCTTTTCCAGTGTTACCACCTTAGGGAAGTCTTCCTTGATTATCTTGTTAAAAATGGCCCTCCTCCAATCACTTCCCTTTATCCGCTTTATTTTTCTTACTCGTACTTACACCCCTGACATTACTCATTTGTTTCCACACTAGAATGAAAGCTACATGCAGGGCTAGAGGTTGGCTTCATTTACTGCTGTGTCATAGAGCCTTGGACAGTGCCTGACAGATGGTGTTTGTTGAGTGAATGTGTGTATCAAGATTCCACTTTATGGGGGCGCCTGGGTGGCTCAGTCAGTTAAGCGGCCGACTTCTGCTCAGGTCATGATCTCACGGTCCATGAGTTCGAGCCCCGTGTCAGGCTCTGTGCTGACAGCTCAGAGCCTGGAGCCTGTTTCAGATTCTGTGTCTCCCTCTCTCTGACCCTCCCCTGTTCATGCTGTGTCTCTCCCTGTCTCAAAAATAAATAATAAAAATGTTAAAAAAAAAATTTTTTTTTTAAATAAAAAAAAAAAGATGCCACTTTATGTGGGGACAGATATAATATAAGTAACCATCTTGGCTGGAGTCCAGTCTTAGCTTGAATCTTTAATTTAGGCAAATATGGCCAAACTACTGCAGAAATTTAAAAAACAGTTGATAGATCTACCTAGGTTTTTCAGGTTTTAAAAAACAAATGTTTGTATGTCAGGGGTCTATCTACTGGATGCCTTTCAAGCCAGATGAAGTTTTACCTGTGCTATATCACTTTCCCTGACTACCTATAACCTGGGGGTTTGGAGGTGGGTACACTGTTCTGTCAGAAACATTGAAGGTTTTAGTTCACCTGCAAGCTTTCTATATTTAGGTTATTTGGTTGTCAGGATCAGTTTATATAGCTCTATTAATAGTTTAGGAATATTATGAGACAGCTTTTATAAATATCTAAAAATTGATCTATGCAAGGCACTTTATTGTGATAGATAGTGTTTAACAATTTTCATACAGATTTCTTATCAGAACTTTCCGTTAAGACCTATTTTTATGTATGTCCTCAATTATCTAGCATTCATGTGTTAGGAACTTTATGTAATTGGTGCAGCCAGGGCTAACCTACAGTATTTATATTGGTATATGTCTCTTTGTTTATCATATTCTGTTAGCCTTTCTCTCCCCACACAATATTGGAAGCAATGTAAAAGAGATTAAATGTCAAGAGCAATGCAAATTAGATTCAAGGCAGCATGTGATGATGCAAGATGTGACTATAGGAGGCCAGAGTCTTGATTCACTCCTAATAACTGACTAGGTTGACTAGAATTCTTACATCCTTTTAGGCTTTGGCCTCCTTTTATCTCTCTTTTCTCTATTGGGTTTGATCTGTAAAACTATCCTCTCTCAGACTCTACGGCTGTTCTAATACCGTAATGCTCATTAAATCTCATGTTTTTATTCTAGGGTAGACTGGTCCATGCTAATTTTGGCACTAAAAAAGACTTTGAGAATTTAAACTCTCCTGTGAATGGATCTTTAGTGATTGTTAGAGCAGGGAAAATCACTTTTGCTGAAAAGATGAGTATAAGTTATTAAATACACTGGTATCATACTCTTCTTCCTTTAAGTGGTATCATTGATTATTTTTTTTCACATTCTGGAAACCATCAGTCTTAAACTCTCATACCTAATAATATACTTGAATTTATTTTATATTTACTTATTTTTTAATGTTTGTTTAATTTTGAGAGAAAGAGAGACAGAGCTCAAGCAGGGAGGAGCAGAGAGAGAGAGGGAGACACAGAATCAGAAGCAGGCTCCAGGCTCTAAGCTGTCAGCACAGAGCCCAGTGCGGGGCTCGAACTCCCGAACTAGGAGATTATGACCTGAGCCGAAGTCGGACGCTTAACTTACTGAGCCACCTAGGCACCCCTAAACTTGAATTTATTAAAGTATTCAACAAATCAAATAAGTTCTAATTATCTAAACTGTAGGATACTTCCAGGACTATGGCATAGCCACTTGGAGTATTCTGTAGTCATTGTCTTTCGGTGACAATGGGGTAATCAGAAATGCTTCAGTGAAAGCAGTTTAAATTTAAAATAACAATATTCTGTTGTTACATAGAATTGCTAAATTATTGTTAAGGTGCTTTGTTAAGTTCTATATAACCAAATTTTATGTATATATGGAATATATACGTATAATTATGTTTTTTGAAGAAGAAAATTGAAAGTCAAACCTACGTAATAAGGGCCTAGAATGGAACATACTAAAAGACAGTGGTTGTGTTAGATGGGTTTTTATTATTTCTCTTATCTTTGAAACTCTCTTAATGAGTTAGTTAAGGGAAGTATTTTTTCTCAACATGTAAGCTATTTGCAACATTTGGGAGTTTCAGTGCAGTCCTCTGTAACCTTTTGTCTTAGCATAAAGCCCAACACTATCTTCACCTTCTGACCTTTACATGTTTTTCTTTAGGTTGCAAATGCTGAAAGCTTCAATGCAATTGGTGTCTTGATATACATGGACCAGGCTAAATTTCCCATTACTAATGCAGAGATTCCATTCTTTGGACATGTGAGTTCTTATTTCTGACGTAAATGAGTTTTTGGGTTCTACAAATTGTTGCTGGATTCCATCTGCATTAGTAGAAGTGTAACATGCCTTCCTTATTAAATACTCTTTTTTTTTTTTTTTTCTGGGAGGGTCTTAGCAGTAACAAGAAAATGGATTATGGGACTTTGAGACCTAGTTATTATTGCTAACATTACCTTTTCAATAGTGTCTTGAATTGAGATTTGGCATATGCCATTGCCATATAAAAACAATAGTCACATATTTTAGAGCCACTCAGACCTTCATGGTTTGAGTTGCTAAACTAAATTTAGGCTATACCCTCATACTGAGTCTGAATCTTCTAAGGATTTCTTGAATAAATGTCTGACAGAGCACATTACTTTTTTGTTTAACTAGGCCCATCTGGGAACAGGTGACCCATATACACCTGGATTCCCTTCTTTCAATCATACTCAGTTTCCACCATCGCAGTCATCAGGATTGCCGAATATACCTGTCCAAACAATCTCCAGAGCCACTGCAGAAAAGTTGTTTGGGTAAGTTCTTATTTGAAAATTGTCTTTTTTGAAAACTGGTTTTATGAGTAGAAAGGAATAATAATCTCCTTAAGTTAATTTGATAACATTTTATTATTTATTTATTTTTAAAGTTATTTTGTTGGGCGCCTGGGTGGCTCAGTTAGTTGAGCATCTGACTTCGGCTCAGGTTATGATCTCCGGGTCTGTGAGTTGGAGCCCTGCATTGGGCTCTGTGCTGACAGCTCAGAGCCTGGAGCCTGCTTCCGATTCTGTGTCTCCCCCTCTCTCTGCCCCTCCACCACTCATACTCTGTCTCTCTCAAAAACTAAATAAACGTTAAAAAAAAAAAAAAAAAAAAAAGGTTACTTTGTTTTTGAGAGAGAGAGAGAGTGCGCATGAGCAGAGTAGGGGCAGAGAGAGAGAGGGAGAGATAGAGAATCCCAAGCAGGCTCCACCCTGTCAGCACAAAACATGATGTAAGGTTTGAACTCACAAACCATGAGATCATAACCTGAGCCAAAATCAAGAGTCATATGCTTAAAAGTCGCCTCAATTTGATAGCATTTTAGATAATTGGCTGTAGTTTTCCATATTTGGCATCTCGTGGGGTGGATAGCTCTTACGCTGGTGTAGATAAACATGAAGTTTTTCCTCCATAAAGTGATATTAATAATTAGACATTGGATTTACAAACTCTGCAAGTCCTTGTTCAATTTACCCAGTGAATTCCTTGTATACTATTCCTGGCATAGCTTCTCCTTGAGGACTTCCTGAGGTAAAGCACTTTGTTGCCCTTGGCAACCTATTCAGTTATTGGAAAAGAGCTGTTAGAATTCATGTTGAACTGAAATCTTATTCCCTGTAACACCGATTAGTTCTAGATTTTCTTCTTAGCAACAACAGTTCAAATTTTCTTGTCTATAATGGAATATCTTCAGTTCTCATGACAGTTTCCAGATGCTTTACAGTCATGATTAGTCCTGGATATCCTCCCTAATGTATTAGTATCTGTCTTTAAAAATAGAACCCCGTCTGATTAGAGTACATGTCATTAGTTTTTATCTTGATCTAGACATACTTCCCACCTGGTATTGGTATAGAATGTAGATCTGGTCTCAGACACTTAGATTTTCTGTGTGATGTAGAACAAGTTACTCTAACCCCACTGATCATGTTTCTTTCACTTAATTGGATAGCTAAAATATAATCTACTTAGCAGGGTGACTGATTTCAAATGAAGAGCATTTACATGTAAGGACACATGTGTAACACCATGTGACTATTAACCATGCTATCTACGAGCATTTTTTTTTAAATTTATTTATTTAGAGAGAGTAGTGCTCATGCGCGGGGAGGGCAGAGAGAGAGAGAGAGGCAGAGAGAGAATCCCAAGTGGGCTCTATGCTATTAGCGTAGAGGCCGACATAGGGCTCCATCCCATAAACAATGAGATGACCTGAGCAGAGATCAAGAGTCGGACGCTTAATCGACTGAGCCACCCAGGCATCCCATGAAGCATTTTAAAAATGGTGATTTTTTATTGACTTATACCAAACTTCGAATCAGATCATTCTTACCTCCACCTACAGGTCTTCCCTAACCTGTGAAGCCAGCTCCCTTCCCTGTCTTATCCTTGTGTAGTGTGGGGTAATCATGTTTTGACATTTATGTAAATAGAGCAGTCATTGGGTAACATGAGGAATTAGACAGGGGAAGATACGTAACTATCAGCAGCATAAAAATATTCTTTTATAATTATGATAAGAATGTATAGGGGCGCCTGGGTGGCTCAGTCAGTTAAGTTCCGGCTTCAGTTCAGGTTATCATCTCGCGGTTCGTGAGCTTGAGCCCCACGTCGGGCTCTGTGCTGACAGCTCAGAGCCTGGAGCCTGCTTCGGATTCTGCATCTCCTCCTCTCTCTCTGCCCCTCCCCTGCTCATGCTCTGTCTCTATCTCTCAAGAATAAATTAAAAAAAAAAAAAAAAAAAAAAAAGAATGTATACTAGTTAGTGTAGAGAGTCAGGAAACATGGGAATATACTCATGGGTTTTTATGTCAGAACTTCATTCTGAGTCCATCTTGGTATCTACTTCACATGTAAATGATAGCTGTGTCTCTGGCAGAAAGGCACATTTCAGATGAGGATAGGTACAGAAATTTTTTTAAAACATTGTTTAAACCAGGAGATAACTGATGATTTTCAGATGATTGCCTACAGATCGGAGTAAGACACAAATGGTTAGCCACCAGGGAGTAAATTTTGTATATGTTTTCTTTATATGTCCTCTTAGCCTAAAACTTCACTGGAGAGTAAGGAAGATTGATTTTGTAAACCTAAGGGAAGCCATAATAATCAGAACTCTAATGTCTGTTTTCTACTTCTAGAAATATGGAAGGAGACTGTCCTTCTGCTTGGGAAACAGACTCCTCCTGTAGGCTGGAAACCTCACAGAACTGGAATGTGAAGCTCACTGTGAACAACGTGCTGAAAGAGATAAGAATTTTTAACGTGTTTGGAGTTATTAAAGGTTTTGAAGAACCTGGTAAAGACCTTTGATTTTTTGTTTTGTTTTTTTTCTTTTGTTTGTTAGTTTGTTTCTGTTTTCCTAGTTCATAAGAATGTGGCCAGAAGAGAGTACAGGAAGGCTGGCTTTGGCTTGGTTTTGTGGAGTGCTCTGGTCTGTCTTACAGTGAACTGTTTAGGTGTCAGTTTTATTGGGAGGTAATAAGGCCCTAGGAAATTAATTTGTCAAAAATTGACCACTGTGACTAGAGAATCTCTTTCAAGTTATTGAATATGTCATCAGTAAGCAAACTACTTCTTAAGGGGGCAGATAAACACTTTGCAGGATATACAGTCTCTGTTGCAACTACTTACTTAACTCTGACTAGCTGACTATGCTGACGCTGACGTTGTAGCATGAAAACAGCTGTAACCAATACATAATGAATGGGCATGTGGGCTGTGGTTTATTGATTGGTCCTTGAAATATGCAGTCTATCTATTTAAGTAGAATCTAATAGTCATGTAATTTAGTAAGGAAAGCCCTTGGACTTTGGTTGCTTATTAACCAATTAAGTAGAAGTAGTCAATACAATCTATCTATTTAAGTAGAATCTAAGAGTCATGTCATTTAGTAAGGAAAGCCCTTGGACTTGGTCGCTGATTAAACAATTAAGTAGTACAAATTAGTAGTCGATAAGTAAACTTAACTGGTAATGTGGAAAAGAGTAATAATACTAACAAGGAAAAAGAGATTAGTATTGTCATGTAAATTTTTAATTCCTAGAGTCCTAAGTCAGCTATGAAGAAAGGTTCTCTTATCCTTAATGCATATATTGCATTTTTATCCTTCTTACAAACATGCTTGTTCTAGAGTTTAAAGCTCAGTATTAAAAACAGTTTAAAAGCTGATTGTGTAATTTATCTTTTTTTTTTTTTTTTTTTTAAAGATCGCTATGTTGTAGTAGGGGCTCAGAGGGATGCCTGGGGTCCTGGAGCTGCAAAGTCTAGCGTAGGAACAGCTCTCCTCTTGGAACTTGCACGGATACTCTCTGATATGGTCTTAAAAGGTAGAGTACAAATTGTGAGGACCCTTGAATATCTATTTGCTATATATAGTTCTAAATACTATATGCTTTCTCACTTTGGCCCATATTATTGTGGTTCACTTATGCTGGACTCTGAGTTTGAGCACAAAAGCAGATCATCTTTTGTTGGATCTGCCTTTGACTTTGAAACAGCTTTCCATGCAGTGTCTTTGCACTGGGAATCAACTTTGATGAGACACTCAAAAAGTGTTGTACTGGACCCTAGCTCTTAGTCTGACATATTCAGAATGACATGGCTAATCTAGCGTGGTCCCTAAGAAATCTATTTTAAAGCAAGCAGTGGCAGACCTCTGTACTAAGTTTCTATAATTTTGGTATAAAATTATAATATGTAACTTGATGTGTTATGTTTATAGGCATAATACTGGATATGTTTTTATATATTTATAATATATAAACACTTTCAAGCCTTTCTCCCTTGGTATTTGCCGCTCCTCTACACACACCCACACACACATACAAACCCCTATCACATTCTTGAATCCTTGGGCCATGGGTAAGTTGCAGTGCTTATTAACTTTTGTGGAAAAGTACATAATACAGAAAAATGCATACCCAGGAAAAGGGGAGGTTTGGAGGGGAGCTGTCATTAATGTAATTTCTCTGTAAACTTTTTCATAACTTAAATTTGTAAGTATTTACTCTGTTTGGTAACAATTGTAAAGTAACCCTATGTTTTCAGTGACTGACTTCTATGCAGATTCTTTTCAGAGAAGAGACACATTGTAGTTACACTGCGATTTCAAGTATCTCTTGGTGCAGAATTTTAGGGGGGCTCAAAGAATGGAGTTGAAACAAAAGTGACTTCCTGTAAAAACTGGTC
Source organism: Panthera onca (assembly GCF_046562875.1). Lineage (NCBI taxonomy): Eukaryota > Metazoa > Chordata > Mammalia > Carnivora > Felidae > Panthera > Panthera onca. The sequence continues at coordinate 71,663,478 of NC_138347.1, read as the reverse complement.
TCTACTATGTGTTTGAAATCTTATTTGCAAATGTTCTCTTCTTTTTTTGTAGATTACCTTTAAAATTTATTCTTACTTTTTTTTGTTCTTTCACCTGGGGCCTCAAAAGGGAAAGAAATATTTTTTAATCTGCTGTCTTGAGTTAGAAATTTCTGATTTCATCTGAAGTCAGTTGCCTACCTATAACCTTTCCCAAGATAAAATTAACTTTTTTGCTATCTTTTAGGTGGCTTTAAACCCAGCAGAAGCATTGTCTTTGCCAGCTGGAGTGCTGGAGACTTCGGAGCTGTTGGTGCCACTGAATGGCTAGAGGTATTATTTGTATAACACTCATACCCAGAATGGGCACCTGAACTTGCCCTTGGCTTCATTTGTCCTCCAGAAACCAGACTCTTTTAGATTTGATTACAGTTGATCCTGAACAAGACAGGTTTGAACTGTGCAGGTACACTTATAGTGGATTTTTTTTTTTTTTAATAAATGCAGACTAGTCCTTTAAAAAAGTATAGTAATGGCCCTCTAAATGCATTTTCTCATGATTTTTTTAACATTTTCTTTTCTCTAGGTTACTTTATTGTAAGTACAATATGTAATACATATACAAAATATGTGTTATCTATTTATGTTATTGGTAAGGCTTATGGTCAACAATAAGCTATTAGTAGGACAGTTTTCAGGAGGTCAGAAGTTACATGTGGATTTTCAAGTGCATAGTGGGGGTGGTCATCATCCCTAACCTCCCACGTTAGGGAAGTCAACTGTATATCATTTTTGCCTTTGTATATTTAGCGTTAATAGACTCTAAATTTAAAAAGAAGTCCCTAATAATAGCTACTCTATGTGACAGGTTAATACATATTAGTACATTTAGTATTTTTCCATCTCTTCTAGGGATACCTTTCCTCCTTGCATTTAAAGGCTTTCACTTACATTAATCTGGACAAAGCTGTTCTTGGTAAGTATCCTTTTCATCAGCTGTTAATGAATTCAGATAAACTACTTACAAAACAGAAGAAAGCTGGGGCAAGCGGGTGGCTCAGTTGGTTAAGCGTCCAACTTTTGGTATCGGCTCAGGTCATGATCTCATGGTTTCTGAGTTTAAGCCCCAAGTCAGGCTCCACACTGGCTGTGCAGAGCCTGCTTGAGATTCTCTCTCCCTCTGCCCTTCTGCTGCTTGTGAGCTTGCACTCTCTCTGTCTCAAAGAAAAAAAATAAAACTCCAAGAAACAAACCAGAAGAAAGCTTTCTTTCTTTCTTTTTTTTTTTTTTTAATGTTCATTTATTTTTGAGACAGACAGAGCATGGATGGGGAGGGTTAGAGAGGGGGAGACACAGAATGTGAAGCAGGCTCCAGGCTCCAAGCTGTCAGCACAGGGCCCAACGCGGGGCTCGAACTCCCGGACCGTGAGATCATGACCTGAGCCGAGGTCAGATGCTCAACCGACTGAGCCACCCAGGTGCCTCCAGGAGAAGGCTTTCTAAAGCAACACTTGTCTTTTTTTTTTTTTTTTTTTTTACAATTCACACTGTCCATTCCCTGATCAAAAGACTAACTTTGCTTTCTCTTAGTAGTCCATTAAGTTATAAAATAGGTGCAGATTGCCTTGTCTAATGCAGTCATTCTCATTGTGGTCCTCAATCAGCGGCATTAAGATCACCTGGGAACTGTTAGCAGTGTAAAATTTCAGGCCCTACCCAGACTTTTCCACTTAGAAATTGGAACATAAATCCAGCAGGCTATGTTTTAACAAGCACTCCAGGTGATTCCAATAAGCTAAAGTCTGAGAGCCACTAGTCTGGACTGTATTTTAGACCAGAAGGAACTCAACTGTACAATATAGAGTGATACTTCTATAGACTAATTCACATCTTGCTAGATTGTGGTATCACAAATAGAAATACCAGATAAACTAGTTCTGAAAGAGTTTGAATGTTATTAAAGGTACAGATGTAGCCAGTGGATGAACTGAGAACAGTAGAATATCTCATTTGAAAGAAAAAGGAAGGAATTTGATCTAAACCTTGGGGCACCTGGGTAGCTCAGTCAGTTGGGTGTCTGACTCTTGACTTCGATTCAGGTCATGGTCTCCTGGTTCATGGGATTGAGCCCTGTGTCAGGCTGTCAGTGCTGTCAGCTTGGAGCCTGCTTGGAATTCTGTCTCCCTCTCTCTCTGTCCCTCCCCTACTTGTGCACGCATATGCATTCAATCTCTCAAAATATTTTTTAAAAATTGAACTAAACCTTTATTAGATGAGTTGTCATTGCCATCTTACCTATACAGCAGAATATATGGAATATAGCAAGAGTAGCTAGCAGGTAATTGCCCTAAGATAGGTAAACTGAAAAAGTACCAAGAAACAGATCGTTAACATATGCAAACTCAGGAGTAAGATCTTCAGTCAATTAGAGTTAGCATTTACTAAAGAACTTGACTCTTAAATCACTTTGTCTACTTCTTGAAGAGTATAGTCATATTTGCCACTGATCTAGGTTAATGTCTTCCTTTTTTGTCAAGTACTTTTAGTTGTTGAAGTAGCCATGTAAAAATCACTTGACTAGAGAAGAAGCAATGTTTAAATAATCTCTTTGCAGGTACCAGCAACTTCAAGGTTTCTGCCAGTCCACTGTTGTATTCGCTTATTGAGAAGATGATGAAAGATGTGAGTGTATACCTAATTACAAAATCTGTAACTTAATTTTCTCATCTAATTTACGTAAAGTGAAAAGCATTGATGTTTAAACAATCATCATAAATAACCAAGTACAGGAATTTAGAATAAATTCTATAGTTGCATTATTTAGGTCATGCTCTTAGCTTATTTGCTCTCAGTCTATTGAACTGTGTGAGGTGAGGGTAAACTGCCCACTGGGGGTTGTCTACAGAGTCCTAATGCTAAGGAAGCTTTAAAATTTTTTTTTTTTAATGTTTATTTATTTTTGAGACAGAGAGAGACAGAGCATGAACGGGGGAGGGCCAGAGAGAGAGGGAGACACAGAATCTGAAGCAGGCTCCAGGCTCTGAGCTGCCAGCACAGAGCCTGACGCGGGGCTCGAACTCACGGACTGTGAGATCATGACCTGAGCCGAAGTCGGATGTTTAACGGACTGAGCCACCCAGGTGCAAGGAAGCTTTAAATGAACTTGAGAATGCCTAGCTGGCTCAGTTGGTAGAGCATGTGACCCTTGATCTCGGGATTGTGAGTTCAAGCCCCATGTTGGGTATGGCTTTAATTTTAAAAAATTAAAAATATGGGGCACCTGGGTGGCTCAGTTGGTTAAGCGACTGATTTCAGCTCAGGTCGTGATCTATCCACGTCAGACTCTGTGCTGACAGCTCAGAGCTTAGAGCCTGCTTCAGATTCTGTGTCTCCCTCTCTCTGCCCCTCCCCCCACTCGAGCTCTGTCTCTCTCTCAAAAATAAATATTTTAAAAAATTAATGAATTATACCTAATACTTAAATAAGAAGGCCAGATGAAATATTCACTGGGTAAAAACAAACATGCAAATGACCGTGGTTTTGCAATAGGAAGGAATAAGATTTGGCTAATGGGCTTAGAGGCCATATATTGGAATCATTAAAGATGGAGGAAACAAGGGTCAGAGAACTTGGCCTTGATCCTATGGGAAACTAGGAATCGCTATCGAGTTTCCAGCAAGGCAGTAATGTGCAGATTAGGCTGCAGTAGTATAAAATGTGCTAGAAGGAAAAAGCCAGAAATAAGGTAGGCATCGTGAAGGCTAGAAAGGGCTTTTGAAACTGTGCCACCTTTAAAATGGTTAAAGGAGGAAAACATTTTTTCTCTTGCTGTAACTAAAGGAACTGGCAGCATGAGTGTAGGAGGAATAACTTTAGAAATTGGGAATTGTTTTAGCTGTCTTAAATTTTTTTCAAGAAGAAACAATAAAATTTTTTTTTATAACTGTTTACAGATCGAAGTATGTTTGTGACTAGCCTGAATGACTGTGTGCAGAAAGATTCATTTTAGTGACAAATTAATTTTTCCTTTTATAGGTGAAACACCCAGTTACTGGGCAGTCTCTTTATCGGGACAGCAATTGGATCAACAAAGTGTAAGTTGAGAAAAGTGAATGAACAACTAGTAGAAAAGCAGAATCACCCAGGAGCCCCTGCTATGTTAGGTAGAGATCTAAACCTATCCTTGCAGTGAGCTTACCACCTATACAGTCAATTTAAGAATTTATTTGGGGATAGGGGTAGGGTTGCATGATAGCACAGGCTGTTCTTCAGAAAACCTAGAGACACATTCTTGCTTTCCTTGCAGTGAGAAATTTTCTTTGGATAATGCTGCTTTCCCTTTCCTTGCGTATTCTGGAATCCCAGCAGTTTCTTTCTGTTTTTGTGAGGTAAGTATGAAGAACTCTCAAGTTATATCTTAGCCCTTTCATCAGTTTTGAGACCAAATTTCCTAAAGTACTTGAAATGTTGTCAGAAGTTATACACCTGCGGTTATTACATGCTCCCTTATTATCAGTCTTAACGTGGAATTATTCTCAGCTTAATTAGCATTGGAATTTATTTGCTAAGCCATCTTCACTTAGGTATGATGAGTTTTAATAACAAGGCTACCTACTGGACAGTGTGGGTATAGACTATTTCCACCAAATAGAAAGTTCAGCTGGACATTGCTGTTCTTGATACCTGTCGAAATACGGTTCTAGACGTTTGTCCAAAGATGTTAATCTCCTAAACCAGGTACAAGGTTGTTATGACACAGAACTTTGAACTGACCAAGCTGTAGGAAAGCAAGATTGGCCTGTTTCAGGAGTCGTCAGAAGGCCCTGAAAGCCACAATGAGTAAACAAAATGATGAAGGCTTCTGCGCTGAAGCTGGAATTCCAGCCCTGTACTGGGCTTTCCCAGGGCTGAAGAGATCCTAGAGTTAATGTAGGAGGTCAGGGTGGAAGCTGTTGACTTTGGCATCAAATTATTGATGCTCTGGAGGCCAGGTCCTCACAAGACTTCTTATCACTGAGTGTTTTGGCCTGGAACTAGGAGGGGAAAGGTTTGGAGCTAGGGAGTGATGTAAGATCTGGATTCAGAGATTAACATAGGTGGAACTCCCTTGACCTTCTGCTAGAACAGCAGTATGGATGGCATTGAAATAGCTGGTCACAGTATCTATTTAGTACATTAGGAAGAACTGGATGTCAGGTGCTACCGTTTTGGTGGTTTATGGATGATTTCTTTTGACCTCCAGAAGGTTTCTTAAAAACTTCTTAGATGTCAAAAATCTAGCAGGTAATACAGAAGTGTATAGTCTGAAAGTAAATAATTGAGGTCAGATCAAAGGATTGGCAGTGAAATTGTCACCAAGGACAAAGATAGGGAATAGAATTGAAAAAGTAGTTACTTAAATTGTCTAATCAAGGTGGGGAGAAGTTGTGAGCATCAGACATGTTTGTTAGAAAGGTAACATGTATGAATGGATCGAGTGCTGAATCATTAGGAAGAAGGTAAATTCACATGTAAGCATGATGCTTTATATCAAAAGCACACTTCATACGTGCTCTCTTCTTTCCTTATTTAATGAACCAAACTTCCCAGAGAAGAAAACAAGGATACAACCTCAAGAAATTCGGCTAGAAATCTTTTCAGGGTCTATGATGTGATGGGACAAAGATTCTATAGAATCTAGAAGAAAGTAGTCATTCAAGGAGTAGGTCAGATTCAGAGGAAATAACAAGAGTGATATTAAAGTAGTGGATGTGAGATAAAATTGGAGTAGGTATGTATTAGAAGCAAGGGATGAATTGCAACTGTTATCACCTTGAAGGGAAAATGAATGTGAGGCTCCTACTCTTATGACCCTCCTGTGAGTACATTAACCTAGCTTTGTTTTTCAGGACACAGATTATCCTTATTTGGGTACTACCATGGATGTCTATGAGAAACTCATTCAGAAAGTTCCTCAGTTGAACAAAATGGCACGTGCAGCAGCAGAAGTAGCTGGTCAGCTCATAATGAAACTTACCTATGATCTTGAATTGAACCTGAACTATGAGATGTATAATGACAAAATACTTTCATTTGTGAGGGATGTGAGCCGATTCAGAGCAGACATAAAAGTAAGTACTAATTAAAACCAGGTTCTTGTTGCTGAAATATCAAGCAATTATGATGTTTAGCTATTCCTGAGAAAGGACATGATGGGTAGCCAAAGTACATTTTAAGGGAACTGATATATCATTTTTCTTAGATTTTTAACTCATTTGAAAGTTGAGAGGTTGTGGGTTATAAATCTAGGATATACCACACTAGGTATTTCAGAGTCTAGAACTATGTTAACTTTTGTTAAGGTATGTTAAGTTTTTGTAATTCCAAGCAACCTGTGAAGAGAATCCAGAGAATACAAAGATCTCAACCATGACTTTGAAACTATGAGTTTGGGCCATATATCATATATGCCTTTCAGGGATGTCACAGCTAGAGAGATAACAGAGTCAGTAATTACAGTCCTACTTAGTGTTCATCCTACGTGCCTAGTATTCAGATACTTGATAAAACCAAATTAATAATGGGGCACCTGGTTGACTCAGTTGGTAGAGTGTGTGCCTTGATCTCAGGGTTGTAAGTTCGAGCCTCACGTTGGGTGTAGAGATTACTTAAAAATAGAATCTTTTAAAAAATCAAATTAGTATTAATATGTGGCTTCTAACTGCTTTTATGGTACTAGAAGTCAATTTAACAGAGATCCCTTAAATGAAGCAAATCACTGATAAACAAATCTTAATGATTATGGCTTTCTTGAAACTTGAAACTAATTGTAACTGATCAGAAAGTGGCAATTGTGAGACAAATCACTAGACTCTGAAGTTCACTGAACCAAAATGTTTTCAAATTTTCCCCCATAGGGAAATTGAACTGGAAACAATATACTACACAGGATTATATATTAAGTTAATTATGTTAGATTTCTCCAGGAGGACGGCTTCCTTATGAGACTAAGAGTGGAAAATTGTGCCATCTCTTGGGCTCAGATATGAGCATACTACTCTATAGAGCTTGGGACCTCCTGGGCAAGGTGCCTAAGTCTACCATTCTCTGCATCTTGAGCTTGTCCACGAGCCACCCCCTTTTACCAGAACCAACTCCCTTGCTATCACTAAATTAGAAAGGTATATAGTATAACATCCTTAGAAATACAACATCTACTAAAGAATATAATGTCTCTCTGCTTCAGGAGATGGGTCTGAATCTACAGTGGCTGTATTCTGCTCGTGGAGACTTTTTCCGTGCCACCTCCAGACTGACAACAGATTATAGGAATGCTGAGAGAACAAACAGATTTATCATGAGGGACATCAATGACCGTATCATGAGAGTAAGTAAACTCCTAAAAATGGAAGAACTAAAGATTGTTAATTTTTAACTGGTGGGCCTTGCATTTCTAAAAAGCAGAGTAGTAACTCCAGGAGCCTAGCATCATTTGCTGCTTTAGAACTGAGCACAGATTTTTAACTCTTACTTATTAGCAAGATCTAGAACCAATATATCTAAACTGGAAGTCCAAGAGACATTTGTCCCAGTATTAACCTTTTTTAAGTTTTAAGAAACATTTTTAAGAAGGAATCATTAATGATTTTTAGCTATCATTTTCTCTGTATTCCTGTTCTCTAATTCAGCCCTTAACTGCTTCTATCTTAATCTGCCTGGAAGAGGCAGAAGACTCGATTACAGTAGAAGCTTGTAAATTTTCCATGTATATGCTTCAACTAAAAAAAACCAATATAATTAGAGTTCACTTTTACAAAAGGATTGACTATACAAAAGGATTGATTGATTATAGTTTTAATGTTAGAAGATAAGTAGCCTGGTTCTCCACATTGCTAAATTGGGGGAATTTTCACATTTCAAGTGAGAAAATGGCCGTTGTTTTACTGTGTCAGGCCCTTACACCAAAAGTCCCAGCACAGTGTAAGTTCTCATGTATGTTTTGTTTCCGTAGGTGGAATATCACTTCCTCTCACCCTATGTATCTCCGAGAGAGTCTCCTTTCCGACATATCTTTTGGGGCACTGGCTCTCACACTCTGTCAGCATTACTAGAGCATCTGAAGCTGCGCCAGGAAAATATGAGTGCTTTTAATGAAACACTGTTTAGAAACCAGTTGGCTCTAACAACTTGGACTATTCAAGGGGCTGCAAATGCCCTCTCTGGTGACATTTGGGACATTGACAATGAGCTTTAAATGTGGTACCCATAACTTATATGAGAACAGCAGGGTAGTGTGATTTTTAGACTTGTGCTGGTTGTGCTAAATTTTTAGTAGGGCTACAAAACCTGATATTGTTAAAATTTTACCCAACCATCTTGGTACCACTAGATTTCTTTAGGCAGCAGCTTTTAATACAGGGTAGGTACCTGCACTTCAAGTTAAAGTGAATAACCACTTAAAAATGTTCATGATAGAATCTTTTCTCTGATTATCTCTAAAATTTTAAATGTGTTGTATGGTAACTGCCTCTTTCTTGTTAGAGTTATGACAGAGTCAGAACCAGTTACGTAAACTATTGCTCTAAATCCTAAGGACATGAACTGGTATCTTCTAAGTGGGAGGAGGGAGGTGGTGTCTCCTGGGGGCTGGAAGTGGTAGCTTAGTGGGATCCTCCACCTGCACTTGATGCTGGATAGGAGATACCAGGTTGTAAGACTTTATTCTCCAAATGAGATCTATGCCTTCCGTAAGGATTTAGCTGGTTTCCACATCCCTGAATGAAACAGTTAACTTTCAGAAGAGATGGGACTTGTTTTCTTGCCAGTGAGGTCTGAAACAGAGGTCCTTCCACTGGATAAAGTGAGGTTCAACTGTTTATCACAGGAGTAAGGCCTTAATGTGTTAACCTCAAGATTATTTATGAAAAGAGGAGACCAGAAGCCAAAGACCTAGATTTTCTTTTCCTCTGCCCCTGCCCCATAAGCCTTTGTATTAGTTTTTTGTCGTCTTTGTGTTTCCCAAAGTATTTTGAAAGAAAACCAGCTTTAGGTGTTTAATTTCAAACTCAGTTTGTCAGACTTTAAAGAACACACTGCCAAATTTTGGCCAAAGTGTTAATTTTTTGGAAAAGCTTTCTATCATTTTGGCACTGAGATATTTATTGTTTATTTATCAGTGACAGAGTTCACTATAAATGGTGTTTTTTTTATAGAAGATAATTATCGGAAGCAGTGCCTTCCATAATTATGACAGTTATACTGTCGTTTTTTTTTAATAAAAGCAGCATCTGCTAATAAAACCCAACAGATACTGGAAGTTTTGCATTTATGGTCAACACTTGAGGGTTTTAAAAAACGGCCACACGCCAAATAAAATTATAAAGCTAAATATTGGTGAAGAATTCAATTGAATTAGGAGTTGCTAATCAAGTTAGAATTTTAGTCAACCAGATAAAAATGGCAGTTCTTAAAGGGAAGGAATTGTGACCAAGTTATACATTAATGTCACTTAAAGGCTGTGATACTCATACATGTGAAATTTTACAGCTCAATTTATCCAAGGTGTAACTTTAATTCGAATTTTGCAAAATTTCCAGTACCTTTGTCACAAACCTAACTCACATTATCGGGAGCAGTGTCTTCCATAATGTATAAAGAACAAGGTAGTTTTTGCCTACCACAGTGTCTATATCGGAGACAGTGATCTCCATATGTTACACTAAGGGTGTACGTAATTATCGGGAACAGTGTTTCCCATAATTTTCTTCATGCAATGACATCTTCAAAGCTTGAAGATCGTTAGTATCTAACATGTATTCCCAGCTCCCTATAATTCTCTATCTTTTAGTTTTAGTTGCAGAAACATTTTATGGTCATTAAACATTTGGTGGGTGAATTCAACCACCATAAAATAAAACTACTTCATTCGAGAGTCTTTGTTTTTAAACCTAATGTAGTGTTTTATTATATTTGTGGTTTCTCCAGGTCTTCTGTTTAGTGGGATGGTAGTCCACATTTACAGTGTTTGCTGTTGACAAATGAATTTAACTTTATCCCCTTATTTGCATGTCATCTCCTGGAAACTTAGTTCACACAAGTTTGTATCCAGAATTGATCTTTTAGCTTAAATCAGGGGAAACTTGTATAGGAGACTCAGGGGGCTGGGGGAGTGAAATGTGTAGGGAAGCAAAGCTTGCAAAAGGATCCTTGATCATGTCTCCCTACCCGTTAGTATATGGTGGTTTTAAGTTAAACAGAGATGTGAACAAATAAGTTTGAAGCTACATGAGTAAAGACTTTATTTTCTAGTCCGCCATCATTATAAACCTGATAATCAGTTGTTTGTTATAGGGCAGTTCACCCTAAGAAACTGCCACCTAAGAAAAAGTCCACAGACTTAATGTCCCTTACCGAAGTTAACATAGGTCTAGATTATTACAGCCTCACTGAATTGTTTCACTGCTCACGGTCTGTTTAGTCTTCACGGTGTTTTATCTTGAACTGGTGTTTAGTGTAGCTAAGTGGAAAGGTCATAGCTGGGATTCCTGGTTTGGGTATCATGCTTTACCACACTTTAATGAAAGCTCAGTAACTTCAAGACATACTATGAATATGGGCATACATTTTACAGCAGTAGATCTCTTCAAATACCTCTTTTCTGTAGTGAGGATTGAGTTAGTTCTAATCAAAAAAGCCAGTAAGTGGTAAGAGGCGTAATATTCCTGAATGAAATGTGTATCTGACTAGTGACAACCTGCTGGACTTCAGATTTTGTCTGGTTATAGATATCAGGTGCATTTTGAAGGTAAAGGATAAATGAGCTCTATCATGATTCACTATTCTAGAACTTGCATGACCTTTACTGTGTTTCCTCTTTGAATGTTCTTGAAATTTTAGTTGGCTAAACATGGCTTATTAGACTTGCCAACCTACTGCTCATCGATATCTTTGTAAACAAATGATATGCCCTTATAATTGTGTCCAAACTGGTATGTGCAACAGTGTGGAAATTCCTTATCTGATTTAATAAAATGCTTGAACACGGAGTTGTCATTTTTTAAAAAATAGATTATATTGTTTTAGGGCATTTTTGGGTTCACAGCAAAATTGAGAGGAAAGTATAGAGTTCCCCTATACTCTCTGCCTGCTCACCCGTGGCCCACCTTCCCCCACTATCAGCATCTCCCAGCAGAGTAGTACACATGTTACAATTGAACATATACATCGACATATCATTATCGCCGAAAGCCTATAGTTGACATTAAAGTCCACTCTCAGTGTTGTGTATTTTGTGAGTTTGAACAAATCTATAATGAAACATATCCACCATTTATAATACAATACTGAATGGTTTTATTGTCTTGAAAGTCGTCTGTTCTGTGCCTCTTCATCTTCCTCTGCCTGATCTCTGGCAACCACTGATCTTTTTACAGTCCGTAGTTTTTGCCTTTTCCAGAATGTCACGTGGTTAGAATCATACAGTAGGCAGCCTCTTCAGATTGGCTTCTTTCACTTAGTAGTAATATGCACTTAAGGCTTGATAGCTCACTTTTTTAAAAGTTTATTTATTTTGAAAGAGTGTGCACGCAAGATAATGAGTGGGGGAGGGGAAGAGAGATGGAGGGACAGAATCCTAAGCAGAATCCTAACCAAGCTCAAACTCACCAACAGATCATAACCTGAGCCTAGCAAGATCGAGAGTCAGATGCTTAACTGACTGAGCTACCCAGGTGCCCGATAGCTCACTTCTTTCTAGTGCTCAATTTTATTCCATTGGATGTAACTTAGTTTATTTATCCATTTATCTACTGAAGGACCTCTTCATTGCTCCCAAATTTTGGCAACTATGAATAAAGCTGCTCTAAACAGTTTTTACGTGGGCAGGTTTTCAGTTCATTTGGGTAAAGACCAAGGAGTACAATTGCCGGATCATATGGAAATAGTATGCTTAGTTTTGTAAGAAATTTCCAAGCTGTCTTCCAAAGTGGCTGTACGATGTGAATTCCTGTAGCAGTGAGTTCCTGTTGCTTCACACACTTGCCAGCATCTGGTGGTGTCCACTGTTTTGGATTTTGGCCATCCTAATAGGCGTGCGGTGATAATCTTGTTTTGATTTCCCTTTGTCCAATGACATGATGTTAAGCATCTTCGTATATGCTTATTTATCAGCGTATATCTTTGGTGAGGTGTCTGTTCAGATCTTTTGCCCCTTTTTCTATTGGGTTGTTCATTTTATTGTTGAGTTTTAAGAATTCCTTGTACATTTTGGATAACCATACCATCATTTGTCAGATACGTGTTTTGCAAATATTTTTTTCCCCAGTCTATGGTTTGTCTTCTCATTCTCTTGGCAATGTCTTTTACAGAGCATGAGTTTATAAATTTTAATGAGGTCCAACTTAATTATTTCCTTTGTGAATCATGCTTTTGGCATTTTATCTAAGTCACTGCCAAACCCAATGTCATCTAGATACTCTCCTGTGCTGTCTTTTAGTAGTTTTACAGTTTGGCATATTACATTCAGGTCTGTGATCCATTTTGAATTCAGTTTTGTAAAGGGTATGTGGTCTGTGTCTAGATTCATTTTTTTGCATGTGGATGTCCAATTGGTCACAAGTTTTTGTTAAGAATACTCTAGTAAGACTCTCCCCTCTGAAAACATGAGCTAAGTAATTTTAAATGTCCTTAAAAAAAAAAAAAAAAGGGCGCCTGGGTGGCTCAGTCGGTTAAGCGTCCGACTTCAGCTCAGGTCACGATCTCGCGGTCCGTGAGTTCAAGCCCCGCGTCGGGCTCTGGGCTGATGGCTCAGAGCCTGGAGCCTGCTTCCGATTCTGTGTCTCCCTCTCTCTCTGCCCCTCCCCCGTTCATGCTCTGTCTCTCTCTGTCTCAAAAATAAATAAAAAACGTTAACAAAAATTTTTTTTAAAAATAAAAAATTAAATGTCCTTATAGCTACATTAGAAAACTAAAAAGAAATATGTGAAAATGTTCTATATTTAACTCCATATATCCAAAATACTGTCATTTCAACAGGTATGCATTAAAATTACTGCCAAGATATTTTATACTCCTTCAGAGTTAAGTCTTCAAAATCCATTGTACTTCTAGCACATCTCAATTTGGAATACCCGCATTTCAGGTGCTTAATAGCTACTTACGGTGAGTGGACACTGCTGCTGTATAGCAAAAGGCATAATTGGTAGGGCTTGCTTGCTTGCTTTTTTTTTTAATAGGTTTTCTGTGCAATTACCAAAACCATCATACGGTTTCATCTCATCACTACAAGTGCCAGCTGGGATCCTTCAGTATGATTGCAGGAATTGCAGCCCCTAGCATAGGGAGGCTTTTTAATTGCTTCACCTGTGTCCAAGCTTGCCCTTGTGAGAATTAGTAGCCACATGCATATCCTTGAGGAAGAAGCAAGACAGTAATGAAACTGCTTTGCTCTATAGAGGGGAAGTGCCTACATGAAAGATGGTGAGTGAGGAGACAGGCCTAAACAAATATATTTGAAGACATCTGTTTATTTATAAGATACACTTCCCTTGGAATATAATACATCAGAATGGCTTCCTTACGGCTACCAATGGGTTTACTGTTTTAGGTGATTCAGTCAGAGCCTTTACCATTTGCTACATCTAATGCATCTCACATGGATTTCTTTGACTAGTTAATACCTTTTTTGAAAATCTGTACATACTAATTAATGGTCAATGTACAGAACGGTCTGATTGAAAACTTTTTCTTCTTGTTTTTCACAATTTCTCCCTCTTTCCACAATCACCAGTTTCGTGCATATACTTTCAAAGTAGTCTCTGCATAAGTGAGAATGTCCATGAAACCTTGATAAAAGCACACACGGGAGGGTGGTTGTTGGTTCCACTATCACAATGGAAATCCCTGCAACCCAACCCTCTGACTGCTTACAGTGATAAACTGGTTAAAATAGAAAAAATTCTCTCTCCCTGCCCTCCCCCACTCTCAAAAATAAATAAAACTTAAAAAAAGAGAAGGGGAGGTGCCTGGGTGCCTAAGTATCAGACTCTTGATTTTAGCTCAGGTCATGATCTCACTGTGAGATTGAGCTCCATGGACTCCACACTGATAACGCAGAGCCTGATGGGGATTCTCTCTCTCCCTCTTTCTCTGCCCCTCCCTTGCTCCTGCACTTGGGCTCTCTCTCTCAAAAATAAAACTGGGGCACCTGGGTGGCTCAGTCGGTGGGGCATCCAACTTCAACTTAGGTTATGGTCTCAGAGTTCGTGAGTTTGAGCCCCGCGTCAGGCTCTGTGCTGACAGCTCAGAGCCTGGAACCTGCTTAGGATTCTGTGTCTCCCTCTCTCTCTACCCCTACCCCCCTCACACTGTCTCTCTCTCAAAAATAAACATTAAAAATTTTTTTAACAAACCTTTTTTTAAAATAGAAAAAAAACAAGAAAACCACCCAGGGACTTGAAAAAGTAAATAAAAGCAAACAGACTGGAGGGTAGTAAAACCTGAAGTGTTTGGCAAGAACAAAAAGAAGAGACAAAAAACTAATAGAATAATGGTATGCCAGAGTCCAACCAAATCAATAAAATTACATTATTGATCTATTAACATTCTAATTAAAAGTCTGTTAGTGGGTTAGGGGGGAAAAAAGCTCATTCATATGCTGCCTATAAGAAACACTTTATTTTTATTTTTTAAGATATTTGTTTTTGGGAGAGCACAAGTGGGGGAGGGATAAAGAGAGGGGGACAGAGTGTCTGAAACCGGCTTCATGCTGACAGGCTTGATGGCGGTGAACCTGATGTGGGGCTCAAACTCACGAACTGTGAGATCATGACCCGAGCCAAAGCCGGAATGAGTTTAAGGTTAAAAGATGGAAAAAAATAGAATAGGCAAATTAGCATAAGACTAGAGTGGCTATATAAATACCAGGTAAAACAGACTTCAATACAGAGATTATTACCATGGATAAAAATTAGGAACATTTCATAATGATAAAAGGAACAATTCATTAAAAATATAGTACAAGTATAAATGTGTATGTGCTTAATAGCCTTAAAATACATGAATAAAACGTTTAAAGAATTGAAGGAAGTAACTGACAATTTTGCCATAGTAGATTTTTTAAAAATTAAAAAAGAATTTTTTTTTAAATAGGTTCCATGCCGTATGTGGGGCTTGAACTCATGACTCTGAGATCAAGAGTCACATGCTCTGCTGACTGAGCCAGCCAGGCACCCCACTGTAGTAAATTTTAAACACCCACTTAGTAGTCAATAGACAAATCAGGACAAAAGATTTGAACCACTTTATCAGCCACCTCAATCTACTTGACGTTTATAGAATGCTACGTCCAACAACTGCAAAACACATTTTTTTAGGTACGCGTGGCATATGCGTCAAGTACCAACGTATTCTGGGCTGTAAAACAAGTGTCAATGGAAGTATTGAAATTATACATAGTGTATTCTCTGACCACAGCGGAGCAAGAAAGCAATGACAAGATATCCAGAAAAAGCCCAAAACATCAGGAAATTAAGCCACGTTTTTTAAAGTAATTGATGGGCCAAAGATGAAATCACAAGAGAAGTTAGACAAATTTGAACTTAATGATAATTACGATATAAAGTATGCGGATGTGGTAAAGCAGTAGAGATGCGCTGCTCACTACAGTAGCCGCCAGCCACACATGATTAAATTTAAATTAATTAGAATTAAAGGTTCCAAATCCTGGGGCACCTGGGTGGCTCAGTCCATTGAATGTCTGACTTTGGCTCAGGTCATGGTCTCGCAGTTTGTGAGTTTGAGCCCCACATCAGGCTTGCTGCTGTCGGCCTGTCAGTGCAGAGCCTACTTCAGATCCTCTGTACCCCTCTGCCCCTCCCCTACGTGCACTCTCAAAAAATAAAAACATTTTTTAAAAATCTAAAAAAAAGTTCAAATTCCTCAGATACACTGACCACATTTCAAGTGCCCAGTAGCTACACATGGCTAGTGGCTACTGTATCGGACAGCAGAAAATCAAATATTTCCATCACTGCAGAAAGTTCTATTAGTCATGGCTTAGAGGGAAACTTATGGTTTTAAATATATCAGAAAAGAAGAAACCTTTAAAATCAATGACCTGTTTCCACCTTAACAAATTAGAGACAGAAAAGCAAGGTAAGCCCAAATGAAATAGGACAAAGGGAAATACTATACAGAGCAAAAATCAATAAAGTGGAAATCAGACAATAGATAACAAAGCCGAAATCTAACTCTTTGGAATGAAAAGCACAATTGAAAAACCCCTAGCTGGACTGATGAAGAAAAACCTAGGGGTGCCTGAGTGGCTCGGATGAGCGTCTGACTCTTGATTTCAGCTCAGGTCATGATTCCAGGGTCGTGAGACAGATCCACGTTGGGCTCTGTGCTGAGCGTGGAGGCTGTTTAAGGTTCTCTCCCTCTGCCCCTCTCCCCTGTTTGTGTGTTTTCCCTCTCTCTCTCTCTCTCTCAAATAAATAAATAAATAACATATAAAACAATCACCAATGTCAGGAATGAAAAAGATTATCACCACAAGTCCTTTGGACATTAAAGGAGAATAACAGTATACCATGAGCAACTTTATGCCAGCAAAATTAGACCACTTACATGAAGTAGATACATTTATTTATTTATAATTCAACTTAACCAAAATTAACATAAGAAAAATCAGGAAATCTGAATGGCTCTGTATCAAAGAAATAAAATTTATCAAAACTTTCCAAAAAGGAAACTCTAGACTCAATTTCATTGGTGAATTCTACCAAACATTCAGGGAAGGAATACCACCCATCTTACACAAACTCGTTCAGAAAACAGAGGAAGAGGAAACTGTTGAGGCTAATACAACATACCAAAGCCTAACAAAGATGTTACAAAAACTACAGACCAATATTATAATGAATATAGATTCAAAAATCCTAAACAATACTAGCAAATTGAAAACCAACAACGTGTAAGAGGATTATATATCATGATCAAGTAAGATTTCTTCCAAGAACGTAGGCTTAATGCTCAAAAATCAATGTACCCAGCAATATCCCACCTATGTATATACCTCAGTGAGATGAAAACATGTCCATATAAAAGCTTACACGTGAGAGATCGTAGTAGCATTATTTCTAATAGTCAAAAACTAAAAACCCAAATGTGGTATACACATACAATGGAATATTACTTGACAATAAAAGGAATGAAGTGAAGTAATGTCATGGAAGATGGCAGAGTAGGAAGCCATTCCTTCACGTAAATAGCTATTGAGCTGGCAAGAAGTGTCTGAAGTAATTATTTTGGAGCTCGGGAGTCTAGTTGGATGCTTGCAAAGTCCAGGGTAGAGCTTGATGAAGAGGATAGTAAATTTCAGTAAATTCTAGTCAGTTTTAGCCTTTCATGTAGTGGCTACTATCCCCCACTTCCCAGCCTCAGAGCAGAAAGCTGAGAGGAGGGATGGTGGCCCATGATCCTGGTGCAGCTTCCTGGAGCCAGGGTAGGCAATAAGGATCTTGTCCTCTAAATATCAAGAGTTGTGTGTTTTGATTGACACTTAGTGCTTTTGATCACTGCTTTTGAGCCCCTGTTGGCTGAAGTGACTTACAAGGGTTTTAAAGAGACATGATTTCTCTTTGGGAAACAGACATTTAAGGAAATCTTTGTCAGGTCACTGGGCTGACTGCAGTGATAACAGAAACTTGAATGACCACACACAAGCAATACACACTTTGCAAAAATAGTTTGGAAGTGTCACAAACACATGGCTTTAATCCTTAACAAGCAAGATTTAACAATCTCTGAGGAGTGAGAATTAGATTTCCAGAATTACCACAACATAATGCTCGGTATGTCCAATTCTCAGTAAAAACAACAAAACAAAACAAAACAGGAAACAGAAAGTACAGCCCACGGTGGGGGAAAAAGTTGACAGAAATCACTCCGGAGGAAGCCCAGATACTGGAATTACTCACTAAAGATGTTAAATCAACTGCTTTAAATATGTTAAATGAGCTAAAGGAAACCATGGACAAAGAACTAAAGGAAATTAGGAAAACTATGTAGAACAAATGAGAGTATCAGTAAAGAGATAGAAATTATAAAAAGAAACCAAACACATTCTGGAGCTGGAAAGTAAAATAAATGAAAAACTCACTAGAGATATTTGATAGCAAATTTGAGCAGTCAGAAGAAAAGATCTGTGAACTTAAAGATAAAGCCATTGAAATTATCCAGTATAAGAAGCAGAAAGGAAAAGGATAAAGAAAAATGAACAGAGCCTAAGGGACCCATGGAACATCATCAAATGTACCAGTGTAGGCATTATCCCTGTGCTAGAACCCAGTCCCGGCCTTCGTTGATATCCAGCTGGTCCTCTCAATGAATCCCTTAAGGTGCTATCTCATCACCCCCAACCAAGTGCATAGAGACTGGGCCACATATAATCCTTATATGTAAGTCCTCAGCTCCACTAAAATAATGTTCACTCTCTTCCACTTGTTTTTGCAACACAGCTTTGGAATGGCATATACATGTATGTGCTAGAGCGGTTAGGGAGTTGGGTTAAAAGAGAATCAGAGTTTGTATCTGGGTCATGGAAATGCTAATCCAAATTCAGTCACCACTCTTAAATTGTTGGGTATCCTTGGGTAACCTGCTATACCTCTCAGAACCTCAGTGTCCTCACTTCTACCTGAGGGGGTTAGGCCTGATGTTCTCTGATATTCCTTGTAGCTCTAACACAAAATCCCTCTCTCACTAAGAATGTGTGTTTCCTCTTTCAAACCCAGATTCAGTTCTCTCCTTTAAGGGTGCCATTATAATCCTTTCTTCTCTTTCCTAAGAGCACAGATGTACTATTGATGAGACTGTGTTAATCTGAATTTATCTTGTAGACATTCTTCAGGCACTTGTTCAGGTGTCCTGGGTGTTCCCCTTGGTCTAATGATCTGATCACCTCTTTTGGGGCTGTTGATATTAAGGTGTCTTAGATGACTAAAACTGATATTCCAGAACTTGCCTTTTTACTATTGACAAGCCCACTATTGCAGGAGTTGTAGGTTAGTATCCTTGCTGATGGTGACTTGTATTTGCTGTTCTGGATGCTTTCCTGGTTTCTGACATACTAACTGCCTTATCTTCTGGAAACAGAATTTTCTTAAGTTCTAACCCACAGACCTATCTATCTTGACCTCGTTTCAGCTTGGTGCTCCATCTGGACCCAATTTCCCACTCTATTACCATAACCAATCACTTGCCGTGATTTGCAGACTACCTAGGGGGAAGTGGAGAGCAATTTTAAGTTCTTGAGTAAGGGAGTAGGTTAAGCAGTGTTTTAGAAAGATTAATGGAGAATTAACATGGAGACAGAGAGGCTGAAGTCAGTAAGGTCAGGAAAGAACATTTCCAGTAAAACACCATTCAAGAGTATAAATATCACAGTATCATCGTGTCACAGCCTTAAAGTTTCCAGTGAAGGGAGAAACAGAGGCCTTCTGATGAAAGGCTTTGTTCCACTTCACAGGGAAGTAAATGCATAATTAGATACGGAGCATTTCAAAGGTGCTTGATTACTATTTATTTATTTAAATGCTTACTTATTTTGAGAGAGAAAGAGAGAGAGAGCAAGCGGGGGAGAGGCGGAGAGAGAGGGAGAGAGAGAATCCCGAGTAGGCTCTGCGCTGTCAGCCTGGAGCCCGATGCAGGGCCCAGTTTCACGAACCGTGAGATCATGACCTGAGTGAGCCGAAATCAAGAGTCAGATGCTTAACCGACTGAGCCACCCAGGCACTGCCTTGATTACCATTTTTTTTTTCAACGTTTTTTTTTTTTTAATTTTTTTTTTATTTTTGGGACAGAGAGAGACAGAGCATGAACGGGGGAGGGGCAGAGAGAGAGGGAGACACAGAATCGGAAACAGGCTCCAGGCTCCGAGCCATCAGCCCAGAGCCTGACGCGGGGCTCGAACTCACGGACTGCGAGATCGTGACCTGGCTGAAGTCGGACGCTTAACCGACTGCGCCACCCAGGCGCCCCTAACCATTTAAATGAATAAATGGTGTGGTGAAGGTGGGCCCTGGGCCTGGATTCTCCCTAACTGCGCTGAGGTGGTGGCTCAGAGGAAGCCAGTCTGGAGACGAGGCAGGAGGGTGGAGCCCTGCGGTGTTTGGGGTCTGCACAAAGTCTATAAGAGGAGCTGGGTAAAGATGCTGTAAAGGACCTGAGGCTGGTTTCTGGGCAAATGAGAGAGCTAGGGGAGTAGGGGAGACAGAGCTGGATTTGAGAGTTTGGATTCGGTTGCCCCTTCCTCAGATTGCTGTGACCAAATGCAAGTGTCTGGGAGTCAACATCATCACTCTGGAGGCAGCCACCGATGTGGGAGGCTCTATCCACGCAGGCCTCACTAATTCGGATGTGTGCGTGTGTGTGTGTGTGTGTGTGTGTGTGTGTGGTGGGGGGAGAGGTTAGTAGACATGAGCTCACCAAGCTGAGAGGGTGTCTCAAAAAAGCAGCTGGTAGGGGCTTCTCTGGGATGGTCATTGTTGGAGCAGCAGGAGAAAGGAACAGACCACAAAGGACTGTGTTGTGTCTACACTACCAACGGGGAGATTTAACAAAAGGAGAGAGGAAAGGTGAAAAAATACCTCCTCTCCATTTAAGGATAAGCCCTGACAGCTCATTTCCAAACTTAGTACAGTGAATTCCAGGGGAAGCTAGATTTCAGGGACGTAAAGGAGTAGGTAGAGCATAAAAGGAGCCAGGCTTCAATATGTTTAGTCACTAGCAGTTTCTGGATTATGTACATTGGGCCATGTCTTACATGACCATGCCAGACACTGGCTGGACACATAATAAAATCTTGAGAACCTGTGCCACTCGGTCCTTGTGCGTTACTAAACTTCAATTCTAGGTGTCCACCAGGGGGCGTCGGAACCCAGGTCTGTGGTGTTCCTTTCTGAATAGCCCGTGTTGATCCAGGGTTTGTAATCTCTTGGCTCATTTAGCCCTTTCTCTAGCTGGGCAGAGGGGCAGGTGCGTGGGAGCAGCTGGCAGCACCTCCTCCCAATGCCCTAGTAAGGTTTTGCAACTGTCTGAATTGCTTAGGGGCATATGAGCCGGCCCATCTGAGCAGTTCCAGGGAGCTCTGGCTTGCTTGATAGGGTAAAGGCACAGTGTGTTCTCAGTCCTGGGAGGACATGGCCTGGGCTAGCAGATAGCCCCATGCCTAAGAATTCCTTCAGAAATCCCTCCCCTCAACCTCCTCCAGTAAGAGACAAATGGTCTCTTAGTCTCTTCCCGACTAAGAAATCTTCTGCCCTTTTTCAAATTGGTTTGTTTGCAAATTGGTTTGTTTCCAATTTAATTATTCTGGGGTGGGGCCTGGGCATCATTGTTTTTAAAAGCTTCTCATGTGATTCTTATGTGCAGCGTAATTGAGACTCTCTGGGTCCAAGGCCTTGCTGCTCAAAGTGTAGACGCTTGATAGGAATGTAGGGTCTTAGCATCCCCTTCCAAACCTGCTGAATCAGAATCTACATTTCAAGAAGATCCCCAGCTCATTCAATTGCACACTGGAGTTTGAGAAGCACTGATATAATCAGTATATTGTTCTGCTTCACCCATGCTCATTACCTGGCCTGAATCGGAGCCTCCACAACTTTCTCAAGCTGGAGCAGTGGGCTTTGGGAGCAGAAAGTTTTGAGTGTGACCTACAGAAAGAAACAGGTTGTATATCAAGAAGCAGAGCACATATGCACGTATAATGAAACAAAAATGTCACAAACACAATACCTTTATTAGCTGTGATGCACTCTCATTCATTCAATATACATTTCTGGCACCTACTAGGCAGTGTCGTAGGTGTCTGTGCCAATCTGCTCGCAGACAAAAACCTCTGTCCTTGTGGAGTTCACATTCTGTGTGTTGGGAGCGGGGGGGAGGGTTGTCAGAAAGTTAAGAAGTCATGAATATGAAGGGTATGCTAGATTAATATAACAGTTATTTAAAAATTAAATTTGTGGAAATGCAAGCTGGTGCAGCCACTCTGGAAAACAGTATGGAGGTTCCTCAAAAAACTAAAAATGGAAATACCCTACGACCCAGCAATTGCACTACTAGGCATTTATCCACGGGATACAGGTGTGCTGTTTTGAAGGGACACATGCACCCCCATGTTTATAGCAGCACCATTAACAATAGCCAAAGTATGGAAAGAGCCCAAATGTCCATCGATGGATGAATGGATAAAGAAGATGTGGTATATATATACAATGGAGTATTATTCGGCAATCAAAAAGAATGAAATCTTGCCATTTGCAACTACGTGGATGGAACTGGAGGGTATTATGCTAAGTCAAATTAGTCAGAGACAAAAATCATATGACTTCACTCATATGAGGACTTTAAGAGACAAAACAGATGAACATAAGGGAAGGGAAACAAAAACAATATAAAAACAGGGACGGGGACAAACCATAAGAGACTCTTAAATATGGAGAACAAACTGAGGGTTACTGGAGGGGTTGTGGGAGGGGGCATGGGCTAAATGGGTAAGGGGCATTAAGGAATCTACTCCTGAAATCATTGTTTCACTATATGCTAATTTGAATGTAAATTAAAAAAAATATAAAATAAAATAAAATCAAAACCAATATGGATAGGGCTAGAGAGTATAATGCTAAGCAAAATAAATCATTCAGAGAAAGATGAACACTAAATGACCTCACTCATATGTGGAATTTAAGAAACAAAACAAACAAGCAAAGGAAAAAAAAAAAAAAGAGAGACAAACCAAGAAACAGACTCTTAACTATAGAGAATAAACAGATGGTTACCAGAGGGGATGTAGGGAGATGGGAGAAATAGGGGATGGGGATTAAAGAGTACACTCATGATGAAAAATAAAATAAAATAAAATAAT
Source organism: Panthera onca (assembly GCF_046562875.1). Lineage (NCBI taxonomy): Eukaryota > Metazoa > Chordata > Mammalia > Carnivora > Felidae > Panthera > Panthera onca. Next base: position 71,640,599 of record NC_138347.1, on the reverse strand, counting down.
ATAAAATAAAATAAAATAAAATAATTTTAATAAAATATTGAAAAAATTCTGCTGTATTTTCTCTTTGACACAAAAATTGTTTAATAAACTTTACATTTCTAGGTAGAAGAAACTTCGGTTTCTGACTTTTTTTCCTATTTTCTAATTTTACTGTATTTTAGTAAAAGAATATCGTCTGCTTTGCTTTTTTAAAAAATAAATAAAATAAAAATTAAATTTGGAAGTGCTTCTAGATGCTGGTTACGTCCTGTTTTCTGATCTGGGTGCTAGGTACCTTCACTTTGTAAAATGTGCACGTGTTTGCACTTCTCTTGATGTATGTCATACTTTAATTAAAAGTTCAAAAAAATTACATTCTCATATTTTCTATTGCATTATTGTCCTCTTCCACTTAAAAAAAAGCCAGTTAAAACCTACTGAATTCAGTTCACCTCCTATGCATAGGTTGCAACAGTAGTTTAAAAAAACATTGCTCTATAAAAAAAAAAAAAAAAAAAAAAAAAACAGAACAAAAACCCTTCAGCCCAATCACTCAGCAACATTCACCACTCTTCGCTGAGCACTTGCTTGCTGGTATGAGCCAGGCTGCCCCGTCACCACCTTCCTTGTCCTCCTGTATACCCTGCAGTGCAGTCATCTCGAGGTGGGGATTCTTAAGGGCACCCCACAAACCTCCCTCAAGCAGCTTGGTTCGCCTCCATTTAGAACTAGAACTGACAAGCCCTTCTCCCTGCAGTCACTCTGCTGTGGGCAACCTTCCTCAAGTTCCAGATCTGGGAAGAGACTGGTACAGGCACGTTAAAGGTTTGGGGTTTATCCCCACAGCCACCTTTAAGCTCCTGAGCCTTATGCTTCTAGACTGTGTCTCATTTCCTCTAATATGCTGTCAGCTCCCTGAGGGCAGAGTCGTCTTCCTAGGTGTCTCTAGGCGATAGTACTGGACTCACAGAACAATGCAGGGGAGACAGACAGCCTGAGGGACCTCTCTCAGCATAGCCCCTGGTGCTCAGCGTGGTGGTGGAGACAGTCCAAGAGTTGGGACTAAAAAGGATGGAGGAAGCTTTTCTGTGAAACTAAAGCTCCAGATAACCTTGCACTAAGCATGTAAGAAGGATGGATCTGGCTCTTGTGGGCAGGTGGAGGGGAGGTGGAAGAATGGGGACTTGGGCTCCCTTAAGAAAATCACCTAGCAGGACTGACCAGGATACAAGTGCTTTGATTCTTTGCTTTGATGTGGAGCTTGATTTACAGGCAGAAAGCTTGCTCCAAATCAGTTGTTTGTATCTACTGACTCCCAAATTTAGTCAGACTGTATACATCCCAAAGTGAGGCTCCTGGGTTTGGCATTGCTTTGTTGTGCATCAGTGGTATAGGGCAGACTTTGGAGTCAAAAACTGGATCTGAATCCTGGTTTTAATGCCACCAGCTGTATGACCTGGAGCAAGTTATTTAACAATGTAAAGTCCATCTTTAAAATGAGGATGGTAATATGTAACATCATTTGATTGTGGTGGCCGGTAGATGAGAATACATGCCAAATGCAGGGCCTTACCCATAGGAAGTCTCCATAAACCTTAGCAATTGTCATTACCGATGTAGTGTAAAGGAGCTTGGGAGAGGACTCCCCTCAGATTCCTTCTCCCTGACTTTTTCCTCTGAGATCAGGCAGCGAGGGGGAACTTGGCTGAACCCAGAGGTGGCGTCAGGAGTCCTGCCTGCCCTAGACCCTCCCTTGGACCAGGTAGGGTGCATTCACCCCATGCTCTGGCTTCCTGATGAAGGTAAGCTGCTACACACACTGTTACCAAATGATTTAGTGGAAAGATGCCCAGCCTATCTCACAAGGCAAGACACCAAGACCCAAATCCACCCAGTCCAGCCCCCCCTTAGGTGTCTCTAACCCATCCCGATCTGCCCTACTGCTTCCCCCACCTCCCGCCAGGGCCCTTGGGCTCAATGCTGGACAACAGGGGTGCAGAAAGAGTCATCCTTACACAGTTCTTTGATGTCTGATCCTTGGGACAATTCTCTCTGGACTTGTTTTATTATCGTACCCATTTCATAGATGAGGTAGTCAGTAACAGTGCCAACTGGCCTTAAACCTTTGGGTTCTAAGCACCATGCCTCAAGGCTGCCTCCAACTAGCTAGGATCTGGGTGCGATAGTTGCTCTATCAATGGGAGGAGGAGCTCTGAATTTTCTCCTTCTTTGTGGGTACAGGGAGGAAAGCACCCAAGAACGAGAGCGGTGCAGGAGGGAGGAAGGCCCCCTTTACCTGGGACTGTTTATGCCTGTGTTCCCAGCAGAAAGTGTCACAGGTCTGAAACCACCTCTCCCTTGTTGAAATGTCCTCCTTTGGCCCCACAGAAAGGATGGGGGTGGCCCGGGTTCCCAGGCCTCTGGGCTGCTGCTGCTGAGAGATTATGACTCAAGTCCACTTCTGCAACTCACTGGATTGTGGCCTTGGAAACTTTCCAATCCAACCTCCTCATTTTAGAAACAAAGCAACTGAGACCAGATGGAAGTGACTTTTTACACTGTCACGTGGTAAGTGAGCAGCTGCTGAACTGCTGCTACTGAGAATTCGAGACTCCTGTTTCAGTGCTCCTCCACTGGACCCAGTTAACTGCACAGTCTCAGTGTAACTCCCTACCTTCGACTTGTCTCTCCTCCGGTAGACACACAGGAAGGCGCAAGCTGTGCCTGGGGTGGGGAGATTCTGGAGAGTAAAGCAGGAGGATGGGCAGTGGGACTGAAGAGAGGAGAGAGGGGAGGAGCTAGCGGGACCTGGCTCCTTAAGAGGGCGGGCCAACCCTGCTGGACTCCGCCCCCCTGGGGCGGCGCAGGCGCAGGCGGGCTCCAGGAACTCAGGCGGGAGGGCGGGCGCTCCTGGCTCCCGAGCCGGCGCGCGGGGCCGCAGCACCTGCGGGGGCCGGCGCTGGGCGCGGCGCCCGGCGGGCGGACGTCGACGCCGGGAGGCTAGGGCAGGGAGGCGGGCCTGGGACGTGGGGGTGGCCGCGGAACCCGCGGGAAGGCCAGCCTGCAGCCCCCTCCCCAGGGGGACGGGGCGGAAGGAGCCGGGCAGGGGGCGGTGTAAGCGGGCGCCGAGGGCAGCACCATCTGGAGGGGTGGGACCGCGCGGCCTCTTGGGGGCAGGCGAGTGCGCTGGGCAGTGCCGGCGAGGGGCCCCGAGCGGGGAGCGCAGGAGGAGCGCGGCGGACTCAGTCCGGCGCTGCCGGAGCAGCAGCCGCAGCGGGTCGGAGTTCTCAGCTGGGGCCCGCAGCTGCTCCGCGGGCTGAAGCTCGGCGTGGAGGAGCAGGGGGGCGTGGGTCCGGCCGTGCAGGAGGAGGGCGGGGTGGGCCCGGGGGTGCAGGAGCGGGGCGGCCGTGGCCACGAGCCCAGCCTGGGGGTGGTGTGGGGTCCGCCGGACGGCGCGGACTGGAGGCGCCCGCCGCCGTGGACGGGCTCGGCGGGCTGGCCTGTGGTGCAGGAGGAGGGGTTGGGGCCCCGCAAGCAGTACCAGGAGAAGGGGGGAGGCAGCCCCGCAGTGCAGGAGCGTGGGGAGGCCCGCGCCGGGGTGCAGGAACAGGGGGAGGGGAGCCCACGTAGGCTGCTGCAGCAGCCCGAGCCGCTCTCCGAGTTCGGGGACCGTACCTGGGAGCGCGGGGAGGGGCTCGAAAGTTCCGGGGAGCCGGGGGCTCAGCACTGGGAGAGCTGCGGGCACCTCAGGCGGGAGGCAGTGGTCTTGGGAGCGGCACCGACACGCCGCGAGAGACTCGAGCTGGTGGGGAGGGCCAGGCCTGTGGGGCCCCAGGGGCCTGAGGGGGAGGGGCGCCTGGGGGTGCAAGAAGCAAATTGGTTGCCCGGGGTGCAAGAAGGACAGGTGGTGCGGGCTGTCCAGGAGACATACCTGGACGGGAAGGGGTCCCAGGAGGGAGAGGGGCCCCCCGAGGGGCACAGGATCCGGAGGCGCCGGCGGAGGAGGAGGTGGTAACCTACAGGCCGGCTGCCCAGCGCCCGGATCGCTCAAGGGCCGTGGTGAGCGCAAGATGTAGGGGTTTGGGGATTGGAGCATTGGAAGCCACTGCCCCAGAGCGGGCGGTGTGTCCTGCTGGATCCTCTTCTGCCACCTTAGTCTGGACATCATCGAAACTGTGTCTGCAGGGAGGCAGCCGAAGGCAGCAGGTAAGGAAACCCAATTCCCTTCCCAGCGGGAGTTGGTGTGTTTTGAAGCAGGGGGCTGCAGTTATTTCAGGAGAGGGTGGTCTCCAAACTGCTCTTGTTCACTTTGCTGTGTTTAAACCTGGGGAGGAAGGAAGCAGTGCAATTTCAACAGCGAGGCAGGACCCCTCCCCCCAGTACTAAAAATGCCAACTAGAGTGATGGGGCATTTCCTTAGAGTCTAGACTGGAGGTGAGACTGCGAGGCTACCAGGCCTGGGCAGAAGGCAGAGAGGGGTAGCCCTAGGCCGAGGTTGCGGAGGAGGTAGTCACCCCTCCATCAGTCTGCCCCTGGAGATAGGAGTGCCTCCGTGCCAGGGCTGGGATGGTGCAATCAGCACAGGTTTTCTCAGGTCCTCAAAACAGATTCCAAAAAAGGGAAGGGACAGCATTGCATTAACCGGACTTTATCTAGTAACCCTGTTAGCCATGTGATGTGAGTGTGGCTGCCAGTGACTTGAGCACGAGCCTGACCTGCTCCCGCCACACCTTCTTGTCACAGCTGATTAATAATCGAGGGCTCAGAGCCAAGGATGAATAGGGGTAGCAGGGCAGAGGACTACTGGTGAGGCCTTCTGTCTGGGTGTGGGCTCTAGGCCTCTAATTTGAAAGGGACACTTTGAGGAGAGGGTGTTTGTACTACTGGACTCTGGGCATTCTCTGTGGCCCAGAGCTCAGCCCCACCCCCTGGAGGTGGACAGCTGTGGCATCATAGGTTCTGTACCAGCCAAGGCCAGCTCCTGTCGCAGCCTAGAGGTGGGGCTTACAGGGTGGGGACTAGATTTGGCTTCCTGTTGACTCCCCGGTGGCCCAAGTGCCAGGCCTACTCATTCCTGGCCCATAGGGGGTTGGTTGGCCAGTTTATGGGCCTCATCCTCCTAGGGTTGTTCACCTCTTACTTGGCACTTGTAAGTTCCTGCTCCTATGGCCCTCACGTTGGGGTGGGTACAGAGTTGCTGCTTGCCTTAGCTGGGTCCTATGTCTGAGTCAGGTGGCCCCAGCCGCTTGTCTAAACCAGAGTGGGTGGAGATAGTCCTCTCTAGTCTGGACAGGGGGAGTGGTGGTGGTGGTGGCTGGGGCAGCAGAGCCATAGGCAGGCAGCTCCTGGGACTATGCTGGAGGAGCCGGTTAGTCTGCTCCTCATGCAAACCCCAAACCGACTGTCAGCTTCATCCCACGCCTGCCTGTCACACTGCTACCCCAAACACTCATGCACCGGAAGTTCAGCTGCTGTGTCCACGGTGCCTGGCTCTTCTGGGATGTCCAAACTGGTTCTGGCTCTCTGGAGCCAATGGAGAGATTTGTCTGTTCTAAACACATAGACATAAGCATATACCTTTATCCTGTTTCAGGTCAACTTTTTTGAATTTGTGGTAGATGAAGAGAAGCACTTTGACAGTTCTGGGTTTAGACCATCTACTACCTGTGTAACCTCCTGGAGAAAGATAATGTCTCTGGGCTTCAGTTTCTGTGCAGTGGGCCATGGTTTTCCTTACACTGTCCTGAGACCAGAGGGCTCAGTTCCCTCTTTGGCAGTTTGGTGCCCACTTTCCCGGGACCCCTGCTGGCAGATGTTGGGGAGGAGGTGTCTGTGCTCCCAGACCTTTTCCTCTGGTCCCTAAATTCACAATTATCCCCTGTCCTGTGCTTTATTCTGGAGAAGGAAGTGGTTATTCTTTTTGTTTTTAATAGTGGCTTTATTGAGGTGTAATGATATACAATGAATGGAACATATTTAAAACAGTAGGTTTTAACGTATGAATATATTTGTAAAACCACCACCACAGTCAAGATAATGAACATACCTATTATTCCCAACCACCACCCCCCCACCATAGTTCTTTATGCCCCTTCCTAATTCCTTCTTCCCGCCCCTCCTTTGCCATGCCTTTTCCCCAGGCAACAGACTGGTCTGCTTTCTGTCACCATACATTAGTTCACGTTACCTGGAATTTTATGGAAATGAAATCAGACAGCATGTGTCCTTTTTTGCCTGGCTTTTTTTTTTTTTTTTCAGCATAATTATTTTGAGATTCATGCATGTTGTGTAAACTTCAGTAGCTCATTTTTTATTGCTGAGTAGCATTCCATTACACATATATGCCACAGTTTATCCATTCACCTGATGATGGGTTGTTTTTAGTTTTTGGTTACTACAAATAAAACTGTGAACATTTGTGTAAGTTTTTCTATGGACACACTATTTTATTTCTCTTGGGTAAATCCTTAGGACTGGAATTGTGAATCATATGGTAGGTATACATTTAACTTTTAAGGAAATTGCCAGACTTTTTTCCAAAGTGGTTGTCTTATATTACATACCTACTAGTTGTAGGGCGCCTGGGTGGCTCAGTCAGTTAAGCTTCTGACTTCGGCTCAGGTCATGATCTCGCAGTTAGTGAGTTGGAGCCCCACATTGGGCTCTGTGCTGACAGCTCAGACCTTGGAGCCTGCTTCAGATTACGTGTCTCCCTCTCTCTCTGCCCCAACCCCGCTCACACTCTGTCTCTCTCTCTCTCTCTCTCTCTCTCTCTCTCTCTCTCTCTCTTTCAAAAATAAACATTAAAAAAACTTTTTTACATACCTACTAGTTGTATATGAAAGTTCAAATTCTTCCACCTCTTTGTCAGCACTTGGTATGGTCAGTCTCTTTAATTTAATTTAGCTTTTATTTTTTTTTAATGTTTATTCATTTTTGAGAGAGAGAGAGACAGACACAGAGAGCGAGCCGGGGAGGAGCAGAGAAAGAGAGGCGGACAGAGGATTCAAAGTGGGCTCTGCCCTGAATGTAGCAAGCCTGATGCTGGGCTCAAACTCATGAACCTTGAGACTGTGACCTGAGCTGAAGTCAGATGCTCAACCGACTGAGCCACCCATGTGCCCCAGTTTCTTTAATTTTAGACCTTCGAATAGGTCTGCAGTGGTTATCTCCTTGATTTTAATTTGCATTTCCCTAATGACTAATGTTACTGAGCATCTTTTCATGTACTTATTTGCCATTTGTATATCTGGTGATACGTCTGTTCAAATTGTTTACCCATTTTTTAATTGTGAGTTTTTTTTTTTTGTATTGAGTTTTATGAGTTCTTTATATATTCTGCATACAGATCCTTTATTGAATATGTTGGGATTGGATATGTTTGATTTGCAAATATTTCCTTCCATCTTTGGCTTACATTTTAATTTTCCTTACGGTGCCTTTTTTGATGAGCAGAAATTTAAAATTTTAATGAACTCTAGTTTAACAACCTCTTTTTTTTGTGGTTTATGCTTTTGGTGTCACGTCTAAGAAATCTTTGCCTAACCCAAAGCACAATGGTTTTCTCCTATTTTTCTTCTAGACATTTTATTTATTTATTCTTAAAACAATTTTATTTTTAAGTAATCTCTGTGTGCAATGTGGGGTGCTCACTCACAACCCTGAGATCAAGAGTCTCATGCTCTACCGCCTTCCCCCTTCTAGAAATGATTTTTAGGTTTTACATTTAGGTTTTACATTTAGGTTTAATGATCCATTTTGGGTTAATTCTTGTGTATGGTGCAAGGAATGAATTGAAGTTCATCTTTTTTGCTTGTGGAGATCCAACTATTCCAGCACCATTTGTTGAAAAAACGTGTCCTTCCATGGAATTGCCTTTGCACCTTTGTAAAAAAATCAATTGTCTGTATATGTGTAGATACAATCTGGGCTCTCTTGCTTCATTGGTCATTTTGTCTATCTTTATCCTAATACCACACTATCTTGATTATTGTAGATTTATAGTAAGTCTTGAAATCAGGGTAAAACCTTGAACCTTGTTCTTTTCAAAATTGCTTTAGTTATTCCAGCTTCTTTGCACTTCCACATGCATTTTAGAATCAATTTGGGGATAATTTCTATAAGGAAGGCTCCTGGGATTTTGATTGGGATTGCATTGAGTCTGTAGATCATTTTGGGGGAAATGTCCATTATCTTAGCAATAATAAACCTTCTGACCCATAAACAATATATATGTCTGTATATGGACTTTTAAGAATTTCACCAGTGTTCTCTAGTTTAAGTATACAGATTTTTCATGTGTTTTGTCAGATATATACTTAAGTATTATGTATTTTTTTTTTGATGCTATGTAAATGGTATTTGGCTTTCTTACTTTTTTATCTTAATTTTGGTAAAATATATATAACATAAAATTTACCATCTTAACCATCTTTCAGGGTATGGTTCAGTAGTGTTAGGTACATTTACATTGCAACTATCACCACCATCCATCTCCAGAACTTTTTAATCTTGCAAAATTAAAACTCTGTACCTATTTAACAATAGCTCTCCATACCCTCTCCACCCTAGTCCTTGGAACCACATTCTACTTTATATGAATTTGGCTATTCTAAATACCTCATAGGAGTAGAATCATGCAGTATTTGTCCCTTGGTGAATGGCTTTTTTCACTTACCATACATAATGTATTTGGAGTTCGTCCATGTTGCGGCATGTGTTAGAATTTACTTCTTTTTTAAGGCTAAGTAATAACCCATTGTATGAATGTGCTACATTTTGTTTATTCATCTGGTGGTTGTTTCCCACCTTTTGGCTGTCGTCAATAATGCTGCTATAAAATGGTATTGTTTTTAAATTTCTATTTCCTATTGTTGTTAGTGTGTGTGTGTGTGTATATATATATATATATATATATATATATGTAAACCTAATTGATTTTTGTATATTAATCTTGAATCGTACCACCTTGATAAATGTATTCTAGTAGCTTTTTTGTAGCTTCCATTGGATTTTATACATAGACTGTCATGTCATTTGTTAATAAAGACAGTTTTACTTCTTTCTTTCTGATCTTTATGCCTGATAATTACTTGTTTTTCTTGTCTAATTGCACTGGCTATATCTTCTGGTATAAAGTTCAGTAGAAGAGGGATTACTTGCTCCTTCAGTCTTTTCACCATTATGCATGATATTAGCTGTAGGTTTTTCATATATGATCTTTATTAAGTTGAAGAAACTCCCTCTGTTCCTATTTTACTGAGATTTTTAAATTTTTTATTAAAAAAAATTTTTTTAACGTTTATTTGAGAGAGAGGGTTGAGAGCACGAGCAGGGGAGGGGCAGAGAGAGGGAGACACAAAATCAGAAGAAGGCTATAGGCTTTGAGCTGTCAGCATAGGCCTGACAAGGGGCTCGAACTCACGGACCGCGAGATCATGACCTGAGCCGAAGTCGGATGCTTAACCCACTGAGCCACCCAGAAGGTCCTGAGATTTTTAATAGGAATGGATGTCGGACTTTGTCAAATGTTTTTTCTGGGGGCGCCTGGGTGGCTCAGTCGGTTAAGTGGCCGACTTTGGCTCAGGTCATGATCTCGCGGTCCGTGAGTTCGAGCCCCACGTCGGGCTCTGTGCTGACAGCTCAGAGCCTGGAGCTTGTTTCAGATTCTGTGTCTCCCTCTCTCTGACCCTCCCCCGTTCATGCTCTGTCTCTCTCTGTCTCAAAAATAAACGTTAAAATAAAAAAATAAATAAACAAACAAACAAACAAAAAATGTTTTTTCTGTGACTATGGGATTTTTTTGTTTTTGTTTGTTAATATGTTGAATTACATTGATTTTCAAATTTTTGTTTGTTTTTTAAATGCTTATATTTGAGAGAGAGAAAGAGAGAATGAGCAGGGGAGGGGCAGAGAGGGGGCAGGGCAGAGGATTTGAAGCAGGCTCTGCACTGGCAGCAGTGAGCTTGATGTAGGGTTCGAATTCATGCACCCTGAGATCATGACCTGAGCTGAAGTCAGTCACTTAACCAACTGAGCCACCAGGCACCCCTGATTTTCAAATGTTAAACCAACCTTGCGTTCCTTAGACGAACTCCACTTGGTCATGGTGTGTTATTCTTTATATGTATTGTTGAATTCTGTTTGCTAGAGAATTTGTTAAGAATTTTGCATCTGTGTTTATGAGGATAGTTTTCTTTCCTTGTACTGGCTATGGGATTCATAATATATACATCTTTATTTTAAATAATTTTTTAAATGTTTATTTTTGACAGAGTGAGCAGGGGAGGGGCAGAGAAAGGGGGGGTACAGAGGATCCAAAGCAGGCTCTGTGCTGACAGCAGACAGCCCGATGTGGGGCTTGAAGTCACAAACCGTGAGATCATGACATAACCTGAAGTCAGAAGCCTAACTGACTGAGCCACCCAGGTGCCCCAGGATTCATAATACACATCTTTAACTAATCACAGTCTGCCTTCAAGTGATAATAGTATAAAAACTTATATTTTTATTTCTCTCCTCTTACGCTATTATTCAGAAATTATTCTTACACACGTTGTAAACCACACTATTTGGTATTATTTGTGTTTAAACAATTTATTTTTTAAAGTAATGTACATAATAAAAATGTCTTAAGTGTCTACCCCTGTAGTTGCTATTTCCAGTGCTTCATTCTTTGCATAGATCCATATTTCTATATGGTATTATTTTCCTTCTGTCTGAAGGACTTCTTTTGACATTTATGGTAGTGCAGGTTGGTGATGAATTCTTTCAGCTTTTGTATGCTTAAGTTTATTTAGCTTTTATTTTAAAAAGATATTTTCATTGGACTAGAATTCCATTTCATTAGTTTATTCTTTCAGTACTTTAATGATGTTGTGCCACTGTCTTCTCATTTTCATTTCTGCAGGAAATCTGTTGTCATTTTTTTTTTTTTAAGTAAGCTCTGTGTGCCCTTCATGGGGCTCAAACTCACCACCCGAGATCAAAAGTTGCATGCTTTCCCAGCTGAGCCAGCCAGGCGCCCCCTCTGCTGTCATCTGTATCTTTGCTCCCTGTCTATAACATGTCTTCCTCACCCTCCCCAGCTACATTTTAAGATTTTCTCTTTATCACTGATTTTGAGCAATTTGATTATGAGGTATGTTGGTATAGTTTTCCTCATGTGTCTTGTGCTTGGAGTTCATTGAACTTTTTGAATCTGTGGGCTTATAATCTTAATCAAATGTGGAAATATTTAGGCCATTATTTCTTCAAATATTTTTTTCTGTTTCCAGCTCTCCTTTCCTCAGGGAACTCCAACAATACAAATGTTAGGCCACTTGAAATTGTCCCACTGCTCACAGCCGCTTTGTTCATTTATTTTTTCTCTTTTAAATTTTTTAAAATTTAATATTTATTTTGAGAGAGAGAGAATGAGCAGGGGAGGGGCAGAGAGAGAGGTAGACACAGAATCCGAAGTTGGCTCTAGGCTCTGAGCTGTCAGCACAGAGCCTGACATGGGGCTCGAACCTATGATCCATAAATTCATGACCTGAGCTGAAGTCAGATGTTTAACTGATTGAGCCACCCAGGTGTCCCCCCTATTTAAAAAAAAATTTTTTTTCTCTTTTTAAATTTTTATTTAAATTCTATTTAGTTAACATACAGTGCAATATTGTTTCAGGAGCAGATGCTTTGTTTATTTAAAAAAGATTTTTTTTCTTCTCTGGAGTTAATTTCAGATCATTTCTATTACTGTGTCTTCAGGTTCACTAGGTTTTTCTTCTGCAGTATCTAATCACCTTTAATTGCATTCAGTTTATTTTTTTCATCTCATGCAATGTAGTTTTTATTCTAAAAGTTCAGTTCTATTCTTTTTAAAAATATATGTTTAAAATTTTAAAAATCTTTATTTATTTTTGAGAGAGAGAGAGAGAGAGAGAGTGCAAGTGGGGAGGGGCAGAGAGAAAGAGAGGCACAGAATCTGAAGCAGCCTCCAGGCTCTGAGCTGTCAGCACAGAGCCTGATGCAGGGCTCAAACTCACAAGCTTGAGATCATGACTTGAGCTGAAGTTGGATGCCCAACTGACTGAGCCATCCAGGTGCCCCTTAAAAAAATATTTTTAATAGCTATATAGTTTTATAGTAATAATAGTTTTAATAACTGTTTTAATGTTTAATTATTTTAATGTCCTTGCTAATTCTGCCATTTGTGTTAGTTCTGAGTTGGTTTTGATTAATTGCTTTATCTCCTTATTATAGGTCCTAGTTCCTGGCTTTTGGCATGCCTGATAATTTTTTATTGGATGCCAGACAATGTTAATTTTACCTGGTTGGTTGCTGGATACTTTTGTATTCTTATAACTATTCTTGAGCTTTATCTAGGATGCAGTGACTTGGAAACAGTTTGATTATCTTGGGTCTTGTTTTTAAGAGTTGTTAGGACCAGAGCCATGTTCAATCTAAGGCTACTAATTTTCCTGCTGAGGCAAGACCCATCTGTGAATTGTACCCAGTGCCTACCTTTTCCAGTTTGGCTGGTGGGAACAGGCACTTTTCCCAGCCTTGGGAGCACCAGGCATTGTTACTTCTAATCCTTTTGGGTGGTTATTTTCCCTACCCTTGGGTAGTTTCTACACATTCACATAGATGATTAGTGCTCAGCTAAATACTTGAGGGGAACCCTTTATAGACTTCTGTGGTACTCTCTCTTCTTTGCTGCTCTGTTCTGTGAACTCCGGCCCCCTAAGACTCCCCAAACTCTAAGCTCCATCTCCTCAACTCCTGGAGTCTTTTGGGGTCTGACAGTTTCCCTTCTCTGTGCTGTAGCCTGGAAACTCAACCATAGGGCTGACATCTTTTATTTCCTGACTCACAGGTATCACTGTCTTTAGTTCCCTGATATCTGGTATTTTCAAAACCATTTTGTATATTTTGTCCAATTTTTTGTTGTTGTAGTCAGGAGAGCAAATCTGATCCTTATTATTCCATCTTGGCCAAAGATGAGAATTTGAATTTAATTCCCCCATTGCTACCCTTCTACACTTCCCATCCTTCAGTCTCTTCACTCTACTGTCTGTGTTTATTGTTATGGTATAGTAAATTGTGATGACTTTTCCTTTCCTGCACAACTTTTTGTTCTTCCTGGAGTTGCTTTTGTTTGTTTGCTTAGTTTTCTGTGCACCTTTCAATTAGCCAAATTCCAGTAGCTGTCTAAGTTTCTCAAGATGTCAGTTCCATCAGATATTCTATCAAATTTATCTTTCTGAAGAAGTCTCTTTCAGAGCCTTGTGCCCTGAAGCAACATGGTCTGGTTGGTGTCTATCACAGGTGCTTAGCCATCCTCTTGGAACCTCCTTTCAGCATCTGGGCATCTCCTTCACTGCTCTTCTGTGTTGGATCTCCTGCATCCCATGTCTTCTCCTTTGTTGGTTTACTCTCTAGTTTTGGTAGAGTCTGTCCTTTAGTAGCTTCCTGAAGGAGAAGGGTGTATGGGTGGGAGATTATTTGGAGACCTTGCCAGCCTTGCTATTCACTCAGCTGAATATAAAGATCTAGGTTGGAAATTGCTTTCCTTCACATCTTGAGGATATTGCTTTTAGATTCTAGAATTAACACTGAAGTCTAAGGTCACTCCAAATCCTGTGTGGGACCCTCTCCCTTGCCCCAAAGTGTGTAGGATCTTCTCTTTATCTCCAGTATTGTGTTTTGTAATGATTTCCTAATTAAGTAGCTTAGTATGGGTCTGTTTTCAACTTGTGCTGTATGCTCAGTGAACCCTTTTAGTTTGGAAACTTGTACTTCAAGTCTGGGAAGTTTTCTTGTATTATTTTGGTCATCTCTCTCTCTCTCTCTCTCTCTCTCTCTCTCTCTCTGTCTCTCTGAGCTCCTTTTGTTTAGATATTGGACCTTCTTATACTGATCATCTGGTTTTCTTTTTTTTTTTTTTTCTCTCCTGTTTGCCATCTTTGTGTCTTTTGTTCTCTGTTGCAGAAGATCTGAACTTTATCTTCCATCCCTTCTATTGTAGTTTTAGCAACTATGATAGCAGTAAATGTCTGTTGATACTATTTTCTCCCATGTGTGACATGGATGAGGTAGACACAAAACTACTAAATTCAACTTTAGTAATAGAAACCTTGGGAGAATGGGTTAGGATTTTTGATTAGGGAATTATCCACATTTCACTAAAAAACAAAAACAAAAACAAAACCTCCTTCCCCAAAGGGCTTATTAACCTGATAAAGTTTCAAGGTCAAGGGTAACAAAAAATTAGATTAAGATAAGTGTGAGAATTTAATAAGGAAAGCACTCTCAGAATGAATTTATTGAGAATTCAGTAGAATGATTTTTTTCATCCATATTAATGGGACTCAGAATTGAGAATCACTATCAGTATAATAAGTAGTCCCATAAACTGATGCTCATGGCTATGATGAGAAGGGCCTTTGAGAGAGTGGTCAGTGTCAATAATGGGAGAGAACATCTGAGAACAGGACTGTTCTGGCCAGGTCAAACGAATTGGCACAATTACAAGCTTTCTACAGAGCAATGGTATTCAACCCCAGTCTGGATTCATCTGAAGAGGCTTCAAACTACGATGTCTCAGGGGGCGCCTGGGTGGCTCATTTGGTTAAGCATCCACTTCTTGGTTTCAGCTCAGGTCATGATCTCACTGTTCATGAGTTCAAGCCCCACATCAGGCTCCACGTTGACAGCACAGAGCCTGCCTGGGATTCTCTCTCTCCCTCTCTCTCTGCCCCTCCTCTGTTCTCTCTGTCTCTCAAAATAAATAAACTTAAAATAAATTAAAAAAAAAAAAAAAGATATGCCTCAGGGATGCCTGGGTGGCACAATCAGTCATTTAAGTATCTGACTCTTGATTTCAGCTCAGGTCATGATCTGACTGTTGTGAAATTGAGCTCCGGATTAGGCTCCACATGCTGAGCGTGGAGCCTGCTTAAGATTCTCTTCCTCCCTCTCCTTCTGCCCCTCCCCGGCTTACTTGTGCGCTGCCCCTCTCTCTCTTTCTCTCTCTCTCTCTCTCTCTCTCTCTCTCTCTCTCTCTCAAAAAAAAAAAAAAAATGACACCTCAGTCTCACCTAGGTCAACTTGATTAGAATCTCAGTGGGTGGGGTCTACACATTGACACTTTCCTAACTCCAAGGTGATTTTAATGCATAGCCAGGGCAAAGAGCACCTCCAGAGTTTATTGAAGACCCTTGCTTCTCAGAGTGCGGTCTACTGGACCAAAACACGTGTCACTTGGTAGCTTGTTAGAAATGGAGAATCTTAGGCCCTACCCCATATCCATGGAATCTGTATCTGCAGTTTAACAATATCCCCAGGTGATCTGTATGTGCATTAAAGTTTGAGAATCACTACCTCATTTATCCATTCAACAGGTATTTATGAGCGATCACCTGCCATGGGCCAGACTCTGCTGGGTGGGTTGGGGATGGATCTGTTGAATTTTGTATGTCACCTATTGTGTTTGTAATTTTTTGTTTCCCAATAATATCCTGTTCTTATTTTGAAGATACACTATCTTGTCTCTGAGGGTATATTAATGAGCATTTTTTGGTCTGAAATTTTCTTCTGCATAGTCTGTTCCCTCTTGGTTGCTTTTTTCCGTGTGTTTTGCTCTCTCTCTTCCATGTTAGAGGCTTGTCTTGGGTGTCTGGTAATTTTGTGTTGTCTGCTCTCAACGGAGGATGGGGAACTACAGCACTGAATGGTCTTGTTGATGGAGCTTCTTTGTGTGGTGACCTAGATGGGCCATTTGTTGGGAACTCCTAGTGTTGGTATCTTTATATCTTTCTTGGCCAGGTCAGAGTCGCCAGAAAAGACACTTGTGTCTCCTGCCAAGATGTGGAAGCCTGGCTCCATGTTCCAGGAGCAAGTTGAGAAGGGGTTTGGGATCTCAACATCCATGCATGCTTTCCTTGTTTGGGATGTAGCACTTGCCTGCTGCTCCCTCCCACCCCCTTGCCATCTTCCATGAAGCCCACTGTGCCAGTCTCAAGATGTTCCATTTATCTACTGTAGGGAAATCCCTGTTTTTTGCAGGGTGGTAAAGGGACAGTCACCCAGTGGCTCTGTATTGGGGAAGGAGTATGGTGGTGCTGGTGGTGGGGTCTTACTGCTTATTAAATAGCTTTTAAATAATCCTCTATATTTTTAGCACTTCCCTCTCTCACCTCTTCTTCTTGTAGGGGTTTCTGGGGCTTCAAATTCCCAGGCCATTTGAAGATTCTGTGGGATCATTCAGGTGCTTCTCACCTTGGGA
The DNA here is from genome assembly GCF_046562875.1 of Panthera onca. Taxonomy (NCBI): domain Eukaryota; kingdom Metazoa; phylum Chordata; class Mammalia; order Carnivora; family Felidae; genus Panthera; species Panthera onca. The sequence goes on along the minus strand of NC_138347.1, from coordinate 71,624,350 downwards.
GTTGTGGCTTTTTTTTTTTTTAGGTTCTGCTCCCAGTTGTCGCTGGCCCATCATCTGCTTTCTAGCTTGTTGTGGTTGTTTCCTCTGCCATTCAAAAAATTTCTCTTGAGGGGCGCCTGGGTGACTCAGTTGGTTAAACATCCAACTTCGGCTCGGGTCATGATCTTGTGGTTTGTGGGTTTGAGCCCCATGTCAGGCTCTGTGCTGATAATTCAGAGACTGCTTCAGATCCTCTCTCCTCTGCTCAGATCCCTCTGCCCCTCCCCTGCTCATTTGTGTGCTGTCTCTCTCAAAAATAAATAAATATATATATTTTTAAATTCTCTTTAGAAAAATAAATTCTCTTTAAAAATGTAGTTTTGGAGGGGTTTTGAGAAGGAATGGAATTATGTGCATGTGTGCAATTTACTGGTTTTTTTCCTGGAACCTCTGTCCCCTCTTTAAACTTCCTCACAGAATCCATGAATTCATTCAATATCCAGTATATATTTAATGAATAGGACTGTAACTCTGCCCTCCGTGGGCTCGTGTCATTGAGCCAAGAAATTTAGTGTGCATTTGTATATGGACTGAATCCTGGCTTCAGCTCTTACTCTCTGCATGACCTTGGTCACTTCCTCAGAACGTCAATTTCTTCATCTGTAAAACGGGGATAATGTAGAGTAATAAGGGGAAGTTTTTAATCAGTTAGTGAAGATAAAGCTTTTAAAGAACTGCATGTAGGGATCCCTGGCTGGCTCAGTTGGTAGAGTGTGCAACTCTTTGATCTTGGTGTTGTGAGTTCAGGTCCCACATTGGGCTTAGAACTCACTAAAAAAAATAAAAGTAAGTAAATAGATAAAAAAACATTGCTTTCTATTAAAAAAAATAAAAGAACCTGCACATAGTGTCTTCTTGAGGACCCAGAACATAACTTCCCTTTCCTATTTCCCCAAAACCCTAACACAGAGTGAGCACATAGAAGGTGCATGGTGAGTGACTGAGGCAGGGTTTGGAGTGAGAGTTTTGGCTTAGTCTCTTCCTTCAGCAGCTGTATCGGGGCTAGGAGCCCCGAGCCAAGGGCCTTAGCTGGGTGTAAGAACAGTGGGCTCTTCCTGTCTCTGCCTGTCTCCTGTATGCTGTGTCTTCTAATAAGTCAAGGCCTCCTCTTCCTGGGTCCTTACGTTTACTAATCCCTGACCTTGGTATGGCTGCTCCTCTGTGTCTACAATCACCACCGCTCTGAACTATTGATCTCCCCTAGTTCCTAGGGATCTGTTTCCAAAGATAGCTCCGTAAGTGCCTTGTTTCACAAGTCCCTTCCCCTTTTAGGATCTCAGTTTCTTTATTGCTAAAATGGATAGGCAGGATATAGTGGGAAGGTAGTCCAACATTTCTTTTACTCCTGGGTTCAGTCCCTTTGTCTCCTGGGCCCTGCAGCCTGTCCTTCACTGGGTGTTGCTAGCTCCTGGGGTTCTGGTATGGACATGGTCCAGAGGGGATGAGCAGTCCCTCTTGCAGAATAAATGCTGTACCATTCACAGCTCTGGCTTCTTTCCCCACCCCACCTCCAGGGCTCAACAATAGGCCCCTTCAGCTCTAGGCTCTTGCTGAAGGGGTGGGGGTGGGGTGAGGCCTGAGCCAGCAGGCAGAGGACCAGCCAGGCAGCCTCTGCGCAGCCCCAGCCCTAGAAGAGCTCTGGGAGTGGCTGGCTGCTGGGAGCTGTGCTGCATCCTTCCTCCGTTCCCGGGAGTCACTGCATTGCTTGGTGTTGTGATGATGCCTGGGCCAGAGGATTGGCAAGAGGCAGCTCTCTGCAGTGCCCTGCATCCGAGCCCTGGCACCAGGGCGTGCATGGTGTGCATGTGCACCAGACCCGGACAGCTGCCGGAATTTATCCTCTGTCACACATGAGTAGGGTTTTGTTGGTGGGAGGAGTGCTCCAGGAATGTGTTAGGGCTCTCAGTGTCCTGTCTTTGAGTGTCAGGGTTGGCATGCCAGTCTTGAGCCGCTGGAGCATGAAACAGCAACTAAATACTTTCAAGATCAAGTTGGTACATGTGGGGAGGTGTGAGTCTCTTGAGTTCAATGTGGGTCTGTATAGTGGATAGGTTCTGTGTAAAGGTAGATTTTTTCCTTTCTTCTCTGAAAGTCACACCTCCTTTTCTGTTGGAATCGAAGATGAGGCATAGTGGGTCCCTGTATCTGATCTGGGTCCCTGCTTCTGTGCCCTGCCTTCCCACCCTGTTACTCCCTTGACCCCCATGGTGAGGCTGGGATGCCTGACAAACTGAGCTTCCTTCCCATCAACATTGTTGTGTCGCCTACCCCAGCTGTCCCTGCAGTCTAGTGAGAATGCAGCCTTCTGCAGAAGGCCGATTCCTGGCCCTCCCTCTGCATAAGCAACTGACTGGCCTTGTCATCCCTGGTGCTGAAACGGCTTTGTGGGAGCAAAGTAGCTTACTGGGACTGGAGTGGCTGTAATGAGATTGGCAGCCCCTCTTTCTATGAAGGTGCTTGCTTTCCTGGATTAGAAATACTGGGAGGGAGCAAAGCCTGGGCGGGGGTGGGGTGGGGGAATGAGGCTTATTTCTGATACCCTCTGGAAGTAAAGCAGGCCCCCTTTCTCCAGTGCCATCTTATGGGTTTTAAGTCTCTTTCAGCAAACTCTTCTTGACCAGATACCTTGCCAGCTTCTGCCTTCAAGTTGATAGATAAAAACAGCTGGTTACTTTACAGGGTACAAACTACAGTAGAGGTGTGTACATAGAATCTCTCAGTAGAATTATATATTGATACAGAATGCTATAAGAACAGTGAGCCTTTAAGGATCAGAATATGATGAATAATTTGAAAATTATACATTGATTTGGCTATTTTCCACATGTACTACACTATAGTTGACTGTTGAACACGTGGGGGCTAGGAGTGCTGACCTCTCACACAGTCTAAAATCTGCATATAACTTTTGACTCCCCCAAAACTGAACTACTGATAGCCCACGGTTGAGTGGAAAACTTAACCAATAACATAAACAGCACATATTTTACATTTTATATGTATTATGTACTATATTCTTAGAACAAAGTAAACTGGAGAAAAGAAAAGGTTGTTATTAAGAAAATCATAAGAGAAAATACATTGTACTGTACCGTATTGAAAAAATTCACACATTAGTGGACCCGCACAATTCAAACCCATGTTGTTCAAGAGTTAACTGTATTGTGTGTTTATACCATTCCTGTTTTCAAATATTATTTTAACGGAATAACATGGGAAGCATAGCAAAAATAACCATTTAGAGGTAGGAAATGGCAATTTACAGAGGAGATGACATGGGTCTTGGGGGATGTGTTGGAATTCATCATGTAGACAAAGAGAAGGACCGTCACAAAGAGAATAGCTCAGAGGCATTAAAAATTTTTAAATGAGAAATGTTCTTTTTTTTCTAAAGTTTTCTTTCTTTATTTTTGAGAGAGAGAGAGAGAGAAAGAAAGAGCAAGTGGGAAAGGGGCAGAGAGAGGGAGAAAGAGAGAATCCCAAGCAGGCTCCACACTGTCAGCACAGAGCCCAATATGAGGCTCTAACTCACGAACTGAGATCATGACTTGAGCTGAAATCAAGAGTCAGATACTTAATTGACTGAGCCACCCAGGCACCCTGAAACATTAAGATTCAAGAAGGGAGTGGGGCGCCTAGATGGCTCATTGGTTAAGCGTCCAGCTTCAGTTCAGGGTCATGATCTCAGGGTCTGTGGGTTCAAGCCCCGCGTTGGGCTCTGTGCTGACAGCTCAGAGCCTGGAGCCTGTTTGGGATTCTGTGTCTCCCTTTCTCTCTGCCCCCTCCCCCGCTGTCTCTGTGTCTCTGTCTCTCTCAAAAACATTAAAAAAAATTAAAGAAGGGAGTGTGTGTAGGGAAGGGCAAGTATTTAATTTGGCTGGAATATGGACATTTGAAGAAAATGATGAGGTATGGAGGTGGACAAATAGGCAAGGGGAGGATCTTGAAGGGCCTTGTATTTGGCTCAATGAGGAGTTACAGAAGGATAGAAGCAGGGGAGGGACTTCAGATGACAATAATAGCAATAGGCAGCTGTGTGCCAGGTGCTGTGCTAAGTGTGCTCTTCATTATCTCATTGAATCTGCACTCTGTGAAGGAGGTGCTGCTATTTCTTCCCATTTTACAGGAGAGGAAATTGAGTCTTAGAGGTTAAGGTATTTGCCCAAAAGTTGCTCAAGTACAAAGTGACAGAGCCAAGATTTCAGATCTGGTCTGTCTGACTCTTGATCCTAATGGTATTCATTGGGAGGACTAATGAGGAGGCAGAAACAAGATTTTGTGTCCTGCCCAGTGAGGAAGGTAGGAAGTTATAGTTGCAGGGGGGCCAGGGGTGAGGTTTCTAGCCTGGGTGGCTGGCATTGGCTTGTGATATTTTCAGTTGGGATATAGGAGCATGCCTTAGCTAAGTTGAAGGGGGTGATGATGAGCTCAGTATGGTTATACAGAATTTGTGGTACTTGTGCATCCTCCTGGTGGAGCTGTCCTGTAAATGTCTGTAAATGTGGGCCTAGAGCTTCAGGTGGTCAGAAATAAAGACAGACAGCACATGGTAATTGGAGCCCTGGGGCAGGGGAGGGAGAGGAAGTGACCCCCCAGGGAGCAGAGCATCCACTGAGAAGAGAAGGAAGGGTGAGTTCAGAAGTCTTGGGGAAATATCGATAGTTAAGGAGGACGGGAAAGAGGCTCCAGGGCTAGACTTGGGGCCTATGGGCCCAGCACCACTAGCAAATATGCCTCAGCTTTGCCTCTCCTCAGAACCACAGCTGCCAAGCTCTCCTGGGAGGGAGTGGGCCCCTGTGTCCTGGAGATGGAGAGGGTGTGGACAGCCATGGTGTGTGTCTGAATCACCCCCTCTCTCCATTGGCCCCAGGCCAGCCTCCTCCCCAGATCTGTGTGATGTCAGAACTGGGCTGACCTGAAGGTGTGGGGTTGCTTGGTGCAGTTCCCTCTGGGATGAGGTCCCAAGGGGAGCCAGCCTGGCCTTGGTCCAGAAGTTTGGGGCCTGTGTATGGAGGGGTGAGTTGAAGTTGACTGGGCTTTGTGGGGCTGGCATGTGGAGGCAAGATAATCCTCTGGCTGGGAGAGGAACTATAAGCACCCCCCCCCCCCCTTCCTCCCAATATGTTGTTTTCCCTCTAGAGCTTAGAGAAGAGGGAGGGCAGGGGTGGAGAGGGCTGGCTTGGAGGTGAGGTTGGCATATATTCCCAAGAATACGGTAGATTGTTTTGGAAAAATCTCTTGGCCGGAAATTACATGTCATGTCTGCTCCTCAGTGTGGATTTGTCACTTCACTGATGCTGCTGGAGAGGCTGGGGGAGGGGAGTGGACAGCAGAGGCAAGCTGGTTCCTGGCCACTCCCATCTCTCTTTAGAGATATGGGGGCAAGTTGTAGACTACAGGGGTATACATGTAGGGTAGATCCCCCAAGTCCTAAAGGTAGTTTGGATCCTGTGGGAATCTTGGCAGGATGGCATTAGGAAGGGAGGGTAATGGGGGGGTGGGGAGGAGATAGGGAGAAAGCAGGAAGGAGGAATAATTTGGATCATACCATTCATCCAGTGAAGGGAAGAATGGATGGGCCTGGCGTTTTCATGCTCTTTTTCTCTGACTTTGGGTCAGGACAGCTTCCTGACTTTGGCTGGGTTCTTGCAGCTTCCCACAAAACTGCTATAGCTGCTGTAAGATACCCAGGGACTTCTGCCTGGATTAGATCTCCTGCCTGGCGGGTCATCCCCTACCTCAGCATACTTCAAGGTGAAGGAACTTGTGAGGAGATTGAGCCTTATAGGAACTCACCCAGTATCCTCCTGGGGTCCCTTTCCTTAGCCTCAAGGTTGAGTTGGTTGATGGGAGGGCAGGTGTCTCAGCATCTCCCTCCTCCTCTGCCCCAACCCTCCCGGAAGTGGAGGGTGCCCTGAGCTCAGCCCTAAATACCTGGTACTAAGGAGTCAGTGGATGCTTCAGATGCCAGCACAATGAAAGGGTGTGCGTGGGGCGCCTTGAGGCCCTCAGGGCGGGAGGGAGAGGAGGAGCCTCTGCAGTAGGACTTCCTGATCACTAGGCAATGGCCTCGCCCCAGTGCTGGGTGGCAGAGCCCGGCGTGGGCACGTGTTGGAGCAGCTCCTACGGCGGGGAATGTGGGCACTCGAGGCACTCTTCTGAGGCCAGAGGTCAGCCCCAACACTGTGCCCTGCCCTGAGCTCCCGTGCGCACAGCCTGTGCAGTCTTGGGGGAGGGGGACGGGGAGGCTAGGGAGATGTCAAGGCCGGGCTGGGAAGAGGCGTGGGGCAGGGGCGGGCTGTGGTCTCCCTCCTGGTGCCGGAGGCGTGGCTTCTACGACTGGGCAGGTTCTCGGGGCGCTGAGCGAGTGGAGTGCAGTGGAGTGCGGAGTGGAGCGGCAGGGAGTCCGGCAGGTGGGCGCATGCTTGGAGCTTGGTGGAAGCCAGGCGGATTGGGGAGATAGGCTTCAGGCCCCAGTGAACGGAGGGGGGGGGGGGGGGTTCTCAGGCCGAGTCAGGATGGGGCTCCTTTTCTGTGAGCCTCTTGGATGGACCTCCTTATGTGGGAGGTCTTGATTCCCCAGGACCTAATTGGTGGCAGTGGAGCTCAGGGATCATGGAGGTAGCCAAGGGGCTGAGGGGAGCTGTGGCCCTGCGGTCAGTGGAGGTGGGGTCGAGGCACCTGGATGTCTCCGGGGGTCAGCAGGTGGTGCTGCGGAGAGGCGAGAGGCGGCGGCTCCTTGGAATGGAGGCTGGGGACGCGATTGGGGGAGGGGCCGGTCGCAGGCCCGGCATAGGTGACGGCGACCATCCAACCATCCGGGCTCGGCTCGGGCACTGGCCAACCAGCGGTGGATATGAGGCTGTGGGTGGGTATGCTGTGGGGTACGGACCGGCCTTCTCGGTTGAGGCGCTCAAGCAGCCCCTGCCCTCCTTCTGGAGGATGCTGGAGGCCCGGCCCCTCGGGACGCAGGGCAGTGACGCTGCCGCTGCCGGTGCCGCTGGAGGGGCGGGGGCTGCGGGAGGGCTCTGCTCTCCTCCCTGGCTCTAACGCCGGGGAGTTTGGGTGCCATGGGGGAGAGATCTGCATATCAGCGCCTGGCTGGGGGTGAGGAGGGACAGCAGGTAATGGGAGAGGCCTGGGGGATAGCCAGGTAGCTGGGTCCTAGACCCCATCATCTGCCAATGAGCTGAGGGCCCAGCCCTGCTCCACAGCAGCCTCTCAGGAGTGAGGGGCGTCTGTGCTTCTGGGCCCCAGGACAGATCCTGGGGATTGAGAGGCTGGGTAATGAGGTGTTTGTGTGTGTATGTGGTGGGTGAGGGGCAAATCAGTGGTGGGAAATTACTGATGCTGCCACCTGCCTCAGTGTCTCTGGTTTCTCTGGGACCCAGTTAAATTGCCTTTTGGGCTTTCTTCAACACCCGGTGGGAGCACCAGAAGCAGTGCCAGGCTTTGGGTGTAGTCTTTTATGGGCACTGAGTCCTTGTTCCCTGGACATTCCTGCTTACTTTTGAATATGCATATCAAGCTAAATGCCCTTATTTGCTTTAGGAAATATGATCGTTATTCGTGGGGCTGCTTCCCTTCTGCTTGGAGATAAAGCACTTTCTCTCTTGGTCGGCAGAGGGCGATAGCTGACAGGACTAATGGGGACAGAAAAGGTGGAGGTTGTTTTCCGGGTCTGAGAGAAGGGGTCCAAGAAGTGGCCTGAGCTCTGACCAGGCTTTGCTTTTCCTCACAGCCTTTTGCAGCTGGATTGCTGACCAAGTTGCTGAGGCTTGTTCTTACCCAAAGTCTAAGGGAAGAGTCAGGCATGGGGTTCTGAATGATTTGGGACACATCTTTTGGGGGTGGCTAGACTCTTTAATCTGGCCATTCTGTTCCAGCAGCCTCCCTTTTGCAGTAGAGGGAGTAATTTTGCTTAAATTGTCCCCTAAAATCAGGTCCCTGGGGCTCCTTCAGGGTGGTGCCTGGTGGGAAGTAGGCAGTAGGCTTCTCTGAGCCAAGGGCATTGTCTGCCAGGGTTTTGGGAAAAGTCATTTCCAGTGTGATCTCAGCCCGGCCTTATCTTGTCTATTAGCTCTGACCCCAGCCTCAGACTGGTGATTCACTGGACCAAGGGGAGGCTATACCTGGCTGGATCCACGAGCTTTGTGTGGTAGATGACACAGGGATGAGGAGGAGGGACTGAGAACTTGAGAGCTGGCATGTCCCCCAACACCCACACCCCCTACCCCTCCACAGGGCTGGACCAGGAAATGGCTGACCTTTCAGGTAACCTCCCTGCTAAGAAGGCTGGGCACTAAGAGAGGCCCTGGAAAGAGAGCCTAAGATGCTAACTCCCCAAAACTCTCACCCAGCTGTCTGCCCCACCATCCAGCTGGGGTTCCCAGAGCTGGTAGCCAGCTGGATAGGGACAAGAGAACAGTGTACAAGAAACGGGCTCTCTGGACATGGCTGCTGATGGGGGGAGGGGTTGCTGAGGGAGCCTGCGAGGACTTCCTGCAGCTGTCAGGTGTGTCTGGGGGCTGTAGTGAGGGGGGTGTAGGAGCAGCTGGTACTCTTGAGGAGGGGCAGAGGGATCATTTGTCAGCTGTAGGAACATGGGGGGCCATTGGGGGCTTGGTGGAGTTTCTCCAGTTCTTTTTAGCTCAGGCTGTTGGCTGTGTTTGGGGGTGCTATACAAGAAACATCCTATAGCCTAGAATCCTATTGCTTTGGAATGAGGACATCCCAGCAGGGTCTAGGGGCATATTTGTTTGTTTAGAGGGGCTTTGGATCTTAGCTAGCTGGTCTGGGGGAGGAGGCACCCTGGATGTTGTGGGCAGTGCAAGGCAACCCCAGGGGAGGGGGTGGAGATTCCTCACCCCCACAACCCCCCTCGCTCTTGGCTGGACTGCCCCACTCTGGCAGGCTGCCGGCCTCCTATTTCCGTCGGGCACCAGGGTAACAGGGCCACATTAGGGCCTGAGCCAGGAGACACCCAGCCAAGACTGGGACAGGGAGATGGGGGAGGGTCTCTGAAGGGTCTGCCTGCAGGGCCCAGGAATGTCTGTCTGGGGTCCAGGCCCTCAACTCAGGCTGTGTTCTAGCCCCCACAGCCCCAGACAAGCCCATGTAGGAGCCTGTAGCCCCTCTTTGTACGTTGCTGCTTGATTCACATAGCCCCCACCCTAAAATCCCAAGAGTTGTCTGCAGCTATGGGGGCTGGGGTGGAAGCCAAAGACAGGGGGCCTTGTGTATGGGGAGGCAGGGGGGCCAGCGCGGGTGGCTGGGAGGAAGAGTCCCCTCATTCCCGCCACCCTTTTGGCAGTGATTCAGAAAGGTCCTTTTTCAGCCAGTGTCAGAGCTGCTCAGCCGGGGAGGGAGGGACAAGGGAGGGAGGGCAGTCAGGCGGGGGAGCCAGGGAGTAGGGCTGAGCTGTGACCACTGCACTGAAGAGAAGTCAGAGAAACAGGACAGAGGACCCAGGCTGAGCCAGCCCAGAGAAGAGCTCACCTCCTGCCAGACTAGCCAGCTGTGGAAACAGCTGTGCAGCAAAGAAAAGGAGCCCACCCTCTTTTTCTGCCCCATTTCCCACTCCTGTTGTGGGATTTGGGGGACTCCTGGAGCAGGTCTTTGGCCAACTTCCCTTCTGGGCAGAACCTTAAATTCAGGAGCTAAAGGCTCTGCTCCCTCATATCTTGGGCCAAAGTCCCAGGGTCCCAGTCAGGGGGTCCAGCTCCGTGGAGATGCCAGCAGCCCGTCGGTTCCCTGGCCTGGAGCTTTCTTTCCCTCTCCTGGCCAGACTACGGCGACGCCTGTACACAGTGAGTGGGGGCTGGGGATGTGGGTAGGACTGACTGGGGACTGGGTCAGCCCCTCAGAGCCAGCACTTCACTGAGGAGCAGAGGACAGGACCGGGAATGGCTGAGGGCTTGATAGGGGTTCTGAGACCAGGGCCTCTCCCCTCAGCTGCTGCATTCTGGTTGGTGAGCATGTTAGCAAAGTGTATGCGGGAATTGTGCGTGTCTGGAGAGTGCCACGCCACACGTCAGACACAGGTGTGGGACTGTGGGTGTGCTGGGGGCCAGGCACACGCACAGCTGGAGACTGTGAGCAGGGTGGGGGGGAAGGCTTCAGAGACAAAGAAACTTGGCGGGGAAGGGGCACTTAGCCAAGGGGAAGGGGCTTATCCAGGGTCACTCTGGGCCTGGTGGTAGAGACAGAACTAGGACCCTGATTGCTTTCTTCTCACTGGGATCCCAGTGTTCTTCCCTGTCCCCCACACACCCCTACGCAGAGCAACCCTGTCCCTGGGGCTGGTGAGCAGGGAGGGGAGTGTCCAGCTGAGCAGGGAGATCTGTTAGCTGGTGTCTCAGGGAAAAGGAACATGCCAGACTGTGTGCTTTCTGCACAGCTTCAGGGGAAGGGCTGTGTGTCTCCCCAAGTCCTGACCACCCAGGGCATGGCTTTGAGCAGTTGCCCCCAGAGGAGGGTGGGAGTGGGGAGTCTAGAACCCTGAGACTTGGAGACTGGGCAAGAAGAGGAGGGAGACTTTAAACTGCTTGCCCTGCTGGCAGGCCACATCGTGGGGCATGTAGTGGGTGCAATTGCTTTGCTCCAGGGACAGGGTAGTGATGGTGGAAGTGCTGGCTGGCCCTGCCTGGCCAGGCTGCGGAGAGACACGGCCTAGGTCAGTGATTTTCACAGTGCACCTTTGGGGCCTTCTTCTGGAAAGCAGCAGTGCCCTGCCCTCTTAATGTCCATGCACTCCCTTGTGTGTAACAAATGGTTTTGTTGAGGATAAGTGAGTTAATACAGCTAAACGCTTAGAACCGTGCCTGGCATATAATAAGTGTAGTTGAAATGTTAGAGTTATTTTTATAGTTCTTCTTAAATAAAAATAATAAAAATATAACTTTTTTACTGTGTGTGTGTGTATAGTCAACACGATGTCACCTATAGTATAAAGGAGAAATAAAAGGAAAGTGATGATAGCATTTCATGTATTCTGGTATGTCTGTACACTCTGACGTGATGAGGTAGTCAGTGCTAACACCTCTAGGAGGACCACCGTGGAGGCAGCATCTACAAGTGCTGACCGAGAGTGGGGTTTGGAAATAATAAGGGCAGGTTGCCTTCAGTGACATTTTTCTGATTAGTGAACAACTTTTGCTAAGTTCTGAACAAAGCAAAGGTCAGTGTTCCCTCATTTTACACCATAGTTCTGTTCTAGGAAGATTCAGTGTGTATTAAAAACCAAAAAGTACAGGGGCGCCTGGGTGGCTCAGTTGGTTAAGCGTGCGACTTCTGCTCAGGTCACGATCTCGCAGTCCATGAGTTCGAGCCCTGCGTCGGGCTCTGGGCTGATGGCTCAGAGCCTGGAGCCTGCTTCCGATTCTGTGTCTCCCTCTCTCTCTGCCCCTCCCCCGTTCATGCTCTGTCTCTCTCTGTCTCAAAAATAATAAAATAAACATTAAAAAAAAAATTAAAAAAAACAAAAACAAAAAGTACATTTTTGCTCATGTTAAGATGGAATTCGATTCTAGGTTCAGATGTTTATAAACCAGTTTTTCACCCGCACAAATTAAGTTGTGTGGGATTTGGGACAATGTGTGAGACTCCCCTGCACATTACAGGATAACTTACATTCTTGTCCCCCAGTCACCCACTAAATGCCACTAGTGGCCCCCCAACATCCAAGAATGTCCCCTAGGAGGCTGCACAGACCTCATGGGAACGATCTAGGTAAAGGGTCACAGCTTGAAGTTTGAAAACCCCCCTCTGGCCCAGCTGCCTTGGTGGAAGAGCCAGGGTTTGAACTGAGGGCTTCTCATTCCCGTTTGTCACTCTTTGCGTTGCCCTGAGCTGCCTGGGAAGCTCTGATGTCCTGCTGCTAGGCTGGCAACACCGCTGGGAACTGTGGGGGCAGGAGGCTCATGCTCCGCCTGGGCTGCAAGCGCCGGCTTCTCTTGGTGAGCCTGTGTTGAGAGCTGGAGGCCAGGGCCACCTCTGACTTGTGGGGTGTCGAGGGGCAGCTGGCCTTTTCCTTCTTGTGGGTTTTCCTCCGTGGGGATTGAACACAGGTCATGGGCCGGCCTGGACAAGCTCTCAGCTCTGTCGGGTCTTACTTGGACAAGGATGGGCTTGGTGTCCAGTGGGCCAGGCTGCTTTGTGTTATGGGTGCCCTGTCCTCTTTCTCTGGACCGCACAGAGTGTAGGTCAGAGGTCACTCACTGGTGGCCTATTGGCTGATTATAGCCTGCACATGTGTTTTGCTTGGCTTGTACAGCGTGTGTGTGTGTGTGTGTGTGTGTGTATTTCAAACTTGAATTAGTCGATATAATTAAAAAGTCAAGAGAAAGATGTAATGTTAAGTGAAAAGGAACAGAATGGTGTGGGTAATGGGTAAATGTGTGTGTGTGTGGGCGAAACAAAGTCTGGAAGGATGTGTAAAAGTCATTTATGGCAGCTGGTTTTGGGGACAGGGGGCTAGGTGGCTGTGCAGTATGGCAGGGAATGAGACTTTATGGCTCCTGTGTGCTTTTTGAATATCTTACCATGTGCATATATTACCTTTTCAAAAAGAATTTTAGTGGTCACATTTCACATATAGATTCAGATTTCCAGTATTTCTTGAAAAAATTAAAAGCTTTGATGACATTGGGCAGTAGTCTATGATGATAACTGTTGATGGAGCTAAGCAGGGCTGCCTCTTTGAGCTGGCATCTGAAAGCTGACCCCAGCCTTTGCCTGCCTCTTGTCTTCCACTCACTGTGGTTCTAAGGGCACTTGAGTGGTCTGTGGGATGGTGAGGGGACAGCCTCTGGTGGTGTCAGGCATTGGGTGAAACTTAGCTAGAGCTCATCTAGTCCACAGTGCTTTCTTTCCCTGGGGTCCATCAGGTCCAAGGAGCCTATGGATAGGTCTCAAGGGACCCTGCACCCCCCCCCCCCCAATTGTTTTTTTTTTTCTATTTTTTTAATGTTTATTTATTTTTGAGAGAGAGACAATGTGTGAGTGGGGGAGGGGCAGAGAGAGGGAGACACAAAATCCGAAGCAGGCTCCAGGCTCTGAGCTGTCTGCACAGAGCCAGACATAGGGCTTGAACTCATGAACTGCGAGATCATGACCTAGCTGAAGTCGGATGCTTAATTGACTGAGGGGAGGCACCCCTCCCCGACCAATTGTTTTTTAAAATATTTTAAAAATATTTTTTAAGTAATCTCTACAATACAAAACCCTGAGATCAAGAGTTGCATGTTCGACTGATTGAGCTAGTCAGGCGCCCCACCCCCCAATTTTTTAATGGAAACTTCATGAGTAAGAATGTGTATGTTTTCTTGGAAACATAATCGATAGTTTTCATTGTTCTCAAAGGGTTTGTGACTCTCTGAAAGCAGAGAGGTTGATCTCATATCACTCAGCCACAGATCACAAAGTTTGGGCTTAAGACCCTGACTCCAGGGCCTGGGCTGTATTCCAGTTGTCCTAATTCTACCCTTGTTGCTGGCAGGAAGAGGGACACAGGAGTATAGGCCATTCTGTACAGCTGTTTTGGGGAGCAAGAACATGGTTTGAGTCCTTACCTTGAAGCAGTTTAGTAGAATGTGGGTGAGCCTAGGACACTCAGGACAGGGTCCCCTGCCACCTCCCTGTACCCCTTGGTCCCTGAGCCATTCTTCCCTCCCCACAGAGGCTGGGGAGCAGCAGCATGCAGCCCGAGGAGGGCACGGGCTGGCTGCTTGAGCTGCTGTCCGAGGTGCAGCTACAACAGTACTTCCTGCGGCTCCGCGATGACCTCAATGTTACCCGCCTGTCCCACTTTGAGTATGTCAAGAATGAGGACCTGGAGAAGATTGGCATGGGCCGGCCTGGTAGGTGGGGATATTGGCCTTGCTTGTTGCTTCCCCACTGACCGTTTACCTCCTCTGTCCTCAGGATTGCCAGTTGGAAGAGCCCTCCTCCTTATTCCTTGGGGTGGCATAGCTGAGAACTCTCGCTGCATCAGTAGATGCTGCACGCAGTGAGTGCATGAGAACAGTTAGCAGTTGTAAAGGTGAACTGGAGTTTGAGGAGAATGAAGTCATACTTAAAGCTCTGGATTCTCAGGATTGAAAAAATACTGCTTTTGGTTTGTTCAGACGTTTGTAGGATGTATTTCCTCCATCTCCTCCTCCTTTATAAACATGGCATTGAGTCTGCTCTGTTCACCATTCTGAACATCAGAGGGGTCAATGTCCAGAGATCTGTATGGAGAAGAGAAGATTAAAAACCCTCCGATGATTTGCAAATTTTCTCTTAATCTGTCTCTTTTTCTCTCTCCCTCACAAAGATCTGCTTTAAATTGAACTCATTCTGTCTCTTTCCCATGCACAAAAATATGCTCTATAAGTTTTTATCCTAAAAGTAGTGATCATAGCATCTAGAAGCCATGGTATTCCTTGTAGAGCATTAGACACTTATTAGTATATTCAACTTAAAATAGCTGAATAAGTAATAACGTGCTAAATTAGACACTGACATAGACTACTTTGAGATTGGATAGTTGGTATCTGATGCAAGTAACAATAAAATTTTATGGGAGAAAAACACAAAATTGGGTAAATCCTACACATTGCCTTTTTTTCCCCCCTTGAGGGTTGGAAAAAGACCACTGCTGTTCAATTTTGGTGGTTAAACACCTCCATCTAGTTCGAGAACCACTGCCTAGAAGTGGAATGCTGTGACCATCTGGCTAACTATGGCCCCTGGTTGGTTAGAATGGTCTGTTTCCTTGGTGTCATTGTGCTAGGCAGTATCTAGTGGTGGGCCCGCCCCAGGGGGACCAAGGAAGCATGCAGGTGGGGGCCCTGGGGGCTGTGAACTACCTTAACAGCATTTGATTCCCCTTTTTTCTCTGCAGGACAGCGGCGATTGTGGGAGGCTGTGAAGAGGAGAAAGGCCATGTGCAAACGCAAGTCTTGGATGAGCAAGGTGCGTGAATGAGGAACAAGATGGGGTGGGCAGCCTTGCAGGCCCAGCTCTGATGTTAGTCCTAGGAAACTCCCCCATTCCCAGGCAGGTATGATCTTGTATTTTGTACAGACCTCCCTCCTCCAAGGTCTTACCAGGCAGGGTACTTGTAGGACCACCCAGCTAAGTGTCTGTCTCCACCAGAGATGGCACGTGAGTAGCCTGTGTGCGGCGATGGCTTTACCTCCCCTCCCGCTGTGCAGTGGCACTGGGCGTGGAGCAGGCACCCGTTGACAAGTGCGCCGTAACTTGAGCCCTTGCTCAGTCTGAGTGTTGGGGCCAGTGTCCAGGACAGAGTGGTGGGGACTGTCTGGACCTAGCACATCTTTGCCTTGCTTCCCTCCCCCGCCCCCCGCCCTCCCTAGTCTGCAGAGGGTTTCTCTGGTCATCTGGCCCTGCTGACCACTTCCTTCCCCACAATCTGCCCCCCTTTCCCTTTGCCCTAATTTGGGTCTGTGGAGTGGTGAGTCCCTGGTCTGACTCAGTGGAGCTTTGCCCATTGTCTGGAAGACAATGTGAGAGGAAGTGAACCAGCCAGGGGCCTTCCCTCCCCGCTTCTGGCCTCAGGGCTGGGATGGGGGGTGGGCAGGGCAGAACAGCTGGACTAGGATTGGGCAGCAGAGATTTCCTGGCTACGATCTGGCAAAGGGGCTGTCTCTTGGGAGCCTGTGGCCTTTTCTGGGGACACTGTCCTGGTCCCTTGCCCAGGTTTTAGGGAAGGATGAGTTTGTCGGGTGGGTGAAGGTAGGAGGGAGGAGCTGTGCGGTGTGCCAGGGTTCGGGGATCTTGGACCACCATGCAGGAGGTCTTCAGGTCAGTCAGCGAACCTCTCCAGACTTGAGGCATGTCTTCAGTAAAACCGTGGTGGTGGCACTTGTGCCCAGCTCCCCTCACGGGGCGGCGGAAAAGGTCCCTGGAGATAAAGGCTGTGAAGGGCCTTGTTAGCTGAACACTGCTTACAAACATAAGGGATTTCAGTTACTAGGATGAAGGACGGAGCAGTGGCTAGAAGAGGCTCTCAGATTGGAAACGCGCCTACCCCATACGGACAAGGTTCTGCCAGCCTTTGAGGGGCAGGGGCCCAACTGGACAGAGTCTGCAGCCTCAGGCCAAGGCTTTGGAAGCCCCAGTCAGACTAATGGGGCCAACTGTGCTACTCAGGGTCTCCTTCCTCCTGTCCCTTGACCTTTGGCCCCTTCTCTCCACATCCCAGGTCACAGAGTCACCTCCAGTCTTCGTTTCCCAGCTCTCAGCTCTAGCTCCTCCAGAAGCCCAGCTGTCTTCCCAGGCCTTTCCCCAGCAAGACCTTGCTTCATCTGCACATACCCCCCCACCCCCACCCCGCACACATTCACGGTCCAACCTCAGGCTCAAATTATCCTCTCCCCTGGCAGGATGAAGGGCAGTCAGCTCCCCAGGGAGGGTGGAGACAGACAGCGCCAAATGGGCAACCCAGAGAAGGGGCCAGGGCTAAAAATGGACAGGGAGGTGTTTGTGGAGGGCCCCTCAGGCTCCTGCCCATCTGCTCTGGTTAGGGGCCCAAGTCTGTGCTGGGTAGGGGGATAGGGAGGGACAGGTGGTGCACAAGATGGGTCTGGAGTGGCTTTAGGCTGTCCCTGACCCTACAGCTGGGTGTGGGGCTATGGCAGTCATGAGCTACATGCCTGTCAGTCCATTTCTGGCACATACTCTGAGGCCACACTGAGACTGTGGGTTCCTGTTTGAGGGTGTGATCTGGAGGTGGGGGGTGGGTGGGCCTCCAGCCAGGCTGCCCCCTGGCAGTTTGGCAAAGCCAGGACCTCTCTGGAGGCCTAGCCGAGGATCCTGTGGGCCGGACTGAGTGACTGGCTCTGGGACCTCAGAGTTCCATCTGGCCCCTGGCTGCCTTCAAACAGGTGTTCAGTGGAAAGCGACTGGAGGCTGAGTTCCCTCCTCATCACTCTCAGAGCACCTTCCGGAAGACCTCGCCCACTCCAGGGGGCCCAGCAGGGGAGGGGCCCTTGCAGAGCCTCACGTGCCTCATTGGGGAGAAGGACCTGCATCTCTTCGAGAAGCTAGGAGATGGCTCCTTTGGCGTGGTGCGCAGGGGCGAGTGGGACGCCCCCTCAGGGAAGACGGTAAGCTTTCTGGGTCATGTGGGGTGAGCCGGAGGGACAGGCCCCTAAGAGACTCTGGCAGAGTCCATCCCCACTCTCCCTCCACCCTGGCCTTCCCCGACTCTACCCTCTGAGGCAGATCTTTCCCCTCTGCTGGGATGGTGGTGTGGCTGGGCACAGATCAGAAAGGGGCTTCCTCTGGACTACATGTTCAGGTTTAATTAGACATCTCTGTTTCTTTTTCCAATTATGAAAATAATTTACTTACTGTAAAAGTTTGAAAACTTTTAAAAAAATAAGAAAAAACAATTGTTTGTAATCCCCTCAGTCAGGGGAAGCAGAGTTAGCATTTCTGCTTTTTTTCACCCCAGGTATTTTGTTGAATTTGGTGAAGATACAAATTTTGAATGCAACTTTTAAAACCTTGCCTTTTCATCTTGGTATTCTAAACATTTTCCCCAGAAAGATAGGTAGCATGTATACAATAAAGCGCATAGTTCTTGAGTGGACAGCTTAGTGAATTTTTGCATATGCACGGACCTATGTGACCACTGCCCAGATCATGATTAAGAGCAGTTCCAGCACCCAGAAGGCTCCCTCCTGCCTCTTCTACTGAGTATCCTCTTTATCCAAGGGAAGCACTATTCTGATTTCTGTCACTATAGATTAGTTTCTTGTCATTATATTTACAGCATTTTCCTTCTACACCAAAAACATTTTAATATTCCATCTTATTACAAGATTTTAATATTCTGTCATCATACTGATCATCTCTTATTTTATGGTTGCTGTTTAATCTGGACGTTCCCCCAGGAAGGAGAGGCCCAAGGGAGGGCTGCCCTCTCCCAGCCAACCCACAGACACCTGTGACATACATGCTCATCCATCCAGATGAGCAGATCTGAGGCAGGGATATTTGGGTTGAGTTGGGAGGAGGGACAGGTTGGCTCAGAGTGTTGGGGCCTGGGACCTGTCCTGACTTCTGCTCCCCACTCTGGGCAGGTGAGTGTGGCTGTGAAGTGCCTGAAGCCTGATGTGCTAAGCCAGCCAGAGGCCATGGATGACTTTATCCGGGAGGTTAATGCCATGCATTCCCTGGACCATCGAAACCTCATTCGTCTCTATGGTGTGGTGCTCACGCCGCCCATGAAGATGGTGAGTGCTGTGGGCAGAGGGCAAGGTGCTCAAGGAGGGTCTCTGGGCCCCCCAGATCTGCCCCTCCTCCTGCCTGTGTGGTGGTTACTCCCTCCATCCTGACGAAGATGCTTTGGTCCCCCACCTGATGTGGCAGACTGGCTCCTAGGGGGCCCAGCCTGGTACTGTGTCTGCTGGAGGCCATGTCTGTCTTTGGATTTTGTTTGTGCTCATTGGCAGAGAGTTGCACTCACAGGAGGGACTGGCCCTAGGGTTTATTTTTTATTTTTTATTTTTATTATTATTATTTTTTTTAGAGTTTAGTTTTTAGAAATTCTAATCTGAGCCTCTGTGGGTTGCTTCTCTCGGGCCTCAGGTTCCCACGTTACCTGGAGGGAGAGGCTTGGGAAGCTGTAGAACTCTCAGAGGTCCCCCGAGGGCAGGCCAGGAAGGAGCATCCAGCTTGGGGTACTGAGGGAGGGGCAGGGCTCAGCCACGCTTATTCCTCCTGCCTCCTCCATGGCCTCAGGTGACAGAGCTGGCGCCGCTGGGATCGTTGTTGGACCGGCTGCGCAAGCACCAGGGCCACTTCCTCCTGGGAACTCTGAGCCGCTACGCCGTGCAGGTGGCTGAGGGCATGGGCTACCTAGAGTCCAAGCGCTTTATTCACCGTGACCTGGCTGCCCGAAATCTGCTGTTGGCCACCCGTGACCTGGTCAAGATTGGGGACTTCGGGTTGATGCGTGCACTACCCCAGAATGACGACCACTATGTCATGCAAGAGCATCGCAAGGTGCCCTTTGCCTGGTGAGGGACAGGTGCTGCCGGCTCACAGGGCCTGGACCCCGTCCTACCCCTCCTGGTCCCTGTGTACCTGGGCCTCAGAGTTTCCAGGCCTTCTGTAACCACAACAGCCTTTGTCTTCTCTGGGTCTGGGATGCCCTTCTTGTGCGCAGTCCATTCACTCATTCATCCAGGAATTCTCTGGGCCCATGTACCAGGTACTATGGTGCACGGGGGTAAGTGCTGCGGGAGTTCAAAAAGGCATCCTATAGGACTCCGTATTAAGCTTCTGAAATACCAGAAGTTCGCCAGGCAGACTGGTTGGCAAGTATGTTTCAGGTAGAGCTAGCTGCAGGCAGGGCCAGACCATACTGGGCCTTGTAGATTGACCAGGGATGTTTACCTGCACACTGAAGTGCTACCTGGCCCTACCCTAGCTCCTGTGTGAACTCATCCTGTGCTGACACCATCGTGGTCCACTGGCTTTGGAGGCACCCAGAGGAGTGTAGTCTCCTTGTTTTGGGGTGGGAGGAGTAGATCTAGTTCTTGCCAGAGCACCCTTCTCACCAGGATGTACGGTCACCCTAATTAATAACTGATTTTATATGTAGAGTGACCATACATTTCAGATTACGTTATGCCTGTTGTTCTGGAGTAATTAATAGCACCCCCTTCACACCCAAGCATCCTGGTTTGGATGGTAAATTATAAGGTCCCCTTATCATAGCACTGTGAAATAAGCAGATTATTGTTACTCGCATTTCACAGATGAGGACCGTGAGGCTTTAGAGATCTTGAGTGACTGTCCCTGGGTCCCACCCCCTTTGAGTGGCAGGGCCAGCTCTCCAGTCCCAGGAGAGAGTCTTTGATTCTCCATTCGGTCAGCTTCCCCGTTGCTCTGTACCTCACCCCACCCCGGAATACCCCTTTGCTGGCCTCACTGCAGTGACATTTCTCTTCCTCACCTAAAAGGGAGTCCCAGAGGGAGTGTGGGATGTTTGGGTGAAGTGAGTGTAACTATTTCCACCCGTTTTGGTTCTTCCCCAGACCCTATCCAAATTTCCCACCCACACCTTCCTGCTGAAATGACCCAAATCCCAGGATCCTGCCCCAAATCCGGAAATTGTCATCCTCCCACCACAATTAGAAAACAGCCTGAGATCTTATCCCCTCACCAACTCCTGTAGCCTCTGACCTCCTGGCTTCCCTGACCTGGGAATTTCACCCTCTTCCTACCCCAGGCTTCATGTGAATAAAGACACGAACATAGATGATTTTCTCCATCTGTGCACCCCATAGTCAACATGTCCTGTCCCTGTTCACTTTGCACATGTCCCAATACTTGCTGTTGAGCCTGGCACACAGGGTAACAACACGTTTGTTGAATGAATATGTTCTGTCCATTGGGCTGATGTGGGTGGGTGTGCTCTGAGGGGCCTTCTTTTTGACCCCTGCCTCTGCCAGGTGTGCTCCCGAGAGCCTGAAGACACGTACCTTCTCCCATGCCAGTGACACCTGGATGTTTGGGGTAACATTGTGGGAGATGTTCACCTATGGCCAGGAGCCCTGGATTGGCCTCAATGGCAGTCAGGTGAGTGGCTGGAGATGTGCTCCCTACAGGATGGGTGGGGGCTGATTTGATTCCTGGTTCCCAACCTGGCCCTGTTGGAACTAGCTCTTATTTGCTGGAGTTCCTGTCCCCTTTGCCCGGTGTCTGCATGACCTCTCAAATAGTTGAGCAAAGAGAAGAGCCTCCAATGGTCAGGAGAGGGGCAGACTGGGGCTTGTTCACATTCTTTTCCCTTGTAATAGCCACCTATCCAGAGGCCCCAGCCAGGGGATAAGGGTCAGAGGCCCAGGGATAGGCTCCTGGAGACAGACCTTTTCTTTGGGGTGCAGGCATGGCAGCCCACAGCTCCAGTTGTTCCATGGGCTGGAGGGAAGGTGGGAAGTGAAGAGCTGGGTGCTCTGCTTGTGCTCAAACTGCACCACCCCACCGCCAGATTCTGCATAAGATTGACAAGGAGGGGGAACGCCTGCCGCGGCCTGAGGACTGCCCACAGGATATCTACAATGTCATGGTTCAGTGCTGGGCTCACAAGCCAGAGGACAGACCCACCTTTGTGGCCCTGCGGGACTTCCTGCTGGAGGTGAGGGCTGGTCTGCCCATGGGGGCTGAGGTATCCCAGCAGGGGTCAGTCCCAGGGTGGGCAGTGACGGGTCTCCACCCCCAGGCCCAGCCCACTGACATGAGGGCGCTTCAGGACTTTGAGGAGCCAGACAAGCTGCACATCCAGATGAACGACGTCATCACCGTCATCGAGGGAAGGTAGGGAGCGTGAGGCTGCGCCTACGCTGCCTTGAAGGGTGCAGGGTGGAGGGGCCTGCTGGCTGAGAGCTCTTCTGCCTCCAAGGTTCCCATGGCAATACAGGCTGTGGGGAGCCTGAGCTGTGCAGTAAGGGGAGGACAGGCCCGGGTCCAGTCTTGAGTGCCTGGGGTTAAGTACCAGATGCTGCTGCTAAGAGGGATTTTCCCTGCCTAGCACCACCCTTTCACCCTTTTCCCACTCGGCTCCAGTCCTGGCTGTGTGGGTCAGAGCCAAACTGCCAATATGGTGAGGCAAAGGAAGTGGCTCAGCCTTGGCCCTGGGGCCACAACTAGGGACTCTGGAACTCCTGAACATTCCTCTCATCCTCTCTTTCTTCCTTTCCCACCTCCTCCCAGGACAGGGACTCTAGACTACCCGGCTGGGTACCTGTCAGAACCCCAAAGCAGCCCCACCCTCTTCTGGCAGCCTCTGCCCTCCCACTGAGCCCCACTGTCACCTCCTGGGGCTCCCCTCCATTTTCTGCTGGGCTGCCCACCTGGGCTCCTTTGTCCCCAGTCCCCATTCCTTACCTGCCCCTGCCCAGACACCTGGGACACACGTCTCTGCCTCCAGGCAGCATCTCCTGAGTCATGTCTCCTACCTGTAGCCCCCATTCAAGCCCTTCTGCTAAGGAGGCCCTACCCACCACTCACCCCACCCTCTGTTATCTGATCCCCAGGGCTGCCGAGGAACTGGTTGGGGCAGGGCGGGGTCGAGGTGCCTTTGGGGTAGGGGGTGAGCATGGAGGACCAGGAAGAGGAGCAAGGCAGAGGAAATCCCCTGTGCTCCCAGCTCCTCTGACTCAGAGCCAGGCGGGGATGAGGACAGGGTTCGCTTCCTACAGAGCCATTTCTACCTGGGCTTCAGGTCTGGGGGTCTGGGGCCTTTAGTTCATTCAGTCTGTGCCTCATGGGGTGTTGGTGAGAGGGGAGAGCTTCTGCGTTTGGTCAGAGTGATAGAGTAGGCCCTGGAGCCCAAGCTGGTTGTGGAGGAACATGACCTACCCTCACTGTGGCCCCAGCACCTCTTCCCCAGGCCAGGGCTTGCCTAGCCTTTGGGCCCAGTCTGAGAATATGAATGACAAACCAACAAGTTGTGGGGGTGAAGTTTGGGGAGTTAGTGGTGGTAAACGAAAGCAGAAAGCTTTTAGACGGAGAGAGGCTCAGGGGACAGGAAGGAAGACAGTCTGTGGGTTTGGGGCTGAGGAGCCAGACAAGGGACTGGGGAGCATTCCGGAAATAGGAAGATTAGGGTGAGGGCCTGTCTAGAGGGGCATGGCAGGGTGTTAATTCAGAAGTCTGGACCTATATCCATTCCTACCTCCAAGAGCAGGAGGACCTTGAACCTGACCCATCTTGTGCACCGTAGCCCTCAGGTTTTTACCTCCCCCATCCCTTGCTCTCAGTGGGGACCCAGTGGTCCCCAGCGGGTGACTCAGTTGCTTCTTGTGTTCCTGGGGTGTGTGTCTCTGGAGCTGGCACCCTGGGTTACCACCAGAGCTAGGCAGGCAACAGGTGGGGCCCCAGGGGAGCCACTCCTCTTGGGAGGCACTGTGGTCGTGCCCTGCCCTGCCCTTGCGTCACAGCCTCCGGTTGGCCTGGGCTGCTGGCTCCGCAGCTGCCTGCCAGTGTGGGCTTGCTGGGCTCCTCCTCCAGGGCCATGGCCGACTTGGACCACAGCGCCTGCTCTTGGTTCCTGGAGCTGCTCAGGAGGTGGGAGGTGAGGGGCAGGAGGCCACAACAGCTGGTGAGGCTTTGGGAGTAGGCCTGTATGTGGATGGTACCAGAGCTTTAACTCTGCCCCCTTGTCTTTTCAGTGCCCAGATGTCTCTATGTTTGTTTGGCTGACTCTGTCTCCATGTCTCCTAGTGGAGGGGCTCTCTGTTCGTGTGTGTCTTTTTGGGTCTGGGCTTGTACGTGTGGGTCTCTGTTTCTGTGTCTCCTCTTAGCCTGGCTCTCTGCTCTGTTTCTGCTCATCTGTCAGCCTTGGACTCCTCTTGCGGAAGCTGCGCTAGTGTTTGTTTCCAAGTGGAGTCTGAGAGCCCCCTTGTCCCTGGCTCTGATTGGTTCCGTAGGCTCAGTGTTTCTCGGGGTAGCGGGCGGTGGGCAGAGACAGGACACCTAGATGTTTTGCTGAGCCTGTGAGGTGCTGTCTAGATGGAAGGACAAATGATGACTTGGGTCTTTTCCATGGGTTCTTACTTGGAAATTAGGATGGCTGGCAGCTGTTTCATGTTCCATTTTTATAGATCTAGAGAAGGGAGACAGAGGTTTTGAAGTCCGTCTTCTGGGCCTTGGCCTGGTCTGGCCTGGTCCCTGGAGCCTCTGCTCCCAGTGGTAGGTAGGGGAGGGGGATGCAAGGGCCTAAGTTGTCTCTCAAAACCAGGGGCTGCCTGGGTCTCTCAGAGAGAGGTGAGTGGGGTGGGGTTTTGAGCAGAATATTCAAGCAACATTTATCAGCCATTTCTGAACTACTTTAGACCAGGAGTGGGACAGAGGTCTGAGATTTCCAGAAGCTGGTCCCAAATAGAGCAGGGGCAGCCTGCGGCATGTTCTCAGCTCAGGCCTTGGCTTCCCAGGTGCCACTCCACTTTGTACTTGTCCCAGGATACTGACAGGTAGCAGGAAATAGAGAGTTTGTGCTGGAGGTGCTGGCCCCTTCTCCTGTTCCCCCAAGGACTTCTGTCCTCACTGCAGTGTCTGCCCATGGTAGGCCTAGCCCTCCCATTGCTATGGAGACTCTGGCCTGTTCAAGGAGGGGGAGCGGGTGTGGCCAATGCAGGAGGGTGGGGAGGGTGGCCTCAGTCCTCTCTGAGCTGCTGGTACTTCGGCCCTACTGATTCTCAGAGGGGCACAGGTAGGCAGCACGATATAGCATTGGCCATCTCAAGACTTACATTTGAGCCTTGTCGAGAGGATGCTGCTTCTGAGGGTGTCTGTCTTAACACTTGCCCTGCCCTCCAGCTCCCCTCCCCTAGTAGCACAGATCTTTTGGGAAGTGATGTCGGGACTCCCAGCAGTCCTGGAGGCTCTTGCCTCGGCCATACCTATAATAAAGGGAGGTGGGTTGGCATCTCTCACTCTCAGAAGTGGGTCCAAAGGAGCCCCTGTGTGTTCGGCTGTGCTGGCAAAAGGAAGGGGGTGGAGGGAGTGACCTGCCAGTCTGGCCTTGCTCAGGGTCGACACAGGGAAGATAGGGTCACAGGGTGGAACTGGTCTTGGACATGCTTCTATTCTACTTTGAACTATCTCTCTGCCTCGGTTACCTCTCTCACCCAGGTTAATGAGCACCTCTGAAGAGGTGTGGAGAGCAGAGTCTAATGTCCAGCCTGGGGTTGGTGTTTAGAAGGTCTGTTAAGGAGTACGCAGAACCCAGGGAGCCGTTGGGTGCAGGGGTGGGGGGGCAGAGAGCAGCAGGGGGTCCCCTGGTGTCAGGCATCCCTCTTCACCCTGCTTCATGGGAGGCTCTCGACCTCAGCCAGTCCCCGGGACTGGGGTGCTAGGGGACGTTCTCTTCTCGGAACAGCCCTGCTGTTTTCCAATGGGCTTTGTCCCTTCCTGGGTGTTGTCCTCCCTTCTTGCTTCCTTTCCTGCCCTTCCCACCCTAGGGCAGGGTGTAATCACAGGGCTGCTGTGTCTGGTGGTAGGCTGGTCAGCGGCCCTGTTTATGGGGAGGCTGGGCTCCCAGCCCTCTGCCGCCCCACCTCTTGGCTTCCCAAGCACTGCTGTGCTCATGGGGTTTGACTTGTGATCTCCAGAGCAGGCTGATTGAGGTCGTGCTGCCCCAACGGGCCATGTCACCTCATGGAGGAGGGTCCAGGAGCTCAGCCTCCATCTGCCCTTGGTCCCTGTGGTCTGGCTCCAGTTTGGAGGAGACCTTGATGCTCCTGGCTGCCCAGGTGGGGGTTGACTGGGTGTGTGCATGTGTCCACCACAGCAGCATGAGGCTGCACTACCTCTGCCTTAGCTCAGATTCTGCCCATGTCGTCTGGTGTGAGCGATCCTAGTGGCAGACAAAGGAGCTGCATCCTGCCACTTGAAGTGTCCAGGAGGGCACCATCCTACCCCAACTCAGGGTTAGGCTTAGGCTATGTCAGTAGAGGTTCTGTGTCTGAGATCAGAGTGGGGAGGGGGTGGTCCCACAGTCCAGCCGCACTGGGAGGCTGGGTCCCCTTATGGACCCCTTATTTAAGACGAGTAGAACTCCCCAGGAGATGACCGGGGTTAAGGGCACAGGTCCCACAGCCCTGCGTAGAGGTGGTGGAAGACACTGGAGATACAAAAACTGGTGATGGGAAGGCGTGGGTTGCTTGCAGTGCTTCCAAATTCACAAGGGGCTGCATGCAGGAGACAGAGTGTGGCTGGGGGGCTTGGCTCCAAGCCCAGTGCTAAGGCCATGGTGTTCCCTTGGCCACTGCAGCTCAGGATGCCCGGGAACTGGGCTGAATAGCAAGGTCAGGTGGCCAGAGGGTAGGGGTACAGGCCTTGCCGGGGAGGAGGGAGGCAAGGCAGATTTATAGGAAGGTTGGTAGCTGCAGACGAACAGCCAAATTTGAATCCTGAGTCTGCTATGATCTGTCTGGGAAGTGTAGGCAAGTCCTGTCACTTATTTGTAACCTACCTGCTTGTTTGTAAACTGTCGGAAAAGGTTGTCTGACCCACCTAAGTGTCTTAGGGTAAGGAGTGTATAAACAGACAGGCCCTGTACTGGGAGAGTGACAGGTTGTGGGGCAGGCAGGCTGATGACAGACCAGCCTGGTCTCAGAGCCATAGCCCTTGGGTCCCCTCCTGCCAAGATAGTCAGATATATTCTGGCTGGAGAGAGCTTGGAATGAAAAGGGTCCCACTCCCTGGGGCCACCTCACACACCCTGGTGTTCACCATGTCATCTCTGTTGAGCAGGGCTGAGAATTACTGGTGGCGTGGACAGAACACCCGGACACTGTGTGTGGGACCCTTTCCTCGCAACGTGGTGACCTCCGTGGCTGGCCTTTCAGCCCAGGACATCAGCCAACCCCTGCAGAATAGCTTCATCCACACGGGACATGGCGACAGTGACCCCCGCCACTGCTGGGGCTTCCCCGACAAGATTGATGAGTGAGTGCATTTGGGGGTGGGGGTCACCTGTGGCTCCAGAGTCAGCAGCTCCTCCCTGGGTATGCAGGCTCTCACTGCCAAGGTCCTTGTCACAACAATAGGGCAGAGGGTCTCTTATTGCCCGAAAGCTGTTCCCTGTAGGCAGAACTGAGGTTAGGAGCTTCAGAGGATGGAGGCACACTTCTGTTTGGTGGAACCCCCCCAGAACACCGACCTTAGGAACATGGACTTGAGAACAGCCTCTGGAATGAGTTCAGCAGGAGGGTTTCTGTCATGCCCCCTAGTGTTTGTGTAGAGTCTGGGAGATGGAGCCTGCTGGGTCAAGCCCTGGGGTGTGCACAGGTGCCAGGGGGTGAGCTGGGGGCCCAGAGAAAGAGCTCCCTGTGGGGAAAGCCCAGGAGGAAGGTTAGGCAACACCCCCCGCCCCTGCGTGCTCACTCTCTACCTGGCAGGGGGTTCAGTCTCCTTTAAGTGAAAGGATGAGGTCACTGGGGACCTGTCCTCTGCGGAGGACACAGAGGAGAAGAATTAGTCACTTCCTGGGTGCCCTACCCCAGCGAGCCACCTGGCAGCTCCTCAGCCCAGGCTTCATGCCTCTCTGCTGGCCCCAGGAGGCTTCGAGGCAGCCCTTTCTCCTGACTTCTCCTGACATTCGGTTCTGCCCTGAGAGGCACAGTGAAGCAGGCCTGCCCTCTTGCCCCCACACACCAGAACCCGAAGCCCTGGGAGAGCAGCTGGCGTGAGCCAGCACGGGCCTGTGGGAATTGGGGCGAGGTGTGTAGACGCCCTCCAGAAGGTGGCCCGGCACCCTCTGCCCTGCTCCTGGCGTGCTGCGGCCAGCCCAGCCCCATTCCTCCAGGCTTTCATCAGCTCAGTGACTAAATCCCAAGGCCTGACAGTCAGCACAGGGTTTGAGAGGGTGAATCCGGAGCAGGGCAAGTGGCCCAGCCCCTCTCCCACCTGGCAGCGGGGCAGAAGGGTGCCTCCTACGCACCCCGACAGGGGAGCGGGCCCAGCAGGACAGGAGAGTGTGCCAGCAGGTGGCTGCTAGACATTGGGGTGCCATGGCGGTCATGGAGGGCCAGCTCTGCCTTTGTAGGGTATTGTTGGAGCCCCTTCAGTCCAAGCCTTTCACCCTGCAGTCAGTTCTGTCTCTGCCCTCTCTCCATGACACCCTCCCTGAGTACCGTCTTCGGGGAATTGCACATCCTGTGCTCCAGACCCAAGTCTGTGCGGGGCTTGGACAAGATGGTCCCCTACATGCACTCAGGGTTTTGTTCTCTGCCTGACCCCGGGCATCTCCTCCTGAGGTTCCCCACGACCGTCACCACTCCACACCCTTCCCCCAGCCCCCACCCTCTGACCCGGTTCTCTCCCCACAGACTGTACCTGGGAAACCCCATGGACCCTCCTGACCTGCTGAGCGTGGAACTGAGCACCTCCCAACCCACCCAACATCTAGGAAGGGTGAAAAGTAAGAGCCTGGCTCCCCAGTGCCCCCTAGTTCATCAGCTGCCCAGGAAAAGGCACTGTCTTGTGCAGGCACTCTGAGCTGGCTGTTCTGGCTCTGGGACAGTTGGGCCAGGGCTGCCGGGGGACAGCTGTGACCCGGCTCCGGCTGGGTGTGGGGTGGAAGATGAGAAGCAGCTGTATCCGCCGAGGTGGGCATCCTCGGCCGTCCTGTGTTGGCCTGCCCACCTCAGCTTCCCTCCTCCCTCCTTCCCGCCGTGCTCAGATCCTGGCTTTCCTCACCCCCCCCTAATCCTGCTGTCCTCTCCCAAGCCAAAACCACCCCACAGGCTTCATGTTGGCCAGGAGCCTCATCCATCTCCCGGATCCTGTGCCTGTTGTTCCGGAACCCGTTTTTCCCCATCCTGCCACCCCATTGCTTCCCATTGCTCTTGGGTGTGTATGTCCACTCACTCCTATTCACTGCCCTCTCTCTGTCTCTCTCCACACTCTGCCCTCTTGTCTGGCTGTCTTCCCTTCCCCCCGTCCTCTGTCTCTCCCGCTCTGTCCCCTCTACTCTCCGCATGGCCTTTCTTGCAGGGGAGCCTCCACCTCGCCCACCTCAGCCTGCCATCTTCGCTCAGAGTAAGTGGGGCTGCTCTCGATGCCTTGGCCCCTGCCCCTGCCCCCTCTCTCCTCTCATTCCTCCTCTCCTTCTGAAAGGTACAGAGCCCTGGTGGGCTGGCTGGGCGGGAGGGGAGGTGGGATGTGTGCTGTGAGCTCATGCCGCTGACCTGGCCCAGCATGCCTGCCTCTCCCCCGCCTTGCAAACACCTGGGCTCCTGGAGCAATTGTGTGGTCCTGGTCCCCCCTCTCCACCGTCACCTGGCCCTGCTTCACTCCCTTTGGGGCCTGCAGGGGCTGTGTCTGGGCTTTCATGGTGGCTAGTCAGGAGCTCTGTGCTCTTCCAAGGACAGCTCCTGTTGCCCTTAATGGTGGAGGATTGCCCATAGCCCGCTGCCTGCACTAGTGGTGTGCTGTGTGCCATAACGGAGTGGGGACAAGGGATTACCAACCAGGCCCAGGAGCCCGGGATACCTGGGGTCTCGTGTGTTGGGGTATTAGGCAGGTGTGGGGTGTTGCTTGCTCTAGCTGAGATGGAGGCAGGGGCTCATTAGCCTGTGTGGAGAGCTCATGGCGTCCAGAGCAGGTCCTGTCCTCCCGTGTGAATAGGGTTGGTGTGCCTTGAGAATTTTGGCAGCTGAGGGCTAACCTCTGGGGGCATTAGGAGTGGGGAGTTGGTGGAAGACACTTGTCTTTCTTCCCGTCCCCCTGACACTGCCTTCTCGTTAGGATCTCCCTCTCTATCCTAGAGCCAACCTACGACCCAGTGAGTGAGGACCAGGACCCTCTGTCCAGCGACTTCAAGAGGCTGGGCCTCCGGAAACCAGGCCTGACCCGTGGGCTGTGGCTGGCGAAGCCCTCAGCTCGGGTGCCGGGCACCAAGGCAGGGCGTGGCGGCGGGAGCGAGGTCACACTCATTGACTTCGGCGAGGAGCCCGTCATCCCCGCCCCCCGGCCCTGTGCACCCTCACTGGCACAGCTGGCCATGGATGCCTGCTCCTTGCTGGACAAGACTCCACCACAGAGCCCCACTCGGGCACTGCCCCGGCCCCTGCATCCCACACCTGTGGTGGACTGGGATGCCCGCCCGCTGCCCCCGCCTCCTGCCTATGACGATGTGGCCCAGGATGAGGACGACTTTGAAGTCTGCTCCATCAACAGCACCCTGGTGGCTGCAGGGGTCTGTGCTGGGCCCAGCCAGGGTGAAACCAATTATGCCTTTGTGCCTGAGCAGGCGCAGCTCCTCCCTCCCCTGGAGGACAATCTGTTCCTCCCACCCCAGGGTGGGAGCAAGCCGCCCAGCTCGGCCCAGACCGCACAGATCTTCCAGGCGCTGCAGCAGGAGTGCATGCGGCAGCTGCGGGTCCCGGCTGGCTCCCTGGTCCCTTCACCTGGCCCAGCCCCAGCGGGTGAGGACAAGCCCCAGGTGCCCCCCCGGGTGCCCATCCCCCCGAGGCCCACTCGCCCACGCGGTGAGCTGTCACCAGCCCCCTCAGGTGAGGAGGAGATAGGGCGGTGGCCTGGACCTGCCTCCCCTCCCCGGGTGCCTCCCCGGGAGCCCCTGTCCCCTCAAGGCTCGAGGACCCCTAGCCCCCTGGTACCACCTGGAAGCTCCCCGCTGCCGCCCCGGCTCTCAAGCTCACCTGGGAAGACCATGCCCACCACCCAGAGCTTTGCCTCAGACCCCAAATATGCTACACCACAAGTGATCCAGGCACCCGGCCCACGGGCTGGTCCCTGCATCCTACCCATCGTCCGTGATGGCAAGAAGGTCAGCAACACCCACTATTACCTGCTGCCTGAGCGCCCACCCTACCTGGAACGCTACCAGCGCTTCCTGCGTGAGGCCCAAAGCCCTGAAGAGCCGGCCCCCTTGCCTGTGCCCCTGCTGCTGCCCCCACCCAGCACCCCAGCCCCTGCCGCCCCCACTGCCACTGTTCGACCAATGCCCCAGGCTGCCCCAGACCCCAAGGCCAACTTCTCCACCAACAACAGTAACCCAGGGGTCCGGCCACCAGCCCTGAGGGCCACTGCACGGCTGCCACAGAGGGGCTGCCCTGGGGACGGGCCAGAGGCTGGACGACCAACAGACAAGATCCAGATGGTGAGTACCGGGCCTGGCTGCTGGTTGGAGGGGCGGGGGCCCAAGGGCCCGGGAGGAATGGGCCCAAGTGGTGCTGATGGGTAGGTGGGTGGGTGTGCCCAGCTGCAGGCCATGGTGCATGGGGTGACCACAGAGGAGTGCCAGGCGGCCCTGCAGAGTCACAGCTGGAGCGTGCAGAGGGCTGCCCAGTATCTGAAGGTACCACCACCTCCTGCCCACTCTGGCTTTCAGGGACCCTGAAGACTGGTTCTGCCGCTCTCACCTCCTTTTGCCCCTCCCTACCATCCTGCCTCTGGCTCTCCTCTGCCCCTACCCTGGCCGGTGCCCTTCAGCCCCAGTGTGTCCCATGGCACCACCCTCTGCTCCTCAGGTGGAGCAGCTCTTTGGGTTGGGTCTGCGGCCGCGAAGCGAGTGCCACAAGGTGCTGGAGATGTGTGACTGGAACCTGGAGCAGGCAGGCTGCCACCTCCTGGGCTCCTGCGGCCCCGCCCACCACAAGTGAGTGAGCCCCTCGGGGAGCATACCCCCCTAGAAGAGAGCCCCACGCCTCCAGGGCCTCGCAGGGCCTCGCAGGGCCAGGAGACACAGGGCTGCCCAGCTGGGAGGAGGGAAGGCAGCCCCCACCCTGGGATGCAGGCAGTTTCTGGGTGAAAACAGTTTCTCCTCAGTGCATTTAGACTTTGTAGCCACTTGGTGCAAAAGAACTAATAAGTAAAGAGAGAGCACTGGAGCCTCTCCCCTTGTGGGGGCTTGCTTCCTAACCCCACACAGCACCCTTGAGCCTGCGTCAGGGAGCAGCAGTTTAGGGCTCAGTGATTTCAACATATTTCTCACCTCTCCATTTCATATTTCAGTTTAAAGTTTTAATGCCATTTTAATGGAACGCTTAACCAAAAATAATCCCATTACTTTCCTGTTAAAAATGTATATGTGGACATGTAACAAATGATACAAATGATCTGTAGTATAAATGTAAATATATACATCATAAATGAGAATTGTATCAAGTCAGAGGTGGAGATATGGGTAGATCCCAGCATTGTCCTCGGAGGGACGCTGGTGGGTGGGGGGTTTTGGAGCTGGTGGGCCCTGGCAGCAGATAGCTGGAATTAGAGCCCAGCCTTCCGCTCAGGGACGGAGTCAGCTTGGGCATGTTTCCCGACCTCTTCAGCCTTATCTGTAAAACGTGTACTAATGAGGGCCTGACTGGTTCAGTCAGTAGAGAGTACGATCTCGGGGTCGTGAGTTTTAGCTCCACATTGGGAGTAGAGATAACTTAGGGGGAAAAAAAAATCTGTACAAATGACAGTATCTACCTCATAGAAATGACTAGAAGAAACGAGGGATGCATCTGTCAAATCACACAGCAAGCGTCTGGCACATGGGACACCATCACCTAGTGTCAGCTGTTAACTTGTGGTGATTCTTACTAATTTGCATCCAAAGAAACTTAGGCTTTACCGTGCCTATTGCCCTCTGATAGTCTAATACTCAGTAGTGCTGTTCTCTCTTTTTTTTTAATTAAAGAGAAAAAGGCATCCCAGGATGGTAAGTTCCAAAATCATTGCTGACTTTTCAACCGATTAGCCCACCATCAAGAGGCCCTCTTGTGCCCACGCACTCTAGACACTCTGTTGAATCAGCCCCTGTATTGATAGAGGGGCTTTCTCGTTGTTTCCTGTCCTTTAGGCGCTGAGATGTCTGAAGAGCCAGAGGGTCTGCCCTGAAGGAATCACTTGAGCCTGTCCATCTGACAAGGGTGGGGAGAAGACCTGCCCAGGCCTGGAGGACCTGCTGCCACTTGCCGTGGCAGAGCAAAGCCAAGGCAGCAGGAGACTGGGAGCCCCGCCTTGCTGTCCCTCCCTCACCCAGTGCTGTCCCTGCAACTTTGGATCAGCTCTTGGTGCCCTTAGCCAAGGGGTGGGAAGGAACCCCATGAAGGCAGGCCTGGTGGCCGCCTCAGCAGGCCCTGCAGCTGACCTGCTTCTGGCTCCAGCCCCTGGTTGGGCCTGTGGCCGGAGTGTGTTTCCATGCTCTGCCGGTGGGGAAGCCGGGCTTGACTCGT
Source organism: Panthera onca (assembly GCF_046562875.1). Lineage (NCBI taxonomy): Eukaryota > Metazoa > Chordata > Mammalia > Carnivora > Felidae > Panthera > Panthera onca. The sequence goes on along the minus strand of NC_138347.1, from coordinate 71,591,594 downwards.
GCAGGGAGGATGTGTTGGCCACACAGAAAGGTGGACCAGCACCCAGCAAGCCCTCCCCAGGGTAGGGCCCTTCTCCAGGGATCCCCTGGAGGGCAGTTAGGGTGTCGGAGAGAATGTGACTTGTGGCCTCACCATGGATATGTTATGGGACTAGGCTGGTCTTAGGATCTTGTGCCTGGAAATAGCCCTGAGTGGCTCAGGAAGCAGAGCGAGGGTGCCAGATTGTGTCTGGCAGGGACCAGGGCCCAAGGCCCCAGGGTTGGAAGGAGACCAAGGGGGCAGCTGCCCTGGAGGGATACCAGTGCTTCCTCTTTGACCCAGCTCCTCCCCTGTGCTGTTCTGTGTTTTCCTACCAGCCTGTGTCGCCAAAGTTGCTGCCCCAGCTATGGATACCTGCTTCTTCCAGAGAAATAAAGTTAGTTTCTATTTTATGTTACTTACTTGTGACTGTCTGTTTCTTTGACTCTTGGTCAGCAGCCTGAGGCCCTGGGGCTTCCCAGGCCACCACCATCTGTCCAGGGTGGCAGTCCTCCTGGTGCCACCTGTGGACAGAGGGAGGAAGTGCGGGCCCCGGGTGACCCTGGCAGAGGGGCAGAGCCCCTGCTGATGTAGTCACTGACTCTGTCTCCATGGTTTTGCTCGAGAGTTCTATAAGGCCATATATACTGCAGGAGAGAGCATGTACGATAACTCACCTAGTTAGAGCTAAGCCAGAACCTTTAGTAATGGAGGAAAGCTTCAATATGTATTTTGTTTTTCTGAATATTTCATATGGTTCAAAATTCAAAAGGTGTTGAAGAGTCCTCAGTGAAGTCTACTGCCCCAGCCGCCACCTCCCCTCCCCAGAGGCTGCCTTCTTGTCTGGTTTTTTTCACAGTACATTCTGAAGGGTTCCATGGCCATACTGAAAGAGTGTCCCCATTCTTGTTCAGGGGTGCCTGGGTGTGTGGATGTACCATAGTCTGCTTAACCAGGCCCCTTGGGCTGTTTCCAGTCCTTTGCAATTATAACCGTTGATGCAATAAATGGCGTATATGGATTATTTTGCACCTGCAGGTCAGTCTGAAGGATGAGTTCCCAGGAGTGGAACTCCTGAGTCCAAGAGTTTGTGCAGTAGTGATGGGTGTTGCTGAATTGCTCTCCACAGAGGAGCTCATTCCAGCAGCCACAGCCACCAGCGTGTGAGAGCTCTCTCCATGTGTTCCAGAGCTTTCTGATTTTGGCCAGTGGGATGGGTTTCTGTAGTTTTTGCATTTCCCCAATGGGTGAATAAACATTATAAAAAGTGATTTGGGCCATTTATATTTCCTTTTCTGTCAACTGCCTATTAATACCCTTGGCCCATTTAAATTTTTTTTTTTTTAACGTTTGCTTATTTTTGAGTGAGAGAGAGAGAGCATGAGCAGGGAAGGGGTAGAAGGAGAGGGAGACACAGAATCCGAAGGAGGCTCCAGGCTCTGAGCTGTCAGCACAGAGCCTGACGCGGGGCTCAAACTCACAAACCGCGAGATCATGACCTGAGCAGAAGTCAGATGCTTAACTGACTGAGCCACCCAGGCACCCCTGGCCCATTTTACAAAGTAAGTGATTAGTCTGTTACTGGTTCTTAGGAAGTGACTGGATGAAGGGAATTAGCTCTTTGAGCTTTACCATGTGATCTGAACTTTAGGAAGACAGCTAAATCATGAGAGGGGAAGCTGATGGTTTAGTTTATTAAAAACCACACAAAGGCCATTTAGGATGGGCCTGGGTGCTGTCTATGTGTTTGCTGTTCGAGGCTGGACTGCTTGGTGGGCCCTCAGGCCTGGGAGGTCTGGGCCTTCAGATCCAGACATGTTCTGAATACCCTGTGTACTAAGTTAAGAATTCAATTATATTTTACTGCAATTTAAAAATATTTAGTCAAGAGGTGCCTGGGCGGCTCAGTCAGTTAAGCATCTGACTCTTGATTTCAGCTCAGGTCATGATCACGCAGTTCGTGAGATTGAGCCCCATATTGGGCTCTGCACGGACAGCTGACAGCATGGAACCTGCTTGGGATTCTCTCTCTCTCCCTCTCTCTCTGCCCCTCCTCAGCATGCAATCTGTCTCAAAATAAGCATTTTTAAAAAATAAATAAAAATATTTAATCAAAATATATCACCCAAAAGAAAACATTAGTATGGTTAACTTTGGACTTTGCTGTTAGACCTGGATTCCATTCTCAGTTCTGTTTGATCTTGGAGAAGTTACTTAACCTTTCTCAGCCTATAATCTGGGGGACAGTAATCCTTGCTTTTTAGAATGGTGGTGTGGATTAAATGAGATTGCACAGGTAAAGTATTTTGCCTAGTGCATGGGCCATGATACGTACCCAATAAACTATAATCATTATACATTTTATTTTTTCATGTTGCTATCAATCAATAGCTTACATTCACACTGACCACATCTCTTTGCGTGCAATTGTCTTCTCTTCCCATTTCCCCTTAATTTCACTTTATTTTTTTGAAATAATTTCCTTTTGCTACAAAGTCATTCCTTTTTTATAGATCATGGACATTTTCCGTTTTTTTTTTTTTTAATTTTTTTTTTAAACGTTTATTTATTTTTGAGAGAGAGAGAATGAACAGGGGAGGGGCAGAGAGAGAGGGAGACACAGAATCTGAAACAGGCTCCAGGCTCTGAGCTGTCAGCACAGAGCCCAACGCAGGGCTCGAACTCACGGACTGTGAGATCATGACCTGAGCCGAAGTCGGACGCTTAACCGACCAAGCCACCCAGGCGCCCTGATCATGGACATTTTCAACTCCCATTTTTTTTAAATGCTGTTTTTCGGTAAATGATGGCAGAGCTAGTACATTTTAGATATTTTGCAAGGGTGACACCAAAGGATCTGGGGGCTCCTCAGAGGATTGGGAAACCCCATATACTTTTCTTGCCAGATACATAGCGCCTAAATCCTAGGGGCTTCCTGCTGTTTTTCTCACTTCTAACCAGCCTGCCAGTTCTTACGAGCATCTCCTGGGTTTGTTGAAAAGATCTTAAAGGAGGATGTTGAGAAAGCTGGCCCAGGTTCGTTTGCCAACAAGGAGAATCAATAAATCAGCAAAAATTCACTGGGTATCTTACTGAGTCAAGCCCTGAAGAGGGAATACAAGCTGAACAGTCTGTCCACAGGACTGTGACATTATAGCAAGGTGATAAGTGCTCTAAGATCACAATGTGCCCGATGCCTTGGGAGCAAAGGAGGTGGCTCCCTGGAGTAGGTGACCTTGTGCTGACTTGATGGGGAAGAATAGGCATATGTCAGGAAGGTGAGGGGGCGTGCAAATATTGCAGGTGGAGGGACTTATGTAAATGCTCAAGTTTGGTAAGGCTGGAGGCCATCCTTTGGTTGTGTATTTGGGATGAGTTGGAGGTAGCTTTTATGTGATCCTGACTCTGGTGGAGTGAGGCAGTCCTGGATCATGAAGCCGCTGGTGTGATACCCGGAGGCCTTTTGACCTTGTAGATGAGGGGAGACAGCAGAGAATAAGCAGAGCAACGTAAGTCTATGTTTTTAAGAAGAGAGCTCTGCTGAAAAGTGGCTCACTGCTCCACTTTAACCATGAGTGGAAGAAAGATCTAGTAGATGTGTCTCACTGCACACTGGGAACACAAATGTGTTCTTAATTTGAAGCAAATGAATTTTACAGAAATTTGACCTTGGGGAATGGAACGACCTCCAACTCTGGAATCCTTGACTAGAGCAAGGGTTCCCAAAGGCCAAGCCAGTGCCAGTGGTGGTCTCGGGTCAAGTTTTGGTCTGAGTTGAAATGGTAAGAATATGAACCATATGACAGTTTTTCTTAAAAGGTATTCAAGTTCAAAGTCTGCCTTTGTTCTGAGATTTTTGTCTTCCTGCATTTTTGGTATTGAAATGGCTATTTTTGTCTGGTGATGACAGTGATACTGGCAGGTGACAGATTTGTCGCCCTGCCCTTATGTGGTGATGCTATATCAGCACACACTCTCCAGCAATTATTGTAAGGATCCCTGAAATCTAGCCTCAGAACCGCGGGACAAAAGTGCTTTTGTGTTACGCAGCACCACCTATTGGCCAAAGAAGACATTGCAATCAGGCTAAATTTCAGATGACAGAGAGAGAAGATTGTGTGAAAGTCATTGCCCAATAAATACATTAAATCCAAAAGCTGCTGGCCCAGGTCCATGGGTGCTAAAAGGGACTCGTCCCAGGGAAGCTGGGAGGGGAGGTAACTGGTTCTCCCACCATCTGGAGCCAAATGGAAGCCAGCTAGGATTTAATGGCGGGAAAAGGGACTGGCTCTGAAGACCACCCCTAAACCTAGGAAAGAAACCTAGGTTCTTCCTAGGAAGAAGCCTAGGAAAGAAACCTAGGGGCTCCCTGGGGGGATGCTGTGGGCTGAGGAAGTGCATGCAGTCATTCACCAGTGAAAAGTCCTGGGATGACACAAGTGCCCTTTGGGAAGCCCCAGCCACTACTATATATATATATATATATATATATATATATATATATACACTATATATACTATATATACTATATATATATATACACTATATACTATATATATATACTATATAGTTATATATATATACAGTATATATAGTTATATATATAGTATATATATATAGTATATACTATATATACTGTATATATATAACTATATAGTGTATATATATATATATATATAGTAAATATATATATATATATTTAAATGTTTTTATGATTGCCACACATGCTCATTGTTCATGGAACATTCAGAAAAGCACTGTGAGAAAATTAAAATTACCCAGAAAGGCACTTGGAATTTTGTTATATTTTCTTTGAGTTTCTTTCCTGTGCGTGTATGTTGTGTGTATTACAGTTTCATAAAGGCCATCCTGCTTATACTGTTTTGTAACCCCTTTTTACTTAATATTTTATACCACAGGAAGTTTTCTATATCTTGAAACTCATTTTCTCAAGGGACATTAAAACGCAGCATAGTTTTCATTCTATAGAAATGAAATGCAGACATCGTTATTTAACACCTTGTTAACATTTTTATTTTGCAGCAAATTATTTTAACAAATACTGCTAAATGACTTTTCAGAAAGATTTGTCTCTTTTATTAAAACAAAGTATATGTGTTATTAAAGAGAGGACTTGTATTTTGGAGATAACGTTTTAAAATATTTCTGAATGAAGTCATCTGTTGAGGAAATGGATGGTTGGAGGAAATGGGACACGGGTTGATAATTGTTGAAGCTGATGATGGAGTATGAGGGCTTATTGTAGTCCTCAAGATGAGGGATGTTCCTTTCCACAATAAAAAGCTCAGCAAAAATGCACGCGTTCTCCAGCTAGGGACATTCCCACTGGTCCAGCCGTCTTCTCTGAAGTCGCCCCTTGGATGTTTCTTTGTTTCCGTTGACACAAGGCAGACCCCAGGGATGCGTAACTTCCACCTTTGTGGCTCTGGCACAGAGTGTTCAGAACCTCCTTCTCTTGCTAGCTTTTGCAAGGTAGAGTCAAGGTGGAGTTTTACAAACCACAGAGCCAAATCCTGAGGGAAATATCTCCAGTCCTGTCACCAGCCTTGTCACAGACCCCATCCCGTGTGTTCACCCTTTATCCTGAGGCCTTGCTACTAAAAGGGCTGCACGAGGTCCATCCACATCAGCATCACCTGGGAACCTGTTGGAAATGCAGAACCTGAGCCCTATCCTGGACCTACTGAACTAGAATCTTTGTTCTACCAAGATTCCCAGGAGGGGCACAGAAACGGTCAAGTGTGTGAAGCCTTCAACTAAGGCAGCCCTGCTCTAATCCCAAAGAGCTGGTGGGCCTTGGGAGGCCCCGCCTGGCTGCCAGGAGCCCCTGGTCCCTGTAGGCAGGGCTGTGCTACCTGTGCCCCCTCCCATGACCCATCACCCAGCCTAACTGCCCTTTTTTGAATAAATAATTCACTTAAAACTATATGCAAGGAATTTAGTTGCCAAGTATTATCGTAAATAATTGGAAACCATCAAAATGTACCATCATAGGGGATTGGTTAAATATAACTGTTTCATCCACAGAATGGGAAATAGCACCACAAATCAAAGAATCCTTAAAAAGACCATTTGATTAATAATATTAAAATCAATTATTTTGAGATATGAGATTGTGGCTTTTTTTTAACTTCTACATTATGTTCTGCAAAATGGCTTCCTATTAGTTTTTTTTTTTTCAATTATTTTGGTGGTAAAATACACATATCGTAAAACTTATGCTTTTTTTTTTTTTAACTAGCTCATCCTAATGAGCATGAAGTGGTATCTCATGGTTTTGATTTGCATTTTCCTAATGATTAGTGATGTGGAACATCTTTTCCTGTGCTTGTTGCTTATTTGTCTCCCTTCCATTTTTTAATTGGGTTGTTTGTATTTTGTTGTCCTAATTGCCCTTTTGCCAGACACCATGACCTATGCCCCATCTCTCACCATCTGGTTTCACTGGCCTTGGGAATACTGCTTTCTGCCTTTCTCCTCTCTGCAAGCACGTGACGTGGGCTTGGTTCTCCCTCCATACGCACAAGCACCTTCTGTCGTGGCTGTTCCTTTTTTTGAGGGAATTATCAGCCTGTTCTTGGAGGAGCAGCACCATGCATGTGTCTCTCGGAGTCCCCATATCTAGCCTGGATCTACACCTGTCCAGAGACCGCTCGCAGTCCTGCTGATGGTCTCCAGCCCTTGTGAAATGCCACCGCCCCCACGGCTGTCTGTCCCAGCCCCTCCAAGTTCGGCTGCTCTTGTGCACGCGTGCATGGCTAGCAGCTGCCCAGTGGTTGTTCACGGCGGTCCTGCCAGCTGCGAGCTGCCCTCTGGAGCAGTAACTAGGTTCTGTGGGCTCACAGTGAGCGAGGGGCAGGGCCAAGTTAGAAGGAGCAAAGATCAAAAATCACAGAAGCACTCGTGTAGTAGAAAATGGTGCCTGGACCTGGGTTCAGGGAGGCAGGGGAGAGCCCAGAGAAGAGTTGGAAAGGTGACCTCAGGGGATGGTTTTGTCTCTATGATTAGGTTTTAAGCTCTAGAGAGCAGACTTGTATCTTATTCCTCCCTAGGTGCTCTAGGAAAGTGTGTCAATTACTTGCTTTCATTGTTTTCCAGGTTAGCATTTCTATTTCATTTCCCTGCCTCACTCCTTCTTCCCTTCCTCTCTTCCTTTCCTCCCTCCCTCCTTCCTCACTCCCCATTGGAACTGAGTGGCTTCCTTTGTGTACCTAGGATACATTAATTGTATGACATGAGGTCTGATGGTGGCAAATTGCTGGCTCCGGGTCCCTTTCTCCCCTGCCAGCACTAGATGGCCACGTGGGGCAGTGAGCACCCCTCTGTCCTGTCAAGGGCAGGCCTTGTTGGCCTGTTGGCTGCCCACCTCTCTCACTTACCTGCTTCCCCTTAGAACCTCAGGAAGGTTCTGGCCATGGAGGTAAGGGAGAGCTGGTCAGGAAGGATGGCCGAGCTGCAGAAAATCCACATCTGGCCCATGTTTTGGAGGAACGGTTTGGCTGCCGAAAGCCCTGGGGTTCTGAGCACTATGTCATGTCTGATGGTCACCCTGTTTTCCCTACAGCCCAACCCACAGGTGAGAAGGCTAACAGTTTTCTCCAATGCTCACTTATTTTTGTCTCAGTTGCACAGCTCCCGTTTGGAATAATTCTCATTTTCAACTCCTTTATGTCTCTACTAGGTATTTGGAAATTTCAAGGATCAACTATTTCCACATATGTCATCCAACCAACTTATTCAAACAACATTTGCCTGCATTCCTGCCGGAGGTACAGTCAGAAGCAAAACGGGGATAGGCTCCCGGGCTTGGCATTTGCTTAACGCCAGACAAGCTATTGTTCCAGCTACGTCCCCTACCAAAGAAAAGGAGTGTTTTTTTTTTTTTTCTTCCCAAATAAAACATTTCCTTCTTTGCCAAAAGGACATTCTCATTTTAGAGTTTCTGGAACACCAAAATAAAAAATAATAAAAAAAAATAATAATAAATAAAGTCTTTAGCTCAAGTGTAGTCTGACACTTGAATATACAACCACCATGTAACATCTTGGTTTTGTCTTTTTCTCCCCCCACTGCGTTCACGTCGTGGTACATTCATAAGCACAATCCACTGAGTACATGTGCCAAAATGTCCTTCTTAGTCGTTCCCCTTTGGGCGGGCATACAAGTACTTCCCATTTTCCTTCTGTAGTTCTTATTGCCAAAGCTAACTGTTAAATCTATTACTATTTAATCCACTTCACTTGGTGCTTAACGTTTCATCTGGTGTATTCCAAAATACACTTACAAAATAATTACCCGTCATGACCTGAGCCGAAATCAAGAGTCAGACGCTTAACAGACTGAGCCACCAGGCACCCCTCATCATGCTATTCTAGCTAAGTATTTATTAAGCACATCTACACCTAAGAACTTTTTTTCCTTGAATGGTACACATTTTGGCAAAAATGAAGCCCTTAATGAAACTTCAGGAAGCCTTATTGTACTTAATTCCCCTTAGATATAGACACCTCAGGAAAGTGGGTATTTCTGCCCCTGGTTGTATGATCTTAGCCAAGTCCCTGTCCTTCCCTGGGCCTGAAATTCATGGGCCATAAGGGAGCGGGTTGGAGGAGGGCCCTCACCAGCCTGCCAGGCCCAAGATCCAGTGTTCTGTCCCAGGGAGGAGAAGCTGATGCTTTCGCTCTGCCCACTGCACTCCTCACCCTTGTCTCTCTCGTCTTCCCTAAGGGGCCGGGGTCACAGACAGAAGCCCTGGTGAGGCCCCAGGCTGCCATTCCTGTGCAACCTCATTCCGATCTTTTAATCTCTCGGGAGCATCGGTTTCCTCATCTTGAAATGGGAGTGAGCAGTTTTGAAGCCATACATGTGTCAGGGCTTCTGGCGTGGCAGTGAGGTTTTATTACCCGTTACCTTTTGCTTCTCCCCCAAAGCCCAAGCTGGAGGTGAGTCCTTAGCTTCCCAGATCCCCTTTTGTGCCTCCCGCTGTGTGCAGGGCATTATGAAGAGAAAGGAGAACCACAGTCCTTTCCCGGTAGGGAGCTTACACGTGGGTGGGGAGGCCGACTCACAGAGGAGGTGGGTAAGCAAACACGTAAGGCTAGGCTGGAAGGCACAGCCGAGTTCTGAGATAGGAGCTGGTGTGGATGGGCCAGGAAGTTCTGGGAAGACTCACACATAAGTAGGCCACACGATATGCACATATGCACACATATGCAGCCGCACGAACGGTTCCGGGATCAAAGCCGCTTGGTAGGGTGCTGGCCTTAGTGCCTCTACCCTAGTCTGCCAAATCTGAGGAGCATGAGGCACTGCCTGTGGAACTCCACGGCTTGTGGCCCATTCTGATGTTACGCCCCTCCAGTGAATTTTTTATTTAGGTTATTGTATTTTTCACTTCTGTAATTTCCATTTGGTTCTTTTAATTTTTTATTTCTCTCCTGAAATTATCTTTTTATTCAGGTCAAGAGTGTTTGTTGTTATTTCTTAAAACAAATTTTTAAAAAATGTTTATTCATGTTTGAGAGAGAGAGAGTTGGAGAGGTGCAGAGAGAGAAGGAGACACAGAATCCGAGGCAGGCTCCAGGCTGTGAGCTGTCAGCACAGAGTCCGATGCAGGGCTTGAATTCATGATCTGTGAGATCACGACCTGAGCTAAAGTCAGATGCTTAACCAACTGAGCCACCCAGGTGCCTCTGTTTGTTGTCATTTCTTGGAGCATGGTTATAATAGCTGCTTTAAAGCCTCCTAGATAATTCCAACATCTGCCTCATCTTGGGATTGTCATCTCATTACCTTTTTCTCTGGGAGATGTTAAATTTTTTTAGTTCTTTGTATATGGAGTAGTTTTTGATCATGTGTAGACATTGTGAAAATTATGTTCTAAGACTCCAGTCTTGTTTAAAGTCTGTGGAGAATGTTGTTTTGTTTGTTTCAGCATGTCCTTGATTTAGGTAGGTTCAGGCCACGAGTTTCCTCACCTTCTGTAAGCTGTGTGGTTCCAGCGTCATCTGATTTTCAAGTCTTTGCTAGTGCTTCGTAGCACTATCCTGATCATCCCACGTACACATCACCTGGTGGCCAGTTTGGGACCTGGGTGGCCGTCTATCCCATAGTTCAGTGCCCAATGCCTTTGGAGTGTTGGTTAGGGTTGGATCCATGCCTGGGCAGCTTGGGGATGGGCCCAGGAATTCAACTACACCTTTATGGGGTTGATGTCTTGAGCCTCCTCCTCTTCACAATCAACTTGGCACTTTTTGGTTCTCACGGACCCCCCTTTCCGGTTCTCTGGCGTGACAGCCAACGCTTGAGTTTGCCTGCTCTACCATGCACTTCCCATGACTGCGGCTGCCTCTGACCAAGCAAAGAGAGAATGGAGAGAGAGGGGAAAGCGATGGGGGTTTCTCCCATCCTTCTGGGACCGAGCGTCTGGTCAGAGAGAGTCCCCTCCCTTGGAGCTTTAGTTGCCTATTCAGCTGTTGCTGCCGCTGCTAGCGCTTTCCTTCCCCAGCCCACCTGCCATCGTTTACTTTTCCGAGTCTCAAGTAGCAGGCCTCAGACCAGAACAGGGATCTGCCCCCAGGTTAGCACTCCTGAGGGTGTACAAGTAGGAGAAAGCCACAGGCCAATCAAGGATTGATCCTGGTCTAGAAAACTTACATTGGCCCTGTCACTTAATTAACATCAACCTGATGACCCCAGTCCTACCCAGCCACAAACTGCATCTCAGAGGCTAACACTATCTTCACGGAGCATTTACTAAACGGGAGGCACTTGCCTTATCTCATATAATACAATAGTCTCAAAAATTAGATTTTCTCAAAAATTGGATTTTATTGGTCCCATTATACAGACAAGAAAACTGAGACTCAGAAAGGTTAGGTGATTTTTTCCAAAGCCACGGAAAGAGATGGTATTAGAATCTAAATTCAGATCTGGGTTACACTAGCACCCACATAGCTGCCTGCTGCATAAGCACCCAGCATGGCCACCAAAGTGGATCCTGGGAAGCCAGTCACGAAGAGTCAGAGGACAGCTGAAGAAACCACGTGACTTCTTGGAACCTCTCCTAGTGCCCAGAGCATACCTGAGGGGATGAGATGGTGCATTCTGGCCTTCTGGGCAATCCCCTAAGAGAGTCCTTTTGTTGCCCTCTGCCCCTACTGATCAGGGTGACCATCCATACCAGTTTCTCTGGCACATTCCCATTTATGTCCATTGCTCCTAAGTATTGCTAATAGCAACGTTTTCACTCTCAAAAGCATCCCAGTATAGACCGTAGGTTATAACAGAGTCGCCCTACCATTGGGGGACACTTAGCCGTGCCTCTGGCCATATGTTCAGCCTTGTTCTCAGGAAAGAATAGGCACTAGCCCCTCCAGTTAAACCTCTGCATGGACCAGAAGGTGTTTCCCGATTCTTCCCTCAGCCTCTTCTTCTCCAGCCTGGGCAATCCCCAGAGGGCTTCTGGCAGGCTACAAACTGTTATGGAAAGGGCATGAGCCCAGACCTAGGCTCTCCACTTGCTGCCTCTGGCTAAACTGTTTGGTTTCCTTGAGTCTTAGTATCTTCATCCATAAAATGGACATAAGAAGACATATTTTGTGGTGGTTGTAAGGATTCGATGAAATAAAGAATGTAAAGCACTTGGCACAAACTTCAGGTTAGAGAAGTTGGAGAATAAGGAGGCAGAAGAGGATCTTGGGAGGGGGGTCACTGCTTCAGTGGAGCCCTAATTAGTGAGCAGTAATGTTGCTTAAACCCAGGTTCCCTGAACAAACACTAGGGTCTTAATAAGACTGCAATCGTGACTGTAATAGCTGTTGATGGTAGCTCCATTGTAACCGCAGAGAAAGAACCCGGCAAGTGATTCATCCTGAGTTAGCAATGCCCGACTGTGGGTGGCGACATTGTGGGTAACCTTTAGTTCTTCTTAAAATATGTATATTTTTAGTTTTTCAACTTTCTTTTTTTTTAAGTTTATTTATTTATTTTGAGAGAGAGAGAGAGAACATGAGTGGGGGGGGGAGAGAAAGAGAGAGAGAGAGAGAGAGAGAGAGAGAGAGAGAGAATTCCAAGTAGGTTCTATGCTCAGTGCAGAGCCCAATGTGGGGCTTGCTCCCATGACCCTGAGATCATGACCTGAGCCAAAATCAAGAATCAGATGCTCAACCGACTGAGCCACCCAGGCGCTCCAGCTTACCAGCACTCTAAATCATGTGTGTGTGTGTGCGTACATGTGTGTGCACAATTTTGTATTCAAAGGAAATCAAACATTATAGAAATAGACCCATCGTAATAATTGTGTTTATTAGTGAGTTAAAATTTACCTGAGGTTGATGGTTCCTGACAATCCAAATGGTCTATGGAGGAGCCCAGGTGGAAACCCAAATTCCTAGACTCTCAGAAAAATGCAGGAAAGTGTGTGCATGTTCATTTGCACAGATGGCTGCTCTGTTCTCCCATCTGGGCCCTTATCTGGTTGTCCTTGGGGTGCTTGGGGACTGAGACTAAGACTTAAGGACCCAGACTCAGGGAGAAAATAGGGATTGCCCCAAGGAGAGGCCAGCAGTAGCAAGGGTTGCTGTGGAAAGGCCTCTGGCTCGAGACCCTCCCTTTAGCTCCTTGCCTGGGCTCCAGTCTGGCATGTCTCTCCCAGAAATCAGTCAGTGAGGGTCTGGGTGGACCTAGTGGAGGGAAAGCTGCAGAGGGAAATTCCGAGGCCTAGAGTGGGTTTGGAGACCCCCACAAGGTGGCCTATGACTCACTGAGCAACAGGTACCCCAGTTTCACTAAAGGGAAGTGGTCCCCTATCCTCCCAAAATCATTGACATGACAGTCATCCTGCCCCGCAGTCATGCCCCATTGCCCGATGTGACCCCCCACTAGCACTTGACAACCACTGTGAGGGTCTGGGCACCCCCCCTTTCCTGGCCCAGCCCCTCAAGCATTTCAGTAAACACAGGGCTCAAACTGCAGCCTGAATGCATCCTGACCTGAGTCTACACTTTGCCAAAGCAGTGAGAGATGTCCCCAGATGGTCCTAGAATGCTGGGGACAGCTAAATAACATGTCTGTCAGGACACTGACAGAAGAGGAAGAGATTTGGGGTGACTTAATGGTTTTTATCTTATTACTATTGTTTTCTTGTCAAATTGTTTGCGTTGACTCAACGACCCCTCCCCCAGCTGTGAGTAGGGACCTCTCTCAGAGCTGTTTACCTCTTGTGGGGACAGCTAGTGCAAGGGGGCAGGGACTGAATTAGTCATTTTTGTTTTTCACACCTTTCGGTTCCGGCACTTAGTAAGAATTTAACAAATAAGTGAATGAGTGAATGAAAGGTTGGGCAAGAAATAATGTAAACTCTCCAGCGTCAGAGCAGAACTCTGGGAGAAGTTTTCCATGGGAGCTGAGGTTGACACACCTTCTCCTTGAGCTACCGACCTTAGCGTTACAGAAACAAAGTTTATTTTCTGTCCTTCATTCTGGGCCCCAGGCTGAAGAAGCCTCCCCTGTCTTGGATGTACCAGATTCATTGCAGAGGAGGGGGGTGGGAAACAGGACAAAGGTAAAAATCCTGGAGATTTTTACCTCAGAATGCATACACTCCATTTCCACCCCAGTGACAAGAAACACGTCCATGGCCTGGCCTGGCCTGGCCGAGCTTGGCAACCTGGGGCTCCAAGGGGTTGACGCCGTAGGGAGGGCAGGGAACACTTGGCGGATAAGAAAATCTCTCACAGGCCACCAGGTCCATCCTCCCCTCCCCCAACGAAACAACCTACACGTTCTGACCAGTCACGTTGCGGGCCACAGTCCTGGCTTTCTGGAGAATCTCCTCAGCAGTTTTAACTGATTTCTCTTCTCTGAGCCTTTTAAAACTTGGACAGATTTATTATTCCACTTATTTCTCCTTTACCAGCTTTTTTTTTAGTTACTCATTTTCATTTTGGTGGTTTCCATGTTTATTCTATCTAATGATCTCATTTGCTTCCTGCAGCTCTGTGCTTCCATCCGCGGTCATTGTCCTGTAGTATGAGAACTTCTTTTAATATTTCTTGTGGTGCAAGCTGGTTGGTGATACACTCTTTCTGCTGTTGAAAAGGGTCTTCTCATCTACTTTTTCCATATTTTCCTCCACATAGTGATCACAGTTGTTCTAAAGTCCTTGAATGATGTTGGGATCATCTGTGGGTCTACTTCTATTTGTCTACTTTTCCCCCATGTCAGTCACTTTGTGGGGGAGGCACTCTCTCTATGCCTGATGATTACTTTATGCTGAACAGTGTGTAGGGAAGACTAAGAGGCTTCAGATGGCATCTTTCATGAAGAAACGTTCCTACTTTGTTCAGTATCTAGGGTGCGATCAATCAGGGGCTGGGTCAGCACTGTTGCACGTTACTAGGTGGCCCTCTTGCTGTCCTAGAGGATCTGTGAGCTACTCAGTATCCTGTAATACATACATTTTCCTTTTAAAATTTTATTAATTTTTTAAAAATGCTTATTTGTTTTTGAGAGAGAGACAGAGCGTGGGCAGGGGAGGGGCAGAGAGAGAGGGAGACACAGAATCCGAAGCAGGCTCCAGGGTCCGAGCTGTCAGCACAGGGCCCGACGCAGGGCTCGAACCCATGAGATCATAACCCGAGCAGAAGTCGGACGCTTAACTGACTGAGCCGCCCAGGTGCCCCTAACACATGCCTTTTCTGTTTAAAGTAGCCAGAGGCAGTTTCTATGGTTAGTAATGAGAACCTGAGAGATGAAGCCCCAAGGACAAGAATCTGTTACATGCAGGCAGCCTGGATGGAGCAAGAAGAGAGGCTTTCACCATGAACTAGGCACCCACTGAATGCATGGGTTGTGGGTTGGGTGGTGGGCCACCTGGGGGGCAGATACAGGCCGAAAACTGAAAACTGGGACCACAGTCTCTAACCCCCTGGCACTTGCTAGAATGTAACCTCCACGGGGGCAGGGGCCTTTGTTACTATGTTCACTGACGGATCTTTACGTTCAGTGCCTGGCACATAGTAAGCACCCAATAAATGTTTGTCAAGTTTGGTGAACTATTGTTTTTATTAATAGACACTTACACCAATTACTATGTACAGAGGTTCTAAATGAAACCCAGAGGTCCCTTTCAGTAACAAATATTAAAAAAAAATTTTTTTTTAACGTTTATTTATTTTTGAGACAGAGAGAGACAGAGCATGAACAGGGGAGGGGCAGAGAGAGAGGGAGACACAGAATCTGAAACAGGCTCCAGGCTCTGAGCTGTCAGCACAGAGCCCAACGCGGGGCTCGAACTCACAGACCGTGAGATCATGACCTGAGCCGAAGTCGGATGCTTAACTGACCAAGCCACCCAGGCGCCCCTCAGTAACAAATATTTTGATACATCCTCTTTGCTATCTGAAAATGAAATTTCATAGATAATATAATCTGTCCACATATACCATTTTAAAACTGAATACTGCCCATACAGGATGCCAGGTGTCCTGCCCAGATCCCTTGTCCAGAGAGTCGCCCTCCTTCCTCCAGCTGTGGGAGCATTGGATGCGCAAACAGCTCACAGCTGAGGCCTCCCCAGGACTTGCCTGGGACCAGAGAGCCAAGGTTATGCACCTATCACTTCCAGTGAGTGCTTGATGTGGAATAAATGCCGGCCCCTCCTGCTTCAATGTGAGAGATCTGGAGGGCCACCAGATCCTGAGCTCCCGAGGGATCAGCTGAGGCCTCTCCTGTGACTACATCATGGAGTGACTTCTTCCTCTGCCCAATCCTGCATTTCCCACACACCACGGGTGTTTCCAAGAACATGCCCCAATCACTGCACACAAGTCTCTCTGAGTCTGTTTCCTAGGGAAACATCTTGACCTAAGATGAAGCAGCCCTGTCATACAAATGGAGAATAAAAGAAGAGTAATTTTTAATAAAACATGTTCTCTGTACGTCCTGCTCAGGTGTGACTGCCTTGGGACCCTGCAACATTGGCCTTTCCTGGGGGCTGGTGAGAAATGCAGACTCAGCTCCCACCTCAGACCTGCTGGATGCAACCTCAACCTCAGCAGGGTCCCCAGGGAACATGTGTGCACAGTAGAGTATGAAAAGTACACTTCGTGGCCACTCAAATACCACAAGTGGTTATATTGTCAGTGGTAAGATTTTCTAAATCGGTGAACAACTTTCGATAATGTGCCAAACAAAACACATTATGAAATTCCCTCAACTTACACAGTGGTTGCTTTCCTGGAAAATTCAGTGTGTCTAAAACTTACGCAAAAACCTGTTTTGCCATGTAGAATAAAGGATATTTCCTCGTGTGCTTTACTGCCCAGGGTACTGCAGGCCTTTTACACCAGTGGCCTGAGGCATGAGGACAACGGAAAACACCCCCAGCACTTCCCAAACTGTCCTCTAGAGGTCATTACTGTCCTCATTTAGAACCACTGGTCCCATAGAGAAAACCCTGTGCTTGGAACTTCACATGTTATTCATCTAATCCTCCCAATAAGCGTAGGGGGTATGTGTTAGTATTACCTCTCTTTTGCTAAGAAAATCAAGTTCAGACAAGTTAATTTATCCAAGTTCACACACCTAGCAGGTGGGAGCAAGCAAGATCTGAACCCAAGTCAGCCAGTTTCTCCCAGAGGCTGCTTTGCGGGTGTTCGTAGTATATCGAGTTGCATGGCCACAAGGTTATTGCCAGGTTTGTTTCTAACAGAAAAAAAACCTTAGGTAAGGGCCACCCTCCACGTGGACACAGGGCAACAGCAGGAACTTGAGGCTGAGAGCAGCTGGGCCTCCCTGTGCTGTGCCCTCAGAGGCTGGGTGGGCAGATGGAACCACAGCCCTAAGTCTCCTTCCTCAGGTGGCACCCTAAGTGACCTGCCATCCCTACACACCACAAGCAGATCCCCAGAAAGACCAGCAGGCCCAGATCAGGGAAGTGCCAGTGACAGCATCTCTGGGGGCCCTTTGCTCTGCTCTACACCTGGGTCCTAGAAGGAGCGGAGAGTGCTGCAGTATCCACTTCAGATGCCCTGTGGCTTCCTCTTGAGTTAACATGGCCTTGAGGGTGACTCTGAAGGACAGCTAAGTTTGGCAGATCTAAGAGGTCACTGACAAAGGCATGGAAGAGTGTGCTCTTCCCTGACTGGGACTGGAGGAGGAGGAGGGCAGAGGGGCACTCTCTCTCTGCCTGCTACGCCCCCTGCTGGTAGAATCTGTGGATTGGGTTTGGTTGAGGCTGAGAGTGTGGGGCGAAGACATGCACAGCCCAGTTGCGTTAGTCCAGATTCTCCAAAAACAAACAAACAAACAAAAAACCCACTTAACAAGGGTTGGGATTGAATGCCCAAGGATTTGATTTGGGAGAGTGTGAGAGGAAATAAGGAGGGAGGGAGCCGGAGATGCTGGGAGAGGCTTCAGGCCACTGTGCAAGCCTGAACCCAAGTGAAGGAGAGAGGGAGGGCAGATTGGCGTGTCCCAGACCTCCAGGACTCTACAAAAGGTTGGAAAAAGTTGTCAGGGAGTCCTGGAGCCTGTGTCTGTCTCTCAGGGATGGATTTCTATCCCTGCCACGGTCAGACAGTGTCTGGGGACACGAGATTTTCTACTCTGACCCTAACAACACCTCTACACGCAGGCACACACACACACACACACACACACACACACATCCATCAACCTCCCATCAGCCCAGGGTTTTGGCTGTGTCAGGATTTCCTCTACTTGGAGCTGATGAAGAGACTTCAGAAGTTGTGTAGGAGGAAGAGGATAAAGGCAAATGGCCCTCCACACCCAGCCTCAGAAAGGCTCAGCCACAAAACAACCTTTCTCTTGCTGACATTGACAACTCATAACTGTGGAGCACTATTATGCTAAGAGCATCTCTATTTTTTCTCCCTCCATTTCCCTAAGGAACCCCTCCCAGGAAGAGTTTGGGGTGGGGCGAGCATGGTGATCTGTCACATTGTTCATGGATTAGCAGGAGAAACACCTGGGAAGGTATGGTTGTACCAACCACAGAGGTCAGGGCAAGGTTTGAGCAGGGTTGTTCAGCAGCAGTCAAGGAGGAGGATCGTGTGAAGGTGAATGTGGTGGTTGGTACAGGATGAACCAGAGTAGAGGGTATAGAAGGGTATTAGGGAGGCCCCTGAATGGCCACAGGGAGCAGGTCTGAGGGCCTGAAACGCCATGTCGAACAGGAAGTATGTTGATTTGTTACAGACTTGAAGGGAAGGAAAGAGTCAGTGCAGGACTGGACATCCCAGGGTAGCTAGTACTTCTCTCCTCTGGGTATATGGGCAGATTAGGCAAGTCACTGCTGGAGCCCCAACACCCAGAACCAGTGTCAACTAGACCCACTTCCATCTGTGCTTTCCTTTCTCTCCAGGGTGAGTTTGGCCTTGGTCATTCCAGAGCAGCCCAGAGGCTGTGAGACCCTGAGCCAAGTCCTTGCTCTGCAGGCCAGACTTCCTCCCCGTCCTCCTAGTGACCCCATCATCTCTGCTGTCCTGTGCTCCCCCGGCAGAGTGACTAATGCACAGGAATCTCCCCAGGAAAAGCAGAGACCAGGCTGAACCCTGAAATGAAAATTAAGCCCAAAAGGGTGTGGTTAGCACCTGGGGGAGCCACCTGTCATTGCCCATGGGTGCCAGGAGAGAGATCTGGAGCCCTGAGAGAGGAAGGAAGGGCGTCAAAGGTAAGAAGAGGGGAAGGCAGAGGGAGTGGGCAAGGGTGGGCAGGGAGAGATTTCTCCCTAGACTGGGAGGTCCAGGAGAACAGGAACCAGGTGTCTCATGCCCCCAGGGCCTGGCAAGCAAGTAACACACAGTAAACACTCAAGGACTTATTGATTTTGGTTGATTGATTTTGGACAATTTCACCGAGAGGATGGTGAAGATGGAGTTGGGATCAGGGGAGCTAGTTTGCTTCCTTGGGGAGACAGCCACTGGGCAAAAATGGGAGGAGTCTTTTTGTACCCCTGAATGGCAGCCATTCTGAGAAGTCTAAGCAGGGCCATGGGAGCGATCTAGGGTGTGCATTTCAGGGTGGCCTCCAACTGCTCCTGTGATCCATGGTCAGTCACCAATGTCCCACAGAGCATTCAAATGGGAAAGATGACTGAGGACGTGGAGGCTGCGTAGTTGTTTCCTGCTGTGTGCTTGTTATTCACATAGTCTCACCATCCGTTATGGCTGCCACTAACCACAGGTGGCCGTTGAGCACTTGAAACATGGCTAGACCAAATTGGCATGAACAGTAAGTACAAAGTACACCTCAAAGGCTTAGAATTTCTAAGATTTCATATGAGAAAAAAGTTAAATATCTTATTAATAATTTTTTGTATTGGTACGTTGAAATACTATTTTGGATATATTGAGTTAAATAAACTATATTGTCAAAATGAATCCCCATGATGGCATCTGGGTCCCTCTGTGTGGACAGCTCACCTGGTACATCCTCTCACTCCCTGCAACCTGCAAAGTCCCACTTGGAATTCCCTTTGTGCCTCTAAACTGTGTGATAGCACACCAATGGCTCCTAGCAATTAACAAGCTGATTACAGACTAGATTTGTAATGACTACAAACTCACCACGTCGAAACCTAACTATAGCATTTTTATGCAATTGTATATACCATGTGGCCATTGAAAAGAATGAAACAGTTCCATACGTATTGATTTGGAATAATTTCCAAATACGTGGAAAAAAACAAGATGTAGAATGATGTGCAGAGTGGGGTTGCCCAGCAGAAATATAGTGTAAGCCACATATGTAATTTTAAGTTTCCTTTAGTGTGTAAAGGAGAGAACTAAGACCCAGGTGTTGAGGAAAGCCGACAGCTGGGAGAGCAAAGAAGAGGAAGAGGAAGGGGAAACAGGAAATAAGTAGACAAAGAACCAGTCAGAGAATGAGAGAAGAACCAGGGTGACCCAAGAGCCTCAGAGGTCAGAGAGTAGAATCTCGTAGGGGTGTCTGGGTGGCTCGGTTGAAAGTCCAACTTCAGCTCAGGTCATGATCGCACGGTTTGTGAGTTCAAGCCCTGCATCAGGCTCCCTGTGGTCAGCACAGAGCCCGCTTCAGATTTTCTGTCCTCCTCTCTCTCTCTCTCTGCCCCTCCCCTGCTCGTGCATGCGCATACGCTCTCTCTCTCTCTCAAAAATAAATAAAACACTAAAAGAAAATAAAAGAATCTCCTAAAGGAGGAGGATGTCAAGGTTAGGTTGGCACAGCAGTGATATGGGGGCCTTAAACTTCTGCAAAGGGTCTTCAGATTTGTGATTTTACAAATGGTCATTGTGTGACAGATGGTGACTAGACTTGTGGTGTAAACAAAGATCAAATTCTGGACACCTGAAACTAATATAATGTGTATACCAATTTTCCTGCAGTTAAAAAATCAGTATGTGATTTTAAATTTTTTTTAAGTTTATTTATTTTGAAAGAGAGAAAGAGAGAGAGCAAGCAGGGGAGGGGCAGAGAGAGAATACAGAAAGAATCCCAAGCAGCCTCTGCACTGTCAGTGTGTGAGGTTTGAATTCATGAACTGCAAGATCATGATCTGAGCCGAAATCAAGAGTCAGATGCTCAGCTGACTGAGCCACCCAGGCACCCCAATGTGATTTTTAACAAACAAAATCTATTTTCACCTTAAACATATATTCATCACTTAATATATGATTATCGAGTCCTTTCTGGGCACCAGGCTCTGTTCTGAGGTTGGGGTTCAGAGATAAATAAGAAACACAAGATTCTTACTCTCAGGGAACTTATATTTTAGTGTGGAGAAATAGATAATACACAAGAAAACAAATTAATAAGACTTCAGGTAGTTATAAATGTTAAAAGTGAAATGTGATGGAGCCACCAGAATGGATGGTGGCATCATCAAGGAAGGTCTGTCTGTGGAGGTGACATGGAGACAGTTGAGAGGAGATGTGAGCAAGAAGGGGTCTGACTGCCGTGGGAAGGCTTGTGTGGGGTCTAGTCCAACCCAGAGTATGAGTAAGGGATGAAGAACGTCAGAGAGAAAGTGGCCACTGAGGTGAGTCTTGATCAATGAGCTGCTATTTGTCGGGGAACAGCCTGGCTGGCTCAAGACAGGGCGTTTAGTGGGCTGGAGTGTGGGATGTCAGACAAAGCTGAGAACCAGGCAGAGCACATGGCCGGCAGGGATTTGTAAGCCGTGCTGAGAAACTTGGACTTTATCCTGGAGACAGTGGACAGGTATTGAAGGAAGGAAGGGTAGAGACATGGTCAGCTCTGAAAATAAGGAGGATCAAGGCCACCATGGCATAGAGAATGGGCAGAGGGCACAGGCCTGGAGACAGGGTGACAGCTTGGGGGCTCGGGGCAGTCATCTGGATGAGAGGGGAGGGTGTCCTGAACTGGGGTAAGGTCCATGACGATGGATAGAGGGAAGGGAGGGAGAGAGATACAGAGAGGGATAAAATTAACAAGACTTCTATCTTATCTGAATGGGTTCTGAGGGTGGATGAGAGAAAAAGGCATCAAGAAGGCATCCCAATTTTTGGTTTGGAACCTTGCATGTAGTATGGTACTACTCAGTAGATCCAGAAGACAGGCACGAGAACAGGTTTGGGATAAGCAAACCTGTAGTATATCTGTATAATGGAATATTCCTCAGCCACAAAAAGGAATGAAGGACTGACATACGCTACAACATGGATGAACCTTGGAAGTGTATGCTAAGTGAGCAAGGTCCTATATGAAAGACCACATGCTGGATGGTCCCATTTCCAAGAATGGTTCAGAATAGGCAAATCCATAGAGACAGAAAGTGGCTTAGTGGTTGTCAGGGGCTGAGGGGGAAGGAGGATTGGGAGTGACTATTTAATGAGGGCATTGTTGTTTTAGGGGTGATAAAAATATTCTGGAATTCATGGTGAAGGTCACACAACGTTGTAAAATAACCAAAAGCCACTGAACTGTACACTAAAATGGGCTAAACGATGAATTTTATATTATGTGAATTTTATCTCAATAAAAACTTTAATAAAAAAAAAAGAGCAGGTTCAATGAGGTTGTTTGGGAGATGCGAATTTGGAGTGTGTGACAGACAGCCAATGGAACTGGCCAGTAGGTAGTTGTGGTATTTGACTCGGGAAAGAGGCCTCAGTTATCAACACATAGAACCACAGAGACACCTCGATCTGCATTAGGTCTGTGCCCACAGAGACAAAGATCAGGTCACCCTTCTTGTTAATTATTCACCCTCTTTGCAATGCAGAATTTTACATTTTCACGTGAGGAATGAGGTCAGGTTCATATCTATAAGGTATTATGAAAAGAGCTACTGAACTTTTTGTTACAGAGCATGACCTCTGAGTCAACTCTATAGGACTGCAGAATCTGGCTTTGCCCATGTCAACACTAGGAGTTACTCACTGTTCGGTTTCTCTGGGGTCAAATTAAATCCCAAGTCCACCTGAAAGGCTCCCACCTTCATCGCCATCACCAAGAGTGATTTTACTTTGACTTCTTTGGTATTTGTGGACTGAACTTCTTTTCCACATTTCACATGTCCATTCTCGCCCCTCACCAAATGGAACAAAAGCTTTACACAGTCATTCAGTTATTTGCCTCATATCTTAAAGCATAAAAAATACAAACTTCTGACCTTTTCATGAGACTCTTCCTTCATTTTTGGTTGAGTGGGTCAAAATCCTGCCACTCATTTCTTTTCCTGAGTCTTATGTTTTTATGGTTTTGAAAGAATTGTTTCGTGTTTTCTTATAATGTATGGGGTTGTAGATGTATTGATAAATATTCTACTAGGCTGTGAACTTTTTGAGGGACAGTATGCCTCTATGTCCTTATCCCAGACAGCCACTAAGGGCCTGGCATTAGGTAGGCTCTTTATCTAGGGCTATGGAATCTCGTCAAACTCAAGGGCTTTACCTAATGCCCAAGGCCACATGCATTGTTTTCTTCTTCCTTCTTCCTTCAACTTCCTGAGTCTGCATAAAGGCTTTTTTAAAATAACCATGGCTTGCCTGCTTTTGTTTTCTTCCATAATCTTGTCCAACTGGCTCCTAAATTGTTTCAGAGTAGCTATTCACAGCTCAGAGTGAGAGATCCCCTCATAGTGCTTGAACAGGGAAGAAACAACAGACAGACATGGGAACCAGCTCAGGAGTCGGAACCAGACAGATGTGGCTTCATCTGCTCACTCACTGCCCCGTGGCAGCAGAGTGACCATGAACAGGTTATTTAGAACTCTGCCTCTCACACAATCTGTCGTAAAGGATCAGGTTTTTGAAAAAAAATTAATTCATTTTAGATCAATATTTTTACACAATACAATTCTTTCTGCAAAAGGCAAAATTATAGCAATGGTAAAAAGACCAGTGGTTGCTAAGGAGAAGAGGGTGAGGGGGAGTGGAGTAGAATTGAGGTGAGGAACATGGGTTTTTTTAAGACAGTGAAACTATCCTAAAAAAAAAATTTTTTTTAATGTTTATTTACTTTTGAGAGAGAGAGAGAGAGTGAGAGAGAGCACAAGCAGGGGGTGGGGCAGAGAGAGACAGAGACACAGAATCTGAAGCAGGCTCCAGGCTCTGAGTTATCAGCACAGAGCCTGATGTGGGGCTCGAACTCACAAACCATGAGATCATGATCTGAGCCGAAGTGGGACGCTCAACTGACTGAGCCACCCAGGTGCCCCAGGACAATGAAATTATTCTATATGATTCTGTAATGGTGGATACATGACACCAAGCATGCGTCAAAACTGGAGAACTTTATAGCACATAAAGTGAAACTTCACGCATGCAAAAGAAACAAGGATCATTTAGGAGGTCAGGGATCCCAGGATGGAATGCAGAATGTGACAAAACAATCTAACTGTATTGGGAATATACAAAACAGTCTTGCTAAAGGCAGTGGGAAATGGTGCTGATATGAGTAACTTTGCAAATGAGTGAAGTCTATAAGGCTAAAGGCAAAAGAAACTAGTAAGTTGCTTCTCATGGAGGCACAGGCTAAGAATCCTGCCAACACTATACAAACTAGAATTGAGCAATTAAGTGGATGGTGATGGTGGCAGCCAGGTGGCTCTCTCTCAGGAGCAGGAAGTTACAGGTAAGTAAGAGGAGGAGGCTAAAATTATCCGTGTGGATTGCAGGTGGGGACATCAGAATGAACTGATTCCCAAGGTTAATGTAGGACAGGACTCTGAGATTAAATGTGCTAGAAGTACCGTGCACTTGACCTTCATAATGCTTAGTACCACATTTTAAAATATTTGTACAATGTCTATTTTCACTAGCTGACTATATGCTTGATGAGGCCAGGTCACCCATCTGCCTTATACAGGCCTGGGTTTGAGAATAGTTTCAACAATTACTAACAGAATTCAAATGGAGAAACTACAGATAACAGAACTCATGTTGAGCTTAATGTAGATACCGAAGGTTATATAAAGAATTTATAAATATGTGTATGTTGTGGGTTAGTACACACATATATTTCCTTTCTCTGTCACCTGAGAGACACCAAAGGAACAGTGGGCATGCCTAGCATCAAGATTTTGGCTTCTAGGGGCGCCTGGGTGGCTCAGTCGGTTAAGCGTCTGACTTCAGCTCAGGTCACCATCTCGTGGTCCGTGAGTTCGAGCCCCGCGTCGGGCTCTGGGTTGATGGCTCAGAGCCTGGAGCCTGCTTCCGATTCTGTGTCTCCCTCTCTCTCTGGCCCTCCCCCGTTCATGCTCTGTCTCTGTCTGTCTCAAAAATAAATAAACGTTAAAAAAAAAAAATTAAAAAAAAAAAAAGATTTTGGCTTCTAATGCCATTCTCCCATAAAAAAGAACCTGGGTTCCTTGGAGAAATGATGAATTCTAGGACCAAGGCAAGATACGCTGCAGCATCTTGTAGAAGTGCAGAAAGTAAAGAAGTGCTTAAAAAAATAAAACACAATGATGAGACATGTCAAAGGGACACAAGGGCTAATTGAAAAAGTTCCCAATGGCTAAAGCTGGGACAATTTGAGCAAGAACATAAATAAAATATTGGATTCTTTTTTAAAAAAATTTTTTAATGTGTATTTTTGAGAGAGAGAGAGAGAGAGGGAGAGAGGGAGAGACAGAGTGCAAGTGGGGGAGGGGCAGAGAGAGAGGGAGACACAGAATCCAGAGCAGGCTCCAGGCTCTGAGCTATCAGCACAGAGCCCAATGCAGGGGCTCGGACCCAAGAACTGCGAGATCGTGACCTGAGCAGAAGTCAGACGCTTCACCAAGTGAGCCACCCAGGCGCCCCATAAAATATTGGATTCTAATCTAAAGTATAAAATAAATATTCCCAAATCCATACTTATATAAAAAATAAATGGGGGACAAAAGACAAATCTATGCAGAAGAATTCCAAATAATTTATGTGATATTGCCCTCTTAAGGAGGTGAGACATAGTCCCCCAACACTAAAGGGTGGGTTGCATATAGTGACTTCTTTCTAAAAAGTACAGTATGGAAAGGGGGAAAAAAGAGTGGAGAAACTTGACAAACTTTACCTCAGCCAGGTTATCAAGGTCAATATCAACAGTGACAGGTCATGTTGAGAGCATGTACCCTTGATATGATGTGATGAAAATGGCACTTTACTTCTGCGATGTTCCTTGCCAAAACGCACAACCTCAGTTTAATCATGAGAAAAACATCAGACAAATTCCAGTTGAGGGGCATAATACAAAGTTCCTGACCAGTACTTCTCAAAACTGTCAAGATCTTCAAAACCAAGTGTGAGAAATTATCACAGCCAAGAGGAGCCTAAGGAGATACGACTAAATGTAACGTGGCTTCCTGGATGGGATCCAGAACACAACAGAAAAAAGACCTTAGACAAAGAAATCTGAATAAAGTGTGGATAAATAATGTAAATAAAGTAGTAACTTTAGTTATCAGTATTGGCTCATTCATTGTGACAAATGTACTTACTTACATAAGATATTAATAATAGGGGAAATGGGTGTGGAATATAAGGGTACTTGTACTACCCTTGCAATTTTTTTTCTATTTTATTTATTTATTTATTTTTAATTTACATCCAAGTTAGTTAGCATATAGTGCAATAATGATTTCAATGATTTCAATGATTTCAGGAGTAGAATCCCTGCGTATAACAGCCAGTGCTCATCCCAACAAGTGCCCTCCTTAATGCCCCTTACCCATTTAGCCCATCCCCCCACCCACAACCCTTCCAGCAACCCTCAGTTTGTTCTCTGTATTTAAGAATCTCTTATGTTTTGTCCCCCTCCCTGTTTTTATATTACGTTTGCTTCCCTTACCTTGTGTTCATCTGTTTTATATCTTAAATTCCACCTATGAGTAAAGTCATATGATATTTGTCTTTCTCTCACTAATTTCACTTAGCATAATACACTCTAGTTCCATCCATGTTGTTGCAAATGGCAAGATTTCATTCTTTTTGATTGCCAAGTAATACTCCATTGTATATATATACCACTTCTTCTTTATCCATTCATCCGTCGATGGACATTTGGGCTCTTTCCATACTTTGGTTATTGTCGATAGCACTGCTATAAACATTGGGGTTGCATGTGCCCCTTCAAAACAGCACATCTAGGGGCGCCTGGGTGGCTCAGTCGGTTAAGCGTCTGACTTCGGCTCAGGTCATGATCTCATGGTCTGTGAGTTCGAGCCCCGCGTCGGGCTCTGTGCTGACCGCTCAGAGCCTGGAGCCTGTTCCGGATCCTGTGTCTCCCTCTCTCTCTGCCCCTCCCCTGTTCATGTTCTGTCTCTCTCTGTCTCAAAAATAAATAAACGTTTAAAAAAAATTAAAAAAAAAAAAACAGCACATCTATATCCTTTGGGTAAATACCTAGTAGTGTAATTGCTGGGTCTTATGGTAGTTCTATTTTTAACTTAAAAAAATGTTTTTTAATGTTTTATTAATTTTTGAGACAGAGAGAGACATGGCAGGGGAGGTGAAGAGAGAGAGCAAGACACAGAATCCAAAGCAGGCTCCAGGCTCTGAGCTGTCAGCACAGAGCCCAACGTGGGGCTCGAACTCACAAACCACAAGATCATGACCTGAGTCAAAGTCGGACGCTTAACCAACTGAGCCACCCAGGTGCCCCTATTTTTAACTTTTTGAGGAACCTCCGTACTGTTTTCCAGAGTGGCTGCACCAGTTTGCATTCCCACCAGGAGCACAAAAGAGATCCTCTTTCTCCGCATCCTCCCCAACATCTGTTGTTTTCTGAGTTGCTCATTTTAGCCATTCTGACAGGTGTGAGGTGGTATCTCATTATGGTGTTGATTTGTATTTCCCTGATGATGAGCGATGTTGAGCGTTTTTTCATGTGTCTGGTAGCCATCTCTACCATTGCAATTTTTCTGTAAATCGAAAATTATTCATTTAAAAATGCTATTAAAAAATAAATTCTGGGGTGCCTGGGTGGCTCAGTCGGTTGGGTGGCCGACTTCGGCTCAGGTCATGATCTCGCGGTCCGTGAGTTTGAGCCCCGTGTCGGGCTCTGTGCTGACTGCTCAGAGCCTGCAGCCTGTTTCAGATTCTGTGTCTCCCTCTCTCTCTGACCCTCCCCCGTTCATGCTCTGTCTCTCTCTGTCTCAAAAATAAATAAACGTTAAAAAAAAATTAAAAAAAATAAATTCTATTAAATTCTCTTAAATGCTATTAAAAAAATGAAATTTACAAAAATCAAAGATACATAAAATATGAATTTCCAAATTTTATTTTATCTTTTACTTTTCAAATTGTAGGCTAGGTTTACAACTATTTTGTGATTATAAATGCATGATGATTACCTAAGGTATTTTTTCCTGATAAAAAATAAATTATGGCATAATTAGATACCCTTCATTGCACTTTTAATTTATTCTAGTTCAGTCATATAGAGCAGAGCTTGGCAAACTTCATCTGCAAAGGGCCATAACGGTCTCTGTCGCAACTACTCAACTCTGCCATTTGTAGCAAGAAAGCAGACATAGTCTGAAAATGCATGGGCCTGGCCGTGTTCTATTAAAACTGTAATTACGGGGTACCTGGGTGGCTCAGTCGGTTGAGTGTCCAACTCTTGATTTTGACTCAGGTCATGGTCTCACGGTTCATGGGATCCAGCCCTGCATTGGACTCTGCAGTGACAGCGTGGAGCCTGCTTGGGATTCTCTGTCTCTTTCTGTGTTTTGCTCCCTTGTGCGTGCACACACACACACACACACACTCTCTCTCTCTCTCTCTCAAAATAAATAAACACTTGAAAAAAAACCTTTAATTACAAAGACAAGCAGTAGGTGAATTTAAGTCATGGGCCATAGTTTGCCAACCCTTTGCATTTTAACCAAACATTTGTGAGATTTATCAATTTCCCCAAGAATATGTGACAGGTTTTCAAATCACTATCTTGTGAAGCAACCTTCTCATAAATTTTTTTTCCTTGTGAAGTTAAACATTTTTTTTGTTTCCAGTGAATATATACTGACGGGTCTCATGAATATGGGAATGTTTCCAACAACCCTAAGAGAAATAATCATCCCTAGAGACATGTCCACTAAATATATATATTATTTCTTGGGATTCCAGTTAGTGCCAGAGTTTCAACATTGTCAAAATCTTCATTTAGTTTCCATGATTTTTTTTTTCTGGATACAATTCCCTTGCATTGATCTATTTACCAGTTCTTGGGCTAAGGCTATACTTCAAATTGCTATGGTTTTATATTTTGATGTTTGGTCATTTCTTCAAAATTTATTTTTTCATATAAACTTGAGAATCAAATTTTCAAATTCAGAAAACTTTTGGCATCTTAATTCTTTTTTTTTTTTAATTTTTTTTTCAACGTTTTTTATTTATTTTGGGGACAGAGAGACAGAGCATGAACGGGGGAGGGTCAGAGAGAGAGGGAGACACAGAATCGGAAACAGGCTCCAGGCTCCGAGCCATCAGCCCAGAGCCTGACGCGGGGCTCGAACTCACGGACCACGAGATCGTCGCGGGGCTCGAACTCACGGACCACGAGATCGTCGCGGGGCTCGAACTCACGGACCGCGAGATCGTGACCTGGCTGAAGTCGGACGCTTAACCGACTGCGCCACCCAGGCGCCCCATCTTAATTCTTTTTTAAAAAATATTTCCTTTTTAAAATTTTTATTTATTTACTTATTTATTTATTTAGAGAGAGAGTGAGTGAGCATGAACGAGGGAGGGGCAGAGAGGGAGAGAGAGAATCCCAAGCAGGCTCCATACTCAGTGTGGAGCCCGATGTGGGGCTTGAACTCACAAACTGTGAGACCATGACCTGAGCCAAAATCAAGAGTCAGACACTTAACCAACTGAGCCACACAGGCGCCCTGGCATTTTTTTTTTTTTTTTAATTTTTTTTTTCAACGTTTTTTATTTATTTTTGGGACAGAGAGAGACACAGCATGAACGGGGGAGGGGCAGAGAGAGAGGGAGACACAGAATTGGAAACAGGCTCCAGGCCATCAGCCCAGAGCCCGACGCGGGGCTCGAACTCACGAACCGCGAGATCGTGACCTGGCTGAAGTCGGACGCTTAACCGACTGCGCCACCCAGGCGCCCCGGCGCCCTGGCATTTTAATTCTAAATGCAGAGATAAATATAGGGAGAATTAACATCTGTACACTATTAAAGATCTTCACCTAAGAATGCAACATGTCTTCCACTATTTAGTCAAGACTTTAAAAGTCCCTTGTTAACCGTTTACAAATTTTTGTCATGTGACTTATTCACAGTTCTTTTAAAGTTTATTCCTAGCAGTTTTATGCCAAATGTTTATTATTAGATAAAAGAGATATACTACTTTTCTGTTAAAGTGCTATAGAAATTTTCAAACATCTTCTCTCAACTCCTGTCCTTACCTCCCTGTGACCAGCTTAGGTCTGTGAACTACATTTTAGAAAGTGCTGATTTAGACTTCTCTGAGACTCAGTTTCCTTTTGAGCCAGTAAAGATAGTAAGCCCTTTTCAGAGGATAGTTACTAGTCAGAGTTGAGTGCATGCTCCAGGGAGGGCACTGACCACAGTGCTGGGTACAAGGCGGACTCCTAACAGAAGCTTTCTCATGGGTTCCTCAGGCCCTGCAAAGAGGCATCCCTGCTCTGTCTGCCATCCTCTATGCTCACGGTGCCTCCTTCTCCCTAACCCCCTCCAATACCCTCTTCCCAGTACTGGCCTGACTCTGTTTTCAGGTTGAAGCCCACAACCTCCCTTTAATGGGAGTGCCCTCTCCTCTTTTCAAACAGCTCTCCCTTGCATGGAGCCCTCCCTCCCTCCACACCAGCCTTTCACTGTGGGCACTGTGGGCCATGGGCCGCAGGGGGTTGAAAGCCCACCTGCCTGCAGTTGGTATCTTCCTTTGTCCTCTTACTGCTGCGGCTGTGCAGAGGAATGCAGAGACAGCACTGGCCCAAGCCCCCACTCCTGTTGACCCACATCCACCCACAAGTCTGGGCTGGGTGGTAGATGTGATGTGACACCAAGGTATAAGAACTTTGGCACAGAAGCTGCTTGAGGCCACCCTATCTCTAATACCTACCCAAATCCTTCTGTTGTCCAGTGTCTTTGTCTGTGTCCTCTCTCCCCCATTCATCCTCTTCTTTTTTTGCCTCATGATGCAAGCTCTGCCATTTCCTTTGCCTTCCTCCTCTGGTAGTCTTTGGAGCCATCTTCCCCTTCCCTTCCTCCCTCTAACTCTCAGGGCTCCTTTAACTATTGGTTGTCACTCTGGGCACTCAGAAAGAGTCAACACAATTTTTCCTATACATACAGCCCCCCCATGTTTGGTCCCTCCAGTGAAAGACTGTTAGTCAAACATTATCCCGGATGTTTCTATGAGAGTGTTTTTAGATGAGATTTACATTTATTATTTTTTTAATGTTTATTTTTAATGTTTATTTTTTGAAAGAGAGAGAGAATGTGAATGGGGGAGGGTCAGGGAGAGAGGGGGACAGAGAATCCAAAGGGGGCTCTGTTCTGAGTCAAAATTGGATGTTTAACTGACTGAGCCTCTCAGGTGCCCCTAGATGAGATTTACATTTAAATTAATGGATTTTGAAAAAAAATAATTAATTAATTAATGGACTTTGAGTAATGCAGATTGCTTTCCATGATGTGGTGGGCCTCATCTAATCAGTTGAAGGTTTGAATAGAATAAAAGGCTGACTGTCTTGAGCAAGAGGGAGTTCTCCAGTAGACTGCCTTTGGACTTCATCTGGACACTGGCTCTTTCTAGTTTTCTAGCAGACTGCCTTTGGACTTTGAACTCTTCCTGAGTCTTCAGCCTGCCAGCCTCCTCCATCAGATTGTGGAATCACCAAGGCTCAGCAATTGTGCAAGCCAATTCCTTGCAATAAATCTCCCTCTAGGGGTGCTTGGGTGGATCAGTCGGCTAAGCATTTGACCCTTGATTTCGGCTCAGGTCATGATCTCACGGTTCATGAGTTCGAGCCCCATATTGGGCTCTCCTCTGATGACAGCATGGAGCCTGCTTAGGATTCTTTCTCTTCCTCTGCCCCTTCCTTGCTCGTGCTCTCTCTCTCTCTCTCTCTCAAAAATAAATAAATCAACATTAAAAACGTCAAAAATAAATTAATCAACATTAAAAACGTTATATCTCTCTCTGTGTATGTATATATACATTACATATATATGTGTAATTACAATATACAATTACATACGTAATTAGGGGGAGAGGGGTTATGTTTCTCTAGAGAATCCTGACTCATACAGGCACTCTCATACATTGCTAACTGCAAAATTTTTGAAAAGTAATTTGGCATTATGTATTAAGAGTTGTGGAAAGATCTATAAACTTTGACTCGGTAATACCACCTCTGGGAATCTATCTGAAGGAAATGATGAATAGAAGGGGAAGCTACTGGCATATTCAACACAGCACTATTTACAACAGCTAAACAAGCAAACCAACCAACAAATCATCTAAATGTTCAATATTAAGGGAATAGTTAATTAAACTGTAGTAGGACTACTTGCTGAAACTCAGTAAAATTATAAAAACATGTGATATTGCAGATGTTTAATTAAATGAAACAACTGAATATAATATTATATCTAGTGTTGTTCCAGCCATGTTAAAATGTATGCATGGGAGAGAACATTGGGAGCAAAAATAATTATTAGGGTTATTTATTTATATTTGATTTTCTGCTCTCTAACATCAGGTTTTCTCTAACATTTGTGTAGTGAATTTATTTATTTATTTATTAAAAAGATTAAAGGAAGGAAGGGATAGAGGGAGGGAAGAGGTGGGGGGAAGGGAGAGTGAGAGGACAGCAGACATCTTGGACACTATTTTTGTGGTGAGCACAGTTGTGCCTGCCTTCGGGGTACAGGCTCTGCACCCCAACTCCACCAGGAAGGTGGGCATACAGCAGCTCCTGGAGGGGAGGGAAGAGCTGCTGTCTGGCCCTCCCCGTACCAGTCACCTTTCCTTCCACCACTGGGTTCCTCCTCCCACCTATTCCAGTCCAACTATCCTTCACTACCTGCTCACATCTGAGGACTGGTTGAGTAGCCAGGGTCTGTCTCCCTGTTGTTCTCCCAGTGGGAATCCAACAAGGCGGGGAGCCATGGTTAGGCCCAGAAACTTGCCTAGAACTTTAGCCAACTAACTGCTAGTGATGAATTCACCCAGTGGTGGCCCAGGGCCACCTGGAGGCCCAGATGGCTCCTGGGGTGGGGAGAAAGGAGATTTCTGGATGTTTGCATATGTTCCTCCTTCTGCCAGAGAGCCTTTTCCTCTCTTTGCCTGGTTAATTTCTATAGTCTTGAGAGACTCAGCTAAGACATACCTCCTGCAGGAAGCCCTTCTGGCTGGTGCAGGTTGGGAAAGTCAGGAGAATAGAGGCTCTGTCTTCTTAGGCCTAGGCAGAGCTGAAATGTAGAAAATATTCACCAACTGAAAAGAAAAATCACTTGCTTGTGACTGACCTGGCTCTTAGCTTCACATCTCCCTGGGTACCCAATTCCCTCCACCACACATGCTATTTTTTGAAGAACAGCTTCTTTGATTAAATTTGCATGTCATAAGGAGGGAGGAAATACTTCAGTGATGTGACAGCCATGAAAATGCACCACTCAGCTCTCCTGCTGCAGGGAACATAATTGACTGACACCCCAGCAGCTGCCCCTCAGCATCCTCCACCACCTTTCCCAAAGGACATGCTTCCCCCCTGCTGCTCCGACAATGCCTGGGCACAGAGAGGGTATCATGCAGGTACATTCCAGAAAAACATGGGACTTCTCCAATGGGTGACTCTTGCTTAAGGACATCTTAAGTGCCTGATGAAAACCTTCTTAGACTTGCCAGCAGTCTAAAACTCTTCCTACTCAGCCTTCATCCTTCCTTCCCTGTTTCTCTCACAGGGGTCAGACCTGCATCACGATGTGAAGGTTCTTCTCACCTTCTCTGGTGCCCTCCTTGTGGTGGCCAGTCTTCAAGATGGCTCCTAATGACCCCACCTCCTGGTATTCATGCTTGTATATATCCCCTTCCACATTGTACAAGGGTTGGTCTGTGTGACCAGTAGAACATAGCCCAAGTGATTAGCATGTCACTTCTGAGGTAAGGTTATAAAAGATACCGCAGCTTCTGTCCTGGCTGCCTCCTCTGCCTCCTTCTCTCTGTCTCTGTCTGTCTCTCAGAAGCTGGCTGCCATTGTTGAGCAGCTCCAGCCTACAAGGTGAGGAGCTGAAGCCTCCAGCCAACAGCCACACGAGAGAGCTGGGAAACCTGTGGCTGACCTTAGCCCCTCTGCTGACAGCCCAACCGTAACCTTCTAAAAGGCTCTGAGCTCAAGACCCACCTAGCTCAGTCTCTCCAGATTCCTGACCCTCAGAAACTGTGAAATAATAAATGTTGTTTTAAGCCACTAAGTTATGGACTACTTTGTTATGCAGCAATACACAACTCCCCTTTTTCCATCAGAAGTATTTCCGCCAGCAAATCTTTTGTGTGTCTAAGCCCGTCACAGCCTCAGCTTTTCAGGACACTGAAACAACATGGGCGTAAACAGGGGACAAGAAAAACACTCAAACCTTCCTGAACGTGTGGAAGTGGTAGACACTTCTAATCACAGATCACTTCAGTTAATCCTCACAGCAATCCCATGAGATAATACTGTCCATATTTTATTGATAAGGAAACAGAGGCACAGAGTTTTCTCTTTGGTGGAGAGAGAACCCGGAATACCAGAAAGAGCTGTAGTACGTGCAGGAGGTTCTAGTTCTGACTCAGCCGTGTGACTTTGGACAAGCCATTTCATGCCTCTGGGCCTTAGTTTTTCGTGTCCGCCACGAGGCCCTGAAATAACTGGTCTCTGAGGTCCCTTTTAAGGGTAACAATAAGGTATCACCAGGATTCTGAAAGTTAGAATGGTAAAGTTAACATATAATAGATAAATAAGATCAGACACACACACACGTACACGTGTTGTGTACATACACAAATACATGGGACCCAGATGTCAACCGCAGTCATCCTTTCCTTGCAGTCTAGAGATAAAAGTTGGATCAAGCCCCATCCCACCTCCCTTGTTGAGTCCAGTGTTCCCCCCAGAACCCTTTGGTGGTGGGGGGAAGGTGATGCCCTTGTGCCAGTGCCCATCCCCCAAGCCCTCCCCAACCCTACCCTAGTTTCCTGTCTCATGGCTTCTTAGGCTTCACCCTACATAAAGCAATTGTGCTTTTTTCTCCACCTCTCTATCAGCCCAAATGTGAGACATGGCCTTTCTCTCCTTGATCCCTGGCCCCGTTTCCTTTCCCCCATTAGGTGTCCACCTGCCACAGAACCCTGACTGTGGGCTCCAGTTCACTGGCCACGCTGCACACATAGTTGCCTGTCACTGAACGGCAGGCAGTCTTTCTGTCACCTGCCCCAGGCTGCCTCCCTCCCCACCCCAGCTGTCTAGGCACCCCCCTTGCCTCTGCATGGAGTTGCCAGATAAAATACAGGACATTCAGTTAAGTTTGAATTCCACACACACAACAAATGATCTTTGGTATAAGTATGTCCCAAATATTGCATGACATACACTAAAAAGTTATTGGTTGTTTATGTGAAATTCAAATTTAACTGGACAGCCTATATTTTTATTTGTTCAATCTGGCTTCCTCTCCTTTTCCAAGGCTTCTGCTCTGCCTCCCTCTGAGCTCTCCCCTGACTCTCCAGATTGTGTTCACTGTGTAGGTCAGAGCAATCCTGGTCTCCCCAGATCTCATCCCATTTTTAGTATATGTGCTGCCGAAGCGAGCACACCCCAGATCTCATCCCCAAACTCAGCCCTGGACTACAACTGCATTTCTAAATCCCTCAAGAACATCTGCTCCTTTATTAACTCAGTGCCCCCATAGCCTATGGTTTCGTCCTGAATTCCTTTAACTTGTGATTCTAAATAGCACCTTCCTCCTCCGTTGGTGGTATAGAAGTCATCTTAAACACAAAACAGCTTCCCACGCTGACATCAGGGTTTAGAAGGCCTGGTAGTGCCAAACAATGCAAATTATAAGGATAAAGAAAGAATTTGCAGGCCGAGGCTGGTCAACAAGGAGAACAAGAAAGGGGGCCCAGGAGGCTGAACTGGGCGGGCAGCCTGATAGGAGAGGAAAGGCCCACGGTGCAGGAACACAGCTCTCCACTTCCCAGAAACCTGCTGCCGCAATAGCCCAGCATTAGCCATTGGAGAGCATCAGTGAGTATGGGGGAAAGCTTTCGGCAGTCAAATCAATTAGGAACATTTCCTGTAAAATGACATTCATTTCAGAGCCTTGGTTTGGCCAACACATGTAGTGAATTTCCAGGGGTGGGGGGAAGTAAGCGGCCTTCTCCAAACCTAATTGGCTTTAAGAGGCCTTTGTTTTTGGAAAAGGGCTCAGCTCATGTGGGCGTGTTCTGCTTTGGGGAATGCAGCCTTCCCACTCCCCTCGCCCCTAATTCTGGTTCCAGACTCCCCAAGCTGCCTAGTTTGGGTATTCAGATACCCAGAAGTTGTGCACAGGACAGGCACCCTGTCATCAGACACAGTATCTTAATCCTTGCAAAGGCACAGCTCGCACTGAGGATGAGTAGACGGGACCAGGGGAGAATAACTCAGTAGGCATCATGCACCCACCCAGCTAGTTGCAGAGTTCTAGCGTATGTTTTCAGGGACTAAACGGGCATTCTGGTTCATATATCAGCTGTCCTCCATGGCTCTGGTTGGCAGGAATCATTTCCCCAGAGGCCAGGCCCTTCCTCCCGGCACTGGGCTGAGATGATGAAGCAGTGGGCTCCTTGCTACCTCCCACTGAGCACCTTCCAACGCTAGAATTATGGGCTTTAGGAAACATGGATCTTTCATAAACATTAACCTTGCTGAGGACCAATGGGGTCATCATAAGCCAGTCTTCTTAGCAATGGGCAAAAGGCCAGTGAGTGTCCAGAGGTGTGTGAGGGAGGTAGTGAGGAAAGGGGAAGTGTGAGAAGGGAGAGGAGAGATGAGTCAGGGAGGTGTGACAGCCAGCGCTGACAGAGGATTTGGTAGGTGCCCAATACTGGAGGGCAGTCGGGGGAAGAGAGGTGGGGGAAACAGGAGGTCAGAGCACCTGGGCTGCTGCAGGCCGGCTTCACTGTGGTTTCAGGCTGAACCCAGGAGAATTAGCCAGGAGGAGATGCATGTCCTAGCCTGGGAGGCCGAGAGTTGGCCGTGGGTCTGCACGGCCGTGGGGGAGTTCTGCAAGGGTGGACAGAGGCTGGAGGTCATCCCTGCAGGAGCCACCTGCTCCAAGCACTCACGCCTGGGGAGAAGGGCCCGTGGAAGGTGAGGGCCTGGCTGGGCTCTGCAAACTGAGACTCAAAGCCTCTCATATCCCATCTTCCCATTGGATGTCCCTTTCCTCAGCCACTGCCCTGACCCTTCTTGTCACGAGAGGAGAGGGAGCTCCCTGTAGGCCTGTAGAGACTGGAGAGACTCGTGCTCTACGGGATCCCCCTACCTACCTGGGCCAGGACACCATGGCAGCCAATTCTATTTCCTCTGCCTGGCCTAGGGGCCTGAGCTCACAGCAACCTCCTCTCTGCCCAGAGGGCAGCAGCCAGGGCAGTCCTGTGACACGCCGCCCCCCCCCCCCCCCCCCGCCCCTTACAGTTCCCATGGCAGCCCAAATTGAAACTGAATTTGACGCATTCTCTTATTTCCTTGTTCCTCTTGGCACCTGGGTCACTGCCATCCTGGCCCCAAATGCCCATTGGGCCAGCACCCTCTGGAGTTAGGGACCCACCCAGGCAGACTCAGAGTCTGACAGTGTCGGAGCTGGAAGGGACTGGAGTGGCCAACTAGTCCAACTTCATTTCACAGACAAGGAAACTGAGGCAAAATGGGGAGCAGCTGCCCAAGGTCACACAGCAGTGAGACCGTCCAGGTTTTAGAATCTTGGTGACCTGAACCGAATCTCTGAGCCAAAAAGATACCCACACAGAGAGCCCCTGGGATCAAAATCCAGAGGTCATTTTGTCCAGTCTCCTGACTCCAAAGGGCTGGTGACAACAGTGGTCACTGCTACCCCATAACCTCTGGTGTGTGCAGTTATCACCCTGGCTGCCCATTGACAGATCCAGCCCAGCGCCCTCCCCGGCCCCAGCACCATTTTTTACTCACTGACTTAACATAAGCCCTCATGTAAACTGTTTCCCCTACTTGAGCCTCCGTGTATTCACCAGGGAAAGGGGGGAGAATGAGCCCAGTAGATTCTTCTTCACAGTGGTCTTATAAAGCCAAAATGGGATTCAGATGCCAAAGCACTTGGGGTGGGACTGTGTGAGGCCCTTGCAAGGTAATGGGGAAGGGCAATCTGCACTAGAGACATTTGGCTCTGCTCGGGCCAGTGGCTCTGGCGGCCAGTGGCTCGGGCTCTGTCTTGCCCCGCCGACCTCTGAGCCAAGCAGATTCTGGCTTTGCTGACACCTTCCCTTATCTGGTGGTTTCTCCTTCCGGCCCTTGGTGCACCCATCACACCACCTTCCTTTTAGGAAGAGACAGTGCCCTTCTGGTTGGGAATCAGATGGAACTGGATTCAAATCTGCACCAGCCAGCCTGCTGTATCAGTCTTGGTCTCAACAGCTGCCCCTCCCGTTAGGAAAAGTCTCAGATCCTTTAAATGGCTGATAAGCCCTACATCTATGTTCCTGGAAGTGTCCTCCTCTGGCCACCTGCCTCAGCATCACTTGGGGAAAGAGGTCAAAGTGCAGGTTTTCCAGCTGTGGCTCAGTGCGGGGGGTGGGGGGAGGCTCCAAAGCCAGCGTTGAAATCAGCACCCCCCCCCCCCAAAGATCCTCATGCCCATAGAGTTTGAAAACCTCAAAGACCTGGCACGTACCCACCTCTCCAGCCTCCTCTCACTCTTCCCTTCCCCACATCAATCCCTCTGGCCTTCCTTCAGATCCTTGATTAGGCATAGTTTCTATCCACCTCAGGGTCTTAGTACATGCCATTCCTCTGCCCACAGCTGTCTTGCCCCAGCTCTGCCCAGCTGACTCATGCTCCCCCTTAGCCCCAACTTAGGCATCCCTCTCCCTGCCTCCCAACCCCCACTTAAGTAAATGCGCCCACTGTGTGTCCCTGGCATGCTCTCTACTTCTCCTTCATTGCACTATCACAGTGATAATCATTTGCTTGCCTTCTGTTTAATATCTCCTTCTGGACTGGACTGATGAGGGCAGAGACTGGCAGTCTTGCTCCCCGCTGCCTTGATCTCTGCTTCTAGCCCCATAACTGGCACAGATAGGCACTCGATAGACATTATTTGTATTAAAGAACTAACCTCCATGTTTAATTTTCTCAGCTGTAAAAAAGGATAAAAAAGATCCAAGGATTAAGGATAATATATCAAAATGCCAAACACAATAGATGCATAAAACGGTAGCTTAAGAAAATGACAAGACAAATGGGACCAGCAGCACAAAAGAGCCCACACAGAGCTTTACGGAGAGAGCAGCAAGGACATTTTCTCCAGGGTGGATGGTTCCGTTTCCTTCTCCCACCTGTGCATCAGGTGGCCTCAGGAGCCTTTGGCTGCCTTCCGGTGGGAGAGGGTGGAAGGCAGAGGTTTGGGCCTGGACCTGCCTGCTACAGAGCCAGGCCCCATCCGGGAGCCGGCCGAGGCTCAGAGTTGCTGTTGAGGAAGATGGCAAGAGGCGGGCAATGCCTGTGCAGCACACAGAGGCTGGCTTCCCTCTGCTCTAGCGGAATGGACGGTGGCAGGCTGAGGGCCTTTGGTGAATGTGAGTCCAGCTGGCCCTCAAGCCTGTGCTCACAGGCATTACAGCTTCATCACAACGGCTGTGCCAACTCATCTCATCCCACCAGACCAAGGGCTCCCCATGGCAGGCGACTGGGACTTATTCTCCAGGTGCCTCTCCTGCACCCAGCACACAATGGTGCTCGCTTAACGATCCCTAAATGAACTTATGGATTAATTGATGAGTAAGATGGCCCAGCATGGTGGCCTCGGTCACGGGAGAGGTGAGGGGTGTATGTGTCACACTTTCATGAACGAAGGGGCTGGAGAGAGGATGACTTCAGAAGCGGCAGTGGAAAGGGATGGCCTCAAAACCTGGGAGTAGATGGTGGCTGAGGAGTTGAGTAGGGGGAGGCCGGCCTGGACTCTGGCGTGACATGGTAGCTTCCATCTCTTGGGTTAGCCAGGACTGGGTAACATTTGGTGGGGCTATTGTGGGGGGGCTACTGTCTCAAATCGTTTTCAAACTACAACCTACATAAAATACAGTTCACGTTGTTGTCCTCCACACAGGCACACGTGATTGTTTTAAGGGCTGGTGCTGGCCCACTCTGTTGGCGTGAGGCCCTATCCCCCGATCTCAGGGTAAGCCTGGGGAAAGCACTGTGCCAGCTGGCCCGTAGGCCCTGTCAGGCCTGGAATTCTGTGGCCTGAGAAAAAGTCATGTAAGAAGACAAACCTTCACTTGAAAAACTCACAGGGCACCTGGGTGGCTCAGTCAGTTAAGCGTCCGACTTCAGCTCACGTCACGATCTCACAGCTCATGAGTTCGAGCCCTGTGCTGACAGCTCGGAGCCTGGGGCCTGCTTCAGATTCTGTGTCTCCCTCTCTCTCTGCCCCTCCACCATTCACACTCTGT
This sequence comes from Panthera onca, assembly GCF_046562875.1. NCBI lineage: Eukaryota > Metazoa > Chordata > Mammalia > Carnivora > Felidae > Panthera > Panthera onca. The sequence continues at coordinate 71,551,388 of NC_138347.1, read as the reverse complement.
CTCTCTTTGTCTCTCAAAAATGAATAAACATTAAACAAAAATTTAAATAGGATTTTTTAAAGAGGGGAGAGAGAGAAAAGGTCATCTGGGAACTGATTTTGCTTTATTTTTTATTATTTGGTCAATTGATAGGTGGGTGGCTGGGTGAGGGGTCCTTTGGGTAGTCTGCCCAGAGCAGGCTGGCTGGAACAATGGGAGCCAGCAATTGTAGTTATTTCCAGATTCTCTGGGAAGCGTGAGAATCTAGCCATGTGGTTTATGGGATGGCAGACTCTGTAGCGTTCATCAGCTTCCCTTTGGTTAGCCAGGCTCCTCTTTTAGGCTGGTTCTCCGCATTCCCTCATGGGAATCTCATAGTAACCACCTCCTTGTTATTACTGTGAAACCTTTACATGGCAACACCTGCAAGAGTTAGAGCAGGACGGTCGGGTCTGCTATAAGGCTTGTTTCAGAAATGCTAATCTGTTCCACTGAGACTGATGTATTTCAGGACAGTTCGAACCTGCCGCCAATTTTGCTTTTGCTTCTGAATGATTTCATCTTCAAGAAACACTAGGCAAAAACAAAAAACCTGCACCCAGTGAATGGAGCCACCTAAGAATACAAAAAACTCACATTTGTCCACAGACGTCTCCCAGCTACCTCAGTTCACGGTGTGTGTTGTGAGCGACATCCTTGCACATCTGACATCTGATGTCAGCTGGCTCTCCTTCCTCACTCCGCTTTAACACACAGCGCTGCTCTTCCAACACCATCATCCACAGGCAACTTCAGATCTTCCTCAAGGTAGAGTGCCATATTTACTGTAGTATGAGTGTCTTTCTTAGCCATTTAACGTGCAAAACTGTGGTACTGTTTTCACTAGGTATATTTTTAATGCCATTTACAAGTTTTTGAGTGTTGTAACGCTAGCCCCATTTTCCCCATGAGCCCTGTGGTTTTTATCCCATGATTTTGCAGAGGATTATAGCCAGGACCAGCTACAAAATCTGTGGGACCCAATGCAAAATGAAAACGTGGGGCCCCTTGTAAAAAAAATAAAGAATATCAAGATGGTGATGGCAGAGCATTTGACCAAACTTGGTGCTCTCCTAGGCACGAGGGCCCCATCTGACCACACAAGTCAAGACAGCTCTGGTGTCAGTAGAATTTGACCATACCAGCATGTGGTAAATCCTCAAAATGTTCGTTGTCATTACTTTTGTGGTTTTAAAAAATGTTTTAGCTATTTTCAGGCTATAAGGCAGAAATTCTATGAAGACCCATTTCTTCACCCATCCAGTTGACAAACATTTATTGAGAATCTACTGGGGATGGGGCACTCTACTGAGCACGGAGACCTGGGAGAAGGGAGTATATGGTGCTTGAATCAGTCATCCTAGTAAACCTAAGGCTGGGAAAGAACCAACGACCCATGCCAGGGGACCTTGGTTTCCCCAGGTCTTGGCTCTTGGGAGACAATTCTCCATTGGCCTCTTGATTTTTTTGTAAGTCTCAGGAGCAGAAATATAGACAGTCTTTTGTTCTAGATTATCTCTTCAAGGGTGTGTATATGGCGAACAGCTTTGAGAGATGAAATATTGTCTCCTTCTGGGACAGAAGGCAGATTTAGTTGCTGTCCAACATAATAAAGATAATATTTACATCTGGGAAATGGTGAGTAAGTTTTCTTGTAGCCTTAAAAAGATTGGGGTTTCCTAAAATCAGGGTTTCTCAGCTGTAATGCAAGCCCATTGTGTTACATAACTCACTTGGGCCTACCTCTTGGTTGCCCCTGTAGGACTTAGGGGGCCAGGGAAGCCACTGTGAACATGAAGTTTATGCTACCTGCTGTGTCAGGAAAAGTCCTTTGTCTCTGACCTCAGAGTCTCATGTCTTCTGTCAGCATCCATGATACTGTGGCAGGCCCTTCACAGTTCTTGACATCAGGTAGGTATGGCTTTTCAGCTTGGTAAATGGACTGTGAAACAATGGTCCTCAGGACAGTCCAGAAGAGAGCCAGAGGAAAGACATAGCTGGGGCCCTGGGCACCTGGGGGGCCTCAGGTAGTACCTGAGCAGGAGGGCAGGTAAGGAAGCCGAGGTTTGTCTGGGTAGAAAAGGTTTTGGCCTGATGAATAAGCTTCAGCCAAACCTAAAGCACTGTGAAGACCAGCCAGGGAGAGCGGGAGACAGAAGAAATGACTGCAGAGCAGAAGAAGCTGGGGCAAGAATCCCTGGGACAACGTGAGGGCTGGCCTCCTCCTCAGCAAGATGGTGTGGGCTTCCTAGGGGCCTAGTCAGAGCTTCTTGAGGTGGGTGAGAAGTGGTCACAAAGCCAGAGAAGGGCCTGAAATCTTGAAGCATTTTTGGGGACTAGAGGGTAGCTAGAAGTCTCTGGCCAAAGCTGTTCCTGCAGAAAGCCCCCTCTCAAGATGAGAACTTTCACATTCTGGTTCCCACCCATCTTCTCTCACTCCTCTCCATGAACTCAAAGTCCTTCATCCCTGGTAGAAAACCCTGGTAGGGTAGAGACACTCACCCCTACAAATCCCTCAAAAACAAGTGTCCCCTGCATGAAGCAACCCCACCCACCTCCTAACACAGCAAGATGGGAGCCATCACTTCTTACAAAGCAGGTCCCCAGGATGCTCCTCTCACCCCTCAAACTCTTCTCTGCAATTTCCTCCTTTCTGAGGCTTCTCAACCCCAGGCAGCTATTCTGGATTCCATCCAGGTACCCAATAGATTTTAGCCACATTGGAGGGAATTTGGGTGAGTCAGCTACTAGTGTTTGTCACATTTCTCATGGTGCCACACAGGCTGGCAGCATTAAACCACCAATGCACCCATGAATGACTCTGGTTTCACCACCTCATCTATTCTTCACACTCCCTCAACCCCCACACCTGGGTCACACCCACAGGGACTAGACTCCCTATCTGCTTCCATCAGAATGACCGTCCTCCTGTGTCCCAGAAACCCTGGCCACCGTAGCCCTTTCCTGCAGTTTAGTAGTCCAAGATCTGGCTTTGAGTGGATGTCCGATTGGAGCCGGTAAATTTGCTCAGCACTCCCCTCCTCGTCTTCCCATTTTCTCCTTGCCTTCCTCACCTTCTGTATTCATCTGATAAAAGGCTATATGTTCAGCCCTGAGAAGTGTTTAAGAAGTCATGGGTTGTGTTTTTTTTAATGCATTGATCATTTATACAGAAACACAGATACACAGATATGAATAAAAACATAGTGAATTTGAATTTTCCTCTTTTTCCCACATCAGGCTGGTGGGGAAGGAAGAAGAGGCTCTAACCAAAGAACAAGAGTTGGGTTTGGGGTGCCTGGGTGGCTCAGTTGGTTAAGCAACTGACTTCAGCTCAGGTCATGATCTCATGGTTTATGGGTTCGAGCCCCACATCGGGCTCTGTGTTGACAGCTTGGAACCTGGAGCCTGCTTTGGATTCTGTGTCTCCCTCTCTCTGCCCCTCCCCACTTGTGCTGTCTCTCTCTCTCAAAAATTAAAAAAAAATATAAAAAAAAGAGTTGGGTTCATGTTCTTAATCCTTTAAGCATACTACAGTGATCATTACTCCGATGGCATGGGGTGGGGGTGGGGCAGGCTTTCCCACAGCCAGGTTCTCAGAAAGCTGGGTCCTTGCAGTGTGTACCTGGCTCTTGCCACGAGGCAAACAAAGCAAGGCGGTGGCCTAATTGCCTCAGAGTGACCAGAGGTTTGGGGTTTGGCGGCTCAGGCATGTTAAAGGGAATCATACATTCCGGAGCTCTCCAGGCAAAAACAGCTATGAAAACTTCTAAAGCATTTAAAAAAAACCAATCTCACATTTAAATTAGGCTAATGTAGAGGCACCTGGGTGGCTCAGTCGGTTAAGCCTTTGACTCTTGACTTCGGCTCAGGTTATAATCTCACAGGCTCTTGAGACCAAGCCTCACATCAGGTTCTGCACTGATAGCTTAAAGTCCACTTGGGATTCTCTCTGTCTCTCTCTCCCTTTGTCCCTAGTCCACACACACTCTTTCTCAAATTAAATAAAATAAACTTAAAAAAATAAAAGTAATAAATTAGGCTAATAATTCTGTATAACGTACTATATCACATATAATATACTAGTGATTATACTACATATTAATTATTATAATAAGTTATTGGAGCCTACATTTGAACTCCCAACAGAAAGTTAGGTTGCATCTAGGGTTTGCAGGCTTTTTTTGAGATAGTCTAGTGTCAGAATAAAAAAAGAAAAGAAAAACCCTTCAAATCAAAAATATCCTTCTGAAGGTATTATGCTAAGTGAAATAAGTCAGTCAGAGAAAGACAGATATCATGTTTTCACTCATATGTGGAATTTGAGAAACTTAACAGAAGACCATGGGGGAAGGGAAGGGGGGAAAAATAGTTACAACAGAGAGGGAGGGAGGCAAACCATAAGAGACTCTTAAATACAGAGAACAAACTGAGGGTGGATGGGGGATAGGGGAGAGGGGAAAATGGGTGATGGGCATTGAGGAGGGCACTTGGTGGGATGAACACTGGTTATTGTATGAAAGCGATGAACCACGGGACTCTACCCCAAAAAACAAGAGCACACTTAACACACTGTATGTTAGCCAATTTGACAATAAATTATATTAATACAAAATTAATTAATTAATTTTCAAAAATCCTTCCGGGACCTGGCTCTTCCTTGCCTTTGCATATTATGCTTTTTAGTAGATTGATTTGTACCATTGCTCTAATTCTCCAAACCTCATTCTTTCAAACAGGGTCCTCTCCCTCAGCCTCTAAACCATAGCTCTTGAAGAACTTAAGAACTTCCATGATCGTTGCACAAAATAAGCTAATCTGCATATGATTAACACTGACACCTGATCTAGCCAAACTGAAGACCTCCCAGTTTACCAGGAGCCTGGGGGAGACAGTAGCCTCCTGAGCCCCATAGCCAGGCCTCCCCAACTTGTTTCCCTTCCCAAGCTAGTCACTCAGCACAAATTATACTGTAGCCCCCTCATTTCCAAGAGCTGACCTGCCACCCAGAACAACCCCAGACTCTTGCTCCAAACAACATTTTGGCTCTCTTTCCATGTCACTTTCCCTCGGCCAGGGTGACGGGGGTAGGTTGTGAGGGGAGGGAACATTAATACTAACCTTCTATTTGCTAAGTTAATAGAAATTGTTACTATTCCCATTGCGCAAATGGGGAGATCAAGTTTCAGCTAGAAGGTAGCTTGCCAATGGTGACTCCAAAGCCTCGCTCTTTCCCCTGGTGCACTCACTCCGCCTTCTGGGGCTTGACCACAGTCCCTCTCACATCTCCCTTCCTCAAAAGGAGAACCTGCTGGTGACCCCTCCTTCAGGCTCACCACCTCACACCTAAAGCAGTCTCTAAAACCCCAGAAGCTTCATGCTTGTCTCAGTGCGAAACTCATCTTGCAGCATTACACCCACATGGGACACAGTCTTAGTGATTACAATCCTTCTGCCTCCTTCTCCCACCTGACCCTCCCCCACCCTGGTCTCCAGGGCTCCAGGAAGAATTGGTAACAACTGAGGGCTGGAGTGGGGGGAGACAACATTCCAGGAGCACCTGAAGAAATAATTTCATGGGGACAGAGCAAAGGGAGAAGTCGCTTTGTGTGGGCGAAAGGGAAAATGTCTAGGTTCTTCCCCACCCTTGGAGAGCAGGGAGGGGTCTGGTGTGGGGGGTGGGGAGTTGGCTGCCATGCCCAGCTGTGGAATGCCTGGGCACAGGGTAGGGTTAATTTATATTTATACACCCTGTCCCTCTTGCTTTACCCACCCTTATTCTCTTCTCTGGGTTCAGAAGGAGACCAGGAAGTACAAAGCCTTCACTCAGCTGTAGAAGGTCCACCTTTGAAAGAGCAGGGATGAAATCATGGGGAGGGGACAGGTGAGGTCAACTCAGGCTGGGCCTCATACTCCATTTTCCACCACATCTCTTCAGCCCTCCCAGGGAGTGAGGGATGGCCTCTGCATGGACATAAGGAGGCAAAGCTAGAAACGCTGCCTGTCCAGCCTCCCACCCCTGGGAAGTTTGATCAAGGGATCAAGAACAGCCATTTCCTTTGACCATCCAGACTGGCTTGGGAGCTCAGCGGTGACAGTGACAGAGGTGGGGTGGGGGGGAAGGGGGTGTGGCATTTGGGGTTGCCAGGGCCAGCCCAGGATGAAGTGGCCTTCCCTGCTGGACTTCCCTGTAGAAGTCATCCCATACACTTACCCTTCCCAAACTTTCTTCAGAGATTATACTAGCTTGGATAAGTGCCCCCCAAAATTCATACCACCAAGAACTTCACTGTGACCTTATCTGGAGATAGAGTCTTTGCAGATATAATTAGTTACATTAAACAGAGGTCATACTGGCTTAGTGTGGGCACTACTCCAATGACTCATGTGCTTATAAGAAGAGTGAAGGCATCCTTAAGGGACTCCACCTGTTTCTTAACCCACCTGCAGAGTCCTTAATCCACCTGTTATTTTTAGGTCGCCTGAGTAATTATCTCATTCCGTTGGGTTCACCTCCACCATTAGACTGTCAGCCTTAGAGACTTAAGGGACCCCACGTCTTGTAGACATAGCTAATTCATGTTCATTGACTTCTTGCTCTAGAAGGAAGGTCAGAGCAGTCTACGAAGACATACAAGGCCTGATTCTCACCTAAGGAAATGAGCCTAAACATGCAAGGAGCTTCAGGCACGAAGACTCTCCACCCTGCATTACCTGTAATAAGTACAACTATAAATAAGCCGTGTCCAACATAATTCACTAAGATATGGTAGTGGTCCACTCAAATGAGTTTTATGAAAAATATGTGAATGAAGTGTTTATAATGGAGAAATGCCTGGGTTTAAGGTTAGTGGTAAAGTAGGAATCCAAATTTTATCTGTGATATGATAGATTAAAACTACGTGTATGAGGAAGAAGTGAGAAAACTGTCAATGTATTAAGAGAGGTTTTTCTTGGCGGTGAAACATTGATGATGTTTTTCTTCTCTCTACTTTTAAATATTTTCCATATTTGCTATAATGGGTATGTATTGCTTTTATAATGGGGAAAAAAATACTGACTAGTAAGCTTTATTTTAAAAGACAATTTTGGGCCTGGCCTGGACTCTCGGTCAGAAGGCTGAGTTGGAGATGTCTGTCGGCTGTCCTGTCTGAGAGGACAATCTGTCATTGTTCAGTTCCCATAATGACAACACGTCCTGAGTGTTTCCTGGGAACACAGGTCTACCCTAAGGGCAGGGATTCTGGTTGGGGTGCCAGGAAAGTGTGAGGACAACCAGGACAACGAATAAATGCAGGAGGCAAGACAGCAAAGCAGAAAGAGCACTGGAGACCTGGGGCCAAGGCCCACATCAGCCACTCACCGACTTCGTGAACTCGGACACTCCCTTCTCTCTAGGTCTGCACCTCTTCCCTGGTAGAATGAGGAGTGTGACTACATGGGATTTCCCAAGTCTCTTCCAGTTCTAAAGTTATGTTGAGTTATTTTTTTATTTCAGAATTTCGAAAGGGAAACCTAACTGTAGGCTGCAGAGAGCAAATTTGGGCCCCTGGGGGTTTGACTTAGCACTGTGCCTAACTTCCTGGACTTAGTGTTCTGCTCTTTAAATTTGAGTGAATGGACACAGGGCTGTGGCCGGGTGCGATCTCTGTGCCCCAGTCCCCTCACCTGCAGATAGAATAGGGCAATGACCGTGCCTACTTCATGAAATTGCTGTGGAGATGAAATGCGTTAGTACGAGCCGACCTCTTAGAACACAACATCGCTATTATGATTATTATTATTTTAAATGCTTATTTATTTTGAGGGAGAAAGACAGTACAAGTTGGGGGGGAGAGAGAACGAGAATCCCAAGCAGGCTCCACTTTCAATACAGAGTCCAATGAGGGGCTCAGTCTCATGAACCATGAAATCATGACCCGAGCTGAAATGAAGAGTCAGACGCTTAACTGACTGAGCTACCTAGGTGTCCCAGAACATCACTGTTATCAAAGCATGAGCCAGGGTGCCTCGGTGGCTCATTTGGTTAGGCGTCTGACTTCGGCTCAGGTCATGATCTCACTGTTTGTGGGTTCAAGCCCGCATCAGGCTCTATGCTGACAGCTCAGAGCCTGGAGCCTGCTTCAGATTCTGTCTCTCTCTCTCTCTCTGCCCCTCCGCTGCTCACATTCTGTTTTTCTCTCTCTCTCAAAAATAAACATGAAAAAAATTAAAAAAAAAATTTTAAAGTGTGAGCCTTTCGAAGATTGTTTGTGTCACTGGGATGGTAGCCACCCTGGAAACAGGGGCAGAACTCTGAGCCACCTGCCCCTGCTCATCTCAGTAGATGGCAAGACTTTCCTTCTCTCACCATTACTCATTTAGATGGGTTGGAACTGCAAACGTTTCATGCCTTTTGCTTTTTCTGCTTTGTTACAGTTTGCCTGTAGCTTTGCTTGGAAAAGAGAATCTATTGAGTCAATGTGTTTATCTTCTTTATTTCTGGTTAGTTTCTCTTTCTAGTTAAAACATACAGAAAATTTTAGGCTCATAGTACATCAGGGGGATGTTTAGATCTAAAATAAACTCGTCAAAATGAAGAAACAGGAAGGACTCATTTAATACATGCACTTTTTCCTTTAGAGATTCTAAATTTTCTTTTAGACTAAGAGCACCATTCCTTTTAATTAGTATAGGTCATCTTATTTCTGGTGACATTTTAGGTTTGGACATGTTCTAAAAGCAGAATACGTTAGTAAGATGTTTTAAACAACTGAATGGTTCTTATCAAGTCATCAGCCTAAAGCTGACATCTAAACACTCTAAAACATAAACACTCTAAAAATGACCATCTTTACTATGTTCCATCAGAAGTTGGCCTCATATTAACAATGTATTTTCCCTAAAATACAACAAAAAATTGGCTGAGAAATTTCTGCTTACGTTGTGAATCCTATTTCTCTACTGGCTTCTATTTTTTTTAGGAGTTGCCTTTTTACATCAAGTGTTTTGACAAACACAAATTAAGGACTGTGTGGCAAATATATAAATAAATCAGAGTAAATGGATAAACTTAGATTTCTGGGCCTCAAGTCGGTACTTCCGCTGGGCCTCTGCCTGCACACTCAGGATGGCTCCTCCTTCACAGAGACACCAGGCGAGAAGATGCTGCTTGTGTAGGCATTATACCCATCCCCCATCCCACACCCCCTAGCCCCCACCCCCAAAAGTAAAATGAGAAGGGAAATGAGCTAATTGGCGTGAAAATACTTGGCACTTTTAAAGAAATGGACTGAGAAACCCAATCTTGGGAGAATGACAGGGGCCTTTATGTGGCCCAAAAGGCCACAGCCCTTGCTTTCACCAGGGTCTGGGAGCCAAGGCCCTGGGAGCAGAGCTGCCCTTTGTCACCTTGGTGAACCCAACACCTGTTAGAGCTGTCCTGAGTTGGTGGGGGCTGGGGTGAGGGGGAATAGCCAGGACCTTGCACCACTGCCTTGGCTTGAAAGCCAAGAAGGAGCTAGCAGCTGGAGGCTGCCAACTAACCACGCCCCTTGCAGCTGGACCACAGTCCTTCCTTAAAGGCACATCTCCATGTCTGCCTGGGGGAATTAACAGCCGGTTCAGCACAAAGTAAGCACTCAGCACATGTTCAATCTCTTCTTTTCCTCTGGAGGCAGGCTGACCACAGACTGCAGCTTTGTGTTCTGTGGTCTGGGCCAAGCGGTCAGGAGAGCATTCTCCAATTTCCCTTGATCACCCAACCTGAACCAGGACTCAGCAATGATGGAGCATGTGTTCATCTCCCTGAGGCTGGGTTCTCTCCCACATGAGATAGGGGGTTGATATGCACCTCACAGGGTTATGGGGACATACATGGGGCCCAGCACTCTAGTTATAAGTCTTTACGTTCAGGACTTAATAAATCAGATTAATAAATGTCTGCCTTCCTGCACCATCTCAGTCTAGGTACCTTAAATCTGATGAGAAATAAGTTTATTAGCAGCATGAGGGTCTATTGGGGCACAAATTATAAGGATGTAAGCAATTTTAGCCACCACCCCCCCCCAAAACCCAAAAAACTAGGACCTCCTGCTTCTGCTCCAGTTAGCTTAGAAGAGAAATCTCTCTTTAGGATCTTGACTTCACTGCCCAGAACCCAGGCTGAGTCTGTTCAAGCCAAGTCTGTAACTTTCTTTCATGTGAAAAGGTCATAACCTTGTCCTTGCTCCAATTTACTTATACCCCAAGTCCAGACTGAGCTCTCTTGGTGCTCCCCACAAAATATCAGCTTAAAGTCGGTTTCAGGTTCCTGCCCATGAATAAACCCTGCAGTCTTCTGGCCTAGGAGATCTCTACCTGACAAAACAGAGAGAACCCACTCATTGCCTCCCCTCTTACTCACCCCTTTGAGTCCCCATCAGATGCCTTGGGAGGGGAAAAGGAAGGACAAAAGACAGAGAAGCATTTGTTACAGAGACCCAGAAACATCCCAGCTCTGGAATATGGGCGAATTAAGAAGGAGCCGGGCTAAAAGGGTAACCGAGAGGGGACCTGAGGCAGGCAGGGAAAAGATGAATGAGATTTGCATATGCCAATGTCTAAACCCCACTGGGACACAGCAAAGACCCTGAAATGCGGATGGGCCTGGAAATTCTTTTCCACACTCCTCCTTGTCACCTGGCTGCCCTTATCAGTTTCTAGCCTTAGGGATGATGTTAGGATGAAATGAGGGGTCACATGCCCTTTCCGGGTGTCTTAACATTTCTAAAGCATTTTAATATGTATGAGCTCACAATCTTTGAGGTGAGTGTTATTTGACAGAGATACTTTGCTTGACCACATCTTAGGCTCTGGAACCTTCTTCTAGGCCCATCTATGTACTTCCTTGTAAAATCCAGTTTTAGCAAGAACGCTGCGAGTTCAGTTCAACAACAGTGCTCCATACTCAATATCTGGTCGCCTCAATGTCCTATCTGGTCCCTCATCTCCCACCATCCCCCAGGTGATGTTTGATCACCTTGGCCTGTCTTTGGCAAGAGTCCAGTTAGGCTGGTTTAGCCAGAATCCCACTTACCACTGGTGTTTTCTCTTAGTAGTTTCCCATCCACTGACCACCCCCCCCAACAGCCTTCCCCCCCCCCGCCTCCTTAACTATAAATTCCCATTTGTCCACGTTGTATCCGGAGTTGAGCTTGGTTCTATCCTGAAGTCCTTCCCCCTACTGCAAGGGTCTTGAATAAAATCTGGTTTTACCACTTTAATTACTGTCCAGCTTTGGTTTTCCCTTGACGTATTATGCCTGTTTTATAGATAAGGAAAACAAGGTTCAGGGAGGCTATGACTTACTTTGGGTGGCAGATTCAAGCCCAGGTGTCCTAATGCCCAGTGGAATCTTGGCCATCACAGTGGCCTCTGAAAAACACTATGCCTCTGGTCTTCCTTGCATTGGAAAGTGGGAGGTTATCTGTGACGTCAGGTCAACAGTATGTCCAACTCTTACTTTGGTCTAACCTGGAAAGTTTTTTTCTACTCTGTAGATGGACACTATAGTCCAGACAGTGTCACCAAACAAAACACACAGCAGGTTAATAGAGAAAACTCATGGCAGAAATATTATTAAGAAGGCCAAGTTGGGTCTTGGTGTCCATGTAAATTCTCTTTAGTGATATCCCCCTCCTATTCTGTCTAGGTACTCTATGCCTGAAATGTCCGTTTACCTTTATGGGTTTCCTGCTCCCAGGAGAGAATGGGATCAATTCATCCAAACAGAGGTACAGGGACTGGTGGGGACACCATGCTACTTTTCTGCAGTATCTACATTCTAACTGGAAGATCTGGCCTTTGTGCTCTGGCTGTAATTGGATTTTAGCTTCAGCGAGCAAGAAGCCAACAGGTGGTGGGGCCTTCATGGTCCTCTGAAGTGGCATCACAGTGTCAGCCATTTACTCCTCTTTGGATATGGCTCGCTCTGCCTGGGAATGTGGAAATGCTAAATTCCTCATCCTGGGCTGTGCAGTGTCTGAGAGCCTGAGCTCCTTGCTTTGTGACCAATCGCTCCACAGATTCCCACACTCAGGAAACCAAGTCTTGAGGAACCAGAAGCAGGGGTTTGTGCTGTGGCAAAGGATGGGGGAATATCTCCACTGTTTTCCTTTGTGGAGCTACACCAACTACCTTCCCTTCAGAACTTTGCCCAACACACCCTGTCTGGGGTTCCTGTCCCTTCTTGGTTGTAAGCAAGTCACAATAAGTAAAAACGGGGTGCCCTGAGCCTTAAGATCTCCAGAAAAATCTCAGTTTCTTGTGGGATCACTATTACTTCTCCCCTGGTTCTATCCTCAACCACCCATCCCAGATCCCTCAAGCCACTTTCCCAGGTTGCCTTGAGTTCTCTGGACACTGGCTCTGTGCTCCCTCTTCTAGAAAGAAGAAACCCACCATTTGGTGAGAGTCTACCATGTGCCTGGTGCTGAGCAGATATTCTGAGCCCAACACCTCTTTCCAAAATTTACATACAGGGTATTTCTGATTCCTACCTCTCACCCTACAATGTCCCCCCCCCCCACTTCCTGTGTTTCTTAGGGTCTCCTCAAATCTCATCCTCCAATTCATACAGCCCTAAACTCACTCCTTCTTGGCCCCTTTGTTCCCCATTCTCCTCTGCCATTTCTTCTGAAAGGCTCCCTCCCACCGACGCAGTCCAAAGCTTTGGCTGGACAAGGCAGCCCTTGAGAGGGAGAGGACGGTCCAGGATCCCAGGCAGGAGGGTGGCCCACTCATTCCCAGTGTGCCCTGGTTTCAATCCCCCACATCCTCCTCCCATCCCTCCCCCTAATTGGCTCAGGCTGACCAGGGACAGAGCAATAGGTATATCAGCGTTTTCTTTTTTTCCTGGTGGGGGAAAGAGGTGGAGATTGAGGAAAGAAAAGACGGGGCAAGGATGATTGGCATCGGGCCCCGCCTTCTTTTGTCCTCCTCCCTTGGTACTCTGGCCCCTCAGGGAAATACACCTGTTTCAGACCAGCAGCTGGTACAGACAAGTTCACCTCTGTTCCTTACCTGTTCCTCATACCCACTGTTTCTGTGCTGAAGAGCTTCCCTGGGGGAACCTGAGGGACTCTTTCTGGAGCCATGAGGGGAGCCCAGTGGAGGAGGGTTCCCTGGGTGTTCCTGAGCTGTTTATGTTCCCGTCTCCTTTGGCCAATGGTCCTGGGTAAGTGATGCACCTGGGGCAGCATTCTGGGGCAGAGAATGGCTGACTTCAGGGAGCCGGGGCTGGGGGAAGGAGAGAGAGGGAAGGAGGGAGAGAGAAGGGAGAGAAGTGATGAGACAAGAGGAGGAGAGAAGTGGGGAGAACACTAGAGAAACAGAGAAAAGAGGAGGTAGAGACAGTGAGAAGCAGAGAGGTGCTTAGCGGGCAGGAGTGGCCTGGTTTTGGGAAACCCACTGGGGGAAATATGGCTTTATTTTGTGGGGAGAGAGACAGGTAGGCGGAACTGTAGAAAGAGAGAGAGAGAGAGGGAGAGTTGAGGAGAGAGGCTGACACAGAGAAAACAGGAAAGCCGGGTGACAGAACGTGAAGGAAAACTGACATAAATATGCAGAGTCTGAGGAAAAGACAGTGAGAAGCAGATGAATGAGACAGAGAGAGAGAGAGAGAGAGAGAGAGAGAGAGAGAGAGAGAGAAAGTGGGGAAAACCAGAGGCAGACCTGAAAGGAAAGGGACGAGGAAAAAAAGAGGCAGACTGACTTAGAAATAGGCGGGACCAGAGAGCAGCTGAGGTGTGGGGCAGTTGGCTTCTTGCCTCTGACCTGAGGTTGAAAAACCTCCTCTTGGGATAATGCCTTCAGGGCAGGACTCATAGGCCTGGTGTTAGCATTGGCCTCCTCCACACTCCACTTCCTTTCTATGAATGGGGTGGAAGCAAGGCCTGTTGGAGAAGTTCACCCTGTATCCTGTAGTCTTCCTCCAAGCTGCTCCTGGCTCCAGGACCAGGTTTTATTCTGAATTTCTAGATGTCTGAGGCTTCTGAGAGGCTCTGGGGCTCAGAAGAGGATGAGGGGTCAAAAGCCCAGACCAAAGAAATAGTCACAGCTCTCTCCCCTCCTCAATAGGCCTGGGTAAGCTTTCACCCAAGGGATCGTTTCTTGGGAGTGGGCCAGAAAGAGTATATTCTATTACAGATATTAAGAGAGATAGTACTGGTGAAGTGGAATACTCTGCCTTCCTTGATATGTTTAAGGGCTTGGCTAAGAGCAAATGAAACAACTACCACTTCCCCAACCAACCCTCCCACCTTACCCCCCTTTACCTCTGCCCAAAGTACTCATCACATCATAAGGAAATGGAGGCTGGAAGGAGCCTGCAGTGGCCAGCCACTTAGGAGTAGAAGAGAGGGATATGGAAGGGGTGTCCATGGGGGTTAATGACCATAGGCAATGGGGAGAAGGTGGCTTGGATTTAGGGGCCCTGGGGCCCAGTGTTGGCTTTGCCACTAACTGATCTGGTTCCTATGTGTAGGTCCTATTGTCCTCTCTCTCTCCAGGCCTTGGTTCCCCTATGTAAAAAATCAGGTGGTGAATGGCATGACCTCTGAATTCCCAAGTTCTTAAGTTTTGATATTCTGTGATGTAAAGTCAACAGAAAAAGTGTTCAGTCCCAGCTCTGTACTTGGGCTTTTGACCCCTCATCCTCTTCTGAGTCTTAGGGTCCTCCAGCTCAGGAGGAACTAGGAAATCCATGAAGAAGAGCTCAGAGGACAAGAACTGAGGTGGGAGGAAAAAGCCTTGGGGATCCGTGGGGTATGAACAAGAGAAGGAGTAAAGGACCATGAAGGTGAGGACCTGAAAGAAAGGATGCCTTGGAGTGCTGGGGCCTGTACGTTGTTAAGGGGACAAGATGGAGCAGAGCCCACAAAGAAGGTGGGCATGGGGTGGGAAGAGATGCGTCAAGCATCTGGCTGAGCATTTAGAGGATGTGAGGGAAAAAACAGTCTCCATTGGACAGGTAGTTGCCACCCGCCCCCCCCCCCCCTCCTTATGTGCTCCAAGAAGCTTCTGGGAAAGTAGAAAGTGGTCTCCCATTCCCTTGGATTGCTGAGGGTGACATATGGGTGAACTGCCTAACAGAAACTAGGACCTGTTTCCACACTTGCTGCCAGTACCCTCACCCAGGCCTGGCTCATCCCTGGAATAGGTGTCAGAGCCTCTCCACCAGAAAGAAAAACACTGTGGTTTCCACAAAGATGCTACAGTGGAAATGGCTTCTTGAAGTAAAAGCCCAGCTGTCAAATGTGAAAGGGGAAAAGGAGGGTGGACAGAGGTGGGCTGGACAGGGAGTCAATGGAAACTCAATGGCTACTAGTGGCTCCCAGCAAGAGTGACTCTGAGGAAGCCTGGTGACCCTGATTCCACAGTCTATAGCAAGGAAACTGGGTCAAAATAAAACTCAGTTGCTGGGGCACCTGGGTAGCTCAGTCAGTTAAGCCTCAAATTTCAGCTCAGGTCATGATGTCACAGTTCATGAGCTTGAGCCACACATTGGGCTCTGTGCTGACAGTACATACCCTGCTTGGGATTCTCTCTCCCCACCCCACCCTCTCTGCCCCTCCCCCATGTGCACACAGGTCTCTCTCTCTCTCTCTCTCTCTCTCTCTCAAAAACAAATAAATAAACTTAAAAAAAAACCCAGTTGCCAATACTATCAGTGGCCCAGTAACTGAGGGGCTGCTGCCCTGCCCTGTGCCCCCATGGGAAGGTTACTGGGCTGCCACAAGTGTAGGACAGAGGAGATTGCTGTCACAGAGGACCCCAGAGAGAAGGGTCTCCTGCTCTCCCTCTCTCAGAGAATCTTCAGTCTGTCAGTCTGGGAGAGTCCTACCCAACTTGCCACCAAGGGCACAGGACATCTGCCCCACCCCAGGAAACTCTCACTGTGCTTGGAGACACTGAAAAGGAGAGAACCCCTGAAAAACAGGTCCTAATAAGAAAACAGATCAAATTTAGGCAAGTGGCTTAGCAAAATGTACAGCAAAGAGCAGGAACTTCAAATCAGAAGACACTGAGTGAATGTTGCCACTTAACCAGCCTAAGGACACATGAGAAAAGTCCCTTTAGGTTGGTGTCTTTAATGGCAAAATGAGTTAAATGGGAAAGGACTATTTCATAAGGTTGTGGTGAGGATAAAATGAGGTAGTATATGGTATAAAGTAGAAGAGCCATAAAATCTTGTTTGAGAGAAGGGCTGCTGCTACCTTTTAGAGCTGGGGAGATTGGGGGTAAGGAGGGTGAATCCAGGAATGGAAAGGACACTTCTGTTGGCTCAGGCATTTCCATTCACCCAAGGAGCCTCTAAAAGGCCATCCCTGTCCTTCCTATGGGCTTGCAAGGGCTGGCTCGGCTTATTTAGAATGTGGCTTATCATGTGAACTGACCCTGAATGCCAGCTCTGCCATTGGGCACAGCCTCCACTAGAGCTGACACCACTGCTTCTCGGTTCCTTGCCCAGCAATGTTCTCCTGGTCCTTGATTTCTGGGCTCAGCTCTGGAGGCTGAGGTTGTCCAGGAAGTGTTTGACATGCAAGTGATTTAGGTTAGGTCTTCATTCCTGAGAGAGGCCAAGAAGCAGTTGGCTTTTTATGTGTTCAAACAAGTGCTTTGCTGTCTATTCCCTGGTTTCATGGTACTGCTAAATGCTTCAGGGAGGCATGTAACTCAGCTCTCTGAGCCACTTCATCAAAGGCCAGGACTGAAAACTTTATAGGAGGTCTCCTAGTTCCAAACTTCCTCCTCAAATGTTCATCTTTCCTTCTACTAGGCTGAATTCATGGCAAGCAGACACTTAGTCATCATTGTTACGCCCATTCCCCAGCACAGAATGGATGAGTTGAGTTGAAATGAATTCAATTTGTTGGCACTTTGCAGAGGTCCAAATACTCAACATCTTGCTTGAGACTCTGAAGAGGCTCCAGGAGCTGGATGTCTGTGCTTGTGCATGAAGCCTCTACAGTCATGGCCATGGCCATACAGAGGGCACTGGCTTGTGCTGTAGGCAGCTCAGTGTGCATTTTTAAGATATCTATTCTCTACATGAATGCCCCCAGTGAAAATAGCAGTTTGAGTTCCAAAGTCCTGTTGGTGATGAGCTTTGGGAACTTCAAAGAAGGAAAAAGTTTGGAGTTATTCATTCACTTGTCAAACTTTTACTCATGCCACGTGCTCTGGACACAAAGATGAATTAACTCATGCATAGTTCCTGCCTCCAAAGCTTTTTAAAGGTCACACAACCAGTAAGTTGGGCAGCTGGGACTAGAATCCAAATTTCTGAACTCTTCGTTCACTGTGTTTGCATTGTACAACACAAACTTTTACAAACAAATCTCCAAACCAGCCCAGCCCACCAATGAGGATGAACAGAAACACAACCCCTATGAAGATAGTCATTCATTCATTCATCCATTCATCCGTTCATCCATCCATCCATCCATTCATTCATTTGTTCATACATTTGTTAATTAAACAACTATTTTAGGAGTGCCCAACATTGTTCTAGGGCAGCATTGTGTGTACATAGTGAGGGATGGAACAGACAGGGCCCAGCCTCCTGGAGCTAAGATCTAGTATGCAGAAAGACATAAAATAAGTATAGAAAAATTCCCAATAACAAATGTGGTGTTATGTTGAACAAATGTTTTGATGAGAGTAAAATAGACAGACTTCATTTAGATTAGTAAGTTCAGGAAGGTCTCTCTGACCAAGTGCTGCCCTTTGAGCTGAGATGAGAAGACTGAGTAGTAAGTAGTAAGTCAGGTGGAGTAGGAGAGGGAAGAAGCACAAGCCAGGCAGCAGAAGACATGCAGAGGCAGGAAAAAGCTTGACTTGGAAGGACCTGAAAGAGGCAGGTGCTATATCATGAAGGGCTTTGTAAGCCTTGGAATGGATTATGGGTTTTAAGGAACTAAAATGGGTAGACAGTGAGGGGTTTAGGTAGAGAAGTGACATAGTCATATTCAAACTTTGGAATGACTACTCTGGATACAGTAGGGGAAAATGGATTGGAAGTGGACAAGGGTGAAATGGGAGACCAGTTCACTGCTGACTGCAGGAGTCCAGGCAGAAGTTGTTCTGGCTTGCCTGGTGGTAGCAGCGGATATCTGGGAAGGGAACAGGCAGTTGTGAAAACAGCATCAAGTCACAAGGACTGCTGCCTTCATCAGGATCTGAGAACTTTGCAATCATCAAGGTAACAGACAGAGCAAAGTGCCATTTATTGAGCTTAGGTACTGAGCTAAGCATTTCACATGTATCACACACATTGGTATTACAATTATCTACCATCACCCCACTTTTATAGATAAGGACCTCAAACCTCAGAGAAGTCAAGTAACTTGCCCATATCACACAGGGAATGTTGATCAGTTTGACTCTAGAACATGCTTTTGGCCACCCTATGGCCTTGTCAGATTCTGCCATTAATTGTCCATGTCAGGCTCAGAAAGGTCCTAGTTAGGTGGTTCCAGAAGCACCATGTCTGTCAAGAATCACAGATAAAACAACCAAGCAAACACCAAATCACAGTAGTTACTACAATCTTGTTTTCTCGGTTCATTTCTTTCTTCCCTGAGTCAAAGACCAGCTAACCTGTGTTCTGAGGGAACTGGGGTGTTGAAAAAGTCACTGACATCATTATAGCTTCTTCAAGCATCTCTTTCCTATTCCTTCTCAGTAAACGGAGCCACCTCCTTTGAGTTGGTCTGAAATATTTAGGTCAATAACACCATGGGGAAAAAAATTAGAATCTGACCTTCACAGTTGCCTCCAAGGCAAGAAATTTATCCCTCCTTTCCAACTACACCTACTTAAGTCACGCCCCAAACAATGCCAAGGTGTTTCTTCACCTTGGATACCGTCACAGGTCATTTGACCAAACTTCTGCCAGCATCTGTGTAGGGGCACCAAGGTTGCCCTAGTGAAAACCCCAGAAGCTCCAGAACCAAACAAAGAGATGTCAAGACCCAGCTTTGAACAGATGTTCACAAGCACAGTTCCAACTTTCTTCTTCCCCACCCCTTCCTCTCCTCAGAAGTTCTATCTCTAGGCTCCACCATCTTGGTTTTGGATTTCATCTCTCCCTGGCTCCCATCTGAGTCAGGCACAACCTCATAGCCTAGGGTTGACCTCAGAAGTTTAGCTACAGTGACCTGAAGTCTGATACAGTGGTGGTCACACCTCCCAGGCTGCAACCATGGTGTTGGCCTCCTCCTGGCCCCAGGACCACTGTGACAGTGACAGGAGAAAAAGTGCGGCCTCACCCTCTCTCAGAAATCTCAGTTGGAGCAACCAAAGACCAGGGGACAGAGACACCTGAATTCATTTATTCAACAGATGTCCATGAAGTAATCCCTGTATGCCAGCCACATTCTAGGTGCTGAAAATATCATGAGATCAGTAACCCTAAGGACATTCTGAGTTAGCGTCTTTCCTCATCTTGAATTCTAGGAACAATGGAGGAAACATACTCAACAGACAGAATGCTGGTCACAGTTTCTGTTTCCTCTAAGATAAAAATAGAAACAGAAACTATAGCCACAACCTCCATTGTCACCTATTTCAGTTGCTACAGCCATGGCTCTAACAGCCATTGTATATATCATCTCACACTAACACAAGGTCCCTGAGGGGCAGCTCTTGGAGCTCTCCAGCTCCCAAACCCTGACCACAGAGAGACAGAAGCCTGAAATCACCCACAGTCCAGGAACAGCTCAGAAATTTCATTATTTGGTCACCAAGAATTTCCAAGGGAATGACAGTCTTCAACCCTGAGAAACACAGACCCAGATGTGTGTGAGCAACAGTTTCCATGACCTGGTTCTTCCTCTGAGGCTGCACAAGTTACCATGATGAGGGTGAGAGCTGTGCTGGTTCTGAGGCTGACACACACACAAATGGCCCTTGGCTCCCTACATGGGGTGGCAAGGCAAGGGGTCCTGCCTCCCTCTGCCGATCTCTTTATACTTTTCAGGGCACCTGCCACCCATCCATGAGTTCATTTTCTCTTCAAGGCTATCCTCACAGTTGGATGCTTCCTTAGCTCTAGACTGCCCCAGGCACAGCCTGGCAAAGAACCCCACCAATCAGGAAATAACAGCAGAAAAGTGAAACTTTGGGGGTAATATGGCTCATGGGTTCCTCACCTCCAATTTCAGGAATGACTCAAGACAAACAGACTAAGAATAAACCTACACTAATAAACAAACACTAAGAATAAACCTCTGCTCACAACACAGGCGCGTAAGACATAAGCTTTGTTTCCCTTAAAGGAGTGATTCATCGCACTGTGGGAATGTTATCTTCTACCAGGATCACCACTACGGCCACCACTCCTTCCCCTAAGTCAACAACACACCCATCGCCTCCTCATACCTGTGGAGTCACTAGAGGGCCACACAGGAGAAACAATGTCTATCAATACCATCAACCTCTGCCATCCCTGAAGCCCTGAGAGGACTCAGAAAACTGCTAGACACCTCTCCTAGACACAGTTTAATAACTGTCTTGCTGAGAGCTCTCTCATTTTAGTAGTAGCCAAGAAACCCATGGAGGGTTCCAGGACTCAGAGAAATGCCCCACCTCAGTGCCAGCCCTGGTGCCCTCACTAGTCCTTGATGCAGGCTCCTCCTCTGAGATAACTTCTTTTAAACTATCTGTTTTAGGCAATATCACACATGTGTCTTCTGACAGTAGTTTCATCACCCCAAGGGGTCAACAACCATCATAACTCACTGTGACATCCTCATGGAAAAGGAGACACCAGGAAAATAGGCGGAAATAGCCCGGAGTCATATCATTTGCCCCTGAAAATGTGCCAAACTGTCCCCAGGGCTCAGACCACTCAGCTTGTGGGAGACCAAGAACTCAGGGCAGGTTAGTCACCTTTTCTCCATCCCTCTACTTCATCTCTCCTGAGGAAGGGTTAGAAGAGCCCAAACTGTGGAGAGACTATACCCTCAGTGACCTCTCACAGCTAAACAATAGCTCACAATTTCCAAGTCTTGATGCTTACCTTTGAGCCTCTGCCCTGTCATTTACAAGGCATGCAATGTTGAGCAAGCTACTCAGGCTCTCCAAATCTCAGTTTCCCCATCTGTGAAATGGGAGCACTATTAACTAAGAGAAGCTATAAAACACTATGCAAATATGTGGTATCAACATTTGCATTATTTATAGAGTCAAAATGTACCTAGTGAGAGCAGTACAAAAGAAATCCCTATTCCCAACTGTATGGATCAATTAACCACAAGTCAGTTGACACTCAAGAACTCAAAGAGGAGACAATGTCTCCCACAGAAACGCCTTGGTAATGGGTATTCCTTACAGAAACCACGCTGCAGTATAGACAGGCCTACAAACAAAACAATTAAACACTCTTCTCAGCCACAACCAGAGGAAGGTCAGTCAGAATCAAATGGCCTCTCTCTAAGGATACATGCTTCAGGACTCTGATTTCCTTATCACAGTTGTGACAGGGTGACAGGAACAATTCCAGTCACCAGTCTCTGTGGCCCTGATAAGACAACCAGACCCATGCCCTTAGGATCCAAGCAGCTACCTTCCAAGGAAGGGCAGTACAGGCATTTTCTAAAGAGGTCCCTGCTAAGGAGGTGATGAGAGACTCTCCTTTATGGTTCTTATTGCTGAATGTCAAGCTGGCAGTGGGTCAAGGTAGGGTGTGGAGCAATCAGGAGGAGCAGTTAGAGGCTGCGGCATTTGTCAGGGTAATAAGGATAACACAACAAAGTGAACAAGAGACCGTGGTGGGAGAAATAATTTGGAGGAATAATAGTTGGTACCAAACTATGACGCTGGAGACAAGGAAGAGGAAAGAATCAAAGATGACTCAGGTATTTCTGTCCTGAGCATCTGGGGGACGTGATGTTACAATTAACATAAGGAAGGAAGATGGAAGAAACAGTTTGAGGAAAAGTTTGGCTTGGTCGTGTTGCATTTGACAGGCCGACAGGAAATCATTGGAAAGGCGAATCTGGAAAAATGGGTGTGAAGTCAGGGTAGAATCACAGATTTGTAAGGTGTAAAAATAGATGTAGTCTAGCCAGAAAGAAAGTGTATAAAGAAAGGGAAGGGCTGGAGATGACACTCAGAAAGCTGACTTCATCTGGGGGCTGGGAAGAGAAGAGAAATGGCCCAGGGAGCAGAAAGAATGGGGAGAGTGCTGGACGAGCAGAATTGTTCAGCTTCCAGGAGGGCAATGGGTGCGAATAGTAAGGGGACACTGGCTGAGGAGAAGATTGAGGTGGATGCTCAATAAACACTTGTCGACCAGATGAATGGATGGTGCCAGACTTTACAGAGACTAACGAGGACTGAAAAGAAAATTGTTTTTGGTGATTACCAAAACAGGAGTTGTTTTTTTGTTTTTTGTTTTTTGTTTTTTGGGGTTTTTTTGGGTAACTTTTCAGGAAAGTGTTTTTGCTGAGGTGACTGAGGTGGAGGGCCGAGTGTAAGGAGAAGATAGGTGATAAAAAAGAGGTAGAGAGTGTAGAACCATCTTTCAGGATGCCTGTGGGTGAAACAAAAGATAGGGATAAGGAGGACACAAGATGGATGAAAGACTTATTTTACATCAAGAGAGACATAGATCTCTCTCAGATGAAAGACTTATTTTACATCAAGAGAGACCTAGGTCTCTCTTGATGTAAAATAAGTCTTTCATCCATCTTGTGGATTGTTTGTCAACGTGTTTGTCAACAGAAGAGAAGGAGACTCTCAGAGAAGCGATGGACTAAGCTACCTGAGGAGAGAGGTAGGGAGCAGAAAGGGCACTGGGTGTGTCTCTGTGTGTCTCTGTGTGTGTAACCTTTTGGTAGAGATTGAGCCAGTCTTCTGGGGTGAGATGAGGGACCGGGTGAGGGCAAAGATGTTTCCTGGTGGAGAGGGTTCTGGGACATAGGAGATCAAGTTAGATGGTCTTTTCGGTGAAGTAGAAGATGGACTGTCATAGAGAAAGGAGGGAGAGGAGAGGGAAAATCTGTTTCTCTCAAATATCAGCTCTTCGCACTCAAATCCCTAGCTCTCAGCCCTGCAAATATGCTATGTATTTGGGCAGGGCGAGAAAGACAGGCTTCGGCTGTCTAATAATCTGATGGGAGCTGAAGAGCCGGGCTTGCATGCTGGTAAAAAACGAGGTCTGTTAATTCCAGCAAAACTTGAGCACCAAGAATAGGGCTGAAAATATTCTTGAGAACCAAGCTTGATCAAGAATCCAAATTCCCAGTGCCTTACAACTTCAGTAAGGTGGTTTTAGCTTACAAAAAAAATCTTAAGAGCAGATGCTATCATTTTCTTTCAAGGTCCTCAAAATGTGGTCCATTGATCACCGGTATCAAAATCACCCTGGGCATAGGTTAAACGCAGATTCCTGGACCCCACCCAATGCATAGGGATCAGATTCTGGTGGTGGGCCCCAGAGGTTCCCCCAGGGATTTGGATGCATCCTATCTTTTGAGAACCACTTTATTTTTTTAATGTTTTATTTATTTTTGAGAGAGTGCAAGTGGGGGAGGGGGAGAGAGAGAGGGACAGAGGACCTGAAGTGGGCTCTGTGTTGACAGCAGAGACCTCAGTGTGGGGCTTGAACTCAAAAACTGTGAGATCATGACCCAAGCTGAAGTCAGTGGCTCAATCAACCGAGCCACCCAGGAGCCCCTTGAGAACCACTTTCTTACCAAAAAGAGTTCTTCTACGGCTCTCCCCGCTACCAGGATTTCTTGCACAAGAATAACCCACTCAAGTTTAGTAGATTGGGTTATTTGCAAACTGTTTTCCTAAGTTGCTGACTAATCTGTTAAAGGAGTGGTTTAAGATTTTTTGTTTAAATGGTGGAGAAAGAAAAATAGAGTACTGTAGTTTTTATGCAACTAACGCTAATCTCTTCCTTCTAAGACAAGCCCAACAGATTTAGAGATTTGTTAAGACCGTGCCTACTCCCCTACAGGATAAAACTGAGTTCCTAGCATGAAGAGACTCACTTGCTTTCCTATTTACTGGAGCAGGAGATTCTAATCAACGCAGCCCAGGACTGGAAAGTCTTTTAAACAAAGATTAAAAAGAGGACATAGTCCTGTTTGACAAGATTTAAAATTGATACTACCAAGTACAGATTTTTTCCAAAGGGAGAGAATATTGGGAATCAGGTACTGTTTCATATACTGCTAATGGAACTGTAAATTAGCATCACTTCCCTGCCAAGAAATTGGGCAGGATGTATTAATGACACAAAAGTTTCTATAATAGCATTAACCCGGGCACCTGGGTGGTTCATTTGGTTACACCTCTGACTCTTGACTTCAGCTCAGGTCAGGCTCTGCCCTGACAGCACAGAGCCTGTTTAGGTTTCTCTCTCTCTCTCTCTCTCTCTCTCTCTCTCTCTCTCTCTTTCTCTCTCTCTCTTTCCACCCCCCCTCCTCCTTGCAGGCACACATGTGTTCTCTCCCTCAAATAAATAAACATTAAAAAAATAACAGCATTAACCAGTAAGTCCACTTACAGAAATCTATGTTAAGGAAATGAGCTGAAATAATGAAAACAAAACAAAATATTATACACAAAGATAGTCATCAAAGCTTTATTCATAATATCGACACATTGGAAAGCCTACCTGTTCAATAGTAAGTTAGTTAATTAGGGGCTGTCTCTATGATG
The DNA here is from genome assembly GCF_046562875.1 of Panthera onca. Taxonomy (NCBI): domain Eukaryota; kingdom Metazoa; phylum Chordata; class Mammalia; order Carnivora; family Felidae; genus Panthera; species Panthera onca. The sequence goes on along the minus strand of NC_138347.1, from coordinate 71,526,671 downwards.
GAATATTATTTAATGTATAAAGGCAACATCCAATGTCCTATAAGGGCATGGACACACACACACACACACACACACACACACACTATCACACATACATAATAGCAACACATGGAACAGGCATTAAGTAAGGTTTATTAGGGAAAAATTTACAAGCATAGAACCAGTAGAGTGTACAGGATCCTTGAGTTCTCATTATCTCAAGACGGGTGGCTAGAGCTAAGCCCACTGAAGTGAGTGCTCCAGGAGGACTGCCCCTGTGCCACAGCCATTTACAGGGAAATGAGAATGGTGATAATGATGTTTTCATTGAGGGTGGCTCAGTCTGTTAAGCATTAGACTCTTGATTTCAGCTCAGGCCACGATACCCAGGTCATGAGACCGAGCCCCACGTTGGTCTCTGTGCTGGGCATGCAACCTGCTTGAGACTCTCTCTTTCTCTCTCTCTAAAAAAAAAAAAAAAAGAAGTTTTCAGTTGAGGGAATGGCTTTGTTGGGAAAAGGGGCCTCTAGAGCTCAGCAAGGACAGTTAATATACAACACCCAAGACCTTGCCGTTGGGCTTAGCTGGCCCAGTCCTCCTGGGCCAACACAGCTTGCTGTGCCTCCAAATGGGAGAAGAGAAAGAACTACCACCCCAGATTTGTCTCTCCTCAGGCTGTGTTTACAAAGAATAAATACACAAAGAGATGCTCATAATATTAGGTAAAGTTTTAAAAAATGGATGCAAAGTTATATATACTGGGTAAGTTAAACTATATATATTTTTAAAGCATAGAAAAGAATGCTGGAAGGACACATAATAATATGGTTGTCTGGATAATGAGATTATGGAGTTTGATTTTTCAATTATCTGTATTTTTGCAATTTTAAAATAATGAGTAGATCTTCCTCAACATATTTCGATGAAGTGGTACAACTTTGTCCACAAAGATAAAGCACATTTTTTGTTAGATTTAGTCTTAGGTATTTTATATTTGTCACTATCATAAACACTATTATTTAAAAAATATTTTCTTTCGTTGATGTATGGGAATACAGTTATTTTCACATTTTTTATTGTATATGTAGAGCCTTGCTAAGAATTTAAAATTTGGGGGACTTTATACATAAACAATTATATAATCTGCAAATGATCACAGTGTGTTTCTTCCTTTTCATACCAAAAACAACTTCTCTATACCTTCATATTCTTGTTTATTTTTATTTTTTGTCTTATTGCACTGGCTAGACCTCCAGCATAATGTCAAGTGGAAGTAGTTGTCACTGTCATCCTGGTCTCATTCCAAATTTTAAAGAAAATGTTTCTGATATTTTAAGTATGACATTTATTAATGTTTTTTATTGACATTGTTTGACAGGTTATGAGAGTTACCTTTTATTTTTAGTTTGCTAGGAGTTTTAACAGGAATGAGTGTTGAATTTTTTCATATGCTTTTCCTGCATCTGTTGTGATGATTGTGTTTTCCTTTCCATTCTGTTTATACGGTGATTTACATTAATAAAGTTTTATATTCTTGTATTTCTGGCTTAAACTCAGCTTAATCATGATGAATTTTTGACACAAATCCAATATTGTATTTGGCTTACTAATATTTTTGTTAGGACATTTCTATCTATATTATTATTGAGATTTATTGACCTATAGTTTTCCTTTCTTATACTATCTTTGGTTTGGGTATTAAAAGTTACAACAGCCATACACAATTAGTTGTAAGGCATTCCCTCTTCTACTAAGCTCTGGAAGAGTTTGAATAAAATTGGAATTATCCAGGGGAGCCTGGGTGGCTCAGTGGGTTAGCGTTTGACTTTGGCTCAGGTCATGATCTCACGGTTCGTGGGTTTGAGCCCTGCGTCAGACTCTGTGTTGACAGCTCAGAGCCTGTAGCCTGCTTTGGATTCCCTCTCTCTCTGCCCCTTCCCTGCTTACTCTCTCTCAAAAATAAACAAAAACATTAAAAAAAATTAAAAAGCCTTCTGATTTGTGAATATGGGATGTGTTTTCATTTATTTATGTCTTCTTTAATTTTTTCAGCAATATTTTGTAATTTTTATTGTACAAGTTTTTTTTTTTTAGTTAACTCCTAAGTATTTTTTTCTTTTTGATGGCATTATAAACAGAATTGATTTTTTAACTTCCTTTTTGGATTGTTCATTATTAGTATATAGAAACAAAACTGATTTTTGTGTGTGGACTCTGTATCCTACTACTTTGATGAATTCACTTATTAGTTTTACATTTTTTGTGTGTGGAACACTTACAGTTTTGTACATATAGGCTTTTGTACGTATATACATGTAACCTAGAGTTTTGTACATATCATCTGCAAACAGAGATAATTTTACTTTTTCCTTTGTAATTTGGATGCCTTTTATTTCTCTTTTTCTTTTCCTTTTTCTTCTTCCTCTTCTTACTTTTACTCCTTCTCCACTTCCTCCTCCTCTTCCTCTTCCTCTCCTTCTCCTCTTTTCCTTCCCCTTCCTTCTTCTCCTTCTCCTCTTCCTCCTCCTCCTCCTCCTCCTCCTCCTTCTTCTTCTTCTTCTTCTTCTTCTTCTTCTTCTTCTTCTTCTTCTTCTTCTTCTTCCTCCTCTTCTTCCTCTTCCTCTTCCTCTTCTTCTTTTTCCCATAATTGATCTGGTTAGAATTTCTGGCACCTATGTTGAATAGGAGTGGTGAAAGCAAGAATCCTTGCCTTGTTCCTGATCTTATAGAAATAGCTTTCAGTCTTTCACCATTGAATATGAAGTCCACTGTGGGATTTTCATATATGACTTGTATTATATTGAGGTCGTTTCCTTCTACTCCTCATTTGTTAAGTGGTTTTTATCACGAAACAGTGTTGAATTTTGTCAAATGCTTTTTCCACATCAGTTGAGATGATCATGTTGCTTTTTTCACTTCCTTCTGTTGATGTGGTGTATTGCATTGATCAAGTTTTGTATGTTGAATCATCCTTGAATTCCAGGAATAAATCACAGTTGGCCATGGTGTATAATCCTGAATGAAGCTTGCTACTATTTTGTTGAGGACTTTTGTATCAATGTTCATACGAAATATCGGTCATAAGGGACCAATTTGTCTAGTGATTTGTAGTGATTTGTCTAGTGAACTCTGAATGAGTTAGGAAGTGTTCCTTCCTCTTCAATTTGTTGGAACAGCTTGAAAAGGATTGGTGTTAGTTCTTCTTTAAATGTTTGGTAGAATTCACCAGAAGCCATCAGGTCCGGGGCTTTTCTTAGCTGGGAGATTTTTGATTGTTGATTCAATCTCCTTACAAGTTATAGGTCTATTCATTTTTTATTTCTTTATGATTTAGTCTTGACAGGTTCTGTGTTTCCAGAAAACACATTGACCATTTCATCGAGGTTATCTAATTTGTTGGTGTATAGCTATTCACAGTGCTCACTTATAATCCTTCTATTTCTGTATGATTGGCAGCAAAGTCCCCATTTTCATGTCTGGTGTCAGTAATTTGAGTATTCCCTATTTTTTATCTTAGTCCACCTAGCTACAAGTATATCAATTCTGCTGGTTTTTCTCAAAGAATCAACTTTTGGTTTTATTGATTTTCTCTACTGTTTTATTCTCTATTTCATGTATCTCTGCCCTAATTTTTATTATTTCCTTCCTTCTGCTAGCTTTGGGTTTAGTTTGTTCTTCTTTTTTCTAGTTCCTTAAGTTGCAAAGTTAAGTTCATTCCTAATGCTCTTCCTTTTTGTTATCTACTTTTCTTTCTTTTTCTTAATTCACCTTGCTGGAAGTTTGCCTAGTTTATCTTCATTTCTATTCTTAATTATATCCTCTATTCAGCTTTCTTTTTCCTTTTTCTTTCTGATTCTTCTAGTTCACCTTTCCTCTGAGAGTCCTAGATTTATGCAGAAAATATTCAACTTACAGTGTCCTGATCTAAGACTGTGTCTCCTTTTCTTATGGAGCCCTTAACTCTCAACACTTTAGAGCTCAGAAATCTGTAGGTTCCTTAAGAGCACTGACTGAACGTCTTAGATTTTGACCCTTTCACTCTTGAGTGTTTACCTTTCTATCTTCTGATCTCAGCTCTGCATTCAGAAAATATTTTCTACACATTATCTAACATTCGTAGGTTTTGTAGTTAAAGACTTATCTCTTTTGCCATATTGCTGGAAATGGAGTTGTATCACTGTGACAAACAAAAATATTTGCTTAAAAATTGGACTATGCTATTGTGAAACTTTTGCTGCTGATATTGGTTTTAATAGAGATGATGCAGGCTCTGAAAATATATTAATTGCCAAGAATCTATAATAAATTTAGTAAGTTTGGCATGTGTATGGCTTCTGTGTGGTAACTCAAAGCCAGATAATAGAGCAATGCTTAGGAAAATGAAATAAGGTTAATAATAATGTTTTCTTTTTTTTTTTTTTTCAACGTTTTTTATTTATTTTTGGGACAGAGAGAGACAGACAGAGCATGAACGGGGGAGGGGCAGAGAGAGAGGGAGACACAGAATCGGAAACAGGCTCCAGGCTCCGAGCCATCAGCCCAGAGCCTGACACGGGGCTCAAACTCACAGACCGCGAGATCGTGACCTGGCTGAAGTCGGACGCTTAACCGACTGCGCCACCCAGGCGCCCCAATAATAATGTTTTCTAATCTAAACCTTATCTGGATAAACCAAACTTTGGAACTTTATTGAAGAGAGTTTATATAAGAATTGAAAGTCCTGTAAGCAAATCTACTAATAATTCTGAATAAAGGCGGTCTCCTTTCAAAGTTGAAGCAGACTTGGAGTACCTGGGCGGCTCAATCACTTAAGCATCTAACTCTTGATTTTGGCTCAGATCATGATTTCACAGCTTCTGAGATTAAGAGCTGCTTTGGTCTCTATGTGACAGTGTGGATCCTGCTTAGGATTCTCTCTCTCCCTCTCTCTATCTCAAAATAAATAAACTTAAAAAAAGTAAGGTTGAAGCAGACTCATTTTGGGGTTAAATAGGGAACCAAGGACCTTCTAGCTCAATCCATGCATTTGTCCACACCAGCTTGGAAACATGTCATGTGTCATTAATTACTATTAACAAAGCATAGAAGGAGGCAAGTGAGTTACTTATATTTCAATAAATTAGAGCTGACTCATAATCATTCTCACTAACCTGAAAGTCTAAATTGCTTTCGTAAGATGAGAAAAGTGGTGGAATTATAGTCAACTCTAGGAACTACACTCAAAACTTCTTTGCTGGAAGTTTGTCCCTCTGTGAACTTCATCTGTTGGTTCACAACCCTCCTTGGAGCTTCCTAGATATAATTTGAAACTGTACTCAGAGCACAGGGAGAGACTCATGAAAGAGACAGGCCACTCCAGCTTGGTAGGTGGCAGTTTTAATAATAGCAAAGGGAACTGACATTCAGGCTTGGGTGGCAGCAAGATGAATAAATCCCTGCACCTGCCCACCAAATCCCAAAAGTTTATGAAGAGGACCTATCTGGGCTCAGTCTATGCAGGTGCTTTTGACACCACATCACTATCTCAAGGCTATGTCCTTGAGTGGATAGCCTCCAGAAGTGGAAAAAGGAAGCAGAACCCACATTCCAAGAATAAGGAAAGGGGTGAGAAGCCTGCAAGTGCCTAGGCCCAGCTCAGTGAGCAATGGGGGTGCAGGACAGGTCACGTTTTTTTCACTATATTCATCAACATCAACCCTTCAACTAGTTATGAGCACTGAGGTTTAAAAAAAAGTTTGAGAACAGCTAGGGAACTAATGAAAACCCAAAAGAATAAGTATCTAAAAGAAAAAAAAAAAGACTGAATGTTTCTTAAGTTCTTTTGTTTAAAAGAATCAAGGCCTTTAAAATAAAATTCAGAAGGATGGTCTGCTGTACTGATTGAGGATTTGTCTACAACGACTGGGAGTGCAGTCAAATATTTTAAACAAACCAGATTAGTATGTAAATATTCGGCATAGCAAGTAAATTGAAAAAAAATATAGGCATGATCAATTAAATTACCATTATGTTATAACATGACCAGGGATAGAATATGTACTCTCACTCTTTAGTATCTGCTAGATAGGAAGAAATGTTAAATGAGGAGGAAAAGTAGACATTTAATTGGCTTTGAAAAAAAAAACAAAACTCAGTCAGCTCAATAGCCTGCCCTAGATGTACACTAGAGGTACAATCAACAACATGCTAATTTGTTATTTCTACTCTGATATATCAGCACCTTCCACGAATGGACAGGCTCAGACAACACAGACCACTGGAATACCTCAAACCAGCATCATGAACGAGACCATGAGAGACTCTCAAACCAGCACTAACTTGGCTACGAGCAGACCAAATACTTCATTGCACCAAAGTACACAAACTCTTAGACAAAACAATTCCCAGGACACAGCCACCTATGGCAAAACAGTAACTTCATCTGCTTCCACTGTCAGCAACAAATCTTCCATGATGTCAGATATGTCCAAGTCACTGAACTCCACAGAGAACATTTCAGTCTTTTCTAGTACAAGCAAAACACATGTCGTGACATCAGAGTTCCGCCAAACACCAATCTCCACAGACACCACTGTAGGAAACACAAAACACACATCATACCCTGAAACAGCAAATTTTACTGCAGTCACCTCAATACCCTCAAGGACAACTGGAGTAGACGAACAGTCCACGGCACCCTCTTCCATCACTTCTGCTTCAGAGACCACAGCGTCTTCTCAAAGCCATGGAACTCAGACCATAGACACCATCAGGGAATCTCAAACCAGCACTATCTCAGCAGTATTCACATCAACTCCTTCATCATCCCTAAGTGGACACACCCTTATAGAGAGCATCTCACAGGAGACTTCCACCTCTGGGGAAGCGGGGACTTCATCTTCTTCTAGTGTCAGCCACAAACCTTCCACAGTGTCAGAAATGCCCACATCAACAATCTCCACAGATGACACTTTAGTCTCTTCCCGTACAAGCAACTCACATGCCATGACATCAGAGTTTTCCAGAACACAATTATCAATAGACACCACTGTAGGATTCACAAAACACACAATGCACCCTGAAACAGGAAATTTTACTCCAGTCACCTCAACACTCTCAAGGACAACTGGATTACAGGACCTCTCCACAACATCCTCTTCCATCACTTCTACCCCAGAGACAACAGCATCTTCTCAGAGCCACAGGACTCAGACAATGGACAGCATCAGGGAATCTCAAGCCAGCCCTTTCTCAGCAGTGATCACATCAACTCCTTCATCGTCCCTAAGTGGACACACCCTTACAGAGAGCATCTCACAGGAGACTCCCACCTCTGGGGAAGCAAGGACTTCATCTCATTCCCGCATCAGCCACAAACCTTCTGCAACCTCAGAAATGCCCCCGTCAACATCCTCCACAGATGACACTTCAGCCTCTTCCCGTGCAAGCAACAGACATCAAATGACATCAGAGTTCCCCCAAACGTCTGTTTCCACAGACACTACTGAAGGAAACACAAAACACATATCATACCCTGAAACTGGAAGCTTGACCCCAGTCACCTCAATACGCTCAGTGTCAACTGGACGAAGAGAACACTCCACGGCACGCTCTTCCATCACTTCTGCTTCAGAGACAACAGTGTCTTCTCAAAGCCACAGGACACAGACCAAGGACAGCACCAGAGAATCTCAAAGCAGCACGAGATTGGCAGTGATCACAACAACCCCTTCATCCTCCCTAAATGGACACACCCTTACAGAGAGCGCCTCACAGGAGCCATCCACCTCTGGGGAAGCAAGGACTTCATCTCCTTCCAGCATCAGCCACAAACCTTCCACAATGTCAGAAATGCCCACGACAACAACCTCCATAAATGACACTTCAGTCTCCTCCACTACAAGCAACAGACATCAAATGACATCACAGGTTCCCCAAACGCCTATTCCCACAGACACCACTGTGGGAAACACAAAACACTCGTCATACCCTGAAACAGCAAGTTTTACTGCAGTCACCTCAACACTCTCAAAGTCAACTGGAGTAGAGGAACAGTCCATGGCACCCTCTTCCATCACTTCTGCTTCAGAGACCACAGCGTCTTCTCAAAGCCACAGGACTCAAACCATGGACACCATCAGGGAATCTCAAACCAGCACTATCTCAGCAGTGATCACATCAACTCCTTCATCGTCCCTAAGTGGACACATCCTTACAGAGAGCATCTCACAGGAGACTTCCACCTCTGGGGAAGCACGCACTTCATCTCCTTCTGGTGTCAGCCACAAACCTTCCACAGTGTCAGAAATGCCCACGTCAACAATCTCCACAGATGACACTTCAGTCTCTTCCCGTGCAAGCAACTCACATGCAGTGACATCAGAGGGTTCCATAACACCAGTATCAACAGTCACCACTGGAGGAAACACAAAACACACATCACACTCTGAAACAGCAAGTTTGACCCCAGTCACCTCAACACTCTCAATGTCAACTGGACTAAGAGAACACTCCATGGCACGCTCTTCAGTCACTTCTGCTTCAGAGACAACAGCATCTTCTCAAAGTCACAGGACTCAGACCATGGACACCATCAGGGAATCTGAAACCAGCACTATCTCAGCAGTGATCACATCAACTCCTTCATCGTCCCTAAGTGGACACACCCTTACAGAGGGCATCTCACAGGAGACTCCCACCTCTGGGGAAGCAAGGACTTCATCTCCTTCCAGCATCAGCCACAAACCTTCCACAGTGTCAGAAATGCCCACGTCAACAATCTCCACAGAAGACACTTCAGCCTCTTTCAGTACAAGCAACAGACATCAAATGACATCAGAGTTCCGCCAAACACCAATCTCCACAGACACCACTGTAGGAAACACAAAACACACATCATACCCTGAAACAGCAAATTTTACTGCAGTCACCTCAATACCCTCAAGGACAACTGGAGTAGACGAACAGTCCACGGCACCCTCTTCCATCACTTCTGCTTCAGAGACCACAGCGTCTTCTCAAAGCCATGGAACTCAGACCATAGACACCATCAGGGAATCTCAAACCAGCACTATCTCAGCAGTATTCACATCAACTCCTTCATCATCCCTAAGTGGACACACCCTTATAGAGAGCATCTCACAGGAGACTTCCACCTCTGGGGAAGCGGGGACTTCATCTTCTTCTAGTGTCAGCCACAAACCTTCCACAGTGTCAGAAATGCCCACATCAACAATCTCCACAGATGACACTTTAGTCTCTTCCCGTACAAGCAACTCACATGCCATGACATCAGAGTTTTCCAGAACACAATTATCAATAGACACCACTGTAGGATTCACAAAACACACAATGCACCCTGAAACAGGAAATTTTACTCCAGTCACCTCAACACTCTCAAGGACAACTGGATTACAGGACCTCTCCACAACATCCTCTTCCATCACTTCTACCCCAGAGACAACAGCATCTTCTCAGAGCCACAGGACTCAGACAATGGACAGCATCAGGGAATCTCAAACCAGCCCTTTCTCAGCAGTGATCACATCAACTCCTTCATCGTCCCTAAGTGGACACACCCTTACAGAGAGCATCTCACAGGAGACTTCCACCTCTGGGGAAGCAAGGACTTCATCTCATTCCCGCATCAGCCACAAACCTTCTGCAACCTCAGAAATGCCCCCGTCAACATCCTCCACAGATGACACTTCAGCCTCTTCCCGTGCAAGCAACAGACATCAAATGACATCAGAGTTCCCCCAAACGTCTGTTTCCACAGACACCACTGAAGGAAACACAAAACACATATCATACCCTGAAACTGGAAGCTTGACCCCAGTCACCTCAATACGCTCAGTGTCAACTGGACGAAGAGAACACTCCACGGCACGCTCTTCCATCACTTCTGCTTCAGAGACAACAGTGTCTTCTCAAAGCCACAGGACACAGACCAAGGACAGCACCAGAGAATCTCAAAGCAGCACGAGATTGGCAGTGATCACAACAACCCCTTCATCCTCCCTAAATGGACACACCCTTACAGAGAGCGCCTCACAGGAGCCATCCACCTCTGGGGAAGGAAGGACTTCATCTCCTTCCAGCATCAGCCACAAACCTTCCACAATGTCAGAAATGCCCATGTCAACAACGTCTACAGATGACACTTCAGCCTCCTCCAGTACAAGCAACAGACATCAAATGATATCAGAGTTCCACCAAACACCAACCTCCACAGACACCACCGTAGGAAACACAAAATACGCATCATACCCTGAAACAGCAAGTTTTACTGCAGTCACCTCAACACTCTCAGTGTCATCTGGACTAGAGGAACAGTCCACGGCACCCTGTTCCATCACTTCTACCCCAGAGACATCAGCATCTTCTCAAAGTTACAGGACTCAAACCATGGAGACCATCAGGGAATCTCAAACCAGCACTATCTCAGCAGTGATCACATCAACTCTTTCACTGTCCCTAAGTGGACACACCCTTACAGAAAGCATCTCACAGGAGACATCCACCCCTGAGAATGCAAGCACTTCATCTCCTTCCAGCGTCAGCCAGAAACCTTCAGCAACCTCAGAAATACCCCTGTCAACATCCTCCACAGATGACACTTCAGCCTCTTCCCATGCAAGCAACTCACATGCAGTGACATCAGAGGTTTCCATAACACCAGCATCAACAGACACCACTGTAGGATACACAAAACATACAACACACCCTGAAATAGGAAGTTTTACTCCAGTCACCTCAACACTCTCAAGGACAAATGGAGTAGATGGACACACAACAGCCTCCTCTTCCATTACTTCTACTGCAGAGATGACAGCATTTTCTCATGACTACAGGAGTCAGAGCATGGAGACCAGCAGAGAATCTCAAACCGACGCTACGTCAGTCTTCATCACCTCAACTCCTTCATCTTCCTTAAATGGACACACTCTTACAGAGATCGTCTCACAGGAGATATCTACCTCTAGGAAAGCAAGCACCCTATCCTCTTCTAGTGTCAGCATTGCACCTCTAACAACATCAGTTTTATTGACAGTACCAACCTCAACAGATACCACTGTAGGTAATGGAAAGGACACATCAACTCCTATTACTAGAACTGTTATTCCAGTCCCTTCAACAGTACCCATGAAAAGTGGACTAGAAGTACAATCAATTGCAATCTTCTCCAGCACATCTACTCCAGGAACATCAGCATCTACCCAGAATTACCAGACTCCAAGCATAGAGACCACCAGAGAATCTGAATTCAGTGAAATTACATCAGCAACCACATCAGCTCTTTTATCTTTACCCAGTGGACATAATCTTTCAGGGAGAATTCCTCCGGCAATATCTCCTTCAGGTGAAGCAATCACTTCACCTACTTCCAGTGACAGTAAAACACCTTTGACGACATCAGAGACATTGACAGCCTCAACTTCAATAGACACTACTGTAGAAAATACAGGAGATACATCCCTACCTGTAACTAGTAGTTTTCCTCCATTCATTCCTAGTGTTTCTACAACATGGCAGTCAGCAATACAACCAACACCACTGTCTATCAGTACTCCAGCTCCAAAAACATCTACAGTTTTCCATACCCACCCAGACACAGAGACAGCAGGATGGCCTCATTCCAACAGTTCAATGTCATTCATTCCAGATAAAACAACATTCACTTCCTCATCCTTCAGTGATAGCAGTCACACAACTCAGTCACAAAAAGAACTGTTTTCAACACCAATGGTTTCCACTATACTGGTTACAGAAAGTTCATCTTCTTCAATAGCTAGCAGTATTTCTGGGGTTACCTCTACAGTCTCAACAGTAGATGAAGAAGTGCCAACCCCACACTCCTATCTAAGCACATCTCCTCAGGAAACAACAGTGGCAATTTCCAAGACTCACTGGACACAAGGCATAGGGACCACTGGAGATATTCATGTCAGCAGAAGCTCCAATGTAACCCAAACCGTCAAAACAGTTACATCTGCATCTCCTTCATCCTTACTAAGTGAACACACATCTCAACAAACTATAACATCAAGCCCAGCGAGGCAGTCAACACCACTCTCTAGCAGCACCTCTTCTCAAGAATCATCAGTTGTTTCCCAGATAGGTCATACTCAAGGTCCACGGACCACACAAGAATCCCAAACCACAAGTTTAATCTTCCCCATGACAGACACAATCAAGACAGTCACATCTGCAACTTCTCCTTTCAAATCAAGTGGACATTTGCCCTCAGAAAATGTTCCTCAGGATACACCCACCACAGGTGAAGTTACAACCTTCACACCAGCACCCTCAAGGGACAGCCACACAACTCAGGTCTCTACCACTACCACAGAACTATGGACATCACCAACCAGTGCTGACACCAGCCCGGGAACATTAAGAGGCACATCACTTTCCATTAAAAGCACCACTTTTCAGAGCTCTGTCGTTTCAACAACACTAGGCCCAAGAGGACAATCAACATCCCCTGCTTCTAGTGCCTCACCTGACACATCAGCCATTTCCCAAAGCACACAAAGCACAGTGACCACTGGAGAACCACATACCAACACACCAGCCTCCTTGGTAACAGATACCACCTTTTTGGCAGACACCATCTTGGTGGGCACAGCTACAGCTTCTTCATCTACAGCAAGCAGCCAAACAACTTTAGGAAGTGCTTTCCCGGGAATATCCACCTCAGATAAGATCAAGGGTTTCTCACCAACTTTCTCCAGGGAAAACCACATAACTCAATCTAAAACTGAATTGTTGTCCTCTGCAGCAAGTCATGACACTACTCCAGGAACCATGGAATTGGTGTCCATTATTGTCCCCAACACCTCTCAAGAAATATCAGCTGTTTCCCAGAAGGCTCAGACTCAAATTATAGGAAGCACCAGAGGATCTGAAGCCATAAGCTCAGTCTCCCAGGTGACTGACACCTTCTCAACAGTTACACCTCCACCTCCTTCATCTACACCAAATGTGAGCATGTTACCAAAAACCACTGCCCACACTCTGTCATCTTCAGACACCAGCACACCACTAATCTCCAACCCAGTCAGAGATAGCCACAGAACCCAAACAGCAATGCCAACTTTGTTATCTGGGGCAACTGAAGAGCCGACTACTGTTGTCTCTACCACCCTGAGTGATGTAGCCTCTCATTCTCCTTCTACAATTTTGGTCACAAGTGAAGTCCAGAGAACAGCTCCAAGCTCAGCCCTCCATAAAAACATGACTGCAGTGACCATTTCCCCTATGGGTTCTGTCAGTAACTCCATGACAAATACCATGCAAGTCCCAACTTCCTCAGTGGGTGAGTCAAGCTCACCCATTTCTGAACATCCTGCAACTGTTCAAACAGTAGCTTCTACTACTAACCCTACTACAAGGCCAATGTATATGAGTTCTAAGAGTAATCATAACAGTGTTGCTGGATCCATACCAACTTTGTCATTTCAACCTACAACATATTCTTCAATCAAGACCACTCCTGATACTTCTTCAGTGTCTAAGTATTCTAAGAGTCCATTGCCTACTCTTCAGCCATCCACAGACTATGCTTTCTCTGACTTTACTTCCTCTGGTAATATGGGCACAGCTCAGACCATATCAAGTTTCTATACTTCAACCAGTGACTCTTCATTCTCTCAATCAGCCCCTGGCCCTGCAGTCACCTGGAGCTCCACCACTCTATTCACAGGGCATTCTGCTCCTCTGTCTGTTACCAGCACTTTCCCACCATCCACTGCATCCTCAAGCTCCATTGTGAAGACTCAGACACCAGGTAGGTGGGGATTCCAATATCTCAGTCTCTTACAGTGGCCCCATTGGCTCAATTCAGCCTAGAGTGCTTGAGAGAGATGGTGAGTTGACACTACCAGGCTGGCATTGAGAACAGGTCCACAAGAAGATGAGATGAGTGGGGGGTGTGGTGAGTGACAGGCTCACCATTCCCTCTGTCCCAGTAGACAATTGTTTATGTTCATGAAGTGATTTGGTTATGACCAAAAGACAGACAAGAGACTTTCTAGCTGTCTCTTCCAGCTCCTGAAGTCTGTGACTCTCTTTGACTCTGCTACTTTCAGACTATAAGACCCACTCCAGTTTTCTCTCCCTGCATTCCCAGGAACAATCACAACTTCACTGAGGACAGGCAGCCAGAGAAGCACAACATCACTACCACCAACAACCTCCCAGACCCTTACAACGTCCACTCCCAGCACATCTACAAGCAAACAATCAACTGCTGTCCCAGTCCCTATCAAGCCCAAAAAAGGTAAGTGATTCTGTAGACCTGGGGCCCCTCTACCTTGGGTTGGAGAGGATTGAGTTAGATGTAGATGCTGTAGTTGTGGCAGCCTGATTGGATCTACCAGTGAGGACCCTTGTGGGTAGCTGGGGGAGCCAGTTCTGTGGATACCTCTACTGTCTCATCTGGGCCATGGGAAGTCCAGCTGTTCCCCGTCTCCACTTTAGAAGGGTGATGTAACTGAATACTCAGTCTCAGCCTGCTTGCTCATGGACTACCCTCTCAGGTTGTGAGCTCTCACAGGGGACAATGAGACAGCATCAGAGCTGGGTGTTGAGGGCTGGCTTTGTACATAGCACTGGGCGAGGAGGTGGAAATAGAGAAATGATTAAGGTGCTGTTCAGTAAGAGATAGATCTGATGCCTGGACAGGTGCAATTAGAGGAATAAATACAGGGTATTAGACACACAATGGAAGACCTCTAGGGGGCATTCGGGTGTGCTTAAGGTGAAGAGGAGGGTTCCTAGAAAGAATGAATAGGAGTTGGGGAAGGGGAAGTGTCCCAAGCAGACAGGAGGCTTGAACAGCTTGAATAAAGGTGTAAACATGAAAAGTAGTCCCAGTGTCGCACAGGGAGGAGATCCCAAAGCACTTGGGGATGCTGGAAGCAAAGTGAAGAGTGTTGAGAAATGGGGCTTCCATGTGAGGGACCAAGGAAGACATGGCTAGATTTGTATTTCTGAATGATACTATGTTGGTTGGAGCATTGAATGAATTTGGAGGAGGCCAGGAAAGATGTATACAGACTGTTGTGGTATTCCAAGCAAACCAGGGGAGGACTGCCAGGAAAGAAAGGAGGAGAGCCATTTGAGAAATAGTTAGGGCAAGGTTTCTGAAACTAGAGCCCAAGTACTTCTAAGGGGTCCAAGGACAAATTCTGGGGGGTCTTCCAGTTTATCTAGAGAAATACCATCTTGGGAAATAAGTCTCATTCTACAAAATGGTATTTCAATTATTCATCTTCACAACATTGGAGGAGTTTTATCTTTGAATCCTTGAAGGAATAATTTGTTGGTATTCTGATAGCAGGACCTGTTTGGAAATGGATGAGAGTACCCACCGAAGGGGTAAAATGAAGAGATGGGTTAAATGCAAGTGGAGACAGGGAGAGAGGAGTCTTTGATGGCTCCCAGTTGGGTGGAGGAGAAGCTTGGGGAAGCTCTCTGTCAGCCCTAAAGAAGTCAAGGCCCATGAGAACTTCCTGCTCTTCTTTGTACTGGCCTAGGTGTTTCCCTCTTTCCCTATGGACCAAGCGTTGGAGATCAGGAGTTTGTCAGGAGGACTGTGGACTTCACCTCACCACTCTTCAAGCCCCAGATTGGCTTCCCTCTTGGCTCCTCTCTCCGGGATTACCTCTATGTGAGTCTGCAGCTGCAGCCCAAAGGGCAGGACATGTGATCTGCTTTTCTCTCTAGGGCTAGGAGATGGCCTGTGACAACGACCATGGCAGAAAGGAAGGGAGAATGCAACAAGCAACACCTACTAGGCACCTACTGTGTCCCTGCCACTGGCTCAGTTTGCATTCACATTCTTTAATGTCACAGTGCCAGCTGAGGAAGACTGGGAACTAGGCGAGGCTCCCGCTACCCTCATGGACAAAAGTGTCTTCACATCAGTATAGAGATCTTGGGGTCCAATAAGCTCTCCACTATTTTCAGGGGACCTTTTTATGAGTAGGAAGCTCTACTTGGGAAACAACCTTTGATGCTGTTTACATTTTCTATAATTATTTCCTGGTTCCTCAGTCCAAGTTCCCCATAGCTTCTGGGAGAGAGTTGGAATGCTAGTCATGGCCCCTGCAGCTCTCAGGGGTGGGTGTGGGGAGCTGAGGCAGGACATGCTAAGATAGGGCAACACAGCGATGGGAGTGAAAGTAGCAATCCTCTTGGCCCCATCTGATGTGGATGGAGCTTCAGGATGGGGCTGAGGAGATTCACCCAGAGGTCTCTATTCTCTGATGGGCCCATGTATAGTTGGGGTCGGCCACTGAAGCAGGGCAAAACATACCATGTCAGCAAGGACTTAGAACAGAGGAGTATCCTGCAGGTTATGAGCATTTGAGTGTGAACTATGTAAAGTGGGCTCTCCCAGCAGGTGGGGAGATGAATGTATGACCTTGTAGAGGTTGTTGACATCTCTAAAGTTCTACCCAGAACTTGGAGGTCACACTTCTGAGGAGCTTGCCCAAGGCTGGGACATTTCCTTCCTGACTCCCTCCTTGAATACTAATCAGAAGAGCCTTTGTGTCCAGTTCACAGATAATGGCCAGATCATTTTCCCGGAGTCAGAGTACCAGATTTTCTCCTACCCCAATCCTCCCCTTAGAGGCTTCACAGGCTGGGACCCTGTGGCCCTGGTGGCTCCATTCTGGGATGATGCTGATTTTTCCGGCAGCCATGGAACCATATTTTACCAGGTAAGCCTTTCAGACTCCAGCATTCGGGATCCCTCAGCAGCCAGCAAGGATAGACAAAGGGCTATGTTGAGGGTGTGCAAGTGTTACTACTGTCAGAGCCTGGGCTCAGTGTGGGCAGAGAGTGATGCTTAAATATGAGGGTGGAGAGGAAACAGCAGGACTATTACACAGACTCAGGAATACCCTGTCACAACCATGAGAAGACCTGCAGTTGGTATCCTCATTTCCTTGTCTTTTCTGCCTTCCTTTCCTAGGAATATGAGACACTCTATAATGAACACAACCTGCTAGTCTGGCAGGTGGAGTCTTGGATTAAAAAGTTCGCACACATCCGGAACTACAAAGCCAGGTGGACCCTAAAAGTCACATGGGTCAGTGCCCCTGCCTATCCTGCCCAGTGGACCTTTGGGGTGAGTGAACCAATGAATAGCTCCCTGAGAACCATTTGGAAGCCAGATATCCTAGAGTGCTAGGCAGGGGACATTCTTCTAACTTCCTCTCTGATTCAAGGACACATTGCTGATTATAGCACCGTTTCACACCCACCCTGTTTGCTGAGCACTCACCTAATACTCCTTGGGTTGAAACACTGGAAATGGAATTTTTGCCAGCTGTTGGCAATTTATATGGCTCAACCTGATATTATTATCCACATTTTAGAGATGAGGAAGATGATGGTTAGAGAGGTTAAGCAACCTGCTCAAGGTCACCCAGCTGGCATATGACAAAGCCAGGCTTGGAACTGAGGTTTTTCTGGACTTCCAACTCTGGCTTTCAGCTGCAAGGCCATCCTATGGAAATGGTTGCACCACACAGTGTCCTTGCTCTTCCTTCTGGGGACTCAGCTCTTATAGTCCTTGTGTGTGATCTAAAGTCACTCATTTCTTCATTGGTTCAACAAGTTCATTGGTTACCTACTTTGTACAAGCACAGTGCTTGGCATCTGCCTTCAGAGAACCTCCAGTCTCACCTGCTGTCATCCGTCTACAATATTTAGGTTAAGGGGACATTTGGACAATGTCCTTAAAAATATCCCAGGGAAACTAAATAGGCCTCTCTCAGCTCTCTGGGGTCATGGCTACTCTTTCTGAGGCCTGAGGCTTTCTCACACAGTCTTCTAACTGGATCCTAAACCAGAGCCCTTTATTGCCCCTCCCTGGACAGAAGTCACAAAGCAGGCAAATCCACCATGGAAGGGGCTTTGACACCCAGGGTGAAAGCTGCCCTACACCATCCCTAACTTGCTCTGGGTAGGCCAGGTAAAGATGATGTGGGTGCCTGGGCAGGGGTGTGGGGAGTGAGATGGGACATCAGGAAGGAGACCCCAGATCTCTCACAGGCATCCCTATGTTTATCTCCAATCAACCTCCAGACCAACACCTACCAGGCCATCCTCTCCACAGACGGGAGCAGGTCCTACGCCCTGTTTCTCTACCAAAGTGGTGGTATGCAGTGGGATGTGACCCAGCGCCCAGGCAACCCAGTCCTCATGGGCTTCTCCAGGTAGGACACAGACAGACAGTCAGCACTGAGTAGAAAATAGGAAGTGGTGCAGGGCAGGGATTTTGCTGTGCACCCACCCCCATCCCCCAGGACAGGCATGAAGCCTCCTTACTGTTGCTTCTGACTCACCTACTCTGCCTCCTGCTTCTTGCTATTTCAAATTAAAAGATACCCATTCACTTGGCCATTCTCTTTCCCATCCCAGTCCCCACACATTGTAATAATTCCCAGAGCTTTGACTTCTCTGATATCTATGGACATTAGCCAACCTCTCTTGACTTCTCAAATATCCCAATAGTAACAGCCAACATTCATTACACTATTCATTTGATTATCACAAAAACCGCATGAAGGAGATACTCTTTGTTACCCATTCCGCAAGTAAGAAAACTGAGGTAAAAATAGATCAGTAATTGCCCAAAGTCACAGAGCTGGGAAGCAGCAAAGCAGGAACTGGAACCCAGACATTTGAAGCTGAAATCTGCCTTCCTGACTTCTGGTGGGCTGAGAATTAGCCCCTCACCCAAGGCACCAACAGTTTGTGTGGGGTCAGTGGGAAAGACAGAGAGTGGGGGCATGGGGCTGTGGATCCTCTGTATGAAGGTGACTCGATCTCTGGCAACAGTTCTCAATCACAGCATTTCCAGATGCTGGTGTGTGCAATCAATTGTGAAGGTCACATGTAATTTGTTACCGGTAATTGCCGCAAATTCTCTGAGATCGTGTTCAGGGTTGCCCCTATAATTCATTGCCTTCACTTGCTTTCTGATGTGCTGTAAAAGAGAAAAGAGTGGAATTATCCAAGTAGCTAGGGATTTCACACCCTCCTGAGTAGCCCGTGGTATGTGTCACACCTGCGTGCCTCACCTCACCTGTGTCAGAGAGGAAGCAAGGTGAGGAGTCACTGCTCTGAGGCATGCACCCAGAGTGAGGCTACAAACTCCACTCTAGGATTTCCCTTTTCTTGGAGCAGTGCTGTGAGCCTCAACACCAAGGGCGGTACACCCATTGCATCAGGTCCTCACTCAGTTCTGAGGGATCTACAGATGTTACAGCATTTAATCCTCACAATACTGTGAGGTGGATGCTACTGTTGTCTCTTTCCTACCAATGTAAAACCTACAGATCCAAGAGGTTAAGTAACTTGCTCATGGCTACCATGTTACTAAGGGCTGGAATCGGGCATTGAATCCATGCTTGTCTAAATGCAGAGACTGGCTTTTAGCCCTCACCATGTACTGTCCCCTACACAGCCCTCTGTCCCATCCCCAGTTGAAGGGAAACTAATCAGAAGGAGGCCTGAACTCTGTTGTTTTCACACCCCTGTCTCATAACCAACTTCTTAGAGTTAGCAACCAGATGTAGAATAGATTAGGGTCATCCCACCCTTCACCCCCCATCTCTGCCCTCTCCTGCCTGCTGCTGGGAGTCAGTGATGCTGGCTGGCTGATGAACTGACTTCATAACTGACTGACAAGCTGATATCTAATAATTAGCTGGACCGAGTGACTGTCTTTCCAACTGACTGGATGAATGTATAACTTGCCCACTGAGAGGAAAGACCCTGGGAGTGACAGAGACCTGAAATTCTTTCCTTTACCTGCAGTGGAGATGGGTATTTTGAAAACAGCCCACTGACATTCCAGCCAGTGTGGGAGAAGTATCATCCAGACCAATTCCTGAATTCCAACTCAGGTAAAAGCACCACCTCTCCACACATGAGCTGGACTCAAGTCCTTCTGTCCTCAACTCCAGGTGTCATGACAGTCCTAGAGAGGCAGCTCTGTAGTGTCTCCACCATCCCAAAGGGTGTCCCCGGCATCATCTGACCCCCAAGTGTAATCAGGACTTGGCACTATCCAAGGCACAGCTGGTACCTTCTGCACCCTCATGTAGTACAGTCTCAGTTGGAGCTATATGTCTTTTCCCTGGGATGAGGCAAACCCAGGTCTCTCAGTGGGGCCCAGAGCCTGGGAGTGAGGACAGGGTCATGGCAGGAGGTGGGGATGTGAATGGGCACTGAGGACGATACTCCAAGTGTCCTGTCCCGGAGCTGGAATGAGAATCCCGATGAGATCCCTTGAGGGAATCTACCAAGAGGAGTTCTAGAGGTCTGACATTCTTTCAGTCATCATTTGTTGAGCACCCACTGTGTGCTGGATGCTGTGCTAAGAGTCAGGAATATGAAGAGGGGAAAAAAAGGAAAAAGACTATGTTTGCTCTTTTTTAAAAAATTTTTTTAACGTTTATTTACTTTTGACACAGAGAGAGACAGAGCATGAACGGGGGAGGGGCAGAGAGAGAGGGAGACACAGAATCGGAAGCAGGTTCCAGGCTCTGAGCCGTCAGCCCAGAGCCCGAAGCGGGGCTCCAACTAACGGACCGCGAGATCCTGACCTGAGCCAAAGTCGGACGCTTAACCAACTGAGCCACCCAGGCACCCCCATGTTTGCTCTTAAATAGCTCTCACTCTAGTAAGAGGGCCAGTACTTCAGCATCAGGAGTCCCCATGGGACATGAATCGATATACTGTCCAGCGACCCCAAAGGGAAAGAAATTATAGTTTCCAAAATGTGAGTAGAATGAAGGACATTTTAGCATTAGAAATCAGCCATGTAGATTATGAAGTATAAATCTACTTCCATTTGTTCTGTGACAAACTTGTGGTAAACAGAAGCTAAGTGGAATCATGGGTGCCATCTTGTGGAGATTCGGGCCCTCCTGTCAAGATGCATCCACTTGAGACCGTGTGTGTGTGTGTGTGTGTGTGTGTGTGTGTGTGTGTGTGTGTTAGGGGGAGTATCTGATTTGTTTCCCATGATATCAGGCCATCGTGGAGAAGATCCATGAATAGAAAATAATAAACAATAATTATTTTCTTCAAAACCTTAACAAATTGTAGTTATCTTGATAATTTCTTCTTTTATGTGGGAACAGGGTCAAAATCTAATACATTATGTCCTGTTGTGTCTTACTGGATCCTGGAGCCCCCTTCTCACTCATGGCTATTGCAGTGGACAGTATGTAGCTTACAGTTAAAGGTCAACTTAAATTCAAACCCCTGTCAAGGTTTCTTCTCCCAGCTACTTCTCCTTTCCGAGGATGGCATCTGGGCACAGTGGAAGCCTCCTCAGCCTCATGGGCTGGAGTAAGACCCTGCTTTGCATATCAACTTCTCTGTGGCTCCCCAGCTGCCTTCTGTCCTGGCTATTTTGGCCACTGACATGTCTGCGCAGGGGGAGAGGGAGGGTCTGGGAAAGCCAGGTGTCTGAGCTGGTGGCTGGTGGCGTCACTTAGTGAGGTAGAGGATGCATGAGGAGGAACTGGTCTGGGGAGATTGGAAGGTGTTGGAGCTTAGAGTGGCAGACGGGAGGGTAGAGGATCAGTGGACTGAAGGTCAGGGCTAGGGTCTGGCTCTGAGTGGGTGTGGGCCTCCCTGCCCAGCACTTGTCCTAGGGTTTCTCCCCTAACATTCAAGCTTTAATGGTTTTTGGAGGTCACATGAAAGAGGCCAATCTGAACTGGGTCCCGTCCCTGGAAGAGCCATCCAGAGTGGGGGAGGGGCATACAAGGTGCAGTTATGAGTTGGGTTGCTAAAGCAGAGCTCGTGGCCCTAGGTGCTGGGATAACCCCTTTTTCCTGTACTTCTCTAGGTCTCCAGGGCCTGCAGGTCTATAGGCTACACAGGGGAGAAAGGCCCAACTACCGTCTCAGGTGCCTGCAGTGGTTGAATAGACAGCCCCAGTGGCCCCAATGGGGCTGGAACCAGGTGTCCTGCCCTTGCTCCTGGCAGCAGGGACTGTGGGACTTACGATTCCAGCCCATCAGCATAGGTAATACCTCCTTCCTGTCTTTTGGGGCATACCCACTGTCTCCCATAAGCCCACCCACCAACCCTCTGGTCATACCTGACCTGTCCCTTCCAGGGTCCCTCCCCGAGCCTCCCCCCTGCATCCCTGCCCCCACCACAGGCACTTGGCCTGAGTATGTCTGCATTTGTCACAGGCTGGTGGGGCCTCGGCAGCAGGCAGCTGTGCCGTGTTTCCTCCTGGCGTGGAGGCGTGTGCTGCAGCTACGGGCCCTGGGGAGAGCTTCTCCAGGGCTGGACAGTGAGCACTCCTTGGCAGTTTGGTACGTGTGTCCCACAGAGATCTTACCCCCACCTTCTCTGGAGCTCTCTCCTCTTCTCTGTCAGAGACCAGGCCTGGGCACCAAGCCAAGCAGTGGGACCCAGAGAAAGAAGTCCCCCTTCCCTCCCAGCTCCTTCCCCTCTCTGGCCATTGATTTCCTGATCTTGTAATGTTGGGAAGCTTCCAACATCCCTTCCAGCTGACATCCTAGGGATTTATAATTGAGTGCCTCTTGTCCCATCTTCACTTGGCCCCATTGCCCCAGACAAGAATGGGGGCATCTTTCTAGGGAAGGGGAGGGGATCAAGTCTGGCCCTGTCCCTCTGGGCCCAGATTAGCTGGCAGTCTTGGGGAAGACATGGAGTCATCTCCTGCAGAGACCCTCCAAAGGAGCTAGAGAGCACAGGGTTGGAGGACCAGGGTATTGTGCATCCTCCCCCTTCCACCCCCCTGCCCCTGACAACACAGCAGCCTCCATGACCCCCAGACCATCAGCCACATGATCCCACTCTTGCGCTTTCTGAGCCCGGGGACTCAGAAAGAAAGCTCGTTAGCACAGTTCCAGCAAGCCTGCAAGGGAGACGGTAACTGGTCAATGACCTGAGGCTACTGAGTGGGGCAGGATCTGACCTGAGGTGTGCCTGATTCCCAAACCATGCCCTTGCTGCCCATGTCATCCTGCCCTACCAAACCTTCCGGCTGGGCTCTGCAGGTCCCCTGTCTGTCAGCAATATGCTGCTCTTCTCCCCAGACCAAGAACTGGAGCCATGGGACTGGTGCTGCCGTGGGACCGACAAGCCCTCCTTCTGTGCCCTGTACCAGCAGAGGCGGCCCCGCATCGGCTGTGCTGGGTACCGTCCCCCAAGGCCTGGTGAGGCTGCTGGGGCCTGCCTTGGGGCAGGGCTGAGGCAGAGGATCTGGGAAGGCATAGCTTCTTGGGGCCTGGACCAGGGCAGTGCTAGCTTCCCAGAGATGGGTTGTGGCCACAAGGGAAGATGCAGATGGTTCAAGTGTGCGGCGAATGGCAAACAGAGGAGCTTTGTATCTGGCATTGGGGAAGGGGTGAGAAGGTAGGGGGCGGAGGTAATGGGTCTATGTGAATTTGGGTAGGGGCACAAAAGTGTAAGAGGGCTTCCGGGAATGGTTCTACACTCAGTGAACCCCTCCCAGGCTTGAGTCTGCCTGGAGGCGGTGGGGATCTCAGACCCTTCCCTGGTCTGCCATGTCAGTGTGGTCTCTCCTTTTATTCAGCCTGGATGTTTGGGGATCCCCACATCACCACCTTGGATGGTGCCAACTACACCTTCAATGGACTGGGGGACTTCCTGCTGGTCCGGGCCTGGGACAGAAACTCCTCCTTCCTGCTGCAGGGCCGCACTGCTCAGACCAGCTCAGCCCAGGCCACCAACTTCATTGCCTTTGCAGCTAAATACAACACCAGCAGCCTGAACCCCATCACAGTGAGTGAGGCAGGGGTGCCAAGGAGAAGAGAAAGAAGGAAGAAGGGAACAGGGCAGCAGGGAGGGAGGATGCATCCTGCCAGGGTAGTGGTTCGAGACTCAACCCCAGAGACAGTGGGATTCGGGTCCTGGCTCCACCAGCCATGTGATTCTGAAGAAACAATTGAACTTCCAGTGCCTTGGTTTTATTGTAGTAAAATGAGGATAATACTACCTACCCTGCAGGGCTGTTGTGCGATTTAAATGAGATAATCTGGCCTCAGAGGCTGGCCTGGGCTAAGCACTCCCAAGATGTTAGCTACATAACCTCATCATCACACCCACCTACATGTTCCTCTGGGGCTCAGGTCCGGATTCTCTGAAGCCTCTTTTCTCAGCCTCTTGGCCCACCTCAGGCTTAGGCCTCCTCCAATTTCCTTCCAGGTTCGATGGCTCCTCAAGCCGAATGACACAATCCATGTGCAGGTCAATAACCAGACTGTGACATTTGAGACTAACCATGAAGACCCAGAAGGTAGGCTGGGGACAGCTGTCAGCCATCTGGTCCTGCTTCCCTGGGTCAGGCTTTAGCAGGGCACCCAGGGCCTGGACGCCATGTAGAGACAGCAGCACTGGGGCAGTGGAGACGGGTTGGCACCCCTGCTTCACCCCCTGTTCTTTCAGCAGCTGTGCCTGAACAGCTTCTTCACCGCTTTCTCTTCTCACTTCTCTCCCTCCTCTGCAGTGATGGCTTGTCTGTAGTAGTCCCTGTCTCCAGGCTCCAGGAAGAAGGGGGTGTCCTGTGAGTGTGGCTTTCAGCCCCTGGAAAAGGCACTCCCAGGACACCCCAGAGCTGCTCTCAGAGTCTCCCCCTCAACATCTTGACCCTTCACTACTGCCAAGTCTTGGGTCTGCAGGGTTTGAAAGCCGGTTTCTTTCTCATCTGTCTCTCAACATCCCAGGCCAGGAGATATTCAACACCACCGGCATTGTAATGACCCGCAATGGCTCCCTCGTGTCAGCCAGCTTTGATGGGACCGTGACCATCTCCGTGACCGCCCTTTCCAACATCCTCCATGCCTCCTGCAGCCTCCCAGAGGAGTATCGAAACAGCACAGAGGGCCTCCTGGGTGAGAAGCAGACAGGACTCTGCCTTTGAGGCAGCGGCAGCAGCAGTAGCATCAAGAACACAGGCCCCAGCCCACAGGCAGCTCCCCGTCCAGCTGGCCTGTGGACACCCCAGGCTGAGCTTCCCTTTCTCAGCCTCCTTGGAACAGAACCCTGAGGGCACAGAGAGGTGGGGAGGAGCAAGGGACCTCTTCAGCTTCCTTTGAGGCTCATTTCTTGTTCTCCCAAAGCTCTCGTTCTAGGGCAGCCAAGGGGGCTTTGAGGATGCCCTTTCTCTCCCTCCAGCCCCTACTTCCTCTCCCTTCTTCCTCCATTTTCTCCTCCTCTATCCCTGAGACTGAGGGGTGGGCTATGAGGTCTGGTCCTCTTCCCTCCTCTGGAAGGACTGAACCGAGAACAGACACAACTGGAAGGGGCTTCCCAGGCCCCTACTCCCCCTCACACCTTGAATGTGACCTGTTGGATGCTCCTCAGGGAAGGGGAGAGCCACAGTTCCAGGGTGGCCAATCTCCTACTCTGTCCCTCAGGAGTCTGGAACGACAATCCAGATGATGACTTCAGGATGCCCAATGGCTCCACCATTCTCAACAAAAGCGATGAGTGGCAGCTTTATCAATTTGGAATGACCTGTGAGTCTGGGCCTGAGTCCTCGGGGTAGATGTGGCTGGGGTGGGATGAAGGAAGCATTGTCTCCCTCGGGCCTGTGGGAGACAGACCTCCATCCTTTGTGAGGGAGAGGTGGAAAGGCCAGGAGGAAATGCTGAGGATTCTGGGGCCACCCCGGATTTGTCCCCTCCACCCCCATCCCTCCCTACATTTTTCTACCTGGAAGAGAAGGCGAGGGAAGTGGTGGCCCTTACTCACTAGAGCAGGGATTTCCAGCCTCAAAAGCTGAAGTCACTTTGTCCCTTCACACCCCTTCCCTCACCCCAAGGCATATAAAGTGAGGATAAGGGGTGGACACAGCAGAAGTATAGCTGGAATCCCATCCCTGGTACCACTACCATTGTACTTCATATGTTCTAGGGAAAATCAATGATACGAGACTCCTTGGCAAGAGAGACAACCCTCTGCCTTCCAACTTCACCCCTGTCTTCCTTTTCCAACTGAAGAACAACAGCTCGGGTGAAAATCTGGTCTCTGAGTGTAATGGAGATGAGCAGTGCATTTATGACAGCCTGGCCACAGGAAACACAAGCACCGGCCTGAACACTAAGATGCTCTTTAGCAGATACCAGCTGATGAATGCCACCCTCAGTAAGTGGCATGAGGCCCAGGTGGCATTTGCAGACTTGGGTGGCAGATGTGGAGCACCCCCCTTTCATGATATTCCTTTAGGCTACGCGTTTTTCAAATGTAACAGATTCTCTTGTTCATGTTATTCCTCTGCTCAGCCTCCCGTGACTCCCCAGCTCACTCCGTGATGGCCTTCACAGCCCTTTCCTACCCGACCCTCGGGCCTCTCAAACTCTTCCTCTGTTCCTCCCCACCCTGCACTCTCCACTCCAGACACACTGGCTTCTCTGTCTTCTTCAAACACACCAGGCTCACCGCCAGCTCCAGACTCCACACCTACTGTTCTCTGCCTGGACTCCCTGCCCTTCCTCCGGACAGCCTCTCACCTCCTTCAAGGCTCTGTGCAAATAGAATCGCCTTCTCAGCAGTGCCTTTCTTGGCTAGCCTGTCTAAAATTTCACATTTACCCATACTTCCCATTCACCTTTCCTGCTTTTTCTTTTTTTTCACCCTAGCATTTATAACTATCTAGCATATTTTATAATTTGCATAGATATCTTTTTGATTATTTGTTTATTGCTGTGTCCTCACTACATGGAATAGTGTCAGTCATAGGTTAGGCACTCAATAAATATGTGTTAAATGACTGAATGAGTGAATGAATGAGTGAATGAACAATAAAATGGAAACAGCAGGGTTCCAAAAGACAGGTATCAGTGAAAAGGTTTTTTTTTAAGTTTATTTACTTTAAGAGAGAGAGAGAGAGAGAGAGTAGGACAGAGGCAGAGAGAGAGGGAGAGAGAGAAATCCAAGCAGGCTCTACACTGTCAGTGTAGAGCCCAACGTGGGGCTCAAACTCATGAACTTCGAGATCATAACCTGAGCAGAAATTGAGTTGGATGCTTAACTGACTGAGCCACCCGGCACTCCATCCAGTGAGAAAGCATTTTCCTCTATTTCCTGACAAATGCAATGCCCATCTAGAGATTACCCTCTTGGTTTTCAGCCCTCTTCCAAAGGTAAAACTCTGTGATGATCTGAACAACCCTGTTCTCTGATTCATTGTGTACCATGCCCAGCATAGCATTCTGATCAGGAAAGAACTTGACCTGAATCCTGTGTGGGGAGAAGATAAAGAGAAAATAAGGATTTGGCCAGGTGGGCAGTACAACCCCAACCTGCTCTAGATAGACCTGAAAGCAGGTACACAGAATCATTCCTGCTTCCAGAGGTGGGTCACAGCCCTGGGAATGCTTCACACAAGCCAGAGGACTTGCCCATGAGGCAAGAAAGTGTCCTGCCCCAAACCATGAATTCCCTCTTTGTGTTTCAGGTAAGTACCCACCTTCTATCGAGGGAGAGCATGTGGTGGAAGCCTATCTGGGGCAGACCAAGCTGACTCAGTACACCAGCGGTTCTGAGAACGTCATATTCACCCTAAGAAACAGCAACACTGACTTCAAGCTCTTTGGTAAGAACGGTTGGCTGCAGGTGTAAGGGATGAGAGCAGAGTCAAGCTTTAGGTAATTTTGCATTATTATACCCTGTGCAACTTTATTCCACTTTTCCATCAGAATATCCAGGACTAGCATTTCTTGGAGTGATCCCTAAGATTCAGATAGTGTCCCCAGTGAAGAGCAGTGATGGGCTTTTGGCAATCTGGCCAGCTAGCTGCACTAACTCAGGGTACATCCAAGTGACTCAAAAGTCATGTCACCTCAAATCCAAGAACATGCAATCATCTTTAACCATCTTTATAAAATCACCAAATTATTAGAAAAAAAGTATAACCATTAAAAAATACTAATTTAAAATATTTCAAATCTATTAAAAGAATGATATAATGTGGAACATGATTTAAAGATACAAATATCTTCTTTTGGTATGTTTCTCACTTATTTTTATGTTTGTCAACCACATTTACCTAACTTTGTCTCTGCTTGTGGCTTTTCTCTGCTGGGAGCAAGCAAAGCCACATCTCTGTCAGTAATGGTGTGGAGATGCCCAGTCCTGCAACCATGATCTGGGTCAAAAAGTCAAAGCCCACAGGATGCAACTGCCTTCTGTTGCCAGTACCAGTGATGCTAGTGACTGTTCTTTGCTAAACCAAATCTATTAGGGGCCTTATTTTGAGCTCAGAGCACCTCTCTGCCTTGTTTTCTTTCTCTGTGCATAAGAAGGGACTTCTTTGTCTACACCCTTTGGCTCCATGAGGCATTCTGTCGGGTGCTAGCCAATGGCATCAGGAGATTTTCTCCTCCACTGGGCTCCTCTCCTGAGGAGTGAAAACCTGCAAGTTACTCTCATCTGCTCCCTACTATCAATAACTCTCAACCTACTACTTTATGAAGACTTTCTTATTTTCTTGGAAAACATAAGACAGGTTTTGATCAGAAGAGTCCTTGTTGACAATGTTTCACTGTTGTCTGGTGTCCAAGACACTGGTGTCCTTGACACTTCTTGTCAAGGTCCAAGAAGTGAGGGAGTGGGCAAGAAATCAGGGCAAGGGATGTGAAGGGGCAGCCAGTTTAGTCTGCAGTATAGCCTGGGGAATTCCTGGTCTTATTCTCTTCCCTCCTAGATGTCCCATCCTCCTGCAGGCCCAGGCAGGGGTTGCCCTTTGGGGTCTCTTCAGGGATCAGCTGCCTTCCCTTCTGTGGAGTTCCACCCAACAGTCAGTTAGCGGGGCTCATGCTACCTCCAGCTTGGGGTGTGACCAGGATCACCGTAAGAAACCAGCCTTGTTCAAAGAAATGCCTGATGACATTTGAGGGGTGATCTGAGAGAGGTGGGGGAAGGCTAGCATCAGCACTCAGGGTATTAGATTCCAGGATGTGTCAGTCGGCACAGCAATCAAGGCCCCCAGCTCTCATGGTCTTGTTTTTCCTGGGGCAGAGAATGGGACATTGCTATGGACACCAAAGTTGTTGGAACCATTCACTCTGGAGATTCTAGCAAGAAATGCCAAAGTCAACTTGTCATCTGTACTCCAGCCAAAGACAGTGGTCTGTGCCTGCAGGGAAGAGAGCCAGTGTTTATACAACCAGACCAGCTGGGTGGGCAATTCCTCCCTGGAGGTGAGTATTGGGAGGAGGATGGGAGGGAGGTTTCCTTATTGAGGGGAAAGGCAGTGGGAACTGAAGGGATGTCATACTTCAGTCCCTGTGTGGTAATGTGTGTGTGTTGGGAGCTGTGGTAGGTGAGTAGAGCCAACACCAATCTCAAGCCAGGGGAAAGAATGCTCCAGGGAGGCCCAGCGGGCTTGGCAAGGATGTACAGAACCACGACCTAGTCACAAAGATGCTCAGTAGATGCTGGTAGAGTTAAGACAAGGACTCAAGGTCCACAGGTTCTCAGACCAGAGAGGTCAGTACAGAAACACCCAAAAGCCTTTAATCGTTCAGCCTCCTGGCTCCCTGGTGATCAGCAACCCATTACAGGTGGCCGGCTGCAAGTGTGATGGGAACAGCTTTGGCCCCTACTGCAAACGCTCCAGGGACCCCTGTGAGGAGCCATGCTTCCCGAATGTAAAGTGCATTCCTGGGGAGGGCTGCGAGGCCTGCCCCCAAAACCTGACTGGGGATGGGCGTCATTGTGCAGGTGAGCCGGGAGCAGGGCCCTGGCAGGAGGAGGGCCTGGGCACAGTTGACACCTTGAGGGCCTAGGGCAAACCATTTCTCCCCCTTTTCCAGCAAGTCTTTAGAATGCTCACTATAAGTGGGTACAGTAAGGAAGTGAAGACATATGGTGAGGTGTGAAGCTGCAGGAGAAGAGACTGTGCAGGCAGGGGGAAGGATGGCCAGGGCAGAGCAGACCTGAGGCCCTGATGCGGGAAACCCAGGGCAAAAGACTGAAGAAGGCCTGGGGAAGGGAGGAGATGTCCAGCAGCAGCCCGCAAGCCAAGGCTCCAGTGAAGTCATGATGAGGGAGATCACAGTGAGGCCTTCACTAAGTCCCTACAGCACCCAAATGAAATGTAGAGGCCACTGTGTCTTCTGAGGAATGGCCAGAGCAGGCAGAGCCACAGCTTTATAAGGCAGACAAAGGGATGGAAGTAAGGAAACCAGGCTGGCGTGCTCTTCTCTTGCCAGCCTTCTGGGTCCTTTCCTGATGCAGGGGGTCTGACAAACATGCCATTCCCTCAGCAGAAGTGGGAGAACACCTACCTGGCAAAGGAAAAAGGGTTGCCCAGCAGAGAAATATCTGGAAAAGGGAGAAGGATAGTTTGAGGCTCAGAGTGACTCATAAGCAAAATGCAGACTGAATGGGCTTTGGGGGAAAGAAAGCAAGCCTGTCCTAGGAGCAGCTTTCTGTGGGCTGGGGCTCCCCACGGCTGCCCAGCCTGACGCTGCTGTCCTCCCTCCTTCTTCTGCAGCTCTGGAGAACTCTCCCCTCTGTCAGAACGTGTCCTGCCCTGTGAATTACTGCTACAACCAGGGCCACTGCTACATCTCCCAGACGCCAGACTGCCATCCCACTTGCACCTGTCCCCCAGCCTTCACTGACACCCGCTGCTTTGTGGCTGGGAACAATTTCACTCCAACCATCCATCAAGGTACCAACAGCTGCCCTCTGCCTTCACATTTCTCTCATCTTGGGGGAAGATGGGGAACTCGGGGGACCAGAGCTTCATTCCTCAAACTCAACAGGGCAGAACTCCAATCTATCTCAGGTAGTGGTAGGTTGGTGGCTATGGGAGCTGCGGGGGGAGCGGGACAAGGGGTAGCTGCCACAGCATGAACCCCAGGCCTGAGCAGTCTGCTGAGGAAAGACTGGAGGTGACTTCATGGCCCAGAGACATGAGAGTCAGGAAGCCCTGACCATAGTGGAATGGGCACTAGGGTGAGGCTCAGCAGAATCAGTCCCTTCTGACTCCTCTGGTGACCTTCTGTCACTGTCGAATGGGGCAGTCTCCCTGAGCTGGCCCAAAAAACTTCTTGGGTAAGTCTGTGTAAACTGTGATGTGATTGTGAATCTGCTTCTCCCATCTCCAGATCTTCCCGTAAGAATCATCCAGCTCTCACTCAGGGAAGGAGAAAATGCCACCATGACAGATGTCAATGCCTCGGTCAGTGCTGCAGGCCAGCTCTGGGTGGGGAGGTGGGTCTTGGCAGGTTTAGGGTAGGGTCTTGGCCATCACTTATATGTTCTACATCTCATCATCCATCTAGATTCAGTTGCCAGAAGAGGCTGGAGCCTCCTGCCCCAGGGAAAGCAGCGAATGAGGAAGGCAGGAATCCCCCAGACAGAGACCTCCAAGGGGACTGGAATAACCAGACCACAATGAACATTGTCTAGGGTGGTCAAGTCACCCCAGCCCCTCCTTCTGAGTATCCCTAAAGACCTGCACTTGGTCTGGCATTTCACCTCCAGGAAGCCTTCCCTGACTTCCCAGAGGGAACTGGCAGCTCCCTCTTTTTCGTTCCTATGCCCTTGTCCATTCCTCAACCACAGACAGAGTACCACAGTAGTTGAATTACTGAGGCTCTATAATCCTACATACCCAGGTTAAAATCCTGGCTCTACCATTCCCTCAAGCATGTGTAACAATTAGACAAATTATTTGATGTCTCATCTGTAACACAGAAATAATAATGGTACCTATGTCAATGGGTTGTGTCAAGTTTTAAATGATAATGTATGTAAAGCACTTACTGCAGTGCCTAAAACACAAGTGTTCAAAAAATTATAATAATTATTATTATGATTGCTACTACTACAGCATTCCACACTCTGAATGGTAAAATCTGTTCATGCTTATTCACTTCACCAGACTATGGGTCTCTGTTCCTGAGTCAGCTTGAAGTCCCCAGCACCTGACCATCCCCTAGGTCTGGCTAAACATAATCAATGTTCAATATACATGTGGGGAGAGAATGATTGGGTGAGTCATGGAAGAGAGGCAAGGCATGAGTCATTCATTCCAGATTCTCCCCTTGTTGGAGGCAGGGAGGTATGCCTTCACTCACCAACAAACTTTTAATATTTACTTGTTTATTTTTGAGAGAGAGCAAGCACGAGTGGATGTGCAAGAGAGCAGAGGTGGGGCAGAGATGGAGAGAGAGAATCCCAAGCAGGCTCCGCACTGTCAGTGCAGGGCCCAAGGTGGGGCTTGAACTCATGAACCATAAGATCATGACCTGAGCTGAGATCAAGAGTCAGATGCTTAACTGATTGAGCCACGCAGGTGCCCTTCACAAACAAAATTTTATTAAGCAGGGACCCATGCCAGTTACCAGGCTAGGCTGGGGTTTAGGGATGTAGAAATGGATGAGAAACATTCTCTAGGTCCTGGCACTCATGTGCAAAGAAAGAGCCAGATATGGATAAACAAATGCATTCAAGTGGGAAGGGTCTCCTCTTTGGACAGGGCCTCATTCCCACTCCCCCACCCACTCCCTAGGTGGCCTACAGACTGGGGAAGCTGGATGTGCGGGCTTTTCTCCAGAACAGCCAAGTGGTACCAATGTAAGTGGGACTGTCCCCGCCTGCTCCCCAGGTCCTCCCTTCCCCTTCCACCTTTAGTTCCTCACTGTACCCCTCCCACACAGCAATTCTGGGGCAACACAGGCCTCAGGAAGAAACCTTCAACGCTGGAGTGTCATCTCGGAGTTCCAGTACCTCCCTCGGGGTCCTGTTATCGACTTCCTAAACACCAAGCTGCTGGATGCAGTGGTAGAGGCATTCTTACCCCAGGCCTCATGGAGGAGATGGAACAGAAGTGAGGGGCCCAGGACCAACGTGAACTTCCATTCCATCTCCAGGGAAGATGTGTACAGTGTGAAGGCTTGTGAGTCACTTTCCTGGGGATAGTCACAGGGATAGCTGAGGGAGGAGGTAAATGGAGGGGACCTATCACAGATCTTCAGCCCACACAAACCCATGGTGGAAAAGTTTTCTATGGAGAGCCACAGATAAGCAAGAAGCAAGTAACTTAGTTTTTTGTTTGTGATTTTAAAAAAATGTTTTTTAATGTTTATTTATTTTTGAGGGACAGAGAGACAGAGCACAAGTAGGGGAGGGGCAGAGAGCGAGGGAGACACAGAATCCAAAGCAGGCTCCAGGCTCTGAGGTGTCAGCACAGAGCCCAATGCGGGGCTTGGACCCAAGAACTGTGAGATCATGACCTGAGCTGAAGTCGGACGCCTAACTGAGCCACCCAGGTGCCCTTTTGAGGGAAATTATAAACATTTTACCTACCAGCTTTCTAGATACAAGAGCAGAGCACAAAATACTGCTTGATGAATCCGCAGGGATACAGTTTCATGGAGCATTTACTCTAATTGCCAATTTCCGACCATGACCACTAACGGTTTTCTTTTTTTTAATAAAATTGTTAATGATTTTGTTAAAATAACATTGCACTTTATAAACATAAGCAGGGACATCCCTTTTACCTTTGCCCTCCAGCTAAAGGATATTAAGCTGAAGCCTGGAGACCTGGCTCGGGGGCAGAAATATCCCCTCCTTGAGAGGTGTGACCCTAGGCAAAAGCCATCCCCAATCCAAGCCTTAACACCCCAACCTGGAAAATGAGACAGGATTTCTGAGGTCCCTTTCAGCTGTGATAGCCCCTTGTTATCCTGGAACAAGAATGAGATGAGTTGGTAAGCTTACCAAGGAAGGAAAGGATTGGCCTACGCTACTTTGGGAGTGTAGCAGAGAACAGGGCAGTAACCACACCGAACCCAACAGAAGCCAGCGTGTTACTGGAGGGTGGGACCAAGCAAGAGCTTCTTCTGGGGTCCAGTCTGGGTCTCCTCCCTCCTGGGAGCGACAGTGTGAAATCCTCTGAACTACTTTGTGTATGTGCGGTAGGGGGTTAGGGGTAGGTGGTAAGAGAACAATTGTCCTAGACCTGACTATAACTTTTATTAAAGAAACCAAACCCCCCCCCCAAATTTTATTATACAAGTACAATATGTTTATCGTAGAAACTTTAGGAAACACAAATTAACAAAAAGAGAAAAAAAATCACCGTAACTCCAATCCCCAAAGACAAGTCCATTTCGCACACATCCTTCTGAATTTTCTTTTACACACAGGGATCTTCACAAATATAAATATTGTTTATAATAAAGGATAAAGTCGTGCCTAATGTTTTGATAACCTCATTACTTAAACAACTGTGAACATATTACTTTGTGTATTATGTATGTATTCCCATTTGATATTTTATCACACATTTTAGCATAGTGTGCTATATTTTATTTAAACAGAATGTTATACCAATAGTGACCATTTACTGAGTGCTTACTATGTTAGGCAACGTACTGAATATTCTGTATATATTATCTCCTTTAACTTTCACAACGTGGTAGGTACTATTATTATCGTTTCCTTATAAAAGATAAGGAAATCGAGGCTGAAAGAGTTAAGAAATTTCCCCCAAATCACACAACTAGTTAGTAGTAGAGTTTGAATTTTAACGTAGGTCTGGTTTCCTTCAAAGCATCTGCCCTTAACCAATGCACTTTCCCTGTCATGGTGGTTACCGGTTGCACAATATTCATTAACAAAATCCCTCTTATTAAACACTGTTGCTGTTATAAACCATGCTGCTCTAGACTTCCGTGAACATAGGTATTTGTGCACTTTTCCAAATATTTCTCAGGAAAAATGCTCGAAAACGGCATTCTTGATCGAAACGGTATAGATTTGGTGTTACTGATTGCTTTCATGTTCATCTGCGTCCTACCTGACAGTGAACGTGAGCATGCTGAAGACTTACTTCAAATGCAATGGCTACAAGGGTTACCACCTGGTCTACAGCCCCCACAGTGGCCTGACCTGTGTGTCCCCGTGCAGTGAGGGCTACTGTGAGCACGGAGGCCAGTGCCAGCACCTGCCCCAAGGGCCCCGTTGCAGGTGAGTCGCAGAGAGGGCAGGAAGGGCAGTGCTGGGGAATCCGAGCTGGGCAAAGATGCTGCAAGGGGCCCAGAAACCCCATGGTATTTTGTCGTGTCTGAAAGTTAGGATGTATCTTCTGTAACTGAGCAAACGGGGATCAGAGAAAAAGCGACCAGGGAAAAGATGTGTGAGTGCCTACCCTGTGTGGAGAATAAAGATGTTATATCACCTCTAAAACTCAAACTAGCTACTGGGTAGGTATTATGAACATTTTTTTTTTTTAGTTTATTTCTTTATTTTGAGAGAGAGAGAGAGAGAGAGAGAAAGTGAGCATGAGCAGAGGAGGGGTAGAGAGAAGGAGAAACAGAATCCCAAGCAGGCCCCATGCTGTCAGTGTGGAAATCATGACCAGAGCCGAGATCAAAAGTCAGTTGGATGTTCAACTGACTGGGCCACCAAGGCGCCCTGGTATTATGAGCACTTTTTTTTAATAATTAAAAAAAATTTTTTTAATGTTTATTTTTGAGAGAGAGAGAGAGTCAGTGGGGAAGGGGCAGAGAGCAAGGGAGACACAGAATCCAAAGCAGGTTCAAGGCTCTGAGCTGTCAGCACAGAGCCTGACACAGGGCTCAAACCCACGAACCATGAGATCATGACCTGAGCCAAAGTCAGATGCTTAACCAACTGAGCCACCCAGGTGCCCTGGTATTATGAGCATTTTAAGGAAGAGATAGGTAAAGAACCTGCCCAGGGTACCCAGTAAGTTAAGCAGCAGGATGTGGGTTCCAAAGGCAACCTCTTCCACCTGATTTTGCTTCTGGGGTGGACGTTCTGCTGTCTCTTTGTGGAGAGGCACCCACTGCCTTGTGTCTAGGTCCATCCCTGCCCCTCCTTAAGAGTACCAGTCAGGGGAGGCCCTCTGCAACTGGTGTCCTAAGTCCCCTCAGTTCATCAGCAGTCTAAGGGTCTCCCATGAGGGGAGTGCACTAAGCCTACAGGCCTGCTAGGGAAGAGAAGGGCAGTGCCACCCAGGGCCCTCATGTCACATCAGTGCATCTACCCTCGTGCCCATTGCAATCCCAGATCCACCCAGCCCTCTCCCCTCCAAGGAGGGCTGGGAGAAGCCAGGGCTGTGCCTGCACGTGCTCACCTGCAGCCAGGTGGAGCTGACTCCAGGTGAATTCACCCCCTCCAGCCTCCGCTAGCCAGTGGGCATGGCTTCAGCTCGGCCTCCTTCCCCAGAGGGGATCCCAGCCTGTTGTGGAAAACCTCCTGGGGCCTCCCCGCTGCTGACCATGTTTTCTCTCTCTGTCCCCAGCTGTGTGCCCTTCTCCATCTACACGCCCTGGGGCGAACGCTGTGAGCACCTGAGCATGAAGCTTGGCGCCTTCTTCGGGATCCTCTTTGGAGCGCTGGGAGCCCTCTTGCTGCTGGGGGCGGTGGTGTTTGTGGTCCTGCGCTTCTGGTGCTACCCCAGGAACCAGTACTCCTACCCTCTGGACACAGAAAGCTGAGGCCTCACCCCAAAGGGGTAGCTGGGGCCTAAGATACTTCAGGACCCACCCCAGCCTCACCCATGTATTGACCAGTACCTTGGCTTTGAGGAGACTGGGAAAAGGAAGGTGCCTGAAGGTGATTCAGGATTCTTCAAGGGAATGAGTAATAATAAAGACAATAGCACACCTTTTCAGTAGACACAGAGGCAGACAGAAAGGGCCATAAAGACCACCTACTTAAAGGATGGATTCTTACACATACATACCTGCAAGAAGGACACTGACTTACATACACACACATCAGAGTTAATAATGTCTCAGTTAAAATCCAAAATGCATTTGTATACAAAACTCCAATTTACTTCTAATTAAAGTCTATTTAAGTAAAATCCTTCTGACTTTTTTGTTTCCCAAGCCATGGATTCCACTTGTGGTTTTTCTCAGGGGTCTGAAGGGTGAGGCACAGGGAGTGGAGGAGAAGAGGTGGATTGGACCCAGTCCTGCTTCAGCCCTCAGCTACTCTGTTGGGAAGCTTGTTGCTCCACCCAGGTGAATCCTTGCTTCAGCCCCCACATCACTTTCTTCCCCTGAGGAAAAGAACACAAGCCAAAGCCTGGTTTTCGGAGGAGGATGGTTGAGATACCCCATATGGAGTAGCCCGGACTCACCTATGAACCCTCCCTGCCTTGCTAGTCTCTGTCCATCAGTTCTGAGAGGATAAATACACTCTGTGCCTTTACCTGTCTGGTTCCTGTCCCCCACTGCCTGTGTTCCCTGCAGGAGGGATTAAACTGTTCCAGCTCCCCTCCTTGAGAAGCAGGCCACCAACCCCCTCCTTAGACCTGAAGCACCCAATCCCTCATATACGATCTCTGTCCTTTCCTGAGCCCCAATGAGTCTTCTGAGCCTCTCCACCCCACAGTCCCTTGGCCCCACTCTGCTTGCTCCCAGCAACCTGACCAGTTTTGACCTCACACTTCTCTCCTAGCAGGCAGAATTTCATACCTATCTGGTGTAACACGTCCAACAATAAATGGGTCCACAATTCCCGTGTCTCAAATACCTCAATTCCAACTCTATTGTAGAAACTGGACCTCTTGGTCCTAAATCCCAAATCTCTGAAGGGAGAATCTGATTAGTCCAGTTTATGTCAATTGTCCATCAGTGGTCCAAACTAGTGTGGCCAAAGGGTAGGAAAGGAGGTCACATGACACAAACCTGGTGCTCAGGCTCACCTTTGTTGGTAAGGAAGTGGTGTTGCAGGAAGTTCAGGAGAAACATGATCTTTGATCTGAACAGAGACTCCGCACTGTCTGCTTTTCACAGAGAATGACTACTCCCAGTAGGCAAGGCCTCTCCCATATGTACAAAGTTGTGGCTTTATCCTCAAGCACCCCAAAGTGTAATCAAAGCTCCTTATGAAACCACTTTTATTTGGGGTGCCTGTATGGCTCAGTCAGTAGAGCATAAGACTCTTGGTCTTGGGGCTGTGAGTTCAAGCCCCACATTGGTCATAGAGCCTACTTAAAAAAAAAAACAAAAAACTTATTTAATCCTAGCATTAATTTATCAAGAATTAAGCATATAGCTAAACAGATTCACTGGTGAATTCTACCAAACATTTCAGGAAGAAATTCTACCAGTTCTCTATAATCTCTTTCAAAAGATTGAAGTGGAGGGAATACTTCCTAAGTCATTCTATGAAG
This sequence comes from Panthera onca, assembly GCF_046562875.1. Lineage (NCBI taxonomy): Eukaryota > Metazoa > Chordata > Mammalia > Carnivora > Felidae > Panthera > Panthera onca. The sequence goes on along the minus strand of NC_138347.1, from coordinate 71,488,492 downwards.
CCAGCATTACCTTAATACCAAACCCAGAAAAAAATCATAGAAAAAAAAAAAAAAAACTATACAGCAATATCTCTCATGAACATAGATGTAAAAAACTTCAACAAAACATTAACAAATAAAATCCAACAATGAATAAAAAGAATCATATGCCATGACCAAGTGGGATTTATTCCAGGTGTGCAAGGCTGACTCAATATTCAAAAATCAATTAAGGGGTACTTGGGTGGTTCAGTGGTTAAGCATCCAACTCGATTTTGGCTCAGATCATGAAATCATGGTTCATGAGATTGAGCCCCATGTCAGGATCTGTGCTGATGGCATAGACACTGCTTGAGATTCTCTCTCTCCCTCTCTCTCTGCCCCTCCTCTGCTTGAGCCCTCTCTTACTGTCTCTCAAAATAAATAAATAAACATTTTTAAAAAATCAATTGGTGTAATCTATCACATCAACAGAAGAAAAAAAATCGTGTGATTATACCAATAGTTGTAGAAAAAAACATTTGACAAACTCAAACACCAAAATTCTTGGCAGCTGGAAATAGAGGGGAACTTCCTCAGCTTGATTTTAAAAACCCTATAGCCAAAATCACACACCAGAGGAGAGGGGCTCTGAAGGGTGGGCAAAATGGGTGAAGAGGATCAAGAGGTAGAAACTTCCAGTTATAAAATAAATAACTCGTGTGGAGGTTCCTCAGAAAATTAAAAATAGACCTATCCTATGACCCAGCAATAGCACTGCTAGGAATTTTTCCAAGGGATACCGGAGTACTGATGCATAGGGGCACTTGTACCCCAATGTTTATAGCAGCACTCTCAACAATAGCCAAATTATGGAAAGAGCCTAAATGTCCATCAACTGATGAATGGATAAAGAAATTGTGGTTTATATACACAATGGAATACTACGTGGCAATGAGAAAGAATGAAATATGGCCCTTTGTAGCAACGTGGATGGAACTGGAGAGTATTATGCTAAGTGAAATAAGCCATACAGAGAAAGACATACCATATGGTTTCACTCTTATGTGGATCCTGAGAAACTTAACAGAAACCCATGGGGGAGGGGAAGGAAAAAAAAAAGAAAAAGAGGTTAGAGTGGGAGAGAGCCAAAGCATAAGAGACTGTTAAAAACTGAGAACAAACTGAGGGTTGATGGGGGGTGGGAGGGAGGGGAAGGTTGGTGATGGGTATTGAGGAGGGCACCTTTTGGGATGAGCACTGGGTGTTGTATGGAAACCAATTTGACAATAAATTTCATATATTAAAAAAAATAAAAAATAAAAAATAAATAAATAAATAAATAACTCATGGGAATGTAATGTACAGCACAGGAAATATAGACAATAATATTGTATTAAGTCTGTTATTAGACTTATTATGGTGATCATTTCATAGTATGTAAAAATGTCAAATCCCAAACTTGTATGCTTGAAAATAATATCATATTGTATGCCAATTATACTTCAGTTTTAAAAAAAGGATGAACCCTAATGTAAACTGTGGACTCCGGACGATAATGACATTTCAGTGTAAGTTCATTGATTGTAACAATGCTCTCTGGTGGGGCATGTTAATAGTAGGGGAGGTTGTAAGTGTGCTGGGGGAAAAGGGATATATGGAAACTTTGTACTTTTAGTTCAGTTTGCTATGAACATAAAACTATGTCAAAAAATTGAGTTTATTAATTTAAGCAATTGTACAAATTTAAACAAAAAGAATTAAGCACATATGTCACTACAGGGAGACAGGGTGGGCTGGGGGTGGTGCCCAGCAATTAGAAAGAAAGGGATGTAAAACAAGGAGGGAGGGAGAGGGGTAACACAAACATGGTGGACTGATGAGATGGCCCTTGCCCTGACCATTCCAACCCAAAAACTAAGTTATATGATGAAGACTTTATAATGTGACCCAAGATCAGAGAGGGTATGCTTGCTTTGAGCATAAGGTCCAAAAATTACATCTCATCCTAAACCCAGTCAGGACTCTTGGCAAGGGATTGACCCACACTGTGCAAGACGTGGTTGTTACAGATACTGTGTGTCATCAAGCAGGGGAAGAGGAAACCTGAAAGAACAAAAGCAAGGTGGCAAATGGGGGGCAAAACCACTCAAACCCAAAGTCCTTCCTCCCCTCATCCCATCTTCAGACATTAAACTTCTTCTGCTCTCACTGGGCAACAGCGGACGGGTGGGGGCTGGAGGACAGAATAAGTGTTGCAGACAATCCTGCCAAAGGTTGTGGAGATATCCAAGGCCTAAGAGAAGCTCCAGGGCTTGCTACAGAGAAGGAAACCCGCAGACTGGGAAAAAAGAGGAGGTGGGGACACTGGTTGAAGAGGAGGCATTCAAAGTAAGGTTGTCAGATTCAGAGAATGAAAATACAGGAAGCCCAGTTAAATTTGAGTTTCAGAAAAACCACAAATAAGTTTTTTAGTATAAGATGTCCCATGAAATGTTTGGGACACACATGTTTTAAAAAGCATTCATTGCTTATCTGAAATTCTTATGTAACTGGGTGTCCTATATTTTACCTGCAACCTGGCCAAAATGCTAAGGCACTGGGGATGTAGAGAAAGGTTGTCATGAAAAAAGAAGGAGGTGTCTGTGTGGGAAGGAAAGGTCTCTTGGGGCATCTGACTGGCTCTGTCAGAAGAACTTGTGACTCTTGATCTCGGGGTTGTGAGTTTGAGCCCCATGCTGGGTATAGATACTATTTAAAAATAAAATCTTAAAAATAACAATTCAAAATTAAAAAGAAAAAAGAATTCTTGGTAAGTGGTGCCATTCAGATCAAGGACACAACTGCAAATTTTCATCAGCCCACTCTCCAGATCTGTGATTTAGATTCTGTCACTCATGCACCTGGAATAAAGAACTGAAGGGCCCTTCTTCAGGGTTCCAGGCATACGTTAGTTTGGCAGAGGGGAGGAAGCCTCCACCCCCATTCCCAGTGGGCGGCAGGCACTGGAACATCCTCAGTGGGCACTGGGCAACCTTAAAGGGCTTATAGCCAGACACACAGATCCCCTTGCCCATCCTTCCCTGCTCTCAAAGGAGCCTTCCAGAAACTCCTCATGGGCTTAAGGCAGGCAGCATCTAAAGACCAGCACAGGGGCACCTAGGTGGCTTAGTTGGTTAAGTGACCAACTTTGACTCAGGTCATGATCTCACAGTTCGTGGGTTCGAGCCCTTGTCAGGCTCTGTGCTGACAGCTTGGAGCCTGGAGCCTGCTTCAGATTCTGTGTCTCCCTCTCTCTTTGCCCCTTCCCTGCTCTCTCTCTCTCTCAAAAACAAATAAAACATTACAGCAAAAAAAAAAAAAAAAAAAAAAAAAAAAGAGACCAGGATGGCAAATAATAGATAACAGGCATAATATACCAGTGTAAATATTTACCAAAAAATGATGCCCACTGATTTGAATTTGGGGCACACCCATGGGATCAGTTACCATTCACTGCTTTCCACTAACTGGTGGCCAGTCTCCCTTAACAGAGGTTGAAGGAAGGACTGGCTGTGGCAGGAACTTCAGCTGAAGTCTCTCATCAGAAGAGTCCCACCTCATGTTCTCACCATGGCCTTCTGATTTTGCTTTCTAAATTTGTGCTGAGCCACAGATGACTTCAAACAGGCTATCTTGTTTAGGTACACACCTACCTTTGTCTTCATGAAATATGTGGCCTTTTCACCTCATATACACACACCTTTGAGTCTTAAATAACTGGAGAATTTTCTCCAGGCTTTCTGGTTCTTGCTGGTTGGTAACATTACTTCTGCTAGTTCTGGTCAATACCAGTAATTCTCTCTCTCTCTCATGTGCACGCGCGCGCACACACACACACACACACACACACACACACACACACAAGCACAATTACACACTTTAATTCCCAAATGCTTCTAATTGGTATAGCCTATATTTTACAAAATTTTTGATTTCCAATAACAGTAATCAGCACTGCATGTACATGTATGTCCTTATATGTGGATAGTTAAGATGAAATTATCCACTTTATCAGGTATCCCCAATTCAAATAACTCCACGGGTGCTTAGGTGGCTCAGTTGGTTAAGTATCCACCTTCAGCTCAGGTCATGATCTCACAGTTTGTGAGTTCAAGCCCCATGTCGGGCTCTGTGCTGACAGCTCAGAGCCTGGAACCTACTTCAGACTCTGTGTGCCTCTCTCTGCCCCTTGTGCTCAGTCTCTCTCTCTCTCTGTCTCTCTCTCTCTCGCAAGTATAAATAAACATTAAAAAAAAATAAGTGCAAAGCAAGAAAAGAAAAACTAAGAATTTGGTGTAGAGAGGAGCCAAGATGACGGAACAGCATGGAAGTTTTTTGTGTGTCTCGCGTCCATGAAACACAGCCAGACCAACACTAAACCATCCTACACACCTAGAAAACTGATTGGAGGATTAACATAACAATCTGCACAACCTGAACCACAGAATTCAGCAGGTATGTGGTCCGGAGAGGTGAACTTGGGGAGAGAGAAGCCGGCGGCGGGCAGGGAGCAGCCTTTGCAGGCGGAGAGAGGACGGAGACTGGGGTGGGGGAGAATATGGGAAAAGCACCCCTCCCCAAAAGCAGCTGGAGAGAAAGTGGAAAATTGGAAACAGCCACAGGGACTAAACTAAAAAGGGAGAAAGGAGAAAGGAGAGGGTTTAAATTCCATTAAGACTGTAAACAAGGGTAGCGCAAAGGCTGCAACTCCGCAGCTCGATACCTGGCAGTGCTCTGGTGGGAAGGGTGAATCCCCAGGAACAGAGTGGGGTCCGGGAGGTTCTCAGCCACATGGGGAAAAACGGTTCCACTGCTGGAAGGACATTTGGTAGAGACTGTTGAAGCCACATGGTCCCAGCAGACCCCAGAAAACGGCCACATTTGCTGGTGCTGGAACAAGGTCGTTAGATGTGAAGGCTCATGCCAGATGTGTGTTGTGATTTTCCATAATCCCTGAAAGGCTGCTGCTACGCTAGCTCACAAACTTTTTCCGGGGCGGCTAGCACCTGGACGCAGTCTCTGGGCTTCAGCAGCAGCACGGTTTGGCGAACTTTCCTGGGTGCGGCCGGCGTTCGGCCGTTGCCTGGGGAGACCTTCCCGCAGAGGGGCGGAACGGGTCGAAGCCGCAGTCCTTCAGAATTAAGGGGCTGGGGAAAACAGCCTCATTTGAGACAAAACTCGGGAGAGAGGTACTGCCTGGGGCTTGGTCACGGACAGTGAAGAAGCGGGTAGTGGACAAAAGCTGAAGACAGAGGACGGGTGCGAGATTGCTGATCAGAGAGAACAGAGTTTCCATACTAGAGACTGATAGCTGAGTGACGCCATTTTCGCCACTCCCGCGCATGCGCGTACGCACCTATGAGCGCTGCAACAATCCACCCCAGTAGGCTAGCAGCACCATCTAGTGGAGAGCAGAGCTGTTACACTGAGCCCCGCCCAACTGGGCCAACCTGGCTCTTCAAGAACACTACACCGTGTAGTCTCACCGCCTACTTAGTTTATGGACTATAAAGCACTACATAGTCTGACTTCTAAGGGAAAATGAAGTAATTTCAGTCCTATTTCAATCTGTTAGCAGGTCCATCTATTCAATTTTCTTTCTTTTTTTCTCTTTTGCACTATTCTTTTTCTTGAATACAGAAAGAGAAAAAAATTCACTTTTATTTTCAATTTTTATTAAAAATTTTTTATTTAAATTTTCTACTATATTTTTTACTTTTGTGTAAATTTTTTCAAATTCTATCTTACTTCCATCATTCTATTTTAGTCTACTTCAGTGTATTCACCTTTTCACATTTTCAAATGATTTCCTTATTTTTATTTTCTTTTTCTTTTTTCTCTTTTTTTCTTTTCTTTTTCTTGAATGCAGAAAGTGAAAAACTTCATTTTTACTTTCAATTTCTATTAAAAATATTTTTCTCTAATTTTTTTACTATATTTTTTGCTTTTCTGTAAATTTTTTCAAATTCTATCTTACTCTCATCATCTCATTTTAGTCTACTTCAGTGTATTCATTTTTTAAAATTCTCAAATGATTTCCTTTTTTTTCTCCCCCCCTCTTTTTTTTCCCTAATCTGTCAAACCACTTTCAACACCCAGACCAAAACACACATAGGATCTAGCATCATTTATTAGATTTGTGTGTGTGTGTGTGTGTGTTTAATTTTCATATTTTTTTAATTTTAATTTTTTTTAATTTTAATTTTTCCTCATTAATTCCTTTTCTTCCTTCAAAATTACAAAACGAAGGAATTCACCCCAAAAGAAAGAGCACAAAGAAACGACAGGCAGGGATTTAACCAACACAGATATAAGCAAGATGTCTGAACCAGAATTTAGAATCACGATAATAATAATACTAGCTGGAGTCAAAAATAGATTAGAATCCCTCTCTGCAGAGATAAAAGAAGTAAAAAATAGAATGAAATTAAAAATGCTATAACTGAGCTGCAATCACGGATGGATGCAGTGGCAGCAAGGATGGACAAGGCAGAACAGAGAATCAGCTATATAGAGGACAAACTTATAGAGAATAATGAAGCAGGAAAAAAAAGAGGGAGATTAAGGCAAAAGAGCACGATTTAAGAATTAGAGAAATCAGTGATCCATTAAAAAGGAACAACATCAGAATCATAGGGGTCCCAGAAGAGAGAGAAATAGGGGTAGAAGGGTTATGTGAGCAAATCATAGCCAAAAACTTTCCTAACCTGGGTAAAGACACAGACATCAAAATCCAGGAAGGACAGAGAACCCCCATTAGATTCAACAAAAACCGACCATCAACAAGCATGTCATAGTCAAATTCACAAAATACTCAGGCAAGGAGAGAATCATGAAAGAAGCAATGGAAAAAAAAGTCCTTAACTTACAAGGGAAGACAGATCAGGTTTGCAGCAGACCTATCCACAGAAACTTGGCAGCCCAGAAAGGAGTGGCAGGATATATTCAATGTGCTGAATCAGAAAAATATGCAGCCAAGAATTCTTTATCCAGCAAGGCTGTCATTCAAAATAGAAGGAGAGATTAAAAGTTTCCCAGACAAAAACTAAAGGAGTTTTTGACCACTAAACCAGCCCTTCAAGAAATTTTAAGGGGGACTCTCTGAGGGGAGAAAAGATGGAAAAAAAAAATATATATATATATATATATATATATATATATATATATATATATATGAAAAGCAACAAAGATTAGAAAGGACCAGAGAACACCACCAGAAACTACAACTCTACAAGCATCAAAATGGCAATAAATTCATTCTTTCAGTACTCACTTTAAATGTCAATGGACTCAATGCTCCAATCAAAGGACATAGCGTAACAGAATGGATAAGAAAAAAAGATTCATCTATATGCTGTTTACAAGAGACCCACTTTAGACCTAAAGACACCTTCAGATTGAAAATAAGGGGATGGAGAACCGTCTATCATGCTAATGGTCAACAAAAGAAAGCTGGTGTAGCCATATTTATATCAGACAATCTAGACTTTAAAATAAAGACTGTATCAAGAGATGCAGAAGGGCATTATATCATAATCAAGGGGTCTATCCACCAAGAAGACCTAACAATTATAAACATTTATGCGCCAAATGTGAGAGCACCCAAATATATAAATCAATTAATCACAAACATAAAGCAACTCATTGATAGTAATACCATAATAGTAGGAGACTTCAACACCCCACTCACAGCAATGGACAGATCATCTAATCAAAAAATCAACAAGGAAACAATGGCTTGGAATGACACACTGGACCAGATGGACTTAACAGATATATTCAGAACATTTCATTCTAAAGCAGCAGAATATACATTCTTCTCCAGTGCACATGGAATGTTCTCCAGTATAGACCACATACTGGGAGCCCTAAGTAAGTACAAAGAGATCGAGATTATACCGTGCATATTTTCAGAGCACAACGCTATGAAACTCGAAATCAACCACAAGAAAACATTTGGAAAGGTAACAAATACTTGGAGACTGAAGAACATCCTACTAAAGAATGAATGGGCTAACCAAGCAGTTAAAGAGGAAACTAAAAAGTATATGGAAGTCAATGAAAATGATAACACCACAACCCATAACCTCTGGGACACAGCAAAGGCAGTCATAAGAGGAAAGTATATAGCAATCCAGGCTTTCCTAAAGAAGGAAGAAAGATCTCAGATACACAACCTAATCTTACGCCTTAAGGAGCTGGAAAAAGAATAGCAAATAAAACCCAAAATCAGCAGAAGACAGGAAATAATAAAGATTAGAGCAGAAATTAATGCTATCGAAACAAAAAAAAACAAAAAAACAAAAAAAAACAAAAACAAAAAAACAGTAGAACAGATCAATGAAACCAGAAGCTGGTTCTTTGAAAGAATTAACAAAATTGATAAACCACTAGCCAATTTGATCAAGAAGAAAAAGGAAATGACCCAAATAAATAAAATCAAGAATGAAAGAGGAGAGATCACAACCAACACAACAGAAATAAAAACAATAATAAGAGAATATTATGAGCAATTGTATGCCAATAAAATGGGTAATCTGGAAGAAATGGACAAGTTCCTAGAAACATATACACTACCAAAACTGAAACAGGAAGAAATAGAAAATTTGAACAGACCCATAACCAGTAAGGAAATCGAATTAGTAATCAAAAATCTGCCAAATAACAAGAGTCCAGGGCCAGATGGCTTTCCAGGGGAATTCTACCAAACATTTAAGGAAGAATTAACACCTATTCTCTTGAAACTGTTCCAAAAAATAGAAATGGAAAGAAAACTTCCAAACTCTTTCTATGAAGCCAGCATTACCTTGATTCCAAAACCAGACAGAGACCCCACTAAAAAGGAGAACTATAGACCAATTTCCCTGATGAACATGGATTCAAAAATCCTCAAAAAAAGATATTAGCCAACTGGATCCAACAATACATTAAAAAAATTATTCACCACGACCAAGTGGGATTTATACCTGGGATGCAGGGCTGGTTCAATATCCACAGAACAATTAATGTGATTCATCACATCAATAAAAGAAAGGACAAGAACTATATGATCCTCTCAATAGATGCAGAGAAAGCATTTGACAAAATACAGCATCCTTTCTTGATAAAAACCCTCAAGAAAGTAAGAATAGAAGGATCATACCTCGAGATCATAAAAGCCATATATGAATGACCCAATGCTAATATCATCCTCAATGGGGAAAAACTGAGAGCTTTCCAGCTAAGGTCAGGAACAAGACAGGGATGTTCACTCTCTCCGCTGTTATTTAACATAGTATTAGAAATCTTAGCCTCTGCAATCAGAAAACACAAAGAAATAAAAGGCATCCAAATTGGTCAGGAGGAGGTCAAACTTTCACTCTTCACAGATGACATGATACTCTATATGGAAAACCCAAAAGATTCCACCAAAAAACTGCTAGAGCTGATTCATGAGTTCAGCAAAGTTGCAGGATATAAAATCAATGCACAGAAATCGGTTGCATTCCTATACACCAACAATGAAGCGACAGAAAGAGAAATCAAGGAATCAATCCCATTTACAGTTGCACAAAAAACCATAAAATACCTAGGAATAAATCTAACCAAAGAGGTGAAAAATCTGTACACTCAAAACTATAGAAAGCTTATGAAAGAAATTGAAGAAGACACAAAAAAATGGGAAAAGATTCCATGCTCCTGGATAGGAAGAAAAAATATTGTTAAAATCTCAATACTACCCAAAGCAATCTACATATTCAATGCAATCTATCAAAGTAACACCAGCATTCTTCACAGAGCTAAAACAAATAATCCTAAAATTTGTATGGAACCATAAAAGACCCCGAATAGCCAAAGCAATCTTGAAAAAGAAAACCAAAGCAGGAGGCATTACAATCCCAGACTTCAAGCTATACTACAAAGCTGTAATCATCAAGACAGTATGGTACTGGCACAGGAACAGACACTCAAATCAATGGAACAGAATAGAGAACCCAGAAATGGACTCACAAACGTATGGCAAACTAATCTTTGACAAAGCACAGAATATCCAAAGGAAAGAATATCCAATGAAATAAAGACAGTCTCTTCAGCAAGTGGTGCTGGGAAAACTGGACAGAAACATGCAGAAAAATGAACCTGGACCACTTTCTTACACCATACACAAAAAGAAACTCAAAATGGATGAAAGACCTCGATGTAAGACAGGAAGCCATCAAAATCCTTGAGGAGAAAGCAGGCAAAAACCTCTTTGATCTTGCCCACAGCAACTTCTTACTCAACATGTCTCTGGAGGCAAAGGAAACAAAAGCAAAAATGAACGACTGGGACCTCATCACAATGAAAAGCTTCTGCACAGCAAAGGAAACAATCAGCAAAACTAAAAGGCAACTGACAGAATGGGAGAAGATATTTGCAAATGACATATCAGATAAAGGGTTAGTATCCAAAATCTATAAAGAACTTATCAAACTCAACACCCAAAAAACAAATAATCCAGTGAAGAAATGGGCAAAAGATATGAATAGACACTTCTCCAAGGAAGACATTCAGATGGCCAACCGACACATGAAAAAATGCTCAACATCACTCATCATCAGGGAAATACAAATCAAAACCACAATGAGATACTACCTCACACCTGTCAGAATGGCTAACATTAACAACTCAGCCAACAGCAGATGTTGGCGAGGATGCAGAGAAAGAGGATCTCTTTTGCATTGTTGGTGGGAATGCAAGCTGGTGCAGCCACTCTGGAAAACAGTATGGAGGTTCCTCAAAAAACTAAAAATAAAATTACCCTATGACCCAACAATTGCACTACTAGGCATTTATCCAAGGGATACAGGCATGCTGTTTCGAAGGGACACATGAACCCCCACGTTTATAGCAGCATTATCGACAATAGCCAAAGTATGGAAAGAGCCCAAATGTCCATCGATGGATGAATGGATAAAGCAGACGTGGTATATATATACAACAGAGTATTACTCAGCAATCAAAAAGAATGAAATCTTGCCATTTGCAACTATGTGAACGGAACTGGAGGGTATTATGCTAAGTGAAATTAGTCAGAGAAAGACAGATATCATATGACTTCATTCATATGAGGAATTTAAGAGACAAAACAGATGAACATAAGGGAAGGGAAACAAAAATAATATAAAAAACAGGGAAGGGGACAAAACAGAAGAGACTCAAAGATATGGAGAACAAACTGAGGGATACAGGAGGGGTTGTGGGAGGGGGGATGGGCTGAATGGGTAAGGGGCACCAAGGAGTCTACTCCTGAAATCATTGTTTCACTATATGCTAACTAATTTAAAAAAATCAAAAAGTTAATAAAAAAAATTAAAATGAGTAATAGATACTTAAAAAAAAGAATTGGGTGTATAAAACTGCAGTGTTATATATTTATGCCTAGTTATAGTACAGCTTAATAATAATTATATCATTGTATTTATATTTTGTTTAACTTCAGCACTAAATGCCATTTCTCTCAACTTTCAGAGCCCACATTTCATGGCCACCTGCTCACGGGGCCCATCATCTCAGTTATTCAGCAAACAGTCCAGTGCCCTCCATGTACAGGGCTCTGTGCTGGGTTTTGTGGCTACAGAGATGAATACTACATTACAGTTGTCATGAAGCACATATAACTTAACAACCTTGTAAGTAAATGAAGCATGATGTAGCATGGTAAGTGTTATAACAGAAACATAAAAAGACTAAGAAACTAGCTCTTCTTTAGGGAATTTGGGGAAAGCTACCACAAGGAGGCACTGAATGAACCAGGCTTCTAGGCATGAATAGAAGTTTTCCAGACCGAAGGGACCAGAAGAGAGGAGAACATTCTAGGGAACAAGAATCATGATGTGCAAAGTCTCTGGATGAAAGCAGGTGTGACTGGGAAGTAGTAAGTTTCTTGTGGAAGGAACACAGGACACCGAGCTGGGTAAGTTCTCCATATCACAAAGACCCTTGCACACAAAGCTGGGAGCTTGATTCCTTTGGTAGAAACAGGACTAGCTTTGACTTTGGAGAGGGAACCTCTAAAGAGAGTGTGAAAGGTAAACACTATTATTAACCAAATGACTATACCGGGATAGCTTATTTGTGTTTTGTTTTGTATTTTGCCTTTATTGGCTGTTATAACACAGCCTGTTCATTACATTGGCCTGTAATGAACACATTTATTTATTGGGCTTTGCACAGATTCTTAGTTATTTCCTCAAGAACCCCTTCGGAATGAAACTAGTTAAAGGGATGCACGTTTTTAAGGCCTTAGCTAGTCAAATTGTCCTCCAGAAAGGCTGTCCCAACTTCATTCACACAAGCAGTGTTTAAGAGTGTTCTTTCCCCTCTCACACCCTCATCAACATAGAAATTATAATTTTTATAATTCTTTACTTATTGATACACAGTTAGCAATATCTCATTGTATCAATTTACTTCTTTTTTTTTTTTTTTTTGCCGGTGAAGTTTCTTTCTCATGGAAAACAGGACCTAATATTCCTGCTTTTGGAAGGGATTTATACTCCTACTTTCCTATTGGTATATATGCTTTTTTATTGCCTTGTAAGAGCTCTTTGTGTATTAAGGAGATTCTGGTTTTGCCATATATGCCATATATGGTAAATAAATTCTTTCAGTTTATTATGTCTGTACATGTCTGCCTTCCCCTACTAACTTTAGCCCCTGTGCGAAGAGACATCTTTGAATCCCCCACAGCACAAAACATGGTCTCTCTTCTGTTGTCGGTGCTCATCAAATATGCTGGGAAGAATGTTTCCATTATTTTTGTCCAACCTACTTTATAAAACTCATTCTGCCCCACTCTGCAAGAGAAAGGGGATCAGTTGAATAGGCACACTCCCCCTTATTCACAAGAATATCCAAAGTTGTCTTATTTCCTTCATTCATTTAACAAATATTTACTGAGAATCTTTTATGTGCCAGGCACTGTCCTAGATGCTGGGTATACTGGAGTGAACAAACTCTTACATTCTAGTTGAGGGAGACAGATAGTAAACAAGACAAAGAAATAAAATATGTATTATGTTAGGTTGTAATCAACGTCACGAAGAAAATCAAAGCAGAGGGGGTGGTCAGGCAGACCCACTGCGAGGGTGGAAGGGATGGAAGTGTTAGCCAAGTGGATATCTGCAGGAGAAGCATACTAAGCAGACTGAGCAATGCATGCAAATGTCCCCAGGCAGAAGCGTGCATTCAAGGCCTGATGCATTCATAGAACAGCAAGGTCAGTGTTGCTAGAGCGCAGTTAGCAAGTTCAAGAGGCTGGTGGAGGGGCACAGATTGCATACAGCTTTGCAGACCATTATAGGACCTTGCTTTCTGTCTGAATGAAATGGGAGGGTTTGGAGCCAAGGAGTGGCTTCATCTGCCTTACATTATAGAGTGACAGCACTGGCTGGTGTGCTGGGACTACACTGGAGGTGGGGGGCAAAGGTAGAAAGAGGGAGACCTGTTAGGAAGATGTTAGTAATCCAGGTGAGAGACCACGGCAGCTCGGACCAGGTGAGAGCAGTGGAGGTGGTGAAGAAGGGTCAGGCTGCGGGCATATTTTTGACAGCAGCAACGCCAACAGACTTCTCTGATGAGATGGATGTAAAGTATGAAAGAAATAGAGTAATAAAGACTGGCTTTGAGAATTTTGGCTTGGGGAACTGAAGGATGTAATTGACATGATGTAGAAGACACAGGCAGAGTAGGTTTGGGGGAAAGATTAAGACTTTGATTTGGGGGGCACCTGGGTGGCTCAGTCGGTTGAGCATATGCTATTGATTTTGGCTCAGGTCATGATCCCAGGGTCATGGGTGGGATCAAACCCTGTATCAGGCTCCATGTTCAACATGGAAACTGCTTGGGATTCTCTCTCTCTTTCCTTCTGCCCCTCTATCCCACTCACACACACTGTCTCTAAAATAAAATAAAATTAGAATAGAATAGAATAGAATAGAATAGAATAGAATAGAATAATAAAATAAAATGTGTGTGTGTGTGTGTGTGTGTGTGTGTATGAAATATTGAATGTGAGATATCTCAGACCAAGCAGAGAGGTTGAATATATACATTAACGATGGTTGTATTTAAGAGGTGGGATTTTAGAAATTTTTTTCTTTCTCTTCTACTCCTCTTTCCATTTCTGTCGTTTTTTCTTAGCCCTTTTTAATTTTTTTAAATTTTTTTTTCGTTTATTTATTTTTGAGACAGAGAGAGAGACAGCATGAACAGAGGAGGGGAAGAGAGAGAGGGAGACACAGAATCTGAAACAGGCTGCAGGCTCTGAGCGGTCAGCACAGAGCCCGACGAGGGGCTCGAACTCATGGGCCGTGAGATCATGACCTGAGCCGAAGTCGGACGCGCAACCGACCAAGCCACCCAGGTGCCCCGCCCTTTTGAAATTTTCAAAATTTGAAAATCATAAGCAAGTTTTTTTACAATAGAATAAAGATTAGCCACATTTATTTTTTTAAATAATAATAACTTGACTTATGAGCTAGAGGAAGGAATACTTGAGTATTACAGACTTTCTTGTGATCTGTTTGTGTCCAGAATTTGAAATTCAGGTCAATTCAACAAACATTCTCTGTTATCCTACTACAGGCCAGGCACTCTGCTAGGTTCAGGGGATACTAAGATAAATATGGTTCCTGCTCCAAAGGAGCTCAAAGTTCAAAAGGCTCCAGGGCCAACCTCAGCAAGTGTTATAATCAAGGTCCAAACCAAGAACCAGGGGAGAATGAAGGAGGGAGGTAAAGGGAAGATGCCCTAAATCCCTGTACCATATAAATATCAAAACAAACAAACAAACCCACACATACCCCATACTGATAAAATAGATAATCTCTGGGCCACACTGAATATAATATTAATGTCCAATGGAAGCACAAAGCAGGTGACAGATGGGTGATCAAGTCACTCTTTACTGAAACACAACACATGTGCCAAAGGAAGTCCAAGAACATCTTTGGAACACCCCCCACCCAGACCCCCACACACTCAGGCATATGTGAGTCAGGGTCCTGCTGCCAGGTCTGGGAAAAGGGCTTAGGCCAGCTGACCTCCTGGGAAGCTCCCGGGTATATCTCAGCACAGTAACTTGGCTCTAGTCTATGGGGGGCCCAGACCACCAGCAGCACTTCCCCCTTTGGCACACAACCATGCCTGGCCACAGCTGATGTTCCTTAGTCCTTCTTGACACGCAGCAGAGACACTTGGATGGGAGGCATGTGAGTATGCAGTTCATGGAGGAGCTGTAGGGCAAAAGGAGAAGGTGGTACTTCCAGCCCACCTGGCCTATGAGTTCACCACAGGCCACGGACAGGAAGGGACAGTGAGAGAGAACATAGGAGGAGGCCAGCAACACTCCCTGGGCCCCCCACCGGCTAGGCATGAACTAGGTGCTTCATGCACATAATGCTATTTAACCTCACAATAACCTTACAAAGCAGGTTGTATTCACTTCATTTTATAAGGGAGGAAAATAATATGGAGTAACTTACCCAAGGTCACACAGTTAGGAACTGGAATTCACCCTCAGATCTATATGGCTCCAAACTTATTGTTTGTCTGAGTCCTGAACCCTGAGCCCTACATCAGTGTCCCGCTCCTGACAAGAGCTCGTGCCCAACACCTACATGGCCTGATTCCTGTGCCTCAGCTCCTGACCTGTTCTCTCTCCCTGGCCTCTTTCTGAACCCTGAAATAGTTTCCAGTCTGGGGGACTCAGATCTGGCACCATTCTGGCTTCCCTCTTTGGCTAGGATTCACACTTGCTACTTTGATTATCAAGTGCAGTAGGCATTTGTCATTTCTTTGGCTGTCCCAATTCAAAACCCCCATGCTGTGCTCAGAGATCTCATTATGGGAGTCCTGATGGGCCCCTTTCCACTAAGAGAACTTTAAGAGCCCAGATACTTCCTCTTCTCATCCCCTAGCAGCAAGACGTGGGCACAAGAGCTAGACTGAGCTGACCTAGTTTAACCTTCCAGTGATTCATATTATCCCCATAATCTCTGACCCCAGAATTCCACCATTGGAAGCTTTGTCCAGTGATCTGGGTCTTAGGAGAATTTTCCCAACTTATACAAATATACCCCAATCTTGGTCCCCATCTGGAGCATACATCTATGGGGTGTTTTCCTGCCTGGCATTCCTATTTCCTTTGGGGCCTGTCCTTCTCATTCCATGTGGTTGAGCTGTCACTCATAGTGGCCCTTGCAGGCCAATGAGATCGGTGTTTCCCTAGTATAATAAGCAGACCTTGGGAGAGGGAAGTGTCTGTGACTCTAGAGCTGTCACAGCCACCTTTCTGTACATATGAAGAGAGATTCTGAACAATGAAGAGCTAAGAGAGGTAGAGAAAGAGAAAATCTTGATGATCATGTCTAAGCTGCTGGATACAGCCATAAGTGAAGCTGGAACAGTCATTTCTAGTTTTCTCAGCCAATAATGCCTTGCCTTTTCTGTGTAAGCTACAATGAGTTGATTTCTGCTACTTGTAACCTGAAGTCCTGCCTATCTGCCCATTAATATCATTGATCTTCTCCCAAGGGCCAGGAGCCCTGACCTTCCTAGGGCCTGAGGAAATTGGGGGTGAAGGAAAGAATTTCTTTACATAGCACAGAAGGGGAATTCCTAACTCAGGAAAAACAGACAGAAGCCAAGCCAAGCAGGGATCCTTAAACTTAGTTCCTAATTCTCTCCTCTACTTTCTTGGCACAGAAAGTGCCCACTCACCTGCTGCATCAGCCTCTCTGCCACTCCAGGGTCAGTGAGGTCTTCTGGAGAGGCCACACTCAGCCGCAGAAGGAAAAAGCCTCCATCCCCACCTACAAGTTTAAAAAAAGCAGTAGATGAAAATATGGGTAAGTCAGTTCAGGAATCATGACATGACCCATGCTACCCAGCCTCTGTCCACACCTCTGCACATATGTGCTCACTCTCATGTGTAAATGTGTCAGTGTTCACATGGGAGCTTACATTTACTCACTGCAAAGAGAAAGAGGACTCCTTCTCTCCAATAACTGGGCTCCTTGTAGTGTCTTCCCAACAAGAGTGAAAAAGGCCCCAACCACATTCAGAGAAGTCAAAAGAGTAGTGTGAGGAAGGAGAAATCAAAGTGAATCTAGAATGTTCTCGAGGACTAGCGGTCACAGATGGGCTGTTGGGAAAGGGTCCAGACAGGGAGAATGCCTGAGAGAGGCCGGCTCTTGGAGGTGATGCCCTCAGCCAGTGCTTTCCAGTTCCAAGTTGGTGGAGGTTTCGATCCAGCCTTCCCAATTTAGCAGCCTTGTAGGCAAGTTCTGCCTTTTGTTGAGCCCTAACCTGCTTGCCTTAACTGCCCTCTTGTAGTCATTTCCCCCTCTCATAATACTGTTAGAACTGATCCAGTCACTGCACTTCTATATTTATATAGACCGATAGAGATATCAATATTGATATCTCATCCTTCTTGTTTTTGCTGCCACATGCATATTTCATGGCCAGAAGATTCACAAGAAAATAACTCTGCCAGTTATGTGTATGATGGAAGCTGGGTAGTTGGGGAACAGCAGTGGGAGAAAGACATTTTATGCTGACCCCTTATGCACCTATTGATTTTTAAATCATGTCAATGCAGTATCTAATCAACAAATAATAAAGAAAAGCATTTTTAAATAAAGGTATATTAATAAATATTAATAAATTGAGCTTTAAAAAATAAAAGCACAATAGGAGGTTATGAGTTGGAATCAAACAGACTTCCATTTGGAGTCCCACTGCTATCTTTCTAGCATCTTTAAACCTGTTTCCTCACCTGTCAGGTGGGGCATAACACCCACCTCATAAGGTAATTTTGAAGGTTTAATTAGAAGAGATAACACATGCAAAGCTCGTAGTTCACTGGCTGACATCAGTGAGAACATTCAGCCAGTGCCAATGCTTCACTGGTTGTGAAATATTTTTATATGATCTCTCCCTGGAATACAAAAGATGTTCAGTAAGGTGATCGTGATTAATATTTTTATTTCACCTCCCCACAGAGGCAGGGCCAGCTGAGGACACCACAGGGATGAGGCATGAGGACAGTGACAGGAAGTAGAGGTGGAGGCTCCAGGCTGACCAGAAGCTGGGTTGACCCAGCAGCTTCTGATGAAGGGGCCTCATCCCTGAGAAGTATCTGTTGTCTCAGACATGTAGCTTTAAATGCCCAAACCTTTGCCCAATTTATTCATTTATTTAAAGTCACTGTCTATGGCTCCCAGCCCAGCAAGCCCCACTCTTATGGGGTCCCAGCTGCTCAGGGGGCAGCAACTTGGGCCAGACATTCACACAGTGCCCCTCTGTGTGGCTCTAGCTGAACCAGAGGTTTCCAGAGCATGAGGACTGTGGCTTTTGAATACAATTTGGGGCCTCACCCGGCACACAGTAGTTACTCAACCGTTAATATCACAGAAGGGCAGAGTTGGAAAGGACGTCATCGTTCATGCAACACAGCCCCCTGCAGTTACTGGTGGAGAAACTGAGGCCCAGAAAGGAAAAGGACCTGTTCTAGGCCACTAGATTGTTAAGGGCAAAACCAGGGTCTCAAACTATTTGTCCAGACTTCCAACCCCACAGTTTTTCCATATGCCATCGTAACTCTTCCTGTTTCTGATTTTGGCAAGAATCACTAGAAGATCATGAAGACGTGACCTCAGAGACTGGGCTCAGAATAAGCCTCTAGATCCTTCCTTCCTCCCTATCCCTTAAGCATGTAGACATTCTGGAAATTCCCAACTCCAAATCCCCAAGATCACACCTCCAAGAGCCACTTACCTGCAGTAACTTCTGTGGTCCACCTTGTCTGAGCAGTTGTGGGCATGGCTGTTGGGGGCTTCCATTCAGTCATGCTGGCTGTCTTCAAGGTCTTTGCTAAGGCTGTGGTCTTGACTAAGGTGATATTTGCCTCTGGGCTGCTGTTGGCCACAGTCGGATGCACAGAAGGAAAGGGGTTTCTGTTGATGGGGATGGACCCATTGGTTGTGCTGTCTGTGGTTGAAGTCTCTGAGGGGGTGGAGTTCTTGCTAGTGGTTGCTTGGGTGTGGCTGTAGGCCCTATCTGAGAGTCCAGCAGGGGGAGCCACTTTGCCCACAGTTGACCCAGTCCCTGTGGAGATTGTAACTGAGACCCCCGTGTGACTTGTCTCAATAGAGAAGGCTGAAGTTTCTTCCAAGGGGTTCGTGCTGAGTGTCACCAAAGTTGTGCTGGGGGTGGTGGTCTTGGCTGCTGCTCTTTCTCCTTCTATGGTGCTATTAACAGGTAGCGGGGTCTCAACTGTGGTATCAGGCATGACTGGTTCTGTGCCTCTGGCTCCTGACACGGTCTCAGCAGATGTTATGGTCTTGGTGAAGTCTGATTCTGATTCAGTGGAATCAAGCAAAGCTGACACCTCAGAGGCTGACAGGGCCTTTCCTCCTGTGGGATCATGATCTGTGTCCAAGGTCCCAGGAGTGGTGGCAGTTGTTTCTATTTCTACAACGCTGCAATTGGTAACCTCAGTGTCGGTGATGGTGTAGGCAAGCAAGGCTTTAGCCGGAACAGTGGTGTCAGATGCCAGGGCCTGTGAGGTGGCAATGGCCGTAACTGAGCTGTCAGAGAAGGCACTGCTCTCCAAGGTCAGGGCCTCGGCTTCTGCAGAGGTGTGAGCCAATGTCAAGATGTCAATTATGATCCTCTTTGCCTCTTCTGAGCTGTCATCAGTACAAAGGGTGTCAAAGACAGATTCCACGAGATCGGTGCCTATAACCGTCTCAACTGTGGTCATTCCAGTTCCTGTGGGGCTGCCACTTGTGGCTGATGTCTCCATAGGAGTGGTGATCACAACCATGAATTTGGAAGGTATCATTTTTGTGAAGGCCCTGGTCTCTGTTGCAGGAAAAATGGTCTTGGTTTCCCTGATCTCTGCATCTGAAATGGTGCTGGCCAGGATTAAGGTCCTATCAAAGGTCTGGGTGCTCAGGGTTTGAGTTTCCAAAGGGATGTGGCTTTGCACGGAGGTCTCAACAAGGTCAGTCGTCTGGAAGGCTCCCTGTGAACTTGTCTTGATCCCCGGAGTCATGGTAGTCACTTCTATGTGGTTTGTTGTCACCAAAGGGCCTGGTCTGCTGGTGCTAGGGCCTGTGTTGGGTAAGACCACCTTTGTAAGCCATGAGTCCCTGTGGACTGACTTCACACAAGCTCTTGTGTTTATGGCCTGGGCACTACTGGGAGGAAGGTGGGGAGGGGAAGTTGTTTTTACTCCATTTTTCATCTATACATACAAGAAAGAAGGAGGTGGTATTGGGAAGACCAGTCCCATGTGTCAACCATTGAACTGGGATCACCTGACTGATGTCCTCTGATGACCCAGTTGAGGCAAGCAAGCCTCAGAATCTAGTTGATTATTGGTCTGAAGCCATCAGGGGGAATGCGTGGGGCCAGGATCCAGCTTCAAGGGGGAGAAAAGGAGGCATAAGTCTAAGTGAATCAACAACTACAGAGCAAAAATCACGACTCTCAGAACCTTCTCAAAGAATCCTTGTCACTTTCCCATTGATACTTTACTCATCCAGCAAATGTTTCCCCATGGAAGTGAAAACTCTTCAAATACAGGAAACATCTGTGGTTTTGTATTTAGAGGTATCTAGGAGGACTGGGAGAGAGGAACCTCCAGAGACAGAGTAGGTGGCTACTGCAAAAGGGAAGAGAGCAGGCAGAGTCGTTGGGGCTCCAGCAAGGAACCCTGGGGTCCCATCATCTGATGTGTCAGGGATAAGATCCCAGAACTACAGAAATGATGCACCAGGCATGTTCCACTGGAAACAGGGAGCCAAGTGAGGCAAACTTCACTTCTTAGAGATGCCACTAGCATTTCTCTACAGGGCAGAGCATCCCTGTTCATTTGATGGACCCTGTGAGGTTGTATGCACAGTGGGCCAAATGGCACCAATGGCCCTGGGGAGGCTACAGCAGGATCTTTTTATGGGCTGACAAGTGTGCCTCTCCCATCTACTAAGGAGGAAGGGTTCCCTCTGTAAGTGGGCCAAGGACCCTTTCAGGGAGGGTTACCAGATTTAGCAATTAAAAATACAGGGTGCCCAGTTAAACTCAAATTTGAATTTCAGATAAACAAGCAATAATTTCAGTGACAAATAATGTTTTCAGTATGTATATTTCTTACATAATATTTGAGACATACTGCTAGAAAAAGCTTTCTTACCTGACATTCAAATTTAAGCTGATTCCCTGTGTTTTATCCAGTAACCTTACTCTTGAAAGGAAAAGAATCAAAATATAAGCCCTCCTTTTCAGGGTTCTGATGGTTTGAGATGGTCTTTACTGAGATCTACTGGCCCAAAAGTATCCAAGGACCCAATGGAAGTACAGGGCTAGTTGGTCACCTCGTCCCTGGCTGGCTGTCAGGACAGGGCCCCAGGTCCTCAGTTTGTCCAATGTGTCTCTCTCTGAACAATAAAAGAGCACTGGGCCAGGAAGCAAGAGATTGGGTTCCAGCCCCAGGCCTATTGCCTACTAGCTCTGGAGTCCAATGACTAACTGGTTCAAATCCTGACTCTGCCTCCTACTAGCCAAGTTAGTCCACCAGGCCTCTCCAGGCCTCCATTTCCTCCCTTGTGAAAGAGGGTGATCATATCTGCCTTGCCATAATGGTGAGGACCAGAGGAGAAGGGGGATGGGAAAGTCTTATTTTCCAAAGACTGTAAGGGATTACTAAGCATCCCTCCCAAGCCTTGTCTTCTCAAAGAGTCACTTGAGAGAACACAACCAACTTTAATGCAGTGAGAATGTCAGGCTATCCCCACATGCATATCAGGTCAGTCATGGCATTCACTCTCATTAGTTGTTCTGCAATCATGCTTTTACAGGAATATACTTTCTTCTCCCCACTTCAAAGCCCAAGATATTTCTCTGAGCTTCCTCAGTCCCCACACAGTGAAAGCAAAGCTGTGTCAACCCACCCAGCCTAGAGCCCAAACAGTGGTGCTCTTGGGGTCTGACCATCCACCTCCCCTGAAGTATTTTCTTCCTTTTCCTGGAACCCTGTGATACCATCCTGCTGTGAAACCTCCTGACGCTTCCAACCCCGTAGCTTCTTCACACCCCTCGGGGCTCTCACAACCACACCCAAGTTTCTTACCCGCCAGAGGTCTTCTCAAACACAGCAAAGCCTACCCAATCCTCTACAGCTCTAGAATGCTGCAGCTCTCTTGGTCCATTCCTCAGATCAAAAAAGCAGAGAGGAAGGCATGTGTACTATAGATCCTGAGTTTGAGTCCTTTCTCTGTTGTTTACTCCGCTGCTTACCAATCATGTGACCCCGGCCAAGTCTCCTGGCTCAAGTGTGCATTTTTCTCATCTATAAAATGGAGCTGCAGGTACCTATTTCATAGGGTTGTGAAGACTAAGTTCAATTAAATGTAAAATGTGCAGCACAAGCCTGGCAGGTCATGAGTGCATGCAAGAGACAACGTGGTCCTAGAGGTAGGCACATGTGGAATAACATTCTGGCTTTGCAGATGAGTTGCAAGATGGTAAGCCTCAATCCCATCTTGTGGAGAGAGACGGGTAATAACAAGACCCGTGTCTGTCTCATGAGGTTACTGAGAGGATTAAAAAGATGGTGCATGGGAGCATATAGGAAGTCTCGGTCCCTTCCTCTCAATTTGGCTGCGAAACTAAAACTGCTCTAAAAAATAGTCATTAAAAAAAGAAAAAGATAATGCAGGATGTTGATAATGAGGGGAAATTAGGTATGGGGGGTGCAGAGGTTATATGTGAACCGAATCTCTGTATTTTCTGCTCAATTTTGCTGTGAACCCAAAACCGCTCTACAATAAAAAGTCTATTAAAAAAATAATAAAGACAATGCATGTGACAAGCATGCACAGTTCCTGTGACACATCCATGTCAGTCTCTTTCATAAAAGCCCTGCCCTTCTCAGAATCCGCCCTCCCCAGGCAGTCTGTAACAGTTGGACTTTTCACACAAAAACTGTTTTTTAAAGGAAATCTGGGCTAGGAAATAAACTTGGAGGAGTTGGAATCTTGTCAAGCTGCTTTCTTTGGCTTTAGTCAGATTTATCCCCTGCCGGCACCTCCCTCGCCCCTCCCACCCCTCCACCTCACACACTCCCCCGCAGAGACAACCGGCAGCCAGGGCACAAGGACATCATTCATTCTACGGGCTGCAGTGTCATACGTGCGTAAGCTGACACACTGCCATTTGCACACTCTTTATCAACAATAGTAATACTTCAGATGTAGCTTTATGGTTAATTCTAATTAATCAACCACAAAGGGCTGCCGGTACAGAAACTCACACCCAGAGCCCTGTGAGGAGAGCAGCCCACACCTCCTTACCTGCAGAGCTCCTGGGGGCCCCAGCCTCGCAGAAGAAAAGGGGCAGAGCCAGGCCCCAGAGAAAGCCCATCCTAACAGGAGCTCCGGCCACCATTGCCCAGCACGTCTGCCCAAAGCCTCTCACTGCCACCTTTTCCTGCTTCCTCAACCCAGAGAAGAGGGGCGGGCCACCTGCCTTGGTGTGGCTGGGTAGTTTCCAGAAGCAACCAGGTGATCATAAATGCACAGGCTGAGAGGTAGCAGGGTGCATATCAAGGGCTGTCAGCAAAATACCCCTGCTGCCTCCCTGGCCCAGTGACCTCTCCTCTCTGAAGTTTGATTGGAAGATATAAAATCATTCCCACAGTGATATTCACCCCTCAGTCCTGCAGCCAGGGAGGCCATGGAAGATAGTGTTTCACATTTCCCCCCTTTCTACAACCCTTCCCTCTTCTCCCACCCCTTGTGCATGGGATTTAGGCTTTTAGTTCAGCACATCTGGGTTTCATTTCTAATCCTACCCTTTATTAGCTCTATGACTAGGGCAAATTAAAGAATCTTTCTGAAGCTCAACCTCCTGATCTATAAAATGGGCATAATCTTTAACTTGGTGGGCCATTCTGTGAGGACGACATGAGAGAGTAAGTCTCTTACACAGTGCCTGCTACATACTGGTTGCTCGTGGAATACATGTACATCTTAGGTGCTCAATGAACGAGAGCCCTGACATCTATCCTGATCCTCAAGCAGTAGAGAGAAGGGACAGCCCCCCAAAGTCTGCAGGAGACAGTGTGGAGCAGGACTCTGATCTCTAACATCTTTCCAATGATTCCCGTGATTCTGCATCCCTGCCAGAGTCAAGACCGTGTCCAGACTGGAGGTGTGGAACGGGAAAGGCACTAGCCGGGAGAAGGGAAAGGGAAAGTGTGCAGATTGGAGTCACAGAGCCTGGGAGGAGGGAAGTGGGAAGGTGCCAACTTACAGAAGCTTAGGGGATTTGGCTACAAGAAGGGGAATGAGGCTAAAGAATATATTTCCAAATACCCTAGAAAAGAAAGTTACCCCTTCCAGGGGCCAAGGAATGGGCTGCTGTGGCCACAGCCAGTGGCAGCAGACAAGGTACCTGGGGGATTTCAGGGCCAGAGTTTTGTGATGAAAGCCACTCTATAGTAGAGTGGATCAGCATCAAGAAAGCACAAAATCTTACTGCTGGAAGGAACTTCAAAGTGCAGTCAGAAAACCTAAGTTCTCTTTCCAGCTCCTTCCTTAAGAGTGGCCCAGGAACTGTGTGATCATGGACAAGTTATTTTCCCTCTCTGGGCTTCCATCAACAAGGTCCTCTTGGCCATGCAGTCTGAGGTTCTGCATTAGGTGTACAATACTGTCTTCTGGAACTTCACCCTGCATTGAAATGAAAAAAAAAAAAACAAAAAAAAAAAACAAAAAAAAAACACAAAACTCTGCTGCCTGGAAGAAGGAGAGAGTCATTCCAGAACGTGGGGGGAGACTCCATGAGAAGAGCGTGAGCGGGTCCACCTGGGACACAGTCCAGCACGTGGAGTCAGAGATCTTGGACCCCAGTTCCAAAAACATGGTTGATCTGTAGAGTATTCCCGACAGGCTGAACCTTTCTACCCTCCAATTCAGCCTAAATCCTTCACTTTATCAAAAGGAAGGATGGATATCCCCCTGGGGGATTTCAGAAGAGGAGAGGAGGCCCCAGGCCACAGCAATGACCTGAAGTCTCATGTCTTGTAGCATGAGATCTAGTGTGGGGCTTCCCCCTACAGAAGACGGAAGAAACTCCAGCAAAAACAAACAGAACTCTTAAATACAGAGAACAAACTGGTGGTTGCCAGAGGAGAGGTAGATGCGGGCATGGGTAAAGTGAAGGGAGTAAGAGGTACAAACTTCCAGTTATAAAATAAATACATCACTGAAATGAAAAAAGAAAGAAAGAATGCAGCTCCTTTCTGCCACTTCCCTCCCCTTGTGAGCTACCTCTCTGTCCTGCCAGGGCTGGGAGAGGGACTTCCTCATTCCAGCAGCCAGTGGCTTAATCTACAGACTGATGCATTTCAGGTGCCTTTCTCATGCCCACCGCGGACTTCCCCTCACCATTTCCTTTTTCCTGTCATCATTTAAGTGAACAACATCTCAGCTCCAGCCCAGTTGCCTGTGATGGGATCTAACCAGGAACCCACTGGGAGGGAAGTCTGGCTAAATACCTCCCTGGGTTTGCTGAATTTTGTCTGGTCCATTTTCCTCTACATCTGGGGGAATTTCCAAGCCTGGGCACATGACTATTTTTTTTCTTTTAATGTTTTATTTGTTTTTGAGAGAGAGAGAGAGAGAGAGGCAGAGTATAAGCGGGGGAGGAGCAGAGGGAGAGAGAGAGACACAGAATCCAAAGAAGGCTCCAGGCTCTGAGCTGTCAGCACAGAGCCGGACATGAGGCTCAAACTCATGAACCGTGAGATCATGACCTGAGCTGAAGTTCGACGTTTAACTGACTGAGCCACACAGGTGCCCCGGCACATGACTATTGACCCTTGGGTCATAATAAACTTATCCAGAAAGTTTCTGGACTTTTTTTTTTTCAGCCCAACTCAGCTCTCACCCTGAGCGAGCATTGGAGGCTGGTTTCGTTAACTTAAACATATATGCAATACTTACTATATGCCAGCATTTGCAATACGTCACTAAGTAAAACAGATCCCTAACCTCATGGAACTAACTTCCTGGTGAAGAAAGATGGCAAACAATAAACACAACAAATAAGTGAATTATGTAGGGATGAATACTACGGGGAAAAGAAGGAAAAAAGACAACAGGAACCTGGTATTGGGGGGAGGCAGGGGGGAGGTGCAGCTTGCTGTGTGAAATAGCACGGTGAGAGCTGAGCACTGACCTGAAATTGGTGAGACAGTTATACCTGGAGAAGAGCATTCCAGGCAGTGGGAACTTCTAGAGAAAGGTCCAGAGACCTAAGGCAGGAGCAAGCTCAAGGAGCATCAAAAGGCCCATGTGACTAGAGCACACTAGGGGCAGATTTTGAGCACACTAGGGCACACATAGGAGGACAGAGTGAGGGGGTAGATGATACAGGGCTTTGCCAGTCTTGGGACTGGTACTCCGAGTGAGGTGGGAACAGATGGGGCCTGGGAAGTTATGAACAGATGGAGCCATGGGATCTAACTTTAGAAGGATCGGTCTGGCAGCTGCACTAAGAATGGGAGCTTTTTCCCTAGTCCAGGCAAGACAGGAGGGTGGCTCTGACAGGGGAGGTAGCAGAGGAAGTAGTGGGAGTTGATCAGATTCTGGATGTATTTTGAAAATAGAGTCCACATGATTTCCTGCCACATTGATGTGGGATGTCAAACAAACAGAAATCAAGAATAAGTACAGACTTCTCAGCTTGAACAACTGGAAGGATGGAGTTGTCATCAGTGCCTTTTGGGTCTGGCTCTTTCATCAGAGTGTTTAGAACCCCTCTGTCCACAATGAAACCAGTGCATATTATAGGGATGAACCTGGCTCAGGACAAGGGTTATCAAGTAAAGCCCAAAGAACTGGCCTGCCAAGAGTCTGATAAAAGAGTCAACTTGGTCAAATGTCCTCAAAATACAAGGTTATAAATCTGCTAGACCACTGAGATATAGCCCAGCTCCAGGCCACAGCTAAGTTGTTCTGGGTTTGTTGGGAGGAAAAACTTTTTTCTCCTTCAACATGGGTCTGGTGATTGAGGGTCTGCAAATTAATTAAGAACAGACAGATGAACAGGTGAAAAGACCAAGTTTATTCACAAGGGCACCAGGAAGTTGCTCAGTATTGAATAACTCACTGAATAGCCAGAGATCAAGGTTTATATACCAAACATAATGAAGGAGTGGGAGTGGAAGGGTGGGGGGCTTAGGGCTTCCATGGGTACAGAAGGTTCTATTAGGCAGTCTGTCTCCATGGCAGACTGAATTGGCTAGAAAATCACTCAGAAGGACACTAATGGCAGGTGTATTTTTGGAAGGCTCTGCTTTAGTTAAGGGAAGTTCAGATTACATTTCTTTCTACATCTTCTATTGCTTTAATGTTTCTACTTTAAAATATCTCTATAGCAACTCTGGGGGGTCCATGTGTGTCCCTACAAGTTCAAAATGTTAAGTATGCACAGATTGTTTAGATGAGATCCTGTCAGGCAGAGTTACCACAGAAGAGGTGGTGAGAATCATCTAAATTTGCAAGGACCTGAGAATGGGCCTTCCCCACGCTAACCCCTATTCCTTGGGCTATAGTATAGGAAACTCCAGAGAGCCCTCTGTCCACTTGTTCATTCATCTCTTTGTTAGGGTATAGCCCACATACAGTAAACTACATCAATCCTAAGTAGCATACAACTTGATGAATTTTTACATTTGTATACACCCAAGAGGTATCCGCACTCAGACAAAGGAGACATTTTCAGCATCTCATTAGGCTCGCTTGTGTTCCCTTCCAGTCAGTATTTGCCCCCCAAAATCATTGTTACCTCTATCACCATGGGTTAGTTTTGCCTGTTTTTGATCTTCATGTAAATGGAATTATGAATACACACTCGTTCGTGTGTGGCTTCTTTTTCTTAACATTATGCCTGTGAAACTCACTCATGTTGTGTGTAACAGTACTTTTTTGTTGTTAGATAGTATTCCATTGTATAAAATATACCACAATTTATTTATCCATTTTCCTATTGATGGACATTTGAGTTGTTTCCAGTTTTTCACTATTCTGGATAAAGCTGCAATGAACCCTCTTGCATTTGTTTTGGATATATATATATATATATATATATATATATATATATATATATGAGTGGAATTGCTGGGTCATTGGGCATACATGTGTTTAGCTTTACTATATAGTATCCAACAGTTTTCCAAATTGATTGTGCCAGCTTCAGCTATACCAGCAACATATAAGAGTTCCAGTTGCTCCACATTCTCATCAACACTTGCTATCATCAGGCCTTGTAATTTTAGACATCGTTATGAATATTAATTTCTCTTTGTAATTTTAATTTGCATTAAATTAAATACCAGGCAGGGCTGGTAATGCAGACCCTCTGTTTTTCCAAGGCTTTTCCCTGGTAGTATGCTTCTGCCAGGGAAATGACTTTCACAGGGAAGATATTTGGAAGATGGGGAGGGAAGATGGAGAGCCAGATAGAAATGAAATATGCATGCACATATGCACACACGTGTACACTCAACTAGAGAGGAAGCTGTACCAGTATTGGAACATCTCAGAAACAGTCTCTTCAGTTTGGAATAACCTAACTCTGTTCATCCTATCTGGGATGAAAGGATGATATAGGAGCAATTAAAAGAGATGGAGTTTCTGGACATTTGGAAGGAAAATAATCACTGAGTGAAGAGAGGGAAAAGAGCCCATAGATCAACATCTTTGGGCTTTCTATGAGGCCCATAGGATGATCCCAACTGGAGAGGCCACATCCCACAGAGCCTCACTTGAAAAGTACTTCCTAGCAAGGAAGGGAGAGAGACCACTAGGTCTGGATGTATGAGACCAGTTCTTCCAAACAGGGCCCAGGGATGTCTCCTCACCCAGGCTCCTCCATCCCTAGGCAGGAGAAGAAATCTGTGGTTGGAAGAGCTAGAGGGATAAAGCATGTGTTCCCAAAAGCCAGTAGGTAGAACACCTTTTGTACACCATTCAAGTCCTTTTGGCCTTGCTTCCTACTCCAGCCATTGCTACGGTGACTACTTTTCCAGGAGTGATGAGGCAGTGCCTTGCCATGTTCCATTTGCTCTCTGCCAGGGTTTCCCTGATGCCAAGGCTTGTGATGCTTCCAAGAGCTGCTCTGCTCTCACATACCAGCAAAAAAGAACTGAAAGAGTTAGCGCCTAGTGGAGCAACCTATAAACCATGAGAATGGGAGGCAATGGACAGATGCTTCCTATTCCATCCCCAGGACAGATGGTTCTCTGAAACATTTCATAAGATTTTTTAAAAGGTCCCACAGGATCAAGCAACTAATCAGCCATAGTGGGGGCCAACTGAATAATGCATCTTTGTGTTGGGTCTCCCTTTTTCTCTGCATCACTTCCCTTTCCCCTCACCTGCTCCTTGGAGTTCTGTTCCCAAATAAGTTATTCAGAGAAACTAAGCTAAAATAGAACCAATAGAGCCAATAACTGGACTCTGACAGGACCTCCTTTGCTATAATCATTTACTTAGAAACCAGTGTTCAGATTAGCCAAAGCCTGGAGGAAGGCATGGACAGGGATAATGGGTCATTCTATTTAGGTGGAACATAGGAGTGGGGAAAGGGACTTATAGCAGATAAAGCCAGAAATGTGCCTTGGGCTCATGCTGTGGAGGGCTTTGTAGCCATATGTGGGAGGTTAGCTTTTGTTCTGGAGACAATGGGAAGCCAGTGGTGGTTTCTGAATGAGTAACTGGCAACACCAGAACTCTGCTGTGGGCAGTAAACTGGGGGCAGAGACCAGTTAGGGGAGATCCCGGTGCAAGAGGACCAGTTAGGACACTGTGACCTGGGACTTTGGCAATTGGAGTATAGGAGGAACAGAAATGAACCGTGTTGTGAAGTAGAACTAGAAAGACTTGTCACCTTGCAGAGGAAGGCCACGGGCAGAGAGAAGTAAAAGAAGACCCTAAGGCCTGGAGTGCAGGAAGCTGAAGGGTAGGGAACCATTCACAGAACAGGGGGAGAAGCAGGTCTGAGAGGGAAGGCAATGGGCTCAACAGACCCCAAAACCCCCTGGCATCACTCTCCTGGAGTTTTGAAATCCTCACACAAGGAAACTCCCAGAAAGCCAGTCCCAACCCACTAGAAGAAGGTCACCCTGCCTCTTTTTACCTTGGGAAGAAAAGTAGGTGAACATGAGGCTAGGGATCAGACCAGGCTATTTTGGGACTTAGAGGTGGTCACATGATACCTGGGAAGGAATACTGAGGAAGGAGGCACAGATCACTTAGCCAAAGGGGTGCTAGGTTCTTGCCTTCTGCTTTCAAGAAACATTTACTATATTCATTATAACCACCACAAACAATGAATACAATGAGCCAAATTTATGTTTTATAATCTGTATGGCTGATTTAATTTTTTTTAATGTTCATTTATTTTGAGAGAGAGAGAGTGAGAGAGAGAGAGCAGGGGAGGGGCAGAGAGAGAGGGAGACACAGAATCCGAAGCAGGCTCCAGGCTTTGGGCTGTGAGCACAGAGTCCAATGCAGGGCTTGAACTCACGAACTGTGAGATCATGACCAGAGCTGAATTTGGATGCTCAACTGACTGAGCCACCCAGCCATGTATGGCTGATTTAAATGTGTTTATGACTATTGCAGATTTCCGTTTTCCTCTGGTTGAACCAATATAGAAGCACGCAGGATAGAAACCAAGAGACAAGCACAGTGGGCCCAGTGGTAAGGCCCCAGCAGACCTGGGGACGCTGGGGGAGGGGAACAGGGTGGGCTCTGCATCACAGGGCCCTGGAGGAGCTTCATGGGAGATGTCAGGCTCTCTTCTTGATTTTCTTCATGGAGATGGAGAGGGGCCTCCCTGGGAGGCTGGTGTGCAGAAGCTGCTGGACCTAAGTGAGCAGGAAGCGAAGGCCTACACCCTCTGCAGCTTATTTGCATGTCCCCAAATAATAGCTATGTCTCGTTGTACATCTACCAAGGCCATTTTGTAACAGCTCTACAGGGCAAGCTCTGGGACACAGATGAGGAAAGGGAAGCTCAGAAAGGCAGAAGTTACTTCAGGTCATCCAGTAATCATCCAGGTAATAAGTGGTAGAGACAGGATTTGAACCCAGGTCTTGCTGGCTCCCGAGTCCATGCTCTTTCCTTGTACCATGCTGCCTTTCTTTCTGCCCAATGGTCATAATATGCTAGAGTGGGGACTGAAGCCTCTGCTCCAGTGCTGGGCAGAGAGCTCTGGACAGGTCAGTGCTGAAGTCACGACCCAAACGAAAAGTAAAGAACAAAGGATGATTTAGGGCAGAGAGCAGCCAACCACAATCCGTGGGCCAAGTCTGACTTGTTGCAGGTTTGTGTGTGTGTGTGTGTGTGTGTGTGTGTGTGTGTGCAGATCACAAGTTAAGAATGTTTTTTACATTTTAAGTGGTTGAAAAAAGTCAAAAGAGTATGTCATGACACATGAAAATTATATGAAATTCAGGTGTCAGTGTCCATGGTCAGATACCATGGCTCCTAGCCCTAAAACCGTGGAGCTGTGCCCCAGCTCAGGTCTCTTTTCCCCCTTGGTAGTGGTTCCCTGACTCTGGGGTCTACAGGCCAGGGAGGCAGGAGCAGGTTGTCAGCACCCCTTCCGGGAGAACCACCAGGGTACTCACCACATTCTGTATCCAGTCTAGGTTGCTTCTTGCAGGGCTCGGGGGGGTCTCCCTCCTCAGCACCATCTGCAGCACCATCTTGGTATTCTGAGAAGCTGAGAAACACAAGGCAAAAGCTCCTGGCCTCCTCCCTAACTCCCAGTCTCCCTCCTCCTAATGTAGCATCCCTAGCGCCTCTCTGCAGACTCCTGTCTTCCCTCAAAAGTCTACATGGGTCAGGTCAAGAGGCATCTATGTTGCAAGAGATGCGGGGGCAGTTAGGTGACCCAACCACCTCACTCGCCACCCTGATCCCCAACCACCAACAGCTTAGCCTCTCCCTGTGGGGATCTGGGAAAGGAGCTCAGAGGGGAGTAGCAGGTGGTCAGGAGCAGTGGGGAAACAAAGCTGGGAGGAATATGTGGGCACTTTTGGTACGAAATGGACCAAATGTGAGGATCTCAGGATTATCAGGGCCCTCAGGAGGCATCCAGTCCACATCCTGGCCTTGGCCTGAAGTACAAGCAAGGGGCTTGCCTCTGTCCATCACAGCATCCGGCTCCGCCAGGGGTGGGAAGGAGCCTGCGTGTGAGTTATCCAGGGTGCACAGGGCGCGGTGGTCTGGGCAGCAGTCTGACACCTCGTGGCAGAACTCATCACAGTAGCAGCTTCCTCTCTTGCAGTGGTGATCTGTTCCAAAGCAGCAGAGGGGCTGGGGTTGGGAGCAGCTGCCTGCAGAAAAAGGGGACATTAAAAAGAGACAGGTATGGGGCACCTGATGGCTCAGTCAGTTAAGCCTCCAACTTCAGCTCAGGTCATGATCTGGCCATTCCCCAGTTCGAGCCCCACGTCAGGCTCTGTGCTAACAGCTCAGAGCCTGTAGCCTGTTTCGGGTTCTGTGTCTCCCTCTCTCTCTCTCTCTGCCCCTCCTCCACTCACACTCTGTCTCTCTCAAAAATAAATAAATATTTAAAATTTTTTAAAATAAAAAGAGACAGTTGTAACAAATGGCACTGGGACAACTGGATATCCGTGTGCAAAGGAATGGATTTGGACCTCTACCTCATACCATACATAAAAATTAACTTAAAATCGATCACAGACCTAAATGTAAGAGTCAAAACTACAAAACTCTTAGGTGAAAACATAGATGTAAATGATCATGGCCTTGGACGAAGCAATAGTTTCCCAGATATGACACCAAAAGCACAAGCAACAAAAGAAAAAAGTACACTGGACTTGATCGAAATTTTAAAGTTTTGTGCTTCCGAGGATAGTATCAAGAAAGTGAAAAGACAACCCATGGAATGGGAGAAAATATCTGCAAATCATACATGTGATGAGAGAATTTTATCCAGAATATGTAAAGAATTCCTACAGCTCAACAACAACAACAACAACAACAACAACAAAAAGACAAATAACCCAATTTTTAAATGGGTGAAGGATATATCCAAAGAAGATATACCAGTAGGCAACAAGCACACAAAAGGATGCTCAACACCATTTGTTATCAAGGAGAGGCAAATCAGAACCACAAAGGAGACACCATTTCACACCCATTAGGAAACAGGTGTTGGTGAGAATGTGGAGAAATTGGAACACCATCCACTGCTGGTGGACTTGAAAAATGGTGCAGCCACCCTGAAAAACAGAGAAAAACAGTTTGGCAGTTCCTCAGAATGTTTAATTTAGAGTGAAAACCATACAATGCAGCAATCCCACGGCTGGGTATATACTTAAGAGAAGTGAAAATACATGCTCACATAAAAACCTGTGCATGTATGTCCATGGGAGCATTTTTCATAAGAACCCCAAAGTGGAACCATTTCAAATGTCCATCAACTGATGAATGGATAAAACAAAATATGGTATACCAGTCAGCCCCAAAAAAGGAATGAAGTTCTGACACATGCTACGATGTGGATGAACCCTGAAACATGATGCTAAGTGGAAGCAGTCAGCCACAAAAGGCCACACATTGTATGATTCCTTTTAAGTGAAATGTCTACAATATGGAAGTCCATAGAGACAGAAAGTAGATTAATGGTTGTCGGGGGGCCGGGAAGTATGGGGAGCAGGTAGTGACTGCTAATGGGTACAGGGTCTCCTTTGGGAATGAAGAAATGTTCTGAAATTAGACAGTGGTTTGCACGACTCTGTGAACATACTAAAACCCACTGAACTGTACACTTTTAAAAGGATGACTTTTATGTTCCATGAATTATATCTCAGGAAAGCTGTTATTAAAAACAGAGGCACAAGAATGAGTCGGAGCTGAGAGAAAGAGATGAATGAGAGAGAAGAGGAGGGTGGCAAGGGTGTGACAGCAAGGGAGACAGAGAAGCAAGAGAGAAAACAACAGAAGTGTGACAAGAAGGACCAACAAAACTCCCACAAAGTTAGAGGAAGGTCTCCATGGTCCCAACATCAACCTTAATTCTGATCATTTTCCCAAGTTGCTCAATTCAATTATATCGGACCAGTGTATATCCACTACCAAGCGAGGGGTTCATCTTCTTTAAGGGAAGGGGAAAACAAAGCATTGGCAGGTAGGGACGTGGCCGAGGTCATCTGGTGAGTCAGTGGCTCAGGTGGGAATGAGCCCCAGGTGTTCTCATACCCAGGACTCTCAGTGCTGTTCCTGACCTATGGAATCAGCTCCTGTTAGGTTAGCACCTGCCTGGGGCTTTGTTTAGGGATAAACTTGAGGGCCTTCCAAAGTTGATGCGATCAACAGGGAGCAGGCCCCTGAGAGGACTCGGGGTTAGGTGTGGCTCACCCAGCCTGTTATGGAAAGAGGGGCTGGCAGGTGTCTGATGAAAGGGGAGCAGTGGCCTGGGAGGTCAGACCTCTCAAGGTGATGGCGGGCCAGGCTGGGGTGGTGGCCTTTGAGTTTGGCCTGACTTCTGTCTCATGCTGAGCTGGGAGCCTCCTGCAAATGAGTAGTTCCTCTTCTCACATCATCCCTCTTCCCAAGTGCCTGGTTCAGTGTCAGGTTGTCACCAATGCCAAGGATGGATCAAAGAGGGCTGGAGGTGGAAAAGAGCCCCAGACACCATCCAAACAAGTGTTGTAGCCCATTTGTGAGTCAGAGATCAATTCCGTGATTATGACCAGCATTTATTTTATTTAACTTTACTTATTTATTTTGAGAGAGACAGAGAGAGAAAGAGAGAGAGCACACAAGCAGGGGAGGGGCAGAGAGAGAGGGAGACAGAGGATCCAAAGTAGGCTCTGTGCTGACAGTAGAGAGTCCGACGTGGGGCTCGAACTCACCAACAGTGAGATCATGACCTGAGGCGAAGTCAGATGCTTAACCGACTGAACCACGCAGGCACCACATGAACATCATTTATTTTAATAAGATGGAATGGAATGGAACAGAACAGAACAGCATAGCATAGCATACATTGTATATGTAAGTGTAAGATGTTTAGGGTTCTTTCTGAAATTTTCGTTTTTATATACCTGTATGTATGTACTGAATAATAGTGTAAAATATATTTATTAATGTAGATAGTGGCCAGAAAAGTGTGAAAGTCTCTGATCTAGAAATGGAAAAGTCATTTTCTGAAGGTCGTACTTGAGCTGGGAGTAGAACCAGCAATCCTGACTTCTTCCCTGCCGTTTCCACCACACCAGGCTTCTCATTCAAAAAGCCTCTTGTTGCACTTGCTACTAATCTCTGCCATTCTCTAAACACCCTGAATACTCCTGCTTTGGAGCCTTTGCTCAAGCTGTTTCCTTTGTGTGAAAGGCCCTTCCCTCTCATAGCCACTAAAAGAAAACATTCTTATTCTTCAAGGTCATGTTTAAATTCAATCTTCCCTGGGTTGCTAAGGAGCAAGCCCGTTATTCTGAAAATGATAAATGAAGAATTAAATATTTATCCAGCCTTTCCATACAAACCAAGTAAATGACAAGGGACAATAAGTGCAGAAGGAGCGACACAATCGGAAAGCCAGCGTTTGGCAACCCCTAACGAAAAAAATGGATCTATGCAACAATCGGCAGTGGAGGTTAAAACCATTAGAGAAAGATTGAGGGGGGATGTTTATAATGGACCTACCACAGGGCGCCTGGGTGGCTCAGTTGGTTAAGTGTCCAACTTCAGCTCAGGTCATGATCTCGCGGTCCGTGAGTTCGAGCCCCGCATCAGACTCTGTGCTGATAGCTCAGAGCCTGGAGCCTGCTTCAGGTTCTGTGTCTCCCTCTCTCTCTGACCCTCCCTCATTCATGCTCTGTCTCTCTCTGTCTCAAAAATAAATAAGCGTTAAAAAAAAATTTATAATGGACCTACCACAGATTGCATTTGTTTGATCAAGTTTATTTAGCACAGTAAAGTGGGACCACTGGACTTTGTGTGTCTCCTTCGAGATGCAATAGCAAGTACACAGCCCCACCTATGGTATATTCTTGCCAAAGTAATTGAACCTTAGTTACCAGGTTTCAGGAAATGCAGAGGACCACTGGACTTTGTGTGTCTCCTTCGAGATGCAATAGCAAGTACACAGCCCCACCTATGGTATATTCTTGCCAAAGTAATTGAACCTTAGTTACCAGGTTTCAGGAAATGCAGAGGACAGAGAGACAGCCACATAGATTCAATCAGATAAATCCAGAATGTAGGACTTTTTACAGGACAAAATAACCTGGTTCCATCAATTAACAACAGCATGAAAAAAAGGAAAAGAGGACTGATAGATTTGAAGAGGCTTAAGAAATATGCCCGTAAAAAGAAAGAAAGAAAGAAAGAAAGAAAGAAAGAAAGAAAGAAAGAAAGAAAGATACCAGTAAATGTAATGTGTGGGCCTTGTTTGGGTCCTGGTTAAATAAGCCGGTTGTAAAAAAGTCTTTTTGAAAGTTGGAGAAATATGAATAGATATTAAATGGTAGTAAGTAGGGGTGTCTGGGTGGCTCAGTCGGTTAAGCATCTGACTTCAGCTCAGGTCATGATCTTGCGGTCTGTGGGTTTGAGCCCTGCATTGGGCTCTGAGCTGACAGTTCAGAGCCTGGAGCCTGCTTCAGATTCTGTGTCTCCCTCTCTCTCTGCCCCTCCCCCCGCTCACACTCTGTTTCTCTCTCTCTCTCTCAAAAATAAACATTAAAAAATTTTTTTAATGGTAGTAATTATTTTAATTATTTCATCTTTCATAAGGTATTGTGGTTATATTTTTTAATTTGGTGGATGATAATTTTTAAATTAGCCAATAAGAACAGTAGGTTCATTATATTATTCTCTCTCTTTTTGTGCGTGTTTGAAAATTTCCATAAGGGGGCACCTGGGTGGCTCAGTCGGTTAAGGGGCTGACTTCAACCCAGGTCACGATCTCCAGGTTCATGAGTTTGAGCCCTGTGTTGGGCTCTGCACTGACCGCTCAGAGCCTGGAGCCTGCTTTAGATTCTGCGTCTCCCTCTCTCTCTGCCTCTCTCCTGCTTGCACTCTGTCTCTCTCTCAAAAATAAACATTTAAAAAAATTAGAAAACTTCCACAAGATAAAAAATTTTTAAATAAATTTGATCTATTCTGAAAGGCCTTCCAACACATCTCCTACCCCCAGCCCCCGCCCCGCCCCCGAGCCCACCTGGGATAGAAGGGATTAACTACATTTATTGGGATTAACTCTTTCCTTTTACTCTTAAAACCTATTGATTTTAGCTTCTAACATAGCATTAATCCCTGTCTGTTATTACAGCCTTCTTTCTGGAGGTGTATCTGTCTTCCCTACCAGCTCACCCAAGGTAAGAAATGCATCACTGTAGTTCTGGTGTCAAATAATTTTTATTCAATTTAATTCAAAATATCTGAATTGAGGGTTGCCTGGGTGGCTTAGTCAGTTAAGCGTCGTACTTCAGCTTAGGTCATGATCTTGCAGTCTGTGAGTTCAAGCCCCACATTGGGCTCCGTGCTGACAGCTCAGAGCCTGGAGCCTGCTTGAGATTCTGTGTCTCCCTCTCTCTCTCTGCCCCTGCCCTACTCGCACTCTCTCTCTCTCTCTCTCTCAAAAATAAATAAACACTTTAAAAAAAATTAAAAAATATATTTCTGAGTTGAATTTGGGCTCACACTGGAGTTCCCACAGTGTCCAAGGTCAGGAGACAGTTATAGCTTCCAACAGTCCTGACTGGTTCTATCACAAAAATGACAGCATAAGAGACCAAGCGCCCATTCACTCATTCATTCATTCATTCATTCAGTCATTTTATTCTACTTTTTAAGTTTATTTATTTTGAGAGAGAGAGAGAGAGACAGAATGAGCTGGGGAGGGGCAGAGAGAGAGGAGAGAGAAAATCCCGAGCATGCTCCCCACAGTCAGTGTAGAGCCCAGTGTGGAGCTCGAACTCATGAACCATGAGTTCATGACCTGAGCCGAAACCAAAAGCCAGATGCCTAATAGACTAAGCCACCCGAGTGCCCCTCATTTTATTCTATTGAGTGGCTCTCTGAGCCAGGTACCATGGTGGATCAGGGACATATATTCTAGTGCCCTGCGCCACTAGACTCTACAAAAAAAAACACCTTCCAGGAACTCAGTCTAGTGAACAGTGTCATCAAACTACAAGTAACCGGAACGTCACCATGCTGTATGATCAGTGCAGGTAAGAGGCGACAGCCATGGGATGTGATAGAGAAGCAGTGAACCACTAGGAAATGGCTTCCTAGTGAGCAGGCAATAGCTCAAGTGACCATCCTGTTGGCCTCAGACCGAGAGGCTAGTAAAAGTGACAAGCTCTGGGGCCCAGAAAGGAGTGGGTGAAGAACCTAATAATAGAACCTGCTGATAGTTTGCGCCCCTCCAGAGCAATACTCCTGAAACATATTTGACAATTTTATAGAGAAGAGGGCGAGCGTGCTGAGGAAGGGTGTGGAAAGGGGACCCTGGGCAGCCTCCTCCTCCCTCTGCAGTTCCCACTGATCCTGCTCCAGCCCCAAACCTGAAAATTCCCCTCAGCAAAACTGAAGTCCTGCCCTTCCCCAGAAGTCCTCTACACAAAACAATTTAATAGCATAGATGTTGTTACTTAAGCACGCCCCTGGAGGCTCCCATTCCCACAAAAAGTATTCCTACCAATGACATTTAGTTTACTCCCAAAAGGCATTCTAGTAAACACAGCTTTGTCATCCCACTGCATTTCCAGGGGTATTTTAGCAAACCACATCAGTTGGTGCCTGGCAGTTGCCCCTTGAGCCTGCCTATTAATCTGGATCTAGGCTTTGTCATACCACCTTCCCTTCTGCCTCCCCCACAGTGCACATTCCAGAGCCCCATGCTGCCTCTACTCACAGGAATCTCCTTTGGACACTCCTCGGGGATCCCCAACCAAAGCAGACCCTCCCAGCTAATCCACATCTCACAAATATGAAGATGATCTGTACGTAGAGGAGCCACATTAAGCACAAGTAGGTGCTGAGTAAATGAACTCTTTAATTAATAAATTAGCATTAGCCCTTGGGAGGTAAATCATGCCAGGAACAAAAATGATTGAATGAATGAATGAATGAAAGAGACTAGAGGCCAGGTTCCTTTCAGCTGCCAACTGGGCTCCTCACCTGTCTCCTGGTTTGGGGTCGCACAGCTCAGCCACAGCAGGAGGAGGAGAACCAGACACATGGTTGCAGGCATTGAGCAGAGACAAGAGTGTTTCAAGGACCAAGGCTGGGGCTTTTAATACTCACCCATCCCAGTAAGCTCATTTGGTATCTGTGCCCCTAGGCAGGTGCAAGCTCACATCTGGGCAGCCACGGGCAAAAGGCGGGGAAGGGGGGGGGGTGGCACCAAGACAGTGGCACAGGTGTCCAGCTGCTTGGAATAGCTTGTACAAACAGAGGTAATGCAAGCAAAAAGAAAAAAATTATTTTTCCCATCTGCTGGGGATTCCAGACCAGCGGAAGAAGCAGAATCAGACAAACCAGAATGATATTGTTGTCAGGGACTTTGGCAATCTTCTAATCTGAATCACTCCTCCCCGCATCCCCTCCCCCATTTTATAGATAAGAATACTGAGGCCCAGAGAAGGCAAGAAGCACCACAAGTTCACACAGTTTAGTTATCGTAGAGCTGAAGTGAGAACCTTGATTTCCTGGCTACTAGTCCAGTGTTCTTTCAATCAAAATATAGTGGAGGTATTCAGAGACACCCCCGGGGAGTTCCCTTCAGCCAGGGAAATCAGCTGGGCAGCTCTGCTTCCCAGGGCTGGTATAAGTCATCTACACCACAGAGCTGCTGGGAGGCTGACAGACCAGGAGAAGGCTGAGGGAGAGAGATTCGCGGGGACTATCTACTACCAGAAAATGTGAAAAGTAAGGTGACTCTATTGGCCACTCTAGAAATGCCCAACTGCAGTCTGGGGCCAATTCTACCCTTGGCCCAACCGGGTTTCTGTTGCATCCCTGCATGCAAGTGGCACAGGATCTGCTTTAAGAGCCCGTAAGTGCCTGAGACAGACTCAGGAACTGCACCCTGTCACCTTCCACTATGACTGAACCCTGTCACCTTCCACTATGGAGACAAGAAAGATTAAATCTTACTTTCCAAACCTCCCTGCACTTGGTGATCAGTGATAGAGTTCTGGCCAGTAAACCACAGATGGAAATATGCTGGAGAACTTCCGGAGTTTAGCTTTCTTTTAAAAGGGACAGGCAGGGGACACCTGGGGTGGCTTATGAGTTAAGTGTCTGACTTTGGCTCAGGTCATGATCTCATGGTTTATGAGTTCGAGCCCGGTGTCAGGCTCTGCACTGACAGTGTGGAACCTGCTTTGAATTCTTGGTCTTCCTCACTCTCTGCCCCTCCCCCACTCTCGTGCATTCTCTCTCACACACACAAAAATAAATAAACATTTAAAAACAAACAAACAAATAAATAAAAGGGACAGGCAGAAGAAGAGAGCTTGCTGGCACTCCCCTTTTCCCTACTTCCTGTCCTCGACAGCATGTGATGCCAAGAGCCCTGACAGCCACTCCATAATCATGAGACAACAATTGTACAAGGATAAAAAGTCAACACGTTGGGGATGGAAAAAGCCTGGGCCCCAAAAATATCACCAACAACGGAACCGGTGTTAGCAGTTGGCTACCTTGGGACTTCTTAGTATTTGAGGACAATAAACCTCCATTTGTTTGTCACTCTTAGGGTCTCTGTAACATGCAACTGAAAGCATACCCCATAGTGATATTTGGAAGCTCTCAGACCAGGCTGAACAACTAGCCCTCAGGGAGGCCCTGGTGGAGACTGTACTTGGTGGGAGGTCGGATACAATGAGCTGCAGAAGTTCCTTCCGGCTCTGAGATTCTAGACGCTATGAAAGAGGGAATACCATTTCCCTTTCTAACAGCCTCTGAATAGTTGCTGTGGGGGGACACGGAAAGACTCAAGTGTTCTCAGGGCTATAAATGCTTTCTGTCATATCCTTAAAACTCATTAACTGATTTGACAGTATTATTTAAACACCTATTCTAAGCCAACACCGCGGATTTAACAATGACCCAGACAGACACAGGTATGCCTTCAAGAAGCTTCAGTCTAGTGGTAAGAGACATATCAATGGGCAGTTACAATACAAAATTACAATGAGATGGAGAAGCAGAGGAGGGGGACCCAGCAGGGGCCTGGGAAGAGGGGGTGGAAGTGTGCTGCAAAGACTTTCTAGGATACAGCTTATGCCAAAATTAGAAGAGGAGTTGGGATTTATCCAGATGGACCACTGAGTGGGAAGGGAGATTATTCTAAGAGAGGGAATGATGTGTTTAGAGATTTCATGCTATATAGTTAATTCTCATAATTCAACTTCATTTACTATGTAGACTTGCATTATTATGAGAGGAATATAAAATAGTGTGGCCACTGTGCAAAACAGCATTGTGGTTCTTGAAAAAATAAAAATAGAACTGCCCTATGGTGCAATTTCACTTTTAAATATCTAGCAAAATAATTGAAAGCAGGGACCCGAACAGGCATTTGTACAATAATGCTCGTAATAGCATCATTCACGATAGCCAAATATCCATCAATAGTGAGTGCATAGGCATACAACAGAGTATTATTCAGTCTTCAAACAGGAGGGAAATTCTGACACATGGCTACAACATGGATGAGCTTTGAAAACATTATGCTACATGAAATAACCACATACACAAAACCAAATACTGTACAACTCCACTTACGTGAGGTACCTGGAATGGTCAAATTCATAGAGAAAGAAGGTAGACCAGTGGTTACAAGGAACTGGGGGATGAGGTAACAGAGAGCTACTATTTAATGGGTACAGGGTTTCAGGACAGTGTGATGACAAAGTTCTGGAGAAGGATGGTGGTCATGGCTGTGGAACAGCATGAGTATACTTAGCACAGGGAATATATGCAATAATATTGTAATGACTTTGTATGGTAACAGATAGTAACTACACTCAGTGTGGTGAGTATTTTGTAATTGTATATAGATGTGGAATCACTATGTTGTACACCTGAAGCCAATATGATATTGTATGCCAACTACACTTCAATTAAAAGATGATAAAAAATAAAATAAATGGAATCATATGTCTTTGAATGTACTTAACCAATGTGAATGTACTTAATACACTGAAATATATATTTCAAATAGTTAAAATAGTAAATCTTATGTCTATTTTATCACAATAAAACATTGCATTATGAGTTTTCAACATTTAGCCATTCTCTTGCTGGTAGACATTTGGATTGGTTCCAGTTTTCCATAATCATAACCAATGTTCTTAAACATTTCTCCTCCTACACCACCTAGGAATGAAATTGTTCAGTCATAGGTTGTACACATCTGCAACATGTGAGTGCGATCAAAGGTCCATAGTGATTTATCTTCCAACAGGCAGGATTTCTTGTTCCACATTCTTATCAACACTTGATGTTCTCACTTCCTCTCCCCCCCAATCTGATGGGTGTGACATCACAATTAATTCTAGCTTTAATTTGCATTTCCATGATTACTGCTAATTTGGGGATTACTGATCATCTAGAGTTCTCTTCTTTAAATTGACTATTCGTAACCTTTGCTCATTTTTAACACTTTGTTTTTGAGTTTATATGAAGTTATCTTTTTCTTACTGAGAGTAAGGAAATCCTTTATAAATTCCAGTTACTACTCCTTTGTAGGTTACATGTGCTGTAAATATATTTCTCCCTGTGTCTGGCTGGCCTTTTCATTTTGTTTCTTTGATGTGCGGAAGCTCTATATTTTAAGGCAAATTTTCTGTTATGGTTTGTGCTTTTTTGTGAATTATTTTAAGAAATCTTTATCTAATTTTTTAACTGTATTTTCTTCTAAAAGTATTCAGATCCATTACCTAAAGCTGCTATAACAAATTACTACAAATTTGGATGGCTTAAGACAATAAAAATGTATTCTCTCACAGTTCAGGA
Source organism: Panthera onca (assembly GCF_046562875.1). Classification (NCBI taxonomy): domain Eukaryota; kingdom Metazoa; phylum Chordata; class Mammalia; order Carnivora; family Felidae; genus Panthera; species Panthera onca. Next base: position 71,445,377 of record NC_138347.1, on the reverse strand, counting down.
AGCTAGAAGTCTGAAATCAGGTCCTGATAGGGGAGTGCTCTCTGAAGGTCCTAGAAGCAGATCCTTCTCTGCCTCTCCCCGGTTGGCGACAGTCCCTGGCCTTCCATGGTTTATTGGTTCATCACTCCAACTTCTGTGTCTGTTGTCACATGGGGCTCTCCTTTTGGGTCTCTGTCTCTTCTCTTCTTATAAGGACATCAGTCATATTGGATTTAGGGCCCACTCTACTCCAGGGCGACCTCAGTTTGACTGCATCTGCAAAGATCCTCTTTTCAAAAAGGCCACATTCATAGGTACCAGAGGATAGAGTTTGAACTCAAATGATTTTCTGGGAGACACAATTTAAGCCACAAGAGCATTAACATTTTATTTTTCACATGTATGCCTTTAATCTACCTAGAATGAATTTTTTAAGTGTATTTGTTTATTTTAAGAGAGGGAGAGAGGGGGAGGGGGCAGAGAGAGAGAGAGAGAGGGAGAGAAAGAGAATCCCAAGCAGGCTCCATGCTGTCAGTGCAGAGCCTGACATGAGGCTGAAATTCAGAAACCGTGAGATCATGACCTGAGCCAAAATCAAGAGTTGGATTCTCAACTGACAGAGCCATCCAAGTGCCCCTATCTGGAATTAATTTTTGTGTTGATTTGAGGTGTGGGTCTAAAATAACTCTTTTTTCACATGGATAACAAGTATTATATTATTATGTTCCAAAAAATGCATCACTTCCCCATTATTTTGTGATACTACCTCTGTCATAGATCAAGTTTCCTTACATGTATGGATCCATTTATGAACTTTCCATTTTGTTTCATTGTTTTAATTTGCCTTTCCGTATACAAGTGCCACATTATCTTAATTATGATAGCTTTAGAATATGTTTTGAGATCTATTAGAGAAACATTGTTCTTCTTTAAAATTTCCTTGACTATTTTTAGCTCTTCACACTATTAATTAATTTTGAACTCTCTTTCACATTGCTGTATTCTCTGTAGCTCCTGAGGTATGACTTATCCCATTGCATCTACTGATTCTTTCTCATAGCAGTTTATAATGTTAAGTTTTTCCATTAAATTTTTTAGTTTGAGATAATTAATTGTAAATGTAAATGCAATTGTAAGAAATGATACAGAGCAGTCCATGTACCTTTCACCCAGTTTTCCCAAGGGTAACATCTCATGAAAATTTCAGTACAATAACACAAACAGAATATTAACTTTGAAAGTGTCAAGACACAGAGCATTACCATGGCGAGAATTCTTCATGTTGCCCTTTTATAGCCACATTCACTTCACTCCTGCCCCACACCCTCCTTAACCTCTGGCAACCACTAATCTGTTCTCCCTTTCATAATTTTGTCATTTTCAAGAATGTTATATAAATGGAATCATGCAGAGTATAACTTTTAAGATTGGCTTTTTTTCATTCAGCATAATAATTCTCTGGAGCTTCATCCAGTTGTTGCATGTATCAGTAATTTATTTCTTTTAATTCTGGGTAGTATTCTGAAGTATGGACATACTATAGTTTGTTTTACATTCAGCTGTAGAAAGATGTCTTGGTTGTTTCCAGTTTTTGACTAATAATGTCACCATTAGCATTCATGTATAGGTTTTTGGCGGTGAATATATGTTTTTCATTTTGGGGGGATAAATATGCAAACTTGAAATTGGTGGGTCATATGGTAGTTGTATGTTTACTCTTGTAAGAAACTGACAAACTATTTTAAAAATTGGCTGTACCATTTTATATTCCCACCAGCAATGAATGGGTGATATAATTTCTTTGCATCCTTGACAACATTTAGTATTTTTACTATTTTCTACTTTAGTGATTCTGATAGATATGTAGCGATATCTTGTGGTTGAAATTTTCATTTCCTTAATGATTAATTTATATTGAACATCTTTCCGTGTGCTTGTTTTTGTCATCTGTATACCTTTTTCAGTGAAATGTCTCTTATTATCTTTTGCTCATATTCCAATTGAAGTGTTTATTTTATTACTGTTGAGTTTTTTCCATTAATTCTTTTAAATGGAGATGTAATTGACATACATTTACTATAGAGTTTTGAGGCTTCTTTTTAGACACTAGCTTTTTGTTGCATGTGTGGCTTGCAAATATTTTCTCCAGATTTGTAGCTTGTCTTTTTTTTTCCTTTTAACAGGTCTTTTGCAGATGAAAAGTTTTTATTTTGATGAAGTCCAGTTTATGAGTTTTTCCTTTTATAAATCATGCTTTTGATGTCAAATCTAAGAATTCTTTGCTTAGCCATAGAACCTGATATTTTTTTTCCTAAAAGTTTTATAACTTTACATTTAAGTCTGTGATCCATTTTGAATTAATTTTTGTACAGGTATGAAACTTAGGTCAGGGTTGCTTTTTGCCTATCGATTTTTAATTGCTTCAACACCATTTGTTGAAAAGGCTATCTTTCTTCCATTGAATTGCTTTTGCATCTTTGTCCAAAATCAGGTAGGCAGATTTGTGTGAGTCTATTTTTCAGTTCTCTATTCTGTTCCATTGATCTATGTTTCTGTCCCTCCACCAATACCACACAGTCCTTGATTACTGTAGCTACATAAGAAGTCTTGAAATTGGGTGGACTGATGGCTACTTTATTCTTCTTTTTCAAAATTGTTTTAGTTATTCTTGTTTCTTTGTCTTTTCATATAAAATTTAGAATAATCTTGTTCATTTAGACAAAAAACCTTGCTGCAGTTTTAATAGGAATTGCATCAACTCTGTATATAAATTTGGAGAGAATTGATATCTTTACTATGTAGAATCTTCCAATCCATGAACATAATATATCTCTCCATTCATTTAAATCTTTTATTTCTTTCATCAATAATTTGTACTTGCAGCATACAAATCCTGTACATATTTTGTTTGATTTGCACCTATTTTTTAAGTGATTGTAAATTTGTAATTTTGGTGCTCATTGCTAGTATATAAAAATGCAACTGTTTCTTGCATGATTATTTTATATCCTGCAATATTGCTAACCTCACTTATTCTAACAGGGCATTTAAAAGAGATTCCTTGGGATTTTCGACATATCCTGAAATATGTATAGATGAAATAATACGATGTCTGAGATTTGCTTCAAAATAATCTTGGCAGGGGCAGTAGGTGGGGATATAGATGAAACACAATTGTAAGTTGCTAATTGTTAAATCTGGATAATAGGTACATGGGGATTTAGTATACTATGCTCCATATCTTTGTATATGTTTGCAACTTTCTATTATAAAAAGGGTTTCAGCTGTTATTCCCTGTAAAAGATGCAGGGATCCTCTTTGCAGGGTAAAGTCATAGTGGTAGACATGTCATTCAAGACTGATTATGATCTGACTTCTCCCATAATTATCCAATTGTTCCTTGAACAATTAAGAAAGGACCATCTTCCTGTATGTTTCACAGCTGTCTAAAGGCTTTTCAGTTCCAGCTCTTTGTTTTCGTTCCTGTTGCACGGGCCGTCCTCTCTTTCCCAAGAGGCTCTTCTCCTTCCTTTCAATATTAAATTCCAACCAGCCTTTGAGAGTCAGCTCCAGAACCAAGAAGCCCTCGAGGGCTCCCCTAATCACTCTGGCCACATTTATCTCCCCCCTTCTGACCTTCCAGAACTCCATCTTTATCATTCATTTCAGCATAACACAGTGGTTAAGACTGGGGTTTATGGAGTCAGACTGCCCATATCGGATCCAGGCTCCATTGTTTACTAGCAGTGTCACTTTGGGCAAGTTACTCCAACTCTCTGTGCCTTAATTTCTCCTTCCATAGAATAGAAATGATAATGGCATCAACTTTATAAGGTAGCTGGGAGGATTACATGGGTCATCCGTGTAAAGAATTCAGCATAGTGCTCAGCACACAGTAAACATTCCACATCTGATGATATCATTTGTGCAGTCCTATTTTATAACTAAATAGTAGGTGCCTGAAGGGCAGGAACCATATCCAAGCACTGAGTTATACACAGAGTAGATGAAAAGAATCACACAGTCATCACTTGGGTCAGTTTACATCAAACAAATAAAGTCAATATTTGATTGCATAATTTGGGGATTTTTCGAGTCATTGCCTTCTCTTTTGCCCTTTTACTGACTGTACTAGGGTTCTTTGTCAGAAAAAAATCATAAAATGGCCCTCAAATTCACTTCCCTATCATAAACCCTTCATCCTGCTATTAATAAAACTCTACCAAAATTCTGTCCACTTAAGAAACACAGGGATATACTAAAAAGATTTGAAGGGAAGTTTAAAGAACTAGACTCAGAACAGGATAGGAAACTGGAAGCTCCAGAGTCTGAAAGGCGGGAATGACAGTCTCATCACCACTTTAGAATAAGTGCCAGCCCACCTTTTTTGGTCTTTGCCTAACTTGCTCAAGGTTCAAAGTCTCGGGAAAGAGTTCAGGCAATACAGATTTGAGCCATGTGCCCACCCCTTGGTCAGAGGGTTAAAAACAAAAATCTGGTAAGGTTTTTGTGAGAAAAGATATTAACTAAGGATTAAAGAGAAGACTTGACCTAACTTTTCTCTGGGACTCCTGAGATGACTGGTACTTTGTGGAAAGAATGCAGGCTGGATAAATATTTGTTTGGCTGGTAAACTCTTCACCTCTAGTTTTAAGACTTTACTTCTGCCTGGGTCCAAAGTGGGCATGGTAAGGGAAGTAAGTGCAAATGCAGGAGTAGTTTCTGTTCATAGTAGTTTCTGTTTATGATGGAAGCACCACACCAGAGTCAAATGGTGTTGTTTGTAGTCTTCAAAACACCTGGAATCTGAGAAGTCTCTGGAAAACTGTTTAGATGGAACTGCCTGGACCTTCTACTCTACAACCTGCCAGTCAAGAGAACTTTTCTTAAGTCCCACGAGTCCCTTATCTGCCCCCAGCCTTCTGAGGGACCCTAATTAGTTGCAATGTACCCAGAAGCCAAAGTTCCTCCAGGATGAAGGTAATGATGGGGACCTTACAAACTATCAACATAGGGGTGCCTGAGTGGCTCAGTTGGTTAAGCATCTGACTTCGGCTCAGGTCATGATCCCACAAGTTTGTGAGTTTGAGTCTCACACCAGGCTCTGTGCTGAGAGCTCAGAGCCTGGAACCTGCTTCGGATTCTGTGTCCACCCCCCACCCCTCCCTCACTCACACACACTCTCTCTCTCTCTCTCAAAAATAAAGATTAAATTAAAAAAAAAGAAACTATCAAGGATAGAAACCAAAGTCTCTAAGTCTGATGCGCAAAATGTTTATGTAAACTCCAAGGTGTCCTCTCCCTGTGTGTGCTCGGGACAGAAAGTCTAGACAGAGGCACCAGTTCTCAGGGGAACTGGGCATGAGGCTAGGAGATCAAGAAGAGGGAAGCCCTGGATATTTTCTCAGCCAATTTGGGTCACCTTATCTTGTGCTGAAGAATGTTTGGGGAGTATTTTAAAGCAATAGCTGTCTTGACTACCCTTTAATATCCACACACTTTTTGTACATTCCCTCCCTTTTTGTAAATTCCCTGCATTTCAAGGGAAAGCATTTTTTCCCTTAAAACAAAGCAAAAACCAAAATTAACTATATATATTCTAAAAAATAATATGACCAGTTTGCAGATATTTCAATAAGTACATGAAAAGCGGGGGAATTACTGCATAATTCCATCATTTTAATAGCGCCATACTTATTATTTTTTTTTTTTTTGTATTTCCTTCCCTTACTTTATGTTTTTTTTTTTTTCTTTCCAGGGACATTTTTTTCATAGTTGTAATGGTGTATATATACTTTTTTAAAAAACTTTTTATTCAAATTCAGGTTAGTTAAAATACAGTGTAATATTAGTTTCGGGTGTACAATTTAATGATTCAACACTTCCATATAACACCCGGTGCTCATCACAAGTACACTCCTTATTATATACTTTTTAATATATAAACTTCTCCTTTTGCAATTTCAGATTTGCAGAAAAGTTGCAAAGATAGCATAAGCGTTCTGAAAATTTTCAGTTTTCACTAAGTTACCATCTTACATTTTTCAACACTAAGAAACCAATATTTGTATATTATGTTTAATTTAACTTCAGATTTTATTTGGATTTAACCAGCTTTGCTGCTGTCCTCTTTCTGTCCCAGGATCCAATTCAGGATGGAACATTGTATTCAATCGTGTCTCCATCGCCTCTTCTGTCATGTGGCAGTTCCTCAGTCTTTCCTTGTTTTTCATGACCTTGACAGTTTGAGGAGCACTGGTCAGGTACTTCAGGTAGACAGTCCTCAAATCGGGCTTGTCTTATGTTTTCCTCATGAGCAGAATGAGGTTATGGATTTTTGTAAAGAAAACCACAGAAGTGATGTGCCCACCACATCACATTATATCCAGGGTGTATAATATCCACATGACATCATTGGCGGTATTAACCTTGATCATTTGGTAAAGGTAGTGTTGGCCAGGTTTCTCCATTGTGAAGGTGCTACTTTCTCTTTCCATACTTTTGTTTATTTATTTTTTTTTTATTTTTATTTAAAAAAATTTTTTTTAACGTTTAGTTATTTTTGGGACAGAGAGAGACAGAGCATGAACAGGGGAGGGGCAGAGAGAGAGGGAGACACAGAATCCGAAACAGGCTCCGGGCTCTGAGCCATCAGCCCAGAGCCCGACGCGGGGCTCGAACCCAGACTGCGAGATCGTGACCTGAGCTGAAGTCGGACGCTTAACCGACTGAGCCACCCAGGCGCCCCCATACTTTTGTTTTTTTAAAGTGAATTACTAATTCTAGTCCATTCTTAAGGGGAGGGAGGATTAAGCTCCACCTCCTGGAAAGGGAATAATTTACAGACATTGTTTGAATTCTTCTGTAAGGAAGATTTGTCTCTTCTTACTCATTTATTAATTCTATCATCTATTTATATCAGTAGGGATTCATGTGTATTTGACATATATTTTTCTCCCTTTGTCTCCATATGACAATATAACATTTTTTTTCTATGTTACTAGCACGGTCTTCATGACCATCATTTTAATAGTTGCATCTATTTTTAGATATTTTCCACTGTTAACCTTGAACTCACAAATTATGCTGCAGCAAACACCTTTTGAAACAATGTTCTATGATTGTTTGCATTCCAGCTGTGGCATGATGTTTGGAACACAGAAACATAAGTCTACTTAGGATATATGAATATATGGATGGATGGATGCATGCATGCATGCTGGGCTGGCATCCTTTTTTTCCTGTTGAACAGTGGTCTTAGCCTATGAAGATCTCAAGTCTAAGTTAAATGTTCAGAAGAGAAGCTTGAGAACTTGCTGCAAATCAGGCTTTGACTTCCTGTGAACCATAACTAGTTTGTAACAATAAAAAAAAGGCCCTCCGAACAAATACAGATTTTGTACTGTAAGCTATTTTTCTATCTCTGGCTGGAAAACATTTGAATATTTTAACAGCTTCAGCAGTTTTTCACATGGAGTTATCATTCTTCTGTCAGCTTACCTTGTAGACATGAAGATTTTTTAATTCCTAGGGTGTTTTTAGGGCATATAGATATCATCATATTTAGTCTCTGGCAAGGAAAGTCTGTCAGTTTAATAATAAAGTGAGTAAAGGACATTTGGAAAGTTACCTTCTCTGATAATGGCTGCTGGACAAAACAAAACAGAAACAGTTACAAAGTAGCTGAGGGAAGAGAAGGCAGGTGACTATATTTTCATCACTTCAAGATTTGGGAATGTAACCAAACCTCTGCAGAGATTTAGTGCCAAGGAGATAAGGAGCTAAGAGGGGCAGTAGTCAGAGGCAAAGTGAGAACAATCCAGTCCTTGACACGCAGTGTACTTCTAACCATTCTTGTTCCCATGTAGAACAGGCAGTTCCTTACATTCCAATGCCCACCTGGCCATTCAGGCATTCATTCCATTCACTCGTTATTCTGTTACAGAAAATGCTAAATAACACGGCTGTGTGAGAAGTGTTCTAACAGGAGGTACAGAAAGAGTGTTAAGGGTTCACAGAGAATGGGTAGGGCAGAATAGAGCCAGAGAAAGCCACGATGTAGCTGAGTTAGCTCTTGTAAGGAAGAAAGATCAAGGTGTAGTTGGGAATGTGCTAGTAGTTCAGGGAATGGCAGGAGATGAAGTTAGGAAGCTAAAGTGTGACCAGGTATTGAAGATCCTTTATGTGCCAGGGGAAGGAACCAAACTCTTATACGGAGAAATAGTGGTGAGTTTTAGGTAAAGGGAGTACGACCCCACAGTAATGTTTTCCATCCTCCCCACCCACCCCTCCCCCAAGCTCCTTATCCTGACTGTGGAGGGCAATGTAGCAATATTTACCAAAATTACAAATGCACATTTTTTGTGCCAGCCATTCCACTTTGGAGAATTTATCCTATAAACATACTTGCATCCACATGAGGTAACACATGACCAGGTTTTTCACTGCAGCATTGTTTGTATTAACAAAGGATGGGAAACAACTTAAATGCTCATCAGTAAGTAACTGGTTGAATAAACTATTATCCATTCATACAATGGAAAATGTGCCACTATAAAAGAAGAATAAGGAAGCTCTTCATGTACTGATACAGAAAATTCTTTAAGAAACACTGTTTTTAAAAAAAAAAGCAAGGTACAGGGGTGCCTGGGTGGCTCAGTTGGTTAAGCATCTGACTTCGGTTCAGGTCATGATCCCACAAGTTCATGAGTTCGAGTCCTACACCAGGCTCTGTGCTGACAGCTCAGAGCCTGGAGCCTACTTTGGATTCTGTGTCTCCCTCTCTCTCTGCCTCTCCCCTGCTCACACTCTGTCTCTCAAAAAGAAATGTTAAAAAAATTTTTTTAATAAAAATAAGCAAGGTACATAAATGTATATATGTCAATTTTTAAAAAAGGGTGAAGAATAACAAGTATACATTATTTGCTTGTATAAAGAAACTCTCTAAGGATAAATGGAAAAGTAATGAGGGGCTACCAAAGGGGGTGAGGCAAAAACTGGGCACATGGCTTTTCACCATATACTTTTCTTGTGGACTTCAAGCATGTGGATGTTAATTAGAAAATTAAATATTATTGATTAAACAAAAGAGAAAGAGAGACAGAGAAGCTCTCTTTCATTCCCTTTTCCTCTGTAGGTCTCATTCCTACTTTTCACCTTGTCAGGACTTTCTTTCAGTTAGATCTATGGTTGTGGGGCTTCCAGTGGTTAAAGGAGAAATACACAAATCTTCTTTCAGTCCTTTGCGTAGGGAGACCTATTGACACCTAGGTTGAATTTCTTCCCTCAGATTCTAAGTGGCAAAGGCTGGAAGGCGAGGGAGGAAAGGAAAGATGTGTACTCCTCACGTGTTTTTCCCTCACCGCTGCTGGTGCTAAAGCAGTTGTGTTTGCTGTGGCAACAAGGGCTTGGGGGAAAAGCTGGGAGGCGAGCTCCTGTTCCTTCTGTGGGCCAGTGGGGAGATAAAACCAGTTGGGAACTCCAAGCATCACTTTGAAAGGAAAACAAGTGAGAAACTCCCCAGGCAGTGAGAGAAAAGGACAGGACTTACCTAGGGTGACGAGTTGCCAAAAGGTTTCAGGTCATCCGTTCATCTTACTGTTTTGCTGCAGACTCTCAGAAGGCTGGTCACTAAAGCTCCCACCTACCTAGGAGCCCTCCCACCACTCAAGATTTATTTTAACCCACTAACCCTCACACCCCGCTGTTCTGGTCTTAAGTTGGTGTAATGATATTGGGATAAATGACAGAATCCAAGGAAAATTAACGACAGTCTCTGATAGACCTCCAAAGCCAGAGCATAGCTCTCTGCTTTCTGTTCCTCTGGGAGCAGTTCGCAGAATAGAGGGAGGCAAGGGTATATGTAAAGCATAGCCTCATTTCTCCGCGCTCCTAGAGGAGTAGTGCTAAGCAAATTCTCTTTCCTTTTTAATCACATTCATCTTTGATCCCAAGAACATCAAGCTCGCAATGGGAAAGTGAGGGCCATCTGGCAGTTGCTATCACTAAAATTTTAACAGCTGGCAGTTTGATACCCTGGAGACTGGATATGGGAGAAGACTGTAGTTGGTCAGGGCAGAAGAGTCAGCAGGATATGGTGGGCATAGTGATTCCTGTTACCCATACTCTAAGCCAGAAGTTCATAGGAAAAAGGAAGCAGGCTTGAGCCTCACTTTAACCAAGATGCTATAAAGATCATGCCTACTTGTTATACCATTACAGGGTATAGCAAATCTACACACACTTGGGACCACAGGGAGTGATGGATAACACAGTCAATGCCACAAATGGATGACTGTCCAACGCATAGCACCCCTTTCTTTGGGGTGTGTCCCAGTATTCAGGGGTGAGTCCCCAACACAGTCATTACTCTTTGACCTGCCTCACTGGCAACAAGAGGTTTATAAATCTTGCACCTGAGGTTCCTACAGCTGTCCTGGTCTCCACACTTCCTGAGACTTAGTGGTCAGTTTTCCTTGGATTCTGTCATTTATCCCAGTATCTTTCCAATATCTTTCCCCTCAGCCTTTTGTTCGCTGGTTTAAAATGTCCGAGTCATTATAGAACATTTGGAATGCATCTTGTTTTCAGAGGCTCTGGGTAATGTGCAGACAGCGATGACAATATACCACACCCCAGTCAAAACCAACATCATTTCTCTCTTGAATGACTGCAACCATCTCTCTAGAAGATCCCACTGCTTCTACTCTTGCTTTACTCTATTTACTCTCTGAAAAGTATACACTGACATTTTAACCAGATGAGTCACTTCTCTAAGACTCTTCAATGACTTTCCAAGGCCCTAAGAATAAAGCCTAACCTGCTTAGTATGTCCTTCTTGCAGGTCCTTGCCCAAACTCCTCCTGTCTCTACACCAACACATATGCTGGTTCTCATCTGGAGCCCCTTCTCTCTACTCTGTGCCTAACAGGGGCCTTGTCTCCAACCTAAATTAGGTCCACACACCCCCCCTTTTTTTTCAATTCAATAGTATATACTCTTTTCCTTCATAGCTCCTATTGCAGCTTGTAATTACATATTCATTTTGGTGACTTAAGGCAATGTCTGTCTCCCCCTTAAGACTCTAAGTGCCCTAGAGTCACGACTGTCTCCATTTTGCTCCCTCCAGTAGCCACAGAACTTAGCACAGAAACTAGCATACAGTAGGTACCCAAATATTTAATGGGTGATTAAATAGGAAGAGATTGGCATGGCTAGAGATGGCTGAGATTAAGATAAGAAACCGAATTTGTGTGCAAGTGACAGCAAAGGAACAAAATAGATTTACTTTAAAAAGAAAATTCAACAGAATTTGATGACAGGTGGTGGGAAGGAAATATGCTTTACTAGCTGAACATGCCACCTGACTCAGAGAGGAAGGAGTCAAAACCAAATTTTCAAACTGGAGTGACTAATGTTTAGGTTTGGGGAAATATGATACTTAAGTTAGTTTTAGACATATCAGTTGGAGATGACCAAGAGATATTAAAGCAGAAATGTTCAGAAAGTTGCAGGGTAGGGGCGCCTAGGTTGTTCAGTTGGTTAGACTCCTGGTTTCAGCTCAGGTCATGATCTCATGGTTTGTGAGTTTGAGCCCCATATCAGGCTCTGCACTGGCAGCACCTGACACAATTCAGATGCTGTAGAGAGAAAGATTTACATCACTTTAAAATAAAAGATACTTACATCAAGGGAATGGGTAAGGGGCACACCTCATGCACTGGTAATGACTGTGCCCACGTCTTTTATACATGAAGGAATAAAAAAAAATCCAGAGAAACAAAGTGATCTGCTCAAGGTCACACAACAAGTCAGTGATGATGCATTCTGACCCACTTTTCCTGACTCAGAAACCTCCTGAATTTTTAGACATGCCTGCTTTATAGTAAACACTCAAAACCATTTCCTGATAGTCAAGGTGGACAAATAAAAGGCAGGAATTTTATTTCCTTAGTTTATTAAAGACGACAATGAACTGTTAGGCTGTGTATGTATTACAGTGAATAGAAATCCAGTTCAGAACACAAGTTGCACATGAACAGAACATCTCTATATAGACTCTTGCTCCTTTTATGTTAATTTAACAAAAACTCTAAAGCCTTGGCAGAGAAAGTCAATAACAGCCTCATTTAAGTGGAAAATATTTGCCTTCCACTCTTCTGCAATGTCTTGAATCTTGTCTCTACCTTGCAAGCAAACTTTTAACTTTTTTCCCTTTATTTATAAAAAAGAACACTTTTTCCCTCCCATTTCATTCAGAAAGAACTCTCTTCAGTGCATTCAAAGCTTTTCCCCACAACAGCAGGGGATTTCAGATACTGGTATTAGTTGCAAAGTGCTTTCAAAATATCCCATACTCTTTCCTCTCAAATAAATAAATAAATGGGTATTTGGACAGTGATGACAGCAGAGTGTCAGGGTCACTAAAACAGATACGCAATCTAAAGAGATGGAATGTGAAAGGTGGAGAAAAATAAGTGAAAAACCAGGAGCATGTAAGACTGCTGAGCTCAACTTTGGAAACTGTCGTTTTCCATCTTTTGGTCCTATGCTAATATGAAATAGGCGGAACAATAATGAGAGTGCATCTCTCTTCCAGTGTAGTGACTTGGAGCAAGGAGCTGGATGTGTAATTTGTACCACAACTAGAAGCAGAGTTCACCATTTTTTACAAACCCCTGAGTCTGAATCTGAGGCCTAACCTTTAGTAAGCCTTGAGTTTTGTGGGGCAATTCCCAAAGCTCCTAGGTTGGACAAGGTTCCTAGTTAGCCCTTCAAAACTGGGCTGGGCTGGAAGTCTTGGCTCTCAGAGTCTTCCCAATGAACTAAGGGAAACAAGCTCAGGGTCTTCCAGCCCGATCCCAAGTCCGAGGCAGAGAGATCAATGCCATGCATCATTTCCTCCCTGCTCCCTGTTGCCCTGGTGGAGCCTCAGCTCTGGCCACTTCCTTCCTGCCCCTTCTACTTCCTGTGAGACTCCTGGGTGCCTCCAGCTCAGGCACTCATTGGCTTCCACCAACCATGTGCTACTTTCTGTTCGGCTTCTTGGGGTAGCATCTACACCAAGTTTTTTCTATTAGCAACCAACTATGGAAAAGACAGGTATACAAGAAGTCAGTCCCAGAATGAAACAAAAACCAAAACAAAACCAAAACAAAACGCTGTGGGCTTTTGTTCACAGAGCCGCCAGCCTTCAGAACAGTAACCCTGACCAACGTTATACACAGAGGTCAGGAGCTATAGCAACTTAAAGAACACCACAAATATATCACGGTCCCCTAGAAACACACATCTTAAGAAAGGGTATGTGTGTGTTGAAATTAGTAATATGGAAAGAATGATTGAACATATGGATATCACCAGGCTAAATGGCTCAGTGCATAATAGGCATAAAGGCTCTTGTTAGCCCAAGAACACAGGAACATTCACACTCACATTCATGTCCACAAATTGCCAAGTTCCCTAACCCCACTAACAGCAGAAAGCTTCCCCACCCTTACCCCAACTTTAACAAAAGAAACAAAGGTAAGAGTTCATCCACCAGGGAGGGTCCCAACTCTGTTGCAGGAAGGGGATGAGAATGGAGTTGGGCCATACTTTTACTCAGAACCAAAATGACCACCTAACAATGGGCACAGTGGCAAGAGACCCACAAATAAGATGGTGGATAGAGTTTTTGTCCTCAACTTAGGATGGCATCAGGGACTTGCCTAAGCTTGAAAGATCATACATACACCAGAGCTAGGTTGAAAAAAAGAGACCTTAAGAGGAGGCCAACAGCTCCTCTGACTGAATAAATGCTCCTTAAGCAACAGAGCTGTGGCCTCACTTATGCTGGGTGTAAGGCTGTGAAGGGGTCTGGCCTAAGTATCAGTTCTGTTTCTTTGCTTCAAGCCCACCAGGGTAAAGAAAGTCAGCTTGTGACATCATCTTTGCCTAGAATACTTCAAACAAGTAGGTCACATGGTGGACTCCTTGAGGTCTCTGAGGATTACAGGTAATAATGCTGCTTTTATGGCCTAAAAAATACCTAAATAAGCTGGACAGAATGCCCACGATGTACTCCCATCCTCTAATGCTTCTCCTCAGGGTGCAGTCTGACTCTATTTCAGGACTGAGAGAGAAAACTCCGTCCTCCTATTTCAGCAGCAAAGGAGAAGTGAGTTGGTTGAGAAAGGCCTGACTCAGAAGCTCCAGAACTAAAACAAAATACAACTGGAAATGATACTTGAAACGCAGCTGAAACCGGATCTGGTCCAAGTGGAGAAGGCCATGGATGTCAGAAGCACTGGGTCTCATTGTCCACTCCCCTGACAGAGGCACTAGAAGCTTCACATTAAGGACCTGTGTGTCAGTTCTGATGGAAATACCCGGTACCTACACATTGTCACAACAGACTGGACCTCACCAACCTAACAAAGGTTGATTACACATGGACGTTAGATAAGTCATAAAAAAAATGATGATAATAATCAAAGAAAAAAAAAAAAACCAAGTGGGGAAAGTCCTTAAAAGGGTGGCTCAGTTCTGCATTATGTGTGACCCTAGCGGCTAGAAGAGGGCTTAATGTGCTTTCTTCAGGTGGTCTCCAGGACGGTGGCCTCTAGGGCCAAGGCTTCGGTGGGTTCCTCCTCGTAGTCTGACATGTAAGACTCCAGGCTCTGTTTGGCCAGCAATTCCCGCCGGGCCTGCAGCCGCTCACAGCGGGGACAGCTTCCAGACTTGAAACAAGCCTTATGGTAACACGCTTTACACTCTATTCAGGGAAGGTGAAAAAAAAAAAAGAGAAAACTATTTGTATTATCTCAAGCCAGAAGTAAATCACTGCCACAGCCCCTTCTTGCCACCACTGCTAGGTGCACCTGTGGTGAAAACAGGGAGTTTCTGAGACAAACTGAACTCTTCCTAATAGGGACGGCTGAGGGAAATAAATGAGCTTCGTGTTCAGTCTGGTTTGCCCACTCCACACCCGCACCAGTACTTACCTTCACAGGTCCGGCACTTATGGAGCTCAAAAGGGAAGATGATGTCATCCTCGTTCTGACAGAACTCACAGATGAAGCCCTTGGCTTGGCAGAGCTGGGGTGGGGGGAGAGGGACAAGCAGCAAAATCAGGGGCAGCAAACCAGGAACTGGCACAAGAGGATGAACCCAAGTGAGGGACGGGGCAAAATATAAAGAAGACTTGAGTGGACCCTAAGGGGTTCTCCCGCCTTCTGGGAAGAGACCGGCTGGACATGACAGCCAAACTGGGGCCAGGACCGGGCAGTGTTAGACAAACCTTTAAGATGGAGACAAGGGAGCATGAGTTTGAGAAACTGCAACCACGAGAGTGGTTCACAATGCAGAGTTGTAAAGAAAGAAGGGATGATGCCACAAGGGGCTTCCTAAAGTCAGAATTCCAGGCTGGGTGATGACTCTATTTTGAAATAGGAACCACAGCCAATTAACATAAAATGTGATGGCAAGGGCATTTCTCCAAAATAACACCCAGCCTTGAATCAGGTTATAGCAAAACCTTTCCAATTCCCCCCACTATACAGGATCTCTACATATGCCCTATTTTGAGCTCTAATTCTGGGACTGTCACAGGAACACACACTGGGCATATTCTAAGATGGGAAATTCTAAAAATGGAACTTCTGAATTTCTGGCATGTTGAGTATATCAAGGACAATAATAACTTGCATCTATAGAATGAAGTTTACAAAATGCTTTCATGTAAATTATTTCGTCAATTCTCAAAACTACTGAGAGGAAAGGGCAGGGGCTATTAATTATTATCTTCATGTTAGAGACAAGAAAATTGAGGCTTACTGCAGAGAGGGCAAAGTACTTCCTTTGGTCACAGTAATTTTAGAATGATAAAGTGGAGGGAGACCCAGTCCCTCTCCAGATTCTAATTCAGGGTTCTCTCCTCCCACATCAGGACAATTCTACACTGAAGGCCTGCTTAGTCCTGCCCTTACCCAGGGGCAGTGCCAGCACCACATCTTCTTCTGATTTCAGGTTCTTTAGATCTGGATGAATTAGCTGTTCACCAATCCCAGGAACAGCAATCCTACCCAGTTTTTCTCCCAGTGTTGACAGCCCATTTCAACTTCCTGAAACTGCATGGTAAGAACTTGGGTCCATCCCACTCCCTGTATCCCTAAGCAAGAGTCCAGTCACATGATAAAGTGAGACTATCTTACCATGCATCGCTCTACGTGGGCAGCCCCTGCCCTGGTGAGCTCAGCAAGCCGGGGCCCCAGCTCTCCCTTCCTGGTTGCAGTCAAGTCATTCAGCGAGTATAGGTGGAGATCCTCGGTCAGGTGGCCTGGAACTGTGTCAAAGGAATCCAGAAGCCTACAGAAAATGAGGGGAAGTAGGTAGGAGCCGAAAACGAACATTTTGGGGGCACCTGGGTGGCTCAATCGATTAAGCATCCGACTCTTGGTTTTGGCTTAGGTCATGATCTCACAGTTCGTGAGTTTGAGCCCCACGCTGGGCTCTATGCTGACTGTGGAGCCTGCTTAGGATTCTCTCTCTCTTCCTCTCTCTCTTTGCCCCCCACCCTCACGTCTCTCTTGCTCTCAAAATAAATAAATAAACTTAAAAAAAAGAAGAAGAAGAAAATGAACATTGTGTGTGGCACATCAAGGTAGAAGGATCTGTACTATCCAGAAGCAGGATAGGGAAAAGAAGGGCCCAGACAGAGTCGATGAGGGTGGGCAGTGTTCGGCCAGCCTAGGAGTTCCAGACCACTCCGGACCCTCCACACTACTAGATGTGAGTGAGAAGTGACTTTTATACCTTCCTGCACAGTGATTCATGCCAGCTTGCAAAGACTGGCAGGTCTGGCCTGACAGAACAACCAGAGAGTTCCCTTCCAGAGAGGATACAGACACAGTTAACTGCTGCAGGCTTTCTGCTGACCATTTCTGGAATTCTCTACAAATCTCTCTACTTTCCTTCTTCACACAACAAGGGACAACTGCTGGGGTGTGTCTGTTTCAGAGACATTAACCCAGCAAGAGGCCTCTGGCCTCCACAGGAGACTTACTCTTTGGCCAGTCGGCAAGTCTTAAACATGTTCTTCATGTGATACAGCTGGATCCGCAGCAGCTGAAGAGAAAGACATTGTGGTGGTGAGTGGGGGGTAAGAGCAGGTATGAAGACGAAAGAAACAATTATTAGAATGACCAGTACCTTTAAACCCTGGAGGTCTGGAAGCTTTGCATGCAGCAGCCAGAGCCAAACTATTCTCTACATCTGTAACTCAATAACTTGCTTCAAAATGACCTCCAGTCAGGGAGGGCACCTCTGCTGGGTTGTGCTCCCAAATCACGTATACAACTGGAAGCCACTGAGAAATCCAGAATTTGAATTTCCCACCTGATACCCTACTCTCCTTTCAGTATATTTTCAGTGCAGGGAGAACTCCTGCTTTTGTCACTGAGTGCCATCTATGGCTTCAGACCTGCCATTAGTAGGTTTGAGGCTCTAACTAGACAGGTGAGAAATGACAAGAGTCTGAGAAAGCATGTACAGAAAGTGTGAGTAATGAGACGGTTACAGCTCTGACACAGTGACAGAAATGTCGTGATCCTAGCAAAGGCTGCATGAACAGAGGGAGGGGATGAGGGATGAGGAGGGTAATCTGTGATATGGCCTTTCAAGGATCCTACCCGGACTTGATTGAGCAGCTTGACCTTCCTATAGAGGGCACTGTTGATGTCCTGCACATTGAAGAGAGGATCGTTCCAGATCTTAATGAGCAGGTCCTTGGAGAAATTGCTGACATAGTACTTGCTGAAGTCCCACTTGCGCAGAACCCGGCTGGGGATGACCATCTGAGCATTTTCATGGCAGCACTGACAGAAGTACTTGCCCAAGTACTCACAGTACCGCAGCCGCTTGATATAATCTGGAAAAACCAGAAAGTCAAAGGTCAGATGTGGCTTTCCCATCTATAAGCTGGTGAGGCAGCTCTCTTGCTCCTTTTCGAAGAGCAGAAAGGGATGGCCACTGGTCTCCATCCATTTCTGTGCTCCCAAAGCTAGCAGAAACCCACAGAGGGGTTTCTGTGTCCCTCTCTGAAGGCCACTGAGGAAACAAATTCTGGCAGAGTTGGTAAGATCCAGATTCCAAGAACCTGGCCCAGAGTACCCAGTTTTCTTTGATACATGATGTCGGTAACGTGCCCCCAGAAATCATTTCCCTCTGATTGCCAGTGATCCTGCACAGCCCTACCTTCCAGGTCTGGGCCCCTTCTTTCCCTTTCCCAGTTCTGCTCTGTTGCCTCCTCTCACAGTCTCTCTGACCAGCCCCAAGGGTATGAGAGGGCACAGTCACTGGAGGCAGACTGGGGGTCAGAGAAGATGCTCACCGGGGTCAGTCCGAATGCCACACCCTGCACAGCGGTAATTCTGCTTGGCCACAGCGATCTTCCTCCTGAGGAGAAGGGAAGGAGAGGACTTTGGCAAATACTGGCCACAGGAGGCCTCTGGGGTATAAAGGATAAGGAGGCAAACACAGGGCTCTTGCTACGTATGGCAAGAGTGGGGAATTCACCTACTGCTTTTTAGAGTTGGATAAAAAGAACCCACTGGGAGAACCAATTCAAACCGAGGATTACTAGGTTAGAATTTAGGTCAAGGCAGGGACAGTCCCTAACAAATGAACCACACTTCATGTACAAATATAAGAGATGAGAAACAGGACAGAGGAGAGAACAAGAGGAAAGAAAGGCAATCATCCATCTTACGAGAAAAAAAAAACAGGGATCGCCTAGGCGGCTCAGTTGGTTAAGCATCCGACTCTTGGTTTCGGCTCAGATCATGATCTCATGGTTTGTGAGTTCGAGCCCTGCATCAGGCCCTGTGCTAACAGTGCGGAGCCTGGTTGGGATTCCCTTTCTCTACCTCTCTCCCTGTCCCTCCCCTGCTTGCTTGCTCTCTCTCTCTCTCTGCCTCTCAAAAATAAATACACTTAAAAATTTTTAAAAAGAAAGAAAGAAACACCAGTAAGCTCACAAGACTGTTGGGAGGAAGGCAACAGGTCGGGAAGGCCAGTGATAAAAGACCTCATTCCCGGTTATCTCTGGGAAGCAACAGGAGGATCAGGAGTAAGACTTGCGACAAGATGCATAATCTTCACTCCCTGCCTTTAAGTGAACAGAATTGTGTGGGAGCTACAGCTGGAGGCAGAGACAAGAGGTGAGGAGACTGCCCTGACAACCCAAAGATATATCCATTTTCCAAAGGACACAGACACTGCCTACTCACGTCGGGGCTGAATGAACATTAAAAATGATCTGAGGCCGGGGTGGAGCCCACTCCAGGTTGCCACGAACACGGATGCGCAGCTTGTAGATGTCCGCATGCTGCCCGTCATCTGGTGAGATGGGCAGTGAGTCAGGGATGGGCAGGAGCTGCAGGAGAGAAGCACAGGTTGGTCCAACAGGGACAGTCTGGGAGAACATGCTTGACTCTTTGGTCATGACAGAAACACATTAATCAAAGAGGTGTCAGGATCATCTCAGGTAAAGGCTTCAAGCAACCTTGGCCCTCAGAATAAATCATTGAGGCACCAGGCTACTACAAGTGAGGACCTTGTGTTCCAAGAAGTAAAAAGAACAGAAAAAGCATTCCAGGGGCATGGCACCCGTTGCTGATGCTGTCCCTGAAGCCATTTCAGGACCCTTGCTATGCCAAGATGCTTCATGCCTTACTCAACTATAGAGCAAAGAAGACTATGAACAATGTACTTTTTCACAGTGTCTCAAAGGTGGTCACAATACAGTAGTTCCACCTCTGGGTCTAGTAAGCAGTCATGTGGAATAAGGACAATGAAGGAGCCATTATCTCCTGTTCTGACAACTGCTAGGGAAAACCCAGGCAAGCATATCTTCTTCATTCATTCATTTATTCACTCAGCACATTTGTAACGAGTGGCTTCTATGAGTGAGGAAGGAAACACTAAGGCTCATTCTAGACTGGGGACATGTGACAGAGGAGAAAAGCATCAGAGACGCTCATGGATTCGTGGGGCTGGACAGTGGGTAGAGGAAAAAAGCTGAAGAAATCTACCTTCTGAGGAGCATCATGCTCTGGAACCAGCCATTCTAGCTCTGAGGCAGCTGGCAGCTGCATGCCTTCAAACTGCTTCAGGAGTCCCATGGCCACCGCCTCTGCAGATGTGGAGTGTAGGAAGCAGTGGGAGCTGGAAAGGAGATGCAGGGAAGGCTGAGCAGAGAAAAGACAGGAAGATGGGAGCCCGCCCTCCAGGAACTGATACTATACCCTGTGACTTCTGAGCTGAGAACACTCACAGTACCCCCAGTCTGCCTGGCTTCTTTTCTCATCATCTTCAGATACATGTGTGGAGGAAAATATATTGACCTTATGGTCTTACGACTTAGGCTCAAACCCCACTTAATAGCATTACATGGCTAAATAATAAAAAAAAAAATTTAAAAGGGGGGGTGCCTCTGTGGCTCAGTCGGTTAAGTGTCCACCTTTCAGCTCAGGTCATGATCTCGCGGTTTGTGAGTTCGAGCCCCATGTTGGGCTCTGTGCTGACAGCTCAGAGCCTGGAGGCTGCTTTGGATTCTGTGTCTCCCTCTCTCTCTGGCCCTCCTCCACTTGCACTCTGTCTCTCTCTCTCTCAAAAATAAATAATAAAAAAATTTTTTAAAAATAGCATTACATGGCAATGCTAGTTAGGGATTCTCTATCACTTCCTTTCTCCAAACTCCCATTTCTTTAACTGCAAAACAGGGGTTATAACATGGGTTTACAAAATAAATTGAGTAAAACTGCCTTGTGAAAGATAAAACACTGTTTGTTGCTCCCGAACGGGGGACTATTTCCCCTAGTTGGATCTACAATGTGAAACCAGTTCAATTTGATTTCATAATCAGCAATCAGGATCACTGCTCTCTCTTTTCGGATCTGATCTTCTGGGGGCCTCTGGTATAATCAAAGTCAGCAGAGAAGGAATAATCCAGACTGTGAGCTTTGCCTCCACTAGCGCCCACCCTGTTTGAACCAATGATCTTCTGCTCTGCTGCCGGGGGCTCACCACCACCATCAGGCAGGCCCATCACTTTGTTTTGTCTCTTTGTGAATTTGCATGCTTCCTCTATGGCCTTTCCCCTCCATATCCCAAGAACTGGGTTTGTTTCTCCACATACCCAAGGTTTTATTTAAAAGAAAAAAAAAAGTACTTACAAAGACTGGGAGGAAGTGAAGGATTTGCTGTTTGAGGCAGTGTTCCTTCTGATGTCAGCATCTAAGGGGAAAACAGATAAGGGGAGTGGGAAATGGAAAGGGAGGAAATAAGGGATAGTAACAATGGGTAACCATTCCAAGCTTTTGCCAGCTAAGTGCTCAGGGTAGCAGCTACAAGCTACATTCTATGCAGGGTAAGGAGCAGAGTCCAGGTGAAGCTCTACACATGATTTATAGTTTGGCTCTGTTTAAGTTACAACCAGACTGAATAAGTGACATTATGCATAGTATGGAAATGGTTGAAATGGCTACAAATCCAGGTGGAACACAGACTCAGATTTGGTGCAAAACAGTGAATGAGAAAAGGTAGCATCCTAAGGCACACAGGGACATACCCTCTATCAACACAAACACACAAAGAATACTCCAATCTCTCCTTCATTCTCTCAATCTCAAGCCCTCTTAAATGATAAACTCTGAGGTAAGAGCTCTGTATAGCTCTTTTTTATATCAAAATCAGTACCTAACACAGAAATTGGATCACAGAAGTAACTCATTAAATGTTATGTGGAACTGGAACTTTGCTCCTAACATCTGACCACTACTGCTATCACTCCTGAATGCAAAGTCTTCTGCATCCTTATAAAAGCTTCATGGAAAGATTTCCTTTTTGTCTGGCGGCACAGGAAAGAAGAGAAGTTCTCTATGACTTGGCAGCTCCCTGAAGATGCCTGGTAACCAACACATTTTCATGGAGATATTCAACATGATGTTTTCTACTGAACTTTCAGGCATAATTGCAGGAAAATACGGCAGACTTTCCAAAGCCTATTTCTCATAAAGGATTTTGAAGAGAATTTCTAAAAATGATATGCCTGAACCTCCAGAGACCTCATCTTCTCAAATATGTTTGATGGGGAAAATGTGAAGTATAGCAGTCATGTTCGAGGAGGGAAGATAGAGTGTATTCAAGTTATGAAAACGAGACTGTTCTGGTAAGTCTCATCCTTCATTTCCTTTGATGCCCAGTGAAAAGACATTCTTTTCCTGATTAAAGCTACACAATGATTGGAGTGCCTGGGTGGCTCAGTCGGTTAAGCATCCAACTTCAGCTCAGGTCATGATCTCACAGTTCCTGAGTTCAAGTTCCACGTCGGGTTCTGTGCTAACAGCTCAGAGCCTGGAGCCTGCTTCGGATTCTGTGTCTCTCTCTTTCTGCCCCTCCCCTGCTCATGTTTTGTCTCTTTTTCCCCACCCCCTCTCAAAAATAAATAAACATTAAAAAAAAAAAAAAGAAAGAAAGAAAGAAAGCTACACAATGATCAATCTACTGCATGTGAGCCCCTCAACAGAGCACTAAAGCTTACATGACATCACTCTGCAACTGGCCATGAGTAGCTCAATTGTTCTTCACATTTCCTTTGTGTATATATTTTTGTACATACCACTAGATCATGAAATCTCCTTATAAGGAAATGAGAGCATGTCTAACTCTTCTGTTTTGGCCCTAAAAATATATAATACAGGGTACTGTATATAAGCCCTGTATACTCAGGTAATATTCCTAACAAATCAATGTTTTCAAAGCTATATACGCAAGTGAGAGAACAGAATTGGAATCTGTCAGTGAATTTTCACATGTTAAGCACAGAAAAATTTAAGACAACAAAATTTTTGACAAGTAAATAACAAATCCTATTTTTATTAACAAAGAAGTTTGTGTATATATTTTCTGTGTGAATTTGTACCACCAAAATCCAGATCTCAATATAGTGCTAGTTGTCTATTCCATTCTAAAGAATACCAGTGAAGAAAAAAATTCTAGGCGATAGTAGACCTTCACAGACCATTTAGGTTGTAGCATTCATTTGAATAACACTTACACTGCCTTGGATTTGTACATATTCTTGTCCTTATAACTCTGGAGTGTTTTCTACATAATAAGTTTTCAGAAAATATTTTCTAAATAAATGATTAATTGGCTAAAAGCAAAAGGCAAATTTTTGCTTTGTGACAGAAAAGGAAAAATGAGAGAAAATCGTAGACAGATATCCTTGAATAAAGAGCTAACCAATGTTGTTACTGTAGGGTTAGGCCATTAGAGAAAACACTGAGCATCAGAGAGAAGTGGTGATAATTCATGGTTACTAAGGAAACCACTGTCTTCAAAAAGCTATTTAGCAGCTCTTCAACCTCACAGAGCAAAGTCATGTTTTCTTCAAGAGAAAAACAATCATTCTCTGCTCTTTGGAAAGTACAGTCACATCATACTTTACCATGTTTCTTCTTTTTTACCAGAGGTACGATGACTTCCTAGATAATCATCAATACTTCCAAGAGTGGGGAAGACCACACAGGTTTGGCTGTGACGATCTTCCGCTGAGAATGGAGAGGGGGAGGCAGTACCTGATCTCAAAAGAGACACCTGACACTGGCCAAGTACCATGAAGGCCCCGTGGGTCTTGGGCCTCTGCTGCATTCTGTGGACTCTCTGGTCAGTTCAAACATATAATTAAGTTAGTGTGGTGGAAACACTACTCAAGGATCTGAATAAAAGTAGACCAGGCTATAAGACAGAATATTAATGAGTGAACAGAGAAGGCCATTCAATTGGATGGAAGTTAACATAATTATGAAACTTTCAATTAATTATTTGACAAGTATTTTTTTTCTAAGAGAACTGATTTCAAAGGTTTCTGATGCTTTAGATAAAGCTATTGCTACTGACTGAAAAAATAAAATCAGAATTATAAAAACAATTAAAAAATGACATGCTATAAGAAGAATTTTTCCACGTCCAGACACTGGTATTGGGATGATCAGGAAAGAAAGGGTTAAAACCTTGGTACCCTAGCAAAATCTGCAAATTTTTAAACGAAGTAAGGCACAGGAAGAGAGTCGACTTCAGAATTCACTGGCCAGTTTGACACTGGTTTCCTTCCTGCTTTTCTTCCAGCAGATAAGGTGACACCCAACACATTTGGATATCCAACTCCAATGAATTATCTGTAATAGCTGACTGGAGAGGAAACTTTTTAAAATGGAAACTCACAATTATTCTGCTTTAAAAAAAAAATGTATTTAAAAGGCAGTGTGGGGAGAAGCACTGGTTACCTTGATTTGGACAGAACTTAAAAACTTGTTGGAAAATACAGTTCATGAACTTCTTTCTCTATACATTGTGCCAGTTAAAAATCTATTGCCTTTCAGCTCCAAATCTGCCCTTCTTTTTGTCGGCTCTATGATAATGGAGCTGGACTCAAACAGCAGCCCTCTGCCAGCTGGCACCATGTTAAGTTTTGTCAGTAGAGGGCACTGGAGGGACACTGGAGGAGGCAG
This sequence comes from Panthera onca, assembly GCF_046562875.1. Classification (NCBI taxonomy): domain Eukaryota; kingdom Metazoa; phylum Chordata; class Mammalia; order Carnivora; family Felidae; genus Panthera; species Panthera onca. Next base: position 71,420,844 of record NC_138347.1, on the reverse strand, counting down.
GAGTTTCTCTTGCTGAGTCTGGTGGTACTCCTCTAGGCAGACTCCGGTAGTACATGTGACTTTTCCCTTAGGGAGGCAGGCCTTCATGAAGGTGGCCTTAAAGCAGAATGCCACTAGTGGTACTTCTCATAAACTGCTTCCCCAGTACCTCTTGGCAAAGCAGGAGCCACAGGCCTGGCACGTCCCATGGCGCACTTCCCCCAGCATCTCTTGAGTTCTGAGGCACAGCACTTCCCTAGGGGCAGCCTCCGCCAGCACCCCACAGAATGGTTTCCTGGTGCCATTGGCATGGCACCTCTCATAGACAGCATCCCTAGGCACTCTCTTAGGGCAGCTCTGCAGCCTCAGTGAATTTCTCCACTTCTAGTGAGCCAGGAGGTCTGGATCTCAGCCTTGCAGATATGGTCCTCTTCTATACTTGTTCCTTCCCCAGGGCTCCACCTCAGTCCTAGGCATACTGACTGCTATCTATATCTGCTATCCCTGTATACTTTAGAGTTGTTTTCACTCCTTACGAGCCAGGCTCCCATTACTTCAGTCCACCACGATAGTTAATAATTCTTTATTCTAAACCTTCCCTATTCAAATTACTCTGTGATTTCTGTCTCCTGACTGGAACCTGACATGCATGTGGAAGACTGAAATTCTAGAAGAATCTATGAAGGAAGATAAAGAACAACTGACAAAGCTATAATAAAAGGGGAAGGAGCAGTGAAAAACAAAACTCTAAAACTAAAGAAGTTGTAAAGACTGGGATTGGGAGCTTATAAATGATCTCATACCAATTTGGCAGGTACCATAGAAAGAAATTGATAAAGTGAAAGAGGCCAGACACAAAGATCACATATTGTATTATTCCATTTATATGAAATGTTCAGAAAAGGCAAATCTATAGAGACAGAAAGATGAGCAGTGAACTGTGGCTTGGGGTAGAAAGGGAAATTCAAAAAAAATTTTTAGTGTTTATTTTTGAGAGAGAGAGAGACAGACAGAGCATGAGTGGGGAAGGGGCAGAGAGAGAGGAAGACACAATCGGAAGCAGGCTCCAGGCTCTGAGCTGTCAGCATAGAATCCAACGTGGAGCTCGAACTCAGGAACTGTGAGATCATGACCTGAGCTGAAGTTGAACGCTTAACCAACTGAGCCACCCAGGCACCCCATAGGAAGGGAAATTAACTGTAAATGAGCACAAGGAATCTTACTGGGATAATAAAAATGTTCTAAAACTAGATTATGGTGATGGTTCCACAAGTCGATAAATTTGCTAAAAATTATTCATCTATTTCCTTCAGAAACATTTCTGTTCCATATGGTCTACTCAATGAATCAGGATCTAAGAAATGTGATTATATCAAGTAGAGTATTACAATATGCAGAGTATTCATGATAGATGATGTCCATAATAGGATGCTTAAGCACTTAAATTTTCCCAAGGGTGTTATGGATTTTAATCTGATAGTATACTCAGAGGCTCTTCAACAGCATATATCACTTAAGATGATCAAAAAGAAACACATCTGTAAACCTCTGGATGTAATCAGGAAGATTGCTAATGAGAAGTATAATGACACTTTTTAAAAAGAATTTCATACCATTAATAAACCAGAAGCAGAGGAAAAGCAACAGAAAGCAAAAAGGAAATGTAGTGTAAAGAAAGATGAATTATAAATTATACTTTCATAAATAAGAATCTGTGTGTAGAAATAAGGTAAAACAAGCCACTTCTTTTGAAATAGGCTTGTTCTGATTGCTTTCCCTTCAACTCCCATAACGTGCTGGGATTATAGGGCACAAGAAAAAGGATAGTCTTTTAGTTGAAAAATATTTCATGTATATAAAATATATAAATGTATTTTTAAAAAGTATAAAAATGTATTTTATTTAAAAGCTTTAAAGCTCCCAAAATAGTGGAAGAAAAGATGCCAGGAAGACCAAATAAAAGTACGCCTTATGGTTAAAGCAGACTGAATATGCTCTGACAGAGAAATGGCTGACAGTCAATAAATGTACCTGCAAAAGGACTGTGGTTGTAAACATGTAAGAGACCAGTTAAAAAGTGATAGGATAATTACGTGTCAAGCAAGGGAAGACTATGTTAGAATAAATTACAACAGTTCAGGAAAAGAGAAAAAGAAAACTAAATACTTTCCTTTCTCCAAATCTTTATCTGATCTTATCTAATTATTTCACATTCTAGTGGCTGATTACATTGACAGTTAAAATGAACTATTTAGGGGCGCCTGGGTGACTCAGTCAGTTGAGTGTTGGACTCTTGATTTCAGCTCAGGTGATGATCTCAAGGTGCTTGGGATTGAGCCTAGCATTGGGGTCTGCACTGAACAGCACGGAGCCTCCTTGGGACTGTCTCTCTCTCTTCTCTGTCCCTCCCCTGCTTGTGCTCACAATTATGCATGCATGAGCTCTCTCTCTCTCTCAAAATAAATAAACATTATAAAAATTTAGAAAAAAAATAAAGTGTTTAATGAATCCTGAGTTTTGCTGTTGTGTGTTTTAAAACCACTTTGAGTAGAAAACTGATACTTTCAGTTAACCGCACCTACAGAAAGCCTACTTGCTTGAATCACAAAGCAATTACTAAGGCCAGACATTTATAGCAGTAAATCCTAATTATATACAAAGTACCAAGAAGGGATCACTTTCTGCAAATGGCTCTGCAAATTCAAAACTCTAAAGACATATTATGCTTTCACATTATTCTATCGGACTTTTGCTGTCTGAATGTGTGGCAGTAGCTTAGCTGTTGGTTTGAACTAAAATTTCTTCACCTGACCGTTGCTTTTTAAACTGCCTACTACCTCCATCAGCCACAATGACCACTTAGTCTATAAATGTCACTGTAGGGAGGGATCAGCAAGGACAATCTCAGTGAGGAGGACTGTTGGAGGTCCTATGAAGAAGAAAATGAATATTTGAATTACTCCTAGCTGGCTCAAGTCTGGTTTTTCCCAGCTAGTTCTCCAAACCTTATAGACAGGTGTCACAAGATAAAGAATGTACAAAAGGTGATGCAAACATTCACACACATGCATGTATGAGCACACCCGTACTTCCAACACAAGCTACCTGAAAACATCGATGCCATTGACACTGAGAGTCCGTTCTTTGACATGTGAGTCAGGTTAGATCCTTCGCTACCATCTGTGATAATGATTATAAAAGGGGGCCCTTTAGTATTCAGACAGGAAGTAAATCAATGAGAATGACAGTTCTATACCACATGTTCCTGGAATCAAGACTTGACTTGGCTCCAAAAGGTAAAACTGCTTTTAGGAAGTTACATCCACAGGAAGGTGCTCAGTATTGCTTGGGAGATAGTTATTGCTATTTCCCCAAACCGGCCTGGTCTTAAAGACCTCCTAAGGTAGTGTTCTCAACCAGAGGAGATTTTCTACTCTTGTAGGTAAATTGGGTAGAGGCTGATGATGATGCTAAACATTCTACAATGCACTGGACAGTCTCTTACAACAAAGAACTATCTGGCCTAGAGGCTGAGAAATCCTACCCTGAGGTCTTTTCCTTTAGGGATTTCCATCCTGAACTGATTAGAGTTAGCTGACTAAACAACTCCTCTGGGGCCAAAAAGGCAACAACAGTTTCCAACAGGAGTGCACTTCATGCCACTCCCAAGCAGGCTATTTCAAATTTGGCTCCTTCCAGACTGAACAGCTTCCTCTGGCCCCTTGCTTTGCTGCAAGGAACAGACTTAGTGGTCACGTGGACTGCTCCACACCTAGTGAAGCAGTGTTGTGAATTTACCTTAATATTACCCTCATGAAATTCTAACTGCTGATTCCAAGAGAAAGGGCAGAACACTTTTATTGTCTTCTAATTTGGAGATCAAGCCAATCACAGACTGTGGTATATGAAAAACAATATATAATTGGTCTCTGCCTAGTTTTCAGCACAGAGCTCCTAAAACCTTTATAATTTCCAGAGTGATAGGAATGTCTTTGTTATTCATAATGAGCCCCTTTCCATTATATCTGAGTTTATGCTAATGAGGTGACTCTTGAGGAATATCCAGGTAATTTCAGGATGGGGCTGGCTGCCAGAGGAAAAACCAACCACCAGATTAAAGGATTAGAATTTTTAGCTCTATCCCCAAACTCCCAAAAAGGGAGAGGGGGTGCAGATTGAGCTCAGTCATCAATGGCTGCTTTAAGCACTCGTGCATACCTATGTAATGAAACCTTGATAAAGTGTTTTCACTTGTGATGATAAGGTTTGGGAGAGCTACCTGGTTGGTGAATATATTGAGGTACTGGGAGTATAGCACACCCTGACCACATGGACAAAGAGATTCCTGTGCTCAGAAAACTTTGGGGCGTTGCGCTAAGTACCTCTTCATGTGACCATTTATTTGTATCCTTTATAATAAAAAGTAATCTTAAGTCTGGTGTTTTCATGAGTTCTGTAAGTCATTTTAGCAAATTATGGAACCTGAGTTGGGGAGGTGTCTTAGGAACCCCTGAATTTGTAGTTGGCTACGGAGAAGAGTAGGTAACATGGTGACCCCATTTGTGGTTGGGATATGAAGTGGGAGTGTCCTGTGGGACTGAGACCTTACCCTGTGGAGTCTATCCTAACTCCAGGAGTTAATGTCAGAATTGAATTGTCAGGATACTCAGTTGGTATCAGAGAATTGGAGAAATGTTGGAAAACCACATACAAACAAACCAAAAAAAAAAAAAAAAAAATGGAGTTTTAAGTGGCTATTATTGTCATGAAAAGAAATCAGACATATTAAAGAGAACACAGAAGGAAGACTTCCTAGACACCTGGAAAAATATGTATAAAAATTGTATTTCTGAATGGGGAAGAAATCCAGCTACCACCAAGTTTCAATTACTACTGGAGGTCTGCGCAGGTGAAAAGTGAATTACATCAATTCTCTAGATCGATATAAACAGATCTATAAAACATGTATTCATCACCATCTTACCATGGAGAATTATAGAGTCAATTCAGCTCCATAAGGAAATAACTCTTAGTTTCACCCATGGGTGAAAACTTGTGACTATGAACTGCTTTTTGGTTTGTTTGTTTGTTTGTTTGTTTGTTTGTGGCACTGATGGGAACTTGAAGAAATCTATGATTTGCAGGAATGGATTAATCCATTAGTCATGAGTTAACATGATTTAATACAACTGCCTTCCCAGATTAGAACCCCTCCTGTTCTCTATGCATGTGCTTACAACAACAATAACAACAACAAGGGTCAGTGATTCTGCTAAGCAAGTTAGCACTGGTAGGACAGAAAAAGCTCTACTTTGTAAACTTGATTTTTTTTTCCCTTTTTTTCCCCCCAATGACTCTTTTTGTCCTTTTCTCTTAGGATTATAACAAAGTTCCTTTTAAACATTTTGAAACAATTGTGATTGTGTTATGGAACATAAGAGAATAAGATTCTAATTTCATGCAAGTATAGGTCAGCCCTAGGCTCTTACCAGGAGGAATCAGAGTGAAAATCCAAGAGAAAGGTGCAATTGAGGAGACCCATCAAGGTGACTTCAACAGCGCCCCTCTACCTGAAGCACTTCTTTTTCTGCTTAAATTTTACTAAAGGAGTTTTGTTTTTAGCAAGAGAGGCTTCCTCTCACAGTTACTAACAACATTCCATAATGTACCATTATGAAGATTGTCAATACTTAAGGAAAGCTTCTCAGTCTACGACTTCAAATTCAAAGAGTCAGGCAATGAAAGTTGCTTGAAATAAAGTGTCACTTCTTACCTTGGATTTCAAATTCGTCAACCTCATCAGCAGAGCCAGAGTCAGAGAATTGCGTTGAATCACGTGAACTAAACTGAGAGCTGTTAGAAGTGACCTGAAAGCCTGCTATGTTTTAAAAAGAAAAAAAAGGTAATAAACAGGACAGAAAGTCGTCTCCTATCCTAGGGTCACAATGAAAGGGACCTGGTGTGACTTCAACAGAGAAGTGAATAGAACCTTGGCTGGGAGTGATGCTGGGGAAATGGAAACTAGCTCTTCTTGTTGATTATTCCCCATTTTATTCATGACATTTTGAAAGTTTCAGGTAGGGGCGCCTGGGTGGCTCAGTCGGTTAAGCGTCCGACTTCAGCTCAGGTCACGATCTCGCGGTATGTGAGTTCGAGCCCTGCATCGGGCTCTGTGCTGACTGCTCAGAGCCTGGAGCCTGTTTCAGATTCTGTGTCTCCCTCTCTCTCTGACCCTCCCCCGTTCATGCTCTGTCTCTCTCTGTCTCAAAAATAAATAAACGTTAAAAAAAAAAAAAAAAAAAAAAAAAGTTGTTCTTTAAAAAAAAAAAAAAAAAATGAAAGTTTCAGGTAAACAGAAGGTACTACTATCTGGGAAGTGACTCTGGGACCAGCAGTTGTAGTTCTCGTATCAGAAACCTATTTTTTGGAAGATATTTCTGAGGTAGGAAATAGATAAACTCCAGGACTCTGGGTCTGGCAGGAAAAAAATTACAACATAAAAATTCTTTCTGACAGCAGAGGAACCCTTAGCTGGGTTATAACATTTGAAAGTGAGACAAAAAAGGAAGCCCACAAGGTACCAAGTCTTATCCTAACTCCCTGCAGAAGTGGAACTGAGGAGTTCACAGCCTCACTCACTTCCGTGCTCAGTCTCTTGATACCCAGGGAGCAGGTTCTTGGTGCGGATCTGCTGGCGACGAAGGCGGATCTTCTGCTTCAGTTCCTGGATCTCTCTATCGCTGTCTTCTTCCTCCTCTGCCTCTTCTTCCAGGCACTGGCTCATCATGTTGCACTTCATTAGCTCAATGGCAGCAATCAAGGACTCTGAGATGCTGAAATGGGCATTCTCCTAGGGAAAGGAGAGCACGAAAGAAGTTGATTAGCAAGGGGCTAGATACGTTGAACACCTCACTGATTGTAACGCTGACAAGTAGAGCTTCCTTTTTTATTATCTTTTTAACGTTTATTTATTTTTGAGAGATGGCGAGCAGGGGAGAGGCAAAGAGACAGGAAGACAGAGGATCTGAAGCAGGCTCTGTGCTGACAGCAGAGCCTGACGTGGGGCTTGAACTCATGAACCACGAGATCATGACCTGAGCCAAAGTCAGACACTTAACCAACTGAGTCACCCAGGAGCCCCTGGAAAGGAGAGCTTCTAAGACATGTGCTGCTTTTATTCAAAATACTCAGGGGAAATGAACACTTCCACTATAAGGAAAGCTGATGGCCAAAAAAACTGTTCTACATTCTCTTTGCTCTCAAACCTGTCATGCCTGGCCCTCCTGTCCTACTTTACATAAAAATGATAGAGAAAAAGTCCAGAATTTAACATCAAGGTCTTTCCTAAGCCACATCCCTGTATACAAAGCATTAAGGTAAACATAAATCTCAAGATAAAGTGCTTTTAAGCTACAAAATGTCACAGGGACATTATTTATTATATATCTGAGCCTTAGAACAAAATATGGAAGTTGATTCTGGAAACAATTTTTAACCTAAGCTTCCAGGGTCAGGGAAACAATAATCATGTGTCTAAAAAGTATTTCTCTGCCCAAGGTAGCTTCTAAGAGAAAATTAGTAACAGTTTTGGACTCAGTGAGGAGCATATACTCCCTGAAAAGTTCTCCAGAGATGGAAAGTGTTGAGCTTATCTTTAGCTTGAACTTGCCTTTACTGTGGTCTTTGCTCATGTTACTACTATGTACCCAAACCTCATTAGAAGAAATGGCTCTGTGGGCCCTCAGTCCAGATCTCCCAACTCATGAGCTCTTCAGTAGCCTCTTAGATCCCTTACCTTTTCCAGGTCTGCACAGCTTCCAAAGTCTTGTTCAGACAGATAGCTGATGAGGGACTGTCCTTCTGATGGTCTTCGGAACATGCCCTCCCCTGAGCACAGGTATTGACCACCCTCTGTGGGAAAATGGAATGTGGATGTGAAAAGCTCCGACTTAGAAAGCGAATCTGTAACAGACAAGCTTCTTTGAGAAGTCTGATGATTTTACCACTAAAGATGCGCCCAAGTTTTCCCAGGTTAACAGGCTGGAAAGAAGAGGTCTACCTTCTAAAGGAATTTCTCTGAATCTCAGAATCCCAGACCACTAAGCCTCTTGGTTAAAGAATAGTAGAATAAGAGAAGAGAGCCCAGAGACAATCCTTTTACCATCAAAATTTAAAGAAGAGATACTTGCCCTCCTACCCTACAAAAAACCCTAAAAACCTGTGCTGAGAATCAGACAAGGAAACAAATAGATAAGCTCCTCCTGTGGAGCTTATCTTCTCATAATTCAGCCCCGACACTCACAGGCCTCCTTTCAAGGTCCCTCTCTCACCCACTCAGAGAGCCATTCCATTTGGATCAACAGACATTCATGGTGATAACACCCACGGCATACGAGAGGGTGGGACCCCTAAGTCAGAAAGGAGCAAGAAAAATGGTGGGGCAGTGTGATTTCTAGCACGGGGGCTGGAAATGATGATAGGAAGGGTGAGACTGTATGGTGTGTACCCTCCCCAGAGCTGACATGAGCTAGACAGCTCAGACCTTAGCAGGCACAAGGGGAGAGCAGAGAAAAGACACAGCTGCAGCCCTGGCCTTCCTAGTGCTCACTTACCATACTCCATGTACAGAGAGCTGGGTGTGCTGACTTCACTGCTTTGGCCAGAGTAGGGCAAGGGACCTCTCAACTTCGACTTATCATTGCAGGATTCTAGTGTCAGTGACCACCAGGGAGTAAAAACACACATACGAGGTGAGCAACAGATACATTCCCAACTTCGGAGTTTCAGTATTTAACTGCTCCCATTCCCAATGCCCTCCCAAACAGGAGAGAGATGGCGCAGCAACAGGGAACGGTCCAAGAATGCAGGAACACATAGAGGAAGGGAGATGGGGAGTCAGTATCTTCTAAGAGGGAAAGAGAAAACATAACCCAAGATGCAGCAACACAAAGGTGGAAAGAATCAAATCAAAGTAGACTCATGAATTCAGTTCTTTGTTCTTCCATCTTCTTACCAAATGTTCTAGGAATATTGGCCAATTTCCATCCTCTTGACAAAAACCAATGTAGATAACAGTCCTCACATGGTAAAACAAAGATAAGCACACTGAAACTTCTCTGAAACCTTGACACTGGGCTCTTAAACAATCTCAGAATGGTCACACTAGGGAAATACTAGGATATGGCCTCTCTTGAACCTGAAATGAACTTGAAAGTTGTCACACCTACAAATTTAATTCACTTCTCAATTAGCTGAAAAACAAAATAAAATCCAGCAACGTCCTTCAAGGAGGCATCAAGACAATGCTAGAGAAGCCAAGGACAATGGCCCTGTATCCAAAGGGATCAGCCACAGGGCTACAGGCCCAGCCTTATTGGAGAAGAAAAGGAAAGGTTTAAAGAGAAGCCTGGCAAAGTAGGAAGCGGCTGGCTGGGTAGAAGTTTTTAAGGAACGATGAGAGTGGGGAGTAGAGAAATAGTAGTAGGCAGGGCTCATAGGAAATGAGAAACTGATATTCTCCCAAGGAAAACACAAAATTCCCACTGCTACAGAAGGAAGGGCAGGCAGAAAAGCAGGTGGATGCCTGAGAAATGAGCAGGATGCTCTGGGAGAGTGAATGACTGAGCCGCAGCCAACCATTTCCCCCCACAGAGGGTGCCAACTTGTCAGCTGCTCCTCTCATTAAAAAAAATGCTACTCTGTGGTAAGAGATAACTGCATTTTCCTTGGGTCTCAAAGATTTCTACTGGTCCCTGCAGTGAGCTCTCCTCCTCACTACTGATCTAAAGACAAACCAGCAGTCACCATGATGCCTTGGTTAAGAAACTATGACTCGGATGGGACCTCCTTTAAGGTCCCCAGTCAAATTAAGTGCACAACACAAACTCCAACACCAGCGCGCTATTCCTTTACAACATGTGCAGGCCGTCCAGCCTTTGCTTACTGAGCTCACCGCTTCCTGATGCTGCCCATTCAAATGAACAACTCTTAATTCTTAGATTTCCTCACACTCACTTGAAATCTGTCTTCTTACAATTTCTCGTCTCCTTAAAAATAACAATGCTCTTCTAAATGGTGGTCCTGTCAACTTCCTCCTCTTTAACCTTCTCTTTTCCAAGCTTACATACTCAGTGGCTCCCTCCATTAGCAGGAGGCCACCATTTTCAGTCCTCCCTCACCACTCTGTCTGGCAAACACACTCTACTGTTAATATCTCCATAAACCCAGAATTTAACACAATATTCATCTTCAACATCACCATGAAAACCAAAGTCACTAGAAAAAAAACCTGTAAAATGGCTGGAATGGTGGTGGGTGGGACTTACAGAGGAAGGAAAATAGGTGAAAGAAAAAGGAAATGGGACTCTGGGAGAGGCAAAAAGCATGCATCCACATCCAAGACCACAGAAGGGGGGAAAAATACATTCTGGTGTTAATTCAAGGAAAATAAAGTAATCCACAGTAAGTACTCAGTTATAAGAAAAATTCTGTCACTGATTCATCATGATGCCTTGGACAAAGAGCAGGCTTCAGTTTCACCTTTGGGCTTCAGTTTCACCTTCAGGATTGATAAATTTTGACTCCACCTCCCAGAAGCTATTGGGAGACTAAATGAGGCATCTGGAAGTCATGGGCAATAAATATATTATGCAAAATATCGGTGCCATTTTAGAGACGGGTCCAAGAATCACAGCAGGACTGGCCAGACTAGCCAGACTTGATTTGACACCAGAATAGAAAAGGAGGTTCTGAACTAAGCAAGATGGTCACAGAGGAGGAGGAGGTGGCAGACAGAAAGGAGGACTGGCTCCCAAACCTGCAATGGGATCTTCAACTATAATGGTGATATTCCTGGGGCCTCCTGTACGTAGACAGACAGGTGCAGAGGAGAGTCCAAAGAGAGGAAATGAGAACAGAGAGAGTGAGAAAAAGAGTGTCCTTTTATCTAGCGGAGGTAGGGACCTAGCTCCCAAGAGGGAACACTGGTGCTGAAGTACTCAGCTACTGAACCATAGTAGCTGACTCATACAAGAATCTACACACGACCCCCTCTCCCTCAGACCCTTTTGCTTAGGTTTTCTCTGCTCCCCTTTCCAATGCAGGTTACCATGGTTTCTGGAATCCACATGGATTCAAGAATGGGGGCAGGGAAGCATCCCACGCTCAAAGACCAGTGGCCTGGAGTACAGTAGACAGCAGGCCAGCAGCAGGAGATGTGAAGCGAGGCGCTAACCCTAATACTCTTCACATCTAAGAAAGCTTGTGGGAAGACAGTCTTTGATTTGGAATTTTTTTTTTCCTGAAGCGTTCCAATAAGCAGAACCGCATCTTGAGTAGAAAATGGAAAAAAAAGTTTGTCACTCAGAAGTTTTGGATGAGGGCCTCAGCTCTCACCTTTCTAGAAATTACAAAGAGAAATCAATGGCAGCTCCAGTTGCTAAAGGAAATCTTCCTCTTTTGCTTTTTTAAAATTTTCTATATTTTATTTTTATATTTTATTTCTGGGGTTTTCCTACCCAGAACTGGCTTTGAGCACAGAGATCCACCTTATACTTGCTGTTATGGAGACTCTCCTACAAATGAAACCCAACCAAAGCCTGCCAGACACTAACAACCCATGACAGAAGATGGCAGGGAGATGGCAAAAGCAGTGAGCCCCACCTCTCTCGAGCCAAGGCTGTGCTCTGCTTAGCAGCTGCTATTTGTGTGAGGGAGGGCCCAATGGCCAGGGCCCCTCAACTGATGGCCTTCCAACCTGAATTAGTGATGCAACGGCCAGCCCCACCCACTTGTTTCCTAGATCTCATCATCCCACACTCACTATATCCCTAGTTTTAATGAGGAAACCCAAATATCACTTAGCCTCTCTCGTACTAGTATGACACCTAACCAAACTTCTCAGGAATCACAGAAAGGGGAGGAATTTAATGGGATTATTTTTAAAGCTCATTAGTAATTCCCCTCTGCCAGAGAGAAACATTAAAAACTCAAACTGTAACAAGCCACACTATCCTCTGATGCTAAGGAACTGGTGAAAGAATTCAGGAAAACATTTACTAGTTAGCAACGTATAAAGGAACAAATATAAATATTCTCCGATTTCTTGGGTATTCATATAACATTATAAACTTCTCTCATTATAAGCAGGATACCCATCATGTCATCAGAAACATAAGTCACTAACTAGGGACTGGTGACTATCATTACCTGGGGCTCCTCTGGAGGCAATGTTGGTATCCGAATGGGAGCGAGTATGGCTCTTCTTTGTTCCACTGGTAACAGTGAACGTCTGCCCCTCTGAGAAGCTGGACCTGCGAAGGACGCCGGACAGCTGGCTCTGCCCACCTCCCTCCTGCTCGCCTAGGGAAGAAGCAGCAGAGTCTGGCTTCTGCGAGCTGCTGGAGGAGAACAAGTTGGAGCTGCTGCTCTCAGCATTGCTGCTGTGACTCTGACAGCTGGCGGTCCGGCCTCGGGGGTCCAGGTTGCCGATGGCTAAGTACTCGGGCCCCTCACTGGCATCACTTGGGGAATTATTCTGGCTGCTGACCCAGGATGCTTCTAGGGGGCTGGTCAGTGTGCTAGAGCTCATCTCATTTGGAGTTGAGGGGGAATCCCTGGCTAACGTAGAGGCTGGAAGCAGTGAGGCTTGGCTAGGTTGATCCTGTGCTGGTGAGACGTGCTCTCTGCTTTCCTGAGGTTTCCGGGGAGGGCCAGAGAGTGAAAAGGAAGTCGATCTTCTTTCTAGGATATAAAAGGGGAAGAAAAAGGTGAGCTGGAAATCTTTGGTACATATGAAAGGCTTCTCTACAACTAAGGACCTACCTCCCTATCATTACTGGGTGCCCAGTACCACCTCAGAAAAGGTTCGTCATGTGAGGTAAGCAAAACTTTTTTTTTTTTAATTTTATTTTTTATTTTTTAAAATTTACATCCAAATTAGTTAGCATATAGTGCAACAATGATTTCAGGAGTAGATTCCTTAGTGCCCGTTACCCATTTAGCCCATCCCCCCTCCCACAACCCCTCCAGTAACCCTCAGTTTCTTCTCCATATTTATGAGTCTCTTCTGTTAACAAAACTTATCTAGAAGGAAGTAAACCAGGTAAGGTAAGATAAGAGCATGCGCTCTTGATACAGTAGCTTCATTGTTTATTGGTGTTCATTCCTCATCTGTAAAATGGGCAATAATAACAACACCTACTGCATAGGACTATTTTGAGGATCAAATGAAATATATATAAATATAACAGAGCCTGGCACACAGTTGGTGCTCAGTAAGTGTTAGCTATTATTATTGAAATGTCTTCTTGGCAACGTGGATTAGAAATCCAGGGGAATCTAAAAACATCTCTTTCCTCTGTTACTTTAATGATTCCATTGAATTATCTTAGACTGGTCGCTATATAACTTTTTAAGATGTCCTTTATCAAGACATGAAATATGACCAACTGCACCAAGCCAAAGCTCTAGCTACACCTTTCCTGTTTGCACCCACAAAATCCTCTACTTGCTTCGGGGCTTGGCATACATGTCATGATTACCCTTCCTGCCCCCATACCTGAGCTGTGGCTGGGTACGGACTGGTGGAGGCTGGAGAAGGACCCGAAGTAGGAATGCTGAGCATAGCTGGTTGGAGGAGTGTACGTGGAACCAGGCAGAGCTGTCAGGCTCTGGCTCTTTGTTACCAGCAGCGGGCTCTCATGCTTTCTGGCAAACTACAAAAAAAAACCACATGTTGGAGTCCAGGACAGAGGCCCTCAGAGAAGGAGCACTCAGCACTATAGTAATGCTGGTGGAAGCTGACCTTTGGCCGCAGGCCTGAACTGCAGCCAGAGCCTGTAGATATGGCATACCACTCTATTGCTCTATTACAGCATACAATTTTGAAAACCTAGAAGTCCTGCCATACGCCACAGCTTCTGAAACTGGAGTCCTAGATGGGACACCCGGAGGGCTTTATCTTAGTAGCAGCATAACAAAATTCTTAAGACTATGCACATAGAGTCAGAAATCAGACATATCAGGGTTCATATCATATAAACTTTGAGCAAGTGACTTATCTACTCTGTCCCTCAGATGGTCTCCTTTATAAAATGAGATTAATGCCTACCTTATAGAGCTGTGAGAATTAAATGAGATGGTGCATGTATGGTGCCTGGCACCAAGCCTGGTACTGGTAACTAAGAATCAAAATTTAAAACCAAGAGGGCCACCTGGATAGCCTAGTCGGTTAAGCATCCAACTCTTGATTTCGTCTCCACTCATGATCTTGCAGTTCGTGGGTTCAAGCCCCTCATCAGGCTCTGTGCTGACAGTGTGGAGCCTGCTTGAGATTCTCTCTCTCTCCCTCTCTCTCTGCCTCTCCCCTGCTCACACTCTGATTCTTTCTCTCTCTCTCTCTCTCTCTCTCAAAAATAAACATTTAAAAAAGCTTTTTTAATAAAGCTTTTCTGTTAACAAAACTTATCTAGAAGGAACTAAACCAGCTTTTTTAATAAAGCTTTTTTAAATGTTTATTTTTGAGAGAGAAAGAGTGCATGTGAGCAGGGGAGGGGCAGAGAGAGAGGGAGACACAGAATCTGAAGCAGGCTCCAGGCTCTGAGTTGTCAGCACAGAGCCTGACATGGGGCTCGAACCCACAAACCGCGAGATCATGATCTGAGCCAAAGTCAGGTGCTTAACTGACTGAGCCACCCAGGCTCTCCAAACTTAAAAACTTTTTTAATGTTTATTTATCTTTGAGAAAAAGAGAGAGACAGAGCATGATTGGGGGAGGGGCAGAAAGAGCCGGAGACACAGAATCTGAAGCAGGGTCCAGGCTCCGAGCTATCAGCACACAGCCCAACAAAAGGCTCAAACCCTTCCAACCATGAGATCATGACCTGAGCTGAAGTCAGATGCTTAACTGACTAAGCCACCCAAGCGCCCCTCAAAATATATAAATAAACTTAAAAAAAAAATAAAGAAATTTAAAACTAAGAGAGATAAGGGATCCCTCCCAAAAAGAAGTAGGGCCTATGATTCCATTCTAACTGAGGCACTGATATTAGTGATAGGGCAAGTGAATCAAAGGGTTAACAATAAACAAAACTATCTTTATACTTCAAGGACAAAAATGATCCTGTGTAACACCAGGTCATACTAGTTCTGACACTATAAATCCTACTCCTGATTCAAAATCATCCTCTTCCCCTCAGCTTGTCAAGCCTACCCTTCAGGGAATGCTTACTCAGACTAAGGATTTTTTTTAAAGGGTTTAAAAAATAGACATCTCCCAGGGAGCCTGGGTGGCTCAGTTGGTTAAGTGTCTGACTTCAGCCAGAGTAGGTCATGATCTCATGGTTCATGAGTTCAAGCCCTGTGTTGGGTTCTGCACTGACAGCTCAGAGCCTGGAGCCTGCTTCAGATTCTGTGTCTCCCTCTCTCTCTGCCCCTCCCTTGTTTGTGCTCTGTCTCTCTCTCTGTCTCAAAAATAAATAAACATCAAAAAAAAAAAAAAGACACGTCCCTCCTTAAACAGACCTAAGCTTAGACTTTTTACTTCAATAAATACTTAACAGTACCTCCCCTTCTTCTTGAAGTATTTTTTTTTTCCTAATGAAAGACTTTTAGTCCACAACTGCCTAAGCAAAGAAGCAGTTTGCTACAGAGAGTTGTACCATGATGAGGTCCAGGGGCCCAGCACAGACAGTGATAACTCCTTGCCCCCTTACCATAGATGCATCAATTTGAGCCAGGAGGCGGGGGTTGTTCTGTTCCACTGCTTCCAGGCATTGGAGCATGGCCGTGACGTGGGCGTTGCTTAGCAGGAAAGCAGTATCTGGGGAGAGAAGAGCTACTGCTGTGATGGAGCCCAACAGGGAGAACTTTAGCTTCCCTGTACAGCCTGGGAGGGGCTCAGGGAAGGAAGGAGACAAAGGGTAAAAATGACCTGAGGAGAATCATACCACTACAAAGAGAAGGAGAATCAGCGACAAAGTACAGTAACTACTACACTACTACAAATAGGCTAAGTAACATGCTGTATAATAGAGAGGATACAACAAGAGGCTTCAAAGTCATAAAGTCCCAGATTTGAATCCTGGCTCTAGGTGACTTTGGCCAAGTCACCTAATCTCCTCGGGCACTGCTTCTCTGATTGGAAAACGGAGGTATTAATACCCAGGTCTTGGGGCTATTAGGAAGATCAGATGTATAAAAAGTATGTAACGGTGATTGGCACACAGGAAACTCTCCGTAAATGGGGGTTATTCTTATTGGTTTGTGTATATGGAGGTAGGGGAATACCTTAGCATAAAGTCTGATTGTGTTTTACGTAGGAGGTGAGAGAGAAGACTGGATGTGTGTCTCTGTTGAGAATCTCTATTGGCACCAAGTGAAAGTATGAGGCTCTGGGGTGAGAGTCAGTCTGTAAAGGAAGAGTAAAGTGGAAGAGATGAAGAAGTTTATGCAACAATCCTGGCTAAGTGACCTCCACCTACCTGTGTAGAATTTTCTGATATATTGTCTATCCCCAAGCAGAGGTCGGAGCTGGGCTGAGAGACAGTGGCACTGCAAGCTATGCTGCAGCCACAACTTTGCAACAGCATGCTCACTCACACCTTCGGTGCTGCTCTGGCCATTCTCGTGCAAGCTGATGAACTGGAAGGCAAAGAGGCGTGAGTCAAAACATGCATCCTGGTAAAGACAGCAAGATTGAGGCCTAATGACCTGAGAACCAAATTGAGAAAGGGAAGAGGAGGCAATCAGAGATATTTTTCCTCCAGCTAGTATTTAGAGGTTACTGAAGGAGGAGCGGGAATGAAGGGATTAGTGGTTCCACTGCTGATTGGGCCACTGCAGAGGGACTAAGCAGTTAAGACCTGATATGCAGCTCCAGGAGAGGACAAAGCTGCTACATCTGTCTCTTTATGTTCTAACTCCAAAGAGACATGATCCTGTGGTACTCTGAGGAGGGATAAACTTGACCTCTTGGCTTCTTTCACAGAGTCCTCCATTTTAGGTGGCCTCTAGAAAATAATGCACAAAAACCTGGGGAAAGGATCTGGGAAGACACCACCTAAGATTCTCCACCAAAGAGAAGCCATCTGAGTGTCTCTTTCTGGCTGTAGTCACAGCATTCTCTATTTGGAACCTCCTTCTACTTGACTATTTCTAAAAGCAAGGTCTGGGGTGCCTGGATGGCTCAGCCAGTTAAATGTCTGACTTTGGCTCAGGTCGTGATCTCACAGTTTGTGAGTTTGAGCCCTGCATCACACTCTGTGCTGACAGCTCAAAGCCTGGAGCCTGCTTCAGATTCTGTCTCCCTCTCTCTCTGCCCCTCCCCCGCTCATGCTCTCTCTTTTCTCTCTCAAAAATAAATACAAACATTAAAAAAATAATAATAATAAATAAACAAAAGCAAGGACTCATAGCCCAGGTTCAGTGCAAAACATGTATGGATGGCAATTTCAGGCAGCTTCCAAGAAGAAATGACTATGGCAATATATTTTAGAAAAGGAAGTTAGCTGGGGTGAGAGGGAGTGGTGGTAAGAAAAATAAAGTGAGAAGGACAAAGAAAATCCACATAAGAAAAACCACTGGGCTCTGGCCTTTTCTTCACAAAAAGGGCCAGTCTGACATCTTGTGATTTGGTTCCCTGATCATTTAAAAACAAATTACTTCTCCTGACATCATCTCAGTGATGAACCTCCAGTAGGTGGGATATACATGAAATAAGACTGCCAGCTATTAACAGATACTGAAGACGAGTAATGGATATTTCAGGGTTCATTACGCTTTTCTCATTAATTTTGTATGTATTTGAGATTTTCCATACTGAAGAGTTAAATAAATAGATATGTACATTTGGCAGTGACTGATCTGGAGCTAGCTGTGTAACTCTGGCCAAGTCACTAACCTCCATGAGCTGTTTCCCTACTTGGAAATGAAGGGTACTCTGTTGAGCTAAGAGGTCAGGAGAGTAAAGTCCTACAATGGTAGCTAAAGCTGTTGTTCAGGAACACGTTCAGCTCTATTTGACACTGGCCTCCAGAAATCTCCATTTCTTTCCAACTGATGGCTCCTCTTCTCCTCACATAGTTATCAGCATCTCAGTCCTGCTTCCCCAACTACTTCAGGGAATCTCTTGCCATTTTCCTAGGATTTTGAACAGCTTCATTCTCGTCCTAATATGCAGATCTTTTGAAGATAACAAAACTTTTTATCTCTTCCCCAGAGTACAGAAAAAGGCCTGGAGCAATGTATTTGTAAGGTTTATTATTTTTTTTAAGTAAACAATCCTCCCCCGAGCCCTCCAGGTTAGTCTTACAGGCATAGTTTCCTTTCCTCGGTTAATAGGAAACTTAACACACGCCATCTTTCTACCCTAGGAGACTCTCCAGACAGAGCATCAAACAACAGGGCCCTGTGGTTACTTTTCACTTCTTACCTTCTCCACGTGAAGGGCTGAGTGCGGACTGAGCCATCGGATGTCCTTCACAAATTGCCAGTAGTCAGTCTGGCGGCAACACACCTATGGGAACATACAAGGTGAAGAAATCTACCATTTTAGACCAATTCAGAGAGGGCGAGGGGGAGAGCATAAGCTTCCCTTACCTCAACAAAGGTTCTTAGCAACAATCAAAAGGATATATACTCATGTTCACCCTTTTTAAGGATAATTGTTAAAAACTGTTTTAACTGTTCTTTTGAACTGGGAATGCATGCATATGATAGAGAAGGTTATACAATGAAAATAATCTGATCTCTCCCTCGTCTCTCCACCACTGAAGCCCTCGAAGGTAAATCTTTTTTTTTTTTTTTTTTTTAGAAAGAGCTGTTAATCACTTTTTATTCAGGAGAATCCATAAATCAAAATCTATGATCATATACATCTGTGGATACTACTAACACTTCGAAGGTAAATCTTAAAATTGGTGAAGAGTTATTCGTTAAAAGTCAGAGACAGATGTCTTTAGTTCCTACTGCAAAATCAGGTAAGGAAAGACCTGCTTTTCCCATGCTTCCAAGGTCAGGGAGTCAAAGAAATGAGCAATTCTAGATAAAATAGTCTCACACTGGAGGAGGTCTGAACACGATAGCAAAATGTTTACACTAAGAAAATCTAATTCTTATTTTTGGGGAATCCTTTCTGAGATGACTGGGCACAGGTTAAAACTGAAATCTAAATAATTTAGAGATACAGAACTAGTACAAGCATTAAGAGACAGACCAACCAATGGAACAAAATAAACAGCCTAGCAAGAGTCTTTAAATCAGATCTTAATATGTGACTCAAGAATCATCTCAGGGCGCCTGGGTGGCTCAGTCGGTTGAGCTTCCTTCTGACTTCGGCTCAGGTCATGATCTCATGGTCCGTGAGTTCGAGCCCCGCATCGGGCTCTGTGCTAACACCTCAGAGCCTGCAGCCTGCTTTGGATTCTGTGTCTCCCTCTCTCTCTGACCCTCCCCCATTCATGCTCTGTTTCTCTCTGTCTCAAAAATAAATAAACATTAAAAAAAAAAAAAAAGAATCATCTCAAATGTCAGTGGCTTTCTCACCTAGACTGGGAAGGTAAAAGCGAGAATTAGAAGTGTCAGGTGTCAGATGTACAGACTTTTTTGCCAACTAGAATCATGAAGACCTTTAATATTTTGGTAGCAGTGTGGCAGTGTTTCCGATCTCTGCTCTGTGGCTTAGTGGACACTGAGTGGCCAGGGTGGTCAATAGTGGAATATCAAATCCAGCACATTTCCTGGTTATGTCATATCTATGTGAATAGCATCTAAACTTGGTTTCCTTTTTTTTAGGCAAAACTCTAGGCTAACTCAGAAGTAAAATTGGGGACAACACTACAGATCTCGTGGACATTACAAAGGAATACTATAAACAACTCTATGCTCAGTGGCATGATAACCTAGATGAAATGGATCAATTCCTTGAAAGACATGATCTGCCAAATCTCACCAAGAAGAACTAGATAATTTGAGTAGGCCTATATCTACTAAAAAAAAATGGAATCACCAATTAATAATCTTCCAAAACCAGAAGCACCAGGCCTAGATGGGTTCACTGGTGAATTCTACTAAACATTTAATTATACCAATTCCTTATAATGCCTATAAGAAGATGGGAGCAGAAGAAAATACTTCCCCAAATCATTCTATAAGGCCAGAATTACCCTAATTTTCCAAAACCAGAAAAAAAAAAAAATCACAAGAAAACTGTGGACCAATACCTCCCATGAACACAGTTGCAAAAGTCCTCAACAAAACATTAGCAAATCAAATCCAACACTGTATAGAAAGAATTATATACTATAACAAAGTAAGATTTATCCCAGGTATGCAAGGCTGGTTTAACATTCCAAAATCAAGACTGGAATCCATCACATCAACAGCCAAATAAGAAAAATCACATGATCACATCAATAGATGCAGAAAAAGCATTTGACAAAGTCCAACACTCATTCATAATAAAAACTCTCAGTAAACTAGGAATAGAAGGTAACTTCCTCAAATTGATAAAAGAATATCTACAAAAACCTACAGGTATCATCATACTTAATGGTGAGAAGCTCATAGCTTTCCCACTAAGATCAGAAACAAAGCAAGGATGTCCCCTCTCGCCACTACTTTTGACATCTTATTAAAGTCCTAGCTAGTGCACTAAGAAAAAAACAAAAAAGGAAATAAAAAGTATACATATTTGGAAGGAAGAAATAAAACTGTTTTTGTTCAAGATAACATGATCATCTAAGTAGAAAATTCTAAAGAATTAACCAAAAAAGTTCCTAGAACTAGTAGGTAATTATAGCAAGGTCACAGGATGCAAGGCTAATATCAAAAGTCAACCACTTTCCTATACATCAGCAATGAAAAGTGGAATTTGAAATTAAAAACATATTAGCATTTACTCTAGCACTCCCCAAAATGAAATATGTACAAGATCTATACAAGGAAAACCTCAAAACACCGATGAAAAACAGCAAAGAACTAAGTAAATACAGAGATAATCCATGTTAATGGATATTAAGACTCAATACTGTCAAATGTCAGTTCTTTCCAACTAGAGCTATAGATTCAATGCAATCCAATCAAAATTCCAGCAAGTCATTTTGTGGATACCAACAGACTGATTCTAAAGTTTATATGGAGGGGGCACCTGGGTGGCTCAGCTGGTTAAGCCTCCAACTCCGGATTTCAGCTCTGGCTGTGATCTCACGAACCATGAGATCAAGCCCCATTTGGGCTTTGCGACGACAATGAGGAGCCTGTTTGGGATTCTCTCTGTCTCCCTCTCTCTCTGCCTCTCCCCCACTTGTGCTCTCTCTTTTTCACTCTCAAAATAAACACATAAGCATTAAAAAATAATAATAATAAAGTTTATATGGAGAAGCAGAAGGCCCAGAATAGCTAAAACAGTTTTGAAAGACAAGAGCAAAGTTTTTCTTCAAAAATGACTGACACTATCTGACTTCAAGACTTACAATAAAGGCACAGTAATTAAGGTAGTGGAGTATTGGCAAAAAAAAAAAAAAAAAAAAAGACAAATAGATCAGTGAAACAGAATAGGAGCTCAGAGACAGATGCACATAGATAGAATAAAGTAATCTTTGACGAGGGAGCAAAGCAATACAATAGAGCAATGACAGTCTTTTCAACTTGGTGCTAAAACACTGGACATTCACATGAAAAAAAAATGAATCTAGATACAGACCTCACACCTGTCACAAAACTTAAGTTAAAATGAATCATAGATATAAATGTAAAATGCAAAACTGTAAGTTTCCTAGAAGGTAACACAGGAGAAAACCTAGATGTCGCTGGGTATGGTGATGACTTTTTGATACAAAACCAAAAGTATGATCCATGAAACAAAGAACTGATAAGCTGGATTTCACTAAAATTAAAAACTTCTGCTCTATGACCAACAATGTCAAGAGAATGAGAAGAGAGACGACAAACTGGGAGAAAATATTTGCAATGGCCCATCTGATAAAGAAATGTTATCCAAAATATATGAAGAATTCTTAAGACACAACAATAAGAAAACAATCTGGGGCAACTGGGTGGCTCAGTCAGTTAAGTGTTTGACTTCGGCCTAGGTCATGATCTCAGTGTTCCCAAGTTTGAGTTCTGCATTGGGCTCTGTGCTGACAGCTCAGAGCCTGGAGCCTGTTTCAGATTCTCTCTCTTTCTCCCCCCTCCCCCACTTGCACTCTGTCTCTCTCAAAAATAAACATATAAGAAAGAAAAAAGAAAAAAATTAAACAATCTGATTTTAAAAATGGGCCAAAGGCTTTAACAGACACCTCACCAAAGAAGATATACAGAGGACAAATAAGCACATGAAAAGACATACCACATTATATGTCATTAGGGAGATGTAAATTAAAACAACACTATACCACTATACACCTATATTAGAACAGCCCAAATCCAGAACAATGCCAACATTAAATGCTAGTGAGGATATGGAACAAAAGGAACTCTCGTTTATTGCTGGTGACAACGCAAAATGGTACAGCTACTTTGGAAGATAGTTTGATAGTTTCTTACAAACCTAAACATACTCTTACCATATGATCCAGCAATCATACTACTTGGTATTTACCCAGAGGAGCTGAAAATTTATGCCCAAACAAAAACTTCAATAAAAACTTGATGTCAAATTACATAGAGGCAAGACAACTTTCAAAGTTAAAGAGAAAAAAACCCCTAAAAATGTAGAAAGTTTTATACTCATATTATAGGATCTTTAAATTGCTAGTCTAGCAGAAAGAAATTAAAACTGGAAGCCCTGTTTCATGTATTATGAGTGCAATTTATTCAGGAAAGATGATATGAAATTCCATCAGTGGATCCATGCTCCCAGAAAAGGTTTCGATCCTATATCCAAGGACTGTTGAATAAATATAAATTTAGATGTTATAATATAACATAACATAACATAACATAACATAACATAACATAACATAACATAAAATGTTTGAGTGACTCTTCAATTGCCCTCACTTAATCAATCATCTAATGATCCAGATCACATTGTGTAAGAAGGCTTTTCCTGTCCTTATCCAAAAATTGATGTAGTGGTTAAGGGGTAAATAAAATGACAAAAGATGAGCACTGGGTGTTGTATGTAAGTGATGAACCACGGGAATCTACCCCAAAAACCAAGAGCACACTTTACACACTGTATGTTAGCCAATTTGACAATAAATTATATTTAAAAAATAATAATAATAAATAAAATTACAAATATTTGAATATTGGGGGGAAGATCAACAACCAACAAAACATACTGTACAAGTGATGGACAATTCCTATCATAATGAAAAGCTACAATAATTAAAATTGAGTGGTGATGGTAGACAAATAGAACAACAGACAATAATAAATAATCAGAAATAGATCTGTGTGCCAAGAGGATTAAGTATATTCAAAATAAATTACAGATGAAATGGTTTAAATGTAAAAAATTAAGCCATTAACAGAAGAAACCATCGAGAAACATTTTTAATAATGGTACAGTGGGAAGCCCTTTCAGAGCATCATACAGAGCCCAGAAGCCCTGAGAGAAATGATTAATCTGACTTACTAAAAATCAGATATTTCTGTATAGTAAAAAGCCACCATATGAAATGGCAAAAGACAAACTAGGAAAAAAATATTTGTAACTCACATTACAGACAAAGGATTAATTCCATTAATGAATAAGGAACTCCTACAAATCCATAGGAAAAGAATCTAAGGAAAACGGGGCGGGGAGGGAGGGAATAGGAAAGAGTTCACGGAACAATAATGGTTCTCATAAACATTTTTCTTAATAAGAGGAATATAACTTTTTACCTATCATACTGGTGATAGTTTACAGTTTAATAACACCCTATATTGGCATGGGTATGGAGAAATAAATACTCTTCTACATTGTTGGTGACATAACTTCCTGGAAAACAATTTAGCAATACCTATCAAAATTGAAATGTACATACCCTTTGGCCTAAAAATTCTACTTCTAGGAATATCCTACGGTAAAGGGCAAAATGACCTATACACAAGGTTATTTGCTGTAGCACTGTTACTAACTGCAAATGATTGGAAGTAATCTAAAAGTCCATTACCAGGGGACTGGTTAAATAAATTATGGTACATACACACAATAGAATATTATAAAATGACAGCTGTAAAAAAGAAAAAGCACTTTATATAATGACTTGGAATGAATTACAAGACCTATCAAGGAAAAACCAAGATGCAGAATAGTAATTATAGCATGATTTTATTTGTGTGAAAAATCAGGAGGTGTAGCAAAGAAAATTATTCATATTTTCTCTTATAAACATAAAAATTCTTTAGAAATAAACTGGTAAACAGAAGTTACCTAAAAGATTGAAAGGAAAGAAGATGTTTCACTGAATACAGTTTTATGCTTGTGTTTTTAAGCATATAAATGTATTGTTTATTTTAAAAATTAAATATTTTAAAGCAAGTTACAGAATGACATATATAGTACGATCTTAATATTTTAAAAAGCACACAAATGCATAGAAAAAAATAAGAAGATCTATCAAAATGTTAAAGAGTGATTGTTATTAGTTGGTATTGAGGGTGATGTTTACTTTCTCCAAATTCTTTTTTGGTATTTTCCAAATTTTCAACAAATTAAAAACATGTATTACTTATATATTCAGAAAAGAAAAATACACAGAAGTCTTTTCTGTTATTATTGTTATTTTTTAAGTTGGGCTGCCTATATTGCCAAGAAAAGGTTTCTTCTTGGTGGTGGAAAAGAGGGGGATCTTTTTACTTCTCCTATTCAGCTGAGGAATCTTAGAGACTGAGTGTCTCCACATTTCTAAGCAGTAGAAAAGAAATGATCAAATGTCTTGCCTTATGGAAAAACTAAAAGGTAGCCCAGATGCAGGCTGTCAGGGAAAATGAGATACCTCTAAGAATATGGTCATGATATCATAGCTTTCCAAAGGCCTTGAGTGATTTAAAAAAATAAAGTTCACATTCCATAACACATCCTTTAAAAGCACAGAATAGATATGACCAGCATGAATCACTGTATCCCTTCCCCCCTCTCCAAGGGCACAACACCCAGAATAGCTTCCTGATGACGCAGCAGCCAGAAGCCTTTGAAAGCCTTAATCTTTAGGGAGGAAATGAAAGGGAAAAATAAGTCCTTGACACAGACATTAATTGTTAGGTCTTCACAAGGCAGAACAAAGCAGCAGTGAAATTGGTATTGATCTTTTGGTTTTGAGTCTTTCCATTAGAGCCTATGGTTGAAAAGTGTGTGTATGACGGATTTGCCTGGTTTGCTTTCACTAATTAACACTACTGCTATTTTGCAGATGACCATATACTTTAATATTTTTCATTTCGATGACCATATGCTCTCACAGATATCACTTATTAATAACTGTAACAAGATATGTTATTATTGGTTTGCATTTACCAAGCATCCTTCATTTGGAATTCCATTGACTTTACTATTTCATGAAATCGTTTTCTAAGAAAAAAGACATTTTCTTTTTCTGGCACAGATGGTAAAACCGTCTTGTAATATGTAAAGTGATTACTCTAGGTGACAATGTAAAATTAGTAATAGAACCAAGGAGAGAACCTTTTTGCTATCAAGATGCAAGTACTTAACCACTCACCAAGTGCCACTGATCTAGTAGTTACTTTGGTCATCAGCCTGGGAAACTTGTATTGAGTTTTTGTAAAACATGTGGCATGATTCCCAAGTTTCTGGCTTGAGAGACCTGAGTGGTTAGCAATGCCACAAATCAGTGTTAAAAATAGGAGAAAGGGCAATCTCATGAGGAAAATAAGTTTGTTTTGGGTCATGCTGTGCTTAGCCTACAGGACAAAGAGCCAGATGATAATGTGTAGCAGACACCTTGTCTTATGGATCTGGAGTTCAGGAGAGGTGTCTGAGCTAGGGGTCTTTAGTACAAAGGTGATAGTTAACACAATGCAAGTGGATGAAGCTGTTTCAGGTAAATGTACAGAGTAAAAAGAGATAAGGACATAGGACAGAATCCCATTAAAAACTAAAACCCAAAAAGAAGAGATTCCAGGGAAAGAAACTAAGAAGGAACGGTCACAGGGGTAGCAGAAGGACTCCACGACATTAGAAGATAATAATGCTATACAAGTCATGGTGTGATGATGGTCAACAAAAAAGAACATAAGACAGTGTTCAAAAGGGAAGAAATGTTCATGGATCTGGTAACATGAACATCATTTTACTTAAACTTCAGTAGCAAGATCACCAGTTGTACGGGCAAAAGCCAGATTGCAGTGGGTTATTTGTTTTATAAATTCCAGTCTTCATAACTATTTTTTATAGGACTACATGTAACTTGAAACTTAGGAAATAATTAATAAATGTTTCTTTAATTTTGTATGTGCCACAAAATGCACTAGGTAAATTTGTATGCTATTTCATTTAATCTTTCCATCAAACATTATGATATAAATAACATTATTCTCATTTTTATAGATGAGAAAAGCAAGCCTCAAAAAAATTATTACCTAACAGTTAAGATCAACTGTCAGCTTACGTTTTTTAAAGCTTTTCGTGTATATTATCTCATTTAATTCTCACAATAATTCAATGAGGTAGGTATCAGTGTTACCTCATTTTACAAGTGAGGAAACAGAGGCACAAAGAAATAACTTACCCAATACCACATAGTTCGGAAGCTGAGATTAAAATATGAACAGTCTGACTCAAGAGTCTATAATTGTAACTACTATGTTATTTTTTCCCCAAGGACCTGAGAAATGAGTCTAGATTTCAATCCAGGTTCTATCTGATTCCAAAGACTTTTGTCAGGTTACCATACAATGTTGCCTCCAAATGTCTACAATGGTGTTTAAATAACAATAACCATTAAGAAACACTTTGAGAGAGCCTCACTTTCAGAACTTACTCTGAATAAAGAAAATCTAACCTAAGCCAACTTCTCCACTGAATTCTGAAAATGTCAAACAGGAACATTAGTTTGAAGATACCGTTCAGAGATAATACACATATATTTTTAGAAGGAAGGGTAGCATATTAAATCCTATCAACTATAAATACCTTAACACCAATTAGTTGGTTAGCTTTTTTTCAATGTGACTGCTTGAGAATAAATTCTGATTAGAAAAGAGAAAGACAAGCTTAGCTCTAGGGAAAGAGTTCCAGGGAAGAATACTAGACTCTGATATGGGATATGCAGGAGTTGTTTAGGGATACAACCCTATGCACATATTTGTGAGGTCTGATTTAAAAAAATTTTTTTTAATTTTATTTATATTTTTGAGAGAGACAGAAAGACAGCATGAGCTGGAGAGGAGCAGAAAGAGGGGAGCCACAGAATCTGAAGCAGGCTCCAGGCTCCAAGCTGTCAGCACAGAGTCCGATGCGGGGCTCATACCCACAAACCGTGAGATCATGACCTGAAGTCAGACACTTAACCAACTGAGCCACCAAGGCACCCCTGTGATGTCTGATTTTTTAAGTGGGAGGATACTAGAGTCAATGACTCACTTGACAATTTTATTCAGATCCAAACCTTATTTAAAACACTGAAAATGAAGTAAATGCAAAAGATAAAGCAAAAAACATTACATATTATTATATTCTACTCTTTATTAATACTCAAAGTTTATTAGTGTTTGAGGATATTACAGAAAAGAAACTCAACATCAATAAAGTTTATATAAAAAAATTAAGCTATAACTAAAAATACCATTCATAAGAATCAACCAGTTATCTATAAATGATGCTCAGAGGATATTCTAAAAAAGACAATATTCTGTAATTGATGGGTCCTAGGGTGCTCCTAAGAGAAAAATCCTAGGGATTCATCATCATTGTCCTTATCCTCTTCCTTCTCATCATCATACCACAGTCCCACCTTCAAGGGCTCACAGACTAGTAGCCTTCATCTTCTCCCTGTCAACAACTTAATGCAACTGTTTCTTTTCAGCAAATGATGCAGCCAACCTGGCAAAAAAGAAGAGGTCTACACACCTGGTCGTGGATAAGCCCATGATAGAGGATGCTCTGCATGTCCCTACAAAGCCGCTCCAGGCCACCATACTTGGACCAGACGTTGGGGCTGTTGGCTGACACCAAACCCTCCACAGTAGTCTTCAAATTACCCAGCAACTGCCAGTGCTCCCTCCTGCAAGGGCATCAATTATACCAAAGGTTAGTTAACTCTGTTGTATCTGATCCTAAACATGTCAAAGAAAGTCTAAGCCAAGAGGCCTCCAGCCCAAATCCTAATATTTTTTCCTCTATTAATTTTTACTTGGGCCGAAGACCCAAATCAGAGAGGACTTAAGTTGTAAAGAACACTAAGATTAAAAAAACAAAAACAAAAACCCTCACTCTTAATGAGGCATGTTATGTTTTGTAAGGTGATCTTCATTTTTTATCTCATTCAATTCTCACATAAGTAGCCTATAACCCTCTGTTTCTAAGACTGAGACCCATCAAGATCCATTTCTGGAAATGACAGGACATAAGCAGTGTATAAAGAGATGAGGGGATGTGATCAAAACCAGAAATCTTTTTTAGAACAAAAAAGTCAAAAAAGACTTTTTATTCACTATATTTCCATGCACTAAGTACACATATGTATACACAAATATTATGATTAAGAATGTAAATTGTCCATGATTTCTGCCTCCCACCCCCCCATAGTTTTTTAAGCTAAAATCAAGACAAAAAGGTTCTTTTTGCACTGAGCCACTTTGAGACATGCCCCCAAATCAGTCAACTTTTGGCTTATTCTTCTGGACCATCTGAAGTACTGAGGAGGAAAAGTTTGAAAATTGCTGCCCTAAATGGTCTTCAAGGTTCCTATGAAATCCCCAGCATTTTCTCAACAGTTTCCACCCCAATAAAAACTCAAAACCAACTTCAATTGAATGAAAAAAGTTGGATGCACTGAATCAAAGTGGATAAAGAAAACATGAAGAGATGAAATGCCAAACTCCTCCTCTTAGGCCCCCAAGTATCATACTGCACACTTTACCTTGCCCTTCCATTTCTTATTAGAATACTACTCTTTATACTTGTCAAGAACAGTCATGAGAATAATATTTTTTTTTCAGGGAATTTTCACCATAACTATTTCACATCGTTTAAATGCCTATAGGGGCAGAAGGGTCCTGAATTGGAATCCTTACTAATTCTATCAGTACTGAAAACTAACTTCTTCAACGTTTTTTTTTATTTTTTTATTTATTTTTTATTTATTTATTTATTTTTTTTATTTTTTTTTATTTTTGGGACAGAGAGAGACAGAGCATGAACGGGGGAGGGGCAGAGAGAGAGGGAGACACAGAATCGGAAACAGGCTCCAGGCTCCGAGCCATCAGCCCAGAGCCTGACGCGGGGCTCGAACTCACGGACCGCGAGATCGTGACCTGGCTGAAGTCGGACGCTTAACCGACTGCGCCACCCAGGCGCCCCTGAAAACTAACTTCTTATGTGCATTTTCTGAGTCATTTTTAAAAGTGGATGAGTAAAGACAAATAAAATATAATGAATGAAGCTAGATCCAGTATAAGAGTGTCATCTAAAAAGAGAAAGCTAGATGAATCTCAACTTGGTCTTCTGCTCTCAAGGCCTTAAGACCAAGAATTTATTCAAACTGGGAGACATCAGGCTTTCTTAACCTTACACCATTTAAACATTTGAGTCACCAAACTCATTTGTTCCATTTCTTTCTTCCCCAATTTTATTGAGGTATAATTGACATATAACATTATATTAGCTTGGAGTGTATAACATAATGATTTGATATATGTATAAACTACAAAATGATTACCACATTAAGCTTAGTTAATATTCATCACATCACATAGTTACAATTTTTTTTCTTGAGATGAGAACATTTAGATCTACTCTCTTAGCAACTTTCAAATATACTATAAGTCTTGTTAACTGTAGTCATCCATGCTGTCATTATATCCCCAGAATTTATTTATCTGATTACTGGAAGTATACCCATTTCCCTCATCCCCCATCTCTAGCAACCACCAATCAATCTGCTCTCTATTTCTAGGAGTTTGGCTTTTTTTTAGAATCCACATATAAGTGAGATTATACAATATTTCTCTGTCTGACTTATTTCACTTAACATAATGCTCTCAAGGTCCATCCATGTTGTCATAAATGGCAGGATTTCCCTTTTTAGGGCTAATATTCCTGCGCGCGTGTGTGTGTGTGCGTGTGTGTGTGTGCGCGCATGTGTGAATCACATTTTCTCTATCTGTTCATCTATCAGTGGATACTAAGGTTGTTTCCATGCCTTGGCTATTATAAATAATGCTGCAATGAACACGGGGGTACAGATATCTCTTCAGCATCCTGTTTTTGTTTCCTTTGGATATATACCCAGAAGAAAAACTGCCAGATCACATAGTATTTCTATTTTTAATTTTTGAGGAATCTCCATACTGTTTTCTACCGTGGCCACACCACTATATTCCCACCAACAGTCCACAAGGATTCCTTTTTCTCTACCTTCTCACTAATAACATTTGTTTTCTCTCATCTTTTTGATGACAGTCCTTCTAACAGCTGTGAGGTCCTATCTCACTGCAGTTTTAATTTGCATTTCACTGATAATTAGTGACACTGAGCACCTCTTCATGGGCCTGTTGGCCATTGTCCTGTTTTATTTCCATGCCAGTCCTGAGAGAGATCTCAAGATAACTAAGATGTACAGAGGACTTAAATGGTCATTAAAATGCCATACTGTGAGAAACTGCCATCACAGAGGCCAACTGACTGCCAACTTTTGCTTCAGTGACTCTTCATCTTCTATGCTTCCTTAGGGTTAATCTGGCCTGTTCAGACTGACACAGTTTTCACACTGCAACAGGTTACAATTAAATCTTGCAGGCCTGAGAGCAGTTTGCTTCCTCAAGTAATTTTACATATCTATGTTCTGATTTATTCTCCATCTTACAAGTATAACTGTCAAGGAAAATCATGATAAATTCTGAAAGCAGACACCAAGTACCCTATCACCCTGAGGCTTTGATTCCAAAATCATGAGCACTGAAATCCTAGAAACCTGAGCATTTAGATCTACTACCAACTTCTACTAAACAAAGCTAAAGACCTTTCCTTCCTCACAATGTAGCATCCCTAAGATACCAAAGCTACAGAAGAGTGTGGCTCTTATTCTAAATTATACCAAACCATTTATATTTGGTATAAGCTCATGCACAAGAAAAGTAAACCTTAAAAAAATTTTATTTACACAGCTAGCCTATTTATTGTCTTTACCTTTTTAGAATCCTTTACCCTAATAATGCAGTTATCACTTCCAGAGAATTGAAATGCTATATTCAAATAGAGCCCACACACAGTAGTTGCATTAATCTATTCATACCTGAATCTTACATGCAAGTGAACAGATCATCATGAAAAATCAAATATGCCTCTGTATTCTTTAACCACATTTTCAGTAAGTAAGGTCAATCTTTCTTGGGTTAAACCTGTTCAGTAATAATTATTTGAATGATATCACCTTGAATTCAGATGTAACCTTTATCTGGGCAAAAGCAAGGCCTTTGATGTATATTAGATTCAAAGTAGCCCTTTGCAGAGCCACTTCTCCAAGTACACAGAGTGCTCTCCCTTAATCACCATAAATTAAAAGCAAGTCTTTCTAAGCATCTCACCCTGTGCCAAGGAAGCACCGGGCCTAAGTGGCAAGGGACAGTATAATCCATTGCTACCTGAATCCTTTTCATCAACAGTTAAGCCAACCTCAGGATAAAGTCCTACCTATTTTCCTTTGGGGTGATTTTGACTTGATTCCTCCTTGAAAGAGGAACAGAAATTGCTTAAGCAACTCAAATAGGATATTCAAGGAAAAAGTTTTCCTAAATGCCAGCTCAGTCTTAAGCTTGCCAAGTCACAATTAGAAGCGACACTCAAGGGGCCAGGATTACCTTGATACCAAAATAAGACAAAGACACTACCAAAAAAAAAAAAAAAAAAAAAGGAGAAGACCAATATCTCTGATGAACATAGATGCAAAAATCCTCAACAAAATATTAACAAACCAAATCCAACAATGTATTTAAAAAATCATTCAGCACAATCAAGTGGGATTTACTGTTGGGATACAAGGGTGGTTCAATATTCACAAATCAACCAATGTGATATATCACATTAACAAGAGAAAGGATAAACAATGACATAATCATTTCAACAGATGCAGGAAAAGCATTTGACAAAATACAACATCTATTCATGATAAAAACCCTCAACAAAGCAGGTTTAGAGGGGACATACCTCAACATAATAAATGCCACATATGAAAAACCCACAATGAACATCATACTCAGTGGTAAAAAACAGAGCTTTTCCCCTAAGATCAGGAACAAGACAAGGATGTGTACTCTCACCACTTTTTTATTCAACATAGGTCTGGAACTCCTAGCCACAGCAATCAGACAAGAAAAGGAAATAAAAGGCATCCAAATTGGTAAAAAAAGGAGTAAAATTTTCCCTATTTGCAGATGACATGATACTATATACAGAAAACCCAAAAGATTCCACCAAAAAAACTACTGGAAGTGATCAGTGAATTCAGGAAGATTGCAGGATACAAAATTAATGTGGAGAAATTTGTTGCATTTCTACACACTGATAATGAAGTAGCAGAAAATTCAGAAAATCCTATTTACAAATGCACCAAAAATAATAAAATACCTAGAAATAAACTTAACCAAGTAGGTGAAAAACCTGTATTTTGAAAACTATAAAACACTGATGAAAGAAATTGAAGAGAAAACAAATGGAAAGATATACTACGCTCATGGATTAGAAGAATTAATATTGTTAAAATGTCCATACTACCCAAAGAAATCTACAAATTTAATGCAATCGCTAGCAAAATACCAACAGCATTCTTCACAGAACTAGAACAAATAATCCTAAAATTTGTAGGGAACCCCAAAAGACCCCAAATAGACAAAGCAATCTTGAAAAAGAACAAAACTGGAAGTATTCAATCTCAGATTTCAAGATATTACTACAAAGCTGTAGTAATCAAAACAGTATGGTACTGGCACAGAAAAAGACACATAGATCAACAAAATAGAATGGAGAACCCAGAAATAAACCCACCATCATACAGTCAATTAATCTATGACAAAGCAAGAATATGCAATGGGAAAAAGATAGTCTCTTCAAAAAATGGTGTTGGGAAAACTGGACAGCTACATGCAAAAGAATGAAACCAAATCACTTCACATATACACAAAATAAACTCAAAATGGATTAAGGACTTGGGGCACCTGGGTAGCTCAGTCGGTTAGGTGTCTGACTCTTGGTTTCATCCCGGGTCATAATCTTACGGTTTGTAAGTTTGAGCCCTGCACTGAGCTCTACGCTGCTGTTGTACAGCCTGCTTGGGATTCTCTCCTCCTCTCTCTGCCCCTCCCTCGCTTGTGCTCATGTTCTCTCACTCTCTCTTTCTCTCTCTCTCTCAAAATAAATAAATAAAACTTTTTAAAAAATGGACTAAGGACCTAAATGGGAGACCTGAAACCATGAAAAGCCTAGAAGAGAGGACAGGCAGTAATTTCTCTGACATCAGCCATAGCAATATTGTTCTAGATATGTCTCCTGAGGCAAGGGAAACAAAAGCAAAAATAAACTATTGGTACTACATCAAAATAAAAAGCTTCTACTTTACCAAAACAACAACAACAACAACAACAACAACAACAATCAAACAAACCAAGAGGTGCCTGGGTGGCTCAGCTGGTTAAGCATCCAACTCTTGATCTCAGGCTCATGAGTTCAATCCCCATGTTGGGCTCCATGGTGGGCATGAAGCCTACTTAAAAATAAATAAATAGGGGTGCCTGGGTGGCTCAGTGGATTGGGTGGCTGACGTCGGCTCAGGTCGTAATCTCACGGCTTGTGAGTTCGAGCCCTGCGTCGGGCTCTGTGCTGACAGCTCGGAGCCTAGAGCCTGCTTCAGATTCTGTGTCTCCCTCTCTCTCTGCCCCTCCTCCACTCACACTCTGTCTCTCTCTCTCTCAAAAATAAATAAACATTAAAAATAAATAAATAAATAAATAAATAGCTTCTGCACAGCAAAGGAAACAATCAACAAAACTAAAAGACAATCTACAGAATGAGAGAAGAGATTCCCAAATGACACATCTTATAATTTATTAAATGACATATCCAAAATTTATAAAGAATTCACAAGGTTGAGGGGCACCTGGGTGGCTCAGTTGGTTAAGCATCTAACTTCAGCTCAGGTCATGATCTCACAGTTCATGAGTTTGAGCCCCATGTTGGGCTTGGCGCTGTCAGCCTGTCAGTGCAGAGCCCACTTAGGATCCTCTGTCCCCCTCTTTCTGCCCCTCCCCCACTTACACTCTCTCTCGAAGAATAAATTAAAAAAAAGAACTTACAAGATTGAACACCAAAAAAAAAAAAAAAAAGATATAATTATTAAAAGATGGGCAGTAGATAGGAACAGACATTCCTCCAAAGAAGCCATACAGATGCCCAACAGACACATGAAAAGATGCTCAACATCACTCATCATCAGGGAAGTGCAAATCAAAACCACACTAAGATATCACTTTACACCTGCCAGAATAGTTAAAATAAAAAATACAAGAAACAACAAGTGTTGGTAACTATGTGAAGTTAAAGGAACCCTCTTGCACTGTTGGGAATGCAAACCAGTGCAGCCACTGTGGAAAGCAGTATGGAGGTTCCTCAAAAAATTAAAAACAGAATTACCATATGATCCTATAATTCTACTACTGGGTATTTACCCAAAGAATACAAAAATATTAATTTTAAAAGATATATGCAACCCTATGTTTATTGCAGAATTATTTACAATAGCCAAATTATGAAAGCAGCCCAAGTGTCCATTGAGAGATGAATGGATAAAGAAGATGTGGGGGATGTGTGTGTGTGTGTGTGTGTGTGTGTGTGTGTGTGTGTGTGTATGTGTGTGTGTATATATATATATATATATATATATATATAATGGAATATTACTTGGCCCTAAAAAATAAAATCCATCGACCAAACGGATGGACCTAGAGAATATAATGCTAAGTGAAATAAGTCAGCCAGAGAAAGACAAATGCCATATGATTTCACTCATGAGGAATTTAAGAAACAAAACAACAACAAAAGAGACAAATCAAAGAATAGACTCTTAACTGAGAACAAACTGATAGTTACCAAAGGGGAGGTGAGTAGAGGGAATGGGTGAAATAGGTGAAGGGGATTAAGAGTGCAGTTATCATGATGAGCACTCAGTAACACATAGAATTGCTTAAAAACTATACTGTATGTCCGAAACTAACAGTGTGTTAATTATACCGGAATTTTTTTTAAAAAGTGATATTCAAGGTTAAAACAGAAAAGTTACAGGCAAATGTTATTTTTTTAAAAAGTGCTATGTCCCAGGGGCACCTGGGTGGCTCAGTCGGCTAAGCGTCTGACTTGGGCTCAGGTCATGATCTCACGGTCTGTGAGCTTGAGCCCCGCGTTGGGCTCTGTGCTGACAGCCCAGAGCCTGGAGCCTGCTTCAGATTCTGTGTTTCCCTCTCTCTATGCCCCTCCCCCACTCGTGCTCTGTCTTTGTCTCTCTCTCTCTCTCTCTCTCTCACTCAAAAATAAATAAACATTAAAAAAATTAAAAAAAAAAGTGCTATGTCCCAGGTGATGTATACAAATGTTGAATCACTATATTGTACACCTGAAACTAATGTGACACTGTATGTAAACTAACTGGAATTCAAATAAAAACTTATAAATAAATAAATAAATAAAAAGAGTAATGCCATATAACTAACACATAATCACTAAAAACAACTGAAATATATGACAAATAGTATATACATAATAAGTACTATGCAATTGTAAAGTGAGATTTTAACCCAAGAAATATATATTAGCATGTCTTGGATCTCCAGTGTCCTTTTTAGTGGTACAAGGAAACAGCTTCAACTTATTGGCATATTCCCTCCACAGTGTGCAATGAATTGTGGTATCTACCTGAAATCAAGACTGAAGGTCAGGTTGTCCCAAGTCAGATAAGGATTTGATCCCTGAAATGTAAGAAAAGTATGTGATATCCAAATGATGGAATATCATGAAACCATTAAAGTTTTTCATTAGGAAGAGTTTCCAAAGTTAATGATAGATAATATGTTAAAGTATAAAAAGCAGAATATAAAATTATTTATGACATCAACATAAAAATGCTGAGAGAAGTTGAGATATGCAATAGTGGTTACCTCTGGTTATATGAGGGGAATGTAGAGAAGGGAAGAAGTGTTTAGGCCTTCCTTGAGCCTAGCAATTAATGAAAGATCAATAATCTGAATAAAGTTACCAAACAAGAGGCTGGAAACTACCATCAAGGATTTTCTAAATACCAAAGTGTCAAGGGCATCTTATGCTGAAAGATTGTGGTCTGGCAAACACTTGGGACTTTTAATACCAAAAAGCACTCTCTGAAAAGAATAGGTTCCTTCTTTAAGCAGAAGGAGACATAGTTAAGTGAAACAATTAATTAGTAACACTTTAAGTAGCAAGAGACTATCACATATATGTTTAATTGTCTTCTTTTCAGGCTCCATGTTTTCTGGTTTTAAGTATATAGTATCTGACATGTAGAGTATGCAGTTAAATATTTACGATGTTTTTAAGTAAATAATATGCTTATAGAAAAAACATGCTTGACTTCATTATAGTCTCTCAACTCCAGGGTACTTAGGAGAACCTAACCATTGGCCAGTCCCATCTCTTTAATGGCTGACAGCAGAATTTTAATGTCTAGGAGGGAATAAGTAGTACTCGAAGGCATGCTTGTAACTTCATATCTATTCAACAAATGCCTCACCAATCACACTACATTTGAATGACATCAAATTTATTGAATTTCAACAATGAGTAGATTTAAAAAAAGGAAAATCCCTTATGTCAGAAACCTAACCACTGATGATGTACAAACTCCTCAGTATGGAGTTCAAAACGTCTTCATCATGTAGCCCCCATCTAAATACCAACTTTCCTTCTCGGTACTCCTCAATTTGAATACAGTCTCACTAATGCACTCTATTATAAACATGCCAACCTCATGCCTACTTCCATGACTTTATTTATACAGACCTTTCCACATAGAATGCTTCTCTTCTTGTCTTATTCAGGGATTCAGATTCAGCTCTAGTTCAACCTTCTCCTAAGAAGTTCTAAATAAGGGGACCTGGGTGGCTCAGTCAGTTAAGTGTCCGACTTTGGCTCAGGTCATGATGTCATGGTTTGTGAGTTCAGTTTGTGAGTTCGCGCCCCACACTGGGTTATCTGCTATTAGCATAGAGCTCGTTCAGATCTTCTGTCCCCTCTCTCTCTATCCCTTCCCAACTCGCACACACACTCTCTCTCTCTCAAAAATAAATAAATGTTAAAATAAAAAGTTGTAAATAGTTTGACTTGCTATAACTCCTTCGTTTGAAACCCTATAATATACACTGTCAATACAACATTCCTCCTAATCATCCTTAAAAAAAATTGTTATTGGGACGCCTGGGTGGCTCAGTCGGTTAAGCGGCCGACTTCGGCTCAGGTCATGATCTCGCACTCCGTGAGTTCGAGCCCCGCGTCGGGCTCTGTGCCGACAGCTCAGAGCCTGGAGCCTGTTTCAGATTCTGTGTCTCCCTCTCTCTGACCCTCCCCCGTTCATGCTCTGTCTCTCTCTGTCTCAAAAATAAATAAATGTTAAAAAAAAAAAATTGTTATTGTATGTGGTTTGTTTCCTCACAGATAGAGACTGTGTTTTTTCTATTTCTTCTGTGCTTTAATAAGGATTGAGAAAATGTCATGCAGCAGGAAGAGAACAAGTTTCATAGTCAGGCCAACCTGAATTTGAATCCCAGCTCTCCACAAACTAGCTGTTGCGTCCTTGGGTAAGCCATTTAAATTCTTTAAAGTTCAGTTCCTTCAGAGTAATTGATCATCTATAGAAAGCACCATCATAGAGTAGATAATAATATTCCTTCTCTTTTATCTGTCCTTTTCCTTCTTTGAACTTCCACTGCATAAATATAATAAATTCAACTACATTAGAAGGGGTACCTAAATAATGGGTAAGCCTTCTTACCCATTCTGCCTCAGAGAAAATTCTGCCAAAAACTATCTAGGATTGGACAGTCTGTAACACAAATGAAGACTTGTCACTGTGCTCCCCATCTAAACAATGTCTCAACTGATTTTAAACTAGGGTTAAATCTCCCCTTGGTAAGCACAGATTTGAAGGCCTGATTATGCTCATGGTGCTCTCACTGAAGCAGGAAAGCTAGAAAAGACTTCCTCAGATTTGGAGGTATCTTGTATCTAACAGAGACTCCAATCTGCTTAGTTGATAGAATGGTAGAAGCATATAAGGGTTTATTTCAAAGCAGTAAGGCTAATTTCATGAGTCATATAAGAAAGTCAACCTCATTACCATACAGTCACATCTTATGTTGTCTGGGTAGCAGAATGCTTTACAAACAAGGTAAAGGAGGCACACACCACCACTTCGATAGCAAAGGCACAGGAGGAAAGAAAGACTGCTTCAATTGCTTCAGTTTTAGGGATACTATTTTAAAGTAAGAGCTAACTATCATTACAACTAAAACTAGATTATCTTTAAAAAATTTTTTTTTACTGTTTGTTTATTTTTGAGAGACAGACAGAGACAGAGTGCGATCGGGGGAGGGGCACAGAGAGGGAGACACAGAATCAGAAGCAGGCTCCCAGCTGCTCCCAGCTCAGCAGGCTTTGAGCTGTTAGCACAGAGCCCGACGCGGGGCTCGAACCCATGAACTGCGAGATCATGACCTGAGCTGAAGTCAGACGCTTAACCGACTGAGCCACCCAGGCGCCCCAGGACTATCTTTCTTTTTAAGTTTATTTTTGAGAGAGAGAGAGAGAGAGCGAGAGAGCGTACACGTTCCCATATGGGGGAGGGGCAGAGAGAGAGAGAGAGAGAGAGAGAGAGAGAATCCCAAGCAGGCTCTTTGCTTTCAGCACAGAGCCGGAGGCAGGGCTCAAACTCACTAACCATGAGATCATGACCTGAGCTGAAATCAAGAGTCAGGTGCTTAACAGACTGAGCCACCCAAGCACCCCTAAAATTAGACAATCTCAAAAATTGCTGAGGCAGAGAAAGAGCAAGAGAATATTATAAAAATCATTTTTAGGGGCACCTGGGTGGCTCAGTCAGTTAAACGTCCGACTTCGGCTTATGTCATGATCTTCCAGTTAGTGGGTTCAAGCCCACATCAGGCTCTATGCTGACAGCTCAGAGCCTGGAGCCTGATTCAGATTCTATGTCTCCTTCTCTCTCTGCCCCTCCCCTGCCCACACTCTGTCTCTCTCTCTCTCTCTCTCTCTCTCCCTCAAAAATAAACAAAAAAAATTTAAAAATCATTTTTAAAAGATGACAGAATTAAGATGAAACACATATGATACAAAAATAAAAATCAATGAAATAAACTCAACTATTTAAAACAAAGCAGCCAATCAAGCAAAAAGATAAGTGGAAATTATGATATTTTATGAAGGTTGCATTCAAGACAAGAATCATTAAAAAAGACAAAGAGGCCATAATAAAGATACAGCTGTCATTAACTTTTATGTATGTAATAACATGACCTCAAAATATATAAAACAAAACACACACACAAAGCAAAAACAGTAGAAAACAGAAGAAAGAAAATTGAGAGGCTGGCTCAATTGGTGGGAGCATGCGATTCTTGACCTCAGATTTGTGGGTTCGAGCCCCACACAGAGTATAGAAATTATTTAAAAATAAAATCTTAAAAAAAATGAAAATAGAAAAAACAATGGTAATAGGACATTAATGTTCAAATCATGAAAACCATAAAGTAAAAAGTGATTAGAAGAGCTGAATAATATGTAAGGTTGTTCTTTACATCTAGAAAGCTATGTCCTGAAGAACACTTTTTTTTAAGCATAGACACATTCACAAAAACTAGCCTTGTACTAAGTAAGGTACACACACACAAAAAGTCAATCAA
Source organism: Panthera onca (assembly GCF_046562875.1). Classification (NCBI taxonomy): domain Eukaryota; kingdom Metazoa; phylum Chordata; class Mammalia; order Carnivora; family Felidae; genus Panthera; species Panthera onca. The sequence goes on along the minus strand of NC_138347.1, from coordinate 71,380,764 downwards.
TCCTCCAAAGCAGAAGTACAGGTATATTCTGTGGCCATAGAGCTATAAGGCAGTGAACAAAAAACAAAAGTAGAACAAATAGTACAAAACAAACACCTCAGAAAATTTTAAATCTCACAGGACTCTTGAGGAGGCAAAAATAAAGTCATGGTATTGAATGGGGTAGACAGGGAATTGAAATTATGGCTCTTAATGCTTTCTTCACAAAAAGCATCCAAATGAGAAAGCTCATAGGGAGACTGTCTTAGAATCTTTTAGAAATTATGGGGTTCTGCTATTTTCTAGTAAAAAATCAATCATCTCTTCAGTCCTACGATCTAGCACAATTTCTGTGAATTTCATTGGCAGAGGCCATGGCCCCACAAATTTTGAAGATAGTTTGCCAAGTCCCTATTTAGTCACTAATGATTTATGACTTCCTTTAATAATCTTCTCTCCTCTCAATCAGGTGTGAGTTTAACTTCAAGCAAGCCCAATTCAGAGGAACTAAAAAAACATGTAAGCATACTCTAGTTGTTTCCTGAAAAACTCAGATTTAAGTTTATAACAGCACTGTTCAATTGAACTTTCTACGATGCTGGAAATGTGGTATATCTATGCCATCCAGTATGGCAGCCACTAGACACCATGGCCATTAAGCACTTGAAATCTGGAGAATATGACTAAAGAACCGAAATTTTAAATTTTATTTAATTTTAATTAATTTCAACTTAAATTGCCACATGTGGGTAGTGGCTATCATGTTGGACAGAGCTGGTCTATAATCACCCAGGTTAGTGGGTAAGATTTATGGAGGCAAGATAACACAACAAAACACACACAGAACGATTCCATTTAATAAAAGGAGTGATAAAGCAGCTATAAAAAGCAGAACAGCTGTGGGAAGGATACCCGGGAAAAGCTTCAGCTTAGGGTCCCTGCTGTCAGCTGATAGATCACCCTCACCCAGGTTCTGGCAATAGCATTTTCCCCCCAGGGCTTTAAGAGTATGTTTCAGGGTGGGTGAGGGTAGTGAGTAGTGGGGGTAGGTGTACTAATAACTGGACCAGAAGTATAGATTGCTCAAAAATTATGTGATCCTCCTGCCTTACCATGTAAAAAAAGGAAAAGAAAGGGCAGAAAATAAAAAATGAGGATAAATGTAAAAAAGTGAAAATAAATAGGGAGAAAGGGAGAAAAGAGGCTCTTCCAATGGCAATGGTACCACCAGCACTTGCCCAATTGTAAGAGGCATGACCACATTGTTAACATTTCCATTCCTCATGTAAATATTCATTGAATGCTGATTATATGTGAAGCACTGGGCTTATGGTGTTAAAGAGGAGGAGTCACCATCTCTCAAGGTATTCATAATGAAATAGGGAAGATGGGCACTTACATAATTATGCCATGAAAAGAGAAATGCTATAGATATGGAAAAGAGCAGGTGAAGGATGCCTTCTAAAGGAGCATTATTTATGGGGCACCTGGGTGGCTCAGTGGGTTAAGCCACTGACTTCAGCTCAGGTCATGATCTCACAGTCTGCCTCGGGTTCTGTGCTGACAGCTCAGAGCCTGGAGGCTACTTCAGATTCTGTGTCTCCCTCTCTCTCTCTCTGCCCTCTACCCCCTTTCTCTCAAAAATAAACATTTAAAAATATTTTTTAATTAAAAAAAATAAAGGAGCATTATTTGAAAGATGACTAATAGCCTTCCAGGCAAAGGAGGAGATACTGCAGGGAATGTGGAGAAGCAAGAATGAGAATGATGAGGAAGATATAAGAGTGAGTGAATGCCATTGTTTTGTAACTGGCAATTTCATAGGGATCAAGGTACAGATTAAATATCAGGGAAGGAGTTTTAACTATTTTCTATTTTCAATAAGAAAGGACTGAACATTTCAGAGCAAAATACTATAGTAACTTTGCTTATGAAAAATTAAGTGGCAGCAATGTGGAGGCTGTCTGGAATTGGGGCTAGAGTTCAGACTGGGAGATCATTTAGGAGGCTACTGAGATAATCCACAATGGAGATAATAAGGGTCTTCAGTGAATATATTATTTATATGTGCTCAGAATTCATGTCCGTTTCTTTTGGTAACAGAACCCTGAGTTTCCACAGAGGAATCACCCCTCTGCAACTTACTCTGGTCTGTGAAGTTCCAAGAAAGTATCCCCTTGCCACAGGATCCAGGGTTGAGCACATAATTTAGGCCTGATTGACAGGCATATTCCATATCTCAATTAGAAGAAGAGGAACATAACTCAAGTCAGCCCCAAAATAGTCAAGTCAGCCCAAAAATAGTCAGCCTCTGAATTTTTGCTTTTGTTGTACCTATTGGGATTGCTTTTTTTTTTTTTTTTTGGTTGAGATTGCTAAACTTGAAATTGCCAAGTGTTATCCATCCTATAGAAAAGTCTGCCTAAGAATGAAGCCAAAACATAAGGAAGAAGAGTCCACAGAGAGGGACAAATTCTTGTTTAAGAACCTAAGAAGCCATGCCTAAAGCAATACTACTCCCTGGATTTTTTAGTAATATAAGCAAATATATTTGAAAATGGAGAAAAAAATAAAGCTTCAAGTGAAAAATCAGGAACAAAATTCATAGGACCTGGTAACTGCCTGGATATGGGAAATGAAGAGGGAAGTATCAAATTTCACTTTGAGGCTTCCGGGTTGGCTGACTGAATGAAAAATGCTACTAACTGAGGTAGAGAACAGAGGATGAAAAGGTTTCAGTCAATGGAATGAACTCAGTTTGGAGACACTGAAAAATCTTTTAGTATTTGAATTTTGACATTATCTGGATCACTTCATCAGGAAAACTCTACATATAGCTGATTTCCAAGCTCAGACTGTGCAGCTCAAGGCAGTCTAGGGTGGCAGAGCAATGCTAGCAGGACCATTCCTTTCACTGTTTAGTAGTTTCATCAGACAACCTCCAAACAACTGGTATTTACTACATAACTAAAGAAAGTAAAGTATCATCTCTAAGCACTGTAGCACTCTGCTAGAGTGATAACTAGTTAGATGAAAAATAAGGGAACCTATGAAATTACTACACTCCAAGGATAAAGTGAAAAGCTAAGCTAACCCCCCAATCCTCAGTTCACTGGACTCAGAGGAGCCATGGAAGGAGGAAGAACAGGCTATACAATTGAAAACAGCAACCAGAAAAGCACCCACCAACCTTATTTCAAGAAAGCTGGGGAGGGGACAGAAGTAGACATGTTTTGCACTTAGTACATACCAGGCACTCTATGAGGAGCTTCATGTACATTATCTTATCAAACCCTCACAACTTACCAGTCAGGAAGGCATTATTTTTCCCAGATGGAGGAGCCAAATTAAACAGTAGAGGGGTGCCTGGGTGGCTCAGTCAATGAAGCACCCAGCTCTTGATCTCAGCTGGGGTCATGATCCTACTGTTAGTGAGTTCGAGCACACATGAGGCTCTGCACTGACAGTGAGGAGACTGCTTGGGATTCTCTCTCTCTCTTTCTCTCTGCCCCTCCCCCACTGGTGCCGTCTCTGTCTCTCTCAAAATGAATAATTAAACTCAAAAAAAATTAAGCAGTAGAGCTAGGTCTCAAATGCAAGTCTATCTGGTTATGAAGCTTATGCACATTTCACTACATCAACTGCTTTCAGAAAATACATTTATAAGTTTATCCTTTATGTATAAAAATGAGGCCATCTCATTATGAGGAATTTTCTGAATTGGGACAGAAAGTGAGGTTTGCAATACCCAGCCACAATGCCTCAATTCTCAGGCACAAGGCATGTATATGCCAGTTGTCTATTTGGAACTAAGGAGGCCACTGGTGCCACGAAATCTCATTAAACAACACATTCTGAGTTAACCAGCCACAAGCAAAGAGTAGGCTATAGCAACAATACCAGTGACCCTGTGGAGATAATCCCACTGCAGAAATTAAATTCTGACTAGAGTTGGTTGGTTAAGAGGCAAGCATGGGGAAAAAATAATAGAAAGAAAAAGATACCCGCAAAGGAGCTCTTCTACTGGCCTAAGTGATAGGCAAAGAATGCCCTAAAATTCATTATCTTACACATTTCATTGTCTCAGTACATGAGCATAATGAAAGGCAGCATAGCATAAGTACTAAAAGTGCAGATTCTAGAGCCAGATTGCCTGGTTTTGATCCCAGTTCCACCAGGATTCACTATATGAAATTGGCAAGTTCTTCATCCTCTCCATGTCTCAGCTTCCTCATCTATTAAATGGTGATAATAATAATTCCTGCCTCATACAGTTGTCATAAGGATTAAATAATACTTGCAGGTCTCTTAAACAGTGCATGGCGTGTGGTAAGTGTTTGTTTAAATCCATTAATAACTAACCTAGCTAGAAGTCCAGCTAGACGGGGTGGAAATTTTAACTTGAATTTCCAACGCAGCCTCTCCTACATGAACTGGTAAAGGAAAATAAAAATGATCCCAAAACTTGGTTAGAATTTATATGGGACCTCTTACATGAAACATTTCACAGACATCTGGAGGAAGAATAAATAGCCAAATATACATAAGCAGAAACTGAAACATGGAAAAGGGAAGTAAAATGCTCAGTTTCACTGAACTGATCATTCATACATCTCAGGCAGGAACCCCATCTTGTCAGTCCACGTTTTGTACAACAGGCCACAAGCTACCAGTGTACATAAAAGAGGAGTCAAACTTACAAACAGCCAGGTCTTCACCTGGGCACAACACCTCATTAATTTTTCCCTGCTGATGTTTTCTCAATGAAGCAAACCCTAAATATGGGAAGCACCTTATACAGAGCATAAGTCACTATTTAGTCAAGGTAGTTTGCAAAATCTTAAAACCTCCATTTCTAAAAAATATGAAATGGATGATAATAGTTTGGTATAAATAAATGTGAAATTGCTTAGTTGCATTGTGGGCAAGGAGTGAAGGGTTTGAAGATGAAAAGGAAATGGCTGAGGGGTCCTGCCACATTGACAGCGGCACACACACAATTTCTAGTCGCATTAGCAACCCCCCTCCCCCACACCAAGGCCATTACAACCGTCCACTTTCATACACAGGCCCTCCTTCTCGACTTCTCCTTCACACTCGTCCCCGCCTAAGCTTCCTTCTAGGCCACTCATAATGCCTAACCTTTGCGCCCAGAAATTCTTACAACACCAACCTTCTCAATATTGGTCCGACTTGCTATCACCGCAAGTTTCACTGGGGGCATCAACCTGTGCCCTACCCCTATCTATAGACTCTGGCCGGTAAAATCTTACCACAGCACCTCTCAATACCCACCTCCCCCTCCGGCTCCCCCTGCCCTCAACATATTCTACTCACCCTCCCTTACCCTCATCAAACCCGTTCCCTCGTCCGTCCTATCCACGCCCTGCCAGTCCCTCTTTTCACAATTTCTTCCCAAACAAGTCGCCCGCAGCAATCGCCCTATGTCTATCACGACTTCTCCTGGTGCCCTCCGAGCCCTCCCAACTCTCCCGGTGATTTGGCGCATCCATCTGCCTCAGACTCCCCCGGCCCTTCCCAGCCCACCTGCTCTCCTCCGGCAGGCGCTCCTCGCAGCCGCCGAGCTCCATTCCCGCGCCCTCTGGCCGCATCCGGGGCTGCGACGTCGTCTCCTCTCTGAAGAGAGGTGTCCCTGCCGCTTCGCCCCCCAGGGCTTCCGAAGCTCCCTGGGAACGGAGGAGGCACCCTCGGTGGGTGGGCTCAGGGTGATGCACTACACCCGAGTTGACAGCAGGCGCGGTGATTACTGCCTCAGCTGCTGTTCCTATCCCCGCCACCCCCCACTTCCGGTTCCAAGAACTACAACTCCCAGCAAGTACTTCGAAGACTCGGTCGCTCCCGGCATGCACCACCCTATCCAATCCGAGGACGCGTTCTCGGCGGATGCAGATCCCTGGCTGCGTGCTCGCGGCCGTGCCCCCAGATGGGGAGCAAAGATGTTAACCGCTAGAGTCCGTGCAGGTGTGAACCTTTACACACTCCTCTCACGTTTCACCTTGGGGACCGGACTCGATAAGAAGTCTAGACTAGGAAATAACGCTGGTCTTAATCCAAGTAACGTTAACCCCACTTCAGCCTATCCTGGTTTAACACCTGTCGGTGGTGTTTGGGGACCTCAAGCATTTTAATGAAGAGCTCACAAACTGAAGAGCACGGGTTGTTTTGAGATCGGAAAGAAAAAACAGGAGGAAAAGGCTTTAGGGAAAGGTGTTTTTTGTTGTTGTTTTTTTGTTTTGTTTTGTTTTTGTTTTTGTTTTTGTTTTTTGGAGAATTGATGTCAGAGCAGGGTTTTAAAGGATAAGTATGAATTAGCCAGGAAATGAGAAAGTGGAAACAATGGCCCAGGCATGAGGAAGCATGCTGGTTTGGAGAGTGCTGGTTCTGAGTAGTAATAAGAGCTGAGAAGAGGTGGTGATAAAATGGTGTTGGTGAGCAGGCACCCCAGAACATGAAGAGTCATTCCAAGGAGTTTGGATTTTATCCTTAAAACAATTAGGAGCAAGTTAAGGATATGAAAATCAAGAAGTGATTTCACCAAAACTGCTTAGAAAACTAGGTTGTAGGTAAGGGTGGAAGAATGGCTATGAGAGGAGATTGGAAATCCCTATAGAGGCCGAGCAGGTAATGCTGAGTGAAGTGAGCTGGTTGTAGGAGAGTGGCAGAAACTCAGAACTGGAAGCCTCATCCAAGAAGGGAAGTTTCACCTTTTCTATAATTGAATGTTGTAAAATGGGCATATGGGTCTGGAGTTGCCAGATACTCTGATTTTGCAATAGAAGCTGGAGTCTGAATTTTTAAGTACAGCTTCCAGATTTCTAAATATTGGCAACAATTTTTTTATTGTAAACATTACGGGGGGGGGGGGGCATGTTTGTAGGCTAAATGTAATGTGGCCTTTGGGTTACTAGTCTGCAAGTCCAGGCCTGAACTAGGGCAGTGGCTAAAGGAAGGAGGTTGGGATTAGAGCAATGGTAAAGCGATAGAATCAGCACTACTCTGTGAGGGAAGGATCTAGGTTAACGTCATGGAAAACTAGTTATTCTATTAAAAGTTATACATGACTTACAGGAATTTTCAAATTTAAGAAACCTTTTTTTGTGAATTAAAAGTGAAATGAAGGAGGTTTTTAATGCAAATTATAATTTCCAACTTCCATTTATATAAAAAATACTTTGTTCAAACTTTCTCCTACTTTCCTACTAAAGGGTTATACTTTTTAAGGAAGAAGCAGTGTTAGTCATTGGGATTTCACTACCTTCTATTTCTATAAATGTATGAACTTCATTTTTTGGCATATAATAAAATCCCAGATTAATGCCACATGATCCTAGCATATTTATTTACATGAAAGCTTTATCAGAAAATTCTAGATCTAAAATTATAAAAGTCTGGGAGAGTTCTATAGTAAAAATTCTGGGAAATGTTATGTCCAAGTCTGGGTTGACACCTATTTTCTTTAAAGCAATCAGTTAATAAACGTGATAATAACCTACACTAGCCATGTACCGCCCATCTCATCCCTCTGCTTTCCTTCACCCCATGTGGCCATATCCTGAATCTCTTGTTTATGATTACACAGCTTCCCTTTTTTAAAATTTTATTTGTTATTGAGAGAGAGAGAGTGAGAGAGAGTGTTGAGTTGGGGAGGGGCAGAGAGAGAGGGAGAGAGAGAGAATCCCAAGCAAGCTCTGCAATGTCAGCGTGGAGCCCAATGCCTGGCTGAAACCCACAAACTGTGAGATCATGAACTGAGTCAAAATCAAGAATTGAACGCTTAACCAACCAAGCCACCCAGGCGCCCCAAGCTTCCCTTTTTATATAGTTTGTATCAATCTATATTCCTAGGATATATCATTTTAAAATTTTTTGTGTTTTAACTTTATAAAAAGGATATTGAACTGTATTTATTTTGGGGGCCTTACTTTTTTTTACTTAATATTACATTGAGAATATTTAATCGTATTATCATATGTCACTATAGTTCATGGATTTTGACTGCCATATAATAGTCTATTGTGTGAATACACCAGTTTATTCATGCTGTCTTTCATTGATAGGCATTTGGGTTGTTTCCAGGTTTTTGCTATTGTAACCAGTGCTGCATTCTCTTACACATCTCCTCTTTTATATAAGTAAAGGCTTCTCTTTCATACATACCTAGAAATGGAATTGCTAGGTCCTCACAATAACCTCAGAGCAGGTTATTGTCTGCTCTAGCTTTTGTTTTGAGTGGTGGGTTTGTAGGTGCATAGTTTTTAAAATAACTAGTTATGAAATTGTAACTAATTATAGTTATCTCTTTAAATGTTATTTATTTATTATTTTTTAATGTTTTATTTATTTTTGAGAGAGAGAGACAGAGTACAAGCAGGGGAGGGGCAGAGAAAGAGGGAGACACAAACTCTGAAGCAAGCTCCAGGCTCTGAGCTGTCAGCACTGAGTCCAACGTGGGGCTCAAACTCACTGACAACAAGATCATGACCTGAGCCAAAGTCAGACGCTTTACCAACTGAGCCACCCAAGGCGTCCCTATTTATTTTATTTTGAGAGAGAAAGAAAGATCAGGGGAACGGCAGAGAGACAGGGAGGGAGATAAAGAATCCCAAGCAGGGTCCACACTGTCAGCGCAGAGCCCAACACAGGGCCGGAACTCATGAACCATGAGATCATGACCTGAGCTGAAATCAAGAGTCAGACACTTAACCAACTGAGCCACCAGGTGCCCCTAGTAATATTTTAAAAGTCAAAAAACTTGAATAAATTTTATCTTGGTCAGTCTGTTTGTTTTCAAAATCTAGGATGCTATTTTATACAAATAGTAAGAGGTCCAAGAATACCACTGGTAGAAAGCCAAATTCACTCAAGAATCAGTTATTCAAATAATGGGTTTTTAAAGCTCATTACATTTACCTATTTGCCAAAACTTTGAAGAAATAGTTTGAAGAAATAGTCTTCTCAAATATATTCAACACATATCAATTATAGTCATGAATATGTGCTTTTTAAAATTATATTCACTAAAATTATTCTTGGCAGCATTTTTTAAATATTCTAATTTTAAAAGCTAAGGAATGGCTTCCACTGGCCAAGTTAAAAACAACTTGAGCATCAAAATGAGTTATTATATGTATACATAATCTACATTATTTTCAAAGCACAGCCCTTACACTCTTCACCCCTTCGCTTTTCAAGAGACAAATTTTGAATGAAGGATGGGTCTGAATTTCTATAGAAATTTACATGCATATATACATAAGTGTGCAAATAATAAATAGAAAAAGGGAGAAAGAAAGGAAGGAAAGATGTTTTCCACAGTAGAATGTCAACTAGTGAATGTAGAGGAATGACAAACTTAGAAAATCACTATTTTGGAGCCACCACTGTAATAATTGATTCATGCAAGAATCATGAATGGATGCTAAAGCCATTAGTGAAATTTGTTCTGAAACAGGATATTTATACAGTTTCAAACTATCTCCCCACAGATCATTTACTTATTAGAAATGGGGGAGAAATCTGGCAGACATGCTTTAATCGAGTGATCAAAGTTAAAATCACCAATAAGACAAAATGATATGTGCATCCTGGTGTTAAATACTTAGAAGAACACATCACTTACACAGCACTCATGACAAAGTGAATAACCTGAATCTAATCACAGGTTAAAAATAAGACAAGCCAAATTGGAAGACAGTCTATACAATAACTGCCTTCAATCTTCAAAAATGTAGTAAATATCATAAAAAAACAAAACAAGAAAAGCTGACAAATTTTATCAGATTAAAGGAGACAAAAGAGAGGCATCTGCGTGGCTCAGTCAGTTAAGTGTCCAACTTCAGCTGAAGTCATGATCTTGTGATTTGTGGGTTTGAGTCCCGAATCAGTCTCAGCGCTGACCCCTGACCCTGTGGAACCTGTTTGGGATTTTCGTCTCCGCCCCCTCTCTGCCCCTCCCCAACCTGTGCTGTCTCTCTCTCTCTCTCTCTCTCTCTCTCTCAAAATAAATAAATAAACTTAAAATTAATTAAAAAAAATAAAGGAGACAAGAGGCAGGACAAAGAAATGCAACATGTGAACCTGGACTGGATCCTAGGTTGGAAAAAAATATATATTGTTAAAAGGATAATTGGCAAAATTTAAATATAGACTATACATCAGAATAGAATTGCATCAATGTTAAATTTTCTTTTTTTTTTTTTTTTTTTTTTTTGGTAATTTTTTTTTTTTTTAATATATGAAATTTACTGTCAAATTGGTTTCCATACAACACCCAGTGCTCATCCCAAAAGGTGCCCTCCTCAATCCCCATCACCCACCCTGCCCTCCCTCCCACCCTGCCCTCCCTCCCACCCCCCATCAACCCTCAGTTTGTTCTCAGTTTTTAACAGTCTCTTATGCTTTGGCTCTCTCCCACTCTAACCTCTTTTTTTTTTTTTTTTCCTTCCCCTCCCCCATGGGTTTCTGTTATGTTTCTCAGGATCCACATAAGAGTGAAACCATATGGTATCTGTCTTTCTCTGTATGGCTTATTTCACTTAGCATCACACTCTCCAGTTCCATCCACGTTGCTACAAAAGGCCATATTTCATTTTTTCCCATTGCCACGTAGTATTCCATTGTGTATATAAACCACAATTTCTTTATCCATTCATCAGTTGATGGACATTTAGGCTCTTTCCATAATTTGGCTATTGTTGAGAGTGCCGCTATAAACATTGGGGTACAGGTGCCCCTATGCATCAGTACTCCTGTATCCCTTGGATAAATTCCTAGCAGTGCTATTGCTGGGTCATAGGGTAGGTCTATTTTTAATTTTCTGAGGAACCTCCACACTGCTTTCCAGAGCGGCTGCACCAATTTGCATTCCCACCAACAGTGCAAGAGGGTTCCTTCAATGTTAAATTTTCTGACTTGATCATTTTAGTATGATTATGTAAAAAAATCCTTAGAGACATATTCTATATCGTGATGTCTGGAATCTACTCTCAGATTGTCCAACAACAAATAATAATAATTATAGCTATCTGTGTGCCTGCATACCAATCTTCCTCCACTTACAATGGGGTTACATCCTGACAAGCCCATCATAAATTGAAAATATCATTAGTTGAAATTGCATTTAATACACTTAACCTACTGAACATCATAGCTTGGCCTGGCCTACCTTAAACATACTCAGAACACTTCCATTATTAGTCTACAGTTGTTCAAAATCATCTACCACAAAACCTATCTAATAATAAAGTGTTGACTATCTCATGTAATGTATTGAATACTGAAAGTGAAAAATGGAATGGCTGTGGGAGTGTGGAATCTTTGTAAATGTATCAATTGTTTACCTTCCTGATCACCTGGCTGATGGGGAGCCTGCTGGCGGCTGCTGCCCAGAGCCATGAGAGAGTGTCTACTGAATATCACTAGCCTGGGAAAAGATCAAAATTCAGAATTCTAAGTTCAGTTTCAACTGAATGCCTATCACTTTCATACCACCATAAAGCCAAAAAACTCTGTCATACAGATCATCTGTATACAGAAAGCATATGTGGCAAAACTTTAATTATTGGTAAATCTTGGTGAAGGGTATATGGGTATTACACTATTTTTAGTGTACAACATGTGTACAACATTTTTCTAGATGTGAAAATAAGCAAGGATTTTTAAGATCCTTTTAAAAAATAGGCAAGGATTTTAGTATGGTTTTGTTTTCTCATGATTGCATCCTTATCAATGTAACCAAAATTTTAGTTTCACATGGAAATTTCTAAAAAAAAAATTTTATGTTTATTTTTTGAGAGAGAGAGAGAGAGACAATACAAGCAAGGTAGGGGCAGAGAGAGAGGGAGACACAGAATCTGAAGCAGGCTCCAGGCTCTGAGCTGTCAGCATAGAGCCCAATGCAGGGCTTGAACCCATGAACTGTGAGATCATGACCTGAGCTGAAGTTGGACGCTTAACTGACTGAGCCACCCAGGCACTCCAATGATTAATTTTTAATTTGTTTTGAGTTAATTTCTGTTTTTTCCACAGCTCAGAATTTTTAGAAGTCTTTACACAATTTTTTCCAAAACCAACTCATTGATTTTACCACATTTACTGATTTACCAAAATTCTTTTTTTCTTTTCCTTTTCTCTTTTAATAAAGCTTATAGGGGTGCCTGGCTAGCTTAGTTGGTAGAGCATGTGACTCTTCATCTCAGGATCATGAGTTCAAGCCCCACGTTGAGTGCAGAGATTACCTTTAAAGAAAATCTTTTGGGGCGCCTGGGTGGCGCAGTCGGTTAAGCGTCCGACTTCAGCCAGGTCACGATCTCACGGTCTGTGAGTTCGAGCCCCGCGTCAGGCTCTGGGCTGATGGCTCGGAGCCTGGAGCCTGTTTCCAAATCTGTGTGTCTCCCTCTCTCTCTGCCCCTCCCCCGTTCATGCTCTGTCTCTCTCTGTCCCAAAAATAAATAAAAAACGTTGAAAAAAAAAATTAAAAAAAAAAAAATAAAGAAAATCTTTTGGGGGCACGGTGGCTCAATTAGTTAAGTGTCCAATATTTGATTTCGGCTCAGGTCATGATCTCACAGTTGATGAGATAGAGGCCTGCATAGGGTCTGTGCTGATATTACAGAACCTGCTTGGGATTCTCTCTCTCTTCCTCCCACCTCAAAATAAATAAACTTAAAAAATATTTTTTTAAAAAACAAAGCTTATAGTAGTTCATATCAAATGGGATTTTTAAAAGTGTTCTCTACACCCAACATGAGGCTTAAACTCACAACCCTGGGGTCAAGAATCACATGTTCTGCTGACTGAACCAGCCAGGCACCCCTCAAATGGGATGATTTTTAAAGCTTTTGAAGAATGTTGCCAGGTCTTAATTGAATGGTTCTATTCTGTCTTGATAGCAACATTTCCACCCACTTTAAGTATTTAGTATTGGTTCATTTATTCAATTATATGGGAAAACCCATTGCATACAAATTCAGAAATTGCGAAGTTACAATGAAATTTGTAAAAATCTTATTTCTGGGCTGAGCCAATTCTTAATATATTAGAAGAATGTTCAGTATGTCCCTGTCCCAGCTCTCTGAAAGTCCAGCTGGATAAACCTGAGCCAAGAGAAGGGATCCTCTACGGAGGGAAAGAGAGAGATGAGAGTCCAGCCAAGGCTCTTCATCCCAGAGCAAGGAGGCCAAGGGGCAAAGGGAAAAGAAGCATGGAGAGAATAAAGAATGCTAAAGGCCCCATGATCCTTAACCAACTGAGCCACCCAGGCACCCTGAGAATATATCTTTATAAAGAACACAATCATGTAAATAAAGGGAAACTGTGTGACTAATGTAGATTTGTGTAGCTTTAGAAAATTCCACAATTAGTCATTCAGTGAATTGACTATGATCCTTGGTTGAGAGGATGCCTACCCTGCCCAGAGAAGACAAAGCCTAATAAGGAGTGAGCTAGAAACCCAACCCCTGAGTCCAAGAAGAATTCCCCTTCAAGTTCCCCTGTCCATCCAGAGCAAGTTGTCTAGTCAGAGAAAACTGATGGGACTTACAGGGGCTTGAAGACCAGTAATGCCTCCAGCTACGCCTGGAAGCCTGCCTGTCATATATCTGCTGTACTGCCCTGCTGCATCACTGTGATGTAGCAGTGTCTCGCACATAGTAGGAACTCAAACTCTGTTTGGACAAATGAATGAATGAAACTAGAGATTAAGAGCCAGAAGACTAGAACAGCTATAAAAGCTTAGAACAGGGGCGCCTGGGTGGCTCGGTTGGTTAAGCGTCCGACTTCGGCTCAGGTCATGATCTCACGGTCCGTGGGTTCGAGCCCCTCGTCGGGCTCTGTGCTGACAGCTCAGAGCCTGGAGGCTGCTTCGGATCCTGTGTCTCCTTCTCTCTGTGACCCTCCCCCGTTCATGCTCTGTCTCTTTCTGTCTCAAAAATAAACAAACGTTAAAAAAAAAAAAATTTTTTTTTTTTTTTAAATTTTTTTCAACGTTTTTTATTTATTTTTGGGACAGAGAGAGACAGAGCATGAACAGGGGAGGGGCAGAGAGAGAGGGAGACACAGAATCGGAAACAGGCTCCAGGCTCCGAGCCATCAGCCCAGAGCCTGACGCGGGGCTCGAACTCACGGACCGCGAGATCGTGACCTGGCTGAAGTCGGACGCTTAACCGACTGCGCCACCCAGGCGCCCCCAAAAATTTTTTTTTAAAAGCTTAGAACAAAGGAAAAGGGCAACACAAAAGAGGAACAGGAAGCTATAGCAGAGAGGAAAAGAAAAAGCTACTGCAGAAGATAGAGTGGCAAATGGGGTAGAACGAGAAGAACCGAGAAAAAAGAGAAGAAAAACTGTACTGTGCATGCAAGTAGCTTAAAAGAATTAGGTATAACGGTAATTATACCTACAGATGATACAAATTATACCCTAAATCCCTTATTAGCCCGGTGTAATGTAAATTTTACAAAATTACAAAAATTTGAAAAGCATGGGTTGATACCAAAATCAGACAGACATTACAAGAAAAGGAAACTACACTCAATATTACTCATGAAAAGAAAAACAATATCCTTGACATAACATTAGCAATACAAATCCAACAATATATTAAAAGGATAATACACCATGACCAAGTAGGTTTATCCTAGAAATGCAAGAGTAGTTCAACATTTGAAAAAAAAAATAATAAAAAATTAAAAAACCCATTTGGTCATCTCAAAAGATGCAGAAAAAGTATTAAAATTCAACATTCACTCATTAAAACTCTCTGCAAACCAGGAGTAGAAGGAAACTTCTTCAACCTGATTAAGGGCATCTACAAAAAAATCTAACATGATATTTTATGGCAAAAAGCAATGCTTTCCCCCCGGGATTTGTAATGAGGCAAAGATGCTCACTCCCACCACTCCTTTTAAATATGGTACTGGCATCCCCAGCCAGTGTAATAAGACAAGCAAAAGAATAAAAGGCATACAGGTTGGAAACAATTATGCTGAGGGAAGTAATCCAGATTTTAAAAAGTATATACTGTAGGATCCTACTTATGTAAAATTTTAGAAAGTGCAAATTAATCTACAGTATCAATGGTTGTTTAAGTAATGGTTGGGGAAAGGATTACAAAGGAGCACAGGAAAATTTGTGGGAATGATAGATATGTTTATTCTCCTGAGTATGGTGGTGTTTTCACAGGTCTATACACCGTACACCTGTATAAACTACACACTTTAAATATGTCTTTTATTGTCTGTCAGTTATACTTCAACAAAGCTGAGAAAAGGGGGGCTTAGAAGAAATATCGAACTAATAAAAATAGTAAGAAGTGAAATACATGAATTATGATCACCTTTGAAGAGAATGTGGATCTCTATGCACATTATAAAAAGAGAGCTGAAACCTGTTGATAGAAAAGTATGATGTTAAGGTTGCCTGATTTAGTCAATAAAAATATAAGACTCCCAGTTAAATTTGAATTTCAGATAAATAATAATTGTTTAATATAAACACATCCTAAATATTGCATGCAACATCATGTAGTAAAAAAAAAAAAACCAAAAAAACATTGCTATTTATTCATTGTTTACCTGAAATTCAAATTTAATTGATCTTGTATTTTTTCTGGCAATCCTAGACATGGCCTTATCTATGATGTATGACATCAAGCCTCTAAAAAGGGCAGCTGCTTGATTTCAGTGTTTATTCTGACTTACATGAAGCTGCTGAACTGCTATACAGCAGACAATGGCTGTATGTTCAGTGTCCAGCACAGTACTGTATTTATTTACAGCTGGTGCTCAGAAAATATTTTTTGTTCTGCAAACTGTATGAAGATACGGACTGAACCCATCTTACTTATCATTTTACAATACCTGGTGTTCAATGAATATATGATTAAATGAATAGCTACCTCTCATGCCCCAGAAAATACAGGGTCAACCTTTTAACTCCAGCCCTTGTAGCTGGCTGATTGTCTTCTCAGACAAGCCCCAGTTCTGATTTCTTATCTTGTCTCTCACTTCACTTTTGCTGGATGTGTCTCAGGTTGCTGTTTTGTTTTCTATTTTGTGTGTGACTGACCTATCCTTTTACAATGCCTCTTGTTTTTCCCTTTGGAATCTGGGTGATTGCTCTGAGATTCTGAGACCCTCAGCCTTTGGAGAAATCTCAAAGTCTGACACACAACAGCTAGGATTGCTTAATGAAATATTTGGGCATGTTCCTTTTAAAGTTAAGGAAATTTGGAGTAGAGCTTCAGTTTTGGGGAGAAGATAAGGATAAAAGGGAATCTTTATATATATTATATATATATATATATGTATATAACAATATATATTATATATATTATGTATATAACAATATATATTATATATACATATATATATATTGGTGGTGGGTAGGATTTTATACATTTGGGATTTTTATTATGTCCTATTAATACCTGAAGTACAGAATGCATCGAAACTCTAAATACATTCAGTTTCCTTCATAAAATTAAAAACCTAATGTTCTTCCCTGTAGTTTACTCTCACAAATAACCAGAGATTATAGAAGTTATTTCTAGGAGAAGAATGATAGTGTGGAGAAAAATGTTTTCATGCTTAGAAGATTTTAGAACCCTAAGAAATCCAAAAATAATTAAGTATAATATATGCATTTAGTATAACTAATTCTTGTTTTGCAGATGAGTATGAGATCCAGACAGTCTCCCAACCTCACACAGTAAATGAAGTGAGTGAAAAAGGTACCACTCAATAAAATCTAGGTCTCCCTCATACTTTTATCTCCATAACCCATTTTCCCTAGTTCTTAGCAGTCAGGAGAGGGGTGGTGGCTGCTGGGTGGAATAGTAACAAAATCAAGCACATTGTGCTAAGAGCATATATGCTACTCTCCTTGACATGACAAATATTGTTCTTGAGTTTTTAGTGCAAACCTTCCTTTACCATTAAAGTTTCTTGTACTGCTTCATAGATGTGTCCTGGGTTGATTCACTCTTCTTATATGGTTATATTTTTGTCATTGGGGGAAAAATTAAGTGCAGGGTACTGTGGTTTTGAGATGCTTTACGTCACGGGTTTATTTCTATGCAAATAAAATTTTAGGAAGTAGACAGGAGAAAAGTGGCGGAGATTTCTAAATGGAGGAATACCTGTCCTTTTTTTTTTTTTTCCTTAGATGCAAATGTCTTAGATAGTTTTAAGCTGTTATGAGGGTCATATAACCTAAATGCTTCCATACAAGCACAGTTGCTTTGGAGGAGAAAGAGGTAAGAAGAGAGAAAATATCATGTTTTGTAAATAGGAAAAAAAGTTATTATGTAGAAATTCATAAAATATTATGAAGTTTTCCTACAAGGATGATTAGAAAGAAAAACGAATCCTATCAATTCCCAACACAAATGAATTAGAGAAAAATGCAGCCAAACAAGCAGAGGTACTTACCCCTCTCCCAAGGGAAGATGAAGTGTTATTAAGGTAGCTAGTACCGTGCAAAATGTTTTAACAGTGCCGGTTGAGAAGTGGTACAGATACGGGAAACGTTAGCATTTGCTTTTATTGGTAAGGTGACGCAAGAATTGTCACTGCATCTTTTCTTCTGCGTGCAGACGAGGCGACTCCGCATGTTGCAGGTGGAGGAGCTGGCCTGGGAGAGGGGAGCTGGGTCGCAGTTCTGCAATCTAAGCTGGATGGGGTCTACCCTGCCTCTGAGGCTGCATTGCAGTGGGGTGTGAAAGGTTCGTGTGTACCAAAGCTTAGGGAGCCTTTCTGTAGCAGGAAGGAGTGGAGGAACACAATCTCATTTAAGGCATGCGACTCTGACGCGCTCAGGGTCCAGTATTCCCCAATTTGGGCGGAAAGGGAAATAGCGAAAACAGCGGCCCTTGCAAGCGCCCAGAGCAGGGGTGCAATGTTTCCTCCGGTCCATCAAGGGCCGCTAGGATCATGTCCCCGCGTGTAGCCGCTCTCGCCGGCCTCTCGTCTCTGTAGCCTCTCCCCCCCGCAACCCGCCCCCCTCCCGCAGCCGCGGGTGGGAGAGCGAAGGCGCGGCCAGCACGCGTGCGCGTTCCCTCGGTGCAGCTAGTCTGCGTGCGTGAGTGGGAGGTGGCAGGCCTCAGTTTCTGGCCTTCTCCGCTGACTGTTCCAGCGCGACGTCCCCAACCATGAACCGGTTTGGTACCCGGTTAGTGGGAGCCACGGCGACCCCGCCGCCGGCGGCGGCGAAAGCCCGCAGCAATGAAAACCTTGACAAAATTGATATGTCTTTGGGTAAGGAGCGAGTTGGACCGAGTTGGAGTGGGGGGAGGGTGTGGGTGGAACCAAGTAGCGCGGTTTGTGGGGGAAGGGGCGGTTGGCCGCAGTTGTCGGTCGAGTTTTTTTGCGGGTGGGCGGAACCAAGTGAGGGCCCGTGGGGACAAGGGGAGCGCCAGCCGCTGCCGCGGTCTGGCCGGAGGGACCCGGGCGTCCCCTCGGCGGGGCCGTGTCTGTGCAGGGACAGTGGGGGCGGATGGCGCTGCGGGCCGGGAGGTGGAGGGTCGGGGGGCGCTACCACTCTTGGGCGACCCCGGCTCTTTGTGAGGAAAACTCCTCGGGTTTCCCCTCGAGCGTGTTCGCTGTGGGCGTTATCAGGCGAGCGAGGGGAAAGGTCCGACCAAGCCATCCCTCCTGAAGAAAGCCCTTTGAGAGCCTGGCTGGGTCTGCGTTCGGTTAGAGTCGCTGGTTCCGGAGGAGGGCTTGTTGGGCATTTTGTGTGGCCAGGCCTACGCCTGGCGCGGTGCGAGAAATGCAGAGACGCCCCCGGGAGTTGGCCATTTCTGACGGGCGCCAGACCTCGAGGCCACATCGGGGGCGCGGACCCGAGAGCGTTTTTCAGAAAATACCGTCAGACAAGGGCTTCCTCAGGTGGTGTGTTACTAGGAGGTGCCTAGAAAGGAGCGCTCCTTAATCAGTCTTAAAGTTTGCTAATTAGGAAAGAAGCAAAAACTGACGGAGACTGACACGGATTAACGGGAAGCCGGGAGAAGCAATGGGGTCTAGCCCATGAGTGGGGTGGTTTGGTGAGGATTATGGAAAGAGGAGGAGGGTTGGGGATTCAGTTGAAAATTCAGACCTAACACAGGTGAGGCATTAGTCTCTGGATTAGCTGGCCTGAAAATTATTCTCTTTTTGTCAAAATTCAAGTTATGGGGTATTAGATAGAGTTAGTTCTGCCAGTGCTTTCGGTGGCTTGCAGGTTTTCGGATAAGTGTTTGAAAAGTACCTGAGAGGCGGATGCAGAGGTGTAACTTCCCCAAGGAAGGTATTTTTCTTTTGCTGTGGTTCATCTGCACAGTTTTTGTTTGTTTTTTTGTCAAAACTCAAGAACTCTTGGATTTCTGTGATTAGTGCACGTCAGAATCCAATATGTGAATTAAGTAAATCATCAGAAATAATAGGTTTGGCCTCAAGTCTTGTCTTGTTTATAGTAACGAGCTCTAAAGAAATGAGAAACCTCTTCAGCTAAGGCCAAGAAGAATATAATAACAAGTAGTATTGAGCACTTACTACCTTGCAGGCACTGAACGAAACATTTTATGTGTGTTAACTCAGTTTAGCCTCCTAGTAACTCTTGAGGTATGTGCTCCTAATAGTAAAGAGCATTTAATCCAGAACCACACTGTCTCAATTCAGATCCTCTGCCACTTACTAGCCCATGTGGTCACAGGGAACTTGTTTCTCGGTGTTTCATCTGTAAAAAGATGATGATAATGACCGTGCTTATCTCCCTCAGAGGGTTGCTATGTTAAATGATTTAATAGGCATATGTAAACTGCTTAGAACAGTACCTGGTACACAGTAAGCACTATATTTACATATAAACATGATATAAGCCATCGTTGTTATTCCCATTTTACAAAACCTGAGCCATAGGAAAATAACTTGTCCCAAATCATACAAGTAAAAAAAACAAAAACAAAAACCCTGTAGATGTTGCAGGAAACGTTAAACATGTATTTTCATAACCAATTCATTTCTCAAGTTTCTAGGTTCTTTTTTTAACGCATTTTGTTTGGTGGTTAGGATGTTCAAGTGAAGAAAACAGGGATAATTTTCTTTGAGGTAGAAATGAAGTGCTGTGGATAGCTAAAATAGACCTTGGTTTCTTTTCTCTCCCAAGAATATATAGCATTCTTTCCCTTTTTTTTTTTTTTTAAGTTGAGAATTTTACAGAAATGGGAGGAAGAGATGATACCTGCTTTTTTAAGTGTATTTTTTTAGTAGTCTCTACACCTGACATGGGGTTGAACTTATGACCCTGAGATCAAGAGTTGCATGCTCTTCTGAGCCAGCCAGGCACCCTGAGAAATTGAGAGAAATAAAATACCTATTTTAGACAGTCATGCTTTGTGAATATTCCATTTTATCAGGTCTGCAGAGGTTTAGAATACGATTTTTGTTTGTTTTAAATGGTGGCTGTATGAATTATATGAATATTTATATATATCTACCGAGGTTACCAATAGGTGGCCTCACTCTGGCTCAGTTTCTTAATTTTAAAATAGGTATTATAATACTTCATAGAATTCTTGTGAGAATTAAATGAATACATGTGCAATGTTAGGTACTCTTATTATTACCATATATATCCTCCTATTATCATGTATATATATGTTATTACTGTGTATGGCCCATGTATATGCCCCTATTATTACCATATATATGTATAAATAATATATATACATATATACATATATATAAATAACATATATACATATATATACATACATTGTATGTTATATACATACAGGTAGATTATATATATACATGGACAACATATGTATACATACATACACATATATATATTCATGGAAGAAACTTTTTCATAAAAGTAGCTCATTGTAATGAATTTTTGTTTTGATACATACTCTGTCTACCTGAGTAGGAAAAAGCGATTTTCTTCTTTTAAATTGGAAGAATCCATAATAGATCATTTAACTTGAGGATTTAGATAATAAAGCATTTAAATATAAAACAATTTTATATTTGTATGCTTTGCTGCTTTTAAATTTTTTTTTATTTTTTATCTTTTTTTATTTTAAGTAGGCTCCATGCCCAATTTATGGCTCATGACCGTGAGATCAAGAGTTGCATGCTCTGCTGACTAAGCTAGTCAGGTGCCCCTGCTACTTTTAATTTTTAGTTATGTTTATACTCTAAAATGCTGTATTTCAAAAATAACCTTGTTAGTCAAAATTATACTCTGCCTCTTTTTTTTTAATGGTTCCCAGCAAATTCATTTTTTTGTGTGTACTTTCATGGCTCTGAGATTTCAGACTTCTGGTGAAGAATAAGTAGCACTTGTTAAAGGAAAGTAGTGTTTTGAAAGTGTTCAAAAATATTCCCTGTCTCTTGAGAATTTAACATGTTCATGTATCTGATTTCATGAAGCCTTTTTATTTTAAAATAAGTGTTTTTGAGTGTCTTTAACTTGGATGAATTTATGTATATTGAAGGACTGATCTCAAGAAGATAAACTACTTTGGGGAGATTCGAATTATTTTAATGAATATTTGTGATGAAGTTTTAAAGATTACTGCTGGGTTAGGTAATGTAGTAATATATAAGAAAGGATCCCTATAATATATAATTGCTTCTTTTACTTTAGAAAAGACTATATTCATATAGTTGTTAGGTTCTTTGTGTTTAGAGCAGCTTGGAAAAAATGATAGAAGTTAGTTAGTTTTGTGAAATTTTATGAAGCTGTTGACCAGGTCTATTTGCTTTATCAATTATCAAACGTAATATTGGAGTTGGGACTGTGGAGAAAGTATTTGGATATTTTTTAATTTTTTATTAAAAATTACACCTGACACGGGGCTTGAACTTATGACCCTGAGATCAAGAGTCTCACATGCTCTTCTAACTGAGCCAGCCAGGCACCCTGAAAAATTGAGAGAAATAAAATTTTATTAATATATGTTAATAAATATTAATATTTATTTAATTTAGTTATTTGGGTATTTGAGTATTTTTGGCTTCTAGTAACTTTGTTTTAACATTTGTAAATAGAAATCTAGAGTATAGTTTCCTGACCTTCATTCACATTGTTGTGCTGTGGTTTTAGAGCAATGTTATGTTTGTGAATTACTTTGGTAGGAGAGTTTGAAAGTGAGGCTTTGAAGGATCAGGTAGAAAGAAAAACAAGATAACCCTGAATTATTTTGCTAGAAGAGTGGAGAACCCATAGTACTTTCTTTTTGTGCTATACCTTAATCATGTAGTTTTTTGATTTCATATTTGCTGTTTACTTGTCTGTTTCCATAATTTTAAAACTTTATTTTAATGTTTATTTTTGAGAGAGATGCAGAATGTGAGTCGGGGAGGGGCAGAGAGAGAAAGAGGGAGACACAGAATCCAAAACAGGTTCCAGGCTCTGTTTGAGCTGTTAGCACAGACTCCACGAGGGGCTTGAACCCACAAGCTGTGAGATCATGACCTGAGCAGAAGTCGGATACTTAACTGAGTGAACCACTAGGTGCCCCAAGATGGTCATCTTTAAAAACCGGAGACTTGGGGGAATCTGGGTGGCTCAGTTGGTTAAGCATCTGACTCTTGATTTTGGCTGAGTCACGATCTCATCATTTGTGGGTTTGAGCCCTGCGTTGGGCTCTGTGCTGACAGCATGGAGCCTACTTGGGATTCTCTCTCTACCTCCCTCTTTGCCCCTCCCCTGCTTGTGCTCTCTCTTTCTCAAAATAAATAAACATTTTTTTAAAAAGCTTAAAAACTGGAGACTTCTGTGATTGTGGAAAGTAAATAAGAGTAATTTTTGTAAACAGATTTTTGCTTATTTATGTGTCTGATAAATACTAGGGATAATGGACATCTTTATTAATTGGTATATCTGCTTTGGGCGATTGATTTGAACTTTTCCTACCAAACCTTTCTTTAGTATTCCAAGTATATTGGCTGATTTTTTTTTTTTTTAATCTTATTATTATCCTCTTAGGAAAGTGCTTTCAAAGTAGCAAAGAAGTTGGGAAATCTATCAACTAGAAATTGAGACTGAGTGGGATGCCTGGGTGGCTCAGTCAGTTGCGCATCCGACTTCGGCTTGGGTTGTGATCTCGCAGTTCGTGGGTTCGAACCCCACCTCAGGCTCTGTGCTGACAGCTTGGAGCCTGGACCTGTTTCGGATTCTGTGTCTCTGTCTCTCTCTGCCCCTCCCCGGCTCACACTCTGTGTCTCTCTCTCTCAAAAATAAATAAACTTAAAAAAAAAAAGAAAATGAGACTGAGTGATTGAGTCATTAAGTTAAAATGAAAATAATTACATTTCCTATATCACAGATGATATCATCAAATTGAATCGAAAGGAGGGAAAAAAGCAGAATTTTCCAAGACTAAATAGAAGACTCCAACAAAGTAGTGCCCGACAATTCAGGATGAGAGTACGATGGGGAATCCAACAGAATTCTGGTAAGTTTTACAAGTAAGCTTCAATAAAGATCTGTTATTTGTGGGTTCATAGTATATTATTTTTAATACATACTTAAAACATGGAGGAAATATGTTAGTACCCTTTGTGATTACTTTCAGATTTTTGTCTAATATTGAAATCTGGTAAACATGTTAAGTTGCCTTAAGTAGGTGATAACCCTGTTTCTTAACAGTATTATGGGATTTTTAAAGTAACCCCAATGTATAAATAGTATAAATTATATTTAGGGCTACAGTATTGTAAAGGATCTTACATATCATGAGGTTTTAGCTCCTCCTCAGGTGTTTCTTTAATAGTTTATCTGGTGAATAGTTACATAACTCCAGCATCCACATCTTCAGTGAAAGCATACCACCTCAAAAGACAACTCCATTATTGGAGGTAGCTCTATTTACTACAAAGTTCTTTTAATTTGAATTGAATCATGCCTACCTATTAACTCTATGGAGTTACAGGAAACAAACTCCCTTTTCTGTATGAGAACTTTTTAAGTGTGTGGAGACTTCTACATGGAAAATATTTCCAGAGTGTTTGCATTATCATCTAGGACTTTTTAGGATTTGTTAAATCCTCCAGAGGTAACACTCGGAATAGAGTGCCTTAGATATGACCTAATGATCTTGGAACTCTACGTATATAGCTAATTTTGGCACTTTGGAAGCTTATTTATTTATAACTATCTTCTTCCAAAATGAATTTAAAGCAATAACTGAACCCTACTAACTGTATATGACTAATTTATTTTTTGCAGTTATATTAGTGTTTTAGAATAAACTTTTGTTCAAATTAAAAAAAAAAAACTCTAGATCTTTTTTTTACACATGTAAAAAATGTTTCATAAACTAGCTCCAAGTTGAGTTTTATCCTGTGTTAAAAAACATAAAAAATCATTATCAGTGGGTTTAACATGATTGTATTTAGTTCTATATCTAACAGTTAATATGCCATCATACTCTCAAAATATGTTTGTAACTGAGGTTAGACCCTACAAAAAATTTTATTCTTCTCTAATTTTTTAAATATAAACAAGTAAATTTTGTGACATAATCTAGTTGTAGCAAATGAATGTTTAATTCCAGTGATTTATATTTAAAGACTTATGTTATTCAGCATACCATATTATATATGATTTGCTTTAAAATAACTTCAAAGAAAATCATATAAGCCAGAAATACATTTGTTTACACTAGCCATATGTTAAATATGTGATAAATTTCTTGAACTGACCAGGTTCTCAGGATATTTAAAGATGTGATCTTTTACTTCAAGGAATTTCTAATAACAAAGATAAGACAGGAAACATGGAGTTGAGAAATGTCATAAGAGAAATTCCAACAGTACTATAGGACTTCAGACAGATTTTGTGCTAAGAAAATCAGTAGTGGTTTAATGGATAAGGTGAAATAGGATCTAGTCCATGAAGGATCAGAAAAGCTTTCCTTTTATGGGGGTTATGATCTGAGCCTTAAGATAAATGATATCTAGGGGTAGCTTATGATCTTATAAGATTGAACTTGTGCTTGTTCTCCAATTACATGTAACAGAGCCTAAAATAGAACAGCTGTTGCTGTCACTGAATGTGCAGAGAGATAGGAGATTGTCTCAAATTCTGATTGGTTAGAAGTTCAGATTTCCACATTGTAATGTCAGTGAGGATGTTAGCTTGAGGTAAGAGAACACTTAAGACAGAGAGCCCTTGGCAGGCTCTCAAATTATTTTTATTTTTTAAAATACCAGGTAACTTTGTATTTTTTAAAAATTTTTTAATGTTTTATTTGTTTTTGAGAGAGAGAGAGAGAGGGACAATGTGAGTGGGGGAGGGGCAGAGAGAGAGACAGGGAGACACAGAATCTGAAGCAGGTTCCAGGCTCTGAGCTTTCAGCACAGAGCCCGACGCGGGGGTTGAACCTATGAACCACAAGATCATGACCTGAGCTGAAATTGAGACGCTTAACCAACTGAGCCATTCAGGCACCCTCAAATAATTTTTACTTATTATTTTTTAATATTTTATTTTTTGAAGTAATCTCTGCAGCCAACTGTGGGGCTCAAATTTAGAACCCTAGATCAAGAGTCACATGCTATACCACTGAGCCAGTGAGGTGCCCCTCTCAATAAATCATTTTTGATGGTTGAACAAATAAGTGAATAAAATCTTCCTAAATCTTTGCCCAAAATATAGTCACTCATTAAATATTTGTATAAACAACCTAAATATTCTTCAGTGGGGCAATACCATATAGTGACAGTTTCAAAGTATTGTCCAGGGATCCTGGGGAATCTCCAAGACTCAAGGCATCCATAAGGTCAAAACTATTTTTATAATGATACTAAGACATTAATTGTATTTTCACTCTTATTCACATGAATATATAGTGGAGTTTTACAGAGTCTACATGATGTGTGATAATTAAATTGAATGTGGTAGCAGATATGAGAATCTAGCTATCTTCTATTAAGGCAGACACCAAAGAGATTTGCAAAAATATAAAACAATGCTACCCTTCCTTTTAAATATTTTTGTGGTTTTTTTTTTAGAAAATGATTGTTATTTTTCATTAAAAATGTTATTTGCCCTGCATTAGGTTTATTGTTGTTTTAATGAAATAACAAATAGTTTTTAAATATTTAGTTTTCATTTCTAAAGTGTGATAATATCCATAAACATAAGCCCACAGAAACAAAAATTCTAGAGCTCTCAATAATTAAGGGTATGAAGAGGTCCTGAGACCAAAAAATTTGAGAATGCTGTTTCTTTTAGAGGTAGACAGGAAAATATTTGTATACTGCTTTGGAAAGGAGCCAGTAATGCATTCACTCTGATTCAACATTTCCCAAAAAAACCCTCAAATCTTTGTGTAAGATTTTTATAACCTCTCAAATCAGACTCCAGAAATTACTGAGGCAAGTCAGTAAAGGTGTGAAAGAAATTCGTGAAGGGATTGAGCAGAGGATTCAAAGATGAAAATTCCTGTCTCTAGTTTTGATTGTTCTCAACCTTGGTGACACCTGTGGAGCATTATAAACTAGAAGAATGCTCTGGTTGCACTCTATTTCTACTGAAGCAGAATCTGCAGAAGGAGGGCCTGGGGATTTTTTTTTTTTAAGCTCCATACGTGATTCTGATACATGACTAGGGTTAAACAACTGCTCTAGTACAGCTGAAAATGTGAAGGGACCTTCATAGAGGTAGTAGTTGCAATACTGAGAATGAAGGTACTCTGGAAAGACAGGAGAACTTTTAGAAGGGCTGGAATGGATGAGAACTAAGAAAAGGTGGGGCACCTGGCTGGCTCAGTTCATAGAGCATGCGACTCTTGATCTTGGGGTCATAAGGTCAAGCCCCATGTTGGGTGTAGAGCTTGTTTAAAAAAAGAAAAAAAAACTAAGAAAAGACTTATTGTATTAGATGAGGCCTTTAGTACCTCTTTATAATGCCTTTTAGAATACAAGTCACTTACAGAAGGTAAGGAGAGAATTGGGGCTGTATGTATAGGTCTTTCTTAACTTTATGAAACACAACAATGAAAAGGTGAAAAATAGAACCGTTGCTAAAGTTGAGGTACAGCTGGTGAAGTTTGTTCAAAGGTATAAAGGGAGGGAGGGGTTAATGGATGATAAAGTTTGCTAGATGGTAGAGGAGAAGCCACTCATAGAAATAAAAGTGGAAAGGATAATGAGTATGGGAACAGTGACTATAGCACTCAGAAATAGAAAGCACCCAGGAATAGAATTCTATCTTGTACTTTTCTCCTTTTAATAAGTTTTATTCTTGTTAAAGAGACTTTTCTCATGCATCTTTCTCATCGAAGCTTAAAACTTTGGTATAAAAATGGATTCCTCCTCTCTTTAATCTTTCTTTTTGCTCTGCTAATTCATTCATTCTTTTGGAATACTTTCAAATTTCTTTGTTCCACTCCCAATCCTTTATCATGTCTTGTTTGAATACTACAGTAGCATCTGAATGGTCAGATGGAATGGTCTCACTGCCTTCCTTCTTCCCTCTTCCATTCAGTTTAAGATAATTTTGGGGTGGTTCAGTCAATTAAGCGTCTTGACTTCAGCTCTGGTCATGATCTCACGGTTTGTGGGTTTGAGCCCCACATCGGGCTCTGTGCTGACAGCTCAGAGCCTGGAGCCTGATTCAGATTCTGTGTCTCCCCTCTCTCTGCCCCTCTGTTGCTCGTGCTCTCTCTCTCTCAAAAATAAACAAACATTAAAAAAAAGGGGGGGTTGTGGGAGAGGGGGTGGGCTAAATGGGTAAGGGGCATTAAGGAATCTACTCCTAAAATCATTGTTGCCCTATATACTAACTTGGATGTAAATTAAAAAATAAATAAAAAAGAAAAAAGACCATATGGTTTAAAAAAAAAAAAAAAAAGATACTGCTTCTAGACTAATGTAACCCGGTCATGAATTCTGTGACTTCTCATTCCTTGTCAAGTATATTCTTTATCTCCATGTGAAGCATTCTGATTTGAGCCCACCACATCCATTTACTTCTTATTCTCATTCTAAAATTTTTTAGGGTTTATTTATTTATTTAGAGAGCGGGGCTCAAACCCAGGAACCATGAGATCATGACCTGAGCTGAAAACAAGAGTCCGATGTTTAACCAACTGAGCCACCCAGGTGCCCCTCTTATCCTTATTCTAAACTGTATCTCTGTATGCTATGGTTATCCATGTCTTTGTACTTTTAACTTTCTGTCTATCTTCCTATTCAAATTTTGTCCATTTTATAATGCCTAGCTAAGAGCCCACTTTTTTGGTAATAGTTGCTTTTCTTCTCTTTGAAAATGTGTCCTAGATTATATTTTGCTTTTTATTCTTTAGTTTTTGCAGTTTGGAAAATGTTCAGTTTTGGAGCCATGCAAACTGGCGCTTAGAGCAGTAACTGTGCCATTTTCTGTGACATCTGGGTAGTCACTGTTCTTCACCTCACTTCACTCACCTGCAAAATTAAGATGTTAGCATCAATCTCATCAAGTTCTCGTTTAAAGTACTCAGCCCAATGCATTAGCAGAGTTAATGGTATCTGTTTCATTATTTAATACAAATAAAAATAGTAGTTGTAGATTTAATTAGACAAGTTTCGTCAATATGCTTAATCTTTATTTGGTTGCAATTCTAGAAGGAAATAATACATATAATAACAGTAATTTGATTTTCAGGGGGTGTCTGGCTGGCTCAGTCAGAAGAGCATGCAGCTCCTGGTCTCGGGGTTGTGAATTCGAGCTCCACGTTGGGTGTAGAGATTACTTAAATAAAACTAAAAACAAAACAAAACAATTTTATTTCAAAATTTTAAAAGTTGTGTTTTTTCCTCATTATAAAAGTAATAGCATCTGCACTTTGGGGTTGAGGCAGAGAACCCAAAAAAGGAACAAATCTGGAAGGACTCCCTGTCACACTGAGTTGCCATGCTGGTGGAAATCACTAGGAAGCCATCTGTGAGTGTGATGCGACTTAAATTCAGTGGAGGATGAGTTGGGCCTAGGAGTAGATCTAGATAGATGCCTAGAACCCAAAATTTAAGGCGTCGCTCACACTTAGATTTTGCGCCTTTGGTTCTTCTCTTGCTTCACTGTAGTCTCAGCTTACAGGGGAGGGATAAATGAGTACCACTGGATGTTCCGTGCAACAGAATGAGTCTTGAGGTATACACTGGAATCTGGAAGTAAAAATAAAAATTCTTTCTTTAAAGACGGTCCAGTGCCCTCTACTTACAAAGCTTAACATTATGCCAGTTGGTAAGAGAAATGTTCCTATAACAGAAGTAAGGCAGTGAAGAGTGAAATGGGAGCAATAAATTGGTAAATGCTTCAACCATTATAACAAGCTTTCCCAATTGTCTTGTTGAACTCTGTTCTCAAAATAGGTACACCACACAAAAGCATTCTAGAATTAGATGCGTTTGGGAATACATACACTGTTATACCCAACTTAGAGATTCATCACACATGTTAGTCCTAAGAAATCCTTTAGTAAAGAAAACTATTTTAGCTTTTAGTTTGGACATGAAACTTTTCTGTTAGAAGACCTGTTACTATATTGTAGATGTGTAGTATTATACAGGATACAATTCTGAAGACACTTCCCCCAAAATTAGAGTTAAAATAAAAATGCCCAGTATCACAGTTGTCACTTAGCATTGGTCTCTGAAATTTCTGGCTATTGCATTAAGAAATAGAAGAATTTGAGGTATAATTATTGGAAAAAAGAAGACAGTATCATTTGTAGATAATAATGGTTGTTGCTTAGTAATCCCCAGAAATAATTTGAAAGCCTATAGAACTAAAAAGTAAGTTCAGTGGGATGACTGATTAAAAGTTGTTAATTAAAACTCAATAGCATTCTGTCACCCCAAGAATGAGAGTATGAAAATTATTATTAGAAAAGGGATCTTTTTTTGTGATTGACCAAAAAAAAAAAAAAAGTAAAAATACCTAGTAATAACCTTAATAAGAAATATACAAGACTTATGTGAGGAAAAGATTAAAGCTTTACTGAGCCAGTTTAGTCACAAAAGAAGTGGAAAGACATACTACATTCATGAATATTGTAAACATGTTAATTATTGAAAAATTAATTATAAATTTAACATAATTCTTCTTGCAAAGCATCAAAGGATATTAGAACTTGACCCCAGAAAACTGACTTAGGAGCATGACAGTTCATGAATGGAAGAATAGTGATAGCCAAAAACACATAGAAAGGTCCATTCTCACTAGTAAACTACCAAATAAGACAAGATTTTTTTTTTCAAATACTAAGTGATAAAGATTAAAAAGAATATTCAGTGTTATCAACGATAGGGAAAAAGTGGCACCCTTATGTTCCTGGGAATATGAATAAATAGTCATTCTAGAGGGGATTTTTAAAAATATGAATCAGAATCCTTAACTTCCTTTACCATTTGATACAGCATATCAGGAGTGCCTGGGTGGCTCAGTTGGTTAAGCATCTGACTCTTGATCTCAGCTCAGGTCTTGATCTCAGGGTCATGAGTTTAAGCCCTGTGTTGGGCTTCACACTGGGCGTGGAGCCTACTTTAAAAATTGGGGTGCCTGCATGGCTCTTGATTTTGGCTCAGGTTATTATCTTGTGGTTTGTGAGTTTGAGCCCTGTATTAGGCTCTGTGCTGATGGCACGGAGCCTGCCTGGGATTCCCTTTTGTCTCTCTGCCCCTCCCCTGCTCTCGCACATGTGCACATGCTCTCTCTCAAAATAAACATTAAAAAATAAAAATAAATAAAAAATGGAAAAATTGACATATGCTCTTATAATGTTGTTAGTTCATATTACTGATAACTTGGCAGCTCTGTAAAATTAGAGGTAAATTTATATATAACAAATAAAGTACAGGTTTTTTTAATTGTCCAGTAGAAAAAATAACCCTGAAAAATCATGCTTTTTTGCCCCTGTAGAAAGACAATTACCAGTTTTGTTTAATATAGCTGTCTTATTTAAGCATTGTTTTTTTTTCCTCCACTGAATATAAAATCTAGCTTTTCCAAATTTCCTTTTGAATGGATTTGTTTCCCTGCTGTGCTCTTATTAATGAGTTAAATAAAAGTTTGTTGCATCTTTATCCCCCCGGAAAATGTTATCTATAATGTTATTGTAACATTTATAGTAGTTTAACATTAGAAATAAGTGAGGGACGCCTGGGTGGCTTAGTTGATTAAGTGTCTGACTTTGGCTCAGGTCATGATCTCGAGGTCTGTGAGCTTGAGTTCCATGTCGGGCTCTGTGGTCACAGCTTAGAGCCTGGAGCCTGCTTTGGATTCTGTGTCTCCCTCTCTCTCTGCCTCTCCCCCACTCACACTTTGTCTGTCTCTCTCAAAAATAAATAAACATTAAAAAAAATTCTTTTTTTAAAGTGAAGTTCTGAGGTTGGTTGGATCAAGTATGGCACATTAAAAAATGATACAGTGAGGGCATCTGGCTGGCTCAGTGGGTAGAACATGTGACTTTTGATGAGTTCAAGCCCCACATTGGGCATGGAGCCTTCTTTAAAAAAAAAAAGAAAAAAGAAACAGTAATAATACAATGAAAGAATCTAAAAGACATGGGATAATATTCACAATACAGTGTTAATGCCTACTACAAAATAGTACATAGACTAGGAAATGTGGTTGCCAGGAAGATTGACTCAGTGTATCTTCTAGGCACTTGGTACTACAAAATTGTGAATTACCTCTGTGAAAGTCTTTTGAATTGTTTAAAAATAGTTGAAATTAAAAATGTTAACTTTTTAAATGTGTAGGAGTAAAAGACAAGAAAGACATACAATGTTAGTGGTTATCCCAGGGTGATAAGATAATGGGTAACTTTTATTTTCATTTGTACTTTATATGTTTCTAAGATTTCTGTGGCAAGCATGTTTATTCATAATTGGAAAATATTTAAATAGATAAGATACACAATGGAAAGGCAAAGGCAAGTTGTATCATGCCACAGAGATTAAAACATGTTTATTGGAGCTCAATTGGGACTTCAGCAAAAGTAGTTTAAATACAGTAGGAATGAAAAAAATAAGCCAGATTGCAAGATAGTAAGTAAATCAGATACCAGATAGTGATCCATTCAAGATCAGTGTCCCTCAATAGAAATAAAATGTGAGCCACATGTGAATAATATATTTTATTAAATCCGATATATCCAAAATACCATTGCAGTATATAATTAATATAAGGTTATTTATGAAGTATTGTACTCTTTGTTATATCTTAATTCAAACTAGTCATATTTCGGGTACTCCATAACCACATGTTGTTAGTGGACACCACATTGCACAGGGAAAGTTGTTTATTGATAAAGTAATGCAAGAGAGAGGATAGCTATAGGGAAAACATGAGAATCCTGTAGTCCCTTTGCAGTCCATTATAGCAATAGAACTCTTTGCGGTGCAGTTTATTGCCCTTTAAAAATGAAATATTTTATGTAATACATGTAAATACGTGAAAATAACACAATATTATATAATAGTAATATAGGAAATATTACATAAGTAATACTAAAAAATAAAATCCGCTCTGCTAAGAAATAGAATACCCTATGACCTGTGTGCCCTTCAGTTGCATTCTTAGATTGATATTTTTTTGTCTTTTTTTTAAACCTCCTATAGGTTTTGGCAAGAATAGTCTGAGCCGGAGAGGAAGAGTAATGCCTGGAAAGAGACGTCCTTATGGAGTTATCACAGGCCTTGCAGCTAGGAAAGCAACTGGAATTCGAAAAGGAATTAGTCCTATGAATCGACCACCTCTAAGTGACAAGGTAGGGTGATGGTTTAATCATGCATCAGATACTCTTTTCCTTTAGTTGTACTAATATTTCTGTGAATGAGTACAATATTCTCATTGAGGGAGCATTTTATGTGAATATTTTGATTTTTTTTTTTTATGTAGTGCTTTGGGTCTTCTATAAAAAGTGAAGGAAAAGTACTGTCATTCATGAAGAATACCTGAATTTCCACATTCTTAAATAAAATTTATGTAAAATTTTTTAATAGTTCCTGATTTTCTTTGCCTCTGCGTGTTTGTTTATGTACAATATTGACAAATTATTGAGGTATAATTTTATACAATAAAATTCATCTTTTTAAGTGTACAATTCAGTGAATTTTAGAAAATTTACAGAGTTGTACAATCATCACAACAGTCTAATCTTAAAACAGTTCTGTCACTCTAAAAAGAAATCTCTTGTCCATTCATAGCCCTACCTTGTCATCTACCTCAGGCAACCACTAAATTACTTTCTGTAAATTTTCTGTAAATTTGCTTTTTCTGCACATTTCATGTAAATGGAATCATATGATAATATGTGATCTGGCATTTAGTATAATGTTTTTGAGGTTGGTCATGTTGTAGTATGTATCAGTACTTGATTCTTATTTATTACTGAATAAATATTCCGTTATATGGATATACCATACTTTGTTTATTCATTCACCAGTTGTGGGACATTTTGGTTATTCCCATTTTTTGGGTATTATGAATAATGTTGCTGTGAATGTAAGTAAGTAAGATTGTATGAACATAGGTTTTCATTTGTCTTGGATAGATACCAATTTTTAATTAGAGTGCAATCATTTACTCACTATGAGTTAACTACTTTTCAGATTTTAATGAAGTTTTAGTTACTTCTCAATGAGTAATTTTTGAATTGGCTAAAGTGTTCCTTTGAATAGTTTTACAAGTAGTTTTTCTTGTGATTCTTATATATTTTATTCTATATATTTATATTCTATATATTCTATATTTTTAAATCTTTTTGGTTCTCTGATTATGCAAAAAAGACATACTTGTAAAAAAATTCAGGACTTCATTCTTTAAATTATCTTTTTTTAAGTTTATTTTTGAGAGAGAGAGCGAGCAGGGGAGGGGCAGAGAGAGAGAAAGGGAGACATAGAATCCGAAGCAGGCTCCGGGCTCTGAGCTGTCAGCACGCCAGGCCTGAACTCATGAGCCATATCGTGACCTAAGCCAAAGTTGGATGCTTAACCGACTGAGCCACCTAGGTACCCCTCTTTAAATTATCTTTAATGTGCGTCTTCTGGTTAAGAACCACAACTGTCTTAGATCCCTTAACTTTTCAATATTGCCACCACCAACAGTTGATTTCACCTCTAAAACTTTATCGCAGAACTTAACTGTTTATTGGAAATTGGAAAACATTAAGAAATATGGATACTGGGAGGGTGATTGGATTTAAGTGCTATCTTATTGATCCAGTAAAAATATTAAATTACCACATGTGATAGTCTTTTGAGTTGTTTGAAAATAGTGAAAATTGAAAATGTTAATTATATGGGGCGCCTGGGTGGCGCAGTCGGTTAAGCGTCCGACTTCAGCCAGGTCACGATCTCGCGGTCCGTGAGTTCGAGCCCCGCGTCGGGCTCTGGGCTGATGGCTCGGAGCCTGGAGCCTGTTTCTGATTCTGTCTCCCTCTCTCTCTGCCCCTCCCCTGTTCATGCTCTGTCTCTCTCTGTCCCAAAAATAAATAAAAAACGTTGAAAAAAAATTAAAAAAAAAAAAAAAAAAAAAGAAAATGTTAATTATAGAATGCTAAGAATGTGCTAACTAGTAAGATCCACATATTCAAAGTTGAATAAATTTGTCAGAGGTAAGGTTTGAAAAAGTGCTGTTTCTTAAAACCTTTTCCTCATTCAGAATATGGATTAATAGTCTGATTAGGACAAACATAGTACTTTATAATTTAGAAACCTGTTTAAATATAAATAACTCATATTATCCTTTTCTGTTCATTAAACAATTTACCTAAATAACTTAATTGGTCTTGAATTGTTACATGTACTTAGAAATTTTATACCTTAAAAAAATATTTTGACCATAATTAGATGTTGTTACTTTATCTCTCACTTTCCACAGTTGATGTGAATTAGTGAGATTTTATTTCAGTAAAAATGTACATTTTCTTACCTATGAAGTGAATGACTAAGTGGGAAAGATAGCATACTCATTTATATCACTAGTATTTTCTGAGAGCAAGTGGGGGCTGTGCTAACAGGGGAATGGTTGTCTCTAGGAATGAATTTTCTTTTTGTTTAGAGACAGATTAAAATAGCTGTCAGGTAAAAGTTGTGTTTAGGTTCTTTTCTTCCGTCCTTCCTTCCGTCCGTCCTTCCTTCCGTCCTTCCTTCCTTCCTTCCTTCCTTCCTTCCTTCCTTCCTTCCTTCCTAGAGAGTGTGTGCAGACCGGGGAGGGGAAGAGAGTGAGGGAGGGAGAGAATCACAAGCAGGCTCAATGTTGTCAGCTCAGAGCCTAATGACGTGGGGTTCGATCTAATGAACCGTGACATCATGACCTGAGCCAAAATCCAGAGTTGGGTGCCCAACCAACTGAGCCCCCAGGTGCCCCAGTGTTGTGTTAGGTTTTTAAGGGATTCTTCTAGTGGCATATAGAACTTCGTCAGTGTCAATTAAATAAATTTTTTTGTCTTTTAGATTCGGAATTTCCCAAACTTGAGAGTATGTTATGTTCCATAGAACTTTTGACTTGATTTTGGTAATATTAAACCATTTAATACTTCTGTGAACTTACAAAATTTTGTTATTGGGGCACCTGGGTGGCTCAGTTGGTTAAGTGTCCGACTTCAGCTCAGGTCACGATCTTGCGGTCTGTGGGTTTGAGCCCCGCGTCAGGCTCTGGGCTGATGGCTCAGAGCCTGGAGCCTGCTTCCGATTCTGTGTCTCCCTCTCTCTCTCCCCCTCCCCCGTTCATGCTGTGTCTCTCTCTGTCTCAAAAATAAATAAACGTTAAAAAAATTTTTTTTGTTATTGCTGCATAGCAGTTATTTTCCACTAATGGGTAGGTGTTTTTGTGTGTGTTTATTTGAGAGAGAAAGAGGGAAGGGCAGAGTGAGAGGGAGAGAGAAACAATCCTAAACAGGTTCCATGTAGTCATTGCGGCCCTGCCACTGTAACTGACAAACCATGAGATCATGACCTGAGCCAAAACCAAGAGTTGGACCCTTAACCAACTGAGCCACCCAATGTGTCCCTCCACTAGTGGGTAGTTTTAATCATTTGTCTGATTTTAACAATGAAAATAAATGTTTTCATGCTATGGAATTCTATTCAACAATAAAAAAAGGAATAAGTTAATATATAAGTCAGCATGGATATACCTCAAAACATCATGCTAAGCAAAAGGAAAACACAATACTACGTTCTGTGTGATTCCATTTATCCGAAATTATAGAAAAGGCTAAACTATAGTGACAGATGAGATGGTCATTGCCTGGGGTGGGAGTCAGGCAAGGGAAAGGAATTGACTGCAGAGGGGCACAAGGAAATGTTTTAGGATGAGGATGCTGTTCTATCTTGATTATGATGTGGTTGCATGATTTGTTACACAAATTCATCAAATTGTAAACTTAAAATTTTATTTTATATAAATAATGCCTTAGTAAAATTAACGTAAAAATTAAAATATTTCAAGACCCTCAAGAAATCATTTTTTTAGGGGCGCCTGGGTGGTTCAGTCAGTTAAGCATCTGACTTTGGCTCAGTCATGATCTCATGGTTTGTGAGTCTGACCCCTGCATTGGGCTCTGTGCTGACCACTTGTGACCGCTCAGAGCCTGGAGCCTACTTCAGATTCTGTGTTTCTCTGCCCCTTCCCTGCTCATGCTCTGTCTCTTTCTCTGTCTCTCAAAAACATTAAAATAAGTTTTTATATCAAAATTATTGTGAAAGAAAAACTTTTCCATACATGTATTTTTTTAATGTTTATTTTTGAGAAAGAGAGAGAGAGCGCGCATGTACACACACACATGAGCTGGGGAGGGGCAAAGAAAGAGCGAGAATTCCAAGCAGGCTTCGCACCTTCAGTGCAGAGCCCAATGCAGGGCTCAGACTCATGAATCATGAGATCATGACCTGAGCCAAAACCTAGAGTCGGACACTTAACCAGCTGAGCCACCCAGGCACCCCCCAACGTATACTTTTTAAAGCACATTTATACATGTATACAAACTTTAGATCCATGGAATGATACATTCACCATGTATTAATTGGTTGTTACTCTAGTCTGTGTATTCATCATTTAACTAACATGATTGAGTACCCACTCTATGCTAGATGCAAGGGATTCTGTGGTAACTCAATAGAAAATCCCTCATGGAGAATAGAGATAAACATTAAATAAATTTTTCCACAAATAACTATATGGTTACAGTATGACAGGTAGTTTGAGGGTAAAAAAAACATGTGACGACAGCATCAAAGGAATTTACATTTACCATTAAAATGATACTTGGTGGTGTTTTTATTAAAGACAGAATATGAAGCTTGGAATGAACTGTGAGTGATTTCATAGCATTTCTCCTATATTCTTAATATTCCTTATTTCTGTTTTTACATTTACTTCTTTTCCAAATGTTCATGAAAATGAAGACTTATAATTTTTGTGTTTTTTAGTCAATTGATACTTACGAATACTTCTCATATGCTTAAAACATATAAGGTAGTCTGAATTAAGTGTAAGATATGTATGGCTCATATTGCCAAGAACTTTTGGAAAGACTTCATGAAAAATACAGAAATCTGAATTAGACTTTAATGCTGGATTGAATTTATATATGAGGAGGGAGAAAAAGTGGACATTTCATATGCTTATTTTCTTGATTCCTTTTTTCTTTGTAACTCTTTCTACTCAGGCTTCTTTGCTGTCATAACCTCCTCTTTTTCCCTCACATTTGTTTTGGAACTTGGCTCTCTCTCTTTTTTTTTTTTTTTTAAGTTTTTATTTATTTTGAGAGAGAGAGAGAGCACGAGCCTGTGAGTGGAGCAGGGGGGAGAGAGGGAAAGAATGAATCCCAAGCAGGCTCCTTGCTATCAGCACAGATCCTGACTTGGGGCTCCATCTCTCAGACTGTGAGACCATGACCTGAGCCAAAATCAAGAGTCAGGTGCTTAACCCAGTGAGCCACCTAGGTACCCCAGAACTTGGCCCTCTTCTCCCTTCATTTGGTAATCAAAAATCATGTTTATTTAAGTGATTTCCTCATTTACATTTCTGGTCCTCTGATTCTTCTCTTGAGTTCCAGGACCATGTTTCCCCATAACCTGTGCATCCCCCAGAGCACCTCAAACTGAACATAACCAAAATAGAAAAAAATCCATTTTTCCATTTGAATTGTCCTTTTGTTGCAAGTATTTTAAGTATAAGGAGGTTGCTGTCTTCTCAGTCACTTAGACTGGAAATATTCAAGTCATTTCAGCCTGTGTCTCTAATGTGCACATCTAAGCAGTCTCTGTCCATTCTGCTTCAGAAATGTTTATTGTAATAGGGTATATAGCAAAAAGCAATCTGATTAATGTAGTTTTTTTTGCCTTCTGAAAGAATATAGAACGGTATTTTCCAGCATTAAAAAGGAAGGCCAACCTTCTGAGACAAAATGAAGTACAGAGAAAAGCAGTTGCAGTTCTTAAGAGACCTAACCAGCTAAATAGAAAGTAAGTACTCAAATATGATGATAATATGTTATCCTAAGTAAATAAGGGTAGACTTCTTGCACTAAGCAACCAAATGAATGGATTTGTAGTGGTCATTTTCAAGATGGATATTTGGGATGTCTCTCTGAACATCCAATGTGGAGGCATTCAGTAATGGCTTTCTTATTGCTGAGACCCAGTATTACTGATGGTTTTAACAAATTGTAAACTTTAAAAAAAAAAAGCATTACTCTGCTTCTTTATCTCTGTTTACATACAGAATAAAATTACAAAAGGTGATTGTTTAGGTAAAAATACCTCCACCAGAATTATTCAAAATTGGGAATTCTGAAAGCTAAAATTGTTATTCAGTCTCAGTGATTCTTAATAGAACAATGTATTTGTGGAAAAAGCAAATTGTAAAAAATTCTGTGTGAATGCTTGTTAAGTTGAAAATATTATTATTATTATTTTTAAGTTATCTCTTCACCCAACATGGGGGCTTGCACTCAGGACCCCAAGATAAGAGTCGCATGCTCTACCTATGAGGCAGCCAGGTACCCCATAGCTGAGATTATGTTTATATTAAATGGAAGGCATAACAGAAACTCAAAAATTATGACCTATTGTTATGACATTCTGTTTTCTGTAAGAATAAAATGGGCAAAAGGAAGTTGATAAACTGGTAAGTTTCTATATTTTAGTTTCGAGTACCATTTATTCATCTTTTATAGAAGATAATTCAAAAAAAAACCTGAAAATGAAGTTTTTGTATAAATGGAACGGCTGGAATTGCAGGTTTACTTAACTATCATCCCTCTTTTCTTTTGGAAATCTGGTGTAGTACCTTTTGGGAAATGGGAAATTAGCAAATAAGAACTTGTCCATTATATGAGACATTAATGACCCATGTTAATTAGGCTAGCTAGGGAAATTTTGCATTTGAGTCTAAGATTGGAGGTAAGATTAGGCGATCTATTAAATATTTATAAGAAATAAATAACTAGATAAATACGAAAATTTGTTTTCTCATCTTTTACTGACTTCATATAGAAATTAGAAAGGGATTGGTGAAAGTCAAGTCAAACATAATTGAGAGTACATTGCTCTATGTGAAAGAATAAGATGGTAAGTTTCTATGTGATTCATGTTAACATAAAGGTTTCTGAGTGAAGATGGAAGAGAAAACCATAGAAGATGTTATTTTCAAGATTTTCTCTTGATTTTCAGTAGTTTGATTATGATTTGCTTAGGTGTGATTTTCTTTGTACTTATCCTGTAAATTTCTACGTACATGTTTTTCATCAATGCTGTTTAGGAAGTAGCACTAAAATTGTTATTTTTAATGTCTTCAGAAGAAATCTTCTGTTAGAATATTAGCGAGTGCAATATTTAGAAGATAATTAGAATTAACTAGGTTGTTATGTAGTATGCTACAGAAAGATATTTATAAATTGAATCACAGTAACTTTATGTAAATAAGGAAATAATTCAGAATCTTTATGTTTAGTGTACTTCAAATGTCTAGCCTATGAATTTAACTATTTTTGCTTATTTCTTCTCAGGATGTTTGAAAGTTGTTAAATGGCTTAGACTATTCATGATATATCTGTTTTTGTTGCAGAAATAGCATTCCGGCCAATTTTAGCAGGAGTGGAAATAAATTAAGTCATCAGAAAGATACTCGTCAGGCAACTTTTCTTTTCAGAAGAGGCCTAAAGGTATAAAAACCCCTTGGTGGTGGTTTCTTTTTACTCAAAGGATCTTGAACATCTACCTTTAGTGGTAATCCTCAATCATAGGCATAGCCCATGGTTGAGGTAAGGGTTGGGTTTGGGATATGGAGAACGTGACATCAGATTAGTTCTTTTTGTTACTTATTTTTTCTATTCTCCCTTTTGTTGTCATCAGTAGCAGCATCTTACAAGCTTAACATGTTATTTAGGAATAAATATGTTTTACCACTTGTTCTGATATAGGAACCTCAACAGAGGTATTGCCAGAATAGGCACATGCCTCTCTTGCATTCACACACACATCATACTGGGTTATAAAGTTACAGAGCAGGGCTGCTTTTTAGATTCAAACCCTCTGCTTTCTTTGGGACCTACTACTTTTTTTTTCCCTTCAGGTTCAGGCCCAGTTGAACACAGAACAACTGCTAGACGATGTAGTAGCAAAGAGAACTCGTCAGTAAGTTTCAATTTGTTTTTCAAGATGTCCTTTCAAAACTCCCAGAATACTAGCAACCCCGATTACTGTGTGCCCCAGTCCAGAAGAAATTAAATGAGACCCCCAGAGTATATTAACCATTGTGCCTGAAAAAAATAAATCCATTTTTTCCCCCAAAAAGCCTTTTGCATTTTCACATGTCATGTTAATGAGTTTTAGCACCAAATACATCCCTTTATTTAAAAAAAAAAAAAGATAATGGAGTATTCCATTTTAATGAAACAGCTCTTTATTTTCTGTAACTGCTTTTCTATAAATGAACCTATTCAGGGAATAAATAGAAAATCCAATAGAGCTTTTAGAAAACTTGTGAACCCTTTAAAAACAATAGGATATTTTTCCTTTTCACATATTCTTTTCTTCTCCTTACCCCATAAAGATTTTTTGAAAATATTTTTTTGTCTGTTAGAATTGCACTTCTGATGTGTGAGTTGTAACATTCTAATTCCATCAATATGATCAGTTTTCAAGATTAAACTATTTAAAACTATGACTACTTTTTGGAAAACAAAATGTGTAAAACATGGTATTGGTCCAGATATGCCAGCTAAAGTTGGGCATGATTTTGAGCAGAGTGTAAGAAAAAAAAGTATTTGAACTTGATGTTGACAGTATTCTTTTGCACAGGAGTCATGACATTGGAAACCATGAGGAAAGAAATGATAAGCCATTTGCTTCTCCAGTGAACAATGTTTACATAATTATAATAATATAAGTGCTGTTTGTCTTGAACTTTGAGAATCTATAGGGAAAAAACCCCACAAAATCCTTAATTTGGTAACAGAATATAGTGAAAATGTCAGATTTTGAGTAACATGAATGTACAAGTAGAGCTGACAAAAATGGGAGGTACAAAGTGGGAGAAGAGATGGAAAGAAGAATTAGAGGTACTACTCTCCTTTCATACAAAGTCGAGAGGAAATGGTGTCTCTGAAAGAAAGAAGGAGATTTAAGAGACTGAAAGATTTATATTTAAAGTTATAATGGAAGTAAAATAGTGATATAGCTATCAAAATGTTTAGAAGGAGGTAGGGAATCTAGAGTATAGTGTGATGAGCTAAAACCTTATCATAGCAAAATATTGTTACATATGCGTCTTGTATAGTCAACTGGAGGTAACTAGCAAGCAGTAAGAACAAGGTTAAAAGTGCTGCCATTGGGGAGCAGGAAAGTTCTGCCTCTGGGGAGCAGAGGGGGCACAAAATACTGGAGACTGTTACTTTTCATTAGCAGCCTTTCTGTACTAATTTAATTTATTTTAAGGTATGTGTATTTGTTACACTGAAAAAATACTTAATAGATTCAAGTGTAGGAACTGGTTCCTACACTCAACATGCTGATTAATTATATCATGGTGGAGCTTAGTAATTTTTAAAAGCTAAGAAAATATGATGGTTACTTTAAAATGTATGTTTTTATGTGGAGTACGTGATAGGATTTATAAACTTCCATTTTAATGAAGTTTTTGGTTTTTTGAAACTAGATGGCGGACTTCCACCACAAATGGAGGAATTTTGACTGTCTCCATTGACAATCCTGGAGCAGTGCAGTGCCCAGCGTAAGTCCTTTTTTTATTGTCAGAAATTATAACCTCTCAGTATATAAGGTAATAGAAGAGCACTGGACTTCTGCTCATGATGTCCAAGTTAAGATAAACTGAGACAAAGATAAGAGTAATACTTGTGGTACAAAGTGGAAATACTATAGTATAAAGTTAAAGGTAAAAGCTGTCTTGATTCCTGGTTCTATACCCCCAAAGTAGACACTTTTAACAATTTCATATTTTTATTAAATTGGTGCGTATACAATAAGTATTTTATACATTTATTTTTTATGTATAATAACAAATGAGGGAATGCTATACATACTTGCTCCTTTCTCCTCCACCTCCTAATACAGTTTGGACATCTTTACTTGTAGGTACATACAGATCTACCTTCTTTTTAAAGGCTTCATAGGGGCGCCTGGATGGCGCAGTCGGTTAAGCGTCCGACTTCAGCCAGGTCACGATCTCGCGGTCCGTGAGTTCGAGCCCCGCGTCAGGCTCTGGGCTGATGGCTCGGAGCCTGGAGCCTGTTTCCGATTCTGTGTCTCCCTCTCTCTCTGCCCCTCCCCCGTTCATGCTCTGTCTCTCTCTGTCCCAAAAATAAATAAAAAACGTTGAAAAAAAAAAAAAAAAAAAATAAAGGCTTCATAGTGTGTTCTTTTATCTGGATGACCTTAATTTAGTTAACCATTCCCTTATGTTTATTGCATTATAAACTTTATAGGTTTTTGGAGTTTTTGATCTCTCCAGCTATTTTAATAAATGAAATGAAAAAAACATAGGATGAGTCTCTTAAGACTTCAGAGGTTGCTTCATTTTAGAAGATCAAGACTTGGAAGTCACCAGTCATTCCAAATTATTGAAAACATTTAATTCTACTTAAAGAAGTATTCTGTGAGTGATTATAAATTTTAGTCTCCAGATGAGTCAGTCAAGAACCAGGTACATCAGTACCCCCTTGTCTGTGATTTCACTTTCCACGGTTTCAGTTACCTAGTCAGCCATGGTCTGAAAACAGATGGTCCTCCTTCTGACATATTGTCAGAAGGTCAGTAGTAGCCTGACAGTACTTCACAATGCCTACATCATTCACCTCACTTTGTCTCATCATATAGGTATTTTATCATCTCACATCATCACAAGAAGGATGAGTACAAAAACATATTTTGAGAGAGGGCGGGAGAGAGACCACATTCACATAACTTTTATTACAGTATATTGTCGTAATTGTTCTATTTTACAATTAGTTATTGTTAACTAATAACTCATACTGTGCCTAATTCTTAAAAATTAAACTTTATCATAGGTATGTATGTATTGGAAAAAAGATATAGTATGTGTAGGGTTCAGTACTCTATGCAGCTTCAGGCATCCACTGGCAGGTGAGGGGCATTCTTGGAACAACATAAACCCCATGGGTAAGAGGAGACTATTGTACTTTTTTGAGAACACAAAATAGCCTTAATACATGGAACATGTGTACAAGTCAAGATGTCTTAGGTACCAA
Organism: Panthera onca; assembly: GCF_046562875.1. Lineage (NCBI taxonomy): Eukaryota > Metazoa > Chordata > Mammalia > Carnivora > Felidae > Panthera > Panthera onca. The sequence continues at coordinate 71,337,052 of NC_138347.1, read as the reverse complement.
ATGATTTGTTTTTCTTCTTTTGATTATTAAGCTTGTCTGATTTCATTTTAATTTTTTTCCAATAGAACTCAGAAACCACGATTAACTCGTACTGCTGTACCCTCATTCTTGACAAAACGGGAGCAATCTGATGTAAAGAAAGTTCCTAAAGGTGTCCCCCTACAATTTGACATAAATAGTGTTGGAAAACAGGTAATTTTTTTTCTGTGTTTCTTTGTGCCATTCATTGAGAATATTTTAATTAATAAAATATGTAATGAATTAAACAGGGTATCTTAAGTCTCCTCAACCTTAGGAAACCACTGAACAATCTACTTTGTTTCTATAGAGAAGCCTATTTGGGGATTCATATGAATGGAAACATACAATATGTGATCTTTTGTGACTGGCTTCTTTCACTTAGCATAGTGTTTTTAAGGTTCATCTATAGTGTATCGTCTTTTTATTGCTGAATAATGTTCCATCAATGGATATACCATATTTTATTTATTCAGTTATCAGTTGATAGACATTTGGGCTGTTTCCATTCTTTGGTTATTGTGAATAAGGTTCTTCTGCACATTGATGTACATGTTTTTTGTGTGAGTATATGTTTCCATTTCCCTGGGTAAATATGTACAAGTGGAATTGGTAGGTCATATTCATAACTATATGTTTAACCTCTTGAGGAAGGGCCAAACTTGTTTTCCAAAGTGGCTGCACTGTTTACATTCCTTCCAGCATGTATAAAGAGTTATAAATTTCTCAACATCCTCATCTACACTTGTTACTATCGGTCATTTGATCGTAGCCATCCAAGTGCTTGTGAAGTGGTATATATCTCACTGTGGAATAGATTTGACATTTTTTATATTGACTTTGTGTCTTGTGATCTTGCTAAAATTAACTTCACTATTTTTAGTAATTTTGTAGATTCCTTAAGATTTTCTGTGTAAACAGTCATGTCATTCTCCATATCCCTTACCAATCCTTAAACCTTTTCTTTTTCTTCTTTATTATGATGGCTAGAACCTTCAGTACGATGTTGAATAGAAATAATGAGAACATGGTATGCTTGCCTTATTCCCAAGCATGAGGAGAAAGCATTAAATGTTTCATCTTTTAGTATGATTTTAGCAATGGGTTTTTAGTAGATTTACAGGTTGAGGGAGTTCCTTTTATTCATATGCTGAGAGTTTTTATCATGAATGGATGTTGGATTTTGTTAAATCCTTTTTGTGTATCCATTGATGTAAAAATATGTGGAATTGAAAATATGAAGTATGGATAGAAATCTGACCAAATTTGTTTTGCTTCTTTTTATTTCATTTTGTCATGGTTACTCTTCTTTCATAAATGGTAAAATATAATTTGGGTGTGCTTTCTTTGTTAATCAAAAACCAGATTTTGATTTGAATTGGTTTGAACTTCTGTGATGAACTCCCAGAAATCCAAAAACTTCTAGAAATTCAAGAAAGTTTGTTTCAAATATTCACAAGTGTCAGTAACTCTTATGTTTATCAGTGACATCACTAGATTTTGTGGCAGTGTTTGTAGAGCCTAAAAATAATTGAGAGAAAATCTTGGATGTATGACTTGTGGGCATTATAGCAATGTGTTTTATGTAGTACATAATGTAGGTATTTAGAATGGTTTAGAAGATAGAGAATGTGAGTCAGACTACCTGGTTTAAATTCTGGAGCTGCAAGTAGGCAAGTTAACTAACTTCTTTAAACTTCACTCAATTCACCTAATTCATATGGTTTTTATTAGAGTTAAATGAGTTTGAATGCATAAATATTCAGGAAATGTTAGCTGTTGTTACCTTGAATTACCATTATGATCACATTATTGTTCTAAGCAAACATGGCCAACAGTCAAGTTGTTAATTGTTTTGTTTTGTTTTGTTTTCTCTAGACAGGGATGACTTTGAATGAGCGATTTGGGATCCTGAAGGAACAAAGAGCCACTCTCACGTTCAACAAAGGAGGAAGCCGCTTTGTAACCGTGGGATAGATCCCAAGTCAAAGGGACTTTTGAGTGATGACTCTGTTTTAAAAGTTGAATTGCTTGAAGAGTTCATCACAGAAATTGAAGAAACTTTATTTCAAAATATTCACAAGGCTAAATAACTCTTATTTTTATTTTTGAAGTTTTTTTTTTTTAAACATGTATAAATAATGCCCTGAAAGAATAACAGGGAATATACCTATCTGTTCTTGAGATTTCATGGTTGGCCCAGACAGAACAATTCTCTGTTTGACTTCTTTGGTCCGTCATGCAGCAGAAAGAAGACAGAAAAATAGAAACTGATTTATTTTTATTATAGTGGTATTTAGGATCTCATTGCTTTTCCCATTTTTTATTTGCCATGGTAAATCTTGGTCTTCAGAAATATGAGTAGGTCCCTTTGTTGCTGTCACCTGTCCTTTAATAGTATTGATGTAATAAGTGCAGTTGACTTTTCTTCATTAGAGATATTAAAAAAAAAATTAGAATTCCAGTTTTGAGTTTTAAGATTTGTGGGAATATCTGGAATTTGATTCATTTTTGAGATGTCCTTAGGTTAATTCTCCAGAGTTATAAATCTTTAATATCGAACTTTTAACCAGAAATGTGACTTTAGGCATTAGTCTCTGTTTAAAATGTTGATGTTTAAAACTATAAATGTGTGTTTACAAAATTATCTGATAGAGCCTTGGAAGAGAAGGTCCAATGTAAAAACCTAACAGTTGTGTTTGGTAAATGAAGAAAGCCGGAGAGGAAGTAGCAGGTTGAGGTGAAACACTTTAAAACCCAGGACATAGGTGTACTGTGTGGATTTAGTGTAGGCTTGAATCTAGTGTCCACGAAGAATTCTTCAAATGATATTTAGAAGAATTATAATTATCAAGGTGGATTGAGTTCCTTAGATATTTTGATGATAAAATCAATAGCCATAAAGTCCTAGACTTCTTATTCAAAAGTTAAATTTTATAAGCTTTTTAAGCTTGTTAATTAAACAGTATAAAGCTTCAGAATAAAAAATATACTTGTATATGCCATAAAGACAAAATGGTAATTGAGTTACATTGTAATCTTGGTTTATACCTTTCTTGTATAAAGTTCAGGCATTTATAGTCAGGGTATTTTTTTTTTTCCTCCCACACTCTGGAGGAATTAATCTGTTGTGCCAAGCTAGTGCTGAAAGTCTTCAGATGGTTATATACTATAAGTTACAGTATAATGCCAAAATGCAGCAAAATATTCCAACTACAAGTTCAATCATTTTGAAGTTTAACCTTTTGGTTTGCTATAATGTTGAAACCTCTAAGTAGGTGTTAGTTTCCCTAGAGTGTATTGGTGTTAATTTTTCCTGTAAAACAAAACAAAACATAACATTAAGTTATCACTCTTGCCTGCCTTGTATTGTATATTAGACTTCATTGTTTTCTCTCATGCTCCTTGAGTTACTTGGTTTATGTTAGCCACGGAAAAGTATCAATAGTTTCATGCTTATACCAAAGAATTAAATCTGATCCTTAATATCTGGTATTTTGCCAGTAAGTCTACTGATAAGGGATTATTGGAAGCCAGTCACACAATTTGAAAATAAGCTCTAGTCTCCTTAGGCCAAGGACTCATTGCAAAACATTTTTGCAAGTACAAATGCTTAGATTTCATCTGTGAACAGTACATTTTATTTTAGACTGGTTTAGAATTACTGGTAGATTATTTTAAAGCAAAAGAGAAACAACTGAGCACAAATTTGCTGTCTTTAGAACAGTTTGAAAATATGGTATAAAGAAGTTTTCATTTTTTTTATTTTAAATATTGTACAGAGCTATTATTAATGCCATTTTTCTCGAAAACCTTAAAAATTGCCCCAAATATTGACGTTAACTGCATCAAACAACAAAGTGTCTTTGGTATATTAAACATTTGCTCTTCATACATCTCTAATTTCATTTTCTTTTTAAATATAAAATTTTGCCTTTGTTACAACTAAATTAAAATTCTTGAGTGCTAACATGCTGTGTATAAACAGAAGAATATGCTTTGTTGGAAGAAAATTTCCTTTCTTGGAATGTGGTTGTGGTCATCCTTTTTCAGTTCTTAAATTTTTTTTTTAAACAGGATACAACTTAAAATTTCCTTTGCATCAAGGTGTATGCAAAACATTGATGCAGTGCATCACAAAAATAAGTTTGTATTTAACGAGGAGATGCTTTACACTGTACTTTTTGGTGTTTTTTGGAAAAGTTACAAATTTAGATCTATTCTGAAGCTGTTCATTTTTAACAAATAAAATGTTACAGGTCTCACATTTATTCTTAGCTATAAAGATTGAGTTGTGGTTTTTAGATTGTTCTATGTTACAGAGAACTTTGTAGTGATTTATAATTTTTAGGGTTTGAAAAACTACCTAACCAATTAAATTGGTAAATCAGTCTACACTCATATTCTAACTGCCTTTTGACCATTTCATTCATGAGCTCCAACCAAGAAGTAAGTAGCCAGCAGGATTTAAAGACTCATTACTTAGAGTGCAGAATTTCAAGCTAGATGTGCCCTTCAAGATCATCCATTTCAATTCCTTTCTATGTTTTATTTAAGTGAGGCTCAGCTTTTCAAGACTTGTATGTGTCAATGTCACTTTTTGAGCTCAGGTCTTTTAATTCTCAGTTTAATTTAATTCTCATAATAAACTGCTTCTGTGAATTGAACACCCACAGAGAGTAGTGGAATGATGTTTGGCTTGTCCGATATCTGAGAAGTGGTAATTGCAATGCTTTTAGCATTTGTAATTTTTAGTATGGCAAGTAAATCTACTCTACCAGTGATAATTATTGAGACTTCATTACTTTTGTATTCAAGTTATATAGACCTCTTAGAAAAGGTCAGTGTTCCTGATTGCACATTATGTATTTTTTTCTAACAGGCATAGATTTCATAATTTTAATTATAAGCACATCATAAAATACTTCCAAAGTATGAACAAACTTACAAGCTTCATTGCCCACTGATTATTTTCTGTTAGAATAGATATGTATATCCCAGTTTGCTATCAGTGGCTTTATAATTCACACAGTATACACAGTGTCAGGATAATTTTAATTTTAATCACCCGGTGCTTCTCATGACAAGTGCATTCCTAAATCCCCATCACTTGTTTCACTCATCCCTCCACCCACATCCCCTCTGGTAACCATCAGTTCTCTGTAGTTAGGAGTCTGTTTCTTGATTTGTCTCTCTTTTTTCCCCTTAGCTCATTTGTTTTGTTTCTTAGTGTGTCAGGTAATTATTGTCCTGATTTCGATTTTCAATAAGAAAGTATGAGTGACAAAAAATAGCTGACTTTGCACTACAGAGAATGAATACCATACATTCTGAATACAGGTAGTATCAGGGCAGGAAATGATTCTTTTATTTCTGATTAGTATATTTTTGAACTTTCATCAGAATTATATGATTGTTTTATTGCTACTGTAAAAAAAACCCACGTGATTTAAGCTTCCTTTTAAAGCGAATTATTTTTATGTAGATCAATTTGGAGTTTATTCCCTTTTAAAAAATGATACCAACAGACCCCAGGCATTCACACTAAGAATTTTGGACTGTTGTCGGCCATTGTTAGGGAGTTAAAGATTTTCTTATAAATTATTGACTTCTGATGTCTTTTTTTCCCCCTCATTACGTTACTTCTATCAAATACAAAAAGCTTTTATTTTTGTATTAAAAAATTTTTTTTAACATTTATTTTTGAGACAGCATGAACAGGGGAGGGTCAGAGAAAGAGGGAGACACAGAATCTGAAACAGGCTCCAGGCTCTGAGCTGTCAGCACAGAGCCCGACACGGGGCTCGAACCCAAGGACCGCGAGATCATGACCTGAGCTGAAGTCGGACACTTAACCGACTGAGCCACTCAGGTGCCCCCAAAAAGCTGTTGAAACAAGGAAATGTGTGATACCATCCTGGAGCTGAAATTCATTGTGTTGTATTTCAGAAGAGGTTTACTGATGTTTAAAGATGAATAGGAAACTTTCCATAGTGTGTAGATACCTAATTTCTACTTCTATTTCCACTTTCCTTTAATGAGAAGAAAATCATATTGTCTGCTTATTAAAGGAATCTGGGAAGGAACAAACATTTATTGAATATATTTAGCAAGCTAGTTTCTATGCTTTACATTTGAAGAGCATAGGATTAGTCAAGATTTTAATCCCATTGCTTTGAGTTCATAAAAAATGGAGTCTTAAAGGAGTGACCATAACATATTTCTAGCAAGTAGATGAAGGGGGAAAGGACTTTATTTCTGCATGAGGTAGTGAGATACAGAGCTGAAAATGAGATTTGAGTGAAAATTTTGCCCCTGGTATTCCTTCAGTGAGTTAACTTTCAGTTGTAAGATAGGAAGAAGCAAGGAACTTCTCTATATCAATTCCTAACATCAATAACCCTCACTACCAATTTTTTTCAGCTCCTGCTTCTAGACCACAGAGCAGTTATAGAATAAATTCTATGTCCTTATAGCCGTTTTGCTCATAGCTTTTTTGCACCTGTTTCTCATCATCTTTATTCATCGCTAGACACTTTGGTGAAATCCTCACAGTGATTCCATTTCCTTTATCTCATTCTCACAAGATGATCTTGTCACTTTTTTAATGGAGATAGAGTAGTATGAGAATTCCTTCATATTCTACCTTTGCAGATGAGAGCTCAAATCCCCTTAGAAGTCTTAAAATTAACTCCTTGATCTACCTTTTCTTACAGTCTCTCTTTACCTAGGACTTGTTCTCATTTATATATATTTCTCCTCATATCCATAGGCTTTTCTTTTGGACTTCAAATACTTATAATCTACCCTGTTCTCAGTAAATTTTTTTTTTCCTTTCCTCCCAGCTGTCTCTCTTGTATTAGTACATAACCTCTGCTGTATTAGTATATAATCCATCTTCTGTCTCTGCTTCCTATTAAGATACTCAGCTCTGGGGTATAGAAGAAAATTACAGAGTTTAACATATTAAGGACCCTAAAATCTAGTTGAATAGACAAGGTAAGATCAATCTATAAACTTGATCAGAAGTTCAGAGACCAGGATTAACATGTTATGTTGCAATTAATAATGAGATATGTGTGTAGGTAGATAGGAAGAATGAGGGTGTATTATGAAGAACTTGTTAGAAGAATTTAGTGTAAATGTGGAAGGTAATAGGTAAATTCAGGTGACATAATGGTGCATTTTATAAAGATATCTGGTAACAGTGTTAATATGGAATATATGATTATGCTTTTAGTCACTGTAGTTGAAATATTTCCTAAAAAAATGCAGAATGAGATCCTGCTCTCCTAAAATAGCTTAAAATCTTTCTTAAGAAGAGCAAAACAATTTTAGATCAGAATAACAAAAAAGCAGTTCATATATTGGGTAAATGTTTTTTGAGCTGGTAAATCACTTGCCATTGCAATGACCCATGCTCATAACAGACCTTGATACTGATAATTGGTCATGGAACTTGCTGCTGAGGAACCTAGAAGGTAAGAATTCATAGAACAACTCTGAGCAGCTGTTACTAATCAGCTTTGTTACTGAAATTAAACATTTTCACAGTCTCTTCCATGTAGGAGTTGGGGGAAGTGCTAATCAAAGTTTCGTAGAAGAGTTGGGCTTTGATGAATAGGCTTTTCAACCTTATTTTCTTTTGCTGTCTCATGAACTTTTTGGCTTGTGGCCTTAAATACACATGTACCATTATAAATCATACCTGGGTGTGTTCGTGCTGATACTCCTCTCACCTTCCTACTATTGCCTATTTCATAGTCTTTAAGATTTTTCCAAAATTTCATTCATCCATGATGCAGATCCTTTTCTTTGAATTCTGATAGATTAACCCAGCTCCCCCTACTCAGCCCTTTTTCTGTTGTCCTACTCTCTGATTGGTATGTTTGTCTGAATTCTATAATTAGATTGTAATCTAGGAAAAGAGCTCTAACAGTCTCTTCTATTTCCCACAAATACTAGTTGGTTCATTGTAGGGGAAATTTACATCAGTGTAGCAGCAATGGCTTAAATGTATAAAAGAAGAATATGCTGGAGACTGGTTACAATGTAGATGAGCCCTAATTGATTTAAAGTGAAGTGATAGTTTCCAGTTTTTCAATAATGATTTTGGGTTTTATCATTTCTTCCATTCTACCTCTAATTCTCACATTTAGATTATGGTCAGATCATTTTTCCCCCTCACTTTTGGTTCTAGACAAAAAATTTAGACTTTAATGCCGTTCATCCTGATTTGTTCAACAATAAAATCTCGCCTAAAGGACAAATACTATTTAAAATGTGTTTTTTGTTCAGAGCTATTTTGTAAAAGGGTGGCCCTAAACATTTATATACCCTTTCAATGAAGATTATGGAATTTGGGGGCCAGGTTGGCATTTATTTTCCTTTCCGAAAATAACAGTTAACAGCACGTCTCCATCTAGATCACTTGCTGTATAGAATGACAGAGTTGGGGAAACGTTTTACGTCGTATCCCAGGGTCCCCTCTTCTCACTGCCTAGGTTTCTGGTAGCAAGAATGGTAAACCTTAATTCAATGCTTAATCGAATCCTTCAGTATTGAAGGAGGAAGGCACTGAAGTTTTTGTGGGGAACACTGAAAGATATTTTTGTAGGGTCATTTTTGAAAATGGTACTGGGAGCCAGAGGAGGGGGTGCTCCAAGATTGTGAGTTCCTTTTTGATTTCCCTTCAAAACCTCGATGCAGGCGGAGGCAAGAGCCTGGATGTGCGGAGGGCCACTGCAGCCCTGCGCGTGAAGACAACCGTCCGGGGTCTGTTTGCCCCTTTCCCCGCCCACCCATCATTTCTGGCAGCGCATGCGCTGAGCCGTGTGCCGGAGAGTTGTCGGCTGGGAAATGGCGGCCGCAGGGTTGGTCGCTGTGGCCACGGCTGCAGAGTACTCTGGCCCTGTAGCGTCGGGAGGTAACCTCTCCGGTGTTAACTGCGGCCCAAGCTCCGGAGCAGGTACTGGTCCTGGCCCGGGTTCGTGGAGCCGCTCCCTCGATCGAGCGCTAGAGGAGGCGGCTGTGACCGGGGTGCTGAGCCTGAGCGGCCGGAAACTGAGGGAGTTTCCCCGGGGAGCGGCCAACCATGACCTGACGGACACCACCCGGGCGGGTGAGTGGGGCACGGGGCATCCCTGCTGACCATGGGCGCGGGACGCGGCGGGAGGCCGCTCCATCCGGTGGGAGGACTCGGGGCTAGTTACAGCCACCGGTCCCATAGCGCCTGGTTGGGACCGGACTAACGGGGAGAAGCCGACTGCCCGACCCACCCAGCAACCCCCCCCCCTCCCCCCGCCCCGGCCTGCGGGCCAGACCCCGAGCCAGGGGCGAGGCGGCAGACTGCAGCATCTCTCGGGGAAGGAGACTGTAGAGATAGACACAGAGTGTTTTACTCTGCTAGAAAATTAACTTAATGCCGCTGAAGTAGACCCTTGCCCCGCCCCGGTTTCTGCAGGCCCTTTCGGATTGGGGATGCCAAAGTGACTTTGCTAAGATTTGGGATTTGCTAAGATTGGGCTCTCTTAATATGTTCAGAGCATGGGCCACTGCGTTGTTGGGGAAGCATTGATGGGAGCACTGACGTTTCTTCAAGAGTTGTTTTTAATGTGAGCCCTAAGGCTGTAACTTTTCTTTCTGTACCTTTATCTATTTGGCTTACTAGAGCCAACCTTCAGACTCCCATTACTTTTCTCACGCCCTCCCTGAAAAGTTGAGGGAAGAAAAGATACATAGATTGCCTACCCCATCTGTATTAACGCTTTTCAAAAATGAACATTACTTCGCTTTATACATATTTTTGAACACAGGAAAGGTAATAAGCAATTGGATATTATTTGGTTTTCTCAGTTGTAGAGAACAATGTTTGGTGACCGAGGCGCTTAACATAATATGCTTTTCTTGTGTTTAAAATATAGCTTCCTTAGGGAGTAGATTAAAAACTGAGCCTATTCATGTTTTACACAAAGGAGGAAAAAAATCCCCTACACAGGTTCGTGTAGTATGATGTAGTTAGGTATTTTATTTTGATATAGTGTTTTTTTTGGCAATGAAAGAGTATGTAGTACTTTGTCTTATATTTATTCCATTTTATTTTATTTTAAAATCTTTGATTTGAAAATCTTCTATGTGCACTCATTAAAGGTTGATGGGTATTACATATGATTCACTCATGTTAGAAAAATAAACAGAACTGTTAAACTACTTTAAGAAACTTCTTTCCAGAGAAACTTTCACTCTAGTGTAAAATGGAAGAAATTAAATGTCTAATTATTTAATCTCTTTTGGAAACAGTTGTACTGAAGATATTTTGTATTTTTAGTGAATGTTATTAAAATTAAACTTTCTTGCTAAGGTAAATATGAACAGCCACTTCCCTTTTGCTTATGTTCTGATAGACAACATCCACAATTGTCGTTCATAACCCAGATTACCTGATTCTGTTCGGGAGATGGCTGTATGGCATATGATTGTTTCAGAGATGGGTAATGTGGCAATTTTATATTGGTGTGAGTCATTTCAGTATTACTCCATTAAACGCGAAGCTAAAGAACAAGTTGATTACAGCAGTTTATTTCATTCGTTATCTTACCTGCTTTTAAATAGTTCTAGGACCAACATGTTTTGCTTTTAAGAAATATTTTATTAACTGACAAAGAAAACCCAAAGGCATTTATGAAGAAAAAGAACCAATCCCAATAAATTTTTCCCTTACTGTGCTCTGAATTATTTTATTTTTTAAAGATTTTATTTCTTTTTTTTTTTTTTAATGTTTATTAATTTTGAGAAAGAGGGGAGGGACAGAGAGAGGGGAGGGACAGAGAGAATCCCAAGCAGGCTCTGTACTGTCAGTACAGAGCCCAAAGCTGGGCTCGATCCCACAAACTATGAGATCCTGACCTGAGTTGAAATCAAGAGTCAGACACTCAACCAACTGAGCCACTCAGGCACCCCTAAAGATTTTGTTTTTGGATAATCTCTACACCCAGTGTGGGGCTCAAACTCACAACCTCGAGATCAAGAGTCACACACTCTTCTGCTCTTCTGACTGAGCCACCAAGGCACCTGAGTTATTTTAAACAGATAATTTAATGCTGATATAATCATTTATTGAGTATACACTGTTTGCTATTCATTGTTAGGTGTTTTAAAATACATTGCCTTGTTAAATGCTCAAAACAACCAACCAATGGACTAAGCATTATTATCCCCACTTTACATGTGAAGAAGTACTCAGAATTTACAGATGAGGAATCACTCAGAGAAAGTCCCGTAATTAATATTGGTGGTAGAATTTCAGCCCAGGTCCATGGAACTCTTTTCTCTGTGCTATACGTCACAGCCTTCCTATGTACAGATAGATATTACTATTCCTGTGTTTGCAGATAGTGAAATCAAGATTTGGAGATACTAGATAATTTGCTCAAAGACCTGTAGCTAAAGGCCAGGGAAGGTAGTGTTAGCCAGGATTTGAGCCTAGTTTGAGATAACTCCAAACCCATAGCGTACCTATAGCTTAATGGATTCAGACACAACTTATGTTAACTAAAATGTTTTGTTAAGACTCTTTAAAATTTAAAGCCAGGAAAATTATTTGAATACCATGTGTGTGTGTGTGTGTGTGTGTGTGTGTGTGTGTGTCAAAGTTGCCATATAGCCTGTTCTCTCATAATGTATATGGACTGTATCTGGTAGAGCTGCTGTCCTTCAAGAGTTTATATTCTAAGAAACAGCATATATTTCCCATACTACGTATAATTTGACATGATTAGAATTAATTAGGAACATTTTCTTGAGGCTTTTCACTCTTATTTGTTTTAAAAGGTAGATTTTTAGGAAAAGGGAAATATTTATTAGGGAATAGGTAATTTGATCCAGTGGACAATGAAAATTTTAGAAGGAAATCACAGAAGACTTCTTGGGGCAGAAATGTTGGAAAGGATTTGGGTAGGCAAAAATGAGAAGGAAAACCAATTCCAGGCAGTGGTGGACAACATGCAAAAATTCCTAGAGTATATGGCACATCAGTTAATTTTGCCAGTCTATTATGCATTACCCTTTCATCTGATTTACAGTAATCCAATTTTCCTAGGAAATCACTCCTCTCAGTTTCATGGCTATCCCAGCCCAACACAAGGGTGTGCATGTGACTGACGCCAGACCTAGCCAGTCAATATCCTTCTGGTCACAGTGATTGCTCAGAGATGGGCACATTTTCCAGTGAGCACACATGACTGTTAATTCTGAATTTTTTATTGGAACTATTGAGAAAGAGGCATGATTTGGACCCTGGGGATTGCTGAGAGAATAGAATGTGAGCCTAGAGCTTACTAATAATTGGAAGGCAGAGCCAAAAGATGGAAAGAGTGAGACCAAGTTCTGATGACAGTGTTTGAACCTTTGGTTCAATAGCCAGGCCTTAAGATAGTGCTGTCCTTGGACAGCAAGTTAATAAATTCCCCTTTCTGCTTGATTTGAACAGAATTTTTTGTTACAAAATCAAGAGTCCTGACTAATACAGTGGGACTGCTTGTGATATTGTGGTCAGGCCAGTTTGGTCAGAATAAATGGTTGGATTAGAGAATATCTAAGCTATCTTTTGCATATGTGGAAGCTAGATTGAGGATAGGTTAATTGAGTTTGAGACAGGGAGACTAATCAACATTCGTTCTCATTTGTTCAACAAACATTTGCTAAGGAATTTGATAAGTGCAGATATACAGAGAGGACCAGCATACTTTCTGTCCTCAAAGAATTCAAGGGATCTAATGGAGAAATAAATAAATGTGAAGATTATTTGACTTGTCTAGTAATAGCAAAACTTTTATGTATAAGGCATTATACTAACTATAATATAGAGGAAACAAAAATAAGAGGCTTTACCCTGTAAGAATTAAAAAAAGCTAGTAATCCAGTTGGATGACTACAATAATAATCTAAATCTCTGAAGGAATGAAAAATAGATATCATATTGGAAAATGAAAATGTACAAATGCTGACTGAATATATATATATATTTTTTTATTGAATATATTTTTTAAAAAAGGACAGAAGGCATCAAAGATGACTGAGTGGTTAAATCTGGAGGATTAGGAAGATAGTGATGCTATTGATAATAATAGGTAACATTTATTGAACTGTTAGCATATTTCAGGTATTGTTCTGAGCTGCATATATAAAACATGCACATACAACAACAATATGAGTTGTAAGTATATTTTAACCCCATTTTACACATGAAAAATCGAAACTTGACATTGATTTGATCAAGGTTACACAGAGTAAGTGACATTGGGATTCAAATTCAGACACATCTGATCCTAAAACTTGTGGTTTTGATCAGTAAGCCATACTGACAAAGAAGTTTGCTATATATAATTTCGTTGATTTGCTTGATACTTTTAAAGGGGTTGTAGCACATGTAGTTAACCCTGTGCAATGAATAGAAATGTAAGTATGAGGGCGCCTAGGTGGCTCAGTTGGTTAAGCGTCCAACTTTTGATTTCTCCTTAGGTCATGATCTCATGATTCATGAGATCGAGCCCTGCATCTGTGCTGACAGTGTGGAGCCTGCTTGGGATTCTCTCTCTGTCTCTCTCTCTCTCTCTCTCTGTCTCTCTCTCTCTCTCTCTCTGCCCTTTCCCCATGCACACACGTGTGCTCTCTCTCTCTCTCTCTGTCTCTCAAAATAATAAGTAAACATTTTTTAAAAAGTAAATCTGGAGCTTTTTTTTTTTTTAATCCTAAGTAAACTCTGCACCCAACGTGGGACTCCAGCTCATAACCCCAAGGTCAAAAGTTGCATGTTCTCCTGACTGAGCCAGCCAGGCACCTCTGTAAAGTTCCTGGGACCCCATACATTTGAGAGAGTCATAATGAAGAGTTTATGAGATTCTTGGTGAAAGAATATGGAGAGCGAAAAAGCTGGTTGCTGACAACCACGGGATACACTAGCATTTAAAAAGGCAAGAGGCAGAATCAGCCTGAGAGAAAGTCCAGTTCCACAACTAGGCCTTTACTAGAATTCACAAACTCCTAAAGCTGAAGGAACCATAATAACCATCTAAGTTATGTTACAAACAAGAAGCAGTCTCAGAGATTAAATGATGTGTTTAAGGTTAAGTAGTGAGATGGTGCTGTTTCACAGGAGGCAAATAGGGGTCATAGTTGAAGCTGTGAGAAATCTCTTCTGAATAAAAGGCAGAAAACAAACTAAAGCTTTGGGGGAAAAGACTATAGTAGAAGGCAGGAGGGAGAGACTAAAATTACACCCAAACAGAAAACAAATTTGAGATGTAGTAGGTGAGCTAAGATAATGCAGTGTTACTAAAGCCACAAGAATTGAGACTTTCAATGAGTGGATCCTTATTTCCTAGGTAAAGAAGAATGAGGATTGCTAAAAGGCAATTTAATTTTTCAAGGAAGCAGTCTGTAATTTTTCAAGGTAGCAATCTGTAAAATTAGTTTCATTAGGTTTGGAAATATGCACTGCAGTTCCGGGTCTTAAGTAGAAATCATATAGCTCTTGGATTCATACATGTATTTTGTATCAACCACAGTATATGTACTGTGAATTTTTGTAGAGTAGTGCTCTCCAATATGGTAGCTATTAGCTGTAGGTGGTTATTTAAAATAAGTTAAAATTTAAAAATTTGTTTCCTCAGTCACACCACATTTCAGGTACTCAGTAGCCACATGTGTCATATTGGACACATCACACATTAGATCTACTCCCTGTCATATTGGGCAGCACAGACAGTAGAGCCTTTCTGTCATTGCAGAAGGTTATATTCGACAGTGATGCTGGGGCATACTGTTTTGACTAGAACTGAAATTTGTTTTCTGTTATTTATTTTCTAAAACATATCTCTGTTGGCAAGGTCTTTCTGTATCCAAGACAGTAAGCCACCATGGTGTCTAGAGCTGAAAACACTGTGCAATAATGGTGAGAAGGCAGAGGCAAAGGTAGGAGGTGGCAGCAAATGGGGTCCGATCATAATGACATGAACCTTGGGACCATCTCAGTGGTGGGTGGGGGAATATATTAATTTTTTCTTTTAGAAATAAAATCTTGTTAACAAAGGATGACATTTTTAAGCATGTCATCTTTGTTAATAGAGGCATTAATATATATTTGACACATTTGCCATCCCCTGAAGCATTCAATGTGTTCAAATCAGGAAGAATATTCTACGAGCCTCAGAAATGAGGAAAGAGTAGAAAAGAATAAAACTAATTTTATTTGATTAATGAGACAGGTTCAGTTTAGTATACTTTAAAAATCATTTCTTCTGATATTAACAGTTACATATGTTCATTGTGTTAGGAAAAGTTTTAAAGAAGACATTAAAGATCATTCATGGTTCCACTTACCAGAGGTAAATTTAGTAGTAAACACTGGTTGAAACTCTTTCAAACATTTTCTTCACAAATGTACACATTCTTACTTTTTTTTTTCCCTTAAGTTTATTTATTTATTTTGAGAGAGAGAGACAGAGTGAGCAAGGGAGGGGCAGAGAGAGAGGGAAAGAGAAAATCTGAAGCAGGCTCCACACTGTTAGCATTGAAGTCTGGTGCAGAGCTTGAACTCACAAACCATGACCTGAGTGGAAACCAAGAATTGGACACTTAACTGCCTGACCCACCCAAGCACCCCTCTTACTCTTTAATATATAAAAATGAGATCATAAAAGACTGTTTTATCATCTAATTTTTTTTTCACTACATGAAATGCAATACCAGAAACTAGAGATCTGTAGCATAATTTTTTAGTTTTTTTTATTTTTTCTTAATGTTCGTTTATTTTTGACAGAGAGAGAGAGAGACAGAGCATGAGCAGGGGAGGGGCAGAGAGAGGGGGAAACACAGAATAGGAAGCAGGCTCCAGGCTCTGAGCTGTCAGCACAGAGCCCGACACGGGGCTCGAACTCACAGACCATGAGATCATGACCTGAGCCGAAGTCGGATGCTCAACCGAGCCACCCAGGCGCCCCTAATCTACCCTCTTGATGCGCATTTGGATTGTTTTCAACTTTCACTATTACATATGGTATTGCTGAGGATAACTTTGTATGTGTGTATTTGCAAACTTACCCAATTATTTCCTCATTGATTGGCTAAAAAGTATGCACAATTTAGGGGTTTTTATACACATTGTAAAATTGCCCTTCCAGAAGGATTGTTCAGTTTAGATTTGTATCATCAGTGCATATGAGTTGACTTTGCACCCACTGATCTTCTCATTCATTTTGATCTGTGTCATTCTGATAGGTGACAGATTATATCTCTTCATTCTGTATTCAGTGCAGCTTGAGGAATGTAGTTTTTTCTACAAGAAGAAAAAGTATATAAATTCAGGGAAAAAAGATTTACTTTTTCTGTTTCTACTTTGTGTCATAGAACCAGTTGATAACAAAGAATTGGAAGCTCTTTGTACTTGTATATAACCCCTGTATATTTAATTTGAACTCTTTTATAATTGTAATAGTAATACATGTTTACTATAGAAAGTCTGGAAAAACAGTACACAAAGGAAAGAAGGAAATGGTTCTACTGTATGGATAAATCACTGTGAACATTTTTACATGTTCTTCCAGTTGTTTTTTTTAATGTATGTACATACACATTGAAAAACACAGTATCAGCTTTTTGTAGTTTGCTTTTTCCATCTTATAGCATATTAGAAATATTGTGTTATGTCTGTTAACATTTTCTTGTAATAGAATTTAATAACTGCAGAGTATGTACTTAGGCAGATCCCTTGTATTGGGCATTTAGGCCATTTCAAATTTTTTATTATTATAAGTAACTATGAATGTTTTTTAATATAATTCTTTGCTTACATCTCTTATTATTTCTTTTGGGTTAATTCCTAGAAGTGGAATTGTTCTAACAAATTGTATGCAATTTTAAAAACTTAAAACAATTTACAAACAACATTTCAAAAGCAGTTCCTCATAGAAATAGTGTTACGTATTGAACACAGCCTGGCCAGGTTTATAGACAAAACACAAAAGCCTCATATTTTTTCCTTAAACATGAAAGTTGGCTTAACTCACATTTCAACCTCTTTATATCTAACAGCTGCAGTCTCCCACATATAAAGAAGTCTTGGAATTTTCTTAAGAATTCCACTCTGTATTTTCATGCTTGTTTTAATAACAAATCTGTGGCTTCAAATTACCAACCATTAGGGAAAACCAAACCAAATAGGTTTCTGTAATGTTTATTCTGTTGTTTTTCTGTAATCCCCCCAACCTATGGCCAATACATATCCCAGTCAGAAGTATGGATATTAATATTGTATATGCTGCTACTGTATGTAACAAAGTTTCTGTGGAAATATGCATATCGAATGAATGGGATATTAAGAACACTTCTCAGGAAATAACGTTATATCCCTCTTATAACTTCATCTCCGTTTGAAATGAGAAAGCCAATAGCTCTAATATATTTTCACCACATGCTTCTTCCTTTCTCTTCTGCCTGAGGAACAGCACAATTCTTATATTGTACCAATTCAGTAGGGAAGACTGATGTAAAAGATTTCTGTTATCAACACATACACGCATGCATAAACACCTGCACACATACTTTTTATGCAGAGGCAGAGACCATGGGGGAAATCATGGCTGTTGGGTATAAAGGCATCTGAAATAATTTGTTTCAGGCGGGGAATCTAGTCTCAACTGTACTGACATTTTTTTTTTTAATAATAAGGGTCAGTTGTATGATGGTCCCTTTAGGCAGGGTGAGAAGATGAGTCATAGATCACCACAAAAATCAATGTTGGGACTTAGAAGAATGGCAGCAGTGTTGGGGCCAAGGATTTTGTAGGGCTCATTTCTTTTTACTGTAGTTGTATTTGGGGGCTGACTGGTTAATGTTATGAAATACGATAACATGAAATAGGACTTTTGAGTAGTAATATACATATTCATTATTTTTTTCAGTTTACTTATGAAATAGTTACTCCTTAAACTTAGAAACAAATATGGTAATTAACACAAAGGAACATTATTTTGAGTTCCTGAAGTAGCCAGCAATATCCAATGCAGTGTTACTAATTTTAGAATCATAAACTAGTCCTAAAACCTAAAAATTTAAGGTATTTCCTTATTCACTTTGAACTTTCTTCCTTGTTCTTGTAAATATTTTGAGTTTTATTATTTGAAGTCTTAAACCAAGGATTTTAACTGGTTTATTAAACTGATTTCTTGCAAACACTAGGTAATAGACTTTTTTCCATTAAAAACCGGTTTTAAAAGATGATCTGCACATCATAGAGTGAAAAGATAAAGCACAGAGTAAGAAAAGATTTCTAACAAATACACCAAGCAAATATTACCTAGAATATCTATAGGATTTCTACAAACAAGAAGACAACCCAATAGAAAACAGAAAACTAAACTGGTACTTTTCTATAGAGGAATTTCAAATGACCAATAATGTGAAAAAGTGCTCAACCTTATTAGTAATCGAAGGAATGGAAAATAAAACCAAACTGAGGTACTACTCAAACTGATGATACCAAGTGCTGGAAAAAAGAGCACTGGGGATGTGCATACATTGCTGATGGGAATGTTAATCCGTGCATTGACTTTGAAAAATACTTAGGAAAATTAAAAATACACATACTCTTTGACCCAGACATTCCAGACCCTGAGATGTATATCCCAAAGAAACTTGTGTATATGTACACCAGGATATATTGGCTTAAAACAACACCCATTTATTATCCTCCAGTTCTGTAAGTCAGAAGACTGGACTCAGCTGATTTATCTATTTAGGGTCTCACAATGCCAAAATCAATGTGTTGGTCAGGCTGGACTCTTATCTGGAGACTTGGTCCAGGATCATTCAGAATTCAGGTCCTCATAGTTATAAAACTGAGGTCTCTGTTTTCTTGCTGGTTGTTGCCTTCAGGTCACTCTGGGGTCTTGAAGGCTACCTGCATTCCTTATAGTGGCCCTCTCCACCTCTTCAAGCCAGCAATGGTGTGTCCAGTTGTCATGCTTAGAATCACTGACTTCTGCTACCAGCCAGAAGGCTCATGTGATGAGACTGCGTCCAGCCAAATTATCTCTTTTTAGTTTAATTCAAAGTCATTTGACTAGTAAGCTTAATTATATCTGCAAAATCTGTTCTGCTACATATGGAACATAGAGTATATTTCATATTTATAGTCCCAGGGATTTGGGTGGGAAATCTTGGGGAGGGAGACCATTTTAGGATCTGGCTTACCATAGACAGTTGTGTCTTACTCTTTATTGTACAACACCTAGTACAATACCAAATGCCCTTTGAGAATGTATTGAGTGGATGGTTGGATTAATAAGTGAGTGAAAAAGAAGGTGAAAACAGGAATAATTTAGAGTTTATTCACTTTCTTAGCTTTGAAAATGACAGGTGACTTCTGTGTTACTGGGTTTAATGGACACCCTTGGGTCTTCAAGGGTATGGTAGAATTCAATCATCAGAACATTCACAGGGTGCCTGGGCGACACAGTTGGTTGTGTCCCACTCTTGATTTTGGCTCAGGTCATGATATCATGGTTTTGAGATTGAGTCCCAAGTCGGGCTCCACACTGTATGTGGAGCCTCCTTGCGATTCTCTCTCCACCCCCCCACTGCCCCTCCCTGGCTTACGCACATGTGTTCTCTCTCTCTCTCTCTCTCTCTCTCAAAACAAAAACAAACAAAATTCTCAAGGATAATACCAGTGAATATGTTTCCCTTCGATGTCAAAAAGTCAGGTGTTCAGACTGTCTTTAATTGGTGTCATAGAGGGTAAGAGTTGTT
The DNA here is from genome assembly GCF_046562875.1 of Panthera onca. Classification (NCBI taxonomy): domain Eukaryota; kingdom Metazoa; phylum Chordata; class Mammalia; order Carnivora; family Felidae; genus Panthera; species Panthera onca. Next base: position 71,317,228 of record NC_138347.1, on the reverse strand, counting down.
ACACGTGCTAAAATTCAGTCCCTTGAAATATAACCCAGTTGTAGCAGTGAGAATTTCTAGGTCTGTGCAGAATATCAAAGTAGGATCTTGATTTGCTAATAAAAGAAATTTTAAACTCCTTACAGTGAAGTAGGCTTTCCATATATATTCAATAATTATAACTTTGATAATTATGCAAGTCTCAGTTGTCTGAGGGGAATCTTAGCCTTGTAAGTATGTGATGCTTTTTATGACTTAGTAACATTGTGATTTCTGGCCATTTATTATCAGGTGACAAACTGTAGCCTATTCTCAACCTTGAGTGTGGGTAAAATCATCTGTGGCACTTTAAGGAATGTACATTTCTGTGTCCAGACTCTAGAAAGAGTTTGATTCAGGAGATCTGGGGTGGGAGTTCTTTAAGTTGCATTTTTAACAAGCACCCTGATTGTTCTAGATGCAGGTGACCTAAGAGCTACCACTTGAGAAATTCTTCCTTAGACTTTGCTACTTTAAAATTCATTTAGGACCCTTACTTTACTGCATTATATGAGGGTATCGTGAAGTTCTAAAATGTATTTTTAAGTTAATCTTTAATTTAAATGTTTATTTTTAAAATTTATTTTGAGAGAGAGAGAGCGAACACAAGATGGGGAGGGACAGAAAGAGAGAGAATCTCAAGAAGATCTCATGACTGTGAGACCATGACCTGAGCCACAATCAAGAGTCAGACGCTTAACCAACTGAGCCACCCAGGTGCCCCTAATCTTCAGTTTGCAGTTGGTTAGTGTATATTTTGTGTAGTTGTGTTCATTAGTTTGCTTCTGTTTATTTTTTTAAAAGAGCTCTTGAAAGCTTGGCATTTTCTGTTTCTCATCACTTAATATCTTTGTATGAAACCTGAATAATTTATTCATTAGTATGAAATATTGGTATTAAGTGACTTAATAGATCTTAGGTTTTAACATTTCTAGTATGAGAGTTAAACTTTAATATAATGATGAAATTTAATTGAGCTATCCTTGACTAGAAACACTGATGTTTTAAATGTTGGTGTTTTCCTAGTTTTAGAAATCCTGATATTAAACAATGCAATCATACCACACAAATTTCTTTCTTTCTTTCTTTCTTTCTTTCTTTCTTTCTTTCTTTCTCTCTCTCTCTCTTTTTCTTTCTTTCTTTCTTTCTTTCTTTCTTTCTTTCTTTCTTTCTTTCTTTCTTTCTTTCTTTCTTTCCCCCATTAAGTAAATAGATATTTTTGAGAATTTAGAAGTTTTAGGCACCAGGAATGTTACAATAAGCAAGACAGTCAACTTCATGGTGCTCATGTTCAATGAAAACCCCAAATCACACAGGACACAGAAAAGAGTTCCCTAATCCTAATTGAGAATGATCAGAAGAGGTCCCCCTAAAGTCCTGAAATTTCCATTGAGTCTTTTTTTAAAAAATTTCTTTTGTAAATTTTTATTTATTTATTTATTTATTTATTTATTTATTTATAAATTTACATCCAAGTTAGTTAGCATATACTGCAATAATGATTTCAGGAGTAGATTCCAATGATTTATCCCCTATGTATAACACCCAGTGCTCATCCCCACAGGTGTCTTCCTTAATGCCTCTTACCCATTTAGCCCATCTCCCACCCACAATCCCTCCAGCAACCCTCAGTTTCTTCTCTGTATTTAAGAGTCTCTTATGTTTTGTCCCCCTCCTTGTTTTTATATTATTTTTACTTCCCTTCCCTTATGTTCATCTGTTTTGTATCTTAAATTCCACATATGAGTGAAGTCATATGATATTTGTTTTTCTCTGACTAATTTTGCTTAGCATAATACCCTTTAGTTCCATCCATAAATTTTCTTTAGATGATGTGTGGAAGAAACTGATTGAGAATGCAGTAGTAACTGTAGGGAGAAACATTTTGATCACTGATATGCTTTAGAACTACCTAAGTGAATTACATCGAGGGTAGTCAAAATAGATCACCCCACCATAGTCACTGCATAGAACGTGGTTAAGTTTGACATAAGACATGTTGGGTGTTATGAAAACAAATATTGTACTGAATTTAGTCTCTTAGGAAAAAAATTAATAAATTATTTTGTTTAAAAAAAGTCATTTAGGAAAATAGGAATTTTTCACATCCTAAAGATGTTTTTGTTAGGTAAGCCAAAGTTTTTATTCAATTAAAGAAAACCAGTTTTTAATTGAAATGTTAGCTGACATATGTTGTGTTAGTTTCAGGTGTACACCATAGCGATCAACAATTCTATATATTATTCACTGCTCACAATGATAAGTGTAGTCACCATCTATCACCATGTAAAATCATTACAGTACTATTGACCATATTCCTCCTGCTATCATTTTCATCCCTGTGACTTATTTATCTATTTATTTATTAAATGCTTATTTATTATTTTTTTTAATTTTTTTAAATGTTTGTTTATTTTTGACAGAGAGAGAGAGAGACAGAGCATGAGTGGGGGAGGGGCAGAGAGAGAGAGGGAGACACAGAATCCAAAGCAGGCTCCAAGCTCTGGCTGTTAGCACAGAGCCCCACGCGGGGCTTGAACTCATAGACAGCGAGATCATGACCTGAGTCGAAGTCGGACGCTCAACCAACTGAGCCATCCAGGTGCCCCAAATGTTTATTTATTTTTGAGAGAGAAAGAGAGAGAGCATTGAGTGGAGAGGGGCAGAGAGAGAGGGAGACACAGAATCTGAAGCAGGCTCCAGGCTCTGAGCTGTCAGCACAGAGCCCGACACAGGGCCTGAACTTGTGAACTGCGAGATCATGACCTGAGCTGAAGTCAGATGCTTAACCAACTGAGCCACCCAGGTGCTCCCCACAATGACTTATTTATTTTATAACTGGAAGTTTGTACCTCTTAATTTCCTTCACTTGTCTTGCCCAACCCATTCCCCTCCCCTCTGGTTTTGTTTGTTCATTTTGTTTTTTAGATTTCACATATAAGTAAAATCATATGGTATTTGTCTTTCTTTGAGTGACCTATTATACTTAGCACAATATTCTCTAGGTCCATTCATATTGTAGCAAATTGTAAGATCTCATTCTTTTTTATAGCTGAGTAATTTATATATATAATGTGGTGTGTGTGTGTGTGTATGTGTGTGTGTGTATATGTGTATGTGTGTGTGTATACATACATATCTTACCTTCTCTGTCCATTAATTTATTGAAGGACACTTAGGTTGCTCCCATATATTGGCTATTGTAAATAATGCTGCAGTGAACGTAGGGTTGCGTATATCTTTTTGAATTAGTGTTTTCATATTCTTTGAGTAAATACCCAGTAGCAGAATTACTGGGTTGTCTGGTATTTCTATTTTTATTTTTTGAGGGACCTCCATACTGTTCCCCATAGTGGTGTACCAATATACATTCCTACCAAGAGTGCAGGAAGGGTACCCTTTTATCCATATCCTTGCCAACACTTATTTCTTGTTTTTGTTTGTTTTGTTTTTGATACTAGCTGTTCTAGCTGGTATAAGGTGATGATCGTATTGTGGTTTTGATTTGCATTTCTCTAATGATTAGTGATGTTAAGTATCTTCTCATGTGTCTGTTGGCCATCTGTATGTCTTCTTTGGAAAAAAATATTCAGGTCCTTTGCCCATTTTTAATCAGATTATTTGGTTTTGTTTAGGTTTTTTTGGTGTTGAATTATATAAGCTCTTTAAATATTTTTTATATTAACTCCTTATCAGATGTATCATTTGTGAATACCTTCCATTCAGTACGTTGCCTTTTTGTTTTGTTGATGGTTTCTTTTGCTGTACAAAAGCTTTTTATTTTGGTATAGTCCCAGTAATTTATTTTTGCTTTTATTTCCCTTGTCTGAAGAGACATCCATAAATATGTTGCTAAGACTAAATGTCCAAGAGAATACTGTGTGTTTTCTTTTAGGAGTTTTATAGTTTCAGGTCTTAAACATTTAGATCTTTCATCCATTTTGAGTTTTGGTATCAGGATAATGCTGGCCTTGTAGAATGAATTTGGAAGTTTTCCTTCCTCCTCTTTTTTTTTTGGAATAGTTTGAGAAGAATAGGTATTAACTCTTTTTTAAATGTTACAGTACAATTGTACTGTACAATTCACAGTACAATTCATCTGTGAAATCATCTAGTCCTGGACTTTTGTTTGTTGGGAGTGTTTTGATTACCAATTCATTTTTGGTATTAGTCATCTGTGTGTTCAAATTTTCTATTTCTTCCTGGTTCGGTTTTGGAAGATTGTATGTTTCTAGGAATTTATCCATTTCTTCTATGTTGTCCAATTTGTGGTGTGTAAAAAAAAGTTTTTTAGAGAGATAAAGAGTGTGTGAGCAGCAGGGGAGGGGGAAGGAAGGGAGGGAAGGAGAGAGAGAGAGAAAGAGAAAGAGAGAAAAAAAAAAAAAAACAAAAAAACAAAGCACAACCCCGGGATCATGACCTGAGCCGAAATCAAGAGTGGGACACTTAACTGACTGAGCGACCCAAGTGCCCCATAATTTTTTTTTTTAAAGTAAGCTCTACGCCCAATGTGGGGCTTGAACTCATGACCCCAAGATCAAGAGTTGCATGCTCTACTGACAGAGCCAGGCAGGAACCCCTGGTATGTAATTTTTCATAGTATTGGTTATTTCCCCTCTTTCATTTCTGAATTTCTTGTTTGAGTCCTCTCTCTCTCTCTCGCTCTTTTTTTTTTTTTTTTTTTTTTCTGATCAGTCTGGCTAAAGGTTTATCAATTTTGTTTATTGTTTCACAGAACACCCTCTTGGTTTCATTGATCTTTTTTATTCCTTTTTTAGTTTCTATTTCATTTATTTTCATTCCAATCTTTATTATTTCCCTCCTTCTACTAACTTTGGGCTTTGTTTGCTTTTTTTTTTTTTTTTTTTTTAGCTCCTTTAGATGTAAGGTTAGATTGAGATGTCTCTTGTTTTTTGAGGTAGTTCTCTATTCCTATAACTTCCCTCCTAGAACTGCTTTTGCTGTGTCGTGAAGATTTTGGAAAAATTGTGTTTCCATTTTCATTTGTCTCCATGGTTTTTTTGTTTTGTTTTCTCTTTGATTTTTTTTTTTGAAAATTAATTTTTCCAAAAGTATAAAAATACTTCATTTTGCAAAATTGGGCACTTTAGTATAAAATAATCACTTGAAAGATTTATTTGTTTTAAAGCTAGTGTCACTGAAGGGCGCCTGGGTGGCTCAGTTGGTTAAGCGTCTGACTTCGGCTCAGGTCATGATCTCACAGTTCATGGGTTCGAGCCCCGCGTTGGGCTCTGTGCTGACAGCTCAGAACCTGGACCCTGCTTTAGATTCTGTGTGTGTGTGTGTGTGTCTCTCTCTCTGGCCTTCCCTCACTAGTGCATGTGTTCTCTCTCTCTCTCGCTCAAAAATAAATAAGCATTAAGAAAAAAAAAAAAAAAAAAAGAGAGACACTCAACCAACCAAGCCACCCAGCTGCCCCAAAACATAAAAAATAAAAAAATAAGGGTTGCCTGGGTGGCTCAGATGGTTAGACGTCTGACTTCAGCTCAGGTCATGATCTCATGGTTCATGGGTTCAAGTCCCATGTTGGGCTCTGTGCTGACAGCTTGGAGCCTGGTGCCTGCTTCGGATCTGTGTCTGCCCCTTTCTCTCGCACTCTATCACTGTCTCTTAAAAAATGAATAAACGTTTAAAAAATTTTTTTTAATTAAAAAAAATATTGTGTCACTGAAAAACCTTGTTGTCAAAGTTATGAATAGATGACTAATATACATGAAAAATAAAGTATTGAAAGTGAGCATGTATTCACTGAGCATGCCCAGTGTTCTTGGTTATAAGCAACAGAAATCAACTGTGGTTATGAGTAGCCTACCAAATCCCTGGAAGGGTTGGAGAAGCAGGCTGGAAGGATAAGTAACTAGGAATATACCCTAAATCATATGACAGGGCAGGTCCTTTGAAGAAACCATCAGCACTGCCACTGGGATGGACCCCTCAGCTTGTACCGTGAACATGCCATGACAGTGGATATACACACCAGCACTGGAACTTTTGCTGCCAGTGCCTCTGGAAACTGGGATGTAACCGCTCTGCTTTAAATTCACGGTTAGGGAAGGATGTGTCTGTTTGGAGGAACCTAGATTATGTGCCCATACTTCTAGCCCTAAGAGAGGCTGAGAAAGCAAATGTACTATGTAGCAGTTTTTAGCTTCTGTTGAGGAAAGAAGTCTGTTTCATAAAGTATTGGATTGCCCAAACATAATAATAGTGTTTAGAATCTGGACAGCCTTAAAAAATTGCATGTGTCTCCTATAAGTTGTATTTAATACTAAAACCAAGTAACCAAGTAAGCCTTTAGTAGAGTATATAATTACAATAATAAACATTAAGCAAACATTAAATAATAAGCATTAGTTTACTGACTATAATTAGTATAACTTTTCTACAGCCAAACTTTTTATTTCTTAGTCAAGTTAGGAGAGGAGGAAAAGATTTATTGATTAGGTTTTTTTCTGGGAGTACCTTCAGTTTTTTTTTTTTCTTCTTTTATTCTGAGAATATCCTCAGTATCTTTTTAGTCTGCATTAATTTGGAGAGACTAAAGATGAACAGTGTTGCCTAGCTCCTGCCCTTTCAGATGTCTGCAGTGTCCATAATCCTAATATCTAGGGACAGTATTCTATTGTCATTTTAGCCAGCAGCCCCTATAGTAAAAAGTTTTTGACAACAAATATGTTTACTTATTTATATATTATATGTATGTACTAAAACTATATGCTATAAAATATACATAAAATACAAAATTTTAAAGGAGAAATTAAATATAAATAGGAAAGTTCTAATGTTTTTCTTTCACACTACAATGGATCATTTTGTGTATCCTCTGGATAGTAGCTTCACTCTCCTCCTTTGGAGACTACTGATACAAACAGTAGTTAGCTTCTTACTGATCTTTTGGTAGGAGAAAGGAGATTTAAATATTAAGTATCTGAAAACATTGTAGGCTCTACTTTGCGGCAGTATGGGGAAGGGGAGACAGTCTGAGATAAGAAGTTCAAGGATATAGAGCTATAACCTGCTCAAAAGGAAAGTATGTAAGACGAAGGTTGAAGAAATCTCTTGAAGCAATGTCGTAGATGAAGAGGGACTCCTTGCATAGCATGTGACAAACTAGTGTGTATAGGAAGTGGGGGATGGGATAGTAATAGCTGACCTGCTCCCATGGATTTGAGGGGCTGGGGTGCAGTAGGTGCAATGTTATTTTGGGAATAAGACGATTTGCATGTTTTAGCCTTGCTTCTTTACTGTTAGTTGTTTGGCTTAAGTCAGTCTTTCTTATCTTTCCTCATTTAGAAAAAAAAAAGAGAGCAGACTGGATTGGAGTTAAGGTTTAGGAGGCCTTGGGGTTTTGAGGAATCTCCTCAGAGGTTGAGCTTTGGCATGGGTGTGAGTTAAGCTGTGCCCCCTTCCCCGGATTGGCTTCAGCTAGAGTCAACTTTGCATCTATGGTATATTCATTCAACAAATAATTTTAACTTTGACCTGGTGCCTGAGCTCCATACTTACATATTTAGTTGCCTACTTGATATTTCCATTAGATGTTTTAAGAGGCATCTCAAGTTTACCTTGAATAGAAAGGACTTGTGATGTGTGGACCCTTCTTTCTCTGTCACCAAGAGAGAGAGAGAGAGAGAGAGAGAGAGAGAGAGAGAGAGAGAGAGATGACACTACTATCCATTTCTTGAACTGGGAACTCCTCTCAATGTTACCACCATCTATGCTCAGGCCCCAAGCCTGAGTCATCCTTTATTCTGTTTCTCCCACCCTCCTCAATCTGTTAGCATCACTGTTGCCATGAACTACTGCAGACATCTGCTAACTAGTCTTCCAGTTTCTACTCTCACCCCTTGAAAGCATTCTCCATGTAACAGCCAAAAATGATCTTTTAAAAACGTCAATCAAGGGGTGCCTGGATGGCTCAGTCGTTAAGCATGTAACTCTTGACTTTGGCTCAGGTTATGATCTCACCATCATGAGATAGAGCCCCATGCCAGGCTCCACACTGGGCATGGAGCCTGCTTAGGATTCTCTGTCCCTCTGCCTCTCCCCTGGTCTTGCAAGCACATGCTCTCTCTTTCTCAAAAGGAAAAAAAAAAATAACATGAAATGTCAATCAGATCATGTCACTTCCCTGTAAAATCAAACAAAATTCTATAGTAGTTATCAGCTGACATTTGTATAAAATTCAGATGCCTTACCAGGGACTAAAAAAGCCTTAACTTGATTCATTTCTGTGCCTAGCTCTTTAAATCTTAGTCCACTTACACTTCTTTCTCATCAAACATATCAAACTTGTTTTCCTTCTGTGGCTTTTGTACTTGTTATCTTGTCTTCATGGAATGCCCTTCCTCTAAATCTTTGTGTGATTGGATGCCTCTCATCCTTTAGATTTTAGCTCAAATATGGATGAGTACATATAAAGTACTTAGAGTAATTCTTAGCTTATAGCAAATGATCAATAAATACTATTAGCTCTTTACCCCCCAAAATTTACCTCTTTGGAAAGGTTAATGACAAATCCTGTTCAAGTGTCCTGAACCACTTGCCCTCTAGTGCTATTCTTTATTTTCTTCATAGCATGTCCCTATTTGTTGATTGCTTACTCTATTATAATATAAGCTTCATTAGAATAACAGTTTTGTCTGTAGCCCCCGCATTTACAGTAGTGTGTGCCACACAGTATACCTTCAGCAGACTTTTGAATAAATGAATGAATGACCCCTTAGTTGATATATCATAAACCTGTCTAGGTCTGCTGTCATTGAATTTGTTCAGGATTTTTTTTGTCTGAAAAATCATTATTTTGGCTTCATTTTTTTTCACAAGGTACAGAATTGTTGCTTGGCAGGTTTCCCACCCTTGTCCATTTTCGCACCTTAAAAATGTCTGTATGTTGTCTAATGACTTCCATAATTTCTGTTGAAAAATCAACTTTCAGTTTATTTTGTTAATGATATATTTAAGATAACATTTATTTTTTCTCTGGCTGCTTTTAAGATTTTTTTTCTTTGTCTTTGATTTTCTGCAGTTTGATTATGATGTGACTTTCTTTGTATTCATCCTACTTGAGGTTTGCTGAGCCTCTTGCATCTGTGGATTGAAAAATTCTTGGTCATTGTTTGGTTTCAGTAACACAACCTTTTCTGTTTTCTTGGTTGATAACTACTATTCAGTGTCATGATTATTCTTTTAAATTGTTATGCCCTGCTTTTCCTAGGATACTATTCCATAGCATCTTCTTTTGAAAATTTCAAGAAGCTCCATGGTCCTTTAAAGTTTTGCTATTCAGGGGTGCTTGGGTGGCTCAGTCGGTTGAGCGTCCAACTTCCGCTCAGGTCATGATCTCAGAGTTTGTGAGTTCGAGCCCCATGTCGGACTCTGTGCTGGCAGCTCAGAGTCTGGAGCCCGCTTTGAATTCTGTGCCTCCCTCACTCTCTGCCCTTCCCCTGCTCACATGCTTTCAAGAATAAATAAACAGTAAAAAATAATAATAATAAAATAAAATAAAATTTTGCTATTCATAGTATGGTCTAGGGACCAACAACATAGCATCACCTAGGATCTGATGAGAAATGCAGAATTTCAAACCCTGTTGCAGAATTAGAATCTGCATTTTAAGAAGATCCTCAAGTGATTCTGAGAGCAGTACAGTTTGAGAAGCACTGCTCTAAAGTTAATTGGGTAATTGAGGTTGCTGTCTTTTCCCAAAGGATTTCTAAGTAAATAATTGACCCCAGTTATTTTAACCCCATGCCACATGGGCTGACCAAATGAGCCCTTTAACACCAGTCTTTTAAAAAAGAGAGAGAGAGAGAGGACTCTTTTGGTGAGTACAGTAGACAAAGAAGAAAGCTATGACACCAGTTACCTTTTCTAGGATACGATATGCTCATCATCTGGTCATATTATGGATATGTGTATAGTTAGAGTTAATTGTGATATCAACAAATCCTTTTGAACTGTGCCTTGGCTTAGCTGGGCCCCTGCCAAAGTTATGCTGAAAAGGTAAAAAAGCCTTTGTATGTCATCTTAATAGGTGGAGAAACCCCAGCCTGTGTCCAAAGCTCAATCTTCTTGTGTTATTTTGTCTTTCTTGTGTTATTCTTTTATGAGAATTGAGGCTTTTTGCCAAAATTGTTATACCATAAACAGACCTTTAATACCCCTTGGTATCTTTGTTTCTAATATTTGCTTTTTAGAAGCCTAATCATTACTGGCTCAATTGCTTACCTTCCTTTTGAAGTCATTGTTTAATAACAGTAGGAACTGGGGCGTCCTGGTCGTTCAGTCATTTGAGCAATGACGCTGGATTTCGGCTCAAGTCATGATCCCAGGGTCGTGGGATTGAGCCCCATGTTGGGCTCTGTTTAGCGTAGAGCCTACTTAAGATTCTCTCTCTTTATTCCCCTCTGCCTCTCTTCACCACTCATGCATGCTGGCTCGCTCGCTTTCTCTCTCTCAAATAAATAAATAAATAACAATAGGAACTAGACATTCTCAAAATCAACAAATCAACAATGAACAGCACAGGTTTATTAATTTTGCTGTCTTATCATAGTACATGCAGTTTGTAAATACTTCTTTCCTTTTATCACAAAAGAAGGAAAATTTGTTATAATAGGTACTGATTTCTTCACAGTACCCTCCATGTTCTCTTTCTTTTTCAGGATCCTTCTGGACTTAAGGATCTCTTAGAGATTTAAGATGTTTATAAGTGGCTAACTATACTTGTTGTATCCCATATTCGTGTCACTGCCTGCACCCTTCGTGTGTGGGAGCCCTCCTCTTGGACAAGCCTCTTTCCCCATGCCAGCACTGCTGTTGAGAACTTAAACATTCCATTTCAGGAATAGAAAGATATTCTAGATCTATACTGTTCCCCTGTCCCCTAGTTAAAGCATTTGTTATACTTAAGGAGCCATGGTTCCTTCTAGTGAGCAGTAGGATACAGGATTATAGTCCGTCTCCTGGAGCCTTGTTTTATATCATTTCACATGACAACTGATTCCAGACAGGATGGCATCAGACAGGAGCCTTGTTTTATATCATTTCACATGACAACTGATTCCAGACAGGATGGCATCAGGGACAGCTTGGTTAATTTATGTGAAGGAGCAGGAGCCTTTCAAAGTCATGAATGTGGACAATTTTAACCCTCATCTGATGAAATTCTCTTTTTACTCTAATATTAAAGCTTTTCATTTGATTCTCACTTATGTTTTAATCTGAGTTAATAGCATTTCCTCTCTTTCATACCCATTATAGTCAAATTTCATGTACTGTGTAATTATTTATTAGTATACCAAACTATATTTTGAGTTAAAATACTATCAAACATTTTAGAAATATCGACATTTAAATGCCAACTTGTGGCTGCTCATTTTCAGTAAATCTCATTTATGGTGATGCTGTTGAAACTATATTTTTGAAGGTTCCTGAATTTAATTTCCTTTGTTTCTTCAACATGTATGTGTATCCAGCAGTTTAATCAAGACCAATTTCATCAAAGATTTATTTTCTTTCTCTAAGCAAAGAAATATTTATAGTCCGTATGCATAATGACTTTCTAGCAAAATGTATTTAAACTAACATACTAAGTAATTTAACAACTCTTAAATCCAACGTAAAATATTATTATCCAGAATAAATAGTATTGAAATATTTCATATAATCTGTGCCTCATTGAGCACTTGTGGTTTTAGCAGAATACAGCATATTCTTTGCTGTCTTAGATTACATTGTCTTATCCAAAAGGCAGATTTTTACTTTGCCAGGTTCTTGGTATGACTTATAACTCTCCATCTTTCTCTAACTTGTTGTGTTGCTATTCTCATTAGAGTCTGTATCCAAAGTTTGAATTGGTTTTATTCTCATATGTTTCCAGAGTAAGAAATCTTATTGCCATATACAACTGTTGTCACAGTTGTAACTTTTAAAAATTATTTATTTTTGTTTTTACATTTATTTATTTTTGAGAGACAGAGCACAAGTGGGGGAGGGGCAGAGAGAGAAGGAAACACAATCCGAAGCAAGCAGGCTCCAAGCTGTCAGCACAGAGCCGGACGCGGGGCTTGAACCCACAAACCGCGAGATCATGACCTGAGCCAAAGTCAGACGCCCAACTGACTGAGCCACCCAGGCGCCCCCACGGTTGTAACTTCATAGAGATACGTTGTTAAGTTTCTTAGTGTATTTTCCAAATGTGGGTGAACACAGAAACAAAGATAATTACAGAATACCAATCGTTTAGCTTCTCAGAAAAGAAAAAGAAAAACCCTATTTATTGCTCTTTGTTGCAAACATTCAAATTATTGTCTTGGACTAAAAATCCTAGGCCTGCTCTGCCAATACACAATTCTGTTTGGCACACTCATAGCTTACCAAAGAGTACTGGTACTCAAAGTATGGTTCCTAGACCAGTAGCAACAGCATCACCTGGGAAATTGTTAGAAATACATATTATTGAGTCTAATCCCAGGCCTGTATATATACCAAGATTAAATTGGTACAGTGTGCTGCTATGCTACCCTTGCTACTCCCACCCCAGTATAGAAGGTAAGATGGTTGACTGTTAGCACTGGTAATTGGTGTCGTGTTTTCACAGAGTATTTTGTGGTCATTTTTTGTAATGTATGATTTAGTTTCCTCCAGAATTGTATTGAGTCTTGTTTTACTTTGAACTTTCTGAATTAAAAAAAAAATTTTTTTTTAATGTTTATGCATTTTTGAGAGAGAGAAAGAGACAGAGCCTGAGCAGGGAAAGGGGAGATAGAGAGACACAGAATCTGAAGCAGACTCCAAGCTCTGAGCTGTCAGCACAGAGCCTGATGTGGGCCTTGAGATCAAGCTGTGAGATCATGACCTGAGCCGAGGTCAGATGCTTAACTGACTGAGCCACCCAGGCACCCTTGAACTTTTTGATGATCATTTTAGGGTTCTTTTAAAACTTTTGGAGAAATTCATTATTTTAGTTATCCTTAGAATTTTAAATGAGAAGTTATCAAATAATAATTTTATGCTGGCAGCAAAGTTTCCATCATTAATAATGCCTCATGTTTGTAAAATACCTTTTTCCAAAAACACAGTTCTCACCCTTTTTCATTACACAGTTTCTACATTTTATAATAAAGTGACATTTGTATCATTCCAGTCCGGCATATGCCACAAACAAAACAAGACTACAACCCAGGTCTCCAGACTATAAGGATAGTTCTCTTAGCTAAATTAAGAGTTTAGAGTTTGATTTTATGTTTCATTCTTGTTAAATTTCTTTAATATTTTTCTCACGGCCCAGCTTTGGAGCTATGTACCAAAATTTTGTCAGCCTACATGCATTTTTCAGCATCCCACTCTTCTAGGATATGTGAAAAACATAACTGTGGGGAAAAAAAGCTATTTTTCCAATTCATTCAGTATACATTATTGCTTTTCCTGAGCAAATGTATGTAAACTGGTAAAGCATGATACTGTGGGCCTTCTTAGGCTCTAGCATCCTTGATAGCTTTTCCAGTAAGACTTGTTTGTTTGTTTATTAAGTACCCAGCTCCAAACCCTGACTGCTCTGAGACAGGTGCTGGCCCTGGGCGTATCCTTCAGATGGTGGACAGAGGTTGGATGGAAGGGTGGGGAGAAATACAATGCTTCATGGTGTTAGATAAAATGAGACCTTTACTCTGGCAATAGGAATTCACATTTCAAAAGCTGATGATTGTCAATCTGACCTAAATGACCTAAAAGATTTTATGAGAATGCAAAATAGTTGCTTCTTTTTAAAAACTTGGTCATTTCATTTAAAAAGAAATAAAAAAAAACAACAACAACAAAACAAAAAAAAAAAACTTGGTCATTTAAAACATTTTTTTAACATTTATTTATTTTTAAGAGACAGAGACAGAGCACGAGCGGGGAAGGGACAGAGAAAGAGAGGGAGACACAGGCTCCAGGATCTGAGCTGTCAGCACAGAGCCCAATGTGGGGTTCGAACCCACAAACTGTGAGATCATGACCTGAGCTGAAGTTGGAGGCTCAACCAACTGAGCCACCCAGGTACCCCAAACTTGGCCATTTCCACATTTGTCCAAGAAGACATCCAGGTGAGCAACAGACACGTGAAAAGATGCTCCGTGTCACTCATTATCAGGGAAATGCAAATCAAAACTACAGTGAGATATCACCTCATACCTGGCAGAATAGCTAAGATAAAAAACACAAGAAACAGCAAGTGTTGGCAAGGATGTGGAGGGAAAAAAGAACACTCGTACACTGTTGGTGGGAATGCACACTTGTGCAGCCATTGTGGAAGATAGTTTGGAGGTTCCTCAAAAAGTTAAAAATAGAACTGCCCTATTATCCAGTAGTCATACTACTGGGTATTTACCCCCAAAATACAAAAACACTAATTCAAAAGGATACATGCATCCCTGTGTTTATTGCAATATTATTTACAGTAGCCAAATTATGGAAACAGCAGTTTCCATTGATAGATGAATGGATAAAGAAGAGGTGGTATATATATATATTTTTTTTTTTTCTGTGTGTATATATATATATACAGATTATATATAATAGAATATTATTCAGCCATAAAAAAAGAATGAAATTTTGCCATTTGCAGTGCCCTGGATGGAGCTGGAGAGTATAACACTAAGTGAAATAAGTCAGAGAAAGACAAATACTATATGATTTCATTCATATGTGGAATTTAAGAAACAAAACAAACAAAGGGGCAAAAGAGAAACCAGGAAATAGACTCTTAACTGTAGAGAACAAAGTGAGGATTACCAGAGGGGACATGGTGGGTGGGGGATGTGTAAACTGGGTGGGCACTTGTCTTGATGAGTACTGGGTGATGTATGGAGTTGTTGAATCACTGTATTGTACACCTGAAACTAATAGAACACTGTATGTTAACTAAACTGGAATTAAAACAAAACAAAACTTGGCCATTTCTAAGAAAATATGTGGTTTTTTTGTTTTTTTTGTTTTTTTTTTTTGGAGAGAGAAAGAGAGGGGATGCAAGAGGATGCAAGTGAGTGAGGGTCAGAGAGAGAGAAGCCAGGCTCACCTGAAGCAGGGCTGATGTTTTACCTGAAGCGGGGCTCATGCTCACCCACTGTGGGACTTGAACTCACGATTCATGAGATCATGACCTGAGCCAAGGTCAGATGCTTAACGACTGAGCCACCCAGGTGCCCCAATATGTGTTTCCATTTAAATTGCCTTTCATTAATAAGTAAATTATGTAATAGATTGTTTTTGAATTGGTTCTCTTCTTTAAAATGTGCCCAAAGACAATGTCCCCAGAGCACTATTCCAAGCAGGAAAAAAAAAGGGACAGCTGTACCATAATTTAAATGAAATGAAAATATCCAATTCCGCAATGAAAATAAAAATCCATTCACCTAAATTTAATTTTGCTGAAAGTACATGTCATTGCTTACATTTTGGAACCTTGTCAATGAATAGGCACAAAGTTAAGTACTAATTTGGGATCAGGGAAGCTTCTTGACATCATAAAAAAAAATCGCAGGAAGTTGTTAGATAGATCTTGTTTTAAGCCGTGGAGAAATCATGATCAACAGAAATATTTACGTCAAATGAGTAGCAGTTCTACATATCTGCAAAATAAGTTTGGGTTTTGAAGCAAAATTTGAACATTTAAGTATGAACAATAAGATCAAGTTAGTATCCAGTAAGAGCTCAGAAAACTTTGGGTATCATTAATGAACTGGAATATATGCACACACACACACACACACACACACACACACACACACACACACACACACACACATATATACATACACAAGATTACCAATGTGATCAATGTGATATTTAAAAACTACATTAGGGGTGCCTGGGTGGTTTGGTTGGCTAAGCGTCCGACTTCGGTTCAGGTCATGCTCTCACGATTCGTGGGTTTGAGCCCCCGTGTGGGGCTCTGTGCTGACAGCTCAGAGCCTAGAGCCTGCTTCAGATTCTCTGTCTGCCCCTCCCCTGCTTGTGCTATGTCTCTCTGGCTCTGTCTCTTAAAAATAAATAAATGTTAAAAAAAATAAAAAAGCTGCATTAGGGCTTCTGTGTTAATTAGTGTTACAGAATTACTAAATTGCAAAATAAAAAGGTTATTTGGGTATCACTTTATCTTAGTACTTTTGTTAATAAAATAATTTGTCATTTTTACCAATAAGATCCTCAATTTTTTTTTTTTTTTTTTTTTTTTACTTTAAGTATAGTTAACATACAATGCTACATTACTTTTCGGTATACAACAGAGTGATTCAGCAAGTCTGTATGTTACGTTGTGTTTACCACTTATCATCTGTCACCATACAGTGCTATTATAATACCACTGACTATATTCTTTGTGCTGTACATTTCATCCCTTTGATTTGTTCATTCCATAACTGGAAGTCTGTATCTCCTACTCCCCTTTACCCATTTTTCACAACCCCCACCTCTCCCTTCTGACAACCATCAGTTTGTTCTCTGTATTTATGGGTCTGTTTCTGCTTTTTTGTTTGCCTGTTTTGTTTCTTAGTTTCCACAAATCATAGGGCATTTGTCTTTCTGATTTATTTCACCTAGCATAATACCCTCTAGATCCATTCATGTTGTCACAAATTGCAAGATTTCATTCTTTTTGATTGCCGAATAATATTCCATTGTGTGTATGTATGTGTGTATATGTACATATATATGTGCACACACGTATATATGTATATATTCATACCACATCTTCTTTATCCATTCACCTATCAGTGGATACTTTGGTTGCTTCCGTATCTTGACTATTGTAAATAATGCTGTAATAAACATAAGGGTGTATATATCTTTTCAAATTAATGTTTTTGCTTTCTTTGGGTAAATACCCAGTAGTGGAATTACTGGGTCATATAATATTTCTATTTTTAATTATTTGAGGAACCTCTGTACTGTTTTTCAGAGTGGCTGCACCAAGTTGCATTACCATCAGTGGTGCACAAGGGTTCCTTTTTCTCCACATCCTTGCCAACACTTGTTTCTTGTGTTTTTTATTTTAGCCATTCTGCCAGGTGTGATGTGATATTTTACCGTCATTTTGATTTGCATTTCCCTGATGATTATTGATGTTAAGCATCTTTTCATCTATCTATTGGCCAAGATCCTCACTTTGATTTCACAATTATACTATGAAGAAATCACTTAAGGAAAATCAATTAAAATTATAAATAGTCTGGGGCACCTGGGTAGCTCAGTTGGTTAACCATCTGACTCTTGATTTCAGCTCAAGTCATAATCTCACAGTTTGTGAACTCAAGCCCCACATCGGGCTCTGTGCTGACACCGCGGAACCTGCTAGGGTTTCTCTGTTTACCTCTCTCTCTGTCCGCCCCCCCCCCAATAAGTAAACACTTAAAAATGTTTAAAAATTATTAATAGGGTAATAATAATACATTTAGCCAAGACTTAAATTCTGCATACATTTCAGAGAGAGAGTTTTATAAGAATGTTTTAAGCAAATGCTTATTTCATGCAGTTAAAATAAATTTAGGCCAATCATTTAAAAACCAGGGCTGGTGGGGGATGGAGCAGGGGGAGAAGAGGAATATATGTTCAAATTAAATACTAAGCCAGAGTACTAATACCATTATGAAAGAAGTCTGATGTTACAATCTCTAGTACTGGACAGAAATTAATCCTACAACAGTAAATTATAAATTCAAAATTGAAATTATTACACTGAAATTGTCAAAAATTTTTGCATAAAGGTCTGAAGTGAGAGTTAAATATTTTGATTTTATGGTATTTGTTGAGGATATTACATACCCAATGAGAAACTTCTGTGAAGTTAAGTGTATATATTGGACTTGGAAGTAGGTTTAAACATTTCATTAGAGATAAAAAAAAAAAAACCCATGCACCTATAAATATTACCAGTTTATTGGAAATTGTTCCCTTTCTTACCTATACTACTAACAAGATACTGGTATCAGTATTTTAAATGAAAATATACCATAAACAGAGCAAAGGACACAGACTCTGTAGGTTAGAAATATTTTGGCTTATGGGGTGCCTGGGTGGCTCAGTTGATTAAGCATTGGACTTCAGCTCAAGTTGTAATTTTATGGTTGTGAGTTTGAGCCCTTCATTGGGCTCTGCACTGTCAGTGCAGATTCTCTCTCCCTCCCTCTCTCTCTGAAATTCTCTCTCTCTCCCTCTTTCTCTGCCCCTCACCCCCCTCTCAAAATAAGCTGGAAAGAAAGAAAGAGAGAGAGAGAGAAAGAAAAAGAAAGAAAGAAAGAAAGAAAGAAAGAAAGAAAGAAAGAAAGAAAGAAAAAAATATTTTGGCTTACCGTAAAAAAAAATAACGACAGCAACAGTAACAAGTCTTTTTCTTATGCAGACATGCAACCACAAACAAATGTCTCAAGTAATCGAGACACTTGGTCAATCTATATAACCAGAAACTATGTATTAGTATTTAAGTCCTGAGGTTTCTGTATTTTACTTTTTCAGATTTACACATGCAAGTCACATATTAATATTTACAGATATCTTTAAATGGGAAGACAAGTTGCCTCTATTTTTCCAATTGTATCTTACTATGTTAAAAAGATGTGACAGTGGCTTCATTTAATCTGATGATCTTAATTTCAACAAATACCTATTAACAACAAATTAAGCTTCATTGCAAAGAAATTCTTTGTAATATCATGACCAGATTTTCTAATCCTAGTGAAGGCCACAGTGGCGTAGCCCAGACTTGTTGCCATTAAAATTTGTTGTGATGGGGTTGGGGGGGAACGAGGCGGGTGCTGGGTGGCTCAGGTGGTTAAGCATATGACTCTTGATCTCAGCTCAGGTCTTGATCTCAGGGTCGTGAGTTCAAGCCTTGTTCTGGGCATGAAGCCTACTTTTAAAAAGTGGGGGGATGGGGCATATTTTGGTATCTCTGTAAATGCTGCTTTGTGAAAATAAAATAAGGAATATAAACTGTGATAGTTATATTCATAGCTTTATAGAAAAATATATATTCCCTGAACTAGTCATATCAAGTGGTTGTCATTCAGTGTGAATTTCAATATTCAAAGTAAAGTAAGGGGCGCCTGGGTGGCTCAGTCAGTTAAGCGTCTGGCTTGTGCTCAGGTCATGATCTCATAGTTCATCAGTTCCAGCCCTGCATCAGGCCCTGTGCTGACAGCTCAGAGCCTAAAGCCTGCTTCAGAGTCTGTGTCTCCTGCTCTCTCTGCCCCTCCGCAACTTGTACTCTCTCTCAGAAATAAAAAATAAACATTAAAAAAATTATTAAAAAGGTAAAAGAAAGATATTATGGATTTTTTCTAATTCTGTTTCCAACACTGCTTCAGAACTTGATTATAAGCATCTCCATCATTGAATCCCTGGGTCCTTCCAGGTTAAGTTGTTTTTGACTTTTTGGAGTTATGAATTACAGGGATTGGATCTTGTTAAATTATTTGCTTCACTCAAAAGTCAAATAGGCCCAGTGGCACCTCCTCTTGGAATGTGCCTCCCTCTCTTTTCCCCCCTCTTATCTCAGTAATGGCACCATAGTCATGGTGGTCTGAATTTTAAACTCTAATGCAGAACACTTAAAACTAGCATCAGGTTGAGATTTAAAAAAATTTTTAGTCCTTGAAGTTTTTGCTACCTTCTCTGTACACTTCCCATTCTTTTTTTTCTCTAAGGAATTGACAGATTTCTTCATGGCCCTTGCTTTCTGAAAAGAAATGGTAATCTTAGGAAAGGGCATTTGCCTTTCCTTTGTGCCTCTCCAACTACTGGACAGTGGTCAAAATCCTGACACTACTCATCCTCCTCTGACATCACGCCAGTAGGAAGGTGTAGGGTGCCTCTTTACTGCTGGGTAGGGGTGGCGGTCCAGGTTCCCCACGTTGTCTCCATTGATTCCACATGGTGGGGAGAGGGCACATGACCTTCTGGCAGACATGAAAAGTCCTGGCTCCCTACCTGGCCTTTGACACTACACCAGTGGGGACTAGGGAGGAGCCACAGAAATGCTGGGTTACATAGTCCTGCAAGGGTGGAAATTCAAAGTTTAGGCTCCCCACTCAGCCTTTTTTGGCATGGGTGGGCATGAGGCCACAATTTTTCTGGGGTGTTTGGCTGGACTAGAGCAGTTATTGTCTGAGTTGCCCCTTTTGTGGTCCTTTGGCTAGAGAGAGCAGGCTTTTTGTTGGGCCTTTCTTCTTCTTCTTTTTTGTTTTTTTTTGGTGGGGGGGGGGGGAGGGTTTCTGCCCATGGGCATTTCTGGTTTGCCAACTTGGATAATTGAGGCAAAAAGAAAACCCAGGAAACTGATCACTTTGTTGCTCCCTGGATCCTAAAGTCCCTAGTTGTCTTCTTTTAACCCTTTAGAGTCTTGTGTTTGTTTTATTTTATTTTTTTATTTTATTTATTTTTTCTAAGTTTATTTATTTTGAGAAAGAGATAGAGCATGAGCAGGGGAGGGACAGAGAGAGGGAGAGAGAGAATCCCAAGCAGGTTCCAAGCTATCATTGCAGGGCCTGACTTGGAGCTTGATCCCACGAACCGGGACATCATGACCTGAGCCAAGACCAAGAGTTGGATGCTTAACCGACTGAGCTACCTGGAGCCTCCAGTAAACCCAGTGCCCGTGGCACTGGAGCCTCCAGTGAACCCAGTGCCTGCGCCACTGGAGCCATGCCGTTGATTTAGATACAATGGCCAGGGTTTTTACTTGTACTTGGTAGGAGGAATAGGGAAAAATGCATGTTCCATCTTCCTGGAAGCAGAGATGTGCTTGGCATTTAAAATGGTGTATATTGGGGCGCCTGGGTGGCTCAGTCGGTTAAGCGTCCGACTTCAGCTCAGGTCACGATCTCGCGGTCCGTGAGTTCGAGCCCCGTGTCGGGCTCTGGGTTGATGGCTCAGAGCCTGGAGCCTGCTTCCGATTCTGTGTCTCCCTCTCTCTCTGCCCCTCCCCCATTCATGCTCTGTCTCTCTCTGTCTCAAAAATAAATAAACGTTTAAAAAAAAATTAAAAACAAATGATGTATATTTACTACCTTTGACAAAAAATTAAAACAATTTAAAAAAGAAAACACACATGGAGCACCCTGGTGGCTCAGTCAGTTAAGCGTCCGACTTTGGCTCAGGTCATGATCTCAGTTCTTGGTCCATGCTGATAGCCTGGAGCCTGCTTCGGCTTCTGTGTCTCCCTCTCTCTCTGCCCCTCCCCTTCTCACACTCTGTCTTTCTCTCTTTCAAAAATAAATAAACATTTTTTAAAATTAAAAAGAAAACACACAAGTTACATACAAATAATGTGGCTTTAGAATGAAAAACTTTAGAAAATATTCTCATTTCTGGCCTCCCTGGGTTACATAATTTTACTAAATAGCTAAAATAAAATTATTTTTATTGCATTCTTTCTCAACAGAATTTTCAGGGGAATGACATAGTAGTTGAAAACTTAAAGGAAATACTTAAGTATAGGGTGTTTTTTAAATGTGGCAAATTTAAAGAGAAAGTTTCAAAAGTGTAGCAAACTTTTATCAGGCATCACAGTATGTTCGATTAATGGGCAACCTGAGCCTCTGTATTTATTAGCCTGTGGGAAGCACCATGAACAGTGTCATTGTGGTTTATTCAACAGTTATCAAATCATATTTAAAATTAATAGTTTTACATGATTCTTTAAGGATTTGATCTTTTTTATTTCATCTTGAATGTGTATTATAGAAATTTTTTATAGTTTATATTTACCATTTCCTTATATGTTAAAGGATATTATTCTTATAATATCCTGTTAAAGTTGACATTGCTCAGCATTAAAAAAATCTTTTCAGAGAATATTTGTCATAATCTCAGTCCCTTTTAACATTCATAACAGTGACTGTTCTCATAGAAAGTGATAGTACTGTATATGTGGGTATTGCATAATGGGCTTTATTTGGTAAGGATGATGTCATTGCGTGGGATGGCCCAAAGGAATTATTAGAAGAACATAGGACTTTTGACTGCTAACATTTCTTAATAAATGCCGTACTGTTGAAAACATTATTTTGCATTTGGACCAGAATGAGCCTAGGTTTTCCTGGCTTGGCTCTAGAGATTTAAAGAAATAAATTCTACTGTCATAATTACATAGCTGAATAGAATGAAATATTGCACATTTTTCTCTCTGGGAAAGAGAAATGGAATTAGGAAAGAAAGAAGTTAATAAACAACTGACATTCTTTGTTACACAGTTGTGAGACTAACCTTTGAGACTTGATGTTCAAGAATACTTGGAATTTTTGTTTCTGTCATTTCTGTATTATTTAGTTTATTGCTGAGGTATAAGATATGGTTATTAGAAAAGTTCATAATTTTATGGAGAGATTTTTAAGGTACATATTGAAGCAGATTACATTGATTTTCTACCTTCCTTTTTAAGTTTATTTATTTATTTTGAGAGAGAAAGAGCGAGTGGGGAAGGGGCAGAGAGAGAGAGAGAGAGAGAGAGAGAATCCCAAGCAGACTCAGCACTGTCAGACCAGAGAGCCTGATGCAGGGCTCCAACCCACGAACCATGAGATCATGATCTGAGCCAAAGTTGGATGCTTAACTGACTGACCACCTTGGCGCCCCTTGATTTTCTACTTTGAGTGCTACACATTTGATTTGTTTTCATTGTGGTAAGATATGCATAACATAAAATTTATTACCATTTAAACTATTTTTAAAAGATACAGTTATGTATATTCACATTGTTTTGCAACCACAATAGCTACCTCCAGAATGGTTTAATATTCCCAAACTGAAACTGTGTCTATTAAATAGTAACTGTTACCTCCCTGGTAACCACCCTACTTTTCTGTGAATTTGACTATTCTCAATACCTCAGCTACCTCATATAAGTGGAATGGTACAGTATTTGTCCTTTTGTGTCTAGCCTGTTTCACTTAACACATATTTTCCAGGTTCATTTACATTGTAGCATCTATTCGAATTTCATTCTTTTTAAAGAGTAAATATTATTCTGTCGTATGCATTTACTGCATTTTGTTTATCCATTCATCTGTTAATGGATGTTTGGGTTGTTTCTGCCTTTTGTCTGTTGTGAATAATGCTGACACAAATATTGGTGTGCCAATACCTATTCGAGTCCCTGCTTTCAATTCTTTGGGATTTATATACTCAGAAATGTAATTGCTAGATATTTTTTTTAAGATTTTATTTTTTTAACTAATCTCTACACCCATTGTGGGGCTTGAAATCACAACCCCAAGATCAAGAGTTGCATGCTCTTCTGACTGAGCCCAACCAGGCATCCCTGTAATTGCCAGATAATTTTATGTTTAATTTTTTGAAGAACCGCCATACTATTTTCTACAGCAGTCGTACCATTTTACATTCTTACCAGCAAGAACGAAGGTTCCAGTTAATTGTTATCAGTATTTGTTATGTTCTGGCTATTAAAAAAACAAATAGCCTTCCTAATTGATGTGAAGTGGTTGATGTGAAGTGATGTTGACTGTCTTTTCATGTGCTTATTGGCCATTTGTATATCTTTTATTCAAGTCCTTTGCTCAAGTTTTTGATTGGGTTGCTTTTTTTGTTGAGTTTGGGAATTTTTTTGTAATGTATCCTGGATAATAATCTGTTATCAAATTACTCATTTTATTTTTAAATCATGTTGCAGAGGGTTGGTGTTGATGTGGGTGTAATCTGACCTGGTCTTTAGGTATGTCTCCTATATTTACTAAGGATCCTTTGTTATGAATCCCTTCATGGAGCCCACATTTGGAAAATTAATTACCTACCAAATAATAATAATAAGAGATTATGTTTGAGATGGCTCTTGAAGGAGGGATAGGAATTACCAGATTATGGAGACTGAGAAGAGCCTCAAGTTCTGTCATATTTCCTTAGAGAGGGTCCCTAGGGTTAAGAATCACTGGTACATATGACTCTGAAAAGCAAGGAGTAGGGAGAGCCAGCTCCTATGAATGAGAGAGAGAAATTAAGAACATTGTGAACTAAGCAAGCACTCTAAAAAATGTCTTCCTGTTGTGTGTGTGTGTGTGTGTGTGTGTGTGTGTGTGTGTGTGTACTAATAAGTAGTACACAGTGGCCATAGCATCTATTTTTTAAATGAGAAATTTGGGGAAGATATTCCTTGGTCCCTTTTCCTTGTGTGCTCTAGGTAACCTGTTCATGCATAAGAGCTAGAACACTTGGAAGAATTCTATATAGAACTGAATACATTCAAGGTCATCTCTCGTGGTATGGAAAACTTAAGTTTACATTCAAGATATTTGTATTAATTGGTTCAACTGAATTTAGCTTGTTTTTGGTTGTGATTCAGATAGGTGGTTCCTTTTAACAGATATGCCACCATATTATTTCTTCTGATAACTTATGGGAAAATAGGGAGAAGAACAGAGGGGCAGAAGAGAGAGCGACTTATACCTGGTGGGTCAAAGGAAGTGATTCCAGGCAGCTTAGTATAGAAGTCAGACACTGGTCTAAAAATAAGATTGAGTCCAGTTGCTCCAGGAAGTGTCTGTCAAAATGGCAATTGTAACAGTTTGACTACATCTTCTGAAAGGAGTAAAACTGATCTGTCTTCTAAGAGGAGAGAAAGAATGTATTGAACTAAACATTTGAAATACTATTTAGATGTTTATAATTTGTTTTCTTTTAAGAGATTTAAGTTATTTAAGTTTTTAACAAGTTTTTATGTTATAAAGAGTTAGGGATTTTTCTTTTTTCTTTTCGCTACCTTATCAGAAATGAGCAATAAATACTATGTCAGTAAAAATAATTACATTCTTTTTTTCTGAACCTTGTGACTTTCACAATCTCAAACTTCCTCATGAGAAATGGGAACTATCACTCTTAGGTCTTTGGGCTCCAAGTTTGTCCCCTAAAAGTAGGAATGAACCACTACTCATTCATAAAATCATAAAGTTACTGAACAGATAATGAGAAAGATAGACTTAGGAAAAAATATCTCTTAGCATGCTTCTTACCTACAAAAAAAAAAAAAAAAGGCAAAATAATTGAAAGCATCTCACTGAAAATGCTAGAGTGAGAGATTCTGAAATGTTCTAGAGATTAAGATGGTAATAAATGGTAGAACTAGGACTAAAATCTGGCTGTTATCTGTCTCATTTAAGATAATACTGTTTCTCTAGATTGTATTGTTTCTGGGTACGGTTTTGAAGACTCTTTCATTGACAGGGTATGCGATAAACAGTATTTCAATTCAAGATGAAAGGAAATGCAGTTGATCCTTAAACAACATGAGGCTAAGTTAGGGGAACTGACCCCCAGCACCGTTGAAAATCCATGTCTAACTTTTTTTTTTCCCATGTATAACTTTTGACTCCCCTCTCCATCAAATTTAACTATTAAGCCTCTACTGTTGACTGGAAGCCTTATTAGTAATATAAAATGTTATGTGTTACATACTGTATTCTTATAATAAAGTAATCTAGATTAAAGAAAATGTTAAGAAAATCATAAGAGAAAATACATTTACAGCACCATACTGTAAAAAAAGTCTGCACATAAGTGGACCCACACAGCTCAAACCCATGTTGTCCAAGGGTCAACTATATTATAAGACTTAAATCACAGTTGAGAATGGTCTTTCAAGACTAAATAATTGAGTTTGTTTTTCAAATATTATGTGTAACTGGAATCCATTCTAGGCAGAAATTTGTGGGGGGTTTTCCTGTGTGAACAAAAAGGATCTTCTGAGTTGGCTAATGTCTTGTTTTCTCTGCATTATTTGAAAGGGAAAAATGTGCAATATATTTGAATCATATCTACAAATAAGGAAAGAGAGAAAAATTAGAAAATTGCAGGAATAAGGGGTTGTGGGAGGGGGATGGGCTAAATGGGTAAGGGGCATTAAGGAATCTACTCCTGAAATCGTTGTTGCACTATATGCTAACTTGGATGTAAATTTAAAAAATAAGTTAAAAATTAAAAAAAAGAAAATTGCAGGAATATACATGTGTGTGTGTTGCAAATATATGCACATCCTTTCTCATTAAGATTAAATAATATTTGTTGATCTTTGTTGTCATATATTACTTAACTTTAATAGGTTTTACTACAAATAGTCACATGTATTTATGATGATTTGAACCCATTAGGTACCCTTTCTTCCTGTCACAGCAGACTCTAATTGTTCTGCTAGAGCAGAACTAGGATGCCCTTTTCTTTAGCCTTCAATGGCATTTTTTTCACTGCCCTCCAAGCATCACTAACAAGTTCTGGGAGGCCTGCCCCTTGGAGCCACTGCCTGATGCCTCATTTTAAGCCAATTCTAGATGTTTCAAGTTTTTGTTAGAGCAGCACTTAAGTTCCAGGTACTAGTTTCTGTTTTGCTTGTTTATTGCTGTGTAACAGACCACTACAAATCTTAGTGGCTTACAAAACAAAACAAAACAAAACAAAAACAGCAATCATTTATTCTGAAACTTTCCTAGGGGTTGGTGGCTTTCCCTTCTGTCTCCAAATCTAACTTGCCACAGAAATTTCTGTTACACCAGAATGATAATAGCTGCCCCAGAACTGGAACATGGAACGTTGCAAGGTAAACCCGGAATATCTTGTTTTGCTAGAATATGAGGAAATGCTCAAGTAATTGAAGATGGCATATCAAAAGAATACACGAGTTCTCATAATCAAAGCTGGGTCATAATAGATTTTCATTATAATCTGTGAGCCCTTGTAGCAAATAGGACTGTAAATCAATGAGCATATAATTTTTATTAATAGGAAGGGGAATATCACATGTAAGAATATTTTGTATTTGAGAATGGAACAAAGGTCCAATGTTACTATTTTATATAAGTAAAGCACTCTTTTACAGTTGTAACCTACCTCAACTTTTTAAAAATTATCTGTAGTTTGATACACATAATAGTTTTTTCCCTCAGTAGTTGGATTTGATTCATTATGTAAGTACTTACTTGTTTATAAGTAAATTATTTTCAATCCAGGTTATATAATACTTCTTAAAACAAAAATTGTAAAGATAAAATTGTGATTTGGGCTTTTTTTTGCTATTAATTATGTTGTAATCTTACTATAACTAAAGTTCTGTAGATGGGGAGGACAGGATTCCTACCCATTTCTAAGTCAACAATTTTTGTTTTATCCATTATTTGCTTCTTTTTTGAATGAATATTTTATTGAGCACCCTACTATGTGCGATGGCACCAGTAAGCGCCAAGTGTACAGAGTTGAACCAAACAGACATAGTCCCTCTCCTTATAACATAGAAGCTCATTAAATATTTGCTGTGTGAATCTAGAGTGATTATTCTTATATACCCCCTCCATTAATATTGAGGATGCTTTTTACTATTTTTTTAGGCTTTTTCTTTAACGTATTATTTTAAAACTTACAGTATCCCTGAGGTGAATTTGACATTGAGGGTAAGATTTTTATAAATATGGGAAATAATTAGGCATTTTATTGTAAATGATATGCCTTAGAACATTTTTCTTTCTTTCTTTCTTTTCTTTTTTTTTTTTTTTTTTTTTAATTTTTAAATGTTTATTTGTTTTTGAGAGAGAGAGAGGGAGACACAGAATCCAAAGCAGGCTCCAGGCCTGAGCTGTCAGCACAGAGCCCGACATGGGACTCAAACTCACAGACTGTGAGATCTTGACCTGAGCCAAAGTCAGACACTTAACCAATTGAGCCACCCAGGCACTCTGCCTTAGAACATTTTTCACTTGAAACATTTATTTTAGTTAATTGAAACTTCCATGATTTATCCCTTACGCCAAACATTTTCTTATATTTTTATCAGGCCAAAATAGGCCTTTTATGCTTTGCTCAACTGAATAATACATCCAAGGGCTGTGCCAAAGAGTGGTATAGTTGTTGGCTCATGTCACAAGTGTTAGACGAAAAGATAATGTCTGGTGAAAGACCAAGGCCGCATTCAGGATATGATACATAGAAGTAACTTAATAGCTTAATTGCAACATTGTTTATTATCCAGTTTGTGACTTTTCACAATACTTGGCAAATATCAGTTGAGTTTGCAGTCTTGAAAATAACCTAGGATTGACTATGGAGACACAGAGATGGAAGCTTAGGAGGCTTGTGTGACAATAACTTGTATGTGTGAAATCAAAAGCTTAGTCTAGTGACGCAAAGATACACTAACCTTTGTGCTTATTTAACCTCACTGAAAGATAAGGAAATTGTTTTAAACATTTTAATGTAAATCATTAAACAAATGTTTTCTTTTAAACAAAACTTTTCTTTTAAAAGTAGGGTATATTAAATGCAACATTACTTCTTTTTGGTGACCAAAGGTAATAAATCATTGTATTGTACTCTGTTACATTTTCTTGCCTACTACAATTCCATATAATTTGGGGAGTTTGGTTATTTGTTTTACTGTGTTGCTCTCAACCCAAGGAAGCTGGATTTATGTATGCCTTTTTGTGTTTTATAGTATATGAAGTAATTTTCCATGCACTGTTTTATTTGATTCTTAGATTAATCTCAAGAGGCAGTGACAAAGGTGATAAACAGAAACGGATGGATTTAAGATACATTTGGATCAAGAAACTGATAGTGTTTGTTGATAGGATTAGATTGGGAAAAAAAAAAGTATGATTCCAGAATTCTGACTTAGGCAGCTGCATAGACAAAAGCATTTCCATCATGAAATAGAAAATAATTGGAAAAGCAATATATTTGCATATATTAGCATTTCTTTGGCATTATTGTATAAAGATAGTTCTCAAAGCTAAGAAATCTTTTTTCCCTCTACAGAAAAACATGAGGTAATTTTGAAGCATTTGGTTTATATGCAGACTCAGGACACTGCCTATAAATGAGATTTTCCTACATTAGTCATTAAGTCAAATGTTAAATTTTGTATGCGTATTTTGCTAGTTTGAACTTTAATGATTAATCAAGGACTACATCTCAGAAATAACATGACCCTTTTAAAAATCCAGATACATTGGGTAATTATGTTAAATATAGTGTCTTTCAGTTAAAAGGTAAAGATTGTCAGGCAATAAAAAGAAAGCAAAATCTGTCTGTGTGCTGTTTATAAGAAACATATTCAAAATTTTTTAAGTTTATTTATTTTGAGAGAAGAGAATGAGTGGGGGAGGGGCAGAGAGAGAGGGACAGAGAAAGAATCCCAAGCAGGCTCTGTACTGATGTGGGATTTGATCTCATGAACTGTGAGATCATAACCTGAGCCAAAACCAAGAGCCAGACCAGCTTAACCAACTGAGCCACCCCAAATGCCCCAAGAAACATATTCAAAACATAATGATCCATAAGGGTTGAAATTAAAGAATAGGAAAAAGATACTCTGTTGGGGTGCCTGGGTAGCTCAGTCAGTTAAATGCCCGGCTCTTGATTTCAGCTCAGGTCATGATGTCAGGGTTGTGGGATCAAGCCCCATGTCAGGTCTGCTCTGGGTCTGGAGCCTGCTTGGTATTCTCTCTCTCCCTCTCCCTCTGCCCCTACCCTGCTCACTCTCTCTCTCAAAATAAGTAATTTTTTTTAAAGAAAAAGATACTCTATAGATATATTAACTATTAGTTTTCCATGCTATATAACAAATTATCACAAACTTAGCAGCTTCAGGAACTTAATGGTTACTTTGGATCAGGAGTCCAGGCACAGCATAGCTAGATCTGCAGCAGGGCTTCAATCAAGGTGTTGTAGGGCTGAGTTCTCATCTGGAGGCTTGACTGGGGAAGGACCTGCTTCCAGGCTCCTTCAGGCTATTGGCAGAATTTGTTTCCTTTCATTGGTAGAATTCATGCTAGCTTGCCTCTTCAAAGCTGGCAACAGAGAGAGACAGATACACCCACAGGAAAGACATCATCACCTTTGCACTATTCTGTGAATTAAAGGCAAGTCTAACCAATGAAGTATAGTTGATTTTTTTTTAAGATTATTTTTTAAAGCATGTTTAAAATTTTTTAATGTTTATTTTTGAGAGAGAGAGAGAGAGAGAGACAGTGTGAGCAGGAGATGGCAGAGAGGGAGACAGAATCTGAAGCAGGCTCCAGGCTCTGAGCTATCAGCACAGAACCCTACGTGGGGCTCAACTCGTGAACTATGATATCATGACCTGAGCTGAAGTCAGATGCTTAACCAACTGAGCCACCCAGGCACCCCAGAAAGATTTTTTTTTTTATGTTTATATATTTTTTGAGAGAGAGACAGAGCGTGAGTAGGGGAGGGGCAGAGAGAGAGGGAGACACAGAACCTGAAGTAGGCTCCAGGCTGAGCTGTCAGCGCAAAGCTTGACAGGTGGCTTGAACTCACAAACCGTGAAATCATGACCTAAGGTGAAATCAGATGCTTAACCAACTGAGCCACCCAGGTGCCCCAGTACAGTTGATTTTTAACAATATGGGTTTGAATTGCATAGGTCCACTTATACAGATTTTTTTTTAATGTATTTACTTATCTTTGAAAGAGTGAAAGTGAGCACTAGTGGAGGAGGGGCAGAGAGAAAAACAGAGAGAGAGAGAGAGAGAGAGAGAGAGAATTTCAGTCAGGCTCTGCGCTGTTAGTACCTGTCACGTGAGGCTTTAATTCACAAACCATGAGATCATGACCCGAGCCGAAATCAACAGATGCTTAACTGACTGAGCCATCTACGTGCCCCCTACAGATTTTTTTTATAGTATGATACTATAAGTGTATTTTCCTTATGATTTTCCTAACATTTTCTTTTCTCTAACTTACTTTATTGCAAGAATACAATATATAATACAACATAAACTTTTGTGTTAATTGACTATACTACAGGTAAGGCTTCTGGTCAACAGTAGGCTGTTAGCAGTTAAATTTTGAGGGAGTCAAAAGTTATACCTGGTTTTCAACTCTGGTGGGGGGGGGGGCTTGGTGTTCCTAACCCCCACACCGTGCAAGGGTCAACTGTGTATTGGTTACTTATGAAGCCCCACCCACACTCAAGTGGATGGAGTATTATACAAGGGCATAAACAATGGGAGTCACGTTAAAGGCAGTCCACCAAACCAACCAAATGAAAGATTTCAAACAAAGAACGGTACTAGGAATAAAAGAGGTAACTTAACAGTTATAAAAATTTGATTTATCAGAAAGATTTGATAATTTAAAACTTTGTAGGAACCTAATAACAAAACCCCAAAATATATCAAGAAAAGTTTAAAGAATTACAGAGAAATAGACAAGATACCAGTAGTAACTGAAGACTGTAATATGCCCCTCTCAGCGGTTGATACAAACACTGACCAAAAAAAGTAAAGATGGGCCTTGAACAATGCAACCAAACAAATAGGACCTAATAGATATAAGTAGAACATTATGTCCAATGTAGAATACACATTATTTTCAGACTCACATAGAATATTTATAAAAATGGACCATATGCTGATCCATAGAGAAAATGCAAAGAAATAGCAAAGGATTGAAATAACATAATAACTTACCATAATGAAGTTGTTAGAAATCAACAAAAAGATCATTAGAGTATCCTTTCAGGTTTAGAAATTAAGGAATGCATTTCTAACAGAATGAGACAAAGAAGAAATCATAATGGAAATTATAGAAAATATTTTCTAATCTAATATCCTAATAAAATATATATTCTCATTCAGCTAAAGCAGCACTTGAAGGGAATTTTATATATAGGTTTAAATGTATATATTTGAAAAGAACTATCTAAAAATTAATAGGCTAAGCATCCATCTCAATAAATTAAGAAAAGAATAGCATAACCCCTCCTCTAAATAACAAAGTGATAAAGATAGAAATATTTTACCAATACAGAAATTATACAATGAATAGGGTTAACAAAGCCAAAGTTGATACTTTAAAAACACTAATGAGGTTTTCAAATCATTGGTGAGATTGATCAAGAAAGAAGGTACAAAATCCGAAGTCAGAAAAGAAAATAGAAGACATTCCTGCAGATGCTATAAACATTAAGAAAAAGAAAAGAGGATATTATAAATAACTTTTTGCTAATGAAATAGAAAATTCTGATGAAAATAGGAAACTCCTAGATTCCAATAACTTAAAATTGATTCAAGAAGATTTATAAAACCTAAATAGTCCTGGAAGTATTAAAGACATTCAGTCAGTTGTGAAAAGTCTTAAGACTTTTTTTTTTTTAACGTTTATTTATTTTTGAGACAGAGAGAGATAGAGCATGAACGGGGGAGGGGCAGAGAGAGAGGGAGACATGGAATTGGAAGCAGGCTCCAGGCTCTGAGCCATCAGCCCAGAGCCTGATGGGGGGCTCGAACTCACGGACCGCGAGATTGTGACCTGAGCCGAAGTCGGACGCTTAACCGACTGAGCCACCCAGGCCGCCCCTGTTTTAAGACTTTTAAGGAAAACTGTAGGGCCATATAGTTCTATGAATAAATTCTAACAAGCTTCTTAAAAGGAAATAATTTGAGGGGTGCCTGGCCTGCTTAGTTGGTAGAGCGTACCAACTCTTGTATCTTGAGGTCATGAGTTTGAGACTTTTTTAAGAGATTACTTAAAAAAAAAAAAAGGAAAAAGAAAAAGAATTTGAAACCTATGTAAACGCTTTTAGTCAATAAAAAGGAGGGAGTATTCCCAAACTAAATTTTATGAGACCAGACAACCTGGATATCAAACCTTGACAAAGTTAGTATGAGAGGGCGCCTTGGTGGCTCAGCTGGTTAAGCATCTGACTTTGGCTCAGGTCATGATCTTGTAGTGCATGGGTTCGAGCCCCACATCACGCTGGCTGCAGTTTGCTTTGCCTCCTCCATCTCCCCTCTCTCTGCCCCTCCCCCATGTATGCATACTTTCCCTCTCTCTCGAAAATGAACATTAAATTAAAAACTTAGTATGAGAAAATAAATGCTCCAGAGTATTATTATGAGTATTTATGATTATATATGCAAAAATCTTAAACCAAATATTAATGAACTGAGTCCAATTAATAAAGAGGATAAAACACCTTTATTATAAATTAATAAATATTATTAAATTAATAAAAAGGATAAAATAAAAAAGACTAAATTGAGTTTATCTCTGCAATGCAAGAATTAATGTTCAAAAGCCAATCTAATTTCACATTAATGGAATAAAATTTTATTGAGAAGGACAGAAATCAGGTCTACCCTAATGGAATAAAAGAACAGTGAAATAAAGGAGTAAAATTAATTCCATATTAATAGAAGAAAAGGTAAAAATCCCATGATCATCTCAATAGATGAAGGAAAAGAGATTGATGAAAATTCAACATTTGTTACTTATAAAAACTCTTAGTAAGCTAGGAATAGAAAGGAATTTCCTTAATCTGATAAGGAATATCTACTGAAAATCTTTGAAATTAGGAACAAGACAAAATACCTTCTATTACCACTTTTATTCAACATTATACTGGAGGTCCTAGTCAGCATTGTAAGGGAATTCAATAAGGAAGTTAGTAAATAAATAAATATCAGAAAGGCAAAAGCAAGCTTTCGGTATTCATAAAACCATGTAATTACAGATCTAGAACTATCCAAAAGAATCTACAAGGAAATTACATCAACTAAAAGAAATGTTTACCAAGAATGCCAGATACATAATCAATATATAAAAATCAATTTTATTAGTAACTAATGGTTAGAAAACAAAGTTTTAAAAATATATATCATTTATAAAATAATAAGAACCTGGGAATCAAGCAAGTAAACGATGTATAAAACCTTTGTGAGAAAAATCACAATGTCACAAGTTTCAATGACAAATTAAAGAAGGCTTTAATTAATTAGTGGAGATGTTCGTGGATTGAAGATGTTCATGGATGTTATTTCTTCCCAAATTGATGTTGGATTTGGTGCAATCTCAGTAAAAATTTCAACAAGTGCTTTCATGAAATTAAACAAGCCCATTCTAAAATTTATAAGGAGATGCAAAAGACCTAGAAAGCCAAGACATACTTGAAGAACTGCAAAGTGGTAGGAATACCTTAGCAGTTTAGGAATAGGTCACTCCGCTAGATGTCAAGAATTATTGTAAAGCTATAATAATTAAGATTGAATAATAGTGACATAAAGATGGACAAGTTGTGCAGTGGATTAGAGAGCCTGCAGACAAACCCACAGACACATGATCTATGACAAAGGTGTTATTGGCAAATAATGAGATGGAAGATGGTCTTTGCAGTAACCGTCACTGGGATAAATGGGCATCCCTGTAGCAAGAATTAAAATTGGCCTCCAACCTCACATCATACTAGAAAATAAATTCCTAGTAGATTAAATGTGATGGTCAAACTCTAAAACTTTTAGAAGAAAATATCTTTTTAAACTTAGAGTAGGGCAGGTTTTCTTTTAAAACAGTAAAAACCACCAACCATAAAGGAAAAGATTAATAAAAAATTGTACTCTGTTAAAGACCGTCATCAAAGATACCACAAAGACCATGAAACTTCAAACCACAGAGTGGGGTA
Organism: Panthera onca; assembly: GCF_046562875.1. Lineage (NCBI taxonomy): Eukaryota > Metazoa > Chordata > Mammalia > Carnivora > Felidae > Panthera > Panthera onca. The sequence goes on along the minus strand of NC_138347.1, from coordinate 71,282,733 downwards.
AGTTATTTGCAACACATAAATTGATACCAGATTCATACTCAGAATTTATAAAGATCTCTAACAAATCAAAAGACTTTACAAGAAAAGATATCTAGATGACCAAGAACATATGAAAAGCTGTTGTACCTCATTAATAATCAAGGAAATGAAAATTTAAATCACAATGAAATGCCACAGTGTGAAAATCCTTAAAACATAATAAACATTAAAACATCTCATAACAACAAGGATTGGCAAGGATGTGAGGCCACAAGAACTCTTTCACACTGCTGGTAAATGTGTAAATTGGTACAACCACTTTGGAAAACAGTTTGTCATTCTCTTGTGAAGTTGAAGATCCATGTATCTTATTACACAGCACTTCACTCCTAGATATTTATCTAGATCAGTATGTAATTGAAATGTTCATCAGTAGTAGAATAAATAAATAAATTGTGGCATGTTCATATAGTAGAAAGCTATGAAGGACAGTGAAATGAAGGATACAATTTACATGAGTGAATCTTGATGTGGGGCCATGAGCAAATGGTCAAGAAAGAATTCTTGAGACATTCTCAGTGCAAAAAGGTGCTTTTATTATAGTGTGGGGACAGGGCCCATGGGCAGAAAGAGCTACACTTTTGCTATATGAACCTGGTGGTTATAGGCTTAGTGTTCAAGGGTCAGGGAATATGCAGGGAGTATTAGATAATAAATATCTTCTTTGAATTTCTACTTATAAAACTACTTTTGCAAGATTTCTCTGGTGCTTATCGTTCAGCTCAATATTAACTATCTGTGAGATGTACAGACAGTCATGAGATCCTTTAAGAATATAGCAACGAGCAGTATTTGATTCTTATCAAAACTGTGCAGGCTGTAGGTCAGCCTTCTTGGCTAAAGGTGATCATTTTCCTGCTTTTACCCTCATCAAATCTCAAATGTTGAATGAAGGTCACAAAAAAAAATACACATACAGTATGCTTCTCCTTTTAAAAAGTTCATAGATATGGTAGGCAGAATTACGGCCCCCTAAAAATGTTTACATCCTAACCTGTGAGTATGTTAGGTTACATGGCAAAGGGGAATTAAGGCGCTAATCAGCAGTCATTAAAATAAGATTATCCTGGATTATTGGGGGAGCAAGGAGAGATGCGCAGGATCCTTAGCATGTTATGGGATCCTTAAAAGTGGAAGGAGATGCAGAGAGGGCAGCATCAGGCCTCTACCTGACATCGCTGGCTTGAAGATGGAAGAATGGAACTATCAGCCAAGGAATGTGGATCGTCTCTAGAAGCTGGAAGAGAGAAGGAAATAGATTCTCCCCTAAAAGCTCCAGAAGGAATGCAGCCCTGCCAATACATCTTGGTTTTAGTCCACCATTGAGACTTATTTCAGACTTCTGACTTCCAGAAACATACAATAATGAACTTGTGTTGTTTTAAGCCCCTGAATTTGTTACAGCAACAATAGGAAACTAATACTAAAAATGATGAAGTGTTAAAATTGTCAAGGAAATGATTATCACTAAAATCAGTGGATCGGTTTCTCTTTTGGAGAGGGAAAGGGTTATGATTGGGAAGAGCTCCACTGGGGCTTCTAGAGTACCGGCAATATCTTATTTATTGGAAAATATGTATGTTTTATGCTGTCTTCTGCATGTATGAAGCTTAACATCATTGCTTTTATAACCAGAAAGAGTTTTAAGAATAATACATATCCATAGTTTTTTTAAACTGAACATTTTTTATTTTTTATTATTGATGTTTATTTGTTTTTGTGTGTGAGAGAGAGAGACAGAGCGTGAGCAGGAGAGAGGCAGAGAGGGAGACACAGAATCCAAAGCAGGCTTTAGGCTCTGAGCTGTCAGCACAGAGCCTGACATGGGGTTCGAACTCACGAACTATGAGATCATGACCTGAGCCGAAGTCAGACACTTGACCTACTGAGCCACCCAGGTGCCCCCTGAAGGTTGTTTTTTGAAGTCATTTTAAAACACATTTCTTTGACTAGAAAATTATTTCTTTCTTGAGAGAGTATGACAAAAAATATTTTTTATAAACCATTAGTACTTTGCAATATTTTCCATAATATGATCAATGACCTAAACGACTCTTTCGTGAATTTACTCAGTTAACATAAGGAAGAAGCTACTTATCTTCCCAAATTGAAATAAAAATACAGTTTAAGTGGAAGACCTTATAAGAATCCTTAATTCAAGGGCTCCTAGGTGGCTCAGTCGGTGGGCTGAGCAGGCGGCTGTGTAGCTTTAAATTTGCTAAATATTAAAAAAATTATTGAGATGCATCTAAGCCTAGTATATATCTTGCTGTTATTTTTTTCCCCTCCCTAGTTTCGGGACAAAAAAAAAAAAAGAAGTGGTTTGTTTCATTTTCCTGGATTTTAAGTAATTTAACTCTGTAATACACATATTAGGCAAACTGACTTTCAGTAGTCCCTGCTTTGTTGCCTGGAATTGTCCTTTTAGAGGGTTAAATTTAAATAAAATTTAAATGAGATTAATTTCTTTCATTTCTTCGACTTCTTTTAAAAGTTTATTTATTTAACTAATTTCTACACCCAACATGGGGCTTGAACTCACGACCCCAAGATCAAGAGCCACATGCTCTTCCCACTGAGCCAGCCAGGTACCTCTCTTTTCTTCAACTTTTAAAATTATACTAATAAAATTTAAACAGGAATTGATAAAAAATAATTCTTGTTGCATTTAGTAAGAAAGAGGTTGTTTACGGTGTGATTCTGTAGGAAATTTTTAGTCTTAAGTTAACCGAGTCTTTGACTTTCTCCTAATGAATACAATATGGCGAGGCATTTTGGCAAGATGGTGATCTGTTTCCCAACTTCAGAGTAAGCAGCTCTGAGGCTTGCAGGCTGGTGTGGCCTGGAGGGAATATGTAAGTTTGGGGAACATACTGTGACCGAAAGGAGGCAAAAGCCTATGGAGCAACTATCACAATTTTTGAGTTTTCAGTAAGAGTTGTGCCTCTGAGTGGAAGCTTCCCGTGCATTGTAGAGATTGCTTCCTCAGTCTTTGTGTTAACTGCCATTCAGGGTACTCAGGCAGCTTGACCTGAGCTCCAAGGATGAGGCAAGCCATGAATTAGCAAAGGAAAGTAATTCACTTGAAGGAACTTAAGCAGCCAGAGGTAGGATGAACAAGGATTTCATCAAGAACAAGTGACTTCAGTGAAATAGAACAGAAATAGAAATTGGAAGTGATAGATGACAGATTTAATAGACAAAACAAGATAAATTATCCTAGATTTTCAGGAGAAACAAAGTGACTTGCTTCTAGTCATAGCATAAAAGAAAATGAAGAAAAGGGGGGAGCTTTTTTATGTATTAATTTGTGGAAAGGATGATTATTGTTGAGACTTAAATTCCTGGTCTGGAACATTAAGCAGAAGAGTATACCAAAACAGAAAAATAAATAAGTAAGAAAGTAGGTAGGTAAGTAAATAAAAAAGAGAGAGAGAAAGAGAAAGAGCAAATGGAGGAGATGCAACAACTAAATGTATAATAGGAGAGCATTTCTCTGATTTGAAGAAAGGTTGAGTTCCAGACCAGAGTGTTGAAGATGATGGGGGCACAAAAAAAACCAAGCTGTTTACAATGAAAAATCATCAAGATATGTGCCAGACTATGCAAGGGGACACTGGAAACTCAGAAGATAGTAAAATAACATCTACAGATTTCTGAGAAAGGAACTGTGCCTATACCTAGCCAAGTATTATTCACATGTTTATGGTGAAAGCAAGATACTTGTGGATATGCAGGAACTCAGGTCCTCCATTTAGGAAAAGCTTTTAGTAAAGGATTCTCACCAAATAATTGCAAACAGAGACTTTAAGATTGGGCAGAAGAAGAGAAAAACAGTGGTAAGCAAATGAATCTCACAGTATATTTAACGAAATCTAAATGATAATGATAGAGTGACTGTATTTCAGCACATTCCTTTGTCTTCAGCACTTCCTGAAAGTTTGCAAACGCTTGATTAGACGCAGGTTCTGTCCTTCTGGCAAGACCACAAATGATGTTCTCTTCTTCTACAGGGAGGCATACAACTTCTGATTGTCATTGTTTTTAATTTTTTTTTTAATGTTTATTTTAGAGACAGAGTGTGAGTGGAGGGAGGGGCAGAGAGAGAGAGAGACACACAGAATCTGAAACAGGCTTCAGGCTCTGAGCTGTCAGCACAGAGCTCGAGGGGGGGCTTGAACGCTCTGAATGCAAGATCTTGACCTGAGCTGAAGTCAGATACTTCAACTGACTGAGCAACCCAGGCGCCCCTTGTAAAGATAGCCGTTAATACACAATTCTAAACTTTTGTTTTGTTTTTGTTTTTGTTTTTGAAAGAGAAGGAGAGGGAGGGCCAGAGAGAATCTCAAGCAGGCTCCACACTGTCAACAAAGAGCCGGACATGGGGACTTGATCCCACAAACTGTGAGGTCATGACCCTAGCCGAAATTAAGAGTTGGGCACTTAACCAACTGATCCACCCAGGTGCCCCAATACCCAATTCTAGATTGTATCATTACTTTTCATTTATAGCTAGAACACTTACACAAAGGTGCCTCTCTTCATCTGTTTGGTTTACTCAGTGGTACAGTTCGTATAGGGAAGGCGAGATAAATGTTTGATTTTTTCCCCTTAATCAGTTTACAAGATAATGAATTGGTTCTCTATTATCTTTTGGTGTGGGAGGTGGGAGAGAGATATCATTATAAACTAGTATTATTCAATATATGTGATAGATTTGAGTCCTTTGCAAGTATTATCCTTATTGAAGCTCAAATTGTCTCATCTTTGGCCAGTTGGAGCAAAAAATGGTTCCTGAATCCTTTTGACATGACCCTGATAATCTTTGTAAAGAAAAGGGCAGTATTTTTTGTTCAGTTTTGCTTTGCTTTTCCAAAAACCTCAGAATGTTTCTGTGCTTTTGAGAAGGTGGATTTTAGGGATCCATTGTTTCCTAGGATATTTGATACTTAGTATGATCTTTGGTGTAACTGTAGGCAGATGTGCCTCAGAATTTGTGTTACTTGCAAAAAATAATGGTTTTATTTTTTTCAGTATATGTGGAGATTCAAAAAGAATCAGTATTTCCCGGCAAAAAGATGTAGAGGCATATATTAAAATGTTTTTTTCAATAGATTAATAAGTATATGAATGTTTACTCTGGACAAGTCTCTACAGTGGGAACTCTTGGGAATTCAAACAATCATGAAACCTGCTTATTTACCTAACATTTCAATAAAATAAGTTCCATGTAAAATAATATACATTATTTTTCTTTCAGATCTGTCACGAAATCGCCTCTCAGAAATTCCCATAGAAGCATGTCATTTCGTTTCTCTTGAGAATCTCAACTTATACCAAAATTGTATTCGGTATATACCAGAAGCAATTCTAAACCTACAAGCTCTAACATTCTTAAATATTAGGTAAGGATGTTGTTTTTGTTGTTGTTGTTTCTTCTTCTTTTTCTTCTCCTCTTCCTCTTCTTCCTCCTCCTCCTCCTCCTTTTTTCTTCTTCTTTTTTGATTTTTGGTTTCATGTGGTCTTTTTAGTTCTCTCTTGGCTTTCACTAAAATTTACATTATCTGTTCATATCTGCAGTATCAATACATGTTCCTAGGCTGAATTAACAATATTTCCTATGTCCTCCTTGTTTCTCCCTTTGTCTTTAGCTTTGTAACTATAAATGTCATTAGTCTGATAAGATTGCAACAGTCTTATGACTGTGGTTCTCCAGTTAGATTTTCAAATAAGCTTTATCAAATGAGGATAGTAGATCTGAAAGTACTTTCATTCTTGTGATTATTTATTTTTGTATACTGAGTTCTGAATGTGTAAATGCATTTATTTGACTCATTTCCATTTTTTTATATCTTAGAAGACTTTTTTTTTCATTATAAAAGTTATAAATGTTCATTGGAGAAAATGAGCAAATGTAGAGAGGTATAAAAGATATTCATCAAAATGTTGTATCTGAGTTTTTTAATTATAGGTGATATTTTCCTTTTTCTCCAGGCTTTTAGTCAAATTTTTAAGTGAGTTTTTCCCCTTGTCATGAAATACTCAGGAAATATTTTTATATGTAAACATTTTATTGTATTGTTTATATACTTCTAAAACTCGTTTTCCCTCTTGGATATTTAGTTTATTTCAGTTTTTTGCCATGCTAAAAGTAGTATTAACAGAGGCTCTGATATGTAAATGTTTATTTTTCTCTTTCCTTAAGATAAATGTCTAGAAATAGAATTATTTAAAGTTTTAAAGGCTGATGATCTATGCTAGTAAAATCAGCAAAAGATTTTGAAAATGGGGCCAATTGACCCTAGAGAGTAAAAAGTTAAATCTATAAAAGTAATATTTTAACTTACTTTTATCCTAATGATAGATGTGTACTTTTAGCTCTGATTTGCATATTTTTATATAAATAAAAGATTTCTATACGTCAGCTGACATATATTTGAAATCATAATCTGTCACTATAGAACTATATTTGAATCATTTATGTACATTTGATTATAATGTATGTAATGATGAGAGAAGTAGATTGATTACAACTACTTTTATGTTTATAACCCTTTTTTAGAAGGAAGGGGAGAGGATGATAGTCATCTATCCTTTTTTTTAATGTTTATTTAATATTTATTTAATATTTGAGAGAGACAGAGACAGAGCATGAGCAGGGGAGGGGCAGAGAGAGAGGGAGACACAGAATCTGAAGCAGGCCCCAGGCTCTGAGCTGTCAGCACAGCTGACGGGGCTCGAACTCAAGAACTGTGAGATCATGACCTGAGCCGAAGTCGGACGCTTAACCGACTGAGCCACCCAGGTGCCACTACCTTATTTTTTTTTTAATGTTTGTTTATTTATTTTGAGAGGTGGGGGAGTGGGGGGAGTGAATCCCAAGCAGGCTCCATACTCAGTGCAGAGCCTGATGTGGAGCTTGATCTCACCAACCATAAGATCATGATCTGATCCAAAATCAAGGGTCAGACACTTAACTGACTGAGCCACCCAGGTGCCCCTACCGTATTTTTAAATTACTTTATCTTACATAAAATTAACTTGAATAAAGTAATAATATGTGTATATGTAGCACATCATTATAGAAAGGAGTTTTATGGTACAGGGCCCTGTAGGATAGGTAGATAAGGATTAAAATCCTCAATTTACAGATGAGGAATCTATAAAAAGCAGGTAAGTTAAATATCATGCCTAAAACCACAAAGCTGGTAAGTGAGGAAATGGAGGCTAGAACCCAAATCTAATACCCTGTTTGCTCCTTCCATGACTTAATGTTTGTCACTTTACTGAGTATAGGTTGGGAAAGATGAAAATTTTTTTCTTGAATGGTGGGTTCTAATTATTTTCTTTTTCTACTTACCCATTTAGTCGGAACCAGCTGTCAACATTGCCAGTACATTTGTGTAATTTACCATTGAAAGTCTTAATTGCTAGTAATAACAAATTGGTGTCACTTCCAGAAGAAATTGGACATCTCAGACATTTAACAGAACTTGTAAGTTAATATTTTACTTTTTTATTGCTCCACATGTAGGTGTATCCATAGTCATACCATTTTCTGTTTTGTAGTAAGGAAAGATTCAAAATTAAGGTGTCTTTTTGAGTTTTTCCAGGTATCAATAGTGAAGTTTTGCTGGCTGATCAGTACTGAAATACTTCAGCACAGAGTTAAGCAAGAACTGAAAGTACAAGTCTAATAGGCCCACGGGGAATGGGACAAAGTCATCAGATTAAACTCTAACCAATATTAAGTGATTTCTATGCTAATAAGCTTTTGAGATATGAGTTAATAATGCATTTAGATTTTTCACATTAAATCTCAATAGCGTCAGTGTTCTGATTTGGGGTGAGCCCCTCTCGGGGACTGGGCACCGCAAAGATCAGGCTTATTTTTTTTGGCCTTACATGCTATCTCTAGCACCTAGCTCCCTCTCTAAAGTAAGCTATTCTTTACTGCCTTCTGTTTTCTAAGAAGCTTAATTTTGATGAACCACTCCTTGTTACTCTTTAGTACTTATGTCCTGGGCATGGCAATGAGACTTTTCCCATTTAATCACCATAGTAACATTATGAATTAGGTATAATACTTATCGTCATATTACAGCTGAAGAAACTAGCACTTAGATAGGTTAAGTAATTTGCCCAAGGTTCCATAACTGAGGTAGAATTTTAAACCAATCTACCTTAACTCCAGAGCCCACGTTTCATATTTCTGAAATGGTCCAATACAGTTATGTCCATTGAGATTTGGGAGGATCATCCCATGTAGGTTTATTAACAAAGATAGACATCATGAACAAAAAAATACATGTACAATTTAACTGGACCACACAGTAGCTCTCTCTTTTTTTCAGGTGGATTATGAATGTAAACAGTCACATGTAAAAATTCACAAATATGTTAAATCTGGAGTCTAGATACTAGACTACTATTTATTTACAGGCAGTTAGATCTAGGAAATAAAGTCAAAAATGTATGTTTGTTTATTCAGAACCTGGTTATTTTTTTTATTTTATTAAAATAATTTTTTTTAATGAGCTCTTGATTCCCACTCAGTGGAACCTGTTCTTACAACATCTATTGCTTCTTTCTTTTATTTCCCCCTTTTATTTAAGTTTATTTTATTTTATTTTTTTAGTAATCTCTACACCCAATGTGGGGCTTGAACTTATGACCCTGAGATCAAGAGTCTCATGCTCCTCTGACTGAACCAGCCAGGCGCCCCTGTTTCCCTTCATTTTTAAGTGAGAGTAAACCTCTATCTTTCAAGATACACATTTTCCAAGAGAAATATTATAAATTACTGTTGTCTTCTGGCTCGGCTCAATTTTCCCTATCCTTTCAACCTCTTTCCTTTTAACTTTGCTGCTCAGAGCATTGGAACAAAAAATACAGCTACTGATTCTACTTCAGTCATTAATTGGTAAGAAAAGTAAAAATAATATTATTTTCTCTAAGAATATTATGGGAAAATTTTAAAATAATGTTTGAAGTTTTTGGCAAGTGGTCTTTTCTAATAGTTAAGTCTATTAATATTTTCTTTTTACTCATATACTAGAGGAGTTTTAAGTGTTAATATGGCATCTTGGAGCTTTTATTAACCTAGACAACTTCCTACTGTTCCCCATGGATTTGTACATTTTCGTGGCTTGTCTCAGAGTTATGGAATTCTGAATTTGTCAGTCTTGGAATCTGTAGTCAGCCTCTTTTCAGAATCTGTTATCAAACTGTTGACCAAGATACCGGAAGGCTTACATAATACATGTCTTGGTACCAACTTGATCAAATGCCAATAGGGCAGTATCTATTTTTTCCGTAGCCTATGAGTTATGTGTCCTTTACTATTTTCCCCTCACTTTCAGTTTCATAAAGAATGATTTGAGTCATCTTCAGTGCATTTTTATATTCTTGAGCAGGTGAACTGGTATTTTGAAAGTAGGATTTCCTTTCAATTAATTTTATCATTATAATTTTTATCATTGTTTTGCTTTTTTCTTCCAGTCTCATTAAAATACATATAAAATAAAATATTGGGGTGCCTGGGTGGCTCAGTCGGTTGAGCGTCTGACTTCAGCTCAGGTCATGATCTCATGGTTCGTGAGTTTGAGCCCCACATCGGGCTCTGTGGTGATGGCTCAGATCCTGGAGGCTGCTTCAGATTCTGTGTCTCCCTCTCTCTCTGCCCCTCCCCAGCTTGCGCTCTGTCTCTGTCTGTCTCTCAAAAATAAATAAATGTAAAAAAAAATTGTTTTTAATAAAATATTGTCCTAAATAGATGTTTTTATACTTTTTTCTAATTTACTTTTTCACTAGAATTTTCATTTGATCTGATACTAAGCTTCCTGTCCACATCTTAAGTCATGTAATTTTTGTTCTCATAAAATTAATGTAGATTCATCTAATATCTATAAAATCAGGAGCCTATAAGTTTTTAAAACTAAATGCTAGTACAAACTATGGATTTATTCTTGGACATAGAATCATAATTTTTTTCGCAGTTAAGACAGACCATAGGTATTATCTTTATCTAACCTCATTTTACAGATGGTTTAAAGCAGACAAATTAGTAATATTAGAAAAATTCTTTATATCTTTTTGAAATAGGATGTGAGCTGCAATGAAATTCAAACAATACCTTCCCAAGTTGGTAATTTGGAGGCCCTAAGAGACCTTAACGTCAGAAGAAATCACTTATTACGTTTGCCTGAAGGTAAGAAATGGTGAAATAGTTGTTTTATTTTTACTTATTTATTTTTAAAGATTTTGTTTTTAAGTAATCTCTACATCCAACATGGGGCTCGAACTCACAACTCCGAGATCAAGAGTTGCATGCTCTACTGACTGAGCCAGCCAGGTGTCCCGAAATAATTGTTTTATTGTTATTTGTCTTTTTATATTAAAGATCTCTCAGAACTGATAAGTACAAGACAAAAATATGTAAGAGTTACAGCAGGGGCACCTGGGTGGCTCAGTTAAGCATCTGACTCTTGATTTCAGCTCAGCTTATCATCTCACAGTTCATGAGTTTGAGCCCCCTGTCCGGCTCTGTGCTGACAGCATGGAACCTGCTTGGGAATTCTTTGCCTCCCTCACTCTCTGCCCCTCCCCCACTCATGCACATTTTTATCTCTCAAAGCTAAATAAATAAACATTTGGGATAGATAGATAGATAGATAGATAACATCTAGCCAGTATTCAAGATATAATGATTTAATTATTACATGTTTCATTGTGGATTTTAAGTTTATTTATTTTTAGAGAGAGAGAGAACAAGCATGTGCAGGGGAGGGGCAGAGAGCAAGGGAGAGAGAGAATCCACCGCAGACTCCACACTAGCAGCACAGACCCTGATATGGTGCTCGAACTCACAAACATGAGATCATGACCTGAGCCGAAATCAAGAGTCAGTTGCTTAACTGACTAAGCCACCCAGTCTAACTTTTAAAAGTTAGATTCTTCAGGGGTGCGCAGGTGGCTCAGTTGGTTAAGCAGCTGATTCTTGGTTTTGGTTCAGGTCACCATCTTGTGGTTTGTGGGTTTGAGCCTCGAGTTAGGCTCTGCACTGATAGTGCAGAACCTGCTTGGGATTCTCTCTCTCTCTGTTCCTCCCCTGCTTGTGCATGCTCTGTCTCTCAAAAATAAACAAACATTAGAAAATAAAAATTAAAAAAATAAAAGATTCTGCAGTGAAAAATTCTAATAACTATAAACCAGTGATTGTATTTTTAGATCTAGTCAGAATTAAGTAGCAACTCAGGGTAAGTTCCCTGGAAGTTTCAGTAAGCATAACTACTTGAGAGAAATATATCATGTTTCTGATAATGAGATATTTTAGCATAATGAAAAACATTCCTACATTTTGCACTGACTTCAAATGGACTTGACTTGAACTTAATTACTTTATCCTTCCCTGGAAACATTCAGGTAGGGACTAATGAACATTTGGAGGTGATGTGTAGAGTGAATAATGAATGGAGTGAAAGACTGCACTGGGAGGCTGGTTATCTTAGGCTCACTGTAAGCTCTGGTATATGTATTTGAGTGATAAAAATGATTGTACAAATTAGGTATAATTTATAAGCCTTCAAAATATGAATTCACGAAAGAAAAAGCTTTATAAAAGGAAATGAAAATGGGGAGAACTATTATTTTATTAGATCAGAGTATATATTTCTTTAATTTTATTATGGACAATTTCATATATAAATGAGAGCAGTGATTCATCCAACTACAGTAGTTATCAGCTCATGGCAACTCTTGTGTCATCTGTACTCCCATCCACTTTCCCTTAACTCTATCCTTTAGAAGGTATTTTCGTGACATTGGTGCTCTAGGTTCTGCTTTAAAACATGACTTACAGTGTATAGTAAATATTGAATTGACTAATGATGCTTTTGCTTCATTCTAGAATCCAAATGTTAACACCAATATGACCCAATATGATTTTTAGCTCTAACATACTAGTGTAGCTTTGACATTATGGATGTCAAAATGTCTCAGAAAGTGATTTTTCAGTCTACTTTTACAACGTTTTTTTTTTTTTTTTTTTTTTTTTATTTTTGGGACAGAGAGAGACAGAGCATGAACGGGGGAGGGGCAGAGAGAGAGGGAGACACAGAATTGGAAGCAGGCTCCAGGCTCTGAGCCGTCAGCCCAGAGCCCGACGCGGGGCTCGAACTCGCGGACTGCGAGATCGTGACCTGGCTGAAGTCGGACGCTTAACCGACTGCGCCACCCAGGCGCCCCTTCAGTCTACTTTTATACACCCTACTGTAATCACACTAGCCAAAATCCTGCTTAACTTTCCTCTCAGTCGCTTTAGCCTGGTAAACTTTTCACCTTTTATTTTCAGAGCCTTCCTCATTTCCTCTTGGGCCTGCTTTCTACCCTCTCAGGAATGTGAATGAAGGCCCCCAGCAGAGCTGAACAAAATCATGGCACAGACCTTACAACCCCAAATTTCAATCCAAGATTACCCTTCTACTCAGCAGAGTAGTAGTAGGTAGTATGTAGTGGGACTCATCTACTATGTTGATCTTTAAAAGCTTACTAACGCAATAATACTGACTTCATATAAGATCATTTAATGAAAACATTGGGATTTTAGTGAAAATGAAAATTTGGGGTTTTAGATGACAATTGCGGTCTAGTAGTTTTATCATCTAATTTATTTCTCTATCTGATTTTGAAGGTGTATTCCCAAGAAAATGGTGAGTCACACAAATAATTTTAAATGGTTTTATATTAGCTTATCTTATAATTTCAGCATATTCAGCTAAACTGAGATGGCAGGAAAGCTTTATTTCAGTAGCTATACAAGTTAGTGTGGAAGTTCATTGTAAGTGGTGGTCTCTGACATTTTACAGTTTGGTAGATATTAGTGTCTTTAGTTGTATTGCCATTTTGATTTTAAATTTTAATTGTTATAAAATAATATATCATTCAGAAAGTCAAATAATATTCAAAAAGTTTAGGGGCACCTGGATGGCTCAGTCAGTTAAGCATCCAACTTGGCTCAGGTAATGATCTCACGGTTCATGAGTTCAAGCCCCACATTGGGCTTTGTGCTGACAGCTTGGAGCCTGGCTCCTGCTTTGGATTCTGTGTTTCCCCTTCTCTCTGCTCCTCTTCTGCTCATGCCCTGTCTCTGTCTCTCTCTCTTAAAAATAAACAAACATTAAAAAAATAATAATAAATTCCATTTAATTAACATACAGTGTAAGATTAGTTTCAGGTGTACAAATATAGTGATTCAACACTTCCATATAACACCAATACTAAATACTAACCCAAATACTAAAAAACAGTTGGGCTCTGTGCTGACAGCTCAGAGCCTGAAGCCTGCTTCGGATTCTCTGTCTCCCTCTCTCTCTGTTCCTCCCCTGCTCATGCTCTGTCTCTGTCTCTCTCTCTCTCCTTCAAAAATAAATAAAAACATTAAAAAAAAAATTTAAACAAATACCAAAAAAAAAAAAAGTTTAAAATCAATAATAGCATTCCTCTGGCTCAGCTATCCCCCTCCTCAGCTTTAATGTTTAAAAGCATCTGCCTTCTCTGCCTTTGACTCTTTCCACTGGCATTTTTTGACATATTTCTAAATGATGTGCCTTTAAGAGCTTTGCTCGATTTATACATTTTGACATTTAATGTGAGCTTCCCATTGTGGTAGATGAGGATTTAACTTCCTTACACACTTATCACCCATCATCCAAAAACTCTCACCTCCCTCCTACTGTCTTCCCAGTATAGTTTTATCACAACTTCTGATCAAAGCATTATTATTTACATTATTATAACTATATGAATATTGGTCCCTGCCAATTCAGTTGATGTACTGATTTCATTTTTTAAAAAAATTGTTTAATGTTTGTTTATTTTTGAGAGAGACAGAGAGACAGAGCACAAGTGGGGGAGGGGCAGAGAGAGAGGGAGATACAGACTCTGAAGCAGGCTCCAGGGTCTGAGCTGTCAGCACAGAGCCCAACACGGGGCTAGAACTCACAAACGGCGAGATCATGACCTGAGCCGAAGTTGGACGCTTAACTGACTGAGCCACCCAGGCACCCTGATTTCATTTATTTTTTTTTTATTGTTGTTGTTTTTCTGGAGTTAATAATTTTTTTTATTTGCTTAGTTTTTTTATGTACCTATGGCTGATTCCTTCCTCTTTTTCTAGCAGAGAGAGAGAGAGAGAGAGAGAGACCATAATTACATAATTTTTATTACACTACATTGTTATAAGTATTCTATTATTAATTATTCTTGTTCCTTTCTTCTGCCTAATTTATAAATTAATCTTTATCATGTATACATATACAGGTATGTATCATGGTATATATAGGGAAAATCATGGTATATATAGGGTTTGGTACTAACTGTGGTTTCAGCATCCACTGGGGATCTTGGAACATATCCCCCATGGATAAGGAAGGGAGATTACTCAGATACGAGGGCTGGGGATGGGTTGGGGTTGGGTAGGAAAGCGCTGAGGTCTCATCATTGTGTAAGACTTTCTCTTAAAGCCTTCATTTTCAACGAGCACCTCATCATCCTGACTTTCCATTGTGCCTAAACTTCCTGAGTTCAAAGCCTTTTGATTCAGTTTCACTAGAGAATAAGTTGTTGACTTCTGTGGTGATTGGAAAGAAGTAGTGCCCTAGCTACATGAGTTGAGGTTGGGGACTTAGGTACTTGTTTTTTGTACAGATTATCATCTAATTCCTTGGTTATGCCTGTGTTTCTGTGGTATCAGCCTCTGGTTCTTTAGTTCTGTGAGTGGTCACATAGCTTGCTTTTTATTAGTATTCCCATCTGTAAGTAACTAGATTTCATTTTATAGTATCAGTTCATTGTTAAGAAAGAATGGAGATAAATACATTAAATTCACTGTATTTAATTAGAAGCTCCCATAAAACTTGCCTAGTTTTGGGGTGCCTGGGTGGCTCAGTCGGTTAGGCATCTGACTTCAACTCGGGTCAAGGTCTCACAGTTCGTGGGTTCAAGCCCCACATCAGGCTCTGTGCTGACAGCTCGTAGCCTGGAATCTGCTTCGGATTCTGTGTCTTCCTCTCTCTGCCCCTCCCCCACTCTCACTCTATCTCTCTCTGTCTCTCAAAAATGAATAAATGTTAAAAATTTTTTTAAAAACTTGCCTAGTTTTGAAATATTATTAATTGTTTATTCCCATCTTATCACCCGGCAGAGCTGGCAGAGTTGCCTTTGATACGGTTCGACTTCTCCTGCAATAAAATTACAACAATCCCCGTTTGTTATCGGAACCTCAGGCACCTACAGATGATCACCCTAGATAACAATCCACTACAGTCTCCTCCCGCACAGGTAAACTATAGTGGATTTGAAGGATGTTGTGAACTTTTTTGACAAAGGGTGAACTTAAAACTTGAAGTTCTATGCATTTATCTTTTTTGTTGGAAATGAAGTTCTTTTAAAGTAAATTCACACACATAAGCATTCTTTAGAAGTCTTGAATAAATGGGATGGAGGACAGGTAATGTTTCCAGAATGTTTTTTCCTTTCATTGAATTGACTTTTTTTTTTTAAGTTGAAGTGTTTTTCCTTGAAGTTTTTCTAATAAAATTTGAGTTAATTTCTTTCTAGTAAAACTTGAATGTAGCCAATGTAAATGCTAGACACAAATAAAAATATTTGGCTTTCAGAACTAAGGATTATCAGTACATTTCTTTTAACCATCATTTTTGTACCTTTTTATTTTCTAAAATCTTTAAGTTCCTCATTTAATCAATTTGGTCATTTGTTTATCAGTGACTGATAATGAAACTAATAATAAAGTAATTATAAGGTAGTTTCATACATAGATTCCAGACATCCTATAATCTGAACAACTTTACCAATGTGTATTTTTCACTATAGAGTTTGTACTCTACAGTTGATTCGTGGTCTTGTTCAAACCTCTGAATGGCAACTCCAAAGCTTTATGAGTAAACTTCATAACTGTAGAAGGATCTCATAATCCTAAAGAATTTATATTTTTACTTGTCAACAGAAATACAACTTTAATATTTAATCATTTCCTGCTTTTCTCTCTTACAGAAAGTAGGATTCAAAGCATAATTGTATATGATTGCTGGATTTCTAAAAGCAAAAGTTGCCAGTATAATCCATGGAGAGCAATGCTTTAAATTCCTGACTGTGCCTAACTAACCAGTGTGATAAGTTTACTTGGTATTCTATCAGTATTTATAATAAGTTATTTATTTTATATGTTACTGAAACTTATTCATGACTAGAAACTAAAAATGTGTGTGTGTGTGTGTGTATATATATATCATGTAAACACATAAAATAACAAATAATATGTTATGTAGTGTTAGATTTTTAATATCACTATATATGGTTGCTAGAAATACCTTCTATTTCTAATATACTTTAAATAAAAAGATGATTATGATTTTTAGAAAGGGATACATATATTTCAGATGAGTAATAATTTGGTTGCATTTATGTTATTTTTTTTAGATATGTATAAAAGGCAAAGTCCACATATTTAAGTACCTGAACATACAGGCTTGTAAGATTGCTCCAGATCTGCCAGATTATGATAGGAGACCCTTGGGTTTTGGCTCCTGGTGAGTATGTTCTATTTCTTTATTTAACATGTTCCATCTCACAGGGAATCAAACTGGACCGTAAGTCTGCCTGAATGCTTAACTAAAAGGAAATAATCTATTTTGACACTTTTTCTCAGAATACTTGTATTAAGTAAACAGTTGATTACACAGATCTGACAAAGTGTAGTTCTAAGTCAGGGTTTCTCCATCTCAGTATTGTTGATATTTTGGGCAAGATAATTCTTTGTTGTGAGAAGCTGTCCTATAATTCAGAAGATGTTTATCAGTGTTCCTGGCTTCTGTAGCACCCTCCCAAAGTGAGAAACAAAAATATCTCCAGACATTGCCAAATATCCCCTGCACGGGTTCCCAGTTGAAAACCAGTGATCTGAGTGACTGGAATGCTGACCTTGGCTCTGCTGTTAACTAGCTCTATGACTTAAAGCAAGTCATTCAGACTTTTGGGGCTTCATTTTTTTCAATAGGGAATGAAGAGTTTGGATTTGATGACCATTAATAATACTTTCAGGATCTTTTAGTCTGAATCCTTTGGCTACATAACACCTGATTTAGAAAGTTATCTCCTTGGCATTCTCAGCCATCTGGAACAATCTTAAGTAGCAGGAATTAAATTCAAAAAGCCTTTAAACAGGCAAAATGGATGTCTCCATCAAGGCCTTATTCAAAAGAGATCCCCTCCAGCTTTCTCTTAGAACCTGTCGTGTTTTACATAAAAGCACAGTCCTGATGAGCTTGCTTCTCATATCCTTGTCTAAAACAGATTAACAAATTTCTGTTTGGGTAGAGTTTGTAAAAGCAGGCATATTAAAAGTACAAAAAGTAATTTGAAGGAAAAAATTAAACTTAAAAAGCGACACATGTTAAACAAAAGATTCAAGTTAATGGTTAACTCTAAGAGGAAGGAAGATTTGGTATGAAAGAGGCATCAAGGGGCTTTAAAGGTATTAATGTTCCATCCTGTTTTAAAAGTTATGTCTGTTATATTCTTTTTTTAATCAGTATGATACACTGCATAATTTTAATAAGATACTTAAAAGCAAGACACACTAAAAACATAGCAACTTGACACCAGTAGGCATCTATGCAAAGAACCCTCCATATTTCAGTGATATTTTGTAATTACTATGTTATAGCACAATACAGTAATTGATGCTCATAAAGAAAATGCTAAAATATATTAGACATGTCATTTCCAGTAAAGGGATATAGGCATTACAGTTTAAATTTTTTTTCATCAGAAATTATTGGAATTAAATATTTAAGTGTTGTGTAAAGGAGTAATCTCAAGCTATCTGAAAATACAGAACCTGATTTCTTAAGTAAATTAAGTATTACTCCAAAGGGACTTGATCCCTTTTGCCACAGATGGTGTCTTTCTTCTTTACCACTGTATCCCTAGTTCACCTGAGTGTTTGGCACAGACAGTAGACACTCAGCAAATATTCGTTGAAGGAATTAATAGTCCGTTTGGTCACACAGATGTTATTTCCCTCCTAACCTACCTCTGCTTAAAGTCATCAAAAACAACTTTATGGTGACATTCTGGGTTTTTTTTGTTTTTTTTTTTGCTTTGGCTATTAGAGACACTGTGAAGGATATTTAAAATACTAGCTCTAATCTGGTTGTTTAAGCATACAGCAATACAAGTTTTAGTATACTTATTCAAACACACAGGTGAAATTAACCAATATCATATATACCCAGGAAAGATTTCCACAAGAATATCTTAGTTCTAACACTTTTAACTCTAAGAAGACTAAAAGCAGGTATGTGATGTCAAGGAAGACAGAAAAGGTTTTGACAGATGGTAGGGATTAGGTCTGGCATACTCTGTGCTAGTCTAGGCCTCTCTTGGAGGAAGGACTTTGACAGTGGGAAGAATATGAAGGGTCCCAGACCATTATTGCCAAGAATTTTAAAATTTTCTCTATTCATTATATCCTTTTCTTTCTTCATTTCTTTTTCCTCCTACCTTGGTTAATTGCTTATAACATAGAACTCTTGTCATATTTATTGAAAAAAGTTTTGTTTTCCTATTCAAAATTTTCATGAAATGTGTTCTAGTCCTGTACTCGTGAAAGATGTACAACAAATAGGGGCACCTGGGTGGCTGAGTCAGTTAAGCATCCAACTTCGGCTCAGGTCATGATCATATGGCTCATGGATTCAAGCCCCGTGTCAGGCTTTGTGCTGACAGCTGGGAACCTGGAGTCTGCTTGGGATTCTGTGTCTCCCTCACTCTCTGCCCCTCTCCCACCCATGCTCGCTCTCTTGCTCTCTCTCTCTCTCTCTCAAAAATAAATAAAACATTAAAAAAAAATAATAAAGTTCGTAATTGCTGTTTAAAAAAGAATGGAAGGGAGGGAGGGAAAGAAAAATGTACAATAAATTAATGTAGCTTTTATTTTCCTCCGTGGTGTTAATAATCTTTGGTATGGAAAAATTTTCCTCTCCTGAACTAGTGAGTAGAAACATAAATTGCTACTGCTGCCTCTGAGATTGGAGTGTAAGGCAGTGAATGCTGTCTACTGGAGACCTGTACATGAGGGTATGCCCAAAGACTAAGGAGGCAGCGTCCACATCTATCAGAATAATGAGCTTTGATTGAGGCCTGTAGTGCTAATTGCAGAACCTGTTTCTCTCAGCCATTCAGTTCTTAGTCTTGAGGACTAATTGATCTTGGGCTAATTTTTTTGTTTGGAGTTTTTAGAGGGAGAAAGAGCATGAGCATGGGAGAGGGGTACAAGGGGGCGGGGAGAGAGAGAGAGGGAGAGAGAAAGAAAGAGAGAGAATTCTAAGCAGGCTCTACGTTCTGCACAAAGCCCAACATAGGGCTCAATCCCACAACCCTGGGATCATGACCCAAGCTGAAATCAAGAGTCGGACGCCCAACCGACTGAGCCACCCAGGTGCCCCTAATTTTTTTTTTAATAGAAGAATCCTCATTATAATACTTTAAAAACATTAAGCTTATATATATTTAAAAAAACTGGCAAGAGACATGTATATTTGCAAAGAGATAAAAGGATTAAATCCATGGAGAAATGTATCATAAATGGAAAGTCTAAATAGCATAATCATGTCATGTTTTTCCAAAGGATTGGTAATTATAGATCTGATATCTCCTAATCCCTATAATAACCCCTCATTATGCTCACTGGATTAATCTGTATTCTATATTTTCCATTTTTTCTGGAGGTATGTTACTTTGTTTGTAATTGTTTCAGAATGTCCTAGAAATTATTTTATATATATATATGAATACATATACATATATACATATGAATAAAATACCTCCTTCAACTTCTCATGCAGCAGTGAATGGGACATTATACCTTCATGTCTCTTTTATTGAGGTAAAAATTAGTGAAACTGCATTGTAGTTAGCAGTACCTTTATTCAAATGCTGTCATGGAGTCAGAATGTCTATACTCTTGGGTACCTGTACTACTGGAAAGTTCTAGAGTTCACTTAACCCCTCTGGACTTCAGTTTCTTCAACATGATCTTTATTTACCCTGTTGATACCCTAACAGTAGTTCTGAGGATTGAATGACCTATTTCTGAAAGTGCTTGGCTGACCATAAAGTCTTCTGTAAATATTAGGCATTATAATTACTAGCTGTCTACTATGATCTAGGACTAGTTTCGTCCTAAGAGTCCGGTCTTGCTAAAGAGAATTTTTATTAATCCTGTAGCTCTTCAGGTATTCAGTACAAATTAGATGCTGTGGTACTTTTCAAATCCTTAGATGTAACTTTCTGACTACTTGTGTGTAATATAAAAACAGTACACAATCTTCCTTAAGTCATTTTATTTCTAGATGTAAGTATTTCCAACTCTTTTAGCAAGTTGCACTGTTATGGTAACTTTTATGTTTTACAGAGTGGCACATGTATTTTTCCTTAGTGATCTGTAGTGACCTGTACTTTTTTGCTGAGATGATTTTCACCAACTTTATATTACAGACTAAACATACATACAT
Organism: Panthera onca; assembly: GCF_046562875.1. Lineage (NCBI taxonomy): Eukaryota > Metazoa > Chordata > Mammalia > Carnivora > Felidae > Panthera > Panthera onca. The sequence goes on along the minus strand of NC_138347.1, from coordinate 71,262,100 downwards.
ACATACATACATACATACATACATTTATTTATTTATTTATTTATTTATTTATGGTAATATGGCAGTGAGGAAAGACTAAGTTAAGCAGTAAGCAGGACTAAGAAAAGTCCTGCTTCTGCAAGCCCCAGTAACAGGATTAAATCTCTCCAACAAGCCTGAGCTTGTTGTGAAAGCAATGATTGTCCTTTTTTCATACTCAATATTCTTAGCATCTAGAACACTGTGTCACATTCAGTAAATGTTTGGTGAACTAAACTCAAATGAAGCAGATGTAGTGACTTGTTATAACAGCAAATACTCTCTGAAGGTTATGTTCTTTATAGAAATAATAATAATAAACTTTTATTTAGTGCTTTATAATAGGATTTGTACAAATCCTTAGCTTATATTTTTTCAGTCTTTATGGCAAATCTATGAGGTAGGTGTTGTTAATCTTTCCCCCATCCCCCTTTAAGTGATGAGGAAACAGAAGTGGAGAGAAGTTAAGCAAGTTAATTAAAGTCACATAGCTAGTAAATGATGGTGCCAAGTTGCCAGTCCAGATCTGTTAAACTATAAAACTTGCTATGTTTTGTGCCCCTCACTGCACTGTAGTGACTCACAGTTCACATTCCTGCTACAGAAGAGACATTTCCACACTTGAGTCCATGTTGTTCTAGGTGGTTTATTAGGGAGATTGGGCTTTCTGACAGGGCATCACTGGAGCCTGGCTGGCAGAACTCTGCTAGGCCTCCTGAAGGCCATATTTATACATAGGGTGACCATGTATCTTGGTTTATTTGTGACTAAGGGTTTTCCTGGGACACAGGACTCAAAGTGCTAAAACCAAGAAAATCCTGAGCCAACCTGAGAATTGGTAAACCTATATGTCTCACTTTAATCTTACCAGTTTAAGCTCTGAGCAAGAGCAAGTATGTGGAGAAGTATGTGGAAATAAAGAAGAGAAAGAAAATGATAGCTTATTGCAAAGATTCTATTAATTCTCTTTATGAAAAATTTCTCAGTAATAGTAAGCATATCTCAGTTGGCCACTTGATAGAATATATATTATGTAGAACAATATCTTCTAGAAATCTGTATTTTTTTTTTTGAAAAAAATACATAATGTTTTAAAATACTGTTCAGTAGGGGCGCTTGGGTGGCTCAGTTGGTTAAGCATCTGACTCTTGATTTCGGCTCAGGTCATAACCTTATGGTTCCTGAGATCAAGCCCTGTATTAGGCTGTGCACTGACAGGACAGAGCCCGCTTGGGATTCTGTCTCTGCCTCTCTCTCTGCCTCTTTCCCTATTCCCTCTCTCTTACTCTCTCTCAAAATAAATAAAGAAACTTAAAAAAAATTGGACAAAGACTTGAGTAGGTATTTAACAAAGAGAGATACACCAGTGATCACTAAGCACCCCAAAAAGTGTTCAACATCATTAATCATCATGGAAATGTAAATTACAGCACAAGACATCATTACACACTCACTAGAATGACTAAATTTAAACTGACAACAGTGGAGCACCTGAGTGGCTCAGTCAGTTAGGCATCCATCCCTCCATCTCGGCTCAGATCATGATTTCATGATTTGTGAGGTCAAGCCCCACGTCAGGCTCTGTGCTGATAGCACGGGGCCTGCTTGGGATTCTCTGTCTCCCTGTTTCTCTGCCCTCTTCTCTCTCTCTTTCAAATTAAATAAACATAAAAGAACTGACACCACCAAATGTTTATTGAGGATGTGGAGCAACCAGTGTTCTCATACGTTGCTTATAGAATTGTAAAAATGGGACATGTACTTTAACATAAGAATTTGGCAGATTTAACTGCTTTGTTGAGGTATAATATACAAATAATAAAATCTATCTATTTTAAGTGTGCGGTTCAGTGAATTTTGGCAAATGGATGCAGTCACGAAATTATCAACACAGTCAAGGTCTATAGCATTTCCATCAACCATTTTCCACTTTACAGTAGGTAACTCAACCCCAGGCAACTACTGCCCTGTGTTCTGTTGATACAGTTTTGCCTTTTCTAGAGTTTCATAGAAATGGAATCAAGTATTATGTAGTGTTTGGTGTATGGCTTCTTAGCAAACTATTTTTGAGATTACTGATGTATTTTGAAATGGGCAAAAGAATGGACATTTCACAAAAAGAAGGTAAATGAATGGCCGACATGCACACAAAATGATACTCGATATCATTAGTCATTGGAGAGATACAAATTAAAACTGCAGTGAGATACCACTTTTCACCTACCATAATAGCTAAGATTAAAGATTGACAACACAAGTGTGGGCAGGTGGAACTCAAATACGTTGCTGGGTGAATGCAAAATGATATAGCTCCTTTCAAAAACAGATTGGCAATGTTTTTAAAAAGTTAAGCCTACACATAACAAATAATTTATCCATTATATTTGAAGGTAAAACCATCAAGAATTTCACTGACATGATGCTGAGCCAAAAAAAGCCAGATTAAAAAAATTACATATGATTCCATTTTTATGAGTTTTGGAATAAGTAAAACTAATTGTATTAATTTCTTATTGCTGCCATAATGAATTACCACAAATTTTGATTTTAAACACAAATTTATTATCTTACAGTTTTGTAGGTTCAAGGTCTAAATCTTGGTCTCATGAGGCTAAAATCAAAATGCTGGCAGAACTTTATTCTTCTCTGCAGGCTCTGAGTAAGATACATTTCCTTGCCTTTTTCAGCTTCTACAGAGAGGCTCTCTGCATTCCTTGACTCTTGACCAAGAGTAATCTTCAAGCCAGCATTGCATTACACTGGCCTCCTCTTCTGCCTCCCTCTTCTACTTTTAAGGACCCTTTTGATTACATTGAGCCCATTCAAATAATTCACAATAATCTCCCTATTTTAAGATCAGCTGATTAGCAGTTTTATTTTTATCTTCAATCTTAATTCCTCTTTGCCATGTAAAGTAACATATTCATAGTTCCAGAGATTATGTCTTGGACATCTTTGGGGACTGTTACTCTGCCTTCCATACGAATTTAAGGTGAAAAAAAATTAGAATAGTGGTTATCTCTTAGGAGCACCCTGTAGCGTGGTGAGGGGAATTGACTGGTAAGGAATGAGTGGGAATTTTCTGGCAAAGTAGAAATGTCTTATATCATGAGAGAGGTGTATATTACAAAGATGTATTCATTTGTCAAGTATGTAGCTTAAGGTGTGTGCATTTCAGTGTATATGAATTTTACCTTAAAAAGTGCTGTTAAAAATAAGAATTGAGGGAGGCATGGTGAATGGGTTAGTAGCATGGATGAAACAAGAATGGCAGTAGGTTGATATTTTTGAAGCTGGATGAGTGCTATTATATTCTTATACTGATATACATTATACTATTCTATTTGTTTTAATTTGGAATTTTTCATATTAAAAAGTTAAAAGAATTTCCATTTGGGGCACTTGGGTGGCTCCGTCGGTTGAGCGTCCGACTTCAGCTCAAGTCATGATCTCATGGTTTGTGGGTTTGAGCCCCACCTCAGCCTCTGTGCTGACAGCTCAGAGCCTGGAGCCTGCTTCAGATTCTGTGTCTCCCTCTGTCTCTCTGTTCATTCCCCACTCACTCTGTCTCTCTTGCTCTCACAAAAATAAACAAACATTAAAAAAAAAAAAAAAAACTTTTTTTTTTTTTTTTTTTTTAATGTTTATTTATTTTTGAGACAGAGAGAGACAGAGCATGAACGGGGGAGGGTCAGAGAGAGGGAAACACAGAATCTGAAACAGGCTCCAGGCTCCGAGCTATCAGCACAGAGCCCGACACGGGGCTTGAACTCACCAACCACGAGATCATGACCTGAGCCGAAGTCGGCCGCCCAACCGACTGAGCCACCCAGGTGCCCCAAAAAAAACTTTTAAAAGAATGCCGATTTAGTTCTAAGGAAGTTAAATCACTAACTGGCATGAGATAATGTTTATTAGTAAAATTGCATTCGGTTTATTTCAGATGTTAATTTTAAAACCTCAAACTTCCCAGTAACAGCCAGACTCTCTTTTTTTGGCAGCCATGAAGAAATGTACTCAGGACGCCCTTATGGAGCCCTTGATTCAGGTTTCAATAGTGTGGACAGTGGTGATAAGAGATGGTCAGGAAATGAAGTAAGTGTTTCTTCTATTCTGCATGTTCTGACCCCTAAGAGGCAATAAAATGATGAAAATGGAAAGATTCTTAATTGAATTCAGTTTCTCATTATGTAAAATATAGAAAAGCCAAAAGAGAGGAAAAAAATCCCACAGAGAGCTACCATTCAGAAATGATATTTTGTTTCTTTGCTGTCTTTTTGCCAAGTGTTTTACATGTTTGTTACTTCATTGTTTTGTATAAATAGCTTAATATCCTGGAAAACCAAATAGGCTTAATATCCTGCAAATCCAAATGAGCCAATTACAACTGAAGCCTAAAATTTGCCAGACTGGGTAACCTTGAGCAGAGGTGGTAGAAGGGATGCTGGGAGATGAGAAAATAGGACTACAGGCTGATGGGTAATGAGGCAAGAACCTTAGTGAAGACTATTAACATGCTCAAGATAAATAATTTTCTTAGCTAATTATATCTTTTTTCTCCTGTGTTAAATTTTATTATGCTTTCCCTCTTTAAATTAAAGGGTAGAATATTTTAGCTCTAAATTGGGCTAACTGATGAAATAAGCTTTTGTTAACAAGACTGATAACCTCCCATTTGTAACATTGTCTCACTCATTCCCAAACAAATCAACTTCAGACCACAGCCCATTTGTAATTTGGAATTACTTGTGTGTGAGTGGGTGTGTACATAATTATATCTGTATCCACACAGATATCTGTGTAGATACTTCAAATTCATGTTTATTTATAGTCATATATAACTTCTCATCTCTTTTTAATTGTAGTTAAATATACGTAACATAAAACGGACCATTTTAACCATTCTTAAGTATATTCATACTGTTGGAAAACAATCACCACCACCACTCCAGAACTTTTTTGCTGTTTCTTCTTAAATATAAATTTTAGTGAGCTTATGGTGTGTCCACGCTTTAAATACTGTGTTGTTTAAAGTTTGAAATGTGTTTAAATGTTACTGCTATTTTTTTTAAGCCTACAGATGAATTTTCAGATCTGCCTCTTCGAGTAGCAGAAATTACTAAAGAACAAAGACTACGAAGAGAAAGCCAGTACCAGGAGAATCGCAGCAGTTTAGTAGTAACAAATGGTGGAGGTAGGCATGATTCCTTGTGACAGCCAAAGCCTTTGTAATTATTCCGATTGTTTAAGTGGTCTTTTTTCACATCTACTCCTTTTGTTTGTGTATTCTCTCTCGGGTCATTATTTGACCACTTCCAGGAATTCGATGTGCTTCTTGACATCTGCCTTTGCGTTCATCTGGAATTGTGTTCTTCAGGGGCATCTAAATCCAAATTGTCTTTATTTTGGTATTTAAAAATTTATAATTGGAATTAATTTTTTTTAATTTGTCATTTTTTTAATAGCTCATTAACAGGCAGAGCTATTTCTACTTTGGGCTTCTGAGGCAGACTCTTGATTTTAGCATTCTATTCAACCTTGCTTTAGTTTGAATTCCCAAATCCTAAGGTTTAAATATTGAGGGCCAGCTATAATGGAGATATTATTTTGGTTTTCTAGAAATCCATTTGATAAGAGCTTTCATCTTTCTTTTTAAGCTTTTATTTGAATTCCACTTAGTTAACATACAGTATTACTGTATGTTTTAGGTGTTTTGGTGTAGTTTTAGGTGTATAGTGTAGTAATTCAACACTTCCATATATCACCCTCTGCTCATCACGACAAGTGCACTTCTTAATCCCCAACACCTGTTTATCCCATCTCCCCCACCCACCTCCCCTCTGGTAACCATCAGTTTGTTCTCTATAATTAAGAGTCTGTTTCTTAATATCTGTCTCTCTCTCTCCCCCTCCCCCCTTTTCCCTTTGTTTTGTTTCTTAAATTTCACATATGAGTGAAATCGTATGATATTTGTCTTTGGCTTTATTTTGCTTAGCATTATACTCTGCAGCTCTATCCATGTCATTGCAGATGGCAAGGTTTCATTCTTTTTTATAGCTGAATAATATTTGATTGTGTTTATATACCACATCTCCTTTATCCATTCATCTGTCAGTGGACACTTGGGCTGCTTCCGTATCTTGGCTATTGTAAATAATGCTGTAAACTATTGTAAATAATAACATAGAGAGGGAGCAAAAAATAAGGCTGCTATAAACATAAACTGGGTACTGGTAAATACCCAGTAGTGCAATTGCTGGATCATAGAGTAGTTCTACTTTTAACTTTTTGAGGAACCTTCATCCTGTTTTCCACAGTGGCTGCACCAGTTTGCATTCCCACCAAGAGTGCACAAGTGTTCCTTTTTCTCCGCATTCTTACCAACATCTGTTGTTTCTTGTGTTGTTGTTTAGCCATTCTGCCAGGTGTGAGGTGATATCTCATTGTAGTTTTGATTTGCATTTTCCTGATGATAAGTGATGATGAGTATCTTTTCATGTGTCTGTTAGCCATCTGTATGTTTTCCTAAGAGCTTTCATCCTTGAATGATGATTTCAATTAAGTGGCTTGCTCTCTTTTTTTTTCCTTACCATTTTATATTCTTTTTTACTCCTGTTACTTACCATTCCATTCACATTTTAGTAGTTTTCTTTTTAATCTTGCTTCCACATGAGCTCTCTTTCCCTTTAGTTCATTTCAGACTTAAAATAATTTTTTTTTTTTAATCTATGCTGTCCAGTATGGTAGCCACTAGCTACATGTGGTTATTTGAAATAAGGCCTTCCTAAATTAAGATGTACTGTAAGTGTACATAAACCAATACAGATTGGATTATGAAGCCTTTGCATGAAAAAAAAAGAATGTAAAATATCAGTAATACTTTCTATTGATTATATGCTGTAATAATACTTCAGATATATTGGACAAAGTAAAATATACTATTAAAACTAATATCACCTTTTTTTAATGTGGCTACTAGATAATTTTTAATTACTTATGTGGGTTCACTTTTATGACTTGCATTCTGTTTCTTTTGGACTGCACTGGCCTAGGTAGTATGAAAAAGTGATGTTGCTTTCTTGGGAAGTAGTCATAATGACTTAATCATTGATTTAGTTACACAAATTGTAACACATTGAAAAAAATACATTTATGTACCTGGTTTATAATTTGGATATAGACTTATAACCTTTTCATCCTTTTACCTATTATTATAACTCTAATAACTCAAAATTCATTTTTATATCAATTGCAGTTATGGAATTATTTAGAAATAATTGAATCTGAAAACAGAAATAGCTTTCTCCGAGTTCATTATTCCCAGCAACTACAACTTTTGGGCAATCTATAGAAGTAGAACATCATACAGTAATGGCTGGGATTTAGTTTCTGGAGTAACTTTAGAAAGTTTAGTAGTAAGTTTTTTTTTTCTAGTGTGCCATTTTAAATAGTTTTTAAAAGTAGTTACTTTTAAAAACTACAGTAGTTACAACCAACTGGCTGGCTCAGTTGGTGGAGCATGCAACTCTTGATCTCAGGGTTATAGGTTTAAGCCCCACATTGAGTGTAGAGATTACTTAAAAATAAAATCTTTAAAATAAGGTTACTTTTTAAACTTAAAAATAATGGAGCACTCCCAAATGTATTAGAATATATAATGATGGGGCTATATCTTACTTAAATGCCTTTCCTCACCCCAAAGCATTTTGAGAAGCAAAAATTCTCAAATGATTGCTGCTACAAATTGCTACAAAATGTCTACATTGCTGAGCTCTAGAAAATAAATTTCTAAATAAGAATATCATTGTTCTAATTGTGGACAACAGTTACAGAAAGAGAAACAGTAGTCAGTATCTGTTTCTTTATCTCTAAGTTCACTTTCCTCCTATCCTTCCTTTTGACTTGACTGTGTTAGGTTTTCTGCCTCCCAGTTCCTTGAAGAGATATAATTAAGCCCCAAAGCTAAAACGTGAGGGAAAAAAATCTAAAAGAAGATGTAACTTCTCATGTTTAAAAATTCTTCTTCTCTTTGTCTCACAAACTCAAACTGTTTTGTTTAAAACAGTAAAGAGCTAACCAAAAAAAATAAATAAAAATTAAAAAAAATATATGTATGTATATATATACACATACATATATATATATATATGTATATATATATACACATACATATATATATATACACATATATATGTATATATATATATGTGTATATATATATATATATACATATATATATTAGAGGTTTGTAGTCCTGTAATTACTATCAATTACTGTATTCTTTAGTGAATTAGGACTAAGATTTTTCTGGAACTTATTTTTGTGAGTGGCCATGGACTGTAAAAGAAAGGCTTACCCAATTTACACTTCTCATTCCTCCTGCTTTCAGAGTAGAAGGTGTTAGGGAAAAGGAAAGAATACAACTGAATGTCTTTATTGGCTATTGAATTTGACTGTTGTGTGTGTGTGGTGTGGACAGTGGAACATGATCTGGATCAGATCGACTACATCGACAGCTGTACTGCAGAGGAGGAAGAAGATGAGATGAGACAGCCCAAGGGCCTGGACTCAGACAGCCTCAGTTCCCAGTTTATGGCATATATTGAACAACGGCGAATCTCTCATGAGGTACTACACACATTTAAGCCAAAATCTGTTGCTGTCCCCTAGTAAAACAGTTCATGGTGGCATAAATTTCAGTTGTATCAGTGATTTGTTGCTTTAAGCCTAATTATTTGTTTTATGATGTTCAGTTCCAATTTCATGATTGAATTTTTCAGGTTTATTGTAAAAAATCAGACAATAGTCTGAAGTAGGGGTTAGCTTTATTTTTCAAATAAAAAGACAGATTTCAGAATTTTGAAGAATGAGGAGTCCTAAGAGTATCCTACGCCTTTAAAGAAAGTACAAAGAATGTAATGCTTTTTCTTTGTTGTTCTTAGTGCTTTTTTATTGTTACTAACTAGTAAATCATAGTTTGATCAGTAATTAAGAATCAAACCAAACTGCTGACTTTGGAGCACATACAAACTTAACCATAGAATTTTTGTTATGTGCTTAATTGTATTGGAGCTTTTATGCCAAGTCGCACAGAATATAAATTGTTTGCCATTATCATTCTTGGGTGTCTCTTCTAGTGGAGCATTGAGTTGCCCTAGAAAACAAATAAGCATTCAGCCCACTGTAGAATCTCTGCCAATCCCCCAAGGGTCTCAGTGGAAATTGCATTCTTCAGTGTATCTAGTCAGCATAATGGAATGGCTCCACTTCAGTGTGTGTGATGTTAATGTCTGGAATTGGTCCCAGGCTCTGAGCAGGGGTTATTTGAGAAACACTTGGGGCCTTTTTAGAGAATGATGTATTTAGCCTTTTAGAAATCGAGAATAATCACTCAAGTGGGGTGTGCTGTGGAGTGATATTATCATTCCTTAAAAAAAATCCTTCAGTCTTCCTGTCTGAAGACTTCTGAACATAGTAGTTTTTGTTGGTGTTCAGAAGACACTCTTGTATGTGAAGTTGGATAAAATTGTATAAATCAAAGTCCTGCAGCCCAGAAATAGCAGTGTACCAGGTGACTAATGAAACTACGTGTGATTCAGGCCATGAACATTCTTGTTAGCGCGAAGGACAACTGCTTTGCAAAAAAATTAAAATTTAATGCACATTGTAATCTTAAAGGGAATTGTTTTTCTTTCATTGTGGTCTTTCTCTTTGATCATTTTATGGTAGTTAGACTGCAGAGATGAGGTATCTCTATTAAAAGTAAAAATGCCTGTTATACTACTGAAAAATTGCAGTATCATTTGTTAAAGCCATTACTATTTTGTAAAATTTTTTTTTAATTCCAGCTATACTTGTGTGGTAGTCTTTATGATTCTATGTCATAACCCTCTTTATGACTTCTGTGTCATAAGGTTTTCTACAATTTAGCACCTATAAAAATATGATGAAGCAGCATTATTTTAGATGGTTTAACAGCCAGTGAAGAAGTATTTTTTATATTCTTGAATACTATCTGAAAAAAGAGTTGTTAAAAAAAACCGAATCTATATGAGATTTTAAATACTCTGCTATTGTTTAATTTTGTTATAATACCTCTCACAAATATAGAGGTATTGTGATAAAATAAGGTATAGCTTATATTTATAGGCTATGACATTTTCAAAATGAAACCAATGTCACATTCATTTTATCATGAAAATTTCATGTACCTCCTACAATAATTGCAGATAATTGCAGTATTGTAAAACCAGAGTGTTAAGTCACTGATGTTAACATAATAGGAGAGATTTTTGTTTATTTTAAAACCCAATGTTCACTGAAATTAGAATAATTATTCTTTGATCAGGGTTCTAGAATTATATCTCATTTTGTATGATCCTCAGGCCTAAACTTCAAGGGAGTCTGCTTTAGCCTTTTGCAGTAATTCATCAAAGATTTTCTAATTCTATGTGATGTACCCATTTCTTGGCGATAGACTATAAATAATTTTACACTTGATTTTCAGATACCCTTTTTGGATAAGGTGGTTTTCTTTCCCTTTAAGAATACCCACTTTGGGGCGCCTGGGTGGCGCAGTCGGTTAAGCGTCCGACTTCAGCCAGGTCACGATCTCGCGGTCTGTGAGTTCGAGCCCCGCGTCAGGCTCTGGGCTGATGGCTCGGAGCCTGGAGCCTGTTTCCGATTCTGTATCTCCCTCTCTCTCTGCCCCTCCCCCGTTCATGCTCTGTCTCTCTCTGTCCCAAAAATAAATAAAAAACGTTGAAAAAAAAATTTAAAAAAAAAAAAAAAAAAAAAAAAGAATACCCACTTTTTAATGATTATTTTTGGTGTTGAAATAAGGTTGTATTGCTTCTATACATTCTTATTTGACAGAATACATGTTGTGATAACGTATAAGCCTTTACCTTTGATTTATAATTTTATTGTTCAGTATGTGGTCCATATCACTGAGTCCAGTTTAATTTTTCTCGGTGATGTTTTTTTTTGAAATGACCTTTACCCTTTAGTTTATAAATAAAGTTGCCAGTGTTTTTCTTTTAGTTAACACCATATTTTACCATAAAGAGAAGTTACTTTTTGCTTTATCTTAATATTCCACCAATATCCGCAGGACTATTTGTATGACTAAACATAAGTAACAATTTGTGATGGTGAAGTAAAGAAATGGAATCTGCCCAGTGAACTCCCCCTTACTAGAAATATTGAGAGAGGCTGAGCACAGGTTAGAGTAGTGCAGGTAGAAATTCCTGTTCTGAATGGAAATTTGTATGAGGTGACACCTAAGATCTTCTCAAGTTTGAACACCTTACTAAATATTACTAAATATTACTCTATGGTCAGTGAGTATTACTGTATGGTCAGTGTAATTTACATAATACAGGGAGAAGGAAACCCACTTTTTTAAGAATAAGTGTTTTTGGGCTATACATAGTGTTTTGTTAACCAAAGTAGTAATATAGCTTATAATGAATGCTTTTAAACGTAAAAATTTACATTTGAAGATTTTGTTGAACTATTTTTTAGTGTAATATACAGATCTTTAAATGCCAAGTCATCTGTGAACTATGTAGTCACAGTGTTGTGGATACATATGTTAAATTGATTTATTTCTGCTCTTTTGGCCTAGGGTTCACCCATAAAGCCAGTACCTCTGAGGGAGTTTCAAAAAACAGAAGACATGAGAAGATATTCACATCAAAACAGGTTTGAAAAAAACAGTTCTCTTCAATTGTTTCTGTCTTTAAAACTCATCAGTGAGAGCATGAAATGATTTTGGTTTTGTGCAGATTTGTGTATGATGAAGATACTTAGATAATGTGTGTTTTAGAAACCATGTGTTCAGAGCCGAGTGACAGTGTGCTTTTTGCTCATGCAATAGAAAAAGAAGTAAAATTGATTTATTGATTCTAAATTCAGACTGCCTAAACCATTACTTGTACAATTATTTGATTTGAAGGTACTTAATAGCAGGGAGATTTTGTGGTGATGTCTGGATTTATGCACTAAGAGGGCTAAATAAATTTCAGGAGTCCTGAAAAAATTTTTTGCCTTAAACTTTTGGCTAGAAACAGGGAGCTAGACGGAGACAGCAATATGTATCCTCATTATATCTCAATTGAGATGATCGTTTCACTACGCTTAGTGCCTCACAGAATATTTCTAAAATTAACTTGACTGCTTAGAGCACTGCTGCTTATTCTTGAATTCCAAAGTTTCTTGCCAGACACTGTATCACAGTAGTTGAAAAATTCACAGCCTTTGGGTCTTTGCTTCCTCTATTTTGTATGAAGTTTTTTGTTTTTGTTTTTAACCACTTTGTGTTTGCTTGGGTTTTTTTGTAATTTTTTTATTTTTGAGAGAGAGAGAGAGAGAGACTGCAAGCCAGGGAGAGGGGTAGAGGGAGAGAAAGAGAGAGACAGACAGACACACACACACACACAAAGAGAAAGAGAATCCCAAGCAGATTCCACACTCAGCTCAAAGCCCAATGTGGGGCTCAATCCCACAAACTGTGAGATTATGACCTGAGCCAAAATCAAGATTCAGACGCTTAACCAACTGAATTATCCAGGCACCCCTGTATGAAGTCTTAAAGTAGTAAACTTGACATACTTGTTCTTAAACAACAGTAAATCTCCTTTATGGAAAGTGTCATACCTAGTTCTTTACTTATACTTGATAGGATGTTAAAGTTGTTTTGGGAACTGAGATATAGATGGGTAGAAAATATGGGAGAATAGTGAAAGAAAGAAATCTCCTAATTGGCCTTTTATAGTCTCATAGGTTAGTTCATGGGGACTTAGTTAAATTTCATATCTTTTTTTTTTAATGTTTATTTATTTTGAGAGAGAGAGAGAGAGAGAGAGAGAGCGAGCTGTGAGTGCAGAGTCTGACATAGGTCTTGATCTCACCAACTGTGAGATCTTGGCCTGAGCCAAAATCAAGAGTCAGACACTTAACTGACTGAGCCATGCAGGTGCCCCTAAATTTCAAATCTTTGAAATTGAAATTTATCTCAGAAAGGCTTTTTATTTGCCTTGTGTCCTTATATTGAGGGTGTGGTCTTTTGAGATTTCAGTTTCACACAGGGGTATCCTATTGTGTTTTTCCACTTTGATCGGGCCCACACTTCATCTCCTGTCCTTCTTACCTCCTGCATCTATCATAAGGAAGGCTCAAGATCTCTGGAATTTAGTAGAAACCCTCAAGGTGAAAGCCAGCTTTTTTCTTTTTTCAGTTTCATTATGTATTAGTTTTTTAATGTTTATGCAACAAATTACCACAAATTTAGCAGCTTAAAATGTAGTAACTCAGTTCTGTGGAATAGCAGTCTGGGTAGGCTTGCCTTCATTCTCCACTTAGGGTCTGGCAAGCCAAAGCCAATGTACTGGGTGGCCTAGATTCTTACCTGGAGACACTGGGGGAGAACCCACTTGCAGGCTCATCCAGGTTGTTGGCAGAATTCAGTTCTAGTTATAAGACTGAGGTCCCTGTTGCTTTGCTGGCTATCACTGGGACTCAGTTTTAGCTCCTGGAGTCTATCCAAGGTCCTTGATCCACAGCTCCCTCCATCTTCAAGTCAGCTTTGGCAAGCTGTTTTGAATCTATTTCTTATCACATTTTGAATCTCTTTGATTTCCCTTTTTGTCACATCCCACAAACTTTCCTGCCTTCTTTTTTTTTTCCAGTTTTATTGAGAAATAATTGACATATGTCACTGTATATAAGGTGTACAGAGTGATGGTTTGATTTACATATATTGTGAAACGATTACAGTAGGTTTAGTTAATAGCTATCATCTCATAGATACAATAAAAAATAATTTGTTTTCACCTTGTGATGAGAACTCTTAGGGTTTACTCTCTTAACAACTGTCGTATGTATCAACAGCAGGGCTAACTGTAGTCATTATGTTGTATGTTACATCCCTAATTACTTTTTTGTCTTATAGCTGGCAGTTTGTGGCTTCGACCACCTCCCTCCAATGCCCCTCCCTCAGCCCTGCTCTCTTGTGCTTTTAAGGGTTCCTGTGATTACATTACTCCCACTTGGATAATCTTTCCATTTTAAGGTCAACCAGTTAGTACCCTTAATTTCATTTGCAGAGTCCTTTTTGACTTGTAACATATTTACTGGAGTAACACCAGGGGTGGAGATCATAGGAGCCAAAAATCTGTCTACTAAACCTTAACCCAGAGTTCCTGTTTTTACTACTTTTTAGAAATTTTTGCTCTGCCAGTACTGAGGAATTCTTCGCTTATCTGAGCCTGTGCTTTCAGACCTAGTAGTTTTCCATTTATATTCACAGCCATCCACTAGCAAGTGACAAACCCTGGATTCGAACTCCGTCACAACTAATTCTAAAGTCCATGCCTTTAACTACGATACCATGTTGCTACTCCCAGACTCACTTGTGTCTCATTCTTTATTGGTTATATTCCAGCTAAATCTTACCCCACCAGCCCACTTTTCTCTAAACTTTTGACTAAGAATGTACTGACTAGGAGTGATAAAGGTTGGGAAAGATTAGTAAAAATTGAAGGAAGTTTTTTGCCCAGCTTCAGTTTTATTTTAAACCTTGCCTAAGGGAGTTATTGAGTAATTTATTCTGTACCTTTAAAAAATTATCGGGCACCTAGGTGGTCCAGTTGGTTAAGCGTCAGACTTCAACTCAGGTCATGATCTCGCGGTTCGCAGGTTGGAGACCCACGTTGGGCTCTGTGCTGACAGCTCAGAGCCTGGAGCCTGCTTCAGATCCTGTGTCTCCTTCTCTCTCTGCTCCTCCCCTGCTCGCACTCTGTCTCTCTCTCTCTCTCATAAATAAATAAACATTTAAAAAAATTTTTTTTAATTATAATTTATTCTGTCAAAACTTTTTTAGGGTAAAGTAAGAAATATGGCCAGACTCTTAAGGTTATATAAAACAATTTTTTTCAAAACATTTTTTTATGCATTAAAATTAAAAAAAAAAAGAATTTTGTGAATTATTCAAAGATTTGGAACCAATATAAGAAAAGAAATGTGGAAAGAAAGAGAACAGTAGTGTGACTTAAATTTTGCTTTTTTACATATTATATTTTTTAGTTTAGGAAAGTTTAGGGTAAGCCAGTGTTTCTCAATAGGTTGTAGTGGATATTTGAAAAATGTGTTTATTTGTTGGGACTTGGTTGCCAAAGGTGTTACTGGCATTAAGACTAAACTACCTGTAATGTACAGGACAATCTCGTATAACAGAAAATTTATCCAAAATGTTGTGACACTGCTATTGAGAAACATACTCATAGATGAAAAGGTCAAACGTACAAATGAAGCAGCGTGGTGGCACCAAGGAGCACCCAAGCCATGAGGGGCCCATATTAGCACCTGGTGATCGGCTTGAGGGAGCTGTCAGTTCTCAGACGTCTTCTTCGCTACCACTTTTATTCTCTCATATGCCATGCTTCATGCTCTGCCACCATCTTTAACTTTCACAGCTTAGTTTTGGCCATTGCAGGTCTTTTTTTTCCTGTATGTGTGTCCATATTGCTTTTAGATCTCTGTGCTCTTCACTTTCTCCTTCCTACATTCTGCCGCTGTAGAGTGGGGAGGTGTGGTATAGTATCAGCCACTAATCTCCAAGTCAGGTGGCTTGAATTCTCATCCGGGCTCTGCCTACAGTAACCATCACTAAACCTCTGAGGGCCTCAGATTTCTCCTTTGTAAAGTTAGTGGTTTGGACTCCATGATTTCTCAGGCCTCTCCAGTTCTCATAGGCTTCGTACCTAGAAGATGAGAGAGCAAACTACCATCAAGTCAGAGATAAGAATTCAAATCAGATAGATAAGGACTACTGGCTGCATCACCTTGGAAAAGTTACTTAACTTCCATTTCTCAGCTTCCCAAATATAGAGTGAAGATTCTAATAGTTCTTACTCCATAAGATTGCATGAGGAGTAATTGAGAAACACTATGCGTAAAGTACTTCACAGGGCATATGTAGGGCATGGTAGGAGCTCAAGGATTGTTCGTTTCTATGTTTGCATCTGAAAAATATTGTACAAAAAAATGACACGAATCATAGTTGATAAATGCAAAAGAAGTACTGACTACACATATACATCAAGAGGAAAAGTCCCATTGTAAAAAAAAAGATTCTAAAAAAGACCTTCTCTAAGAAGATCTCCATAGGTTGGAATCTATACAAAAGGCTTGAAGTAAGGAATTAACGTATAATAACTGAGGAGACCTTGCTGGAAAAAGATTCCATGGTGGGCATGTTTCTGAAATGGGATGAGAATCCTAAAAGCCACGTTGATGAATCTGTATTATTATTAGTTAGTAATAAGAAACTACTAGAGCTTTGAGGGATTTGGGGGACTTTTTTTTTTTTCCTTTTCTTGCCTTGTAACACACCGATCGAATGCATTAAAATCAACCTGACGGGCGAGTAATCATAGTTTAAAATTTTAGGTGCTAAATGTCAAAAAGCGACTTACTCCCAACATTGTTAGTTCAGAGACACAAATGAGTAGCAGACACTTGAAACACTAAATCCAATTCAGGAAAAAAGATAAACACCAAATTGTAAGATTTAGCATTGGTAGAGGCACCCGGCTGGCTCAGTTGGTAGAACATGCAATTCCTGATCTCAGGGTTGTGAGTTTTGAGCCCCACTTTGGGTATAGAAATTACTTAAAAATAAATAAATAAATAAAATCCTTGAAAAAAAGATTTAGCACTGATAACACTGAGAAGCAACTTTTACTGGTTTGGTTTTTTTTTAAGCAACAAATCAGGTTTCGTCTTTTTCTTAAAAATAAAAATCAACAGAATCTTTACTTTTGTTATTAAAATTGCTACCTCAGTTGAAGATGGGAGGAGGAGCGCAGGTACAGTGGCCAGGTTCTGCCATATTCCAGATTTTGGTTGATAAACTAACTTTGTATATAAAACGATCTCTATTTACATGTATCTTGTTTCAGCCATGGTAATGAAAAAGATAATAGCTATGTATGCTCTTAAGAAATGATGCTATTTGAAAAGTGATCTCAAATGTCTGGTCAGCACTGGCTGACATAGATTGTTGTTGACTCTCTGTAGCTTGATCAGTGATATCATCACATGAAATGTGAGTTGGCGACATCAGGTATTCCTGTAGCTTAATTTAATGACTTGGGCTCAGGTTTACAAAATGCAGGCAGTCTTTCATTGCTGACCAGTTTGCCTATTGATTAATAGAAAGCTACATTAACAATAAAATTTTACTTGTCTTTTATATACTGCCTGCCTTACCAAAGAATTTTCTCTTTCCTTTTTTTCTTTTTTGGGTCAGGGTTTCATCTGAGCCATCTTCTCTCATGTCACTGTCACCAAGTCACAGTCAGGTAAATTTGTTGTTGTTGTTGTTGTTGTTGTTGTTTTTCTGTTTTAGTTTTGATTTTTTTTAAACTAAAATGATTTTCTATTTTTATAATGCTTAAATTACCATTAATTGCCAGACATCTGTAAACTTTACTACCTGTCGTCTGTAAAATACAGTTAATGTAACATGTGAACCTGATACTTGCTAACGGTGCTTTTAGACCCTAGACAGAAAATAAATCTTTACTGACATGATGGCTTTATAGTGCAAATAAGAACACAGTGTGAAAAGATGGGAGATGATTAGCAGTACACACATTTAAAGAAATGCTAGGTGACTGCAAAGTAGAAATTGCTTGAGTAAGTAGTAGTTCCCTGAATTGATTAAGAATATTGATAAGTTAACCTTTAGCCCCACTTGCACATGCAAAATACTTTTGTTCCAGTTATCACATGCAGACTTGGAAATTCTTCGGAGAAGAGAACAATTAGTAGAGCGTACTCGGAGAGAGGCACAGCTTGCGGCCCTACAGTATGAGGAAGAGAAAATAAGGACCAAGCAAATTCAAAGAGATGCTGTCCTGGACTTTGTCAAGGTGAAATTTTGTCAAATTTCATTGAAATTCCTAAAGAGTTTTAGAAGTAAGTGCTTATTTGTTTTGCTGAGGCTGTCAGTGTTTGTCTTAATTAAAGTGTCAACTTTCTTTTTTCTCACTGTAAGGAATCTTGAGTATATAGCATAACTGTCTCCTGCTTGTGATTAGATGAATTGTCCTCCTGTAGGGTAGGCTGAGAAGTGGTCATCTTGTACTTGAGACAGTAGTCTCTTCTGCTTAATTAGCAATCTATCTTTAGACATCTCACTTTACTCTCCACCTGCCACGTCTTCAGTCTGTTAACAAAGATCGATAAGATCATGAAAGTGCCAGTGCCATGTAAACCTTAAAGTGCCATGCAGATGTGAACTATTGTTATCTGAGCCCATCTGACTTCCTCACTCTGGCGAGCACCAAAACTGTGTGAGGGTCACAGGCTTAATACTTTAGAATCATCTTTGATTCTTTCCTTTCTGTTCTCTCCACACCTACTCGCGTAGCAACCCCTATTAATACTTTTTCTTTCTTTTTTTGTTTTTTAAAAGTTTGCAGCCTCTACAGTTCATCCAAACCTGGTTCTTTTTTTTTTTTTTTTTTTTTTTTTGCCTGTATCATTTAAAGTCTTTTTGTTTGGAAGTCACCTTGGATTTTTCTCTTCATAATAGTGATTTCTATTTTTGTTTGTTCGATATCTGTCTCTTCCATTTATCTGTAAATACCATGAAGACCAGGAGTGTATCTGTCTTGTTTATTTGCCGCTCCATCCCTAGATGTTAGCAGGTGTCAGCCCATAGTAAAGCTCAGTAAACATTTGTTAAAGGAATGATTGAATGAATGAATCATTCTTGGCCTCCAAAAGCTTTCTCTCTTGTGTTTCAACTAGCCAAAGACCATTTTCTTTAAGTATCGTACACATGATAAAAATTCTCTTTTTTTCAAATGTATCAAGCCCATTATGATGATCTCTAAAGCTCAGAGAGGATGACAGTTTGCCTAGGTTAAATACTCACCTAGTTAGTGGCAGAGCAAGGGTTCTCAAGACAGGCTGAACAGAAAATGGAAGTAAGGTTGACCAAAAATGAAAAGTTTCTTTAAAGAAAAAAGAAGGCTGGCTCCAAACCCTCATCTGTGATCAGAATGCTATACTGACTGTCAGTAAATAATGATGGCTGACACATACTATATCCTAAGCACTATTCTGTGCATTCTACATTAACTCATTTATCTTTTAACTTGCCTTCTGTAGACATCACATAGCTAGTAAGAGATAATCACATTGTAGACAGTTTTGATTAAATGTCAAATAAGAGTTTGATCTTGATCTGTTAGGTAGAAGAGAACAGTTGTAAGTTCTTAAGCAGGAGAAAAACATGAGAGGAAAGATACTTCTAAAAACTAATCTGCTTGTGTTTGAATCTGTTAGAAAGAGATGAGGAAAATGAAATAGTAATTGCAAGTCAGACTAGGGTGCAGAATGAAGGCATAACACCAGAAGATTTCTGAGGTTCCTAAGGAGAGGCAGTGTTACACAATGGTAAGAGCCCAGATATTTCTGAGGGCACTTGGGTGGCTCAGTCGGTTAAGCGTCTGACTCTTGATTTCAGCTCAGGTCATGCTCTCAGCGGTTCATGCGTTTGAACCCCACGTCAGGTTCTGTGCACTGACAGTGCAGAGCCTGCTTGAGATTCTCTCCCTCTCTCCCTCCCCCTTCTTCTCCCCTGCTCGCTCTCTCTCTCTCTCTCTCTCTCTCTCTCAAAAATAAGTAAATAGGGACGGCCTGGATGGTTCAGTCAGTTAAGCATCCAACTCTTGGATTTTGGCTCAGGTCATGATCTCACAGTTCATGAGTTTGAGCCCCACATTGGGTTCTACACTGATGGTGTGGAGCTTGCTTGGGATTCTGTCTCTCCTCCTCTCTGCCCCTTGCCTGCTGTGCTCGCTGTCTTTCTCTCTCTCTCTCTCAAAATAAATAAACCTAAAAAAATAAGTAAATAAACTTAAAAAAAAGAATCAGAAATATGAATCTGAATCCAGCTTTGCTACTCATTATGTGCTTGGCTTTGGGAAAGTTACTGAATCATACTGTGCCTTTAGTTTCCTCATAGGTGTAGTATTTAACTATTAAATATTAACTATTTCAGAATTCTTATAGGTGCACCTAGTACTTCTAGTGTGCTGAGTGCTGCGCCCCCTACCACCACAATGGATTTTATAAATTAGAGATTTTAAGAGAGGCATTATTATGTTTTATACATAGATGTAGTGAATGTTGAATAAATCATTGAAGAGGAGTAGGAAAATAAAGGAGATCCCAAAGCAAGATTTTGAGGCTAAAAGAAGAGTTTGAAAAGGAGTCTAGTTTTGTGGAAAGAATGTAGGATTTGGAGTCAGAAGATGTAGGGGCAGATCTCATTTATGCTACTTACAAATTTATGGACTTTGCACATGTCATATAACTTCTTTTGTCCCCAGTTCTTTTGTCTTTAAATGAATATGATTATGGGGGTGCCTGGGTAGCTCAGTCAGTTAAGCATCCGACTTCAGCTCAGGTCATGATCTCACAGTTTATGAGTGCAAGCCTCGCAATGGGCTCTGTGCTCACAGCTCAGAGCCTGGAGCCTGCTTCCGATTCTGTGTCTCCACCTCTCTCTCTCTGTCCCTCTCCTGCTCTCTCTCTCTTTGTCTCAAAAATAAATAAACATTTAAAAATTTTTAAAAAGAATATGATTATGATGTTTGTGTATCTTAGTAAAAAGAATCACTTGAGATAATGTATATAAGAATACATTGTAAAACACTGACTATACAGGTGGTATAATTATTATTTGACATAGTAATAGAAATTAGCAAATTGGGGAAAAGAGCCAGTTAATCTGGGAATTTATGGGTTTGTTTTTGAACATGTTGAACATGAGGTGACCATGGGTTTCCAAATAGAGAGTTTCCACAGGCAGTTGAAAACGCAAACCTGAAAATTGGCCGATGAGAGAAAGCTAAAGGTGTTAGCACTAGAGAAAGAGAGAATGAGTTCATTGAGAGAATATAGTGAGAGATCACTGTTCTGATTGGGACTATATTTGTTTGCATGTACATATAAAAAACATGCTTTTTGTATTTTTGTAGATGCTTATAGACATATGAAGTACTGTCTGTTAGTTTATTGATCTTCCTTGTTTAAATTGTAAACTGTTTAAGGGAAAGGGTGACATCTTCTGACCAGTAAATCTGGCAAAGTGCTGCACACAAGAGAGACAGAAATTAATGTGGGTGATTATTTTGGTAAATAGAATTTATCATTTCCAGTGTTCCAGATTCTAACCAACTTCCCTCTTTTGGGGGGTCTTGGGGATATATAGCACAAAGCATCACAAAGTCCACAAAAACAGCAATCCCCCTTAGATGGTGAGGTAAGTCTATATAACCACCTTTCCTTTGGAATTTTTTATTACAATGGAAATGAAATGTTTGCATGTGATTATCATGTGTTTTCAGTGATCAAAATATTGCCATTTTCCTTTTCTCCTCACAAAATTCTACTTACTCAGGAGAAGAAGACACGGGCCAGGGAGTTTATCCAAGTTTATAGACCAAGGATTTTTTAGTCTGTATGAATCCATCTGGAGGTTATTTCTTTCTTTCTTCCATCCCCACTAGAAGTATCTTCTTCATCCATTTTCAAACCATACTGTGTAGTGAGAAGTAGTCCTGGGAGCTCTATCTGGCACCGGTACGTGGTGTTGGTATTGAACAAAAAGATACCACATACATCTCAGCTCCAGGGCTCATTTCCTGAGTGTGTGTGTTATTGATTACACGGTGTACACAGTAGTTTTATAATATTAAATAGTACATTTTCATTACAAGTTAACATGTAAAATTGCTTAACCTTTTTTAAAATATACCTATTTTGATCTGTTAAAATGAAACTTATTAAATAAGTATTTGTATTGTAGTCGGTTTTTAAAGCCATTTTTCTTTATATTTTGCCTTCTCATGTTTTCAGTTTATGATCACCGCTTCCTTAAAAATGCTTAAAGGCATTGTTTCATGTGAATTTTGAATCTGTTTTCTGTAAAATAAATTACGTGAAAACCTAACACACAGGGTTTGACAAGCATTAAGTTTCACCATAGAGTTTTTAAAGCACAAGTGATTCTGGAATGTAAAATGCATTGTTTGAAATGTTTTAAATGATCCATTATAAGGTTTTTTTTCCTTATTGACTAGACATACGATTACTACTTCTTGTTTATCTCAGAATTTAGGCATTGTTCTTATACCTGAAAGATTCACTCAGCCTTTTCAGTCATCTTTTGTTCACATGGTAATAATAAAGGAACAAACCTTTAACAAAGTTTGATAAGTTAATAACCTTTTCTTACCCCCAAATTTCCTTCTTAATGGTTATTCTGGAGAAATTCATTATTTAAAAATTAAAGCTCCTCAGGAAAATATGGTGTGCAATTTTTAAATTTCTAGTTGTCCTCTTGTCTGAGAAAGGTAATGAAGAGATGCATAGACTAGAAATCATGACTCCTGGGTTTATTGTTTTAATTTGTGACTGACTCACTAAATGACCACAAATTCTTTGTTACTGCTATGCCTATACTTCAGCTTTCTCTTCTGTGAATAGAGAATAATCCCTGTTCCCTCCTTGCTTTAGTCAGTTTTTAAGCAATCAGATCATATTTGGAATTAAGCTGTTTGGAAGAAAATCATTACTCAGAATCAATTTATTAGCTTTTATGATACATGAATTCAAAATGATTGTGAATGCAATCCTATATGTTAGCATCTTCATTATGTCTTAATATACCTCTTTGCTTGTGTTATTTGTGAAATATGTCACGTGTGTGCATCGTTTGTTTTTGACATTGCTTCCTTTCTCTCTGCCTCTCCAGTGTCCCTTCCCATCCAGAAGGTCTCAGCACACTGATGATAGTGCCTTGTTAGTGGTAAGAGCCTTGCACAAAATGGAGTTATATATTGTTATATCTAGAGTTTGGAGAATAGTAATTATACTTTTCATTCAGAAATTATCTACGTACCATAAAACATGATGAGCGTCATTACTAAATACTTTGTAAATAGCTAGAACTGTTTCCCTGCTTTACTGTTCATGACTTACCAGCGTTCCAGTGTTCTGCAGCTATGATTCAAATACCTTTGTTAGTGTTTCCAGAAGTAAAACATTCACACTGCAAACCATATTGGCTTTGGATGTGGGTTGGGAGGAGAGGGCACATTACTTTTTTAGACATCATTTCTAATTCTAGGTGCACTTACTTTATTAATCATTAATTTGGCTCATGAGTCACCTGTGTGTTAAATGGATTTCTTTCCTGCATGACACTAATTACACAACTGTATATTTGCCATCCTATTTTATTGTCTATTTTAAGCTACTGAAAATCCCAAACTTTTCAAAAATACTTACATCTCAAGATTATCCCTCTATGCCCATTTTTTAAACTTTGGGAAACATTAACTCGGAATGTTATCTACTGATCGTTTTTTAACACCAGTTTACTTTTACTGCCTGTTTCTTCAGCAGAAAATGAGTATAACATAAGAGCAGTATTAAAAAATCTTATTTTTGTCAGCCTTGCAAGAGAATTCTAACATTCACATAATTGCTTTCCCCATCATGTTTTATGATATTTTTTATAGTAGTATTGAAAACTAGCAGTTCAAAAGTCTGTGTGTAGCAATTCCTGTCTCATGTGCTGGTAACTGCCGCCCTTGTACATACTCCTGCGTGAAGTGCATGCTTCAGCAGGAGGTCCTTCTTACATAAACGTCCATTGTCAAAATTTCTGTATGTTCTGCAGTTATCATTTCCTTTGAGATGGATAAAGCACATTTTAATTGGGCAGTCTTACAGGTAAATAAAACCACCACCTTCTGGAGTTTTTGTGGAAATTAATTGATATGAGAAGCAAATGATTTAAATTAATGGACAAAAATACTGAGAGCCTGTGATGATCCAGACACTTTACCAGAATTATCTCATTTATTCTTCACAGCGATCTTAAAAGTTAAGGTTAAACTGATCACCATCTTACAAATGATTACTGAGGCACAGATATTTTGTCCAGAATGAGATTTGTCCGAGGTCACATAGCTAGTAAGTGCAAGATTGGGTTCAAATCCAGATCTGGCTGACTTGAGAACCTACTATTTATTAAGCACCATGGTGTATTGCCTCTCACACTATAATGGAAAGCAATTTAGGAGACTGAAGATGAGATTTAATAATGTATAGGAAGTGACATAAGTCTGAGTGGCCACACTTCTTTGTCAAGGAAAAAGTGGAATTTGGAAAAACAGATCCCCTTGGTGTGAAATTTGAAATGGCTTTCAGCCATTTTCAAAACACATACCCTTGTATTTTACTTATCAGTATTCATGTTTGACCTAAATGAGATGGCCTTTAAAAGGACAGTGTCTCACATATTTTTGTATGCCAAATAGTATCCAACACTTTGCAGAAAAGAAAGAGTCGTATTTTGCAGAAAGAGTCGTATTTTTAAATCATACCTCTGCTTTTCTCAAGACTTCTTTCTCTTCAGTAGCTTCATATGGTAGAATAAAGTCCTTCTTAACACAGCCTGCAAGCCCCTGCATACTCTCTGTCATCTCTGGGCTCAGGGCTCATTCTGCACCAGCATTTTTTCAGCTTTTCAAATACAGCAAGCCTGTTTCTACCTCACAACCTTTTGCACATGCTGTTTCCCTCAGCATGGAATGCCTCTCCTTCCCTGTATATACTCCTTGGTTAATTTCTACTCATCTATCAGGTATCTGCTTAAATGTTAGATCTTTAAAAATGACTCTTCTGCAGCCTACAACCCCCAAATCAAATTTGTCTCCATTGTTATTTTTTCTCTTCATAGTTCATTTAGGTGGATGTTTATTGTTTTAGGTCTCTTCCCTATTAGACTACCAGACTCTAAACTTCATGGGCACAGGGATAATCTCTGTTGCATTTACCTATGTATACTCAGTTCCTGTCATCGTTCCTGGGATATATTAAGTGCTCAATAAATATTTCCTGAATGAACACATAAATGCTATGCATCTGAAATTGCTCATTAAACTGTTTCATGATGAAAAGGTCTGATGATGTATAGCAAGGTGTAAATGTTGGATTTCATTTAAAGACCTTGAAATACAAGATCTGAAATAAGTATTAGTGATGTTTAATATCCATGACACTAACATGCTCTTAGGGCTGCCCTCCAGGCTTCTGTTGTTTTCATCTATATCCAATCCGCATCTGTATCTCATCTCTAGAAACTAGAGAGTATCTAGGCTCATTTCGCATCCTCTTCTTTTCCACTTTTTTTGTCCTCCTTTGCCAAAATAGTGGCTTTTAGCCTTTTTATGTTTGAGATTGACAGTAATTTCTGTACATTTGGTTATAAGGAGGCCCAGGAAAACTGAAGAGGTGACGATATGACTGTTGTCACAATCTTGTTCTTTGGTATATTTCCTTTGATAGATTAGGTTACAATGTTACTTTAAAAAAATTTTTTTTGCCCACCCTCCCCAAAAAGAAACATTGCTATCTATCAACTGTCATTAAAAATTGTTGTATTCATTTTATTGATCATCTACACATGTTTTTCTGAACACCCACATGTGCTTAATAAGGTCAATTGTTCCCTGATTCACATATTTGTGATCCTAGTTTAAATTTTTAAAAGTTATTTAATGTATAAAGATTTCAATATATTTAAGACTGACTGGCATTTTGTTGTTGTAATAGGTCCAATCTTATCCAGTCCCCTTTGTGATGAAAGTCCTGTCTTCTCTGATTTCCACTCTTTACCAAATTAAAGAATTGTCATGCTTTGGGTTTTATCTGTAATCATAATTCTGTACAATAGATTCTAATACTTACTGTCTCTAATTATACCTTTAATATACTTGACAGATACATCTAATATTTCTAGTTGTATGTAGGTTGGTGAAAGGATAAAGGATTCAAAGAAAAGGAAAATTCCTCTTACACTCATGTAGGTCATTTGGACATAGAGGCAGAAATGAAATGCTGGTTCATCTGCAAGGCATGACACAGAATCCTCATTCCTCTGTTTTTTCACATCAGAGGTGGTATATGGAATTATAATAACTCTAATTTGGATCAGTGTTGAAAAAATAGTGTCTTTACTCATGCCAGTTCTGCTCAGTTAAAATGAGCTCTTTGACTGGATTTGTTTCCCCATAAGAGGAATAGCACAAGTCTTGGTAGTTTCTAAGGCAATTTTGCTCAACAATTTTGATGTTCTTAGTTTTAGTTCTATTTAAAATCACTTTTAATAAATCATGCCTGCCCTTTTTTTGGTTGTCAAACTATCATTTATCAAAATATTTTCCTTTGTAGTTCTTAACTAGCTGAACATTCCACTGTTCCACTGTTGATGTCATCTATGATGTCATGAGGGTGGTGGCCATCAACATTGCAGCCCACAGATTGAGCAGTCCCCGGGATCTCTTTATGGTTCCAGAGAGTTCTCTAGCTAAAGATCAGTGCCACATCCGTCAGGCAGCATTGACAATCTCGTAGAAAATGATGGTTCCACTGTGCTTAATGTTGTTCTGCTTTGTGTCTCTTGGTGGTTCCTTGAGAGCTTTGATAATCAGGGCAGAGGCAGAAGGCACCACTTCAATATGAGCCTGTCTGTTCTGAATGAATGGTCAGTTTCACTGTAATCCTGAGACCCTTCCAATCACCAGTTGCCTTGGCAATGTCATCACCAACCTTTTTGGAGACAAACCCAGGGGGCTGATCTTGGGGGCTAGGGCAAATGTGGCACTGACGTCCCCACCAGTGCACCTCAGGTGTATGGCTTTGATGTCGCTGGGGTCAAATTTAGGCAGCATAATGGAGGCAGCTGGTGTTGGATGAACCTGGATTTGAGATGACCAAAGACAGTTGCACCTTGGCCTCCTCCAAGCCGAAAGCCAAAAGCCCTTTCATTTCTTGGTTAATGTGGTATGAAGTATTGAAATAGTTTGAATTATACAGATGGGAAAACTGTTTTATAAGTTAGGAGTTTTTTTCCCCCTAGTATTCCTTCTGCCCTATCAATATTTTAGTAAACCATTTGAAAGTTTGTCCATGACCTTTCCTTTTCTAATTTCATTGACCTGATCTGCCTGCCTGCCTGACATTTTGCTAACATAAATGCTGCCTTTTGTTTGTTTCTTCCCTTTCTCTTTTAAAATTTAGTCGCTGTCAGGGTTGAATCAAGTGGGCTGTGCAGCTACCCTGCCTCATTCTTCTGCCTTCATGCTTCTTAAGGTATCTCTTGTTACCGTAATACCCAGGAACTTGAAATTTTCCAATAGAATGGTCCCACAGCAGTGTGAAATCTAGGATTGCATGAAATATACATAAGCTTATAAAACTATTTGAATTTAACATTAATTTTACTTGAAATTTTTGGAAGATTTACCATACTAGAAATACAGAGCCTGCGTTAATTCTTTATATTGAAATTCTGTTTGATATGCTGTTCTGATTTTCCTACCAAAGGTTATTTTTTTTGTCATGAGTTATTTTACTTTGGCTGATAAATAATATAAAGTTAACTCTGTTTTCTAATGTGCATTTAAAATAATTTCAGTCCCAGTCCCCAAAAGTGTCACTGCTAAAACCTTCTTCTAGTAGAGGTCAACAAGCTATGGCCTGTAGGCCACATTTTTTGGAAATAGATTTATTGGCACACAGCCACTACCATTTGTTCATATACTGTCTGTGGCTGCTTTTGAGCTTAATAACAGAGTTGGAATATGGCCTGCAACCCTGTGGTATTTTATTTTTTGAAGGCCTCTAGGAATGGTGATTCCATCTTTGTTAATCATATGATATATAAGAAATTATTAATAATCTTCCCTGTTAGAAGGTTCTCCCCTTGTCTGATTTAGATCCACACCCTGTGGCTTACACTTACTTCTCTTCTTTCCAGAGTAGAGATTTTCTAGTTATTTAGCAGTCTTTAAAAAAGAATCTTTATATTTGAAAACTATTATGATGCTGCCCTTGTCTTCTCCCTAAATAAACTCTGATTGTTTTATGTGCCTTTCCCAGTCTGTTAATCCTTTTGAGCTTTCTCAATTTCTCTGCCTTCCATTTTGGCTCCACAGCCCCCAAGTAGAAATATAGCCCTTATTAGAGCCTACCTGGCACTGAGCATGAAACAAGGTTTTTCACATCTTATTCTAAGCGTTGGGTTGGCTTTTCTCATTTCAGTATCCATTTTGGTCAGTAGCCACTGTAATTCTCAAATGTTTCAGTTATACTCCTAAATGATAATTAATTTCCATATCTTGTATCTTTGAACATTTTTAATTCTCTGATTTACCACAATACTTTCAAATTATTGCATCATGTTCTTCTAAGTGCTGGCCCCAACTTTGTATCATCTGTAGGCCTGATAAACCTCTTTAGTCGGTATTGAAGATGCTACACATACCTGGATGACTTTTGAAAAACCTTTATAATTCTCATCTCTGTTAACTCTTTGCTAGCCTTTCTCAGCTAGGTTCCTCATTTGAATGACAACCCAGAAAATTGAGGGATTGTTCTCAAAGTTCTCTCAAGGAAGGTATATTAGTAGTATAGGAGTTATATAGGAGAGAAGTTAATTCATTACACTCAGTGGATACCTTAGGGCATTGGGGCTTATTCTCTCCCAGAATCATAGTTGAAAAGGCCAAATCTGAACGTGCCAACCCTTGTATGGTAAGTTTAACTTTCTGTCAGACATGCTGTAGTATAAATGATTAGTTTAAAAAGACTTACCCTTTATTTTTTGGCATCCTTGTTACTATACAGCTGATACATATTTATATGTATTTAGCCATGGGTTTACTTCTTTTGTTGCTTAACCAGGCAAAAAAAAGTTGAGTTCCTGTCAATTTCTGTTTTTTTGCTCCAGTTCTGCAAGAGTTCTCAAATAGAGTCAGTGGCCTCCGAGTAATTTGAACTAATAATCTTCATACCCTAGAATGCAAGTCACTTAGATTTCTAGTTTCAATAAAAGTACATTTTAAAAATCACCATTTTACAAGTTGCCTCTATTCTGGCTTTGTTTTTCTTTACACACAGCTGTGTATTACCTTTTTGATGTTTCTAGAGGTGGAGAAATTTGTTGCCATTCAGTGCAGTTTGCTTCACTTCTTCCTTCTCGTCTAATAGAGTTGCCTGTTAGCTTAATTCTTTTTTGCAATATTAAATTTCTAGCCTAACTCCTATTAGTCTTTTTAAATTAAAAAATGTATATTTTCCCTCTATATCTGGAATAATCTCTACTGTTTATGTTTTCCTGTTTGTACCATTGACCCTTGACTAGGTCTCTGTTGGGCTAACTAGTTTTCTCCTTTCTGTCTCATATTTCTTGCAAATAAGGATATTCTTTTTTGTTTCCTTGCAAAGATATCGTTTTCGCCTCATTTTCTTGTTCGTTCTTTTTATTAGTTCTTGCCGCTCTTACTATATCTTTTTTTTGTTGCTCTTATTTTAAATTTGTTATTTAAATTTTCATTTCTTTTCAACATCCTAAACTTAGCATATTTGCATCTATAAGCTTGATGAACATATCTTTTTTCACTAATGAAGATGTAATACATTGCTTCACTCAACAGCTTGGCTTACTTTATAAATTTTCAGCCAAAGAGTATCAAATCAAGGAACTGTTACCATGAAATTGTCTTCCAGATCAGTCCAAGAATCTTCTCAACAGCATGACTTCTGTGTATGTGTGTATATATGCATGAATGTTAACAAATTCCCTATCATAATTAATTTTTTCTGCCCAGCTCCCAACTAGAGAGAACAGATTTCTGAAAATATTAAAACCAAAAGGGAGAAAAAAGCATGGGAGCAGATGTATGTACCTCTGTGTTTTAAAATCATGGGGCACCTGGGTGGCTCAGTCAGTTGAGCATCCGACTTCAGCTCAGGTCACGATCTCACGGTTCGTGAGTTCGAGCCCCGCGTCAGGCTCTGGGCTGATGGCTCAGAGCCTGGAGCCTGCTTCCGATTCTGTGTCTCCCTCTCTCTCTGCCCCTCCCCCATTCATGCTCTCTCTCTATCTCAAAAATAAATAAACATTAAAAAAAAATTAAAAAAAAAATAAAATCATTCGGTTAGGGGCACTTGGGTGGCTCAGTCAGTTAAGTGTCTGATTGCGGCTGAGGTCATGATCTCGCAGTTCACGAGTTTGAGCCCCACATCAGGCTCAGTGCTGACAGCTCAGAGCTTGGAGCCTGCTTTGGATTCTGTGTCTCCCTCTCTCTCTGCCCCTCCCCTGTTCTCTCTCTCAAAAGTAAATAAACATTAAAAAATTAAATAAAGTTATAATATGTTTAATTTATTGGGCCTAGATGTTGAGGCCTTGAATATTGTTACTCTAACCTTTCTTGATTCTACTCCTCTGCCACGTCTTCAGTGTCTTTAACCCATCCAACCAACACTTCTTTTTAAATGAGCTTAATTACATTTCTCTTTTTTTAGATAAACTTTATACATGTTAAGCTAGCTCTTCCCCCTTTTTATAGTTCTCTTTGGTCAATGAAGTAAAAATATCTTGGACTTAAATGTTAGTCTGGAAATACAGCTATCTATCTTTTTTTTTTTTTTTTTTTTTTTAATTTTTTCAACGTTTTTAATTTATTTTTGGGACAGAGAGAGACAGAGCATG
This sequence comes from Panthera onca, assembly GCF_046562875.1. Classification (NCBI taxonomy): domain Eukaryota; kingdom Metazoa; phylum Chordata; class Mammalia; order Carnivora; family Felidae; genus Panthera; species Panthera onca. Next base: position 71,231,430 of record NC_138347.1, on the reverse strand, counting down.
AATGGGGGAAGGGCAGAGAGAGAGGGAGACACAGAATCGGAAACAGGCTCCAGGCTCCGAGCCATCAGCCCAGAGCCTGACGCGGGGCTCGAACTCACGGACCGCAAGATCATGACCTGGCTGAAGTCGGACGCTTAACCGACTACGCCACCCAGGCGCCCCTACAGCTATCTATCTTTAAACACTTTATTTCCTAACAGAAATGAAGAAATCTTCATCATTTTTTTTAATACATTAAATTTTACTCTCCAGAGGTGGAGAAATATACTTTAGAAACTATACCAGAAAATGAAATTATAAAATGAAATTATTCTCCCCTGTACATTTCCCAATGAAATTTTCTGCCTTAGGATGATCACTTTTCATAGTCATAGGAAAGACCTATTATATAATAGAACTATCTTTAGAGAATGCATTATATAAACTTTTCATGTTACAGAAGTAAGTAAAAAGTTTGGCCTTAAAAAAATGTACAAAATCAACCCTTACTCCAAATTCTCATTTCTAGACTTAATTTTAAAAGAGACTTGCATGATTTTTTCTTTTATACCAAAGTAATCATAAATGTGGAAAGTAGCTCTTCTTGAGTAATGATTATTGATATATCTCCATTTCTCTACAGAACGATGACAGGTCTAATACCATATCAAGTTCACCTACAACAGAAACAGGTAATAATAGACACAAAGGTACAATTAACCACATCAAGAGTAATTCTTTACCAGGATTTTCCTGATAAATTACCTCTCAGAGAACTGTGACTTCCATTTCTGAGATGAGAAATCAGACCCACAATTGGGAACTTCCTGCACATTTTCCATTTTTTAATTCAACTGGTTGGTCACCTCTTCAAGCATTTGATATGAACAAATGAACATGAGCTAGCAGAGCTATAGGTTTGCAAGAGAATCTATTCAATATATTAACACTCATTCTGCCTTTATTAACGTACCAAAAATAGCATGACAATTAAAACTGCAAACAGCCTTCCTGATTTCAAGGTTACTTTTCTGTACTAGATTTTATATTAATAAACAAAATTATCACTTTATATCATTATCATGTTTAATTTGATCTTTATGTCATTTATTGAACTTGTGACATGTGTCTGTTGTTATATTTAATTTTTTTCCATCTCCTTTAATCTTATTTTGCTTTTCCATGCTGGTGTAGTTCATCATTCCCCTGCATATTCTTTTCCTGCTGCTATTCAGAGAAACCAGGCCCAGCGCCCTGAAAGCTTCCTTTACCGAGCAGCTGTCAGGGCAGAAGCAAATAAAGGTAGGTCATAGTGACTAAGAAGGGGGGTGGGTGCTTTATATAATGACAGTAACTTGTATGCTTTTATTTTATTATTTTTTCAATGTTTATTTACTTTTGAGAGAGAGAGAGAGAGAGACAAAGCATGAGCAGGGGAGGAGGGGCAGAGAGAGGGAGACACAATCTAAAGCAGGCTCCAGGCTCTGAGCTGTCAGCACTGAGCCTGATGCAGAGCTTAAACCCATGAACCGTGAGATCATGACCTGAACTGAAGTTGGATGCTTAACCAACTGAGCCAACCAGGCACCCCTATGCTTGCTGTATGCTTTTAAACTTCTACCCTGAGACGTCACTTTGGCAAAAGCTTTAAACTTTGATCATACTAACATTAAAGCAGGAGAATCTTTGGGGCTCCTGGGTGGCTCAGTCAGTTAAGTGTCCAAATTTGGCTCACATCATGATGTATCTCACGGTTCATGAGTTTGAGCCCCGCATCGGGCTCTGTGCTGACAGCTCAGAGCCTGGAGCCTGCTTCAGATTCTGTGTCTCCCTCTTTCTCTGCCCTCCCCCTGCTTGCTCTCTGTTTCTCTCTCTCTCTCTCTCTCTCTCTCTCTCTCTCTCTCTCTCTCAAAAATAAACATTAAAAAAAAAAAAAAGGCAGGAGAATCTTGTTTCAACTTAACTAGGGTTTCTTAGCACTACCCAAAGGAGGTTATAGGTTGGAACAAATAAAACACTCTTTCAGGCTTTAGGGAATATTCCTTCTCTCTGTAATGAGCTCTTTTTCAGATTTTTCTATCGATAAAAGCTATTTTATGTGTTCTTGAAGAAATGAATCAGTAATTCTTTTTTTTTTAAATCTACTTTTTAGTTTTTTTAGTTAATATACATCTGCCTGGCCTCCAAAGAAGTTACCTGGAAGTAGAAACAAACATTTCAAATAAAAAATAACAACTTTGAGTGTAACTGATAGATGCCCTCACAGATTTAAAATCAAACCAGAGACACACTGCATATAGGATTGTAAACTAGTATGGAAAACTGTTTCCATTATCTAATAATACTGAACACTTGTATGTCCTATCACCAGCAGTTTGCTTTCCGAAATGTGTAAGCATATATACCCCAAGATATTTACAAAAATATTTATAGCAACATTATTTATTCATGATAGCCCCAAACAGAATGTCCATGACTGATACAATGGGTAAAAAATTGTGGTGTGTTTGTACAATGGGATACCGTATAAGCAATAAAAATGAACCAATTAATACATACAATATGGATAAATCTTATAGTGTCGATCAAAAGAAGACAAAAGCATGCATACATACATATATTTGGCTTCATTTATAGAAAGTTCAAAACTAGACAAAACTAATCTATGGTATTACAAATCAAGAAGTCCATAGCTAGGACCTGTGTTGTTGGAAGTAACCATTAGGTACTGATGGGTAGGTGTCATGAGAGGGCCTTCTGGGTGTTGATAATAATTGCATTTATTGACCTGATTGTGTCTACTTTGTGATAATTTATTGAGTTGTTTATGATTTGCATAATTTTCTGTATGTGTGTTATTTTTCAATGGAAACATTTTTAATCAAAACGAGTTGAGCTAAGTGGATAATGGACATTTGGTAGTTTTTAACACTGTTCTCCCTATTGTGTATATTTGAAACTTTTCATAATTTGAAACTTTTTTTTTTTTTTTTTAATATGTGAAATTTTGAAACTTTTTTTAAAGAGTCCGTGCAGAAGTGAAAAGTGCTGCACTTGTAAGGAGCCTGTGATCAGGTGGAGCTGAGAATTTTTCCAGCACTAGCAGTCACCTTTCTGTCTTACATATTCATATTTTTTTAGGTCATGCTTCACCCCTTCTTTCATCTTCTGCACCTCCCACTGACTCTGCAGATCCCATAACAAGACCCAATTCAAGACAGAGAGAAGAAGAGCTGGAATTAATGGATCAACTACGGAAAGTGTGTACACTACCTCTGAATTATACTTTCACATTGTTACTGCTAGAGCGCATAACCCTGCAATCACTTGTTCATTTGACTTAAAATTTTTAATAAATCAACAAGTGCCCACCGTGTGGTAGATGTAAAAGAGATTCTGCTATTAAGGGCATTCTTTTCATCTGTTTGCTAGGAAAATGAGATGGGTTATTCTATAAAGCTCAATCCCTAGCCCTGCTCACTTAAAAGTTTTTTCTGCCTCATGTACAGAAATCTTGTAAGAGTAGTAATAATTTATATGTATGTACACATATATATATCACACTTACATATAGTGTTTTATTTTGGAATTGACAGAATCTAGTTCTGTTATATTTTTAAGCATAAAAATTGTAAATGAATTTCTCATGTAATATTTTGCACCACTGTGGCCTGGCCACCATATGTATGTATTAGTTCTCCTTGTTACTGACTTAGGATGGAAGGATAAAATAGGGATTGTGGTACTTGGGGTGCCTGGGTGGCTTAAATCAGTTAAGCATCTGACTTGATTTTTGGCTCAGGTCGTGACCTCACAGTCTTGAGATCAAGCCCTGCTTAAGAGTCTCTCTCTTCCTCTCCGTCTGCCCCTCCCCTGCTCTCAAAAACAAAATAAATAAACAAACAAATAAAATAGGGATTGTGGTACTTAAGTTATTTGCTTTTTATCTTGATTCTTAATTATAGTATTTCATTGTAACTCCATTATGTCCTGTGTCAGCCACATCAGTTAACGTATTACACATTTTCCTGCTCTTCTAGCATATTGAGTACCGGTTGAAAGTATCACTGCCTTGTGATCTGGGAGCAGCTCTAACCGATGGTGTTGTTCTTTGCCATTTGGCCAATCATGTGCGGCCTCGATCTGTCCCAAGCATCCATGTCCCCTCACCAGCTGTAGTAAGTATATACTACTAAAAAAAACCCATTGGCTATTCATCAGACATATATTATGTACAATGGCAGGTATTATGCAGAATGCTAGGGATACAAATATGAATAATCCAGTCCCTGCCTTCCTGGGTCTACTTTCTACTAGAGAAAAAATAGGCATGTAATCAATTATTAATAACTGTGATAAATGTTGTAAGAGAGGTATGCAAGAAGTTGCTATAGGAATACAAAAAAGGGACCACTTAACTCTGCCTGGAGAGTTCAGGAAAGCCTGCTTAGAGGAGGTCAAATTTGAACTATTCTTAAAGTATGAGTAGGAATTTGCCAGCATAGGGGCGCCTGGCGGGCTCTGTCTATAGAGCATGTGACTCTTGATCTGGGGATCATGTGTTAAAGCCCCACTGGGCATAGAGATTACTTTTTAAAAAAACAATGACAGAGAAGATTATTAAAAAAAAAAAAAAAAAGAATTTGCCAGCATAATATGCCTAGATTCAAAAGATAGGGAGGATCATGGTATGTTCAAGGAACTCATAAGTTGTTTAGGATGATGATGCACAAAATTGTAGGTGTAAATGGTGGGAGATGTAGCTGAAGAGGTAAGCCAAGGGCCATGTGACAATGATGTTATGTGCCGTGTCAAAGAGTTAGATGTTTATCTTAGTGTAGACAGTGAAGAAACAAAGAATTTGGGGGGAGAAATATGATTATAATTGCAGTTTAGAATGATGAATCTATTTTGGGAGTGGAACTGACATATCTAGTGACCAACCGTGGGTAGAAAACAAGGATGCATTCAGGATGACTGGCAGGTTTTCTTTTGACTGCTGGTCAGATATAGAAGTCAGAAGTCAGTATCAGGATGACAACCCACAGAAGAAAGAACAAGTTTTTTCCCCTTCAAATTTTCATTATAAAAATTTTAAACTTTCAGGAAAATTGAAATAATAATACAAGGAACATTCTTCTTTTTTTTTTTTTTTAATGTTTATTCATTTTTGAGAGAGAGAGAGAGAGAGATAGAGAGAGAGAGACACAGAATCCAAAGCAGGCTCCAGGCTCTGAGCCGTGAGCACAGACCCCGACATGGGGCTTGAACTCACGAACTATGAGATCATGACCTGAGCCAAAGTCAGACACTAAACCGACTGAGCCACTCAGGTGCCCTACAAGAAACAGTCTTAAAGCATCTACCTAGACCTGACATTTATTTCATTTTGCAGTGTTGCTTTGCTTATATTTGGGTGTATGTGTGTATGTGTGTGTGTATGTGTGTTTTAATTGTACTGTTTAGTTGCAGATATTATGGAGCTTTACTCTCTAAATATTTCAGAGAATTGTCCCAGTCTACCTTGCTCTTCTCTGTAGCCCATAGCCAATGACTGACATAGGAGCTGAGCCCTCCTGCCTCAAGATGGGAGTGAGATGTGATTCACACTCCAGTGCTTCCTGTAGGATCAGGCTGAAACTGAGAAGGGGATGTAGTAAGCCACTAACAGCCAACCCAGACTAGGATGGATGCACAGGCTAGCTGATGTGTCACTGGGTGAAACACCAACAGCATCCATAATCTAGATGTAGATTTCCCCAGTTGTTCCAAAACTATCTTTCATAGCTGTGCTCTCTCCTCTCCCTGTACCCAGCGTGCACGCACACACACACACACACACACAACCAGAATATAATGAAGGTTCCCATTGCATTTAATAGTTATTGTTGTAACACCCTCTTTTTTTTTTTTTTTTTTTAATTTATTTTTTCAACGTTTTTTATTTATTTTTGGGACAGAGAGAGACAGAGCATGAACGGGGGAGGGGCAGAGAGAGAGGGAGACGCAGAATCGGAAACAGGCTCCAGGCTCCGAGCCATCAGCCCAGAGCCTGACGCGAGGCTCGAACTCACGGACCGCGAGATCGTGACCTGGCTGAAGTCGGACGCTTAACCGACTGCGCCACCCAGGCGCCCCTGTAACACCCTCTTTTGATGATTGTGAATGGATACTGCTCATTTTTTTTAAGTTTATTAATTTTGAGAGAGAGAGAGCACACACATGCAAGCAGGGGAAGGACACAAAGCCTGACCTGTGGCTCCATCTCACAAAACCATGAGATCATGACCTGAGCTGAAATCAAGAGTCAAATGCTTAACTGACTAAGCCACCCAGGTGCCCCTGGATACTGTTCATTTGTAACATGCTTAACATTGTCTAACCTTTCAAAAAGCTTGACCTTATCTCATTTTCTGGTCATTTGTTATTTAGCAGGCACTTCCTATTACAAATTCTTTACTCAAATTGCAGTTGTATCTAGGCCTATAGATGGCCACTTTTGGATATCCAACGTGCTACCTCTCCAGATGCAAATCATTTATCTCTCTCAAGGACCTTGTATTCTTCTAATTACAAGAGCTGCTTTGTTACCAAAGTCCCAAGGGTGATGATGTGGCCGTATCCCCTCTAGCACATTCACAGGTAGCATGTTGCATTTGCTTCTAAGGAAAATCGGCAGCCACTTTTTATTTAGTGACCCCTGAAAATAGTCCTTCAGTTTTGTTTAGGAAAGGCAGAGAAGAACAGCACTACCAAAGTCCGCTGTGCTCTCAGAGACTTGAAAGACTTGCTGTTGGTCCTAAAGGTGGTGATTAATAGAATAGGAATTGTGCTGTTTGGCAATACCAGTAAGGAAAGGGTTTATTCATACTTTGCATTCTTCCCAGATTCTGTCAACTGGATTAAAGAAAAAAAAATGTTTTAAGAATAATTTTAAAAAGGACAAATCTGTCACTTTTCATTTCCAGAGGAGATACATACAAAGTAGCAAGCAGCCAATGCAAAAAGGGGAGTTTGAGAATAAGGGTGACTGAGGTTCTTTACCTTGATTACCAGAGCACAGTGCCTCCACGTAAGAATGTAAAATACATACAGAAAAAATAAAACTATTTTACAAATACTTAACTGCCTAAAGAAATGAAACACATGGACCTGCTTTTAGTCAAAGAAATATAGGTATTACATGAGATGAGAGCATTTAAAACTTGCTAGTGAAATCAACAACAAAACTTAACTCCTATGCATTGAGTACATATCAGGTGTGAGAACAGAAGGTACAGAGGAGTTACAAGCAGTCCAATCTCTTAACATTAATTCCTCTTTAAAAAACCAAAATCAGGGACGCCTGTGTGGCTCAGTCAGTTAAGTGTCCGCCTCTTGCTTTCGGCTCAGGTCATGATCTCACGGTTGGGTAGGATCGATCCCCAAGTTGGGCTCTAGGCTGACAGCGCGGAGCCTGCTTGAAATTTCTCTCTCTCTCTCTCTCTCTCTCTCTCTCTCTCTCTCTCTGCATGTGCTGTCTCTCAAAATAAATAAACGTTTTTTAAAAAATCAAAAGAGGTCTTTTCGGGGCACCTGGGTGGCTCAGTTGGTTATACACCTGACTCTCGATTTTGATTCAGGACATGATCTCACACTTTGTGAGATCAAGCCCCACATCAGGCTCTGTACTGACAGCCCAGAGTGTGAGATTCTCTCTGTCCCTCTCTCTCTGCCCTTCCCCCACTCACTCTCTCACTTGCTCTCTCAAAATAAATGTTAAAAAAAGAAACATGTAAATGTTAAAACTTCCCAAATTATAATATTTGGGGGTAAAAAAATGGACTTTGAGCCAACCAGTTAAAGATTGTCCAGTATTTTAATTAAAAGCAAAAAACCCCAACAAAACCAAAAATCCCTACTTTGAAATTGTGATAATGATTTTATGAGTATCGTTCCAATTTTAGTATATGTGCTGCCGAAGCGAGCACATGATTTTATGAGTAAATCGGTATTGTGTTAATGGGATTTCTGTTACGGTACTAGATTTCAGTATAAATATTTACATCTATTTTTCTTTTCTATGGATTACCTTCCTTCATATTAGATTGTCACTTCCCTTATTTTGTTCTTTTGACCACACAGAGAGCTTTGTAATTTACTTTCTTAGAAGTTTTTTTGTAAGGAGAATATAAAATTAAAGCCATGTACAAATGAAGAACCATAGCAGTTTCTTTATGGTTGCATTAAAACATGGTGATTTATTGTAATTCTTTGAGAACTGCCTAATTACCACTGTGAGTATATAACTTAAAAAACACTTTCTTGAGGGCGCCTGGGTGGCTCAGTTGGTTAAGCATCCGACTTCAGCTCAGGTCATGATCTCGCAGTTCACGAGTTCAAGCCCCGTGTCGGGCTCTGTGCTGACAGGTTGGAGCCTGGAGCCTGCTTCGGATTCTGTGTCTTCCTCTCTCTCTGCCTTTCCTCCGCTCATGCTCTATCTGTCTCTCTCTCTCTCTTTCTCTCTCAAAAATAAAGATTTTTTAAGAAAAAAACAACACTTTCGTGATGTATTCTAAGAACCATAATTTCTTTCACCCAATTCAAAAAAAGGACCCTTATTGTAAGGAGAGGTCTCGTGTCCAAGCATTTCAGACTAGATGGGGCACATTCAGGGTGGTAAACTGCTGTTTGGTTGTTTAATAGGCATAGGTGTTATGAGTACAGTTAACATTCTTAGAAGTGCACTAGTAAATCATATCAAAAATCATGACAAATATTGTAATATGACAGCTCACTGAAGGAACCATATCACCAAGGTAGATAACCTATAAAAATTCTGAATCATTTCAAATTTCAGAATAGTGAAATTGTTTATTTCTTACTCCTTTAGGTATAGGTTATGCTCTTGTTGAAATCTTCTTCTGCAAAACCTACATAAGATTTCTATTCAGATCAGGTTGTTCATTAAAGAATTAGAACAGGCTATGCATGGCTATTTAAAACCATATGTTATGTCATCCAAACTTCTGGAGAAGCTTTTGGGAATAGCAGGTTCTCCGAGATTTGACTTAAGGCAAAATCATGAGTCCTTCTGCACTCCAGAGTGATAGGGAGTCTAGCCGATGGGTCCTTTTGACTAGCTATTCTGTTGGACACATACAGGCAGGGATTTGTAGCCTGGGATCAAGCACTTTTAGGGCTCCATGAACTCCCCAATTTGCATGCATGTGTATTCTTCTCAAGAAAAGATTCACAACTTTCATCAGACCATAAGGAGTTTGATTGTAGTTATGAAATACTGGTCTACATCCCTGGAAATGAGATATATGCTAAAGGAAGAAATGGCTAGGGAGAGAGCTGATTGATTGTTCCTCATTCCTCTTCACCTTTATCAGTCAGAGCTCTACTGTCTACAGGGAAAATCTCAAAGGAAGTTTCTATTCTGCTTCCCACCCCCATCTGCTCCCCCTCTCCACACAAACACAGACATCTTTTATGTCTTAAGGTGCTAGTAGTCTTCATGGAGGTAATGTTGAGTTAGTCTCCATGATCACTATTCTGACTGACCTTTTCTTTTCCTTTTTTCTGAGATGGTGGTGATTCCTGAACCAGTTTTAACTTAGTGACATGACCTCCATTTTTTAGCCTTTCTTTTGCATGGAAACCAAGTTGTTTTTCTACCTACGCAGTCAGACCTATTTCACTCTCCCCTCCATAGATGTTGGCATCTGAATGGTAGAGTTTCAGAAGTGTAGGGGCCCTTCTTTTGTAGAGTCCATGGTGCCCTGTGTGCACATCCCCAGCCTTCTCTCCCAGACTCAGATCAAGATCCTGATTTGCTTAGCTAAGGTCCGTTGGTAACAGGAGAAGCTAATTACATTGTTTCTACTTCCATTTTTACAGGCAGACAGGGAAGCTGGTATAGGGAGAGAGAATTTCTAGCCAATGAAAAATTCTCCTAAGTGAAAAGCAGTTGTCTTGTGTTTTCTTAATTTGCCCAACTTCCCTTAAAGTTAAGCCTTTGTCATGATAGCTTTCACTACAGTAACTTTTTCTTTATGCATCAGTTCACCTTACCTCCCTCTTTAGCCAGGAGTTGAGAAGACCACAGCATCACTTGTGCAGGGAGCACCTTGCTCTTTCACATGTAAAAAGTAGAAGAGAATGAAGGAGCCCAGCCCCAGTTTGAATTAGCCAATTTGAACCCCCATGCTGTTTTCCTCCTTATGTTAAGTAGGTCCTGATTCTACTCTTTCACTCTTTAAAAAAAAAAACAAAAAAACCACTTTTTAAAAAAAATTTCTTTTAATATTCATTTATTTTTGAGAGAGACAGAGTAAAAGTGGGGGAGGCACAGAGAGAAAAAGAGACACACAGAATCTGAAACAGGCTCCAGGCTCTGAGCTGTCAGCACAGAGCCTGACGTGGGGCTCAAACTCATGAGCCGTGAGATCATGACCTGAGCTGAAGTCTGACACTTAACTGACTGAGCCACCCAGACACTGCCAAAACAACAGACTTTTTTGCTTCGATGATAGAAGAACTTGGCATAGGAAAGAATGGGTACTGGGGCGCCTGGGTGGCGCAGTCGGTTAAGCGTCCGACTTCAGCCAGGTCACGATCTCGCGGTCCGTGAGTTCGAGCCCCGCGTCAGGCTCTGGGCTGATGGCTCGGAGCCTGGAGCCTGTTTCCGATTCTGTGTCTCCCTCTCTCTCTGCCCCTCCCCCGTTCATGCTCTGTCTCTCTCTGTCCCAAAAATAAATACAAAACGTTGAAAAAAAAAATTAAAAAAAAAAAAAAAAAAAAGAATGGGTACTCTCCTGGAAACCTAATGCCTATCCTCTTTCTGGACCTTTTTGAAAGTTTTTCAATTTGAAATTTAAAAATTATTATTGGGGTTCCTGGCTAGCTCAGGTTGGTGGAGCTTATGACTTTTTTTTTTTTTTTTTTTTTAATTTACATCCAAGCTAGTTAGCATATAGTGCAACAATGATTTCAGGACTAGATTCCTTAATGCTCCTTACCCAATTAGCCCATCCCCCCTCCCACAACCCCTCCCATAACCCTCTGTTCTCCATAAGAGTCTCTTATGTTTTGTTCCCCTTCCTGATTTTATATTATTTTTGCTTCCCTTATGTTCATCTGTTTTGTATCTTGAAGTCCTCATATGAGTTAAGTCATGTGATATTTGTCTTTCTCTAATTTCACTTAGCATAATACCCTCCAGTTCCATCCACGTAGTTGCAAATGGCAAGATTTCATTCTTTTTGATTGCCAAGTAATACTCTGTTGTGTGTGTGTGTGTGTGTGTGTGTGTGTGTGTGTGTGTACCTACACACACACACACACACACACACACACACCACATCTTCTTTATCCATTCATCCATTGGTGGACATTTGGGCTCTTTCCATACTTTGGCTATTGTTGATAGAGCTGCTATAAACATTGGGTGCATGTGTCCCTTCGAAACAGCATGCATGTATCCCTTGGATACAGTGCATTTGCTAGGTTATAGGGTAGTTCTATTTTTAGTTTTTTGAGAAACCTCCATACTGTTTTCCAGAATGGCTGCACCAGTTTGCATTCCCACCAACAATGCAAAAGAGATCCTCTTTCTCCGCATCCTCGCCAACATCTGTTGTTGCCTGAGTTGTTCATTTTAGCCATTCTGACAGGTGTGAGGTGGTATCTCATTGTGGTTTTGATTTGTATTTCCCTGATGATGAGTGATGTTGAGCATTTTTTCATGTGTCGGTTGGTTTTCTGGATGTCTTCTTTGGAGAAGTGTCTCTTCATGTCTTTTGCCCATGTCTTCACTGGATTATTTGTTTTTTGGGCGTTGAGTTTGATAAGTTCTTTATAGATTTTGGATACTAATCCTTTACCTGATATGTCGTTTGCAACTATCTTCTCCCATTCTGTCGGTCGCCTTTTAGTTTTGCTGATTGTTTCCTTTGCTGTTTGGAAGCTTTTTATTTTGTCCAATAGTTCATTTTTCCTTTTGTTTCCCTTGCCTCCGGAGACGTGTTGAGTAAGAAGTTGCTGCGGCCAAGGTCAAAGAGGTTTTTGCCTGCTTTCTCCTGTCTTACATTTAGGTCTTTCATCCATTTTGAGTTTCTTTTTGTGTACAGTGTAAGAAAGTGGTCCAGGTTCATTTTTCTACATGTTGCTGTCCAGTTTTCCCAATAAGCGTTTGCTGAAGAGACTGTCTTTATTCCATTGGATGTTCTTTCCTGCTTTGTCAAAGATTAGTTGGCCATACGTTTGTGGGTCCATTTCTGGGTTCTCTATTCTGTTCCATTGATCTGTGTGTCTGTTTTTATGCCAGTACCATACTGTCTTGGTGATTACAGCTTTGTAATACAGCTTGAAGTCTGAGCTTATGACTCTTGATCTCGGGGTTGTGAATTCAGACCCCATGTTTAGTCTACATAGAGATTACTTAAAAAAATAAAATATTTAAAATATTTTTTTAGTTATTATTTTCCTTTCATCCCACCTTTTTATTATTTTATTATTTTTATTTTTTTTTAATTTTAACATTATTATTATTTTTTTTTAATGTTTATTTATTTTTGAGACAGAGAGAGACAGAGCATGAACGAGGGAGGGTCAGAGAGAGAGGGAGACACAGAATCCGAAGCAGGATCCAGGCTCTGAGCTGTCAGCACGGAGCCCGACGCGGGGCTTGAACTCACGGACTGTGAGACCTGAGCCGAAGTCGGCCGCTTAACCAACTGAGCCACCCAGGAGCTCCAACGTTATTTAGTATTGTGAGACAGAGCATCAGCAGGGGAGGGGCAGAGAGAGGAAGACAGAATCCGAAGCAGGCTCCGGGCTCTGAGCTGTCAGCACAGATCCTGACGTGGGGCTTGAACTCAACAACTGCGAGACCATGACCTGACCCGAAGTCAGACGCCTAACCAACGGAGCCACCCGGGGTCCCCTCCCACCTTTTTATTTTTTATAATAAAGTCAATCCTAGCCCCTGCTGCCTCTTGCAGGTTTAGATTATAATAGTTGCTTCAAACACTATCATGTATTTATCACATTTCCCCTCTTTTCATGATGGAGTATCATATTCCATCTTTGAAGAAAGTCCAGGTATTCACAAATGAAACCTTTGTTTTCTAGAGATGGTTAAGGCTTCCATCTGCTAACCTGTGTGAAAACTGTAAGGCAGAGTTTGTGCAGACATTTGGCTTCCATGCCTGATGCTTAAACGTATTGAAAACCAGTCCATGAATTTGAACACTTGAGTTTGTTAAACATTCTGGGAAATGGAATTCATATTTCTTTCTTACGTTATAACCCATAGGTGAAAAACTTTTTGACAACTTTAGGTCATGTGATACAACTCTGTTTTTAGTAAGAGATCTGTTCAGAAAAACAAACTTACTAATTAGAAATTAGGGAAATCTCCTATGGGAAATGTTCATCCTTCAGAAAACAGGTTCTTTAGTCCAATCTTTTAAAATAGAAATGTTTGGGGACCCTGGATGGCTCAGTCGGTTAAGCATCTGACTCGATTTCAGCTCAGATCACAATCTCACAGTTCTGGAGTTCAAGGCCCCTATCAGGCTTTGCACTGGTGGTGCTGAGCCTGCTTGGGATTCTCTCTCTCTCTCTCTCTCTCTCTCTCTCTCTCTCTCAGGATTCTGTCTGCCCCTCCCCTGCTTGTGCTTTCTAAATAAATAAAATTTTAAAAAAATAATAAAGTAAAATATAAATGTTTAAAAACTTTTCGTATTACCATTGAATAGAGACATGATGCATCTGTAACATATGTCTGAGCAAAAGCTATTGGTTTTCTAAAATTATCTTCTTCTAGGGGCACCTGGGTGGCTCAGTCGGTTAAGTGTCCTGGGCTCAAGTCATGATCTCACAGCTCGTGGGTTCAAGACCTGTGTCAGGCTCTGAGCTTCAGCACAGAGCCTGGAGCCTGCTTCAGATTCTGTGTCTCCCTCTCTGCCCCCTCTCCCCCATTCGTACTCATTCTCTCGCTCTCTCTCTCTCCCAAAAATAAACAAACATTAAAAAATTTTTTTTTTAGAAAATTATCTTCTGTTAATAAAGGCTGCAAGAAAATGAACCAAAGTGTTGACTGTGATTGTATTTGAATGATGAGGTTGTGGGTAATTTCCTTCCTATTCCTACATATTTTCTTTACCGTATATTGTTTTAAAATGGCAAAAAAATTAAACAACTATCCCCCCTAAAATTTCTCTGTATTTAGCACTTGCCTTACAAAAATCAAAGTAAAATGTCTAAAGTACAGAGTGACAAACTGTGGTCCAAGGCCAGCACCTATTTTTGTAAATGAAGTTTTACTGGAACACCTTTTTGCGTATATATTGTTTGCAGTTGCTTTCAAGCTCTTAGCAGATCATATGGCCATAAAGACTAACAGATTTATTATCTAATCCTTTAAGGAAAAGTTTGCTGACCCTATGGTCTAGAGTGCTGAATTGATGAAGGAATTGTGAGAAGAGTATTTTTAAAATAAAAAATTTTTTAAAACTTTGGTAATAACACCACATTTTCCTTTCTTTGTAGCCTAAATTAACAATGGCAAAATGCAGGCGGAATGTGGAGAATTTCCTAGAAGCTTGCAGAAAAATTGGTGTACCTCAGGTAATAAGTTTAATATTTTTTATATTGCCTAAATGACGCTACCATCTCCCCATCTCAGACTTCAGTATTATTTTTCTAAAATTTTTCAGAAGTGTAAGTATCTAAAATCTTAGAGGACTAGCTCTGAACCACATTGATGACTACTAACATGATTTTGTGTTACTAGAGTCACTCAGTATACTTCTTAGCAATTTTCCTTAATTATTTCCAAGGACTGAGCAAAAAAATAATACACATATAAATCTAAATTTATTGTAATAAGTAATTCATGCTAAATAATCAAAATTGTTACTCTGTTTTCCTAAACGTTCCTACTTGCTGTTGGACTTGTATACATCTTCATCCACAAGAGTCTCTGCTTCAAAGTGAGTGCATCTCAGACTGAGAGTGCTCCAGTTGGTTTCAGGTTTTTGAACACTTACTTTAATACTTTTTAAAAATGTTTATTTTGAAATAATTTTAGACTTAGAAAAATGTTACAAAAAAGCACAGAGAGTTACTGTGTGTACTTTACGTGTACTGTTAACATCTATATAAACATAGTGTGTCATCCAAACTAACAAACACAGGGACAGTGCTGTTAGCTAAATGACAGACTTGATTCAGATTTCACTGGTTTTTCCACTAAGCTCTAATACTTTGGAATGTAGCACACAAGAGGCTATTTCTAGGGATCTGTCCTGCTCTTGAGATTTATTGTCTCCAGGTTCC
Organism: Panthera onca; assembly: GCF_046562875.1. Taxonomy (NCBI): domain Eukaryota; kingdom Metazoa; phylum Chordata; class Mammalia; order Carnivora; family Felidae; genus Panthera; species Panthera onca. The sequence continues at coordinate 71,216,121 of NC_138347.1, read as the reverse complement.
TCAGTTACAGTTTCCTTGCCCTTTAATAAATAGTACAAATAGTTAAGCTCTATAGATGTAATTAATTAAGAGACATGAACTTCATACATTTGTTATTCAGTTATGCTTTTAAAACAATTGTGTTAAACCAACTAAGCATGGTACTCTTAAAAACTACTATATTTAATGACATGAGACATAGATACATTTAAAGAAATAACAACTTGGTACTATTTGATTTTTTTTTTTCATTAACCATAATCCTTATAGTTCCTGTCATCATATCTGGTATCCAACCTTCAAGAAGAAAAACATGACTTTTTTCTATCACTTTCTTAATAAGCTGTCAGAACCCCAGGATTAGCCCCTGACTAAACTCCAATGTTTCTCTTGAACTTAAGCCCTTTGTCCTAACAGCTTTCATCACAGTGACTCTCTCTTTACCTGGCCGCCATTCCTCTCTCTTAGTTACCTTGAGTTGAGGCGGTCACAGCACCACTTGTCCGGTGGGTGGCCTTCTCCCTCAGCTCTTGTACATGTTGCAGAGTGGAAGAGAAAGAGTCCAGCGCCGTAGAGCATTAGCTGGAGTCAGTTCCCATGATTGTTTTTCCCCTTTGATTAAGTAGATTGTAATTCTACTAGTTATTTTTCACTGTTTTCTTTTGTGGCTTTTTTTTTTTTTTCAAACCCGAGTTACAAAAAGAACCGAAGTTTACATTTTTGGTAGTTAGCAAGAACCTGTTTTTGTTCCTGTGGACAAATGAAAGCAGATTTTTCATTTTTATATCATATTGTTTTCTAGACTCATCATCTCTTTTAGAACAAACCATTTTTAAACATAGTAAGAGAGCATCAATAAGGTTTCTAAGCAAATAGTGTGCATTTTCTCCATATTAATAAGCAGGTCCTAATATTCGTATACACACAGTAACGGTCAGTGCTTTCTTCTGTCTTTGAAGATGTTCCTACCTAATCATCACATTACACAAGCATGCCCAGGACCTGCCCCAATGCCATAACACATGTCTTAGAATAAAAGAATGTGGTGTGGGTTAGTGCAGGGAATGGGAACCCGAGAGAGGATAAGAGTAACTGAAAAGAGGCACTGCATACCCAGAGAGAAGAGCACTGGAAACATCCCCAAACAGCAAGACAGGTTCGAGACTTGGCCTACATCAGACCTGTTAAAGGTGCTGTTTAGCACTTTTACAGTCATTGTACCTGTCCTCTGGGCTTTAGAGAACCACCCTGTGTCTCAGATTTCAAGTCATACGCTCAGATTCTTTCAGAATGTACCTGCCAACAGTCAGCAAAATATAGTCTGCCTTAAAGTGTACATTTAATTCAGCATTTGCCAACCAATGGGTAACAGTATTTATTGTGGGCCAGCCTGTCCCTGTTCCTGCTATGCTGTTTGAAGGCAGGAGACAGAAAAAATACAAATTTAAAAGACTAGGTATTTTTCCAGGGTGGTTAGACTGAGGTTCTTGACACATCCTTCCTCCCTCTCAGTCTCCCCACCCGAAAGAGGAAGTGGACAATCCCGGAGGCCACCTCTTCCTCTCTGCTTCTGCCTTCCACCCCAGTGTCGACCACCATCACTACCACCACTACCACTTTGAGATGGGTTCCTGTTACGATGCTGCTTCTGTTAAAAAATTAGTCATTTGCTTAAAACAGAGTGAAGGAAAATGAATAAATACAGAAACTCATAGGTTTAAACTAACCTCAGGTCCCTCTGCCCCAGGAGGAAAGAAGAAACCTGTACCTCTTCCTCTTCCTTTGTCCTCCCCTATGTCTGGGCATTCTGATCTTTACCTAAATACCCCCACGTCTGTTTGACTTGTAGTGTCACTTTTGAAAATGTATAACATAAAACTTAATATTGCAAATATTTGCCAGATTTTATGTCCAGAGAATATGTATAAAGGTGAACAATTTCCCTTCTCAATATAACTTTTGAAGTGTTTATGAGTTGTGAATGAAACTCTAAAGAATAAGGTGACTCTTGAAAACCTCTGATAAGGCTCGGCATGTGGGTATTCTCTTTATTATTATACTTTTATTAAGTATGTTACATTCAGAAAACTATAATGGGTGATAAAAATGTCTATTTGAGTCCAGTATCTTATGTCCTAGAATTACTATATGTTATGTGTTAAAGAATATTTTCCTGTTCTCCAGTCCAATTGTGTTTTTATTTACTTAATTTCTTCACCTATGAGCTGGAGGGTCTGGCCCCTTACCACTCTAGATTCATTTTTTATATACTAGTAACTTGGACTTGGTGAAGATGAAAGGAATATTGATGTGATTTTGAGAGGAATACCAAATCAGTCAGTACACCTGGCTTCCAGGTAGTAAGTTTCCCTGATTATTAGGCTCTCCTTATTCTTTGACCCTCCTCGATTTACCTGGCTTTCTCTGAACACTTACCTCTCCTCAGCCCACGTGCAGGTTTGGTCCTGCTTTCTGGCCCATTCTTTTTTTGTTAATAGGGAAAAATGAGTCTGGATAGAGGTTGCCTGGCATAGACCTCACTCACCATTTGTAGGCCTCACATCACCCAGTTCTGTTCAGTTTCCTGAGTGTTCGTACTGGTCACCAACAAGCCAGTTTTATTCTGCTGTTTAGTAGTGAAAGCAAGCTCAGCACAAAGAGGGGTGTTTGTGGTTTTGTTTTTTAGCATTTTATTTTCATTCTTCAAAATAAAAAATGTTACTAGGATGTGTTTCTGTGAGTATGACTGAGATGATCATATTGAATTCTATACTGAAATCTGTATTTCTGAACCACTGACTTTGTTTTTCTGTTTTCCTTTCCTGCTCACACTTTGGACAGGACAATCTTTGTTCCCCTTCTGACATCCTTCAGCTAAACCTCAGCGTTAAAAGAACTGTTGAAACACTACTTTCTCTTGGGGCACATTCAGAAGAATCCAGTTTTGTCTCTCTGTCTATCCAGCTTTTGGGTTTTGTGGCATTTTATTGTACTTTAATGTTAACTCTCTGTCTGCTTTATTATGGGATCTTCCCCCTCTAGCTGAAAGATTGCACTCCAGTGATTTTCCACCTCATTCCTGTGTTTGGTAAAGGAGGTTTGTTTCTTGTTACCAAGTATTTACATACATGGTTTTTTTTGTTTTTTTTTTTCTGGCTATCAAACAGCCAACCAGTAAAACAGATAAATCCTGTCCCCCTATGTCCAGATGAACAGTCCATCACATTAGTAAGCATTGATGATTGCTAACAGAGCAAAACACCAGCGTTTTTTCTTCTGGTGATTTGTCATTTTCCTGGCCTGTGTCCTTTTTCCTCTTATCACAAGTGCTGAGGTGCCTCTGATACAATCCTGCACCTGCTCTTAGAATAAGACTTAGGATATAATATGACGTAATAAAATTCCGAAGTGGCCATTTTTCCAACGTCTTCAACAACGGCTCATAAAGAAAATAGTTGCACCCTCTCCAGTTGAGGAGGCAGCTGGTCACTAAGATCTCTGCATTGAGCTGTGCCCGAAAATCCTGCGGTATCCTGTATTGTGAGGCACAGGTCCATGTAACCATTTGCTGTCTGCACATCTGGAAGCACTGACCATTTAGTCTTAGTAATTTTAATTTGATCAGAATGTGCAGTCCAAAAATCAGGTAGGTTCCTTAGATCGCTATTCTGAGCCCAGTGTGTACATTTAAAATAGTCCACAACAAGCAGATGGTCTGGAGCTGACCTTTCAGGAGTAGGCACCTGTCCAGATTTACTGTGTTTGTTATCAATGAACTAGCTTCACCTCTAGAACCCTATTTATAATTTAAAATAGAAATGTATGTAATTTACAGTATACTTGAATCATCTTAATGGGTGAACTTGTACTAAATTAGGCTGTTCAGGAGGTTGTATCTGAACAGTAAGAACAGGTAAAGTATCAGGCAGCGGTCTCTGCTTTGTACCCAAGGCAGTGAGTTTTATCGTCTTCAGGATGTCCTAAATATGTAAGCTGCTGGCCTTAATGCTTGAAACTACTTCATGATTGCATTCAGATTCTAGTTCTCATAAATAGGGTTTCTGAACATTCAGGAATCTACTGAACTCAAATATGAAGGGGAATTGCAGGAAACATAACAAACACCTTGTTGTAGAAGTCAGTCTGAGGGTGTGATTGCTTTGGTTTTCTTACATATTAAATGGGACAGTTCTTTAACACATTAAAAAACTGTTTACTATTAATGCTGAAATATTGGCCTGACCACTGTGTTGAAAACCAGTTTTATATAGTAGTGGTGCCTTCCAGAGTTTGGAAGGCTTGCTTTGTTCTATTTTTAAGATGTCTCGGAGTCAAAGACCATTCGGTTTTGTGGAGTTTTGTCCCTTTAGAAGATAAAACACGTGGTCTTGCAGGGGGTTAGTTGTACATTCTCTTCAGAGCACACAGCGTTCCCTCCAAGCTGGCTGGCAGGTAAATGCACATCTGGAAAGCATAAGCCTCTGAGGCAATGTCTAAACCGCAGGCAGCAGTGTGGGGCACTATGGAGAAGGGATCAGGGAATTGGCCTCAGAGAAATTATGCTTCCCCAAGAGCAAAACACCCTGCAGGTTCATTTTAGAATAGTTCATCTGTATTGGCAGTGGTACTCAAAGTATTTTATACAGAGTTGTTAGTTTTATAAGGTCAAAAGATTGCAGTTACCTTGTTTTATCAGGATAAGTATTAAAGTTTTAAGCGCAAGTACCAATAACTGTTCAAAATAAATGTTATATTTTTTATCGCAACTAATTTTGTGAAACTTCCTAATAATACAGTAAGTGCCATTGAAAAGTCCAGTTATCTTTTTTAATAAATATGTGTAGTCTCCTTTTTAGTGGGACCAGAATTCTACCTTCTGTCTTTTGTGAGAGCAGTGTCTGTTTTTCTGAATATTTAATCTTAAAAGAAACACCAATGATAGGTGTTATCCTTAAACCCTGCCTTTTTCTCTCTCAAGAAAGGCTTAACCAAACGTTACTGAGGCAAACACAATAGAAGTTTTTAACTTCCTTAAGCAAACATATAAACACTTTTCAAATATATGGTGATTGAGGTATTCCTGACTAAACTCACATCATAGATCTCCAGCATAATTTAATCCATTAAATACCAGGATATGAAATACTTCCATTTCTTCTATAACAAGCTGGTGGGCATCCTCCCTGCAAGCAGTCTGGCTTCTGGCAGGAAACTATCTTGCGTTCCTTTGGTGTATGATTTCCAGAGCACTTTCTCCTACAGTGTCCTATCTGTCAGGCCTGAGCCATCTGGTAACTTGGAACTGCTTTTCCATTTTCTCCACCTCATTTTACTGATCTGCATTGATCTTTTATGTATCAGGAATGAAGGATGTTGCTTTTACTCCATAGTATTTTGTTATCCTCTGTTGTATGTAGAAGTGTATGTAACTTGTCCTTATTCCAGTTTTCAAAATGGTCCGTTTGTACTTTTAGTTGTTTTAATAAAGTGATGGTGTCAGGTACCATCTCTGTGTAACTCCTGTTAACAGAGGCCAGTTTCCCAGACTGACTCTTCATATCTCAGTTGACTATTATGAGGGAGAGAAGAGATGCTTATTTTTTCTTTTTAGTTTGTTGATGTTCATCCTGTTTTCTCTTTTGTTTGTTTTTATGTTACGTCGTTCCATTTCAGGAGCAATTATGTTTGCCTCTCCACATTTTAGAAGAGAAAGGTTTGAGCCAGGTTGCGGTGACGGTCCAGGCTCTCCTGGCACTTGCCCCCCCCAAGCAGCAGCACCCGTCATCTGCTGTGTAAGGACCCCCAGCACCTGGGCGTTGGCCTGGCCAAACCGGAGCAGGACGCGATTGCTGCTGCCAGCCGTCTGCTTAAACAAAGCTCTTAAGTGTTCTTAAAAAGGACTGTTTCCATGATTCCTAACAGGAATATTTTGCTTCATGCCTCCATTTTAGGGGAGGTTATATCCGTTTCCATTGAACTGTTTAGGAAGACACGGTTGGTTTTCACAAATGAAACTTAATTCTGTCATTACTGAGAACGCAACACTGAAGCCTAAACTGGCTGTGCTTTTCCTAGAGAGTAGGCTTGTCTCACATACCAGAAAGAAATCTCCTCAAAAGGCTATTTCGCTCCCCTGAAAGCACAGACATGCTATTATCTTTACCTGTTTCCTGTTTCTGGAGTCCTCTGGTTTCCAAAACTGGTTGTTCATTAGAATCTCCTGGAGCATTTGTTAAAATGCAGAGTCTCATTTGGTAGGTCTAAAGCGAGGCCTGGGTATCTGCATTTTCAACAGATGTGGTAGAGACCACTGTCTCAAGGTAGATATTTGTATGATGTGGGGAGTAATGACTCCACTCTGTCAGCCACATTTAAAATCAAAAGCTATATATTAAGATTATTTGGACTGTCTGTGCAAGGCAAGACAAAAATAACAGAACTGGGTTTTTTGGACAAAATACTTATGTCCAGGCAGAACAAATATAATGTAGAAGGCCTAGATTTTTATGTAGTAAAACCATTTCAGAGAGTTAAGTTGTATATAAGGCCAGAGTCATAGGCCACCCCCCTACGCAGGCTGGCCACCACCACTTAAAGCTTGGTTCTGTGTGACATCCTGCTATTCTCCACACTTTATAAACAGCACTCTCCACACAGGTTCCAAATCCTTAGGCTGGTAACAGGTGCTACTCACCATTTGCATTGAGCCCTCCCATCCTCTTCCCCCCTTGCTGCTCCCGGGATACCTGGACCTGCACACATCTTCCACCCACAGCAGAATACACTTCCGGCTCCCTGACTAATGGAAGATTATGAAAACAAAGCAAAGGAAATAAAGGAAAAACCAAGTTTCTTAATTTCTTTCAGGTAACAGCTGGTTTCCGTGGCTGAATCAAGCCAGTTTCCGTGGCTGAATCAAGCCACTTGTGGCATCTTAAAAGCAGCGTGCTGTGTATCTAGTTCATCTAACTCTACCACTCGTGCCTTCTTTACTCAATCATGGGCCAAGTGAAAGGGCCCAAGATCTCATGTAACAAAGCTGGGAGCCTTTGTTCAGGTTTAAGCCACTAGGGTCTTTCTTACCCTGTATTTTGAACCCCTTTTAGTTGTCAGCATATCTTTTGGTATTCACTGCCTTTATAAACCAGGTAAATAGACTTAGTGAAGATACTAGTTATCCGGGGTTGTGAATTGTTCTGGATTTACTTTACCAATGCATGCATTTGAGCAAAATGTTCTCTGTCACGTGATGCAGCATCCCAAAAGTAAAATCATGGAGTATCTGGTCAAAATAATGTTTTCTCCCTGTTCTCACAGGGAAACAAATTCAGCAGAACATTACCATTTTGTCCAAGTTTAATATTAAAGAACATAAAGCATCTGAGCTCAAAACCCAGTCCTTCACTGTTCTTACAGAACAAAAGTAAAATGTCTTTTAAGTGTTTAGAGCCAGACCCCATTATATTTACAGTTCCAAACATACCCACCAATTGGGACTTGTTTAGAATTTGTGTGCATTTTTAAACTATAGGTATTTCTCCTTCTAGTCAACATTAAACCTCAGTACAATCTCTGAATAATAGAAGTCATTTGAAACTCAGCAAAGAACAGGACTGTTTTGTCACCTACTATGCAAGAATAACCCAAGAAGACATACATAATACAACATTTGGGACATTTGCAACTAATTATCCCATATGAATAAATGGAAATTTCCACTTATTTCACATTTCACACATAACGTGAAACCTTATTAATGTATTCTTATCAAACTAATTCAAATTTATATTTGAATTGCTAGAAAAAAATTGTGTACAGTTTTGGTTGATAATGAAAGAAAAATATCAAGCATATTGAATTTCTCTCCTTTGTCAAGATGCAGAAACATTTCATGATGGTTTTGTTGAAAAATTTTTGTATTCAGTGTTTTGTATGTACTTAAAAAAAACTGGAAAGAAAATTTCACATTTAGCCTTGCTAGACTGCAGTGTAAGATGAAGACGATGTTGTAACAGTTCCACCTGACCATTTGTGAGCTTCCTGCTGAAGCGGTGACCAGCCCAGTGCTTGAAGTGTGAACAGAGAAAAGGCTAAAGTGCCCACCCAGCAGGGCCCCTGCCAGCTACGGACATCGTAAGTCAGCCAGGTCTCTGGAAATAAATAACTTATGGGCGGAGGGGCCTTTGTATTTAGCTAGAACAGAGTAGGGGGCTTCTTAGCAGGTCACTTTCTTTAATAGCTTTTTAAAATACAGCCTTACAGCTAATCGAGGAGTCTGATTTTTCTTACTTGCTACAGCTCATCAGTGACTAATGATGTGTGACTGTGCTGACGAGTATGATGAATTTTTAACAACTAAGCGCTTAAAATGGTTATAGAAATGAAGGAAAACATGGATATTTAGAACCCTTTTTATATAAGTATTGCAGTGAAATGGTTTACAGCAGATTTCATTTTATTTCTGAAAATGTTGTAAACATGTAATTAGTGAAAGATTTTGTAAAACATTGTCCTATATTTGTGTGTCTGTAAATATAATGCATAAGTTCTAAGTATAAATATGTCAATATCATGTATGTTATTTTAAATTGCCTGTATGCCACCTTACACGTTGACATTAAAATAAAAGCCAACACTTCAATAGCGTGAAATAAAGGCTGATTTGAAAATGTTCATACCTAAAGCATGATTTCCTTGGCTAAAATGAAAGGGTATTTAATTCCCCAAAGGAACATCAGTAGAAACTGGGTCCTCATAACAGGCCCTTGAGATCAGTTTGTTTGTTTGTTTGTTTGTTTGTTTGTTTTACTCTAAGGAAGTACAGATATCAGTATTTCCCTATATTTGGAATCACATATAAGGCTTAATTCATGAAATACATGTGATATTTGGACACTTTTCTCTCATAAATTACCAACTATGCTGTAGGGAAAGCTTTAGCACCCCAAGACATTCTGTTTGGATTATCCTTACTGTTTTAGTCTTAATATCCTGCAAGGTGAAAATTGTTGAGGAAGCAAAGCAGGCATAGACCCTGGTGTCTCATGATCGAAAATCTCTCCAAGCTAGTCTTCCAGCAGGCCTGTGTCCCCCACCTTTACTCTGTGTGGGTTGTACACCCTAACATCTCGTATCTGTTTATTCTAATTCATTATTTATCTTTTTAATTTATAATTTATATCCCTACCTATTTCCCAGAAAAGGAGCTGAAGCAGCTTATAGTAAGATACATATTCCATGCCGCCGCCACCCCAACAAAAACACTAAAGTGATAACAAATCTAAAAGGCAGAAAGGAACCAACCTGTGGAACTTCACTGTGTCTATATTATGCTAGACACTTTATAAGCATTGTCTTGGAATTCTGACTGAACACTTTTGCTCATAAAGAGTTTTTTCACTGTAGACAAATGATAGAATCAGGAACATTACAGAAATTACTGAAGTTTTAATGCATCACAATAACTAAGCCCTTGACTTTTTTCTAGTAAGAAAGAGCAAAAAGAATCTTCATAAGCCTCCTAGAAATACTTCCCACCAAAAGTTTCTCAAAAGAAGCCCTAAGTCAACAGTATAGTCCTAATTCAGGGTTTGCAAACTAATACAACAGGCAAAGTGAAAACACCAGGCAGCACCTGGAAATGTCCAAATAAGAAACAACCGGTAGATGAGTTCTCTGCGCTGGTAAAATGTTTTCAAGTCCACCTTCCCAGCTCCAGAATACCAGAGGAAAAGGCAAGAGAATGTCACTTTTTCTTGCCTCTCCGCTTGTTCTTGTCTTTGCCTTTGCCTTTGGAATCCTTGATATCATCTTTGTCCTTCTTAGGCATTTTGAAACCACCAAGTTCCCTCCGTACCATAGTGCCTCGCCACCAGGCCTGGAGCTAGAAGAGAAAGGGGGAGTGAGTACAAATTATAGCTTGCCTGATAAGCTGCATCCTTTCTGCAGAAGGGAGTTGTTTTTTCCTAAAGTTACTTCTGTCTGAAGAACGGTGTCTGTCTGAAACATGGAAGCGGCCATGCCTGCTTACCTACAGCAATGCTGCCCTGCGGTGCAGGACCCAGAGCTTAAGCCACAGAATCTAAAGTTCTCAAGGACTAAAAATAAAGAAAAGGAATCTGTCAGTTCTGGCTTTCTACCTGTAAGACGCTCTTGAGTTCCAAGTGATCCTGTTCTATCTTCTTCCTGGTCTTCTCCTTTTCTATCCGATCTTCAATGATGACCTGTTCAAACTCCCTCATCTATAAAAGTAGACATTAATCGTAGGTTATAAGACTGTCTTGGCAAGGTGTGGCCCAGCCAGCCCTGCACTTTTAATATAAAATTTGAACATAAAGCTTGCCAAATCTAAAGATAAACCAAAGAAAAAAAAGTTTACTGGATTCCTAAATGGTAAATACTCGTATATTAACTTTATAATTGTCCCCCTCCCCGTTTTTTCAGTTTGAATAATTCAAATTTGCATAGTCTTGCATAAAAATGAAATACTAACTTGATGTGTGATTAGTGACCTCAAAATAATGTAATTTTTTTAGCTCCTAGAATGTACACATACAAATAGCAGCAGCCACCTTGTAAAAGAGAAATTTGGGAAATTTTACATTTATTCAATGATGAAACCGTAATCAGAGCTTTTTTAAAAATCATAATTTACAGATTATCTTCAGAGACCATAAAATAGAAATGATAAATTAGTATCTATCTCAAGAGGTTGTTGTGAGCATTAAATAGGTTATAAATGTGAAATACTAGTAAAGTGCCTGGGACAGAGCAAGCACCATGTAAGTGTTAGCTGCTGCCATCACTGTCCCCATCATCGATGTTGTTACCATCATCATCACAGGATAGCCTCTCAGTGAATTACAGGCACACCTCCACTTTGTCACCAGAAACAGCAGTACCCACCTACTATAGCTCAGCTACCACCCACTCCTTGGTGCTCAGTCTTACACTATCGAGACTGTTTCCTTACCATTTTTGCAAGGTCTTGAAGGTGTGCTAAGTCACTGGCCTTAGCAGATTTGAGAGCATTTAGTTCATTCTGTTTCATTTCTGTGTCCTTATCAAATTTCTCCATCCAGAACTCTAGCTTCTCCTCAAGTTTCTGTTTGGAAAGAACATTAAAACATGGCTCCCACCAGGCACAAAACCTTATATACTGTATGAAATCATTTATATAAGGTTCAAGAACAGGCAAAACTTTTCTCTCGTGATAAAAGTCAGAATCGTGGCTCCTTCTAGGGGTGGCTTGCTTTATTTGATTGGGAAGGGGGCACGAGGGAAATTTCTGGAATGTTGTAAATGTGCTATCTGGGTGGTGGTGGTTCCAGGAGTTTATATATGTAAATGTTCATCAAACTATATGCTTAATATTTGTATATTTAATATGATTACTCAATTTAAAAACAGGGGGAAGAGGCCCTTCCAGGTGTCTGGATGAGGAAAATTGGAAAGGAATAAAAGATAGGTAGAAAATTCTGAAGGATAAGGGATGGCATCAGACATCTCTTTGATTAATAACAGTAAATACCAGTTGGGAAGGGTACAATGTCTTCAGATTCCTAAAAACTAATCAATGTGAATCTAAGATTCTATAACCTAGCCAACCTTGCATTCAAATGTGACAGAAAGAACATAACTGGTCTTTCTAAAAGAGTTGCTCAAGAGTATATTTTAGCCAAGTAAAATGAAAGAGATAGTATGTGGGAGGAACAATAAAATGTATATTTAAGCTACATAATATACTTTTTAAAATTAAATCATAATCTGTAACTAAAATCCCAAATTAGGCAGTGTAGTCTCATGGAAGGAGCACAGACAGGTTCTGAAGGCAGACTGCCTAGGTTCAGCTCCCAACTCTGGCACTCAAATAAGTTAAATTCTCTAAAGCTTCACTTCTCTCATTTGTAGAAAGGAAACATATAAGGAATGATTTCACCATGGGACATAGAAGAGGAAAAGAAGAGGTAAGTGAAAGCTTTGCTTTAATAAAGACAAGAAGATACAGATATTAACTAGACTTAAGAAGAAGAGTAAAATATAAATATGTATGTTCAAATGCTAAGGGTTACCACTACAAGCACAGAATGTGTAACTTCCAAACCCCTAGGTCACATACTTGAAGTACCTCAAGAAGGAGACTTTAGGTGGTACACTTACATGGGACTTTTAAAAAATATGATTCAACTAATCATTCTGATTAAGTTAAAGAGAACATACCAGTTTGATGCAGTCATGTCTTTAACATCTTTCTAACTCTTGTTAACACATTTGTTGAAGTTTATTTTGAGAGAGAGAGAGAGGGAGAGACACAGGGAGGGGCAGAGAGAGGGAGAGAGAGAATCCCAAGCAGGCTCCGCACTGTCAGCACAGAGCCTGACTGGGGCTCTAACTCAAACCATGAGATTGTGACCTGAGCCAAAATTAAGAATTGGAGCCTAACTGACTGAGCCACCCAGGTGCCCCATTTTTTTTCTAAGTTTTTTGTTTTGTTTTGTTTTTTTGAGAGAGAGTGAGTGTGGAGGGCAGAAAGGAAATCCCAAGCAGGCTCAACTCTGCCAGCCACAGCCTGACCCAGGGCTTGATCTTATGAACCGTGAGATCATGACCTGTGCTGATACCAAGAGTTTGACGCTTAACTGACTGAGCCACCCAGATGCCCCTTTTTCTTTTTTTAACAAAAAGAGAAGAGTCTCCAGGCAGGCAAGAAAAACTGGCTAAAATGTAGTCACATCATTTGGTATTTATTGTACTTCTATTTATTTTGATTTCTACTTATGACAAATGGTACTGGTTTTTCTTTCATAGTAATAATATAAAAATCTTAATTGAAAATAAATTGATATAGTTGTTTAGGTGAGTAATTATGTACAAAACAGTACAATTCAGGTGGTATGCAGATATTATAAAACTGTGAAAATGGTGTGCAAATAACAAGTTTGCACTAGAGAGCAAGAAATTGAACAATAAAAATGCCATGATTCCAACAAAAGGAAAGAAACAACGAAAGCTTGAAAAGCAGGGAACAGAGGATGGAAACAGTAAGTAGAAACAAATGAAAAACTACAATAAAAACAAATTGAGGTAAATTTCCCTATCAAAATAGGAGATTTTTAAAAATCAATCTATGAAGTATTTATAAAAACCACAGCTAAAACTATATAATCAAAGCAAAAAGAATGCAGGTTTGGCAGTTAATATCTGGCAAAACAGAACTCAAGCCAAAAATACTAAATAAGAGAAAAACATTTTATACTGAGAAAAACACGCTCTATTATTATATTACTGTTATGAAGTTTTATACTCATGCCATTTTGGAATATATAAAGCAAACATTATTAGAAATATAAGAAATTGACAGGTCCACAATTATCTTGGGAGACTGTCACACTTCTCTGAAATTAATAGCCCAAGTAAGTCAAAATAAGTAATAATATGAAGAATTTGACAGACTGTTAGACATTTATACAAAACTTGTACCTAACAGAGAATACACATTCTTTTCAAATACCCATGGAATATTCGTGTAACTTGAGCATATATTAAGCCTAAATAAGGGCTCAACAGATTCCAGCAGGCACGAATCTTACGTTTTACATTCTGAGACCACAACGGAAGACAGTAGGAGTGTAGACCTCAAAGTGTTGCCGTAAGCAATAGAAAGACAGCCTAGGGGCACCTGGGTGGCTCAGTCAGTTAAGCAACCAACTTGATTTCTACTCTTGCTTTTGGCTCAGGTCATGATCTCAGGGTCATGAGATCAAGCCCCCCATAGGGCTCTCCGCTGACAGTGCAGAGCCTGCTTAGGATTCTCTCTCTCGCCCTTTCTCTGCCCCTCCCCCACGCTCTCTCTCTCAAAATAAACTTTAAAAAATGTGTTAACAAGGGTTAGAAAGATGTTAAAGACATGACTGCATCAAACTGCTATGTTCTGCCTGCTTGGGATTCTCCCCCTGCCCAGCCCCTCTGCCACTCATGCATGCTCTCTCTCAAAGTGAACTTTAGAAAAAAAAAAAAAGAAATACACTTTTAAATAACTCATGGGTTAAGGAAATAACAAATTATAATGCCTATAATTTATTTAAAGGCGTGAAAAAGGTAAGGTGGATTAATGGAGGAAGGATGTATAGATCTGTGATGAAGCAAGAAAAAATGTTAATGGTAGAATCTACCACTACTGGGTGGTCACTGTAGAATTCTTTTAACTCTGTGTATGTTTGGAAATACTAATAATAAAATGTTGGGGAGAAATAAATAAATTAGAAATTATTTAGAAGGGAAGGGGCACATGGGTGGCTCAATTAGGTGAGTATCCAACTCTTGATTTCGGCTCAGGTCATGATCTCTTGGGGTCTGTGAGATCGAGCCCTGCATTGGCCTTTGTGCTGACAGCATGGAGCCTACTTGGGACTCTCTCTATACCTTTATCCCTGCTCCTGCCCCACTCGTGCTCATGCACGTTCTATTTCTCTCTCTCTCAAAATAAATAAACACTTAAAAAAATTATTTGGAAAAAAATGACAACGTAAGCATTATGTATCAAAACCTGTATACTTCAGCCAAACAGTAGTCAGAAAATATGTTGGGTTACATGCGTATAGTAGAAAATAATAAAATTTGAAAATAGGTGAATTGAGCTTTTAAGAAACTAGACAAAGATTAGCAGCATAAGCTCGAAAGAAGTATAAGAAAATAATTACTGAAAATTAAAGCAAAAACCAATGTGAAAGGGAAAAGATTTGCTCAATAAAGCCAAAAGATAGTTTTTGTGAAGACCAATAAAATGGTCAAAAGTTTGACAAATCTCAGCAAGAAAAAGGGAGAAAAGATACAATTTTTAAAAATAAAGATGAAAATGATAACTATAGAAATAAAGGAAAATTTTAAATTGTAAGAGACTTTGGAGCATATTTTTATACTAATAAATTTGAAATGAATGTTTAGATAAAACAAATCATTTCTAGGAAGGCATAAGTTACCAAAAATGACTCAAAAAGAGACTCTTTACGTGAAAACATCAATAATCATTTACAAAATTTAAAAAGTAGCCAAACTTCTCCCCTTGAAGATGATACCCAGACAAGACTGTCTACGACTAAAGTTTACCAAAGTTTGAAGGAACAGATAATAATCTGTTTGCTTTATTTATATTTTTAGGTTTCAGAGCATAAAAAGATAGAAAGCTTCCCAACTCAAGCTGCTAAACTAGCATAACTGATAGCAACATAAAGAACACCAAAAAATAAATCCAAAGGTCAACCTTGTTTATGGAATATATAAATACAAAATAAAAATCTACAAATCAATCTAGCAGTCTGGTAAAAGAATAATATATTAAGAACAAGTAGGGTTTAACCCAAGAACTTATTTATTTTTTAAAAGAAATTTTTTATGTTATTTTTGAGAGAGAGAGAGAGAGAGAGAGAGAGAGTGTGTGTGTGTGTGTGTGTGTGTGTGTGTGTCTGTGTGTGAACAGAGGAAGAGGCAGAGAGAGAGGGAGACACAATCTGAAGCAGGCTCCAGGCTCCAAGCTGTCAGCACAGAGCCCAACGGGGCTCAAACTCATGAACTGCAAGATCATGACCTGAGCAAAAGTTGGATGTTTAACTGACTGAGCCACCCAGGTGCCCCTATCCCAAGAATTTAAAAATGACTCAACATCAATAAATCTATTAATATATTTTACTTTATTAAAAAATTAAAAGCCCGTATCATCTCAATGGATGAAAAAAATCCATCTCATAAAACTTGAATACTCATTCTAGATTTAAAAAAAAAAACAAACTCAGCAAGACCCAAAGGAAACTTCCTTAACTTGATAAACATTTATCTACCATAAGCCTACAGGATACACTTCATACAATCCCCATTCATGCCAGTTATCAATTTATTGCCTCTCAACTCTAAAATGCATCCTTCACCAGCCAGTTTTGTCAACCTGGATGCTTGCTGTAAACAGTTCTTTTTTGCCAGCTGGCATAATGCTAAATTTTGTCAGTAGAGGTCGCTGGAGGGACATGAGGGAGGGAGCTGCTCCTTGATTCCACTGTGCTTCATCGTTTGTTCCTGGGGCAGGGCTGGCAGTAGCATGTGTGTGGGACACTTATGCCACTTGTTCACCAACAAGTTTTGTTGGTACAACAGGAGGATTCTTGCTTACCAATCAGTCCACAGTTCCTGCTTGCCAGCTTTATCCCACTAGCTATGATCCTGCTCTGACCCCAGGCAACAAAGCAAACATCTCTGTTTATTTCTTCCTTGGATACTGTCCTTCAGCCCTAAGATGTTCTTTAGAGTTCTCTTTTATCCTTTCTTTGTAGCCAGTCCCTTATTACCAGTTAATGATTCTTTTGTTAAGTGTTCCCTGCTGAAATTACTGCTGTGGTTTCTGTCACCTAACTGAACCATGTTACAAAATTGGTACCAAAAATAGTTTCTCTCCCACCTTCTCATTCATACGTCTTACTAAGGCATCCAAAGTCCTTGCCAATTCCTGTTCATCAGATACAATCAACATAACACAGTGGACAACTACAGTGCTTTATAGAAAGTCAAAGCAAGCAGTATCTCTGCAGACCACATTATAGCAGAGAACAGGAGAACTGACATGGCCCTGATGTGAGCCTGTGAGGGTGTACTGTTGGCCCTGCCAGGTAAAAGCAAATTACTTCCGGAGGTTTTTTCACACTGGTTTAGAGGCAAAGGCTTTGTTCAAGTTAAGGTTAATAGGTGCCTACCAAATGCCAGTGGCCTTCGAAGAAGTTCTTCAGTCAAGATACTACATCTGCAAGTGTAGCTGCAATTGGAGTCATCACCTGATTACACTTAAAGCAGTTCACAGTCATTATCCAAGATCATGCAGCTCTACAGGCTACACAGCTGAGTTAAATAGGAATGTGATAAGCATCACTACCTCTGCTTCTTTCAAGTCTTTTTTTGTTGGCACTGATTTCTGCAGTTGCGGCAGGGGCACGGCATTTGCTTATGATTTACTATGTTGGCAGAGAGGGGAAGTTCCAGAGACTTCTACTTGGCCCTTACTACCATAATGGCCCTTACTTCATAGGTCAGAGAGCCAATGTGGAAATTCTGTCTGTTGCCAAGTATGTCTACTCCAATTATACGTTCAGTAACTGGGGAAATAACCACAGAGTGGATCCACAGAACAAGTGGGCCCAGAGTCCATCAGACTTAAGACTCCATCTATCACCTGAGCACTATAATCCCTCATTTTGAGTAGGGACCATTTGAGTGCTGTTTTGGGTTCTCAGGAGTTAATATCAGTTCAAAGCCAATGCTCAGTAATCTGAAAAAATATGGATATTTTCTTTTTTCCAGTGCATAGTAACTCTAACAAATAGCCACAGTTCCCTTTGAGTAAGTAGGCTTAGAGGAAGATTCGCAGTCTATGCCTGCAGTAATGCTGCAGAGTTCATCCTCAGGGGGACCTGTCCCCTTCAATTAAGGGGCTTTGGTCTTTGAATTGACTTATATCTGGAAATCAGAGGAAAAACCATGACTCTTCATTGTGGTGGTTCAAATCAGGGTTTTGGCTACTAGACTTGGACTTTCTTCTGTTATATACATCAAGTAATTCTTTATCAGGCTACTCACCAATTTTGCTCTTAGGGATACCATGATTAATTAGCCATTGCTAAATATCCCTATGGGCAAAGGCATTCTGATTTCCAGTATATCCTTGTTACCCTTCATGGTAAATGTGTTCACATGTCTTTAGCAGGGAAGTGCTGTCACATGTCCTCTGGCACTCCAGGGCCCCATCATCCCCACTGAAACCAGAGAAGCCACTTCAATGATGACATCACCCGTGATCTTACCTGGCCTACACAGGAAAGCAACCAAAGACCTTTCTGAGGACATAGGTGCTCCCCTCACTAATGTATTTCTCAATGCCTTCGTATAGGAGTGTCTTCTAGGAAGAAATGTCTCACAGAAACTTGTTACAGGTATAGATAGGTGTTCAGTGACAGATTTGTAGACCACACAAATTCACTCTGATATTCCTATTTCTCCTCCAAATCATAGCAGGGAAGCTCCAGCATCTCCACCTCATTAAATGTGGGCCATTGTTGGATCCAAGTTTAAAGCAACTGTTAAAAGTCACCTCCAGCTTCACAAGCTATCACACTGAATCCACAATCTCTAGTAGGTATATCCATATCAAGGAACATGACTCAATCTAGCATTATATTCTACCCTCCTTGGTCTAACACCCTTAGAATCCATTCCCAAACATGTCTCGAGGTTTCTGCCAATATATATTAGCAAAGTCTCGTAATTTGTTAGGTGTATAAGCCATTTCCTTCTGAATTATAGTTATCCGAGTTACCTGTATCCCTGGAACTTGCTGAGATTTGACTCTAGTTATGGATCCTGGGACAATAGGAGTGATTTGTGCTGGGTCTTGAGAGTGAGCATCTGCCTCAGATGAAGTTATTACCACAGCATTTTCAGGGAAAGTAAAACTAATCTCCTCAGACCCTGGAGGGCATACTACTTCCACTGGTAAGGCAGGCTGAGTTATTTGGGGGTTCAAGATTATCAATTACATCTGAATTCATCCAGATATTCCCATTCCAAGTTTTGGGGCCCCATTATTTCCCAACGAATGCCCTAACTTGCACATGAGAAATGTGGCATGCCCATGAACTCATGTGCAATACTGACTGAAATACCATTAAAACCAAGAATAGAAAAACAGTGCCCATTATCACTACTACTAATCAACATTACACTTGACACTCTAGCTATACAATAAGCCACAAAATGGAAACAGACATATATTTGACTGCAGTCAAAAAGATTTCTACCTAGAAAATCTAAACAAATCAACTGAAAAACCATTAAAACTAATATGAGAGGACATAATGAATCTACAGCAATATGCAAAAATGAATAGCCCTTCCATACACCATGCATTTAGAGATATATAAGAATGTTTACCATTGTTATAATAGCAAAACTTGGAAACAACCTGGATGTCCGCAGTCAGAAGAATGGTTAACTAAATTTTGATATGTCCCTCTATGGGATATTATATAACAGTTGTACTTCTATAGGAAACATTAAAACAAAGTAAATTTTTTTTAATTTTTTTTTTTTAACGTTTATTTATTTTTGAGACAGAGAGAGACAGAGCATGAACAGGGGAGGGGCAGAGAGAGAGGGAGACACAGAATCTGAAACAGGCTCCAGGCTCTGAGCTGTCAGCACAGAGCCCAACGCGGGGCTCGAACCCACGGACCACGAGATCATGACCTGAGCTGAAGTTGGATGCCCAACCGACCGAGCCACCCAGGCGCCCCAAGACAAAGTAAATTTAAAAAAACAAAAAAACAAAAAAACAGAATCTTGAGTAATATATATACTATGATATCATTTATGTCACAAATATAAATAAATAGAAGGATAAATACTAAAAACATGTAAGTATTTAGGTACATACACAAGTATGTATATGAAGGAAAAAGATGTGGAAGAAATCTTGGAATGAGGAGTGATTAAGAGAGCTTTCACTTTTTAAAATCTATGTTTCAAATTTTATTTACTTTTTTAAATATTTATTTATTTAGAGAGCGTGAGCAGGGGAGGGGCAGTGAGGATCCCAAGCAGTCTCTGTGCTATCAGCTCAGAGCCTGACACAGGGCTTGAACCCACAACCTGTAGCATCATGACCTGAACCGAAATCAAGAGTTGGACACAACCAACTGAGCCACCCAGGTGACCCTGTGCTGTTTCAAATTTTAATTGAAAAGTATTTATATATTACTTGTGTTATTGGGCTGAATATCTAGGAAACACTGACTTCATCCATCCATTATCCATCTATCCACCAACTCATCTGATTATTAAACACGTGCTAGCTATGCATCTAAGAGTTGAACAGGTAACATGACACATAATCTTTTTTGTTTTGTTTTGTTTTTTGAGAGAGAAAGAGAAAAAGGGGGGAGAGAGAGATCCATATTCTTTTTTTTTTTTTTTTTTTTTTTTTTTTTTTTTGAGAGAGAGAGAGAGACAGAGAAAGGGGAAAAGAGAGAAGATCCAAAGCAGGCTCCACACTGTCAGCACACAGCCCAAAGTGGGGCTCGAACCCACAAACTGGGAGACCATGACCTGAGCCGAAATCAAGAATCAGACACTCAACTGACTGAGCCACCCAAGTGCCACCATGGTACATAATCTTAAATTGCTGGGGTATAAAACCCTGTTCCTAAGAGCCTACCAATTTTTTTTTTTTTTTCAGTAAAGTCCTGTGAGATAGAATCTATAAATTCTATTCTTTCACCACAAATTTGGAACTGTTTACTGAAAATCCATTAGCTTTCTCAAAGGCAGACTGAATCTTTTTTCCTTATTCATCCAACAGAGATATTTTGAAAAACTCCACTCACCTTAGTTGATTATTAGTAGTATAATTATTAATTAAAACCATTTCAGTCACATATAATTCACACAAGAAGAAATAAGATGAATAAGTAAATATATGAAAAAATGGTCAATTCTATTAGCAAAAGGAAGCAAAATAAGACAACTCATTAAATTAGCACTTTAAAAATATGTAAAATGTCTAGTGTGGTTGAGGATACCTTGAAATTAGTGTCAGCAATTCACATTAGTGATGGTAGTGTAGATTAGAACGTATTAGCAATATTTATCAAGAGTCACAAAATACCAGTCTCTGCACATAGATCAGTGGAACATAATAGAAAACCCGGAATTGGACCCATAGCTATATGGTCAACTAATCTTCAACAAAGCAGGAAAGAATACCAAATGGCAAAAAGACAGTCTCTTCAACAATTGGTGTTGGGAAAACTGGACTTTCTTACACCATATACAAAAATAAGTTCAAAATGGATGAAAGACCTAAATGTGAGACAGGAAGCCATCAAAATCCTAGAGGAGAACACAGGCAGCAATCTCTTTGACCTCACCTGTAGCATATTCTTATTAGACACATCTCTGGAAGCTAGGGAAACAAAAGCACGAAAGCAAAAATGAACTACTGGGACCTCATCAAGATAAAAAGGTTCTGCACAGAGAAGGAAACAATCAGCAAAACTAAAAGGCAACAATGGGAGAAGATACTTGCAAAGGACATATCTGATAAAGGAGTAGTATCCAAAATCTATAAAGAACTTATCAAACTTAACACCCAAAAAACAAATAATCTAGTTAAGAAATGGGCAGAAGATATGAATAGACATTTTCCCAAAGAAGATATCCAGATGGCTAACACATTAAAAGATGCTCCAAATCACCCAACATCAGGGAAATACAAATCAAAACCACAATGAGATACTACCTCACACCTGTCAGAATGGTTAAAATTAACAACACAGGAAACAACATTTGTTGGAGAGGATGTGGAGAAAGGGGAACCCTCTTATACAATTGGTGGAAAGGCAAACTGGTGTTTTCTACTCTGGAAAACAGTATGGATGTTTCTCAAAATGTTAAAAATAGAACTACCCTATGACCCAGCAATTACACTACTAGGTATTTACCCAAAGGATACAAAAATACTTATTTGAAGGGGCACATGCACCCCCAATGTTTTTAGTAGCATTATCAACAACAGCCAAATTACGGAAAGTGATGAATGGATAAAGAAGATGTGGTATGTATACATTGGAATAATATCCAGATATCAAAAAGAATGAAATCTTGCCATTTGGAATGATGTGGATGGAGCTAGAGTGTGTTATGCTAAGTGAAATAAGTCATTCAGAGAAAGGCAAATACCATATGATTTCACTTCTATGGAATTTAAGAAACAAAACATATGAACATAGGGGAAGGGGAAAAAAGAGAGAGGGAAGAAAACATAAAAGACCCAGACTTAGGGTTGCTGGAGGAGAGGTGGGCAGGGGATAGGCTAAATGGGTGATGGGCATTAAGGAGGGCACTTGTTGTGGTGAGCACTAGGTGTTGTATACAAGTGAAGAATTACTACTAAATTCTATTCCTGAAGCCAGTATTACACCACATGTTAACTAACTAGAATTTAAATAAAAACTTTAAAAGAATAAAATAAAACAAGAGGCAAAAAACAAAAAAACAAAACAAAATACTAGTCTCTCTGACATAATACTCTCATACTTGAGATTCACCTTTAGTAAATAATTGCAATGAAAGAAAACAGTTATTTGGGCAAAGCTTTCATTACTGCATTATATATAATAATGAAACCTTGGAAATAATATAAATATCCCAAATGAAGGGTAATAAGTAAACTATGGAATGACCATTCAGTAGAACATTATAAAACTATTTTAAATTATTTTATGAAGATAATGTAATAACATGAAAAAATGAGTGAAAAAGCGATTGACGATTAAAAAAAAAATCTTCCCATTGCCATGTAGTATTCCATTGTGTATATAAACCACAGTTTCTTTATCCATTCATCAGTTGATGGACATTTAGGCTCTTTCCATGATTTGGCAATTGTTGAAAGTGCTGGGATGAGCACTGGGTGTTGTATGGAAACCAAGTTGACAATAAATTTCATATTAAAGAAAAAAATCTTCCCTCAACTAAGAGTATGTTATTTTTATAATTTTAAAAATCAGTAAATTTTATTTTAAAATTATGACTATGAGGAATCTAGGAGCAAATTTTATAATGCTAAATGATAAAGGCAGAAGATAAAATATTTAACCTGTACTCAAATTACAGCTTTATAAAATATTCATTCATATGGATAACTGTGAGACAAGACATGGGCTACAATTCATTCACTAGGCTGGTAGAATTATGGTTGATTTTTTACTCCTTAAAAAATTTCTTTCCGGGGTGCCTGGGTGGCTCAGTCGGTTAAGTAAGCCTCAGGCTCAGGTCACGGTCTCGCAGTTCATGAGTTCGAGCCCTGCATCAGGCTCTGTGCTGACAGTTCAGAGCCTGGAGCCTGCTTCGGATTCTGTGTCTCCCTGTCTCTCTGCCCCTCCCCTTCTCACACTCTGTCTCTCTCTGTCTCTCTTTCTCAAAAATAAATAAACATTTAAATTTTTTTTCTTTCCTTAAAAATATTTTTTTTGCCACCCTTGATTTTTTTGTAAGTGGAACACAAATAAATCAGAGGACAGAAAACTTTTGGTGACCTACCTGCTGCTCCTTTCTAAGGAACATTTCAATTTCCATATGAATCCGATTCTCTTCTTCAGTTTTCAACCTTAGTTTCTGTGAAAATAAACCAATATCAGGAATTCTTGCCAGTAGGGTTTGGAATGAGAAGTTCTCAAGATTAGAGTTGTAGCTGTGACAGTATGTCAGGTTTTCTTTACCAACTGGAGTCCCAAGAATCCTACCACATCACTCTGGGGCAGCAAATCAGTTCCCTTTAACCCAATTTGTGTTCATGGATGGTGCTGAGCCATGTGTTGGGCATTATGCTGAACACATGCCAGTGTCCAGGACATAAGAACCATAATCCAGTTGCCTGGAAAGTGATGTCATTTAAGGAGAGAAAAATGTTTCAAGGGCACAGTGTTCTTAGGCCTAAAAAAGGAAATTCCAGAGTGCAAGAAGTCTGCAGTCAGAGTCATATACCACACCCATCGAGGAAGTTTTCAAATAAGTGAGGGACCAGAGAAAGCAGTCCTCCTGAACATGGATGACACTACTAATGTTTGCTCCTTCTCACCTACCTATTGTTCTTTTAATCATTTAGTCTTCCTTTTCTAATGAGTGTCTACCCCTTGTTTGTTTCTCCTGGTATTTTTCCAGTGGGATTTCCCATCTCTAAAATTTAGGTTTGAATGAATCTCAGCACGCTTGATTTTATATTTCTTTCTCCTTTTTTTTAAGTTTATTTATTTTGAGAGAGAGAGCATGCGTGTGTGTGCAGAAGTTGGGGAGGGGCAGAGAGAGAATCCCAAGCAGGCTCCATCCTCTGTGTCAGGCTTAATCTCACAAGAGCCGAAATCAAAGGTCATGAAAGCTTAACCAACTGAGCTACCTCTTGATTTTATATATATGTTTTAATGTTTGTTTATTTTTGAGAGAGAGTGAGAGAGAGTGTGTGGGAGCAGGGGAGGGTCAGAGAGAGAGAGGGAGACAGAGGATCTGAAGTTGACAGCATAGAGCCCCATGTTGGGCTTGAACTCACAAACTGAGATCGTGACCTGAGAGGAAGTCAGACGCTTAACCAATTGAGCCATTCAGGAGCCCCGATTTTATATTTCTTAATGGGGGATAAAAGGTACTTGTTGGGTAAAGAAGGCAGCAGCAAAAACTCACAATAAGTATCTTGTTTTGGGGCACTTCATTCTGTTTTTATTTTTAATCTCAAATGTGAGAGCTGCAGGAAAGATAGAGCAAAGATCAACAGAGGAGCCCTTCCTCCTCTGTTAGGTGAAGCAGTATGAGGAGTGACAGCCCAAATGCCACCTACCGTGTTCATTCTTAATGTAGCAGTGATTACCTCTATCTCTTCCAGCAAGAGCTCCTCTGTTCTGTTACATTTCTTCTGGGTCTGGGAGATCTGCAGCTCAGTGTTTCTCTTCATATAGCGATTCTCCAGGTTGGTTTTTGCCTTCATCTCTTGCAACTGGTCCTTGAGGTGAGCAATATATTCATTCCGACTCTGTAGAGGTAAGACCAGGCTTCTAAATTAAAATATATTCTACTTCCATTCAGTTCAGCCAGTGGCTAAAGCCTACCTTCTGTATTTATAAATCAACAAGGAACTGGATCCATTTTTCTGCCATCTCACTACAGGAAAGTTAGCCAATAATCAGGGATAGTATAAATGAAAATGAAAGATAAGTTAGCACCAGGACTGTGAGATTCTTTCCTAAGTACACTATTTGGTATATATCTTTGGGTATATATCTTTGTATCTACAAAGATTTCCCATTACTATCTCATTGTGGGAGAAAGAGCACTGGTCTAAATGATCAAAAGAACTGTCTTCCCATGCAAGCCCTCAACAGCTATGGTAACCTTGCCAAGTCAGTTAAACTCTCTAAGTCTTACCTTCTATAACATAAAAGCATTAACATCTGCCTTGCCTGGTATATCTTAGCAAGTGATTATAAGAAATTGAATGGAGGATATATGAAAATTCTTTGCAGGTCACAAAGTGCTTGGCAATTTTAAGGTTTCAATATTCATTAAAAAAATATTCAGGGGCACCTGGGTGGCTCAGTCAGTTGAGAGTCCAACTCTTTTTTAAAATTCTTTTCGTGTTTATTTTTGAGAGAGAGCGAGTGACACACAAGCAGGGGAGGAGCAGAGAAAGAGGGAGACACAGATTCTGGAGCAGGCTCCAGGCTCTGAGCTGTCAGTACAGAGCCTAACACAGGGCTCAAACCTACAAACCGTGAGATCATGACCTGAACCAAAGTTGGACACTTAACCAACTGAGCCACCTGGGTGCCCCAAGGGTCCAACTCGATTACAGCTCAAATCATGATCTCAGAATTGTAGGATCAAGCCCCGTGTCAGGCTCTGCACTGGGCATGGAGCCTGCTTAAGATTCTCTCTCCCTCTGCCCCTTTCCCCGACTCATGTGCTCTCTCTCTCTTTAAAATAAATTCTTTTAAAAAATTCATTCAGTATCATACTAAGTTAAACAGTGGAGATCTAATAGACATGGTCCTTGCCCTCATAGACTTTACCATCTAGTGATAGAGATGTGATTAAAAACAAACTTTTTGGGTGTGCCTGGGTGGCTCAGTCAGTTAAGCATCTGACTTTGGCTCAGGTCATGATCTCATGGTTCATGAGTTTGAGCCCTGCATCAGGCTCTGCACTGACAGTGCTGAGCCTGCTTTGGATCCTCTGTCCCCCTCACTCTCTGCCCCTCTCAGCTTGTGTTTTCTCCCTTTCTCTCTCAAAAATAAATAAATATTTTTTTAAAAAACTTTTTGAGCGTGTGGCAGGCTCAGTTGGTGGAGCATGTGACTCTTGATCTTGGGGTTGTGAGCTCGAGCCCCACATTGGGTACAGAATTACTTAAAGATAAAATATTTTCAAAACAAAAGCAAAAACATTTTTAAAGGTGCAAGGTATGTAAACTTTTCTTAAGGTGCAAAACACTATTAAAGAATAGAGCAACATTTTCTCATGAGAGAAAATAATGAAGGAGACCTACATTAGATTGGATGGTCTAAAAAGGATTCTCTGGGGCGCCTGGGTGGCTCAGTCAGTTAACCACTTGACTCTTGATTTCAGCTCAGGTCATAATCTCATGGTTCATGAGTTCTAGCCTCACACTGGGCTCTGCATTGACAGGGTGGAGCCTGCTTGGTATTCTCTGTCTCCCTGTCTCTCTCTGCCCCCATTAAAATGTACATTTTAATTTACATTAAAATGTAAAATATGTACATTTTAATACATGTATATAAAAAATAAATAAGAAGAATTCTTTGAGAAAAGAATGTTAAATCTGACACCTGAAGGGTAAGTATGTATGTCACATGAAAAGTGGGATCAAGGAAGATTCTCAGAAAAAGGAAAAAGAAATGCCCAAGTCCTGAGGCACAAAAAACCTGGATACATTCCAGGGACTGAAAGAAAACTCTAGAGACTATCCCAGCAACAGTTGAGAGTGGGACAGGATGAGGTTGGAGAGGTAGGTAAGAAGGAACCATGCGGGACCTCAGGCGCTATTAAGTTTGAATTGTATTCCAAGTGCCATGGGAAGTTTTGGAAAGGTTTTAGTCAGGGTGTAACATTTCATTGTTTGAAAAGAATCAGACACATCATGAGTCATTTCACAGAGAGATGATCAGTTAGCTGACAGCACAGCAAGCAAACACAACTAGTAATAAAAATGCAGTGCTTTATCAGAGATCTCGGTTTCTCTAAATACCAACCAATTTTAGTCTTACCACGTAAGCTGGGCAGAGTAAATTCTAAGTATTAAAAGAAACAAAGCAGAAATCGGTCAAGATCATCCACAATAAAAAACATACAGTTTAAAGGATCATAGGCCCCTCCGGGTGCCTCGGCAGGTCTGTGGGGTTGAGTCCCACATCGGGCTCTGTGCTGACAGCTCAGAGCCTGGAGTCTGCTTCAGATTCTGTGTGTGTCTCTCTCTCTGCCCCTCCCCTGCTCACACTTCTCTCTCTCTCTCTCTCTCTCTCTCTCTCTCTCTCTCTCTCAAAAATCAACACTTAGAAAAAAAGAAAATAAGCTGTAATTTAAAAAAAAAACCATTTTTTAAAAGTAAAATAAAGGCTCATAGGCCCCTAAAATTAGTCAGAAAGGAATTCTTCAGGTCATTTTGTCTGACTTCTTGGTGTAACTGTATGGAATCATTCCAATTATAGAGCAGTTATTCCACCTGTATCAAAGCCACTCCAAAGAGATGAGTATCTCTGGCAGAGAATATGCTACAAGGCTTAGCTGATAACACATCTCAGTGCTTTTTAGTCTTTTAAAAGTTGTGGGCAATTAACCTAAGACTTTCCTCAACTGTAAAACCCTGCCAGTGCCTCATGCAACTTAGCTACTCAATAAATGTTCATTAAATTAATTTTAAGAGCGTTCTTTTTTGGCTCACTTTTTCCCCTTCCCTTCTTTCTACACTCTCCTCCCTTCTCCTCTTTCCCATTTCACTTTTTTCTTCTCTTCTAGTTCAAACTGTATGGAAGTCAACAATAAAGTGGATTTCTAGGAAGACTTGAGTTAAAGTGAAATGTGATGGTGTCACTTCTTCATCGGCTGTTATCTTTATACCTATTTAACCACTTAGACTTTCTTTGAGACCCTGCTTATACACCACTTAAATCCATAAAACCTTTTCCAGAAAACCTCAGCCACATAAATAATTGTGCGTTTGTTTCTCACAGAATCTAACAGTGTTGAACACCTAAGTATTCATTAAATAGCATCCGTACAGAAATATACTTTCAAAAACTCAAGAAAATGTTCTCATCAGTTTTCTTTATCAAATTGAATATTAAGTCTTTTAGAGTAATAATATGAAGATCAGAAATGCAGAGTTAAAATTCTAGGAGTTTCTGCCTATGGCAAGCAAAAGGTATTACATTATGTAACTTAATAAGGTCATACAACATTGGTCTACAATTATACCGTGCCAAGTAAAAGGCATCTGGTTTTAATGCTGTTGCTGTGGGCCTCTGATTATTCCCTCCTGTATTACTGTTCTGCACAACTTGTGGCCTCCTATGGTGAAAGTATGGAAACAGAGGAAGATATAAAATCTTGACAGTCTAGTCATGGTAAAATCATGATCAAGGCACACTAACAAATGAACTAAAATACAATTCCATTTCTGCATCTTCTTAGTATGCAAAAAGGAGGCAGCCTAGAAGCAGTGGGTTACAGGCCAATTGTCATGAGTTATATGAATGCCTTTTAAGATTCTCACTAAAAAAAGATCTGCCCTCACCACAACCCACCAGCATAACCCTGGTTGTCCATGGCGTCTGCAGCCTTCCCCATGATCAAGGTCTGTGGACTGATGCACCATATTTGTGGGTTTTTGTAGGAGACCAAACTTTAGTCAGAAATCCCAAAACTGCCTTCAGATCTGTACTTTTAATCTGAATTCAGAGGAACATGATTTAGAAATGGAAAGAAGCAGTCAACCAATTATAGTTAATAAGGCTCTGATGGCTGCCACAATATTGTAAGCCAAAGAATTTTAATGGTAGTGTCCGTTTTCATAATTGAACACAAAGCAGAGATGAGAATATGGTTCCTGGAATTTTTGGAAGCTACTGTCTGGAGAAGTTGGAACTTGTGTTACCCCTTGGGCTGCTGCTTTGGTTGGATGGCAAATTGCAATGTGGTCTATTAAAGTGACAGAAGCCACTGGAAAAAATACAATTCTGTATTAAGTTAACATATATATTTGTTTGTCTGTCTGTGACCAAGAACAGTGGCTGATTCTGTAACAGTCTCTGAATAACTCTAAGCTCTGAGCTACACAGAGTCACCCATTCTAAGATACAGATGAAATATAACCAGGTCCAAACTTCAAAAGTTTCAGGCTCCAATTCCACCCATTACTTTCATTTCCATTTGAACTATTCCCATTTCAATTGTATCAATTTCCTCTTTTCTTTCCTTTTGTAATGAGGTTTCCATACACCTCATTGTCTTGACAGATCTCTTTTGAGTAAAACCCTTCAAATGTAATGCCTAACTATACATGATATTATAAATGTATAACTACAACAGAGGACAGTGAGTATTTTTCCCCTGTTTTATAAATGCTCTTTGGTACCACAAATTGCAGTAATCAAAACAAAGAGGAAGCACTTCAAATGATTTTTACAATATTGCATGGTCATGATTGTTAGGGCTCTATTTTGTCTTTGTTCTTGAAAGATATATTCAATGGGTATAGAACTTTGGGGGGGGGGAGATAAGGGCTGAAAATCACATAAATTTTGTGAAAGACACAAATTTACATTTTTAGACATCTCAGCGAAACCCAAACCGAATAAATATGAAGAAATCACATCTACAGCGAAATCCAAACAGAATAAATAGGAAGAAAATCACATCTAAACACAGTATAATCAAATTGCTGAAAATCAAAGATAAAAATGGAAATCCAAAAGGGAACCCATTATATACAGGAAAACAATGATTTGAATGACTGCTATCTTCTCAAAACAAATAATGGAGGTCAAAATATAGTGAATATCCTTAAAGTACTGAAAGAAAAATCTGTCAACCCAAAATTCTATACCCACTGAAAATGTCTTTCAAGAACAAAAGCAAAATAGACACATTTCTAGGTAAAAGACAAGATCAGGTGCTTTCAGAGTGGTATGGCCTTAGACCTGGGAAAAACAAAAGTAAGAGGACTTATTGGGGCACATAGGTGGCCCAGTCGGTTTAAGGTTCTAACTCTTGGTTTTGGCTCAGGTCATGATCTCATAGTTATGAGATCCCACATGATCCCTCCCACATGCTCTCTCTCTCACTCTCAAATAATAAATAAATTTTTTAAAAAATTAAAAAAAAAAAAGAGGACTCGTCTACAGCAAACATGGATTGCAAGAAATAGTAAAGAAATTTCTTTAAGCTGAAAGGAAATGACACCAGATGGAAACTTACTGATAAATATCAGGGTAAGACAATTATTTTCTTCTTAATTTTTAAAAGCACAATAATTAAGGGAAAAAACATATTTTTTTGTCTTGTGGTCTTGTGTCTTGTGTAATATATATAATGTATATATGTGTAACATGTATGACAGAATAAAGGTGAGTGGTGGGGAAGAGGGGAACAGTGGAACTATATGAGTGCAAGGTTTTTACATTTTATGTGAAGTGGTGTAGTATTAATGCTAAACAGATTATGAAAAGGAATCCCTAGAGCAACTATATGTCTAAAAAATACAAAGAGGTATAGGTAAAAGGCCATTAGGTAAATTAAAATCAAAATCTAAAAAAAAAACCCAAGTAATCCAAAATAAGCCAAGCCATGAAGGAATGAGCCCAGGGTGTGGTGCTGAAAGTGCTTACAAATTTTAACAGCAGTGAAATCGAGCAGGCTGTGCAGTCACTGGACAGAAATGACACTGACTTGCTAATGAAGTACATTTATAAAGGCCCACAGAAAACAGCAGTACAGTGTTATTCCAGTGGCATGAAAAGGTATTAGCAGTAGGAGGATGAGGCTCCATTATAAGAGTTCTTACAGCAAGAAAGACTGTTTAAAAAAACAAAAAACAAAAAACAACCAAAAAATGACTCATGTGACCTTGAGAATTTTGGATGCACAGGCTGATGAAGAAGGGACTGACAATGGACCACCTTCCTAGGGACTCCCAGCTAAACTATTTCAGGACATGCATTGGCTGAAGTGTATTTTATTTTCAAGGTGGAGGGAGAAATCGTCTGTTTCCTAAATCCTTTGCAAGATCTGATAGTCTATGCCTTTGTCCACGAGTAACACAGAACTGACGTAACTGTCTACTGGAGTGGCTGGCTAGCATTGGTCACGTGTACCTGTGGGCTCTGCCTATTTAAAATGGGGGAAGGACGATGTGGGCAGGTACTAAGGGCTGTGGTAAAAGGGAGAACTTATTTTTTTTGAAGTAGTAAAGCTTCAAGGGTTTGTGCAGACATCCCATCTTCCCAGAGAAGATGGCCTCTCTTGGGTTCATTGAAAAGTACCTGCTGTATCAATAAAGGGCTTGAGGAAGGAAGGAAGGAAGGAAGGAAGGGAGGAAGGGAGGGAGGGAGGGAGGGAGGAAGGAAGGAAGGAAGGAAGGAAGGAAGGAAGAAAGGAAGGAAGATGGCTTTTACATAGCTGTTTCATCTCAGTAACTTTTGGTGTTGGCCAGGTAATTCTTACCTGTACCTCAGCTTGCCGTTCTCTTTTGACGTTAAGTAGCTGTTTTTGAAGAGATCTTATCTGTTTTCTTCCTTTTTCCTCCCTAGAAGAATTAAGAATGATTTGTTTAGAGAGGTGTTACTCAAACTCTAGTGTGCACAAGGATCAACACTAATCTTAAAAAACAGATTTCTGGGCTCTACCCCAGAGATTCTGATTCAGTAGGTCCAGGATGGGGTCCTGGGATTTGCATTTCTAACAAGCTCTCAGATGTTGCTAATGGTACCGGTCCATGGAACACACGTTTAGTAACACTTTACAAAAGACTGTGATTTGTTTTAGTAAACCAGAGGAGAATGTTTCTGGTTTATGTGTTGGATCTAAAATAGCTACTGCTGAGAAAAAGCTAAGTGGAGGAGGAACAGGAAGAGGAAAAAGAAGAATCCTTTCTATTCTGAACACTTCACATATCCTTGCCTCACAATAACCTTAGAAGATAGTCTCTATCATTCTCCCTATTTTACAGAGGAGGAAAGTGTGGCTTACAGGGCTGAGGTAACTGGCTGTGGTGAACATTAGAATGTGCCTTACAGATAGATCTCCAACTACAGGGAGTATAAGTGAAAAGGGTCCCAGTTCTAGGTCCTGAAATCCTTCATTACGTGTGCTCTAAGGCCACACTGCCCACTGACTGCTCCCTGCCAGTGTTTGAGTTGGCAGGGATACTAAGTCAGGCCCTTCCTGGGAGACCTGAGACTTCTCTGATGGTTGTTGACTTTACTTCAAGGACCCACAATGACCTTGCCAAACCATCCTTAGAATGCAAGGCATTTTCTTCCACATAACCTTCCCTCTCCTTCACTTGGGGTCAGTTCAGCACTGAGTCTAAAGATTCCCTCCACATTTTCTCTCCCACAGGTGTTTCCCCTGATAAAATTTTCACATGAATAATATCATCTTGGCATCTCTAAGAAGACATGACTGACACACTTGCCAAGGTCACACTAATGGTAGATGGCAAAGGAGGATTCAAATTCAGTACCTATCCAAATGAGAACTTAACTACTTTATGTTACTATTTGTGCTCTGAAACAGAATTCTGCTTATCTCCAGTATTCCCACTATTTAGGTTTAGAGAAAAACAAAATAACAAAACAATATAAGAATAAACAAAACAGGGGCACCTGAGTGGCTCAGTCAGTTGAGCATCTAACTCTTGATTTCCACTCGGGTCGATCCCAGGGTTGTGGGATCGAGCCCCTTCATGGGGCTCTGTGCTGAATGTGGAGCCTGCTTAAGATTCTTTCTCTCTCCCTCAGCCCCTCTCCCCCACTCTCATGCTCTCTAACAAAAAATTTTTTTTAATTTTTAAAAAGAATAAAACAATATAAGAATAAACAAAACAAAACAAAAACTGTCTTAGCTCAGGCTGCCAATACAAAAATATCAGGCCAGATAGCTTATAAATAACAGACTTCATTTCTCACAGTTCTGGAGGCTGTGAAGTCCAAGATCAAGGCACCATCATATTCGGTATCTGGTGAGAACCTGTTTCCTGATTCACAGATGGTCATTTTCACTTGCATCTTTATATGATCGAAGGGGAGAGGAAATTCTTTGGGGTCTCTTTTATATAGACATTAATCTCATGGTACCTAATCACCTCCCAAAAGTCTGACCTAATATCATTACATTGAGAAGCAAGGGTGCGGTACGCAAACATTCAATCTGTGGACACAACTAAAAACAACCTTACCACTAAATAGCATCTAGATAAGCATTCCTACTCAGGAATGTTTATAAAGCATGTACTTAACTAGAATTTTGAGACTGGGATTGTCATTTGCCAAAACAAACTATAGATTATGTACTTCCCATTTATAGATTACAAGAAACAGGTAAGAAAGATACAAAATGTTTATCCCTACTAATAAATTCAGAACCCCAAGGGCAGATTCAGTTAAACAAAAAAACAAATGTCATTTATGATGGAAACTAGAAATTAGTGGAGTAGAGCCTTCAAAATTATGAAAGAAAATGATTTTCAGTCTAAAAATATGTACCCAGTCAAATTACTAACAAAGTATGAGGAAAAAAACATATTTCACACATTTAAGATCTTAATATATTTAACTTCCATGCACCCTTTGTTCAAGAAGTTACAGAAACATATGCTTCAAGGGCGCCTGGTGGTTCAGTCAGTTAAGTGTTTGACTTTGGCTCAGGTCATAATCTCACAGTTTGTGGGTTCAAGCCCCACGTCAGGCTCTGTGCTGACAGGTCAGAGCCTGGAGCCTCTTCAAATTCGGTGTCTCCCTCTCTCTGTTCCCCCCTGCTTGCATTCTGTCTCTCTCTCAAAAATAAATAAGAGATTAAAAAAAAAAAAAAAAAAAAACATGCTCCAACAAAATGAGGGATTAACACACAAAAAAAGAGGAAGAATGGAAGTCTAGAAAACAGGATCAAAAGGAAATCTCAGGATATGAAGGCAAGGCCCAGTATTATAGCAATGCTGCAGGCCCTGGGAGCAATGGCAACAAATAAGAGAGAAAGAACAGAAGAAAGTCTCAAAGTGGGGGAAAAAAGGGAAGACTTAATGTGTATGACTACACTTAGAGACCTTTCTATTGAAGAGTTGGGTGCTGGATTCGGAACAGAAATGTCAAAACAGGCAAACAAAAAAATGGCAAAATTTAACTCCAGGAGAAAAACGATTTAAGAAAGAAAATTTAATCATTATATATACTGTGTGTCCCACCTATGAACTATTTACACACCATCATCATCATCATCATCATCATCATCATCAAAACATTAAGTATTAATTCAACCAAAAATTGGGCTCTAACTATTCTATGGGCATAGAAAAAACTCAATAGATTACATCTAAAATTATATTCCCGGCATCCAACTCTTGATATCTTGATATCGGCTCAGGTCTTGCAGTTGTGACATCAAGCCCCATGCTGGGCTCTGTGCTGAGCAGAGCCTGCTTGAGATTCTCCCTTCCTCTCTCTCTCTGACCCTCCCCTGCTCACGTGCACATGCACGTGTGCTCTCTCTCTAAAAATAAATACACTTTAAAAAGTAAAATAAAAATTCTATTTCCACTAGTGTTGTTTACCATAAAGAAGAAAATGGGCCAGTGTGAGAAATAAAAAATGGTATACTACTAATTTGAATGTAAATATTTCTTATATTTACATTTATTGGCCTCCCATGTGTCCCCTTCAGTGAACTGTCTTTTCCGATCATTTTAGATATGCCATGGCAAAGGATGTCTCACCTCTCTGGATCAGACTACACTTTGATTCATCATCATGATGAAAAGAAATTTCAGCACACTAAGAGACCAGTTAGCCCACTTTCTTTACTCTATCAAAAGCAATGCCCAATTAAAACAGCAATGATACCACTCACTGAATAGAATGTCAGAAATCCAAGATTTACAACAACAAATAATGCCAAGGATGTGGAGCAATACGAACTCTTCATTCAATGTTGGTGAGCATGCAAGAGTCAGTTTGGCAGCTTCTTAACAAAACTAACCATACTCTTATCATAACAACCCAGCAGTTATGCTCCTTGATATTTCCTCAAATGAGTTAAACATTTATGTCCACACAAAAACCTGTACATAGATGTTAACAGCAGTTTTATTCAATAATTGCCCAAACTTGGAAGCAAACAAGTTGTCCTTCAGTATGTGAACAGATAAACTGTGGTATATTCAGACAATAAAATATTATTCTGGGGACACCTGCGTGGCTCAATCTGCTGAGCTTCTGACTATTGATTTCAGCTCAGGTCATGATCCCAGGGTCGTGGGATTAAGCCCCACGTCTGGCTCTGTGCTGAGTGTGGAGGCTTCTTGGGATTCTCTCTCTCTCCCTTTGTCCGTCTCCCACTCTCTCTCTAAAATTAAAAAATATATAGACTGGCTGGGAAGATGGCGGCATAGGAGGACGTTGGGCTCACCGCGTCCTGCTGATCACTTAGATTCCACCCACACCTGCCTAAATAGCCCAGGAAACCACCAGAAGACTAGCAGAACGGATTCTCCAGAGCCAAGCATAGATGAGAGGCCCACGGAAGAGGGTAGGAAGGGCAGAGAGGTGGTGCGCACTACGCAGACTGGCGGGAGGGAGCTGGAGTGGAGGGGCAGCCCGCCGGCAAAGCCGAGACCCCGAGTCTGGCTTGCAAAAGTGGAGGGGCCAGACGGAGTGTGTTCAGACAGCAAGTGGGACTTAACATCTGGAAGATTATAAGCTAACAGCTTATAATTTTGGCTGGAGGACAACGGGAGGGAGAGTTGCTGAGCCCCGGACGAAAGAGCGCAGCCTGGCAGGGAACAAAGGCACTCGCCAGCGCCATCTCCCTCACCCATTCCCCAGCCAAAATCCCAAAGGGAACCAGTTCCTGTCAGGGAACTTGCTTGCACCTCTCAAACACCGAACGCTGTGCTTCTGAGGATCCATCCCTCCAGCGGCGGGTCTGACTCCCTCCCGGTGCCACAGGGCCCCTCCCGAAGCAGCTCAATGAAGGAAAAGCAAGCTGAGCCTGCCCCTCCCGCCCCTGTTCACCTTGCCGATCCACCCCAGCTAATACGCCAGATCACCAGCACCACAAGCCTGGCAGTGTGCAAGTAGCCCAGAGGGGCCACACCACCCCACAGTGAATCCCACCCCTAGGAGAAGGGAAGAGGTACACACCAGTCTGACTGTGGCCCCAGCGGTGGGCTGGCGGCAGGCATCAGGTCTGACTGCGGCCAAGCCCACCAAGGCAAGTTATTTAAGACAGCACAGGGGAAGTGCCCCGAAGTTCCGCACCACTCCAGGGACTATCCAAAATGATGAAAGGGAAGAATGCCCCTCAAAAAAACCTCCAGGAAATAATGACAGCTAATGAACTGATCAAAAACGATTTAAACAATATGACAGAAAGTAAATTTAGAATAATAGTCATAAAATTAATTGCTGGGCTTGAAAACAGTATAAAGGACAGCAGAGAATCTATTGCTACAGAGATCAAAGGACTAAGGAACAGCCAGGAGGAGCTAAAAAATGCTATGAATGAGCTGCAAAATAAAACGGAGACGACCACAGCTTGGATGGAAGAGGCAGAGGAGAGAATAGGTTAACTAGAAGATAAAATTATGGAAAAAGAAGAAGCTGAGAAAGAGATAAAAAATCCAGGAGTATGAGGGGAAAATTAGAGAACTAAGTGATGCACTAAAGAGAAATAATCTACGTATAATTGGTATTCCAGAGGAGGAAGAGAGAGGGAAAGGTGCTGAAGGTGTACTTGAAGAAATAATAGCTGAGAACTTCCCTGATCTGGGGAAGGAAAAAGGCATTGAAATCCAAGAGGCACAGAGAACTCCCTTCAGACGTAACCCGAATCGATCTGCACGACATATCATAGTGAAACTGGCAAAATACAAGGATAAAGAGAAAATTCTGAAAGCAGCTAGGGATAAACGTGCTCTAACATATAAAGGGAAACCGATAAGACTTGTGACGGATCTCTCTACTGAAACTTGGCAGGCCAGAAAGGAATGGCAGGAAATCTTCAATGTGATGAACAGAAAAAAATATACAGCCAAGAATCCTCTATCCAGCAAATCTGTCATTTAGAATAGAAGAGAGATAAAGGTCTTCCCAAACAAACATAAACTGAAGGAATTCATCACCACTAAACCAGCCCTACAAGAGATCCTAAGGTGGATCCTGTGAGACAAAGTACCAGAGACATTGCTACAAGCATGAAACCTACAGACATCACACTGAATGTAAATGGACTAAATGTGCCAACCAAAAGACATAGGGTATCAGAATGGATAAAAAAACAAGACCCATCTATTTGCTGTCTACAAGAGACTCATTTCAGACCTGAGGACACCTTCAGATTGAAAGGGAGGGGATGGAGAACTATCTTTCATGCTACTGGAAGTCAAAAGAGAGCTGGAGTAGCCATACTTATATCAGACAAACTAGACTTTAAATTAAAGGCTGTAACAAGAGATGAAGAAGGGCATTATATAATAATTACAGGGTCTATCCATCAGGAAGAGCTAACAATGATAAATGTCTATGCGCCGAATACAGGAGCCCCCAAATATATAAAACAATGACTCACAAACGTAAGCAACCTTATTGATAAGAATGTGGTAATTGCAGGGGACTTTAACACCCCACTTACAACAATGGATAGATCATCTAGACACATGGTCAATAAAGAAACAAGGGCCCTGAATGATACATTGGATCAGATGGACTTGACAGATATATTTAGAACTCTGCATCCCAAAGCAACAGAATATACTTTCTTCTCGAGTGCACATGGAACATTCTCCAAGATAGATCACATACTGGGTCACAAAACAGCCCTTCATAAGTATACAAGAATTGAGATCATACCATGCATACTTTCAGACCACAATGCTATGAAGCTTGAAATCAACCACAGGAAAAAGTCTGGAAAACCTCCAAAAACATGGAGGTTAAAGAACATCCTACTAAAGAATGAATGGGTCAACCAGGCAATCAGAGAAGAAATTTAAAAATATATGGAAACAAACGAAAATGAAAATACAACAATCCAAACGCTTTGGGATGCAGCGAAGGCAGTCCTGAGAGGAAAATACACTGCAATCCAAGCCTATCTCAAGAAACAAGAAAAATCCCAAATACAAAATCTAACAGAACACCTAAAGGAAATAGAAGCAGAACAGCAAAGACACCCTAAACGCAGCAGAAGAAGAGAAATAATAAATATTAGAGCAGAAATAAACAATATAGAATCTAAAAAAACTGCAGAACAGATCAATGAAACCAAGAGTTGGTTTTTTGAAAAAATAAACAAAATTGATAAACCTCTAGCCAGGCTTCTCAAAAAGAAAAGGGAGATGACCCAAATAGATAAAATCATGAATGAAAATTGAATTGTTACAACCAATCCCTCAGAAATACAAGAAATTATCAGGGAATACTATGAAAACCTATATGCCAACAAACTGGACAACCTGGAAGAAATGGACAAATTCCTAAACACCCACACACTTCCAAAACTCAATCAGGAGGAAATAGAAAGCTTGAACAGACCCATAACCAGCGAAGAAATTGAATCAGTTATCAAAAATCTCCCAAGAAATAGGAGTCCAGGACCAGATGGCTTCCCAGGGGAGTTCTACCAGACGTTTAAAGCAGAGATAATACCTATCCTTCTCAAGCTATTCCAAAAAATAGAAAGGGAAGGAAAACTTCCAGACTCATTCTATGAAGCCAGTATTAACTTTGATTCCTAAACCAGACAGAGACCCAGTAAAAAAAGAGAACTACAGGCCAATATCCCTGATGAATATGGATGCAAAAATTCTCAATAAGATACTAGCAAATCGAATTCAACAGCTTATAAAAAGAATTATTCACCATGATCAAGTGGGATTCATTCCTGGGATGCAGGGCTGGTTCAACATTTGCAAATCAATCAACGTGATACATCACATTAATAAAAGATAAGAACCATATGATGCTGTCAATCGATGCAGAAAAAGCATTTGACAAAATTCAGCATCCTTTCTTAATAAAAGCCCTGGAGAAAGTCGAGATAGAAGGAACATACTTAAACATCATAGAAGCCATTTATGAAAAGCCCACAGCTGATATCATCCTCAGTGGGGAAGAACTGAGAGCTTTCCCCCTGAGATCAGGAACACGACAGGGATGTCCACTCTCACCGCTGTTGTTTAACACAGTGTTGGAAGTGCTAGCATCAGCAATCAGACAACAAAAGGAAATCAAAGGCATCAAAATTGGCAAAGATGAAGTCAAGCTTTCACTTTTTGCAGATGACATGATATTATACATGGAAAATCCGACAGACTCCAGCAAAAGTCTGCTAGAACTGATACATGAATTCAGCAAAGTCGCAGGATATAAAATCAATGTACAGAAATCAGTTGCATTCTTATACACTAATAATGAAGCAACAGAAAGACAAATAAACTGATCCCATTCACAATTGCACCAAGAAGCATAAAATACCTAGGAATAAATCTAACCAAAGATGTAAAAGATCTGTATGCTGAAAACTATAGAAAGCTTATGAAGGAAATTGAAGAAGATATAAAGAAATGGAAAAACATTCCGTGCTCATGGGTTGGAAGAATAAATATTGTCAAAATGTCAATACTACCCAAAGCTATCTACACATTCAATGCAATCCCAATCAAAATTGCACCAGCATTCTTCTCGAAGCTAGAACAAGAAATCCTAAAATTCATATGGAACCACAAAAGGCCCCGAATGGCCAAAGTAATTTTGAAGAAGACCAAAGCAGGAGGCACCACAATCCCAGACTTTAGCCTCTACTACAAAGCTATAATCATCAAGACAGCATGGTATTGGCACAAAAACAGACACATAGACCAATGGAATAGAATAGAAACCCCAGAACTAGACCCACAAAAGTATGGCCAACTAATCTTTGACAAAGCAAGAAAGAATATCCAATGGAAAAAAGACAGTCTCTTTAACAAATGGTGCTGGGAGAACTGGACAGCAACATGCAGAAGGTTGAAACTAGACCACTTTCTCACACCATTCACAAAAATAAACTCAAAATGGGTAAAGGACCTGAATGTGAGACAGGAAACCATCAAAACCCTAGAGGAGAAAGCAGGAAAAGACCTCTCTGACCTCAGCCACAGCAATATCTTACTTGACACATCCCCAAAGGCAAGGAAATTAAAAGCAAAAATGAACTACTGGGACCACATCAAGATAAAAAGCTTCTGCACAGCAAAGGAAACAGTCAACAAAACTAAAAGGCAACTGATGGAATGGGAAAAGATATTTGCAAATGACATATCAGACAAAGGGCTAGTATCCAAAATCTATAAAGAGTCAAACTCCACACCCAAAAACCAAATAATCCAGTGAAGAAATGGGGAGAAAACATGAATAGACACTTCTCTAAAAAAGACATCCAGATGGCCAACAGGCACATGAAAAGATGCTCAACATTGCTCCTCATCAGGGAAATACAAATCAAAACCACACTCAGGTATCACCTCACACCAGTCAGAGTGGCCAAAATGAACAAATCAAGAGACTATAGATGCTGGAGAGGATGTGGAGAAACGGGAACCTTCTTGCACTGTTGGTGGGAATGCAAACTGGTGCAGCCACTCTGGAAAACAGTGTGGAGGTTCCTCTAAAAATTAAAAATAGGCCTACCCTATGACCCAGCAGTAGCACTGCTAGGAATTTACCCAAGGGATACAGGAGTACTGATGCAAAGGGGCACCTGTACCCCAATGTTTATAGCAGCACTCTCAACAATAGCCAAATTATGGAAAGAGCCTAAATGTCCATCAACTGATGAATGGATAAAAAAATTGTGGTTTATATACACAATGGAGTACTATGTGGCAATGAGAAAGAATGAAATATGGCCCTTTGTAGCAACGTGGATGGAACTGGAGAGTGTGATGCTAAGTGAAATAAGCCATACAGAGAAAGACCGATACCATATGTTTTCACTCTTATGTGGATCCTGAGAAACTTAACAGGAACCCATGGGGGAGGGGAAGGAAAAAAAAAAAAAAGGAGAGGTTAGAGTGGGAGAGAGCCAAAGCATAAGAGACTTTTAAAAACTGAGAATAAACTGAGGACTGATGGGGGGGTGGGAGGGAGGGGAGGGTGGGTGATGGGTACTGAAGAGGGCATCTTTTGGGATGAGCACTGGGTGTTGTATGGAAACCAATTTGACAATAAATTTCATATATTAAAAATAAATAAGTTAAATAAATAAAATTAAAAAAGAAAGTTGTTCAAGTTAAAAAAATAAAAATATAATAAAATTTAAAAGTATATATATTATTTCATGCTAACAAAGGAAAATGACCTGTCAAGCATGACAAGACATGGAAGAATCCTAAATGCATAAACTAAGTGGAAGAAGCCAATCTGAAAAGGCTATGTGCTGTATGATTTCAACTACATGACATTCTGAAGAAGGCAAAACTATGAAGACAGTAGAAAAATCAGTGGTTGCCAGGGGCTCAGGGAGAGGGTGGGAAGGATTAATAGGTAGAACACAAAGGATTTTTGGGGCAGTGAAACTATTCTATATAAAACTGTAACACTGGATGTATGTCAGCACACATTTGTCAAAACCCACAGAATATATAACAAAAAAGTGAACCCTAGGGGTGCCTGGATGGCTCAGTCGGTTAGGCTTGGTTTTGGCTCAGGTCGTGATCTCACAGTTTGTGAGTTTGAGCCCCACAGAGCCTGCTTGGGATTCTCTCTCTCCTTCTCTAGAGGCAGGCCCTCTCTAGGGGCAGAGTCCCTCCCCTGCTTGCTTGTTCTATGTCTCTCAAAATAAATAAAAAACTGAAAAAACAATAATAAAATAAAATGGTTTTTTTTGAAGAGTGAACCTTAATGTAAACTATGGACTTCAGTTAATAATAATGTATCAATACTGGCTCATTGATGATAACAAATGTACTGCATTAATATAAGATGTTAATAATAAGAGGTATATAGGAACTCTTTTTTTTTTTTAAGATTTTATTTTTAAGCAATCTCTATACCCAACATGGGGCTCAAACCCACAACCCCATGATCAAGAGTTGCATGCCCCACCTACTGAGCCAGCCAGGTACCCTAGGAACTCTACTTTCTGCTTAGTTTTTCTATGAACTTAAAACTGAAGTCTACTGAAGAAAAAAAAAAAAAAAAAAAAAGCAATGCCCAAACAATACTCACATAGGATCCAAGTTATGTATACCTTTCTGTCACAAATGGGAATAGTGCTGGTGTGGCTTGCACATTATTAGTGATCTACATTCTACAGCTGAGTTCCAATAAAGAGCACCCAGGTTACCACTTCAGCAAGCAGAGGGGCTACTCTGGCTCCTTTTGTTTGCCTTTCTAGAGTAGAGGCTGAGTGACTATGATGAAATTGATAACTCATAAATCTTGGACCTTCTGACCAAAATCTTAAAAGACCCTAAAACCTGGCAAATTCTCTCCTTTCTTTTGCTTTGAGAAACAAAGTGGTCTGTTTCCCCTGAATAATGAAGTAGGATACATATTAAAAAATACATAATGGTGTGTTGGGCTGGCTCAGTCAGAAAAGCATGTAACTCTGATCTTGAGGTTGTGAGTTCGAGCCCCATGTTGGGTATAGAGATAACAAAAAAAATTTTTTTAAGTGAGAATGATTTCTAACCAAAGGGAGCTTAAGCAGAGGATCTTTACATATTATTCATTCTTACTCAGGGGCAGATATGCACACATCTCACAGGTAGAATGCATACTTTAAGCATGTCTTTCACACCTGCTCCTAGAGGAAGGAAAAATTATTTCATGCCAGGCCCTATGTGGGGCTTTCGCCAAGGCTCATTCATTACACTTATCTTTTACCCATTTTCCACTTATATTCTGGTATCTTTCTTATTATTTTATAATATTTTATTGTATAGTGAAGATAATTACCAACAAGAGAAGCTTCATTTAAAACTAAACAGAGGAGCTGAGCAGAAAGGGATGGAGAGTGAGTACTAATGAGTACAGTCTTTCTTTTTTGGAATGATGAGAATGTTCTGGAATTAGATAGTGGTGATGGTTGCACAACTGTGAATATACCAAAAACCACCACCAAATTGTACATGTTGAAAAGATAAATGTTTGGTATTGACAAAGACTCTCTCCTTGACCAAACTAAGCAGGTTCCTCTGAGTCTTCTCTACCAG
Organism: Panthera onca; assembly: GCF_046562875.1. NCBI lineage: Eukaryota > Metazoa > Chordata > Mammalia > Carnivora > Felidae > Panthera > Panthera onca. The sequence goes on along the minus strand of NC_138347.1, from coordinate 71,173,082 downwards.
AGCTTGTCCTTGGCCACTGTCCTTAACTTCAGCCTGCATAGCCTAATTGAGCAAGACTTCTAAATCAGTTTAGAGAGAATCCCCACCCTGATCTGATCTCCCTGGATTTTGATCAAATTTCTCATCCCCCACCCTTGATATCTAAACCTTTAGCCTGCTTTCAGTAAGAATCCTGTTAAATTAGTTTAGCAAGAATCCTCTACCCTTTATGTCTCTTAGTAATTTTTTATCCACTGACCCCCTCTTCAGAGTTGAGCCTAATCTCTCTCCCTATTACAATAATCCTGAATAAAGTCTTCATTACCATTTTGACATGTGTCTGAATAATTTCTTTAACAGCATATAAATTTTATCTCAATAAAGCTCTTATTCAAGGAACTAAATAGAAAATCTTGTCTGTCTTATATCCATCATTAAATGTGATGATAAAAGTGCCAATCACACAGTAGTTAAAATACTAAACAATATGTAACTGATTTGCCCAAATCTATATATAATTTTCCAATTTAAGTAAATCCAAAATGATGCCTATCTAATTGGAAGAAAAATTAAAAGAAGAAATTATTATATATAATCACATATGTAAAATCAATCACTGGTAAACTGTCTACATTGAGATAATTTACTCCTTCCCAAATAGTGGTACATATTTCTTTTTTATTTTTCTTACTGGTTTTTTGTTTTGTTTTGTTTTTTGTGTTTTTTTTTCTTACTGTTTTTTTTTTAATTAAAAAAATTTTTTTTTAATCTTTGAGAGAGAGACAGAGAGAGACAGAGTGGGAGCAGGGGAGAAACAGAGAGGGAGACACAGAATCCAAAGCAGGCTTCAGGCTCTGAGCTGTCAGCACAGAGCCTGATGCGGGGCTCCAACTCAGAACCATGAGATCATGACCCAAGCAGAAGTCGGACACTTAACCAAGTGAGCCACCCAGGCGCCCCTTTATTTTTCTTACTTGATTAGCTTTTTAAAAAATTATTAGGTAATAAGTACAACACTGTAATATTTCAAAACTGAATAGGCACTTACAGGAAAAGATAGATAATCTGCCATCTCCCTTCTCCCTTCCGATTCACTCTTATGAAGTAATCAATGTTAAGCCTTTTGATATACATCCTTCCGCATCTTTCCTTGTGCTCTTACATATATGGATGAGTTTTTTTTAATGAGTCATGTTACACACATGATACTATAATTTTTTCACTTATCTATATATGAAGAACATTCCTCTAGATCAATCATAGAGCTCTAATTTATTCTTTTTAATAGCTGCATGTTTCTTATTTCCTAACATTAACAATCATTCAAGAACTCCTTTACAAAGGACACTTATGCTATTTCTAGATTTTTACCATTATGCTACAACAAATAATGTGAATGTATATACATATACTGACTGAACCAGGAGCCTCCAGTTCTCATTTTCTTTCTTTTTTTTTTTTTTTTAAGTTTATTTTATTTTGAGAGAGAGAGAGAATAGGCAGGGAGAGGGAGTGAGACAGGGGCAGAAGATCCAAAGCAGGCTTTGTGCTGACAGAAGAGAGCCCAATTGCCAGGCTCGAACTCACAAACCAAAGTCAAACACTTAACAGACTGAGCCACCCAGGTACCCCCCCAGTTATCATTTTCTACGCATTTTTTTTCAGTTTTATTATAGAGATGTGATAATACTATATTATTTCCAGTCTTTCGTTTTCTATTTAAAATTGTGACACAGAGGTACCTGGGTGGCTCAGTCGGTTAAGTGTCCAACTCTTGATTTCAGCTCAGGTCATAATCTCATGGTTGTGAGATTGAGCCCCGTGCTGGGCTCCACGCTGGTGTGGAGCCTGTTTGGGATTCTCTCTCCCTCTCCCTCTGCTCCTCCCCCACTTGCATTCTCTCTCTCTTTCTCAAAAAAAAAAAAAAAATGTGATATAAACATTTCCCCCATGTTATAACTCTGTAAACAATACTTTAAATAGATTTATAATATCATCCATTAAACTATAGACTATATCTTTGATTCTGTAATTCCACATGTAGTGACTGAACTTCATGGAATAATAATAGATCAGACAAAGAAACACACTAACACATCATTTGCTAAAACAAAAATTTGGAAACAACCTAAATGTTAAATTCAAGGAATGGTTAAATAAATTATGGAATAGTACATAAATAATAGTGAATATTATAAAATTGAAATTAGGTATATGTATTTTTCATAAATAAATCACTTTTACAAATTATACCAATTAATTCTCCCACCAGCAGTGTACTTACAATGTTAAGTCCATAATAGTAGCTGTTATTATTATTATTAGGCACTTACTATGTGCCAGGAACTATCCTAAGTCTGTACATGTGTTAATTAATCTAACTGTCAAAATATCCCTAGTACAGGGACGTCTGGATGGCTCAGTAGGTTAAGTGTCCCACTCTTGATTTCAGCTCAGATCATGAGATGAAGCCCTGTGGAGCCTGCTTGGGATTCTCTCTCCCTCTCTCTCCCTCTCCCCTGTTTGCATGTATATGCACTCTCTCTCTCTCTCTCTCTCTCAAAAAAAAATCCCTAGTACAGAATTTATTACCAATACTAAGGTACAAAAGTAGAGAAAATAACTCAAGGAAAACAATTCCACCTATGCAAACAAGATAAACACTCTCATTCTGAGTACTCAGCCTTCATATAAGAATTTTATCTTGGTCCCAAAATCATCTGATTGTGTTCAATTTCTTAAGGTATGAAACTCTTTGGAATTAGTTCAAAGGCCCTGGAAAGGAAAACTTCCCTTGGCATGCTTTTCATGATCACCTGCTATTGTTCAGGAATCTGCAGTGAATTCAGTCTTAAGAAAAATTACTGTAAAGACATCCAAATCAGTAAGGAAGAAGTAAAACTTTCACTCTTTGCAGATGACATAATACTATACAGAAAAACCAAAAGACTACACCAAAAAACTGCTAAAACTGATAAAGGAATTTAGTAAAGTGGCAGGATGCAAACTCAATGTACAGAAATCTGCATTTCTATATGCCAGTAATGAAACAACAGAAACAGTAATTAATAAAACAATCCCATTTACAATTGAACCTAAAATATGAGATGCCTAGGAATAAACCTAACCAAAGAGGTGAAAGATCTGTACTCTGAAAACTATAAAACACTGATGAAAGAAATTGAAGACAACACCAAGAAATGAAGACATTCCATACTCATGGATTGGAAGAACAAATATTGTGAAAATGTCTATATTACCCAAAGCAATCTACATATTTAATGCAATCCTTGTCAGAATTCCAACAGCATTTTTCACAGAACTAGAACAAACAATCCTAACATTTTTATGGAATCAAAAGACCCCAAATAGCCAAAGCAATCTTGAAAAAGAAAAGCAAAGCTGCAGGCATCACAATTCTGGACTTGAAGTTATATTACAAAGCTGTAGTAATCAAAACAGTATGGTAATTGAACAAAACTAGATACAGAATAAAAAACACAGAAATAAACCCACAATTATATGGTCAGTCAATCTTTGACAAAGTGGAAAAGAATACCCAATGGAAAAAAGACAGTCTCTTCAACAAATGGCCTTGGGAAAACTGGACAAAAACATGCAAGAGAAAGAAACTGGCTCACTTTCTTACACTATCTACAAAAACAAATTCAAAATGGATTAAAAACCAAAACGTAAGACTGGAAACAAGAAAAATCCTAGAAGAGAGCACAGAAAGCACAGGCAGTAACTTCTCTGACATTGGCTATAGCAACTTTTTATAGATAGGTCCAAGGCAAAGGAAACAAAAGCAAATCAATCAATCAACAAAACCAAAAGGCAACCTACAGAATGGGAAAAGATATTTCCAAATGACATATCCAATAAAGGGTTGGTACCCAAAATATACAAAAAGTTTATAAAACTCATCACCCAAAAAACAAATAATCCAGTGAAAAAACGGGCAGAAGACATGAACAAACATCTTCCAAAGAAGACTTCCAGATGGCCAATAGACACATGAAAAGATGTTCATTAACATTTAACATCAGGGAAATGCAAATCAAAACTACAATGAGGTATCACTTCATACCTGTAAGAATGGCTGAAATCAACAACACAAGAAACAACAGGTGTTGGCCAAGGATGTGGAGAAAATTAACCTCTTGCCCTGTTGGTGGGAATGTGAACTGATGCAGCCACTGTGGAAAACCCTATGGAGGTTTCTCAAAAAGTTAAAAATAGAACTATATTATGATCCAGTAATGGCACTACTGGGTATTTACCCAAAGAACACAAAAACTCTAATTCAGAAGGGATACATGCGCCCCTATGTTTATAGCAGCATTATTTACAATAGCCAAGATATGAAAGTAGCCCATGTGTCCATCGATATATAAATGGATAAATATGTGGTATATATATACAAGGGAATATTATTCTGCCATAAAAATAATAAAACCTTGCCATTGGAGCTAGAGAGTATAATGCTAAACAAAATAAGTCAGAGAAAGACAAATATTATATGATTTCACTCATGGCATTTAAGAAACAAAACAAACAAGCAAAGGAAAAAAAAAAGAGGGAGAAAGAGACAAACCAAGAAGCAGATTCTTAACTATAGAGAACAAACTTATGGTTACCAGAGGGGAGGTGGGGGGAGATGGGTGAAACTAACTTGAATTAAAATTAAAAAAAAGATTACTGTATAATAGGAAGAATATTCTTGACATATTGTAGATACACATAACCAAAGCCCAGAAATCTCAATTATTGTCCCAAGATTAGAACCTTAATTTCTGAGTTCTATTTATCTTCCCTGGAAGGCACAGACTTGATTTGCTTTAAAAATCAAGGATTTCTGGTAAAAATTTTATAGCACTTTAAAATACAGTACAGCAGGGGCGGCTGGGTGGCTCAGTCGGTTAAGCGTCTGACTTCGGCTCAGGTCATGATCTCGCGGTTGGTGAGTTCAAGCCCTGCGTCAGGCTCTGTGCTGATGGCTCAGAGCCTGGAGCCTGTTTCAGATTCTGTGTCTCCCTCTCTCTCTGATCCTCCCCCGTTCATGCTGTGTCTCTCTCTGTCTCAAAAATAAATAAACGTTAAAAAAAAAATTAAAAAAAAAAAAAAAAATAAAATACAGTACAGCAAATAAACTTAATATTACTTGGACCTGGCAATGATATCATAGAAATGCTTTTTGTTTTCCCTCTCTTTGCCCAAAGCTTCCAAGAGACTGGTGAAAGTGCCTGACTCCTGCAGCTCCTGCATGGTCTTTGTAATTATGTCACTGAAAAACTGCCTGTAAGGAGAAACAAGAAAGATGAGTTAATAAATTTCCCTACATTTACAAAGGGCTACAGAAGTCACACAAGTTAAGACCTGGAATGAAAATCAGAACTAAGTTGGAATTACTCCTGGAATGCAAGAATAATTTAACATTAGGAAGTCTATTAATAGAGGGGCGACTGGGTGGCTTAGTCAGTCAAGCATCCAACTTCGGCTAAGGTCATGATCTCACAGTTCGTGGGTTCAAACCCCACGTTGAGCTCTGTGTCGGGCTCCAGGCTAACAATGTGGAGGCTGCTTAGGACTCTCTCTCTCTCCCTCTCCCTCTGCCCCTCACCCACCCACGCTTTCTCTCAAAAATAAATTAAAAAAAAAAAAAGAAAGTCTATTAATAGAATTCATCACATTAACAAAGGCAAAAGGAGGAAAAACCATAAGACCATCACAACAGATGGCAGAAAAGGCATTTGGCAAAACTCAATACCCATTGTTTTAAAAATAAACAACAAAAACTCTTCGCAAACTAGAAATAAAAGAGAACTTCCTTAACCTGACAAAGTTTACGTACCAAGTACTAACAAACACTGAATGTACAGTATAATATTATGTACACAATATTTAAAAACATGTAAAACTAGGGGCGCCTGGGTGGTTCAGTCTGTTAAGCATTCAACTTCAGCTCGGGTCATGATCTCTGTTCACAAGTTCATGTGGGGCCTGAGCTGACAACATGGAGCCCACTTAGGATCCTCTGTCCTCCTCTCTCTGCTCCTACCCACCCCCCCCCAAAAAAAAATTTTAAAAAACATGTAAAACTGTATGTACTGTTTAAATAAAACACATACATACCTAATAAAAGTATCACAACATGTAAGAGAATAATAAATACCATATTCAGAATAGAGTTCATCTTTGGGGGAAGAGTGAGGGGGACTAGCATCTGAGGCTTCAATTGTATCTGTAGTATTTCATTTAAAAACAAAACAAAACAGGGGTGCCTGGGTGGCTTGGTCCGTTGAACGCTCATCTTCAGCTAAGGTCAAGATCCTGCAGTACGTGAGTTCAACCCTCACATTGGACCTGCTGTCTGCCCAGAGCCTGCTTTCAGTCTTCTGTCCCCCTCTCTCTCTACCCCTCTTGTGCATGCTCTCTCTCTCTCTCTCTCTCACTCCCTCTCAAAAATAAACCTTTAAAATAAAATAAAATGAATTCATAAAAAAAAACAAAAACCTCTAAAGCAATTATGGTAAAATGTTAAGATTCGGTGCTTACACACATTTAAGTATTCATTATTTCATTATTTATATTTTTCTGCATTTTGGGGTGCTTGGGTGGCTCAGTGGGTTGAACATCCAACTTTGGCTAAGGTCATGATCTCACAGTTTGTGAATTCCAGCTCCAAGTCCAGCTCACTGCTGTCAGTCTGTCAGCACAGAGCTCACTTTGGATCCTTTGTCCCCGTCTCTCTGCCCCTTCCCTGCTTGCTCTTTCCCTCTCTCTCTCCCCCGAAAAATTATATTTTTCTTCATTTAAAAAATATTTGAGGGGCACCTGGGTGGCTCAGTGGGTTGAGTGTCTGACTTTGGCTCAGGTCATGATCTCATGGTTTATGAGTTCCAGCCCTGCATTGGGCTCTGTGCTGACAGCTCAGAGCTTGGTGCCTGCTTCGGATTCTGTGTCCCCTTTCTTTCTGCCTCTCCCCTGCTTGTGCTCTGTCTCTCTCTCAAAAATAAATAAACATTAAAAATTTTTTTTTAATAATAAAAAATATTTCATAATTTTGCAAAAGTTAAACCTTTTAAAAATTTTTAAAAAGAGGGGCGCCTGGGTGGCTCAGTCAGTTAAAAGCTCAGGTCATGATCTCACAGTTTGTGGGTTCAAGCCCTGCCTCAGGCTTTGTGCTGACATCTCAGAGCCTAGAGCCTGCTTCAGATTCTGTGGCTCCCTCTCTCTCTGCCCTTCCCCCACTCATGCTCTGTCTCTCTTGCGCTCTCTCAAAAATAAATAAAACATTAAAAAAAATTTTTTTTAAAGAGCTAATAAAACCCTCACATTTTAGAGATGAGTAAACCCAGGAAGGGTTAACCAGGAAGGTTAAATGACCTGCCTAATCACACATAACTAATTTGAGAAAGATGTATAACCATATAATTCATACTTCCTGACTCCTAGTCCATTGGTTTCTATAATATTCTGGTGGGTAGAGAATTTTAAAAACTGCTTTTTAATGTTTTGACATAGAGTCGGCAAGAATTACACTATTTTACATAATAATCTATTAACAACAGTTCAAAGAAAAAGATTCAAAACCTATATTAAGAGAAAAGTTAAGTATACCAAAGTAAAAAAAAACCAATTGAAAAGATATTAGCCATCACATGGAGACAGAAAAGGACATTAGCTAGATTGGGTGTTTATAAGCTGGATACATTTCTGTCATGCATGCAAATCTGAGCCAGATTGATTTTAACAAGAAACATTACCCCTCTGATGCAGGGATTGGAATATTTTTCCTATAAAGGGACAAATGGTAAATGTTTTGGCTTTGCAGGCCATAAATTCTCTGTTGCAACTCCTCAGCTCTGTTGTTGTAGCATGAAAGCAGCAAGAGACAATATGTAACCAAATGAGCAATGCTGTATTCCAAAAAAATTTATTTTCAAAAACAGACCACAGGCTGCATGCATTTGGCTGGTGGCCCTGGGTAATTGTTCTAAGCATTCATTTACCAACAGTCCTTACCATCATATTACATCCTCTTTTATTTTATTTTTAAAATTTTTTAAATGTTTATTTTTGAGAGAGAGAGAGACAGAGCACAAGCAGGGGAGGGGCAGAGAGAGGGAAACCCAGAATCCAAAGCAGGCTCCAGGCTCTGAGCTGTCAGCACAGAGCCCAACACGAGGCTTGAACTCACGAACCATGAGATCATGACCTGAGCCAAAGTCGGACGCTCAACAGACTAAGCCACCCAAGCACCCCATATTACATCCTCTATTAAACTTAACAGGTTTCTTTGTCAGCAAGCCAGCTGACAACAAAAAACTGAATACTGAGACAATGGAAACTGAGACTGCCTTTCAGAAATTCTCGGGGCACCTGGGTGCCCTGCTTGGCTAAGTGTCCCACTCTTGATTTCAGCTCAGGTTATGATATCACAGTTATGAGACTGAGCCCTGAGTTGGGCTCCGCTCAGAGTGGGGAGACTGCTTAAGATTCTCTCTCTCCCTCTGTCCCTCTCCCCCACTCCCGCTCTCTTTCTCTACAAATAAAAAATAATAAATGAATAAATGAATAAATAACTGGAAACAAAGGCTCAACAACTTGCCCATGATTATATAGCCACATACTTCCAATTGTACCACACTTCCTCTAGGCAGTCTTTAGCTAATCCTATGGAAAGCAGTAGCTTTCCATATAATGACCAATCCATAAGAGAAGACAGCAGTCGACCACCGTTACACCCATTTTTCATCCATAATAAATATACTACTACATTCCAAATATGCTCTCCTTCCTTACCTATCTACCTGAATTTTCTTCAGTGTCTCCGTAGACATTATGGTCTGTCTTATAGGTTTTTTGAAGACAAGATCTTGCGTTTTGTTAAATCCGTTGGCCAATTGGCTTCCTTGTCTGATTTCTGGCAACTTGGTTTCTTCTTTAGCTAAGAATGGACTGGTTATTTTTGAGGTTTTTGGGTCATCTGAAAATTTTTCTAAGGTCTTTCCTTCAAAATTGATTTCTTTATTTTTCTTCTAAAAACAAGAAATAATGTTTTATGTAATACAGATTTTAAGAGTAAAGAAACAATGCTATACAAGGGCCTCTGCCTACATTTTTCAACCTCATCTTCTGCCACTTGTACTCGACACACAAGAAAATTACCCTTTTCTTCAGCCACATAAACCATGTCCTGCTATTTTCTTCCTTCCTGCCCCTAGACAACATTCCTTTTCTGTCTTTCCTCAGTGTACCACCAGGTAAACTTTAAGATTTTGATCAAAGGAAAAGTTATTTGTGAAACATCTTTATTAGCAGACATTTACCATATTGTAATTCTTGTATAAATTGTATACAATTGTATAATTGTCTCCATCAGATTGTAAATTCTATGAAGGAAGGGACAGTTCTTAGAGATCTTGGTTCCCTTCAAATTCTTTTTGAAACAGGGGAACCTGAGTGGCTCAGTCCGTTAAGCATCCGACTGTTGATTTTGATTCAGGTCATGATCTCACTGTTTGTGAGATTGAGCCCCACGTCGGGCTCTGTACTAACAGCAAGGAGCCAATCTGAGATTATCTCTCTCCCTCTTTTGCTGCCCCTCCACCACTCATGCAGGCACTCTCTGTCTCAAAAGTAAATAATTAAAAAATAAAATAAAATAAATTCTTTTGGGAATTAGACTGGATAATAAATGTGGCCATCTTTATAGTTTCATTGTCTAGAACAATGCCTAGGGTATAGGAGACTCAAAATGCTCATTGACACATGAATTTTAAATATAAAGAATGAAAGGAAAGTCATATCAAAGAGCAAATTGGTATAATTAGTAGTGTGGTATAGATTTTGAAGGTCATGTGGGGAAAGGCCAAAATAATTTATTTTTCAGACCCAAATTGAACACTAAGGGGTAGGCATCAACCATAGGAACAGCATATGTCTTTTAACTGATGATTCCCATTTAATCTGTGGCTAAAAGCTTTAGCTTTTGAGAGGCCATACAACATAGTCATTATACCTAAAGACTCTGAAACCAAACTTCCTTATTTGAATCCTGGCTTTATTTCTCACTAAACCATATTGACTTAAGAAAACTATTTAATATCTCTATGCCTCCATTTTCCCATTGGTAAAATAGGGATAGTAGTACCTCCCCTCATAGGGTTATTAAAAGGATTAAATAAATTAATATACATAAAGCATTTAGAACAGTACACAGAACTTTGTGAGTTCTACACTTGTTATGATTACTTAAATTCTTGTGTTGTCTTATGCACAGAAGAAAAGTTTATCTGCACACTGATACACAAAGCCTAGGTCTTCCTTAGCTAAACTTCAACTAGCCCAGAAATGTTAAAAACTATCCATGAATGGTTAATAAACACAGAGTCAACTGTATTTTTCTTTACATCAACTATAAGCAAAGATCCAGATCTAAAGAACACATCTATAGGGAAGTACAAAACAAAATGCTGCCTTAAATAAGAACTAAATTTAAATTTTTTCTTTTAAATTAAAATTAATTTGGCTACAACGAGAATAGAAGTGTAGCATTTCAACAACTGAACTGAAACTTACCTAGATGTAAGGAAAACCTTAAGGGTGGTTTTTATTTTAGATTTTATCTACGTAGGGAAGGGGAAAGTGTAAGGCCTAGGAGGCTCTGTTTTTCCATTTCCCTGTTTTTCCTCTACCTTTATGCTTGGGCATCTGGAAATGGAAGCAACTGTGTCAAGCAGCCTGATTTACTGATTACTACAAATAAATATGAATTTTTAAAAGAGAGAATTTAAGTAGACTAGCTAAATGTTTTAGTTCATTTACTAAAAAATATTTCCATCACACACAATGTACAAGAGAGGGTATTAGACTCTTGAGACAAAAGGTAAGAGAAACAGTATCCCTGCAAGGAAGCTCTTCCCAAATTTTGGTCCACTTACTCCCACTTCTGGTAGAATCTGATACATTAGTATATTTTTCATCATGCCACTCCATGATTTTACAAATGAAAATCTATTTGGAGATGTCCTTAGCTATAAAAATGGCTATAAAAGAGGGATAATGCTAATTAACCTTTCATCCCAAGTTGTTCTAAAGGCTAAACAATAAGACAAAGGATTTAAAATATAATCCTATGCCCTTACAGGGCAATGACATTGTAAAATTAATGAGCTAGAAGTAGTATTATGAAGCAAAATATTATTTTAAAAGATTCATAGTTTTGTAAAGTTGTGGAACTAACTTATATTGAGAAAAGAGCTGTTAAGCTTCTATTAATCAAGATAAGAGTATAAGGCTTTATTATATACACTACTATGAAATTACAAGCAGGGTCTCTGTTAAGTCAGAAAATTTTGTGGGTGAAGATCCCTATCATAAACCAGAATAAAATAGTGCAAAAATTTTGTTCTTTAATTTAGTGAAGTAGTGACCGCTGCTGAATTGTTTATAAATTTGGGTTTTTCATTCTCTCTTGAGTTTCTATGAAGGCAAATTACCTTTTTTTAGCCTGACAGTATCATTGATAAGTCTCATAAAACTTTATCTTGCTAACTAACTAAATATCTTTTTATTTTTGATTCTTACTGAAGGAGACAATAAATAGGGAGGAAACCCCAGACTCTCTACTATTTATTACCTAGCTTAATGTATGAATTAGACTCTTATTTTAAATGCATTGAAAGGCTTAGTTCTTGGGTTTTCAGTCTCTTTGCCTTCATAAATTGATAAGAAAAATTAATTTGTTACAAAATTCCCTGATATACCCATTAATGTAATTTTTTCCCCGAGTTTTTACTTAAATTCTAGTCAGTTAACATATGGTAAAATTGGTTTCAGGTGTATAATTCAGTGATTCATCACTTACATATAACACACAGTGCTCATCACAAAAAGTGCCCTCCTTAATACCCATTACCCATTTAGCCCATCCCCGCCCACCTCCCTCCATCAACCCTCAGTGTCCTCCATAGCTAAACCTGTTAGTGTTGTTTTAAAACCACCCTGAAATTCATAGAATGTTAGCATTAGAAGGGACTATGTGGATCATTTAGTTAAAACTCTATTACACTTTAGGGACACCTGGCTAGCTCAGTCAGCGGAGCATGCAACTCTTGATCTCGTGGCTATGAGTTCAAGTCCCACATTGGGTGTGGAGATTACTTAAAAATAAAAATGAAAAAAAAATACACACACAAAAACTCCATCACATTTTACAAATGGGAATATGAAGACCAAGAAAGTGAAATGAACTGATAGTACACAACTAAACTGCAAAGAGCTCCTGACTCCAAATCCAGTATTCTTTACAGTAATTTTTACCAAGTTTTTTGAGAGAGAGAATGAGAGAGAGAATGAGCAGGGGAGGGGCAGAGAGGGAGGGAGGGAGGGAGAGAGAGAATCCCAAGCAGTCTCCACACCGTCAGTGCAAAGCCTGATGTGGGGCTTGAACTCACGAACCGTGAGACCATGATCTGAGCCAAAACCAAGAGTCATACACTTAACCAACTGAGCCACCTAGATGCCCCTCCAAATCCAGTATTCTATTAAAATTTTGTATAACTTTCAAACTTCAATAAAAGTTGAATAAACCCAGACTATACATATAATGATAATAATTATTATTATTTTAAAAATTTAAGGTGAAATTAGTATCTAGTCACAATAAATATGGACTTCTCTTCCATTAGACATGGAAAGCAATTTACTCTGTTGTTTATGTAGCAATTTTCATCTATAATAGAATCAGAATTGTATATTCTGTACAAATTATATAAAGTAATTTTGCTGAACTTAATAAATGTGTATTTATAAATTCTTTCCATTTTATACTACAACCTAAGTTATTAAAATTTATAAGAGCTTAAGAATTTATGAAAATTTTCTCACTACCAAGTTGAGTTTTTTGATAATTCAATAGCCCTTTGAGGAGGAGTCCATATCACCACTGAAAATATAATGGGTGACATAATGATGTAGCTGGATATCCACAAAGGCAGGTTGCAACAGATTCAACAAAACAACAAAGTCATTTTAGAATAAAGAAACATTAAGAAGGTCCAGCTGAATTTCTTCCCACTACCGTTCAGTTAGCTTTCAGCAGCCAAGAAATACAAGACAGGTGGGGCAATTCAGTAATTTGGCTACTCTCAGTACATACACTGTCTACTGATTTAACTGTAGGCTTTTTTGAATAATGCCAACATATTGGAAGAAAAGGATATTCTGACTGGCAATGTCTGTTGAACTATTGTTATTTCACCCCATCAATTCAGGGTATGTATCCCAGGTAATTATTATAACCCTTTTTATCTCAGATAAACGTGCTATCTCCTGTGTTAAATTTAATGGCATAAGTACGGTACATGATAGAAAAATAAAAAGGAAAGAAAACAAAAATTAAATAGTGGTGAGTGTATATACCATGTTGACACTTTGTCTTCTTTCATACTGAACTGGCATGATATAGTTTAGAATAGAGAGCTGATCTGTGGTATCCTCCAGAACTGCAGAGATCCTCAGCACATCTAGAATGGAGAGTGGTTCTATGATTTCCGGGATGATTTCTATGTTTGTTTCTTCAGCTGTTTCTTCTTCTTCTTCTACAGCACCAGGTGGCTCGCCTGTCACTGACACTGTCACCTCAGAATGCCAGACTTCTGATGGAAGATTTGAGGCTTCTAATTGGCCTCTAAAGAAAAAAATAAAGAAAAAAAATAAGTCAGACACCAAATGTTTAAAAATTGCACAAACTCAAAAGCACAGGCAGCATGTAGATATAGATATATCCAAAATAAAGATATATCCAAAAATATATAGATATAACCAAAATAAAGAACAAAAGTAGTTTACACATGGTTCTGCTAAATAAATATCTCTCTGTGACATTCTGACCCACCAAAGGCACGCCACTTACTGGTTAATAACTCTGTGTAACCCATACTATTTGACTGTGCTTAACCAACTAATTTGAATCCAAATTAACTTTTTTTTCTAGCAATATCTTTAGATGCTAACCAAGTGTCTCATGATTAATGAAAAACGGAATGTGGCAGGAGCACCTGTCCGGCTCAGTCTGTGGAGCATGTGACTCTTGATCTTGGGGTGTGTTTGCGCCCCAGATTGGTACACAGCTTACTTAAAAAACAAAACAAAACATTAAAAAAATAACATTAAAAACAAAACCAAAACCAAATTGTAGTAACCAGTCTCCAAAGTGGGTCCATATGAGTCTTACCTTCTCGTATTCATGCCCTTTGTCCCTCATATTAATAGGACTAACTAAGCTATGTAACCAGGAGGATATTGTGGGTTCCAAGGTTAGGTGATAAAAGACACTGAAGCTTCTCCCTTACTGTCTCATATCTTTCACTCTGTGAGAACCCAGCTGCCTTGTCATGAGGACACTTGAGCAGCCCTTTGGAGAAGTTTGTGAGGGTGAGGAACTAAGGCCTCTTACCAACAGCCAGCATCAACTCCCCAGCTGTGTGGGAGTGGATCTTGCAGCCCCAGTGAAATTTTCAGATGACTACAGCCCTGGGCAATTTCAACCTTAAAACAGACCCAAGCCAGCACCATTCAGCTAAGCTGCTCTCAAATTCCTGACCCACAGAAACTATGTGAAATAATAAAAGTTTATATTTTAAGTTACTAAGCTCTGGGGTAATTTGTTACACAGCAATAGATAAATTTAGCATAAGGCATAATTCATACACACACACACACACACACACACAAACTGGAATTTTGAACATACTTTTCCATTCTTCTTAAGCTACTTTTAACTTCCATGGTACATTTACAATCTCACAAGAAATGCAGTCACCTAAAATGGGAAGAAAACATTGAGATTAGTTTAAGGGAGTGTTGAATGACATTTAAATTATTTCCATCCTTTCATTAAGAGAAAATTAAAGAATTATGAGAGCTGTGACATATCCCCTCTTTTTGCTTATCAGAGCAGTCCTAGCAATGGAAAAACCGCTGACATCATGGGATGCAGGACTACTAAGTAGTCAGTTTAATTATTGACAAATGAAATTACTGATAAATGAAATCTTTGAGTTTGTTCTTATGGTAAATTAATATACAACATGGTTTTCATATTTTATTATATTATGATTTTAATTGGCAATGTTTGTATAATAGATTTATGTTATTCTGCTTACTGAAATGTTTAATTAGATCATTTAATTTCCGATCTGTCAGACAACAAAATTTATTGCGCCTGGACTTAGAATACTTGAGATTGTATTTAGAAAAGCTGCATTAATCCTGAAAATCCTGAAAGTAGTTTACTATTACTATCAAGATGTTACCATTCCATAAGCCAAAATCCTTTCCGCTTAAATGAGCTTTACAATAAGAACATCCCATGGAGAATTTTGCTCTATGCTGAATGAATAGTGAATGGTAAGTTTCCAATATGATTTTTTACAAGGATGATACAAGTATGTCTCACACAACAGAAGTCTCATATGCAAAAATGAAAACATAAAATAGAATCTTTATGTAAACTGAAAACAGGATACTCCAAACTAGCCAAATTTTCTGGTACAAGGGCATTCTTAGGAGAAAGTATCATGGTGTTAAGGAGATTTGGCTCTTCTTTTGTGTTGTTGTTGCTTCTTCATTTTTCCTTTTTTAGGTTTGGGCCATAGGTAAATGTGCTTCATGCAAGTAAGATAGGACTATGCTAATGCAGTAGTCAGTGTGTTCATGCTGTTCTGGCTTTTCATTCCTCAATGCTAGAAATCTAGGAGTCATTCCTGCTTCCTCGTTCATCTTGACACCAGCATTTCCCAATCCAAGCCATCACAAAGTCCTGTGGATTCTTTCTTCTTTTTCTGTATCCCCCAACACTATGCTGGACATGGCTGTTGTTTCTTGCCTGAACAACTCCAACAGCCCCCAAACTGGAAGCAATATTTTTTAAATGAAAAACTGAAAATCTAAAAAATTAAAGTCAATTTTTTAAAATTGAAAATCTGATCATGTTTCTCCTTAGAACCCTTCCACGGTTTCCCATTGCCTTAGGATAAAAGCTAGAATGCTAAACTTGGCCCATAAGGCCTGCATGATCTGGCCCTGCTCTGTTCCTGTTCAGGTATTTACTTGGCAATGCCCACCCGCCCCCTTTTTTTTTCTAACCAGAACATTTATGTTGTGACTAATCGCTGAAATTCTTGAGATGAACTGGATGCTGCAATAGCTGCCCTCTTGGGTTTAGGTGTTGTTCCTTCACGGAATCCATGCCTGAATCTGCAGTACACAATTTTTAGGTGAGATCAAGTGTTTTTATCTTCCTAGCTCCCTCCCTGATGGATCACCATGGGCTGGCTGTTTCTCTATCAGAGACCATGGCACCTGTCAGGTAATCATCTCCCTGCCCTCTCTTGGGGGCTTAGGTAACTATTTCTACCCCATGTCCCTGGGGACTGCATCATCCCTTATAGTTTCACTTCTGCCAACATTTTTGCAAGCATACCTTTTATTAAATTCTGAACCCTATCACTGTTTCCATCCAGGGCAATACTGACTGATGCTATGACCTATGTACATAGATTTTTTAATATATTACATATATACACACATAAATATATAAAATATATATATGTATGCAAATATGAAACAAGTTTCATAAAACAATTTCATAAAAACAAATCCTTAACATGTGTTATACATTCTGATACTTTTGATTCTGTCATATTTTGCCTAAAAAGTATTTTATCTATTTACTTATTTTTAAGTAATCTATATACCCAAGATGAGGCTTGAACTCACAACCTTGAGATGGGCAAAAGACATGAAGAGACACTTCTCCAAAGAAGACATCCAGATGGCCAACTGACACATGAAAAAATGCTCAACATCACTCATCATCAGGGAAACACAAATCAAAACCACAATGAGATACCACCTCACACCTGTCAGAATGGCTAACATTAACAACTCAGGCAACAACAGATGTTGGCAAGGACGTGGAAAAAGAGGATCTCTTTTTCATTGTTGGTGGGAATGCAAGTTGGTGCAGCCACTCTGGAAAACAGTATGGAGGTTCCTCAAAAAACTAAAAATAGAACTACCCTACCACCCAGTAATTGCACTACTAGGCATTTATCTACGGGATACAGGTGTGCTGTTTAGAAGGGACACATGCACCCCCATGTTTATAGCAGCATTATCAACAATAGCCAAAGTATGGAAAGAGCCCAAATGTCCATTGATGGATGAATGGATAAAGAAGATGTGGTATATATATACAATGGAGTATTACTCAGCCATCAAAAAGAATGAAATCTTGCCATTTGCAACTACGTGGGTGGAACTGGAGGGTATTATGCTAAGTGAAATTAGTCAGAGAAAGACAAAAGTCATATGACTTCACTCATATGAGGACTTTAAGATACAAAACAGATGAACATAAGGGAAGGGAAACAAAAATAACAAAAACAGGAAGGGGGACAAAACAGAAGAGACTCACAAATACAAAGAACAAACAGAGGGTTACAGGAGGAGGTATGGGAGGGGAGATGGGCTAAATAGGTACGGGGCACTAAGGAATCTACGCCTGAAATCACTGTTGCACTATATGCTAACTAATTTGGATGTAAATTAAAAAAAATACAAAATAAAATAAAACAAAAAAGAGTTACAATGTCTAGGGATGCCTGGGTGGTTCAGTCAGTTAAGCGTCTGACTTTGGCTCAGGTCATGATCTCACAAGTTCATGAGTTCAAGCCCTGCATCAAGTTCTGTGCTGACAGCTCAGAGCCTGGAGCCTGTTTTGGATTCTGTGTCTCTCTCTCTGCTCCTCCCCCGCTCATGCAAGTGTGCGTGCGCGCTCTCTCTCTCTCTCAAAAACAAAGTAAACATTTTAAAAGTCAAGTGTTTTACTGACTGAGCCAACCAGGCACCCCTGCCTAAAAAGTATTATAATCACAATCTACTACTTGGCCATCACATGCAGTTTGAAAAATGCCTTCTGCACGTGACACTTTCCCTGACTCATCAGCCTGGATCAGGATTCTCTTGTTTAAGTGCTCACTGCACTCTTATTTTCCTGCAGAGCTCTCTTCACATTTTGTAATGTTGTCATTTCCCCCCACTGGACTGTTAAGTGTCCTGAAAGCAGGAACCAGGGCAAGGACACTCACTATTAGCCTAATAAGTATTTGCAGAGTGAATGAATGAACAAAGAAATGAAACTCACATTTAATGTGTTATTCCTCCCAGGACTATTTTCCTTTAGATTTCTAGTACTTAATAGCGGGATTTTAGTAGATTTCTGGGACAGAGAAAACTGGATGGAGGAAGTGAATTATAAGGTACCTACACCGTATCTTGATGTATTTAAGAGAGAATCTGATTTTAAACATGATTTACAGATACCTATTTTATAAAACTTTGGAGTCATCCTTTACTGTTCTCTCTCATTTCTTACCCATCAGCAAATCCTGTCTGTTACATTTAAAACATATTCAGAATTCCAGTACTTATGACCCCTGTCTACATGCCATAATATATCAGAATCATTACAATCCTAGTTGTTCTCCCTGCTGGTGCCCTTGCTCCCTTCAGTCTCAACAGAGTGTCCCTGTTAAAATGTAAGTCAGGGGCGCCTGGGTGGCTCAGTCGGTTAAGCGGCCGACTTCGCTCAGGTCATGATCTCACGGTCCGCGAGTTCGAGCCCCACATCGGGCTCTGTGCTGACAGCTCAGAGCCTGGAGCCCGTTTCAGATTCTGTGTCTCCCTCTCTCTCTGCCCCTCCCCTGTTCATGCTCCGTCTCTCTCTGTCTCAAACATAAATAAACGTTAAAAAAAAATTAAAATAAATGTAAGTCAAATTGAGTCACTCATTATAGAGCCCTCAATGGCTTCTCTTCTCAGAGTAAAAGCCTTCTTTACAGTGGCCTCCCTGCTTAATTTTTTTCTCCATAGAGAAAATTTTTCTCACATTGCCTTCTAATGTCCATATATTTTACTTGCTTATTGTCTTGCTCTCTCTACTAGGATGTAAGGTCTATGGGGGCAGAGACTTCTGTAGTTTTGTTTACTGCAGTGTCCTCCGAGGCAAGAACAAAGCTTGGTGAAAAGCAGCCATTCAATAAACTACTGAATAAACGAATGCATCCATAGGGAAATCCAAGTAAACGTGCAATAATTAGGCAGTGTAAATCTGTGATATCCACTAATCTATCTCATTCTCGTCTGCAGGTATTTACTGAAGACCCAATTCGTGTGGGCACGGTGCTGCGCGCCCCACGAGTTTGGCAGCTGAATGAGTTCTCCCTAAAATGCAATAAGGCCTTTTCAGGGCAGTCCTACTCACTCTGTAGTCAAAACGAAGGATGCGGGTTAAAAACTTAGGTCATTTCTTCAAAGAGATAAAGGAGTAGGAGGAAAGGAGTAAGGGGGAAAAACACAGAAGAGTTCCTGCCTTCGTGTTCCTGGCCTTTCTCTTCCACGCTAGGATCCGAGAGGCTGTTTCCCTACTCCTCTGCGGTAAGCGGGAAAGATACCCCCATGTTGGCATAACAATCTGGGGTACCCGAGGAGGGGAGATATTCTCTAGACCGGCTTCACTTTTTCCACCTAAGGAACCAAGCTATAGTGTTTCTCTGGCAACGCTCAGCTTTGGAGGACCTTTTCTTCTCTTCCTCCAGCTGGCTACCATCTTGCCTTACTCTGTTTCAAAATAATAAATGTTGCAGCTTACAAAGATGAAAAGACGGAGGAAACTGTAAGAGTGCTCCTGAATGTGGTTTGTTTCAGTCCGAAGGCAACTGAAGCCTTTTTTTTTTTTTTTTTTTTTTTTTTTTGGCGGTCGCGGAAGATGCCTAACTGAGGGCGGGGCGGAGAGGTATTTATCCCATAAGGCCACGCGGTGGGACCTCGCCTCTCTCTTTCCGCCATCTTGGGACCCGTGGAGGTGAGGGAGTTTTGCTGCCGAACTTTGGGGGCAAAAAGCGGGGGTGAGCTCAACGGTATGCCTCGGCAAGGCAGTGGTGCCGCTCGGAGACTCTGCCAGCCAGTGATTTCTGTGGATTCCAGCAACAGAGAGGACAGGATTGAGGAGATGCGGGGCTGATGGTGTTGGTCCCCGGGCGCCCGGAGAACGCTCCTTGCCGTAATCTGTGTTGCTTCCTGGGCCTTACGGAGTAATAGATGCATTTTGTCCATATGCGGTCCTCCGTTTGAGGCAGTGGCTCCTTTAGTATGCGTTCTTTTTCTGTGTTCCCACTCCAAACCTGGTGTTGTCTACAGTCTCCTTTTCTTCCTCAGCTTTTCTTTCCCATGCGAGGCTTTAATCTTATTTTCTGTGTGTTTCTCTGCTTTCTCGAGCTTCATTATTTTTTTTCCTACTGATCGTGGCATGAATTTTTTTAGGGCTTCCTTTTGGAGTTTCCAGGATCTATTTCTTTCACTGTACAGTCTTGGCATTTTCGTTTTAGTCCTCATTTTGGAGTTTGCTCCGTTATCAGGCATTCTCAGGCTGGTAAGTCTTGCCCGACTGTGCTTCTAGTAGAGTTCATGGCATCATTACGTTACCCCCTACTCTTCACGTGATAAGCTGTGCAAAAAGGAATTTGACCGGTTTAAGAAAGGAGAGGGGACTGGGTTTTGGAAAACGTGCGTTGCAAGATTTTAAACTTTTTTTGTTTGTTTAAGGCCTGCTGGGAACAGGACTCCTGAAACGACAAATATGTCTGGAAGGTACAAGTTTTAAATTTAATTGCTTTGTATTTGTAGTGTTTTGTCTATTAGGCATGAACATAAACGTGAGCTTAAAACTAATGGGAAAAAAACTAGATGTTTGCTAATAGATTTTAAGTAGGGCTCCTTACAAGTCACCTTACAGGTGAAGTGAAATGTAAGACCTTTTAATCACTTATTACTCTCTATTTTGTATTAGGCTGTGGTCCAAAGCCATTTTTGCTGGCTATAAGCGGGGTCTCCGGAACCAGAGGGAGCACACAGCTCTTCTTAAAATTGAAGGTGTTTATGCTCGAGATGAAACTGAATTCTATCTAGGCAAGAGATGTGCTTATGTGTACAAAGCAAAGAAGTAAGTTTATAGTATTAATACCTTTTAAGTTTTTAGTTAAGGTTTGTCTTGTTTTCCTGTTAAAAGAAGAGTAATAAAAAAATGTTGGTAAAGTAGTTGGTACTGTTTTTTCTACTTTGGATCTTTAAGTATCTTCACTGGAGGTTATAAGAAGGATGTTATTGTCCAGGTAGTATTGGATTTAGGTATCTTCTACATTTAGAAAAATTAATTTTTAAACCAGCCTCTTATATTAGGCTCTTTTTAAGGTGTTAGAGAACAGTTTTCCGTGTACTTAATTACTTTTGTTGATTTCTTGAATTTATGTTATGTACATGCTTATAATGTGTCTAGAGCATTGGTTCTTAAACTTGTTTCACACCAATTGAAGTCTGGGGACATGGCTTTCATTTTTGCCCTCCCTTTCTTCCTGCAACGAGATTGATCCTTTAAAATTATAATTCAGATCATCTGTACATTGAATTTCCCCCTCTTCAGACACACAAATATATTCACACTAGTCCCCTTTTGCTTTTTTTTTTTTTTTTGTAAATATTGCAATTATTAACAGGCTGACATATTTTACATGTTATTACTTCATTATTTGAAAGGGATTTTATAAAAGCGTCTGGCATATAGTAAGTACTCAATTACTTGTTGCATGAATGATGCCCCAGACTTTTTTAGTTTCTCAGGTGACTTAGTGGTTAACTACTTTTGTGAGCCACTGGTCTAGAGGTCATCTTGAATTTGTATTACATTTGACTGGTTGCCTCATTTCTCCTGTCTCTTCTCCCCTTTTAAAATTAGCAACACAGTGACTCCTGGTGGCAAACCAAATAAAACTAGAGTAATCTGGGGAAAAGTAACTCGTGCTCATGGAAACAGTGGCATGGTTCGTGCCAAATTCCGAAGCAACCTTCCTGCTAAAGCCATTGGCCACAGAATCCGTGTGGTAAGTACAATTATTAGCAATATGACACACGAGTCCAGCTAAGCTTAGGGTTGGGCTCTGACCTCTAAAGACTAATGTGATTTTAAAGTGTTACCAGTGGATTGTGCTGCAAACTCAGTAGCTACTGTGTAGATGTATTAAGAAACATCAGATTTCTTGGCATCAGAAGGAAAGTGAAAGCAGAGTGTTCAAATGGATTACATCTAGGTTTCAGATTTTTGCCAAAGCTGTAGGGGGTGGGGATAGTATTTAAATAAACAATTTTCTAGCAAAGATTTATTGGATACAAGTAGTTGTTAGAAGACTACCTTTTCCTGGCATAATTCATAATATTCCCATCTCTTTATCAGGACAGTCTTGTTAGAATAGGTGTTACTATTCTTATTTTATAGTAGAAAGTAGATGCTCATATGACAGTCTTGGTAGAATAGGTGTTACTGGGGTGCCTGGGTGGCTCAGTTAAGTGTCTGACTTTAGCTCAGGTCATGACCTTGCTGTTTGAGCCCTCCGTCGGGCTCTGTACTGACAGCTCAGAGCAGAGCCTGGGGCCTACTTTGGATTCCCTGTCTCCCTCTCTCTCTGCCCCTCTCCTGCTTTTGCTCTCTCTCTCTCTCAAAAATAAACATAAAAAATTGTATAAAATAGGTGTTAATACTTACAGAAGAAAACCAATGCTTATGTTTCTAGGTCCCAGGCCTTCAGTTCAAGTCTTGGAGTCCAGATGCTGTGGCTTGCTTTCTTTTCTTTTTCTTTCTTTCTTTCTTTCTTTCTTTCTTTCTTTCTTTCTTCCTTCCTTCCTTCCTTCCTTCCTTCCTTTCTTTCTTCCTTTCCTTTCCTTTCCTTTCCTTTCCTTTCCTTTCCTTTCCTTTCCTTTCTGTTATTAAGGAAATTCTCATAAGTTATTTATTTTGAGACAGCACAAGCAGGGGAGAGGCAGAGAGAGGGAAAGACAGAATCCCAAGCAGACTCCCCGCTGAAGCCCCACAGGCTCAAACTCATGAACTGGGATATCAAGACCTGAGCCAAGATCAAGAGTCAGATGCTTAATGACTGAGTCACCTGGGCATCCCTCCCTCCCTTTTTTTATTTTGAGAGACCTTTTTTTATTTGAGAATGTGAGTGGGGGAGAGAGAATCCCAAGCAGGCTCCATGCTATCCATGCAGAGCCCAACATGGGGGTTAAGAGTTTGACGCTTAACCAACTGAGCCATCCAGCCACCCTTGGATGCTGTGATTTTCTAAAGTAGTTCCTCTTTTCCTTAGTGTTCATTTTGAGTAGACGTGGGAATATTCTTGGGGTCAGAAAGTTACTTTTGAACCCTGCTGAACCTTGAGATTTCTCTTCAGGAAGTTTTTTAATCTTACTAGAAGCAGCAAAATTGGGGGCACCCGGGTGATTCAGCTGGTCTGTTAAGTGTCTGACTTTGGCTTTGGTTATGATCTTGTGGTTCATGAGTTCAAGCCCCACATCGATCCCTGCATTGGATCAGATTTAACAGTACAGAGCCTCCTTGGGATTTTCATTCCCTCTCTTTCTCTCTCTGTCCCTCCCCCATTTGCACTTTCTCAAAATAAATAAACTTAAAAAAAGAAGCAAAATTGAATGGCTTTTCAGTGCTCCCAGTACAAAGTGTTCATCTAGATCACTATAAAAACTTAGTTCTTAAAAAAAAAAAAACTTAGTTCTGTTCCCACTAGAATATAAGTCATTAGATCTGTTTTAGAGATGGGTAATGGGACAATGGGAGATTATCCATATTGTTGTACTCATAACTTTTATGAATTTATATATTACATGCATCTAATGACACCGTGTTTTCTTTTTTTTTCCTAGATGCTGTACCCCTCAAGGATTTAAACTAACTGAAAAGTAAATAAATAAAGGTGTAGATTGTTCTCTTGTATTTTTGTTAAATAGCTTAAAATTTTCTTTTTCCTAAATTCGGTTGCTATTTAAATGGTGGCAGTTATCCAGCATTTTCAGAGTACAAGGAAGCTAGGGAGTTCTATGTGATGGCAATTACAGAGATTTAGACAATAGGGTTTTAATGAGGATAGGATATGAGTATCTTCATACAAGGCCTTACATGGTCAGGGAGGGGGGCAGAGTAAGCTTTGATCAGAGGCATTGGGAAGGAGTATCTTGAAGGTGTAAAGTGCTGGAGCATAGGGTATTCCAGGAAGGACAGACACAAATATTAGCCAGTACAGATAAATACCGTGACACTTTTCCAGGCTTACACGTTAAAATGGGCCTATAACTCTTGCCCATAACAGTTTATTTCAACTTTGGTATTGCATTTATTACATATAACTAACTGCCTTCCTCATTAGATTGAGAGTCCATGAAAGAAACTTAAAATTATTTTTGACGGCCTTCTAAATTACCTTATGATGTATGTAGTTGTTCAAGATAGATTGGTTGGGAAACTTGTGACTTAATGGTAGTTGGGAGAACCTGAAGATTATATTGATGGTATTTGGCAGCACGGCAGGGATGAGATATCCTTTGGATCTGTGACTAGATAAAACATTCCAGTGTATAACGCTTGACTGGTAAGGTGTAAGTTAACGATATCAAAATAGCAACACATGCCTTAGGAAGGTTTTTGGGGGGTGGTGGTTATTGCCTCGGTGGTGTAGCTTTCCTTGGTTCCATGTTTCAATGTAGTAAAGTGGAGGATTGAGATATTTGAGCATAAGACAAAAGGAAACTAAACTGGGGCTGCAGGATATTTTAAATCTCTGAATTGTTGAAATAAAAGTTTGAACCAAAGCATCAGTTTGCAGTATGGTGGCTGTAGAAATTTGTTGGAGTAGCAGCTAGCTAGTCCTTTTATTAACCATTGTCTTGACACTCCACTGAAAATATCAACAAGAAACTTGGAGTTGGTCAAACTCAGTCCCTTTTACAGTTTTTAATTGTATTTGGGTTCCCTAAGAAACCTGCCAAAAAACAATTAGTGTGCCAAAAAATGGGTGGTGGTGGGGTCAGAAAAAACCATTGAAGGAGATGATGCAGGAAAGGATTGGGCACTTGTAGCATATGGCAGTTCTAAGAAAGTTGTGCTTATTATTAGTCCAGTGGTGGCCATCCTCAAGCCAAAGTTGCTGTTGAGAAGGAAGATCCCAGATTTCACAGAAATGGCCTTGTGTTTGTACTGCCAGTATCATTTGGCCTTATATGGGAAGTATGGCTTCAAGGCAAGAGGTGGATGGGTCAGATGCAGTCTGGGTCCAATGTTAATCATGTTTTCCTCACAGTCTAAGCAGTGCATTTCATGGTCACAATTTGGTTATTAGAATCCTAAGGAAATTGACATTGGAAACTCAGGTCAATGGCAGGAAGTACCTATCTCAGACCTCCAGTGAGATTTAGTTGTTGAAAAACAGCAACATAATCTAAAACTACTGACTTTGTTGTGTCATGTACTTGTTACTCTTGGGATGGTTGGGTAGAGGAAGAAATGCTTGGGGAGGTATTTTGGGAAAAATTGGCATGATTTTTTGTGAAGGCAGGAGGCATTTGAGGAAACCTTCAACTGGGTTATGTAGTGGAACTGAAAACTATGGGCAATAATTGGAAAAGTGTGTAGAAACCTAAGAAATGCCAGATTATGCAAGGTCTTGTGTACTGTACTAAGGATTTAGGAGAATTTAAAGATGAGTTGAGTCTTAATGGGTAAGGTGTACTAGCTTTGGTTGCTGGGTGGGTAATAGTGCATTTGTAAAGTTGGGGAACCAGATTGGTTTTGTGAAGGGAAATGATGAGTTTGAGGAAGCTATAGGATACTCTGCTATGAAATATGTCCAGGAAGGCAGATGGATACTTGGGTCTGGATTAGGCATCCAGAAGAGAGGAAACCTCCTGATGGCTATCACCTAAGTTAAGTGAATATGGTATTCTGGTGGGATAGGTGATAGAGTAATGGAAGTGGATAAACAAGTGGTGGGCAATTGAGCAAAGAAGAAAGAAGGCTGAGAGTCTTAGGATGACCTGAATAAATGTAATGACAAAACAGTCTTGCATGCAAATTCATCCTCTTTAATAATACAGCACTTGTAAATGAGGGTGCTTTATGTTTTTCTGTTCCCATATTGAGGTTTGGTAGGTGCAGAGTTCTCAAGTCAAAAGTTCCCATTGGAGAAATTACATGTTTCAGAGAAACGAGCTTGAATGGCTAGCATTTTGTTGACTGGATCATTGAAACAGCCTCCCCTCAACGTAACACTACTGTTAAAACTAGGAACTTGGAAGTTTTTTGTGATCTTGTAGTGGAAAGAGCACATGTCCTGAACGTAATAAATTTGGTTTGGAATCCCAGTTCCACTAGTTTTGGCATGATAGATGTTCGGTAAAGAGCCATTACTGGTAGAATGCCCCACCCATGAATGAGTAAATGATCTTTACCAATGAATTGTACATCCTTATGGCTTTTCTTTCCTACCCCTACAGTTCCTAGCATAGTAATTTACAATATTCAGTTCCTGTTAAATGACTGTCCCAGTTCAGTGCTGCCAGTTACTAGTTTTAATTGTTTAATGGGCCACAGGAAAATCTCCCAATTTTCAATTTTTTTATAGTTACTTATAGCCTAGTTTAAAGGTAGTTTCCTTAATGGCATGGATTCACATGGTCTCTTGGTTAAATGCAGTTGCAATTTTTGTTTTGTTTTTAAGTAGGCTGCACACCCAATGTGGGGCTTGAACCTATGACCCTGAGATCAGGTAGATTCATGCTCTACCCATTGAGCCAGCCAGGTGCCCCTAATTCTTGGTTTTCATAGAAGTTAAGGGATGAGGTTGAATAGTAAAGAACTCATTGATTTTACAAGAAATGACTTAAGAAATGGGCGTAAAATCGGTGCCTGAGGATAAAATAAAAATGAAAATTATATTCCATCCATTTTTTTATATAGAGGGTAACCATTAAAGATTATGTTACCTGGCATCTAGTGGATGCCTGCCTTCTCGGTGAATAACAAAGAGAAAGGGCCTCATACCAACACTCCCTTACTATCAGCACCCACTGGTCTTCCACAGCCCATCTCACGTGGGGCTCTAAACGGCACTTAATTGGCCGGCTTCGCGCGTTGAGAATCGACGGGCGTGATGCAGTTCCTCATCCGCGGTGAACTGGCTGGGTGATGCTAGCCAATCAAAAAGCGTCTTTCCGCCGACTATACCATTTGCCCCAGGGTGCGGGACTGGCGCTGGGGCCGAGACGTCACGTACTCCATGGTAACGACGCTCGGCCCAAAGATGGCGGCCGAGTGGGATGGAGGAGCAGGTTCTCCTGGTTCAGGCCCATGCCCTAGCCAGTGGCGCCGGAGCAGTTCTTTACGGGTCCGAAGCGTTCTGCTCTTGTTGGGCGGCCTCTGGGCAAGCGCCACATCTATTCCTGTCTCCTTGGACAGTTCCCCTCCCTGCCGGCACCACGTCCCCTCTGAGACTGAGGTAGGGCGACGGAGGGGCGGGAGCGGGCGCTGTGAGGGGAAAGTAACACGGGAGGCGAAGATGTAGCGGGTAGTTGTTGGAACAAGATGTATTGGAGGAGAAAGCGAAATAAATTGTGCCAGAGACTGAACTGTTAGAGGGCTGGACCTACTATTGTTGCCAGGTGGACCTTGGGCCCTGAGGCCTTGACTTAGCCCCTCCAAAAGATGTCGCTGGAGGCTCTTGGTCGGCCAGGAGAAAAAAGTCTAGGACTGACACAACATAGTAGATGAGCAGTACAAACAGGAAAGTTTATTAAAGTGAAAAACTACACTCTCGAGATGGGAGAGTGGGTGCGCTCAAGGAATAGCTGAGCCCGCTGGTTTTGTATTTCTATCTTTTATTGACAGTTTGTAACAAAGGGATGAAATAGTCATTATTTGAAGTGAAGGTTTCTTGTAATCAGGGAGGTCTCCTTCAGGAATGTGGGTTCTGCCCTTTTTCTTGCCTTA
Organism: Panthera onca; assembly: GCF_046562875.1. Taxonomy (NCBI): domain Eukaryota; kingdom Metazoa; phylum Chordata; class Mammalia; order Carnivora; family Felidae; genus Panthera; species Panthera onca. Next base: position 71,145,145 of record NC_138347.1, on the reverse strand, counting down.
TTTGCCTAAGGAACTCTGGCGGGGATTTCCGAGACGCAATTCCTTCAAAACCGCAATGCTAATGATATAACAACTGTATAATGAGCTTAGGTCACTCAAACTGTCAAAATGGCGGTCTTTTTGGTTTTGTTTTAGAGTACTGCCAGGACAGGCCTCTTACTTCCTCATAGTTGGGCATAACTTCGTCTTTGCTGGCCTCCAGGCATCCTGTTAGAGCCTAATTGCCTACTCTAACACTATTAACTCCCTTCCTGCACCAAGTGGCTGAGTTGGGCGCCAGGAACGTGATCGCTTTCCTGTGTGGAGAGTTGTATATAGGTAGTTCTAGAGCAATGGTTTTCAGCTTGAGCATGCATCAGAATCACCTGAAGGATTTGTTAAAACACAGATTGCTGCCCCACCCCCACTTTCTGACTCATTAGGTCTGGGATGGTACCCAGAATTTGCAGTTCAAGTTCCCAGATGGTTGATGATGATACTTGTCCAAAGACCACACTTTGGGAACTACTGGTCTAAAGGTTTGGGAAGAAGTTGATAGAGTTAAAGGCATTTGGGGACATTTGGGGAGTTCTCTGAAGACAAAATTCAGGTTTATTTTCAAATTCCTTCACCACATTGCTTTCTTTATCCTGTTCTCCTACCCTGGAAGGGCCTGCCTCCTTCACACTCCATTTTTCTCCCTCTCTACATTCTTTTAGTCCTAGTTTAACTTCCGTAACTTGAAGGCAGTCAGCTGAAACCACTCAGCGGAATTCACTTTCCATTTCATAGTACATCGTATCTGTACTCTCTTCTGGCGCTTAACCAAGTACTGCATTGTGGGGAAGGTTTATTTCTCAGGCATTTCTTTGTAATCTTGTCTGTGTAGTTAAATTGTAAGGTTCCTTTGGAAAAGGTTTGTGTCCTTGATTTCTCCGTAGTACTGAGACCACAGTAATCAGCATTCTTTGAGGAAAGGAGACACAGTACTTGGGTCCGAGTGGCATGTTGTGATTGATTTTATAATTTGTCTTAATACTTTATCAAGAAAGATTGACCTAGAAATTTTCAGTTCAGCTCAGAAATCTAAGACTATTCATTTTTGTGGTAATTACCAAAAAGTTTTGTGCATATTGTTCATAACCATATGCGCCAAAATATTAAGTTTGGGGCTTGTAGCTGTAGTCCAGCTTTTATCATGACACTGCATTTTGGCTGAATTTTGCTTATTTTTTAGTATTCTTAGCAACTTTATAAATACAGTATTGTTGACTATAATCACTATATTAGATCTCCAGGAGTTATATATTTAACTGGTTGCCAGTTTGTACCCTTAAAAAAATATCCCCAATTCCCCCACTTCTGATGAATTCTTGAAAAAAAAAAAAAAATCCTACAATGTCCTGTGCTTCTTTCTTTGAATTTAGATTACAATAAGAGAAAGCCATTCAAAGAACTGCAGAATCTCTCCACTAGAGGGAACCTAGATAGTTTCTTCTAGTGGTTGTTGCTAATGTACAAAACTACAGTTTATATTTGAACATTTCCGTGGATAGGGAGGTTATCTGCAGAGGGAGTCCCTTGCCTTTTGGAGATCACCAGTATTAAAGTTCTTTTTATAGAGCTGAAAACTCTTCCTGAAACTTCCACCCACTATTCCTACTTATGCCTCTTCACTAAACAAACTCAATAGTGATAGTGCTTCAGATATTAAAAATAAGCTGTTAAGTTCTTTTTGAGACTTCTCATCCTTAATACATTTTCCTAGTTCTTAGAGAGTATTTAATAGCAAGTCCTCCTGCCCATTGTCTTAGCTTTAACTTAGACATAAAGTATATTCATTGTACTCATTCTAGTGACTATGCCTCTGTTAAATGCTGTGGGAAATTATGTAACATTTTTTGATGGTGGTGGGAAGTACAAAACATTTTGGGGAAAGAAAGGGGGGGGGTGGGCACCTGGCTGGCTCAGTCAGTAGAGCGTGCGAGTGTTGCTCTCTGGGTTGTGAGTTCAAGCCCCATGTTGGGTGTAGAGCCTATTAAAAAAAATTTTTTTTGGGGGGGCGCCTGGGTGGTGCAGTCGGTTAAGCGTCCGACTTCAGCCAGGTCACGATCTCGCGGTCTGTGAGTTCGAGCCCCGCGTCAGGCTCTGGGCTGACGGCTCAGAGCCTGGAGCCTGTTTCCGATTCTGTGTCTCCCTCTCTCTCTGCCCCTCCCCCGTTCATGCTCTGTCTCTCTCTGTCCCAAAAATAAATAAAAACGTTGAAAAAAAAATTTTTTTGACACATTTAACTTTTCTTTTTCTTTTTCTTTTTTTTTTTTATTTAAAAAAAAATTTTTTTTAACGTTTATTTATTTTTGAGACAGAGCCAGAGCATGAACAGGGGAGGGTCAGAGAGAGGGAGACACAGAATCTGAAACAGGCTCCAGGCTCTGAGCTGTCAGCACAGAGCCCGACGTGGGGCTTGAACTCACGGACCGCGAGATCATGACCTGAGCTGAAGTCGGCCGCTTAACCAACTGAGCCACCCAGGCGCCCCTTTTTAATTTTTGTTTTAATGTTTACTTTTGAGAGAGAGAGAGAGAGACAGAGCATGAGCAGGGGAGGGGCAGAGAGAGAAGGAGACACAGAATCCAAAGCAGGCTCCAGGCTCTGAGCTGTCAGCACATAGCCTGACTCTGGGTTCAAACCCATAGACGATGAGATCATGACCTGAGCTAAAGTCAGATGCTTAACCTACTGAGCCACCCAGGCACCCCACATTTAACTTGTTTTCAACTAAAACCTCTAAGTTTTTAAATTATTATTATTATGTAAATTAAAACAAAAAAATGGAATAGTGTAATGAACTCCCATTGACCCATCACCCAGCTTTAACACTTACCATCATTCTCTCATTCTTATTTCCTATACTTCCACCCATTCCTCATCCTCTCGCTTGTTATTGTTACTTTTAAAAGTTGTTGGAGTGCCTGGGTGGCTCAGTCAGTTGAGCTTCTGATTTTGGCTCAAGTCATGATCTTGGGGTTCATGGGTTCGAGCCCCATGTTGGGCTCTTTGCTGACAGGTCAGAGCCTGCAGCCTGCTTCAGATTCTGTGTCTCCCTTTCCTTCTGCGCTTCCTCTACTCACTCTCTCTCTCTCTCTCTCTCTCTCAAAACTAAATAAAAAATTTTTTAAGTTTGTTATTGTTTTATTTTTTATTTTAGAGCGGGAGTGTAAGTGGGGAAGAGGGGCAGAGGGAGAGGGAGACAGAGAATCCTAAGCAACTTCCACACTCAGCGCAGAGACCCACATAGGGCTCGTTCCCACGACCCCGGGATCATGACATGTTGGACACTCAACTAACTGAGCCACCCAGCTGCCCCTGTTTTTTTGTTTGTTCATTTTTAAGTAATCTCTATGCCCAATATGGGGCTCAAACTCACAACCCCAAATCAAGAGTCCCATGCTCTACCTACTGTGCCAGCCAGGTGCCCCAAAAAGAGTTCTGATAAAATTTACATATATTGGAAATGCAATAAATGCAATCATGTACATCCACATAAAACTTACAACCCCACAATATAGAACATTTCCATGTCTCCAGAAAGTTCCCTCCCATCTGGTGCCAGTCAGTCTCTCCCATCCATCCCAGGCAACTATTTTTTTTTCATTATTTTTTCACATTAGATTAGTTTTGCCCCTTCTGGAACTTAATATACTCAAATGGAGTTATATACAGTGTATTTCCGATAGCAAATTGTATATAATAGCATTTGCATTTTTGTGATTGATCCTGCTTGGTCATGATATATTATCCTTTTTATATACCTCTGAATTCAGTTTGCTAATAGATTGTTAAAGATTTTTGCATCTATGTTTATGAGTAATGTTGGTTTATGATTTCTTTTTTTTAGTGAAGTTTTTTTTTTGTTTTTGATATCAGAACTATACTGGCCTCACATGAGTTGGGAAATGTTCCATCTTCTTGTATTTTCTAAAAGACTTTGTATAGAGGCACTCGCTGGCTGAGTCAGTGGAGCATGCAACTCTTGGTCTCAGGACTGTGAGTTTGAGCCCCACATTGGACATGGAGCCTATTTAAAATAGTAATAATAATAATAACAATAATAATAATAAATAAAAGAGTTTATATAAAATTGAAATAATTTCTTGCTTAAATGTTCAGTATAATTCATTATGGAGATCACCTGGGTGGGCCTGCCATTTTCTTTGTAGAGAGTCTTTACGATGTTTTTATTGAGATATAATTCATATACCATAAAATTCACCCACTTAAATGACCAATTCAATGATTTTTAATACATTTACAGAATTGTGCAGCTATCAGCAAAATCCCGTTTTAGAATTTTTCAATCACCTTAAAAGCCATTATCCCCATTTGTAGTTAATCCTTGGGGTGTCTGGCTGCCTCAGTTGGTAGAGCATGCAACTCCTGATCGTCAATTTGAGTCCCATGTTGGATGCAGAGGTAACTAAAAAAATTAAACCTTAAAAAAAAAAAAAGAGCCCTTACTTAAAAAAAAAAAAAAAAAATTTTTTGTAGATGTGCTTCAGCAGGTTGAGAACATTATCTTCTATGCTTAGTTTTTATCATGGATGTTAAATTTTATTAAATGTCTTTTTTTTTTTTTTTTTTTTCAACATTTTTTATTTATTTTTGGGACAGAGAGAGACAGAGCATGAACGGGGGAGGGTCAGAGAGAGAGGGAGACACAGAATCGGAAACAGGCTCCAGGCTCCGAGCCATCAGCCCAGAGCCTGACGCGGGGCTCGAACTCACGGACCGCGAGATCGTGACCTGGCTGAAGTCGGACGCTTAACCGACTGCGCCACCCAGGCGCCCCTTAAATGTCTTTTTTGTATCAATTAATATAATCATGTAGCTTTTCTTCTTTACTGTATTGATATTGTGAATTACATTGATTTTTTTTGATGATAAAAAAAATTGCACTCCTGAGATTAAAACCCCAGTTGGTTATGATGTATTTCCCTTTTTACATTTTGCTGGATTTGCCTTGTTAATATTTGTTGATGATTTTGCATATATATTCACGAAGGATATTGTTCTGTAGTTTTTGTGGTTTTTTTCTGCAATAACTTTGTTGGGTTTGCTATTAGGGTAATGCTGGTCTCATAGAATGAGTTGGGAAATATTCCTCCCCCTTCTATTTTAAGGAAGAGTTTGCATATAATCAGTATTTTTTCTTCCTTAAATGTATAGAATTCATTAATGAAGCCATCTCAGCCTGGAATTTTCTCTTTCTTTCTTTCTTTCTTTCTTTCTTTCTTTCTTTCAGGTTTATTTATTTATTTTGAGAGAGAGAGAGTGGGGGAGGGCAGAGAGGAAGAGAGAGAATCCCAAGCAGGTTCTTCTGGACTGTCAGCGCAGAGCCCGACATGGGGTTCGGTCTCATGAACCATGAGATCATGACCTGAGCCAAAATCAAGTCAGACACCTAACTGAGCCGCCCAGGCACCCCTGGAATTTTCTTTATTGGAGAGTTGGAAATTATGAACTTATTTTCTGTAATAGATGATGGTTTATTCAGGTTATTTCTCCTTGATTGTGTTTTGATTAAGTTACATCTTTCAAGGAATTTCATTCCATTGAAATTGTCAAATTTATGGATGTAAGGTTTTTAAAAATATTTTCTTTTGATATTTTAAATGTCTGTAAAAAATTTGGGTATGAATTCCAGTGTGTGGGGGTTTTTCCACGCACTACGAAGCAAGACTGGCCCCCCAAACCACCATTTCAGACACCAATCGTAAGTCCAGGTTGTCACCTGAGCTTCTGACCAAATGACTATAGTTTGGAGCTTCCAACAACCCTCTCCTTGGGGTTGATTAATTTGCTAGAGCAGCTCACAAAACTCAGAGAAAAAATTTACTACTAGATTACTAGTTTATTATAAAAAGTGTAACTCAAGAACAACTAGATGGAAGAGATGCTTAGGGTAAGGTATGGAGAAAGGGCGAGTAGTTTCTACACTATCAGAGCATTCCACTCTCCAGGAATCTCTACATGGTGTAAAAATTAATAAAAGTAAACCTCATTTAGAGGGAGCCATCATGTCCTACCACTCATTGTCAATTGCAGACCCAACAGGAAGTGGTGGACCTTGCATATGGATATTTCTTCACTATCGCAGCGAGAGGAAAAATGTTTTCTTCTTTCCCTGGCAATAGCCCAGCCAATGAGAGACTGTCACAACTCAACCAATGTATACTTCAAAATCCCAGTTTATTCCAGTGGACATTTTGCTTATAACAGCCCCCCAGTTTCCTTTTTTTCTCTATAAAAGAGTATTCCTCTCCTTTGTTCTTCAGACTTGCCTATGGTTTTGTTGTAGCTTGCTTGTCCCTGATTGCAATTCTCTGCTATTCCCAAATAAACCAGTTTTTGCTGGTAAAATAACCAGCAGTTTTATTTTTAAGGTTAACAGTGTTCACCAACAGGAAACTCTACAAACCCCATCCTTTTGGGTATTATAGAGGCTTGATTACAGAGACATTGGTAGATTAAATGGTCAGCCATTGTGGGGGGTGGGGCTGGGTGTCTCAATTGGTAAGCACTCTACTCTTGATTTCAGCTCAGGTAAGATAGAGCCTCACGTTGGGCTTTGTACTGACAATGGGGAGGCTGCTTGTGATTCTTTCTCTCCCCCTCTCCCTACCCCTCTCCCACTCACACTCTTGTGCTCGCTTGCTCTCTCTCAACAAATAAATATTTTTAAAAATTAATAAATCATTAACCATTAGTGATTCAACTCAATCTGTAGCTCGAGGAGGAGATGGAGACCTCTAATCCCATGGTTGGCCCTACTGGCAACTGGTCCCTATCCTTAGGTGCTTTCCCAAAGCAATTTCATTAACATAACAAGACAGCTTTATCACTCTCATCATTTAGGAAATTCCAAGTTTAGGAGTTCTGTGCCAGAAGTGGGACAAAAACCAAATACATCTTATTGTAAGTCACAGTAACACAGTCTGTAAAGTCTGTAGCAATGTCTCCTGTTTCATTCTTGATATAGGTAATTGGTGTTCTCTTTCTTTTGATCGGTTTAGAGGTTTATCACTTGTAATAGTCTTCTCAGAAGACTTCTCAAAGACAGCTTTTGGTTTTATTGATTTCTCTTTTTCTGTTTTCCATTTAATTGATTTCTGCTCTTTATTCTGCTCTCTTTGAGAGTAATTTGTTCTTTTTCTAGTTTTTTAGGAAGCTTAGACCATTAATTTGAGGGTTTTTTTCCCTAATGTAAGTCTTTAAAGGTACAAATTTTCCTCTAAACACTGCTTTAGCTGTATCCCACAAATATTAATTTGCTATAATTTTCTTTTCGTTCATCTAAAAATATTTTCTAGGGGCACTTGGCTGGCCTAGCCCATAGAACATGCGACTCTTGATCTTGTGGTTGTTGAGTTCAAGCCCCCCTGATCAGTGTAGAGATTACTTAAAAGTAAAGTCTTTATAAAAATATTTCCTAACTCTTTTGTGACTTCCTCTTCAACTCAAGGGTTTAGTTTGTTGTTTTATCTTCAAACATTAGGGGGTTTCCCAGTTTTCTTTCTGTAATTGCATTCTAGTTTAATTTTGTTATGGGTAGAGAACATACTTTGTATGATTCGGGTTTTTAAATATATTTTTAAGAGGTGTTTGTTTATTTTTGGGAGCTCAAGTGAGAGCAGGGGAGGGGCAGAGAGAGGGAGACAGAGGATCCGAAGCAGGCTCCAGCAGAGAGCCCCATGTGGGTCTCGAACTCATAAACTGTGAGATCATGACCTGAGCCAAGTCGGATGCTTAACCAACTGAGCCACCCAGATGCCTCAGGTTTTTTATATTTCTTAAGGTTTGTTTTATAGCCCAAAATGTGATCTGTTTAGGTGAATGTTGCATATACACTTGAGAAGAATGCACATTCCACTATTGTGGGGACAAGTGTTCCATAAATGTCAGTTCAGTCAAGTTAGTTTTTGTGCTATGCAGATCTCCTATATCCTTACTGATTTTATCTTCTGGTCTGTATTGATTACTGAGATAAGAGTGTTTAAGTCTCCAGCTATAATTGTGGATTTGTCGGTCTTTCATCTTTCAGTTTTTGCTTCATGTAGTATGAAGCTGTGATGTTAGGTGTTTACACTTTTCATTTTATTTTATTTTTTAAAGTTTATTTATGCTGAGAGAGACAGGGAGAGTACAAGTGGGGCAGGGGCAGAGAGAGAGAGGGAGAGAGAGAGAATCCCAAGAAGGCTCTGCACTGCCAACACAGAGCCCAGTGTGGGCCTCAAACCCATGAAGACATGAGATCATGACCAGAGCCAAAACCAAGAGTCAGACACTTAACCAACTGAGCCATCCAATGCTCCAGGTGTTTACACATTTTAGATTGTTATATTTTCTTGTTGAATTGACCCATTTAGCACTAAGTATTATCCTTTTCTTCATCCCTGCTAATATTCCTTGTTTTGAAATATACTTTGTCTGATACTAATATAGCCACTCTGGCTTTGTTTTTATTAATGTTTACATAATATGCCTTTTTCCCATTCTTATACTTTCAACTCTTTTATGTTTTTATAGTTAATATGGGTTTCTTACAAATAGCAAATAGTTGGATCTTGCTCTGTTACTTAGTCTGACAATCTCTGCTTTTTAATAGGAATGTTCAGTCTATTTACATTTAATGTGATTATTGACATGGTTGGATTTGGGTCTGCAGTTTAGCTGTTTGTTTTCTTTTTGTTTCACTTTTTTGTTTCCTCTGTTTTGCCATTAGTTTTCTATTTTGATCTGTTGACTTTTTAGCTATATCTCTTTGTTTTTCTTTTTCTTTTTTAATGTTTATTTATTTTGAGAGAGAGAGACAGAGTGCATGTGAGTGGGAGAGGAGAGAGAAAGAGAGTGCATGCAAGAGTGAGAGAATCCCAAGCAGGCTCCATGCTATCAGTGCAGAGCTGAGACAGGGCTCAATCCCATGAACCCATGAGATCATAACCTGAGACAAATTCAGGAGTCAGATGCTCAACCAACTGAGCCACCCAGGTGCTCCACTTTGCTTTACTTTTTAAATTGAGGTGTAATTAACCTACAATAAAATGTGATATATTTTTGAGTATTTGTGCTAAATGATTACAATAGGTATCTTGTATTTATGATAATATTCATGTTAAATATAGGAACTTTTTAACACTATAGTTTCCTTTACACCCTGGTCATTTTGCTATTTTTTTTTTTTTTTAAGATTTTTATTTTTAAGTAATCCCTATACCCACCATGGGGCTTGAACTCACAACCCTGTGATCAAGAATCACATCCTCCTTGGGGTGCCTGGGTGGCTCAGTCGGTTGAGCATCCAACTTCAGCTCAGGTCATGATCTCACAGTTTGTGAGTTCGGGCCCCTCGTCAGGCTCTGTGCTGACAGCTCAGAGCCTGGAGCCTGCTTTGGATTCTGGGTCTCCCTCTCTCTCTGCCCCTCCCCAACTCATGTGCGCGTTTGCTTGCACTCTCTCTTTCTCTGTCAAAAATAAACATTAAAAAAAATTTTTTTTAAAGAACCACATGCTCCCTGAAATCATTATTACACTGTATGTTAACTAACTTGGATTTAAATTAAAAAATAAATTAAAACAAAAAAAGAATCGCATGCTCTACTGAGTCAGCCAAGTGGCCCCTTTTAATTTAAATATAGATAGTTGACACAATGTTATATTAGTTTCAGGTGTGATTCAACAAGCTTATACCTTATACTGAGCTCACCACAAGCATAGCTACCATCTGTCCCCATACAGCGTTACTAGAATACCACTGACTATATTTCCTATGTTGTACCTTTTATTCCTGTGACTTATAGATTCTATAACTGGAAACCTGTATCTTCTACTCTCCTTCACCCATTTTACCAATCCCTTCACCCACTTTCCCCGTGGCAACCGTCAGTTTGTTTTCTGTATTTCTATGTCTGATTCTGCTCATGGTTTATTCATTTGTTTTCTGTGTTAGATTCCACTATTTTGCTATTGTTGTAATATATATTACCTCTGCATATATTATAAATATCACAATTACAATATTATAATTTTAGCTTTAAGGAGTTAATGTCTTGAAAGAAATGAAAAGAAATGTGTGTACAATTGTGTTGAGAGTCTCTAAGACCACCTCAAGGTTTAGTGATTTGCCAGAGGACTCACAGGACTCAGTATATAGTTGTACTCACAGCTAAGTTTTATTACAGTGAAAGGATACAAAACATAATCAGCAAAAAGGCTCATGAAGCAAAGACTGGAGGAAACCAGGCACAAGCTTATAAGAGTTCTCTCCTAGAGGAGTCATATAGGACATGCTTAATTCCTTTAGCTGTAACTTGTAACAAGCACAAAATGTGAAGCTCATCTGACCCTGGGTGTCCAGGGTTTTTATATGAGATTGGTTATGTAGGCACAATTTTAGTCACTAAAATTCCAGATTCTGAGGAATAAACCAGCTGTTCAGCATAAACTATATTATTTCTATTAATACTTCAGGCATAATGAGCCTACCTTATCACTTAGGGAAATTTTATATCATTGTAGGTAACTGATTACCATTAAGGTTCCCAGACAAGCAAAAGAGAATGTTTGTGCCCCCTCCAAAATTTATATGTTGAAATCCTAACTCCCAAAGTGATGATTCAGAGGTGGGATCTTTGGTAGGTGATTAGGTCATGGGAGCAGAGCCATAAGGAATGGAATTAATACTCTTATGAAAGAGACCCCAGAAAGCTCCTTTGCCACTTGTGCCAAAGGACACAGAAAGAATATGGCCTTATGAAACAAGAAGGGGGCCCTCACCAGATACCCAATCTTTATACACTTTGATCTTGGACTTACTAGTCTCCAAAACTGAGAAATGTATTTCTGATGTTTATAATACCACCCAGTTTATGGTATTCTATTATAGCAGCCTGAACTAATACAAGATCCAGGGTACCATCTAGTGTCATTTCCATGACCATGAAGAACTTCCTTTAGATGCAGGAAATGAATGTAGTGCTGATGGTAAATTCTCTTAATTTTTATTAATCTGAAATATATTTATATCCTCTTCATTTTAGAAGGGTAGTCTCATTAGATATTGACTTTCTTTAGCACTTAACTCTTTATTCCATTGTCTCTGGTCTCCTTTTTTTTTTTTTTTTTTTAAATTAAATACTACTTTTTAGAGCAGATTTAGTTTTGCAGAACTGATAAGAAGGTACAGAGATTTCCCAAATACCCTGTTCCCCCTCACATGCATTGTCTCCCCCATTATCAACATCCCTAACCAGAGTGGTACTTTTGTTATAATTGATGAACCTGTATTGGCACATTATAATCACTCAGAATTCATAGTTCACATTATGATTCACTCTTGATGGGTTACATTCCATGGGTTTGGATAAATGTATAATGAAATGTACTCATTGTTATAGTATCATACAGGGTATTTATACTGCACTAAAAATCCTCTGTGCTTTATCTATTCATATCTTTTCCCACCCTTACCTCCTGGCAAATGCTGATCTTTTTACTGTGTCCATAGTTTTCCCTTTTCCAGAATGTCATATAGTTGGAATCATACAGTATGTCACTTTTTCAGATTGGCTTCTTTCACTTAGTATTATGTACTCAAGGTTTTTCTATGTCTTTTCATAGCTTAATATTTCATCTTTTTAGCTCTAAATAATATTCCATCATTTGGATGTACCACAGTTTATCTGTTAGCATACTGGGGGACATTTTGGCTACTTCTAAGTTGTAGCAGTTATGAATAAAGTTGCTATAAAAATCTGTGTACAGGGGCACCTGAGTGGCTCAGCTGAGCGTCTGACTTCGGCTCATATCATGATCTTGTGGTTTGTGAGCTCAAGCCCCACATCAGGCTTGCTGCTGTCAGCCTGTCAGCACAGAGCCTGCTTCAGATCCTCTGTTCCCCTCTCTCTGCCCCTTTCCCACTTGTGCTCTCCCAAAAATAAATATTTTAAAAAATCTGTGTACGGGTTTTCTGTGTACAGACATTTTGTACATAGTTTTTAACTCATTTGAGTAAATACCAAAGAGCTCAGTTGTTCAGTTGTAATGGTAAGAGTGTGTTTCATTTTATAAGAAACTGCCAAACTGTCTTCCAAATTGGCTGTACCATTTTGCATTCCCACCAACAATGAATGAGAGAGTTCCTGTTGCTCCACATCCTTGTCAGCATTTGAGGTTGTTCTGTGGTCATTCTAGTAGATGTGTAGTAGTATTTCATTATTGTTTTAATTTGCATTCCCCTGATGACATAATATGGAGCATCTTTTCATATGAATGTTTGCCATCTGCATATCTTTTCTGAAGTGTCCAGATCTTTTGTGTATTTTTCTTAAGTAATCTCTATGCCCAATGTGGGGCTCAAACTCATGACCCTGAGGGCAAGAGTCACGTGCTCTGCTCTACTGACTGAGCCGGCCAGACACCCCTCTTTTGCCCATTTTTTAATCGAGCTGTTCGTGTTCTTAATGTTGAGTTCTTTGTATATTTTGTGTAATAGTCGTTTATCAAATGTGTCTTTTGCAAATATTTTCTGTGGCTTGTCTTCTTCTCTTTATGTTATCTTTCATAGAGCGTAAGTTTTTAGTTTTAATAAAGTTGAATACATCAATTATTTCTTTCTTGGATCATTCCTTTAGTGATGTATCTAAAAAGCCATTGCCAAACTATGTTTCGTCTATGTTTTCTCTTATGGTATCTTCTAAGAGTTTTATAGTTTTGCATTTTATTTTTTAATAAATATTTTATTTTATTATTATTATTATTTTAATTGTTGTTAATGTTTATTTTTGAGAGGGAGAGAGAGCACAAGCAGGAGAGGGACAAAGAGAGAGGGAGACACAGAATCTGAAGCAGGCTCCAGGCTCCAGCTGACAGCACAGAGAGCCTGATGTGGGGCTCGAACCCATGAACCATGAGATCATGACCTGAGCCGAAGTTGGACGCTCAACAAACTGAGCCACCCAGGTGCCCCTTAAAGATTTTATTTTTAAGTAATTTCTGTACCCAACATGGGACTTGAACTTAAAACCCTGAGATCAAGAGTCATATGCTCCACCAAGTGAGCAAGCCAGGCACCCCTATAGTTTTGCATTTTACATTTAGGTGTCTAATTCATCTTGAATTAATTTTTGTGAAGAATATGAAGTTTTTTTTAGTTTCAAAAAAATTTTTATTTTTGAGAAAGAGCAAGCGCATGCATGTGCAGGGGAGGAGCAGAGACAGAGGGAGAGTGAGAATCCCAAGCATACCCTGTGCTGTCAGCATGTAGCCTGATGCGGGACTAGATCTCACCAAACAGGAGATCATGACCCTAACCAAAATCAAGAGTTGGACACTTAACAACTGAGCCATCCAGGTCCCACAGATTCTTATTCTTTTTTTTTTTTTTTTTTTTTAATGTGGATGTCTAGTTGTTTAGTACCATTTGTTGAAAAGACTGACTTGCTCCATTATATTACCTTTGCTCCTTTGTCAAATATCAATTGACTCTATTTATGTGGGCCTATTTGTGGGCTCTCTTTTCTGTTCCATCGATCCATTGGTCTATTTTTTTCCTTTTAAAAAAAAATTTTTTTTAATGTTTATTTTTGAGAGAGAGAGACAGACAGACAGACAGACAGAGTGTGAGTAGGGGAGGGGCAGAGAGAGAGGGAAACACAGAATATGAAACAGGCTCCAGGCTCTGAGCTGTCAGCACTGAACTCACAAACTGTGAGATCATGACCTGAGCCGAAGTCAGACACTTAACCAACTGAGTCACCCAGGCACCCTATTTTTTTTTCCTTTTAAAAAAATTTTAATTAAAAGACAGTTGATGTATAATACTAGTTTTCAGTGTACAACATAGTGACTTGACAATTACATACATTACAAAATGCTCACCAAAATAAATGTAGTTACCCTCTGTCACTATACAATGTTATTACAGTATTATTGACTATATTCCCTGTGCTGTGCTTTTCATCCCTGTGACTTGTATATTTTATGACTGGAACTTTGTATCTCTTTATCCCCTTCACCTATTTTGCCCATCTCCCTCTCCTCTGGCAACTACCAGTTCTCTGTATTTATGAGTATGGTTTTTTTTGTTTTTTTTTTTAAATTCCACATATAAGTAAAATCATGTTGTCTTTCTCTGTCTGACCTATTTCACTTAGCATAATACCCTCTAGGTCTCTCCATGTTGTCATGAATGGCAAGATTTAATTCTTTTTTTATGACTGAGTAATATTCCATTGTGTAATACCACATCTTATTTATCTGTTCATCTGTTGGTGGACACTTGGGCTGCTTCCATATCTTGGGTATTTTTTTTTTTTTTACTTGAATACAATGCTGATTTTATCCCAACTAAATAAAGCAATGCACAACTCACCTGGGCAGTAAGTTTAATTCAGGGGGCAAAGGCAAGAAACAAGGATTTTTTGTGTTTGCTTTAATTATCTGTCACTGCACATAGCTATCTTCCACACCTCCTCTCAGAAAATGCGGGCTAATAAATCCCATACAAAGGAACATAGGAAAGAGAAAAAGGGGAGATGGAATTCATTTAGCATACTGTTGAAGATGGTTTCTCCAAGTTCTCTTCTATAAACTGCTCCATCAACATAGCCCACTCTGGATTATTTTAGTATCATGACCATCTTCCCTGATTTTCATGCACAGACTACATTCTTTGGGATGAGTGGGCATGTTGCTTCCATATATAAGGCTAAAGTCTCTGGGACATCCTGGTAGTTTATACTGGTTGCAGTTTGGTGTTCTGAATTCTGAAGGTTGGCCAGACTCAGAATTCAGAAGAGTCCAGAGAGACTGCTAAGTCCCTGGCCAGGAACAATAACACCAAGCACAGTGCCAAGAACACTATGCTCCCTCTGTGGCCCGCCAACCGATCTTGGCCTGCTCCTGTGCCACTGCACCATATCTTGGCTGTATTAAATAATGCTACAGTAAATATTTGTCTTCTCTATTGTCAGTACCACATGTCTGATTACTGTAGCTTTATAGTAAATCTTCAAGTCAGATTATATTAGTCTTCCAACTTTGTTCTTTTCCTTCAACATTGTGTTATTTTGGGTCTTATGCTTCTCCTTATAAACTTTAGAATCAGATTGTTGATTTCCACAATATAACTTGCTCAGATTCTGATTTGGATTGCATTGAATCTATATAGATCAAATTGGGAAGAACTGACATCCTGACATTATTGATTCTTCCTATCCATGAACATGAAATATCTCTTTGTTTATTCTTTTATTTTTCTGGGTATTACACTTGAAATTTAGTTCATTAATTTTAAGTGAGAATCTCAATTGGCTAATCTATACAATACCTTTTTAAAAATTTTTCACATATGTTCTTTTTTCAGGTCATAAATAAGGTTCATCTTAAGGCAAATCATGTTGTAAAAAGAGATGTTGATGAACATTTAAGAATCAAGACTGTCTATGATAAAAGTATTGATGAGTAAGTACGCCATTATTTTGTCTTTTTAAAACTAAGAATCAAACTTTTAAAGATATTTTCATCCAGAAGATCCATAGATGGAGCTATGTGCTAATGCACCTTCAAGATGGAATTAAGCTAAAAATGCTTTTTAGTCTGAAAAGATAAAGGCCATGGGATATGATTAAAATCTGTATGTTATGAATAATTTAAACAGAACAGATGTGGATCTACTTGGATGTGGTCAGTACACACCTAGAAGACTCCTCTTCCTCAAAAAATTAAAAACTGAACTATGCTATGACCCAGCAATTGCACTAGGTATTTATCCAAGGGATACAGGTGTGCTGTTTCAAAGGGGCACATGCACCCCAATGTTTATAGCAGCACTATCAACAATAGCCAAAGTATGGGAAGAGCCCAAGTGTCCATCAACAGATGAACAGATAAAGAAGATGTGGTATATATATACAATGGGGTATAACTCAGCAATCAAGCAGAATGAAATCTTGCCATTTACAACTACATGGTTGGAACTAGAGGGTATTATGCTAAGCGAAATTAGAGAAAGACAAGTATCATGTGACTTCACTCTTATGAGGACTTTAAGATGCAAAACAGATGAACATAAGGGAAGGGAAGCAAAAATAATATAAAAACAGGGGACTCTTAAATATAGAGAGCAAACAGGGTTGCTGGAGGGGTTGTGGGAGGAGGGATGGGCTAAATGGGTAAGGGACATTAAGGAGTCTAGTCCTGAAATCATTGTTGCACTATATGCTAACTAACTTGGATGTAAATTAAAAAATTAATAAAGTAAAAAAAAATAAATAAATAAGTAAAAGAAGGCAACTCCTCATGAGTACTTGGAGGAAAAATAAAAGGAAGAACTGATACATGCCATAAGAACATTTACAAAATTATTAGCCAGAGGAATGATGGTGTAATTTTTCATTTAGCATAAGAGAGGTCCAGAAAACACATAAGTTATGAATCTGTAATAGTGTATGAAGAGCTATGAGGAGTATTTGATGTCTTTCCTTATCCTTTATTTCCCAAATGAATGAGATAACATGATCATGCCTAGTGTTTTGCTTTGGTACAGAGTTAATTCAAATGCTTATTGAGGTAAATTGAGATTTTGGGGGACTGATACTAGATCCTTCTACAAAGCATTCCTTGGGGCCCCTGCCAGGTATATTCTAAACAAATGAGACAGTGCTGTGCTCCAGCATGGCAATTCTTAATGTTTCATGTCTTCATTTTCAGGTTGCTCCCTGAGAAAAGATACCTTGTAAAGGTATGTAATAAATACTCATGACTTGAATTTGATACTTAAAATGGGTGCATTTTATTGTATATAAATTGTACTTAAAAAAATAAATTTATACATTTCTGTTTTGTGAATGAATAAAAAGTGTTGGTAATGAATGTATTTATCATTTCTTCAAAGGCATCTTTATGATGCACTCATCAAAACTTTTTTCATTTTTTTAATGTTTTATTTATTTTTGAGAGAAAAAGACAAAGCATGAGCAGGGGATGGGGAGAGAGAGAGGGAGACATAGAAACTGAAGCAGACTCCAGGCTCTGAGCTGTCAGCACAGAGCCCGGCGTGGGGCTTGAACTCACAAGCTGTGAGCTCATGACCTGAGCAGAAGTCAGATGCTTAACCAACTATGCCACCCAGGCACCCCTCATCAAAGTTTTGTCCTTATTTGATGCTGAACTAGTCTTCTTATTTTATAATTTGATAATAAATCAGTCTTCTTGTTTTCTTACTTGTTCTCTTATGTTTTGGGAGGAGAAGATGCTGAACCTAGGTTGAAAAAAAATTTTTTTTGAAATACATTGAGAACACCATTTTCTTGGTGGAAATACTCATTCTCCTGAAGATGGGTTTATCTGATTATATGATATGCTAAAGTTGTCTTTAGAGGTGCTAACCTCCACAGTTTCTTAACTGTTACAGAGTCACACATACACATTAGGCCGATTCCTTATGGGCCACAGAAATTGGTGAGATTGAAATGGATCTTCTAAACATAAGATTTCCTAACATAAATTCCTTACTGTTAGAATCACCTAATCAGTCTCAGATTTGAAGTAATTTAGATTAATAATTGAGATTTATATTTTCTAATTCTACTTAAGTAGAGATAGGGAAGGAATTTTTCACTTAGTGTTCTCTCCCCAAACTCAACTAGAAAATAAGGAAATTCCTTTGCTCCTAGACTCATTCTCTCCCCTGCCCCTTACTACGCAACCTTTGACTAAATCAGTATTCCAGAATTGTAAGGTTTTTCTCTTTTTTCCCCTCAGTTGTTAATATCCTATCCTATACTTGTTTTAAATATAATTTGTCCTTTAACTATAACTCTGACTTTTTTTCCCAACTTTTATTTAGAACAAACTTTTTCCGCAAGCTATTTCTTATTTGGAGAAGACTTTTCAGGTTCGTAGACCTGCGGGCACTATCTTACTTAGCAGGTATGTCACATTAAGTACACGTCATTTTCTTCAGTTGCTTAGTACTCTGACCTCCCCATTCTACCAGTATGGCAAATTATGAAACTCATACTAGAATATTTTATTATGTTTGTCCTTAGAGACCAAACTGCAAGGTATTTAAAAGGAATAATAAAGCACCTGTTAGGTAATCATTCTTTCCCTGATTTTTTTTTATTTTGAGAGAGAGAGAGAGAGAATGAGCAAGGGAAGGCCAGAGAGATAGGGAGAGGGAGAATCCCAAGCAGACTCCGTGCTGTCAGTGTGGAGCCAGATGAAGGGCTCAGACCCACAAACCATGAGATCATGACCTAAGCTGAAATCCAGGGTCAGACACATAACCAACTGAGCCACCTAGGGGCCCCAAGATTTTTTTTATTTTTAAGAAATCTTGCAACATAGGGCTTGAACTCAAAACCTTGAGATCGAGTTGCATGCTCCACCGACTAAGCCAGCCAGGCACCCCTCTTTTCTTGATTTTCTTTTATGATCTGCTGGATCTTATCCTAAGGTGTAGTTGTCCCCTGTTTGCCATATCTCTTTCTTCCCTCATGTGTCTATAGTATTAGCTTATGAAGTATTTGGGGGTCTGAAAACCCAGGCTAGGAGGATTTCCCATGGAACCCAAATTCTTTCTTAGTCCACTTTTCTAACTAAAATAGTAATCCTTATTAATAAACTAATCTTGCAACTAGGCTTTTTACAATGTTTTTAACTGCTGTGAACTTCTTATTTTTTTATTTATTTATTTTTTTTTGTAATTAAATTTTGATGTACAAATGAACTAAAGACAACGTGCAACAAACCAACACC
The DNA here is from genome assembly GCF_046562875.1 of Panthera onca. NCBI lineage: Eukaryota > Metazoa > Chordata > Mammalia > Carnivora > Felidae > Panthera > Panthera onca. The sequence goes on along the minus strand of NC_138347.1, from coordinate 71,126,347 downwards.
AGAAGGAAAATGATCCCCATAGATACTGTACTGGGGAATTTGCAGAGCATACAAAATGCGGCCCAGTTATAGTGCCTGAGGAACACCTCCAGGTAATCAAACCTACTCCTAGCAGTGTTTTTACTCTTTAGGATGAACTGAGAAATGGAGATTTTCAATCTGTGTCACCAAGAAATTTTTATAGACTTAAGTTTGAAAGCTTTATTCTTCATTACCAAAAGTATTTTAGTTAGCTGATTTTATTCTTTCATTGGTTTTCGTATTAATTTGATAATATCTTCTTTAATTTTTTTTCTTTTTTCCATTTATCTTATCTCTGGGACTGCTGAATCATTTCAGCTTAGAACTTTGTCTTCCAAAATATCTTTTTTTTTTTAAGTTTATTTATTTTGAGAGACAGAGTGCAAGCAGGGGAGGGGCAGAAAGAGAGGGAGAGAGAAAGAATGCCAAGCAGGCTCCACACTGTCAGCACAGAGCCCCATGGGGGGCTCCAGCCCATGAACCATGAGATCATGACCTGAGCTGAAACCAAGAGTCGGATGCTTAACTGACTGAGCCACCCAGGTGCCCATGTCTTCCAAAATATCATCTAGGAGGTATATACCTTAGTATTTTTGCAGGGCAATTTGACATTAGCTCTTAAAATAAAAAATATGTATGATATGCTTCAACCCAATTCAGAAACATATTCCATAAAAATACTTATAACTGTGCAATGTATATTCAAAGATATTTTTTACAAAATTATAAATATGCCTATATTGGTATTAAATTATGGTATAATTCTGTAATGGAGTACTATGCAACTGTTAAAGAATGAAGTAGATCTCTGTAGACTTGGAAAGATATTTACGCTCTTAAATGGAAAAAAATGTTATAAGTCAGTATGTGTAGTTAACCTATTTTATTTAAGAATTATAGTCAATTTAACACAGTAAAACTGAAATAAAAACATTAAAAACAAAGTGTATGTACATATATAATAAAAAATTAAAGAACTAAAGAATGTGGAAACATACTAAAATATTAATAGTTTTCTTTATGAATTGGATTGTTTGGGGCTTTTCTTTGAAGAATTATATATTTTTATAATCTGATTTTTCACATTAAACATATTACTTATCAGGATGAAGATAAAAAATTTAAATGTGTATACAAGAAAACCAATTTATTATACATATGCATTTGAAAATATGATTATTGGGTGCCTGGGTGCTCAGTCAGTTAAGTATCTGACTTTGGCTCAGGTCACGATCTCATGGTTTGTGAGTTCGAGCCCCTTGTCAGGCTCTGTGCTGACAGCTCAGAGCCTGGAGCCTGCTTCAGATTCTGTGTCTCCCTCTCTCCCTGCCCCTCTCCATTCAACGCTCTCTCTTTCTCTCTCAAAAATAAATAAACATTTGGGGTGCCTGAATGGCTCAGTCAGTTGGGCGTCCAACTTCGACTCAGGTCATTATCTCACAGTCTATGAGTTCGAGCCCCTCATGGGGCTCTGTGCTAACAGCTCAGAGCTTGGAGCCTGCTTCGGATTCTGTGTCTCCCTCTCTCTGTGCCCCTCCCCCACTCATGCTCTGTCTCTCTCTCTCAAAAAGTAAACGTTGAAAGAAAATTTTTTTTGAAGTTAGTATGAAAATATGATTATTGATATAGCTGTTTTTCTCTGTTGAACTGTGTTCTCTAGCTACTTCCAGAAATGAATGTGTTACTGAACATTTAGCTAGTAACCAAAATTAAGCATATGTTTAACTCAAGTTTACTTTGTAATTTTTTATTAAGTTTTTTGAAGCTCAGTAAGGCTTTTTGGACCCCTATATTTTGGCACTAATACAACTAACTTATTCAGCTTTCATTTCTTTTCTCAAATTTCTTCAGTGTAAAATGTTTTAAGGACATGTTTGAAAATTAAAACAACTTCTTAATTACATATCCAGCCTTTTTCCCAAGAAATTTAGAGACATTTTAAGACACAATTCTTTGCTTTTTTTCTAAGGTATTTTTGTTTGTTTTTAATTCTCTTGGCTTTTCCAAATTCTGCTACTTATCTTCTTGGGGGTGGCGGGGGGAGAGCCTGATTAAAAAAAAAAATTTTTTTTTAAAATTTAGTTTATTTTTGAGAGAGAGAGACAGAACATGAGCAGAGGAGGGGCAGAGAGGGAAACACGGAATCAGAAGCAGGCTCCAGGCTCTGAGCCATCAGCACAGAGCCTGTGATTTTTTTTTTTTTTTTTTAATGCATGAGTGATCATGGAAAAGAATGCTTAAAAATCACAATTGTTTGTTTTTAAAGAATTTTTTCAAGTTTATTTATTTATTTTGAGAGAGACAGTAAGCAGGGCAGGGACAGAGAGAGAGGGAGACAGGATCTGAAGCAGGCTCTGTGCTAATAGCAGAGAGCCCAGTGCTGGGCTCAAACTCATGAACCCTAAGATCACGACCTGAGCTAAAGTCAGATGCTCAACTGACTGAGTCATACAGGCACTGCTAAAGATCATAACTTTATGTAACATCAACTTTAATAGGTTAAAGTAATTATAAATAGATGTGTTAGAGACATAAGAGTAGACAATGTAATAAAATGGGGATTTTTTTTTCTTTATAAGCATCACTTACACCTAAGAAAACCCCCACAATTCACTGATTTTTTTTTATTTATAAATTTGGAAATTATAATTGTTTAGAACTTTGAGAGAAGTTTTCTAAAAAGCAGATGTTACAAGGGCACAGAATTGATTAGAAAACTAGAAATTAAGGGTAATGTTGAGGTGACTTTACCTTTAAACTCATCTTTAAAAGGTAAAGATGACTAACTTTTTGTTTGTATTATATGAATTTTTAACTAATTACTTTATAATAGAAAATATATTTCCATAGATAAAATGTTTTTATTAGTTAATTTTGAAATAACTATACATTTACAGGAAGTTGAAAAAAAAAAAGTACAAGGAAGTCCATTGTAATTGTCAGTTAGTTTCAAAGTTTAAAACTTTTTCTGTCTTTTTTTGTGTCCAGGTTGGCTGTCCTTTATAAATAACAGTTGTTTTAATTAACATTATGGATTAGATTATGTTTATTATATGTAGATTATAATCATTTTACATAAAGTAGAAATTTTAGTGAAGCAAATTCAAAATTAGAGATAGGAACTGAGTAGAGGGAGGAATGGATTTGGCAAAAGTTGAGGGATAATAAATAAAAGTTAAATCATATGAATTTAGAGTCTGGATTCACTATACATTAAAAGTCCCTACAGCTAATCTTGTCTCTGGTCTGATTTTCTTTTGCTTGCCATGGCGCAGAGATGCAGGGTCTGCCGTGGGGGTAAGTGGTCCTGTTTAGCAGTAGGTGTGCAAGACCAAGAAGGCGTCCGGGATGCAGACTTTGTTCTATATGTTGGTGCTCTGGCCACCGAGAGGTGCAGCCGTGAAAACATCATCTCTTATGCAGCCTATTGTCAGCAGGAAGCAAAAATGGACAGGTAAACTTTCCCCAGAGACTTATTCTCTAAGACCTAATTATGGAAACTCTTAACACAGGTTCTAAGTGTTAAGAGTACAAGAAGTTTGCATTTTCCAGATTGCCTCCAATAATAAGAAACTGTACAGCGCTTGGATGGGGGAGTGGGGAGAAAATGTCAGGTGATAGAACTATTATTCATATAGTAATGTCAGTACCAACTCTAAAGAAAAAGTATTGTCCAGAGAATTTTCTTTGGAAGTAAATAGCTCTCTAAGGAAACAATTTGAATTTTAATTTTAGCACTTCTGTGCTAAAATAAGTATTTATCTAATTGTCCTATAATTTGCCATGTCCTTCACTTAGATAAATTATCACTTAAAAAATTTAGAGGCCTCTTATTTATTTACAAAAGATTTTTAAAAATTTTCCAAGTGAAGCAGGCTTGAAATGAAATGTTATTATATATGTAGAACGTTGCCTGTCACACTCCAGACAAATCAAAGGCAGTAGAAATTGTCGTATGTCAGAATAGATTGTAACATTCTCAAATTTAGGAGAATTAACGTGACCATTTCATATGTACATAGGACCATTGCTGAGGTCTTGAAGGTTCCTCTATCTATCAAGACTAGCTGACTTTAAAGAACTGTTTGACTTCTATTGATGTGTATTCATTTAAGGAAAAAAATGAAATTATTAGTTGAACCAAGTAGGCAATACAAAGGAAACACTGGTATATGCTACAGAATTATACTGTCAGTCCCAAAGGTGGTAAAGAGGTCAAAATGAGCATCATGGATTGTGAGGAACAGTCTATTACCATGATGCTGTGTAACTGATGATCTGAAATCTAAAAAATCATTAGCTTCTAAGTGTTGGGAAAGCTTAGAGTCAAATGATTGAGTAAAGTGCTATGTTTTTGCATATATATATATGTATACATATATATATATATATATATATATACACATATATATATACACACACACATACCAGTGTTTATAAAAATACATGTGTTTAATAGAGTTCCTTTTTTCCTGAGAAGGTACAATTAAACTTATGATATTTTAAAATTAACAGTGTCTCAGTATGTCTCAGGAAATGTGGTATTTTGAAGTGCTAAATGAATGATAAATTAAGTTACTTCATAAAATGAGATACTTTCTTAACGTAGATGTCTTTGTGAAATAATCCTTCATAATGGTGGTGCTGCAAAATAGTGGTTATCTTAATTTGAACTAAACTGTATGGATTGTGAACACACACACACACACACACACACAATCTCATTTTCAAAATACTGTTGAGCTTCAAAGAATATTGTAAAACAATGTACATAATATGATTACATGTTTAAGTGTGTGTGTGTGTGTGTGTGTGTGTGTGTATTACACATACTTGAATGTGCTAAGGAAAAAGAAATAATTACAATTGCCAACCATCCCAGTTTGGCCAAGACTTCCGTGTCTGAAAATCCTGGGAAACCCTTCAGTTCTGGGCAAATTGTTAGTAGCAGTTACCTCTGTAGGGGGGTAGGTTGTAAACTGGAATTTTCATGTTTTTCTTTATACATATCTATGTTATTTGGATATATAACTTTTTACAATGAGCTTTTACTACTTTTCTTAAAAGACACATTAAAGTGAACCTTATGTATTAGGAAGGGAATGGCTTCCTTTGGAAAATGGGGACAGGAATATAAAATCCCAGGTTGAGATGGGTCTGGAGTAGTTCATCTCCTTTCAGCATCTGACAATGCTGAAAACACCTAAAGTATCTAGTTGTCTTTTGGTGAGAGAATCCAGCACAGGAATCTTCACACAGATGAGAATCCCATAACCTAATTTCATATTTCAGGTTTTTTTGCACTGCTGTTATGTTTTCTTAAAGCACTTTAGCTTTTGGTTCACATTTGATATAAATGAGTAACTAAAAGAGTAAATGTTCTTTGTATCAGTGAAATTGAAGCTACTCATATATCTGGGAAAAGAATTGTTTTTTTCTGAGGAGCATGTTGATGTTGGAAGAAAGAGCAGTATCTGCAGTTGTTCTTTCTTAATCTTTTTGATGAAAGAGAAACGTTCCTTCAAAACTGCCATATTAATTCATTCAAAGAATACTTGAATGCCTAATATGGTGTTTGCAGACTAAGTGAACAAAATAGACCCATGTACCTGCCTCATTCATGGAACATAGGAATTACAGAGGCAGGCAGATATTAAAAATATACTTAGAAATAAATGTGATTTCAAAATAGGATCAATACTTTATAGGGAAAAAAAGGGTGCTATAGCATAAAAGAGAACAAAGGGGGAAACGTAATTTAGATTAATTAAGCACAGACGGCCTCTTGGAAAGAGTGAAACTTTAGGTGTAACCTGAACATTGATGGGCTTCAGCCAGATAAAGAGTTTGAGGAAGACTTATGTTAGGAAAAATCCATGTGTGCCTGTTGTTTAGTAGAAGCCACTTCAGTGGACGCTGTTTTTGAAGATGAGAACTAAAGGAAATGCATTGGAGAGGCAGACAGGGATGTTTTATTCTAAATGCTGTAGGAAGTCCCTGATGGGTTTTAAGCCTGGCAGTGATATCCATTTTATATTTTAGAGGTCACTGTGGCAATGTTTTGGTAAGTGAATTATTTTCTGAGTGTAAGTCTGTTGTTTTCAAGTATGAACAAAATATACCATATGTTTTTTACTTAAGGCAAATGTTACTTTGTATAAGGTGATTACATTTTGGTGAGTTTTTGGTATTTCTGTGATAAAATGTTGAGGTAGTGGTGGGAGAAAGGACTTTGGAGTCCTTACTGTTGTCTGTTTGCCACAGCTTTTGAAAGACAGGTAGGTACATGGTGTAACTAACTGAATTATATTGGGTACTAGTCAGGTCTTGGACTCTCAGGTTCTAGGCTCAGAAAGTGATAGAACTGTATAGATTCTAGAAAGTATAGAATATGAAAGAAGATGATGGGAAGATAAAAAATCTGTATGTGAATGAAGGTAGTGTTCAGGCAGAGAAAGGGAATAGCAAGATGGGCATAAGAAGGTTGAACAACCTGAATGATGTGCTTATTATCCTATTGTATACCTAGCGTCCCTCGCCACCTACCTGCTCATCCCATGTGCCTATAAATGTAGTGAAATGCTGAAATCAGATATGGATTTTGCAAGTAAAACATGTTAGAATTTAAGTTTTTCAGTCCATTCTTATCTTTTGGTATATGTTGACATATTTTACAAGTTCACATTTAAGTGTACATTAACTTTACTTTTGTGAGGACAGGTGCTAATTGGCCACACCATAGGAAAACAAAGGTATATGTCTTGAAAGTATAAGATAGTGAGTTAGATATTATGGTATAAAATGATATTTGATATTTAGCAAAGATTTTTCTGACCTGGTCAGTTTTTTGTTTTTTGTTTTTTTGTTTTTTTGTTTTTTTTTTAGAAAAGTATAAGTTAGTAAATATAATACTGATTTTTCTGGAATATAATAAAAAATTCAATGTCTATTTTAACAGGCCAATAGCAGGATATGCTAACCTGTGTCCAAATATGATCTCTACCCAGCCTCAGGAGTTTATTGGGATGCTGTCCACAGTAAAACATGAGATTATTCATGCCCTGGTAAATTTTGCTGTTAATTACTGTTCTTTCCTTCATGCATTAATTTTCTGTTTATTATGCTGTTATTTTGATATATACGTTAAATTTTGGATTCTTAGATTTATGTCAGTAAAACCTAGATGACTAGGTCTCTGGTAATAGGATTTTTGAGAAAATGATTACTGTTCTTAAGAAAAAAACTTAGTGGGGCGCCTGGGTGGCTCAGTAGGTTAAGCGTCCGACTTCAGCTCAGGTCATGATCTCACGGTCCGTGAATTCAAGCCCCGCATCGGGCTCTGTGCTGTCAGTTCCGAGCCTGGAGCTTGCTTCGGATTCTGTGTCTCCCTCGCTCTCTGCCCCTCCCCCACTCACGCTCTGTCTCTGTATCAAAAAATGAATAAACGTTAAAAAAAATTAAAAAAAAACCAACTTAGTAATTTAGAAAAATTCACTTTCCTGTAAAGTGATAACTGATATGCTAATTCTAGATCTTACTGCAGAGGTCTGATTTCAAAAGTCCTCTCGGTCTGCTTAGACTTTCTAAAATTTACATACACTGATTCAGAACCCCTCCTTCCTTTTCCCCAATTTGTCCAAAATAGTGAACTTTTATAATATATCTGGGAAATTAAAAAGTTATCTAAAACCCTAGGAAATGGTTTCTTGATGCCATTTATGTATTTAGAAAATAGATGGCAGTAAAATGCAGTGATTGAGAGACAATAGATCACACAGATTTAGGGGTGTGAGTCTTCTTAGCTCTACCACTAAAAATATTTAGGATCTTATGCAAATTATTTAGCTTCATAAGCCTCAGTTTCATCTGTTAAAATGAAGAGAACAGTAGTACATAGTACAGTGGAGTTTTTTCTTGGAGATTAAGACAAAACAGAAATCCTATAGCACCATGCTGTATATAGTAAGGTATAATAAAATTAGTGGCAGTTATCTATTAGTCTTTTTTTTAATTTATTTATTTTTGAGAGAGAGAAAGAGAGAGTGTGTGTGTGCAGGGAAGAAGGGGACAGAGAGAGAGAATCCCAAGCAGGCTCCACTCTGTCTGTGTGGAGTCTGACATGGGGCCTGAACTCACAAACCATGAGATAATGACCTGAGCCAAAATCAAGAGGCAGATGCTTAATTGACTGAGCCACCCAAGCACCCTTATTTATTAGTCTTAGTGAGCTATCATGTATGACTTTAATATGCAAGCCTCAGTCTTTAAATCAGCAAATACATTACATAACTCACTGAAACACCTATGTAACCAGACATTTATATCCTTCAAGTAAGAATATTCTAAAATGAATTCTCTGTTTTTCTTTTATTTTTTAAAAAAGTAAGCTGAACCTGCTAATTGAGGTGAAACAAGACTCATTCTTCCTAAGAGCTAAAAACTATAGATACTAGGGGCACCTGGGTGGCGCAGTCGGTTAAGCGTCCGACTTCAGCCAGGTCACGATCTCGCGGTCGGTGAGTTCGAGCCCCGCGTCAGGCTCTGGGCTGATGGCTCAGAGCCTGGAGCCTGTTTCCGATTCTGTGTCTCCCTCTCTCTCTGCCCCTCCCCTGTTCATGCTCTGTCTCTCTCTGTCCCAAAAATAAATAAAAACGTTGAAAAAAAGGAAAAAAAAAAAATTAAAAAAAAAAAATAAAATAAAAAAATCTTTAAAAAAAAAAAAAAAACAAAAAACTATAGATACTTGATGTTGAGAGAACCAGAGAGAAACAGCAGATTTTAAATGTGGTATATAAATGAACATGAATGCAGAGATCCCAGGCATGAGATAAATTAGGTTATGAACAGGCAATTCAGAAAAGAAAAAAAAACAGTTGGCTGAGTCATGTATAAGAAGGTATTCAGACTTACTTTAGCAGTCAGAGGGTCTCAAAGCTAGATACCATTGACTATAAAAGAATGCATGAAAGTTATGTACATTGGGACACCTGAGTGGCTCAGTCAGTTAAGTATCTGACTCTTGATTTCAGCTCTAGTCATGATCTCACATTTCGGTTCGTAGGATCGAGTCCTGGCTTGGGCTCTGCACTGACAGTGGGATTCTCTCTCTTTCACTCTTTCTCTCTGCCCCTCCGTCTCTCTCCCTCCCCGCCACCTCAAATAAACATTTAAAAAAAAGAAAGTTATACACGGTGACTTCAAGGTGTAGTGGTTACCTCTGGGAAAAGAAGGAGGAGAAAGGATTAGGTAATGGAGCTTCAGTAATATTTACTCTGCAGTGTTTTATTTCTTAAAAGTTTGCCGAAAATATGGTAAACTAACATCTTAAATAGCCTTAAAGAGGATACATAAGTTTCTGTTATGGATTTTTTTTTTACTTTTTATATATTTGAATTATTTTAAAAACTGTAAAAACCTAAGAAATTTTAAATACTAACTTAAGTCTCAAAGCCTATCCTGGAAGATGGTAAGAATTAAATGTTTAACACAGATTCCCCATAAAGTTTTGTATGTTCATAACTATCAGTTACACTTACCTGTGGTGCTTTGAATACCGAATAAACCTTCTGAAATGTGAGTGCTTAGAAAAATGTTCAAGCTGATACAGTGGGAAAAAATGTATATTTAGAATATTATAAAGGATGAGGCAAATTACACTATTTTAAGCTTTGTATAACTTCAGTGAATTGTATATTGAAAGCTATTTCGATTTTCTTAGCTGACTCAATTAAGTGTCCTTTGCATCTTCAGAGATTAAAAAAGAAGAAGAAATTCAGGAATAAAAGAATAACCTGGATTCCATTAATCATTTTGGCAAGCTTTGAATGACACAGAGGCCACAGTTGTGTAAGCAAAGAAATTTGCCAAAGAAATTGATTAATTAAGTGATCGTTTCTGATTGTTAGTTATTTGGATATGAGCTATAGCATATTCTCAATGTATGAAACATACATAAAGAAGTAGTCACATAAGTGTTTTGTTTTAGGTATTAGATTAGGAAAGAGCAAGAAAAGAAATCTCACTAATGAAATAGATATCAAATGGCAATAATTTTTTTTTTTTTTTTTTTTTTTTTTTTTTTTTGCCTATTTTCTCATCTATTTTGGGAGGTGAAGGATAGAGAACAGGAATTTTAATACCTTTATGTGAAGTATCCATTATCTTATTAAAATTAAATTAAAGACTTAAAAATAGTATTTAATTCAGTAATTTAGAATGATTGATAGCAATACCTTCTTCTTGAATGTGGTAATGCTTTATAAGTTAAATTGTTTTACTTATTTGTATATATTGTAAAGAATAAAATAATTGAGGGAAATTTCCAGTCTTTCCATGTATACATAAAATGTATTCATTTTTATTAATGAAATGTTATCCACATATAATTTAGATAATTCCAAGGCATAACGGTGCTTTAGCATCATTTATTAACAAAATTATAAACTCCTTTTTAAGTTTCTTGAACATTGAAGGAATGTTTAATTAGTGGTTCTGAAAAAAATAGTATTTAAATTGTGACTATAAACGTAACAAATTCATATTGTAAAAAAATTAGGGGAATATGAGTTATTTTATACATTACCCTACCATCAGAAGAACCACAGTTAACATTTTGATATATGTTTCCATTATTTTTTTCCTAAGTGTACATACACACATGCACACACACTTCCAGTCTTTTTAAGTACAAATATGTATTAGTGTGTGTACTTTTGGATCAAAGACTGAATTTTTTGAGTGCTCTTAGGGAGCACACTTGATTGTCCACCTCCTACTTCTAAACTGTATTGTCAGTTGTTCTCAATGGTAATATACCCTGGGTGCAATTATAGAGTTTATGTAATGAGTTCATGTGAAGAGGATCGACTGTGGTAAATATATTCTTAAACAAATTTCTTATTTATGCCAGTACCAAAGAATGTTGTCACTATTACTTTGGATTTCTTAACTTACAATTCCTTCAAGTAATTGAAATTTAAAATTCATTAGATGGAATACTTAATTTTTTTCCAATTCCAATATATGACATATTTCAGTAGAAGTATTGGCTGGGTGCTTTTACAAGGTTATATGAGTGTTCTCTTTTGATAGCACCATGTTATGATGTATATAGTCAGACTTGATATTTTTCACTCTGAGACATTTTGAATTTTTTTTATAGGGTTTCTCTGCTGGCCTATTTGCATTCTACCATGATAAAGATGGAAATCCTCTAACTTCAAGATTTGCAGATGGTCTCCCACCTTTTAATTATAGGTATTTGTTATTTTTTGTTCTTGTTCTTCTCTTTTAGGAGGGTGCTAAGACTAGAATCTGAGACTCATGGCATGATAGTTGCCATAAATAATAGTGGCTTCATGGCTAGCCTAAAAAAACTATAGCTATTAAAACAGGATAAAAGAGGCCATTTAGCTTTACCCTTTCATTTTAGAGATGAAGCAGTTAAGATGCAGAAAACTTAAGTGACTTGCCCAAAGAGCCAGGAATCTTCTTGCCAGCAGAGCTCTTTTCCACCACATTGTAACTTGTGTTGCTGTACAGTATAGTCAGGCCATGGGAGAATATGAGTTGGTTATATTTTGGTTTGTTTGTTTATTAATGTTTATTTTTGAGATAGAGTATGAGTGGAGAAGGGCAGAGAGAGAGAGGGAGGGAGACACAGAATCTGAAGCAGCCTCCAGGTTCTAAGCTGTCAGCACAGAGCCGGAAGTGGGGCTCACACTCATGAACCGTGAAATGATGACCTGAGCCAAAGTCAGAAGCTTAACTGACTGAGCCATCCAGGTGCCTCTATATTTTGTTTTTTTAAATAATTATCACCTATCATGGCAATATTTACATGTAAACTGATACTGTATTTAGTACAACATATTAGCAGTGATCTAGAGGGTTAGGGCCTAAAATGAATAATACTAAGAAACACTAAAAAAAAAGTGTCAAGAATTTTTTATAGTGTATCAGTCACAGATCTGTAACCATTTGCATTCATTTATATAAAATATAAATCTCTAAGAGCATATGTCCACAAAAAGATAAGCACAAGAATGTTCACGGCAGTTTTGTTGTAGCATGGATAAATAAATTATGATATATTCATATAATTGAAAACTACAAGGCACTAAAAAAGAATATACTATTGTTACATGCAATAACATATATGAATATCACAGATCTAATGTTGAGCAAAAGAAGTCAGTCCATTTGTGTAGTTTTTAAAAAAGAGCAATGATAAAAGATGAGTGGTTTTACTAGAGGGGCCAAGCTGTTAAATGACCTACAAGTTGAGAAGTTGAGTATAGATTGGAAAGAAGCACAAGAAAACCTTCTGGGGGTGCTTATACTGTTCCATATGTTTATCAGATTAGTGGTATATGGATGTGGAATTAAAAATTAATTAATCCTGGAGTGCCTGGGTGGCTCAGTCGGTTAAGTAGCTGACTCTTGGTTTTGGCTTAGGACATGATTTTGAGGTTTGTGAGATCAAGCTCCGCTTGATCTGTGCTGACAGTGTGGAGCCTGGTTGGGATTCTCCCTCTCTCTCTGCTCCACCCTCACCTCAAAAAAAAAACATTAATTCTTATACTTCAAATTTGTTTACTTTGTATATATTTTACTTTAATTACAGAGATCTCTATTAAAATAGCTAGAATTAAATATTGAAGCAGATAATACTTTATTCATCGTATTTTTTAGAGTACATGTGAAGAAACAAATTCTAGTTGGACATAGATATTTTCCTTCTTTAAATAGTTTGTGTTCATTTGGTGGTGTAGGAGGAGTCTGGTCTTTCCTAAGAATTTTGGTCTTTATGAGAAACATAAATGATGAGATAGGCATCACCTACATAGTGATGTAGTTAAGGAAGAAAGAGATACCCCCACATAAGAACTTTTGTTAAGGGACGCCTGGGTAGCTCAGTGGGTTAAGCGTCCAACTCTTGATTTCGGCTGAGGTCATGATCTCACAGTTGTGAGATTGAGCCCCATGTTGGGCTCTGTGCTGAGTGTGGGACCTGCTTGGGATTCTCTCTCTCCCTCTCTCTTCCTTCCCCACTCATGGTCCTGCTCTCTCCCCCTCCCTCCCTCTCCCTCTCTCTTCCCCTCTTCCCCCTCAGTAAATAAATAAATATTAAAAAAGAACTATTGTTAAGCTCATAATTTGCAGTACTTTCTTGTATTCAGGATATTCCTCAAAAGCAGCAAATCTTACAGTATGAATGGAGATAATAGAATGATAGGAAATTCAGTTGATAGACACATGAAGAGTTGGATTTGTCCCTAACCTATTTATTTGGAGAAACTATTTGTCTTGAAATGTAGATGATGAAGAGAATATTTGGAGTTATTAATAAGGTAAAAGCTGTTTTCTTGCTGGCTTTGATCACTATGGATGTTTAAACATTACTTTGCTATGGAGGAAGATCAAAAGAATTAAAAATAGCATCTTCAAGTCATAGATAGATGAACAGATATATGGCAACATACACACACACACACATACACACACACAAATAAAACAAAATGTTAATTGCAGAATCGAAGTGAAGGTTATTAGATCTGCAGCTGTGCTCTTTGCAGTTTTGTCAACATTTTGTATGTTTAAAATTTCCGTAAAATAATAGTGGGAAAATATAGCCTCTTTCTATTCTGTTTTATTGGTGAAAATGAGAGATTCATAGGGTTGATGATTGAGGTAATCTAGGGGGAAAAAAAGCCAGAAAAAAATGATATGGATTATGGGGAAAAATCAAAATTAATGTCCATTATAAATGATGTCATTATATCCCACCAATGATATATAAATGCTTACCAGTAGTGGATATTATAGATTTTTTTTTTTTTTTTTTAAGGCCAATCTGAGAGTAAAAGATGGTATCTTATACTTCTAGGACTACTACTGAGGTTTCAGCCATTTGAATTTCCTCTGTACTTGTATACAGCCTATTTATATCTTTTGTCCAGTCCTGGGTTATTTTTCCTTTTCTAGTGATTTTGTAAGAGTACTTTATAATTGGGGGATAGTAATCCTTTTTCATGTTCGTTGCAAATATTTGTCCCACTTAGTTATCTTATTTTGTTATAATATTTTTTTCATAGAAAAATTTAAAATTTTTATATCATTAAAGTCATCTATTTTTTCTTCTGTTGCTTGAGAAATTCCTTCCCTCCAATGATTATAAAAATATTCTCCTGTCTTCTAGTAAATTATTTCAATTTTTTACATTCATAGCTTTTATTCATTTGGAATTTATTTTTGCTTCATGTATTTTGGGGTTCTTTTGTGAGGTATATATATGTTTATAACTATTGTATCTTCTGGGTGGATTGACCTTTTCATCATTATAGAACGTCCCTCTTTATTTCTACTAACAACTTTTGTTTTAAGGTCTATTTTGTCTGATACTGGTGTAGTCGTTCCAGCTCTCATTTGAGTACTGTTTGCATGGTATTATCTGTTTAATTCTTTTACATTCAACCTATGTGTGTCCTTGAGTCTGAACTGTGTTTCTTGTAGATAGAGTTGGATTATGGGGGCTGTTTTTAATGTGTTCTTCCAGTCACCCCCATTCTACCACCTCTATAGTGGCTGCCAAGTTTGCTGGTTTTTACTGTGATTGCGGGCTGTTAGTTTTCAGGGCTGCCAAGGCATGGGAAAATGCCACAAAGCTTGCAGTTCTTACTGAGATTTATCTATTTTTTAAACAATTTTTTTGTTGTTTATTTTGAGAGAAAGTGTGTATGCAAGAGCAGGGGAGGGGCAGAGAGAGAGAGGGAGAGAGAGAATCCCAAGCAGGCTCCACACTAGCAGTGAGGGGCTCGATCTCATGATCATGACTTGAGCTGAAATCAAGAGTCGGACACTTGACTGACTGAGCCTCCCAGGCACTCCTATCCTTTTTTTTCTTTTAATGCTTCCTGGATTGCTGAAAGCCCTTGTTAATTTCCAAAGTTCTGAAAAGTTGATTAGGCATTTTGCCACTTTTCTCACTGCTTTCAAGAACAGAGAATTTTCAGAGGTCTGCCATCTTTGCTGACATCTTCTCGGAATTTATTTCTGTATATGGGATGAAATAGGGATTTAACTTTTTTCTAGATGGATAACCAGTGTTACATCACAGTTAATAAATAAATTGTACTTTCCCACTAAATTAAAATGCCATTTTTTTAAAATGCTGTTTTTTGTTGTTATTAAGTTTCCTTATGTGCTTGGATATGTCTCTGGACTTGCTTTTGTTTTATCCAAAATTTGTGTTAAAAGGGAGTAATTCATCATCATCTGAGCAAAGTATTAGCTTTGTGAACTTGAGAAGTTATTTCCTCTATCTACCCTTCCATCTCTATCTGCACAATATTGATGATAATCTCATCAGGTTGTTGAAAAGATTAGAAAATGTTGTCATGTATGTTGCAGTATTTGGTATATAGTAAACTCAAATATCTTAATTGCATATTGATGTTCATAAATACTTTCACTATTTAAAGCTGTGATGAATTTGCAAAATGACTGTCTTTTATTCTTTAATTGCAGTCTTGGATTATATCAATGGAGTGATAAAGTAGTTCGAAAGGTGGAGAGATTATGGAATGTTCGAGATAATAAGATAGTTCCTCACACTGTGTATCTTCTAGTAACACCTCGTGTTGTCGTATGTATTACCCAACTTCATGTTTCATGAACCATCTACTCTTTTCATTTCTTATGGTCTTTTCTCTACTAATCATTATTGCTAAAGAACTTAAAAGTAAATTTCAGAGCCTATAATAAGGAAACTAATATAAAGGCAGTACAGTAAAGCTACAAGCCAAGAGAAATCTGAAGAAATGGAAATTTGTCAATAACTCTCATGGCTCCATTCTACTTACTGCTTTAAGCCAATGTCCCTCTACTATGATACCTCTTAGGATGACTGGTACTATTTGTATAATTGCTGATCATTTCAATACTAGTCCATAATAGTCAAGGTTGTCCAAAGAAATAGAGCCAACAAAATGTGTTGCCCAATAAATAGGGCTAGAAATGAGAGAGAGAGAAGAAAATTTATTTGAAAGAAATGGCTCGTGCAATTGTGGAGGTTTGGAGATTCCAAACTCTGATGGAGTAGGCTAGCAGGCTGGACACTCAGGGAAGAGTTGCATTTTGAGTCCAAGGGCAATAAGCTGGCAGAATTCCTTCCTGCTCAGGAAAAGTCAGTCTTTGTTCTATTAAGGCCTTCAACTGATTGGATGAGGCCTGTCTGTATTATGGAGGGTAATCTGCTTTACTTCAAGTCTACTAATTTAATTATTAATCTTACCCCAAAACACCCTTACTGAAACATTCAGAATAATGTTTGATCAAATATCTGGGCACTGTGGCCTAGCCAAGCCAATGGTTAATAAAATTAACCACTAACTAATTTACCATTTAATTATTATTAAATTAACCATTTAATTAATAAAATTAACCATTCCACCCTCTTATTTTTTAAATAAACTACCCCCAACGTAAATTCACAATCCTAGGATCAAAAGTTGCATGCTGTACTGACTGAGCCAGCCAGGTGCCCCTGCCTTGTGGATTTTTGCACTGTTCTTGGGATATTTCCTATCATTGAAAATTTCTTTAAAAAAAAAAAATTTTTTTTTGAGCGTTTATTCATTTTTGAGAGACAGAGACAGAGTGTGAGTGGGGCAGGGGCAGAGAGAGAGGGAGACACTCCAAAGCAGGTTCCAGGCTCTCAGCTGTCAGCACAGAGCCTGATGTGGGGCTCAAACTCACGAATGGAGAGATGATGACCTGAACCAAAGTCGGACACCCAACCGACTGAGCCACTCAGGGCACCCCTCCTGTCACTGGAAATTTCTAACTAAAGGATAGGAAAAACCAAATGAGCAAAATTGTATTTTAATGAAGAACTTATTTTTCTTCCAAGACTATATCTATAATAAGAGCAGTTGATCCCTTCATTGAAAACATTGTTGACATAATAGTTATAAATGGCAATCGTGTTAGTCTATAGTTTTTTTGAAATGTATGTGACAAAATCTTCAAACAGAGGAAAAAATGTTAAGAGAATTTACTAGCAGAGGAATGTAATAGTATCAAAATATATTTAATTACATTAAAAACCATATTTTTAAAAGATGTTTTCACTTCTCACCAAAGTAATTCTTTAATGGCTACTTTACCATATCTATGTTATAGACTCTGCCGTTATTATATTGTACTTTTGTAGGGTTTATTATTTTTTTTTCTGATTCTTAGGATGAAGCGCGAAAACATTTTAACTGTCCAATTCTGGAGGGAATGGAACTCGAAAATCAAGGTGGCATGGGCACTGAGCTCAACCATTGGGAAAAGCGGTTATTAGAGGTCAGTTTATTTTAAAATTTTACTAGGCGTTTTTTCTTTAATGAAAGAAATTCTTTTTTAATAAAAGTAATTTTTTTAAGTTTATGTTTTATTTTTGAGAAAGAGAGCGTGCACATGCAACCTGGGGTGGTGCAAAGAGAGAGGGAGAGAGAGAATTCCAAGCAGGCTCTGCACTGTCAGTGCAGAGCCCATCTTGGGGCCAGATATCACAAACTGTGAGATCATGAACTGAGCCAAAATCAGGTGTCGGTCCCTTAACTGACTGAGCCCCCCAGTTGCCCCTTTTTTCTCTTAACAAGCAGTTTCTCATTAATAAGTTCCAATCAGTAGTGAGCTAGAATGAGCGTTAACTGACCTCCTTGGGTTGTTTTTGTTTTGTTTGGTTAACTCCTTGCCTCTTTTTAAAACTCCAGTGTTTGATAGGCAGCCACTAAAATAAATCCTCCCCCTCTTTTCAATTTCCCTTTCTTTTCCATTAGGTGAACTCTATGTAAACCTAAAAACATTTGGTAACTTAAAGTTTCTTTTCCCCTTCAGCTCTCCAGACCCGCTTTTTAGATGTAATCACTATTTTTTTTTTAATGTTTATTTATTTTTGAGATCGTACAGGTGAGAGAGGGGCAGAGAGAGGGAGATAGAGGATCCAAAGCAGGCTCTGCACTGACAGCAGCGAGCCCGATGTAGGGCTTGAACTCATGAACCACAAGATCATGACCTGAGCTGAAGTCTGATGCTCAACCAGTTGAGCCACCCAGGTGCCCCTAGATGTAATCACTATTTAAGTTTTTTTGAATATGCTTCAAGAAATGTTATGTATATGTAGAGATGCACACACTAACACACAGGTTTTTCATTAAATGAATTCATATGTTAATGAACAATTTTCCACTTCATAATATATCTTAGACATTTTTCCAAGCAGTACAGGTGCTCCTGATGTAATGGCAGTGTATGCTTTCCTAAAAAGGCTCTTTAAAATTGAACACTAAAAATAAGACTCATGGGAAAAACAAATACCATGCCACTAACAAAAGCAGTAAGTCACAATAAAGTGCTAGCTCAATTTTAAACATATTTCCAGTAAATAAACTCCTTTATTTACTCTAATATTTCTTTACCTTAAACAACAACAAAAAGCAATGGTAGTTGGAACAGAGACTAAATTGAGTAATGGGGACAAGAGCAAAATGTACAAAATTAGAATCATGCAATAAGCACTTCTAAGAGCCTCTGGCCATATTGAACCAAGTAGAAGAACATGGAGTAAATGGGTATCATGCACAGCATTCCTCTGTTGCTATCTTCAGCTGTCACAGTATACTTTATATTTAGCTGCTGTTGCTCCGTTGCACAAAATATTAAAACCCAGGGATAAGTCATTATAAACCAACATGATTCATTATATGAATGTAACAACAGTCCTGTGTTAATGAACAACTGTGTTTTAAATTTTTTATTTTATTTATGTCTTAAGATTTTATTTTTTTTTTAAATTTTTTTTTTTTTTCAACGTTTTTTATTTATTTTTGGGACAGAGAGAGACAGAGCATGAACGGGGGAGGGGCAGAGAGAGAGGGAGACACAGAATCGGAAACAGGCTCCAGGCTCCGAGCCGTCAGCCCAGAGCCTGACGCGGGGCTCGAACTCACGGACCGCGAGATCGTGACCTGGCTGAAGTCGGACGCTTAACCGACTGCGCCACCCAGGCGCCCCAAGATTTTATTTTTAAGTAATCTCTGCATCCAACGTGGGGCTTGAACTTATAATGCCCAGATCAAGAGTCACACATTCTACCATGAGCCAGCCAGCCACTTTAAAATTTATTATTTTAAAAATGTTGTGATGAGCACTTTATTTATATCTGTGATATCTTTCAGGAGTGGCATTTCAGTGGGTATTCTTAGGTTCAACTAAACATGCCTTCAGACTCACAAGACCTAACAAGCGTCATTGAAAAAACATTTACTTGGAAAGATACAAGACACAGCATGCCAGCATGGTAGAAGTCAGGCATTTTTTTCATGCTCCACACAACAGTCTAGGGGCTGTCATTCATGCCTCTCTCTCTCTGCACTCCAGCTCAAATATAGGAGCAGAAGGCCATAAAAGGGGGGGGGGGGGGGGGTGCAAGAACCAGCCTGGCTTAGAAGTACTATGTCTCAAATAAAGACTAATATATTTATTTTTAACAGTTCCATAGACATAACTTCTAGATCTCTGTGACATCCCCATAAGAATCTGTGCACATGGGGATGTTCCAGGCTATGGCTTACCAACAGGTATTCATGTTCATTTACCAAGTCCATCATTTACTCTGATGTCCTGAGGCATCACACCACTGTTGCCTGGTGACACGGTTGACATTCCACCTTTTTTAGGTTTCTAGGAGAGCAGAACTAGGAAGTTAACTCAAGGTCAGATGTATTTACATAGAAATAGAAAAGATAGGGGTGCCTGGGTGACTCAATTTGTTAAGTGTCCAACCTTGGCTCAGGTCATGATCCTGTGGTTCGTGAGTTTGAGCCCCATGTCAGGCTCTGTGCTGACAGCTCAGAGGCTGGAGCCTGCTTCAGATTCTGTGTCTCCCTCCCTGTCTGCCCCTCGCCTGCTTGTGCTCTGTCTCTCTCTGTCCCAAAAATAAACATTAAAAAATTTTTTAAAAAAGAGAAAGATAAATCCCTGGAAATGGAATTTCTAGCTCAGAGAGAGAGAGAGAGAGAGAGTGTGTGTGTGTGTGTATTTTTTTAAGCTTATATACAAGTTAGCAAAATTACAAAGGAGTGAAATTAATGCTTCTGCTGACCATTCTTATCCAGGTGACCACAAAATAATAGTGATGGAAACTTATGGAAGACACATTACACTTGTTTCTCCCATGGGACTTTTAGTTCTTTTATTTTCCTTAAGCAATTTTCCCAAGTGATTCTCTTAAGAAAACTGTAGATTGACCAGACATGAAAATTTATTTATTTTTGCAGTAGAAACGTGAGAGTATTAATTTCATTAATGGTTGCCTTTCTCTGAAATCAACTTTGTATCCTTGAACTATTTTTTTTAGTGATATTAAAGTACTTGAGGTGACCATCCAGTATTCAACATAAGGATTTGAAGAATAATCAGAGCTGCTGTAGGAATTACATGATATGAATTAAAACACTGGGTAGATAGTAGACTTTGATGGCATTTTAGGTCCCTCATGCAACTTCTTTGATCCTATGATTCTGTGATACTTGTTTTATATATTGATGTGTATTTCTGTGATCATAGTTTGAAGGTTATAAAAGCGTTTTTTTTTTTTTTTTTTTTTAATTCAGGTCAATATTCACCCCCTCTAATATTCTGTGGGCATCTGTCTCAACCACTCACTTTACTTTGTCTAGATATTATAATATTTTTACAGCATTTCTGCTTATGTATAGTTATTTTCATATTCATCAGAGTTCTAAATGCTGGTTGTCTGCCATTTCTGGGAAATTGTACATAATATAGTCATTTAAGGCAGAAAGCAGATTTTGCTTTAAGCTTCAGTCTTGTCATGATAGATAGATAGATAGGTAGATAGATACATAGATACATAAATAAATTAATTAAGGAAGGCTTATTTATTTCACTACTTGAAGTGAATGAGTGAGCCTCTCACACTTGAGACATTTTACATATACGTCAAAGTAATCATGGAAATTATTGGGAGTTTCAAGACATCTGGCCTTCTAATTTAAAATCTTTTGATTTTCAGAATGAAGCAATGACTGGTTCTCACACCCAGAACCGAGTCTTCTCTCGAATCACTCTGGCATTAATGGAGGACACTGGGTAAGACAGCTGTAAGAATGTTATATGACATTAATATTAGCTTAAGAAAATACATTTTACATTGAAGTAAAATAAAATAGTCTTTGAATTTTATTTAGTTCTCATTACCTATAGCAATTCCATTCATTCATTCATTCAATAAATGGGGCCCTGAGGTATAGTAACGAATAGAACAGAATTCCAGGCATTATGAGATTTATTTCTAATACTTAGAGGCCATGCTAATATAAAGGAAAGACTAATCTGAACAAGTTTTTAAAATTATAAATGAAATTGATAAAGTATAGATTCCTAGTTTTTAAACTTTATTTTGAGAGAGAGCACACAAGTGCATGTGCGAGAGTTGGGAAGGGGCAAAGAGAGAGGGTGAGAAAGAATCTCAGGCAGGTTCGGTGTTGTCAGAGCAGAGCCCGAAGTGGGGCTCAATCCGACAAACCATGAGATCATGACCTGAGCTGAAATCAAGAGTCAGACACCTAATCGACTGAGCCATCCAGGCACCCCGAGAATCCTGGTTTTTTATTTAAAGCAGTAGAACTTTCTAGGGCACCTGGGTAGCTCAGTCAGTTGAGCATCCAACCCTTGATTTCAGCTCAGGTCATGATCCCAGGGTGGTGGGATCGAGTCCTTCTCAGGGAGTTCCTTGTTGGGCTCCCTGCTGAGTGTGGAGCTTGCTTGGGATCCTTTCTCTCTGCCCCTCCCCTGTTCATGGACACAACTCACACAGGCACATGCCCAAAAACACACTCTCCCTCCCTCCCTCCCTCCCTCTCTCTCTCTCTCTCTCTCTCTCTCTCTCTCTCAAAATAGATAAATAAACTTAAAAAAAAAAAAAAGCAGTAGAACTTTCTGATAAAGCTGTAGAATACTGTATTTTATTTTATTTTTTATTTTATTTTTATTATTTTTTGTTTATTCTTGAGAGAGAGAGAGAGAGAGAGAGAGAGAGAGCATGAGTAGGAGAGGGGCAGAGAGAGAGGGAGACAGAGTCTGAAGCAGGCTCCAGACTCTGAGCTGTCAGCACAGAGCCTGATGTGGGGCTCTAACTCACAAACCGAGAGATCATAACCTGAGCCAAAGTCGGATCCTTAACCAACTGAGCCACCCAGGTGCTCCTATTTTAAAATTTTAATTAGAGAGCACATGTGTGCACACAAGCAGGGGAGGGGCAGAGGGGGAGAGAGAAAATCATTTTTTTTTTAAGTTTATTTATTTTGAGATAGAGAGCACATGCACAAGGGTAGAGGAGGGGCAGAGAGAGAGAGAGAGAGAGAGAGAGAGAGAGAGGGAGAGAAAGAATCACAAGCAGGCTTCATGCTGTCAGTGCAGAGCCCCACTGTGGCTCAAACTCTTGAACTGTATGAGATCATGACTTGAGCTGAAATCAGCAGTCAGACACTCAACCCACTCAGCCACCCAGGTGCCTTGGAATACTGTTTTTAAATGACTCCAGTTGGAGTCTTTGTCTCTGTGGGTTCCTGAGTCCTTTTGGCAAGATTCATTAGTTGGTTTTTTGTTTTTTGTTTTTTATGTTTTATTTTTATTTATTGTGAGAAAGAGCAAAATGAGGGAGGGGCAGAGAGAGAGAAAGAGAATCCCAAGCAGGCTACATGCTAATAGCACAGAGCCCGACATAGGGCTCAATCCCTGCATGACCCATGACATTATGACCTGAGCCGAAATCAAGAGTTGAACACTTAACCGAGCCACCCAGGCGCCCCAAGTCTCATTGCTTTTTGATAGCTTCCTTCCTTACTTCCTTTTTTCTGTATAGCAGGATGTGCCAGGCTAATAAGCATACACCCTATCCTAGATTTGGGCATCAGCTAATCTTCCAAGGAGCACTAGTTCCATTTAATGGGGAATAGCTTTTAGAAACCACAACCTAGGCACTGTGTTCCTTGCTGCTAGGTTATTGGTGCTTCTCTTAGCTTTTAGTGGGCCAAGTTGGGAAATTAATATTTTTGGGAAAAAAAAAAAAAAGAAAAGACTGGATTTCTTTTAGTACCATTATAACTCTTTCCCATTTATCCTTGAGCAAGCAACGGCCAGCAAAAGTGGTCCTGTTGCTCTGTTTAACAATTTATTTATAGCCCTTTTATAAAACATGCTAATTTCATTAAGATACTCAAAGGTTGCAGTGAGGGGAAGATGGCGGAGTAGGAGGACGTTGGGCTCACCGCGTCCTGCGGATCACTTAGATTCCACCCACACCTGCCTAAATAACCCAGAAAACCACCAGAAGATTAGCAGAACGGATTCTCCAGAGCCAAGATTAGACGAGAGGCCCATGGAAGAGGGTAGGAAGGGCAGCGAGGTGGTGCACGCTACACGGACTGGCGGGAGGGAGCCGGGGCGGAGGGGCAGCCCGCCAGCAAAGCAGAGCCCCCAAGTCTGGCTGGCAAAAGCAGAGGGGCTGGAGGGAGTGTGTTCTGACAGCAAGCGGGGCTTAACATCTGGAAGATTATAAGTTAACAGCTCTGCTTGGAGAGCCGGAAGCCTGGAGGACAACGGGAGGGAGAGTTGTTGAGCCCTGGATGACAGAGTGCAGCGTGGTGGGGAACAAAGGCGCTCGCCAGCGTCATCTCCCTCGCCCATCCCCCATCCAAAATCCCAAAGGGAACCAGTTCCTGTCAGGGAACTTGCTTGCACCATGCAAACACCCAATGTTGTGCTTCTGAGGATCCATCCCTCTGGTGGCAGGTCTGACTCCCTCCTGGTGCCGCAGGGCCCCTCCCGAAGTGGATCACCCAAGGAAAAGCGAGCTGAGCCTGCCCCTCCCACCCCTGTGTACCTTGCCGATCCACCCCAGCTAATATGCCAGATCCCCAGCACCACAAGCCTGGCAGTGTGCAAGTAGCCCAGAGGGGCCACGCCACCCCACAGTGAATCCCACCCCTAGGAGAAGGGAAGAGAGGTACACACCAGTCTGACTGTGGCCCCAGCGGTGGGCTGGCGGCAGACATCAGGTCTGACTGCGGCCCCGCCCACCAACGCAAGTTATTCAAGACAGCACAGGGGAAGTGCTCCGCAGTTCCGCACCACTCCAGGGACTATCCAAAAGGACGAACCTGAAGAATTCCCCTCAAAAAAACCTCCAGGAAATAACGACAGCTAACAAACTGATCAAAAATGATTTAAACAATATAACAGAAAGTGAATTTAGAATAATAGTCATAAAATTAATCGCTGGGCTTGAAAACAGTATAAAGGACAGCAGAGAATCTATTGCTACAGAGATCAAGGGACTAAGGAACAGCCAGGAGGAGCTAAAAAATCCTATTAATGAGCTGCAAAATAAAATGGAGACGACCAAGCTTGAATTAAAGAGGCAGAGGAGAGAATAGGTGAACTAGAAGATAAAATTATGGAAAAAGAAGAAGCTGAGAAAAAGATAAAAAAAATCCAGGAGTATGAGGGGAAAATTAGAGAACTAAGTGATGCACTAAAGAGAAATAATCTACGCATAATTGGTATTCCAGAGGAGGAAGAGAGAGGGAAAGGTGCTGAAGGTGTACTTGAAGAAATAATAGCTGAGAACTTCCCTGATCTGGGGAAGGAAAAAGGCATTGAAATCCAAGAGGCACAGAGAACTCCCTTCAGACGTAACTTGAATCCATCTTCTGCACGACATATCATAATGAAACTGGCAAAATACAAGGAAAATTCTGAAAGCAGCTAGGGATAAATGTGCTCTAACATATAAAGGGAGACCAATAAGACTCATGATGGATCTCTCTACTGAAACTTGGCAGGCCAGAAAGGAATGGCAGGAAATCTTCAATGTGATGAACAGAAAAAATATACAGCCAAGAATCCTCTATCCAGCAAATCTGTCATTTAGAATAGAAGGAGAGATAAAGGTCTTCCCAAACAAACATAAACTGAAGGAATTCATCACCACTAAACCAGCCCTACAAGAGATCCTAAGGGGGATCCTGTGAGACAAAGTACCAGAGACATTGCTACAAGCATGAAACCTACAGACATCACACTGAATGTAAATGGACTAAATGCGCCAACCAAAAGACCTAGGGTATCAGAATGGATAAAAAAAACAAGACCCATCTATTTGCTGTCTACAAGAGACTCATTTCAGACCTGAGGACACCTTCAGATTGAAAGGGAGGGGATGGAGAACTATCTTTCATGCTACTGGAAGTCAAAAGAGAGCTGGAGTAGCCATACTTATATCAGACAAACTAGACTTTAAATTAAAGGCTGTAACAAGAGATGAAGAAGGGCATTATATAATAATTACAGGGTCTATCCATCAGGAAGAGTTAACAATTATAAATGTCTATGCGCCGAATACAGGAGCCCCCAAATATATAAAACAATGACTCACAAACGTAAGCAACCTTATTGATAAGAATGTGGTAATTGCAGGGGACTTTAACACCCCACTTACAACAATGGATAGATCATCTAGACACATGGTCAGTAAAGAAACAAGGGCCCTGAATGATACATTGGATCAGATGGACTTGACAGATATATTTAGAACTCTGCCTCCCAAAGCAACAGAATATACTTTATTCTCGAGTGCACATGGAACATTCTCCAAGATAGATCACATACTGGGTCACAAAACAGCCCTTCATAAGTATACAAGAATTGAGATCATACCATGCATACTTTCGGACCACAATGCTATGAAGCTTGAAATCAACCACAGGAAAAAGTCTGGAAAACCTCCAAAAACATGGAGGTTAAAGAACATCCTACTAAAGAATGAATGGGTCAACCAGGCAATCAGAGAAGAAATTAAAAAATATATGGAAACAAACGAAAATGTAAATACAACAATCCAAACGCTTTGGGATGCAGCGAAGGCAGCCCTGAGAGGAAAATACACTGCAATCCAGGCCTATCTCAAGAAACAAGAAAAATCCCAAATACAAAATGTAACAGCACACCTAAAGGAAATAGAAGCAGAGCAGCAAAGACACCCCAAACCCAGCAGAAGAAGAGAAATAATAAAGATCAGAGCAGAAATAAACAATATAGAATCTAAAAAAACTGCAGAGCAGATCAATGAAACCAAGAGTTGGTTTTTTGAAAAAATAAACAAAATTGATAAACCTCTAGCCAGGCTTCTCAAAAAGAAAAGGGAGATGACCCAAATAGATAAAATCATGAATGAAAATAGAATTGTTACAACCAATCCCTCAGAAATACAAGCAATTATCAGGGAATACTATGAAAAACTATATGCCAACAAACTGGACAACCTGGAAGAAATGGACAAATTCCTAAACACCCACACACTTCCAAAACTCAATCAGGAGGAAATAGAAAGCTTGAACAGACCCATAACCAGCGAAGAAATTGAATCAGTTATCAAAAATCTCCCAACAAATAAGAGTCCAGGACCAGATGGCTTCCCAGGGGAGTTCTACCAGACGTTTAAAGCAGAGATAATACCTATCCTTCTCAAGCTATTCCAAAAAATAGAAAGGGAAGGAAAACTTCCAGACTCATTCTATGAAGCCAGTATTACTTTGATCCTAAACCAGACAGAGACCCAGTAAAAAAAGAGAACTACAGGCCAATATCCCTGATGAATATGGATGCAAAAATTCTTAATAAGATACTAGCAAATCGAATTCAACAGCTTATAAAAAGAATTATTCACCATGATCAAGTGGGATTCATTCCTGGGATGCAGGGCTGGTTCAACATTCGCAAATCAATCAACGTGATACATCACATTAATGAAAGAAAAGATAAGAACCATATGATGCTGTCAATCGATGCAGAAAAAAGCATTTGACAAAATTCAGCATCCTTTCTTAATAAAAGCCCTGGAGAAAGTCGAGATAGAAGGAACATACTTAAACATCATAGAAGCCATTTATGAAAAGCTCTCAGCTAATACCATCCTCAGTGGGGAAGAACTGAGAGCTTTCCCCCTGAGATCAGGAACACGACAGGGATGTCCACTCTCACCGCTGTTGTTTAACACAGTGTTGGAAGTGCTAGCATCAGCAATCAGACAACAAAAGGAAATCAAAGGCATCAAAAGTGGCAAAGATGAAGTCAAGCTTTCACTTTTTGCAGATGACATGATATTATACATGGAAAATCCGATAGATTCCACCAAAAGTCTGCTAGAACTGATACATGAATTCAGCAAAGTCGCAGGATGCAAAATCAATGTACAGAAATCAGTTGCATTCTTATACACTAATAATGAAGCAACAGAAAGACAAATAAACTGATCCCATTCACAATTGCACCAAGAAGCATAAAATACCTAGGAATAAATCTAACCAAAGATGTAAAAGATCTGTATGCTGAAAACTATAAAAAGGTTATGAAGGAAATTGAAGAAGATATAAAGAAATGGAAAAACATTCCGTGCTCATGGGTTGGAAGAATAAATATTGTCAAAATGTCAATACTACCCAAAACTATCTACACATTCAATGCAATCCCAATCAAAATTGCACCAGCATTCTTCTCAAAGCTAGAACAAGCAATCCTAAAATTCATATGGAACCACAAAAAGGCCCCGAATGGCCAAAGTAATTTTGAAGAAGACCAAAGCAGGAGGCATCACAATCCCAGACTTTAGCCTCTACTACAAAGCTGTAATCATCAAGACAGCATGGTATTGGCACAAAAACAAACACATAGACCAGTGGAATAGAATAGAAACCCCAGAACTAGACCCACAAAAGTATGGCCAACTAATCTTTGACAAAGCAGGAAAGAATATCCAATGGAAAAAAGACAGTCTCTTTAACAAATGGTGCTGGGAGAACTGGACAGCAACATGCAGAAGGTTGAAACTAGACCACTTTCTCACACCATTCACAAAAATAAACTCAAAATGGGTAAAGGACCTGAATGTGAGACAGGAAACCATCAAAACCCTAGAGGAGAAAGCAGGAAAAGACCTCTCTGACCTCAGCCGCAGCAATATCTTACTTGACACATCCCCAAAGGCAAGGAAATTAAAAGCAAAAATGAACTACTGGGACCACATCAAGATAAAAAGCTTCTGCACAGCAAAGGAAACAGTCAACAAAACTAAAAGGCAAGCAACGGAATGGGAAAAGATATTTGCAAATGACATATCGGACAAAGGGCTAGTATCAAATCTATATAAAGAGCTCACCAAACTCCACACCCGAAAAACAAATAACCCAGTGAAGAAATGGGGAGAAAACATGAATAGACACTTCTCTAAAGAAGACATCCGGATGGCCAACAGGCACATGAAAAGATGCTCAACGTCGCTCCTTATCAGGGAAATACAAATCAAAACCACACTCAGATATCACCTCACGCCAGTCAGAGTTGCCAAAATGAACAAATCAGGAGACTATAGATGCTGGAGAGGATGTGGAGAAACGGGAACCCTCTTGCACTGTTGGTGGGAATGCAAACTGGTACAGCCACTCTGGGAAACAGTGTGGAGGTTCCTCTAAAAATTAAAAATAGACCTACCCTATGACCCAGCAGTAACACTGCTAGGAATTTACCCAAGGGATACAGGAGTACTGGTGCATAGGGGCACTTGTACCCCAATGTTTATAGCAACACTCTCAACAATAGCCAAATTGTGGAAAGAGCCTAAATGTCCATCAACTGATGAATGGATAAAGAAATTGTGGTTTATATACACAATGGAGTACTATGTGGCAATGAGAAAGAATGAAATATGGCCCTTTGTAGCAACGTGGATGGAACTGGAGAGTGTGATGCTAAGTGAAATAAGCCATACAGAGAAAGACAGATACCATATGTTTTCACTCTTATGTGGATCCTGAGAAACTTAACAGGAACCCATGGGGGAGGGGAAGGAAAAAGAAAGAAAGAGGTTAGAGTGGGAGAGAGCCAAAGCATAAGAGACTGTTAAAAACTGAGAACAAACTGAGGGTTGATGGGGAATGGGAGGGAGAGGAGGGTAGGTGATGGGTATTGAAGAGGGCATCTTTTGGGATGAGCACTGGGTGTTGTATGGAAACCAATTTGACAATAAATTTCATATATTAAAAAAGATACTCATAGGTTACACAAACACTGTGGAGTGTGAGAGTCACTAATGAAATCGTGGCACTGGCAAATTTTATAGCACTTTTCCTTTTTCTGGGGCAACACAATAACAAAATGGGCTAGATGTTTCTAAATATCTGGCAATATTTAAAGTTAAAGACATGGAAATTAATTTTTATCCATAAGACTTCACTGTAGATTAGCTAAGTTGTTTCAGTAGAAAACTTTTTTATTTATCCATCCAGAAACCTGGGAATCATCCTTAAAAACTTCCTCTCCCCACCTCTCACATCCATCCTGACCTGAGCCAAAATCAAGAGTTGGACGCTTAACCAACTGAGCCATCCAGATGCCTCAGGGACATAGTTTTTGAGGGGTGATGTAAATGTTCTAAAATTAGGTATAGGTATGCCTTAGAGAAATATCAGGTTTGGCTCCAGACCACTGCAATAAAGCAAGTCAAATGAATTTTTTTGTTTCCTAGTACATATAAAAGTTATGTTTATACTATACCACACTCTGTTAAGTGTGCAGTAGCATTATGTCTAATAAAAACAATGTACATACCATTTTTGTTTTTTTAAAAGTTATCTCTACACTCAACATGGGGCTTGAATTTGCCACCCCAGGATCAAGAGTGCATGCTCTACTCTATTCTACTCACTGAGCCAACCAGGTACCCCACGATGTACATACCGTAATTTGAAAATAGTTTATTGGGGTGCCTGGGTGGCTCACTTGGTTAAGCGTCTGACTTCAGCTTCAGGTCATGATCTTACAGTTCATGGGTTCAAGCCCCCCCACTGGGCTCTGCACAGGGGTGCGGAGTCTGCTTGGGATTCTCCCTTTCTCTCTGCCCCTACCCTGCTCACACTTTCTCTCTTTCTCTCTCACTCTCTCTCTTTCTCAAGATAAATAAGTAAACTTAAAAAAATAAATAAAAATAAAAATACTTTATTGCTGGGGCACCTGGGTGGCTCAATTGGTTAAGTGTCTGACTCTGAGTTTTGGCTCAGGTCATGATCTTAACAGTTCGTGGGTTCAAGCCCCATGTCCAGCTCTGCACTGGCAGAGCTGGTTTAGGATTCTCTCTCTCTCTCTCTCTGTCTCTCTCCCACTCATGCTCTCCCCCTCTCTCTTTTTGACTCAAAAATAAATGAATAAAGTTAAAAAAAATACATTATTGCTAAAAAACAAATACACACAAAAAGCTTTATTGCCCAATATGCTAATCATGAACTGAACTTTCTTCAAGTCCTAGTCATTTTTGCTCATGGAAGGTCTTTCATTGATGTTGATGACTGCTGGCTGACAAGGGTGGTGGGTGCTAAAGGTTGGGGTGGCTGTAGCAATTTCTTAAAAGAAAACATTGAAGTTTGTTACACTGTTCAACTCTTCCTTTAATGAATGATTTCTCAGCATCATGCAATGCAGTACTGTTTGATAACATTTTACTCAAAGTAGAACTTCTTTCAGAATTGAAGTCAATCTGCTCTTCCTCAACTAAGTTTAGGTAATATTCTAAATCCTTTGCTGTCATTTCAACAATCTTCACAGCATCTTCACCAGGAGTACTTTCCACCTCAGGGAGCCACTCTCTTTGCTCATGCATAAGAAGCAACTTCTTTGTCATCCATTCAAGTTTTATCAAGAGGTTGCAGCAATCAGTCCCATATTCAGGCTCCACTTCTGATTCTGGTTCTCTTGCTATTTCTACCACATCTGCAGTTCCTTCCTGCACTGGAATCTTGAGCCCTCAAAGTCATCCATGAGGGTTGGAATCAACTTCTTCCAAACTCCTGTTGATGTTGCTATTTTGACCTCTTCCCATGACTCACAAATTTTCTTAATGGCGTCTAGAATGGTGAACCCTTCCCAGAAGGTTTTCACTTACTTTGCTCAGATCCATCAGAGGAATCACTATCTATGGCAGCCATAGCCTTATTAGGTATATTCCTTATATAATAAGACTCGAAAGTCAAAATTACTCCTTGCTCTGTGGGCTGTGGATTGGATGCTGTGTTAGCAGGTATGAAAACAACATGAATCTCATCCATTTCCCTCAGAGCTCTTGGGTGACCAGGTGCATTGACAATGAGCAGTAATATTTTAAAAGGAATCTTTTTTTTCTGGACAGTAATCTCAACAGTGGGCTTAAAATATTCAGTACACCATGTTGCAAACAGATGTGCTGTCATCTAGGCTTTGTTGTTCCGCTTACAGAGCATGGACAGAGGAGGTTTGGTGTGATTCTTAAGAGCCCAAGGATTTTCAGAATGGCAAATGAGCACTTCGTTCACCATTCAACTTCAGGTCACCAGCTTCATCAGCCACTAATAAGAGAGTCAGCCTGTCCTCGGAACCTTTGAAGCCAGGCATTGACTTCTCTTCTCTAGCTATGAAAGTCCTAGGTGGCATCTTCTTCCAGTAGAAGGCTGTCTAGTCTACATTGAAAATCTGTTGTTGGGGCGCCTGGGTGGCGCAGTCGGTTAAGCGTCCGACTTCAGCCAGGTCACGATCTCGTGGTCCGTGAGTTCGAGCCCCGCGTCAGGCTCTGGGCTGATGGCTCAGAGCCTGGAGCCTGTTTCCGATTCTGTGTCTCCCTCTCTCTCTGCCCCTCCCCCGTTCATGCTCTGTCTCTCTCTGTCCCAAAAATAAATAAAAAACGTTAAAAAAAAAAAAAAAAGTGTTTAAAAAAAAAAAAAAAAAAAAAAAAAAAAGAAAATCTGTTGTTTAGTGTAGCTGCTTCCATTAATTACCTGAACTAGATCTTCTGGATAACTCGTTACAACTTCTGTATCAGCACCTACTGCTTCACCTAATGCTTTTATGTTATGGAGATGGCTTCTTTCCTTAAGCCTCATGAACCAACTTCTGCTAAGATCATCTGTGCAGACTACTCAGACCTTCTCCATTATCAGCAATAAGGCTATTTCACTTTCTTTATCATTTGTGTATTCACTGGAATATCACTTTTCATTTCCTCCAAGAACTTTTCCTTTGCATTCACAACTTGGCTAACTAACTGTCTAACACATGTTGTGTCTCAGGGAATAGGGAGGCCTGAGAAAAGGGGAAGAGGGAACAGTCGGTGGAACAGTCACAATATACACAATATTTATTGTTGTCATAGGGGTGTGGTGTCTGGCACAATTACAATAGTAACATCAAACACTGATCACAGATCACTATTACAAATATAATAATGCAAAAGTTTGAAGTATTATGAGAATTAACAGTGTGACACAAAGACATGAAGTTAGCAAATCCTGTTGGAAACATGGTGTCCATAGACTTGCTTAATACTAAGTTGCCACAAACCTTTAATTTGTAAGAAAAAAATGACAGTATCCGCATAGTGTAATAAAGTGGAATGTAATAAAATGATATATGCCTGTAGTGGTAATTGATGTACAACCCTGCAAATATACTAAAAAGATTGAATGACAAAAATTATAAGGGTCAATTTTATAGGATATAAACTGTGTCTCAATTTCTTTTATAAAGCATACTGACATTGAAGCCAGAACCCTAGATTCAAATCCCATTTTTTGCCACTCACTTGCTGTATCTTTCCCTCAGTTCTTTTGTCTGTAACATGAGGATGAAAAGCAATACCTACCTCATAGAGTTTTGTGAGGCTTTCATGAGTTGATATATGTCAAGTCCTTAGTATACTTAATGTTTGGCATACTGTAAGTGCCAACTGAGGTATTAGCTATTATATACAAAACTGAACCAAAGTTGATAGAACAATATTTACCCTACTACCAACTACCACCATCCTTTTTTTTTCTATCCTGGTAATTTTAATTTTTTTTTTTAATGTTTATTTAGTTTTGAGAGAGAGAGTGTGAGCAGGGGAGGAGCAGAGAGAGGGAGACACAGAATCTGAAGCAGGCACCAGGCCTGTCAGCACAGAGCCCAAAGCGGGGCTTGAACTCATGGACCACAAGATCATGACCTGAGCTGAAGTCGGACACTTAACCGACTGAGCCATCCAGCGCCCCTCTATTCTGTTAATTTTAAAAGAAAGAGAAATAAATGTTAAGGTACAGTAAATTGATTTCACAACCCTCTGTTGCCACTAAGAAACTGTTTCTAGTGCTTCCCCTGCTCCCTCAGCTGACATGTGCTCCTCCTTTGGGTTTAGCTTAAAGTTGCTTCCTGAAGCAAATCTTACCTGATTTCCCAGACTAATTTAGATTTCCCTGTTAATGTACTGCTATTTATTAGCACCCTATATTTAACCTCTGTGGCACTCATCCCAGTTGTAAGTTGTTAAAAATATCTGTCTTCCAGGGCACCTGGGTGGCTCAGTTGGTTAAGCATCTAACTCTTGGGGCGCCTGGGTGGCTCAGTCAGTTAAGCATCCGACTTCGGCTCAGGTCATGATCTCACGGTCTGTGAGTTCGAGCCCTGCGTCAGGCTCTGTGCTGACAGCTCAGAGCCTGGAGCCTGTTTCAAATTCTGTGTCTCCCTCTCTCTCTGACCCTCCCCCTTTCATGCTGTCTCTCCCTGTCTCAAAAATAAATAAAAGTTAAAAAAAAAATTAAGCATCTAACTCTTAATTTCAGCTCAGGTCATGATCTCGCAGTTGTGCGATTGAGCCCTATGTCAGGCTCTGCACTGGGCATGGAGCCTGCTTGAGATTCTCTGTCTCCCCCTGCCACTCCCCCTCAATAAAATAAAATAAAAATAAAATAAAATATCTGTCTTCCCCCTAGATTATAATCTTCATGAGAACAAAAACTGTCTTTTTATTCAGTGGTGTAGCCTTATCATTAAACAAAGTGCTTACCATATAAGAAGTGCTTAATAACTGTTCAGTCATAGCTTAAAAAGAGCTGCAAAGAAGGTATCATGAAGGTTTCAAGAAATGTAGCTGGAGTGCCCAGCTGATGTTAGAGTAACATAGGGCCAGTGCTATGCTCTGTACTCAACGTATACTAGATATGGTAATTCCCAGGGGAATCTTATTATTTTATATTTTATCCAGAGGGAGAAGGACTGCCTAACCTAGGCACTGCTAAAATAATTCCTAGTGTGCAGTACTGGGGTCATCTGTTACTATCTGGACAACTTGACCTGCTATGATACCAAGTTAGCTAGTTACCAAGCTAGTTACCAAGTCACATTATAGCTGCAGAGGTTGCAGCATTTTGGTATTCATGTCTTTAGTTTCTCTCTCAGACAGTTCTGTTCTTTGAAAAAACGAGAAGGATTTGAAGATCCGTATCATGTATTACTATTTCTGTTTGATTTTGTGGAAAAGTGGCTGGGATGGAGGGAATAATTCTTGTCATTCCCTCAGCCTTTGCGCCTATGTTTTTATTTAATGTTTCAGTAATGCTAAAGGGACGAGATGTAATACCAAATGTAAGAAACTATTCTGTATAATTTTATAATTTTTATAAACTAATCTTGTTATTAAGAATAAAGAAGAAGGGTACCTGGGTGGCTCAGTCGTTTAAGCATCTGACTCTTGGTCTGGGCTCAGGTCATGATCTCACGGTTCATGAGTTTGGGCCCCACACCAAGCTCTGTGCTGATGACATGGTGCCTGCTTGGGATTTTCTCTCTCCCCCTTTCTCTCTGCACCTCTCCTGCTCATGCTCCTGAGCACTCTCTCTTGCTCCCTCTCCCTCTCTCTCTCTCTCTCTCTCTCTCTCTCTCTCAAAATAAATAAACTTAAAAAAAAAAAGAAGGAAGAAGAAAAACTGTTAAGTAGGCTCTTTGCCTTTGATTAAATTTGCCAGGAAATCAAATTGATGTGGGTTGTTTTTTCTGAAATTAGAACATTTTTAAGGTATTAGACATAGTATTCATATGTCTCATAATAGTGTAATTTTTAGTCACAGGCAGACCCTGTATTGATAGAATATCACAAATCAAGGCCAGAGAAGCAAGAAACTAGGACCAACTGAATCAGATTAGGTAAAGGCTGTCCAACTAATAATTCTCCTATTTCTTCCTAAGTTTATTCTCTTGTATTTTCTCTCATTCTCTTTTTGTTTCTTTGGCCCTTGATCTCTCTGTCTCACACCTTAACCACTTTCTACTTGGTGACTTCTGTCATCTTTGAAAATTACAGTGACAGCACATTTTGGTTTTGATTTTTTTTTTTTTTTTTTTTTTTCAAATGTGAAAGTACCCTCACCAGAAGACAAGTTTCCCAGTCCTATGGTGTGGTGAGTCTGTGCAGCAGTTCCTGTGCACCAAGGGCTTTGTTTGTAAATGTTCTTTGTCTTGAGGTCTTGGTTTGTTCATTGCTGAGATTTGTAATTGGTTTGTTGGAATTGTTTTTAAAATGACAATAATAAAAAATGCTTTATTTGAATTATTTCCACAGTTGGTATAAGGCTAATTACAGCATGGCCGAAAAGTTAGACTGGGGCCGAGGAATGGGCTGTGACTTTGTAAGAAAGAGCTGTAAGTTCTGGATTGACCAGCAGAAACAAAAGTAAGAATGCATTTCCTCATGATATCTTTGATAACACAGTTTATTTTGGATTTGTTCTTTATCCTGAGCCTAAAATGTCACTATTTTGAAAATGTGGCCTAAACAGTTCAATTTCAAAATGTATGGAAGGGACACCTAGGTGGCCCAGTTGATTGAGCATCCAACTTTTGATTTTGGCTGAGGTCATTATTTCACAGGTTCATGAGATTGAGCCCTACACCCAACGCTGCTCTGACATCACGGAGCCTGCTTAGGATTCTCTTTCTCCCTCTCTGTCTGACCTCTCCTCTGATTGTGTAGTCACTCTCTCTCTCTCTCTCTCTCTCTCAAAATAAGTAAACTTAAAAAAAATGTATAGAAAACTGGGGTGCCTGGGTGGCTTAGTCAGGTGGTCATCCAACTCTTGATTTTAGCACAGGTCATTATCTCACTGTTTGTGGGTTTGAGCCCCACATCAGGCTCTGTGTTGACAGCTTAGAGCCTGCTTCGGATTCTCTCTCTCCTTCTCTCTCTTCCCCTCCCCCAGCTCGTGCTTTCTCTCTATTGAAAAATTAATTAATTTTAAAAAATGTATAGAAAGCCATTTCTGGTGCTTCATGGTAATATCAAAATAAATAACTACATTGTTGTTTTAAATCATGTATTAAAGAATCTATGGTGTGGGATCCAGAATCATAAGCATTTCTGTTTAGTTTATAATTAACAAATATGTATATTGCAAAATTTTTGCATATTCTATCATTCTTACTCTTTGGAGAATGCAATCATAAACATAAATGTAACTGTTGATTCAATATACAAAAACATGGAAGGTACTTTTGAGTAATGGTTCTCAAATCTGGATGAATATCACAATTACCTAGCAAACTTTTAAAAAATACATTCTTCAAGTTTGGGGGATACACACACACACACACACACACACACACACACACACACGTGTGTGTGTGTGTGTGTGTGTGTCTTTTTTGTTTTTGTTTTTAATGTAAGTTCTGTGCCCAATGTAGGGCTCAAACTTAGAACCCCAAGAGCCTCAGACTTCACAGACTGAGCCAGCCAGGTGCCCCTATAAATATATTTTTTTAATTTTTTATTTTGAGATCATTATAGAATCACATGTAGTTGTAAAAAAATATGTACGGAGATTTCATGTACACTTTATCCAGTTTTCTTGATGGGTAATATCTTGAAAAAACTATAGTATAACAACACAACCAGGATATTGACATTGATGCAGTCAGATATAGAACATTTCAATTACCACAAGGATATTCCTATTGCCATTTTATAGATGTACACACTTCCCTCCCACTCTAGCTCCTCCTAAGCCCCCTGGAAACCACTAAGCTGTTCTTCATTTCTATAATTTTGTCATTTCATGAATGATGTATAAATCAATTCATGCTGCATGTAACCTTTTGGTGTTGCCTTTTTTCACCCCACATAATTTTCTGGATTCATCCAGGTTATGGTGTATATCAGTAGTTTGCTCAAGTTAATGGCTGAATAAAATTCCATGATACAGATGTACCACAGTGTGTTTAAACATTTGCATGTTGAAGGATAACAAGGTTGTTTCCAGTTTTGGGCTATTCTGAATAAAGCTGCTGCAAACATTTGTGTACAGGTTTTTATGTGAACATAAATCTTCATTTCTCCAGGATAAATGCCCAAGAGTGCAATTGCTGGGTCATATGGTAGTGGCAAGTTTAGTTTTGTAGTAGAAACTGCTGAACTCTTTTCCAGAATGGCTACGTCAATTTATATTCTACCAGCAATGTATGAGTGATAATAGTTTCTCTACATCCTCATCAGCATTTGGTGTTGTGACTGTTTTTTTATTTTAGTTATTCCAAAAGATAGTAGTGATTATCTTATTGTGGTTTTAATATGCATTTCCCTAATGGCTAGTGATGCTGAATATCTTTTCATGTGCTTATTTGATATCTGTATATCCTCTTGGATGAGGTGTCTCATCATGTCTTATGGTGATTTTCTAATTGGATTGTTTGCTTTTGTCTTACTGTTGAGAGTTTTTGAGAGTTCTTTATATATTCTAGATACTAGTCCTTTGTTGGAGATGTGGCTTTCACACATTTTCTCCTAATCTGTTGCTTTTCTTTTTATTCTTTTAATAGGGTCTTTTGTAGAGCATAAGTTTTTAACTTTGGTGAAGTCAAAATTATTAATAGGTCCTTTTATGAGTCATAGTTTGAATGTCAAGTCTAAGAACTCAGTGAAGCCCTAGATTCCAAAGACGTTCTTGTATTTTTTTTTTTAAATGTTAAAGCTTTATGTTCTATATTTTTAGTCTGGGATCCATTTTTAGTTAATTTTTGTATAAAATGGGAGACTTAGGTCAAAGTTCATTTTTTGTGTGTGTGGATGTCCAGTTGTTCCAGCACCATTTGTTGAAAAGGTTATCTTTCTTTCATTGAATTGCTTTCTTCCATTTGTGAAGGAATCAGTTGAGTGTATTTATATGGGTCTATTTCTGTGTTCTCTATTCTGTTCCATTGATCTATGTGTCTGTCACTCCATTAATACTTCACAGTCCTTTATTAGTGTGGCCATTCTATATCTTAAATTGGGTAAATGTATTCTTCCCACTTTATTCTTTTTCAAAATCATTTTAGCTGTTCTAGTTCCTGCCTTTCATATAAATTTCAGAATAACCTTGTCTACAAAAAAATCTTGGTAGGATTTTTCTATGAATTGTGTTAAACTTACATGATCAGTTTCAGGAGAATTGACATCTTTATTGACTTTTTAAATCCATGAACGCAATGAGAAGGGGAAACATTCAACCTTTCGCCATTAAGTATAATGTTAGTTGTAGGTGTTCTGTAGATGCTCCTTTTCAAGTTGAAGTTCCTCTCTATTTCTGTGTTTCTGAGAATTTTTATCACAAATGGATGTTGACTTCTGTCAGGTGTTTTTTCCTGCTTTGGTTGATATAATTATGTGATTTTTTTTTTAGTCTGTTATTAATATGATGGATTATATTGATTGATTTTCAAATATTAAAACAGCTTCCTATTGCTGGAAAAAGCCTCACTTAGTCATGGTATATAGTTATTTCTGTATATTGCTGAATTCCATGTACTAATATTTATAATGGATTTTTCTGTATATATTCATGAAGAATATGATATTATCTTTGTTTCTTTTTTGTACTAAGTATTAATTCAACTTCCTTAATATTTACAGGGCTATTCATATTTACCTATTTCATATTGGATGAATTGTGGTAATTTGTGTTTATTGAAGTATTGGTCCATTTTGCCTAAGTTATTAGATTTATGTGTACAGAGTAGTTTGTAGTAGTTCCTTACTATCGTTTTAATGTCTGTAAGGTCTGTAGTGAGATCCCATTTCATTCCTGATATTGGTAATTTGCATTTTCTAGGTTTCTTTTTCAGTTTTGCTAGGGTTTGTCAATTTCATTCTTTTTAACTTTTTTTTTTAATGTTTATTTATTTTTGAGAGAGAGACAGAGTACAAGCTGGGGAGGGGAAGAGAGAGAGGGAGACACAGAATCCGAAGCAGGCTCCAGGTTCTGAGCTGTCACCACAGAACCCGACGCGGAGCTCATACTATGGACCACAAAATCATTACCTGAGCCAAAGTCGGATGCTTAACCACCTGAGCCACCCAGGCACCCCTGTAAAGATTTTATAAAAGTGGTGGGGACACAGAAATTACACTTATTGAGTAACTTGTGTGTGCTAGGCATTTAGTGCTTTATAGTTGAAGCTCAGGAAAATGAGGTCAACATCAAATAAGCTGGTATTTGAAACCAAGCCTGTGTGAAGACTTCTAGACCTTTGCTTTCCTATTACAGTGTGCTTCTTCAACTCTACCAGAGACACTGGTAGGTCTTTTACACATTCTATCTCAAGAAGCTATAATTCCCTGAGATGTTTTATTGCTATACTTTGTTAACTTAAATGAAGCAAATATCAATTTTCCTTAAAGTAAATCTAACCTAGGCTTTTTCCCCTTAACAAGCATGTGGAAGAAGAGGAAAAATGGCAGTAGTACTATCACAATTTGGCAATCAGTCATAATAGGATTTATATTGTTTAAGAATACTGGAATTTCATTTATAACATTACTATTATGACATTAATATGGTTTGTATTATAATTATCAATAAATTGACCAATTAGAATTATAGGTTGGAGTTTGAAGATTATTTTTACAGAACAGTGTAATAGATTCTGATATCTGGAAAATTATAAGACCTCATTTTCCAAATTGTACTTCCAAGATTAGATTCAACAGAACAGAGCAACTTGTCATAATTAGGAATATTCACACAGTCTTCATTTTGCACATGAAAACAAGATGTCTTGTGAATGTTTTCAGTATAACTGAAACAAGAGTCTTTGAACTAGATCATGCCATAGAAAACAATTCACTCTTTGTAGCTGCAGGGCAGAAAGGGCATCCATCATCTCTGTCTCTTTCTAAGACTCCATTATATTAATTATGAAGATTTGTATTTCTAAGCAGGATCAGGAATTTCATTATTTGTCATTAAACACACAGATCAGGTCTGCAGAACTCCTTTTACTGGAAAAAGTGGAGAAAGAGATAAATATTTTGTTTAATAATGGTGAAGTAACGTTATAAGGCATTTGGCATTAATCTTTTATAACTACATTAAGCATTTCTTTTTACTCTTTGAAAAATAACTTTATAACCTGATTTAGCATTTAGTATTAAGCTATCAAAACATATTGAAATTATAATAGAAAATGGATTTGTTATGTTTTCTTTAGAGTTTGGTACCTTGGTGTTTCTTTGTGTGCAGGAGGCAGATGCTGAGCCCTTTCTGTGACACGCTTAGAAGTAACCCATTGCAGTTAACTTGCCGACAGGACCAGAGAGCAGTTGCTGTGTGTAATTTGCAGAAGTTTTCAAAACCTTTGCCTGAAGAGTACCAGGTAACACTTGTTGGGGCACAGTTTTAGGAATCAGCTCAACTTTTTAAAAAGAAGTCTCTATCTTGAATTAGAAGAATGAATTAAGTTTTTCAACTTACCCCCATTGGTTTTCTATAAGTTAGAAAAAAAATTGAGAATTCTTACAATTCTTTAAAACCAATGTGCTAATTAACAATAATTAATATCTAACAATGCCTTGTAGTAATAGAGGCATTTAGAATATTTATTGGATCTATTTTTAAATGTTTTGTATTTTTTTCTAATTGTTTCCTAAGTCTTCATCTTTAATTTCCTCTAACATACACAGAAAACAAAGTTCTTTAAAGAGAATAACTGAGGTACTCTATTCCAATTCATTACAAGTCTTAGAAGTTCTACTTTAGTAAAGGTTTGACTCATGGGATCTAAAAGGTGAAGGAAATGGTCCTACATATTCAGTCTGAATCTCTGATTTGACCTGTAAATTTTTTGTTGCAATAGCTATCTCTAAAACTCTTTAGTTCTGCCTGCCATTTACAAAGGACCCTGCAGTCAGAAGGAGTATCTCAGAAGATGATTTAAAATGATTGCTGCTAAATGTTGAGCTTTCCTGCATATGTTCATGATGCCACTGAATGCTTCAGACATCATCATAAGATGGCAACTCTATTTCTAGGCATAGGAATATAATTCAGTGAATTAGTGTACATGTGAAATCTTTAAAATTTATCTGGAGCCTTGTTCCTTTGGTGTTCCAAGTGTTTTATAGGTATGATCTCATTCATATTCTCACAGTTTTATTTTTTCAAGTTTCTCAAAACAACACATAAATTAAGTCTTCTGATAATACTTTAAGTGCATTATATTTAAAATATCTTAATTCTCTGGATTAGTATGTGTTTTGTCACCTCATAAAACTCTTCCTATTCATCCTTTTAAAAACATTAGTCAAATTTGTCATCTAATAAAAAACATAGACTAATTTACTTACCTTGCTTTTTCTAAAACTACAACAAC
Source organism: Panthera onca (assembly GCF_046562875.1). Lineage (NCBI taxonomy): Eukaryota > Metazoa > Chordata > Mammalia > Carnivora > Felidae > Panthera > Panthera onca. The sequence goes on along the minus strand of NC_138347.1, from coordinate 71,084,743 downwards.
CTTGAAATATCCCTCAGGTAGAATATGTTCTTTATGTTCTATGACATATGAAGAAAAGTACAGTAATATCTTTTTTTTGTATTATACAGCATTAGAGGGTTGCTACAAATTGCCTGTTTGATTATATAGAATGTTTCTTACTTTCCTGTCTTCCTAATAATTTTTTTTTGTAGTACTTCGACAAACTAAGTGGAATACCTGCAGAAGACTTGCCTTATTATGGTGGTTCAGTAGAAATTGCTGACTACTGCCCTTTCAGTCAGGAATTCAGTTGGCATTTAAGTGGTGAATATCAGCGCAGCTCAGATTGTAGGATATTGGAAAATCAACCAGGTTAGTAGTATAGTGAAATGAAATGTTATATACATATTAAAATAACATATCAGCAATATAAAATAGGGATTAAGGACGTAGACCTAGGAGCCAGACTGTCTGAATTTGTATTGTGGTTCCACTGGTATCCATTTGTGAAGTAACTTAACTTTTCTGTGCCTCAGTTTCTTCCCTGTACAAAGGGGATAGTAGTACCTGTCTTACAGAGTTGCTGTGAGAACTAATAAATGAATTCACATAGTAAGTGCTTCGAACTATGACATATAACAAGGGTTGTTAGATAGACTTGCACATGTGTGCATGCGCTACTTTTTTGTTATACCTTATATCTGCATGATATTTCATTTGCAGAGCACTTTCATTTTTATCATTTTATTCTTCTAAAAACCTGATGAGGGGTGCCTGGGTGGCTCAGTCGGTTAAGCATCCGACTTTGGCTCAGGTCATGATCTTGTGGTTCGTAAATTCAAGCCCCACATCAGGCTCTGTGCTGACAGCTCAGAGCCTGGAGCTTGCTTCCGATTCTATGTCTCCGTCTCTATTCCTCTTCAGCTCACATTCTGTCTCTCTCTCTCTTTCAAAAATAAATAAAGATTAAAAATTTTTTTAAAAACCTGATAGAGAAGATATTATTCAATTTCACAGGTAAATGAAGAGACACTAAATAATATAATTAATTGGTGCCTGTGTAAGATCCTCCAAAGCAGCGCTCTTTTTGTTAAATCATAGTAGGTATCCCATTTTTTTCTCTTTTCAGGAGTGTGCATTTTATGTAATTTAGAAGTAACAGGTTGTTCTCCAGATATTAGGATAATACTGTTGTCCCATGGCTTGTAAGATGTATTACCATATTATTTATTCCCTTTTAATACACATAAAGAGTATAACAATTGGGTATTCACCTTTGTAAACAAAATGTTACCACATCTTATGTTAATAAAGAGCAATAGGTAGTTTCTCTGTGGTCATCAAAATCTGTAACCTGGTCCTTTTTATCCACCCCCCCCCACCCCGCCCTGCCATTCCATACTTTATTACAGACTCTCTTTTCTACATTTTAAATTTCTATAATGGGTTTTCCTTTTATTTCTAAACCTGGTAGATTTAACTGGATTTGTACAGTCATTTTTTTCATCACTCACCCATTTAATAAATGTCTTAAAAACTTGTAACTATTCAGCAGTTCAGTGTTAAAACTGAGCAATGCAGAGATCTGTCAATTTTGGGTTTGCCAAAGATGGTGTCACATCTTACTATTTTAGAGCTGGAATTGGCAAATGTTTATTATAAAGAGAAAGATAGTAAATATTTTAAACTTTGTGGGTCATATGGTCTCTGTTGGAATTATGAACTCTGCTGTTACAGTGTGAAAGTAGTTATAGACAACATATAAATTAATGTGTAAATTACTGGCTGTGCTCCAATACAATTTTATTATTTATAAAAGCAGGTAGCCCTCAGGATTTGGCCTGAGGGTTGTATTTTGCTGAGCACTCCCTTTTCTTTTCTTTTCTTTTTTTTTTTTTTTTTTTTTTTGACACTGACCACTTTGTTTTTCAAGGACTTTGAAATACCCACAAATACACAAAACAATAGTTCTCTTTAATTCTGTTTTACATTTTCCTTCTTAGCTTAATTAAGATTTTTCAAAACTGACATAAAATACTTATCTGTAAGAACTCTCTGTTTTCAAAACATGAAACTTACTTGTACTAAGTGTAAAGAGCAAATTTTTGCTAGGGCTTAAGGAGCCTCATTCATTTGTCCATTAGCTAGTTAGAGGTCATTTAATCCACCCTATCCCTCTATGTGTTTGTGTTTTTAATTAAAAAAAAAAAGTATTCTTCAGAGAGAAAGACAGAGCATGGGCTGGGGAGGGGAAGAGAGAGAGGGAGACACAGAATCCAAAGCAGGCTCCAGGCCCTGAGCTGCAGCACAGAGCCCGACACAGGGCTTGAACTCATGAAATGTGAGATCATGACCCAAGCCAAAGTCAGACGCCCAACCAACTGAGCCATCCAAGCGCCCCTGCATGTTTGTGTTTAGTCTGAGACTAGATCAGCATCTTATGTATGGACTTCCAGCAGATAGCATGAGATAAAAATGCAAGAAAACTTTGCAAAAAGTTTTTGCAACATCCCCAAAAAAGCCTTCCATTATATAAGTCAGTTGGCTTCATCTATCATGGGTCATCTGGGAGGTGACTCCTATTAGACTACCAGTAAAGACGATTCTTTGTGCCATTTCTTCTGTATATCTAACTTAGATACTTTATTTTTTTAAAGTTTATTATTTTGAGAGAGAGCACAAGTAGGGGAGGGGCAGAGAGAGAGAGAGAGAGAGAGAGAGAGAGAGAGAGAATATCCCAAGCAGGCTCCACACTGCTAGCACAGAACCCAATGTGGGGCTCAAACCCATGAACTGTGAGATCATGACCTAAGCTGTAGTCAGATGCTCAACTGACTGAGCCACCCAGGCATACCTAACTTAAATACTTTAAGCCCAGTTTTATCTCCCATTTTTGATAGAATAATTTCTTCCCACCAAGTCCTTTATTGAGAACCTAGTTTGATTTTGGAGCCCTGTTTCTCTTAATTTTTTTAATTGAAAATTTCCATTAAACATGTTTGATTTTTATTTTAATTTTTTATTTTATTTTTTTAGAGAGAGAGCAAGCCACACACAAGTAAGGGAGGGGCAGAGGAGCTGGAGAAAGAATCTTTTTTTCTTTTAAGTTTATTTATTTATTTATTTTGAGAGAGAGAATGCATACGCACGCACGTGCACATGAGCAGGGGAAGGGTAGAGAGAGATAGAGAGGGTGGGAGAGAATCCCAAGCAGATTCTGCACTGTCAGTGCAGAGCCCAATGGGAGCTCTGTCTCACAACAATGAGATCATGACCAGAGCTGAAATCAATAGTCAGAAGCTTAACTGACTGAGCCACCCAGGCAGCCCAAACATGCTTGATTTTTAAAGCAACTTTTAACCATAAAAAAGGAATGCTTCAGTTTGTTCTTTGAACCAAAACTCAATTTTTAAGAAAAGTTCTCTGGTTTGCTTCAGACCTTTTTAAAAATTATGGTGCTGAAAAGTATGGACCTCATTCAGTTTGTCTAATTCAGAAATCCGCATTTGTCATGGAAAAGTGTGAGAGGAAGCTGAGTTACCCAGACTGGGGGAGTGGATGTTATCAGGTAAACTATATGATTGTTAATAATTATTATCAAATATTATATATTTATCTCATTATATGGTTTTTATATTTTAAAATACATTTTATATTTTTATGTAATTTACTGATTAATTCTTTAACTTATCTTGTTTATATAAATATTACTTTGCTTATGTGTGAAAATATTGTCATTTATTTGAGAAATTACCTTTTTCCACTTGTTTAAAAATACATATATAATTGTTATATATCAGCAAGTTTTATATTAATTTTACTTGGGGCATATACCCCAAGGAAATAATGGAATATATATAATTTTGTTCTTAAACAAATATTACTTTGTAATGGAAAAAATTCGCGATTTTATTTCATAAGATCTGAGGAAAGCATGGATTTAAGAATTAATAAATCAGCTACAGGTTAATAATTATTTTTCTCCTTTGCAATTAGAAATCCAAAAGTAGCAAACTACCTTAAATGACTGCATCACCTTATTAAAAACTTACTAAGATATAGACATTCTATAACTTATGAACATCCAACTTAAAGAATATTCCATACTTTACTAATGGATGTCAGGGAGGAAAGTGTGATCCTGAGAACTGAAAAGTAAGAATTTTTTGTACCATTTCAGCTGCAAGATATAAATGGACTTATGTAGCTGGGAATTTAATTATTGCTTTTAAAGTTACTTATAAAATTAGTTTTTTGTAACAGCTTTATTGAGATATAATCTAGACATCATACAATTCATATAAAATTATCTTTGAAACCTCATAGATGAAAATTCAAAATAAATACTTTTCAGTTATAGTCTGATAACTGTAATCCAGCAACCATTTTCTGATAAATTCCTTGAAGATATATTTGTTTATTTAATTCATAGTTTTGACCTGGTTATAATCATAATACAAAATTTTGTTTTACTGCCTTTACTTAGTACTTATGTAGAACAAAACACCTTTTCCAAGGTTTCCCAATAATAAAAATTACTATTCTTCCTGCCTTCCTTCCTGCCTTCCTTCCTTTCTTCCTTCCTTCCTTCCTTCCTTTCTTCCTTCCTTCCTTCCTTCCTTCCTTTCTTCCTTCCTTTCTTCTTTCCTTTCTTCCTTCCCTTCTTCCTTCCTTCCTTCCTTCCTTCCTTCCTTCCTTCCTTCCTTAGTAAACTCTACCCCCAACATGGGGCTTGAACTCATGACAAGAGTCACATGCTCTACCAACTGAGTCAGCCAGATGCCCCAATGGCCATAAGACACTGCATCTTTTTTTTTTTTTTAATAAATGTTTATTCATTTTTGAGAGAAAGAGAGCAAGCATAAGTAGGGGGAGGGGCAGAGAGAGAGAGGGGAACAGAGGATCTAAAGCATGCTCTGAGCTGATAGCAGCAAGCCCAATGCAGGGCTCAAATTCACAAACTGGGAGATCATGACCTGAGCTGAAATCAGACTTTGAACTGACTGAGCTACCCAGGCCCGCCCCCCCAAGACATTGCATCTTTTTTTTTTTCAATTGTTTGTTTACTTTTAATTTTTTTTTAAATTTACATCCAAGTTAGCATATAGTGCAATAATGATTTCAGGAGTAGAATCTGTGATTCATTCCCTACATATAACACCCAGTGCTCATCCCAGCAGGTGTCCTCCTCAATGCTCCTTGTCCATGTAGCCCATCCCTCCCCACAACCCCTCCAGCAACCCTCAGTTTGTTCCTATATTTAAGAGTTTCTTATGTTTTGTCCCCCTCCCTGTTTATATATTATTTTTGCTTCTCTTCCCTTCTGTTCATCTGTTTTGTGTCTTAAATTACACATATGAGTGAAGTCATATGATATTTGTCTTTGACTAATTTCATTGCATCTTTTTAAAATATCATAATTAGGGAAGTCATTTCCTTGTTGTATATTGAGTTAATTTTCACTTTTCATGATACTATGCTTTTATCTTACCTTTTTAAAAAAATTATTTTTCTAAATTCCCATAAGTTAAAATATTAAATTAAATGGGATAAAGCTAGGGGCTCCTGGGTAGCTCAGTTGGTTAAGCGTCTGACTTCAGCTCAGGTCATGATCTCACAGTCCATGAGTTTGAGCCCTGCGTCGGGTTCTGTACTGACAGCTCAGAGCCTGGAGCCTGCTTCAGATTCTGTGTCTCCCTTTCTCTCTGCTCCCCACCACCCCCTGCTCGTGCTCTGTCTCTCTCTGTCTCAAAAATAAATAAAAACATTAAAAAAATTTTTTTAATGGGATAAAGCTAGAACATTGGCAACTATAATAGGAGGATGACCCATTCAAGCTATTTTATTTTATTATATTTCATTTCTTTATTAAGTAAGCTCTATACCCAGCGTGGGGCTTGAACTCATGACCTTGAGATCAAGAGTCACGTGCTCTACCAACTGAGCCAGCCAGGCACCCCCTCTTCAGGCAATTTTAATGGTTTGTCAACACCACCAGTACCACAAAGGGATTATGCAAATTTGCAATACCATCTACAAAAATCGAATGTACTTGGCTTCCCTGTACTTAAAGTTGTCAGTTAATTTTGCTAATTTAATTTTACTAATTTAATGCTAACCACCATTTATATAGGAAGATATGTATGAGTTCCAAACAGTTAACATGGATTACTGTTTTGCCTTTTGTTGTTTGTTTTACTTATTTTGACAGAGAAGTTGCAGGAATGGTACAAAATGTTTTTTCTGAGTCATGTAAGTGCAAATTGCTGATGTGCTTTACCTTCAATCCCATGTACTTTGTGCATTTCTTTTAAACAAGACATCCCCCTATATAACCATAATACTATTTTTAAAATTAGGAAATTAACACTGATACATCTAATTTTGGGGCCCTATTCAAGTTCTGCTAATTGGCCCAATAATGTCCTTGTAGTATAGGATCTGGATTAATATCACATGTTGCATAGTTGTCCTGTCTCTGGTCTCCTTCAGTCTGGAACACTTCCTGAGTCTTTTTTTGATTTTTATAACCCTGACATTTAAAAAAACTATAAGTCATTTTTTTCTAAGATGTATCTCACTTTGGGTTTGTCATATGTTTCCTCATGATGAAATTCAGGTCATGTATTTTGGGCAGTAATATCACAGAAGTGATGCTCATGTTCTTATGGTGGTACACTCATGATTTGTCCTTTTACTGGTGATGTTAACTTGCTGGTATCTCCCAGGCTTCTTCGCTATCAATTACTCTTTTCTTATTAATTCCCTTTGTAATCAATAAATATTTTGCAGGGAAGTACTGTGTCAATAAATTTTTCTTACCATACTTTCATTTTACTAATTTATACATTTATATCAGCATTGAGTCATGGAATCCATTTTATTAAAGATATTACCATTACTATCATTATTTATTTTGATACTCAATTTCCCCCAGATTTGGCCAGAGGAAGCCCCTTCAGGTTTCTATGTCCTTCTGGTCTTTCCCCATCTTTCTTTGAATGTTTCCTTGCTTTCTGGTGCAAGATATTCTAGCACATGCAGCTCTTGAGTCAACAAATTCTTCAAGAAGCTCTAGTTTTTTGTTTTTGTTTTTGTTTTTTTAAGTTTATTTATTTTGAGAGAGAGAGAGAGCAAGCAGGGAAGGGCGGAGAGAGAGAAAGAATCCCAAACACCCAGAATCTCTGCACTGTCAACACAGAGCTCGACGTGGGGCTAGAACTCCTGAATCATGAGATCATGACCTGAACTGAAATCAAGAGTCAGATACATAACCAACTGAGCCACCCACACACCCCAAAAAGCTCTAGTTTCTTTAGTGAAGTGTGGTATTTAAGAGACTAAGATCTGTTGTTAGATGTACTGTGCATTGTCACTAGGATATAGCTACTCCCCAAGCCCTCTTGGTGAACAGATCTGGGAAATAGATGTGTGTATGTAATTTGCTTGTATATTCATATGTGTGTGTGTGTGTGTGTATGTATATATATGTATACATATATATACATACGTATATATATATACACATATATACATACGTATATATATACATATATATACACATATATATACACATATATACATACGTGTATATATATACATATATATACACACATATATACACATATATACATATATATACATACGTATATATACACATATATATACACATATATACATATATATATACATACGTATATATACACACATATATACATATATATACATATACATATATATACATATATATATACATATGTATATATATATACACGTGTATATATATATACATATATATACATATAACTGAGTTTGTACCAGTATCTTTGGTTCCAGTCCAACCCTAAAGGGTTCAGTTTAGTTTTCTCTGTTTCCATGTTTGTAATTCCTTTCACAGAGAGAAATCTGACTCTCATTGTCCTCAGTATGCTTATTTGATCTGACCACATCCCTTTCACCTTCTCCCACCCCTACATAATTACCCTCCTTACCCACCCAGATTCTGACACAGTCCACCAGGTCACATCTCTTCCTCACCGTGATCCAAATTCTGTGCACATCTTTAGGATATTAATGCTCTTTCTTCCATGAAACTTTCTAAGCTTTATTGCTTGTTTCTACCACTTATTGACTGTAGGAATGCTGACAGTACTGACTCCATCTTTAGCCCTCCATCTTCTTCATGTATGATTGATGACCTCTCTTGGGGCTATGTGTTCCAGGCCTCTTGGAGATTAATATGTATACCTTAGAAATGCCTGCCAAAGCTGGAATGCAGGAGGCTTGCTTTGGCCTCCTGTGAATCTGTTAGAGATAACATAGTCTTTCCTCCTCCTGACGCACAGATGGTACCACAAGGTCTGTTAAAGATTAGCTGTCTATTAGATGCATGTGAACCCTTTGAAGTGCATGTAAGCCTTTTGATCTTACTACATACCCTTCTGCTCGTCCCCTTCCTCTATAAAATATGTAGACTAAGGACTGGACTTTGCAGAGAATAGCTGCACAACTGTCCAAATCACCATCCACCTGATCATGCTGTCAGTAAGTTACCCTGAATTAAACTATATAAAGTGTATGGAGTTGCCTCCTTCATTTTTCAGTCTCAAAGTGTCTTCTGTCTTTGAAGGATACTTTACAGTCCCTCCATTTTCCAACATTGACTCTTAATCATAAACAGCTTAACACTGTTAAATTTGCTGGGGGGGGGGGGGTGTGGAATTTATATGCCACCCTTTTCTCTTCAGTTAAAGCTGCTAGAGGACAGGTACTGGGTCACGGACTTCTTTGGTATCCTTTTCAGCCACAAAGCACAGTATTCAGTCAGTTCTCACTTAAAAGAATGATTACATTGCACTGTAGTTATGGTGGTGCTTCCTAGATGTGGGTCATTGAATGACAGACTTATGGAAGAGGTTATACTTTGTTGTCATGTGTTTTCTTGAACTTATTATAACTTAAATTTCCAAATGAGTATTACACTTAAACTTAGTTGATGATTGAGTAATTTCAAAGATGACTCCATTGTTGAAATGTACTTATGGAACTCCTCTTTTGAAATTGCCTTTAGAAAGAGTTTAGTAGCTTCCTAGGAAAATCAGTTTTAGTATTTTGCATCACACCTATATTAATTTAATGTTAACTGATTTAGTCAACTTTACCAGACTTGGTTCTGGGTAACTTTTGGTATTTCTAAAAACTATATCAACTTGCAAAGTAAAAATTTACCACCATCAAACATACTCAAAATCATACACTTGGTTTGAGGATAGGCCCAGGAGAGAAGTTCCAGAAATATTTAAAGTGAAGTAGCATAATTGGCATTAATGTGTCTTTTTATAAAACAACTGTGAAGAAGACACATTTAACATTTTTTTAAAGTTAGTTTTAATGTGTTTGCTTTTTAAAATTGACTTGGGTGTCTGGGTAGCTAAGTCAGTTGAGCAGCCGACTCTTGATTTCTGCTTAGGTCATGATCCCAGGTGAGCATGGAGCCTGCTTAAGATTCTCTTTCTCTCTCCCTTTCCCCCACTCATGCTCTCTCTCTCTAAAATAAAAAGAGAAAAAAAAATCTGATTTTATTAGTTACCCCCGCAGTCCTACCTTTAAGCACTTTTTTTTTTTAAAGTTTATTCATTCATTTTGAGAGAGAGAGAGAACATGCACATGGGAGGGGCAGAGAGAGAGGTAGAGAGAGAGAGAATCCCAAGTAGGCACATACTGTCAGCACAGAGCTCAATGTGGGGCTCAAACTCACAAACTGTGAGATCATGACCTGAGCCCAAACCAAGATTCCGACACTTATGCAACCGACTGAGCCACTGAGGTGCCCCAAGTCCTGCCTTTGAAGATGTTACCAGTCCATATAAAATCACTATGACCATTTTTATACCTGAGCGAAGGATCTAGGATAAGGAAAAGAATAAAGAACTTTTTTACTATGTACATTTCTGTGCTGTATGCTTTTTTCTTTTTACAATGAGCATATATATTTATAATTTAAAATATATTATAAAAATTTGATTTACAAAATTTGTGACTTGGGCAGAAAATGACTTGAGTAATGGCTCTTTGACAGAGATTTAAGGTGAAGTATAATGAGAATACTAGGATCTATAGAAATGTTATTCTTTTTTTTAGGATTTTATTTTTAAAAATTTTTTATTTTGAGAGAGAGAGAGAGAGAGCAAGTGCAGGGGAGGGGCAGAAAGGGAGAAAGAAAATCCCGAATAAACTCTACTCCGACAGCAAAGAATCCAGCACAGGGCTCAATCCCACTGACTGAGAGATCATGACAGGAGCTGAAATCAAGAGTTGGATGCTTAACCGATTGAGGCACCCAGGCACCCCTAAGATTTTATTTATTTTAAGTAATCTCTGCACCCAATCCCAATGGTGGGACTCAAACTCACAACCCCAAGATCAAGAGTCACACACTCCACCAACTGAGCCAGCCACCACCCCTACAGAAATGTTATTCTTGATAACCTGGTTTCAGGGGTCTGTGAATCCAAATTGTATGTAAAGTTGTGTGTTATCTTGTATATGTACTGAAAAGTGTCCATAGATTTCCTCAGATTTTTTTGAAAATGCTAAACTAAAAATTTAAGAACAACTACCACAGAGTGTATTTTAGAGCCTGAATAACTTAGCGTTCTTTATATGAGATTAAAGACATCCCTATACCCCAAATTGTTTTATAGTCAGTATTTTTATTAATGTATTTTCCTGTAGGTGAAGGAAGGCTCATATATTATATATGGAATCTAACTGATCTGATTTTTTTTTTTCCTATTTGAAGGTTTCTTGTTCTCCCCAAGGTCTGACAGTTTGGGTTCAGAACACTTCATATTTGTGTAGTCGGGCTGGGCAGGTCCTCCCCGTCAGTATTCAGATGAATGGCTGGATTCACGATGGTAACCTGCTCTGCCCATCATGCTGGGACTTCTGTGAGCTCTGTCCTCCAGAAACAGATCCTCCAGCTGCTAACCTGACCCGAGCTCTACCACTGGGTGAGTAGTCTGTATGGGTGGAGTAAAGAGAGGGACTTCTCTTATATAATGTTGAAAATTACCTTCAAGGAAACTCTAAAACAAGTTGAGCATCTTCTCTTCTAATTGCAGTTTTATGGGAAAGCCCCTTCCCACCATTGCTAGAAATTGAAAGTGGGTAAATTTGACACTTCTGTTCAGTAGCAAGAGTAAGGAACCTTTTGGTCTAAAGACCTTATGACTTGCAAAAAAAAAAAAAAAAAAAAAAAGAATTCATTCAAGATTACAAAACCTGAGGGTACCTAGGTGGCTCGGTCGGTTAAGCTACCGAGTCTTGATTTCAGCTCAGACCATAATCTCACGATTCATGGGTTTGAGCCCGGCATCAGGCTCTGTACTGACAGCATGGAGCCTACTTGGGATTTTCTCTCTCTCTCTTTGTCTGCCCCTACCCCGCTTGTTCATTCTCTCTCTCTCTCTCTCTCTCTCTCTCTCTCTCTCAAAATAAATAAACTTTAAAAAAGAAAAGAAAATGTAGGGGTGCCTGGGTGACTCAGTCTGTTAAGCGTCTGACTGGTTCAGGTCATGACCTCGTGGTTCATGAGTTGAAACCCCGCATCAGGCTCTCTGCTGTCAGCACAGAGCCAGCTTTGGATCTTCTGTATCCCTCTCTGTGCTCCTCCCCACTCTCTCTCTCTCAAAAATAAATAAACATTAAAAAAAGGAAAATGTCCTTTAAAAAAAATTACAAAAACTGAATGTTTCAACCATTCATTTTGAAATTAAGAGTAAACAAAATTCTGTTCATTAAACACATAAAGCAATTAAATATATTTTCAGTTATACAGGCATACCTCATTTTATTCTGCTTTACTTTATTGCACTTCACAGATATATTGCATTTTTTACACATGGAAGGTTTGTGGCAGCTGTATCAGCAACTCTGCCAGCACCACTTTTCCAACAGCATTGGCTCAATTCAGGTCTCTCTGTTACACTTTGGTAATTCTCACAAAATTTGAAATTTTTAACTATTATATTTGTTATGGTGATATATGATCAGTGACCTTTGATATTACTATTATAATTTGTTATTTTGGGGCACCAGGAACCACACTCATAAGACAGTGAACTGAATTGATAAATGTGTGTGTTCTCACTGCTTCACTGGCCAATGATTCCCATTTCTCTCCATTTCCTTGGGCCTCCCTATTCTCTGAGACACAACAGTATTGAAATTAGGCCAGTTAATAACTGTACAGTGTCTTCTAAGTGTTCAAGTAAAAGGAAGAGTCACATGTCTGTCACTTTAAATCAAAAACTAGAAATGATTCAACTTAATGAAGAAGGCATGTCAAAGCTGAGATAGACCAAAAGCTAGTTGTGTCAGTTATCCAAGATGTGAATGCAAAGGAAAAGTTCTTGGAGGAAATGAAAAGTGATATTCCAATGAATACACAAATGATAAAGAAAGTGAAATAGCCTTATTGCTGATAATGGAGAAGGTCTGAGTAGTCTGCACAGAAGATCAAACCAGCCACAACATTCCCTTAAGCTAAAACCTAATCCAGAGCAAGGCCCTAACTCTTCAATTCTGTGAAGGCTGAGAGAGATGAGGAAGCTGCAGAAGAAAAGCTGGAACTTAGCAGAAGTTGGTTCATGAGTCTTAAGGAAAGAAGCCATCTCCATAACATAAAAGCATTAGGTGAAGCAGCAGGTGCTGATACAGAAGCTGTAACGAGTTATCCAGAAGATCTAGTTCAGGTAATTAATGGAAGCAGCTACACTAAACAACAGATTTTCAATGTAGACTAGACAGCCTTCTACTGGAAGAAGATGCCACCTAGGACTTTCATAGCTAGAGAAGAGAAGTCAATGCCTGGCTTCAAAGGTTCCGAGGACAGGCTGACTCTCTTATTAGTGGCTGATGAAGCTGGTGACCTGAAGTTGAATGGTGAACGAAGTGCTCATTTGCCATTCTGAAAATCCTTGGGCTCTTTTTTTTTTTTTTTATTTTTTTTATTTTTTAATATATGAAATTTACTGTCAAATTGGTTTCCATACAACACCCAGTGCTCATCCCAAAAGGTGCCCTCCTCAATACCCATCACCCACCCTGCCCTCCCTCCCACCCCCCATCAACCCTCAGTTTGTTCTCAGTTTTTAACAGTCTCTAATGCTTTGGCTCTCTCCCACTCTAACCTCTTTTTTTTTTTTTTTTCCTTCCCCTCCCCCATGGGTTTCTGTTATGTTTCTCAGGATCCACATAAGAGTGAAACCATATGGTATCTGTCTTTCTCTGTATGGCTTATTTCACTTAGCATCACACTCTCCAGTTCCATCCATGTTGCTACAAAAGGCCATATTTCATTTTTTCTCATTGCCACGTAGTATTCCATTGTGTATATAAACCACAATTTCTTTATCCACTCATCAGTTGATGGACATTTAGGCTCTTTCCATAATTTGGCTATTGTTGAGAGTGCCGCTATAAACATTGGGGTACAGGTGCCCCTATGCATCAGTACTCCTGTATCCCTTGGATAAATTCCTAGCAGTGCTATTGCTGGGTCATAGGGTAGGTCTATTTTTAATTTTCTGAGGAACCTCCACACTGCTTTCCAGAGCGGCTGCACCAATTTGCATTCCCACCAACAGTGCAAGAGGGTTCCTGTTTCTCCACATCCTCTCCAGCATCTATAGTCTCCTGATTTCTTCATTTTGGCCACGCTGACTGGCGTGAGGTGGTATCTGAGTGTGGTTTTGATTTGTATTTCCCTGATAAGGAGCGACGTTGAACATCTTTTCATGTGCCTGTTGGCCATCCGGATGTCTTCTTTAGAGAAGTGTCTATTCATGTTTTCTGCCCATTTCTTCACTGGGTTATTTGTTTTTCGGGTGTGGAGTTTGATGAGCTCTTTATAGATTTTGGATACTAGCCCTTTGTCCGATGTGTCATTTGCAAATATCTTTTCCCATTCTGTTGGTTGCCTTTTAGTTTTGTTGGTTGTTTCCTTTGCTGTGCAGAAGCTTTTTATCTTCATAAGGTCCCAGTAATTCACTTTTGCTTTTAATTCCCTTGCCTTTGGGGATGTGCCGAGTAAGAGATTGCTACGGCTGAGGTCAGAGAGGTCTTTTCCTGCTTTCTCCTCTAAGGTTTTGATGGTTTCCTGTCTCACATTCAGGTCCTTTATCCATTTTGAGTTTATTTTTATGAATGGTGTGAGAACGTGGTCTAGTTTCAACCTTCTGCATGTTGCTGTCCAGTTCTCCCAGCACCATTTGTTAAAGAGACTGTCTTTTTTCCATTGGATGTTCTTTCCTGCTTTGTCAAAGATGAGTTGGCCATACGTTTGTGGGTCTAGTTCTGGGGTTTCTATTCTATTCCATTGGTCTATGTGTCTGTTTTTATGCCAATACCATGCTGTCTTGATGATGACAGCTTTGTAGTAGAGGCTAAAGTCTGGGATTGTGATGCCTCCTGCTTTGGTCTTCTTCTTCAAAATTACTTTGGCTATTCGGGGCCTTTTGTGGTTCCATATGAATTTTAGGATTGCTTGTTCTAGTTTCGAGAAGAATGCTGGTGCAATTTTGATTGGGATTGCATTGAATGTGTAGATAGCTTTGGGTAGTATTGACATTTTGACAATATTTATTCTTCCAATCCATGAGCAGGGAATGTCTTTCCATTTCTTTATATCTTCTTCAATTACCTGCATAAGCTTTCTATAGTTTTCAGCATACAGATCTTTTACATCTTTGGTTAGATTTATTCCTAGGTATTTTATGCTTCTTGGTGCAATTGTGAATGGGATCAGTTTCTTCATTTGTCTTTCTGTTGCTTCATTGTTAGTGTATAAGAATGCAACTGATTTCTGCACGTTGATTTTGTATCCTGCAACTTTGCTGAATTCATGTATCAGTTCTAGCAGACTTTTGGTGGAGTCTATCGGATTTTCCATGTATAATATCATGTCATCTGCAAAAAGCGAAAGCTTGACTTCATCTTTGCCAATTTTGATGCCTTTGATTTCCTTTTGTTGTCTGATTGCTGATGCTAGAACTTCCAGCACTATATTAAACAGCAGCGGTGACAGTGGGCATCCCTGTCGTGTTCCTGATCTCAGGGAAAAAGCTCTCAGTTTTTCCCCGTTGAGGATGATGTTAGCTGTGGGCTTTTCATAAATGGCCTTTATGATCTTTAAGTATGTTCCTTCTATCCCGACTTTCTCAAGGGTTTTTATTAAGAAAGGGTGCTGGATTTTGTCAAAGGCCTTTTCTGCATCGATTGACAGGATCATATGGTTCTTCTCTTTTTTTTTGTTAATGTGATGTATCACGTTGATCGATTTGCGAATGTTGAACCAGCCCTGCATCCCAGGAATGAATCCCACTTGATCATGGTGAATAATTCTTTTTATATGCTGTTGAATTCGATTTGCTAGTATCTTATTAAGAATTTTTGCATCCATATTCATCAGGGATATTGGCCTGTAGTTCTCTTTTTTTACTGGGTCTCTGTCTGGTTTAGGAATCAAAGTAATACTGGCTTCATAGAATGAGTCTGGAAGTTTTCCTTCCCTTTCTATTTCTTGGAATAGCTTGAGAAGGATAGGTATTATCTCTGCTTTAAATGTCTGGTAGAACTCCCCTGGGAAGCCATCTGGTCCTGGACTCTTATTTGTTGGGAGATTTTTGATAACCGATTCAATTTCTTCGCTGGTTATGGGTCTGTTCAAGCTTTCTCTTTCCTCCTGAGTTTTGGAAGAGTGTGGGTGTTTAGAAATTTGTCCATTTCTTCCAGGTTGTCCAATTTGCTGGCATATAATTTTTCATAGTATTCCCTGATAATTGTTTGTATCTCTGAGGGATTGGTTGTAATCATTCCATTTTCATTCATGATTTTATCTATTTGGGTCATCTCCCTTTTCTTTTTGAGAAGCCTGGCTAGAGGTTTGTCAATTTTGTTTATTTTTTCAAAAAACCAACTCTTGGTTTCGTTGATCTGCTCTACCGTTTTTTTAGATTCTATATTGTTTATTTCTGCTCTGATCTTTATTATTTCTCTTCTTCTGCTGGGTTTAGGCTGCCTTTGCTGTTCTGCTTCTATTTCCTTTAGGTGTGCTGTTAGATTTTGTATTTGGGATTTTTCTTGTTTCTTGAGATAGGCCTGGATTGCAATGTATTTTCCTCTCAGGACTGCCTTCGCTGCATCCCAAAGCGTTTGGATTGTTGTATTTTCATTTTCGTTTGTTTCCATATATGTTTTAATTTCTTCTCTAATTGCCTGGTTGACCCACTCATTCGTTAGTAGGGTGTTCTTTAACCTCCATGCTTTTGGAGGTTTTCCAGACTTTTTCCTGTGGTTGATTTCAAGCTTCATAGCATTGTGGTCTGAAAGTATGCATGGTATAATTTCAATTCTTGTAAACTTATGAAGGGCTGTTTTGTGACCCAGTATATGATCTATCTTGGAGAATGTTCCATGTGCACTCGAGAAGAAAGTATATTCTGTTGCTTTGGGATGCAGAGTTCTAAATATATCTGTCAAGTCCATCTGATCCAATGTATCATTCAGGGCCCTTGTTTCTTTATTGACTGTGTGTCTAGATGATCTATCCATTTCTGTAAGTGGGGTGTTGAAGTCCCCTGCAATGACCACATTCTTATCAATAAGGTTGCTTATGTTTATGAGTAATTGTTTTATATATCTGGGGGCTCGGGTATTTGGCGCATAGACATTTATAATAGTTAGCTCTTCCTGGTGGATAGACCCTGTGATTATTATATAATGCCCTTCTTCATCTCTTGTTACAGCCTTTAATTTAAAGTCTAGTTTGTCTGATATAAGTATGGCTACTCCAGCTTTCTTTTGGCTTCCAGGAGCATGATAAATAGTTCTCCATCCCCTCACTCTCAATCTAAAGGTGTCCTCAGATCTAAAATGAGTCTCTTGTAGACAGCAAATAGATGGGTCTTGTTTTTTTATCCATTCTGATACCCTATGTCTTTTAGTTGGCGCATTTAATCCATTTACATTCAGTGTTATTATAGAAAGATATGGGTTTAGAGTCATTGTGATGTCTGTATGTTTTATGCTTGTAGTGATGTCTCTGGTACTTTGTCTCACAGGATCCCCCTTAGGATCTCTTGTAGGGCTGGTTTCGTGGTGACAAATTCCTTCAGTTTTTGTTTGTTTGGGAAGACCTTTATCTCTCCTTCTATTCTAAATGACAGACTTGCTGGATAAAGGATTCTCGGCTGCATATTTTTTCTGTTTAGCACACTGTAGATATCGTGCCAAGCCTTTCTGGCCTGCCAAGTTTCAAAGGAGAGATCAGTCACGAGTCTTATAGGTCTCCCTTTATATGTGAGGACACGTTTATCCCTTGCTGCTTTCAGAATTTTCTCTTTATCCTTGTATTTTGCCAGTTTCACTATGATATGTCGTGCAGAAGATCGATTCAAGTTACGTCTGAAGGGAGTTCTCTGTGCCTCTTGGATTTCAATGCCTTTTTCCTTCCCCAGTTCAGGGAAGTTCTCAGCTATAATTTGTTCAAGTACCCCTTCAGCACCCTTCCCTCTCTCTTCCTCTTCTGGGATACCAATTATGCGTATATTATTTTTTTTTAGTGTATCACTTAGTTCTCTAATTTTCCCCTCATACTCCTGGATTTTTTTATCTCTCTTTCTTTCAGCTTCCTCTTTCTCCATAACTTTATCTTCTAGTTCACCTATTCTCTCCTCTGCCTCTTCAAGCCGAGCCATCGTGGATTCCATTATGTTTTGCAATTCGTTTAAAGCGTTTTTCAACTCCTCGTGACTGTTCCTTAGTCCCTCGATCTTTGTGGCAAGAGATTCTCTGCTGTCCTGTATACTGTTTTCAAGCCCAGCGATTAATTTTATGACTATTATTCTAAATTCACTTTCTGTTATATTATTTAAATCCTTTTTGATCAGTTCATTAGCTGTTGTTATTTCCTGGAGATTCTTCTGAGGGGAATTCTTCCGTTTGGTCATTTTGGAGAGTCCCTGGCGTGGTGAGGACCTGCAGGGCACTTCCCCTGTGCTGTGGTGTATAACTGGAGTTAGTGGGCGGGGCCGCAGTCCGACCCGATGTCTGCCCCCAGCCCACTGCTGGGGCCACGGTCAGACTGGTGTGTGCCTTCTCTTCCCCTCTCCTAGGGGCGGGATTCACTGTGGGGTGGCGTGTCCCGTCTGGGCTACTTGCACACCGCCAGGCTTGTGGTGCTGGGGATCTGGCGTATTAGCTGGGGTGGGTAGGCAAGGTGCACGGGGGCAGGAGGGGCAGGCTTAGCTCACTTCTCCTTAGGTGCTCCACTTCAGGAGGGGCCCTGTGGCAGCGGGAGGGAGTCAGATCCGCTGCCGGAGGTTTGGCTCCGCAGAAGCACAGAGTTGGGTGTCTGCGCGGAGCGAGCAAGTTCCCTGGCAGGAACCGGTTCCCTTTGGGATTTTGGCTGGGGGATGGGCGGGGGAGATGGCGCTGGCGCCTTTGTTCCCCGCCAAGCTGAGCTCTGCCGTCCGGGGGCTCAGCAGCTCTCCCTCCCTCTGTCCTCCAGCCTTCCCGCTTTCCGAACAGAGCTGTTCACTTATGACCTCCCAGACGCTGAGTCGCGCTTGCTGTCGGAACACAGTCCGTCCGGCCCCTCCGCTTTTGCCAGCCAGACTCGGGGGCTCCGCTTGGCCGGCGAGCCGCCCCTCCGCCCCAGCTCCCTCCCGCCAGTCCGTGGAGCGCGCACCGCCTCGCCGCCCTTCCTACCCTCTTCCGTGGGCCTCTCGTCTGCGCTTGACTCCGGAGACTCCCTTCTGCTAATCCTCTGGCGGTTTTCTGGGTTCTTTAGGCAGGTGTAGGTGGAATCTAAGTGATCGGCAGGACGCGCTGTGAGCCCCGCGTCCTCCTACGCCGCCATCTTCCGGAACCCCCCCCCTTGGGCTCTTAAGAATCACACCAAACCTCCTCTGTCCATGCTCTGTAAGCGGAACAACAAAGCCTAGATGACAGCACATCTGTTTGCAACATGGTGTACTGAATATTTTAAGCCCACTGTTGAGATTACTGTCCAGAAAAAAAAGATTCCTTTTAAAATATTACTGCTCATTGTCAATGCACCTGGTCACCCAAGAGCTCTGAGGGAAATGGATGAGATTCATGTTGTTTTCATACCTGCTAACACAGCATCCAATCCACAGCCCACAGAGCAAGGAGTAATTTTGACTTTCGAGTCTTATTATATAAGGAATATACCTAATAAGGCTATGGCTGCCATAGATAGTGATTCCTCTGATGGATCTGAGCAAAGTAAGTGAAAACCTTCTGGGAAGGGTTCACCATTCTAGACGCCATTAAGAAAATTTGTGAGTCATGGGAAGAGGTCAAAATAGCAACATCAACAGGAGTTTGGAAGAAGTTGATTCCAACCCTCATGGATGACTTTGAGGGCTCAAGATTCCAGTGCAGGAAGGAACTGCAGATGTGGTAGAAATAGCAAGAGAACCAGAATCAGAAGTGGAGCCTGAATATGGGACTGATTGCTGCAACCTCTTGATAAAACTTGAATGGATGACAAAGAAGTTGCTTCTTATGCATGAACAAAGAGAGTGGCTCCCTGAGGTGGAAAGTACTCCTGGTGAAGATGCTGTGAAGATTGTTGAAATGACAGCAAAGGATTTAGAATATTACCTAAACTTAGTTGAGGAAGAGCAGTGGGGTTTGAGAGAGTTGACTCCAACTTTGAAAGAAGTTCTGTGGGCAAAATGCTATCAAACAACATCACATGCTACAGAGAAATCATTTGTGAAAGGAAGAGTCAATTGATGTGGCAAATGTCATTGTTGTCATATTTTAAGAAATTGCTACAGCCACCCCAACCTTCAGCAGCCACCACCCACCACTAACCAGTCAGCAACCATCAATATCTAGGCAAGACCCTCATCAGCAAAAAAGATTACAACTTGCAGAAAGTTCGGATGATGGTTAGCATTTTTGAACAACAAAGTACTTTTAAATTAAGGTATGTACATTTTTTTAGACATAATATTGCACACTTGACAGACTATAGTGCAGTATAAATATAACTTTTATATGCACCAGGAAACAAAAACATTCATTTGACTTGCTTTATTGCATGGTTTGACTAATTGTAGTGGTCTGGGACTGAACATGCAATATCTATGAACATGCAATATGCCTGTGGTGTAACTAGGTTAGGTAAAAGAAAGGGAAAGACACTCAAAAAGATGGTTAAAGAAGGGACTGACATACCCACAAAGAAGAGAAAAGTGCAAGGAGACACAAATATGCACAAAGATAGAAAGACTGGCTAGTAGAGACAAAGTGGTTTTCATTGAGGTATATTTTGCTCATTCTGTGAGACTCCAGAGAGTAGAATTGAGACCAACAGAATAAAGTTGCAGGGAGACAGATTCCAGTTAAATCCTTTAGATTCAAGAGAGGAATGGAAAGAACTACCTTGAGAAAAAGGCATTTCCTACTATTGAAGTGTGTAAACTGAGGCTGATGACCTATTACTAAGAGTTATAAAAGCAAAATTCTTGAGTTAGGCTTTGACCTGTGATTTATGAGATTTTAATTAAATGGCCTATGTTTTTATATCAGTTTGACATTTTAGAATATGAATAATAAAGATCTCATGCACTGTTTCATTTTCTCAATTGGAGGTATTTTTTGTTTTTTTAACTTTATTTATTTTGAGGGGGCAAGAGAATGTGAGTGGGAGAGGGACAGAGGGGAAGAGAGAGAATCCCAAGCAGGCTTCACACTCACTGGGGAGCCGCATGCGGGGCTTGATCCCATGACTGTGAGACCTGAGCCGAAATCAAGAGTTGGACACTTAACCAACTGAGCTACCAGGTGCTTTATTTTATTTTATTTTATTTTATTTTATTTTATTTTATTTTATTTTATTTATTTAAATGTTTATTTTTGAGAGAGCATGAGCAGGGGAGGGGCAGAGAGAGAGGGATACACAGAATCCGAAGCAGGCTCTAGGCTCTGAGCTGTCAGCACAGAGCCTGATGTGGGGCTGGAACTCATGAACCATGAGATCATGACCTGAGCTGAAGTCGGATGCTTAACTGACTGAGCCACCCAGGTGCCCTTGGAGGTATTTTTTAAATGGAACCGTGTAGCCCTTTGCCTGTTCCTTGGTCTGATTGAAAATGGAGGGCTACATTCATTTACACTTCAAAGTTTCTCCACCTCTAAGATTTAGTTTCTTTCCCAAATCCTGGGGGCTTTCTGCAGATATGAGCTGTTAGGTAGAGAGTGAGTTTTAGGAGATTGTACTTGTGTTGGGAGTGCCTGAGACCACCTCCAGGTTTGGTGGTTCACTAGGACTCACAGGACTCAGCCTGTAGTTGTACTATGGCAAAGACTTGTTAAAGCAGAATCAGCAAAGGGGAAAGGGGCAATGGGGTGATGTCTGGAGGAAACCAGTTCCCAGACAGACACCAGCTTACGAGCTGGACTTTGAAGGATGGCAACCTCAAGCCTGCTATGTTATCTCTTTTCTGAACAGAACTTCAGGGAGTCTGCTGTGTTCTGCAGTGCAGTTATAATAGTACTGACATAATGAATTGTTTGAAATGACAGAAGATCATGGGTCCTTTTAATGTGGTAAATAGTACATGTAGTGCTAAATACTCTTAGGTAACTTACTTTTAATATGAAACTGGTAGGATGACCTAATTTTGTTGTTACTGTTAAATTACTATGGCTAGAATAGAAGGGTTGATAGTCCACAAGTAGGTGGTTCTGATGGAGTTCCCATCCTTAGGGCTAATGTCAGTTAACTGTAACAATCTGTCTCTATCTCATCATCCAAGAGATGAGCAAGGATTGAGCTATTAGCAGTTAGAATTGAAATAGAGAGTTATTTGTGCTGGTTCAGAGGTAAGAATCTTGGGAGTACAGTAGAAGAATGTCTAGGATTAAGAGGAAATCCAAACCAGGTCAAGGGGCTATGATAATTATTTCTTGTTCTTGGAACATGGCAAAGACAAGTGAATCTATTGAAAGGAGGTGGAGAGTCGAGATTGCAAACCACCAGCCCCTTATGCCTGCACAGTCTGCACCTGAGACTGCTTATCCTGCTCCTTCTTTATCAGTTATCCTTCTGATATAGTGTTGGTATGATGTGGTTGATTTCCCTGTTAACTTGCCCATTTCCATGAGGAAGCATGCTCAAAAGAGCATCACAACCACCAAATTTTGAAAAATGTATAAATATTACAAGGATACATTTTAGGCATTGCTTTTAAAACATATACATCACTGTTGAAATTGTAAAATATCTTGAGTTACCATATTTGCTGATGTGTTCACTGAGCATACTGAGCCTTTACAGAATATTAAACTATGTGCCAGAAACTATGGCAAACTTTATAAGAAATGTTTTTTTCAGGTAAATAGCTTGCTTCAGTTTAATACTTTTTTTTAAATGTACTTGTATGAGAAATACTATTAGAATTAACCTATGATGAAGCTTAGTAAACAAATATAAAAATGACCATCTCTAATCCTTCGGTTTTATGAAAGTATTTTTTTAGGTCTTTAAGCATGCCTTTAAAACATTAAAACTCCCAATATTCTGGAGGAAGTGTAAAAGATATTCTTCTCCCTAAATTTTTCTGATTATTGTTGTTCTCAGGTGTTAGTTCGCATAGACTTTTCTTACATTTGTAATTTCTTTTAGAATGTGAAACGCTGACCTTTTCTCTCTCCTTTAGTCATCACTTTCTAAATGCTAGAATATGATTAAATGATTGTTCTGTATTGCCTAAGATAGTTTCCATTAGTGAATATGAAAGATTTATTTCTGAATTCTTTCTAGTCTCTTCAGATTGTAAGGGTTGTTTTTGTTTCCATTTATTGAATTTTAGACACTTTGCCAAATTTTTATGTCTATATCATTGCATTTAACCATCACAAAACCTAATGAGGTAGGAATTATCGTTTTACACATGAGAAAACTAAGGTATAAAGAGATTAAGTAATGTATTATCCATGGTCATAGCTAATAAATAATGAAGTTCAGAAAAAAAAAACCCAGATCTTATTGTCTCTAACTGATTTTGAAACCCTCTTTTTGAATCTTTTCATCTTAATTAGTATTAGCATAGAAAGTGTAGTGTTTTTGAAGAACAAATGTTCCAGAACTCCTGTTAATGTTTTAATAGCTTGTTAAATTTTAGTACCAACAGTAGATAAACAGTACCTACTTCTCCTATTTCCTTTGGGCTAAATTGAAAGTCAGGAAGTAAAGGGATATGCCTGTGTTATTAATGACTCCAGGGTCCATTTGTTAATCCAGCCAAGACCACTTTACCTGATGCTCTAGGCTACAATTTATCCAATTTATTCTGGGTTGATGGAAATGTTCCATAGTCTGCATTGTCCAGTACAGTACTCATTAGCCACATATGACTTTTGAACATGTAAGATGTGGTTAATGTTAGTGTGAAACTATTTTATTGTAATTAACTGAGATTTAAATATCACATATAGCTATGGTTGCCATATTGAATAGTGCAGTCCTACGTCAGAAGTTCTCAAAATTTAATCAGAATCATGTTAAATTGCTAGGCTTTAACTCCCAGAATTTCGGATTCAGAAGATCTGTGTTAAAGCTTGAGAATTTGCATTAAAATTTTTTTAATGTTTTTATTTATTTTTGAGATATATAGAGAGAGAGCATGATCAGGGGAAGGGGCAGAGAGAGAGGGAGACACAGAACCCGAAGCAGACTCCAGGCTCCGAGCTGTCAGCACAGAGCCCGACTTGGGGCTTGAACTTACCACAAGATCATGACCTGAGCCAAAGTCAGACGCTTAACCAACTGAGCCACCCAGGTGCCCCCAGAATTTGCATTTTTAACAAGTTCCCAGGTGATGCTGATATTGTTGACATAAGGACTAAACTTGGAGGACTGTTGTTAGCTAAGTGGGATTTTTTTTTTTAAGATTTTACAAATACCAGCATGATTCCATTGAGGAAGAATAGAAATTCTCCATTGTTTACCTGGCTTACAGGCAGTGAAATATTTTTTTTTAAATACTTGTTCCACACTGCATAGTGCTCAGAAGAGCAAGCTTCAGTGCCTTAACTATTATCATTCTTTTCATTGTGTAGCTGAAGACAAATCTTATTTTTCTTATCTTTTAAGCAAGTCAGACTTGAAACTTGGTTGGCTGTTTATTAATTGAAATATTAGAAAGGACAACTTATTTCTAAAATAAAGTCAGGTTGACCTGGTCTCCTGGATACAATAAAAATTTTTTCCATACTTTGTGTGTGTGTGTGTGTGTGTGTGTGTGTGTGTGTGTATAACTTTTTTTTTTTTAATTTTTTAAAAGTTTTTTTATTTTGAGAGAGATAGAGTGCAAATGAGGGAGGGACAGAGAGAGGGCGAGAGAAAGGATCCCAAGCAGGCTCCACACTACCAGTGCAGAGCCCACTGTGGGGCTCAAACCCACAAAGCCATGAGATCATGACCTGGGCTGAAACCAAGAGTCAGATGCTCAACTGACTGAGCCACCCAGGAGGCCCCAAAAATGTTTTCCATTCTGAGAATTGTTTGGGGAAGTAATTTTAGCCCTGAGAATGACTCATAGCTAAATTAAAATGTATTCCTGGGGTGCCTAGGTGGCTCAGTTGGTTGAGCGTCCGACTTCAGCTCAGGTCATGATCTCGCAGTTGACGAGTTCGAGCCCTGCGTCAGGCTCTGTTCTGACAGCTCAGAGCCTGGAGCCTGCTTCAGATTCTGTCTCCCCCTCTCTCTCTGCCTCTCCCCCACTCATGCTCTGTCTCTCTCTGTCTTAAAAATAAAGATAAACATTTAAAAAAAATTTTTTTAAATGTATTCCTAGTGCCCAAAGCCCATACAATCTTCTGCCTTTCCATATCAGCCTGGGGTAATATGGATAGATGGGTAGGTATTTAGAGATCAGGGACCAGATGTCCTGGTTTTCCTGGGACAGTCAATGTGCCAGTGGTCCTGGTATAATTATTAATAGCATTCCCTTGTATTAATCAGAAAGAACTATTTAGTTGGTCTAAGCAAATTTTATTTCACACTTCATAAAGTAGGCAGTCTCCACACTCAAGAGTAGAAAACTGCAAAATAAGGGAAAAGGACAGCAAGCAGGAAACAAGGAAGAAGTACTTGGCTTGAGTTGATTGCATATCTGACCATATTTGGAAAGAGCAAAGAAAAAGGAAACAAGTGTAGGTCTCGGTTGGCTTGGCAGTTGGAGATTAGCTTACTAGTTATACTGTGTTTCTGGTCAAGCAGAGGAACTCAAAAATTAACTTAAGTTTCAGTTTGCTGACATGGCACCCTGCATAGGAGTGGTTCCATCTTGGGACTAGATATTTATTTCAACACTTGTCTCAAAATGTCCTGATTTGAGGAGATAAATTATAGAGTCACCATACTTAGAAAGGACAAGGAAGAAAAGGGGAAGAAAGTCCTGCACCCCATGTCAGAATAGCCAAGATGTTAATTTACTTTCTGTGTAGCATCTTTAGCTTTGTTGGGATACTTTCTGAAGACACTTCTTTCTTTTTTCGGGTGCTGCTTTTAACCTTAATATGGTGCAGGTGCCTGGATGGCTCAGTCAGTTAAGCATCCAATCTTGGCTCAGGTCATGATCTCATGGTTGATGAGTTTGAACCCCACGTTGAGCTCTGTGCTGACAGCTCAGAGGTTGGAGCCTGCTTCAGATTCTGTGTCTCCCTGTCTCTCTGCCCATCCCCTACATTCTCTCTCTCTCTCTCTCTCTCTCTCTCTCTCTCTCAAATAAATAAACATTTAAAAAAATTAACAAAAAAGTAACCTTGATATGGTGGTTATATCATTTTTTCTTCCTGCATAAAATATTTCATTCTTTTTCCATAAATGTAAGAAAATGACTTTGCATATCTAGGTTTCAGGAAGTCATTCTTGATTCTCCTCCCAAAGGTGGTCCTTATTCACCTTTCAATAATCACCTATATTCATCTGTTAATTTTTACGTGGTATGATTTATTCCAAAAATGTCTCCAGAAAGTCAATTTCTTGTTTTCAACCCTAGATCTCTGTTCCCGTTCCTCTAGCCTGGTGGTCACCCTCTGGCTTCTGCTGGGCAATCTATTTCCTCTGCTGGCTGGATTTCTTCTATGTGTATGGCACTAGGAAAAGTGAATTCTCAAGACATTCCTTTGTGTCATGTTCTTCTGAACAAAGCACAAAATCTGGGTGAGTGCCAACCTATGCAGATGGCAGAAGTGGCATTCCTGACTTTGGCTTGGAAGCGTTGACTACAATAAGACCTTGAAGCAGAGCTTCACAGCAGTCACTCTTCATCAGCAACCCAACAGCCTCAGAGTTTGGAGGAGGAGAAGGAATTCCAAGTCACCATGTCTCTATTTTTCAGCATATATAACCTGCCTGAAGTTTTCCTTTGAAAATGGGATAATTGGTGAAATTTTCAGAGTGATTACATACCTCAGCATTTTCATTAACCTAAAATGATGGGAAAGTTCATCAATACTGCAGTAACTTTTTTTAAAAAGCTAATTATTACAAAATTATAAATTGTGGATCCTGTCCTCACAAGTATAAATTGTCCTTTGAGTTATAGACAGTAATTGAATTGGGTTTCTACATCACTATTATACCTATATTGAGTTTAATAGCTGTGCTTGGTACACTTAAATCATTGTTCTCATAGTTCTCAAAAGTTTTTTTAAATTATAATTTGCTAAATCTTATGATTTAACCATGCTTGCCTTTTCAAACCAGCTGTGTGGCAGTTTACTACTGAACTATTACATGTTGGTAGCCCTTCCAGTGTATTCTCCAGTAATTTAATAATGACTTGAAAAACTGTGGGAGCAGAGAGAGAAAAATACTCTGCCCTGTAAAAACATTGAAGACATGCAAACAAACAGAAGAAAACATAATTGTATGTTTTTCAGAAAACAGTTATGACAGCTGTAATCCAACAAAAATAGAACTATTCCTTTCAGGTGGGCTTAGAAATTGTTAACAGAAGAATTCTTACTATCTGAAAGTTATTTTATATGTAAGAAGAAAAATGTAAGTCAAAACAGATGATTTGAATTGTTTACTAATAGCAAAGTGTAGGTTTGCTATAGGGCCTATTCAGTAGGGCTCACTTTACCCACAACATAAAGCTCAGTCCGCAGAAGTCAGAAAATTGCCTGTGCTTTGAAATGAGGTGATGTTCTTTACCTCCTGCTTTATATTCTCATCCTCAGAAGTAATTCTGCTCTGGTACTAGAGCTTATCAACCCTTCTTAGTAATTCCAGTTTGAAATTTTTTAATGATGAGTAATGCACAGTTTGTCTCCAAAGCTACTGAAGTCCTGCGGCATTATAAACATAACTCCTGGACAAATTCATTCATTCATTCATTCATTCATTCACTCATCCATCCATCCATCCATCCATCTATCCATCCATCCATCCATTCATTCAT
The DNA here is from genome assembly GCF_046562875.1 of Panthera onca. Lineage (NCBI taxonomy): Eukaryota > Metazoa > Chordata > Mammalia > Carnivora > Felidae > Panthera > Panthera onca. The sequence goes on along the minus strand of NC_138347.1, from coordinate 71,057,267 downwards.
TCACCCTTAATTTAGCATATAGTTATTGAGCACTGCATTTAAGAAATTGTGCTAAGTGAGCAAGCAGTATAATTACTAAAAAATAATTCCAACTGACCATTTGGTACTGGAGCCAAAGTGCAGCCCCAGCATAAAGAAAGTCAACTTTTGTTTTTCAACGCATTAATTTTGAATATGTATTTGCATACAGTTTTAAATTGAAGGTATTTGTCATTGTAAAGTGCTGGGGGTCTCTAGCACAGCTGACTTCAGCTAAAAAGAAACTAATAGTAATGGTGTCAGGCCAGTGCTCAGTTTTCTGCCTTTGTCACACATACTTTAAAGGTCAGAAAAAAGCATAGAGTATATTTTTAAAGAAAATTATAAAACTCTCAACTTATATGTCTATTGTGATTATGAATCATCTGCAAAGGTGTATAAAGAATTTCACCAAAAATACGATGATGAATAGATTTGAGAATTCACAGTGGTAGGTTCGATTATATTTTGACTGTTGTGCAGTAATGCCATTTAGGTAGTATTCTTTCCAAGCATGGTGCTTTTTATACTTGAAATATATTTTTGCTTTATTTTTTATTGATATAATTATATTTGCACTAATAACTTTCTGGAGAAAATATTATAGATGACATTTTTTCTATATATATTTATTAAGCTTGGAATCTGATCCCCTAGTGTTTTCTCTGCACAAACAAGGAAATTGCTAAAGTGTGAGGCTAAAAAATCTTGAGCTTCTGAGGGTAACTAACTCCTCTGGTGTCTTCCTTCCTCTTCAATAAGTCTCGAGAATAGTTGCTAATCACTGATTCTTCATAGTGTACTCCATGAAGATTTAGAAGGCCACTGAACCTGTAAGAAGCGTTAAGAGGCTCATTTGAGTCACTTAGAATATGTCAGTATTCTAAAAACAGACTTAGAATCTGAGATTTCAGTGCAGAATTAGTGGGCTAGACTTCTACTTTGAACTGAAGAATTTGAAATGGTTTAAATGTTAGTATCCTTTGGCAGGATGCCCTTTATGCTAACAGAAGCAGTTCACTGAGGAGGAGACTAGCAGACTGCAACTACTGTGGAAGCCAGCTGGGGCACGGAAGGAGAATGAAGAGTAGCTGATTTGGGGATAGTAGACTGGAGTCCTTTCTGACTCAAAACGTGTGGAGTGCATATAAAAACTGACTAGACTACCTCAGTTTTCAGTTCAGATTTAGGTTCATTTTGATAGTATTAAGATCCTAAATGTCAAAAATATCAAGTGAATTTGTCTCTCAGGTTTTTAAGAACAGAATTTACAGGAAGGCAGCAAAAGCCATGTCAGCAGACTTGAGCTGACAGCTTTAAAGAAACTGGCAAGCAGTTAGGGTTGTCTTAATATAGACCCCTCTAATATTCTCCTGAAGAGCATCCTTTTTCCTTACTTATTTCTTAAGAATATTTGTTTGTTAAAACCAAATAGGCATTCTTCAAATGTTATGAAATGTTATGCTTGAAATTAGTTTCAGCCTAGTATGTTGGCTTAAGAGTTTATCAATATTTGAAGATGAGAAACAAATTAATGAAGTTTAAATGGCTTAGGAAGATACATAAGTATGTCTGAGTATTCCATAAAAATTTATCAATATTCTCCTCAATATTAGAAGACTTACTGATTGAGACCAACTGTAAAATGACTAGCTGCTTTCTCAGAATCTTTCTAGCTCTAATATTCTATGACTAACACTCATCCAGACTCGGTAGGTCACTGCTGGCTCTGATCTGCCTCCTGGAGTATGCCAGTTTGCACATCATGTTCATCACAGTGTCTTGTGCTCAAGGCCTTAGCGCTGTCCATGTCCTTGGACACCAAACGGAGAGAGAAGGGCCATCTCTGAGGGCACTTGAGCAGTCCTGGTGGAGGAGGTGGACTTCAGTCACAGACCCGCAAACCCAGTGCATAGTGAGCACTTAGTCATCCATGCCATGTCCTTGCAGCCCAGGAAGATGAATATAGTTTAATAAAGTCTCTGCTATTCATTCTGAAGAAAGAATTTACCTGAAAATATGACTCCTTTTTTTTTTTTTATGTTCAGTCAAGATTGGGGAAGAAGTGGTAAATTATTTTATGTTTACATTTTTGATAAATAGAAGATTTAAGAACTAATCTTTATTTGTGTCATTGAACTTTAAGTGTAATGTATTCCTTAGTAAAAAAAAAAAAAACACTTTAATAAAAATGGAAACTAATCTGCATCTTGTCTTATCAAGTTTTTAAAACCTGGATGAAGAACACAAACAAGGCATGCACTCTATTTGGGGAAGATGAGATGTTTATTATGAGGTAATTCAGTTTCTACTTTAACTGGAGTAGAATTTTCCTACTTAAAGAATGGGGAAAGGTCTTATGTAAAGCTATAGGGAGGAGCTCTCCTCAGATAGTTATGAAGGAAAGAGAGCAGTCTAAAACAATTCAGGGCAGGCTCTTCTGGCTGCAGATTATTCTAGTCCCTTTTGTTTTATGCTGTGGGCCAGAAGTCTCATTGCATGACCACCCTGGCACATTCAAGTACCACACTCTGTGCAGTATCACCAAGTAGATTATAGCTGTAGTCATGGAGTGGGATTCTTCATAACTTGAATGTAGTTCAAGAGAGGATATCCCAGACATGCCTTCACCTTGTGCACTTGGAGCCATTCTGTTCTGGGGTGTGGAACCAAGCACTTTGTGAAATTGATCAAACGTAGCTTTTGTGACTTAATTGCTGAGATGTTTGTGGCGAATTTTAATAGCAATATTTAGATTTTTAAAGTTATAAATATTTTATATACGTAGCTAAAACTATATATGAGAAGGGGCACCTTGGTGGCTCAGTCAGTTAAGCATCCGACTTCAGCTCAGGTCATGATCTCATGGTTCATAAGTTTGAGCCCCGTTTCAGGCTCTGTGCTGACAGCTCGGAGCCTGGAGTCTGTTTCAGATTCTGTGTGTCCCTCTTTCTTTCTCCTCCCCCGCTCATGCTCTGTCTCTCTCTACTCAAAAATAAATAAACATTAAAAAAAAATTTTTTTTTAAAGACTCAGTTTTTAAATTACTGAACACAATTAGTAGAAATAATTCATAGTTCTACCATTCTTAAAAATATTATAGAGAGAAGTAAAAATGGTCCTGCTTCCTCTGGCCCTTCCGTTTCTATCCCCCGCCATCCCCAGGGGTAATCTAGAGGGCCTCAGTTTGGTACATATCTGTTGTTAAAAAACAAAATCCAACCGAGTAAATTTGAAGATCTAATTGGCTTTATTCAAAGATTCATGAATCAGGCAACATCCCCTCTAGCAAATAAAAAGGAGCTCCAAGAAGCTGTATAAAAGGGAAGGCTTCTATAGGCAGAACAGGGTGGAAAAGGAAGTGTCTAGCACAGAGTTTCAGGCAAGGTCACTATGCTTTGGGGAAAGATGGGAGTCTGTCAGGTAGATTACCTCACTAGTGCTGACCAGGTAATTCCAGATTGACTAGCTGAAGGTTACAGTCCTGGGAGAGGTTGAAACTGCAATTAGATTAGGTTGATTTAAGCCTGATTTGCTGACATGGGGTTTAGTACAAAATACTCCATTTGGGGGTGCTTGTTTCTTTTCTAACACTTTTCAAACTTTACTATTATATATATACATAAATACAGGATTAAGTACACAATTATTAAAAATAAAAATGGTATTCCTCTACTCATATTGTTTAGTATCTTATATTTACTGCTTGCAGGTTCAACATAATCATCTTTCCAGGTCTGTAAACTTAGATTTACCTCATAGTTTGTAATGAGTCTATGGTACTTCATTATGAATATGGCATCATTTATTCCCCTACTGATGGGCATTTATGTTATTTCCAGTTCAACAGTTCAACTATATCTTTTTCTGGTTCTTTTAATTTTTACATTTTATCCTTTAATATAGCAGGAATTAATTTTGACACTTAGCCTGAGGAAGTATTCTAACTTAGTTTTTTTCAAGTAGTTCAATTCTAGTGTCGTTTATTAAACCAATAGGAACAGATTTTTTTTTTAAGTTTATTTGGAGAGAGAGCTTAAGGGAGGGAGGGAGGGAGGGGGGAGAGAGAGAAAGAGACAGAGAGAGAGAGAGAGAGAGAGAGAATGAATGAGCAAGGGAGGGGTAGAGAGAGAGGGAGAGAATCCCAACCAGGCTCCGCATTGTCCGCGCAGAGCCCAAAATGGTGTTGAAACCTACAAACTGTGAGATCATGACCTGAGCCAAAATCAAGAGTCAGATGCTTAACCAGCTGAGTCACACAGGTGCCCCAGAAACAGATTTTTGAAGGGTCATAGAAGACATTTCCCTAGAAAAGCAAGCAAGATGGCCCAATGCCAAAAAAGAGTTCAAATATAAAAACCCCAAATTCAATTCTTCCCAGAAATTATCCCCCTTCTTTCCCAGGTTCACATATGCTTTCTCATCATCAGAAAAGCAGTATGGTTTTAAGGTTGTCCTAATCCTAGAGCACCTGGGTGACTCAGTCAATTAAGTGTCTGACTCCTGATTTCAGCTCAGGTCATGATCTCTTGGTTTGTGGGTTCAAGCCCCACATCAGGCTCTGTGCTAATAGTGTGGAGTCTGGTTGGGATTCTGTCTCCCTGTCTCTCTCTGACCCTCCCCCACTCACTACTTCTCTCTCTCTCTCAAAAATAAATAAATAAACATTTAAAAAAAAAAAAAAAAACAAAACTTGGCCTAATCCTATGGGGCTGTATGCTTCAGCTCTGCCTTGGCTCCCTGTGTTAGTAGTTAAACTGGATTAAAGGACCAACTCTGTGAATTATCCACTGCTATGTACTGGGTGATTCTTTTTTTTTTTTTAATTTTTTTAATGTTTATTTTTGAGAGAGAGACAGAGCATGAACGGGGAAGGGAGGGGGGGGGAGATGCAGAATCTGAAGCAGGCTCTGGGCTCTATGCTGACAGCTCAGAGCCCGACATGGGGCTCGAACCCACAAACTGCGAGATCATGACCTGAGCTGAAGTTGGACACTCGACCCACTGAGCCACCCAGCTGCCCCTGTACTGGGTGATTCTTTACACATGCTCTGAATGCCTAGCTGGCTTCCCCTGACAGCATATCTGGAAGACAGAGACAAAGAAAACATGAACAAGAAAGACAGTTTGAATACACTATCCACCAATGCAGAGAAGATTTTGTGTGTGAATCAGTATGTTTGTGAATTTTGGGGAGTCAACATAAGGTGTGTTAAAAAGAAAACCACAGGCCGAAAATGGTGCCTCTTGAGCTAGGCCAAGTCACTAAACCAGAGCTTAATATCTAACCTAATTGCAGTTCCAACCTCCCCCAGAAATGTTAAGTTTTAACTGGTCAGTCAAGAATTTTCCAAAAAGCACTACTAGGTAATCTGCTGTCTAGGCCTTCTTTTTCCCCCAAAGGAAGATGAGGTAATCTGCATAATAAGACCTGTCCTTTTCCTTCAGAAGGCCAGTTTGCCTAATACAGTCCTTTCTTTTCTTCTGCTAATAATTTTCCTTCCTATGAACTCTCCTCTACTTGTTAGATGGGATGCTGCCAGATTCATGAATTGCTTAATAAAGCCAATTAGATCCTCAATTTTACTCATTTGAATTTTGTTTTTTAACAGGTGGTAAGTAAGAGCAAAGGCTTTGGCAACAGAGAGATCTGGGTCCCAATACTACTGACTTTAAGACTTTGGTACGTTATTTATGGCTAGGAGTCCTTCTCTATAAACTGTAGCTTGAAAAAATTTTATCTTTCTTTCAATGGAGTTAATAGCCACCATTCTAAAGTAGGGAAAATGTTCGTTAAAGATTTATTAGGGTTCAGTTACAGGAAGCAGAATCCATTTTTAAGCTGAGAGTGATTTCATACAGGATGAGTGTTTACAATACACTTGGAAAAGCTGGAGAAGGGGGCTTTGTGCTGGCCCTGAAAGAATGTCTCCAGAATGGGGTGCCTTGGTGGCTCAGTCAGTTGAGTGTCTGACTTCGGCTCAGGTCATGATCTCTCGGTTCATGAGTTCGAGCCCTGCATCGGGCTCTGTGCTGACAGCTCAGAGCCTGGAGCCTGCTTCAGATTCTGCATCTCCCTCTCACTCTCTCTGCCCCTCTCCCACTTGCTCTCTCTCTCTCAAAAATAAATAAAAGCATTAAAAAAAAATTAAAAAAAAAAAAAAAAGAATGTCTTCCAGAACAACCCTGTAGAACTTGGCTCCATCAGAACTGCTGTCTCTTCCACAAAGAAGGGAAGGTGAATCAGGAAACTGATTTTCTGACTGCAGCTGCAGTGACTTTCTCCTGACTGTCATGCACAGTGCTAGTGACCAGGTCCTAGAGTGCTGCTGAAGAACACCCCACATCTCCATTATAAACTTCTTGCAGAAAATAGCCAGGCATTGAAAGATGACCTCTGCCTTCCCAACCCTACAAGAGTGACTCTAGATGATGGAGCCTAATTCATATGCAAAACTTCACTGTACGGATGTCCATCACAAAAGGAACTCAGGTCAAAACTACAAAGAAGAGAGGAGCCTGGGTGACTCAGTCAGTTAAGTGTCTGACTCTTGACTGTGGATCAGGTCATGATCTCACAGTTTGTGAGTTAGAGCCCTACGTTGGGCTCTGTGCTGACAGTGCAGAGCCTGCTAGGGATTCTCTCTCCCTTTCTCTCTGCCCTTCCCCCGCTCAAGCTTTGTCTGTCTGTCTGTCTCTATTTCTCTCAAATAAATACATTAAAGAAACTAAAAAAAATTTAAAAAACAGAAAAGAACTTTCCATCCTGTAGCCTAATTCAAATTGTGGGAGTTTTGTGCATTCAGAAATTTGTATGCAAAAATTGTCTATATGCACATATGTAAATAAGGGCATAGTGATTAATTGTTAAATACTTAGAAGAATTATTTTTTTAACGTTTATTTATTTTTCAGAAAGAGAGCATGAGTGGGGCAGGGCAGAGAGAGAGGGAGACACAGAATCTGAAATAGGCTCAAGGCTCTGAGCTGTCAGCACAGAGCCTGATGTGGGGCTGGAACTCATGAACCACAAGATCATGACCTGAGCTGAAGTTGGACGCTTAACCAACTGAGCCACCCAGGCGCCCCTTAGAAGCATTATTAGAACCGGGGCAGGGAGCATGCCCTTACTGCCCCCCATCCACCCACACTTGGCAAATTAAATTCTATCTCAAGTCTCAGCCCAGGCATCACCTGTTGCAGAAAGCCTTTCCCTGGCCTTTAGACTTCCACACCTTAGTGTAGGATTCAGGCTTCTCCTTCTCTGCTCCCTGGTATGGTATGGTAATCATAAATCATATTAAAATGTGAATACAGGGGGAATGGAGAGTTATTATTTAATGGGTACAAAGTTTCAGTTTGAGATGGTAAAAGAGGTTCTCGAGATGGATGATGGTGATGGTTGCACAACAATGTGAATGTGCTTAATGCCACTAAACTATATACTTAAAATAGTTGAATGGTAAATTTTATGTTATGTATATTTTACATCAATAAAAAATAAAAAGTAAAAGTAAACGTGAATACATACAGGTGAATTGCCCTCTAGTGGAGTAAATTACTCATTTCTCCACACAATCACCAAAAGTGAATGTTATCTAAAAATTTTTTTGGAACAATAGGGGATTTGCTGTATTGATTGGCATTTTTTGGTTGCTTATAAAGTTGACCTTTTTTTTCCCCACATGTTGATTAGTCATCTGTATTTCTTCTTTTGACATGCACATTCAATTTTGGCCATTTTTCCACAAGAGGTATTTGCCTTTTTTCTTACTGATGAAAGTAAGTGCATTATGTGTGTTAGGAATGGAAACCCTTAGCCTATCATTGACATTTGCTTTTAGAGATTCCCTTTTTTGGGAGCGACTCAGCCCTGGCCCCAATCACTCCAGTATCCCCTTGCTATACCTTCTGTACCCCACAGAGCTCTATCCACTGTGCCACATTTTCTATCACAGTGATTTCAAAGTAGGGGGTTTGAACAGTTCTTTAAAGGTCTTCCCTTGCTTCTCATTTCACCCTAGAGAAGAAGGTGGAAAATCAGAGTAAATTTGAGGTAAGATTAACAATTTGCACTTCTCCTTCTCCTCCCCTTTCCTCAACCTCACATTTCCTGGCATTCCAGACCAGCCTTCCCTTATACCTCCAAGTGGAAGTGTTCCTTCCTGATTTTAGAAATGTAATCATAAAAGAGGCCTGGACTGTTAGTGTTGGGTAGGTGGGAGGATGTAGGGAGGAGACTTGGCTTCACATCCCATTATTGGCAAATACCCTCATCTGAAAGAGGAGGCTGATTTTCCAATCTCATGGGTTTGTGAAAGGAAAGGACTGATTGAGATAATATATGTAAAACAGTATAGTGTCTGGCATATAATAGCTATTATTGTCAGTATTGTATTATTCCGATGATGATGTTGATGTTGGTGATGGTCCTCACTATCTTGCCAGACCATTGTAAATGAGACATGCAAAAGGAAAACAGCATGAGTAATAAAGCACAGAATAAAAAAATGACACACCTGCACCCATACACTCATATCCCCTCAACTTGGGGATTTTGTTCTCTATAATGTACTTTTAAGTAGGATATAGGATGAGTACATGAAACATGATCAAACAGTCCCAGAACACACAGTTTAGATGACAAGATTATATTCATACAGTTTAGATGACAAGATTATATTCATCTTTCCTGTGGCTCTTTATGCCTCATTGTTCTCCTTCATCACTCAGTCCCTCTGAGATAACTCTCTGAGGCAGTTAGCCCCTTTGCTTTCCAAACCTTTGTATATTTGTACTTCTCTTTCCTCTGTGCAGTTTTCTTTGTTTGGGTTTTGCTTTTCTCTTCGTGCATTCTGTTTCTTATGCATCGTGCTCTCTCTTTTCCATGTCCTCCTTCACCCCTCCCCCCTCCATTTTCTTTCCTCTCTCATCCTCTCTTCCTGCAGGTCTCTGTGTGGGATCTTGTTACCTTGTGCTCTTCACTTCTGCATCCCTGTAATGATGTTGCCTCCATCAGTGCATTTGTTTTAATGCCCAGCTTCTCATAGATCACAGTGGACACCAGGGTCATGTCACCAGAGTTCTCAAAAATTCCCTGGTTAAAAAGGAGGCAGATGCCAGTGTCAGAGGAAGGACAGAGATAGTACGTATATAGTCAAATTTAGAAGACAGCAAAGAATAGACTGAAGGAGGTGGAACAAACAACCCCTCCAAAGTCGCCAGTCTTCTGCCCACAGTGAAGACCAGGAATACACTCCGCCCATCAGCCCCTCTATTGTCCTTCCCTCCCTTTATCTACCTTTAGGTCTCATGTCCCCCATTTCATTCTACTCCAGTGGGTCTTAAGGTATGGTCCCTAGACCAGCAGCACTCATTAGAAGTGCACATTCTTGGGTCCTACCTCAGACCAACTGAATCAGAAACTTCAGGGGTGGAACCCTGCAATCTGTGTTCTGACAAAGTCTTCTGAGTGATGCTGTGGCAAACTCAAGTTTGCAAACTTCTGCCCTAAACTGTCTTGTGCTTTTTACAAACATCCACCTGATAAAAGTCCTAACTCTGAATGAACTTTATCTAGGCCTTACCTGCACCTGGGCAGCTGAGCCCTGCTGGAGAAAAGCACTCAGCTGGGTATTAATTGGTGTAATTGTAAACTCAGTCACTATCCTCAGTGGGATTCTGCCCAGCAATCCTCTTTCTCTAATCACTTACTCTTCTGCTCTTAGGGTTGCCAGAATTAGCAAACAAACAAACAAACAAACAAACGAAAACAGAATGCCCAGTCAGATGTGAATTATAGATAAATATACACTAAAAAATTGTTTGTTGCTTATCTGAAATTAATTTGAGCATCCTATATTTTTATTTGCTAAATCTGGCAACCCTAACTAGGAGATAAATATAGTCAGCAGGCAGGCAGTGGGGAAGAGAAGCCCAATCTAAGGTAGAAGAGAGCAAGCACAAGCTGGACCCTAAAAATGAAATAAAACCGTGACAGTCTTTGTTGCCTCCAACCTTGACGGTGTTATTATCCTGCAGAAGCTGGGACCCTTATCAGAGAGCTAAACACACACACCTGGCCCAGGAGTCGGAGATGCTGGAGGAGGACTCAGGGGAAGCTGGAGCAGTCGTAGGCCTGACTGCATCTTCACAGCAGCAAGGTGAGCCAGCCAATAGATGACAATGTGTGTAAGCTACAAAAATGGCTGTTACTTCACTTCTGCCCTCAGTCTCTAGGATCTCTGCCACAAGAATCTCTCATGGATCTTCTAACACACACAGAAGGGAATTTTGGGAAAAGTAGCTCAAGCTAAGCCAAGGTGACACAGTATAATCTACCACACTCATTCTCCATTTTATTTTATTTATTTTTTATTTTTTAATTAATTTATTTATTTATATTTTAGAGAGAGTATGAGCAGGGGAGAGGGGTAGAAAGAGAGAGATCTCAAGCAAGCTCTACATTCAGCATGGAGCCCAACACAGAGGTTACTGCTACATGGAATCATGACCTGAGCCAAAATCGAGTCAGATACTCAACTGACTAAGCCACCCAGGCACCCCTCATTCTCCATTTTAATTTTTCTTTCTTTTTTTTTTTTTTAATTTTTATTTATTTTTGAGACAGAGACAGAGCATGACCTGTGGAGGGGCAGAGAGAGAGAGAGGGAGACACAGAATCAGAAGCTGGCTCCGGGCTCCAAGCTGTCAGCACGGAGCCTGACTCCGGGCTTGAACTCACAAACCACGAGATCATGACTTGAGCTGAAGTCAGACGCGTAATGGACTGAGCCACCCAGGCTACCATCCATTTTAATTTTTCTTAAGTTTATTTATTTATTTAGAGAGAGAGAGCATGTGGGAGGGGCGGAGAGGAGGCGCAGAGAGAATCCCAAGCAGGCTCCAGACTGTTAGTGCAGAGCCCAACGCAGGGCTCACCCTACAAACCATCAGATCATGACCCAAGCAGAAATCAAGAGTTGGATGCTTAACTGACTGAGCCACCCCGGCACCCCTCATTCTCCATTTTATAAAGGGGCTCAGGATGCCTGGGTGGCTCAGTCAGTTAAGCTACCAACTTCAGCTTAGGTCATGATCTCACGGTTTGTGAGTTTAAGCCCTGCGTCAGGCTCTGTGCTGGCAGGTCTGAGCCTGGAGCCTGTTTTGAATTCTGTGTCTCCCTCTCTCTGCCCCTGCCCCCTCTCAAAACTGAATAAATGTTAAAAAATTGTTTAGAAAAGTAAACATTAAGAAAAATTAAAATAAAAAGGGGCTCAATGTTGAGTGCCAAGGACAAATGAATAATTTACATAGAAATAACTATCTTTTGTTGAATGCCTATGACGTAAGCATTTCTCATATATACTCTTTATATATATTTTACTTACAGAGACATATGAAAATATCCATTACAAACTAGATCTCATTTAGTCCTTGTAACAATGCTACAAAGTTGGTATTATTCATAGCCTTTTGCAGACAAAGAAACTAAAGGTAGAAAGTAGAGAAATTTTCCCATGAATGCACAATACACAAAGGGCAAAGCTATGATTTGAAGCCAGGTCTCTTTACAGCCTGTATTCCTAACCATTAAGCTCTGTGCTACCCAGCCTCCCAGCAAACTGTAGACTTTATTATTTCATAAGCACTAAATCTGTACTTGGTCCACAGACCACCTAGGAAACCTTCATGCACTTGTGCTCGTCAGCAATTCATACTTGACTCCTTTGGTTTGGGAACAAGTTCTTGAGGCTCTCATCACACTCCCTGACAACTCACCCAAGTCGGAGTCCCAGCCCTTTCACTTAGTGGTTGAATGGCCCTGGGAAAGTTACTTAGGTTTTATCAGCCTCACTCTCCCTCATGATGGCTGATTCCTTACAAAATTGTGCAGTCTAGATGGCATTAACCCTGGGAGAATGTCTGGCACAGCCTCATTATCCTTGTCCTCCACAAATGGGAGTTTTCCCCTTCTTCATTGGATTAGCTCCCACTGCTTACATCTAGGCTGAAGACTCTTTATACCTCCAGTCCTAATCTCTTCTCCCTTCAGGACTATATTTCCTGTTTCCACCAGGAAACATCGCCACCCCCAAATTATCTTACATCTGAACCACTATGTGCAGTTTTTCAATAACATCTTTCCAGTCCTCAAGCTCACTTCCTTAAAATCACTTCTATTTCTTGTCTCCTCCTGCCTTGTTCAGACATTATGTATGCAGCATTAACTACTCTGAGGAAATAATCTTTCAACTCTTGGTGCCATATTTTAAAAAGTATTTTGGCAAACTTGAATAAATCAGAGCAGGATGATCAGGATGATGGAGGCCTGGAAAGTGGCATTGTAGAATGAACACACACATATATGTAAAGGAAATGGGGATTTTTTTTTCTCCTTCAGAAAGGGTTGTCATTGGGAAGAGAAGGTCCTTTCTCTGTGGGCTTCAAAGTGCAGACTCAGTGCAAAATGCATTTCTGCTGAACATAAGGAAATTTTGAGGATTAGAGTTTGTACCATTGGGTAGGTGCAGTCATTTGGAGTTCCCTGTCCCTGTCTCATCTACTTGCTCTTTCCATTCTCATTCCTGCCAGGAGGAGGAGGATTTCAACAAAAAGACATTCTCAATTGCTCTAAGAATCTTAGGGAAACAGCTTGCTAAGCCTCAAATGTGTACATACCAGCACCTCTGTTGAATGACCCTAGACCCACTGGAATCATGTGCTATCCACTTTGAATGTATTTGAAACCTGGTTTCCCAGCACCTGTAACATGAAATCTGAGGGCTGCTGATGGCAAAGAAGAGTTTATTAATTTCCCTATGGGCCAACCAGAGACCTGAACTCATAATATTGCCTTAAATAATAATATACTTCTTTAGTGTACCTAGCACTTTCATTTTCAGCCTAGAGGGCCCCAGTTTCAGACTGTTTGGGTCATTCCTTTTCTTCTAACCAGGGTAAGCAATATTAGCAAGACAGAGGTTTATCTTTTAAATGGCCCTTCTGCTGTTAAGAATCAGGACCATGGGGCGGCTGGGTGGCTCAGTCAGTTAAGCATCCAACCCTTGGTTTCGGCTCAGGTCATGATCTCATACTTTGTGTTTTCTGGGTTCGAGCCCCGTGTTGGTCTCTGCACTGGCAGCATGGAGCCTGCTTGGGATTTTCTCTCTCCCTCTTTCTCTGCCTCTTCCCCATTCGCTCTCTCAAAATAAATAAATAAACATTAAAAAAAAAAGATGGGGCACCAGGGTGGCTCAGTTGGTTAAGCATCTGACTTTGGCTCAGGTCATGATCTTGTAGTTTGTGAGTTTGAGCCCCGCATCAGGCTCTGTGCTAACAACTCAGAGCCTGGAGTCTGCTTTGGATTCTGTGTCTCCCTCTCTCTCTGCTCCTCCCCGATTTGTGCTCTGTCTCTCAAAAATAAATAATAAAATAGTTAAAAAAAAACATTAAAAAAAGAAATAATATGAGGACCAGGACAAGGGGACTTGGCAGTCTCAGACATGAGGGGCAGACGGGCCCTTGCTGGCCTGAATACAGATGATATGATGGGATGAAGCTGGGTGGGCTCCTGAGGTTGGGCATGGGCAGAAGTGTAGAAAAATGACAGAGTACAAGAAAGAGGTTCCTAGTCACCCAAAAGGATACTGCATAGGAACAGAAAGAAATATTTTGCTCTGTCCTTTGTGCATAAGTGGAGGAATGTGGGAATAGAAGTTCAGTGGGCAGTTGGACTCTAGAAATATTCATACCTAAAAGAAAGTAGAATTGCTTGATGGCCAACCTACAGGTGTTGATGGAGCACCTACCTAGGTTCTGATCCAGATTCTACCACTCACCATCTGCTGCCTCAGGCAGGCTGCCTAACCTCTGCTGCCTCATCTCTAAACAGGGGTCATAATGTCCCCAAGACTCTGGAGGGAATCAAAAGACTTACATTTAAAGCAGTTAGAACAGCCTAATGTGAAGGAGGTCCTCAAGAATGTTAGTAATCGTTTTCTTTAGGTGAGAAGTTGACCTTAGGTAGCTTCCAAAGTCCTTCACCCTGTGAGATGTTTTGTTAATCTTGTGGTTTTTCCTCGTCATCTGAGTCTGCCTTTTCCTGTCCATTCTGATAGCTATTCCCCAGGCCAGGATTATAACCTTGGGCTGGTTGGGGTGAAACAAAAGGGGAGCTTCCCATTGTCCCCTTGGATCTCTTCTAAAACACCAGCCCTTCTTCACATCTGCTCTCAGCTCCTTTGACTCTCTTACTATATGGTGAAGAAGATATCAAGGAACCAGAACAAGACTAGGCAGGTAAACTCCCACCCTAGCTTCTTGACTCTAGTCGGTGTTCAGGGCATGACTCACCAGCTAGGCTGCAGCATCTGTCCTGGGTTTTGCCTTTACTTCAATCCCAAGCAACGGTCATAAAAGCAAGGTTCTCCTAAGTTCTCCAGGCTCCACTTCATCCTGACCTTCCCTGACTGCTCCATTTTCTGACAGTTTCCTTTTGTTACATTCAGTTTCCTTCTCTCAACTAGGCATGCAGTCTACATAACAAATCCTGACTGGTACAGTAGAGAGTGGGTGCCTCAGTGAGCCTCACAGGGCAAGTTTGAACCCATCTGTACCCAACTGGAAAGGTTGTGCCTCCCCTGCATGCCTGTCTCGGCCTCCTGCCATCCAAACTGCACAAGTCAGCAGTACTTCTTTCTCTAAACAACAATTTGAATATGTTTTATCTCATCAGCTTCAATTACCTCTGGCTTGAAATGGCATCTCTTATTTACGCTGAAACTGTTTATATGTACATTTTGCCCCTCAACCTTTGCCTTTATCATGTGTCCATTCAGGCTGCTTTGACAAAAGTGCCACAGGTTGGGTGGCTTACAAACAACATAGATTTATTTCTCATGGTTTTGGAGACTGGATATCTGAGCTCAGGGTGCTGGCCTGGTAGGGTGAGGGCCCTCTTCCAGGTCACAGACTTCTATTTGTATCCCCAGATGGCAGAAAGGATGAGGGATCTCTCTGAGATATCTCTTATAAGGGGAACATTATCTTATAAGAGCACAAATCCCAATCATAAGTGCTCCACCCCCATGACCTAAGCACCTGCTAAAGGACACCTCCTAATACCATTATATCGGGCATTAGGATTTTCTAAATTTTTTTTTAATGTTTATTTATTCTTTGAGAGAGAGAGAGACAGAGTGTGAGTGGGGGAGGGGCAAAGAGGGAGACACAGAATCTGAAGCAGGCTCCAGGCTCTGAGCTATCAGCACAGAGCCCGACGCAAGGCTTGAACTCATGGACTGTGAGATCATGACCTGAGCTGAAGTCGGTTGCTTAACCAACTGAGCCACTTAGGCGCCCCTGGCATTAGGATTTTCAACATATTAATTTGGGGGTAACACAAACATTCAAACCGTAGCATCTTCTGTGTTTTTCTCAGTATTGCCCTGCTCAGGCTCCTGAGCATAGCCAGGTGGACTGGCTTCTTGTCACCACTTGTGTTGTGTGGGTCTCCACTTTTCAGTCCTCATGAATGTCATTTCCCTGGCCTAAACTAACCTTCCTTCTACCAGGTCACCCCCACCGAATTCAGTACAAAAGATGGTTTAGCCTTGGTACTTCAGACTTGACTTACCTTTGGCATTGCAATTCACGGTAAAAATATGCAAAAATCTCACAAATATGAGGCTTACTATAAGTGACTTTGTATCTAATGGTAGCCTATGGATTACTAATCAGTGTGGCATCACGTACATGCTCCACCATGGATGAAACTTGAAGATGTTATGTTAAGTGAAATAAGCCAGTCACAAAAGGACAATATCATATGATTTCACTTACATGAGGTGCCTGGAGTAGTAAAATACCCAGAGACAGAAACCAGAACAGTGCTTGCCGGGATCTGGAGGGAGAGGGGAATGGAGAGTTACTGTTTAATGGGTACAGAGTTTTTGTATGGGATGATGAAAAAGTCCTGGAGATGGATAGTGGTGATGGTTTCACAACAACGTGAATGTATTTAATACCATTGAACTGTACGTTCAAAATGTTATGTATATTTTACCACAATAAAACAATTTTTGAGTAATATGTGGTAATTATAAAACTATCAGAAAATATGAACAAGTGAAAAAGGAGAAAATAAAAATACACTTGCAAGATTATTTTTACTGAATATATTATAAACCTCTTTGTAAGTTGCTGGATAATGTGCTATCAAACTTAAGGTTTGCATGGTTTGTTCGTTTTTCTAAAGTTTATTTGTTTTGAGAGAAAGAGTAGGGGAGGGGGAGAGAGAAGGAGAGAGACAGAATCCCAAGCAGACACTGTGCTGTCAGCACAGAGCCCAACGTGGGGCTCAAACCAACGAACTGTGAGATCATGACCTGAGCTGAGATCAAGAATTGGATGCCTAACTGACTGAGCCACACAGGTGTCCCTGTAATTTTATTTTATGGATATGCATTAATTAATGTAATCAATATCCTATTAATGAATATTGAAGCTATTTTGTTTTTCTTTTTTTTACCTATTAAAAAGATTACTACAAGAAACATACTTATAGCTAAATATTTATGACATTGCAAGGTGAGTGTGGTTATAAAACAGCAAAATAACTTAACTTTGTGATGATGGAATTGTTCTGTATCTTGACTGGTGATGGACACACAAACCTATACAATGTGATAAAACTGTTTATCTCTAAATACACACATATGCATATACACATGCATAAATAAGTACAAGTAAAATGGGATATCTGAACAAGATTATGGATTATGTTGATGTCAGTATCCTGGGTGATATTGTACTATAGTTTGTGAGATGTTAACATTGGAGGAAATTGGGTAGATGGTATATGAGCTCTATTATTTCTTTTTTCCTTTTTTTTATTTTTGAGAGAGAGAGGGAGAGGATGAGTTGGGGAGGGGCAGAGAGAGGGAGACAGATAATGCTAAGCAGACTTCAGGCTCTGAGCTGTCAGCTCACCAGGGCTGGAACTCACAGACCACGAGATCATGACCTGAGCAGAAGTTGGATGCTTAACCAACTGAACCACCCAGGTGCCCCAGAGATCTATTGTTTCTTACTGCCTGTTAGTTAGTTAATACAAATTTTCAAATGAGGAATTACTGAATTAAAAGCATTATTGTAAAGAATTTTGGTATGGAGTGCCTGGGCAGCTCAGTTGGTTGTGTCACTGAATCTTGGTTTTGGCTCAGGTCATGATCTCACAGCTCATGTGTTCGAGCCCTACATCGGGCTCTGTGCTGGCAGCTCAGAGCCTGCTTGGGATTCTCCTTCTCTCCTTCTCTCTCTGCCCCTCCCCCCACCCAAATAAATAAACATTAAAAAGATAATATAGCTTTTGTTACACATTGCTGTTTATGCTCATACCAATAGTGTATGAACTCCACCTCATAACATTGAATGTTATTATTGTAAACACCTTTAGTTCAATCAATATATTATTTCTCATCAATATTTAATTCCTTAAAGGTTTTAACATAGCAACACACGGTCATTTCTCTATATGTAAGTAATCCCTTCTTTTTCATTAGCTGAACAACTTCCCTTTAGGGGAGGGACCAAGAATCCACTTCTTTCTGTACTTTTCATAAAGATCACCAGGGAGTCTGGGGAACCATACTTAGAGGAGCACATAAGGTACTAAATCCTTCATCTTATAGGTAGTGACCTTGGATTTCTATGATTTGTGCAAAGTACATTTTAAGTAGTATCACCTGAGAATTTGCTAGAAATGCAAATTCTTTGACTCCACCATAAACCTACTGAATCAGTTTCTGGGCATGGAGCCCAGCAATCTGCTTTAATAAGCTCTCCAAGTAATTGGATTGCACACTGGAATTTGAAAAGTGCTATTTGTAGAAGACATTGATGAGCATCATTGTTTATCTTGTCTCCCCACACCCTTCCCACACCCTCAATGACCTGTCACTTCCATGAAGACCAGGACTCTTTATCCATTAAAGTTCACTCTTACATCCCTAGTACCTAAACCAAGGGTGCTTAATAAATAATTACGCAAGAAATAATTTAGGGGGCACTTGAGTGACTCAGTTTGTTGACTCTTGATTTCAGCTCTGGTCATGATCCCATAGTCATGGGATCATGCCCAAGTCAGGCTTTGACCTGAGCATGGAGCCTGCTTAAGATTCTCTCTCTTTCTCTGTCTCTGTCTCTCTCTCTCTGTCTCTCTCCCTTTCTCCTTCTGCTCCTTTCCCCCACTCACACATTCTCTCTTTCCAAAAAAAAAATAACTTAGTAATTAACCAAACTCTGCCCCCCAGAGTCTGTGTCTTCACTCTGGACTGTGCAGCCAGACTCTTGGACAGGGTCTCTGGCAACTATTTACATTACAAGGGTGAGGCCTGTGGGTGTGCAAGACCCCAGTCAAAGCTAATTTCTTGGTTCAGCTTTGCAAATGCAAGGAGGGTGACCAGAAAAATCTGGGGGTGTTGGTTGCTCCATAGACTTATAAAATGTTGCCTATATTAGGCCTCAAACCCCAAGCTCATCAGTTAAAATGGAGCTTGTGTCATTCTTGGCAAGACAATGCTATTCAAAAGTGTGAGCAATAAGCAGTAACAAAAAAAAAAAAAAAAAAAAAAAAAAAAAAAAGCTAGATGATATAGGCTGGCTGGGTTCAAGGACCCAGAGAAGGTACCACAGGACCAGCCAAGAGGGTCCTTGGCTTTGCACAGGATAGAAATCAAAGGTGAGGCAAGAGGAAGTGAGAATAGAGTTTATTGAAGACATGGTGAGAGTGAAGATACAGAGTGTCCTGGAGACTCTCTGGAAAGGTGAGTTTCATCCTTGCTTGGGGTCTGGGGTTTTTATTTAGGATTGTGGTCTGGTGCACATATCTTCTCAGTCATCCAGGAACAAAGAGGAGTGTTTAAATGTTCTTCATAGGTCACTTATGCCCTGGAATCAGGTCTTGATGAGTCAGTGGTCTTGGAAAACAGGTTCATGATGACCCCACCTGGTCACTCCTTAGATGTTATCTATTGTGCTGGAAGACTCCAAAGAGGTCATTAACTCCTTGACCTTTACAAGGAGGACATACATTACCTGTTCTGTGAGGCATATGTAAGGGGGTAGGGTGCAGATTCTAGCAAGAACAGAAGCAGGGAAAGGAGTGAAGAAAGTTTTTCATGGGGTTCCTTTAGTTTCTCTGTCTCACTAGACAATTCAAACCTGTGCATAATCTCAGACCCACAGCAGCCCTCCTCCATTATATGACTTCTCCCAAGGTAGCTCAAAATAAGTGTGTGATGAGTCTCATCTGGTTTTCCCAGATTATCTCTGGAGGAGATGACAGGAGCAGGACAGGAAGTGACAAAGAAGTTGTGAAAATTTTCATGGGGCTCATCCATCCCCACAAGAATGTAAGCCTATGGAGCAGAGATTTCTGTCTGTAAATTTAGTTCACTGGTGTGTCCCAGGACAGAGAACATTTCCTGCCACAATTAGTAGGTGCCTAATAAATATTTCTTAAATGTTTGAAGAAAAATGAGCAGGGCATCCTTGCTTTATGACACCTGTTCTCAAAGGCCAAGACCTTCTAGAATTGATCTGTTCCTTTAGTCTGGTCTTGTGGTATCAAAAACACTCCATGTGAACCCAAGATCATATTTTTGACGAAGACACATGCCAAAGGCCTTAACCCTCAGGGCATCTCCTTAGTCTTCTAGCCTTGGAGGCTGGATTTTGAGGCCTGCAGCAGTAGCTCAGAACTTGACAAACTGGCTGGGATTGGGGGCAAGGTACCAGCAGCAGGACATGAAGAGTTTCACTCAGGCTGCCTGAGAACATCTTTATCTCATTGAGAGTCATTGCTTTTGTTTTATCATTGGAATTTCCCTCCTATGCACCCTCTAAGAAACTCAGAAGACAGGCACTTACCCAATACGCAACAATAGTCATAGAAGGGTCAGCCTTGACTTACAATGTGCAAAGCAGCACTCTCTCCCTTGTCCCCAGAACACACTCCATTCAAGTAAGATGGAATCACAATTATCACTCAGTATAGCAAAACGAGAAAATCTTGGGGCACTTGGGTGGCTCAGTCAGTTAAGTGTCCAACTCTTGATTTCAGCTCACGTGATTTTAGTCATGAGATTGAGCCCCGTTGTCTAGAATCCCTGCTTGGGATTCTCTCTCTCACTCTCTCTCTGCCCCTACCCTGCTATCTCTCTCTCTCTCTCTCTCTCAAAATACATTAAAAAAATTAAAGAAAAAAAAAACAAGAGAAAATCTTGACTGTACCTAGGTAAAGGAGATGGCCAAAGTCTCCAAGCTTTATATGAGTCATCAGTCAGCTCCATGCTACAGCCCAGATATAATTCAGAGTGATGACAAATAGGATTATCACCTTTGGCTATGGCCTTACAGGCCTCTGGACCTGCTTCCTAGAATCAGAAAAGGCCATCACCATTCTCCTTTTTGCCACCTCACCCCCCCAAAATGAAATCTGACTGGAAATAGTTCTTTGGTATCTTGAAAGTAGACTAGGGATTGGGACCTCTAGCTCCTGACTTGCCAGGGTCACAGATATACTGTGTCCAATTGACTTAGTCCCTGCCTCGGTGCCTTAGTTTCTCTATATGAGAATGTCACAAAGTTCATTCAAAGCTCATTCCATCCAGCCTCTTAACCTCCTGGCAGCTCATTGCTAAATGATCTGTTGAGGAGCAAGAATTCCTGTCCCCTCAAAGGTCCTTCTAACGGGACTAAGAGTCAAATTGACACGAAACAGATTAACAGGAGAAAATAAAATTTAATAGTGTACTTACAGGGAATCCATACAGACATTTGAATTCCAAAGACCTCCAAAATGAGGTATATATGTCATTCTGAACTAAGGAGAAATGGGTAGGGATCGGGTTCTTCAAAGGGGGAAGAATACAATCCTTAGGAAGATGAAAAAGTGTAAATATTTGGTAAACAAATGTTTTCTGGGCCATTCTGAAACAATGGGACAGAGAGTGATGTGAAATGTTGGGGAGTGAAGGGTCAAGAAAGAATTTCTTGCAAAAAAAAAATAATAAGGTGGGGGGGTGGTTTTTATTAAAGTGCAAGGTTGGGACCCATGGGCAGAAAGAGCTGAACTGAGGTTGTGAGGAGTGACTGAGTGTATAGTTTCAAACTGGGAGGGGTTAGGGATGGCATAACTCTCTAAGGAATCTGAACCCTGAAAGCAAGCTTTCCAGCTTGCTGGAAATGACCTTGAGGGGCTAGCTGCTGTTAAGAAAAGGTCATTTACTACTGTCTAGTAAACTCTTAATCACGAGACCCTTCACATGTATATCAGTGGACCTTATGTTTAGAGAATGATTGCTAAAACATATCTTGGGCAGGGGGCGGGGCAGGGGTGGTAGAAGTAAAGCAAGTTTCTAAAGGGTTTTTTTCAGGATCCTGGAGGTCGGCCTAATGTCAGGCTAGGGTTGCCTTTTGCCTTTAGCAAAGTATTAACATTGAGGCAGCTAAGCTCCTTGAAGAAGGTCACTTTGCTTGTCTCAAGTACTTACTTGTCAAAGGGCTGTAAGTTGTAAGGAAGTTTAATTTTTTTTTCTTTTCCCTTTGTTCTCCACATCAGAGAGAACTTTGCTCAAACAGGCCTTGCTAGGTTCCTCCCTGTCTTCTACATCTAGTTCATATCATAATGTAGTTATCTATGGAGGTAGTACTCTTCCTGGAGCAGGTCTTCTAAGTTCTCTTTATTTAGTTGTGGGGGAGATAAAGAACTTTACCTGGATCTACTGGGTCTTGATTTTTTTTAAGTAGGCTCCACACCTCTGAGAAATAAACCCAGTGACCCAATCAAAGAAGGGACTCGAAGCACAGTGAAGTGAGGCTTTAATCATCATTCTTGGGAGAGCAGGTGTCTGATGGACAGGCACACTTGGGGAGGCTACAGCAGGCAATTTATCTCCTAGCACGCAAGACCCTCCCCTGATTCCTCATTGGCTGAGTACTACAAAGGTTACAGCCTTACCCAGAAGTCGCCTATGCCCATGTAAGGCCAAAAAGTAGTCTGATTGGAACAAATGTACATTTCTTAAGGTGACTCAGAGACTTCAGTTCTTTGGCTCATGCTCCTTGCAAAGCCCGTGAAAAGCCCACAAAATGGAGAGGGGAAGAACCAGGAAGTGAAATGTTTAAGGGTTTGGGACTCCATTGTTGGATGGAGGGCCAGTGTGTACATATTTCCAATAGGTTGTAAACCTATTGTTACTAGACAACACAGCTTTTATTTGGTATTTCTGAAAATGAATCATCTCACTTCTTACAACGCGCAACATAAGGTTCAAACTCTGAGATCAAGAGTTGCATGCTCTACCAATTTAGCCAGATGGGTGCTCCATTTGACTGCTTTTAACTTAAAATAATCTTTATACTAAAGCAGCCCATCTTGGTGTGGCCTGCCCTTAGCCCCTACAAATCCAAGAGAAGCATTTAGACACCTCCATTACTAGAGATCCCCAGAGTAATTTTTATTTTACTTCTAAGGACATTTTATATAGTGTACAAGTTTATGGAATCATTTTACTTATTTATATTTCTTTTTTCCCACATAACTAAAAACTCTTCCTGGAAATGCTATTATTTGCCACAGTGCTTTAGTAAGCAGAGTTCTAAGTCCAGATCAGTTTTCTATCATGATTCTCTCTTATCTTTGTGGCCTCATGCCTGCAATCAGTGACACATGTCAGAAAGTTTTGTGCTGTTTTTCTTCATGTACAGGCAGGATTGCCCTGTTTTTCCGTAAAATGTTTGGTTAGTGCATGCCACATTATGTCTTCATTCCCTCCTCCTATATTTATGGGCATCAGTGATGTTCTAGGCACGGGAGACTCAGCTGTAAATAAGCAGACACAGTCCCAACCCTCTCAAAGCTTACAGTCCTGCCTTCATTTTGCCTTAATTTTCTACAAAAATAGTGTACTGTAGCCAGGGTGCCCAGGATGCAAGAGCACCTGGCTCCCAGGGTCCCACATAGACCAAGTTGGGCCACTTGCCGCTGACAGCATCCAAAGACAGAGAGATGAGTGGAGTTGAAACAAGAAAGAAATTTATCTTTTTTAAGTTTGTTTATTTATTTATATGTTTGTTTTTTGAGAGAGAGAGAGAATCCCAAAGAGGGTCTGCACTGCCCATTGTGGGGCTCAATGTGGGGCTCAAACTCACAAACTGTGAGATCATGACCTGAGTTGAAATCAAGAGTCAGTTGGTTAACCAACTGAGCCACCCAGGCACCCCAAGAAAAGAATTTATTTCAGAGAAGTCAACACTATAAAGACAGCAGACTGGCGGCTCAAAGACTATCTGCAAAGTGCAGGAAATACTTCCAGGTTTATATAAGGAAAATGTGAGACAAAGTTTGTTGGTAGTGCACGTGGGCATTGAAGGTCAAATGGATCATCATCATGGGCAGGGTCTTGCTGGCTCAGGGCAGTCCTTATTACTAGAGGGGGTAGTTTCTGTTCTCATCAGGGGATGCTTTGCCTTCATTCTTTTGCCTAAATTGAGAGATAAACTGGAAAGAACTTAATTAGAAAGTTTGAGGTGAAAATGGAGGCAGTTGAAACCCTCTTTCAGTACCAAAATTTCAACTAATTAAACACGTTTTTCCTTAAACAAGGTCAGAGAAAATGTATTCGACAAATACTTTTCTTTCTTTCTTTCTTTCTTTCTTTCTTTCTTTCTTTCTTTCCTTCTTTCTTTAAAAAAAAATTTTTTTTAACATTTTATTTATTTTTGAGACAGAGGGAGACAGAGCATGAACGGGGGAGGGGCAGAGAGAGAGGGAGACACAGAATCGGAAGCAGGCTCCAGGCTCTGAGCCATCAGCCCAGAGCCCGACACGGGGCTCGAACTCACGGACCGCGAGATCGTGACCTGAGCCGAAGTCAGACGCTTAACCGACTGAGCCACCCAGGCGCCCCTCTTTCCTTCTTTCTTTATATCTCTCTCTCTCCATCTCTTTCTTTCTTTCTTTCTTTCTTTCTTTCTTTCTTTCTTTCTTTCTTTCTTTCTTTCAACAGTTTCCATTTTAAAGAGCCAGATGTTTCAGGAGGGACTGGCCCTGGTAGTATCGTGATATTCCAACACCCATGGAGTGATTGGAGCCTGCTTTGCTGGGCAGGGCAGGGAACAAACTAGAGACCACCTAGCCCTTCCAAGGGGACATCCACCTCTCAGCTCCAGTGATGATTTCCAGACAAGACTGTGGACCCAGTTTTGCCAGGCCTTCTGATTTTTTAAGAGGAGCTATAAAACAAAATTTGGTATGAAATATTTAGATTTTTAAATATTAGCAACTTTATTTAATTTTTTAAATGTTTATTTATTTATTATTTAAAAAGTTTTTTTAATGTTTCTTTTTTTTCTTTTTTTTTTTCTTTTCTCAACTTTTTTTTTTTTTTTTTTTTTTTTTTTAATTTATTTTTGGGACAGAGAGAGACAGAGCATGAACGGGGGAGGGGCAGAGAGAGAGGGAGACACAGAATCGGAAACAGGCTCCAGGCTCCGAGCCATCAGCCCAGAGCCTGACGTGGGGCTCGAACTCACGGACCGCGAGATCGTGACCTGGCTGAAGTCGGACGCTTAACCGACTGCGCCACCCAGGCACCCCTTAATGTTTATTTTTAAGAGAAAGAAAGAGAGACAGAGTGCAGCAGGAAAGGGGCAGAGAGAGAGGGAGACACAGAATCTGAAGCAGGCTCCAGGCTCTGAGCTGTCAGCACAGAACCCAATGTGGGTCTTGAACCCCCAAACTGTGAGATCTTGATCTAAGCTGAAGTCAGATGCTTAACCAACTGAGCCACCTAGGTGCCCCTAGCAACTTTATTTAAACACTAACATTAGCAAATATGTCTCTGGCTATGTGGCTTTGAACTCTCTTCTATGATTACATATTAAAATTTTCTGTACTTGTTGTATTGTTTGCCTTAAAGACCTTTGCTTGGGGGTACCTGGGTGGCTTAGTCCTTTAAGCATCCTACGATTTATTTATTCTTCTCAGTCATGACTCTGGTCATTTTGGTTATATTTGCTCATATTTAGTAATTTTTTGCTTTCCATTTGCAGCATTGATAGCCAGACTAGAATGGGTCTCCAGTTCTTGGTCATAAATTGTAATGACTGTGGCTTCCTTGCTCACAATGGATGGGTTCCAGCAGCTGTGTCCCCACTGTGTATCTCATTTCTCCTGGCTGTAATAGCTCATTGGCCCAGGATGGACAATTACCCACCTCAGGAACTGGGATTTGTGATCTAGACAGCTCTGATTCAGAAATGGTTAGAACCATAAACATCAATCACTTTCTTAGAAGGCTGATTAACAACCATATTCCACTGGCATCAGGGAGGGGAGGGGAGGAAGAGGGGAGGCAGGGAGAAGAGTAGAACCCAAGGAACTTCCAGGGAGATATCCCAATGGCTTTGCAATTCCTTATTCTAGGCCTTTCCTTCAGCTTTACTATATTCTTATATTCCAGTTTTATGACATATCCCTATACATATCTTTATACATAATTTGCATACATAGAATACACATATGCATATATCGATATGCATATACATGAATATGTATATACAATATACATGTATATGTTAAAATAAATTTCTAGGCCCAAGATAGAGCTGTCAGCAAACAGAATCTAAATAACTTTCATGTCTCTGTAAATGCTCCACTTGAACAGAAACACAGTATATCCAGTCAAACAATTTTCAAACACCAAGCCAACTCTTGGGTCTATGCATATTTCCTTGTTCCTTCTCACCCCAAACAAGGTTGACTGTGGCCCCAGCCAATCATATATTTTCTATTTTTTCCTGCATTTTTTTAATGCTTGTTTATTTTTGAAAGACACAAAGACAGAGTGTGAGCAGGGGTGGCACAGAGACAGAGGGAGACACAGAATCCAAAGCAGGCTCCAGGCTCTGAGCTGTCAGCACAGAGCCTGACGTGGGGCTTGAACTCACAAACCATGAGCTCATAACCTGAGCTGAAGTTGGACGCTTAACCAACTGAGCCACCCAGTGGAGGAGGTGCCTCTCCTGCATTTTCTTTATCCTTTATCCTGTGATAAAGTGTAAAAACTTCCTGCCTTCCTCCCCATTTTTCAGTTCTCTAGACCCTTGGGAGTGGAGACTACTTGCTTTATGAAGTGGTTAAAATAAACTTTGTTTGTATCACTTAAATCATCTTCTTTAATCATTTTTAACCTACATATACATAAAATTCTCAATTTTCCCTTCAGCCAAATTTAATTGAATTTTGTTATGGCAACCAAAGGGCTTCAGCCAATTTAAAAATAAAGATATTCAGGAATAGCAAGCTCCAGTATTAACACTAGAGGAAAACCATTTAATGTGAATGCTACCATAGCCCTCATTTCATTTTATTGCTGAGCCAGAGGCCTGAAAATCTTGATGACTAAAGTCCTCTGTCTTCAAATACCTTCATCCAGGAGAAAGTCAATGAAAAACTACACCCCATGGTCATAGCCAACATCAAACACTGAAAGAAGCATCATATCCTTTCTTGACATGTATCCAAAGAAAAGATGAGTACAGGATGTCCACAGCCCTGGCCAACTGATCTTAATTTCTCTTCATGTACCAAAAAAAAAAAAAAAAAAAAAAAAAAAGTCTGTAAAAACAATGCCCTTAGGGGGGTTTCTTTCTCCACCTCCTCCTCTTCCTCCTTGTGTTCTCACAGGCCAAGCTGAGCCTGAAAAGAGGCACTTTTGAGTGAATATTCCCTCAATGGATGCAGATAGTAATGTTCCAAATGACTTGTGGGTTTTATTGTCCCCACTAGGCTAACTCATCAAACCAGGTTGGTCCTACCAGATATTTTCATGGCCAGTGCTCCATTAGGAAAGACCCAGAGAATGAATGGGACTAATATGTATGATGAGTGCCTGTTTTGGGTCAGGCATCTAGCTTCTATTCATTCCTCATAGTCATCCAATGAAGTAGGTAGTATTTTTCCCCTTTGACAGATAAAGAGCTGGAATTCAGAGAGGTCAAGTGAACTGTCCAGTATCTTACAGGTAAAATGTGATGGGTTCCAGCGAAGCTTGAGCCTGCAATCTTTACTATACCAAGCACAACCTTCAACTGAGAAGTTCCTCATTCTCAGGAAAAAAGTTGTAGAGTTTTCCCACTAGGCCTGAGACAGAATTCACACTACAGCCTGTGTCAGGAAAATGATCTGAATATTCACACAGTGGGCTTTCTGTGGTTCTGTTACTATGGATTCAGAGTTCTGCACTCATTTGATCCATAACCACCTTCTGAGGTGGTCAGTAAGAACATGAGGAGTAGTCAGATGGATAAGGCCTTAGACTGATGGGCAACCAACCCAGTGTTGGGTATACACCTCTGCTTCTGACTTTTATGCTTTGCCTTTGTTCCCAAGTTCATAACATGGGAATAATAATTCCTGTCCATTCCACCTCACAAAGGATAAAGAGGAAGTGAATACGCTGCCAAGGTGAGTACGTGGGTGAGCCAACACAACTGCGATGATCCAAGGGCACCTCTCACCCTTAGCAACATCCCTGTGATGGCAGAAGTAACACCAGATTAGAAAGAAATAGCAGGTTAAAAAACTCATGCAGATGTCCCCTGCCCAGTGTCAATGCTCCTCACTTATCTATATACTAAAAGAACTGCCCTTCCCTGGGGCAGGGAGGGAACTGACAAGACAAGCCAAACAGCCCAAGCTTTATCTAGGTCATCCTGAAGCGGAATAAGCAAAACATCAACCTTGTTTCCCTTGAGCACAGAACAAAAACACAGGGATGAGATTAAGTAGCAGGGAAAATTTCATTGTTCCCCCACCCTGAGGCCTGCTTCTGGCACACTGCTATTACTATCTTATCGCTGTTTATTTTCATGCTGGGGAACCTGGGTTGCTCAATTGGTTAAGTGTCTGACTCTTGATTTTGGCTCAGGTCATGATCTCATGGTTCGAGAGATTGAGCCCCACACAAGGCTCTGCACTGGGTGTGGAGCTGCTTGAGAGTCTCTCTCTCTCCCTCTCTTTCTCTGCTCCTCCCCTGCTTGTGTGAGCCATTGCTCTCTTCTCTGTCTCTCAAAATAAGACATAAATGTTTTTTAAAAATGATGATAAAAACACTACAGAGAAGACTGAAGTCCTTTTTGACCCTCTTTTTGTTCTAGTACCTCAGATCTCAGTCCACATCCAAGGGGTAACCTCTATTAGTAAAATGATTGTAGATACTTTTTCTGTGTATTTCACTGAATGGTGTCATATACATATTTAGCTTATACAAAGTCAATTTCAGCCAAAACAACAAAACAAAACAAGGCTCTGAGCAAGAAATAGCGATTTAAGTAGTACCATTCCACACATTGAGCTGATCAATGGCCTGGAGAAATGTAGGGTGAATGACATTCATTATCCCTCAGTTAAAACCCAAGTCCCTCAAGTGTCCTGGGCTTCACAGAGTGTGACCATTTCAATACCCATGTGGATGATTTAAAATATTTTCAAAGGTAATTCTGATAATACTTGATTTTTTGCTCTAAACATTAACTTTTGAACTCAATCCCTATTAGGAGTCATGCTGTATACATCCGCTCTGGCTCCATGACTAATCATCATGCCCAGTGCAAGTCCTGAAATACAGTGATAAAGTTAATTTACATACCAGGATCCACAATATGGAAGCTGCCCCCATGGCTCAGCATAAAAATCTAAATCAGAGTCAACCTGCAATGAGGGAGACCTCTCACTGTCTAAAAAAACTAACGCCAATCACAATCCTCCAACTCAGCTTTCACTAGCTTACCTTACCCTAGAAAATAAGACCTGCTAGCCTATAAGGATAAGGAAATCCCCCACCTCCTAGCCTGTTTCCTCAGTGCCTCTTCTAACGCTCTGTATGACTCACCCTTGCCCAAAATCCCTGGGGAAGAGAGCTTCACTGCTTGTTAGGTCCTGTGCACCCGCAATCCATGGATTGTCTTCCCTTGAATAAAGGACATCAAAGTTATTACTAACTTGTTTTAGTTTTGTCATTTAACAAATGTTCTGTAATGTTGCGGGACAGAAAAAAGGAAAGAAGGAAGGATCCTGGACTGGGTGAACCATACACACGAGGAAAATCTTGGCTACAGATTATGCTGAGTAATGGTGTTTCTGACTTTGCTGAGATGGTATTCAGAGAGAAACACCACTCTGCTTATGTGTAATATGGGCCTTAAACAGTGGCCATTTGGGGGCTATCCTCTGGAGCGGGAAGTATAGGCTTTCTGCTCTGAGTGTGGCATCATGCTAATAGGGCCCCCATCAGTGGGAATGGGCTGACCCCTGTCCACATGAACTCCATGACACCAAAATCTGACTTGAGCCAGACTTGCTTTCCTTTCCACAGACACACTTTAAAGGGAACGAACTGGCTACGTTTTCTCTCAAGACCAAGGGAACTTGGGATCTTACTCCCCTTACTACATTCTTGGGTATCTGGTTTCCCTGCAGGTGCTTGGTGTTTTCACAGTCCTGATTGATGGTTGTTATCAAATCTCTCCTACCTTAAAGCTCTTCCTGAACCCAGGGTTTCACTTTATGTCAAATCTATTGTTTTTTGGACATTCTGAGCAATGATTTTGCAATGGTGAATGCCTTGCAAAGGAGGAGAGGATGAGTGGATGGCTGATTTTGGCTTGTTACAGTGTTGAAGGCCACCCTGGAGTTGGCACAATCAGCTCAGAACTGCCAGATAATTCCCCTTCAGATCTAGTCAACTGAGAGAAACAGCTGTGTTAAGAGAACATCCAAACTCCTGCTCAGTTGATCCTGGGGTGGGGCAAGGCAGAGCTGAGACCACGTTGCTAAATACCCATTGTGTGAGCTTTTTAGACCCGGCAAAGGCTTCAAAGCTGGAGTTGTTCATCCCTTGGAGCAGGATAGAAAGTGGATTAGGAGGATTGTTAGAAAATAATCTAATCCAGCCTTGTCATTTAGATTTTCCTTTTCAATTCTTTCAATGTACAAATGAGGAATTTGAGGCTGCAAAAGGGGAAGTGTCTCGTTCAAGATCACACATTTGCATTAGTGAAAGAGGGGAAGTGAAAACTCAGGTCTTCTCACTTCTAATTCAGTGTTCTTCCTCAACACTACTTTGGAAGCACTGGGTGAAACAAAATTAAACCATGATGTTTATCACTAGAATTCTGAGTCTTTAATATGCTAATAAATGTTTCCTTCTAAGAGAGGAATATAGTTTCCAGACATTTCCAAACTTTTTTGACCAGAGTACTTTTTTTTTAAGTTTATTTATTTATTTTTAAAGAGAGAGAGAGAGAGAGCACGGAGGAGGAGCAGAGAAAGAAGAAGAGAGAGAACCCCCAAGCAGGATCTGTACTGCAGTCACAGAGCCTGACTTAGGGCTCGAACTCATAAACCGTGAAGTCATGACCTGAGCCAAAATCAAGAATTGGACACTCAACAAACTGAGCCACCCAGCTGCCCCAGACCAGATTACTTTTTTTTTTTCTTTTTTGAAAGACAGA
The DNA here is from genome assembly GCF_046562875.1 of Panthera onca. Classification (NCBI taxonomy): domain Eukaryota; kingdom Metazoa; phylum Chordata; class Mammalia; order Carnivora; family Felidae; genus Panthera; species Panthera onca. Next base: position 71,026,668 of record NC_138347.1, on the reverse strand, counting down.
GAGAAAGAGAGAGGGCGTAGTGAGCGAGGGTCAGAGAGAGAGAAGTGGGGCTCATCTGAAGCAGGGCTCCAGCTCAGGAACCATGTGAATCACGACCCTAACAGAAGTCAGATGCTTAATCAATTGAGCCACCCAGGTGCCCCCAGATTACATTTTTAATACAGTGTCTATTTACATTCTCCATAAGAGGATTAAAGGATTTTTCAGAACAGTTTAGGAAATACTGTCCTACACCATGCTGTTATTAAGTGCTACACACAAAAAATCACTTACACATAATCCCTACAATCCACAGTGTTATGAAGCACTGATGTTGAGACACAGGATACTCAGCCACTGGCAAACATCATTTGTCATTCTAAATATCCGCAATGAGCTCTGCATTTCAAAATGCAGAACTGTGTGTGATGGGGGAGGGGGAACGTGGGTAGGGTAAGGGTTGAATGGTCAGCTCTTCTCTGACAAGCAGAATCATCTCAGCACATCTGGGGTTTAGGGCTGGTCAGCCTTCATTCAACATACATTGTGCTTCTGTGACATGTTCTAGATTCTTGCCCTCAAGGAGACCTCAGTTCAGTAGGGGAACAAACGCATAAAGGAGTGAGCACTTGTACAAGACAAAGTTAAAGGGAAGAGCAAGGAGAGAGTGAAGCATCAGGCCTGGAGAAGGGGACAGGGACAGTGGCTAGGATAACTTTCCAGAGGGATCCCTTCCAGTGGCGTTAAAGGCACAGTAGGAATTGACAATGGCAGAGTGAGATAAAGGAGAGAGAACAGCACATACTAAGGCAGAGGGGAAAAACAACATGGTGCTTGTGGGCAGCGTGGGAAATTGAGTATTATTGGTGGGAAGGGGAGAGTCACAGGGTTAAGCGGCAGGGATCTTAGGCTAAATAGCCTTCTGCACTAGTATAAGGTGTTTGAACATCCTCTGTGAGGTCTAACTAAAGGAGTTGGCCAAGTCTGCCTCCATAAACACTTGCCACTCTGAGACTGTGAGAGTCAGCCACCTCCTCAGCTCAGGCTAAGATTCCGAATTCCAAATTCCAAATTGTGATAACAGATGGCATTCTGAGGTGTGGGGTTTAGAGAGAGGCTGGTTGGGACTGAATTTCACATTAGCCTCTTCTCCACATATAATTTAAGAATGGAACCCAGGGGCACCTGGGGGCTCAGTCGGTTAAGCATCCAACTTCAGCTTAGGTCATGATCTTGCAGTTCAAGAGTTGGAGCACCACCTTGGACGTTGGGCTCTGTGCTGACAGCTCCGAGCCTAGAGCCTGCTTCAGATTCTGTGTCTCTGGCTCTCTCTCCCCTGCTTGTGCTCTGTCTCTTTCTCTATCTCTCAAAATAAATAAACATTAAAAAAAAAAAAAAGAACGAAACCCAAATGCCCACCTGTAGCCTAAAGCCACCACACTGTCCAAGATGGAAGAATTTAGACACAAATCCATCCTCATAACACGTTTTGTAGTTAAGATAACTTTGACTCTGAGAAGTGAGGTGATATAGCCAAACATATCAGTCACAGAACCAGGATAAGACCCCATGTTTCCTATACCCAGGACCAGGCTTTTTTAAAACTTGGAATTAAGTTATCCAAGCCAAGAGAAGCTTATCATCAAGCTTGTGCCCATTCATTCATTCATCACACATTTATTCACTCTCTTCTGTAAATTTGTTTTTAGGAACTGAAGATTCATGGATGACAAAAACCTGATATCTGTTCTAGAGGAGCCCAAGTCAAAAGGTAGGGAGATGACACCACAGAAGGCTCTGGTGGCTCCGAGGACTGAGAGCATGTTGAGTGAAACAGGATGATCCTTATCATAGCTTTAGATGATTGTTGTCTGAATATATTGGCTCAGAGTTGCCTTCCTAAGAATTTTTTCAAGAGACCAGAACTCTAGATTTTAAAGTAAATATTCTGATTTTTAAAAAATCTTTATTTATTTATTTTGAGAGAGAGAGAGCACGAGAGGAGAAGGGCAGAGAGAGGGAGGGAGGGAGACAATTCCCAAGCAGGCTTCACGCTCAGTGCAGAGCCCAACGCAGGGCTTGATCCCACGACCATGAGATCATGACCTGAGTCAAAATCAAGAGTCAAATGCTTAACCGACTGAGCCACCCAGACGTCCCAAAACATTCTGATTTTTAAAGTACTGTAAGGCCCAAACAAAATGTATCTGTGACTGTATCTGACTTACTGCTGCCATTCTGTGATTCCTATAGTAGGCAACAGTTCTTACTATATTGCTCAAAGATCTCCCGGGGGGCTTGTTAAAAATACAAACACACTTGGCTACATCCCAACACACTTGGAATCAATAGGGCTGGGTCAAGGTCCTTTAATTTCTACTTGTCATAAACACTTCCAGTGCACAGACCACACTTTGAGAAACTCTGATCTAGCTACAGTGTCTCCCACTTAGAAGCTTTCATCTCATCCTTTCTTAACCTCAGATCTCGGGCAGTGGATTTATACAGCTGATTCAATGGCACTATAGTACAATTCTGGAGGTCAATCCCATACATTTGGTTCATCTCAGTACTGAAAGCACCCCACACAAACTCAAAGAAGGAACAGCAAAGACAAACATAGGAAAAGGGCAGAGATGGATAGATAGTTTGTAGAAGGCTGGAGACATAAAGGAAGCCAAAATGGAAGAAGAGAGGGGGACTCAGGCAATTGAAGTTAACTGCTGCATCACAGCCATTCAATGGGGTGTGGGCTTCAGAAGAATCACCCACTATTACACACTGACTATAATCCCTGGTCCTAGTTCTCAATTGCTTATCTAGTTAGATACTTAGTTCATTAAGAGATGGCCAGGAGACTGTTAGAGGTAAAATGATTCTCTGGTTTGCAGCAACAGGTCTTCCTTCTTCTGAGTAGACTACCTGATTTCAACTTTCACCTGAGAGTAATTGTTTGGGGCCATTTTTGGATTCTCAGCTGGGCACAGTCTTCTTCATATGGCATAGGCTCCAAGGGGGAAGAGTGCAGGTCACTGGGAAAACACAACTATAAGGATTGCTTTGATTTAGCCCCTCCCTACCACACCAGCCCCACCTCCATGCCTACACTATTCCAACAATACCATCCTGTGGTTTTCATGCTCACAATACTCCTTCTCTTCTCCATGCCTTTGCTTGCACTGCCCCTTCCCAGTGCCTGGGATGAAATCTATCCCTTTTCAACTCTCCTTCACCAGCTTACTGTTTGCTCATCATCTAAGATCCAGGATACCTCCTGAATGCCAACCTGGTCAAGTTCTGCTATCTGTGCTCCCATGATGCCCTTTCCAGTTATCACCCCTTTACCACACCCAATTACATAACCTGTTTAGCGATCCAGCTTTGTCTTTGGACCATGAGCTTTTGTGTGCAGGGTTGCTTCTTATTTGTTTCAGTATTTGTAGAGTTTATTCCAGTGTCCAGCATATAGGAGGGGCTCGATAAACATTTATTGAATAAATGAGGTTTAACCATGTGGGTGCTATGCAATGTGAGCAAATCACTTAACCTTCTTAAGATTTCTTTTATCTGCACAATAAGGCAATGATACTTTTCCCTAAGACTGTTATGAGAATTAAATGAGACAATGTATGTAAATATACAGCACCTGACTGATAGAAGATGATCAATAATTTTTTAAGAGCTAAAAAAAGAGTTTAAGAAGTTATCTGTCCAAGCCTCCTGCTTTCATCATCAAAACCCATTAAGCCAGCCTTCTCATGCTACAGGATCTAAATACCATTTTATTTATTTATTTTTATTTTTTCTTATTTATTTATTTAGTTTTTAATTTACATCCAAGTTAGTTAGCATATAGTGCAACAATGATTTCAAGACTAGATTCCTTAATGCCCCTTACCCATTTAGTCCATCCTCCCTCCCTTAACTCCTCTAGCAGCCCTCTGTTTGTTCACTATATTTAAGAGTCTCTTATATTTTGTCCCCCTCCCTGTTTATATATTATTTTTGCTTCCCTTCCCTTATGTTCATCTGTTTTGTATCTTAAATTCCACATATGAGTGAAGTCATATGATATTTGTCTTTCTCTGACTAATTTTGATTAGCATAATACCCTCTAGTTCCATCCATGTTGGTGCAAATGGCAAGATTTCATTCTTTTTGATTGCCGAGTAATATTCCACTGTATATATATACCACATTTTCTTATCCATTCATCCATCAATGGACATTTGGGCTCTTTCCATACTTTGGCTATTGTCAATAGCACTGCTATAAACATTGGGGTGCATGTGCCCCTTCAAAACAGCATACCTGTACCCCGTGGATAAATACCTATTAGTACAATTGTTGGGTCATAGGGTAGTTTTATTTTTAATTTTTTGAGGAACCTCCACACTGTTTTCCAGAGCGGCTGCACCAATTTGCATTCCCACCAGCAGTGCAAAAGAGATCCTCTTTCTCCACATCCTTGCCGATATCTGTTGTTGCCTGAGTTGTTAATGTTAGCCATTCTGACAGGTGTGAGGTGGTATCTCATTCTGGTTTTGATATATATTTCCCTGATGATGAGTGATGTTGAGCGTTTTTTCATATGTCAGTTAGCCATCTGGATGTCTTCTTTGGAGAAGTGTCTACTCATGTCTTTTGCTCATTTCTTCACTGGATTGTTTGTTTTTTGGGTGCTGAGTTTGATAAGTTCCTTATAGATTTTGGATACTAACCCTTTATTTGATCTGTCATTTGCAATATCTTCTCCCATTCCGTTGCTTGTCTTTTAGTTTTGCTGATTGTTTCCTTCGCTGTGCAGAAGCTTTTTATTTTGATGAGGTCCCAGTAGTTCATTTTTGCTTTTGTTTCCCTTGCCTCCAGAGACATTTCGAGTAAGAAGTTGCTGCAGCCAAGATCAAAGAGGTTTCTGCCTGCTTTCTCCTCGAGGATTTTGATGGCTTCCTATCTTACATGTAGGTCTTTCATCCATTTTGAGTTTCTTTTTGTGTATGGTGTAAGAAAGTGGTCCAGGTTCATTTTTCTGCATGTTGCTGTCCAGTTTCCCCAATAAACGTTTGCTGAAGAGACTGTCTTTATTCCATTGGATATTCTTTCCTGCTTTGTCAAAGATTAGTTGGCCATACGTTTGTGGGTCCATTTCTGGGTTCTCTATTCTGTTCTACTCATCTGAGTGTCTGTTTTTGTACCAGTACCATACTGTCTTATTGATTACAGCTTTGTAATATAACTTGAAGTCCAGGATTGTGATGCCTCCTGCTTTGGTTTTCTTTTTCAGGATTGCTTTGACTATTTGGCATCTTTTCTGGTTCCATACAAATTTTAGGATTGTTTGTTCTAGCTCTGTGAAGAATGCTGATGTTATTTTCATAGGGATTGCACTGAATATGTAGATTGCTTTTGGTAGTATCAACATTATAACACTATTATTCTTCCAATCCAGGAGCATGGAATATTTTTCCTTTTTGTGTGTGTCTTCTTCAATTTCTTTCATAAGCTTTCTATAGTTTTCAATAGATTTTTCACCTCTTTGGTTGGGTTTATTCCTAGGTATTTTATAGTTTCTGGTCCAATTGTAAATGGGATCAATTCCTTGATTTCTCTTTCTGTTGCTTCATTATTGGTGTATAGGAATGAAACTGATTTCATTGATTTTATATCCTGTGAATTTGCTGATTCCTGGATCAGTTCTATCAGTTTTTTTGTGGAATCTTTTGGGTTTTCCATAGAGAGTATCATGTCATCTGCAAAGCAGGAAAGTTTGACTTTCTCCTGGCCAATTTTGATATCTTTTACTCCTTTGTATTGTCTGATTGCTGAGGCTGACCTCCAATACTATGTTGAATAACAGTGACGAGAGTGGACATCCCTGTCGTGTTCCTGACTTTGGGGGAAAGTTCTCAGTTTTTCCCCATTGAGGATGATATTAGCGGTGGGTCTTTCATATATGGCTTTTATGATCTTGAGGTATGATCCTTCTATCCCCACTCTCTTGAGGGTTTTTATCAAGAAATGATGCAGTCTTTTGTTAAATGCTTTCTCTGCATCTATTGAGAGGATCATGTGGTTCTTGTCCTATTTTGGATTTAAGGAAGAAGATGGTAACTGTGTGTCTCTTTCTGGGGATATACACTAGATGGGGTTTCATTCCAAAGAAACAACCCTCTTAAGGGCAAGGTCTCTAGAGTGTACTCTGCCTGGGCCACACCTAAGTAGGTGAGAAGAGTTTGCATATGCAAGTCACATGCTCTTTTTACCTAGACTCTCATATGACAAACACCCAGGCTTGCAACACTCTCTAAGTCAGGAGTGAAAAATGAAACAGAATCAATGGTTCCAGACTGATTATGTTTCAAAGATAGGATGTTATTTCTAAACTCTCACCCATTGTTCCTTTTTACTCCTCACCCTTAAGATGATAGCCATTTGCCTTTGTAACTGGCAATAAAGAAAGAGTGAGTAAGCATAGCAGAGAGAAAGGGGGTAGGTTGGGTAAACTGGCTGTTGTTTCACTGGAATGACTCAAGTAAAATATAATCAACATGTATTAGTATCTTTCTTACACTAAATTTGCTGTTGAATTAAGAATGGAAGCCATAGAAGGTCTTAACAACTGGGCATATGAGCCTCCCCAAGTCTTATTTAGGACTAGAAATTTGCCTTTTAAGGGAAACCAAAGGAAGCTGCCCACCCTGAGAGCATAGAGGACCCATCCTTGGGGGCAAGTCTCTGGACAGTTCGATTCAGTGTAGTTCAACACGTATTTCCCAAATGCTTTGGGCCAGGTGGTGTGCTAAGAGCTGGGGAGACAGGTATCACTAAGACATGCTACCTGTCCTAAAGGAGTTCCTAGGCTGGGACTCCCTTCCTAACTAATGTCCAGGTCTATCACTGGATGTGCCAAGTGGGGATGACATATCCCCTTCTGTGCCCATAGGAGATGCTGCCTAAGGGCCCACACTCTCTCCCATTCAGCCCAATGCTGCCTCAGAATTGTTTTCAACACAGCCTATCTAGCTGATCACCTGGCCAAGAACTTATCCCCACAGTTGGTAGTGTACGGGCTTCAGAAAGAGGCAGCTCTCAATTCTAACTCCAGCGTCAGTTTGTACTTTGTTGTCTTGGAAAAATCCCTTCCCACCTTTTGAGCTTCAGTTTCCTCATCTGTAGCATGGGACGGTCTTCACAACACTACAAAGTTGGTACTATTACTGTCCCGTTTTAAAGATGAGAAAAACTGAGGCACAGAGAGGGTAAGCAGCTTTCCCAAGATCACAAAATAGAAAGAGGGAGAGCCAGAATTCAAAGCCAAAGTCTATTTTTAGAGCCCATTCTGGTAACTGCTAAGGTTTGGCTGGTCTTAGGCTGGTCAAATGCTCTCTAGGAGTTAAATAGCACAAAACTGCCAGACTCAGATGACATATTTAACAGAGGGTTCACTCATTAAGAGACATATTCTACTGGCTGAAACTTTAGCTCTGGCTAGAGACAGTTTATTTGGTCTTAAAATAAGAAAAGCTGTGGTGAAAAGACCTGCAGGAGTCACACATATCAAAGCTCATGTCATATCCAAACTGTTTGGTCAAGAGTCTGACTCTTGAAAGCGACTCATCTGATCATGAAATATGAGAGTCAGAGATCACTTGACTAAGCAGTCCAAACCCCTCTGACTAAAATATGCACCATAGGAATATTGCTCAAGTCAACCTCCATTGCCAAGATGGTTACGCAGTGATTGAGGCACAGGTTAAAAGTTCAGAAGAAGGTAAATCTTAAGCCTGAGATGTTTTAAGTGGGCTAATGTTTGTAGAACTCTTAGGATAATGCCTGGCACCTAGGAAACACAGTTTAATTGGTTTGAAAATAAATAAAATATAGCCAGGTGGGTTTATGAGGAGACCCAGAGAGAAGCAGCCATGCCGAGGAGCAAGTTGAGCTTCTTTTCACATCCTTCCCCACACTGGCCTTAGAGAAATCACTTCATTTCTTTTTTTCTTTTTTTCTGTTAAGTTAATTTTTTTATTTTGAGAGAGAGAGAGAAAGAGATTGGAGAGGGGAAGACAAGGGGAGAAAGAGAATCTCAAGCAGGCTCCATGCTCTCAGCACAGAGCCCAGATCTCACAAACTGTGAGATCATGACCTGAGCCAAAATCAAGAGTCTGATGCTTAACCGACTGAGCCACCCAGGTGCCCCCCACCCCCCGTCTTTAAGTTTATTTATTTATTTTTGAGAGAGAAGTGGGGAGGAGCAGAGAGAGAGAGAGAGAGAGAGAGAGAAAGGGAAGAGATAATCCCAAGTAGGTTCCACACTGTCAGCACAGAGCCCGGCCCAACATGGGACTTGAAGTCACAAACCATGAGATCATGACCTGAGCAGAAATCAAGAGTTGGATGCTCAACCGACTGAGCCACCCAGGCTCCCCAAATCACTTCATTTCTGAACCTCATTTTTCTTGCCTGTTGAATAAAAATTACAACAATAAAGTAACTCGAGAGGGTTGTTTTAAGAATCAGACAGTGAGATATTAGGGGTGAAAATATGTCATTTATAAACTATAAAACACTATACAAACATCATTTCTATTCCTATTTAGTCCTTATTCAGAATTCCTGTGAGTGAAAGAACTAGAGAGATATCCTCTGGCAGAGAATAAGATTTCTGGTGCTGGTGCCCAGGATTGTCTGCTCTCCTCCCCAGCACCCTCCCTGGCCCAGCCCTACCCCTAGCTGTGGGTTCAGCCAAGTAGGGAGTAGAGGAGGGCTGCGTCCCGGAATTGGAACACAGGGTGCCCTCTCTTCCTCTCTTGCACAATCAAAGCTGTGCAGAGTTCTTGGGACTACGGGAGAAGTGCATTTGGTGTGCCAGGTCGGCCACATTCAGGATTAGATAGACTTTTAGGGACTGCCCTGAGAACCTGATGACCCAAGATAACCTCATTTCTTTGGGCACCGGAATTGTGAGTTTTACACAACTGACTTTATAAAAACACTTTGGAATATATAGCCTATTCTAAAAGTGAGGACTACTTGTTCAGAACCAAATTGAACTGCTTGAACTGTGGTGTGTACTTCCGAAAAGAGTGTAAAGACACATCATAACTGGGGCACCCTGGGTGGCTCAGTTGGTTAAGTGTCCAACTCTTGGTTTCAGCTCAGGTGATGATCTTATGGTTTGTGGGTTCGAGCCGCATGTCAGACTCTGTGCTGACGGCACAGAGCCTGCATGGGATTCTCTCTCTCTCTCTCTCTCTCTTTCTCTGCCCCTCCCTCAGGTGCACACACGTGCACACACTGTCTCTCAAAATAAATAAAGTTAAAAAGAAATAAAGACATGGCATTTTTATAAACTGTGAGATATCACCCCATTGGGAAGTCCCTTTTCTTTTTCTTTTTTATCATTTTCGTTTACTGTTTGGGAGAGAGCCATAGTTACCTATTGATTTGTCTCTAGGATTCAATCCTGGGAGAAAACCAAAGTGACTCATCAAGAATATGTGAAAGATAAGATTTCATGGATGCTGTGTATAGGAATTAGTTGCCACAAGGGGTAAAATGCAATATAAAGGCACCAAGGAAAGTGTCTTTTAGCTGGTAGTAAGGTAATAAGGAGTGGGGCACCTGGCTGGCTTAGTCAGTAGAGCATGCAACTGTTGATCTTAGGGTTGCAAGTTCAAGTCCCATATTGGGTAAAGAGATTACTTAGGAATAAAAAACAAAAATATAAAAGGCAGGGTGATTTGGGGCTCAGTTCAGTGTATGACTTTTTATTTTGGCTCAGGTCATGATCCCAGTTGTGGGATCAAGCCTTGTTTTGGGCTCCATGCTGAGTGTGGAGACTGCTTAAGATTCTCTCTCTCTCCCTGACTCGTGCTTTCTCTCTCTAAACTAAAAACAAAACAAAAACAAAAAGAGTGCTGAAGCAATTGGACGTTCATTTTTTAAAAATTTCAACATAACTCAAACATTATCTAAAAATTAACTCAAAATGGATTATGGACATAAATGTAAAAAAAAAAAAAAAGGTAATAAAGGAGAAAGTTTTCGTATGGCCCATGAGTTTGAGAGGGAAGCAGAAACCTACAAGCTGATGGGGACCTTTTGCAAATACAACTTTTATATTATTTATTTATTTTTAATTTTTAATGTTTATTTGTTTTTGAGAGACAGGGAGAGCACAAGTGAGAGAGGGACAGAGAGAGGGAGACACAGAATCGGAAGCAGGCTTCAGGCTCTGAGCTGTCAGCACAGAGCCTGATGCAGGGCTCAAACTCACAAACCACGAGATCATGACCTGAGCTGAAGTCAGAAGCTTAGCCAACTGAGCCACCCAGGTGTCCCTATATATTATTTTCTATATATCAAAGAAACCTACCTGCCCTGTGCAGCTTAGTTTCCAGTGGGGCTGTAGGGGACCAATTGTAAGTGCACTATGGGTGCCATACTAGAAGCATGGAGGGCATTGACAGATCAGTGCTTTCGTCAACATCAGCTATTCTTTTTATTTATTTTTTAAAATTTATTATTAACGTTTATTTATTATTGAGAGACAGAGAGAGAGACAGAGTATGAGCATGGGAGGGACAGAGAGAGGGGGAGACACAGAATCCGAAGCAGGCTCCACGCTCTCAGCTGTCAGCACAGAGCCCAATGTGGGACTCAAACTCACAAATTGCGAGATCATGACGTAAGCCAAAGTCGGATGCTCAACCGACTGAGCCAACCAGGCACCCCTCAGCTATTCTTTTTAAATTAATTAATTGATTGATTGTTTTTCATAATTAATTAATTTAAATTTATATCCAAGTTAGCTTATAGTGCAATACTGATTTCAGAAGTAGATTCCAGTGATTCATCCCCTAAATATAACATCAGCTATTCTTCCTAAGGTAAATTCACACACATATGCAGATAAGGCATCCTAGGGGAACTTCATCATGTTTGGAATATTTTCATATTTCAAAATAGTCTTGGCAACAGTTTTATACAATAGAGATCCCCATACATGTGCCAGCCTGGGGCAAAAAACAAATAAGAGTCAGGTGATTGAGTTTGGGCTCATATCCTGAGATGATTCTGATCTCCCAAAGACAGAGGATATTCCAGCTGAGGTACCCAAATGTGTTCCAAATGTCACAGAAGATCTAGCAGAACTGAAGACTAAAGATGGGCTTCATTATTGTGAGCAGGGCCATCCTAAGGAGGGTTTGAGGCTGAGCCTAGACATGAGATCTCTCTTCCCCCAGCCCAACATTTTTATATATGTGAATATGGTTTATTTTTATTCTTATGTTTTAAAGTTCAAAGTTTTACTATGAATTTGGACAAATGAGTGAATATGGTTTAAAAGATCAAGTACAGCTTAAACACCAGGAACTAATAGATATAAATATTAGAAGAATTGTACACTTGTTCGTTCGTTCATTCATTCATTCAATATTTAGCATCCAATAGAGCCTGGGCTTCAGTGGGGAATATGAGATGAATACACCTCTCAGCTCTCAAGAACATGCATTCTATTTGGGTAAACAATGTGTGAACATAGCTTTGTGCAGAATGTCCTGAGAGCCTATAGAGGCTGTTGGAACAAGCAGGCTTACATTTTCTGAGCAGAGAGAGGGATGGCAAAGCTCAAATTTGATTGTGAGAAGAAGGAGGAGGTACTGAAAGCAGAGAGCAGAGTCAGTGCAAAGCCATGCAGCTGTGAAAGAAACTGACGGGCTCAGAGTATTGACATAAGTCACGTGTGGTTGGAAAACAGAATACAGGCATGGGAGTTAAGGCTGCAGAGGAGAGCAGGGACAGATCATAAGGACTGTTACACATGCCAAGGAGCTTGACACTTAATGAATAGATAATGAGAAACAAACCACAAGAAAGCTTTAATTCCCAAAGTGCCACAATCATATTTGCATTTTTAATAGATCACTGAGAAAGCAGTGAGGACAATTATAAAAGGCAAGAGCAAAGGAAAGGGACTACTTGGAAACCCATAGCGATAACTTGACACAATATGAAAGCATTTTCATTATCAAAAATTTAAATAATACAGAAGCTACTCCAGGAACCAACACATTATCCTACTAATGGATACTTCAGTGGTTTCTATTTTTTTTTATTATTAACTATGAATATGCTTGTACAGGGGTTTAGTAAATTGCTTATGAAAAAGATTACTTCTAAAAATGGTCTTTTAAAAACCTAGATGCCAGGGGTGCCTGGCTGGCTCAGTCAGAAGAGCATGAGACTCTGGATATTGGGGTCATGAGTTCAAGCCCCTCGTTGGGTATAGAGATTTTTTTAAATAAATAAAATTAAAACAACAACAACAAAAAAACTAGATATGCCCATCTTGTTGGCACAGCTAAATAGATTTTTGGAGCATTAAGGGATGGATAAGATAGTAAGATAACTCTAATATTACTTTACATCCAATTAATATCAGCCAAAACATGACTGAGCCCAGGACTACAGAGAAAAATACTAGTCCATCAGAATCCAATCTGAGGTAAAGTAGGACTCTTCACAACTCTTGTTCTGGACTGAATGTTTTTGTCCCTCTAAAATTCATATGTTGAAAGCCTGACTCCCAATGTGATGGTATCAGGTGGTAGGGTCTTTGGGAGGTGATTAGGTCATGAGGGTACAGCTCTCATGAATGGGATTCATGTTCTTATAAAAGAGACTCCAGAGATCTCTCTTGGCCCTTCTGCCAAGTGAGGACACGGTGAGAAGATGGCTGCGTTTATGAACCAGGAAGCAGGTTCTCACTGGACACTGAATCTGCTAGTGCCTTGATCTTGGACTTCTAGGCTTCAGAACTGTGAGAAATATATGTTGTTTAAGCCACCCATTCTGCCATTTCTTCATTGCATCTGGGAGAGCAAGATGGGTCACCAGCAGCTCTACTGGAGCCATCCGAGGAAATTTGGCCAGGATTCTCGTTCTTGCCTTGTCCACTCAAACCAGCACGGTCTGATCTGGAAATACAGCCTGAACAGGTGCTGCCAGTGTTTCCATCAGTACTAAAAGGATATAGGCTTCATTAAGTTGGATTAAATGACCTTGCTTGAATGGATCATCCAAGATACATACTTTAATTGCAGATACTCAAGATAACCTACCTTAATGCCAATCATTGTACATAAAATAAAAATACTTTAATTATGACTATTTTGAAGTGAAAATAAAAAGCCACCCAGTCTATTATTTTATTAGAGCAGCCCAAATGGGTTAAGGTAGTTCTCATGGATACACTTGGGAAGACGAGGCACATGTGATGGAAATGTGATATATTTTTCCTAAGAAGGCTTTCACCTAAAGAGGAATCTGGTGACCAAGGGGAGAAATCGGGCTAAGTGGAAACACCTCTCAGAGCAACGCAGCACATGAAGCTGATGGTCCAGGCAGCATCCAGGAGGCCATGTCCCACCAAATGACCACCATTGTGGTGGTTGGTTGGCTATAAGTGTTGGTCCTGGAAGGTCATTGACTTAAAACAAGGCCCTCCACTTTCCTCTCTCTGTGGCAGCTCTCTTACTGTGGTCATTTAATCATCAAAAAACCTGAAACCCTTACAAGGTCTGAGGTCAGATTTGTTTGGGGTCACGTCTCCCTTAGGTTTTGTACCAATCCCATCTCTCATAGATTGGTGTTAATTCTCTGCCTAAAGCCCTAGAGGGATGAAGGATCCCCAGTATCTCCCTTATAGATTCATCTTAGGGTCCCCCATACTTTCATAGTCAGGGATATACCCCAATATCTCCCATCTAAAGCTGAGCTTGATTTTCTTGGTTCAACTCTTTTTTTTTAAATTTTTTAAAATGTTTATTTATTTGAGAGAGAGAAGAGAGAGCACATGCACAAATGAGAAGGGGCAGAGAGAGAGAGAGAGAGAGAGAGAATGAGAATCCTAAGCATTCTCTGCAATGTCAGCGTAGAGTCTGACATGGGCCTCAAACCCACAAACCACGAGGTCATGTCCTGAGCTGAAATCAAGAGTCAGATGTCCAATCAACTGAGCCACCTAGGTGCCCCTCTTGGTTCAACTCTTAAAGACAAGGATAAGGACAGGAGTCAGCCATGATATTAGAGTTATGACATCATGGACTATGGGACTCAAGACCAGCATAGAAACTTTTGAATGTTGGACTAGACTAGAACTGTCTGTAGAGCTTCATATGTAGCAGGTTAGTATGTGCAGATTTAGTAATGGCTAGTTCTCCTGACTAGTCACATAATTAAAAACGTCTCTTACCTGAGAAAAAAGATTCCTAAGAAGTATCATAAAACCATAGTGGGAGATCCATGTTTGTTTCAAACAACTACCAGCCATTACTTAAAGAAGATATCATTTCCTCCAATTTGCAGAAGAGAAAAGATCGTGGGAAAGAATAGCATGCTCAAAGCAGATTCAGCCAAAGAGATTTTAATCTACCTGCAACAGGTCACTCTAATGCCCTCCCTTCTCATATCCCTTCTCTCAACTGACGGAGAAGAGCCCAGTCCTCTTGACTGTGTTCCAGTTGTCTGTTTCTCGTACCTCCAAATTGGCACGGAGATTTGGGACAGCAGAGACCACACTGTTTCAGCTCAGCAGCTGATTTGTTGGATGAGTCTTTAAAATTTTAGGCTGGTAAGGGGCACCTGGGTGGCTCAGTCGGTTAAGCATCTGACTTTGCCTCAGAACATGATCTTGTGGTTTGTGGATTCAAGCCCCACGTTGGCCTCTGGGCTGACAGCTCAGAGCCTGGAGCCTGCTTTGGATTCTGTCTCTCTCTGTCTCTCTCTGTCTCTGTCTCTCTCCCCCTCTCAAAAATAAATAAACATAAAAAAACTTTTTAAAAAATTAAGACTCATAGGGAAAAGCTGTAGACACAGGATTTCAGCCACATCTTTTATAACATCCTTTTGAAAGAAGTGGAGAAATACAAACAGGGTGAAAATGGAGATAATCCACCACACCCGAATTCTGACTGATGGGATCCATGTGAATCCAGAAGGAAAACTCTACTTAGGCTCCATCCTGGTTCAAAATTTTGCCCATGACTTGACTGAGTACAACAGTGACAACCTGATGAATCTGCAGCCAACATGAAACCAGAGAAGACAGTGAAAAGAGGAGATATCGGAATCAGAATCCAAAGAGTGCTCAACAGGCTGGAACAACAGAGAGAATCTGGCAAGATGAAAGTGAACAGGAAAAAAAGTCAAGTACACAGGCATTAGGGGAGAAGATGGGGTTTTTGTAGCATCCACGTAAAGGACTTAAGACGAGGTTAATGTACAAGAACAGAGAGATGTGCTACGATGATTAAAGGCTATAATTATAGAAGCATAATGTCAACAGTAAGGGAGGTGATTGACCTGATCTACTTTATACTGTCATGGCCACATCTACAAATTTACCTCTCAGGTTTTTGGCACACCCTGTAGGAAATATTTGTAAGAAAACAAACATTAGGGTATGTACAGGACAGTAAAAGCACTTGAAATCACATCTTAAGAGGAATGGTCAAAGGAATTCAGAATTTTACCTAGAATCAAAAATTTTTATCTTAAAGAAAAAATACTGATGGTGACATGATTTCTGTCTTGAAATATCTGAAGCTCTGACATACAAATGTGAAATGAAGTTGGGCCATTTGACAGGAACATTTTGGAAGGAAGCCATCCCTTAGAGAATGATAGAATAGATGATGCCCAAGGCCCTTCCAGTTCAGAGAGGCTGCAGCCTTGTCCCTCTGGCATGTCACAGGACTCCTATGTGTCTTATATCCTCATGTATAAAATGATCTCCAAGCAGAGTTTTGCTGTCCAAACTCTTTTCTTGCTCTGATTAGACTGTGTTTTTGTATCTCTTTTTCTTTGAAATTTCCCACAAGGCTGGGTACAGATGGGAGTTAATACATTCTTGTTCATGGCTACCTAGTTCCATTAAATGACAGCATGTGCTGCTCCAGGAAAGGCTATGTGAGGAGAGAGAACCTGCTGTTATGGTCGAATTGTATCCCTCCAAAATTCATAGGTTGAAGTCCTAACCCACCCCCCACCCAGTACCTCAGAATGGGACTGTATTTGGAGATAGGGTCTTAAAAGATGTAAGTTAGAATAGGTCATGAGTGGACCTAATCCAATATGAACGGTGTCCTTATAAGAAGGGGAAATTAGGACACAGTCCTGTGAAGACACACAGAGAGGATGGCCATCCTTAGTCCAAGGGGAAATGCCTCAGAAGAAATCAATCCTGCCAACACTTTGATCCCCAACTTCCAGCCTCCAGAATTGTGAGAAAATCAATTTCTGTTGTTCAAGCCACCTAGTCCATGGTACTTTGTTACAGCAGCCCTTGTTACCCTGTATGCCTGCTATTTTCACATCTCCTTTGTTCTCACATACTGCAGGGAGAATAGGAATGGAAGGTTTTGTTTATGAAAACCTCTTTCCAAAAGTGCCAAGCTGTAAGGACACTGCTAGGATTTATACTTAGATCTCATCCATCCTTTGCAGAAACGTGAAGCTTTTTCTTTGGTTGCAGAGTTTTGCAACTAGAACAGACTCTATACCACAGATCCCAAACTGGTGATCCAAATGGGTTGAATCTGGTCACAGACATGCTCTGTGTTGGTCCCCACATATTAAACATCTTTTTTGAAATAGTGTCAAATGCTTAAAATTTGAGGGATTTTCACAATAAAGCCCATATTTCTGGGTTCTCTTGGAAAATCAGAAGAGTCAGCTTCACTGGGCCTCCCTGGCAACAGTCTGTGGGAGTGAAGTAGTCCTCTCTTTAGATGGGGCGTGTATTCTCCACTTCCTATAGTCCCCACCCAGACTACTGAATTCATTTACCTGACCCCGTTCAGCATTTCTGTCTGTGAGTCTTGTCAACCAAAAAGGGCAAAAATCTGTTACTCTTCACCTTGCAGAGAGTCACCACAGATTTTCCCCTCGATAGCAATAGATATGTTAAGTGTGATACTTCCTTTGCCTTTTGTTCAACTAGCAAAGCTTGTATCACGTTCGTCTCTTTGGATCCTGATTAAAAGTGGAGCATGAAATTGAGAGCATGCTGCTGTAGGAAAGGGTTGTAGAAGCAGGGAAAGCTCAGGCGTAGGAAAGACTGAAAACAGGAAATGAGAGGACTAGCTGTCCTTGGCCTCTGGCAGCCTGACCAGATGCTCCAAGTAATTAGCACCCTGGACTGCCAAAAGTATTGCATTCACAAAGGATAATTTAAATTGCCAAGAACAGCAAGGCAATTGTTCTTGCTTCAAGGTCTCTGGGATGGAAAGCATGTAGAATCACACCTGCATGGTGGAGGACACGGTCTCTCTTGTGCTTCTTTGAGATGAATTGATGCCATTGAGCAAAAGTCTGCATGAAATGTCTTATTCACCTGTTCTCTTCCTAGGACATAAGAGAAATTGGTTTAAGATCTGATTACATTGTAAAAACATTTTGAATGGTTCTGAAGAGCTAAAACAGGTTTTGTTACAAGTGAAAGAGCTACGAACAACTATAATAGCCACAAAAAGAAGAGCTTATGACAAAGCCAACATTTCCTCAAAAAATGGAAGGAAGGAACAGAATGTCCCTTTATGCCATGTCCACTGTATTGAGCAACTTTTCACAAGGCTGCATGGTTGTGCCATAGCACTGTAAGGATGGTAGCCATGATAGGAGGAAGAAAGGAAGAGCTCAGAGAGAGTTCACCATTCCTGTTTCTGATAAAAGAAAGGCGGGGGGGGGGGGGGGGAGTGTCAGGAAATGGAGAAATACAAATAGGTCCCACAAAGATACATCACTTACTTCTCTTACAGTGATAAAGGGAAGATTTTCTTGCCGGAAGTTTCTGTCTTTATCTTAAGGCTTGCAAGACCAGGCAGTTGAGCCAGATGTCAACTTTCCACTTGAAATCCAGCAATGTGAGGGGGAAAAAAGGCTTCCTAAGAACCTAATTCAGAGCAAAGCTGTACTTAGGTCTGGTAGAAGTAATGTCATTTAACATTAAACAACCTAAATCTCATCATGTAATTAATTCCTTTGCTTAAAATCACTCAGTGGCTCCCCATGTGGTTAGGAAGAAGTCCAAATTTCTACGTCTGGCCCCCGATCCTTGACTACTTCCCTAGACTCATCTTCTATTATACACCTTTCGAGCTCTGACCACCCTGGCTTTCTTTAAGTTCCTCTTATATCTTTTCTGTCTCTTTTTTGGGCATGTTCTTCCCTCTACCAAGAACACTACCTCACCGCCTTCAGCTCAGCGTAAATATCACTTTTTCTCAAGCGGGCCTTCTCTTACTGCTACATTAGGTAAACGGCTGCCCACCCACTTATTTCTACGTGGGTTCTATATTACATGCAACTTGACACTTCTCACACTTATTTTAAATTTCTTGTTACTATCCAGCTTCTTGGTTCTATGTGTGGCTTTGAGAGGAGAGGGACTGTATCTTGGCTATGGTTGTATATTTTGCAATTAACAGCACCTGGCGTAGAATCATGTGTAATAAGTATTTGTTCAATGACTACAGTAAAGGTTTTCACAGAAGTAAGAACACTCATAGGCTTTGAACATCTGAGACCATCTCAATCTCCTTTCCTCCGGACAGACCTCATTTCAGTTCAGGAAGATGGGGATCTTTCTTCATCTTAAACCCCTCTAGGAAAGGAGAAACCGTAACTTTCTTGATAGTTAATCTTTGGGTTTTATATAGATAACCTTTGGATAAATCTGACTTAATTCCATTCTATTGCATAATTATACTTCTTTCTTATTTACCACGCATGTTACCAAACCTCTAGTTCTTTGCCAATAAACTTATCATAGAAAGTTACTTTTTACATTGTTAATCACTTGACCTGGCCTCTTTGTTCTCTGCCCTAGCCATCTTCCAACTTCCACCTGGATTACAAGCATCTTGTTTTCACATAGACACTCTACTAGTTTGGTATTTAGAAAAATAAATTACCCTCCATGGAGCACTGGTAGCCAATGTGAGCACTGGTAGCCAATTACCCTCCATGGAGCACTGGTAGCCAATGTGAGGGAAGAGGAGAGGGTTTGATCATCTGATCCTGTGTTAGTGACAGTATCACAAATGCCATTATCACAGTTAGCACTTGAGCTGCGGAGGCTGAGGACAAAAGAGTGGCAAGAGAGAGCCACCAGCCCAGAAAATAACATCCAGCTGGGGACCCATTGAATGCGGAGTCCTGGCCTAAATGCTGTGGGGAGATGCCAAGCCAAGGAAGGCAAAGGTATTTTGCCCTCTGAAAGGACGCTGTCATTCCTTCATGCCACAGGCATTTATGGAGGTCTGCTCGGTGCCAGGCTAGGTGTTAGGTGACTGTCTGTCATCTAGTTATCAAGTCCTCAAGGTGCTCATAGTCCAGGGTGGGGTGGGAGGAGATCATGACCCCAGACAAAGTCTGACTCTTAACTGACTGAGCCACCCAGGCACCCCTTAAATTTTTTTTAACGTTTATTTATTTTTGAAAGAGAGAGACAGAGAGAGAGAGAGAAACCAAGCTCAAGCAGGGTAGGAGCAAAGAGAAGGAGACACAGAATCCAAAGCAGGCTCCTAGCTCTGAGCTGTCAGCACAGAGGATGATGCGGGGCTTGAACCCCCAAGCCATGAGATCATGACCTGAGCTGAAGTCAGACGCTTAACTGACTGAGACACCCAGATGCCCCAGGAGTTCTTATGTAAGAGAAATAATTCCTGTTCCTGTGTTATCAACAATTCACATGAAAGATGTTATGTAGGGGCGCCTGGGTGGCTCAGTTGTTTGGGCGTCTGACTCTTGATTTTGACTCTAGTCATGGTCTTGTGGTTCGTGAGATCGAGCCCCACATCGAGGAGCCTCCTTGGGATTCTTTCTCTCTCTTTCTCTCTGCCTCTCTCTCTCTCTCTCTCTCTCTCTCTCTCTCTCAATGAATAAATAAACATTTAAAAAAGAAAAATGTTTCATAAAGGCAAACATAGCCCCACACTTAGAGGCACTAAGCATAGAACCCATAGGAGCAGATATTCGGCATCCTGGACAAAAAGAAAACTATAAAGAGGGCCTGAGGCAAAACCAATAGGCAACCCACCATGAAAATAGACTGCTCCCAATTCCCTATTGCTGTGGGTCTGTCCTCAATGGCTGGTACCCCTGTCTCCCCTGGCTTCTGGTTACAAATTTTCTCCTACTTCACCATCCTAAGTCTCCTCTCACAGGTGGAAAAGAGATTGAACTAAGTCCATTTGGACTTGGGTAGGGCGGTGTGGTGTCCTAGGATCCCCTTCCCCCAGGCAGCAAGGCATTTCCCCCTGGGGTTAGTGCTGGGTTATCTAATGAGCAAACTGGATGGCTGTTTAGCACAACAGTAAAACACTGCCACTACCAAATATTTTGAGTTTGATATAGGACATTTCAAAACCGTCTTTCATGGGGAAAATTCAAACTTTCTGGGGATCCTTTTCATTTGTTTCACAGGGTGGTATTTTTAAATTTGGAATTATATGAGAAACATCAACATATTTTTAATGCTTAGGACCTTAAAGGCGCAACTCCTTCCCAGAGGGAGTTTATGGGCACATCTGAGGCCTCTGTCCTAAATCACCACCCAGGGGAATTATTCTCATGGGAAGAGTCCCATGCCATGCAGAAGCAGGGACACTGGGGAGAGATAGGACACTAAAACATGCACAATAAGGTGAATTTAATATGGATGGATTTCTTCATAGGATTCTACTTGCTTTCTAGTGATATCCTGATCTATAAACTTTGTGGACACTATTCCTGGGAGATGTTTTATGTAAAAGGTGTTCTGTGGTCAAATAATGTTGGGAAATATTGCACCTTCAATCTCCATCATGAAGATTCATGATGTACATTAGCATATTAAATCTTCCAAGAAGTTGTTCAATAAAGGAACTAGTGTAACTTAAAAAAAAAATCAGTGTTTTTCAAACATATCTAATCATAGCAAGAAACATTTTAAATCAAGTAACAGTGATTAATATCCTGCAATATTGTGTGGTGCACAAATTGAAAAGTGCTACCCTTATATTTGCTTTTTTATGGTGGTGGTGGGATGGTGTTTTCCTTTTTTACTTATTTTTTTAAGTTTATTTATTTATTTTGAGAGAGACAGAGACTGTGTGAGTGGGGGAGGGACAGAGAGAAAGGGAGAGAGAGAGAATCCCAAGCAGGCTCTGCGCTGTTGGGTGGGGCTTGAACTTCTCAAACTGTGAGATCATGACCTGGGTTGAAACCAAGAGTTGGCACTTAACTTATTGAGCCACCCAGGCACCCGGGTGGGATGGTGTTTTCAAGAGACATTGGTGTATGTCCTGTCGAGTAAATCACTGTTTTCCGGGACGCCTGTGTGACACAGTCAGTTAAGCATCCGACTCTTGATCTCAGCTCAGGTCATGATCTCACAGTTTGTGGGTTTGAGCCCCACATCTGGCTCTGTGCTGATGGTGTGGAGCCTGCCTGGGATTCTGTCTCTCCTTCTCTCTGCCCTTCCCCTGCTTGTGTGTGCTTTCTTGCTCTCTCTCTCTGTCAAAATAAATTTTTAAAAAAGTACTGTTTTCCTGTCAACTGATTCATTTGATGGGAAAAATAAGTTTGCAGGCTGACCCACATGAGTGCTCCCCAGATTTCATACCCAGGTGATTGTATGCTAGAGCATCCGTTGACTTTTCTTTCCTTTCCTGTGGCATATTCACCACTTGGTGAAGGGAAGGGCATGTGACTCCAGTGGTCAGTGCATTGTTATGGGCTCCTGTCAGCAAAAGACCACCTGCACCAGCTAAAGGAGTCTAAAAACGGGCAAGGTGAGCATGTCACATTGAAGGAACATGTGTTCTCATTTTATAATACAGTTTTAAGAGCTCATTGTATTGTCTACTGGGTATTTAAGTGAAATACTTAGAGGTTCAATAGAGATTTAGGGGAGAGATGCAGAGAATGGAAGAAAAAAAATGTCACTTTATAAAAAATGTAAGCACGGCAGCTACCCCATTCTCTTCTCTCCCTCCTCCCCTCTTCCTCTCAAACAAAAGCACTGAATATGTCTATTTCTTTTACTCCCACTACAAGCTTTGAACTGGGCAGGGGAGTGTGTCAGGTGAAATGCTTGCTCTCTGGGAGCCCTTAGCGGAATCACCCCCACTGGAGTGGGAAATTGCTAAAGGATTTCTGCCTGAGCTGTAATAGGCAGGGAGTGGGGTTCCTGCTTAACAGAAATTTTCACCCCAGTAGCAGTAACATCTATTGTGCATGTGAATATTTTGTCCTCCCAGAATTTTGCTTCCTTTACCTTCTTTCCTTTCCCCCACCTTTTTGTTTTGTTTGGGGTTTTGTTTTGTTTTGTTTTTAAAATTTTTTTTAACGTTTATTTATTTTTGAGACAGAGAGAGACAGAGCATGAACGGGGGAGGGGCAGAGGGAGAGGGAGACACAGAATCGGAAGCAGGCTCCAGGCTCTGAGCCATCAGCCCAGAGCCCGACGCGGGGCTGGAACCCACAGTCCGTGGGATTGTGACCTGAGCTGAAGTCGGAGGCTTAACCGACTGAGCCGCCCAGGCGCCCCGATGTTTTGTTTTTAATTGTGGGTCCACAGCCTTATTTTTACAGTGCCTCTCCTGGGGTCGGCACTGCTGCCCACTCTCCTGCTCCCTGGGCCCCAGTTTGTTTGTGTCCTGTCTTCCTCTTCATTCTGCTCTCATGGCAGCAGGCTCACAGAGAAAGCAGTTCTTGCTTCAGGGAAATAAGGCACCACTCCCTCTCCTGCGGGTCAGGGGAAGAATGAGAAAATGATCATAGCTAGTTCACTGCTGACTAGATGCCGGCACTGTGCTAAACACTTCCTAATTATTTTCTTATTTCATTCTTTTTCTATTTTACAGATGAGAAAACCAAGGCTCACCAAGGTGAGTAACTTGCCCATAGTCAAGCACACTAAGGGGCAGAGCTAAGGTTTGAAGGCTGATGCCAAAGTTCATGTTCTTAGCCACTGTGGTAAATTCACTCACTCATTCAACACATGTATTGGGGAGTGTTCAAGTAGTGGGGGATACAACAGTGGGAACAAAGAATTAGGTCTTTCCTTATGCCACTTCCTCTCCAGTGAGGAGACAGAAAACATACAGCAAAGCTTGTGATGTCGGGTGCTATGAGGAAAACTAAAGCAGGGTAACAGGATCAAGAGTAGTGGGGAGAGGTGACTCCTCTGTACAGAGTGAATGGTCAGGGAAGGCTCTGTGAGAAGCCACTGGAACAGGGATCGCCCTGTGCTCCTGCATTTTCTCACTGACACCCACATGCCGGTGATTCTGGCTAATGTTCTTAGGACTCTATATTTACATACCCTGACAGATCTCTCGTGAACAGAGAGATTTGGAAAACACCATTTCATTTGGGACACAAAGCTGACATTCTTCCACAGAAATATGTTGGAATATGTCTTCAGAAATATGCTGGTTAGTGTTTGTTCAGAGTTGTCCAGGAGAAAGGTGCTCTCACCAAACACAAACATTCATTTTACTTGGCAGGTAAACTTTATTTTTCTAATAATAATGGGTGACAGTTGCCAAGCACTTACCATGTCATGTGTCAGACATGTGCACATATTTTACATGTGTCACGTCATTTAATGCTGACAATCACTCCAAAGGGAGATTGTCTTAGCTTTGGCCACCATAACAAAATACCACAGACCAGGCTGACTTAAACAACAGAAATTAATTTTCTCACAGTTCTGGAGGGTAGAAGTCTAAGATCAAGGTGCTAACATGATTGATTTCTCTTGAGAATTGTCTTCCTGGCTTGTGGATGGCCTTCTTCTCCCTGTGTCCTTACACAGCAGAAAGAAAGATAGGGTAAGGGAGAGGAAGAATGTGAGCTTTATGATTTCTCTTTTTATAAGGGCACTAATGTTATTATAGAGCCTATGTAAATCTAATTATCTCCCAAAGGCCCCATCTCTGAATACCATCACATTGGGGATTAGGAATTAAATACACAAACTTTTGGGGAACACATTTTAATCTATAGCAGAGATGTCATTCTTTTTTGAAAAAAATTTTAACTTTATTTTGAGAGAGAAAGAAAGTGAGAAGGGGAGGGGCAGAGAGAGAGAGAGAGAGAGAGAGAGGGAGGGAGTGAGAGAATTCCAAGCAGGCTCTGTGCTGCAAGCACGGAGTCTGACACGGGGCTGGAACCCACGAACCGTGAGATCACGACCTGAGCCGAAACAAGAGTCAGATGCTTAACTGACTGAGCCACAAAGTGCACTCTAGCAGAGTCATTATTACTATCATTTTACAAGTAAGAAAACAGGTACAAAGAGCTCAGGTAATTTGCCCAAAGTCACATGCAGTGGAATTAGTATCCAATGATTGTCATTCTGGCACATATCCAAAAATATTTTTGTGAGGAAGAAGAAAATGGCACAATATTACCAGCCCTGAACCAAAATCATGAATTCTGAAAGTGCTTGACAAAAAAATACCAAAGGCCTACAATTTCTAATCCAAGGAACAAACTCTAAAGGGAAACTTCTTTAAAAAGTCCTATATGCTGGCCTATCATGGGTATAAAGCTTCTAAAACTGAATGTTAATCAAATGTCCTTTTTTCTTTTTTTTTAATTATGCAATGGTTATCCTTGTACTTACTCTCTTGACTTTTTTTTTTTTTTTTTTTTTTTTTTTTTTTTTTTTAAGTTGGGAGAGAGGGAGAGGGAGAATCCCAAGATTCTGAGAGCCTGACACGGGGCTTAATCCCACGACCCTGGCATCAGGACCTGAGTGGAAATGAAGAGTCTGACACTCAACTGATTGAGCCACCCAGGTGTCCCAAAATGTTCTTGACCACTATGCTTTTCAGCTTCTTTCCATGTGGAAAGATGCTCTGATCCATCATCCAAGTAGAATGCTGACGAATGCACAATAATGTCTTCACAGAGATGAACATATCCTTCTTTGAAGTCTTTCAAAAAAGTGCATTTCTTTATCTTCTTTGTTCAAGTCATATGCTCTTCTTTCTCTTTAGACATTGGATGAAACAGACTCAGTTTACAATAAAAGAAGTTTTTGCTTTAAGAAAACAAAATATCTGTCAATCAACTCTCCTAGCTCTGGCTCATGAGTCTATGAACATCTTGTAACCTTCTGGTAAAAAGTGCATCCTGCTGAGTGTCTTGCACAAAAAGTGTACTCAAACTTGAACACTCTGGACTGAATTTTTTTTTATTATTAACACTTGTCTTTCCATTTGCTATACATCATCTGTTGTGCACCTGGGCAGCATAAGCTAGTCCCCAAGTCTTATCACCATTGGGAGGAATGCCAAAATAGTCCCTGGGTCTCTAAAGCTAAAGCTTTTTCCAGACTCCATGTTGTCTCCTGTCCTTGGATTGGCATGTTCCTCCTTTGCACCTCTCATTGATCCAATGAAGGCATACACTCAATACTTCTTTTCCTTGATTGGAGTGGGTTAGCATGGCTTACTTTTACAGTTGGCCGACCTCATTGATTATATAGAGATCTTTATCTTGATCAGTATGGGACTATAAAAGAATAACTCTCAATCCTATAGCTATTACAACACCATTTTTTCTTGGACAGAGGAGTTTGGAATTTTTTTCAGAAATAATGAAAGGTCTTTGGAGGGTTCTGAGTTTCATCAGAAGGTTGTCATCTGTGATGTGTAGAACAGACTGGCATTGGAGAGGTCTGTAAGAATATTTCCTGCACTGTTGGAAATTCAACCCACTTTCAGTGCTGTAGCCACCTCCACACCCATACGGTTTGGATCCAATTACTGCCCTATCCTCATTGCCATCACCCTAGTCTGATCCATTATCACTTCTCACTTCATTTCTTATAAAGCTTCCTAATGAGTCTCCCTGCTTCCTCTTTTTCTCCCACTAAAATCAATTCTCTACATGGTAACTAGAGAATTTTTTTAAAAAAATAATTTTATTTTGTTATCATTCATGCATCCTAAATTCACCCATTTAAAGTATACAACTAAACAGATATTAATATATTCAAAAGATTGCACAACCATTTGCAAGCATCTAATTTTAAAACATTTTAATTACCCTTCAAAAAACCCCATATCTATTAGCAGTAATTTCCCATTCCTCTTTCCTCCCACTAATCTACTTGTGCTTCTATAGATTTGCCGATTCTGGACATTCATATAAATGGAATCATAAAATATGTGGTTTTTTGTGTCTTGCTTCTTAGACTTAGTGTAATGCTTCTACCAGAAGTGTGTGAGGAGTCCAGTTTCTTCTCCATGTCCCTCATCAAGATCAACAATTGGTTATTGTCTTTTTTATTATAGCCGTCTTAGTGGTTGGGAATCACCATCTCATTGTGGTTTTGATCTGTGTTTCCTTGGTAAATAATGTTGAGACTCTCTTAATGTACTTATTGACTTTTGGTATATCTTCTTTGAAGAAATTTTTATCTAGCTCCTTTGCCCATTTTAAATAGGGTTATTTATTTTTTTAATTAATGAGCTGTAAGAGTGCTTTACATAAAGTAAATATTAGTTCCTTATCAGATACATGGTTTGTAAATATTTTTCTCCCATTCTCTGGGTTATTTTTTCACTTTTTCTTTTAACACTTATTTTTATTTATTTTTTTTTTTTGAGAGAGAGCAAGTGGAGGAGGGGCAGAGAGAGAGGGAGGCAAACTCTCAAGCAGGCTCTACACTGTCAGTGCAGAGCACTATGTGGGACTTGAACTCACAAACTGTGATATTATGATCTGAGCTGAAATCGAGAGTTGGACATTTAACCAACTGAGCTACCCAGGCACCTCTCTGTTTCCTACTTTTTTGATGGTATTGTTTGTAGCACCAAAGTTTTTAATTTTCATGACTCTGAATCTAGCTACTTTTTTCTTTTGTTGCTTAGGCTTTGATGTCATTTCTAAGAAGGTTTGCCTAACTCCAGGTCATGGAGATTTACCCCTATATATATATTTTTAGGAGTTTTATGGTTTCAGCTCTCATATTTGTCTTTGATCCATTTTGAATTAATTTTTGTGTATGATGTGAGGTAGGGATCCAATTTCATTCCTTATATAGATATCCACTTGACCCAACACTATTTGTTGAAGAGACCAGAGAGATCTTTTAAAAATATAGATCAGATTACAAACCTTCTCTGTTTAAACTTTCAATAACTTTCCATTGCACTTAACAATAAAATCCAAATTTCTCTGCCGACCTCTTCACTCTCATTTTATGCTACTCTCTCTCTTGCTCACCATGCTGCCAGGTCTCTCATTCCCCAGAATAAATAAAGCTTTCTTTTCCCTTAGCTTCCTCATTTCTTCATTTCTCACCTTAAATATTTTCTCGTAGATGACTTTTCTCAACCTTTCTTCTAAAACAGATTCTCTGTCCCATCCCACTTTTTTTTTATATCATCTCCTTTAATTTTCTTCATAGCTTTAATTATCTATGTATCTGCATTTGTTTCACTGCGTTTTTTTTTTTTAATGTTTTTATTTATTTTTGAGACAGAGAGAGACAGAGCACGAGAAGGGGAGGGGCAGAGAGGGAAGGAGACACAGAATCTGAAGCAGGCTGCAGGCTCTGAGCTGTCAGCACAGAGGCTGACGACGACGACGACGAAGACGACGAGGACGTGTGTCTCAAACTCACCCACTGTGAGATCATGACCTGAGCTGAAGTCAGAGGCTTAACCGACTGAGCCACCCGGGTGTCCCCTGCATTACTTTTTACTTTGAGTAATACTTCTTTGCATTTGCCTTCGTGTTTTGCATATGACATACATTCAATTCACAAATCATGTTGTTAGAAACTAGAATTTACAATTAGATGGGACGTTAAAAATTACCTTCAACTACTCCTTCTTTACAGGTGAAAAAAGCAAAGTCTAAAGAGTGTGAGTTGTCTGGGGTCAGAGAAACAGTACCTAGCTTTGATTCTGAGAGCTATAATTTCCACAACAGTTTCATTTTCATTTGCAACACTGATTTGCCCTATTCCAGTGTCATGCAATTTTTGCAAAAATCACTAAAATGAAGAGGAGTTTTCTTCTTCTTGTTGTTGTTTTAATGTTTATTTATTTTGAGAGAGAGAGAGAGAGAGAGAGAGAGAGTGTGAGTTCCAAGCAGGCTCCATGCTGTCAGCATGGTCTAAGGTGGGGCTTGAACTCACCAACCTGGAGGTCATGACCCGAACTGCAAGCAAGAGTCCGACCATTAACCAACTGAGCCACCCAGGCACTCCAAATAGGAGGGTTTTTAGCAATTTGTTACAGAAATGACATTATTTTTCTAAGCCTTCATTCTAAGATGCCTAGAATGGGCCCTCCAATGGATGGACAGGACCTGGTTAGGAAGGCCAGAAGTCACACTTCACAACGGCACTAAGTCGGACTTCTTTGTTTCTCCCTCCTTGGCTGTCCCACCTCCCTCCCTTTCCCTTCTTCCGGGTCAACCCCCCCAACACCGCTACGCCCGAGGCTCCGCCCCCTTCAGGGCCGCGTGCCCTGCGCCAAGATGGCGCCAGGCGCTTCTGCTTCGGAAGTGAGCTCACACTACTCCGGAAGGGAAGGCGGGGAAAGAGCAGGCGGGTGGGTGACCCGCTGTGGGGCTGTGGGTGGGGCGGCGACCGCAGCTGTGGTATTCACGCTTGGGGCTGGGGAGAGGGCGACGGACTCGCCGGTCTTGGGAGCCCAGTCGAGGGCCCAGGGCCGGGGGCGTTGGAGGAAGTCGCCCCGAGCGGCTCGCCACTGGCCGGAGGAGAGGCGGCCCTGGGAGCCGGCGTCCCGCCCCCGGCGGCCTCCTTCCCCAGCCCTCCTCCCGGGTTGCGCGCGGGCGGTCCCTGTTCTGTCACGGGGGCTGCGGCGGGAACCGTCGAGCCGGCTGGACGGAACCCTCCGCCAGAGGACCCGCTGGAGGAGCAGAGGGAGCGCGGCGGGCCAGTCCGTCAGCTCAGAGGTCAGGCCTCGGGTCGCGGTCCGTGGTCCTCCGTCCTTCGGCGAGCCCTCTTGGCTAAGAGTCCCCGACCTCCCCGCACTGCTTCTGCTTCTCCTTTGAGTAAACCACCAAACCTTCTGGCAGGGTGATTTTTTTCCTCCTTGCATTTGCCGGGAAAGAGACATATATTTAAAGGGTTTCTGTCCTCATTGCTACCCGTGCCCTCTTAAAAGTTTTCCCTTGGTAGGAATGCTTGTATTCCTTCCCTGGACCATTTGATGGTTCCCATCCAGCCGCGGCCTGATTGAGCAACTGGAATCACCTTCAGATCAAATCTTAAAAATTCGCACCTACAAAACTACTCTGCAGAGTTGCTCCCTCCCGCCCAAGAAGGGCAAATGGACTTTGGAGTTAAGATGCAGGGGGGTGAACCAGTGTCAACAATGAAAGTCTCCGAGAGTGAAGGAAAGCTGGAGGGCCTGGCCACAGCGGTGACCCCAAACAAGAACAGCAGCAACAGCAGCTGTGGGGGTGGAATCAGCAGCAGCAGCAGCAGCAGTAGTCGCGGTGGCAGTGCAAAAGGCTGGCAGTACAGGTAGGTCCTTTCCTCAAGGTGATTTCCTCAGGTGGGGGTGACTATGCTGGAGTCTGCCTTTCGGCGGTTGTTGAAAGGTAAAGTTACCTAGTGACTTCCAGAAGCAACTAATACATCTCATTTGGACCTGGGATCTCATCTTTCATAAGCAAGATTTCATTCATTCATTCGTCCATTCAACAGGTATTTATGGAAGGCCTTTCGGAGAATACATAAGTGTATCCCTGAACTTCCTCTACATCCCTAGAGTTCATTCCTCTTCTGATTTAATTCTGTGCTCACTTCTGCTTTTGCCTGTGTTGTAATTTGTTTACAGGCCTGTGTTTACAGTTCCTGCTTGACTGTGAAGGCAGGAACTGCTTAACTCA
The DNA here is from genome assembly GCF_046562875.1 of Panthera onca. Lineage (NCBI taxonomy): Eukaryota > Metazoa > Chordata > Mammalia > Carnivora > Felidae > Panthera > Panthera onca. The sequence goes on along the minus strand of NC_138347.1, from coordinate 70,996,746 downwards.
GCTCTCTCCAGAGGCTAGGAAATGCTAGGTGCTCAAACATATTTGTCAAGTGATTGAACGGAATCATTGAATAAGAAAAGATTCTTGCGGCCCCTGGGTGGTTCAGTCTGTTAAGCCTCTGACTTCCGCTCAGGTCATGATCCTGGCATGGGGCTCTGTGCTGATAGCTCAGAGCCTGGAGCCTGCTTTCTCTCTCTCTCTCACTCTCACTCTCTCTCTCTCTCTCTCCCTCCCTCCCTCCCTCCCTCCCTCCCTCCCTCTCTCTCCCCATTTGCACTCTTTCTCTCAAAAATAAGCATTTAAAAAAAAAAAAGATTTTTGCCCTCATGGTGTTTGTGACTTAGAAGGGGAGATATACGTAAATAATTTGAACACAGGGGCACAGATACAGATACTGGTGCGTCTAATACTCTAAACCAGGGAGACTGGAGACATTTCAGTTTGAGTTGGTCAGGCCATTTAACTCTGTCATGATGAGAAATTCTACATTTGTTAATTTTCATTAATATGGAGGATAAATTTAAGGAGCAGGAAGAGAGTGCTGGAGAAGCAATGGTAGTTTTGTTTTTGCTTTTGATGAGTAAAGTATAGGAGGATATAACCAGAATCTTTTTAATTGAGATATATTTTACATGTAACATATTAGATTCAGGTGTACAACATAATTCCCTATTTGTATGTGTTGATCACCACAGTAAATCTAGTGAACATCCATCACCATACATAGTTACAATATTTTTTTTATTGTGATGAGAACTTTTAATATTTCTCTCTTAGCAACTCTCAAATACACAAAATGTTATCATTAATTATAGTCACCATGCTGTACATTACATCCCCAGGACTTATGTTGTAACTGGAAGCTTGTACCTTTTGGCCACCTTCACCCAATTCACAGTCCATGCCTCCACCCCATTCCCCCACCTCTGGCAAACCACTGGTCTGTCCCTATCTAAGAGTTCATTTTTATTTTATTTTGTTTTGTTTTTTTAGATTTCATGTATAAGTGAGATCACACAGTATTTGTTTGTCTAACTTCACTTAATGCCCTCAGGGTCCATCCGTGTTTTTGCAAATGGCAAGATTTCCTTTTTTTTGGTGGCTAAATAATATTCCATTTTATATACTACATTGTCTTTATTTGTTCATCCGTTGATGGACACTTAGGGTGCTTCCACGTCTTGGCTATTGTAAATGCTGCATTGAACATAGGGGTGCAGATAATCTTTTCAAGTTAACGTTTTCTTCTTTTAATGTTTATTTATTTTTGAGACACACACACACACACACACACACACACACACACACACAGAGCGTGAGCGGGAGAAGGGCAGAGAGAGAGGGAGACACACAGACTCTGAAGCAGGCTCCAGGCTGAGCCTATCAGCACAGGGTCTGATGCAGGACTCGAACTCACAAACCGTGAGGTCATGACCTGAGCCCAAGTCGGATGCTTAACTGACTGAGCCCCCCAAGTGCACCCCCCCCTTTTTTTTTTCCAGATGAATACCCAGAAGTAGAATTGCTAGATCACCAGAATCTTAAGAAATGAATTCAGGCTATACCATTGTATTGCAGCTAAAGAAATGAATTGTTAAATTTTGGTTAACTGACTCCCTGTGTACTTAACTCTAGTCATTTTTAGCCCTGTGCTGTTTGTAGTTGTGAAATTTGTGTGAAACTTGAAAGGGATTAAAGCCAAGATTTTGTGGGACACCTGAATGGCTCATTTGGTTCAGTATCCAGCTCTGGATTTTAGCTTGGGTCACAATCTCACGTTTTTTGAGTTTAAGCCCTGAGTCAGGCTCTGTGCTGCTTGGGATTCTCTTTCTCTCTCTCTCTCTGCCCCTTCCCACTCTCACTGTCTCTCTCTCTCTTTCAAAATAAATTTTAAAAAATAAAGCTAAGATTTTTGTGAACGATACATACTTAGCTATACACAGTATACACATAATATCCATGTGTGAAATACGCATGACTATTAGCATACAGAAATGAAGTGTAGAAAATTATAACTTTATTGGTAAGTGATTTTAGGACAGGAAAGTATAGTTACTGTGAGATATTTAGGGTCACTTTTGGAATCAACATGATCCTTTTTTTTTGGTGGCTGAAGACTAACCATGTAAGATTATCAATTACTTGGCAAGGATATTTTGATATGATTTAAGGAAGCAAAATAAAGTAATATTCCAAGTCAGAAGTCTGTCTTCTGATAGATATCCTCAACTTTTTGAAACCTACTCTCAGTTGAATTAAAAAGTGAAACAGAATTTTTAGCCCTGGAGAGAGTTGTCATAAAGCCACGCACTTTACTCCTGTACTTCAGTTCAGAACTGTATTATCCTTTGTTTAGTGTATTATTTAATGGTTACATGATTTTCAAACTAGAATCTATTGGAAGCACATATGAAAAAGGTTATCACGGTAAATGTACAAGAGAAAATGGCAACTGATAAGTGTAGGACAGCCCAAGAAGATTTGAAAAATTAACATGCAGACTCAGCTATATTGCTTCCTAGTACAATAATCAGTCATAATGGCCTTAAGTCATCTAGGAAAGCACAGTGTGTAAGAAGACAGAACCACGTGATACAGTGTTGAACAATTTCAAAGAAAATAGCTGAAAGAAAAGATGCTTAAATATTTGGAAAGTGCAGTTATGTGAAACTCTTCCCCAAGGGTGCAGATATATAATGTGTTACTGCATTTACATACTGACATATTTTTATTTTAATGAAGTTTGTCCAAGACTAATCCTTCAACCTAGCTCTCAATTTTATTTGTCCCTTTGTCCTCTAGGACATTGATGAAACAGTTTTCTCCATTGCTTGCTCTCTCTTCCTGGCTTCTTCCTCTGAGACTCAAAGTTTCTAGACTTAAAAAACAAGTATAGTAAAACTCAGCCTAATTCTTTCCTCTTAAAACTCATTTACACGCAACTGCTTCCATTTCTTTAATCCTTGTTTATTGCTCAACCCATGATATTTGGCTCTATCTACACCAAGGATAGGAGTGAAAAAATGATGAATTTTTTTTAGATTCTTATTCCCATTGATTTCTATATAACTGTATTAGTTACAATTCTTTTCTTGCCTTTTCTTTTTCTTTTTCTTTTTCTTTTTTTTTAAAGATTTTATTTTTTATTTATTTTTTTTTTAAGATTTAGTTTTGTTTTTTTTTTTTTTTTTTTTTTCCAACGTTTTTTTATTTATTTTTGGGACAGAGAGAGAGACAGAGCATGAACGGGGGAGGGGCAGAGAGAGAGGGAGACACAGAATCGGAAGCAGGCTCCAGGCTCCGAGCCATCGGCCCAGAGCCCGACGCGGGGCTCGAACTCACGGACTGCGAGATCGTGACCTGGCTGAAGTCGGACGCTTAACCGACTGCGCCACCCAGGCGCCCCTTTAAAGATTTTAAAGTAATCCCTACACCCACCATGGGGCTTGAACTTACAACCCCGAGATCAAGAGTTGCATGCTCTACTGACTGGGCCAGCCAAGCGCCTCTCTTTTCTTGAGTTTTTGATATTACTTTCTCTTGGTTTCTCCTTTATCCTCTGAATGTTTTTTTTCTCCGTTTCTTTGGTTGGCTCTTTTCCTTAAAATGCTGGTATGATATGCCATCATTTTCTTTCCTTAAGCTGCATGTTTTCTGTTTGTTATCTCATTCTCTTCCATGGCTTCAGCTATTTCTATAATTTCAGAGGCAGTACATTCAATGGCCTACCTGTAATTTGCTACTGTTCTATTTTAAAAGTGAAGATTTTTGGTTATGTCTTACTGAGTAGTTGAAATTCAGTAAAGACCCTGTGATTCAGACCTGGACTTTAGCTTTACAAACTTAGAAAATTAATAAGCATCATGTTTTTGAGGTTTATAAATGCTGTCACATATCATTCCTTCATTCTTTTTTATGACTGAATAATATTCCATTATATGAATATACCATATTTTGTTATTCATCATTTGACAGACATTTGGGTTGTTTCAGTTTTGTGGCTATTATGAATAATGCTACTTTGAATGTTTGTGTTCAAGTTTTGTGTGGATATGTGTTTTCATTTCTCTTGGGTGTATATCTAGGAGTGGAGTTGCTGGGTCATATGGTAACTTTATGGTTAACTTTTTGAGGAACTGTCAGACTATTTTTTTTTTAATTTAATTTAATTTTTAGAGAAAGAGCACAAGTGGGGCAGAGGGGCAGAGGGAAAGAGAATCTCAACCAGGCTCCACACTCAGTGCAGAGCCCATTGCAGGGCTTGATTCCACAACTGTGAGATTGTGACCTGAACCAAAATCAAAAATCAGACACTCAACCCACTGAGCCACCCAGGTGCCCCCAGACTATTTTCTAAAGTAGCTATATCATTTTACTTTCTTGCCAGCAGTTTATTGAGTTTTAACTTCTTCATATTCTTACCAGCACTTTATTGTCTTTTTGATTAAAAAAAATTTGTTTTTTACATTTTTTTTTTTTTTTTACATTTTTTTTTTTTTTTTTTTTTGAGAGACAGAGACAGAGCACAAGTCGGGGAGGGGCAGAGAGAGAATGAGACACAGAATCCGAAGCAGGCTCCAGGCTCTGAGCTGTCAGCATAGAGCCCGACGCAGGGCTCAAACCCATAAACCGCGAGATCATGACCTGAGCCGAAGTCGTACGCTCAACGGCTCAACCATCTAAGCCACCCAAGCGCCCCTGTCTTTTTTATTTTAAATGTTTATTTTGAGAGAGAGAAAGAGAGAGCACCTGTGTGTGCAAGCTGGGGGGTGGGCAAAGAGAGAGGGAGAGAGTGGGAATCCCAGTCAGCGTGGAGCCTGACAGGGGGCTCAGTCTCAGAACTGTGAGACCATGACCTGAGCCAAAATCAGGAGTCGGACATTTAATTGCCTGAGCCACCCAAGTGCCCCCAATTTTTTTTTAATGTTTATAAATTTCTTTTTATGTTTATTATTTATTTTGAATTTATTTTGAAATATGTGAGATAGTGTATTATTTACTGTTGTGTTACAAATTACCCCAAAATTTAGTGTGTTGAAACAGTAACATTTTTTATTCCAGAGTGTTCTGAAGCTTAGGTGGGTCCGCTGGTTCTGGGTATTTCACAAGGCTACAGTTATCTTGAGGCTCAGCTGGGAAGAATTCACTTCCTGGCTCATTCGTGGCTCTTGGCACAATTCATTTCTTTTGGCCTGTTGGACAAAGACCTCAGTTCCTTATAAACTGACCGCTGGTGGTTTCCTTTGGTTCCTGACTTCATGGGCATCTCCACAGAGCATCTTACTACTTGACGGCTTGTTATTTCAGAGTGAGGAAGTAAGAAAACGAGAATGCTAGCAAGATGGAAGTGACAGTCTTTTGTAACTTAAACATGGAAGTAAAGTCCCCATCACTTTTCACTATATTAGAAGTGAGTGATGAGTTGTGCCTGGGTGGCGCAGTCAGTTAAGCATCTGACTCTTGATTTCAGCTCAGGTCATGAGCTCATGGTTAGTGAGATCAAGCCCTGTACTGGGCTTTGTGCTGGCATCATGGAGCCTCCTTAGGATTCTCTCTCTCTCCCTCTGTCTCTGCCTCTCTCCCACTTGGGCATGGAATGAGTAAATGATGAGGTTCAGCCCACACAAGGGTGTGAATACCAGCAGGTGAGGATCATGGGAGCCACATTAGAAGGTGCCTATTACAGATGATAGTATAAATAGACTCTAGATCATCATCTATTGTTGAGACAGATTTGACAAGTAGGCAGTTGGAAATTTGTTTCTAAAGCTGAGAGTTTGGGACTGAAACTGATTGTCGGGAAATAAGAGGAGCTACTAGGAGATCAGTTGTAATGACCTAGACATGAGATAATACAGGGAAAGTGTTAGTAGGCTGGAAAAGAAGGAAACCATGGGAGGAAGGTTGACAGACCTTGGTGATGTACTGAGGGAAGGAAGTAAAAATTGACCTCTGTCATCCAGATTTGAAACTTTGAGAAGTCTACATGAGAAACAGATTTGGGGAGTCAAATGATGCATTTGGTTTTCCGTATGTTGAACTTAAGTTGCTAGAATGTTTAAGTTGCATATCCAGCTAGATTTTAGAGATGTGGAGCATATCCAGCAAAGTAGATAATTGCCTTTGTAGTATCCAGAATGTATTCACTTCTGTTGTCACATTTAATCCTCACTACAGCTCTTAGAGGAAGGTAGGAAGGACACTGTTATCACCATTTTATAGTTGAATAAAACAGAAGTCAAAATGAATTGACCAGAGCCATGGCTAGTAAGTGGAAGAACTTTTATTTCTAAGTAGTTATTTGTGTAGAGGAATTTAAAGTTGATACACTCTCTAAAGGAATGGATAGTTATTGATAAATAGTTTCGGACATGGTGGTTTCATCCTTCACTGGTGTTCTAACTCATGCAGCAAATATTTTTGAGCCTCTATCATGTAGAGCCCTGTTATTTCCAAATTAATATATACATTCATAACAGTGAAAAGTAAGGACTCCCAAGGCTTATTTTGGGAAGATTCTGGAAAAGAGTCAGAAAAGAGAAGAGAGGTGCCTGGCAAGCTCAGTCAGTAGAGCATGAAACTCTTGAGCTTGGGATTGAGTTTGAGCCCCACATTGGATGTAGAGATTATGTAAAAATAAAATCTTTCAAAAACAAAAAAAGAAAGAAAGAGAGAGAAGAGCCTCAGCTGCATTTGCAAAATATATCACGATGACCCTTTTTCAAATCAAAGCTGATCAGTAAATTTATTAGATTAGCCCCAAATTTTCTTCCTCCAAAGTAATTTATATTCATATGCATATGTTGTGGTCTTTGTTCACCATTTAAAAGGAAAGCAGATTTCTTCTGGATCCTTCCTTCCTTTTTCATAGTAAGTGTTCAAAGTGTATAAAATGTGCATGTTTCCATTATTTTCATATTCTTCGTGTCAGCTTTCAGAAAAATGTACACATCTACAAATATGCCACTTATTGAAATGGACAGAAGAGAACTACCCAGAGGAGGAACTGAAAAGCAAACTGGAGTGTATAACAGGCCTGCTTGTCTTATTTTGGGCTCCATGCTGGCCAAGCCCTATTAACAAACAGATCTCTTTTCCTTATTAGCAAATAGTTACGGGTTTCAGTAAATGGGTAGAATTCTAAAAATGTATAGTATAGAAATAATTTTTATGGTCAGACCTGGTGTCTACCACTGTAAATACTCTGTTAATAGGAAAAGTACCTGTACCTATTTTCAAATGGGGAAAGGAGATCTGCGTAAACATAATCTAACATTTACTATCTTCAGGGTTTGACCACTTTTTGAGTTTGATTTGAAGAAAAAATTGTGAATGTTTACTTTTTCTCTCTGAAGGAAACTTGAATGTGTACTTCTGTACCCTAGTTTTTGTTATCCTTATCTGAAAGTTGCTATTGATGCTAGTGAAAATAAGAGAAAGGCAACTTATAGGCATGTAGCTGAAAACTATAAAATATTGTTCCAGAAATCTAGTGAGAACTACACCAAGCCTTGAGGAAAAATATTTGGTTTCTTAGGGTATACTCTGATTTCTTAGTGTTTTATATTTTTGCTATAGGTCTAAACACAGTCCATTTGAGTTCATATTTTACATAGAAATCCTACCGTATCAAAACTATGCAAGCAGGTTAATGTTAGAACATGCAAATTGGTCTTTTGCAAATAAATTGCATGATTTAGATTCCAGAAGAAATTGCCCAACAAATAGATTTGTGGGAAATTATATCTTTTTAAACTCTTCTGTTTTTGCTTTTGAACATAGTGGAGAATATTCTTGATGTAAATTGTACTACCTTGCCTAGAGGGAACATCTTTGTTCCCTTTGAGAAAACATCTTCCCTAGCTAAGAATCTTCCCCTATACCAATTTTGCTAAATAAAATGATTTGTATCCAGACTTATTCAGGTTTAACTTAAAACTAAATTGCCTGTTTAAATGGTTACATTATTGTTTTGGTATTACCATCTGGGTTTTAGAACAGTTTATTTGGTGGTGAAAGAAAGGATTTTCTTTTGGATTTATAAGGTATTGTAACAAAACATGATTTCTCACTCAGTGTTTCCCTGTTCTTGAGTTTTGGCTGCCTTTGCAGTTTACTTCCATTGCTGTTCTTGAGGTTGGTTGGAAGGTCCCTAGAGGGGAGAGGCTGTTGCTACTGGCTGCAGCTGAAAGCCCTAGTTAAAAGGATGGTTGGGAGAGAAAAAGAAAAGAAGAGGAAAAATAGAGAGAGAAAAAGGATATAGCAAAGAGATAGAGACAGGGAGAGAAAGAGAGGAAGAAAAGGAGGGAATGAGAATGATACAAAAGGTGAGATGAAATGCCACCAATAGTTGCTTCTGGAACAGCCTTCTTATCCTTGATAGAGGCCTTTTTAAAGTACTGCCTGAATCTGTAACCTCAAATCTGCAAAGAGAACTTCTTTATCAATTTTGTAGCTGTTTCACATATTTTTATAACATAATTGAAAAGAATATTTTTAATGTGATTTTTTAGAATAGGTAATATTATTAAAAAATATTAGAAGGGAGGGGTCCAATGAAAAATCTTTCCCATCCTCGACTGGTTCAGGTCTCCTCCCACCTAAAAATGGCTTCTTGTGTGGCAGTGAGACGTATAGTATCTTGATACTCTCTTGGTCTGTGGTGTCTTGGTTTTACTGAGGCCTGCTTCTGTGAAGCCTTTTGGAAGTATATGAGAGATAATAAATACTACTATCTGAAAAGATACTGTACCAGAAAAAGTTTTCTACTTTATTCTAAAAAGTTTTAATTACAGGTATAATGTTTCTCTTATTTGCAAACTTTACTTTTGAAATAATAATTTTCTGTTGAGGAAAACCTTTAGAATTTCAAATGATGAGTGATGTACACACATTTTAGGTTGAAAGGGTCATCGGACACATGAGAAAAACCAAGGCCCAGAGAGATTGATATGGCCAGGGTCAGTCATGGCATTAGTCGTGGGAAAATTGGTACTAGATCCTGTATCCTTTTATGTGCTCATTCCACAGCATAACACTACCTTACACTTAGGGTTTAGCAACTTAATTTTGAACCTAAGGGGTATTGAAAAGCCTACTCGTAATGTCTGAAAGTCCTGTTTATAGTAAGAGCTATAGCTCCTATTTTTGTTGGCAAACAATACTGCTTTAGGCTGGTGTGAGGAAATAGGTCCTCTTTTTACATTAAAGGATGAGAGTTAAATTGGGGTAGCCTGTTTGGAGAGCAGGTTGGTGATATTTATAAAAACTAAAAACGCACATACCTAGCAATTTCACTTTTAGCAAATATGTACAAAGATATGTACAGCTCTGTTGCACCATTATTTGTAATAGTAAAAGCCTAGACAAAAAACTCTGTTAGTAGGAGGATTGGAACTGGTTAACTATATGATACTGCCATAAAATGGATTACTGTGCAGATGTTAAGAAATGAGTTAGATCCATATGTGTCAGTGTGAAACTATCCCTAAGAAAACAGAAAAAGCAAGGTACAGAATTATGTGTATAATTGCAACCATTTGCTTAAAAAATAAAATGGTGTGTATATGTGCACACTTGTAGGTGCATAGAATATTTCTGAAGAAGTACACAAGAAATTGAGAGGTCTTTGCCTCTGAGAAGGGGAACTGCCGCCTGGAAGATAGGGTTGGATAATGTAATACATAGTAACGCGTATTGGGAGACAGTTCTCCCTTTGTTACTTACTGTTTTTTTCCAAAAAATTTGTATAGCAAACAGTCTTGGAAGATATAGTATCTCCCTCCTAAGCAGAAGGCAGGTTTATTTATCATCCAGTATAATAAAGATAAGGTCTCCTTGCTGCAGAGGTTAGGCCAACTTACTGTTCTTGAAAGATGTGGGTTCTCTGCACACAGGTTCCTCAACCTGTCCCACAATGTCCTGCATGTGCAGGCATCTCCGGTCCTCTGTGTTGCCCTGTGTGATGGGGCTATTGCTATGGCTACTGAAGTCTTTTGTCTCTGACTGAGGAGTCTCATGTCTTTTGCAGCATCCATGAAACTGGGCTAACTTGCTAGCTTTCAAGTAGGTAACATCTCAGGCCTTCCATCATTCTTGACAAAATACCTACTGGAAAAAAAATGTAATAACTATTTCTTAAAATGAAAGAAATGGAAGTCTTGGGGCTTTTTAGGTCCCATCATTCTGACTTAAAATGTCAGGCTAAGAAGATAAGACAGGGACGCCTGGGTGGACCAGTGGGTTAAGTGTCCATCTCTTGATTTCCGCTCAGGTCATGATCTTAGGGTTCATGGGATGGAGCCCTGTGTCGGACTCTGCACTGACAACTTGGGATTCTCTCTCTCCCTCTCTCTCTGTCCTTCCTCCACTCTCTCTCTCTTTCAAAATAAATTAAAAAAACATTCAAAAAAAAGATAGGACAAATCTAGAAAACTGATCTAGAAAAATGAGCCTACGTCAAAGGAATTTGCCTATGGAGGAATTGACTTCCTGGAGTGTGAGAGAATCAGTATTTGTTGAGCATTAACCATATTGACTTATACTTCAAATATATTTGGGGTGAATATATTTTCTTTTCTCATTATAAATCTGCAGGATAGATATTCTTATCCCCATTTACAGATGAAGAAACTCAGTACCAGATATGTTACTTGCCCAAGGTCACAGTGGAGTTCATACCTATAACTGTCTGACACTAAGCCATGCCCTTTCCATTATAATAAACAGCTTTCTTTCTTGAGGTGTTAGAGGTGACTTTCTACTTTAACATGTGGGAGTTTCTTCTGTCCCATCTTCATTGAAGGTCTGTTGTCAAATGGCCAGTTAGCTGCATGAGGGATTTCCCAGTTGTCTGTAACAATCAGATTATGTATAGGATTTTTTTTTTTTGGTCGGTGTAGGAAAACATTTTACAGCTGTGCTTCTCAAACTTTCTTCTTGAACTATCTTTTAGCTGCATAAGATACAGTAGGTACCTTAAGTGGATCTAGTTTGTGATTTAAAACAGCCCCTGGCTCGTATAACTTTCTTGGGAGTTTTCTGTATTTCAGAATTCATGAGAATTTTATATTCTACTCTCTATGTATCAGTTGCTTACAGAGGTCAGTATAGAGTCAGGGCCAGCTGAGAGGGAGGACACAGGAATCAGAATACAATCAAATTGTCAGGTTGTTGTTGTTGTTGTTGTTGTTGTTGTTTTAGTGTTTATTTGTTTATTTTGAGAGAGAGAGAGAAAGAGCACATGCGCTCAAGTGGCACAGAGGCAGAGATAGAGGGAGAGAGAATCCCAAGCAGGTCTCGTTCTGTCAGCATAGAGCCCGACAGGGGGCTCGAACCCACGAACCATGAGATCATTACCTGAGCTGAAACCAAGAGTCTTGACACTTAACCAACTGAGCCACCCAGGCACCCCAGGTTTATTTATTTTTTTAATTGTAGTAAAATATGCATATAAAATATACCATCTAAAGTATTTTTCAGGTGTCTAGTTCTGTGACATTAAGTACATTGACATGTTATGCAACTATCACTACTATTCATCTTTAGAGTTTTTCATCATCCCAGGGGTGCCTGGGTGGTTCAGTTGGTTAAGCATCCAACTTCGGCTCAGGTTAGTCTGGCCCTTTGCTGACAGTGCAGAGCCTGCTTGGGATTCTCTTTCTCTCTTTCTGCCCCTCCCCCAGTCATGCATACACACCTGTTCTCTTTCTCTCAAAATAAAAAGGTAAACTTAAAAGAGTTTTTTGTCATCACAAACTAAAACTCTTTACCCATTAAATAATAACTCCCTATCCCCACCCAATCCTCAACCCCTCGCAACCACTATTCTACCTTCTGTCTCTATGATTTTGACTACTCTAGGTGTCTCACAGTGAAATCATACAACTTTTGTCGTTGTGTGTCTGGCTTATTTCACTTGGCATAATGTCCTCAGGGTTTATCCATGTTGCAGCATGTGTCAGAATTTCCTGCCCTTTTAAGGCTGAATAATATTCAGTTGCGTGTATTTACCACATTCTATTTATCCATTCATTTGTTGATGTACATTTGATTTGTTTCCATCTTCTGGCTATTGTGAATAATACCGCTGTGAACATTGGTATACAAATACCTGTTTGAGTACTTGCTTTCATTCTTTTGTGTGTATACCCAGAGGTAGAATTGCTGAATCATATAGTAATTCAGCATTTAACTTTTTGAGGAGCCACCATTATTGTTTACCACAGCAGCTGTACCATTTTACATTCCCACCAAGAACGCAGAAGGGTTCCAATTTCTCCATACCCTTGCCAACCCTTGTTATTTTCTGTCTTTTGGTTTGGTTTGGTTTTGGTTTTGATAATAGACATACTAGTGGATATGAAGAAATAGTTTTATTACTGCAAAAAACTCATTGAAGAAAGCAGCAGCAGTTACCATAGTAAAGTAAATTTGCTATTTCCACCCTGGAATTAGGCATACTTATCTACCTAGTCACAGGCACAGAGGCAGTTTGAAATACTCAGGTCTTCTCTCTGTTAGAGCAGGTAAGAATGTCTTCTTTGGGTAGGAGGCGGATCCAAGGGAAGGAGCCCAGAGGAGCCGAGCCCTTCATGCCCAGCTGTGGGATGTGTGAGGGGAAGAATGGGGAAAAGAGGATGGGAGCTCTCTAGAGAAGTTCTCCACATGGAGATGGATGTGTGAGGAGGGAGCAAGTTTTTTCTTAATATTTATGAGAGTTTTGATATTAAAAATGCTTTAACTTATTTTTTTAGTGCTTTAACTTATTATAGTCAAGTAAATTTGCTCTAGAAACACAATCTAATTTTACCCTGTTCTGCCACCCACCCACCCAGCCCAGTTTTGAGTATGTGTAGGTTAATTTGGGAAGTAAGAGCTTATAGGAAACACAGTTCTACATCTCAAAAGAGCAATGATCATATAGTCCCTTCGGAGAGTTTTAAAAAAATTAATCCATACATAATAACAGATAGAAGTAGCTCTCTGCCCTGAACTATCCTGCCTGTTCAAGATAATTGGACATTTAAAGAAGTGTTTTAATTATAAAAATAATAGGATATTAAAATTGGAAAATGTGAAATAGTAAAGACAGCAAAGTAAAACCATCCATAACTCCTCCATCCAGTGATGGAGTTACTATTTTGTGTAGTTTTGTCCTGTGCACATTTTTTTATAGGCTATATTAAATTTGGTATTTTATAAATAAAAAAACTTAATTATCTTAAAGCACTTCCCCATGTTGTTAGAAACTCATAAACATTTTACTTGGTGAATCCTATTCACCTTGGTGATATATATATGTGTGTGTGTGTGTTTATATTTAAGTTTTTATTTAAATTCCAGGTAGTTTAAAAAAAAAAAATTCCAGGTAGTTAACATACAGTGTAATCCATGATACTTCTTAATAATTCTCCTGATGTTGTTCATTGAGCTTATTTTCTTCCTTTTCTCTCCATTCACTTCTTTCTTTCTTTTCTTTTCTTTTCTTTTCTTTTCTTTTCTTTCTTATTTTAATTATTGTAAGTAGTGCTATAGTGGACAAGGTTGCATATTATCTTTGTCTACATTTCTAATTATTTATCTTAGACTAGATACCTGGAAGTAAAATTCTTGGGCCAAAGAGCATTAACATTTAAAAAAAATTAATTCCAGTAAAACATACAGTGTTATATTAGTTTCAGGTGTGCAATACAGTGATTCAACAATTTTGTACATTACTCAGTGCAAAGAGCGTTAACATTTTTAAGGCTTTTTGCAGGAAGGGAATGTCTTTTACTTCATACTTTTGGGTATAGACTAAGATATGGTTGGAATTAGATTTTGTTTTATCTGAAATTGATTGGAGTGTACAGGCTGTGTTGATTTTTTTTTTTTTGACAGTTACTCAGAATTGCCTTGTGGTTTTATAGAAACATTCTGCTTCTATCTTCCCATTGCTTAAATCATTCTGCAGAGATTTCTTGAGCACCTGCTATATCCCAGGCTATAAGCTAGGTGCTACAAGGAATACCAGGATGAGTAAGAAGCAGTCACTGCTCTGCAGAATATCTTTTTACAGCAGAAGGACTTACATGTGTTGCAGTCGTTCCCATCTGTTGTCAGCTGCTTTTTCCTTAGCTAAGCAGGCTGCTCTCTCCCTTCATCATGCTATTTATATTATCAAGGGAATGAACCAAAACTAAGCTAATTTTGGAGGACAGTTTTTGCTTAGTAGAAAGTAGGAATTTTGATCTGTGGCTTGACTGGCACCTGCTTTACACTGACTACAGCTTGCATAAATTTCTGCCTGCAGTTAAATGTGTTAAGGTGTCCAAGACTAATTCCTCTACTGTATCTGGGCTATGGAATCTGCCTCTCCCATTTCTCTCTTTCTTCTGAGTCTTGAACCTTTCTTTCTATCTCCTTCTCTTTGGGTACTTAGAATTACCCTGTCCTAAGCCCACATCCTTTTAACCAGTTCTGTTTCTCCCAGTGTCTCTTGGTTACTGCCAGCTGGCTCAGCCTTCATCATTTCATTGATCTGTTATCTCTTGGTTGGTAAATCTAATAGAAACTTCTCAGTCTGCATCTTAGTTCACCCCCCAGTAGCACTGAACATGCTTGACCACAAATTCACTTAAAGTACTCCCGGTTTTCTTTCTACTACTCAGCTACTACTTATCTTCTGTCTGCACTCCTCTTGCATTTAAAACTTTTCCTGAGGGTTCTCCCTTAGGCTCTGTTCCATCGCTGGTCATTTTATAATCCTTCCTGGGTGATTTTATTTACTCTTCTGGCTTCAAATACCAGTTACATGCTTATATGCTGATTACTACCAAATCTATATGTCCAATCCAAATCATGCTACCTTACTGGCTATCTCCCTGTGTATGGTCTGCAGATCCCTGAAATTCAATATGTTAAGTTGGGACAAACCCAAAACTTCCTCTGTGGTCCCCATTTTAGTGAAAGTATTAGTATGTGCACAGTTGTTCCAGCTGAACTCCGGGTGTTGTCCCTTCTCTCTCACCCTACTGTCACTCTCCATCTCTTTCTCACTTCACATCTAATCAGTCAGGTCCAGTCATTTCAGCCTCAGTCACCACTGAATCCCGTGTCTTTAATGAAATACCCTTTTCGTTAGTATGACAGCTAAAAACACAGGCCCAGTGTGTCTCTCCTCTAGTAGGAGCCCTTGTCATTGTCTTTTTCTTCAAGGAGATATATTTCTCTTATGTTAGATGGTGGTTTGGGGATGGAGAGAAATCACCTTTTTATTTTCCCACCCTTTTCAGTGGGTTTTCAGAGTGCTTTGCATTTAGGAGGTCATGAGTAATTGTGCGGAACTGAAATGAAAGGATTTGAAGCTGTTCAGAAAGTAGCTTAATTTTAAAAGCTTCTACATATCTTCCTTAAGTCTGATCAAGAAAGGTTAAGAAATACGTGTGTTATAGTAATGGAGACTTAGGAATTGAAATAATCATTATTAAGATAGATGAGCCTCACATTAAATGTAATAATGCCACTTGGCATAGTTCAGTTAATCAGTTATTTTTATAGACTATCAGCCTCTAGTACTAATCCCAATTGAATGTTAACAAGTTTAGAAGATCAAAATATACCCAATTTGTTGATCGGTGGAGTTGCTGAAGGACTGAAAAAGAAATTAACTTTTTCACAGCTTATTTTTCCGTGTATTTGTCTTTTGGACCATCATCTCTACTTCATAGAACACAAAATAGTAGTATGATATGATCACATATGTGGTGTGTTCCCATTTGAACAACTAGATTTTATTAATGTTAACAGGTACATTAAGAATCTATAGAAATTCACACATTTTAAGTGGGAGCAAAGCATAAAGGTTAGAGGTACTACATAAAGAATCAGTTATAAAGGAGGTAGAGAGGAGAAAGGGAAGAGTGAACAAAAAGGTGGTCGCTCATAGAGCTCTTTATAGTGGCCACCAGATGGCACAGTTGTTCTACATCTGCCGGTTGCACTGACCTGACCAGGGAGGGAAAGTACGGGAACATGACAGTGCCGACCAGCTGTTCCAGAGAATAGGATGTTCTTAAGTTGGTTCTTTGTAGCCTCAGATGTCTGTATCATGTAATAAAAGTAGGCCAGCAGTTTGTAATTAATTGCATATTTGAATTTCTAGTTCTTTTGAGGCTGGCTTGATGCTATTGTCAAATAAGCCATGGTGATATCACCCTTGTAATTTTTGTGAGAAAGTTTAACTCTTTAGATGAAAGCATCAACAAAATGTTAACATTTAAAAATTGAACAAAGAACATTACTATACTATACAACATTACTTTGATTTTATTTCGTGAATGTGGCTACTGGAATTGTACCCTTAAGAATTCATTGATAACTATTAAATGACTGATAGAAACAACTTAGATGTGACCAAAATGAGGGATACCTTTAGTTACATGAGAGACTGGACAAAAGTAAAAGAGATGAGGCATTATTTTCAATTGCTTAGAAATAAACATTTTTGTTTGTTTTTCTCAGTTGTGGGTATATACTGAGTTTTTAAGAAGGATTCTTTCCACAGTTCACATATGCATTTGGAGGATATAATGGTCCTAGCACCAGAGGAATTGAATTTTATTGAATTGTAATGTATTTATTATATGCCAGTAGTCCTAGTATAGTGATGAAGGCTTGGTGTAGAGAACCTAGATTAAGGGGGAAAACCAAAAATGGTGAATTATGGGATATTTTGGTTCTTTGAAGAAATAATTTAATTTAGGTTATGTGGCACCATAGGCTTTTTGTGGTGCAAAAAGTATAAATATACACATACATACGTACATATATAAATACATAAATTCAGGTTATGAAGCTACAGGGTAGAATGAACAAAGAATAAGGTTTGTTTTTTTTTTTAATTAAGGTATAATTGCCATATTAGTTTCCAGGTGGACAACATAATTTGGTATTTGTATATATTGTGAAATGATGACCATAAGAAGTCTAGTAAAAATCTATCACTACACATATTTTTTATTTTTTAGAGAAAGAGCACAAGTGGGGAGAGAGGAAGAGGGAGAGAGAGAATCTTAAGCAGGCTCCACACTCAGTGTGGTTCCCGATGCAAGGCTCAATCCCGCAACCCTGGGATCATGACCTGAGCTGAAATCAAGTCAGGCACTTAGCCTACTAAGCCACTCAAGTGCCTCTATCATCACATATATACTTTTTTTTTTTTCTTGTGATGAGAACTTTTAAGATCTACTTTCTTAACAACTTTCAAATATGCAGTACATTATTTTTAACTATATGCTCTGTGCTGGACATAACATCCCCAGGACGTATTTATTTTGTGATTGGAAATTTGTGTCTTTTAACCACTTTTATCCATTTTACTCAACCCCACCCCATCAGTTTGTTCTGTGTATCTGTGAGCTCTTTTCTAAAGATTATTTTCTGGGACTCCTGGTTGGCTCAGTCGGCAGAGCATGCAACTCTTGATCTCAGGTTTGTGAGTTTAAGCCTCATGTTGTGTGTAGAGATTACTTAAAAATAAAAAATTCTTCTGAATTTTTTATTTTTATTTATTTTTAATTTAATTTTTTAATTTTGTAAATTTTATTTATTTTTTATTTAAAAATTTTTTGTAACGTTTGTCTACTTTTGAGAGAGTGTGAGCGGGTAAGGGGCAGAGGGAGGGAGACACAGAATCTGAAGCAGGCTCCAGGCTCTCAGCTGTTAGCACAGAGCCCGATGCAGGGCTTGAGCCCCCAAACCGAGATAATCATGACCTGAGCTGAAGTCGGACGCTTAACCTGAGCCACCCAGGCATCCCTATTTTTTAATTTTTTTTTTAATGTTTATTTATTTTTGAGAGAGACAGAGCATGAGTCGGGGAGGGGCAGAGCCCGAGGTGGGGCTTGAACGCACAAGATGTGAGATCATGACCTGAGCTGAAGTTGGACGCTTAGCCAGCTAAGCCATCCAGGCACCCTGATTTTTAGAGTCCATATATAAGTGAAGGAATAAATTTTGAGGGCAAGAACAGTTGAGGGAAGCTGAGCTGTGTGTTAAATACATAAAACAGAGGAGGAACTCTTTGGGAAGTTATTTTTGGGCAGAGTCCAGGGGCACTGGGATTCCAGTGACCCCAAAGAACTATTTAAGCCTGAAGCTTGGGAAAGATGTGGGAGCCATACAAGAAAAATATCTTCCTGCTTTTCTAAGTACCAGTGGAGCTGAAAGAGATAGCTTTGATGTGACCTGGGCTGCAACTAGAGGAACTCCAGCAAAAACCCAAAGGGCTGGGTTTCCAGAGAAGAATCCTTTCTTCTAGATGTAGGCTTTAGAAAGTGTTTAAATGGGAATTCAACTGGGACTGTCAATTTTAACATGACATAATATGTAACAGAACTTTGGGTTAGCATTTGAGAAGTTGACAACCTTTGTCTTCTTGAGATTAGTGTGACCTTATAAAATCCAAAGGACTCGAGTAGTTTGACTTAATATTAATCAACAATGTTGTTTGCTAGCCTTAGAATGAAAAAGCCTTAGAACAAAAAACATATACTCAGTCATGGGATCACATCTTTATTTTCAGATTTGATCTTTATTTTCAAGCACTTTGAGGAAATGAGACTGGAAAGACACTCAACATTGAGTTTATTCGTGAGGCATCTCCCTACTCACTGCCCAGTAATAGCTGCTAAATCTTATAATCAATTTGGTTATTTTGTTTTCCTGAGAGAGTCTTTATCTTAGCCCTTTTTATTTGTCATTGAGATCAATCTAAATCTGTTTTGATTTCTCCCTTGCTTTTGCCTTTAACATCCATGTTTGAAAGGTTGCCATTTGCCTCACATTGTCAGTTTCCTTTATGCCGGTTAGCTGAAATTTTACCAAATATGCTCTGTGATTTAGGGATAGTAAAGAAAATAAATGATGAATATCCATTGCATTTTATAGTGTAAATTTAAAACTTTACAGTAGGTGAGTTTAAAAGGAATTCTGATATAAACTACAAAACAAATCAAGCCCATTACCAACAAATAGTCTGTGTAGGTCTAACTTTAATATGTTTTCATATGTATGAGGAACCTTAATATATTGGAAAAGAAGTATCAATGAGGTCTTGGATTT
Organism: Panthera onca; assembly: GCF_046562875.1. Classification (NCBI taxonomy): domain Eukaryota; kingdom Metazoa; phylum Chordata; class Mammalia; order Carnivora; family Felidae; genus Panthera; species Panthera onca. The sequence continues at coordinate 70,977,642 of NC_138347.1, read as the reverse complement.
TCTATGTATCACTATACCAGAACGTACATGTAATAAAGTGGAAAAAAAGGGGGCAGGAAGTGAAGAAACTCAGTTGTAATAAGGCTAATGACACAAGTCCCAAATAAAATCTTTCGAGTGGCAAAACTGATAGTGTTTTGCCTCATACCTGAGGTGGAGCAGGAGTGAGGGGTCACTCTCACCGAAAACAGGACCTATGTTTTGGAAGCCCAAGGAATCAGAGACAGAACAGATTGGTCTCTTGTGTGTCCCACCAGAGTGAAGAGGCATTGTTTAATTTAGAGACCCTTTTTGGTTTATTCTAGAATCATAAAACTATTTTATTTCTTTAGTATTTAATTGTTATATATAAAATATTTATATTTATGGTATATTTGTTTTATATTTATATAATTTTATATTTATATAATGATTTTATATTTGAAATATTATCTATAATAACTTATGGGGGATTATACTTGTTCTGAAGAAATCTGGTAAAATAAAGGCCTATGGATATCAAATTTGGGAGATTAAATACCTCTATTTGTTAACCTATAAATTTTACTTCTTATTTTTTTTAAGTAGACTCCATGCCCAGTGTGAGGCTTGAACTCACAACCCTGTGATCAATAGTTGCATGCTGTACTGACTGAGCCAACCAGGCAGCCCTATAAATTTGACTTCTGAAGAAAGTTTGAAGCATTTGTAGAACACATATGTGTCTACATCTATTTTTTAAATTGTTCAGTTAACTTCCTGATATTTCTTCTAATTTTCACTGACTCTGGTCCATTCTGATTTTTTTGCAACAGTGATCACATGGAAAATGTATATGGCTACTTAATGAAGTACACCAACCTTGTCACTGGGTGGCAGTACAGGTAAGTGATTTTTCTGTGTTATATCCCTCTCCCAAGAGACCAGAGGTGGGGCTCATAATTTTATTTTCTGAAATTACTTCAGTACAAACATGGATGGGAAACCTTCTAGAGAAGGATTTATAGTTATGTAAAAGTCCAATGAATTCTGCTTTTTAGAGGGTGAGAGGAATTGACATCTGTCCAGATGGCAGGCTCCAAATATCTCAAAAGTTAATATTTTTTTTATTGAAGAATTATAGACATAGAAATACAATATAGGGTATTTTATTAGTTTCAGGTGTACTAAAACATAGTGAGTTGATATTTATATGTATTACAAAATGGTCACATTAGTAAGCCTGGTTGCCATCTGTCACCATACCAAGTTGTTAAAGTATTAGACTGCATTTCTTATGATGTACATTACATCCTTTTGTCTTACTTTATAACTGGAAGATTGTACCTCTTAATCCTGTTTACCTATATTATTTACCCCACCTCATCTAACAACCATCAGTTCGTTTCTATATCAGTGAATCTGTTTCTGTTTTGTGTGTTGGTTTTGTTTTTTAGATTCCAGATATAAGTGAAATCATACGGTATTTTTGTCTTTCTGTCTGACTTATATCACTTAGTGTAATGTCCTCTAAGCTCATCCATGTTGTCAACAGTGGCAACGTTTCATTCTTTTTTATGGCTGAGTAATATATCATTGTGTATGTGTGTTTGTGTGTATCTATACCTGTACCATATTTTTTTCACCCATTCATCTTATCAATACACATTTAGGTTCCTTCCATATCTTGGCTATTGTAAATAACGCTGTAATGCACATAGGGTACATGTGTTTTTTCAAATTAGTGTTTTCATTTTTTTCAGATAAATTCCTAGAAGTGGAATTGTTGTATCATATGGTAGTTCTGTTTTTATTTTTATTTATTTTTATTTTTTTCCTATTTTACCCATCCCTCCACCCATGCCCTCCCCCCCCCCCACTCCCCACTAATCATTAGTTTGTTCTCTATAGTTAAGAGTCTTTTTCTTGGTTTGTCTCTTTTTTCCTCTTTGTTCCTTTGTTTTGTTTCTTAAATTCCACATGAGTGAAATCATAATATGGTATTTGTCCTTATCTGACTCACTTTTTTCACTTACCATAATACTCTCTAGCTTCACCCATATTGTTGCTAATGGAAAGATTTCATTCTTTTTGTATGGCCAAATAATACACAGATAGTACACACACACACACACACACACACACACACACACACACGTATGTATGTATGTATGTATGTATATTGCATCTTCTTTATCCATTCATTAGTCGATGGATACTTGGGCTGCTTCTATATCTTGGCTACAGTAAATAATGCTGCTATAAACATAGTGGGGCATGTATCCCTTGGAATTAGTGTTTTTTTATTCTTTGGGTAAATACCCAGTAGTGCAGTTGCTGGATCATAGGGCAGTTCTATTTTTAATTTTTTGAGGAACCTCCATACTATTTTCCACAGTGGTTGCACCAGTTTGCATTCCCACCAACAGTGCATGAGTGAGGGTTCCTTTTTCTCCGTATATTTGCCAGCACTTGTTATTTCTTGTGTTTTTGATTGTAGGCATTCTAACAGGTAGAGATGATATCTCATTGTAGTTTTTTTTTTTTTTTTAATTTTTTTTTCAACCTTTTTTATTTATTTTTGGGACAGAGAGAGACAGAGCATGAACGGGGGAGGGGCAGAGAGAGAGGGAGACACAGAATCGGAAACAGGCTCCAGGCTCCGAGCCATCAGCCCAGAGCCTGACGCGGGGCTCGAACTCACGGACCGCGAGATCGTGACCTGGCTGAAGTCGGACGCTTAACCGACTGCGCCACCCAGGCGCCCCTCTCATTGTAGTTTTGATTTGCATTTCCCTGAGTGATATTGAGCATCTTTTCATATGCCTGTTGACCATCTGTATGTCTTTTTTGGAGAAATTTCTATTCAAGTCCTCTGCCCATATTTTAACTGGATTGTTTGTTTTTTTGATATTGAATTTTATGAGTTCTTTATATATTTGGATGTTACCCTTATTGGATATATCATTTGCAAATATCTTCTCCCATTCAGTAGGTTGCCTTTTCACTTTGTTGATGGGTTTCTTCACTATGCAAAAGATTTTAGTTTAGGGGTGCCTGGGTGGCTCAGTTGGTTGGGTGTCCAACTTTGGCTCGGTCGTGATCTCACTGCTTGTGAGTTCGAGCCCCACGTCAGGCTCTGTGCTAACAGCTCAGAGCCTGGAGCCTGCCTTAGATCTGTCTCCACCTCTCTGTGCCCCTCTCCCAGTTGCATTCTGTCTCTCTTTCTATCTCTCTCTCAAAAATAAATAAATGTTAAAAATTAAAAAAAAAAAAAATGGGAATGCAAGCTGGTGCAGCCACTCTGGAAAACAGTATGGAGGTTCCTCAAAAAACTAAAAATAGAACTACCCTATGACCCAGCAATTGCACTACTAGGTATTTATCCAAGGGATATAGGCATGCTGTTTTGAAGGGACACATGCACCCCAATGTTTATAGCAGCATTATCAACAATAGCCAAAGTATGGAAAGAGCCCAAATGTTCATCGATGGATGAATGGATAAAGAAGATGTGGTATGTATATACAATGGAGTATTACTTGGCAATGAAAAAGAATGAAATCTTGCCATTTGCAACGACGTGGATGGAACTGGAAGGTATTATGCTAAGTGAAATCAGTCAGTCAGAGAAAGACAAATATCATATGACTTCACTCATATGAGGACTTTAAGAGACAAAACAGGGGCGCCTGGGTGGCTTGGTCGGTTAAGCGTCCGACTTCGGCTCAGGTCATGATCTTGCGGTCCGTGGGTTCGAGCCCCGTGTCGGGCTCTGTGCTGACAGCTCAGAGCCTGGAGCCTGTTTCGGATTCTGTGTCTCCCTCTCTCTCTGCCCCTCCCCTGTTCATGCTCTGTCTCTTTCTGTCTCAAAAATAAATAAACGTTAAAAAAAAAAATTTAAGGGGCGCCTGGGTGGCTCAGTCGGTTGAGCGACCGACTTTGGCTCAGGTCATGATCTCACAGTTTGTGAGTTCGAGCCCCATATTGGGCTATGTGCTGGCAGCTCGGAGCCTGGAGCCCACTTGGGATTCTGTGTCTCCCTCTCTCTCTGCCCCTCCCCCACCCATGCTCTGTCTCTCTCTGTCTCAGAAATAAATAAACATTAAAAAAAAATCTTTAAAAAAAAAAATTAAAAATTAAAAATTAAAAAAAAATTTAGAAAAAAAAAAAGAAGAAGAAGAGACAAAACAGATGAACATAAGGGAAGGGAAACAAAAATAATATAAAAACAACGAAGGGGACAAAGCATAAGAGACTCATAAATATGGAGAACAAACAGAGGATTACTGGAGGGGGTGTGGGAGGAGGGATGGGCTAAATGGGTAAGGGGCATTAAGGAATCTACTTCTGAAATCATTGTTGTACTATATGCTAACTAATTTGGATGTACATTTAAAAAACTTAACAAGTAAATAAAAATAAAAGATTTTTAGTTTGATGTAGTCCCAGTTGTTTATTTTTGCTTTTGTTGTCCTTGTCTGAAGAGACAGATCCAAAATAATATTGCTAAGACCAGTGTCAAAGAGCCTACTGCCTGTTTTTTTCTGGAAGTGTTATGGTTGCAGTTCTTATAGTTAAGTCTTTAATCCATTTTGAGTTGTTTTTTTTTTTTTAAGTTTATTTATTTATTTTGTGAGAGAGAGAGGGAGAGAGAGAAACCCAAGCAGGCTTCGTGCTGTCAGCAGGAGCCTGATGTGGGGCTTGAACCCACAAACAGTGAGATCACGACCTGAGCTGAAATCAAGAGTGAGCGGCTCAACCAACTGAGTCACCCAGGTGCCCTGAATTTATATTTTATATGGTGTAAGAAAGTGGTCTAGTTTCATTCGTTTGCGTGTAGTTGTCCAGTTTCGCCAACACCTCATTGAAGAGACAAAAGTTACTATTATATTAGGGTTATAATTACTTGTTCCCCTGCCTTGGGCTTTTTAAAATACCTGTGGTGATTAGGCTTTTAGGATGGTTTGGAGGCAGCAAACAAATTTGTGTTTAGTTGTCTGTTTTGTGCAGGATCCTCAAACTTCTCTGGGACCTTGGAGAGTTTAAATAGCCAGCCCAAGGTCATACAGGTAGTCTGTGAGAAGGAAAACCAGCTATCTTACATACTTTGTAGAATTGGTAGTTGCGAAGCAGGGCATTAAACTTTTATTATTATTTTTTTTATTGTGGGAAAATATACACAAAATAAAATTTATCATTTTAACCTTGTATAAATGTTCAGTTCAGTGGCACTAAATGCATTCATTGTTGTGCATTCATAACCATTATCTATCTGTAGAACTTTTTGCATCTTCTGAAAGTGAAACTGTACCCACTAAACAATAATTCCCCATTTCTCTCTCCCCCAAGCCCTTGGCAACCACCATTCTAATTTCTTTCTCTGTGCTTTGACTACATACCTACCTCATAAAAGTGAAATCATACAGAGGAACAAATATTGTGCCTGGCTTATTTCACTGAGTATAATGTCTTCAAGGTTTATCCATGTTGTAACATGTATTAGAATTTCCTTCCTTTTTAAGGCTGAATAATATTCTACTGAATATATGTACCATACTTTATTTATCTATTCATCTGTCAATGGACATGTGGGTTGCTTGTACCTTTTAGCTATTGTGAGTAATGCTGTTATGAGTATTGCTGTACAAATATTTGTTCAAGTCTCATCTTTCATGTCTATTGTATATATACCCAGAAGTGGAATTACTGGATCATATGGTAATTTTATATTTAAATTTTTGGGGAATTTCCGTGCCATTTTCCATAGCTGCTGCACCGTTTTACATTCCTACTGGTTGTGCACAAATGTTCTCATTTCTCCACATCCTCACCAACACTTGTTATTTTCTTTTTCTTTTTTCTTAGTAATGGCCACCATAATAGGTGTGAAGTGGTATCTCACTGTGGTTTTTAACTTTTTAAAAATTGTAATACTGGAATTTGAACCCAAATACTTCTGACTCCAAAGTCTATGTTTTTACATTATTATCATGTTGCTTCTAATTCACATGTCATTTTGAGGCTTCTACTTTTGGCTATGATAGAATAACAGGACTTGATTTTTTTTTTTTAATTTTTTAATGTTTATTTATTTTTGAGAGAGAGATGGAGCACGAGTGCAAGGGGCAGAGAGAGAGGGAGACACAGACCTGAAACAGGCTCTAGGCTCTGAACCGTCAGCACAGAGCCCAATGTGGGACTTGAACTCACAAACCGCAAGATCATGGCTTGAGTCAAAGTCTGACGCTCAACCAATTGAACCACCCAGGTGCCCCTAACAGGAGCTGAACTTAACTTTCCTATCTTAAACAACTTGAAAATGGTATATAATTTATGAAAGAATGATTTTCAGACATTTTAAAGAATGGAAGCACTGAGTGAAAATGTGATTGTTTAACAGAGATGGCAGTTTGGGCTATGTTTATTTGGAAGTGACATTAGGTAATCCAAATAAGAGTGACATGTAGGAAGTTGGAGATCATAAAACAGGCCAAAGCTGAGTACGAAAACTTAGAAGGGAATCATCCCTACTGAAGTGAGAAGGGCACTTCTCCAAGGTTTCCATCTTTTATTAAGAAAAAAAAGCAAAGTCAAGGTAATTTTTTCATGTTATATTTTTCATTTCAGGTTTTTAAAAATTGTTTGAAGGCTTATACATTCAAACGACATGGATTATTAATTTTTAAAATTGTTATGTGACTTTGCTTTTAGCACTATTCTTTGTTCTCTTTCTTAAAAGCAAGATAGGTTAACTTTCTCCCCAAACATCCAACAACTGTCATTTTTGTTTTTTTATTTTTTTATTTTTTTAAATGTTTATTTATTTTTGAGAGAGAGAAAGAGAGAGAGGGAGACAGCGCAAGCAGGGGCGGGGCAGAGAGAGAGGGAGACATAGAATCTGAAGCAGGCTCCAGGCTCTGAGCTGTTATCTCAGAGCCCGATGTGGGGCTTAAACTCACGGACTGCAGGATCATGACCTGAGCTGAAATTGGACACTTAACTAACTGAGCCACCCATGCACCCCATCAACAACTCATTCTTGTAATATTGAATAATACTGAGAAACTCTCAGAAGTGGAACAGAGTAAGAAAGCTCCAAAACATACACAAATATATCAAAGTTAGTATATTTTCAAGATGGCATTTCAGGTCAGTGGCAACTTGAGACCATGGGAAGAAGTGACAGGTGTTTATCATTGCATAAAGGCCCACCAAAAAGATCCATTGGCCGCTTGTTGCACATGGCTGCCTTTCCTTACAAAAATTTCTCTAAAGTTTATTTTTGTCGTTATAAGATAGACTTCCAAGTCAGAATATTTTTAGATTAAAGTTGTATTTTGATGATACTTCATTTTATGTTGTTGGTTATTTCAAAGATAAGTCATTTCCCCAAATGGACAATTTTTACTGCAAAAAAGTAAACAATTATTTGCCAATTTTAACAGTATTTTCTTTTAACAACTTAGTTGAATTTTTCTGCATGTCAGGGTTCATGCTAAATCTTGTTTCCTTGTTACATTTAATCTTTGTTTCTACATTTTCCTTATTGGTTTAGTTTATTGGTTAGGCCAACTTGCTCAGAATGCCTCCATCAAGAGTCAATTACCTTCTGGGAAATATAGGTTTGTTAAATTTTCTCACTATGTAGATTGCCTCTCTATCTCCAAACTAAACATGTTGTAAAATTTCTCCCCATAGAAGGGATAAAGGAGGAGCATTTAGATTAAACTATGTATGATGAAAGATAGCCCAAATTGCTCTATTATGCCAGTGGGCCAATAGCATCATCTTGGTATGAAAAAGATCAGGGGTAGTGGGTAGGTCAGTCATTTAAGCATCCAACTTTTGATTTTGGCTCAGGTCATGATCTCATGGTTGTGAGATCAAGTCCCTCATTGGGTGTGGAGGCTGCTTAAGATTCTCTTTTTCCCTCTCTCTCTGCCCCTCCCCCACTTACATTTTCTCCCTTAATCTCTCAAAAAAAAAAAAATAAAGTAAAATAAAAAATGGTCAGTTATTGGCTTATTTAACTATCTTTTTTTAAGCTTATTTACTTATTTTGAGAGAGAACAAGCAGGGAAGGGGTAGAGAGAGAAGGAGAGAGAGAATCCCAAGTAGGCTCCATGCTGTCAGTGTAGAGTCTGATGTGGGGCTTGATTTCATGAACCGTGACATTGTGACCTCAAAGTCAAGAGTTGTGCATTTAACCGACTGAGCCACCCAGGTGTCCCTCATTTTTTTTATTGAGTTATAATTGACATGTAACATTATATTAGTTTCAGGTGTACAACAATGATTTGATATATCTGTATATATTGTGAAATGATCACCACAATAAGTCTAGCTAACCTCGTCACCATGCATTGTTACAAAACTTTTTTGTGTGTGATGAGAACTTTTAAGATCTACTCTCAGCAACTTTCAAGTATGCAATATAGTATTATTGACTATAATCACCATGCTGTTCAGTTATTGGCTATTTCTATCATTTCACCAGTCCCTCCTCACCATTATTTTCTGTGTATCTAGGTGGGTGCCTCCCATATTGTAAATTTGTGGTAGTGCTTTTGAGATAAATTGTTCACAGCAAACTTGAGATTTCCAAACATTCTACTCTGAATTTGCTTTGACTGCTTTTGAGAGAAGAGACCAGTATTTTCCTTGGTTATTTGAAATGAATTGTACTTAACTGTTTAGAACAGTGAAAAGAGATTTCTTTTTCCTTCCTTCCTTCCTTTCATTTTTGTTTGTTCTTTTTAACAGCTTTATTGAAATATAATGCAAATTCCATACAATTTGAAGAGATTGCTTACATACTACCCCACTCCTGTTTATTTGATGAAATTTTTTGAGGTAGATTCATTTCTTAGTGCATTAGTGTTGCTATAACAAAATACTACAGAATGACTTATATACAGGGTGAGTTATAAACATTTCTCATAGTTCTGGAGGTTGGAAGTTCAAGATCAGAGTGCCAGCATTGTTGGGTGAGGACCCTTTTCCTATCATAGACTTCCTGTATTCTCAGATGGCTGAAAAAGAGTCAAGGAAGAGCTCTTGGGTCTCTTATAAGGGCACTAATCTCATTCATGAGGCTTCTTAAGGCTCTGTTTCTTAATACTGTTACCTTAGGGGTTAAGATTTCAACATAGAAGTTTGAGGGGACACATTCAGAAAATAGCAGATTCATATGTGCATTTTATGTTTTATGCTTATGTTTTAGAAATTGAAGATAATGTCAGTGACTATCTTGTGTTAATTCAAATAACTTCTTCAAATATTTTGGAAAATAAAGATAACCCTATTAAAAATGGGCAAAGTGTGATGAGCAGTTCACTAAATAGAACTGGATGGTCCATAAACACATGAAAAAGTGTTTAATTCTTCTAGTAATTAAAGAAATGGAAACGTAAAAGCTCTCAAAAAAACTAATTTTTAAAATCAAAATACGTGAACATTATTTTAGTTTAGTTTTTAGGTTTGTTTATTTTAGAGAGAGAGAGAGTGCGAGTGAGCGAGCACACAGGCAGGGGAGGGGCAGAGAAAGAGAGGGAGACACAGAATCTGAAGCAGGCTTCAGGCTCTAAACTGTCAGTGCAGAGCCCAACGCAGGGTTCAAACTCACTAACCATGAGATCGTGACCTGAACCGAAGTCGGACACTTAACCAACTGAGTCACCCAGGTGCCCCATGAACATAATTTTAAAAATTAGAAGCATGCTAAAAGATGAACAAGAGAAACAATAGCTCTTTGCTTTTCCATCTCCCATCTCAGGCAACCACTTTCAACTTTTGCTTGCTTCTGAGCAGTTTTTCTTTCCTTGAATAGAAGGCTGATTCATTTTCTCCCAGTTTGATATGGTTGATATGGTTGCCTGTTGCTTAAGACAGTATCTTCTAGGACCTTGAACTGGATCAAATTGTCTAGTGTTAATGGAATACAGTAACCGGTAGAATGTCAAACTGCTCTGAACACAAACATTAATTTTTTTAATTAAAACTTTTTAGATTAAAAAAAAAAAGAACTATTGTATTACTTAAATTGGAATCTGAATTAATATATTTCCTAAAGTAGTTAATCTGGAACCAAATCAGAACATCAAATTCTTTTCCAAAGTGTATCAGTATTTCATCATTTAGTTTCAAGTTCCTTATGCTTCTGCATCTCCAGTTGCAGCTTTTACATTTTTAAACAGGATAAGTAGTCTTAAGTTGTGACCTATTTCATGATACACTCACAAAATCTTTCTACCCTGACATTATTCTCATTGTGTATTTCACTGATTAAATCTTAAATCAGATTCATTTTCTTACCCAGCCTTTAGTTATCCTCAGAGTTCATATTTTGATTTGTTTGCAGTGAATTCTTTTTTTTAAATGTTTCTTTATTTTTGAGAGAAAGAGGCAGAGGGAGAAGGAGACAGAGGATTCGAAGCAGGCTCCGCGTTGACAGCAGAGAGCCGAATTCGGGACTTGAACTCACAAACTGTGAGATCATGATCTGAGCCAAAGTCAGATGCTTAACCAGCTGAGCCACCCAAGTGCCTCTCCAGTGAATTTTAAATAAAACTTCTCACTACCATTTGTCTTTGGGCAGTGTACCTTCCCCATTAATGAATTCTGGAGTGAAATCTTCCTCTGAAAGGGTACTCTATCTTTTGTTTCCTTTTGCATAATCTGGTATGCCTCTTCCCTATTAAATGCCTCTCCCTCCGTTGAAGGTTTTATACCATTCATTCATTCATTCATTCATTCATTTTATTATTAAAATTTTTTTAATGTTTATTTTAGAGAGAGGGAGAGTGCAAGGGGGAGGGCAGAAAGAGAGGGAGACATGGAATCTGAAACAGGCTCCAGGCTCCTAACTGTCAGCACAGAGCCCAATGTGGGGCTTGAACCCATGAATCCTGAGACCATGACCAGAGCCAAAGTCGGATGTTTAACCCTATTGAGCCACCCAGGTGCCCCAATTTTATATCATTTATTAAACTCATTCAATTTTTCAGTAAGCTTATTGCTAGGAAATTCAACCAAGTGCTTCCAAGTGCTTCTTGAACTGCTTTTGAATTTTATTTTTTTAATAGCAAAAACTCCAAAGCGTAGTGATTGAAACTTATTTTGCTTTAGTTTGACAAGGAGAATTTTTAAAAATTATGACTTTTTTTTTTCATTACAGGTTTTTTGTTTTAAACAATGAAGCTGGGTTATTGGAGTACTTTGTGAATGAACAGTCTAGAAATCAAAAACCCAGAGGTACTTTGCAGCTTGCAGGAGCTGTAATATCACCTAGTGATGAGGACTCTCACACTTTCACTGTAAATGCTGCCAGCGGGGAACAGTATAAACTCAGAGGTATGATCGAGATATGAGAGTTAATAGTGTGATTTTCTTCTTCCCTTGAGAAGTTGATGTACTACTTCCCTGCTTTCATTTGGGTTTTGGAAACAGAAACCACTCTCATCAATGATGTAGGTATAATATCCGAAATCTTAGAATTGCTACAAGAATTTGTGAAATCTTTTTTAATAAATAACTTTTTTCTTTTTTTTTCCCCCAATATATGAAATTTATTGTCAAATTGGTTTCCATACAACACCCAGTGCTCATCCCAAAAGGTGTCCTCCTCAATACCCATCCCCCACCCTCCCCTTCCTCAATAAATAACTTTTTTCAAGTGGCACAATGAACAAGTGTGTTTACGATTGGCTCCTGTAAAATATTTGTGTACGTAAAACCCTGATTACTGAAAAATCTAAAAACACAGGCTTCTCTAAATGGTATATTTTTTAAAGTTTATTTATTTATTTTGACAGAGAGAGAGCATGAGCACAACAGGGGCAGAGAGAGAGAGGGAGAGAGAGGATTCCAAACAGGCTCTGCACTGTTACTGCAGAGCCCAATATGGGGCTCGAACTCACTCACAAACCATGAGATCATGACCTGAGCTGAAGTCAGATGCATAACCGACTAAGCCACCCAGGCACCCCTCTAAATGATATTTTTTTATGTCTTCCATGGATTTATATTTAACCCCTTTCTTGATTTAGTTTGCATACCCTCTTTAGGTTTTTAGCAACTAATACACAAAAGTTGGGATTTATTAAAATGTTCATATTTATTTTAAAAATATAACTTTTGTTTAGATAAATTTAATTTGTGTTTTTTATTTAATTAATACACATAAAATACAATGGTAATCCTAACTGAGCATGCTGCAAAAGATACAAAAATATCTAGTACATATCAGATGCTTAATAAAAGTTATTTTTTTTTAAATCAGAGCATATTTTTATGAGAAACTTAAGACATGCCAAATCTTATATCCATGTCTAGTTGCATGTAATTTATTCTCCTTCTGAAATATCCACATCACATCCAGCTACTGTGTTACCTACCAAAGTTGATGCTTGGGCCTTTTTCTTCCCTCACTGCTATGTTTGCTCTAGGGAGAGTAAGACCAATCCCTGATTTTAAATGATCTGCTCTTCATGCTGTAGACAATTAATTATTCCAAAAATAAATACAAAAGTGAATAACTTTTAGTTTCTTTTTATCAGCCACAGATGCTAAAGAGCGACAACATTGGGTTAGCAGACTTCAGATATGTACACAACATCACACTGAAGCTATTGGAAAGGTATGTGGATTTCATATATGATATTAATGCATAAAAATGGGGAAAAGACTATTCTATTGTATTTTTTTATGTCTTTAAATTGTGGGACTATTCACATACCATAAAATTTACCCTTTGAATTTTTTTTAATGTTTATTTATGTTGAGAGAGAGAGACAGCATGCACGTGTGAGTGGGGGAGGAGCGGAGAGAGAAGGAGACACAGAATCTGAGGCAGGCTCTGTGCTGACAGCATAGAGCCCAATGTGGGGCTCGAACTCAGGAACCATGAGATCATGACCTGAGCCAAAGTCAGATGCTTAACTGACTGAGCCACCCAGGCACCCCTACAGTTTGCCCTTTAATGTGTGCAGTTCCATTGGTCTTAATATATTCACAAGATTATACAACCATCGCAACTATCTAGTTCCCATCACCCTCCAAAAACTCATATCCATGAGCAGTCACTCCCTATTCTCCCCTTTCCAAGCCCCTGGCAAACACTATTTTCTGTTTCTATGGATTTGTCCATTCTGGGCCTTTTATACAAACAGAATCATACAATATGTGGTTTTTGTGTCTGGCTTCTTATATTTTGCTTAATTTTTTTTAGAGGTAGAAAGCAAATTTTATTGGGCACTCAGGTGGCTCAGGTGGTTAAGCAGCCACCTCTTGGTTTCAGCTCAGCTCATGATCTCATGGTTCGTGAGTTTGAGTCCCATGTTGAGCTCCAGGCTGACAGTGGGGTGTCTGCTTGGGATTCTCTCTCTCCCTCTGCCCCTCCCCCAATTGCTTTCTCTGTCTCTCAAAAATAAATACATTTTAAAAGTTTTTAAAAATTTTAAAAAAAGAAAGCAAATTTTATTGTATGTTCAGTTTTACTTTTTTTTTTTTTTTAATGTTTATTTACTTAGAAAAAGAGCACAAGTGGGGTAGAGGCAGAAAGAGAGGGAGAGAGACTCCCAAGCAGGCTCCATGCTTAGCACAGAGCTCGATGTGGGGCTTGATCTCTCACAACCATAAGATCATGACCTGAGTCCAAATCAAGAGTTGGATGCTCAACCAACTGAGACACCCAGGCATCCCCAGTTCTATTTGTTCTTTGGTCTTTTATGTACATGTAATGTTTTCAAGGTTCATTCATGTTATTGCGTGTATCATATTTTATTCATTTTTATGGCCAAATAATATTCCATTTATGAATACACCACAGGATGTTTATCCATTCATCAGCTGGTGGGCATTTGGGTTGTTTCCATTTTGTGGTCATTATGAATAACATTTGTGTATAGGTTTTTGTGAGAACTCGTGATTTCAGTGAGATGTATATTTAGCAGTGGAATTACTGGGTCATGTGGTGGTACTCTGTTTAACTTTTTGAGGAGCCACCAAACTTTTTCAGAGTGCCTGAACCATTTCACATTCTCACCAGCAATGTATGAAGGTTTCAGTTTTTCCACATCCTCACCAATACTTGTTATTGCCCCCCCCCCTTCTTTTTTTGATTGTAATAGGCATCTTGGTATATGTGAAGTAGAATCTCACTATGGTTTTGATTTCATTTCCCTAATGACTAGTAATGTTGAACATCTTTCCATGTGTTTATTGATCATTTGTATATCTTCTTTGGAATGTTTTTTATTTTTTAAGATGGACAGGATGGTCTCAGTACTTGAAATCCGAGGTTAGAGATCTCTAAAAAGTAACATCTAGGCAGCATAGTTAAAGGATTCCATACCTGGGTAATAGCTTGACTTAAAAAAGATTTTTTTCCCCAGGTTTTTTTTTTTTCCCATAAACAAATTTTAAAAAGTTGTTTGTGATTTAGGCCTACTGCCCAGTCTTCAGGAAATTCATCACAAGAGCTTTACTCATACTACAAGATTCCAATCATTGGCAGTGATCAGAAAGTACTAGCTTATTCCAAAGACACTTGCATGCTATATTAGAAAATGTATTATATTGAATATTGCTGAGTACATTTTGCTTCAATCAGTGTGTTTACAAATCTGAAATTAGAAGTTTCTTGCTCTATATTTGTAAAATATGAAAAAATATTCTTGACAGTACAAACCTGGAATTAATTTTCTAAGTAAATTATAAGTTTACTTTTGGATGTGTCAGATGTTTAAACTTTGGGTGTCTTAAATTTTATCGTTTTCAGAAATGTTCTTATAGTCAATTCTGGTTAATTTAACTTTTAAAACTATTCATGTGTAAGCCTAAAGTGTATATATAGATATAGATATAGATATAGATATAGATATAGATATAGATATAGATATAGATATAGATATATAATAGGTGAGGGTTAGCCTAAAGTTTTTGAAAATGAATGGTTTTGTTTTGTCTAATAGAATAATCCTCCTCTGAAATCACGGAGCTTCTCACTTGCATCTAGTGGTAATTCTCCTATATCCCAGAGGAGACCAAGTCAAAATGCCATTTCTTTTTTTAATGTTGGACATTCCAAACTACAATCAGTGAACAAAAGAGCTCACTTACCTCCAGACCACCTTGTGGAAGTCAGAGAAGTAAGTATGAATTGAAGTCCAAGTAAAAATGCACAAAATAATCTAATTTGCTTGGTTTTATCACGAAAGAAATTGAATCCTGTTTGTGTTTTCTGGGCCACTCAAATGTTTTCTGTCTACTATGGTGAGACAATTTTTAAGTCATAAAGATTCCCTGGTTATATAGATGATGTCCTGCGTTTCTTTACCATTTCCTGGGTACACTCTTATTTTGCAGTTTATCTTTCATTTCTCAAGTAGAAGTATAGACTCCTTTGATGTAACATGATCAAAATGGTTTTTAAGTCTATTGTGAAGACTATATGGCCAAACAAGTGACTTAAAAAAAAAAAAGATATATGTAGACAATTCCAAACATACACGATAATAGAATAGTTAAATCCTTGATGTTGCCTTGCCTCACTATTTCCCCCTTTCAAATTGAGTACCAAATAATTCTAGTTAGTAAAAGATACAGTTGTTAGGTTCTAAATATTCCTGACTTAAATTTAGTAGAGCTTTTAGATATCTGTGTAGTGAATGGCCTCACACAAGTATGTGATTTGGAAAGTAGAGGAATATTTTAATAGCCTTTTAAGGTAATTATGGCTATTCTTTGGTTCTGCATGAAAACTTGACAGTAGCAGTTCCTTATATGTTCGATGCAGTGTGGAATCAAATATATATCCTTGAACTTTTCATATTCTGTTACATGAAAATCTATCGGATTGTCTTGCACTTTGAATGTATCTTTAATCTCTGTATGATTTTGTACATCATGCATTAGTCATTTGGAAAATACTGTCTTACAGAGTTATGCAGGTCTTGCAAATGTTAATCTGTCTTATCATACAGTATCAAAAATTCCTATTCATTAGCATCCTCACTGATCTCATTAGAAAAGGCTTTCAATATTGGGAAGTTGCCAAGCTTCTGGTAACAGATAAAGGTTTTCCAAAATTCTTTTCATTTTAAATCTCAGATTTTAAAATTGGCAGTAAATACTGTTGGCTTTTCTTGAAGTAACAGGTTTATTTTATTTAATTTTTAGGAAATGTCTACCACATATCTCCACGTGTGAATATCTATAGTTTCTAATAGTCATTCTGTAAAGAAAAAACATTCCCGTGTTTCTCCCATGCTATACAATAACACTCTACACTTACGTACTCTGGTCACCAAATGTATGGAGTTCCCTGCCCCCCACTGCCCCACCAAGCAATTCTCTAATCTTTGTGGACACCAGCTGTGTGTTCTGGAATTTAATTCAATTTCAACACTATAAATAACTCCAGAACAGACAGATATAAGAGATGTGTAGGGCCAGATATGGGGGAAATGGCATGGAAGCTCCACCCTCCTAGTACCTCCAAGTGTTCACCAACCAGAAGCTCTCTGAGCTTCCTCCATTTGGGTTTTTTATGGAGGCTTCATTAGGTAGGCATGATCAACTGAATCATTGGCTGTTGGTGATTAATTCATCCTCCAGCCCCTCCCCTCCCTCAAGGTTGGGTGGTGGGGCTGAACATATATATACATATCTGTATATTGGTTGGTTACATATATGAGTGTAATTGTTCGATCATAAGTTATAATTATTTAACTCTCTATATATTTTTTTAAGTTTATTTATTCTGAGAGAGAGAAGGCAAGAGAGAATCCCAAGCATTCTCCACGCTGTCAGTACAGAGCCCATGTGGGGCTCGATCTCACAAACCATGAGATTATGACCTGAGCCGAAATCAAGAGTCAGACACTTAACCAGCTGAGCCGCCCAGGTACCCCTAACTCTGTATATTTAACTCTTGTAAATATTGCCAAACATTGGCCATAGTGGTTGCACTTATTCATAAGTTTGGATTACTGGAAGTTAGTCCTAAAATTTATATACAAAACATACACAAAGCACACATATATATGCATGTATAAATGTGTACATTTGGATATCTTCATATCCACAGTTTTCACTTAAAACCCTTTTTTTCCGATAAGAATGAATGTTTGAGCCATTACTGTGACATATGTTTTCAGGGGCTATTTCATGTATGGCACACTGGATTTCTTTGGTAGGATATTTGCATCTCTCTTTAACTAGCCCTCTGATGAACTGTATTAAAAGTCATCTGGGGGGCTCTTGGGTGGCTCAGTTGGTTAAGCATCTGACTCTTGATCTCAGCTCAAGTCATGATCTCATGGTTTGTGAGTGCAAGCCCCATATCGGGCTTTACACTGATGTCGCAGAGCTTGCTTGGGATTCTGTCTCTCTTCCTCTCTCTGCCCCTCCCCTACTCATTCCCTCCCTTCCTCTCCCCCCACCCCACCAAAATGAATAAATAAAAAAAAAATCATCTGAAACAGAGCGTCTGAAAGCTGAGTCTCTCCACATTTCAATGTGAATTAAGATAGTGTCCAAAAGATAGGCAATCTGAGAGACTTCTGCTCACAAGTAATTAAGCGTAGTACATTCAATAAAGTAATTAAGCATAATAAATTCAGTTTTCATTTAAAAATATTGGGTTGTTTATCAAGAATTGTTATTCTATTAGGTCTGTTAGGAAAAGTGTACAGAGCTCTTGATCAAAGCAGAGTGTATTAAACTCTTTTAACCTGAAAAGTATATGTATATACAGCACTTGCTCCACAGTCAGGCTAATGGGACCAGAAAGTTAGATTAAGAGAAAAGGAAGCAGGGAAACCATCATGTTTTCAAAGTATGTTCAGATTGAGCCTAACTAGGGGTGCTGAGAAGAAAGAGCTTAAGAGCCCAGACTGGGAACTAATTTTACTTTGTAATGATGTATTTAATGATGCTATTGAAGATGATCCAGAATATTTTTTTGATGGCTTGTACAAATGTATACTGTTAATAAAAGGTTTGTCAAGGCTTTTGAGCTTTGGTGCTTCCAAAGAAAAAGTGTGGCTGCCAAAGGTCCTCATCTTTTGCACAGTTGCACTATTAAGTGCTCACTAATTGAGAATAGCCAAATTTGAAATAGATTTCTAAGCCTAATATATGCCAAAAATGGCTCAGAAACTGAATATGGTAATTAAAATGGAAACTGTATGTATATGTGATACACATATCATGAAATCATGAGTGGGACGCACAGAACTATTGTTTCCCTTAGATGATGTCTCATGCTGAAGGACAACAAAGAGACTTAATTAGGCGAATTGAATGCCTTCCTGCTTCTGGCCATCTTAGTTCCTTGGACCAGGATCTCTTAATGCTCAAAGCTACTTCCATGGCGACTATGAACTGCTTAAACGACTGCTTTCATATTCTGCAGTTACAGCATGCATCACATCAGAAGGGCTCACTGTCTTCAGGTAAGTTGTAGATTAAAAGTAGGGTTTCACATTAAGGACTTACACATGGAAAGATTGCATTTGTTCTAATTCCTAAAAAGTCTTAACTAAAAAAAGAAAGAAAGGAAACCAGGGAGCCTCTTGGTTTTTATTTTTATTTTTATTTATTTATTTTTTTAAGTTTATTTATTTATTTTGAGAGCAAGTGGGGAAGAGCAGCAAGAGAGGGAGAGAGAGAATCCCAAGCAGGCTCCGCGCTGTGACCTCATGAAATGTGAGATCATGACCTGAGCTGAGACTGAGTCAGACGTGTAACCAGGCGTGTAACTGAGCCACCCAGGTGCCCAACGAGGCTCTTGGTTTTTACTTATCACCTTAATGTTAAAGAAAGTCTTCTTACTTTATCCTTTTTCATATCTAAATTGAATATAGGCCTAATGATTAGTATAGTTGAATATCCCTTTGGAGACCTCAACTCCACATGTTGAAAATTGAACTCAAAACCCACATCTCCTATATTTCTGTTAATATTGGTGGCATCATTATTCATCCAGTTGACCTTAGTAGAAATATTGGGACCATTTCTTAACTTTTTGTTTAGTCCACAGTTCATTATATCCATATTGAGATGTAGATCTTAAAGTCTATCAGTTACTTTTTAGTTTGAAAAGAAGGTGTACATCTAGCATTTGAGAGCACTTATTTGTTGAAATTAATCTACTGGGGAAAATAATGTTACTGTGTGGGAGGACAAAAAATGAGGTTTTCTATTAAATGAGATGAATAAAATCACATTTTTCTTTATTGAGATATAATTGGCATATAACATTGTGTAGGTTTAAAGTACACAGCATGTTGATTTTATACATATACATATTGCAGCATGATTACCACTGAAGCCTACACCTCAATCATATCACATAATTAATACTTTTTTGTGGTGAGAACATTTAGAATCTTGTCACTTAGCAACTTTGAAGTATGTAATACTGTATTTTGACTATAATCACTATGGTGTGTATTATATCTCCAGAATTTATTCATCTTCTAGTTGCAAGTTTGTACCCTTTTAACAACATCTCCCCAACTCCTCCATCTGCATCACACTGTTTTAATAAATAGTAGTAACTTAGTGGTTCACAATTTATTGTTCTCTTACCCCAATTAACCCCTTTGTGAAAGAAAGATATTTTAGAAAGATAATGAGTCTCTGCCCAGGAAAAAGTTTACCATAGTCAGATCTTGATGTGGGTATAATACAGCTTCCGTTCTCAAATGTATGCCCACCTAAATCAATATTTCAAGCTAACAAACTATGTTTAATGTCAATTGTAGGTATAGGTCAGGGCAGTATCATATAGGCCAGTAAGCTATGTTTGTTTCCCTTAAGGAACTCATAGTTCACTTGGGGATGAACATGTAAATACTTAACTGTAATATGGAAAGTGTTGCTTATAATAGAAACAAGATGCTTGGGGAGAATATATAAATGGACCAATACTTCTGACAGAAAAAGGTCTGGGAAATGCCTAGAAAAGCTAAAAAAACAATTAGCTTAGGGGAGGTGGGGAGAGACTGGAGGGTGTTCCAAAGAGATAAGATACCTAAGTTGTGAGTTGTGAACATGCACTGGGGCCTTGGAAGAATTGTAAGAAGTCCAATGAAAATTTTCTCCTATAGTAGAGCAACACACACTCATTGTAAACAATTTTAGGAACTATTATACAATTGAAAAAAGAAACAAATCCTGCATTATCCCACCAACCAGAAACTGCCACTGTTAATATTAGTGCATACCCCACCAAGTTTTCTTTCCTTCTTAGTTTTTGTTTTACCCCATTTTTATTAGAAAAAATATAATTTTATCTTATACTTTTCACTTAATATCAAGTATATTTTCCAATTTATGTTATGCTTTTGGTAAGTATAATTTTTATTGGCTGCATTATGTTCTTTTGAAGGGATAGATCTTTGGTTTACTTAACTGTTCTGTGTTGAACATGGGATGAATTACCTTGAGCTATGAAATTTGGTTTAATTCTAGTGTTGGTAATAATAATTTGTTAGGGAAATGAAAGTTTATTTCCAATTGATGGTATGTAATTTTTGCAAAGCACATCAAGTAGCACACTGCTAGATACTAGATGCTTAATCCTTGATTAATTAAGTACTATATAATTTTTTTAATTCTTAGAAATTTCATTTGTGTAGTTTAATACATAATTATATTTTTAAATGATTGCTTCATGATTAGTGAAACATGTACAATATAAATTTGCATTTTTTTTAAGTTTATTTATTTTGAGAGACAGAGAGAGTGAGTGGGGAACGGGCAGAGAGAGAGGGTGAGAGAATTCCAAGCAGGCTGTATGCTGATACAGCACAGAGCCAGCTGCAGGGCTTGAACCCATGAACCGTAAGAACATGACCTGAGCTGAAATCGAGAGTTGGGATGCTCAACTGACTGAGCCTCCCAGGCGCCCCTAAATTTGCATTTTTAATTAACAAATGAAACAGACTAAACTTTACAGAAATATTTAAAAGTTGTTCTCATTACTATGTTTTGGAGCATGGATTTGTGGATATGTGGTGGAATTGATTAACGAGTATTGGTATTTCTTACCGTAAATGGTCATGTTTTTCAAATTAGGTCTGTAGAAATTTATTCTTTAGTCACTTGAGAATAAAAATATAACCGTGGAAAGAAAAACTGAGTTACCTTTTTACTCAAATTTTGAGATAACACAAGAAATCAAATCTAAGTTTAAATTAGTGTTTAGTCCCATAAGGATCATTGATTTAGGGGGGGGTCCTGAGACCGGATGATTGGTTTGGTAAAGAGTATTGTGGTTTCCAATCAGTTGAGCAATCTGTTATTTTTTTTTAATCTTTAATATATATATTTTTTATTAAAAAAATTTTTTTATGTTTATTTGTTTTTGAGGCAGAGACAGAGCATGAGTGGGGTAGGGGAAGAGAGAGAGGGAGACACAGAATCTTTAGCAGGCTTCAGGCTCTAAGCTCAGCACAGATCCTGATGCCGGGCTCAAACCCATGAACCATGAGATCATGACCTGAGCTGAAGTCAGACACTTAACTGACTCAGCCACCCAGGCACCCCTTTAATATATATTGTTTTAAATTTTTTTTATTTTGAGAGAGAGGGACAGAGAGAGAGAGAGCATGGGGGAGGGGCAGAGAGAGGGGGAAACAGAGAATCCCAAGCAGGCTGTGCACTCTCAGCACGGAGCCCAATGTATCAGGGCTCAAACTCATGAACCATGGGATCATGACCTGAGCCAATGTCAGACACTTAACCGACTCAGCCACCCAGGCACCTCTGGTTGAGCAGTCTCTTAAAACAGATCTCTTATATTTAGTGTTTGTGTGCATTTTATCTTTATAAGTAATGACATCTAGATATTGATATTTAGAATAAACATTTCAGGGGTGCCTGGGTGGCTCAGTCAGTTAAGTGTCAAACTCTTGATTTCAGCTCAGGTCATGATCTCTCGGTTCGTGGGTTCAAGCCCCGCATCAGGCTCTGCACTGAGTGGAGCCTGCTTAGGATTCTCTCCCTCTCTCTGCTCCTCCCCTGCTCACACTCCCTCTCTGTCTGTCTCTCTCTCTTAAAATAAATAAATAAACATTTTTTAAAAAGAATAAACATTTTAACATAGGGGCAAAACGTTTTCATTTCTTTGGGATTTTTAAACTGGCCCCTTGAACTTACCCAGGGCATTCCCCCAATCATGAATACCCACCCCCAGTGCCAAATGAGACAACTGAGTGGCAAGGCAGGATGCTCTAGTAGCCTAGTGGGTACTTCATAATTTATCCCTGTACTGAAGTCTGGCATTTCAAGTAAATTCCCTCACATTTGTAATTTCTGCTGTGGTAGTCTGAACATCCCTTACCGTAGGACTCTAATAATCAAGCTTCTGTGAAACCTAGATCAGCCTCTGAAATCAAATGGAACATTTTCCATTATTGATTAGGCATAGAATCCACTTTGTTATACTAGTTGAGGGTAATAAGAGACATTTGAGTCATTAATTGAGAAGATGACAGGTCTCTAAATGTGACCACTGTCTTTCACTAGGTCACCTATTATTTATTCAGTAGAAGAGCCTTTCAGTTTAAAAGTATATGGACCTTTTTTATTATGATTGAAAAAAAGAGGAATGGACATATATTTGCAGTTATATTAGCTCAAGGTGGTTATCTTGAATGGTTAGAAAATTGCTACTGAGAATAAGATTCAGTCCCAAAATGAAGAAAATTTTACTGTTGCATGCTTCCAGGCTCCTCCTGTAATTGTGACTCCTTAAATCCTAATGCAGTTACGTATTTTTACAGAAAGGGTAACAAATCAACTATGAAAGGTGGGAATACATTATGGTTTCCGGATTTGCCCAAGAAGTTGTTCAGTCCTATTCAGGGTTGATTCTTTTAAAAGGTATCTGATTTCAAGTTGCAAGCTGCTCTGTGGTAAAATACCCAATCATGGTGCTCATGCTAATGAGATACAAGTGGCCGTTTTGCAGAGTGTCTTAACAGCTTGAATTGCTTTTAGTCTTGTGGGCTCAAAACAAAATCATTTAATAAAATCCACATCTGCTGAACTTTCCAGATTATGAGCAAGTTTCAGCGAAAGTTTTCTCTTACTTCATCAGGAACGACAATCGAGTGGTTAGAACCAAAGATACCTTTATCAAACCACTATAAAAATGGAGCTGACCAGCCTTTTGCAACTGAGCAAAGTAAACCAGTGGCAGTCCCAGAAGAACAGTGTGTTGAAGAATCTGGACCATTAGCAAGGGTAAGGTAATGTGAAAATACGGTTTTGATGTAAAAACTAGGAATCACTGAAAAGGTTTAGGTCTCTTTTCTTTGTCAGGGCGTACAAGTCACCCTAACACCAGAGCAGCATTCTTGCAGACTCTAGATATTGTTCTTCTACTGTAAACTGCATTGGCTTTAAAGAGGTCTGTTGTATAATACTTGTACATGTTGTGTTTTGCAGGTTAAATTATGTGCTTTTTTTAGTTGGGGCTCACTTGCTTGATAAAAATGTATTTTAAAATTGCGATTTGCATGTTTTTATTTTTCTAGGTAATAGCTTTTATTATTTGTACAATATTTCTGTTACATTTCTTACCTCGTTATCTTAATTTAACATTATTTACTGGATGCTTACTATTAAGTTTACAAGTATAAAAGTTTACTATTAAGTCTTTTTGTTGTAAGCACGTTGCCAGACCAGTTTTTTTCAAGTGTTACTCAAAATAGCACAGTCCCAGGGTTTTATAATATTTTTATAAAGTATTTCTCATTCCACATTTCTCAGAAGCTAAAGAATATCTTATTCTAGTCATAATTCCACCACTGTAACAAATCATATTGGTCTTTTTGCCTTTTGTGTTCACATCTGGTATTTTTATGGTCATGATAATTACATAGATAGTTTTATTTTAAGCTCTTTTTACTTGATACTTCCCATAAGTGTTTTTTTCTGGCCTATATAATTAAATTTTTAAAGGTTGAAGTAGGCTATTAAATATCTAGTCTCTGTTATTTTTTGTTACTGTAAATAGCACTAAATCATCTTGTCTACTTTTTTTTCCCTCTTTATTTAGGTTATTTCTTTAGGTTATATTCCCAAGTAGAATTACTGAGTTAAGAGTAATGCACAGCTTTTGGTTATTTATATACAAGCAAATTCTTCTTAAAAGAAGAACATGACACAGAAACTTCCAAAACTGGCCACAGCCTTGGCTTAACGAAGTGGGCAATGGCAACAGTGTGGGCAAGAGAGAAGAAAAAAAGTATGGAGTGCTTTTTGACCATTTCTAGAGTCAAAGCAGTTTTAGTCTTTATTAAGCTATCTAGTGTATGACAAGTCTAGTTAGGAATTAAGAGGAGACACAAAAAATTGAAAACATAGTTCTTTCACTGAAGAGATTTATAATCTACTTGGAGTCACAATAACGTATAGACATGAAACAAGGAGAGGAGAACGTGAAGCAGCATTTTTTTCCCTATCTTACTTGATATGGTTTAAGCTGTTGGGATGTGGGCATTCAGAGAAAGAAGAGAAGTATATTGAATAGAGTGGAGGGGAATGCTTTGGAGAGAAAGTAGAATTGGAATCAGGCTTTCAAAGAAGAAAGGATTTGAAGAGAAGAGGAGTAGTAGGGGATCTTGAGATGGAGGAATAACAGGAGCAGGGATACTAAAGCATATATGCTTATTGTGGTAAAAACTTGCCTGATGGTTTTAAAATCACGTCTTATCGTTGACACGTGGGCTAATAATTAACCACTTAGCTTCAATTTTCCCATCTGTAAGTCAGGAATGTTAATATAAGATTGTTATGAACATAAAATGAATTTAGCAGAGCACCTGGTTTATGGAAAATGATCACAGGGTGGTTGGATTTTACAAATCCAGGTGGCCATTCATGTTGCATTCTCTGGGGAGTGATAATCCCTAGAGCCACTATTCCATAGAATACAGTGTAAACTGTACCTCCAAGGAACATAAAAATCATGCAGGAGAATCTAGTCTTAATGTAATAGATGATAAAAATCATGAGCATGGGATATGTTTAAGAAGATTGGTATATGGTAATGATCTAGAATTGAAGTGTGGATAGAAGGCTATGGAAGTAGAAATGAAGACAAATGAATAGGTAATGTGCATTTCAAACGAAAATCAGCTGGAGTTGGGATTGACTGGATGTAGGGTTGGATGAAGAATGACTCCCAAGTTTGTGAGCCTATATGACTAGATAGAATTGTGGTGCCATTCACAAAGTTAGGAAAACTAGGAAGAGTCTTTTGAGAGAAAAGTTTTGGTATGGTTTATGAACATGTTGAATTTGTAAAGATGTTATTTTTAAGTAATCCCTATGCCCCTCAGTGTGGGGCATGAACTCAAAACCCCAAGATCAAGAGTTGCAGGCTCTATTGACTGAGTGAGCCAGGTGCCCCTGACATGTTGAATTTTATGTAAGAGAAGGATATATGATTTAAACATATATAAAAAGCAGTTAAAAATAATGAAACCAAAGCTTTGGAGAGAAATCAGGACTAGAGATATAATTTGTAAGTGAAAATTAGAAACTATAAGTCCTTTAGTCCAACATATTCATTCTTCTCAATGAGAATACAAAGCATGTTGGGGATCAGGATAGAGGCATAAGTTAAAGATGGGACTCAAAGGTGGGCAGGAGAGCATTGCTATATTTCCAAATCTTTTGAAATAGTGAGTAGACCAGATATATCACCTAGTGTAAGTAGAAAAAAAAATAAGTGCATAGATATTATTTTTAATTACACAAGACACTAGACTCAAGCATACCAGAATAGACCTGCATTTTCATATAGCATTACCTGCATTGCTATATTTCCAAATCTTTTGAAATAGTGAGTAGACCAGATATATCACCTAGTGTAAGTAGAAAAAAAAATAAGTGCATAGATATTATTTTTAATTACACAAGACACTAGACTCAAGCATACCAGAATAGACCTGCATTTTCTAAAAATTTCATACATGCCTTCTTTGAAATATGAGTGTTAATGCAAGCTGGAGGCAGACATATGGTAGTGGAAATTTTGCTGTCGTGTGATGGAAGAAATAAACCCTGGTGAGGCCAGAATGAAGCCCACAATTCCTTTGTGCCCAAGTCAGAAATCAGAAGGACAAAGATGGGGTTAATATGACTTTTGTGGAATATTGGGGTTTCCCTTTGCTATGCAGTCTCCAAATATTATGAATTCCTAGAAACTTAGTAGCTCTTGCCACTGTCTGCAAACCGTTCTGCGTTTGTAGGGATTTTACACATTTGAGCACATTCATTTGAATTTGGTAAAGCTTTTCTCTTAAGCGTTTCTTTTCTTTTTTTATGTTTATTTATTTATTTTGAGAGAAAGGGGGGAGAGAGAGAAAGGGAGAGAGAGAATGGGGGAGGGGCAGAGAGGGAGGGAGAGAGAGAATCTTAAGCAGACTCTGCACTGTCAGCAGAGCCCAGCATGGGGTTCCATCTCATGAACTGTGAGATATGACCTGAGCGGAAATCAAGAGTCAGGCACTCAACTGACTGAGCCACCCAGGTGCCCCTAAGCTTTTCTTTAAGAAAGGCATGATGATCTCTAAGAAGAGACATTTCAAGAAGAAAGGAGAGCTTCCAAATTCTGCCATTCACACCAAGATTTAGAATCAACAATTAATTAATAGAATTCCTCTTTTTTTCTATTCCAATGAATATGACTATTTTTATAAAAACAATAAAAACTGTACTATTTTAAATAGATTTTCTACCAGATTATGTTTTATTTCTTTAATATTATTTTCACTGGAGGAGGTTCCAAAACACAATGTCAACTTTGTAATATATAGTAATGTTAAGATTATGTTTGCATTATTATTCTGTGTCCTAGGTTCTGACCCTAAACATAATGGTACCTCTTCAGAGGGTTGGAGAACATTATTTAATCAAGACCTAATAGAGTTTTTCTCAACATTTCTCAAATTAGTAATTATATTTGGTGTCCATATGTAGAGACGTGGATGATCAACTTTTCCCCGTTGTATACTGAATAAACTTTCCTAAGTGTACTTAAACTTCATTAGACTATATTTTGCAACTGATTTTAGGATAGACAATAGGAAGTACTTCCTGACAGACTTGCCATTGTAAAGGGGAATTTAGAAAGCCTTTGGGATCTCTCCTTAAGGTTGTAAAAGTAGAAGTAATTCTGAAATATACAAACAGTAGTTGTCTGTGTGGTCTTAACATGAATGAACTAGACTTTTAATTAAATTATCAGAATTTGAGCTGATAGATTTCCTTGGTAAAAGGGATGAGGAAAAAGGAGAAAAACAAAGGCAAAAGAATGGCCAGAAACCCATTATTCTTTAATTCTGTTGCTATGTTTTGTATTTTGTTTTTAATAATTTTTAACATCTGAGAACATTAAGTTCTTGATTTTATGCCTGATTAAGATTGGTTTTTGCCTAGCTACAGAGGACAGATGGGCTTCTTATTTAATAGGATTTGATTATATGAAGAGAAAATTAAAGGCTTGAGACATTATCAAAATCATATTCTTTTTCGGGGCGCCTGGGTGGCTCAGTCGGTTGAGCATCTGACTTCGGCTCAGGTCATGATCTCACGGTCTGTGAGTTTAAGCCTGCTTCGGATTCTGTGTCTCCCTCTTTCTCTGCCCCTCCCCCGCTCATGCTCTGTCTCTCTGTCAAAAATAAATAAAACATTTAAAAAAATTCTTTAAAAATCATATTCTTTTAAAAATCTTCGTAACTTAAAATCTATAATATCAAAGCTGTCTTGCACAAAGGTACTAAAAAGAGTACCACTGAGAGAGATGGGAACTGCCCCTCCCCACATAAACATGAGAAATGAACACGATAAGATTCTGTAGAATCTTGGAATTTGAAACTATTACTTATTGTTTAAAGAGGAATAAGAAATTCAGTTTCTCTTAAATGATTATCTGAAACTAAGACCCTATTGAAATGAAAGTAAACATTTTCAGTTTTTCAAGAGGTTGATTGAGTGATTGAAGAGCTGTGCAGAGAACCTTTTTGTGGCATTAAGACTGCATGAATAACTGTAAGGTTTCTGTACCTGCACCTAGGATTCTCTTCAGCCCCCAAGTTTCTTCCTGACAATTCCAAGAATGAATGAATATGGAAAGATACATTATAGTAGTCAGACTTGACATGTACAGTGACTTTTCAATTTTACTTGTATAATTTTAGCTTTAAAAAAGGGCAAATATTTTATTCTCAAAGCATCTTCAACTTAAATTATAGGTAGTGGTAGTGCCCCCAAACAGGTGGTCCAAGCTTGCAAAGCCTGAGATTCAGATGAGACATTCTTCACTCTTTTTGAAAAAGAGTGTTTATAAAATATATGTATCTCATATATTATTTTTGTGGCAAAACCACATTATGTTTAATGTAAACGATAATGGGCTTATTGAATGAAATCTATTCCATGGCTAAGTGATGAAGTTATATTTTTAGAAAGATTTTTGCTTGTTCTCAGATTCATTTAGGCCGAATATAAATGTTTTCAAGTTTGACATACACTTTTATTTATTTTTTTTTTAGTGTGGCTGTGAATTCTGTCCTTTAATTAGCATTTCTATCTGTTGTGTGCAAAGCTTGCTGCTTAATCCAATTTCTCTTTTGAAAAGAAAGAAAACACAAGAGTCTTCTTGCACAAAAAAACAGTGACAGAAAGAGACTTTTATTCTTCATGGATATTAATAAGCACTTATAACGTTAGACTTTTGCTTTGTTTTACATCAAGGAACCTGAAGAAATAAATGCAGATGATGAGGTAGAGGATACATGTGACAACAAGGAGGATGACCTGGGAGCTGTGGAAGAGCAACGTAGTGTTATCCTACATCTGTTGTCACAGCTTAAGCTGGGCATGGACTTAACAAGAGTAAGTAATGGGGTAAACTGGCTGTGGAGATCAGTAGGTCAGGACTATACCTGTAACTGTTAATGTTGTCAGGGCTTTTTATTTTTTATGAATTGGTTTTTTAGTCTCTCTCTCTCTTTTTTTTTTTTTTAAGATTTTATTTTTTAAGTAGTTTTTCTACTTGATGGGGGGCTCAAACTTATAGCCCCAAGATCTGTGGACTGGGTTTCTTAGTCTTTTGATCAAAATTTCTTATTTCATAAAAAATGTGCCTTATCTTGTACAGCAGGAAGTCATATAGCAAGTAAACACCTCTAATCTTATTTCTGTACAAATGACAGAGGTCCATTGGTATACAGAACTGGAAAATTGAAAGAAAAGGATGTAATCCCAGAAAACCATGAAAGGCTTTGACCACTTCTTCTTTACTCTTACTTTCCTTTTTGGATCGTACATTTTGGGTGTTATCTATAACAAGGGTCAACAAACATCTTTGTAAAGGGGTCGATAATAAATATTTTCAGCTATGTGGACACTGGTCTCTGTTGGAACTACTGAGCTCTGCCTTTATAGTATGAAAGCAGCCATAGATAATATGTTGGACTGGGCATGGCTGTGTTCCAACAAAACTTTATTTATAAAAACACAGGCCAGATTTTCCCCAAAGGCCATACTTTGCAGTCCTCTGGTCTGTAGCCTTGCTTACTTAAAAAAAAATTTTTTAGGTTTATTTATTTTTGAGAGAGAGAGAGAGACACAGAGTGTGATCAGGGGAGGGGCAGAGACAGAGGGTGACACAGAATCCGAAGCAGGCTCCTGGCTCTGAGCTGTCGGCACAGAGACCGATGCGGGGCTTGAATCCATGAACCATGAAATCATGACCTGATCCGAATTCAGACACTTAGCCGACTGAGCCATTCAGACACCCCATAGCCTTGCTTACTTTAAAAGTGTGGTCTGAATTAACTGATGTGGAAATTCTTTGACAATGTACTCATATATCGAATCATCACAATGTACACTTTAAATATCTTAACAATTTTATTTGTCAATTATACCTTAGTAAAACTAGAAAAAAACATTGTTGTCTGAAGACCAGTAACATCTCCATTGCCTGAGAACTTGTTAGAAGTACAGAATCTCAGCCCCCAACGCCAAACTTAGAGGACCAGATCTACATTTTAATAAGATCCCCCATGTGGTTCATATATACATTAAAGTTTGAGAAACACTATGGTTTTTAGTTTTGGTCCAGTCTTTTCCATTTCTAGTTTATCTAATTAGTGTGTCTTCATTTGTTTTAGCAATCTATGAAGTTAATTTAAAAAGCGAATTAGGGCATCTGGGTGGCTCAGTTGGTTGAGCATCCAATTTTGGCTCCGGTCATGGTCTCACAGTTCATGGGTTTGAACCCTACATCGGGCTCATTCTATCAGCCTGTCAGCGCAGAGCCTACTTCGGATTCTCTGTCCCCATCTCTCTGCCCCTCCCCCACTTTCTCTCTCCTCTCTCTCTCTCTCTCTCTCTCTCTCAAAAAATAAATAAAACATTTTTAAAAATTATAAAAAGCATCGGCTGAGCATCTGACTCTTGATTTCAGCTCAAGTCATGATCCAAGGGTTGTGGGATTGAACCCCACCTTGGGCTCCATGCTAAGCATGGAGATTGCTTAAGATTCTCTCTCTCCCTCTCCCTCCGCCCCTCCCTTATGCTCTCACATGCATGCGCACCCTCTCTGTCTAAAAATAATAAAAAATAAAATAAAAAGCAAATTAGACTCAAAACCTATATATGTCAAATATTACTACTACGGGATTATGTACTTTGAATTATTACTGACACTACTTTGCATTAGTATGGGATTTCAGAATTGACTTTAGGAGCTATATTTCAAATTAAGGATTTTGATGCCATTGAAGGTAATGAAAGTATAGATTAAAAGTAACCCAGGGGTACCTGGGTGGCTCAGTAGGTTGAGCATCCAACTTCAGCTCAGGTCATGATCTTGTGGTTCAAGGGCTCAAGCCCCACATCTGGCTCACTGCTGCCACCACAGAGCCTGCTTCAGATCCTCTGTCCCCTTCTCTCTCTGCTCTCCCTCCCTCTCTCTCCCTCTCCCTCTCTCTCAAAAATAATAGATAAACATTAAAAACAAATATTTTATTTTTAATTATTTTTTGAGAGACAGAGACAGAATGTGAGCAAGGGAGAGGCAGAGAGAGAGGGAGTCACAGAATCTGAAGCAGGCTCCAGGCTCTGAGCTGCCAGCACAGAGCCCGACGCGGGGCTCGAACTCCTGAACCGTGAGATCACAACGACCTGAGCCAAAGTCAGACACCTAACTAACTGAGCCACCCAGGGGCCCCTAAAAACAAATCTTAAAAAAAAATAAAAAATAAAAAATAACCTAAATAAGGGGCCCCTGGGTGGCTCAGTCAGTTGGAGTGTCCAACTCTTGATTTTGGCTCAGGTCATGATCTCAGGGTCCTGGGATTAAGACCTGCATCAGGCTCCACACTGGGCATGGAGCCTGCTTAAGGTTTTCTCTCTTTCTCTCTTCCTCTGCCCCTCTCCCCTGCTTGCGCCACTTTCTCTCTCTAAAAACAAATGGGTGCCTGGGTGGCTCATTCGGTTCAGCCACTGACTCTTGATTTTGGCTTAGGTCCAGATCTCACGGTTTGTGGGTTCAAGCCCTGCATCGAGCTCTGCGCTATCACAGTGCTGCTTAGGATTCTCTCTCTCTCTCTCTCTCTCTCTCTCTCTCTCTCTCTCTCTCTTCCCCTCTGTCTTCTCTCTCTGTCCCTCCCGTGTGCTCTCTCAAAAAAAAAAAAAAAAACTTAAAAAAATTTAAAAACAAAAAACAACAAGAAAAGTAACTTAAAATCTAACTTAAATAGAAAGCATTTTGCCTTTAGCATTTACTTTGAAGCATCTCAAAATCAAAACATTTTTTTCTTTACTTAGACTTGTAGTGATTACAGGAAAGTTTAAAAAGAAGTGGATTGGGGGGCGCCTGGGTGGCTCAGTCGGTTAAGCGTCCGACTTCGGCTCAGGTCACGATCTCGCGGTCCGTGAGTTCGAGCCCCGCGTCGGGCTCTGGGCTGATGGCTCGGAGCCTGGAGCCTGCTTCCGATTCTGTGTCTCCCTCTCTCTCTGCCCCTTCCCCGTTCATGCTCTGTCTCTCTCTGTCTCAAAAATAAATAAAAAACATTAAAAAAATTTTTTTTAAAAAGAAGTGGATTGAATTAAAAACCCAAGAAGCAAACATTTTAGGAATTATTAAAGAAACTCATTAACCTTTCTTCTTTCATCTAACCTTAATATTTCATCTGGGTATCTTTTCTATTCTGGAAATATTTTCATTTTAGTGCTTTAAAAAAGACTATTAGTTGTAAAATCAGTTAGAATGCATAATGAGGGGCACCTGGGTGGCTCGGACAGTTAAGTGTCTACCTTCAGCTCAGATCACGATCTCACGGTTCATGAGTTTGAGCCCCACATTGGGCTCTGTGCTGACAGTGCAGAGCCTGCTTGGGATTCTCTCTCTCCCCTCTCTGTCTCTGTCCCTCCTCTGCTTGTGCTCTCTCTCTCAAAATAAATAAACTTAAAAAAAATATTTTTTAATGCATAATGATATGAAAGGTTTGTTTGGTTATTCTTGGTGTTTGCTGTCCCTTAGTAGATTTAGGTTTATAAGGTGTAAGAACAGTATAGGGGTTTATGAGGATAAGAACATTTGAAAAGAATGTGCTGTGGTAATAATCCAGATGCTAAAGCTCTCTCTAAGCATGATAACTATACATGATAACTATATATAATATTGTTTCCCCACACTTGTTCCTTGTTAATTAAAGATATAAATACATATACATAGCATTTATATATAAAATCATTAACATTAACCAACTATGAATTACAAACATTCACATAACATTGAAAAGAATGGTATTTTTGAGCAACATTTAAAAATGTGGTGTCTAAACTATAGTCACATCTACCACCTTCTTTCTAACAATAACATTGATAGAACAAATATTTTTTGAGCCCCCTTTATATTCAGACACTGTGGTAGGTGCTGGGACTATAGCAACATGTGGGTCCAAGTCTGCATGTTGTGAATAAGTAATAACTGTTCATTTTGTTCCTTTTTAAATAATATTATGAATTCGGTATAATTATACAGTTTACAGAAAATTTTGGAAAATAAAGGAAAAAAAAATCTCCTATGATTTTATCACTCTAACAACACAACACTAAGTTTTTAGAATCCCTTCCAATCTTTCTTCATATATGTAGTTTATTTCCAATTTTGTTACATTTCCTTTTTTCAGTTAATACTCTCTTTGTGAAATATACAAATAGTCTTTTGTGGGTATAAAGGACAGTTCAAAGGACAATAGTGAAATGAATACGTATGTACTTACATCTCAGATAACAGGTTGTGGAATGGCCAAAACTTGGAAGCTCTCGGAGGGCCCTTCCTAATTGTAGTCCCCTACTGTTTCCTAGAAGTAGCCGCTTACTTGACTTTCATATTAATCATCTCCCTATTTTTTTTTTATAGTTTTACCACCTGTAAAAGTATCCCATAACAATGTTATATAATTTAGGAAAAAATGAATAGCCAGCACAAGCTTAGCTATATGAGGGCTCTTTCCCATTCATAGGAGAGGGCTCCCAGGAGAGGATAAGGTAAACAGAGTCCCCGGCTTCAGCTTCTTATAAATTATTGAGAAATTTTAGAAGAGCCCTTTATGAAGAAATGAGAAGGCAAAGTTCTGAATAAGTCCTGTGAAATATATGGCTCACAGAGTTAAAGCATTTGGTGTGAGCCAGATACTGGACATTCAGCAGAAATGTGGGCAGAGGGAAGAATCTGCTCAGTGTTTTCCACTGCTAAGCAAGGGTCATCCACTGTGACCCACCTCCAACTCTCAGAGGTAGATTGTAGCCAGAACATGTCTTTGGGTGAAATGAATATCTTCAGCCAATCCAGACAGGAGGGCATGGAAAGGAGAGTTGGTACTTCAGCAGATGCCCACCGCAAGCCAAATACAGATGCAGATGGGACCAGTTTCCCTAGAGCATTCATTCTGTCCTCAGGTTTCAAAAGTTGGTGACAGTGGCAGCATGGAGCACGTGGATAACAGTCTTCCATATGTCTGTCTCTTGAATCACACCACTCTGATGTGGACCAGTTTCCCTGTGTCTGCTGTACAGCTTTCTTCCTGGGATGTCCTTTCATTGTCCTCCTGTGCTAGGTCTATTTCCCGTATTCCTTCTTGTTTGGTTGCCTCTCATTTTAGTGAAGCACATCTTCCTTTAACCTCAGAAAAAGGTCTGTGGGAGGCAAAGTGTGAAAATGTATGTTTGAAATGTCTTTATTTTGCCCTCATATTTGATTGCGAGTTTGTATAGAATTTCTAACTTGCAACTAATTTTCCTTTAGAATATTGCCTCCTTGCTACAGGATTCTGGCAAAAAGACTGA
This sequence comes from Panthera onca, assembly GCF_046562875.1. Taxonomy (NCBI): domain Eukaryota; kingdom Metazoa; phylum Chordata; class Mammalia; order Carnivora; family Felidae; genus Panthera; species Panthera onca. Next base: position 70,943,289 of record NC_138347.1, on the reverse strand, counting down.
AGTCATTCCAGTTTGTCATCTTATGTAACTTGTTTTGTTTGTTTTTCTATCTGAAATTTAGAATCTTTCCCTCGTCCCCAGAAGTCTGAAATTTCACAGTGACATGTCTTGATATAGGAGTCTTTTTTTTTTATCCATCATCTCTGGGCATTTGGTGAGCCTTTGCAGTATGACAACTCATATATTTCAGTTCTCTAAAATTTTCTTGAATTTTTTCAGTGATGACTTTGTCTTCTCCATTCCTGTTCTCTCTGAAATCTTTTTTTTTTTTTTTTTAATGTTTATTCATCTTAGAGACAGACAGAGCGTGAGTGGGGGAGGATCAGAGAGAGAGGAAGACACAGAATCCAAAGCAGGCTCCAGGCTCTGAGCTGTTACCATAGAGCCCGATGCAGGGCTTGAATTCGTGAGCCGTGAGATCATGACCTGAGCCGAAGTCAGATGCTTAACCTTAAGAGTGAGCCACTCAGGCGCCCTTGAAACTTCTCTTGATTTTTAATTTTTGTTACCATGTTTTAAAATTTTTGAATTTTGTTTTTCAAAAAGCATCCTTGTTTCATGTATCTGATATCTTTTCAAGTCTCTGACGATATTAATCATTATTTTTAAGGTTTCCCCCTCTCCCTTCAGAGAGGTTTCTGTTTCTTCCAAGTCTGTTTCTTTATCTTGGTCTTTGTATTCTTAGTTAGAGACTTTCTCAGAGATCTAGAATTTCTTGGATTTCTGTTCATGATTAAGTGTAGGGAAGCTAAAAACCTGATTTTAAGTTTCGAATGTATAGGTGGAGCCTATGCTTTTCAGCGTCAAGTAATCTGGATTTGCTGGGGAACCTAGTGTTAGCATCATTAGATTTTTCCCTCTAGGGTTAGTGAAAGCATTCTTCTGATCTCCTGGTTGGTGGGCAGAGCAACTAGGAGTGTGGAGGAGAAGAGGACTAGGTGGGAGAGGATCTCAGCATCTAACATTTAATTCATATAGGGTTCCTTCCTACCCCTTTTATCAGTATGGTATCCGTTCTCTTGGAAGCCCCTGGTGTTCCCCAAACTAGAGAATAAGCCACCTTGTTTCATTCTGGAGAGACTAAACTTGAGGTGCAGGAAGAACAGTTAACAACACTGTAGAATTGGGGAGGGGATTTAAGGATCCAGTTGTTTTGCACATAGATTTCACTCAGTCATCATTATTTTAGCATTCCTGTTAACCCTCGGATCCAGAGGTACCTGATGCTGTCAGTTCCAGTTCTTGAACCCTCTCCGGAATCTATAAACCCCTAGCTTTCTAGTTAACAACTCCCAAAATGTTGTTGCTCTTTTCTGCTTTCCTGGTGTGTGGGTTTGTCTTTATATGAAAATATTTAATATAATTTTAATGGATTTCAGTAGAAAGTGTAGTTAAGATGTATATATTCAATCCACCATGAAATGAACCTGAAACATTGGTATCTTTTGTATTCCTGTATCGTCTTCATAACCATCTTTTTAAATGATACAGTAGTTCATCACGTGAAAGTTCTGTATTTAAGTTCTCTAAACCACTGTTAAAAGCATAGCTTTTAATTTTGTTTTTGCATTTCTTTTTCTTGATTCATATTGTTTCCTAAGGCTAAATTTCTAGAAGAATACTTACTAGGCTAAATGGATACAAACATCTTTGGGCTCTTGAAAAATATTGCAGCATTGCTTTTTCAGTTTGTTGAACCAGTTTGTCGTGCCTCTCCAATTCTGCTCTAAAGAAAACTTATCTTTCTTACAGTTACCTGGCTTTAGGTGTCACTAGTTCCCTCCTTTTGTTTTTGTTTTTGTTTTTGTGGGTTTTTGTGGGGTTTTTGGTGAAAAAATTTAGATTTAGATTTAGCCACCTGGATTCAGTTTAGGTGATCCCAATTTTGTTGGCAACATCCATAGTCAGGAGCCAGTTGAACATATGCCTTCTTATCTCCCTAGGACCTGATCAAAACATTGACCTTGACCTCCTCAGTGTCATAGAGCTTCCTCATAGCCTTTTGATCGGGTGCTTGTTGGCCTTGACATCCACAGTGAACAAGTGTGTCCTTGTCTTCTGTTTTATTCGTGGCTGACTGGGTAGTTAGGGGGAACTTGATGATGGCATAGTGGTCAAGCTTGTTTCTCCTGGGGGCACTCTTTTGAAGATATTTGTGCTGCCTTCAGAGATATAGTGTCTTGGTCCATTGGAAGGTAGGTGACATGCGGATCTTTTTTGTTTGTGACTGTGAATACCTTTCAGCACTGCTTTCTTGGCCTTCAGAGCCTTTGCTTTGGCCCCTGCTTTGGGAGGTACAGAGCCTTCCTTCTTTACCTTTGGGAGGTACAGAGCCTTCCTTCTTTACCTTTGACACCATCTTTGTAAAAGGCAAAAGTTCCCTTCTTGGGGGATGCCTGGCTGGCTCAGTTGGTAGAGCTATGGGACTCTTGATCTCCAGGTTGTGAGTTCAAGCCCCATATTGGGTGTGAAGCCTACTTAAAAACAAAATGAAACAAAACAACAACAACAAAACAAGTTCCCTTCTTAAAATTAAGTGTAAGTTAGAATTTTTGCTTGGGTCAGTGATCTCGAGTCTGTTTATTTTCAGGGAATGGCATTTATTGCCTCTTCTCATATCTCATATCTTGTTCAGTCAGCCACAATTTATTTTGAAAGCAGAAAAGGAAAAAAAAAAAAGCATGGGTAGCATTTACTTTGAGTTTTACCACCATTTCCCTGATGATACTTTTAGCCAGTCTAGGAGTTTGAGGATTTTTTAAAAAATTTCTTCTACCTGACCTTCTTGGTGTTTAATCTTAACTTGACTTTCATTTCCTTTTAAGTGTGCTTATTTTTTATAAATTTTTTTAAGATTTTATTTTTTTAACTAATCTCTTCACCCAACATGGGGTTCGAACTCACAGCCCCAAGATCAAGAGTCTCACGCTCTTCAGACTGAGCCAGCCAGGTGCCCCAAGCATCCTTATTTTTTAATGAGAGCAAATATTTTTGTGACTTTGTTTTTAATGCTCATCTAGAATAAAGTGTTTTCAGAAAGGTAAGAATAGTTATCTACAGATATGCACATGGATTAAAATTTCCCACTTTGGTTGATAATTTTGTTGTTGTTATTTTAGGTGGTGCTTCCTACATTTATCCTAGAGAAGCGTTCCTTGCTGGAAATGTATGCAGACTTTATGTCTCATCCAGACCTATTCATAGCCATTACTAATGGAGCCACAGCTGAGGATAGAATGACTCGTTTTGTTGAGTACTACCTTACCTCATTTCATGAAGGCCGGAAAGGAGCCATTGCTAAGAAACCGTACAATCCTATCATTGGAGAAACATTTCACTGTTCCTGGAGGATGCCAAAAAGCGAGGTTGCATCCACTGTTATCAGCAGCTCTTCTACCCAGGCAGTCACAAATCATGCTCCTCTATCAGAGGAGGCTTTGAGCCAGGCGGGACCAGACTGTTATACAGTCAGATTTGTTGCTGAGCAGGTTTCCCATCATCCTCCAGTCTCAGGATTTTATGCAGAATGTGCAGAGAGGAAGATGTGTGTAAATGCACATGTCTGGACTAAGAGCAAATTCTTAGGCATGTCGATAGGCGTAACAATGGTTGGAGAAGGTAAGTAGGAAAACTATCCTCCAATTTTTAATATCTAACTATAATCTTAAATTTGGGGAAGCTTAGATAAATATTACAATTCTGAAATGTCATGTGTACTACTTCTAATTTTTAGTTGTTCCAGAATGGTGGGGGAGGGGAGGCTCATATTTATGGACAAATATAAATTATCTTTTTAAAAATTTTCCCTGGTTTTAAATATAAAATATTCTTATTGTAGAATATATGGGAAACTGAGAAAAATATCAAGGAGAAAATAAAGTTTCTCTAAACCCTCCATCCAGAGAGGGATAAATTTAGCTAGCATTTTGTATTTTTTTAATTGTGTATATGTTCATACTTTTATTTCTCTTTTGTAAAATTGGGATTTGTTCTGTCTGTAGTTTTCTGTCCTGCTTTTTTGTACTAAATAATCATTTTCCCATGTCATTGATAATCTTTAAAACATGTTTAATGACTATAATATCCTATGAAATGAGATATTTACCATCTTATATTTAACCATTTCCTTTATTTGGGCATTGAAGGTATTTCTGTATTTCCATTATTATAAAAAGCACTAAAGAAATATATTATAGATAAAGATTTATCTACATCTTTTATATTTCCTAAGGAGGTATGCATAAGATATTTTAAAATACATTGCCAGACTTTAATTCCACTTCAGCAAAGGTTATGAAAAAATAATTTAAGGTAATACCCCAAAACCAACAACATCACAAAGTCTCCACAGAAATCATTGCAGAGTTCATGAAACTATAATGGCAGAAAAAACCCTACCATTTTAACGTTAAAGGAAAACTCTTGTTTCCTGAATAATTTGTTCAGAATGTAAACTTGCAATGTAAGCATGGTATAATTAAGCCTGTGATGCTAACATTTTGAGACTTTGTCACTGCAGCTGTGAAGAAAATACTTTATCCCCCTTTTCAGTTTTCCCCATTTTTAAAATCTTTTGTGATGTGAGTCTTACCAATTTCCAAATGTTTTAAGTTAATCAAAACTTTTATAACATTAGAAAATACTCATGTTTTATTAATTAAAATGTTTGCCACCTTCAGTTATAAACTTCGTCACATTTGTTCTCAGATCTTCATGAATCGATTTATTTATTTTATAGATGAAAAAAGTCTAGAGGTGATGATACATATTCAAGGTCATAAAAGTTAAGGCCTAGCCAGGTTTAGAACGTCATCCTTTAACATTCTCTCTGAAAGGACAGTTAGTTCTTACCAGTTCATTTGGCAGAAAGAATCTGGTAATGGTGGCCTCTCCAAGAAAGGAAATACTTCAGGAAATTAGGAAAAGCATTAATATCTTGACCTTGCACTAATCATGAAGGTAGTACAAAACAGGTAATTTTTGTTATTTAAGTGCTGATTATATATTTATGGATTACCTTTTAGAAATTAAATTTCTATCAGTAACCTCAATAGAAAGTAAGTGAAATCAGGGAATGGGACACAACAATTTATTTTGCTCCTATTATGGACCATGGTTTATATTTATTTGTTGGGGGAAATTCCATTTAATGATTAAGTAAGTGAGGTTTTAGAATTCTATTAACTAGTTTATTATCATATACATTCAAAACTGTATATTGCTTCAGATTTTAAATTCTACAGTGTGTGATACTAATGCTAAATATATCCTTGGGAATCAGATCATAAACCCAGGTTATATGATGACATATTTTTAGAAAAGTAATAACATCTTTTCCATCTTAAAATGAATCAGCAGTTATTATTAAACACTTACGTATATTCAAGGATATTGTCTATATGTCTTCTGACAGCTCCCATTATATATATAATGTATTACATCCAGAACCATTCCACAGCCAGAACCAAGCCATAAATGGCTTGATAATTCTTAATTTATTGTTGCCCTTTGTGAAGACTATAAAGGTAATACAAGAAAATAGTGCATATTACTTTATGTAAAGTAAACTGCTTTAGAATCTCAATTTGTCTCTTTGCTTATCCTAAAAATTAACTATATTAGAATATTTATAACTCTTGCCCTTATTTGTGAACATTAAAAACAGAGTACTTAATGAGCTTTCATTAAGAGAGAGATGCCATTAGGGGTGCCTGGGTGTCTCAGTTGGCTAAGCACCTGACTCTTGATTTCAGCTCAGGTCATGATCTCATGGTTCGTGAGTTCGAGCCCTACATCAGAAGCCCTTGGGATTCTGAACTCTCTCCTTCTCTTCTTCTCTCAAAGTAAATAAATAAACTTAGAAAGAGAGATACCATTAGAGTTCAGACTAGTAGTACATGTTCAGTTAAGTATTTATTCTAGTGGTGACCCAGGTAAGGAGCTTGGGTTAGTAATGTAGCTCAGATATCCTTAGTGTCCCTTAATTATCTAGTATAAATTGATTATTAATTAATGTAATTTCTCTTCTTATTATATATATGTTTTTAATTTTTTTTTAATGTTTATTTTTGAGAGAGAGAGAGAGACAAAGTGCAAGCAGGAGAGGGGCAGAGAGAGAGAGGGAGACACAGAATCTGAAGCAGGCTCCAGGCTCTGAGCTGTCAGCAGAAAGCCCAATATGGGGCTCAAACCCACAAACTGCGAGATCATGACCTGAGTCAAAGTTGGACACTTAACCGACTGAGCCACACAGGCTCCCCTCTCTTATATTTTTTGTTAAAAAATCATCCTTAGTATGGCATTACTTAATATAAAACTAACCCCATTAGAATAGTATTTGCTTGAAAACTGTCACTTCTATATCTTATAGCCTAATACTTCAGAATTTGGCAGACAGAGTTATTATTATGACCATATTTTTATGATAGAATTAGTTTTTTTCTTCCTAATATACATAGGATGAAGAATGCTTTTTTTTCCCATTAAACTGTCTGAGACTTAAGTTCTATAACTACAACATTAGACATTTATGTATTACTGAAAAAGTTATTAATGCTAATGATCAGACCATAACATGATACAGTATTAACATGTTCTGAAAATCTGACCTAAGAGTCTATTAGAGGGAAATCTTGATCTATTTCCACTGTAACATTTTCTGGTTCTGTGAACACCAAAGAGATAGCAAAGTTATAATAAAAGTAACCTTGATTCACTATTACCAGGAATGTTATCAAATACAATTTTAAGTGAAGTTAGTTTAATCCAAAGTTGAATGAAAATTAACCAAAATAATGTTCATTTACTAGGTTTGAGAAAAAAATAATATGGGTATTTTATAACTGGTTTTTTTTTTTTTTTTTTAAAGATGTTAACCACCTTCATGTTTTCACCTTCAGGTATTCTCAGTCTATTGGAGCATGGAGAAGAGTATACATTTTCTCTACCTTGTGCATATGCCCGATCAATTTTAACTGTTCCTTGGGTAGAACTTGGTGGCAAAGTCAGTGTCAACTGTGCAAAAACTGGGTATTCAGCCAGCATCACTTTTCATACTAAGCCGTTTTATGGTGGCAAACTGCACCGGTAAGAACATTTTAATGTTACCTGGCTCTTACTGTATGAGTTTGAACTTGTATTATAACTCCTTATTCTTTTTCTGTTTTGTTTTATGTTAATGGAGTTAGAGTTTTATTTGTGTTTATTTTTTCAAGGCATTCTGGACATCCTGATCTAGTTTTAAAAATAGTGACAGATCTATCTACTTTTTTAATTTTTTTTTTAAAAGTTTGTTTCTTTTGGAGAGAGAGGGACAGAGCGTGAGCAGGGAAGGGGCAGAGAGAGAGAGGGAGAGGGAGACAGAGCCTGACACGGGGCTTGAACTCACGAACTGTGAGCATATCTATCCACTCTTATAAAAATTTCCTGGTTAAGTAGCTAAGGAGAAGTAGAATAGAATTACTAACAAATGAACTTGCAGTCTGTGGCCCAATTTCTGCCTTTAAGGAGGTTCAGACTAGACCCAGGCCTCAGTGAAGGCAGTTATTGGTACAAATTAGCATGAAAATGTATCTAATCATACAAAATAGTTCAAGAAGCACAATGATGGAAGCCAGTGTTTTTAGGTACTAATACTGTGAATGGTGGCTTTGTTCTGCTTCCATCCAGGAAATGGCCAGTTCTTATATTCCCTTCTGGCCTTCTCTCAGTCTCTTCAGCACTGGTCCAGATCATCCAAATCACACGAAGACAAGTTATCTAATAGAATCTTCAAAAGGGATACTGTCTCCCATGTGGGTGATGAGTATTGAGGAGGGCACCTTTTGGGATGAGCACTGGGTGTTGTATGGAAACCAATTTGCAATAAATTTCATATATTGAAAAAAAAAAGAAAAAAAAACAAAAGGATACTGTCTCTTTTCCTTAAGCCCTTGATATTCATTTATTTTTTTTAATGTTTATTTATTTTTGAAGGAAAGACAGAGCATGAGTGAGGTAAGAGCAGAGAGAGAGAGGGAGATACAGAATCCGAAGCGAGTTCCAGGCTCTGAGCTGTCAGCACAGAGCCTGACAAGAAACTCAAACTCACAAGCCTTGAGATTGGACGCTTAACCGACTGAGCCACCCAGGCACCCCCCCTTGGTATCTATTCTAACTGTCCCTAAAGTAGGGTTAGTTTTCTCTGTCTATAAACTCTTTATCGAAAAATACATACCTTGTTGATGATTTTCACAAAGTGAAAATTTGAGCATTTTGATCTAGACATGGAACATTACCAGCATCCTAGAGATCCTCCTCATGCCCTCTTACAGTTATCACACACACACACACACACACACACACACACACACACACACACCACTTACACCCCTTCTTCCTGGGGTAGCCACTTTCCTGACTTCTAATACCATTGATTAGTCTGGCCTGTTTTTGAAATCTATATAATAATGAAATCATACACTATGTGTTCTTTCATATTTCTCTTTTTGCTGAACATTATGCTTTTGAGATTCATCCATATGTAGCATAGTTCATTCTCCTCACTGAGGATTGTATTACATTGCATGACTGTCACAATTCACTTATTCATTCTAATGTTGATGGGCATTTGAGTAGTTTGCAATTTGGGGCCATTATAAATGGTGCTACTAGAACATTGTGTAGTGAATATATGTATGAATTTCTGTTGGATAGATACCCAAAGGAGAATTGCTGAGTCATAGGGGATGGAAGTCGAACTTGAGTAGGTGCTGCCAAACAGTTTTCTTAAGTGATTATTACCAAAGCACACTCCCTGCAGCCATGTTTGAGACTTTCAATTGCATATAGCAATTTTACTTTTTCATTCTTAGACAACTGGTACTTAACAATTTTAGAAGTGGAAAGAAAGATTGATTGGTCCCCAGACATTGAATGGCCCTTTATAAATGTTTCAAACACTAAATATTTCAAAACACTAAAGCAGAGAATTAAAACACACACATACACACACACATTACCCAAACATAACCACTAGACATTGTCAGAATGGTCACCTCTTATCCTTAGAGAAGGTAATAATATGGTTAATACTTTGCTCTATGCACTTCTACTTAACTTCTCCCATCATAGTAATCACAGGATTCGAACCTTACAACCAGCAAGGGCTTTAGAAGTCACAAGACCAACATTTATTACGTGCATATATCCCTTTGCAACACGCCTGATAACTGATTTGTTCAGTCTGTGTTGAAACATCGTTAGTACAGAACTCACAGTGCATGAGGCAAGCAGTCCCTTCGGACTCCTCTTATTTCTATGAAGTTAGAGCTGAAATGGATATCCCTATAACATTCTTGCCTTGGTGAAAGTATTCCTCAGTGTATATGCTTGAGTAGAATGCTTAGGGGAAAACAACTACAGTGATAAATCTTCCAAAGCCAGCACTGTTTATTGTCAGTGACACTGATACATTTCTTAGTGGCATGTCATTTTTTTCATAAGTATTATTTTCTGGATAAGGAGACATGGAGCAATTTTAATTGTCTTTTTTGCAAACTATTTTTGGTCTCTGAAACTTCATTCTGAGAGTTTATGTGTATGTGCATATATGTGTGCATGTGCATATATGTGCATGTATACCTGTATGTGTGTTATTTGAAATCCTACAGGACTCATATTACCTGTAAAAACATTTAAAAAATTTTTTTAATGTTTATTTTTGAGAGAGAGAGAAACAGAGCACAAGCAGAGGAGGGGCAAAGAGAGAGAGAGAGACACAGAATCTGAAGCAGGCTCCAGGCTCTGAGCTGTCAGCACAGAGCCCAATGTGGGGCTTGAACTCACGGACTGAAAGATCATGACCTGAGCCAAAGTCAGGTGCTTAACCAACTGAGCCACCCAGGTGCCCTAAAAACATTAAAAAAAAAAAAAAAAAAAAAAAAAAAGTTATTTATACACAAATTTATTTTCTTGATTGGTTGGTCTAATTTCCCCAACATGGCTGTAAGCTTTTTGACAGAACTATACTGTTTTGGGCCTTCCATTGCATCTGTACAGTGCTGTGTACATAGTAAGTGATCTGTAAATATTCGTGCAATTTTATTTGGAAATATGATTGAGCATGAGTTTCTCTCTTCTTGGAGATAGAATCTAGTTCACTCTGTCAAATCATACCTATTCCCAATGATCCTTTAATACATTACTGGTTAACTTTTTAGATAGGAACTCTTAGGTCTGAGTTTTTTAGAGCTTCACTCAGTTGATATCCCCTTTCCTCCTCTAGGACAGCCCAGCAGAGGTTTGAAAATAGCTCTTGCAGGCTGTCTTCATTTTTCTCTTCTTTGAGTTTAACATCTTTATTTAACAATCATTTTCAAAGACATGAAAAACTAAGAAAGTAGTTTTGGTGTTAGTATATTCTACTCAATGCCAGATAGTTGATAGTAACTGAAATGAAAATACTAGAGACCCAGGTAGGAGTAAATCAGTAGATATTTTAACATTAGTACCAGATGCTAGGGCAGTGGGGATCAGTCTGTCAGGAGATACTGAGGCTTATAAACACCAACATACACAGAAAGTTTTATTGGAATTTGGATCTAAACTATAAAATTGAACCCAGGTCATAATTTTTTTTACTTTCAATTAAGTATGTTTATTTATATTCCTGTTCAATCCTTGCCTTTTGAATATATCTTTTAACTTTGATATAAGAATACAGTATATTATTTTGCTGGCAAATCTGATCCTTATTTTGAAGGCAGTGGGAGAGTCAATTAAAATTTTAAGCATGGAAGTAGTAAATAAGCATGTTATTTAATTATTTTTATCTTTTATTTTGAAATCATTTCAAACCTACAGAAGAGTTGTACAAACTCTCATATATCCTTGGCCTAGTTGCTAGCATTTTGCCTCATTAGCTTTATCAAAGTCTTTTTCTCTCTCTATATATACTTATTATTCCTGAAACATTTGAGAGTTAAACATCTGTGTTAAAGGTATGTTAGTCTGAATTTCCTAAGAACAAGGAAATTCTCTCCTACACTCACAGAACAGTTGTCAAATTCAAGAAATACAATACTGTTATCTGATATATAGTCCGTATTAAATTTTGTTAATTTTCCAAATAATCAGCAATATTTTTTCTCCTGAAAAATCTTGCATTCATGTCAATGTTACATCCCTTTAGTCTTCTGGAATATTTCCTTAGCTTTTCTTTGTCTCTTACAACATTTTTTTGTAGACTACAGGGCAATTTTATAGAATGCCTGATGATTCGTTTTTGTTTTGTTTGTTTTAGGTTCAGGTTACATATTTTTGACGAGAATACATTATAAGTAATTTTGTTTCTGGAAGTGATATATTTTAAGTATTTATTTTTTAAAACACCTGTCTGGTGGCAGATGAAGAATGAACTGGAGGGTAAAGGGAGTGAAGAGAGAGTAGAAGAAAGGAGGCCAGACAGACATGCAGAGGTGACCCTTCAAGGAGTAACTAACAGGATGTAGAGGATCAGGGGCATCTAAGATAGCTTTGGATGACATCCTAGTTATTTACTACCAGTTAATGAACTTCTCTAAAACATAAGTGCTTAAAACAGCAATTTATTATCTTTCACAGTTCTGTGGACTGACTAGGTTCAGCTGGGTGATTCTCTCATTGTGTTTTTCATGTTGTTACAGTTGGATATTGGTTGAGGCTTCAGCCATCTAAGGGCTTGACCTAGCTAGATATCCAAGGTAGCTCACTCAAGTGGGAGGCAGCAGATCTGGCTGTTGACCAGGATCACAGCTGAGGCTGTCATTCAGAGGACCCTCATGTGGCCTTTCTGTGTGACTGGGGCTTCTTCCACCTTGGCAGCTGGATTCCTAGAGGAAGCATCTAATAGCATTTTAAAAGACTTACTGGCTTTTGATACCTGGTTTTCATATTTTGATTTCTTGAAGACCCCTAAAAATTTCAAATAGATATCCTCATTTTTGTTAATGGTCAGTCATCATATTTACTCTTTTGCTTGTTTCAATCTCTTACTTAAATTGGCTTCTTTTCCCCCTTCATATTCTTTACCTGTCTACGATGCCACATTCATTTGATTTTTCTGTCACTTGGAAGTACTACCCTTTTCTCTAACAGTCTCTTTCTCTCCTTTGCATGCATATATACATTCTGTCCATAATTCTTGAGGGATACTTTTAGCTGACTCTGAAGTTTCCTAATTTTTTCCATTCTGATCTCTCTCAAGACTGGTGGTTTCACCTAATTTCTCATTTAAAAGATTCCTATTAGAAACATATCTCTCTACTGTTGATACAATATTATAATGAAGGCTTTCTTTCATGCCTTCCTCCTTAGACAGCCTAGTTTTTTACTGCTATCTGCTATCAGAGCAGACACATTATCTGCTGTCTGCATTTGATATAAATATATTATCTTCCACTTGTCTTCCCTTACTCCCTCATTTTCCACAACTCTTCTCCAATGCAGCCAAGTGAGCCTACTTAACTATTCCGCATGCCCATGTCCTCTCCTAATCAGATTTTCCACACTCACTTTAAGATGATGATGATCATATAAATCATCCTAAAGCTAAGTCAGAATTATCAATATAGATAAATAGACATAGCATTCTATCTATCTATCTAGTGGTATGATATTAAGATGACATGAACTGTCTGCTACTTTTCTGCATGCAGGAGATACAGAATAGAAAGAAAGACCATCTCTGCCTTCAAGAAGCTTTCAGTGTAGTATTAGAATCCAGCACCCTATCTTTGGAAACCATTTGTAAAGCTTTTAGGGAAAATGTCATATATAATAGACAGTTAAAAACAGTCTATTATTATAATAATCATAGCATTGGAAAGGAGATTAGATAATTACTATACCTGAAAATAAAAAAATTTTTATAGTTTACTTATTTATTTTGAGGGAGAGAGAGAATCCCAGGTAGGCCCTGTGCTGACAGCATGGATGTGGGGCTCAATCCCATGAACCATGAGATCACGACCAGAGACGAAATCAAGAGTCAGATGCTTAACTGACTGAGCCACCCAGGCACCCCTGAAAATAAAATTTGATTCTGACTCATATGTTGAAGTAAAAAAAAGAAACATGATGTTCAACATATATCTCATTGTCTGATAAAGGAAGCCTATCACTTTTTCGAGAAAAGACAAACTATTTTCCTGGTATTAAATTTTAAAGGGATGTGTTGTAGGTATCCTTATATAGTGGCATTTAGAAACATAATAGTGTCTTCTTCAGTAGTTCTGCATAAAATGTAATTATCCTTCAGGTAAGCATTTCAGATATATATCAATAAAACCCAAAGCTAAAGTCTTAACTTTCAATCAATAAAAACTTTTTTTTTTTATTTTTTAAGATTTTTTGTGTTTGTTTTTAAGTAATCTTTATACCCAATATGGGGCTCAAATTCACAATCCTGAGATCAAGAGTTGCATGCTCCACCAACTGAGCTAGCCTGGCACCCCCAGTCAATAAAAACTTTGTATATGAAGCCAAGTTAATATATTCAATGATTTTCTGGTATTCCAAGTAGCTGTAGAGCTAGAGTCTAGACCACATAAAAGGCTAACTTGATATCACGTTTTCAGAAAGTGAGAGAACAAATGCCTTATCAGTTATCAATCATCCTCACTTTAGAGATGAATAGGATAATAACTTAAGATGTAGCTTTTTGCTTAGTATCTTAAGGACCATATTCAATGTTATTGGTTAATACAAGATCTAGATCTACATGCTTTATATATTTAGATAGTCATTTACTTATTGTCTGTAATTGCTTTCATGCAACAGTGACAGAGTTAAGCAGTTGTGACAGAGACAGTCTGACCTGCAAATCCTGATAATTTACTTCCCAGTCCTTTACAGAAGAACTTTGCCAACCCTGCATTAGGCCGTTATGAAGAATTATAAGCAGAATGAGGCAAGGCCCTTCTTCCTCCTTGTGTTGCTTTTGCATATTTCTCATGCAAAGGAATGGAAATGGCCCACCTCTCGTATGTGTAATTCTTGTTCCCTGCCCCAGTTCTCTTCGTGCCGCTCTTACCATGTAGCTGCACTAACTGACAACACCCCAGCATGAACAGGGACCTAGGGTTTGCTATTTGTTGAATGGAAAGGCATGTGAGGGAGATCATGATAACTTGAGAGATTGTGCTATGGGAGTTAAAGATCAAGTGAGGACCAGATTATGGTCCCTTAATTCTCAGAACATAGTTCTGAGGGTGTTTGGGTGGTTTAGTCTGTTAATGATCTTATTGTGGTTTGTGAGTTCGGGCCCCGTGTTGGGCTCTGCACTGACAGTGACAGTGTTGGGAGTGACAGCCTCTCTCCTTCCTCTCTGCCCCTCCCTCACTTGCTCTCCCGCCCCCTTCAAAATAAACAAATTAAAAAAAAATCTATCTATCTATCTATCTGTCTGTCTGTCTATCTCATTCTGGGTATGTATGGATGGAAAAGAGAAGAGATAAGTGTTCTGTGTCATCTCCTCATATCCTGTTTGGTTGGAAACAAATTTCCAAAGAAGGGAACAATGTTGGCAAGTGGGATCAGAGAGGAAACATGGACATCACAAGAAATATTCAGTCAGGCAAGAAGCCCTTAGCAGTAGAATTATTTAAATTTATATACGGTTAAACCTTGGATTGCGAGTAACTTGTTCTGTGAGTGTTCTGCAAGCGAGCAAACATTTCTAATAAATTTTAACTTGATAAATGAGTGATGTCTTGCAATACGAGTGGTACGTGATGCCGAATGTCACATGATCACAACTGAGCCAATGGTTCTTTCTTGCTTGCTGTGGAATTGTGGTGATCGTCTCGCATGTTCAGGTGCTCGGTCTCAGGCTGTAGTGTTTGGCAGAAATCAGTGATTTTCAGAATGTTGGAAGGTGCCCACAACTGGCATTAGTGTATTTTTTGTCACTTCAAACCACCTATGGACAGTCCTTTGCTTTTCCATACAAGAGTAAGCTTAGGAATGCTTTGCTTCATTCTAGGTCAGGCTGCCTGCAGATATAGACCCTTTCCTCTGCTGCCTTATTGCCAGTTGGATTAAATACAATATATGGCAAGAGTTTATTAATACTATACTGTAGTCAACATCCATGCAAGCATATACAATGGCCCTGATGCAGAAAAAGATTCCATTGAGCCAATACATAACAGTGATTTCATTAGTGATAGTGAAAGTCCTGCACAACAACCCTCCTCTCTCTTATCTCCCTCACACAAGCCATGAAGGTTTTTAAAGATAAGTACAGGTTAATGTGTTTATTTTTCTTTATATTTTGTATTTTCTTAATTATTTTGTGTTCTATTACAGTATTGTAATCACTTTTGTATGAATATTTTTGGGTTGTGGAACAAATCATCTGAGTTTCCATTATTTCTTACGGGGAAATTCGCTTTGATATACAAGTGCTTTGGATTATAAGCATGTTTCCAGAACGAATTATGCTCGCAAGCCAAGGTTTTACTATACTTTGAAATATAACTGAGTTCCCACCTCTATTGTAATCAGGCACACTTGTAGTCATGGTGTTCTTTGTATCTAGTGAGCTGGAGTTATGCCTAACTTTTGATTTTGGATATTTGGTTTGCTGTTGGTTTCCAAACCTCTCTTACCTTAATCTCCAAAATCTGGTTCATTGATCATTTGCTTTTTGGCCCCTATATCTCTGCCTTGAGTTCTGAGTTTGCAGACCTTTAATTAACTTAGCCTGTTTGAAAGCTATGGGCGCCCTAAATTCTGCTGTGTCTTTCTGGTTCTTAGGTTCTTGGCTTATACCTGACAACTGCTACTTAGGGTTCCTGTAGCCTGCACCTCTGGGCTTTGGTCCTGTGGATTGCTTTTGAATCCAGATAAACCGCAATCACTGATGCACTGATTAGACCCTAACACTTGCCCACTGTTCTCTAAGTTCTGAACCTCTATCTTATCTGACCCTGTTGTTTCTTGTGTCCTACAGTGAACACAAAACACTTCATTAAAAATAATTAGACCTGTTTATTCCGATCTTCATTTGAACTGCATCCTGTCTGTTGATACACTGGCCAGATAACTCTTCATTAAACTTTCAACAGTAGTGTTTGAGTTCTCTCTGAGTTCTGTGTCAATGATGATAATTTTTGTATACTGGTACTCTTTTTTCTATTTTGGCAAGAGAATATTAAAATTTTTAATTTATTTTTTCTATTTTTCAACCTCTTATTGGTTTAGCTGGTTTCTATATTTAATTTAAAGTTAGGCTTATGTGATTTTATACAAAATCAACATACCCAGAAATTCAAATATAGGGACCTCAAACTTTTTTTTTTAATGTGTATTTATTTTTTTGAGAGAGGGAGGGAGACACAGAATCCCTCTCTCATGTTTTTGAGAGAGACAGACAGAGTGTGAGTGGGCAGTGAGAGAGAGACACACACACACACAGAATCTGAAGCAGGCTCCAGGCTCTGAGCTGTCAGCACAGAGGCCGACACGGGGCTCGAACTCACGAGCCATGAGATCATGACTTGAGCCAAAGTTGGACGCTTAACCAACTGAGCCACCCAGGCGCCCCTAAACTTTTAAGTAAATAAGACTAGTAAATAGGACTAAAATTTAAGTAACCAAGACTAGTTTTTAAAAAACGTTTCAATTGTAATGTTGTAACATCTTAAAACCATAATAAAAATGTTAATATTTTTTATATTTCTGTTTAGTTTTAATATTATAATAGTTTTGTTTGTAGCAAACATTTAAAGATCACACCTTGTGATCATTCATGGTAACTTAGTCTCTGGTTTGATTCCCAGTATTCTTTCTGAACATTAAAGTTGAGAGGCACCTGGGTGGCTCAGTTGGTTAAGCATCAGACTCTTGGTATGGGCTCAGGTCATGATCTTACATTTCTTGCTGACAGCCTGGGAGCCTGCTTGCGATTCTCTCCCTCCCTCTCTCTCTGCCCTTCCCCCACTCACACTGTCTCTCTCAAAGTAAATAAACTTAGAAAAAAAGATTAAAGTTGATATTATTTGAAAAAATTACCTAGTAAGCTCTCATGGGATTTACAGAGTCTGACTTTGGCACTGACAAACTGAAGTGAGCTGTATACCCAATTTAAACAATTCAGAAGGTACGTTTATAGGTTTCAGAGTTCTAAGAATAAGCCCAGTTTCACTTATTAGAGCATATCTTTATTTTTTACCTGCTTCTAGGGTTACAGGTGAAGTAAAGCACAACATCACCAATACTGTGGTATGCAGAGTGCAAGGCGAATGGAATAGTGTTCTTGAGTTCACTTATAGCAATGGAGAGACAAAGTATGTGGATTTAACTAAGTTGGCAGTAACAAGGAAAAGAGTAAGACCTCTGGAGAAGCAAGATCCATTTGAATCCAGGTATGTTATCCTTACATCCATACAAGAAAGAGTCAGAAGCTCTGGATCTTAATCGAAGCCTTTTCACTAATTTGCAACCTTAGGCAGGTCACTTCACCAGTTTGCATTTGTAAGCTGGGCAAAAATATTACAATATTTAATAGTCAAAAGATTACTATCCTTATCATAAAAACGTTTACAAATTATTAACAAGAAAATAAGTACCCCATTAGAAAAATGGACAAAGGACATAAAGAGGCAGTTCACAAAAGGAGAAAAAAAATGCTTACTAAGAAAATGAAAAATAGTGGTTGCTTCTGGAGAGGAGTACTGGGATGTAGGATAGGAAAGAGACTTAATCTTTCATAGAATCCCCTTTTGAACTATTTAAATTTTATATCCTGTGGAAGTATTGTTGTATCAATTTAAAAAAGAAAAAGTGAAATACAAGGAAGCATTAAACATCTTAAGTTCAGATCATGTAAGTAGAACTAAACTATTTATTACTATATACATAAAGGAATTAAATACCCATTAACCAAAGACTCAGATTGCATTTAGAAATAAAAAAGTAATGATTGGGGAAAATTTTTCTTTTGGAGTTTACCCTAAAGGAGAAGTTGTTTCTATTTTATTTTAATTCCAGTATAGTTAACATACATTGTGAAATTAGTTTTAGGTGTACAATATAGTGATTCAAAAGGAGAGGTTCTTAAGGTTTGGTCTATGGACCCCCTACGGTCCTTGAGATTTTTTAACAAGGTTTATAAGTTCAATTTTATTTTCATAATAATGCCACGATGCTATTTGCCCTTTCATTCTGTTGGCACTTGCACTGATGGTGCATCAGAAGTTGTGGGTAGCACTGCTGGGCCTTAGAGTAATCAAGGCAGTGGCACAAAACTGTACACAGTCATTGTGTTCTTCACTGCCCATGTACTTGCATTTTTTTTAAGATGCCAGGGTTTTTAAAAAAAAAAAAGTCCTTGAAAAAGCAGTATAGATTGTTGGTTTCATTAAATCTGTATCATTGAGGACCCATCTTTTTACTATTCTACCTGACAGATTGGGAGTATGCATAAAGCACTGCTGGTAGATATTGAAGTACGGTAGTTATCCGGAGGAAAAGCACTTGTGCAGTTGTTTGAGTTATAAGCTGAATTAATTTCTGTTTTCATAAAACACCATTTCTACTTAAATGAATGGCAAACCATGACTATTCTAATTTCAGTATTGGGCAGACATTTTTCTTATAAATAGATGATCTGAACATGACACTTCAAGGAAAACAATTGGCAGTATTTTTGGCTAATAATAAAATTTAAATGGAAACGACGTATGGATTAAAGACCTAAATATGAGACCTGAAACCATAAAAGTCCTAGAAGAGAGCACAGGCAGTAATCTCTCTGACATCATCCATAGCAACATTTTCATAGATATGTCTCCTGAGGCAAGGGAAATAAAAGCAAAAATAAACTATTGGGACTACATCCAAGTGAAAAGTTTCTGCACAGCAAAAGAAACAATCAACAAAAATGAAAGGCAGCCTACTGAATGGTAGAAGAAATTTGCAAATGACATATCCAATAAAGAGTTAGTATCTAAAATATATAAAGGACCGATACAACAAGTGTTGGCGAGGATGTGGAAAAAAAGGAACCGTTGTACACGGTTGGTGGGAATGCAAACTGGTGCAGCCACTATGGAAAACAGTATGGAGTTTTCTCAGAAAATTAAAAATAGAACTACCCTATGATCCAGTAATCGCACTATGGGGTATTTACCCCCAAAATACAGAAACACTAATTCAAAGGGGTACATGCTTCCCTATGTTTATAGCAGTATTATTTACAATAGCCAAACTATGGAAGCAGCCCAAGTGTCCATCAATAGATGAATGGATAAAGAAGATTTGGTTATGTGTATGCAATGGAATATTATTCAGCCATAAAAAAGAATGAAATCTTAACCATTTGCAATGACATGGATGGAGCTGGAGAGTATAATGCTAAGCAAAGTAAGTTAGTCAGAGAAAGACAAATACCATATGATTTCACTCGTGTGTGGAATTTAAGAAACAAATGAGCAAAGGGAAAACAAGACAAACCAAGAAACGGACTCTTAGCTATAGAGCACAAACTGATGGTTACCAGAAGGGAGGAAGGGGACAGGGTTGGAAAAATAGAAGATGGGGATTAAAAAGTACACTTATCATTATGAAAAAATAAATAAAATGAAAAAATAAAATAATAAAAAGGTATAGGTGGGAGACAGTGGAAGATAGGTAGATAGATAGACAGACAAGAAGGTAGGTAGATAGGAAGAAGCAACCTAAGTGTCCATCAACAGATGAATGGATAAAGGAGTTGTAGTATATACGGGCACCTGGCTGGCTGAGTTGTAAGAAAATGCAACTCTTGATGTCAGGGTTGTAAGTTTGAGCCCCATGTTGAGTGTAGAGATTACTAAAAAAATATTTTTAAAAAACTTAAAAAAGAAGTTACAGTATATATATACAGTGGAATTTTATTCAACCATAAAAAAGAAGGAAATCCTGCCATTTGTGACAACATGGATGGACCTTGAAGGTATCATGCTAAGTGAAATAAGTCAAAAAGACAGATACTGTATGATCTCACTTATATGTGCAATCTAGGGGCGCCTGGGTGGCTCAGTTGATTAAGCATCTGGCTCTTGGTTTCAGGTCAGGTCATGATCTCACAGTTCATGGGTTCAAGCCCCACATCAGGCTCTGCACTGTCAGTGGGGAGCCTGTTTGGAATTCTCTCTCTCTTCCTCTCTTTTTGCCCCTCCCTGCTCACTCTCTCTGTCTCTCAAAATAAATAAATAAACTTCAAAAAATAAAATACTCTCTTTTCAACTATGTATCAGTGTGAGGCCAGGTTTTCTTTATATACTTTAACTAAAACAACATATCACAACAGACTGAATGTAGAAACAGCTATAAGAATCCAGCTATATTAAAGCAGATTTTTTTAATGTTTATTTATTTATTTTGAGGGGGGAGGGGCAAAGAGAGGGACAGAGAATCCCAAGTAGGCTCCACTCTTCTCAACACTGAGCCTGACACGGGGGGCCCAGTCTCATGAAATGTGAGATCATGACCTGAGCTAAAAGCAAGAGTTGGACGCCTAACCTACTGAGCCACCCAGCACCCCTAAAGCAGATGTTTAAGAGATACTCCTGGATTCTCTTTGCTAAAATTTTATTAAGGATTTTTTATATCTACATTCATGGGGGATATTGGTTGGTCTGTTGTTTTCTTTAGGGAAAGGTTTTTAACTACAAATTCAATACCTTTATATTGATATCGAGGTTGTCTTGAGTGAACTTTGGCAGTTTGTGTATCTTTCAAGAAATTGATTCATTTAATCTAATTTGTCGAATTTATTGGCATATAAGTTATATTCCCTTAGTTTTCTTTTAATGTGTGTAGGATCTGTAGTGATGTCCCTACTTTAATTCTTCATGTTAGTAATATTTTCTTTTCCTAATCAATGTGATTAAAGATTTATTAATTTTACTCAGAGAACTAGTGTTTGGTTTCATTGGTTTTTGTCTGTATTTCTATTTTCTTCATTGATTTCTGCTCTTTTTTATTTCCTCTTTTCTGCTTACTTGGTGCATCATTTGCTCTTCCTTTTTCTCGTTTCTTAAAAGGGAAGCTTGGGTCAGGGATCAGCACTCTTCTATAAAAGGCCAGAGAATAAATATTTTAGGCCTAATGGGCCAGATAGTCTCTACCACAACTACTCAACTCTACCACTGTAGCATGAAAGCAGCCACAAACAGTGAAAGGATAGATAGATATCCCTATGTTACAATAAAAATCTATTCACAAAAATGGGCAACCAGCCATAGTTGTCTGACCCCTGATTAGGCCATTGTTTTTCCTTTTCCCCTAATATATATATTTAATATATTTCTAAGTCTGCTTTGTCTATATCTCACAACTTTCGAATTCTTGATATATATTTTCTAATTTCCCTTGTGACTCATGAAGTTATTTAATTTTTTTTTTTTAATGTTGGTTTTTGAGAGAGAGAGAGAGGAACACAAAGTGTGAGCAGGGGAGGAGCAGAGAGGGAGACACAGAAAGAATCCAAAGCAGGCTCCAGGCTCTGAGCTGTCAGCACAGAGCCCGATGAGGGGCTTGAACCCACAAACCATGAGATCATGATCTGAGCTGAGGTAGGACACTTAACTGAGCTACCCAGGTGCCCCTCATGAAGTTATTTAGTAAAACATTATTTAATTTCCAAATATTTATAAAATTTCCAGGTATCTTCCCATTATTCATTTTTAATTTAGCTTAATTTTGGCCAAAGGGTGTACTTTGTATGGTTTCAGTCCTTCAAGTTTTTTGAGATTTATGACCCTGAATACATTCTGTCTTGGTAAATGTTTCATGTGCACTTAGCAAGAATGTATATTCTTTTGATGTTAGGTGACAGTAATCTGTAAATATCAATTAGCTCAAGTAGGTTGATAGTATTTTTCTAGCATTCTGTGTGATTACTAATTTTCTGTGTACTTGTTCAGTTGAGATCAGTAACTGAGATCAGTTATTGAAACTACCAATTATAATTGAATATTTCTTTTTGTAGTTCTGTAAGTCTTTACTTCATGTTATTTGAAGCTTTGTATTAGGGGCATACACATTTGGGATTATATGTCTCTTGATGTACTAACCCTTGATCATTATGAAATAATCATCTTTATCTGTGGTCATAGTTCTTGCTTTGAATTCTACTTTAATACTAAAAGTGCCACTTTATTTTTATTTTTATTTTTATTTTTTTTTTTTATTTTTGGGACAGAGAGAGACAGAGCATGAACGGGGGAGGGGCAGAGAGAGAGGGAGACACAGAATCGGAAACAGGCTCCAGGCTCCGAGCCATCAGCCCAGAGCCCGACGCGGGGCTCGAACTCACGGACCGCGAGATCGTGACCTGGCTGAAGTCGGACGCTTAACCGACTGCGCCACCCAGGCGCCCTAAAAGTGCCACTTTAAATAAACTTTATCAAGGGGCACCTGGGTGGCTCAGTCTCTGAAGCTTCCGACTCTTGATTTCAGCTTAGGTCATGATCTCACGGTTTGTGAGTTCGAGCCCTGCATCTGGCTCTGCACTGACAGTGCAGAGCCTGCTTGGGATACTCTCTCTGCCTCTCTCCCTGCCCCTCCCCTGCACATGCTCACTCACTCTCTCTCTCTCTCTCTCTCTCTCTCTGTATCCCTCTGTATCTGTCTCTCTCTCAAAATAAATAAATTTTAAAACAACTTTATCAAGATATATTTTACATATTATAAAATCCACCTATTTCAAGTGTATAAATTCAGTTATTTTTAGCATCTTTCCTGAATGGTGCAGTCATTGCCATAAATCAGTTTCACAATCTTCATCCTCCCATGAGATCACTCATGCCCACTTACAGTTAATGTCCATTCATATCCCTAGTCTCAGGGAACCTACTTTCTGTCTCTATAAATTTGCCTTTTCTGGACACTTCAGATGAATGGAATCATACAATATGTGGTACCTTGTGCTTGGCTTCTTTCATTTAGCATAATGTTTTCAAGGTTCATCCATGATACAGCATGTATCGGTAGTTCATTTTTTTATATTGCTGAATAGTATTCCATTATATGGAACCACATTTTGCCTATCTATTCACTAATTGATGGACATTGCCAGTTTTGGACTTTGATGATTAATACTACTATGAACATTCTCATATAAATTTTGGGTGGCTATGTTTTCATTTCTCTAGGTAAATATCTGAAAGTGGAATTGCTGGGTTGTCTACAAGTTTTACATTTGACTTTTCAGGAAACTGCCAAACTAATTTCCAAGATGGCTGCATCCTTTTACATTCCTGCCGGCAATGTATAAGTGTTCCAGTTCACATCCTCATCAACATTTGTTATTGCCTGCCTTATACCCATTCTAGTTGGTGTGAAATAGTGTCTTAAAATGTGATTTTAATTCACATGTTCCAAATGACTAATGATGTTGAACATATTTTCATATGCTAATTAATTAGCCATTTGTGTATCTTCTTTGGTGAAATGTATGATTGTCTTCCTATTGGATTGTAGGAGTTCTTTGTGAATTCTGGATTCAGATTTTTTATTGGATATGTGTTTTTCAAATATTTTCTCTTTGTTGCTCATTTTTTAATTTTCTTAGTGGTTTTTTTTTTCCTTTCAGTATAAAGGGTTTTATTTTTCTGAGATGAGATTATCAGTGTTTTATTTTATGGATTGTGGTTTTGGTATTATATCTAAGAAATCTTTGCCCAACCCAAAGACTTAAAGATTTTCTTCTGTCCGGGCACCTGGGTGGTTCAGTTAAGCATCCCGACTCTTGATTGCAGCTCAGGTCATGATCTCATGGTTTGTGAGTTCGAGCCCCGCATCAGGCTCTGTGATGACAGTGCGGAGCCTGCTTGGGATTCTCTCTCTCCTTCTGTGTCTTCCCCTTCCCCTGTTTGCACGCTATCTCTCTAAACAAACAAACAAACTTAAAAAAAAAAAAAAAAGATTTTTCTCCTATCTTTTGTAAAAGTTGTATTATGAGGTAAGGGTCTAAGGTCCTCTTTTTGCTTGTAGATATCTAGTTGTCCCAGCACCATTTGTTGAACAGACTGTTTTTTTCCCCCAAAGAATTATCTTGCAGTTTTCTTTTGCTTGGAGTTTGTTGAGCTTTCCTGTCTCTGCTGTGCCTATAAACTCTAGTCAGTGAGTTGGAGCACCCATAGGACTCCCCTCATTTATTTCCCGATTAACAGGAATCAGTGTTCTGTACTGGCTTTTGCTCAATATCTACAAACCGTTGTTTCAATATATTTTGTCTGGTTTCCTACTTGATTAAAGGCATGAAGGTAACTCTGGTCCCTATTATTTCATCATGTCCAGAAGCAGAAAGTGGTCTCTCTTACCTTTCAGCTTTTAAAAACTGTATTTACCTTTTTGCTTATTATTTCCTAAGCTTCTTAAAAAAACAATATGTTTATAACTTGTGAAGATACAAATTATTCTTAATTTAAAAAGAAAACAGAAGCAGCAGCATCTTTGACATTAGTATCAGAAACATAGTTGTCAGTATTCTTATAACTCATAAGCATGAAATTATAGATCTGATTTAGGAAACAATTTTTAAAAATTACTGTTAATTTCAAGGTATAAGTTCTACTTAATTATATTTTTCTAAAGAATGTAAAATGTGTGTTTTTTCAAATTATAGGCGATTGTGGAAAAATGTGACAGATTCTCTGAGGGAATCTGAAATCGAGAAAGCCACAGAGCATAAACGTACCCTGGAAGAACGCCAGAGGACTGAAGAAAGGCATCGTACTGAAACAGGCACACCCTGGAAAACCAAATATTTTATTAAAGAGGTTTGTCCTACATGTCTTCAGACTAAAACTTGTTATCTACTGTAGTTTACTAGGCTTTCTTGAGTTGTTATCACTTAGACATCTTTATTTCTAAAAATAGTCCAGCATAACCGTGAGCTTTTTCATGGAACTTTTCACAATTTGACAAAACGAAATAGTTTACCAGCAGTTCAGATGAAATGGATTTTGGGATTAAGTTGGCCACAAACAAGAATGCTAACATAATCTCCAGTCACAATAATAGAATAGACAATTGACAATTTATTGCCTTTCAAACTACACTGAAACTTGCTGTTCATTTCCAGAGACTACATTTTAAAGGGAGACATGAGAAACTTAATTGGCTACACAAAGGCTAGTGCAGTGGCTAGAATCTTTGGAACATTTAAGAAAAAAGAATAAAGTGGGGTGTTCAGCTTAGAAAACCAAAGCTTGGGACCATGCATTATAACCTTCAGATATGTATATGCTTTATCACATAGAAATTTTTTATCAGTTTGTATAGCAGTCCCATGGTAGGTTCAAACTACCAGGAATTTTGAGCTTAACATAAAAAGGAATTGTATAACAATAAAAAAAATCCAGTAATAATGGGGAGTACATTTTATAGTAATGCACCGCTAGTTCTATATGAGACCATGGCTTAGGTAGAAGACTTCATGCACTGATTTTGCAGCTAGACCAAATAATTGCCAGATTCTTATCTAAATTTAAAGATTTTTGTTTGGTTTGGTTTATTAGTTTCTGGTAGAACTCAGAGTAAGGTGAATGATTGCAGACCAGAGCTGTTATCAAGAAAAATTTTCTCGGGGCGCCTGGGTGGCTTAGTCAGTTGGTGTGTGATTTTGGCTCAAGTCATGATCTCACTGTTCCTGAGTTCGAGCCCCGCATTGGGCTCTGTGCTGACAGCTTAGACCCTGGAGCCTGCTTTGGATTCTGTTCTCCCTTTCTCTCTGCCCTTCCCCGACTTGCTCTCTCTCTCTCTCTCTTTCTCTCTCTCAAAAATTAAACAAACATTTTTTTTTTCAATTAAAAAAAATTTTTTTCTTGTCAGCGGTGCCTGATGGCTCAGTGGGAAGAGCATGCAGCTTTTGATCTCGGGGTTGTTAGTTCAAGCCCCATGTTGGGTAGAGAGTCTACTTAAAAGGAAAAAAAAAAGTTTTCTTACCATAGCCAAGTCTAAAGAAGCCCACTGAATTTTAATATTGGTCCATCAGGAAGGAATTTGGAAAAAGTAATTTAATTTTGATTTTTGCATAGTTATTAACCTTAAAACTCCATTTATTTTTTATTTATTATAAGTTTAAGTTTATTATAGTTGCTTCATTACTTTCATTTTTCTAATCATTGGGTATCTATTATAAATATTGGTCATTTTCATAGATAGGAATAATAAAAAGAAAGTACATATCTGCTCTTTTAGATGAAAAAATAAAACTTTGTAATTATTATTCAAAGCTATAGTCTGATAACTGTGGTTTTTTTCATTTCAAACTCATTAAGAAAACTGAGGTATCAGGAACAGATTCTAGGAAGAGAATTCCTAAGGGAAGACCTCTCTAATTCATTAAAAGTGAACTCTGGTGTCTGAGAGCAACTATAATGGCTGCAAGATATAGGGGCGCCTGACTGGCTCAGTTGATAGAGCATGCAACTCTTGACCTCAGGGTTGTTTTGAACCCCATGTTTGGTATAGATATTACTTAAAATCTTTTTTAAAAAAGGTACAATTAATGAGATTTTAAAAGGTAGACACCCTAATTCTTGCTACTAACATGACATGTAAAGTTGCTACTTCTCATGTATCCTTGGACAGATATTATTAAGAGCCACTGTCAATCTAGTGTTCTGTGATGGTTACATCTTTTTCAAAAACAGTACTATAGGAGTTGAGAATTATCAACCAGGTGATTTAATATAAACAACCTAATGGTTGCCGTTATTAAAGAAAAATTATTCTGACACTTACTAAAAATGTCAAGGAAAACTTCATTCAGGACTATTGTAGTAAAGAAGAGGTATTATACTTAACTCTGAGTACAAGGACAAGTGGAAATGCGAAGGAGTGGGTGGAAAAGAGAATCTTGGTCGAATATCAAGGATGGGGGTGAGGTGGAGGAACTTGATTAGATATCAAGGGTGGAAGAAGAGGAGTTTAGAAATCAGGGTTTGGAGTAGGGGGGATTCTTAGTGAACTGGCTTATCAAAATTCTTTGCTAAAACTGGGTTCAATAGGCCATGGATGAGGCCTAGTCAAGAAGAGAACTCAAAGGAGTCTGACTAAAATTCAGTCAAGGAGCTAGGGTGCCTGGGTGGCTCAGTTGGTTATGTGTCCAACTCTTGGTTTTGGCTCAGGTCATGATCTCATGGTTCATGGGATTGAGCCCTGCATCACTGACAGTGCAAAACCGACTTGGGATTCTCTCTCTCTCTCTCTCTCTGCCTCTCCCCCATTTGCTCATGCCTGCTGTCTCTCTTAAAATAAATAAGTGAACTTTAAAAAAAAAAAAAGAGGGGCACTGGGTGGCTCGGTTAAGCGTCCGACTCTTGGTTTCAACTCAGGTCATGATCAATCTCATGGTTTATGAGTTCAAGCCCTACATCGGGCTCCATGCTGACGGTGTGGATCCTGCTTGACATTCTCTCTCTCCCTCTCTCTCTGCCCCTCCCCCACTCACTCTTTCTCTGTCTCTAAACTTTAAAAACAAAAAAAATCAAAAAATTGAAAAAAAAAAGAATTCATCATTTAATGAAATTCAATCAAAGAGAGAGTGAGTCCTTGTCATTAGGAGCCAAGTAATTGCTTGTCTTAAGTCATTTTTGGAATAAGAAGAGATAGATAGATAGATAGATAGATAGATAGATAGATAGATAGATAGAGATATATAGTATAAATAAATTGAAGGATCTATGGGTTAAAGACAGTTTCAGATCTGACTTATATTTTATTTATTTTTTTAATGTTTATTTATTGTTGAGAAAGCACACAAGCAGGGAAGGGACAGAGAAAGAGGGAGACACAGAACATGAAGGAGGCTCCAGGCTCTGAGCTGTCAGCACAGAGCCCGACATGGGGCTTGAACCCACAAACTGTGAGATCATGACCTGAGCCAAAGCCAGACGCTTAACCCACTGGGCCACCCAGGGTCCCCTCAGATCTGACTTATTTTGCCTAGTCCCATAAACACTGAACTCTACTCTTAGCTACCCTGACCTCAACTGTGTCAAGTCCTGTACTCCAGTATGTGGCTTCATGCGTTTCTTTTCCTCACTTGGTCTTCTCTGGTTGTAGTTCATTCTCTGACTCTAACTTTGCTCCTCGCAGTATCCTATTCACAGGAGCCAGGGAAAACTAATGGGAGTAGAGTTGGGAAAGAACTAGAAAATAATACTCAACTACTAGAGTTGAGTAGAGAACGGCTAGTAGCTTGATGACCATTTGTGCTCCACCTGCTGCCTGTCACTCTGTGGGTGAGGCTAAGTCTGCAGTGTCTTGGCAAAATTGGCAGAATTGCTACAAATGACTTCTGCAAATAAAGTGGTGATGGAGCATCAACTAGGTGCCCCTGGACCAGAATTTCTCCCCTGATCCTAGCTAAACCACAGACATTATTTGATGTCTTAAGCACAGAGATTTTTTCCATCACAAAAACTCTTGTTTTTAAATGTGACAGTAGATGGGGCGCCTGGCTGGCTCAGTCGGTTAAGCACCGACTTCGGCTCAGGTTATGATCTCGCGGTTCGTGAGTTTGAGCCCCGTGTCGGGCCCTGTGCTGACAGCTCAGAGCCTGGAGCCTGCTTCGGATTCTGTGTCTCCCTCTCTCTCTGCCCCTCCGCCACTTGCGCTCTGTCTCTGTCTCTCAAAAATAAGTAAACGTGAAAAAAATTAAATAAATAAGTAAATAAATAAATAAATGTATGTATGTATGTATGTATGTGACAGTAGAATTCCACCTTAGTGAAGATGTTGCTTCTAGTTTTGGTTACTGATTGTGAAAATATTAGAGGAATCATCTTTTAATTTATTTTTCTACTTGTTTCAGGGAGATGGCTGGGTTTATCATAAGCCCCTTTGGAAAACAATTCCAGCAACACAGCCTGTGGAGTGACACACACTATCTGAGACTCGACCAAATGAACTTCTTCTCTGTTTACCCTAAACCCTCCCAGAATGGAGTCATTGCACTGAGTAACCTGCTTCCTGATTGCACAGACTGAATCTGGCTAAACCCGAATGTCCCTGTTAGGGCACCACAGAACTGCAGCAAGACCAAAGTGTTGAAGACGCGCGACGGGCCTCTCACCAACCTGTTCATGTGATACGAGCAATATCATCCGAAAACCTTTCACGTGAATTATTAGATGATTCATCTTTTATCCAGCTCCTGCTCCTAAAGTTAGGTTTAAATCCCCTATTTTTGCATGGGGGCAGCAGATACACATAAGCGTGAGAACTCAGTGATTTTGATTTCTTTATAGTAAAGAGTGAAGTCTCTTTCAGAGTTTGTGCTTTGCTTTCTGTCAGTAACTGAAGTATTCACTGTTCTTACAAACAAACCCAAGAGGAGGAGGACGATGACCCAGAAATGGATTCAGCCATTGTGCCTGAAATCAGTGTTAAAAAAATCAACCAGGTTGTAGTAACAAGACATTCTGTTCCTTCAAAGAGACTGTGTGCCTGTGTCTGAGGAACTTATCCATTATCCACCTCTGTTGGAACTCTCTTTTAAAAAGTATATTTATAAATTGATTAGAATTATAACCATGGAGAATTTTTTCTTCTGAGCATTTTATTATACTTGAAAACAACATTGACTTGAAAAATTTCAGAACATTTTTCAATACCTAGTTTTATTAAATGTTACACTTGAGAGACAATTTTTTAAATGTGTTCATGTCAATATGATGAGATCTTGGCCTTTCTCAAGAACTGAGGCATTAAAGAAAAAAGCAAACATTTAAAAAATAAAACTGTTACTTTTTTTTTCCTTACCTTTTTTTCACTTGTAGATTAATATCCAGTATTATGTGCTATCCCTCTGAATAAGTATGCTTCATCTTACCTCTGTCCATTCAAATTTAAAACAACTATTCATATTTGTCAGTAATTCAGAAGTTATATATGTGGCTGAGTGCATGTATGGTATGGTTTTCTTTCCTTCTCAAGGAAACTCAGATGCTGAAGAAAGAATATGAAGTGAAAAGATATTAGGAAAAAAGATATCAGGAAGTTGTATTCAGGTACAAATCTCTTTTCTTTTTTAATAAGTATTTTATTGAGGTTGAAGGATTGCTGGCAACTAAAAGAATAGTGCTAATTATGGCTTTCATCATTCATTCAAGTATTTATTGAGTACCTACTTATGGTGCTCAACACTTGTTACTGCAAGCTACCTTAATTTTCCAAGAGTGGTGCCTTACTCTGTTTCTTCTGATGTGGTCTTCCAATCAGTGTGTGTAACATATACCTGTTAGTCATCAGCCATTGTAGGTGGCTGTGTCTCTTGCATCATCATAAGAAGTTTAAGCTTTGTGCTCTGATAAATTGTGTTTTATTGAAGGGTTTAATAGGATGAAAACAGCAAAACAATAATTTTTTCAACAAATTGTAAATTATAAGAGAATAACTGGTTTATGTACAACCATTTTAATGATTCCCTTGTTCATTTTTGCTGTGAAATGCACTGAAAAATCTCAAAATGAGTTATAGTTCATGTGTTGGGAAAATTGAAAAATAATAAAACTAGAGAACAATAATGTCTTTGTCTGTTTTATGAAAGGAAAGAAATAGAAGGTTTGTGTTTAGAGGAGTTAGCCCCCTATTCATTTGAGAGGGACATGGATTTTTTTCTTTAAATTCTTATCCTCAGGAATCTCTTAGGGAGATAAGGAAGTATATTCAATAAGAGGTTTTAAAAATTAAAATGTGTAAATAGCCTGGAAATAGAGCAAGAATGTAAAATTAAACTCGAGATTTTGTTTTATTCTTTGAACCATTTGAATACTTATTTATTTCCTTCAGTTGTTGAGCCATTTTAAGAATTATTGAAATATGATTTTAAAAATTCTTAAGAAAAAAATATATTTATAAGTAATTGAAATCTCATGATATTGGGTTGATTCTTTGACAAGAGTGAAATAATAATACCAATTTTGGGTAATTATTTTACCTTGTCTCCATCTTGACTTCACTGCAGCTTATCTACCAGACAAGAGTTAGAGGTCTTTTCTGTTTTATTTTTTATCTACATGTTGTTGATAATTAGCCAGAGAAATGAATCTTTGCAGCAGTTGCCACTGATTTGTATCTTTTTCTTTGGGGTCAAAGTTTTATTTATTTATTTATTTATTTATTTATTTATTTATTTATTAAAAAAAATTTTTTTTAAGTTTACTTATTTTGAGAGAAAAAGAACAAGTGAGCAGAGGAGGGGCAGAGAGAGAGAGGGAGAGAGAGAATCCCAAGCAGGCTCTGCAGTGTCAGCACAGAGCCTGATGCAGGGCTTGAAC
Organism: Panthera onca; assembly: GCF_046562875.1. NCBI lineage: Eukaryota > Metazoa > Chordata > Mammalia > Carnivora > Felidae > Panthera > Panthera onca. Next base: position 70,911,988 of record NC_138347.1, on the reverse strand, counting down.
TCAAGTTCAAGGTATGACCTGAGCCGAAACCAAGAGTCAGATGCTTAACCCAACTGAGCCACCCAAGTGCCCCTGGATCAAAGTTTTAAATGAGCACTTTCTTTCTGGCTTTTCAGAATTGTGTGTTAAGAAGTCCAAGAGCAGTAGTGACAAAAAGACAATGTTCTGGCCATTTATTTGGATTTTTTTTCTTTTTACCATGATGATAACACGTACCACCCTATCCCTTCTGTCAAATGTTTGTATTTAAGCTCCATAATTTATATTCTAATTAATTACATTTTGAATAGATAGTTTTGAAGCCCTGAAAGTAATTTTTAGGTTGTGTATTGGGTGAGATATGGCATCTACATATTGATTCCCTGAACTCTTCAGTTGTAACCAACATCACCTCTAATGCCTGCTTGTCACCAAAAATAATAAGAAAAGTATTGAATTTCTCATTCCGTAATTCTAGTACTTTACTCATAACTATAAATATCTCGTACTTGATGAACCAACTTCTACAGATTAATTCTTTTAAAAATTTTTTTCTATAGATTAATTCTTAAAGGATTTATTAATTAATTATATAAGTATGAAATTTTGTTTAAAATATTGCCTTAAGATGAAGGCTAACTTCTATTCAGTGTGCTCCTCCAAAGAAAGGCAATTTTGTGTGATCACTCCACAGTCTACACTTGGGAGGGATTCCAGTTCCTTAGAGTTAGTACAGTGACTGGAAGCCGAATGGTGATTTAGCAAAGATAGTGGGAGAAGAAAGAGAAGATGAGTCTACCAGATGGGAATATAAAAGACAAGTTCATATACATGAAAATGAAAATTCCAGTAAAATATATATTCTAGTGGCATAAAATCCCTCCTTGCCCGAAAACCAAGCTGCACAGGAAATTGTTACATATTACAAAGCTTTTGCACATGTTTTCACTACTTGATGTTCACAGTAACACTGTGAAATTGCAAAGTCAGGGATGGCCATTCCAACTTTGTAGATGAATAAATTATTGCTCAAAGTTTAGTGCTCACTTCATATAGCTAGACCTTCCACAAACATCTGTTAAGTATTCCTTTGGGGCCAGATGATGAGTTAGACTCGATGTGACAAATACTATCCCTATCTTTACAGGCTTACGTGAAGGAAGAAACCAAAACCTAAATTCCTGAAAATGAGTCGTTGACAAGGGCAAGGCTAACTGGTCTTTCCAACCCCTAGAAAGGCTTCATGGTACCTAGGTTCTTTGGAAGGCAGTTGATCAATGAGTTGAAAATGAGGGATTTGGGGGGTGCCTGTCTGGCTCAGTCAGTAAAGTATGCAACTCTTGATCTTGGGGTCATGAGTTCAAGCCCCACATTGGGCATAGAGCTTACTTAAAAATGATAATTAAAAAAAATGTTAAAGCAAGGAGTTTGGCTCAAAGTCTACATAAGCCCCAAACAATGCAACTAGGTGACTAACCCTTTTTCCACCCTACAAGACTGGAGAGATTGAATGAGAGAGGTTTCCAATTCAGGAACACAAGTTGATAAATTGAAAATGAGGAACAAGTTAAAGTCTACATACTTAAGTACGAGATCTCACAGCATCTTTCCCTATCCCATTCCCCAAATATTGGCAGTCAGGCTTATCTCTTTAGGCAAGAGATTAAAAGATCCTTTTTGGGGTTTCTGCACTGCAAAGGAAACAACAAAATTAAAAGGCAACTGACAGAATGGGAGAAGATATTTGCGAATGATGACATACCAGATAAAGGGTCAGTAGCCAAAATCTATAAAGAATTTACCAAACTCAACACCCAAAAACCAAATAATCCAGTAAATAAATGGGCAGAAGACATGAATAGACCCTTTTCCAAAGACATCCAGATGGCCAACAGACACATGAAAAGATGCTCAACGTCACTCATCATCAGGGAAATACAAATCGAAATCACATTGAGATACCACCTCACACTGATCAGAATGGCTAAGATTAACAACTCAGGAAACAACAGATGTTGACGAGGATGTGGAGAAAGGGGAACCCTCTTGCACTGTTGGTGGGAATGCAAACTGGCATAGTCACTCTGGAAAACAGTATGGAGTTTCCTCAAAAAGTTAAAAATAGAACTACCCTATGACCCAGCAATAGCACTACTAGGAATTTATCCGAAGGATACAGGAGTGCTGATTCATAGGGGGCACATGTACCCCAATGTTTATAGCAGCACTTTCAACAATAGCCAAATCATGGGAAGAGCCCAAATGTCCATCGACTGATGAATGGATAAAGAAGATGTGGTTTATATATACAAAGGAATATTAGTTGGCAATGAAAAAGAGTGAAATACTGCCATTTGTAACAATGTGGATGGAACTGGAGGGTATTATGCTAAGTGAAATAAGCCAGAGAAAAGCAGACATCATATGTTTTCACTCATGTGAAACTTGAAAAACTTAACAGAAGATCATGGGGGAAGGGAATGGGAAAAAATAGTTTCAAACAGAGAGGGAGGCAAACCCATAAGAGACTCTTAAATACAGAGAATATACTGAGGGTTGATGCGGGGGCAGGGGGAGGCAGGCGAGAGGAGAAAATGGGTGATGGGCATTGAGGAAGGCACTTGTTGGGGTGAGCACTGGGTGTTGTATGTAAGTGATGAACCACCCCTGAAACCAAGAGCACACTGTATACACTGTATGTTAGCTAATTTGACAATATATTTTTAAAAATTAATGAATGAAAGATCTGAAGAAAAAAATCCTTTTTGGGGGAACAACTCCAGAAAAAAATTACTACAGATATATTTGGAGGGTCCACCAACAAAAAAATTCTCAGTTGACAATCCTGTTAATTACAGTAAAGCCAAGTCACTAACATAACCTTTCACCAGGAATCTACACACATCCATCCTCCCACCAACACGTTGCATATATAGACAACACATTACATCTCATTTTAGCAGCTGAGGATCGGCAGATATTTGAAGAAAGATTCTAGCGAATAAAAAAGACCAAACAGGAAAAAATTTTGAGGAAATCCGTAATTCAGGAAATGGTGGGAAATAACTTCGAAAAAAATTAAATCCTCAGATGAGATCATCTTGCTTGTATGAAACACAAATGCTATATTTTAAGTGGACTGTTGAGGGAACAAGAACATGTCTTGGAAATTAAATATGATAGTTCAAATTAATCACTCAAAAGAAGTTATAGAAGGTAAGTAAGGGTAAACTCTTGGCAAATAGAACAGAAGGACAAAAGATGGACAATAGGAGAGAAATACAAAAATTAGAAGAGCAATCCAGAAAGTCTAACATATAGCTAGTGAAGATTCAAGGAATTAAAAACCAGAAGGAAAAATATTAAAAATACATACATTGTATATATACATATATATGTACAAGACAGTTCCCAGAATTGGATGACATGAATCCAAATGAAAATGCCATGAATATCCTGCACAATAAGGGAAAAATAAAAGCCCCAAACAAACCACATCATTGTGAAATTTCATAACACTAAGGGCAAAGAGAAGATTCTAAAAACAATAGCATCAGGCTTTTCAACATCACTGAAAGCTAAAAGGCTAAAGAGAAGTACTTCTAGTTTCGCCTAGAATTTTATCCCCAGCCAAAAGACGAATCTGACATGCAAAATTTAAAACAGTTTTGTCCTAGCTGTTCCTTTTCTGGAAGCTATGAAAAAGCACATGCTCCAGCAACACATCAGAGGAGGGGGAAAAAGCAGGAATTGGAAAGATAAGAAATCAAGAAAAACAGGACCCAACAGAGGAAAGAGTCAAAGAGAGGCATCCACTCTACAATACCTAGGTGGTCTCCCAGGATCTAGCTCCTCCAACAGCTATTTTATCTGTGGACAACACTTTATACCAAAGTTCTTTGTACCAGGATCTGTCTCAGTTCTAATGGAGTTCATATAAGATGAGAATATTTTTTCTTGCACGTAGCAATACTTGGTATCTTTGAATGTCAGTTCTCCCAATGCTAATATTCTGAGGTTATTCAGCTGGGCTTCACATGGTGGGGTTTCATCTTATGATCAGTTTCCTGAGAACGCACCATGTCTCAATGTTATGTGGACTACTCAGAAGAGGTCAGAATATTGCAAGTGGAGTCTTGTTTTAGACCCATGATGTCTTTTTTCTTTTTAACAGCTTTGTTGTTGTTTTTAACGTTTATTTATTATTGACAGAGAGAGACAACACATGAGCATAGGAGGGACCGAGAGACGGGGAGACACAGAATCCGAAGCAGGCTCCAGGCTCTGAGCTGTCAGCACAGAGCCGACGCGGGGCTCGAACTCACAAACTGAGAGATCATGACCTGAGCCGAAGTTGGGTGCTCAACAGACTGAGCCACCCAGGCACCCCTCTTTTTAACAGCTTGTTAATGTGCAATGGACTTAAAATATACATTTTTAAGCATATAATTTTATAAGTTTTGATTTGTGTATTCCCATGAAACATCACCTCTATCATAATAATGAGAATATTTATCATTCTCAGGTGTTTACTCTGGCCTGTTGCTAATCTCTCTTTCCCACTTTCCCTCTCTCCACTGCTGTCCCATATCCAGGGAACCTCTTGTATTGGTGTCCTGAGGTTACCATAACAATTACACACAATGAGTGACTTAAAATAGAAGTTTATTCCCTCATAGTTCTGGGGGCCAGAAGTCTGAGATCAAGGTGGCAGCAGGGCCACGCTCTCTAGAGGCTCTAGGGGATAAGCCATTTTTTGTTTCTTTCAGCTTCTGGTATCTTTGACTTTTCTTTGATTTGTGCCCAGTTATTATAATCTCTGCCTCTGTGGTCACATTTTGACCTCTTCTCGGGGTCTTCCTTTCTTCTGTCTCAAATTTTCCTCTGTCTTCCTCTTATGAGGACACTTGACATTAAATTAAAATCCCACCTAGAGAAGTGCCTGGGCGGCTCAGTTAAGCGCCTGACTCTGGATTTTAGCTTAGATCACGATCTCGTGGTTCCTGAGATCAAGCCCCGTGTCGGACTCTGCACTGACAGAGCAGAGCCTGTTTGGGATTTTCTCTCTCCCCCTCTCTCTCTGCCCCTCCCATACTGTGCTCTCTCTCTCTCTCTCTCTCTCAAAATAAATAGGGGTGCTTGGGTGGTTCAGTCGGTTAAGTGTCCGACTTTGGCTCAGGTCATGAACTCGCAGTTTGGGAGTTCAAGCCCTGCAGCAGGCTCTGTGCTGACAGTTCAGAGCCTGGAGCCTGCTTCAGATTCTGTGTTTCCCTCAGTCTCTGCCCCAACCCCTAATGCTTTGTCTCTCTCTCAAAAATAAACATTAAAAAAATTTTTTTTGATAAATAAATAAACTTTAAAAAAATCCCACCTGGATAATCCACAATGATCTCCTTATCTCAAGATTATTTTTTAAATGTTTATTTATTTTTGAGAGAGAGAGAGAGAGACGAAGTGCGAGGGACAGAGAGAGAGGGAGAAACAGAATCCGAAGCAGACTCCAGGCTCCCAGCAGTCAGCACTGAGATCGCCACAGGGCTCGAACTCATGAACCAAAAAGATCATGACCTGAACCGAAGTTGGACGCTTACCCGACTGAGCCACCCAGGCGCCCCCTTATCTCAAGATTCTTAATTATATCTGCCAAGACCCTTTTTCCAAGTAAATTAATAATTCTGGGAATTGAGATGTGGACATATCTTTTGGAGGCCACCATTCAATCTACCCCACCACTAACCTGCTTTATGTCATAGATTAGTTTGTATTCTCTAGAATTTTCTGTAAATGGAATCAAACAGTATGGTCTATTTTGGGAGGGAGGTCTGGTTTATTTCACTTACCATAACTATTTTGCTTCTTATTCATGTTGTTTCATGCATTAGAAGTTAATTCTTTTCTATTGCTGAATAGTAATTCATTGTTTGGATTATACCACAATTTGTTTATTCATTCACCAGTTGATAAACATTAGGGTTTTCAGTTTTGGTCTAGTACATACAAAGCTGCTATGATATTCTCGTACAAGTCTTTGTATGGACATATGCTTTCATTTATCTTGGGTAAATACCTAGAAGTGGAATGGTAGGCATGTGTTTTTAACTTTTTGGGAAATTGCAAGAGGGTTTTCCAAAATGGTTGTACTGTTTTTCACCCCCAGAAGCAGTACAGGAGAGTTACAGGTACTTCACATCATTGGCAACACTTGATATGGACAGTCTTTCTAATTTTTGCTATTCTAATAGGTGCGTCATGGCAGCTTATTTTGATGTTAATTTGCATAACTGTAATGATGCAATGTAGTAATGCAGAACATCTTCTCATGTGCTTATATGCCCCCTGTATACCTTCTTTGGTGAAATGTTCAAATCTTTTGCCCATATTTTCATTAGGTTATTTGTTTTCTTATTGAAGTTTGAGATTTCTTTATATATTCTGGATATAAGCCTTTTACATTTGGTTTATAAATAATTTCTTCCAGTCTGTGGCTTTTCTTTTCATTCTTTTAACAATAACTTTCAAATAGCAGATGTTCTTAACTTTGATAAAGTCCAGTTTATCAACTTTTTCTTTTATGGATCATGCTTTTGGTATCATATCCAAGATCTTCCCTAACCCGAGGTTGCAAATATTTTCTCCTATATTTTCTCAGAAGTTTTATAGTTTAAGCTCCTACATTTAGGCATATAATCCATTTTGAGTAAATTTTTTATTGAATATGGTGCAAAATATGTACCAGAAATTGTTTTGTTTTGTTTTTTGCAGTGGATACCCAATTCTTTCCAGTGCCATTTATTTCAAAGACTATCCTTTACACTAAAAAGCTCTATGTACCCCTGTGTTCACTGCAGCATTAATTACAATAGCCAAGACATAGAAGAAACCTAAATGTCCATATGTCCATCTCTAGATGAATGTATAAAGAAGATGTGATATATGTACATACATATACACACACATACACAATGGAATATTAATCAGCCATAAAAAAAAAGAATGAAATCTTGCCATTTGTGACAATATGGATGAATCTAGAGGGTATTATACTAAGTGAAATAAATCAGACAGAGAAAGACAAATACCATATGATTTCACTTATGTGTGGAATCTAAAAAACAAAACAAATGAAAAAACAAAACATAAATAGACTTGTATAGGAAACAAACTGATGGTTGCCAGAACAGGTAAGAATTGGGGGTGATCAAAATAGGTGAAAGGGATTAAGAGATTAAAAACTTCCAATTATCAAATAAATAAGTCATGGGATGAAATGTACAGCATAGGAAATATAGTCAATAATATTGTAATAACTTTGTGTGGAGACAGATGGTTACTAGACTTATGGGGATAATTTTGTAATGTATAAAAATATTGAATTACTATGATGTACACCTGAAGCTAAAACGATGTTGTATGTCAATTATACTTCAACAAAAAATAAGAATAAAAGACTATCCTTTGTCTATTGAATAGCCTTTACACCTTTCTCTAAAATCAGCTGATCATAAATGTATGTGTATAGTAAGGACCCTGTTTTGTTACATCAAATTGGTTTGTCTATCTTTATACCAACACTGCACTGTCTTGATTACTATATCTTCATAATAAATCTTAAAGTCAGATAGTATAAGTCTTCCAACTTTGTTCTTTTTCAAAGTTGTTTGGTTATTCTAGTTGGCATTTCCATATAAATCTTAGGATAAGGTTGTCAGTTTCTACAAAGCCTTCTGGAATTTTGTTGCAATTTAGTTGAATCCATCAGGCAATTTGGGGAGAATGACTTCTTACCAGTCTCGAGTCTCTTGAACCATGAACACAGTGTTTTTCCACTTATTTCAGTCTTCTTTAATTTCTCTCAGCAATATTTTGGGTTTGTTTTTTTTTTAGTATACAGGTTTACATATCTTATATCAATTATTTCTAAGTGTTTCATATTTTTTATTTTGTAAATGACATTTTAAAACATTTTCAGTTTTTAATTGTTTGTTGCTAATATACACAAGAAGTACAATTTATTTTTGTATATTGAGCTTGTATCCTACAGCCTTTCTTAACTCATTTATTTCACCTGGTAGCTCTTCTGTAGATTCCTTATAATTTTCTACAAAGATGTTCTTGTCATCTTTGAATAAAGACAGTTTTATTCTTCTTTTCCAATCTGAATGCCTTATTTCTTTTTCTTGGTTTATTGCATTGGTTAGAACCTCCAGTACAAAATGAAATAGAAGTGGAGAGAGCAGACATCTTGCCTAGTTCCTGATCTTAGGGCAAAGCAGTCTTTGTTAAATATGATGTTAGCTATAGGCTTTTCATAGAAACTCTTTTATCAGTTTGAGGAAGTTCATTTCAATTCCTACTTTGCTGAGAGTTTTTGATCAGGAATTGTTGGATGGTTATTCTTGCCTAAGTTTGCACTTGAATTTGGAAGCCATTTGGTCAATTGTTTATTAAACATATAATAAATTAAAAACCTCATGGTCTTAATACTCCTTATGGCTAAATCACAAAGCATTATTGAAGAGTGGGCTTAGTAGAATTTGAAGCTTAAAGACCCCTTCTTAATTTTTGGTTCTGCTATTTACTATTAGTGAAACGTTAGTCAAGTAAATCTAACCTAGCTCTGAGATTCAGTTTCCTTATCTTTAAATCAGTAATAACAAGGTAATGTTGACAACCATGTCACGTGGTCATGGTTACAATGGTCAACATGGTTACAATGGTCAACAACCATTGACAGTTGCCTGAACCAGAGAAAGCACCTTCTTAAATTTTGCACCCTAAGTACCTAATTGCCTCATCCTAGTTTTGGCCCTACCTTATGACATTCAATTCACTATGTTCCTGGAAGTGACAGTATTCTCCAGGAGTGTCACTCTGAACCTAGTTCTCACTCTCAGAGAGCTGGATTTTCCTGAAATATGACATAGTGGACAAAATCCTACATGTATAATTCCAAATTCCTTGAATCTGAATTGACATTTCAGCTCTGTCTTTTAATAGCTGTGGGATATTGGGCAGATTTTTTACTTTTCTGAACTTTACCTTCACAAATTGAAAAACAAATAATAATTCCTGTTTTATCAGGTGTTTTGAAACTCAACATAATGATGGATGGGCAAACACTTAAATTGCAAACATCTCTGAGAGCATATCGCTGCTGAAAGCTTGATGAATTCCTGCAAAACCAAGTCACACTAAAGAAATGACACAAAAATGTTCCAAGTCTCCAAGTGTATTGAGCCCTTTCCTTCCCTTGGTGTGTAATGAATCACTGGTGAATCACGCGGTCACTCACAAATACATTCAAAGGACTAAAGCAGACAATTGGTTTGCTCTGTATAAGACCAAAAATTACATCACAGAGTGAGCAACTTTCACTTGGTTTTCAAATGAATTTCATTTCATTCGAATTCTCTTTAATCGAGGTTTAATTTATCAACAATAAAATGTATGTACCTTAAGTAGCCATTCAGTTTAGTGAGTTCTGATAATTGTATATACCCATGCCCACATCAAATCAAGATAGGAACCGTTAACTTAACTGAGAGTGTTCCTTCAGGCCCCTTCTGTAGTCAAATCTCCCAGCCTCCCAGAGGCAACCATTCTCATTTCTATTACAGAATATTTTGCTCGTTTTGGACTTCATACAACTGAATCATACAGAATGTACTCTTTGAAAAACTTTTAATTTTTTTTTAATATTAACTAAGATTCTAGTTAAACAGGGCTCAGAGCTAGGGTATCCATGTTCCCTTGCCTATTTAAAAGCAGAGGTAACTTGAGATTTATATTTCCATTCACAGTTGTTACACAGTTATATTCCAATTTTCCTGGTTTTCAGAACCACCCAGAAGTGCAGTAAAAGACTGAATACTTGAGCAGGTAGTCAGGAAGCTTGCCTTTCAGTCTTTACTCCATTACCTCGGGCAAACTCTTAGCTGTAAGTTCTGGCCCATAAGAATTTTTAATTTTTTATCATTTTAATCAAGGTCACTGTTAAAAATAGGCATATTTCTCATAAACATTTGAAACTTTGAATTTTCTGTTGAGGTGAGCTTTAGGGAAAACTACACTTACTCTCTTTAGACCTGTTCTGCTGGGCTCAAGACATTTAGATAGCCTGCATTGTATGTGGCTTCTTCCAAATTGGGATGACATTGTGCAGCCCAGATACCAGGCTGCAATATTTTTAAAAACTAGTAATTCCAATTCTGAAAAAATCCTATTGTGGCTGACTCAAGGCAGGAGAGCAAGGGAATGGAGATGAGAAGTTGAAGGCGGACTTATGTTTTACTGTATGTATATCTGTTTGTGTCACTTAATATCTGAACTAAGTACATGTATTAATGTTTCAAAATTCTTTTTAAAATTTTTTTATTTACTCTTTTTTTTAAGTTTATCCATTTTGAGAGAGACAGAGACAGTGTGAGTGGGGAAAGGGCAGAGAGAGGGAGAGAGATAATCGCAAGCAGGCTCCACGCTGTCAGCGCAGTCATGGGGGGAGGTGGGGCTCAAATTCAGGAATCATGAGATCATGACCTGACCAAAACCAAGAGTCAGACGCCTAACCGACTGAGCCACCCGGGCACCCCTAATTTTTCACAAATTTTAAATAAAATTAAGAAGCAGAGGTGAATTGAAGTGTACAGCTGAATATGAATTCTGAGGCCTACAGGAGAGACTTCTTGTCCTACATAAATCAGTTAATATTATGTGGTAAACATTTGATAACCAGCAAGCATGGACCAGATGGCTGAGCTTAAATGGATCATTTTCTGCCATCCCTTTTCCTCCCCTTCCCACCTCTCCATCATTTCCCAGGATTACTCACCTTCGTGCTCCAGGACATGATAATGTCATATCTGCCCAAAATACATCTGTTTCATGCCTTAGTGCCTCTCTTGCAGGGTTTCTGTGCCCCACCCACTCCACCTCTTGGCCTGGGTTAATTCTTCCCTCTTCCTTCTCTCATTGCCATTCCTGTTTGGATGAGGGCTCCTCCTCTGTGTTCCTGTGCTTATTACATAATAGTACTACATAATTATTACATGGTATTGCTTTTTTCTTTTAAATAGCTTGTTTTTTAATATAAAAGTAACGGATGCTCATTGTAACATTTCAAATGATGGAGACGTGTATATATAAAAACAACTTTCCTCCCTTCGACCTCCATTCCCACTTGGAAGGATACCAGAGGGTGACTTTCCATACTTAAGAAAAAGTTGCTTGAGCAGAACTTGAGTTTATTTCTCTTTGTAAAATATTAAAATCACAGGAGTTTATAAAGCAACAAGTGAACGCTGCCCTTGGATTTCGCCTTCGCTTTCCATCCCCAAACCATTAACATTGTGCTCTGTATCCCTCCAGCCCCTCTTTCTATCCATTTCATATAAATGCACATGCATTTGCGTGGCAGATACTATAACACCAAAGCTCGAAGTGCTGTCATTACCAGATCCTCCCTCCTCTTCCTCTGTGTCCTGCTTTAGGGGGATTCTTTGTTTTTCAGAGCGAGGTTACGGGCAGAGATATCCACTGAAGATGAGTGAAGCAAAAGATTTATCTGCATAAGAAAGATTTTGGAGCCATCCTGAGAAGGAAAGAAAAGATCTGGAGGGTGGTGAGGAAGGAGGAAACCCATGTGAGCAGGGAGTTTTGAGGTAAGAGGGCAAGGGGAGAAATGAGGAGCAGTTGCTTTGAGGGGAAGGACACTGAGGAGATGTAGATATGTAAAGAGAATTTTTAGCAAGTTTTAACAATTTAATATAATTCCTCACGTACTATTTCAAGAGGCTTTTAGTAAGGGTCACTGTTAGTTTTTAAGGCTTTAGAGAGTCATATTTGTGTTTCTTGTGGAAGTATCTATAGGTCCATACCGGATCTGGGGGCGGAGTGAGTCTCCCTTGAAGCACATGGGCTGCATGGAGGAAGTTTGTGGAAAGTCAAGGAACAAATTTGGGAGCCTGTAAGGAAGGGAAGGGGAAGTAGGAGTGAAAGTTGGGAATGCAGCAAATAAACATTCACTACGGTGGCCTTAGGGGCTGCTCCCATGTAATACCCAATGCCCATTGTACTCAGCCTTAGCAAAGTTTGCCAGTTGACAGAACCTGCCCACATGTGCAGAACTTTTTCAAAATCCTAAATTTAAATTATCGAAATATTAATGAGTTTGTGAGTTTAAGCCCCACATTGGGCTCTGTGCTGACAGCTCAGAGCCTGCAGCCTGCTTCAGATTCTGTGTCTCCCTCTCTCTCTGCCCCTCCCTCCCCCATTCGTGCTCTCTCTGTCTCTCAAAAATAAACTAAAAACATTTTTAAAAATACAATAAATAATACTTTAAACATTTAATAATAAGTAAAGAATTTTAATTGATTATCAAAACTTTCCCCACAAAGAAAGCTTCAGGCACATATTGTTTCAGTGATGATCTACAAAAATTTGAAGAGGAAGTAATACTAATCAACAATTTCATTGAATAGAGAAGATAACACTCTGAACTTATTTTATGTAGCCAGTAGTACCTGAATATCAAGAAAAAGGTAATTCTTTTTTTTTTTAGTATTTTTTAATGTTTATTAACATTTGGTAGGCAAATATGACAGATATAAATACAAGCATACCTTAGAGATATTGCAGGTTCCGTTCCACACCGGTGCAAAAAACCAAATATCACAATAAAAAAAAAAAATAAAAGGGGAGTTTCAGTCCATGCACCTGCTGTTCTTAGTTCCAGCTTCCTGTCATAGGAGAAAGGCAAGACCGAGTGAAGATGTTCACAGTATTGAGTATAAAAAAACCAGGTTTCATACAAAACATCATGTAAGACTTGATCCTATCTTTATGGATTATATTTGTGTACATGTCCATGGTGGGGGAGAGACTGTTCAAAAATATAGTGGTTGTTCCTGGATCTTGGTATTATGGATGAGTTTTACTTTCTTCTTTTTGTTTGTTGCTATTTCTTAAATTTTATTTATTTATTTATTTATTTATTTATTTATTTATGTATTTATTAAAGGTTAGTTATTTATTTTGAGAAAGAAAGAGAATGAGAACATGAGCAGAAGAGGGGCAGAGAGAGAAAACCCCAAGCAGGTTCTGCACTGTTAGCACAGAACTCAATGCAGGGCTCGAACCAGGAGATCATGACCTGAGCTGAAACCAAGAGGTAGACAAAAGTGACTGAGCCACCAGGGTGCCCCTATTTCCTAAATTTTAAAAATGATGATTATGGTTCCTGGGTGGCTCAGTCGGTTAAATGTCTGACTCTTGATCTTGGCTCAGGTCGTGATCTCACGGTTCATAGGTTTGAGCCCCACATTGGGCTCTGTGCTGACAGTGCAAAGCCTGCTTGAGATTTTCTCCCTCCCTCTGTCTCTGCCCCTCCCCCACTCATGTATGCATACACATGGTCTCTCTCTCAAAATAAATAAATAAACTTTAAAAATTGATGCTTTATGTCATTTCTGTAGCAAGAAAAAATTAAAGATCATTAAAAGAAATAATGTGATTCTTGTCCATGGTATTGTTTACAAACCCTAGTCTGAATAACTCTTTGGTGGGTATGTTGGCACCAAGTTTAAGCATCAGGTAGCAAGTTGGACTTGATTTCTTTGGAAATCCCTTATAATCTAATTGTGATTTAATGTTTTAGTAGACATATATGTCATTACAGATATGACTCTAAGTGTTAGTGCAAGTCTGTGTGTCTGTGAATGGATTATGTCTTTTTATTCTGTGTTTTTGGTGCTTTGACCTCTTGGGGCCTTGCTGACCCTTGAGAGATTGCGCCTCCCAGGGATAGCCAATTTCTAGCATACTTTTTTGTGCAAACCAACCAATCCAGAGCCCATACTTCCAAATACCTCCTTTATGGGCTCTTACATAATTCCCCTTCCCTAACTATCCCAGGGCCAGCTACCAGACAACTAGGGACAACCCTTAGCCCCAGAGCCCTCTGAAATTATTCAAACTAGCCAATCCTAAACCTATTTATCCTGCCTTGCCCCATTTCTTCCCACAGATACCACAATAAAGGCTCCTGTGGTATTTTCCCCTCTCACTCTGCTTCTCTGTGTCATCACTATGAATGGCATGCTGTACCTTCTGTTTCTAGGAATCTGTGGGCATGATAAAACTTCTTCTTGGAGCACCTGGGTGGCTCATTTGGGGTGCCTGGGTGGCTCAGTCAGTTGAGTGTTTAACTCTTGATATCAGTTCAGGTTGTGATCTCACTGTCATGGGACTGAGAGCCACGTTGGGCTCTGTGTTCTTGGGGCCTGCTTGAGAGAGTCTCTCTCTCTCTCTCTCTCTGCCCCTCCCCTGCTCACACACACTCTCTCTCTCTCAAAATAAATAAACATTAAAAAAAAAAAACCCTCTTTTTTCATGGCACTCATTTCTGTGTCTGCATGTCTCACTATACCAAGTTAAAACAATTCCCAATGCTGGGCACCTGGGTGGCTCAGTTGGTTAAGCATCCAACTTCTGCTCAGGTCATGATCTTGTGATTTGCGAGTTCGAGCCACACATTGGGCTCCATGCTGACAACTTGGAGCCTGCTTGGGATTCTTTCTCTCCCCCCTCTTTACTCTTCCCCTACTTAAGCTCATGCTCACTCTCTCTCTCTCTCTCTCTCTCTCAAAAAAAAAAAAAAAAGTAACAATAACAAAAAAATAAATAAATAAAAGAAATAAAAGAGAGGATTCATTTAAAAAGAAATTCCCAAGGGGTCAACAGTGACTCCATATGCATGTACCTAGATCTCTCCTACTACTAAATTTGTTCAGAATAGACAGAATTGGACAAGATTTTGTTCTGGCAGCAATCCTACAACCTATAAGCTGGTTTCCCCCAAATGGGTTCTATTTTATTCTTCTCGGAGCAGAGTCTCTATATATTTACTTGGTGTGGTGGCAAGAGGAATAATTATGACCTCTGTTCAAGAAGTCATAAAAAATCTCCAAAAACAAAAACACCCAAATGGATTTAATATAATTTTGGAGGAGAAAATACAACAAAACCCCAAACACATAAACACACACATAAAGTCAGAATCAGGTAATATATCCTGAGAAACTTTTAGGCAGCCCTAGTTTTCAAACAAGGATCAGGTGGTCTAATATAAATATCAAAGAAAACTCTCCATTCTAGTCAGTTGCCAGGCTCTTATGAGCTTGCAAAGTATCCATTTTACCCTGTAGATAAGCTGTTATTCATCTGTACAATATTAGCTGATGGGTGCCATAAGACCCACTTATCCCAAAATGCCTTGGCCCTTCCAACCTAACTGGTTTCAGCGTCCTAGTTGTAAACAACTATATTCTTTTTTTTTTTTTTTTTTTTTTTAACAACTATATTCTTTAGAAGACCTTTATCAAAGTGTATTTAAGTTATCTAAGAGGAAGTAGTACTTTTTTTTAAGATTTTATTTTTAAGTAATCTCTAGACCCAACGTGGGACTCTGAAATCAAGAATCACATGCTCTACTCACTGAGCCAGCCAGGTGCCCAAGGGAGAAATATTTTTCTCCTGTGGCGGCTTTCATGATTTTTAACTACTGAAGATTCTAGTGCCTGGCTTGCTGTAGAACTTTCCGGGAGTTTCTCAAGCCATAGGGGTTTAGGGGATGGTTCTGCAGGTATTGCATGCATATTCCCGTCTTCTCTACAGGCATACAGCCATGAAGCAGTTTATATGATCACCTTGGCAGACGAGATTGGCTGGGACAGGGCAGGTGTCTAATAAATATTTATTGCATGTTTAGTTGAATAGATAGGAGCTTCACTATGTCAGTCATAGCTCTGTGCTGTATAGACCAGAAACCAACACTAGTCACATCAAGCAAGTAGAGAAAATCCTGGGAGGATATCAGGCACTCACAGAATGAAGGCAGGTAATCTGGGGGGTAGAAAGTTGCAGAATCAAGGTAGCTCTGGTGACTCAGCACAAAACTCACAGGAAATTCATGCCTTGGGAATAATTTGGCCCTTGCACCACTACAGGCTGGATGATGGCTCTAATCTCCAACATCCTCTCTGACCCATGATTCAAAGTTCTGGGACTTTCAGGGACTGAATGGCTGAGTTGAAATAATTTGCCCATGGGTAGTAAAAGAAGGGTCTGAACCCTTCAACTGCAATGAAGGACTGCATACCAAGACTTGGTTTCCAAACGAGGTCAGAAAGGAAGATGGTAATATTACTGGGGAGGGGCCAAATTAGATATTATGCTGTGAACAAGGACAGATGTCATCCACACTGACATGAGGTGGAGCTGGGGCTGGTTGCTGGTCAAGGCTAAAGGAGAAGAAGGGTGTAGTTCTGGAGGAAGGAGAAGAACATGACCTTTAGAGACCCTAGGTGGCCAGCAAGATAGCAGAATCCCAGGGAGCAGATAAAAGAAACTGGTTGGAGAGGAGCAGAGAATAGGTGTTTTGTGGCGTTCCTAGGCTAACAGAGGACCTGAATAAATATTTGTTAAATTCATTAAAAAATCTAAATCATGCTAATTCAGATTATTAGTGACTATAGTTCTCCTGGCTGGATGAAGTGGAGAGTGTGTCCCCACAGAAGCTGACTCATCCTTAGAGCCAGCCTGGCTGGTCATCCCTCCTCTTAAGACCTTTCCCATTCATTCTGGAGCAAGTAACTGCAAGCCCTTCCCCAGTAAGAGATATGTGTGTGTGTGTGTGTGTGTGTGTGTGTGTGTGTGTGTTTGTGTGTGTGTGTGTGCGCGTGCGCGCGTGTACGTGGGGGCAGGGTGGGGTAGTGGTGATGGTGGTGGTATATTCTTTCCTTGTCTGAATCTGAAGAACAGGGAGCATCTGTATCCAAAACGTCTATGGAGTCATGGTGCTGGGCTTTCCCAGACTTTAGCCAGACTAGAGTGACTTTGCCTTTATCTTTCAAGAAAATATACTTTTTAATTTTTTGTTATATATTTTTTTATGTTTACTTATTTATTTGGGGTGGGGCAGAGAGAGAGAGAGGGAAAGAGAAAATTCCAAGCAGACTCTGTGATAAGCAGAGCCCGATCTCACAAACCCTGAGAGGGTGACCTGATCTGAAATCAAGAGTCAGATGCTTAGCTGATTGAGCCACCTAGGTGTCCCCCAAGGAAATATACTTCTACCTCTAGGTTTTCAGGTGAGGTATCAACCCTTGATTTCTGCCAGTTATTTTCTTCCTTTTCCAGAAAAGTCTCTCTTCTTCCTTTCCTCCAAGCAAAGCAGCATGGCCCAAATGGATTCTGAAGTCCTATAAATTTGAGTGTGATTCTCGGGTCTTCTCCTTATTTGATAGCTGTGTGACCTTGTCAAGCGTGCTTCTTCCTCTGTGAAATGGGGAAAATAGTGCCTGTCTTGCCAGGGGCATCATGAATATGTATGCCAAAGTGCCATATACATAAAAAACTGCAGGGCAGGGATACCTGGCTGGCTCAAGCAGTAGAATATGCAACTCTTGATCTCAGGGTCATGAGTTCAAGCCCCACATTGGGCATAGACCTTACTTAAATAAAATTAAATAACATAGACCTTACTTAAATAAAATAAAAATGTTAAATGCTTGAATTAAAAACAAAACAACAACTGCAAGGCAAGTTGGCCAAAAGATGGACAAAGGGCACCTGGTGGCTCAGTCAACTGATCATCTGACTCTTGATTTCGGCTCAGGTTGTGATCCCAGGGATGTGAAATTGAGCCTCACGTTGGGCTGCACACTCAGCAGGGAGCCTGCTTGGGATTCTTTCTCCCTTTCTCTCTCTGTCTCTCCCTTTGCCCCTCTCCCATGCTCACACACACTCTCTCTCTCTAATTAAAACAAACAAATAACAGACTACTTATTAAAAAAACAAAAATAACCCCAAAAGATGGACAAGAAATTCCAGATACCACCTCTTCTCCCAATTGAGGCTTTTTAAACACTAGTTATTGCCTCTTTATTGGAAAGAGTGTCAGCTTGTAGGCAGCCCCAAGGGTAAGACAGATATATTATCTAGTGGATATAAATAATAATTTTTGAGAAATATAGTATTTTATAACAGAGCAGAAATAATTCCTCAGGCACCATCAAAGCTTAAATAAAATTTCTCTTAAAAATCTCCCAGCTCCTACTGAGCTTAAGGTTGGTTACACAAAGATGTTATATAGACGGATGGTCACTGCTGTGTTGTTTATAAAAGTAAAGCTTGAAATCAACTTAAACTGTCACTACAGAGGGGCACTTGGCTGGCTCAGTCACTAGAGCATGCAACTCTTGATCTCGTGTTGTAAGTTTGAGCCCCATGGTGGGTGTAGAGATTACTTAAAAATAAAACATTAAAAAAATATAGAGGATTATAAGATTAAATAAATTATAGTAATTTTTCTAAGTTTATTTTTTTTAGTAATTTCTACACCCAATGTGGGGCTGGAATTTATAGCCCTAATCAGGAGTTACAATGCTCTTCCGATTGAGCCAGCCAAGTGCCCCAAATTATAGTAATTTTTTACGATAAAACTCTAATTAGTCTTTGAGAAGATTTTGTACAAATATATTTAATCACATGGAAAGGTGTTCTTGCTGTATTAAGTGAATAAATTATAAAATAACATTATAGTATGATTCCATTTTTATTACATATTATACATTTGATATGTATATGATACATATTATACATTTGAAGGAATATATGTTAAATGTTAGTACTTATCTTTGGGTGTGAGAGTATGGAGCTTTTATATTACTTTTATTCATAACTATTTTCTGATTTTCCTACAATGAACAAAGAAAAGATGAGGAAATTATTATCCAATCCTTTTTGCCCTGATTTTAGACTTTTCAATGACTCTTTTCCCAAATTTCGTTTCTTCAAGGCTATCTCTCAAGAAAATATGCGGAGGAAGTTATATCTAGCTAACTTAAAATTGATATCAAAGGCGGTATCTTTTTTTTTTCTTTCTTTTTTTTTTTTGGTGTAAAAAAGTTATTTTATTAAAGCACAGAGACAGGACCGATGGCCTCAAAGGCAGTCTTGATTTTTTCTCTCTCACAAAAAAAGAGGTGTGAATTGTAAGGGGTGGGGAAATTTCCCTTTATCCTTCTAGATTCTTTTGGCTAGTCTATTAATTAAATTGACATAGACGGATTAACAGTACAAAAATAAGTTTAATTATGTAGGTATGGGAGCCCCGGAAGAACATGAGACCCATGAACATGTCAGGAAATAATTGAGGCTTAGATGCCATCCCGGACTAAGGAATGGGATAGGGGCCTGGGATTCAAAGGAGAGGAGGGTAATTCACAGGACGATAATAAGAGCAGATGTTTGGTAATTAGAGGTTTGCCTTGTTGTACAGATGGGTCACTCAGATAAAAAGTTATCTCTGGTAATCATTGTCTTTCTGGGCCAGGCCTACATAAATTCTTTTAGGTATTTAAGGGAGGGGTAAAAGTAATTTTCTTGACTCATCTGGGTCTTGATTGCCTTCAGCTCAAAATAATACACATGACAAAGTGGCATATTTTGGGGTGATAATGAAGGGGAAACAGATGTTCCTACTCTGTTTTTCTTTCTTTCTCTTTTTTCTTTCTTCCTTTCTCTCTTTCCTCTTTCTTTTCTTTCTTTCTTTCTTTCTTTCTTTCTTTCTTTCTTTCTTTCTTTCTTTCTTTCAAATAGTACATAGCACTATGGCCCCCTCTCCATGAATGCTTTGTAAAGCCCTGAGCCCCTTTCCTTGTTCTTACTACAGGATGAAATACTCAAATCACCAGGCCAGAGGAATTATCCTAATGGCTCTCCAAACTTGTTAAGGATCTCAAATGGGGAGAAAGTCATAGAATAATGGTTACAAATCTGTCCCGGGGAAGATATATATTTCTCTTGTGATAAATTAATAGTCTTGCGATTTAAAAATATGTTTCCTGAGAATTTGCCTAGCATGAGTAATCCCTGATGAAATGTCTTCAAAAATTTGAGTAAATATCCTACTGTAGCAGGATTCTTGCACAGAGAATCGGGGCTTTTCTTTCCAGGAAGCAACTTTACTTGTGCCAGCATGGCTCAGTTGGGTTCTTACCCAAAGAACTGAGACCTCAACGCCAAGTGGCGTGGTTTTTTATTTATTTTCTTCTTCTTTGTCTCCCATATATGGTAACATACAAACATGTAGTCTGATTAAGTGGTCTCATGTTACAAGGTTGTGAGGATGTTTTCACATAGCTGTATAACCAGGTTACCTTGAGGTTTTTTCTTTTTCTTTTTTTTCTTTTCTTAGGGAGGGGACCCTACCACACTACTGTTTGTTCAGAAGGGAAAAAAAAAGTAAGATAGGGTCCCTGCTTTAAAAAAAAGTCCAAAGTCTAGTTGGGGCAGACAGACATATAAATAAATAATTGTAAAATAAAACAAGCAACATTTTTATCTTATTTTTTTTTTAACGTTTATTTATTTTTGAGAGAGAGACACAGCATAATCAGGGAAGCGGCAGAGTGAATGGGAGACACAGAATCTGAAGCAGGCTCGAGGATCTGAGCTGTCAGCACAGAGCCCAGTGCAGGGTTTGAACTCCCAACGGTGAGATCATGACCTGAGCCAAAGTCGGACACTTAACCACTGAGCCACCTAGGCCCTCTAACTGACTTATTAACACAGTGATGTTAGCATTTGGACATTATATCTTGATTGAGGTTTTAGGGATGAATGGGAAATTCACCAGTTGTGGGGGGGGGGGGGGTGGGGTGGGCAGAGAATGCAATCCAGGAAGAGCACATTGTGTGTCACAACTTGGAACAGCTAGGTATTTGGGCAGAATGAGGTTTGTGTCATGGAAAAACTGATGACCAGACTGCATATAAGGAACGGCCAACTACCACATCCTGATACACCCAGTGAGCATTTCCCATCAGGTTACCATAGTGAATGCTTATCAAGGAAGCGGGTTCCGAAAATTCATTAAAGTATGTTTGTAGAAAATGATCAGAAATCTCTGGGTTTCTCCGGATCAGAAACGCAACGGATTTCAAACACCGCTTCAGCCAAATGCTTCACTTCTTCACTTCTCTCAAAAACTTGCATGTGCTACCTTTTGCTAAATGTGTTACTGGACCCGCTAAAAGTTTTTAATTTGCGCCTCTCTGATCTTTCCGGGTAAAAAATGGAACCTACAAGGCAGGCAAGTCAGAGGCCGAGAGCGAGGTCAGACTGCGGCCTCCGATTTCTTTTGTGTTTCAATTTTTCTCTAGGTGATCACCAATCGGAATGGTTCCCATGTCTACTTTGGTCTTCACCTTCCCCTTTTTTCCCCTTCTCTCCCTCCATCAGTTCTCCCGGGTTTCTGCGTATCCCAGCTTAGCAGCGGTGGCCAGTACCTAGGCAGGCGCGCCTTTCCGCCTCAGCCACAGGCAAGGGAGCTCTGTGGGTCTCAGACGCCGCTGACCCAGCCAGGGGAACGGGCTCCACGCGCAGCAGCGTAAGCAAGGAAAGGGGCTCTGGGAGCAGCGGCCCAGGCTGGGGAAGGAGGGCCGGGCGCTGCCGCCCGGGCGGGGAAAGGGGGCGGGGCGCGCTGCGCGGCGGCGCAAGCGCACTGGGTCTGCCGCGCCAAACTGCAGACATGGAGCAGGCACCTCCGGATCTCGAGCGGCAGTGGCAGCCGGCTCCCCTAGAGCCGCTGGGCCACACCGACGCGGGGCTGCAGGCCGCGGTCGGTGAGGAAGCGGAGGGTTCCCGAGACGAGGTCCCCGGGGACGGCACGGTGAGGAGAAGGGGCAGCCGAGGTCGCAGGGCCTGGTGTCCGGGCCTAGCGGGCCGGGCTGGGCTGGGCTGGCGAGGGCCGGGGGACTTGTCCGGGGGTGGGGGTGGGGGGGGGCCGTCGCGGTGAGGGGACAGCAGGGTGGAAGGGCCGAGCCACAGGTGCATTGAGGGAGAGGCTCAGTGGAAAAGGGGGTTCTGGGGAGGGGCGACCGCCTGGGGCAGCGGGACTGAGGGAAGGGCGGAGAAGGCGGCTGCGGTGAGGGGAGCGGAGGAGATGTGTGGGTGCGGTCCCGGGGGCATGGAGGTCGGAGCCCGGAACCTGCCAGGCTGGAGCGGGTGCGGTGTTCAGAGGTCGGGGGACCTGGAGGTTGGGACCTGAAGACGAACGCTGTTGTTCTTGACATTCTGGTGAGGGGTTGTGCGAACGGAGGCGTCGTGGTGAGTGGGCAGTGGCGTTGAAAGAAAGGAATGGGGGGCTTGACCAAATAGTTGGAGGTTATAAAGGGTAGTCGGCTTGGTGCCACCATCAGGAAATTGAAGAAGGTGTCGGATTCAAGAAAAGGTACAAATAAAAAAAAATTTAAACTCCTTATTCGTCTGCAGTTTCTTCGTTTGGAGGCAGTGCCATATTTTCCAGTTGACGTTTTATCATTTATATCCCATGTATTTGCTTTGTGAAGCCCCTGGTAATGAGTGATTTTCATCACCTGAGGAGAGGAGAAAATGCAACATCTTGTAGTTGTAATTGCTTTCATTCCGAAGTGTTTCCACGCATAATGCAAGATAGGTAGACCGGTTAAATTGAAGCATTCCAGAAACTAGCGCTCCACGTGAGACCGTTCTATCCAAGAGTGTGCATTAATCATCAGTTTGCTTTTTTTTCTGGAACAGGTGTCAGTGCTAATAGAGAACTGCCCATCCTTCTGGCATATGGATAACGAAAAGTTAAAGCTGTTTGCTGAATGTAACTAGAAAGTCTCTAGTCTCTTTAGAGACCTGATACCCAGAACTTCACAGGATGGTTTCTCCTTCTTAGGGAAATGTTGAGAAATATAAGGTAGCATGAGGACTTTTTTGGGCGAGTTTTAAGTTTTTCATTTATTTTTTTTTCCAAAATGTAGAATTATTTGTGGAAAAGTCAGGATCTCATATTAAATGTGAGAGAAGTGTGTGTATTCTGTAGTTTGAAACCTTGGCTCTTACATTATTTGCTTTAATTTTTTTTTTTTTTTTTTTTTTTTTTTTTAGGGCACCTGGGTGGCTCAGTCAGTTAAGCATCCAACTTCGGCTCAGGTCATGATCTCACGGTTCATGAGTTCAAGCCCCATGTCCAGCTCTGTGCTGACAGCTTCGGATTCTGTGTCTCCCTCTCTCTCTCTCCCCCTCTCCTACTCATGCTCTGTGTCTCTCTGTCTCTCAAAAATAAACATTAAAAAGAGTTTTTTGGGTTTTTTTTTTGAAAGAGAGGGAGAGGGAGTGTGCACGTGAGCAGGGGATGGCCAGAGGGGGGGAGAGAGAGAGAATCTTGACCTGAGCTGAAATTGAGTCGGAGGCTCAACCATCTGAACCACCCAGGAACACCTGATTTGCTCTTTATGCAGGTCCCCACTTGTGACTTAGTTTTTGTGTTTCCTCTTATAAACAAATCAAAACAAAACAACTTTTATTGTGAAGTATATCATTAGTACAGAGACGATCTCACAAAATAATTATATCACAAAATAATTGAAGCCCTCATATGTTCTCTTGTTACAGCTCACTCCCTCCACCACAGAGGTAGCCTGTATTCTGCATTTTGTATTAATAGTTCTTTTGCTTATAATCTCACCACATACATTCCTAAACAGTATAATGTTTAGTTTTACCTGACTTTGAAATTTACATAAGTGACATAATTTTACTGTTACTTCCTCTCTTTGCTCAATATGTTTTTGGGATTCCAAAATGTGGCTTAGTTCATTTATATTGGTGGCTTTATAGTCTGCCATTTCATTTATATAAATATAAATATAGATGAGGGAGAAATATTCTTAAGCAGGCTCCATGCTCAGCTCAGAGCCTGACGAGGGGCTCAGACCCACAACCCTGGGGTCATGATCTGAGCGTAAATCAAGAGTCAGATGCTCAATTACTGAGCCAACCAGGTTCCCCATATAGTATGCCATTTCATAGATATTCTACAGTTATTAATTTTTTTTGTTTATTCATTTTTGAAGACAGCGAGAGACAGAGCACAAGCAGGGGTGGGGCGGAGAGAGAGGGGGACACAGAATCTGAAGCAGGCTCCAGGCTCAGAGCTGTCAGTACAGAGCCTGATGCGGGGCTTGAACTCACGACCGGTGAGATCATGACCTGAGCTGAAGCTGGATGCTCAACTGACTGAGCCACCCAGGTGCCCCTCTACAGTTATTTCTTCTTGTGTTTACAGACTTTGGGATGGCTACAAGGTTCTTGCTGTTTCTAAAAAATTACTATCGTTAATTTTTTCTTATATATCTCTTGCTGCAAATGTCTAATATAAATTTAGGTGTGGGGTTGCTGGATTGTAGGGTATTAGCATATTCAACCCTAGTAGGTGATGCCAAATTGCTTTCTGTCTTTATCAACACTTAATATTTTTAGATCTTCAAGTAGTTGCCAATCTCATGGATATGTATTAAAGCAATTTTAGATTATTTCAAAAGGCAAGAATCCTACCTTTTGTTGGCAACAACAAAACATCATGAGTTTAATTTTAATTATAGTGATAAAATTTTGGTGGGGCACCTGGTTGGCACAGTTGGTAGAGCATGAGACTCTTGATCTCAGGATTGTAAGTTTGAGTCTCAGGTTGGGTGTAGAAATTAGTTTAAAAAAATCTTGAAAAAAATTTTTTTGGATAATTTTTTTGTGAAAGCCTTTAGATGATTAATGTGAAGTCACAACTATAGTATAAAATCCATTTATCTTAATTTAGAAGTGATTATAAACACCTCATTAAAACTTATGTATATTGGGGCGCCTGGGTGGCTCAGTCGGTTAAGCGTCCGACTTCAGCTCAGGTCACGATCTCACACTCCGTGAGTTCGAGCCCCGCGTCGGGCTCTGGGACGATGGCTCAGAGCCTGGAGCCTGCTTCCGATTCTGTGTCTCCCTCTCTCTCTGCCCCTCCCCCGTTCATGCTCTGTCTCTCTCTGTCTCAAAAATAAGTAAGTGTTAAAAAAAAAAAAATTTATAAAAAAAAAAACAACTTATGTATATTAAGTTTGAGATATTTGAAAACCCAAAGATGATATCGTATAGTAAAAGTTGTATTACCTGACATTTTAGGAAAATGTTTGTAAATATACCATTCATTAGTGACTGAACTTATGGGGTTTCTTAAAGCAGCTCCCTAATTTAGTAATTCTAGAGACACAGGTCATTTGGACAGATATTTTCAGAATCAAACATTTCAGAATCAGAAGTTTAAACATAAACATTCACATATACTCTGTACGTTGTCCCCTCCCTGACAAAACTCCCAAGTCCTTCCTTAGAGGGTCATCTACTCACTTTTCCCTCTTTCTATCCTCTCTTCTCCCGTCCACTTCCAGTTGAGAAGTATTGCAATAACCATAGCCACGTTGTTACTGTTATTAATAGGAATGTGGTCTGAGCAGAAAGATTTGTTGTTTGTGGGTGCTATGCACAGTAAGCTCTACTTTTTATTTAATTCTGTAAGTTACCCCCGAAAGACAGATAAAGATGGGGAAGCATAGCTTCAGAGAGAAGTAATTTCACCAAGGTCACAAGCTAGTCACTGGTATGGCTGGAATCTGAGCCCAGGTCCTCCTGGCTAGGAAATCAGTGCTCTTTCCAGCAAGCCATGCTGCTTCATTCCAAAAAAGAAAAAAAAAAAAAAAAGTTAAAAATAGACTTGTTAATTTCTCCAATACTGTACTTTAAATCTTTTAGTTACAATATTAAGAAAAAAGGTGCAAAAGATGTGTTGATTTATCAAGCAATTTTTCACCACAAAAATATGTATGCAGATGGTGTGTGGAGATGCAGAAAGCTTGCCTTATCTTAGCCTTTTTTAAGACTTTTAATTTTTATTGGGGGGGGGGGGGAGGGTAGAGAGAGAGGGAGAAAGAGGGAGAGAATCCCAAGCCCCAGCACAGGGCTCAAACTCATGAACCATGAGATCATGACCTGAGCCAAAGTCAGATGCTTAACTGACTGAGCCACCCAGGTGCCCCATCAGCCTTATTTTTGACTGCAGGTTTGGGCTGAGAGTAATTGTACCAGTTGCCCTACACCTGTGGGTAATAGAAACAAGCACTGCTTGAGTCTCAAATCTCCTTTGGTTTCAAACATCACTAACCAGGATTCTTTAAATTCTGCTATCAACTCTTCTGTAGTCTCTTCTTTTTCTTTCTGTGAGCCTTCAATCCTCCTCCTTTCCATTGTTTATTTAGAAGTTTTCTTTTTTTTTTCCTTTCATACTTTTGTTCCCTGTAAGGAAGAGGGCTTTTTTTTTTTTTTTTTTTTTTTTTAAAGTACTGCCAGTTCTATTTAAAATAATTTAGAAGATGGAAAAATGAGAGAGGAATCCAATCTCTAAGAAAGTAGCAATTAGTCCTGGCAGAAGAGAGATGAAATAGCAAGGGAATGGGAAGTAGGAGAACTTCTTTTTAGTCTGGAAGATTCCATTGAGTTGATAGTTAACAGTGTTTGTCCAGAGAAAAATCATTGCCTGAGGGAGTCATGAGTGATTTTTTTTTTTTTTTTTTTTTTTTTTTTTTTTAAGGAGCATGCTTTAGGCCTGGGAGTGCTGGTGAGTGCAAAGAGTTCTTGTGCAACTTGTGCTTCTTGCTTAGCAATCGCTGTATCCCGTGACACCTTCGCTGATTGGCAGCAAAGAACTGAGTGCAATAGGCTGGTACTGTGAGCAAGGTTTGAGGCATGTGTGGGTGAGAATAACATGAAAAAGGAAAAGAAAATGTACAGGGGTAGTTACAGAATGTATCAGTTTAGCAGCAGATGATTAAATCACACTGCAGAATCTTTCCTCATTTTCTACCTCAGCAGCTCTCAGAGTTAGTTTTTCAAGGGTGACTCACAGTACAAAATACATTTTCTACATCCTAATCAGCATACATATCCTTTAATACATAATTGTTCAGGAAACAATACTTAATCATTACTTCATATAGTACTCTCTGACATTCTTCTATTTTTTTTAATGCTTATTTATTATTTTAATGTTTATTTTTGAGAGAGAGTGGGAGCAGGGGAAGGACAGAGAGAGAGAGGGACACAGAATCTGAAGCAGGCTCCAGGCTCTGAGCTGTCAACACAGAGCCCAACGGGAGGGGGATCGAACTTGCGAGCTGTTGAGGTCGTGACCTGAGCCAAAGTCCGATGCTCAACTGACTGAGCCACCCAGGCGCCCCTATTTATTTTTTAGAGAGAATGGAGGAGGGGCAGAGAGAGAGAGGGAGGATCTGTGCTGACAGCAGAGAGCCTGATGCAGAGCTTGAATTCACAAGCTGTGAGATTATGACCTGAGCTGAAGTCATACCTTTAACCAACTTGAGCCACCCAGGTGCCCCTATTCTTTTTTTTTTTTTTTTAGGTTTGTTTGTTTATTTATTTTAATGTTTATTTATTTTTGAGAGGGAGGGAGAGGGAGAGAGGGAGACAGTCTGAAGCAGGCTCCAGACTGAGCTGTCAGCACAGAGCCTGATTCAGTGCTTGAATCACAGACTGTGAGATCATGACCTGAGCCAAAGTCGGATACCTAACCGACTGTGCCATGCAGGCACCGCTAGAAGGAGAGTGCAAGAGTGAGAGAAAGAATGTGAGCACAAGTGGGGGAGAGCAGTTGAGAGAGTGTGTGCGAGAGAATCCCAAGCAGGCTCTACATTGCTAATGTGGAGCCCGATGTGGGGATCATGACCTGAGCCGAAATCAAGAGTCTGATGCTCAACTGACTGAGGTATCCTGGTGCCCCAGTTATTTATTTTTAAAAAGAAATGTTGGTCACAAACCACCAAATTGATTTCATGAACTGTGAATATGTTCTGACTCAGTTTGGAAAACTGTTCAGACTTACATATTTTAAGTAAGAATTAATGTGTTCTGAATCACTGTTAATTTAAAAAATATATATTTTTATAGATAAAAAGCATATTTTTATAGATAAGCATATTTTCTATGCTATTTAAAAAGCATAATGTATTATAACTAAGTTTTTCTTATCTACAACTGAAGTAAGCTTTGCTCTTAGGCCTAAGTTAAATACATTATTTTTAACGTAATACCTGCTACTTTTGACTATTGTAGACATATCCCCTGAGGAAAGTCAGTTCATTGGGTAGTTCTTAAATTTCAGATCTTTGACCTGTTTCAGTAACACAGTAGCATCACACTTGGAAAAAAAGATTGTAAGAAAGTAGCCCAGGAATGGTACGTCAGCATGGTTAGTGCTGGGTTGTGGGATGTGTGTGATTTCTATTTAACTTTTTCTATACTTTTCAATGTTTATACATTAAACCTGTATTAGTTTCATAGTAAGAGAAAACTTAAACCTACAAATAATAAGTGGTAGGTAATACTTGAGCTCTTGCTACACCAGGCAACTTTTAGAACACTCTACCTGCATTCACTCATTAAATGTTCCCAATAATGTTATGAGGTCAGTACTCTCATCCTCATTTTACAGATGAGGAAACTGAGGCAGAGAGATTTAAAAACTCAAATTCTGGCAAACTGGCTACTAATCTGAGGGTGAATTGATCCTTGGCTCTTCTAATTACAAACTTTTTTCCCCCCCCTGATTTCCTGTTTTATGTTTTCTTGATTATCTGCTTTGGCTGATGCTACACTGATTTCTTTTGATTTCAGTTTATTTGTATTTGTGTTTGTCCATGTTATAATTTTTATGCCTTGTGTTATGTGTTAAACTTTCTCTTGTTTACCGTAGGGAATTTAAAACATTTGCATTGTCCTAACTGGCTTTATTTTTAGTTGATTTTCTTCTGTGAGGTTTTATGCTTTCTTATTTTGGTTTCTATTTTTGGTTTTCCTTTGTGGGCAATAATTCTTTGGTTTTATCCTCAGTAATGATTTGGAAGGCATGTATCTTTGTTTTTTTCCTTCTCTCAAACATAACAAACTAAAATTACTTTTGTAAATGTAAAGACTATGTAAAAATCTTTTGAAATAGTCTCATTTATAAAAATGGTATCAAATTTATAAGCAAGTACAGTATGAAGATCCTTTTTTCCCATGAAGTATTTTAAGATTTATTTATTTATTTTGAGAGGCAGAGAGAGCATGCATGTGTGAACACATGCATACGGGAGAGGGTCAGAGAGAGAGGGAGAATCCCAAACAGACTCTGTGTTGTCAGAGCCCGACTCTGAGTTCTGTCTCATGAACCGTGAGATCTTGACCTGAGCTGAGACCAAGAGTCAGATGCTTAACTGACTGAGCCACTGAACTGCCATTATAGTCCCTCGTCTCATTCCCAAAACTTTCAGTGTGAGGGGTGCCTGGCTGATCCTCAAACTGTTCACATTTTGCCAGTTGTACCAATAGTGTTTCAGAGCAAAATGATCCAGTCCAGACTCATGGATTGCATTTAATTGTATTATCTCTTTAGTTTCCTCCAATCTGGAAGTTCTCAGTCTTTACTGAGAAAGGTTATGCATCTTTGGCAGAAATTGCCACTGAAGTCATGCTGTGTTCTAGTTGTAACTTAACAGTTCACACATGATATGTATTTCCCAATAGTTTGATCACATTTTCTGCCAGGCTTCAATATAAAGTTACTGTTTTCCCTTTTGTAATTAATAATTTGTGGGGACATACTTGGAAATTGAAAATATCTTGTTTCTTATCAAACTTTCTATTTGTCTTTTTCAGTATGGACTTGGGGATTTTATTTTAAAGAACTTTATTAAGGTATAATTTACTGTAAAATTCACTAATTATGAATATATAATTCAGTTATTTTTAGGGAATTTAGAGAGTTGTGCAACCATCACTATAATCCAGTTTTAGAACATTTCAGTCATTCCCCCAAATTCTGTCTTTCCTTTGTAGTTAATCTCCCTTCACAACCTTAGCTGTAGGTGTTAGTAGGAAAGTAGCTGTCTACTTTCTATATAAATTTGTTTTTTGGGATATTTCATACAAATGGAATTGTACAATCTATTGTCTTTTGAGCCTGGCTTAGAGTGTTTTTGAGGTTCAACCATGTTATATAGCATATATTAGTAGTTCCTTTTTTATTACTGAATAATATTTGATTGTATGGATATATCACATTTTTTAAAATCTATTCACCATTTTATGGACATTGTAGTTTATTTTAGCTATTATAGATATTGCTGTGAACACTTGTATGTAAGTCTTTGTGTGGACATATGTTTACATTTCTCTGAGTTAGATTTGTAGGGGGTGTGATTATTTGGTTATGTGATCAGTTTATGTTTTTTTGTTTTTTTTTTTTAAGTTCATTTTTTTCAGTAATCTCTGCATACAACATGGAGCTCAAACTCACAACCCTGAGAGCAAGAATTGCTTGCCCTACTGACTGAGCCAGCAACATGCTTCTAGATGATCTCGATACAAGTCTTTTATCTGATTATATGATTTACAGGTTCTTCCCCCATTTGTATTTTATCTTTTTTTTCTTTATGGTCTTTTTTTTTTTTTTTTTTAATTGGGGTAAAGTACATATACCCTTTGCCACTCTAACCATTTTCGTTTTAAGTAATCTCCACCCGCAATGTGGGGCTTGAACTTACAACCCCCAAGATCAAGAGCCACATGTTCTACCTACTGAGCCAGCGAGGCACCCTTTTTTATGGTGTCTTTCAGTATATGTGCTGCCGAAGAGAGCACTATGGTGTCTTTTGAAGAGTAAAAGTTTTTAGTTTTGATGAGATCTAGTATATCACTTTTTTCTTTTATGGATTATGATTTTGGTATTATACCTAAGGACTTTTTGTATATCCCCAAATCACAAAGATTTTTCTCCTGTGTTTTCTTCCAGAAATTTCAGTTTTAGCTCTTTTATCTGGGCCATTTCAGTTAATTTCTGTGCATGGTGTGTGTGAGTAAAGGGTGTAAATCTTTTTTTGGCATGTGGACATTTTGTAGTCCCAGCACTACATGTTGAAAAGACCTCTCCATTCCCTATTGATTTGCCTGGGTGTGTCTTAAAAAAAAAAAAAAAAAAAAATCAGTGGACCTTAAATGTAAGGGTTTATTTCTGGATTCTCAGTTCCATTCCTTTGATCTCTTTTTCTGCCAGTACCACACTGTCTTGATTACTTTCACTTTTTAGTAAGTTTTGAAACTGGGTCCTGCAACTTGTTCAAAATTGTTTTGGCTATTCTAAGTCTTTTGTATTTCCATATAAATTTTAGGAATGGTTTATCAGTTTCTACAAAAACTCTTGCTGGGGTTAAGTATTTTTGAAGGAACAGTATCTAATATGTTTAAATATTTCTTTTTTTTTTTTTTTTTTTTAATTTTTTTTTCAACGTTTTTTATTTATTTTTGGGACAGAGAGAGACAGAGCATGAACGGGGGAGGGGCAGAGAGAGAGGGAGACACAGAATCGGAAACAGGCTCCAGGCTCCGAGCCATCAGCCCAGAGCCTGACGCGGGTCTCGAACTCACGGACCGCGAGATCGTGACCTGGCTGAAGTCGGACGCTTAACCGACTGCGCCACCCAGGCGCCCCTGTTTAAATATTTCAAGCATGTTCTATGCATGATGTTCCTGTGTCATTTGGAATTTATTGTGAAATCTAAGGCAAATTTGATACTTATTCTTTTGTAGGAGTCTTGTTTCTTGTTTTTCTGCTTTAATCTTGTTGGGATGTTCGTTACACATGGACCACATACCTTTCAGTGTGGATCTGGGAAAGATTTTGTTTGCTTGTTTCTTTTTCTTTTCTTTTTTTTAGTTTTTCTTTTTAATGTTTATTTACTTTTGAAAGAGAGAGACAGAGCAGGCAAGGGGCAGAGAGAGGGAGACACAGAATCCAAAGTAGGCTCCAGACTCCGAGCTGTCAGCACAGAGCCTGATGCAGGGCTCAAACCCATGAACCAGGAGATCATGACCTGAGCCAAAGTTGGGTGCTTAACCAACTGAGCCACCCAGGTGCCTCTCTTTTTTCTTGTAAATTATATTGATGATTATTATTTTTCTTCTATTTGGCCAAATATATTTTATTTTTTTTTCTGTGCATTGTTTCTTTTCTGATTACTTTCATGTTTGTCTCAATCTGCCTGTTTTGTTGTTGTTGCCTGTTTTATCTTTCTCCTGTAATTTTCAATATGATAGTAAATGTAATATATTTTCTTTTGTGTGTGATTTAAATAAGATTAAACAAGTCAGATGCTTTAAACACTAACTCTTTTCACCTATAACCCTAAAAGTTATATTAAGGTTAGCTTTCATCTTGTCTTTAATCTTAAAGAGCATCACTGTGCCGGTTGGGTTGAGAATTCCCATGGAGTCAGTGAACTCCTCAAGCGTCAGGCACCTTGTTTCAGCTATCTTTCTATCCCTAATGACTGGCATTGTAAATACTCAAGAAATATTTCTTGAATTAATAGTTTCTTATTGTTCTTTTTGTCATTTTTATCTGCTTTTATGCTTTTACTATTTCTTAATGGTTTGCAACATTTTAAGTTTTTTAAAAAATGTTTATTTTTGAGAGAGAGAGAGAGAGTGCAAGCGAGCGCACAAGCAAAGGAGGGGCAGAGAGAGGGGAGGACAGAGGATCCAAAGTGGCTCTGTGCAGACAGCAGAGAACCCAGTGTGGGGCTTGAGTTCACAAATTGTAAGATCATGACCTGAGCTGAAGTCAGAGGCTTAACTGACAGAACCACCCAGGTACCCCAGTGGTTTGCAACATCTTAATAACTTGAAATAGATTATATTTATTTTCATTCTTTGAGTTGAAAATAAAGAATTTCATTAGCCTTTTAACTATGTCCATCTTCTACATTTAGTCTTCTACATTTAATAGTGACATTAATATTTGGATAGTTATTTAGTCTTTTTAAAATTTTTTAAGTTTATTTATTTTGAGGGAGAGAGAGAAAGTCATGCGTGAGCTTGAGCAGGGGCGGGGCAGAGAGAGAGAATTCCAAGCAGTCTCAGCCTCATGTGAGGCTTTAACCCCTGAACAGTGACATCATGACCTCAGCTGAAATCAAGAGTCGGATGTTTAACTGACTGAGCCACCAGGCACCCCTGAATTTTTTTTTTTTAAGTTTATTTAAATAATCTCTACATCCAATGTGGGGCTTGAAGTCACAACCCAGATATCAAGAGTTGGATGCTCTTCCGACTGAGCCAGCCAGGCACCCCTCTTTAATTATATTCTTTACCCTGATGAGCAGTGTGCTTTGAATACACCTAAACTATTCAATCTTTGTTTGAAACATGTCCCTGGGCTCATTTTCCAGTCAAGAAGTCCATCTCTAAATCTTTTGAATGTATTCTTTTAACAGTTGTGCTTCTGGTTTTGTTAATCTTGACACTCTTCTATGCTTTATTGAGAGGATTAGCAATTTTATATCAGCTACCAAATCCTGCTGGTGTTATTGTTGTGTTCCTGTTTTCATTCTTTAGTTTTTATGGTAGCTGATTTTATTCTTTTATTTTTTTTCCTTCTATGTAATCAGATGGCATGAGGGTAAATTCATGACTCATAGGCATTATCTTTTTGGCTGGGGAGATAATTTGCTTTATTAGTCATGTCCTTCCAGCATTGAGGGAATTTTTCACTGGAGTAGATGGTGGTAAATCATAGTGTTTACCTATGGGCCCAAATTATGATTTTTATAGGGGCGCCTGGGTGGCGCAGTCGGTTAAGCGTCCGACTTCAGCCAGGTCACGATCTCGCGGTCCGTGAGTTCGAGCCCCGCGTCGGGCTCTGGGCTGATGGCTCGGAGCCTGGAGCCTGTTTCAGATTCTGTGTCTCCCTCTCTCTCTGCCCCTCCCCCGTTCATGCTCTGTCTCTCTCTGTCGCAAAAATAAATAAAAAACGTTGAAAAAAAAAAAATTATGATTTTTATAAATATGTATCTAAACTAACAATGGCTTCATAATCTTGATGTTGAGTGGTTTGTACTTATGTAACTTTTTGAAATTTTTTTTGGTTGAAGTATTTCCTTCTATCTCTTATTTTTTCTTTTAGTAGCTAAACATACAACTTATACTTAACTAAAAATGTCTTCCTGCCATTTGTAACAATGTGGATGGAACTGGGGAGTATTACGCTAAGTGAAATAAGTCAGTCACAGAAAGGCAGATATCCTATGTTTTTTCACTCATGTGGAACTTGAGAAACTTAACAGAATACCATGGGGCATGGGAAGGAGAAAAATAGTTTCAAACAGAGAGAGGCAAACCATAAGAGACTCTTAAATACAGAGAACAAACAGGGTTGATGGGGGCAGGGATGGGTGATGGGTATTGAAGAGGGCATTTGTTGGGATGAGCACTGGGATGTCAGAGATGTATCATGGCAATCTACCCCCAAAACCAAGAGCACACTATATACACTGTATGTTAGTTAACTTGACAATAAATTATATTAAAAAAGTCTTATTTGACAACTGAGTGACTTCTGTTTTTTTTATTTTTTGTTTTTTGTTTTTTGTTTTTTTTACTAATAATTCTATTCCATTGGTTCCATTGGGTTGGCTTTTAGTTCTCTGTCCTTTTTATCTTCTTTTAGCATTTTACCTTCTCCATTTTTTATTCAGCATTTTGGGGGCATTTCCTAAATTTATTCATCATTTAATTTTTTGCAATATCACATAGCTTTTTCTGTCCTTATAGCACATGGGTTTAATTTTCTGTATAAATTATCATTGCAGGTTTTACTGTAGTTTTTTCTTTTATGTTTTGGTGCATCCATCTTGCTACTTCTGTCTCTTGTTAACCTGAAAATAAAGAGCCACAGTAAAAGGCAAACTAATGTTTATTTGGAATCAGAGAATTGTAATTTGAGGAATACAGATTCAGGTAGAAAACCCAAATAGTATCCTGCTTCTAGGGTGAAATTAAGAGGCTTATAAGGAAAAAGAAGGCAGGGGGCAGTTACATGAGTTAAAAGGGGAAAAAAAGGCTAAACTCTTGGCTATACATTGATTTACTACAGACTCTATCTTTGGAAAGTCCATAACCTTCTGAACTTGTGATCAGGATATCTGTTCTGCTGGCTTCTCAAGTAGTTGCTTAAAACATTTGCTGTTTCGCCTAGTCCAAAGGTTTTGGTTGAGTTCAAACAGACACGGATAAGGCAATTTCTCTGCAGTGGTTGCTTGGCTCCCTTTTAAAATGGCTCCATTCATGTCAATTTTTCACATTCTTCTTCACAAACTGCTCTCAGTTATAATGTAGTGCAGTAGTTTTAATTAAAACCCACCTCTGAACTTTGAGAGAGAGCAAGTGGAAAACCCCCAAAGCATAGCAACTATCACATGGTCTCACTTTATCTTCCTTGTTTAGACTTGGAGTTACTTTGGTATTTTCAAGAACTTTCTTCAGTGGCACACTTTCCACACATACAGCCTTTGAAGCAATAGTGGTGTGTTTATTCTTTTTGGTTCTTTAGCATAGACTTGGGCATGTTTTAGCAGGAAGTGAAAGGAGTCTGCTCTTCTTAAACCTTGCTGCTATCTCACAAGTGGAGCCTTTTAACCACTGCCAAAATGTTTAGGCAAATTTAAAGTTGAATATAAGACAACTTCTGGTTTTGTTTTGTTTTTTAATTTTTAAATTTAACCTGCCTATTGAAAATCATGCCTTTTGGCATATGTATAGTATTTTCTTTTTGAGAGAGTGATTTGACTTTGGTAAAACCAAAATTAGATATTAATATTGAGGATTATTTATCTTTATATAAAATGTTTTTAGATTTTTTTCTTAGACATTTTTAAAGATGTTTGTTTATTTTGAGAGAGAGAGAGAGAGCACATGCATAATCAGGATAGGGGAGAGAGAGAATCCCAAGCAGGCTCCACATTTATTGTGGAGCCCCACACAGGGCTTGATCTCAGGACTGTGAGATCATGACTGGAGCCAGAATCGAGAATGGGATGCCTAACTGACTGAGCCACCCAGGAGCACCTTCGTAGGCATTTCTATATTGATTTATTCTTGGTCACTTACACAAAATGTCTATGTTTTAATAATTAAATGTGCGATACTTGTTACAATAGCTTTGGAAAAGTTTGATGTGCTACAAAATGCTGCTAATGAGACGTATATTATTTGCTGCTATCATTTAGCAACCCCTAGCAACTCAAGGAATGTAAGAAACTTGGGGTGCTTGGGTGGCTCAGTCCCAACTCTTGATTTCAGCTCAGGTCATGATCTTACATTTGTGTGACAGCACAGAGCCTGCTTGGGATTCTCTCTCTCCCTCTTTCTCTGCCCCTTCCCTATTCACACACACTCTCTCAAAATAAATAAACTTAAAAAAAAAATAAGAAATTTGCTTGAAATATATACCAGTAATGGATTAGCTTGTAACAGCTGTTAATTTTTTTTTTCTTAATACTGTCTTAAAGGTTTTGTTGTTGTTCTTCCATTCATTTTTGTCCAGATGACAGAAAATAATTTTGGGTTGAAGAAGATAGAAATTAGTGTTTCAGAAGCAGAAAAGCGAACTGGAAGAAATGCCATGAACATGCAAGAAACATATACTGCTTACCTCATTGAAACAAGGTGAGTGATGAGAATTAGGCCTAGATTTAGTTAGAAAAAGCTTTGTTTGGTAGCTGTTGATGCAAATTATGTTGTATAATGGAATTGTTTACAGGTCATTGTCTTTTTAGGTATTTGGTTTTTTGTTTTTTAACAGATAAAGTAAATAGGTATGTCTTTTACTATAGTCCACTTGGCAGCTATATACATATATATATATATATATATATATATATATATATATATGTATATATGTATACATGTATATATATATATGTATACATGCATATATATATGTATATATGTATATATATATATATATATTTTAAAGTTTATTATTTTGGGAGAGAGAGCGGGAGACAGAGGATCTGAAGTGAACTCTGTACTGACAGCAGAGAGCCTGCAGGGCTCGAAGTGAGAGCATGACCTGAGCCAAAGTCAGATGCTTAACCAACTGAGCCACGCAGGCGCCCCGGTAGCTATATTTTAATGTACTTAATGTTGGAGGTAAAGAGCAGGTTATGGAATAATTGTGGGATCTGGAATGTTACTTGACATATGCTTTGGTGGGGTTTTTGGTGTTACTCATAATATCCCACGCACTTTTGAGAAAGGAGACCAGGTTTCCAGGGGTGTATGAAGTAGACTTAGGTAAATAAGAGAGGTATAGGAAGAGAGAATATGGTTTGAGTCAGTAAAAAGTTAACAGAATTGATTGAGACTAGAGCTTTAGACTTTGGGGTAAATTGAACAGATAAGAGTAAATCATGGAGTAAGAAATCAAAACTCACCAGAAAAATGTTCTTCTACCTCATAAGGAAAAAGTTAAAGGGATTAGACTATTTTGTCTAGAGAAAGACAAGGCAAGACTCTATTTTGCCAATTACAAACAATTTATATAAAGACAAAATACTGACCAGTTCTTTTCTCTCTGCAGAGACTGACTGAGCAGAAGTGCTTTCAGTTAAAATAAAGATGGTGCGAGGGGCACCTGGGTGGCTCAGTCAGTTAAGCATCCAACTTCAGCCCGGGTCATGATCTTGCGGATTTATGGGTTTGGTCCCCGCCTCGGGCTCTGTGCTGACAGCTCAGAGCCTGGAGCCTGCTTTGGATTCTGTGTCTGCCTTTCTCTCTCTGCCCCTCCCCTGCTGGTGCTCTGTCTCTCAAAAATAAATAAACGTTAAAGAAAAATTTTTTTAAATAAAGATGTGTGAGATTTTTTGATAGTAAGTAAAATAAAATAATAGAACTACCAGACCTAGTTGATAAAGGGTTATAACCATATTTTAATGTGAATACATTTTTAAGGAAAAAACATTTTAACCCTTGCATTTTCATAGGTTTACCGAAAGTCACTGAGCTTGCCTTAAGGCTGAACCCTGTGACTTTTCAAGACTTCTCCAGGTCTGTGGTTCTACCCAAAATAAAAGTTAAAATCTTGGTAAATGTTGTTTAATCTATAGGCAATTCTGAAACCTTCTTTGTAAGTATAGTTTTCTTTCTTCCACCAAAAAGAGAAAAAAAGAAAAAAAAAGAATCTTCCCCAAACCAGAGAAAATTTACATTACAGTAGGAACTTTAGGAACAGAAGGAGGTAAGGTTGGTCTTTTTAAAATAAGGTCATTTTGTTTTTGTTTTTGTTTTCTGTGTGTGTGTGTGTTTAAGTTTTTATTTTAATTCCAGTTAGTAACAGTGTTGTATTAGTTTCAGAGGTACCATGTAGTAATTCAACACTCCTATATATCACCCTGTGCTCATCATGATAAGTGCACTCCTTAATCACCTATTTAACCCATCTCCCCACCAAAATTAGGTAATTTTGTGACCTACATATCTACATATGTGTATCACAGAGATTTTTAAAAATTAGGTTCATTAGGCTCTACGCCCAATGTGGGGCTTGAACTCAGAACCCTGGGATCAAGAGTTGAATACCAACTGAGCCAGCCACGCACCCCTCACAGAGATTTTTAAAGTCATTAAAAAAAAATATGGTCCCATCAGAGGGTTTTATTTCTGTTTTTTTTTTTTAAGTTAGATTAGTGACTTAAAAAAATCATACTTTAGAAATTAGTGTAAAAAAAAATAGAAATTAGTGTTAACTGTAGCTTACCTTTACTTAAATTATCTTTTCCTCTGTTCTTGTTTTTGAGGTATAATGACCTATAACATCATATTAACTTCAGATACTGTAACGTTGTGTTGCAATATTTGTATGTATTGTGAAGTGATTACAAGTCTGATTAACATCTGTCACTATACAGTTAACAAAATTTTTTTTCTTTTAATGAGAACTTTTAAGATTTACTCTCTTAACAACTTTCAAGTATGCAGTACAGTATTAACTGTAGTCACTGTTGTAAATTTTTTTTTTTAATTTTTTTTTTTTTAACGTTTATTTATTTTTGAGACAGAGAGAGACAGAGCATGAACAGGGGAGGAGCAGAGAGAGAGGGAGACACAGAATCTGAAACAGGCTCCAGGCTCTGAGCTGTCAGCACAGAGCCTGACGCGGGGCTCGAACTCACGGACCGTGAGATCATGACCTGAGCCGAAGTCGGACGCTTAACCGACGAGCCACCCAGGCGCCCCTGTTGTAAATTCTTAAATTGAAAACTAAAAAGTATATTTTTATTTTTAGTATGTGAGTATTTTATCACTCAGTTGAGCAATGAAATTAACTGTTGATTACTTTTACTGCCAGAAGAGAATCTTGATTTGAATAATCTGGAATAATTTATAGTTTTTTATTTTTCTTTTTTCTCTAAATTTTTAAAATAATTTTTAAAAATTATTTTATTTTATTTTAGTGTTTATTTAATTTGAAAGAGAGAGTGCTAGTGGGGAAGGGGCAGAGAGAGAGGGAGAGAGAATCCTAACCAGGATCTGCGCTGTCAGCGCAGAGCCTGATGCATGGCTTGATCCCACAAACTGTGAGATCATGACCTGAGCTGACATCAAGAGTTGGACACTTAACCGACTGAGCCACACAGGTGCCCCATAGTTGTTTACTTTTGACTTTGAACTGAATACAGTATCATAATATGAAACTAGGAGTTAAAATTGACCATACTTGAGTAAGGTAGCTATACTCTGAATAAATATTTAAGTGGATCATCATCAAATGTGTGGTACACAAAAGGATTATTGAGTTGACTTTCACAATTGTATTTTAATATAAATTTGTATTTATTTATCTACCCTAGTATTTTTCATGGACCTGTAAGTTTAATTTAAAACAGTGTTTGTTAGGTGGGAATGCAGGCTGGTGCAGCCACTCTGGAAAACAGTATGGAGGTTCCTCAAAAAACTAAAAATAGAACCACCCTACGACCCAGCAATTGCACTATTAGGCATTTATCGAGGGATACAGGTGTGCTGTTTCAAAAGGACACATGCACCCCCATGTTTATAGCAGCACTATCAACAATAGCCAAAGCATGGAAAGAGCCCAAATGTCCCATCAATGGATGAATGGATAAAGAAAACGTGGTGCATATATATACAATGGAGTATTACTTGGCAATCAAAAAGAATGAAATCTTGCCATTTGCAACTACGCGGATGGAACTGGAGGGTATTATGCTAAGTCAAATTAGTCAGAGAAAGACAAAAATCATATGACTTCACTCATATGAGGACTTTAAGACACAAAACAGATGAACATAAGGGAAGGGAAACAAAAATAATATAAAAACAGGGAGGGGAACAAAACAGAAGAGACTTGTAAATATGGAGAACGAACTGAGGGTTGCTGGAGGGGTTGTGGGAGAGGGGATGGGCTAAATGGGTAAGGGGCATTAAGGAATCTACTCCTGAAATCATTGCTTCACTATATGCTAACTAATTTGGATGTAAATTTTAAAAAATAAAAAAGTTAAAAAAATAAATAAAATGGATTTTACAATTAAAAACAAAACAAAACAGTGGTTCTTAGGGGTTCCTGGCTGGTTCAATTGGTGGAGCATGTGACTGTTGATCTCGAGGTTGTAAATTCAATCCCACATTGGGTGTAAAGATTACTTAAAAATAAAATCATAAAAAAAAAAAAAATAACCACATACAAAAGAAAACCGCATGGTTTTTAAACTTTAAAGTACATAGGAATCACTTGCTACAGGGTTTTGGGTGAGATCCAGGAATTTACATTTTTTTAAGCAAAGCTTCAGGTTTTTTTTTTTGTTTTTGTTTTTTTAATTATTTTTTAATTTATATCCAAGTTAGTTAGCATATAGTGCAACAATGATTTCAGGAGTAGATTCCTTAATGCCCCTTACCCATTTAGCCCATCCCCCCTCCCTCAATCCCTCTAGCAACCCTCTGTTTGTTCTCTATATTTGAGTCTGTTATGTTTTGTCCCCCTCTGTTTTTGTATTATTTTTGCTTCCCTTCCCTTATGTTCATTTCGTATCTTCAAGTCCTCATATGAGTGAAGTTGTATGATATTTGTCTTTCTCTGACTGACTAATATCACTTAGCATAATACCCTCTAGTTCCATCCACGTTGTTGCAAGTGGCAAGATTTCATTCCTTTTGATTGCCAAATAATATTCCATTGTGTATATTGTGTATATATGTGTGTGTGTGTGTATTATATAATATATATAATCTTTTTTATGCATTCATCCATTGATGGACATTTGGGTTCTTTCATACTTAGGCTATTGTCGATAGTGCTGCTATAAACATTGGAGTGCTGTGCTTCTTCGAAACAGCACACCTGTATCCTTTGGGTAAATACCTAGTAGTGCAATTGCTGGGTCATAGGGTAGTTTTATTTTTAATTTTTTGAGGAACCTCCATACTGTTTTCCAGAGTGGCTACACCAGTTTGCATTCCCACCAGCAGTGCAAAAGGGTTCCTCTTTCTCTGCATCCTCGTCAACTTCTGTTGTTGACTGAGTTGTTGACTCAGTTGTTAATTTTAGCTATTCTGAAGGGTGTGAGGTAGTATCTCATTGTGGTCTTGATTTGTATTTCCTGATGATGAGTGATGTTGAGCATCTTTTCATGTGTCGGTTTGCCATCTGGATGTCTTCTTTGGAGAAGTGTCTATTCATGTCTTTTGCCCATTTCTTCACTGGGTTATTTGTTTTATGGGTGTTGAGTTTGATAAGTTCTTTATAAATTTTAGATACTAACCGTTTATCTGATGTGTTGTTTGCAGATATCTTTTCCCATTCCATTGTTTGCCTTTTAATTTTGCTGATTGTTTCCTTTGCTGTGCAGCAGCTTTTTATTTTGATGAGGTCCCAGTAGTTTACTTTTGCTTTTGTTTCCCTTGCCTCTGGAGACATGTCAAGTAAGAAGTTGCTGCGGCCAAGGTCAAAGAGGTTTTTGCCTGCTTTCTCCTCTAGGATTTTGATGGCTTCCTGTCTTATGTTTAGGTCTTTCATCCATTTTGAGTTTGTGTATGGTGTAAGAAAGTGGTCCAGGTTCATTTTTCTGCATGTCACTGTCCAGTTTTCCCTATAACCATTTGCTGAAGAGACTGTCTTTATTCCATTGGTTTGTCAAAGATTAGGTGGCCATATGTTTGTGGGTCCATTTCTGGTTCTCTATTCTGTTCCATTGATCTGAGTGTCTATTCTTGTGCCAGTACCATACTGTCTTGATTACAGCTTTGTAATACAGCTTGAAGTCCGGGATTGTGATGCTTCCAGCTTTGGTTTTCTTTTTCAGGATTGCTTTGGCTATTCGGGGTATTTTGTGGTTTTGTACAAATTTTAGGATTGTTTGTTCTAGCTTTGTGAAGAATGCTGGTGTTATTATGATAGGGATTGCTAATCCAGATATATATATATACATATACATGTGTATATACATATGTATATATATATATTTTTTAGATACTATTCTTTTTTTTATTTAAGATTTTTTTTTATGTTTATTTATTTATTTATTTATTTATTTAACGTTTATTTATTTTAGAGACAGAGAGAGACAGAGCATGAATGGGGGAGGGTCAGAGAGAGAGAGGGAGACACAGAATCGGAAACAGGCTCCAGGCTCTGAGCTGTCAGCACAGAGCCCGACGCGGGGCCTGAACTCACGAACCGCGAGATCATGACCTGAGCCGAAGTCGGACGCTTAACCGACTGAGCCACCCAGGTGCCCCAGATAGATATATTTTTGAATTTATTTTTTAAATTTATATCCAAGTTAGTTAGCATATAGTGCAACAGTGATTTCGGGGCTAGATTCCTTAGTGCCCTTTACCCATTTAGCCCATCCCCCTTCCCACAACCCCTCCAGTAGTTCTCTGTTTGTTCTCCATATTTAAGAGTCTCTTATGTTTTGTTCCCCTATTTTTATATTATTTTTGCTTCCCTTCCCTTATGTTCATCTGTTTTGTATCTTAATGTCCTCATTTGAGTGAAGTCGTATGATATTTGTCTTTCTCTGACTAATTTCGCTTAGCATAATACACTCCAGTTCCATCCACGTAGTTGTAAATGACAAGATTTCATTCTTTTTGGTTGCCGAGTAACACTCCATTGTATATATATACACCACATTTTCTTTATCCATTCATCCATTGATGGAAATTTGGGCTGTATTTATATTTTTAATAAATAATAGAGATCTTATTCTGTTCCTTTTCAGGTCAGTTGAACATACTGATGGTCAAAGTGTCCTAACAGATTCATTATGGAGGCGGTATAGTGAATTTGAATTGTTGAGAAACTACCTTTTAGTTTACTATCCACATATTGTTGTGCCACCTCTACCAGAGAAAAGGGTAAGAAATGAAACAGCAGTACAGTTCAAAAGTATTTAGCATTGAGATTCTGCTTCATGATTGTTTT
Organism: Panthera onca; assembly: GCF_046562875.1. Taxonomy (NCBI): domain Eukaryota; kingdom Metazoa; phylum Chordata; class Mammalia; order Carnivora; family Felidae; genus Panthera; species Panthera onca. The sequence continues at coordinate 70,868,757 of NC_138347.1, read as the reverse complement.
GTTTACCTAGGCAGAATTTGTTTGGCATAAACTCTCTGCTGACAACATGGACCCGGATTTTGTGGAAAGACGACGGATTGGTTTAGAAAACTTTCTTTTGAGAGTTGCCTCACATCCCATCCTTTGTAGAGACAAAATCTTCTATTTGTTTTTAACACAGGTATTTTTCTTTAAGTCTTCAAAAAAAAATTCATTTTATTTTTTTCTTTTAAACTATAGAATGCTTATGCTTAAGAATCTTTTTGGAGCAGCCTTATTAATATACATTCATTTAATTGTGTTTTTAAATTTGTTTTGATTTCAAAATTATTGGGTTATATCACTCTTTTGGCTAACATTTTTATACTTAAGGATACTAAAGATGGTACTTTCTGGCATCACTTAAATGATATCAAAGTTAGTGTTTAGTTTTTTGAGGCCCAGATCTATAAAATCTTGGGTCCATCTTTTGGTAATCTTTTGAAATCTGGATTGTATATTTAACTTAGAAATGAATTCTTTTTTTTAACCCTTCTCTGGTCTCCCCTGAACGAATAACAGAATAGTAGATGCTTAATCTATTTTATTTGGAGTATTCCTTACGTTTTTGTTTTTGTTTTTTTGCAATGATTTCTAAAATTAACTTTAATATTTAGGAAGGTAACTGGAAGGAGACCGTGAATGAAACTGGGTTTCAACTGAAGGTAAGAAAGTTTGTATGAAATAATTTGACAAGTTCCTTTATAATTCCTAGCACAGTGCCTTGCACTTCATGCGTACTTGGTATTTATTGAATGAACGAATGTTGGAAATTGGCTTTGCATCTAATATCATTGGTAAGGTTTTCAAAGAAATACTGCGAATTCACTTTGGATTTGTGTAATTTTAGTTACTAGTGAGATTATAGAGGGCATATTTATGAATTTCATTCTATTGGGAAGGAGTATTTTGAAGCAGTAATTGAGACACAAACTGTAGATTTTTCCCGCAGTATACTCATACACTTTGCATCTTTTTTTTTTTTACTCCGCTGTCGTTACCACTGCCACTCAAATTCTTGTGCACACACTTGCTCATTCTTTATCAGATATGAAAGACAGTTCTGAAGAATTGAGCTTGGGTTTCCCAGTCAGAGCAGACTAGAAGATGAGCCATGCGTCGTGCTGCTTCTGTCTGCTGGGATGTGGTGGTCATCTTTGGGCATAGGAGTCATTTTGAATTGGTATCCATTAGTGACACAGCTTTTCAAATTTAGTAATTATAATTAGTGTTTGGGAATGAAATTGTTATCTAAAAATTGAAAAATAAGGTATGGTGAGATGGCCACCCTAATTCCTGTCTACTCTCCCTATCGTCCCCCAAAGTAATGTAATATTGGCAAATTTTTAAAGTTTTCATCTCTTCTGTAAACTGAATAGGTAAGTAGAAAAATGTAATGTAAATTTATATAATCTATACATTTATAAAACAATTCATATGATAGTACAGTAACAAAAGTTCAATAGGTCTTGGCAACAAGAACAAAATGTCTTTATAGTAGTTTTGAAAACACCCCTGGAGATTTATGTATTGGCACATAGGTATTTGAAATTTAGCATGAAAAACTAGAAAGAGAAAAATTTGTTTCTGCATGGAAAATATAATCAAGTATCTAATTCTGTCATAAGCTGATTCTAATTTATAAACATTTTGTTGGCAGGTTGCATGAAAACATTAGAATCTTCTTGGCTATAATTCATTACTTTATGGCACTCAGAATACTTGAATTTTAATTTAGAGTTGGATTTGAAATAACTCAAAACTTTGAAAAATGTTTATATTTTGATAGGGTTTTCTGAGAACTAGTCCAAGATGTTAGCATCTGATATTAAGGAAAAGAGAAAAGTAAAACATAGTTGTTTTAGTGACTTCTCTTTATGTAATAGTCAAGATTTAGTCACTAGTTTAGAAATCAGCAATCATTTGTCCTTGCACCTAGGTTTTGGCCATGACTTTGGTGACCTTGAGAAAGCTCTTGAGTTTCTTCCATCTATATAGACTATGCTGTTTACTGAGTGCATTGAATCTTGTGTATAGGTGCTATTTAAGAGTTTAGTTAAAATGTTTCATGTTTGGGTTGCCTTATGGTATAACCTCAGTTTCACTTTTAGAAAGTCTTTGAAAGTAATACTTAATGTGCAGTATTAATAATTTGAAATCAGGCTTTTAATGAAATGGAGCAGAAAATAAGATGTTATGAGGAGAGTTTAGAAATCCTTACATCCTGCTGTATTCCTTATTTTGTTGTGACTGTTTCTTATTTTAAGTTTTGTTGTAAGATAGAATGTTTTTAGACCACCTCACACATACATGTCCGTGCGTACATGCACATACACAAACATGTATGTGAGGTTTGTATATATACGTGTGTGTGTGTGTGTGTGTGTGTGTATGTGTGTTATTATCCCATGTTACCTCTGTGTTTGGTTATAAATTTTGTAATTATGTAAAATTGGTTGGTAAAGGAAGTATTGGAAACTATTTCTGTGAAAAAAAGATTGTTCTGAATCAGACCAAATATTTATATTTTAACCTTGGCCTTTGGATTGTCATTCTCAGATTGAAATGTAACCTTACTTTAGTTTTCCTTTTCTCACGCACGTTTAATTTAATATATAGTTTTGGCCTACTAGATTAATATTTTCTTAAAAATATTTAATTATTTTACCCAGCAAGATAATTATAAAAATCTACTGCCTTTTTATCAGTGCTGTATTTAATACAAACATGAGCACTAACTCTTCATCACTGCTCTGTGTTGGTGTTCTTTGTCTTGTGTATTTATATAAATATTCATGTTAACCAATTCAGTAAAAGAGCAGAGTTTAGAGTAACGAACATATAAACTAGTTGATTTAGAGTAAGGTGATATTGTTTTAACTCCAATAACTCAGTAAGTTACTGTCATGAAAGTGTCATCCATATGCCCAGATCTTAAATGAATTTAGGTTAACTCAGAAGAATCCAGGACCCTGTCTGTTGCTTGGAGTAGAGACTGCCAATGCCCATAGTCCAGACTTCGAAAATTTCTGCTAGAGGCACCTGGGTGGTTCAGTTGGTTGAGGCCCAGGTCCTGATCTCACAGTTGTGGGACTGAGCCCCTGCATTGGGCTCCCTGCTGAGTGTGGAGCTGGCTTGAGATTCTCTTTTCTATCTGTTTCTCTCTCTCTCACCCTCCCTCCCCCTTTGCCCCTCTCCCCTGCTTGCTCGCTCACTCTCTCTCTCAAAATAAATAAACTTTAAAATTTCTGCTAATCTGTATATTACACAGAAATTCTCAGAGAGCCACTGTGGCTGGGTGCCTACAGAGTGTCAGGTGCTCTTCTAGGTGCTGTGGAAACAGTAGTGAATGAGCTGAAAACATAAACTCCCTTATTCTTATCAAGCTTATATTGTAGTAGAGACATTAAATTAATGTTTAAATCAATAAGATACTTTAAAGGGTATTGTTAAAGGGTATGATGGTACAGAATTTTTGTTTTCAAGGATTTTTTTGAGATAGGTGACCATAAGATTTATTATTCTAATGGGACTCTCTTGAGAGTAAAAAGGGGTCCTATTAATAATGAGTTTAGGACAGGGGCGCCTGGGTGGCTCAGTCGGTTAAGCGTCCGACTTCGGCTCAGGTCACGATCTCGCGGTATGTGAGTTCGAGCCCCGCGTCGGGCTCTGTGCTGACTGCTCAGAGCCTGGAGCCTGTTTCAGATTCTGTGTCTCCCTCTCTCTCTGACCCTCCCCTGTTCATGCTCTGTCTCTGTCTCAAAAATAAATAAATGTTAAAAAAAAAATAATACTGAGTTTAGGACAACAAGCATAAACCAGGACTGTCCTGGGTAAACTGAGTCACATGGTTGAAGAGATAACATTTGAGCTGAGACAGGAATAAAGAACCTTGCGGTGGAGTCAACTTGGGGGCCAGGGAAGAGGAACATTAGAGAGGCCCAAGCTGGGTAGTGGCTTACTAGGCAAGGTGTGGGGGAAGAGAAGAATCAGAAAATGAAATAACAAAGGGAAGACAAAATCCAGCATAAGGAAAGTAAAATATTTAATAGGAACTGGAAAAGGAGAAGAAGTGGGACTAACAGAGAACATGGGAAGGAAGATAGTCGGGGCTGTAGAATAGTTGGGGTTACTTTTTATTCAGTCGATACCTCCTGCATGTTGGTCTTGTGCCACGCTTTGTGAGGCACTGGGATATAGCAATGAACAAAGCAGATTAAATAACGTATTGCCATGGCAGCCATTGTATAACTCCAGGAGCACCATTCACGTTGTGCTTTCTTACGACTTTTCTAGTGGGCAGCTAAGAAACAAGTAAACAACTAAGATGATTTCAAGTAGTACTGTTTTAAAGGAGATACAGTAAGGTGGAGTGAAACTGAGGCACCTAGGTGGTTCAGTCAGTTGAGTGTCTGACTCTTGATTTCAGCCTAGGTCATGATCCCAGGGTTGTAGGATTGAGCCCCATGTTGGACTCTGCACTGAATGCAGAGCCTACTTGGGATTCGCTCCCTCTCCCTTTGCCCCTCTCCCTTGCTCACGTTCTCTCTTAAAAAAAAAAAAAAAATGGGGGCACCTGGGTGGCTCAGTTGGTTAAGCATCGGACTTTGGCTCAGGTCATGATCTCATGGCTCATGGGTTCGTGCCTCGCGTCGGGCTCTGTGCTGACAGCTCAGAGCCTGGAACCTGGTTCAGATTCTGTGTCTCCCTCTCTCTCTGCCCCTCCCCCACTCACACCCTGTCTCTCTCTCTCTCTTTCTTAAAAATAAATAAAACATTAAAAAAATTGATTCCTGATTGAACCACCTTTTATGTAGTTTCTGTGCCTGGTAAGAAACATAATTTAGTGTTTTTTTCTCCTTTTCTTTTCTTTTCTTTTCTTTTCTTTTCTTTTCTTTTCTTTCTGTGTGTGTGTGTGTGCGTGTGTGTGTGTGAAGTTTGGCTATGACTTGGATATATTAAGTATAAATTTTATAGAATGCAATTATTATTTAGTGCTGATCCCTCTGTTCCTCCTTTGAGAGCAGTTATCTAGAGTAAGTAAAGATAGTTAAAAAGTTTAAAAAAATAGTTAAAAAGTTGTGTTTTCTTGGGGTGCCTGGGTGGCTCAGTCAGTTAAGTGTCCGACTTGGGCTCAAGTCATGGTCTCACAGTTCGTGGGTTCGAGCCCTGCATCAGGCTCTGCACTGACAGCTCAGAGCCTGGAGCCTGCTATGGATTCTGTATCTCTGGCTCTTTCTGCCCCTCTCCCACTCATGTTCTGTCCCTCTCAAAAATAAACATTTAAAAAAATTTTTAAAAAAGGTTGTGTTGTAACATTTTCTGTCAGCTAGAAAGTAATTTGATTTCATCTCACATGTTTTACTTAATTTATGTATGTAGTATGTAGTATTTAGTATAGGCATTTCCATAGTTCTTTTGTTTAAAAACATTTTTTTTGATGTTTATTTATTTTTGAGAGAGCATGAGCTGGGGAGGGGCAGAGAGAGAGGGAGACACAGAATCCGAAGCAGGCTCCAGGCCCCAAGCTGTCAGCAGGAACCCAGTGCAGGGCTTGAATTCACAAACTGCGAGATCATGACCTGAGCCGAAGTCAGGCACTTAACCTACTGAGCCATCCAGGTGCCTCAGCTCTTCCTTTTTTAAAATAGTGATCGTGAAAATGAAAAAAAGCAATGTACATTTGGTGTGGATTCCTGGGAACTACCTGCAGTAATGTATATGCTTCAGAGCAGTCGTTTTATTTAGTTTATCGTTCCTTTTCTTGATTTAGAGAAAGGTAAACTACTTCTTCCATGTGATTTATTCTGAGTTACAATAATGCAGAGCTGTGTGTGTGTGTGTGTGTGTGTGTGTGTGTGTGTGTGTGTATATATATATATATATATATACCTGTTAATATAGTGATGTTTATAATTGTTTTACTTTGGTATCATTGAATGCCATGTTATTCAGTTTAATTTTTAACAGTTTTTGTAGTGTTTTCAGAAATAACTACTTTGCTGTTTTTTTTTAGATACGTTTAATGTGTTTGACAAATGATATGAAGAAAACTGTATTTGAGCATCTTAATTCTAAAGGGAAAGTAAAACTGTTTGGATTTATACCCTGAAATGTAATTGTATTAAGTGAACAAATTATTTTTTCCAGGCAGACTCCAGGTTAAAAGCGCTTAATGCAACATTCAGAGTGAAAAACCCAGACAAGTAAGGTTTTGTTTTAATAACAGTTACAATGTTGTTTTGAATGATGTCTATCAATTTATTTAATTTTTCATTTCTGAATGTATGCACTTTATTTACTAATTTAAATAATAATTCACATTACTGAAATCCTTTTACAGTCTAAAACTGATTTTGAGATTTGGTAACTTAATTAGGTTTAAGGTTGCAAGTAACTGAAGTATCAGAAAATTAAACCGCTGTTTTTTCCTAGAAGGATTTATTTAAAATGTTGTTGAAGATATCAGAAAAATGAGAGAAGTAATTTTTAATTTCATATGAAATAGTTTTCCCTATATGGCTTTGCTTATCAAATATGTACAAAGTTCAAGAAGATTATATGTATTATGTATATTTAATAATAAACTACTTTGTACACCAAGAAAACTTGATAGATAAATGCATACTAGTGGAATAATTTCATGGAGATGTATCTGTATGACGATTACTTGACTTCATTAATGTTAGGTATTTGTGATGAGACCATTTCTATATTTAAGGAAACCCATGCATTCACAATAAAATGTCCTTAGGGTGGTTCCTAGGCATTTCTTAAGATTTTGATTTTACTCATTCTCTGAATTAGGTGGGTAATTCAGACTTTTCATTTTATGGACCTTTACTTGGCCTTTGATTCAGCTGAACTTTTCAATTAGAAAGGTGTTTGAGCAGATTAGGCTTTTGCATTTTTGGCTGCCAAGTTCATGAGTTGTGTTAGAATTTCTCTAGTTAAGCCTTCAACATTAATTTCTATGTGGTGTAAATTCTTACCAAAGGCTGGGTTTGCATAGTCTGATAATATATTATGCCTGACTTTAGAAATCATGTATTTGGTTTTTAATATAAATTTTGAATATAAAATATAAATATTTAAAGTTTTGGTAAACAGGAAATTGTGATGGTAACCACTGAAGTTTTTTTTTTTTTTTTAATAGACTTTTTTAGAGGAGTTCTATTTAGTTTTACAGAAAAATTGAATGGACAGCATCGAGCTCCCATATATATCCTCTGCCCCCACACATGCACAATTACCCCCACTGTTAATATCCCCCACCAGAATGGTACATTTGTTATAATCGATGAACCTATATTAAGACACTGTTATCACCTGAAGACGTTACATTAGGGTTCACTCTTGGTGTTGTATATTATGACAAATGTATAATGGCATATGTCCATCATTAATAGTATCATATAAGGTATTTTAACTGTCCTGGGGATGGGGTGCCTGGTTGGCTCACTTGGTAGAGCACGTGACTGTTAATCTCAGGGTCATGAATTCAAGCCCCGTGTTGGGCATGGAACCCACTTGAAATTTAAACAAAAAACAACACCAAGACCCTCCCACCCCCACCAAAAAAAAAAAAAACTCCAAAGTATTTTCAGTCCTAAAAATCCTCTGTGCTCTGCCTGTTTATCCCTCCATCCCAGCCCCTGGCAACCAGTAATCTCCATAGTTTTGCCTTTTATAGAATGTCATATACAGTATGTAGCCTTTTCAGATAGGCTTTTTTCACTTAGTAATATGCATTTAAGGTTCCACTGTAAGGGCTATAATGACGGGTATGGTATATAAGAGACGCTCTTTAGATAAAGAACTAAAATTTTAAGTCAACCTCTTTGAAAAACCTAGTAAGCTAGCTTTATGAGTTTGGTGAATGTGCATGCACTAGAGGAGCATGTAGATGAGACTATTATTAATTAATATTGTAATATTAATATTTTGTCTTGAATGTTTTTCAATTTAATGAAAAATATTTTATCAATTGAATGTTTATCTTCCCTTTTCTGACCTAACTAGGTTTCTGGATTATAAAATTTTATTTAATAACCATATTATATATGGAATTTTAAATTTGATATGAACAGTAACATAACCAAAGCAGTTTTGCCCCTGTTCTTATTAAAGTGTGTAGTTAATGTATAATTAGTAATAGAATTTGTTTGCCTTAAGTTCTAGATAAAAGAATTATCTATATCGTTTTGTTTTTTTTTTTAAAGTTTTATTTATTTATTTTTAAGTAATCTCTACACTCAATATGGGACTCAAACTAATGATGCGACATCAAGAGTCCCATACTCCTGGGGTGCTTGAATGGCTCAGTCTGTTGAGCAGCCGACTCTTGGTTTCGGCTCAGGTCATTATCTCATGGTTCATTAGTTCGAGCCTTGTGTTGCACTCTGGGCTGGTAACACAGATCCTGTTTAAGATCTTCTCTCTCTCTCTCTCTCTCTCTCTCGCCCTCCCTTTCTCACTCTGTCAGAATAAATAAATAAAATTAAAGAAAAAAACCCCAAAGAATCACATACTCCTTCTACTGAGCCAGCCAGGTGCCTTCATGCCATTTGTTGTTAAGCCAGATTCTTCACATTCAGAATCTCTGTTCTAGCTATATTATATATTACATGTATTTTATATAGTGGGTCTAGCTGGCCCAATATATAATTATTATTCATACCGTTACTAAAATAGTTTACAGCACTAAAATACTTTTATTCTGCCCTTTCTTAAAATGTAGAAAACCGGAAAGATTGTTGGGATTACCAAAATGATACTAGCTTCATGCATGTTTATATTTTTTCAAACTGGGGTGCCTGGCTGGCTCAGTCGGAAGAGCATGTGGCTCTTGATTGAGGTTGTAAGTTTACTCATATGTTGGGTGTAGAGATTACTAAAAAATAAATAAATAAATAAATAAATAAATAAATAAATAATTTTGAAATAAAATAAATTTCTTCAAACTAGACTGCTAAGAGCAGTTTGGAGATGAACTTTCTACTTTTGGAGATGAGTCTTCTACTTTTATGTGGCAATATTTAGACAATATTTGGGCAATATTTGGAGGTAGACCAAGTGATTAGTAGAATGAATGGGGCAAAAGAGGGGCAGGAAATACAGATGGCACCCAGGTTTTCTTCTTTAGAATGCTAGGGAACATAGGGAAGAGGGTTTTGGGAGGGACGGGGAAGATAAGTTAAGCTCTAGATATGTAAAAGTACAAAGGTCTGGTGTTTAGGAGAGAGATTCGGGCAGGAGGTAGACATTTGGAATTCAGTAACACGTACGCCATAACTGTGAAGCTTTGTGAATGGTAAGTCACATGAAATGTATAGATTGAAAGATTGATTAAGATGGCTGAGGACCCAGGATTGGATCCTAAGGAGTGCCAACGCCTTGAGGGTGTTTTCCAAAGTATAATCTGAAGATTAGCACCATTTGAATTATTTGGGTTATACCTTCAGATTCTTGAGTCCCTCTAGGGCCTTTGTGTACAGTTTTGCTTGTTCACACACTTGTCCTACTGAGAGGCCCTCCTTAGTGTTTCTGACACTTTAGGGCCTCTTTGCATGCTAAAGTTGGGAGGAGGGTGAGGTTAGCTGTTAACTTGCTGAAAGGATCAAGAAAGATGAGGACTAAAGTCTGTTGTTGGGTTTTAAGCAACATGAGAATAGTTAGTGAGTTTGTCAGGAGTATTTCTCTGCTGGTGTTGGAGGCAAAACTAGATTGCAGTGGGCCGCACGGTGCATGGAAAGTGACTGTTGCTAGAGAGAGTACCTTGTTAAAGTGTGCCTGTGAAATGGCTGGGGATGAGAGTGTTAACAGTTGGATGTGTTGTCAAGGGAATATATGTATGTGTTTTAATATAGGAGAGTTAATTGATATGCTAATGAGAAGGAGCTTGCAGAGAGAGGAATTTAGAAAATAGGAATATGGGGTGTAGCTGGGATAGAGTCTAGAGTATTGATGGGAAGAAGGATCTTAGAGGGAAGGAAGAAATAATAGATGTAGATATGTTTACTGGCAGGAGATAGAGGTGGAGGTGGTTCCTACTAATGGCTTGTGTTTAATTTGTGAAGCCTGGTTGGAGAGTGATAGGTGGTGGTATCAGAAATTTCAGGTCTTTTTGCAGAACTGTAGTTACTAGATTAGGGAAACAAAGATTATTGATCAGCATGAAGATTGAGGTTAGAGACCATGAGTTTATGGTTGCATCAGAACATTTTTTAGCACCATAAGTTTTTGTCCTGTTTTTTGTTTTCAAGTAACTTTTCATATAACTTTTATCTTTATCTCAGTTCCACAGTATAAATTATGAAGTATTTTTCTTGTCTTTAGTAATACCAAAAGAAAATATGGTTGCTTTATTTTAGAATTTTTTGAATTTGTATTGGTGTGTGCATAAGGCCAGCATATGGTTAAATAGAATCAGTTTCATTATTCTCAAGAACTGCTGTTTTTGTCTTTCAGTTTTTGACTTGTTTCCATGAGAAAAAAAATGATGTTTCCCTTGTTTCCTGTTTCAGGAGATTTACTGAACTAAAACACTACAGTGATGAACTACAGTCTGTCATCTCACATCTTCTTCGAGTCAGAGCTGTAAGTGGTCCCCAGGAGCTTTTTGATGCACATTTATAAGGATGTGCTTCTCACCTAATCACGTTTTTAAGTAATGGATGGTATTCATGATAAATAGCTGATTCTTGCATTTAAATTTGGCGTGTTCATCATCCAAACTGCATTTAAAAAGATACATGAAATGTTCTCTGGTACAGACAGCTTGAAGCATTTTAACTGTTGTTTCTCTGTAGTTTGTATATGGTTGTTTTGACTTCTTGTGAAAAGGCCTACCATTTCAGTGTTGGAATATAATTAAATAAGTGTGGGAGTTTAGATCTACATGTAATAATATCTTTATACTTTCAAGGTTGTTTTAAAGGTCTGTGAAAAAGTTTATATATGTTAGGCCATCTTGTGTCTGTACTCTTAAATTGTCCCAAATAAACTTATTTGGGGTAATGGTTTGCCATGACAAACTAAAAATTGAGGCATAATCACTGTACTTAGCCCTGTGGTTTGGCTGTGGTAGACATGGAACCCTTAGAACTTGCTAAAAACTTTGAAAGACCCTGGGTTACCAGGTCTAGGATCACATTTATGCTGATTGGAATCCTCGTGGAATATATTATCTGGGATTTGTTTTAATGAGTGGTGAAGAGTGGAAAGTGGGGGCAGTTTAAATGAAACTAGATTAGCCATATAATAATTGTTGAAGGTAGGTGTTGCGAAATGGAAATATATTCTACTGTTCTCTGAAGATTACCATAGTAAAAAGTATTAAAATAAGGGGAAGAAAATCCTTCCTGAAGTCTTTATATTGGCCCAATTTCCTGTTTAACCATTCAGAGTACCATTAGACCTCTTAAATAAATTATAACATACTTTCTAATAAAAGGTCCATGTGAGAATTAGTAGGCTAGCGTCAAGAACTGGGTACTGGGAAACTGGGTTTATAAGGTAACTAGACACTGCTTCTTGTTGAAAGGTTGGGGAAGAGGACATGTGTCTAGACACCCCAGAAGACTGGAAGAATAATTCATACAGCTTTGACTTTTATGTTAGAAACCTTCGAGAATCTATTTATTTTTTAGAAAAAATGAGAAAAAAAATTTTTTTAGTGTTTGTTTATTTTCAAGACAGCATGAGCAGGGGAAGGGTTGACAGAGAGGGAGACACAGCATCCAAACCAGGCTGCTGGCTCCAAGCTGTCAACACAGAGTCTGATGTGGGGCTCGAACTCACGAACCATGAGATCATGACCTGAGCCAAAGTTGGACGCTTAACCAACTGAACCACCCAGGCACCCTGAGAATCTATTTAAATTAGAGGTCTGGCTGATTATGGAAGCTGTATCTTTTTATTTCTTTATATCTTTAAAATTTTATTTATTTGTTTATTTAAAATTTATTAAATTTTTAAAAATTTACATCAGGTTAGTTAACATACAGTGCAGTGATGATTTCAGGAGTAGAATCCAGTGATTCATCACCTACATATAAAACCCAGTGCTCATCCCAAGTGTCCTCTTTAATGCCCCTTGCCCAGTTAGCGCATCCCCCCACCCAAAATGCCTCCAGCAACCCTCAGTTTGTTCTCTGTATTTAAGAGTCTCTTATGGTTTATCCCCTTCCCTGTTTTTATATTATTTTTACTTCCCTTCCCTTATGTTCATCTGTTTTGTGTATTAGATTCCACATATGAATGAAGTCAAAATGATATTTGTCTTTCTCTGACTAATTTCGTTTAGCATAATACACCCTAGTTCCATCCACGCTGTTGCAAAAGGCAAGATTTCATTCCTTTTGATTGCTGAGTGATATTGCATTGTGTATATATATATATATACACACCACATCATCTTTATTCAACCGTCGATGGACATTTGGGCTCTTTCCATACTTTGGCTATTGTCATTAGTGCAGCTATAAACATTAGAGTGCTTTGCCTCTTCGAAATAGCACACCTGTATCCTTTGGATAAATACCTAGTAGTGCAATTGCTGGGTCATAAGGTAGTTTTATTTTTAATTTTTTGAGGAACCTCCATACTGTGTTCCAGAGTGGCTGCACCAGTTTACATTCCCACCAGCAGTGCAAAAGAGATCCTCTTTCTCCACATCCTCGCCAATATCAGTTGTTGCCTGAGTTGTTAATGCTAGCCATTCTGACAGGTGTGAGGTGATATCTCATTGTGGTTTTGATATGTATTTTCCCTGATGATGAGTGATGTTGAGCATCTTTCATGTGTCAGTTTGCCACCTGGATGTCTTCTTTGGAGAAGTGTCTATTCATGTCTTTTGCCCATTTCTTCACTGGATTATTTGCTTTTTTGGGTGTTGAGTTTGATATGTTCTTTATAGATTTTGGATACTAACCCTTTATCTGCTATATCATTTGCAAAAATCTTCTCTCATTCCATTGGTTGCCTTTTAGTTTGATTGTTTCCTTTGCTGTGCAGAAGCTTTTTATTTTGATGAGGTCCCAGTAGTTCATTTTTGCTTTTGTTTCCCTTGCCTCCGGAGACATGTCAAGTAAGAAGTTGTAGCTGCCGAGGTCATAGAGGTTTCTGCCTGCTTTCTTCTTGAGGATTTTGATGGCTTCCTGTCTTACATTTAGGTCTTTCATCCATTTTGAGTTTATTTTTGTGTATGGGGTAAGAAAGTGATCCAGGTTCATTTTTCTGCATGTCACTGTCCAGTTTTCCCAATTACCGTTTGCTGAAGAGACTGTCGTTCCATTGGATATTTTTTCCTGCTTTGTCAAAGATTAGTTGGCCATATGTTTGTGGGTCCATTTCTGGGTTCTCTGTTCTGTTCCATTGATCTGAGTGTCTGTTCTTGTGCCAGTTACCATACTGTCTTGATGATTACAGCTTTGTAATATAGCTTGAAGTCTGGGATTGTGATGCCTCCAGCTTTGGTTTTCTTTTTCAGGATTGCTTTGGCTATTTGGGGTCTTTTCTGGTTTCATACAAATTTTAGGATTGTTTGTTCTAGCTCTGTGAAGAATTGTGGTGTTACTTTGATAGGGATTGTTAACGCTGTATCTTTTTAAAGGCCTTCAACCAAAAGGAAGGGCGGAGGGCACTGTAGAAAGCTTTGTTTAACAGCAGGGTCAGCAGTTCTGAGAGTTGGAGTAGGCAGAGGTACACTATTACACAGTCACATGGCTAACCCCAAGTATTGAGAAGCTCTCAAACAGTGTTCAGACCCAGAAGAAACTAAAGGACAAAGCAGAAAAACCAGCTAGAATCAGATTTATTAGAAATCTCAGAGATGAGTGGTGAACTGAACAGAGTGTAACAGGTAAACACTCAGAAAATCCATGAAGCATAGGGAGTGCATTTACGTGAGACCTTAAGGAGGGAGGCAGGACTGTCGTTGTCAGATTGTGTCCTGAAGAGAGGTTTATGTGATTGCTTTCATAAAACGAGAAAATTGTCATAAGGCATGAAACAATAGTGATTATGTCTGACTTTCTGCTGAAAGTATATTTTTAAAAGTGGTTAATATTTAATAACCTTTAAAGATTATGGGAAAATTTAACCATACCAAACTTGTTTCTGCCCTAGGACTTTTATTTGCTCTTCCCATGCTTGTATCACTTTTCCCACATGCCCCACCTTCAAGAACCTCTCTTGGCTTGTTCTCTTTTGCCATTCATTTCTTGCCTTAGATGCCTCCTCAGAGAAATCTATCTTGGGAATCTTGCATGAAATAAGATGCAGTTTTCTATCATTTTCTGTCATTTTTCATATTCTGTCATTTCTCTGTCATATTCTGTCATTTTTATTTATAACAACACTATCTGACATTGTATTCTGGATTAATCTGTTAATTATCTCCCCTACTAGTGTATGTGAGCTCCACAAGAGCAGCTTTGTTTTCTCACTGCTAAATCCCTGGAACAATGCCCAACTCATAGTAGACATTCATTATCTAGTCATTGAATGAATGAACAAACGAATGTATATGCTGACATTTTTATGTTTAAAAATATCTGAAAAAAACATAAATTGCTTATTTTATTTTTAAAAATTTAAGGTTTGTTTGTTCGTTAATTTATTTATTTATTTATTTATTTATTTATTTATTTATTTATTTTTTGAGAGAGAGACAGAATGCCAGCAGGGGAGAGGCAAACACAAAATCTGAAGCAGGCTCCAGGCTCTGAACTGTCAGCACAGAGCCCGACACGGGGCTCGAACTCCCAAACTGTGAGATCATGACCGGAGCCACTTTTATTTTATTTTAAATTCCAGTGTAGTTAACTTGTAGTGTTATATTAGTTTCAGGTGTACAGTATAGTGATTCAGCAATTCTGTATGTCACCCAGTGCTCATCACGACAAGTACACTCCTTAATCCCATCACCTATTTTACCCATCCCCCCCATTCACCTCCCTTCTGGTAACCATCAGTTTGTTCTCTATAGTTAAGATAAATTGATTCTTGAATTTAATTATAACCAGCCTGGGAGAACTGGTTAATAATTTATATGTGAAAAGAATCTTTAAAGAAAACAGCTTTGTCATCAAAGAGTTTGTAATACATAAGTAAGAGAATTCTGGGTATAGGTATTTATCCTAAACTTTTTTTATTTGTTTGTTTGAGATTTTATTTTTAAGTAATCTCTACATCCAACATGGGGCTCGAACTCACAACCCTGAGATCAAGAGTCACATGCTCTACCAACTGAACCAGCCAGGTGCCCCTATTCTAAACTTGATGAAAACTTTAGAAACTTTATTGACATTAAAGATAGCTTGAGCTATTGAAAGAAAAGCAGCACTTGATCTATAAGTCAAATTGAAATTCTGACTGAGTAAATGAGAGAAATGCCAGTGAACGATACAGGATGCTTTCTGATTGGCTAAAATTTCTTCCTTTTTTAAAAAACTTTTTTGAATGTTTATTTAATTTTGAGAGAGAGAGAGAGAGAGCGCAAGCATGGGAGGGGCGGAGAGAGAGAGAGGGAGACACAGAATCCAAAGCAGGCTCGGTGCTCTGTACAGACCCCGACATGGGGCTCGAACCCATGAATTGTGAGATCATGACCTGAGCCAAAGTTGGATGCTTAACCAATTGAGCCATCCAGGTGCCCCTGATTGGCTAAAATTTCTATTGTTCTAAAATGGGGAGAAAGGCTATTTAGTCATGGACAGTAACAGAAAAGTAAAAATGAAAGGTTAAAGTCCTAACGCAGAGAGAAGCCTACAAACAACACAAAAAGCACCACAGGGAGGGCCTTTTGTAACAGAGTGTCAAGAAGGCTTAGATGCTTCTTGAGACAGATGATGAATTGGGTTTTTTAAATTTATTTTTTATTTATTTTTTTGAGACAGATGATGAATTCTTAACAGATGAAAATAGCATTATTTGAGGGGTGCCTGGGTGGCTCCGTCGGTTAAGCGGCTGACTTCAGCTCAGGTCATGCTCTTGCGGTCCGTGAGTTCGAGCCCCGTGTTGGGTTCTGTGCTGACAGCTCAGAGCCCAGAGCCTGTTTCAGATTCTGTGTCTCCCTCTCTCTGACCCTCCCCCATTCATGCTCTGTTTCTCTCTGTCTCAAAAATAAATAAACGTTAAAAAAAAAAAATAGAATTATTTGATTGTCTTTTCTGTCAAGGAGAATTCTTTTCAAAGTAGAAAAGACAAAAAATAAGTTATAGATCGGTTAAAAACTTAAATATTTAAGACATCAAAACAGAACAACAGGAAAGGGTGGGTGGCCTTGAACCAAGAAGAGCTGGCTTTGGACCTGTCTCTGCCATTTACTGGGTCCTCCCGACAAATTCAGTAACCTTTCAGGGTTAGTTTCTTTGCTAGAAAATGGGAATATATGCCTGGCACATAGTAGGTACTGAATAAATATTTGTTATATGAAGGTGCCTTATTCATAGAATTATGAGATTCAGATGAAATAATGTGTTTTGTAAACAACAACAAAAAGATAATACTGATTTCTAACATATATTTACCACTGTATATCAGCCAGTGCTCACACATATAATATTCTTGCCCAGTTCCCACAATAGTCCTTAAAGATAGATATTATTGTTGTTCCCATTTTGTAGATTAGGAAACAGAGGCAAAAGAAATTAAAGTGGTACCACACTATAATAGATGTGTGGAGCCAGAATTTCCTATTTTGTCTGTCTGACTCTAGAGCTCATGCTCTTAACTGCCTACAAACAGTTTATTGACAGAGGACATGAATTCAAGATTGAGAAGAGAACAGATTTTCATTGAGTCATCCTGCTTATAGCCAGGACCCTAACAAATGTCATTTGATCCTCACAAAGTCATGTGATGAAAGTCATTTCCACATTTGCAAAAGAAAGATATGATACCAAGGCTTGCATGGTTTAATAAATCCTCAAAGTTAAACCCTAAAGTGAGAAGGTGCTGGAATTTGAACTCCCATTTGTTTGACTGCAAATCTCATATTTCCTATTACAACATCTGCTGCCTCTTTAGGGAAAATTCAAATTTAAAAGGGAGGGAAGAATGTTTAAGTTTGCTAATATTGTAAAAATGCAAATTATAGTTATTAAGATACTACTCAACATTTGATTTGTAGTCATAAAGATGGTAATATCTAGTATTTGTGAACTATTTAGTGATGGTGGCAGTATAAAATATTACATGCAGCTCTTTGGGAACTGTTGTGGCAGTAAGTATCCAGAGTCTTAAATCTCATAATCTTGAATCCTTAGGAGATAGTTAAAAAGAAGGAAAGAAAAGAAAAGCTAGGCATGTCTAGATTTTCAAAATAAGATCATCTAATAGAATGTCCCAAAAGTGTCCTTTTTCACATTTAATCAGCTACTACTTGAGTGAGGATAGAGTAGGGCATTCTTACAGTTCCAAATGATTCCAAGCTGGGTAGAATGATTGGATGAGTTTGTTACATTTCTTCTGTTGTCACTGAATATGCTAGTTGTCACTCTTTTCATGTCAGTTGTCAGATGGTCAGTTTTCAGAAAGAAAGACTTGTCAACAGAAATGAAATCGAATAGCAGTCTGGACTAAGTCATTGGGTTCAACCCCTTTTCCCGGCACCAAAATTCTTGATTACCAATGACCAATGAATTAATATGGTTTTAGATTTTAATTATTCCTGTTTTATTTCTGTGTCATTTTTGTTTTTTCCTTTTCTCTAGAAATGATAATTTTTGATTAATAGTTTTTCTTTGGTTCTTCTTTCCCACTGCCTAATGATCTAGATAAGTCATTTCATGTTTTAGTTAGCTAGATCCATTTGTTTCCATGAATAGTTGATATCAGAAACAGTGTTGGTCCCATAACAACTGCTAAGTGTATTGCCTAGTTCATGGGTAGGTAATTCCTCATGTGGTTGCTCATCTTTTTTAATATAGGAAGACTCTTGCCTCTTTTGGGCATACTCTGTGGACCAAAATATTTTCCAGAGTTCTAATTACTCTGGTAGAAGCTCCTTTTATACCAGCTGCCAAGAGTGATATACTTTAAAGAAATAAACTTTTAAGTAATTGGGATTCACAAACTTTATCTTTGAACATTTATTTTGGATCTGCATTTGTACTTAAGTTTCTTGCAGTTTTTGTTTTTACATGGTTGCTTAATAAGCTCTCTCCCTCTCTTCCATACTTAATATCTTATGATAAAACACTCAGCTTTCAAGAAGAGGTTTGATCTTTAAAGACCCCCCCCCCCCCCCCCCCGGGTGGCTCAGTTGGTTGAAGTCCGACTTTGGCTCAGGTCACAATCTCGCAGTTCATGCATTTGGAGCCCCACGTCGGGCTCTGTGCTGACAGCTCAGAGCTTTGAGCCTGCTTCAGATTCTGTGTTTCCCTCGCTCTCTGCCCCTCCCCCACTCGTACTCTGTCTCAAAAATAAACAAACATTAAAATTTTTTTTGATAGAGTGGGAGAGAGCCAAAGCATAAGAGACTCTTAAAAACTGAGAACAAACTGAGGGTTGATGGGGGGTGGGAGGGAGGGGAGGGTGGGTGATGGGTATTGAGGAGGGCACCTTTTGGGATGAGCACTGGGTGTTGTATGGAAACCAATTTGACAATAAATTTCATATATTGAAAAAAAAATTTTTTTAAGTACAAGAATCTAGAAAAGTTAGTGTCCTAGAATGGCATTTTCCATTTTATATTCTCTGAAATGCCAGTCCTGTATTTTTTCTAGTGCAAACCATCTCTTTCTTGAATAGTTATGATTAATATATGGCATTAAAGGGCTAAAAAGTTCTATAGGAAGGAAAACTGTTACTGGTTAAATTTTATTACCTCAGTGTTTCCCAAATTTACTTGATGATGGAATCACTTTAAAAAAGTAAACAAGTGGGGCGCCCAGGTGGCTCAGTCGGTTAAGTGTCTGACTTTGGCTCAGGTCACTAGTTTGAGCTCCAGTCAGGCTCTGTGCTGGCAGCTCAGAGCCTGGAGCCTGCTTTGGATTCTGAATCTCCCTCTCTCTCTGCCCCTCCCCACTCATGCTCTGTCTCTCTCTGTTTCTCAAAAATGAATAAATATTTAAAAAAAATTTTTTTAAGTAAATGACCTTTGACACTCTATAGGGCTCAGAAATAATTGGGAAATAGCATCCTAGAGAAAGTAGTGGAGAGGTCTGGGGATGACTCTAGAATGTTTCAAGCAGAATGAAGACTACAAGCTTTGTCTTGAGTCGGGTGCAGAGGTGGGCAGACTAGAAGGCTAGACAGTAAATATTTTCAGCTTTTTGGGCCATACGATCCATGTCAAATCTATTCAGTTCTGCTATGAAAGCAGCCATATACAATGGTAACCTGAATGTTCTAATACGACTACAGAAACAAGCTGCAGTCCTGTAGTGTATTGCTCTCTAGTCTGGTGTGTACATGTTCCTTTAGAGCAAGCCAAGAAGAGATGGAAAACAGTTTATGTTCTTCTTACATCTGCTCCGTGTATTTATAATACTGGTTCATTCACTTTAAGCTGAGGTATTGAAAGAGTTAGGATTTGTTGTATGGTTAATGCCTAATTCCTCAGATGTTTGAGTAACAAATTAGGTAATTTATCCTCAGTGTTTACATTTAGAAACTGTGTAACCAAGAATATTTTTTTGTATACTAAGAATTTTTTTTTTTTTAGGGTTTAGGGTTTTATGTGGGATTACTTTTGGTCTTTAGTTCATGTCCACAATAGTTTGCAGGAGAGTAAAGCATTAAGTGTCATATGTGATGTTTTGTCTTTTGTAAAATTTATCTAATTATAATTAGATCTAAATTATAATTCTATTATTAAAACATCTAATGTGTTGGTTAGAAAGCATTATAGTGATAAAGTAGCATAGAAGTATATTGTATGTGTTTGGCACTTATGTATAAAACTATCAATAAAATTGAAAATGTTTATATTTTTACCCTGGTAAATTCCACTTTGAGGACTTTTTCATAAGGAAACAATCTGAAATTTGGGAAAAGCTTTACTCTCAGAGGTGCTTATTACAAAATTATGTATAATACTGAAAAAATCAGGGATAACTAAATATCCAACAAGGAGTGGTTATATATTGTATACACTGCTAGGTGGAATTTTATGCAGCTATTTAAAGTCATATTTATTAAATGTAATATTGACCTGCTGGATAAAAATATTGTCCCTTTTTTTTTTTAAGTTTATTTATTTTGAGACAGAGCAAGAGTGCATGAGAAGGGCAGAGAGAGAGGGTGAGAGAATCCCAAGCAGTGCAGAGCCCAAGGTGTGGCTTGAATTCATGAATTGTAAGATCATGACCTGAGCCAAAAATAAGAGTCTGACCCTTAACCAACTGAGCCACCCAGACGCCCCTTACCACTTTTAACATAAGAAATTTTAAAGCAATAATTAAAACATATATCTTTATACATTCTTTATATATATATATATATGAAAGCAGTTACATAAATATGATGATAGCACTAGTTCCTCCCCAACCTCATGATGAGCCTTTGGGAAATTTTTTTATTTTTCACATTTTTCAAGTTTATTGTACTAAGCTTTTTTTTTTTTTTAAATGAAGATGACATCTTTTTAAAGAATAGTCTGTATATAACCTTGACCTAATAGTAATCTCTTTTAAAAATTTATTCCAGAGAGTGGCAGATCGACTCTATGGTGTATATAAAGTGCATGGGAATTATGGGCGAGTTTTCAGGTAAGCATTATGTGACCTTTTAAAATAAATGATTAGCTCTGTTTAGCTTTTTGCCTGACAACTATAATTCTTGAAAATTTATGGGTCTGAAATGTAGATGTTAAGTTTTTATTTATTTTGTATGTTATGGCATAATTAATTACTTAATTTTTTATTCAAGTATAATTAATATACAGTGTTATATTAGTTTCAGGTGTACAATATAATGATTCAACAATCCTATACATTTCTCAGTGCTCATCAAGATAAGTGTACCTCTTAACCCTCTTCACCTATTTCACCCATATTCTCCCCACCCCCCTGCCTTTGGCAACTACCAGTTTGTTCTCTGTATTTAACAGTTTGGGGGTTTTTTGTTTGTCTTTTTTTCTCTTTGTTTTATTTCTTAAATTCCACATACAAGTGAAGTCATAGGGTATTTATTTTCCTCAGTCTGACTTCACTTGGCATTATATTCTCTCTCTATATACACATATACTCTCACACACACACACACACACACACACACAATGGATAGAGACGATATGAGATAGATATTTATATACTTATTTATAAACATTTATGTATATTTATATATGTATCTATTTCACATCTTTATCCATTTCTCTATGGATAGGCACTGGGTTGCTTTCATATCTTGGCTATTAATAATGCTGCAATATACATAGGGGTGCATATATCTTTTTTAATTAGTGTTTTTGTTTTCTTTGAGTAAATACCTAGTAGTGGAATTACTGGGTCATATGGTAATACTATTTTTTAAAATTTTTTTTTTTTTTTTTTTTAACGTTTATTTATTTTTGAGACAGAGAGAGACAGAGCATGAACAGGGGAGGAGCACAGAGAGAGGGAGACACAGAATCTGAAACAGGCTCCAGGCTCTGAGCTGTCAGCACAGAGCCTGATGCGGGGCTCGAACTCACGGAGCGTGAGATCATGACCTGAGCTGAAGTCGGACGCTTAACCGACGAGCCACCCAGGCGCCCCAATACTATTTTTTTAAGTTAATTAATTTATTTTGAGGAAGAGCATGCGAGCAGGGCAGGGGCAGGGGCAGAGTGAGAGCAAGACAGAGAATCCCAAGCAGGCTCTGTGCTCTCATTGCAGAGCCCATCGTGGGGCTCAAATTCACGAACTGTGTGATCATGACCTGAGCTGAAAGCAAGAGTCAGATGCTTAACCTACTGAGCCACGCAGGTGCCCCATGGTAATACTATTTTTAATTTTTTTAGGAACCTCCATAGTGGTTGTACCAATTTGCAACCCAACAGTGCAGGAGGATTCCTTTTTCTCCACATCTTCACCAACCCTTGTTACTTCTTGCCATTCTGACAGACATGAGGGGATACCTCATTGTGGTTTTGATTTGCATGTCCCCGATGATTAGAGTGATATTAGAGCATCTTTTCATTTGTCTGTTGTCTATCGGTATGTCTTCCTTGGAAAAAATGTCTATTCAGGTCCTCTTCCTACTTTTAATTGGATTATTTGTGGTTTTTTGCTGTTGGATTGTATAAGTTCTTTATATAGTATGAATATTAACCCCTTATTGGATATATCATTTGCAGATATCTTCTCTCATTCAGTAGGTTGTGTTTTCATTTTGTTGATTGAGTCCTTCACTAGTCCTTCACTGGGCAAAAGCTTTTTATTTTGGTGTAGTCCCAATAGTTTATTTTAGCTTTTGTTGCTCTTACCTGAGGAGACAGATCTAGAAAAATGTTTCTTTGGCTGATGTCAAAGAGGTTACTACCTATGTTTTCTTCTAGGAGTTTTATGATTTTAGGTCTCATATTTACGTCTTTAGTCCATTTTGAGTTTATTTTTGTAGATGGTGAATAAAAGTAGTCCAATTTCATTCTTTTGCATGTAGCTGTCCCAACACTATTTGTTGAAGAGACTCTTTTTTTCCATTGTGTATTCTTGTTTCCTTTGTTGTAGAGTAATTGACCGTATAAGTGTATGTTTATTTTTGGTCTCTGTATTCTGTTCCATTGATCTCTGTGTTTTTGTGCCAGTACCATACTGTTTTGATTACTACAGGTTTGTAGTGTATCTTGAAATCTGGGATTGTGATACCTCCAGCTTTGTTCTTGTTTCTCAAGATTGCTTTGACTATTCAGGGTCTTCTATGGTTCCATACAGATTTTAGGATTTTTTGTTCTAGTTCTGTGAAAACTGCTCTTTGGTATTTTTATAGGGATTGTGTTAAATCTAGATTGCTTTGGGTATTGTGGAACATTTTAATATTGATTCTTTCAATTCATGAACATGGAATATCTTTTTATTTGTGTCATCTTCAATTTCTTTCATTCATGTTTTAGTTTTCAGAGATGACAGCTCTTTCACCTCATTGATTAAGTTTATTCCTAGATATTTTATTATTTTTGGTGCAGTTGCAAATGGAATTGTTTTCTTAATTTTTCTTTCTGCTACGTTATTAGCTTATAGAAATACAATAGTTTTCTGTATATTAATTTTGTGTCCTGTGACTTTACTGAATTCATTTATTAGTTCTAGTAGTTTTATGGTGGAGTCTTTAGGGTTTACTATATATATATAGTATCATTTGTAAATAGTGAAAGTTTACTTCTTCCTTACCAATTTGGATGGCTTTTATTTCTTTTTCTTGTCTGCTTGTGGTGGCTAGGACTTCCAGTACTCTAACAGTGCTGAGAGTTGACCTCTCTCTTCTGTTACTGATCTTAGAAGAAAAGCTCTGTTTTTCACCATAGAGTATGATGTTAGCTGTGCATTTTTTCGTATGTGGCCTTTATTATGTTGAGGTATGTTCCCTCTACACCCACTTTCTTGAGAGTTTTTATCATGAATGGATGTTGTACTTTGTCAAATGCTTCTTCTGCATTTATGGAGATGATCATACGGTTTTTATTCTTTCCGTTGTTAATGTGATTTATCATGTTGATGGATTTGTGAATATTGAACCACCCTTGCATCCCTAGAATAAACTCCACTTGACTGTGATGAAAGATCCTTTTAATGTATTGTTGGATTTGGTTTGCTAATATTTTGTTGGAGGTTTTTGCACTTATATTCATCAGAGGTATGTATTGGCCTATAGTTTTGCAGGATTTTTGTTTTGTTTTGTTTTGTTTTGTTTTGGTAGTACCTGTCTGGTTTTGGTATCTGGTTTTGTATCCCTCCTTTTTTATTTTGGAACAGTTTGAGAAGAATAAGTATTAACTCTCTTTTTAAAAAAATGTTTATTTGGAGAGAGAGTATGTGCATGTGTGCGAGCCAGGGCAGGGGTAGAGAGAGAGAGGGAGAAAAAGTAGGTGCCCACTGTCAGTACAGAGCCTGACATGGAGCTCGATCTCACAACCTTGAGATCATGACCTGAGCTGAAATCAAGAGTCGGACACTTAACCTACTGAGCCACCCAGGCTTAAATATTTGGTAAAATTCACCTGTGCAGCCATCTGATCCTGGACTTTTGTTCCTTGGGAGTGTTTTTTTACTGATTCATTTTCATTGTGAGCAATCAGTCTGTTCAAATTTTCTATTTCTTCCTGATTCCATTTAATTTTACCCATTTCTTCTAGGTTGTTCAGTTTGTTGGCATAAAATTTTTCATAATATCTCATATAATTCTTTTTATGTCTGTGGTGTTGGTTTTTATTTCTCTTCCTTCATTTCTGATGTTATTTGATCTTTTTTTTTGTTGATTAGTATGGTTAAAGCCTTGTGAGTTTTGTTTATCCTCTCAGCTCCTTCAAATATCGAAGTTTTGTTTTTAATAGATGTCCTATAGTAGTTTTCAAAGTTTTTGTTTTACAGTATCTTTCGATAAAAAATAGGAAGTCCACTGCCCTTTACCTTGTTGGCAGAATGCCCAAGAAGATTCTATTTTAAATAATTAGTGACTTTCTCTTTTTTTTTTCTTTCTTGGTGTTACTTTGTAGTTTCTGAAGGATGTTGCAAGATGAATTTTTCAGTCTTGGGTAATTTTAGTGTAAATTAGAATATCTACTTATATACCGTATATTACATATTTTGGTTATTTTTGAACCTTTTGTGATTTTTTTTTTCCTGTGTATTATTTTGGTTCTGACATTTTAGAAATTATTATCCGGGGGCGCCTGGATGGCGCAGTCGGTTAAGTGTCCGACTTCAGCCAGGTCACGATCTCGCGGTCCGTGAGTTCGAGCCCCGCGTCAGGCTCTGGGCTGATGGCTCGGAGCCTGGAGCCTGTTTCCGATTCTGTGTCTCCCTCTCTCTCTGCCCCTCCCCCGTTCATGCTCTGTCTCTCTCTGTCCCAAAAATAAATTAAAAACGTTGAAAAAAAAAAATTAAAAAAAAAAAAAAAAAAATTATTATCCGAAGCTCTTTATAAGAAAATGTCTTTGCTAATGTTCCATTATAAGTGCTTTTGATTGAATTAATTTAAAAATAATTCATTTGGGGTGCCTGGGTGGCTCATTCAGTTGAGCATCTGACTCTTGATTTCAGCTTAGTCATGATCCCAGGGTTATGGGATCCGAGCCCTGTCTCTCTGTCTCTCTCTCTCTGCCCCTCTCCCTGGCACTGTCTTTCTCTCTCTTTCTCTAAAGGAAAAAAAAAAAAAAAAAACATTCATTTTACATTTTTGAATAGGTAATACATTCCATATGGCACAAAATTCAACAGGGATAAAAGCTTATACAGTGAAAAGTCTCCCTTGTCTGCTAACCATTCAGGTCTCCTCTGAGATAGCTAATACCAGTTTATTGGTTTCTTATGTATCCCCCTAGTAAAATGTAATACTATAAGTATAATACATTAACATACAAACACATGCATGTTCCCTCTGTTTTTAAACATGAAAAGGGAGCATGTTGTATACATCACTATGTTCACTTGTTTAACCTTTTTTCACTTAAGAACTGCTCTTGGAGATAGATTGTTATCAGTAAATAACTGCTTTGAGTTTTATTAAAGAGGAGGATCACAATTTATTTAATTTCTTCTTAATGATTTCTAGTCTTATTTTACTCATTGCTACAATAAATATTCTTGTTCATGTCATTTCACATGTGTATGAATATGTTTGTAGGATAAAATTCTACAAGTGTTGTTACTGGCTCTAAGGATAATTGCATTTGTAGTTGCGGTAGATACTGCCAAATTGCCCTGTATAGAAGCTGTTAACTTCTCACCAACGAAGTATTAATATCTGTTTTCTTACACCATTACTCAGCAGTATGTTAGCAAACTTTTGTCTGTATCACACTGATGATGAGGAATGGTTTCTTTACTGCAGTTATAATTTACATTTTAAAAATTATAACTGATGTCAAATTATTTTTTCTTGTGATTGACAGCCCTTTTTTTTCCTATTTCATAATCTATTCATATCTTTTGTCCTTTTTTTTCTTTTGGGCTGATTGGTTTCTTAATTGATACACAGGTGTTATTTTTGAGAGAGAGAGAGAGAGTGCAAGTGGGGAGGCAGAGAAAGAGGGACAGACACAGAATCCGAAACAGGCTCTCAGCTGTCCGCACAGAGCTCACCGTGGGGCTGGAATTCGTGAACCATGAGATAATGACCTGAGCCAAAGTTGGACACTTAACTGACTGAGTCACCCAGGCACCCCAAGACTGTACATGTTAAGAAGGCAACTGGCAAGACATACACTTACATGACTTACATACATATATATGTAAATATAAGGAAGAAATAAGCAGGAATGAGGTGCACAGAGAGGAAATAGGATGAATTTAGTAATATGTTCATGTCACATGTTGCTGTTCATTTCTTTTTTTTTTTTTTTTTAGTTTTTTTGGAGGTCAGGAGTTTATTTTGTGCTCTTCTTGAGTTCCTGGGCTTTTTGCAGTTTCTGCCTGCATTACAGCACTTGATCCAATGTAGGGTAGGCCAAAGGGCCATTCCCATGGGTGCTTATAGAACTAGCTTATATTTTCACTAGTTTCAGACTGAGCTAGGAACTTTAGATCCACTTGTCCAGAATTGGACTGAATATATAGGTGGGATTCACTCTGCAAAAGACCTAGAAAAAAAAAAAGAAAGAGTTGTCAGTACTAGTAACTGTGCATTTGAAGCTAATGAAAGCTTTCAGGAGCTCATAGCCTGAAATGGTTTATTCTGTTAATTTTTAAATATTCATCTTAATTTATAGATTGTGAATCCATATAGAATCGACCAAGAAAAAAAACATGTCTTTCAGATTCAATTGATGTGATTCCTTACGAGGAATTCCAGGAAAATACAGGAGCAACATTTCTTTCAAATTTATGTCATGGATACACAAAACTTGTCATGTACTCAGAGCTCACAGACACAGATCTACGTTTGTTTAATGATTCTGT
This sequence comes from Panthera onca, assembly GCF_046562875.1. Lineage (NCBI taxonomy): Eukaryota > Metazoa > Chordata > Mammalia > Carnivora > Felidae > Panthera > Panthera onca. The sequence continues at coordinate 70,841,692 of NC_138347.1, read as the reverse complement.
AATTTTTATTTTTTGGTTATGTGCATAGTGGGAGTAAAGAGTTCTTTTGATTAAGAGAACAAAAAAGGAAGTGATGAAGTTTTGGGGTGATGGTGGAGTTTGTGGGGTCCAGAGCTGATGGCCAAGGAAGAATTCTTGAAGACGTCTTTGGTGCAAAAAAGATGATTTTATTAAACCATGGGAATGGGACCCATGGGCAGCAAGACCTGCACTGGGGTTGTAGGGGGGACCGTTTTTTATGGAGTCCGGGGAGATAAAGTCCAGAGGGAGTTTCCAAAGAGACTTTCACATGCTAAAGCCTTACTGGAGGCCTAGCTATTGTCAAGCTAAGGTGGTTTTTCCCTCTAGCAAAGCATTAACCTTAAGACTGTAGGGAGTTCCTGGACTTTAGGCTTGATGGGATTGCCTTTTTCTGGTAAACTGACGGACTCTTACAGTTTAACCATTTGGGTTTTGTCCTTTCCTGTTTTTGGGTAGCTGGGAGTGTCCAAGGAATATCCTACATGTCCCACCTGGGGGTAGGGGTTGCTGTTACCCTGCACTTTGCCTTCAGTGTGCCCCACACTCCCTCATTAGAAGTGCCATAGTTTGGGATTAATAGAGCACACTAAGGGCAGTTGATTCTAGTCGCAGCTCTGTCTCTGAACAGCTACCTGACTTGGAGTAAGCAATGTTAGATCTCTGAACCTGATTTTAAGTATCTATTCAATATTAGGGTTAAATGGAGAGAGTGATTTCCAAACCCTTTCTTGACATGGAATTTTATATTTAAATGAAATCTTACATAGAACTATAAACATAAAACCTATAACCACAGACCTGCTTGCGCTAGTGACTTTGTCTCTGTCCCTGATGAACATCAGATTGGGTGATGAGATTTATCTGTAAACCTTTATTTTGTTATAGTATATTTAATACCTGTCCTAAATTTTGATGCTTGGGCATTCTTGGAATCTTTTACTTCCTTTCATTTACTGAAATTGTAAAATACTGAAGTAGGAAGGGCCTTAGTGGTTTTAAAGTTCATAGTTCTGTTTTGTTTTGTTTTTTTTTTTTAAGATTTTATTTTTAAGTGATCTCTACACCAATTGTGGGGCTCAAATTTACAACCCTGACATCAAGAGTCATATGCTGTACTGACTGAGCCAGCTAGGTCCTCCTGTATTTCATCGTTCTTAATCCAAGAGGTGAAGATGGACTTCAGGTTGCCTGAAGCTTCTGAAATTACATGCAAAACCTTTATGTTTGTGATTTTCTTTTCCTTCTTTTTTTTTTTTTTTTTCATGAAATTTATTGTCAAATTGGTTTCCATACAACACCCAGTGCTCATCCCAAAAGGTGCCCTCCTCAATTCCCATCACCCACCCTATCCTTTCTTTTCCTTCTATCAGATGCTACAAAAGATCCAAGACCCTTTTTGATCTGGTTCATATGTGACAATTACCTACCCATTAAGTACTTTAAGATTCAGTTTTCTCTTACAATGCTGATGTTAAGTCGACTACCCTTTTATAAAGTTACTTGTATGTTAATAGTTTCCTCTTCTCCCCAGCAAACTGGTTAACATTTTCTATTTCCAATCCTAGGCATATCCTTGGGCCCCAGGTTAGAACCTTTTGTTTAGATAGTGCTCCTTAAATTTTAATGTGCATACAAATCACCTGGAGAACTATTAAAATGAGTTCTTGTGTGTAGGTCTTGTGTGTAGCAGTGGTTGATACACAGAATCCAGTACATGTTTGTCTCTTCATATTTATTAATTCACTTATTGATTTATTTTTTCATTTTACGTACAAACAATAAATGCCACATTTTGGGGTACCTGGGTGGCTCAGTTGGTTAAGTGTCCGACTCTTGATTTCAGCTCAAGTCATGATCTCAGTGTTGTGGGATTGAGCCCCACATCAGGCTCTGCACTGATGCAGGTTAAGATTCTTTCTCCATCTCTTTCTGCCCCCTCCCCACCTCACGTGCTCACTTGCTCTCTCTCTCTCTCTCTCTCTCAAAATAAATAAACATTAAAAAAAAAAAAAGCCAGGTATTTATCAGATTCTAAAGTACTTAATAGGAATACATATATAGTTGATTAAGGATAAGCTCTACCTTCCTGGAACTAGTTTTTAGTGTTGTTTGGTAAACAAAGGAATTAAATTTGGTTATGTTAGCCTTGAATTGGTAGCACATAGTAAGGTGCTCAAAAATTAGGCAGATGAAGTGTTTTGGGCTATCCAATAGACAGTTGATCTGGACTACCCATTAACTCTGTTAGCATGACCTACAGTTACATTAACTGTGATTGCTATGTTACACATTTGGCTAGTTCTGCCCAAACCCCTAGATTTCCTTTTTCATGTGAAGAACAGGGCTTTGGATATATTGAAATTGAAGTGACAGAGGTATATAAGAGTAGAATTGTCCTGGAGGTATTAGAAATGTGGCTTTAGAGTTTAGATAATATAGAGATATTAAAAATTGTTTTTTTGGTAAACAGCAAAACACTAAAAAGGGTTAACTTGCTATTACTACTTTGAGAGTAGTTACAAACATCTAAGGAGAGAAGATTATTAGAGGGAGCCATAGCTGTTTTGGTATTTAATCATAACCATAGTGTTGCATAGGTGATTTATAGGTTTGTTTTGCTTTGACAATATTAAAAATCATGTGAGGTCTTCTTCCTTCTAATACTATAAGCATATAGTCTGGTATTTCAACAGAATGCCAGGTTTATTCTGTATAAAACAAAAGAATAGTGTTAAAAATTTTTTTTTTTTCTTTTATGATATGGTGAAAGTGGAGAGGCTTATACATTCTTTACCTAGGAGGAAAATTGCAAACAACCTGAATGGCCAGGACAATGGTTTAAAAAATTGAGTTGCAAAAAAAAAAAAAAAAAGTAAAATAAAAAATAAAAGTAAAAAATTGAGTTGCCTAATGAGACGGTGCTTAAAACAAATTGCTTTAATAATATGGGAAAATGCTGAAGGAAAAAAAGCATGATACAAAATTGCATATACCGTATGATCTCAGCCACATTAAAATGAGTAAATAAAAAGACTAGAAGGAAATATATCAAATTAGGTCATCTCTTGGTATTTGGGATTACAGACTTATTTTTTCAGTTTACTGTAATATAAATATATATATGTAACTACCTGGCTGGCTCAGTTAGTAAAGCACGCAACTCTTGATTTCGGGGTCGAGCCCCATGTTGGGTATAGAGATTACTTAAAAATAAAAATCTTAAAAAAATGGCAACAAAATGATCTTTGGTTCTAGTAGACTTTCTCATGCAACTTTAGTGCATATTATTAAAGTTTTAATGTGTACTTAATATTTCGGTACAATCGTCCTTTTTTGTTAGCTTAGATGTGTTCATCAGAATCTTCCGTGGAACTAAAGAGTATACCTGTCTCGGGGCACCCGGGTGGCTCAGTTGGTTGAGTCTTTTTTTTTTTTTTTTTTAATGCTTATTTATTTTTTGAAAGATAAACAGAGTGTGAGCCGGGGAGGGACAGAGAGAGGGAGGGAGACATAGAATGTGAATCAGGCTCCAGGCTCTGCAGCATCAGCACAGAGCCTGACATGGGGCTTGAACCCACGAAACATGAGGTTATGACCTGAGCTGAAGTTGGACGTTTAACCAACTGAGCCACCCAGGCACCCCAAGTCTGAGTCCTGATTTCAGTTCAGGTCATGATCACAGTTGTGAGCTTGAGCTGCATATCAGGCTCCAAGCCCAGCTTGAGATTCTCTCTCCCTCTCTCCCTCTCCGCCCTCCTCCACTTGTACATGCACTGTCTCTCAAAAAAATTAAAATTAAAAGGTATATATATATCTCACCTCTACCCCAGAGATTCTGATTAAGTAGATCAAGAGCAGGGCTAGCATCTGTAGTTTGTTTTTTTTTTTAATTTTTTTTTTAAATGTTTATTTATTTTTGAGACAGAGAGAGACAGAGCATGAATGGGGGAGGGCAGAGAGAGAGGGAGACACAGAATCAGAAACAGGCTCCAGGCTCTGAGCTGTCAGCACAGAGCCTGATGCGGGGCTCGAACCCACAGACCGTGAGATCATGACCTGAGCCGAAGTCAGATGCTTAACCGACTGAGCCACCCAGGCGCCCCTAGCATCTGTAGTTTTTTAAAGCTCCACAATTAACGTGAAAAGGCACCCTAGCTGAGAAAGTTGTCTATAAGCAGAAGCTGGTATGATACTTACTTTGCAGCAGCAGATAGCAATTTCTGAACTAACATTTTAAAGTATTCACTTGCATTTAGTTGTTAAACTTAAGAGGAAGGCAGCGTATTTGAATTAGAAAATAAATCCAAATACGGTACTATATTGTTTAAAAGCTAGCTAGAAAAAAAACCTTACACAATATTCCATTTAATAATATTCCATATCTAATTCATGATGTGTTTGATTTTATCTTTTTCTCCCTAGTGAGTGGAGTGCCATAGAAAAAGAAATGGGGGATGGACTGCAGAGTGCTGGTCACCATATGGATGTGTAAGTACCTAGAGCATTTAAGGTAAAATCCAAAGTGAAGTTCAGTGATGAAATGATAGTGATTCTTCTGTTCTGCTTTTATCAAGTTTGCTGGCTTTTATGTTATATGCTGTGTATACAGATCTGACTTACACAAGCTTATTTCAGAAATGCAAGATTAATTTAAAACATTCAAAAATCAATCAGTCCAATTCATATGTTAGTAGAATAAAGAAAACTTGTATGTTTATTTCAATACATGTAGAAAAGGCATTTCAACATCCACTCACAATAAAAATTCTCATCAAACTGGGAATAAGAGGAGTTTCTTCAGTTTTAAAACTTATAGCTAATGTACTTAATAGTGAAGTATTAAAAACTTACAGCTAGTATTGTACTTAATAGTGAAATATTGATGCTTTTTCCTAACATCAAGGAATAAGGCAAGATTGTCTGCTCTCACCACTCCTGGTAAACATTGTACTAGAGGCTCTAGTCCAGCAAGGAAGAGACAAGAAAATCAAATACGAGGCTTAAATCTTAGGAAAAAGTAAAACGATCTCTTTTTGTAGTTAACAGGATCTTTTACATAGATAATCGTAATCAACTAAAAGTATTATAGAACTAACAACCAAATTTAACAAGGATGCAGAATACAAGCTCAATATATAAAAAACAAATGTTTTTATGTACTAGCAACAACAATTAGAAGATAAAAATGGAGAAACAGTGCTTTTTATAATTGCATCAAAACAAAATACTAAATGAAATACCTCTACACTGAAAACTTTATATATAAACACTGCTGAGAAAAAAATTAAAAAAATTTTTTTCTTTATTTATTCTTGAGAGAGAGACAGGGTCTGAGCAGGAGAGGAGCATAGAGAGAGGGAGACACAGAATCTGAAGCAGGCTCCAGGCTCTGAGCTGTCAGCACAGAGCCCGATGTGGGGCTCAAACTCACGAATTGGGAGATCATGACCTGAGCCGAAGTTGGATGCTCAACTGACTGAGCCACCCAGGTGCCCCTGCTGAGAGAAAAATTTAAAGACCTAAATAAATGGAGAGATAAACTGTGTTCATGGATTGGAAGCGTCAGTAGTGTTAATATCTCCATTCTTCCCAGATTGCAGTCCCAATCAAAATTCTGATATAAATTTTTAATAGTAATTGGTATTACTTAATTCCAAAATTTATATAGAAATTTAAAGGACCTAGAGTAACCAAAACAGTCTTGAAAAAAGAACAAACCTGGAATATATTAACTGATTTCAAGACTTCTGTAAAGCTATATCCTGTAAATACAAGATAGGTATTAGCATAAAGGTAAACAGATCAATGGAACAGAGAAGAGTCCAGAAATAGACTGGGATTTAAATAGTCCATTTCAAGAAATGGTTCTGGAATAACTGGATATGTACATGGAAAAAAATTAACTTTGAGCCATCTTTCACACCTTACATAAAAACAAATGCAATTTGGGTCATATACATAAATATAAAAGCTAAAATTACAACTTTTAGTAGAAGCACATGAGAATATTGTTGCAAACTTCAAGTTAGCAAAAATTTCTTTTTATTTTTATTTAACGTTTATTCATTTTTTAGAGACAGCATGAGCAGGGAAGGGGCAGAGAGAAAGGGAGACACAGAATCTGAAGCAGGCTCCAGGCTCTGAGCTGTCAGCACAGGGCCCGATGCGGAGCTCAAACTCACAAACTGCGAGATCATGACCTGAGCCGAAGTCGGACGCTCAACCGACTGAGGCACCCAGGCGCCCTGTTAGCAAAAATTTCTTTAAAAAAAATCATGAAAAAGAACCAAATTTTTAGTTTTTTCTGTTTTCTTTTCTTTTCTTTTTTTTTTTTTTTTTTTACTTAGAAGGACAAGGAATTTCAAAGAAATTTTTAAATGGTAAATTGTTCTTTATCGAAATTAAACATTTTGCTTATTAAAAGATACTGTGGGGCACCTGGGTGGCTCAGTCAGTTAAGCGTCCAACTCTAGGTTTCGGCTCAAGTCATGATCTCATGGTTCATGGGTTCAAGGCCCACATCAGTCTCCACACTGACCGTGCAGAGCCTGCTTGGGATTCTTTCTTTCCTTCTCTCTCCCTTTCTCTCAAGATAAATAAACTTAAGAAAAAGATAATGTTAGGGAAGGGAGAAATGGGGGAATTAGTGTTAGAGAAGATGAAAAAGTTCTGGAGACAGATGGTTTGGAGACAGATGGTCTGGAGATGTGGAGATAGCTGCACAGAAAGGTGAATGCACTTAATGCCGCTCCACTGGACACTTAAAATGATTAAAAGGTAAATTTCATGTTATGTTTATTTACTACACACACACCATTAAAATAATGAAAAGGCTAGCTACTGACTGGGAGTAAACATTTCCAACCAGAATATGTAAAGAACTCTTACAAGTCAGTAACAAAAAGACAAAAAGTACTTATTTTTTTCTAAATATTTCTTCAGGCCATATTCAAGCTGACTGGCTACTTTTCAGCCTTAGAAAGTCTTCCAGCATTGTGTTGATTTAGCATTTTCAGTATTTTCAGGAATTTATGATTATCCCTTCAGGTGATTTAAAGTGTTAAGTAAACAATTTCAGTACTGATATCTAAAAATCATTACCATTTAAATTTTTGTACCCAAGGATGTGCTATTTATCCTTATACTATGTTTCCTGTCTTCAAGCCACCAGCCCTGTTTTTTGTTTCCTTAACATTCTTTCTGAATCATAGATTTATGAATTAAAGGCAGTTTTTCTTGTTCTTAATAATGATTCTCAAGACTTTTTTCAGTCATGTGGAAGAAATTCCATCCATAGTCTAACAAATGTAAATTTGTAATTACAGAATATGTACTTGGCCTCTTTTAGAAACCCTATATAAGCACATAGTTTTTCAGAAGGTTTATTTATTTTTTACAACTTCAGTAAATTTTGTTTGCTTGCCTACATGAAGCAGGCCTGGAGACATAAATTATATTATTCTTCTATTCTCATGCTAGGTAATCAGAGTTAATTTGAAAAGTTATATACCATACAGAAGTAGTACATGACATAACCCACATCCTTATGGAATTCATAATGTGATTGGAGAAATAAAACTAACACACAAGACACTACTTTGATAAAATTTAATTTCTGAATTGTTGATAAAAGACCAGAAGTGGTGACTGGAAACTAAAGTAGTCTGGGAAGATCTCCTAGAGGTGCTGAGATCTGTGCTTGTAGTATTTGGAGAAGCAGTGTCAAGAGCGGTCAGTCAGGTCACATTTCTGTACAAGGGAAGACTCCTGTCCAGGAATGAGAATGGTATGGCAATAAGGGGCTTGTATGGGTCAAAGCAGAGGTTGCTGGGGCACCTGGGTGGCTCATTCGGTCAAGCATCTGACTTCGGCTCAGGTCACGATCTCACTTTTGAGTTCGAGCCCCACGTCAGGCTGTGTGCTGACAGCTCAGAGCCTGGAACCTGCTTCAGATTCTGTGTCTCCCTCTCTCTCTGCCTCTCCCCCACTCATTCTCTCTGTCTCTCTGTCTCTCAAAAAATAAATAAACATTAAAAAAATAAAATAAAACATGTTAAAAAAAAGAGATTGCTATTGACAATTAGTATAAAATAAACCTTCTAAAATTTTTTGTAATCTTTATTTACTCTAGTTTTCCTTTTGCAGCTTTTTGGCATTACTGTATGTAGTTGGTGCCAGGAATATTTGTTCACCAATTATACTAAACTCTTATTTTTTCTGCAGATTTTGTAGCCCTTTCATAAAATATCTTTGAACAAAAGATATTATAGTCTTATGGTGCTTCTTGTGTATTTTTTATTTTTAACATTTATTTATTTTTGAGAGAGCAAATGCATGTGCTCGTGGGTGGGGGAGGGGCAGAGAAAGGGAGACAGGATCTAAAGTAGGCTCTCTGCTGAGAGCACAGAGCCTGACATGGGGCTTGCACTCATGAATTGTTAAATCATGACCTGAGCTGAAACCAAGACAGGCGCTCAACCAACTGAGCCACCCAGGAGCTGTCTTATGGTGCTTCTTAAGCTACCTGTAAGAAGGACCTTTTTGTTTGTTTTGTTTTTTATTTCCAAGCCATTGCTGATCAAAACATTTTGGTAAAATTCAATAAAATTTTCATGGTAATTAAAAATTGCTACAGGGGCGCCTGGGTGGTTCAGTCAGTTAAGCTTTTGACTTCAGCTCAGGTCATGATCTCATAGTCCATGAGTTCAAGCCCACATCGGGCTCTGTGCTAACAGCTCAGAGCCTGGAGCCTGTTTCAGATTCTGTGTCTCCCTCTCACTCTGCCCCTCCCCTGCTCACATTCTGTCTCTCTTTCTCTCCAAAATAAATAAACATTTAAAAAAAAATTTTTTTTAATTGCTACAAACGTTTCTCAATACTTATTCTCACTCTGTGTACTTATTTTGTTACTGAAGGTAGCAAATGGTCTGTTGGACCATACATACTTTGAACAACACTTCTTTCTATCATTAATACTTTGTATCATGATAAAAGTTGGTATGCAATGTTTTTTAAACAGGTATGCATCTTCTATTGATGATATTTTAGAAGATGAAGAACATTATGCAGATCAGCTAAAGGAGTATCTGTTTTATGCAGAAGCACTGCGGTAAGTATAATAAATGTTCCAGATGCAGCCCTGTGGCTAGTCACCACTCTCTTCACTTCATATGTTGCCAGAAAGTAAAGATAGTAAGGTGATTTTTATTTATTTATTTAAAAACATTTTTTTAAATGTTATTTTATTTTTGAGAGAGAGACACACACAGAGTATGAGTGGGGGAGGGGCAGAGAGAGAGGGAGACACAATCCAAAGCAGGCTCTAGGCTCCGATTTGTCAGCACAGAGCCTGGTGCACGGCTTGAACTCACAAGCTGCAAGATCATGACCTGAGCCGAAGTCGGACGCTTAACTGACTGAGCCACCCAGGGACCCCAAAGATAGTAAGGTGATTTTTAAATGAATTCATCCCCCAGGTATTGAATGAGGTCTCCTTGTATTCCTCTGTATTGCAGAGTGCTGGGTAGAGGTATTTAAGACCAGCCCTGTTCTTGAAACGTGGTATTGATAAAACTAGTCAGTCTCCAGCCACAGAACTGTTTGTATGTTGTTCTTTCTATTTGTTCAGTTTGAAGATTGGATGCAAAATACAAATTGAGTGTGTGTAGGTAGCCCTGTCACTAGGCAATATGTTGCCTTTTTAATTTTGTAATTTTTCCCACATCTGCTTATCTTCTTGGTAAGATTGTGTAACTTCTTAATATCAGGACTTTGTCTTCTGTTTTTATGGTATCTCTTGCAGAGCCAAACAGAATTCTCTGGTATATAGTTCTATTTTAGAAGAAATTAGCATAGGGGTGCCTGGGTGGCTCAAGTGGTTAAACATCTGACTTTGACTCAGGTCATGATCTCACAGTTCATGAGTTCAAGTCCCACATCAGTCCCTCTGCTCTCAGCACAGAGCCCGTTTCAGAACCTGTCTCCGTCTCTCTCTGCCCCTCCCCAGTTCACATGCTCTCTTGTCAAAAATAAATATTAAAAAAAGGAGAAGAAATTAGTATATTTTTTCTGTCCAATTTAGAAAAATGAATCCATTTACCTGAAATAGGTGGCTTTTGGCTATAGCCACTTTGGGTTATTTTCCTGTCATTTTTAAAAGCAATATAAGAATTCTGTTAGTATAGAGGACCAGTGTTTCTTTAGCGGTTTAGTAGCTGATACAAAACATCTGTACATTTTTAACCTTGCTCCTTCTAGAGCTTTGAGTACTCAGGAGTTTCACCAGGTATTTGCATGTTACCAAGCAAAAGAAAGTTGCTGAACAGAGTGGAATTCTGTACAGTTCTTAAAAACTATAGAAAAGATGAATGTATATTGATATGTCCATGGTATATAGTTAGGTAAGATAATATGTAGAATCACTTGGGGCGTGTGTATATGTGTATTTGTAAGTGCCTACCTAAGGTCTGGCAGAATATGCACCATCTATTAATATTAACATGGGTTGTGTCTGGATAGTGGAGTTGGGAAGAGAAGGAGTTCTTGAAAATTTTTTTATTTTGTACATTTCTGTGCCAGAATCTTAGTTTTGTTTTTTTTTTTTTTTACACTAAGCATGGGTCACTTATTTGATAGTAAAAACTAAGACATTTCTATATAAAGATGAAAAATTTGAAGGAATACTCAGCTGCTTTGTGAGATTCCAGTATTAGTTTCTATGTTACACAAAAGAGTTCATTAATGTATGTGATAATGGTATGTTTGTTGAGAAAAATGTTGCAAGCATCTTAAAAAAAAAAACATCTTTTATTATGTATACTTTTTATGCTTAGGTTCTAAATTTAATTTTTTTTAATATTTATTTTGAGAGAGAGAGCATCAACAGGGGAGAGGCAGAGGGAGGGAGAGAGAGAGAATCCTAATCTCACAAACCTTGAGATCATGACCTGAGTTGAAATCAAGATTAGACTTAACTGACTGAGCCACTCAGGCACCCCTGGTAGATTTCATTTTATATTGGGCTATTGCATTTTAAACTTGAAAATTCTAGGTACATATTGTAAATATTTCCTCTCTACCCCTGGGGAGAAAAAAATTTTTTTTCTTGAAAAAGAAAACAACGTGTATGCACAACCAGGGGACAGGGACAGAGAAAGAGAAAGAGAATCCTAAGCATGTTCCACACCCAGCACAGAGCCCTACATGGGTGCTCGATCCCACAACTGTGAAGTCATGACCTGAGCTGAAATGAATAGTTGGATGCTTAACCGACTGAAGCACCCAGGTGCCCCTGAAAAATTTTAATATGTTAAAAGAGAAGCCATAAAAATTAAGTGGCAGCACTTTTTTTCATCCCTAGGGCTGTATGCAGGAAACATGAACTTATGCAGTATGACTTGGAGATGGCTGCTCAGGACTTAGCATCCAAAAAGCAGCAATGTGAGGAACTGGCAACTGGGGTGAGTGTGTTTCCATTTCAGTCTCTGGTATTAGTGCAGCAGGCCTTACAAGGAATAAGCTGCAGTTGTAATACCCAAGATGCCTGTAGCTTTTATAGGGGAATAATTTATGGGCAACTTTGTAACTCCTTGGTTTGTGATCTTGATATAAAAAGATATAAGCCATTAAAACATCATATTATATAGCAGTGTAAGAAATTCTGCCAACATTGCTCTGTATAGTGTCTTCTCATTTATATTCAGTCCAAGTGAAAAAGCATTATTCTTTGTGATTGAAATAATGACTTTTACAAAGTAAATCATAGAAATTTTAGCTTATTTTGAAAAGGTTTGCCTAGTTTGAATCAGTTCATCTCTCATAAGAAGGAGCTTCTGGTATAGGGAATAGTTGTGAAGAAAATTCTGTATCTTATTTTATGAACCTTAGATCATTTTTATAATCGGCTTTCTACTGTCTAGCCATTTTATTGGAATAAATTAGCTGTCGTAGTGAGAGTACACAATCTGGAAATAATAAAAGTGACAGTGCTACCATTTACCAGTCACTTCATACTTAACAAGTACTTTGTTATCTCTGAAAAGTCACAGATATATGTTGTAGTAAAAGACCATTTGACTATGAAACATGTATATACTAGGCTTGATTTCTTTCTTTCTTTCTTTCTTTCTTTCTACTTATTTATTTATTTATTTATTTATTTTTAATGTTTATTTTTGAGAGAGAGAGAGAGAGAGAGAGAGACAGAGCATGAGCAGGGGAGGGGCAGAGAGAGAGAGGGAGACACAGAATCCGAAGAGGCTCCAGGCTCTGAGCTGTCAGCACAGAGCCCAATGCAGGGCTCGAACTCCTGGACTGCGAGATCCTGAACTGCGAGATCCTGACCTGAGCCAAAGTCGTAAGCTCAACCCACTGAGCCACCCAGGCACCCCTAGGCTTGATTTATTTTTAGAACTGAGGGGAAACTCCCAGGCCATTTTCAGGGAGCATGATTCTCTACTCTTACATGTGAAGGGAAAAGTGTTTCCCTTAGTAATCTCCAGAGAGTAAGGAAATGTTAAAGCACTGATGCTTGAGGCTACCCTCCAAGGGAAGGCATCCTATTTAATTGATAACCAAGTTTCAGTGTGTATTACGCAGATTTTTAATGTTTTTTGTTTTAGTTTGGCCTATTTCCTTTGTCACCTGTTGGATTTTTTTATCTATTTTTTATGTCATAGAGAAATGTTTACAAAATGACCTCTAATCTAAAGAAATAACTTGCCTAATGCTTCACATAGAAGTTTTCCATTTGATTAAGAAGTTCAGTTAGAATTTTTTTCTTTTTGACTATTCCATATTATTCCAGTGTTAGGAATCACATTAGGAGCCCCCTGGTTGTAAGACTTATTGGTGCTTCTGTACTGAGCTAGGAGGAAATGGCAAAAGTTTTGTTTCCCTTTTTTTAAAATTTTTTTAAAAATTTTTTTAGGGGCACCTGGGTGGCTCAGTCAGTTGGGCGTCTGACTTCAGCTCAGGTCATGATCTCACGGCTTGTGAGTTCAAGCCCCACGTTGGGCTCTGCGCTGGGGACATCTCAGAGCCTGGAACCTGCTTCAGGTTCTGTGTCTCCCTCTCTCTCTGCCCCTGCCCTGCTCATGCTCTCTCTCTCTCCTTCAAAAACAAATAAACATTAAAAAAAAAGCTTTAAAAAAAAAAAATTTTTTTTTTAAATTAAAAAAAAATGTTTATTTTTAAGAGAGAGAGACAGAGCGAGCAAGCAGGGAAGGGGCAGAGAGAAGGAGACACAGAATCTGAAGCAAGCTCCAGGCTCTGGGCTGTCGGCACAGAGCCCAGTGCGGGGCTCGAACCCACGAACCGTGAGATCATGATCTGAACCAAAGTTGGACACTTAACCGACTGAGCCACGCAGGTGCCCCTGTGTTTCCCTTTTTAAAAAAAATGTTTAATTGTGATTAAATATACATAACAAAATTTATCATCTTAACCATTGTTTTTTTACCTGTGGCTTATTTTTCTTTAAAAAAAAATTTTTTTTACATTTATTTATTTTTGATAGAGACAGAGCACAAGTGGGGGAGGGGCAGAGAGAGACAGAGACACAGAATTCGAAGCAGGCTCCAGGCTCCAAGCTGTCAGCACAGAGCCCGACATGGGGCTCGAACTCACAAACTGCAAGATCATGACCTGAGCCAAAGTTGGACGCTTAACCGACTGAGCCACCCAGGCGCCCCTTGTTTATTTTTCTTTTTAAAAAATATTTTAATTTTTACTCTTATTTCAAACTCAGAAAACAGTGGAAGAAATTAGTACAGCTATTGAATTTACATTGATATAAATTAAAAGCAATTTTATGGAAGCATAGGTTATTGAAAGATTATACTAGGGATAATCTTAACCATTTTTAAGTGGTATACAGTTCAGTAGTAGTAAGTACATTCACATTGTTGTGTAACCAACCTCTAGAACTCTCTTCATCTTGCAAAATTGAAACTCTATACCATTGAACATCAACTATCAGTTTCCCTCTCTCCTCAGCCCCTGAGAGTCACCATTCTACTTTCTGTCTCTATGACTTTGACTACTCTAGATACCTTACATTAAGTAGAATCATATAGTATTTGTCCTTTCATGACTTGCTTATTTCCACTTAGCATAATGTTCTCAGGTTCATCCATGTTGTTGCATGTGTTGGAATTTCTTTCCTTTCTCAGGCTGAATAATAATATTTCTTTATATGTATATGCCACATTTTGTTCATCCATTCACCTGTTTCTATTTCATTTTAGACTGTGAGAACATTTTCCTTGAAGGGAATGACTACCAAGCTCTTTGGCCAAGAAACTCCAGAGCAAAGAGAAGCCAGAATAAAGGTGCTAGAAGAACAAATAAATGAAGGAGAGCAACAGCTAAAGTCTAAAAATCTGGAAGGCAGGTAAAAATGCTGAGATGTTTAACAAAGCTAGACATGTGTACTACATGGCGGATTGTTGGTTTGTTTTTTTTTTTTATAACATTTCCCATCTTCATTAACATCCCTGAAATATAGTCTGTTCTTCAAGGGCAATTTTTTTTTAAGGTTTTATTTTTAGGGGTGCCTGGGTGGCTCAGTGGTTGAGCATCTGGCTTCAGCTCAGGTCATGATCACTCTGTGGGTTCGAGCCCTGCATTGGACTCCATGCTGACAGCTCAGCCTGGAGCCTGCTTCGGAATCTGTGTCTCACTCTGTGTTCTACCCCTCCTCTCGCACGCCCCCCCCCCCCCCCGCCCCCGCCTTGTGTTCTGTCTTAAAAATAAATAAACGTTCGGGGAGCCTGGGTGGCTCAGTTGGTTGCGTGTCCAACTTCAGCTCAGGTCATGATCTCACAGTTCATGAGTTTGAACCCCATGTCGGGCTCTGTGCTGACAGCTCAGGGCCTGGAGCCTGCTTCGGATTCTGTGTCTCCCTCTCTCTCTGCTCCTTCCCTGCTGACACTCTGTCTCTCTGTTTCAAAAGTAAATAAAGATTAAAAATAAATAAACGTTCAAAAAAAATTTTTTTTAAAGATTTTATTTTTAAGTAATCTCTGGGGCACCTGGGTGGCTCAGTCAATTGAGTGTCTGACTCTTATTTTGGCTCAGGTCGTGATCCCAAGGTCATGGGATTGAGTCCTGCATCGGGCTCCATGCTGAGCCTGGAGCCTGCTTAAATTCATTCTCTCTCTCTCTCTCTCTCTCTCTCTCTCTCTCTCTCTCTCTTTTACTCTCCCTCTCCCCATATTGCATTCTCTCTCTCTCTCTCAAAAAAAAAAAAACAAAACAGTAATCCCTACACCCAACATCAGGCTCAGACTTCCAACCCTGAGATCAAAGTCACAGGCTCCAATGACTGGGCCAACCAGACACCCCTATAACCTTTTCTTCTAACATGTAGTGATTGACTTCCTAAGAAATTTGAATGATCAAAAATCATGTTACAGAAACAGTTTTAGTATGGGGGAAAGAAAAAGAAGAATTTCAACTTTATAAAATTACTTTTCTGCACTTTTCCTGATTTCTGGCCTTTGCATATTCCCTTTGCCCTTTCTTCTCCATCACTTCACAAAAGCCTGATGATTCTTCAGTGCCCAGCTCTTGCGCTTTCTTTGTGAAGCTTACTCCTAGCCTTGCAGGCTGTCATAGCACTTAGCTCATGCCAAAATAGCATGGCAGTTTTGTTTTGGGTGTTCAGGAGCCCTTCTAAGTCAGTGACTGTGTATGTTTCGTCTTTATGTTCCAACACCTTACATTGACTTGGCATGTGATTATTCCATAAGTATTTCTAGAAATTCAACTCAAAGGTCTTCCGTCACTGACTTATTTTCCTTATTGCTGTTTTTGTCCAATAGTACATAGATCAAGGCAGACCAAGAGTGTATCATTGGTTTTGAGGTGTTTTTGTTAATTTTTAGAACTGGCACCAAATAAGTAAAAGTAAACTTTTATGAGTAGAGTTAAAAAGGTAAATGCCTCTCAGAATTTTGAAAACTCTAGTTGTCATTTAAAGCAAGTACATGATGATTGTGATACGGTATATCTTGTCAAAAGAGTGTATGTTTTCCAGTGACTCCAGGAGGGCAACTTCATGTGGAAAGAGCCATTTATAGCTGATTTATAGGAATAATTTGAAGCTGGAATTCTTGGGGCAAAAATATTGATTATTAAAATGAAGAAGAATGTATGACTGTCTCTGCTTTTTTTTTCTAGTATAATTTTTAGGAAGAAAAAAAAACTGTCACATATACAATAGTTTTTTCATCTATATAGACAAAAACCAATGCGAATGAGAACTGGTTATTAGAATTTATAATATAGTTTACATAATTTGAGTAAGTAATAATGTTGACTACACATTTTATTTCAGAGAATTTGTGAAAAATGCTTGGGCTGATATTGAACGCTTCAAAGAACAAAAGAACCATGATTTAAAGGAAGCTCTCATAAGCTATGCAGTTATGCAGATCAGTATGTGCAAAAAGGTAGGTTTTGGTGTCAGGGAAGATACGGTATATTCAAAAGTGCTTATGAATTTCTTTAAAACTAATTTCTCTTCCTTGGACTAGAAAGCTTATCATTTTAATTGAATTTAATTTTTTTAATGTTTATTTATTTATTTTGAGAGAGAGAGAGAGACAGAGTGCAAGCAGGGAAGGGGCAAAGAGAAAGACACAGAATCTGAAGCAGGCTCTGAGCTACCAGCACAGAGGCCGACGCAGGGCTTGAACTCACAAACCATGAGATCATGACCTGAGCCAATGCTGGGTGCTTTAACTGACTGAGCCACCCAGGCGCCCCTATCATTGAAAATGAAATTTTAAAGCCCATTCTTCTCCCCTTCTCCCCTTCCAGAATGTTTTCCAATTTCTCTACTTAATTTTGAAAGAAGTATTTTTTAATAACCAAAATGTCGATTACTGAGTCTTCAGTCACCTAAGGTACCAAATTTCTGTGCTCTATTTATATCCAGTATTTGCAAATATATACCAACAACTTTAATTGGATTATATGGTGTTCTTGGATGTGGTGGTAAAATACTGTTCCTAATAGTGATAGATAGTGCCTTGATTGGAAAATAGCTTAAACATTGGGGAAAATGTGGTCATGACATGGTTTGTTGTCATAGTGAGTCTTCCATGTAGCTGATGTCCATAGTAGAAGATATGAACATGGAAGCTTCATTTTGGGGAGTTTTTTTTATTATTTATTATTTTATTATTTATTATTATTTTTTTTATTATTTATTATTTTTAAGAGAGAGAGAGACAGAGCACAAGTGGGGGAGAGGCAGAGAGAGAGGGAGACACAGAATCTGAAGCAGGATCCAGGCTCTGAGCTGTCAGCACAGAGCCCAGCGCGGGGGGGCTCGAACTCACAAACCATGAGATCATGTGACCTGAGCCAAAGTCAGACGCTCAACCAAATGAGCCACCCAGGGGCCCCAGGGGAGTGTTTTGACAATACCAAAATCTTCCTAAAATGCTGTTGTAAGAACAAAATATGAAACATTCCTTCTTTTTTATAACCCGAGACCTGCCTATGTGTCTATCAGCTACTATCAGTGCTTTACAGTTTACCAGCACTTTGCAGTCTACCAAGCAACTTAACATGCATTGTCTCAGTAAATCATGTAAATAGCAAGGTGAATTCTCAGTTATGAAGACCTTCTTGGAAAAACCATGCTCATATAAACAACTTATGCTTTAATTCATCTGAAATGTGTATTTTCTGGCTAGTCACCATCACTTCCCTAGCCCTTTTCACTTGTATCACTAGCAGTAAGCATAGTAAACAAAGATATTTTAAGATGTAAACACCAGACTCTAGCATTAGTCAAGTGGGCTTTTTTTGTATTGGGCAAATTCATATTTATGCCCCAGTTAAAGTGTAAGTTACTCCATGTTATAGATCTTTGGGGTCACTTAAGAGAAGTTAAAATCATGACCAAACCATCTGCAGATGCTGACAGTGGAGTATGATTACAGCTTGGTGGTGTTTTATCTGTTGTTGTCATTGTGCCACATCCTACTGCTTTACAGGGTGCCTCACATTTAGTCATCTTTCTAGCCTACCTTTTTTAATCTCAGGAGGTCTGAAAGATCAGGTAACACACGTTTTTTAGAGTTGGTTTTATTGTGTTTTCATAAAAGACTCATCAGTAAGCTCCTTGTGATCTTCTGTTTGCTGCTTTTCCAAAGGAAAATGCAGACTATATAATGGCTCAAAGGACTTTTCTCCCCATTTTACCTAGGGCGGGGTGGTTGAGGGTGCTAGAAATTAATCTCTGAATAAAAAGGATATCGCTGTAGGTGTATTTGGACATACTGTTGGATAGCTTGTATGTCTACTCATGTTTCCTAAGAAAACCATTACAGTAAACAAGAGTTTACTCACATGAGGTTTGAAAGATGTGTGTTCACCTTATTTCCCAGGAACAGTACTATAAAGTTTCATCATGTTTTATTTTCTTCCTTAAGTAGAATAATAGATTTTTGTATTTGAAAATCTACAGTATTTTTTTTTTAGAAACTTAAAATTAAGTACGAGAAGTCAAGATTAATACTAGTTTTTTTTAGATAAATATGATTATCTATATTTTATTTTAGTTGTATATTAACTTTTAAAATATACCATACCGTGTTATAGTGTCAGATATCCAAAGTGGTAATTGAATATAATCAAATGACTAAATTGAAGTAGTAGTAAACCAAAACAAAATAGTTTTATATAAAAAGCATTAATATTAGCATTTAAAAATCAACTATTCTAAGTATTATTTTGGTTAACCTTTTTTATAGTGAATTTTCTAATTTGTTGAATCAAGGACTGAGCTTTTATGAAATACTTGATTTGTTTTTTTTAACATTTATTTTTGAGATAGAGTGCAAGTGGGGAAGGGGCAGAGAGGGAGAGGGAGACACAGAATTCTGAGTAGGCTCCAGGCTCTGAGCTGTTAGCACAGAGCCTGACATGGGGCTTAAACCCATGAACCGTGAGATCATGACCTGAGCCTAAATCAGGTGCGTAACCAACTGAGCCATGCAGGCACCCCAATACTTGATTGATTTTTAAGCTACTTTATCTTTTCAAATTAAAAAAATGATCATATGGAAAAAGATATTCCATGCAAATAGAAGTGGGAAAAAAAGCTAAGGTGCAGTACTTAGACAAAATAGACTTTAAAACAAAGACTGTAACAGTAGACAAAGGGCATTACATACTGATAAAGGGGCCAATCCAGTAAGAGGATATAACAGTTGTAAATATCTACCCAACACTGGAACACCTAAATACATAAAGTAAATATTAACAGACATAAAGGGAGAAATTGATGGTAATACAATAATTGTAGGGGGTTTTAACACCCCACTCATATCAATGAATAGATCATCAAGGCAGAAAATCAATAAGGAAATAGTATCTTTGAGTGATGCTTTAGCCCACATGGTCTTAACAGATATATATAGAACATTCCATCCAAAAACAACAGAA
Organism: Panthera onca; assembly: GCF_046562875.1. Classification (NCBI taxonomy): domain Eukaryota; kingdom Metazoa; phylum Chordata; class Mammalia; order Carnivora; family Felidae; genus Panthera; species Panthera onca. The sequence goes on along the minus strand of NC_138347.1, from coordinate 70,822,207 downwards.
TACACGTTCATTTCAAGTGCACATGGAATATTCTCCAGGATAGATCACATGTTAGGCCACGAAACAAGTCTCAGTAAATTGAAGAAAACTGAAATAATATCATCATCTTTTCTGACCACAATTGCATGAAACCAGGAATCAGTCACAAGAAAAAAACTGGAAAAACACAAACTTGTGGAGGCTAACCAGTATGCTAACCAAACCTTCAATGAGTTAATGGAGAAATCAAAGAGGCAATCAAAAAATACAAATGAAAATGAAAACACAATGATTCAAAATCTTTGGGATGCAACAAAAGCCGTTCAAAGAAGGAATTTATAGCAATACAAGAAACAAGAAAAATCTCAGGGCGCCTGGGTGGCTTAGTCAGTTGAGTATCTGACTCTGATTTTGGCTCAAGTCACGATCTCGCAGTTCATGAGTTTGAGCTCTGCATTGGGCTCTGTGCTGACAGTGCGGAGCCTGCCTTGGGATTCTCCATCTCTCCCTCTTTCTGTCCACCCCCTGCGCCCCACACCAAATAAATAAATAAACATACAGAAAAAAGAAGAAGAAAAGTCTCAAACAATGTAACCTACACCTAAAGGGTTTACAGAAAGAACAAAGCCAAGGTTAGTAGAAGGAAGGAAATGATCAAGGTCAGAGCAGAAAAACTATCATAAAAGTAACATACTCTCATTGCAAAAATTTTAAAAATCCAGAAGCATATTAAGTAAAAATTCTCTCCCTCCTCCCCCAAATCCCTTTTTAGAAACTTACCACTGGGGCGCCTGGGTGGCGCAGTCGGTTAAGCGTCCGACTTCAGCCAGGTCACGATCTCGCAGTCCGTGAGTTCGAGCCCCGCGTCGGGCTCTGGGCTGATGGCTCGGAGCCTGGAGCCTGTTTCCGATTCTGTGTCTCCCTCTCTCTGCCCCTCCCCCGTTCATGCTCTGTCTGTCTCTCTCTGTCCCAAAAATAAATAAATAAAAAAAAAAACGTTGGAAAAAAAAATTTAAAAAAAAAAAAATAAAAAAAGAAACTTACCACTGTTACAGACTTCATGTGTATCCTTCCAGACATTCTTACACATTTACAATCATTAAGAAAATATACACTTTCCTTTTCCCTGCACAAATGGGATTGCATTGTATGTGCTAGTTTGTAGTTTTTGTTTGCTCATTTGATGTCTCATAGATCTCTTACTGTGATAGTCCATATCTTATCCTTTCTAACAACCAGTACTCTATTAGATACTGCTTTATCCAGCCAAAGATATTTAAGATTTGAAGATATTTATCAAAGCTTCGAATATTGATAGATATTGGCATACTTAAATATTAAAGAAAATACTGCTTCTTCATAAAATATGTGTGTCTTATTTGGTGAAAAAATACCTTTGTTTCTACCACTTCCTTAGATTTTACTGCTATATTTTTATATACATGCATTTTTGTTTAAGCATATTAGGTATATTATATTACCTTTGTGCTAAATAGCCTGCCAGAACACTAAGAAGGATTTGATAATTCAGCCTATTATTGGTTTTTATCAAAACATGTGTTGTTAGACTAATAATTTAATAATCCATTAATTTTTAAATAATTAATTTTTATTTAATTGTTTAGTAAGGTATTTTTCTTTTGTTTTAAGTATTACGTAGAACAATTTCCTGAAAACTTATTTGGTTTACAAATAGAAATAATGCAAACGTGATATGAATAAATATGTTTGTTCTGAGCCTTGAAAACTCAGTTTTCCAAAAAGTTGTAGTAGCTCTTTCCCCATCTTGAAGATAGGCTATACAAGCAATTCTCTTTTTTCAGAAGCATTAGACATTCACTTATATTAGTCATTGCTAGAAATAGTGTCATATTTGCTGGACTTGACAGTTATTCCAAAAGGTGAAAGTAGCATACCAGTAAGCCAAACAGTTGGATTTTCAGAATCCTTCCAAGATTACATTTTAAAGTTTTTTTCTTTCTTGTTTTTGTTTTTAATAGGGAATTCAAGTTTGGACCAATGCTAAGGAATGCTTTAGCAAGATGTAATCCTGTGAAATGAATTTCTCTTCAATCAAAGTGCCCCAGAACAGAAGCACAAGTAAATAAAAAAAAAAATAAAGTTGCTATCCAGTATACACAAAAATATATATAAGTTGAGTAAATTCAACTTTCTTTAATTTGATTGTAGTTGTGTTAATATAGCACAAAAAGGATGTATTTTAATGAATATTAAATATTATAATTTGAGGTTTTGGGGACTGGTGCTGATTCCAAAATGTTAATTTGATAATATATACCAGTATATTGTTTGTCAGGCTTCTGAACCAGTGACTGAATGAAAGATGTTAGATAATATGTTTATTTCAATGCCAGTTGTTTCAGATCTGTTTCTGTGGGGAATTTTTCCCCAAGATTGCATTCCTGTCTTTACTTAGTAAGACCCACTAATCTGTTATAGGGGGTTATTTTTTCTTGCCTTATAGTTGAGCTGTTTGGTTTGACAAAGCTCAGCAGAAACTTAGTGTGAACTCTAAGGTTTTCTCTCACATTCATTGATGCCCCCTATAACATTTGCATACACTAGAAAATGCCTTCAATTTGTGTTTTACCAGAATTTTGATACTGGTCAGAAATTTTATACTGCCAACAAAGAAGACTCAACTTCTCAGATATATAGTGGAACGCATTGTTATGATCCAGGAATTGCTGTATAGAAAGTTTTAATTGAATATGTTACCTGTAAGCACTAAATTCTTCTCAAATAATTCTTAACCTCAGTGATGAGCCTAAATTTACTATGCTTGGCTCTCTACACATGGCATTTCAGGGTACAAGATGTAGCATTTCATTGTATAAGATACATGTAGTGAATATATGTGTTAGTATCTTCATTATTAACATCCTTCTCTATTGCTTGGCTGTAATTTTTGTAAAGATAAATTATATTGTTTGTATGGTTGTGTGTGTGTGTGTGTGTGTGTGTGTGTGTGTGTGTGTGTGTGTGGTATATGTTCAGAAGCCAAGTACCCTCATTTTGCTAGCTTTGCAGTATTTTAAATGTGTTCTCATTATTACTAATTAATGTAAAAAAAAAAATCCCCAGTACTGTTCAGCATTTGACTTTTTTACATGTTTAAAATGTTGCTGGATTTTTGTGCTGTTTGCCAGACTTACAATAAACAAATGAAGTATTGTGCTGATTTTCATATTTTTGTTATTTTAACAAGGTGATTTATACATATTAGTATCTGATGCCCTGTGAGAAAATAATAATAATACATGCCATATTATGTTTTGAAGTATTTAACTGTGTAAATTTATATTAGGCCAGAATTTGGATTTAAAAAAAATAAGATGCTGAAATGAGATATAACTTTCAAATTTTTACTTTTTTTTTTAAAGATAAAATTGTCGGAAACAAAAATCGTTTGTATACTCACCTCATTCCATTGAATTGTATCATCTCTTGACTCATGAAATAAAACAGCTTTTCATTTGGCACTTAAAAATCAAAAGTCTTCTCTCCAAAACTAACCTTAAATTAAATGTAAAATGTATTCGATTTTTCCCTACTAGCTGACTTAGTTTGAGAAGGCCATTATTACCTTTTTTTTTTAATATTTATTTTTTAAGGTTTATTTATTTTGAGAGAGTGCAAACCAGGAAGAGGCAGAGAGAGAATCTCAAGCTGGCTCTGTGCTGAGAGCACAGAGTCCCACATGGAGCTCAGTCTCATGAACTGTGAGACCATGACCTGAACTGAAATCAAGAGTCAGACACTTAACCAACTGAGCCACCCAGGTTCCCTGTTACCTATGTTTTAAGAGATGAGTTTAGGAAAAATATTTTTCTAAAATATGCAGATATTCACTTGGTTGTTTGTATGTTTAGGAATATCTTGATTTGGGTTGACTTTTTAAAAAGTTTAATTTGATAGCACAAATCATCCCTTTAAAAAAAAAAAAAACCTCTTAAACTTTTTTTTTTTTTTTTTTTAAGTAGACTGCATGCCCAACACGGGGCTTGAACTCACAACCCTGAGTTACATGCTCTACCAACTAAGCCAGCCAGGCACCCCACCCCACCCCCCCAAAATAAAACTCTTTAAAGGAATTTTGTGAATGGAAATTATTTTTTGTACGATCTACAATAAGTATAAAGAAAGTAATCTGTGCAATAACCCTTTTCACTATTTAAAAATCAGAACTCTAAGATGAATTATTAAGGAGAGATGAAGTTTAAATTTTCAAAGCTAAATATAAAAATATAAGCAATGACTGAAGAAAAATGACTCATTACGTTAATGTAAATACTAATAGAGGAAGATTTCATCTTGACAGTGTACTAGTGATGCAGTTGATATAGTCAAAGCATTAAAATCAACTGAAGTCATACTTAACCTTCATTTACATCCAAAACTTAAGTATGTCTGAATGAGTCACTGGTAATTACAACATAGCATCCAAAACAGGAACTGCGGGTTCTTAAAATTCAAGCATCTTTAGAATAAACACACCCAGCTTGGAATGGAATGAAAAACCAAGAGTTATATAACAGGAATGCTAGGCTTTTTATATCTTTATAATCATTCTTTAGATTTATATTCATAGTCTCCCCCTGGGTAGAATTTACTGATTCTCATAAAAAGTTTTACCTAAAAAAAAAGATTTAAGAATTTCTTTCAAGGGTGAGTAACTCAGAGAGGTCAAATCAGTAGAATTATATTTGCTTCCTAAATTATATAGCTTTTAATACTTATGTTTAAAGGAAGGAATAAGCTGTTGAAAAAGATGAGCACATTAAATCCAAAATAAGTAGAAGAAAGGAAGCACAAAATTAATGGTATTAAAAATAAAGTTACAAAGCCAAAAGTTGGTTCTTTGAAAAGATTAACAAAATTAAAGCTCTAGGAAACCTAGATGAGAAAAGAAAAAGCACAAATTCTTATCAGGAATGAGATGGGGGATGTTATTATAGATCTTACAGAAATTAAAAGGATAATAAGGAATATAATGGGCAACTTTTTTTTTTTTTAATTATGGGCAACTTTAAACCAATAAATTAGATGAAATCAACAAATTCCTTAAAAAATAAAGCTTGCTAAAACTGATACAAGATGAAATAGAAAATTTGAGTAGCCTTATACCAAATAAATTTATTATAAAAAATATTCCTACAGAAGAAAACTCCAGGTCCTTGTGGCTTTATTGATGAGTTTTCTCAAACACTTAAAGAAGAAAAAACTTTCATTCTACATAAACTTTCAGAAAATAGGGAAAAAGGGAATACTTGCTTCCCATTTTTTTAAATGAGGGGCACCTAGGTGGCTTAGTTGGTTAACTTCAGCTCAGGTCATGATCTCACAGCTTGTGAGTTCAAGCCCTGCATTGAGCTCTGGGCTGACAGCTCAGAGCCTGGAGCCTGCTTCGGATTCTCTGTCTCCTTTTCTCTCTCTCTGCCCCTCCCCAGCTCGTGCTCGCTCTCTTTCTCGAAAATAAATAAACATTAAAAAAAATTTTAATGAGAAAAGCATTATTACCACAGTACCAAAACCGGCCAAAGATACCTGGAGAAAAAGTGATATATCAATATACGTCATAAACATAGATGCAGAAATTGCTAAACTATTAGCTAATTTGACACAGCAGTATGTAAAGAGCATAATATGTCATGATCAAGTAGAGTTTATCTCAGAATGCAAGGTTGGTTTAACATTAAAAGTTAATTACTGGGGCGCCTGGGTGGCGCAGTCGGTTAAGCGTCCGACTTCAGCCAGGTCACAATCTCGCGGTCCGTGAGTTCGAGCCCCGCGTCAGGCTCTGGGCTGATGGCTCGGAGCCTGGAGCCTGTTTCCGATTCTGTGTCTCCCTCTCTCTCTGCCCCTCCCCCGTTCATGCTCTGTCTCTCTCTGTCCCAAAAATAAATAAAAAACGTTGAAAAAAAAAAAAAAAAAGTTAATTACTGTAATCCATCATATTAACAGAATAAATAAAGACCATTTTCATACATGTAGAAAAAGCATTCGGCAAGATTCAACACTGACTTATTATTTAAAACTCTCAGCAAACTAAGTGCTCTCTTCGGCAGCACGTATACTAAAACTCTCAGCAAACTAGGAAAAGAAGGAAACTTAATTTGATAAAGGGCATCTGTGGAAACCTACAGCTAACATACCTAATGTTGGAAAAGTTAAGCCCATCACTGGACAACTGCCTGTCAGACAATATATGTTCCCATTTCTCCCTCTTCTACCTTTGCTGAGGTTCCTCCAGTTTTTACCCCAACCTTTCTGCAACTATCGCCATCCCCTGTTGGTTCCTGTGCTCATTGCCGAGGTCTTTCTCAGTATTTGAACTGTGAAGCAGATGAATGCCCCATCTGTGAAGCTCAGTATGTTCGCCAGGTAAGCAGTCCCAAGGTCAGAAGGTTTGGGGAATCTTGATTCAGCAGATAATTATAAAATCCATCCCCAGATGAAGGTGAAACTAGTTGATTCAGCAGCAAAGAGCCCAAATGAATAAAATATTCCCTTCATGTACTTATGTGATAGAAACACCATTCAGCAGAAGACAAGGAGAAATTCCTAAATATTCAGTGCTAAAGCCTTCATTTTAGAGGATATAGCTTCAATTGCATCAAATCAGAGCTATCAGAGCTGAAACAGGCACAGTGCAGTGATGTGGCTTGCCCAAGATCCCACAGCTAGTAACTGGTAGAGGCAGAGTTTGACCTCACGTAGCATGCATCCAGAGCCTGGTACTTGTTGAGGCTTTTCCCTTTTGGAGGAGTAGGGGACTTTAGATGTCAACATACCTGGAAGAGAACCTCTGGGACAGACCCATGAGGGTGGGGGAGGGGTGGAAAAGGTAACTTTCATGATGCTCAAACTGCGAGATACTTGACAAGAAAATGTCTTGGGTACTACGGGGAATGGGAGAGGAAGAGAGAACAGAATGAAGTGGGCTGTGGGGGAAATACTAGACTAGTTCTCCAACTTGAATGTGTTTGTGAATCACTTGGGAATCTAGTTAAAGCACAGGCTCTGTTTCAGTAGTTTGGAGTGGAGCCTCACTGCATTTCTAACAAGCTCCCAGATAATGTCAGCGCTACAGGTCAAACTGAGTAGTGAGTGTTAAAGAATATATACATAAGTATAAAATATGAATCATAACTAGCTTTTAAGCTAATGGCCTGGCCAAACCAAGGGCCATTTATTTATAGTTATTTAGCAAATACAAAAATTTATACAAAAGTTGTACAAAAAATTAGGCAATACCAGTTTCTTAGTTCAGTTCCAAGTTTACAAGTTGATATCAGAAGCTAAATTTAAAACATGTGAAGCTTTAATAAAGATGAGTAGATGGGTAATGATCAAAAATTAAGACTGAAACAATAACAATAGTATTAATGAGGGTGAGAGACTTCTTGTTAAATACAGTCATTTAGACATGGGTCTATCTTTGTGCCTTTAAAAAATTCCTCTAAAATGACAATAAGGAGGTGTTTTTGTTTTTGTTTTTGTCTGTAAAGTACCATTCAGGACAAAGAGAACAGAAGAAAATAACAACTGTGTACAATAAGTGTTCACAAAATTTTGGAAGATAAAAAGATGGAGGAGGTGCTAATTGACTTAAAAAAAATGGTGGCTGCTGAAACTTACATGCCAGTGGCTGGGACTACTAATAAGCAAGCTAACTGACACAGTCGAATCCCAGAAAGACTCAGGAATTAGACGAAACAGGCATACTGGTAAGAAGGAATAGGTGTGAGGTTAAAAAGGGTGGGGAAAGGATTGGTTGAAAGTCTGTACCAGGAAGAATTAGATTATATGTGGAATCTAAAAAACAAAGCAAACAAAAAATAGAAACAGACCCATATATACAGTGAACTGATTGATGGTTGTCAGAGGGGAGACAAGTGGGGTGATGGGCAAGATGGGTGAAGGTGAGTGGGAGATACAGGCTTCCAGTTATGGAAAAAATAAGTCACAAATAGTAACAGGAAAACAGTTAATATACAAAGAATTGCCCTCACAATAGCATCAGGCTTCTCTGTAAAGCAAAATTTGTTAGATGCCAGAAAAAAATAGAGTGATGCATTCAGAATTCTGAAGAAAAATGATAGCCAATTGGATGGCCAAACTGTCAATCATGTGTGAGGCAGAACAAAGACATTTTTGAATATGCAGTCTCAAAAAATTACTTTCCTGGGACGCCTGGGTGGCTCAGTTGGCTGAGTGTCTGACTTCGGCTAAGGTCATGATCTCATGGTCTGTGAGTTTGAGCCCTGAGTCGGGCTGGTGCTAACAGTTCAAAGCCTGCAGCCTGCTTTGGATTCTGTGTCTCCCTCTCTGCCCCTCCCCCCACTCGTGCTCTGTCTCTTTCTGTCTCTCAAAAATGAATAAACATTAAAAATAATAAAAAAAAAAAAGCATTAAAAAAAAATAATAATAAAAAAAATAAAAATAATAAAAAAAAATAATAAAAAAAAATAATAAAAACAAAATAAAAAAATAAATAATAAAAAAATAACAAAAAAATAATAAAAAAATTCCCTTCCTATGCACCCTTTCTCAAGAAGCTATTAGAAGATGTGCTTCCCCAAAACAGGAGCATAGACCAAAAATCAGGAAGCCATGAGATACAGAAAACAGGAGATCCAACATAAAAGAGAGATGAAAGGTATGCCCAGTGTATGATGAAAAGGAATCCTGGAAAGGCACTGTCCAGAGTGGAGTCAAAGTCGGGGGATCCCGGGGGAAGATCACCTGGAAAAAAGTCAGAATTGTAGGCTTAGGTAAAGAGTTGACAAATGTAGAATATTGTATTTGGAGGCTGTTTGAGTGGGACGATGTAGCCATAGATAGAAAAGTAAGCAATAGGGGCTCCTGGGTGGCTTAGTCGGTTGAGCGTCCGACTTTGGCTCAGGTCACGATCTCACGTTCCGTGAGTTCGAGCCCTGCGTTGGGCTCTGTGCTGACAGCTCGGAGCCTGGAGCCTGCTTCAGATTCTGTGTCTCCCACTCTCTCTGCCCCTCCCCTGCCCATGCTGTGTCTCTCTCTGTCTCAAAAATAAATTTAAAAAAAGAAAAATTAAAAAAAAAAAGTAAGCAATAAAAAACACAAGGCTATTATAATATTCAAGAGAAAAGGAACTGTTTTACACAAAAAGAATTATAATCAGAATTTACTACATGGCTCTGCAGTTAAAAATATTGCATAACTATAATAATGGAAACATAACAATCACCTCATCCAAACACACGATAACAACTGTAGTAGAGGGCTGGTCAGGGAGGCCCCTGGGTGGCTCAGTTGGTTGAGCCTCCAACTTTGGCTCAGGTCATGACTTTGTGGTCGTGGGTTCAAGCCCCGCATTGGGTTCTGTGCTGAACAGCTCAGAGCCTGGAGCCTGCTTCAGATTCTCTCTCTCTGCCCCTACCCTGCTGGTGCTCTGTCTCTCTCTCTCAAAAATGAATAAACATTTAAAATTTTTAATTAAAAAAAATTCCAAATAGTGCTGTAGGCATGAAAAGTTGTGTCCTTCCTCTCTCATTTCCCATCCCTCTGTCTCCCTGTTTTTCTCCACAGGGGTAACCACTGCTGTGGAAACGAGAGCCTACTGTACGTATTTAACATCTTGATGACTGTTCCATGTCAATACATACGCCTCCACCTCTTTTTTGGCCACAAGGTATCCATAGAGACCATAATGTATGGTTTGAAGGATCCTTCTAAACGGTTAGCACCCAGAAGTAAGTATGACCCTCCAGAGGTCAGCCCAACGTGAGCAGGGCACAGGAAGACTGCTCAGGGCTGGTGATTAGGCATCACTCACTTCCTGTCAGAAAGCTAAAGACCACTGTGTGAATCGGGGATCTTCACTGCTTCCCTTATACCTCAAAATTCTCCAGAGCCAAATAATTTGCCTTTGCTACACACACACGCGCACGCGCGCACACACACATGCACACACACACACACACACACACACACGAAGAGAGAAATCAGTGTTCTCTAGATCTGTATCTGTAGGTAGATTTATAGATATAGACACACACACACACACACACACACACACACACACACGGAGGATTGGCTTCTCACTGGGGCTTATTAGCATATCAAAATGTTGACCCAACCTGAGGGAAACAAACACTCTTGTGTTGATTAAGGAGGTGACTGAAGAACTCCCCTATTTCTTCCTGTCCCTGTGGCAGCCTCTTGTGACATCTCATTCCTGTTGCATAACCCAGCAGGCTCAGGGCCTCCCACCTCTGTTTCCTTCCACCTCAGAGCAGCCCTGGAAAATCAATGGAAGGGACTATATCCCCTGATTAAGAACTTGCTTGCTTGGGGCACCTGGGTGGCTCAGTCGGTTAAGCAGCTGACTTCAGCTCAGGTCATGATCTCACAGTCCGTGAGTCTGAGCCCCGCGTCGGGCTCTGTGCTGACAGCCCAGAGCCTGGAGCCCGCTTCAGATTCTGTGTCTCCCTCTCTCTGACCCTCCCCTGTTCATGCTCTGTCTCTCCCTGTCTCAAAAATAAATAAACTTTAAAAAAACAACAACAAAAAAACCCCACAAAACTTGCTTGCTTGACCCTTAACATAGACTCAGCTCTTTCTGTGATTGGATCCCAGAATCTTCAGTTAGAAATGAGCTTAGAGATGATTTCTTCTATTTTAAAAATGAGGAAACAGGACCAGAGAGGGGAAGTGACTTGCTCACAGTAACACAGCAAGTGAGTGCAGATTGCTGACTTCTGGACAGGGTCCTTCCTTTGAGTATTTTCTTTCCATATTTGTCTCCTAATCTAACGGGGCTGTGTGGCTTGCCCAAGCCTCTCTGCCTATCACATTTCACCACATGGTCAATGGCCAGAGGGTGGGTGGGGGACTGAAAAAGGGAGAAAATGAGCCTTTACACCAGTGGTTTTGGTGGGGAGCACAGGAAAGCATTTGGCTGAAATGAAGGTTTGGGATAGACTGCATTTCAGCCATCCAGGGACTTTGGACAGTTACTGTTGCAAACACTCTAGAGTTCCCTCCTAAACATGAGCCTGTGTATGTGACACCTTGGTGCAGGAAGCCAATGATACCCGTGTTTAACAGGTGACCTGAGCCCCAGGGAACTATATGCGAGCTGGATCACACAGCATGGCCTAGACCAGGCCTGGGAGTCCTGGATCCCACTTTGCTTGGCCCAACCTCCAGAGAGGTCCTTAAAGGCTTTTGAGGGGTACCCATAGAGGATGGGCAGAGGGTTTCTTTAGTTGTTGGCAGAGCCTCAGGAGTCCTGTGACCTTCCCACCTGCTGTGAGTCACCAAGCCTGTCTGACACTTGAGCTCCCGGTGGCTTCTTTTCGGGCCCAGCTCATGTTCCTATCTGGGGGACATGCCCCAGCTTGGAGGTAACTGAAGACCCCTTTCTCCTATTAGAGATGGAAACTGAACCATAGCTTTTGGTGGGGCCCTGGATATTCATGACAGGGTCACTGCTTGGAAGCAGGCTAAGAGAACATGGTATTATGGAGAGCAAGGGATGCTTCTTGCAGTTCTCTAAAGTCAATTGTGTTTGTGTGCCTCAGAGCCCTTGGACCTGCTGCTTCTCCTGCCTGAGGTGGGCTCAGCTCCCAGCCCCATCTCCTTTATCTGGAGAACCATCCTCACAGACTCATTCCTCTTAGCCATAATCTCCTCTGGGAGATCTTCTCTCTGAGCTTCTAACCAAAAAGCCTCTGGCTCCTAAAATTCCCCATTCCTCCCCTGTCTTAGAATTTAGCATCAGGTACTGAAATTACTGGTTTCAATATGTGTGTGGCCAAGTTCTATAAATGACCCACGTGTGTTTGAAAAGAATACATCTTGTTTAGCTATAGTGTGCAGTGTGCCATGCAGGGCCATTATATTAAGCTTCTAAATTGTGGGGTTCAAGCCTTTTTTTCCTTAATTTTGTTTTTGTCTGCTTGATCTATCAATTATGGAGAAAGGTGTATTAAAATCTCCTACTTCCATGTAGGACTTGGCAATTTATCCTTATAATTTTGTCAGTTTATGTATGATACAAGTTGAAATCTTTTATTAGATGTATGCAGTCTTTTAATTTTTATATCTCTTAAAGATTTAAAAATATTTTAGAGAGAGAAAGCATGAGTAGGGGCCGGGGGCAGAGGGAGAGAGAGAGAATCTGCAGCAGGCTCCACACTCAGCACAGAGCCCAACACAGGGCTTGATCCCACAACCTTGGGATCATGACCTGAGCCAAAATCAAGAGTCAGACGCTCAACTGACTGAGCCCCCCAGGGGACCCAATTTTTATATCTTAATTGAAACCTTTATCAATATGTTATGATGCTCTGTTTTTAATTATATCCTGACTTGTCCCCCCCCCCCCCCCCACTTATGTAACGAGCATTTTTCCTTTGGAAACTTAAGGACACCTATAGATGCTACATATGGATAAACTATAATTTAGTGAACTTGTCCTCTATTATTAGGTATTTACTGTTTCCAATTTTTCACTTTTATAAATCACACTGTACTTAGCATCTTCATATACAATTATTTCAGATTATTTCCTCTATTCCTCTATTCCTAGTAGTGGAATTACAAAGTCATGGCGTATGAACATTTTAATGGCTTGTCATGTATGTTGTTTCTTCATAGCTGTTGGCCAAATTAGAATTTTCAATGCAAAGTCACCCAGTTGGCTCTCGTTAAACTATCTTTTCCTAAAATCCCTCAGTGTTTTTGGCTTCGTCTTTTTTGTCAATCAGGCATCCCCTATATTTGTGCACTTGGCAGACAATATATGTAATTGAGAACTTAAAATATCTCTGCTAAACATCGCCTGTTAGATTTGGCCCATCCCCTCCAACTTGCCAGTATCTCTTAGCCTCTGATTTGGCACTGACTGCCACCGACGTGGGGTCCATGTCTTCTGTAGCTTCACTCAAGTCCGGATGGAAGTGATGAAAACAGAACCCTATAAGGATATCGAGTTCTCTTCCAATAAGACTAATAGTTACAGTTTATTAAAGATTTACTAGGCACTAGGTACTACACATGCGTTAACTCATTGGATCATCACAACCACCACCCCCCACCCCCACCGCCACATAGTAGGTATTATGGTCACCATTTTAAGATGTGGACACTGAAATTCAGAGAGAAGAACTCTAACTGGTCACCCTGCTCTAAGCTAGTGGAGCCAGGATACCCACCCTGAACTCGGGTTCTGGCCTGCGACCAAACCGCCACAGCCCTCCTCTAGAGGAATCTACCACCAGGTGGCAGTATAGCCAACGAGCTCAGGAACTTCACTTGAGAGCTGAAATTAGCCACAAAACTGCATTTTTTCCCCATAAAAGCAGCACTGACTCTTATTGACATGCCTAAAACTAGATTATTCAATAAAATAAACATTAACCCAGCAGGCACATTCCTCGGGGTAAAAAGATAATAAAATAAACAGACCTTTGAACTTGGACCTTTCTAGCCTAGATTTCATCAATATAATTCCTTGGGGGAAAAGGTCTGTTCCTAACTCATCTGCACTTGGATGATTCTCTCCGATTTGCTGCCCACTCCATGCTGCCTTTACCCCACCCCCCCACCCCGCACTAATGCAGTCCCGCAGTAATCGCGGCTACAGGGCAGTCCTCCATTGGGAGAGCCTATCAGAATCTGGTTTAGAGAGGAGGCGTTCTCATCCGAGCCCTCCAAGGGGGTTCAGATAGTCCCGGTTTGGGGGGAAATCCCCGACTCAGAAGGGCGTGCCTCTTTCTGATCTAAGAGTCCACAAACCCCTCGCATTTCTTCCATCCTCCAGTCACAGTCTGAGATGTTCTGCCTCCTTAAAAAAGTAATTAAATAAATATTATTTTTTCTTTTTACAGTTCTTGAACAAGCATGAGGGTTTTTGCTCTCTGATTTCCCCCTCTTGATCAACAGCATATTTGAACACAAACACATGCTCATTTTGTCGAACTGTACTATATTTCAACAGAAATAGAACATAAATAGGATGTTGTTAACATTCCACTACACACTGGTTCTGCCTGGATGGTCCCGGGTTGAGCTCAAAGCCGCTCCCAGTGGAGTCCTTGGCTGTGAGCTGACGACCTCCTAGGGCTTGGGGAGGGTCTCTCTGCATCATCCCAGGCTGTACTGGAGTTAGGGACCTCCGGGAAGGGGTGGAAAGCTGGGGGGTGGGTGAACTAGGAGAAGCTGGGGTGGGGGGAGGGAGGGCGGTTTGGGGGCCGTAGGCTGCAATCCAAGGGTTCTGAAGTGGAGTTTCAGGCCTGGTTTGACTCCTGGCTCCACCTTTAACAAGTTCTGTGATTTCTGGTAAGTTATCTAAGTTTGCTGAACCTCAGTTTCTCAGTGCAAAGTGTGGGTACATATAGCACCTACTGTGCCGAAATGTTGTATTAGATAAAGTAATGCACATCAAGTGCTTAGCACAGTGCCCAGCTCGTGCTGTCCTAAGTGCTCAGTAATGTTGGCTATTGTTTGGTTTAAGTAAAGAATCAGAGACAGCTCATGAAATCATGGACCACTACTGCTCATGGGCCCACAGACACCATCATAGTTTGTGCTATGGTCTGAATGTTTGTGTCCCCCCGAATTTATATGTTGAAGTACTAATGCCCAGTGGGATGGTATCAGGAGGTGAGGCCTTTGGTCCCGAGGGTGGAGCCCTCATGAATGGGATTAGTGCTCCTATAAAAGACCCCACAGAGCTTCCTCCCCTGCTCTGCCAGGCAAGTACACAGTAGTCTGGTAGTCTGCTACCCTGAAGGAAGAGGGTCTTCACCGGAATCCAACCATTCTGGCCCCCAGAGCTGTAAGAAATAAATTTCTGTTGTTTATAAGCCACCTAGTCTGTGGTATTTGTTCTAACAGCTTGAAAGGAGTAGGAGAGTCTAATTTTCTTAAATAACTAAGTGTCTTGCTTTATCAGCTTGAATGAAAATAAGGAGCTATTTTTTAAGGTCTGAGTAAGTGATTCCAAGCAGCCACCATACTACTAACTAATGATGTTTTCCTATTATTTGTCAAATATACTTCAAATTTTTTTAAATGTTTATTCGTTTTTGGGAGAGAGAGAGAGACAGATCATGAGCAGGGGAGGGTCAGAGAGAGACGGAGACTCAGAATATGAAGCAGGCTTCAAGCTGTCAGCACAGAGCCCAACGTGGGGCTTGAACCCATGAACCACGAGATCCATGACCTGAGCCGAAGTCGATGCTTAACTGACTGAGCCACCCAGGCGCCCCTGTCAAATATACCCAGTCAAATATACTTCAATAAAGCTTTTTAAAAATTGTTTAAATTTAGTTTTTGACTTTTAAAATTTATTATTTTTTAAAGAGAGAGCACAAGAAGGGGAGGGGCAGAGAGAGAGGGAGAGAGAGAATCCCAAGCAGGCTCCACACTGAGCACAGAGCCTGACGTGGGGCTCAAACTCACGAACCGTGAGTGGCCTGGGCTGAAACCAAGAGTTGGATGCTTGACCAACTGAGCTACCCCCAGGTACCCCCTTCAATAAAGCTTTTAAAAAATAAATTTTTAAGTTAAAAATTTTTAAAAAGCATCCAACCGATAATCAATCTAGAGATCCCTGGGTGCTTCCTAGTCATGGTCACTTCACCTCTGAGAAGATACAAATAGGTCAAAAGGGCCCTTCTTCATGTGGCTGCTGCTGAGAAAGCAGGTACCTAGCAGTGCAAGGCCATGTCCACTCAGGAAGCTCCTGGGCCTCTGAGGCCTGCCTCCCATGCTGCAGGTGTGTCTCAGGGCTCAAGACTGGGTAGAAGACTCCTCTCTCCGCAGGGTTATGGTCAGCCTCCGGCCAGCCTGGGCTCCCATGGAGATGGTGTTTTAGAGACTGAGCTCTTTGAACTTATCCGCGTACAGGCTCTCTTCAGCCGGTGCTAGCTTCCCCCATAGCTCATGAAGAGCAGCTCACCTTGAAGCTGGAGGCTGGGGCTCACTGCACTTGCTAGCAAAAAAAAAAAAAAAAAAAAAGGCAGCCCAGTGATGCTATGAACCTTCCTCCCGCTCCTAGCCAGGATCAACTTGCCCTCATCATCAGAGCTTCTCCCTGTCCTCCCAAAACCCAAGTCGGATCCCTAAAACTCCAGAGGAAGTCCTTTCTCTCCCAGTCCCTAGGGCCACCATCATTCCTGCCCATTTCCTTCAGGAGAAACTAGCATCCTGCTGCCCCTGTGTTTTGATGAGGAAATTGAAGCCTGAGAGAGGGGAGTGGCCCAGGACACGCAGCTGGTCAGTGGGCTCAGCCCACGTGTCCTGATGCCCAGCTTAGAACCCTTTCCCCAAACCATAATGGGCCTAGGTTAGAATGGTGAAATTGGGAGGGAGAGAGAAGGGTCAGGGGTCAGGGGTCAGGAGCAGTTTAGTTAAGTCAGTACTGCAGAGTGTTGTGCGGGCAGTTGAGTTTGCAGTTGGTGGGGTGGAAGTGACGAGGGGCCTGCTGGATGCTGGTTTTCATTTTTAGTAGGAACTTCCCTCAAGAGTTCCTCAAGAGTTGTGCAATTAGGTGCCTAATGAATCAGAAACACTTTTTTGAGGATTAGAAGGAAATACCCAGCACTGGTTTATGGGCTATAGGGCTGTTTAAAAACCAAAACCAAAACCATGAAGTCTGGGGACTGTGAATTCCACTCATTTGCATATGAGCTGCCATTAACTTGTAGATTGAATTTGGGGCCCTAACAAGGCGCACATAAAATTAAATTAACTAATTAGTGCAAATGTCTACAACTGCTCTCAGGACAATTACTCAATGAGGGAGCAGTGAGAACCTAGAACCTTTGAAAAATCAGGCCCTTCTTTTCCCAGGCAGCTTTATAAATGCGGAGTTGCAAAAAGCACAGAGACAGAAAAGGCACCAACACCACCCCAGAAGCCCGCAAGCTGTCGGGTGGGGTCAACACACCAGAGACCACCCTGTCCCGATCTGGTAAGGCCTGACCTCCCTACACTGCAGACCCTAGATCCCCTCTTCACGACACTCTTCTTTATTGAAGCCGGGAGCAGCTCGGCATCAAGGTGCTTGGGTACAGGTGGGCAGCCCGTAGGGACATTGGCTCCAGTTTGGAGCTTCTTGGGGTCAAAGCGTGAGGCATCCCAGCTGCTCGGAGCACTTCATCACAGACCTGTGAGAAGAAATCTGGGGAAGACAGCTGTTGCCCCTCCTTCCACATTAAGGCAGTGGGTCCCAGTGTGGCCCCTGGACTGGTACCCTCCAGGTGAGTCTGAGGTGTGTTTGAGGTAAGGAGCTGGCCCTAAGACTTCCTGGGACCGTACTAGCTTTGTGGCTGAGCGTGTGGATGTTCCATAGACAGGCCTGTGCTCCAGTTCTGGCTTTGGGTGGATGGGACTAGGGTGAGGCCACTGGACACCTCTTGTAAGGCATAGATTGTAAGAAGGCCCTGCTTCTCTGGACCTTGCAAGCAGTTCAGCACCTGAGAAAGAGGTGCACCCTGGCACCAGTCCCCTTGATGGCCTCACCCTAGTCCCAGCCTGGTAGGTATGCAAATTTGAACCTTACAGAACTCAGTTCTGGTTCTTTTGGTCTGGGATGGAGCCTGGGAATATGCATGTGTGTCATTTATGGAGTTGAGTTAGTCTGATCATCAGCTGGACTTGGAGATTACTGGCTTCACTTCTCTGAACATCAATTTTCTGGTCAAACAGGGTAAGAGTATCCTTCCCACGGGGTTGTTGTGGGGAATAAACAAGATAATGCATGTAAAGAGCACTTTGTGTCAGCCTAGCATTCAGTAAGCACCCAACAATGATGGTGAGGGAGGAGTTCCTTGGGGTGCCGGTGGGAGGGTGGGAGGGTTCACCCCAGCAATTGTGTGCCCTATCTCTCTTCTGACTGGAGTTCATCCATCCTGACTGGAGGACCTCCTCCTCCCTGAGGGGGAGGGGGTTGTGGTGCCTGTGTTAACCCCATCCTTGCCAGGAGTCTGGTTACAGACTCTGGCGATAGGACACAGGATGGTCTGGACACCCTCTGGAAGAGGAGCTTCAGGTTGTCCCATACAGTGACATTCTGCGGCAGCAGGCTCTCCCCTGAGCCCAGGGAGGAAAGGCAGTGTGACTGTTTACTTAAAGTAAACAGGAGTCAAAATGAAAGGAGAAAGGGGACAGACAGTTGTGGAAGACCAACTAAGTGCAGCTGCGCTTATAGTCTGTCTCATGAAATTGTCCCAAGAACCGGAGAAGTAGGTAGTATTATCTTCCACATTTACAGATGAAGAAACTGAGATGCAGAGAAGTTAAAGCTGTTCCAGACCTCAAGTTTTTTGCCTCATGTGGTGATGTTCAAACCGTGCTCTGTGGAACCCAGGCCATTTATGTCACTTTGGGGGCCATTATAGGGGCAAGGAAGGGACCCAGCCCCAGCTTGGACCCCCACTCTCTCTTCAGCTGTCGCATAGCCTTTAACTGGTTTGGGCCCTGAAATAAGATTCTTCCAGGGTTTCCTGGCTGACAAACATGTTGAAAAGATCACTGCCCTGCACCATCCGTCTTCCTGCAGACTTTCAGGTGTCAGTATATGCCCCAGGCAATCCCAGACTCAGTGCCACATGATCTGAACATGACGTTCTTCAGGCCTCGGCTTAAACTGGGGGAGTTAATGTGAAAGATACTAGACATCTAAGTTAATGTGAGACAGAATTCCCATATGTCTTGAATTTACAAAGAAATTTGAAGAACTAGTTCCACCTCTCTTGGACTCCTCAGACAGATCAGAGATACGAAAATGGTTTAGTGTGTGGGGAGAGAGGATGGTTTGCAAAGAGATTTCCTCAGAGAGCTCTGCTGTCACGCTGAATCCCCCAACTTGACCACGTGGGAAGGAAAGGGGTGCCATCTACTTCACCTCCAACCTAGTCGGAAAGGCTTCTGTGGGGCTTACCAAGTGTTTCAGTTACCTATTGCTGTGAGAGAGACCACCACAAAAACCAGTGCCTTCAAACAACTATAATCATTGATTGGTTCAAAATTTTAGAATGTGGGCCAGGCTGAATGTGGACAGTTTGTCTGCTCTGAATGGTGTCAGCTCCAAAGTGACTCACTCATCTGGCTGGCAAGCTGGCACTGACTGATGACTGGGAGTTCAACTGGGATTGTTGGCCAAGGGGTATGGTTCTTCTCTATGTGGCTTCCTGGGCTTCCTCATAGCATGGAGGCTAGGTGCCAACAGAGAGGAAGAGGAAGGTGCCAGTCCTCTTAAAGGATGGGCCCGGGACCAGCAGAGTTCCTTCCAGCACACACGGTTGGGTAAGCAGTCACAAGCTAGCTTAGATTCAAGGGGTAGAGTAATAGATTCCTCTTCTTGATAGCTGGGTGGGCGTGCATATAAAGGAAGGGCAGGAATGGATGGTGGCCATTTTCGGAGAGGGCAACCAAACCACAAGACCTCTGGAGTTGAGGGGGTGTGTGGAACCTGGTAGCTGTTGCCCTTTTCTGGAGTAGGTTGGACTTGCACTGATTCAGGGCTTTGGGGGCAGAGCCAGGAGCTTGCTGGTATCTTAGGATCATTCTGGACTTCACTGGAGCCAAGGGAAGTGTGAGTGTTTCCCAAGGATCAGAAGTAGACTAAGCAGAGGAGTGAGCCCATGGGGCCTGAGCAAGAAGCTCAAAGTAAGATATCATGAGTGGCCACCCAGAAAACAGATGCATCATGTGTATCGAGGGAACTATGGGAGGAAGGTCCTAAGTGTGGGAGTCTTGAGCAATCCATAAAAGCATACATAACAGAAATTCTGCTCTAACCCTGTCTGCCCTGAGAGTACAAAGCTGCCATGTAGCATGTGACTAGGCCCCTTTACCTCCTCTCCTGCCCTTTCCCCTCATCTGGTGATGATGGGAACAGCCACTGTGAGGTGGGGACATGAGGGGTACTGGTTGAAGGAAGAAGCCTTTCCCAGAGACGCACCAGCTTCTGTGAGAGGGGAGAGACTCTGTTGTTTTTTTTTTCAATGTTTATTTATTTATTTTGAGAGAGAGAGAGTGTGTGCACCAGTGGGGGAGGGGCAGAGAGAGAGAGGGAGAGAGAGAATCCCAAGCAGGCTCTGCTGTCAGGGCAGCAGAGCCCTACATGGGGCTCGATCCCAGGAGCCATGAGATCATGACCTGAGCCGAAATCCAGAGTGAGGCGCTTAACCAACTGAGCCACCCAGGTGCCCCGAGAAGACTCTATTTTAAATGAAGACTGAAGAGTGACTAATATATAACCACTGAATGATGTTGCCTCTCACAACTAAAGTGACGATAACTGGGCACAGAAAAATCATGAGGCCTGCTGAGTTTTCATCCTGTAGCAGAAGAAAAGCTTTCCCCACTGAATAAAGTTTAAAAGGTAGTGGGAAACAAAAAAAAAAAAAAAAAGAAAAGTTTATCTAGTCACGAACCATGCCTGTTCATCATACAGGTGCAGTCAATGAGCGGTGCCCCAGCAGATCCCAGCACTGGGTCTGCCACTCCACAGCTGGAATGGGGCCATGGTCCCACAGTCCGAAGGCCATGGTGTGGAGCAGGGCAGAGAGCTAAGTGTTGTGCAGGTTGTTTGTCTTAATGACCTTGCTTTGCTTAGGGGGAGAGAGGCTCACTAGAAAGTTCACTCACATCCTGGGGAAGGCTTCCAAGGTGGAAAGGATTTTCATTTCTCTGCAAGGCCTCAGATCCAGCAGAGAAACTATCCCCAACGCTGTGGACCTTTTCCCCTGTCCTGGAGGTGTCCTCTGTCTCTTTCTGCCTTGAGTCTTGGGTCTAGAAATCACTGCACTCATCTCTCACATTGGGTATCTGCACCTAAAGATCTTAATAGTGCCTAGATGCCTGGGCTGCTCTGTGGAAGGCTCCAGTTGTGGAGTCAAACAGACTGGGAGTAGCTGGTAGTAAGGAAATGCCACATACATTGGTAAGATATGACCCTGAACTGCTATGTCCAGTCATGAGAGCAGACTCTCTTGTTGGTGAGAGAGCAGCTTGGAGCTGGAGCCCAACCTCTCCCCAGTCTCTCCTCAGCTACCCCTGCCTCCCACTCACTGCTCCCCCTTGACGCCCTGTGTCACGTGTGGATACATCACCTTTCTCTCATGATCTGGACAGCTGAGATATGACTCACCTTTTTAAATAAGTTTTACCAAAAGCTTAGGACATACAAATGAGAAATGAACACAAAGAGGAATATGGAGGCAGCAATCTGGCTCACAAGGCAGGGCTTACTTTGTGACTCTCTCCAGAGGTTTGTCTCTGACCCGAGGCCTCCAGCTCCATAGGGTAGATACCACCTTAGCCACCCCGAGGTCAGGACAATGAGGCTTGTGGAAAAAAGTAGATTCCTCACTCCTGCCTGCCTAGGGCCTCATTTAATAATTCATTTTCCTGAGTGAAGAACTTTTCACTCCAGAAGAGGGGATTAGCCCTGGGAATGACCTCACCTCAAGGAAGTGTGTATTGCGCTGCCCCTCTTCCACTCCAAGGATTTCTGGATTGGGTTCACATTATGTTTCAATACCATAACCCCAAGATCCATATAGTAGAGATTTCTATAAACACAACAGTAAAGCATGGATCTAGATTTTGTTTAACTCTTGAGTAGCCAATAAAATCTCCTAGGATGCCTCCAGTCATTGGTACCATTCACCAAATGTTTGTACTTCATCTCCTGGCCATATCGTATGCTTTGAAGTTAGGTGCAGGCATGTGTGATGGTTTAAAAATATCCATATGTTCTTTGATACTCTTCCCTTCAGGAGGTGGGGCTTAGGTTTGCCTATACGGTATGTGCTGGAGTTAATGACTCACTTAGAATAAGTAGAATATTCTGGAAGTGATGTTATATGACTCCTGAGACGAGGTCATAAAAGGTTTTCAGGCTTCCTTCTTGGGTTCTGTCTTGACTTGCTCATTCCAGGGGAAGCCAGCTGCCATGTCATGAGAACACTCAAGCAGCACTTTAGAGAGGCCCATGTGGCAAGGAATGGTGGCCTGCTGCCAACAACTAGTGTTAAATTGCCAGACATGTTAGTGAGTCACCTTAGGTCCCCCAGCTCCTGTCAACCCTTCAAACACCTGCGGCCCTGGCATCTTGACTGCAGCCTCGTGAGAGACCCTAGGCCAGAAACACCCAGCTAAGCTGCTCCCAGATTCCTGAATCCAGAAACTGTGTGAGATCATAAATATTTATTGTTTTCCATTAAGTTTTGGGGTTATCTGTCATACAGCAACACATAACTAATACCTTATGACTTGCTCTGGCCTGTGACGATGGACAGAAGTATTATTGCCAGGGAGAAGCCTTAAGGACAAGGTATAATCCTCTGTGTTCTTGTTCTAGTCAGTTTGCAGCTGGTGGCTGTGTCATTAGCCTGACCCTGGAGTGAGGACTGTGTCTGGGTCAGGGGCCCAGCAAGGCAAAGATGACATGGCAGAAGAGACGTTGAGGAATGTTTAAAGACAGAACCATCCACAAGCCTGACATCCTGCTCACACTTAGCAGAAAGCAACAGGGGATGGTAAAACATCTCAGGCCAGTGTTAACACCCCAAATCTGAAGTGACGGGAGAGAGAGTAGTGGCCAGAATCAGGTGAGAGGTGTAGCTGTAGGAGAGGGCTACTTAACAGGACTGTAACCTTGGTAAAGAAATGCAGCTGCTGTCAGCTAAGAACCCTGTAGGGAGGGCCCTGGAGGCAGAACGCACCCGCCTCCCTTACCTCCTGCTGGTGCCTCCCACTGCCCAACCTGTGTAGTCTTAGGTCTTGGTGTTGCCACTATTTATATGACTCTTTAAAAATGGTACCAAACAACGGTTGTCTTTTAGCTTTTTAGGGATGCAATTTGTAGCTTATTCATTTTGATGGTTCATTGAAAGGAAATTTTTCTTAGAATAGTTGCACCACTGAGGCTATTCTGAAGTTCTTCCATGGAAGGAGTGGACAGTATCTGCTTTAGATACTTTTTCACAAAGAATTATTTTCTTCCTTGTGAGATGGAATGTCAAGATGCCTATTGGCCTCCTCTTTGCCTGCACTTTAAAAGTCTTGCTCATGGAGATAGTGGCCTCCAATTTCAGAACAGTACATCTTTTCCCAAAAGGCCTTTCATCCTTCCATAAATACATATGATGGCCTGGCCCAGTCCTAAATCCAGTTAGAGGATTTGCACAGCAACCTCCCTCCCTCCAGAGCTGTGTTAGCTAATTCTAGGCTTTGAAGAGTCAGGAGTCTTTGCCAGAGAAAAGGCCAACTGAACGGGACTGAGTTTATAGGATAAATAAGTCAACTGCAAAGTCCTTGGGATTTGCTTGCTCTCACAGAGATGCCAGGTTGGAGTTCTCAAACCTCTCATTAGAGCCTTGTTATTCTAGTGAGGTCAGCCCTACCAAGTGTCCACCATCGAGGCATCCCTTCCTTGGAACTTCAGGTAGGTCATGATCAATCATGAATGCTGAAGATAAAATCCTTATTTCTTGAGAAATAATTATTGGCTCCTGCCTAATGTGGTCATTCTTGACGTTTGTACCTATGTGGAGCAGTAGCTTTCTCTGATGGTTGTATAGGAAGTCCAAGTCATAATAGTTGTGAGGTAACATCAATTCTCTTTTGGGAACTTTCAATGAAACTGTATTGAGAATTTGAGGACAGTTGATGGATTAGTTTCCTAGAGCTGCTGTAACAAAGTACTATAAACTGGATGGCTTAAAACAACAGAAATTTATTTTCTCACACTTCTGATGGCTGGAAGTCCAAAATCCAGATCTTGGCAGGGCTGTGCTCCCTCTGAAGTCTCTAGAAGAGGATCCTTCCTTCCCTCTTCTAGCTTCTGGGAGCCTCAGGTGTTCCTTGGCTTGTAACAGCATCAATGCAATCTCTGCCTCCATCTTCACATAGTTGTTTTCCCTCCGTGTGTGTGTGTGTTTGTGTGTGTGTGTGTGTGTGTGTGTGTGTGTGTCTGTCTGTCTTCTTATGAGGACACCAGTCATACTGGATTAGAGCCCAGCCTACTCCAGTATGACCTCATCATAACTACCTCATGCAGAACATCTGCAACAACCCTATTTCCAAATAAAATCACATTCTGAGAGGGTTGGTATTTCAACATATCTTTTTTTTTTTTAATTTTTTTAACGTGTATTTATTTTTGAGACAGAGGGAGACAGAGCATGAACGGGGGAGGGTCAGAGAGAGGGAGACACAGAATCTGAAAGAGGCTCCAGGCTCTGAGCTGTCAGCCCAGAGCCCGACACGGGGCTCAAACTCACAGACCGCGAGATCATGACATGAGCCGAAGTTGGCCGCCTAACCGACTGAGCCACCCAGGCGCCCCTCAACAAAGCTTTTTGGTAGACACATTCAACCCTTAAGAGTAGACAAAATTTACAAGTACTGCATAGGCTTAGACCTGTCTTTTTTTTTTTTTTTTTTTCTTTTAGAGGGAGGGAGGGGGAGAGAGAGAGAGAGAGAGAGAGAGAGAGAGAAAGAGAGAGGGAGGAAGGGAGGGAGGGAGAGGGGGAGAATCTCAACCAGGCTCCATGCTCAGTGTGGAGCCTGATGCAGGGCTCAATTCCACAGTGCTGGATCATGATCCGAGCTGAAATCGAGAGTTGGCTGCTCAAATGACTGAGCCACCCAGGAATCCCAGCTTAGACCTGTCTTTAGAGCTCCTTGTTTGTTTGTTTTTTCAATGTTAACTTAAAAAAAATACCTGTTGGGGTGCCTGGGTGGCTCACTCGGTCAAGTGTCTGACTCTTGATCTTAGCTCAGATCATGAATTCACAAGTTCGTGAGTTCAGGCCCCGTGTCAGCCTTAGTGCTGACAGCAGGGAGCCAGCTTGGGATTCTCTCTTTCCCTGTTTCTCTGTACCATTCCCTCCCAAAATAAATAGATAAACTTAAGAAAGGGAAAAAAAAACCTGTTGAGCAGAACTTACACAGACCCTCTTCTCTGTAAGTTAGAAAAATATGTGATGTTCTGTTCTAAGACATCTAATATTGGAAAGAAGCAGTTTACTAACGTAGACTCTGGAAGAACTGGCCCCACATCAAATTAAAATAAAGGTGTGTCTGTGGGGGGTGGGGAGCATGGTAAGGGCTACTCATACTAGGATAAATATAGCCCATCTTCCTGGAGCACCAATTTTGTTAGAACTTTTAAGGGGGAAACACATTTTTATGTATAACACATTATGAAACAGACTGTAAAATTCACATGGATTTTAAATATAAATTGCAAATCTTCAAAGAAATTTTAGCTTACAGCTGGCCTTTTTGGGCTACAACCTCTTCTCACCCGCCCCCAGCTCGTATTCACGTGAGGGTGCTTTCATGGCAAAGCCGAGGAAGCACGGGATCTGAAAGTGCCTTGCTGGTGGTAGAGCTCCACATTTGAGAGGAAGACAGCAACATGACCAGAAGACAAAGTACCCAGACCCTGCCTTTCAGCTGTTTGCATAAGTACCTTCCCTAGGTTAAGAACAGCTAACTCGCCCCGTGCGTTTATGGCAGGTTCACAGAGAGCTGCTTAGGCGAATGAGTTTGACAAAATTTCTTTATAAACTGTTTAGAGAAAATAAGGGATCTGAGCATCCAGTTCCAACGTGTGGGGAGTAGAGGATATGTTTCCCATACCAATAAGCCATTCTCCAACACCAGCTGAATGTGCTATGATTCAACTCAGTTCTGGCACTATCTACTTGGAGATAGTGTCATACCCCTCTAGGTTAAGGGCTCAGTCCCACAAGACTGTTCCCAATCCCACCACTTCAGAGGCAAGTCACTAGCCCAGGTTAAGCCCAGGCTATCACCTGTGCTTCTGACTGACAAGCTGTAAATTGGAGGTTCCAGCAACCCTTCCTTGCATTCAATTAATTTGCCAGAATGGCCCACAGAACTCAGGGAAAGCTTTTATTTGCTAGGTTGCTGGTTTATTATGGAAGGCTATAACTCAGGAACAGGTGAAAGAGATGCATAAGACAAGGTATGGGAAGGGGCAAGGAGCCTCCATGCCCTCTGGGTGCACCACTCTCCCTTCCTCTCCATGTGTTCACTAACCCAGAAGCTCTCTGAACCCTGTCCTTTTGGGTTTTTATGGAGGGTTCATTACATAGACATGGTTGATTAAATCATTACCCATTGACAACTGATTTGCCCTCCATCCCTTCTCCTCTCTTCCAGGTCAGGACATACTAAAAGCTCTAATCACATGGTTGGTTCTTTTGGTAACCAGCCCCCCATCTTTAGGGACTTTCCAAAAGTCACCGCATTAACATAAAGTCAGTTGTGGTTGAAATGGATTTGTTACAAATAACAAAACACTCATTTCACTTCACAGCCCTGAGTAATTTCAGAAACTGAGGACAAGACCAAATATTACAACAAAAGATGCTCTTATTTCTCTTATAGTTCAGGAAATTCCAAAGGTTTGGACAGTTCTGTGCCAGAAATGGGGATGAAGACCAAACATGTACTTCCTATTATGAATCACAATATCACAGACAGTCTTCAGTGTTCCTTGATGCCCTTTATATGAGGATTCACATAATCAATTCCTGCTTGATTTAAAACAATTTTTAATGTTTATTTATTTTTGTGAGAGAGAGGGGGAGAGAGAGAGAGAGTGAGCAGGGGAGGGGCAGAGAGAGAGGGAGACACAGAATCTGAAGCAGGCTCTAGGCTCTAAGCTGTCAGCACAGAGCCCGATGCGGGGCTAGAACTCACGAACCGTGAGATCATGACCTGAGCCAAAATTGGACACTCGACCAACTAAGCCATGCAGGTGTCCCTGTTCCTGCTTGATTTTAGATCCCAGAAAAAGCTGCCTCCACAGAAGAATTAGTTAGAATTCTTTGCCTTATTGGACAATGAAAATTATGTAAGTGATTGTGTTTCTTTTTGCTTCATTGCCAGATACCTTAAAACCAAATTTCTGAGATCTTATAATACGTCAACTCTGATGCCAGAAAATGCCTGCTCCTTCTGCCACCTTCAGATGGACTCCGAGCTGTTTCTTTCCTATACGTCAAGTCTTGTTTGGTGTGGTAAACACCCACTCAGGTAGAGAGCAGGGCACAAATTATACTGAAAACATTTCTTCAATCAGGTTTTAAAGGATGTGATCAATTTACAACTAAAATTCAGATCTAAGACCAAAAAACTACTAATACAGACTAAAAGACAAGTCAAGCCCTAGAAAGGAACAGCTCCTGGATATTATTTTTTTAAAAGGAAAATCTATGTACATTCACATTGTTTTGCTATTATAAACAATGCTGCAATGAATACTTTTATGTGTATAATTCTCCGATTAGTTCTTTAAGGTATATTTCTAGAAATGAAATTATTGTCCTTATGGTGTAATGATTTTCAAGAGCAAGTCAATTTGCTGTGTCTATTAGGATGTTTTGGGTCACATGAGAGGAAGTATAGCACAGTGGTTGAGACTGGACTCCAGAGTTTAAATTCTGGTTCCACTGGCTTCTGCCTGGCTTCAAATTCTCATTTCACTACTGAGTAGAATTAAAAGTTTACTTTGAGAGATAATAGTAAACACAATGGTGTACTCAGCCAAAAAGCAGAATTAAAAAGAAATAGCAAGGGAACATAAAAACTGGAAAGCATAAAACAAAATGAAAGAAGCAAGCCCAAATAAAACCATTACGAAAATGAATGTAGATGAGTGAAGCTTGCCTTGAGTAAACGACAGTGATTCTCAAATTGGGTCAACTATCAAATGAGAGACTGACTGCTTCTCACCTGAAGCTTACTCTTTATGGTGAAATCTGGCCATCATATCCAACTCACCACTGTCTCTGTTCTTGTCATGAAATGTAGATGGCCACTCAATCCAATGGAGTCTCTTCAGACCTTGTCTTTCTTAACCTCTTGGAAATATTTGGCGCTATTAGCCAAACCTGTACTCCTGACATAGGCTTCTATAAAGCTCCATTTTTCCTGTCTCTCTGACTACTACTTCTAAGTGTCTTTTTCCTGTGCCCATCCCTTAAATGTTGGTACTGTTCCTCAGGGGCTGCCCTGGGTGCTTTTTTTTCTCCTTCTTTCTGTAAGCACTCCTAGAGCTTTAGTTACAACTCACATGCTGATGGATCCCAAATCTAGAATTCCAGTCCAGGTCTCACGAGAGATCCTGAGCTCCAGATCTGTATATCCAATTGCATATTGGATATTTCTATTTAGGAATTTTTTAGGAACCTCAAAATTCCACACTGCCCAACTGAACTTGTCATTTCTCCTATCTCTTTCTCCTGTTACTAGTAAATGGCACCACCTGGTTGCTAAAATCAGAAGCCTGGGATCCAGCTTTGAATCCCTCTCCCTTAACCGCCCACCTCAAATAGACGAGACTTTCCTAAATATTTTTCAAAGTCCACTTGCTTCCTGGCAAGCTCACCACCAACACCCTCTTCTGACCCACCATGCTCTCTTGCCTGGCTAACTGAATAGCTCCCCCAATGGCCTCCCTACCTTTGGCCGTGCCACCCTACAACCTAGTGTCCACTGTGCTCCAGAATGCTGCTTCTCTCACAAAAACATTGACCATGACACTTCCATGCTTATCCTTCAGAGACAGTCCCTTTGGGACTGGCCACTGAATTTCTTTTGTCTGGAGTGTGCCTTGCTCTTCTCACACTCAGGCCTTTGCACAGCTGTTTTCTTTCTCTAAAACATGACTTGCAATTCTCTTCTTAGCTTACCTCCTCCTATTCTTTACATCTCAGATTCAATGTCACTTTTTCGGGAAAATCTAAAGTAGTTTAGGGTTCCTGGCCATGTGCTTTGTTAAATAAATCACCATACAATTTCTTTACCGTTTACCGCGAAAGTGTTGAAATTTCGTAATTGTCCTGTTTCCCTGCAGGACTGCAAGGTCCATGAAGACAAAAACTGTGTCTAAGTTTTTCACCACCATGCACCCTAGCATATACCACTGTGCCCAGTAATCATTAGATTCTCAGTAAATAGTTATTGAATGCATAGGAAGACATACAAGGATGTGTCCTCTCCACATTGCACAAAATGGCAGAAAAACCTAGAAAATATAGCATTTTCTAATCTGAGGGGATAAGTTCAATGAACTTCCTATGCAGTGCAGTCATTAGGACTGTCATGGTAAAAAAATATTCAGTGACATATGGAAAGACGTTTCTCATACATTGTTAGGTGAAAATGACAGTGTTACATATGTATAGCCTGGTCGTGTTTTTGCTCTTGTGTTTTTAATTTTCCCTTAGAATTCTTTATTACATGCATTTACCTTTCTATTTATTTCGTAATTTTTCTTCTCAGCTTGTTTTCTTCCTGTGACTGTCGGCTCATGTTTTATGAAAGACATCTCTTCTTCCATTCTATCAAGGACACTAAACAATTTCCCGGTATTTTCTTCCTGTATCCTGCAGTAGCCTGCATTTTCAGGGATTTAGTCCCTTCCTCTTGTTATCAAGGGAGGAAGGGATTTGTCCTTCCTCTTATTCAGTAGCATTTTTTCATGGGCTCCATTTTTTTCTCTTTTTACTTACTTAGATTGAATGAAACAATTATCTCCTGCTTGGGAGATAATAGCATCCTTTTCTTAGATCAACAGCTTGAGAGGAGGTTGGTGTGAATGGTTCCCAGTGAAATTCTGAGTTCTAGCGGACTCTAGTACAGCTTTGCTCACTGAGGTGACGTCTTCTTCAACACCTACTGCCTGGCTCTTTGATTCTATGACCCCATATGGTACATGACAATTTCAATTCCTTTTCCATTAAAAGGAATCCAGGCTTCTAGGGGAAATGGAGGATTCCAGGTCTAGGTTGGAAACACGCAAAATAAACTTGAACATCTCATCATACCAGATAGTGAAGATTATGCATCAAAAGGATTCAGAGACCAATTTGAAGGGGCTTTCAATGCCAATGATGAATAATTTGAATATCAGTGAGGATAATTGCAATGGATCAAAACACATCACATAATTAAATCCATGCATTGACAATACCGCCGCCCCCTCAAGCCCTGATTGGTCTCTGTGGAAGGGTGCTAGAGACCAGCCCATTATTTTAAATAAAGGTAGGAAATCAAGCATTGATGTAGCCTTTCCTGTATGAACTGTATCACTGAGAAACCAAATACAGATTGTAGGGGAGTTACTTTTTATAGAGGTATCACAGTTGATAAATGAAGGAAAGATAGAATTACAATCATTGGCAACCCGTAAGGTAATAATGGCTCTAGGCTTGAATCATCAACAGCTACTAACATCACAAAGAAAGAGTTGTAACCAGACATTAAGGGACTCCTGGTGGAAGAACACAGCAACACCTATAAAGTAGACTTACCAAAAATATCTAACCTGACCAAGCCTCTAGGTTCAATTCCCTTTTACAGGAAATTCAGAGGATAGAGGAACATGCTAAACATTTTGCCACCAACAACATGAGGATGCAATCATCGAAAGCCAGATTGCAGGAAACTCCACCTGCTTCCCTCAACAAACAATTTCCTAGGGGATATATAATGGTAGAGGGAGAATGTATAGAATCTAAAAAGATGTATCCCCAATGTACGGACCTTATTTGGATCCTGAGTCAAACAAACTGTCTTAAAAAGTCATGATATTTATCAAACAATTGAAAACTTGAGCACTGACTGGATTTCTTACAATATTTTTAAAAAATTTTTTTTTAACGTTTATTTATTTTTGAGACAGAGAGAGACAGAGCGTGAATGGGGGAGGGTCAGAGAGAGGGAGACGCAGAATCTGAAAGAGGCTCCAGGCTCTGAGCTGTCAGCACAGAGCCTGACGCGGGGCTCGAACTCACGGGCCATGAGATCATGACCTGAGCTGAAGTCGGCCACTCAACCGACTGAGCCACCCAGGCGCCCCAAGGATTTCTTACAATATTAAGAAATTATATGAACTGCTGGCGTAATAGTGATACTGTATTAATGTGAAAAAATTATTTATTTTTAAAAATACATGTAAAATATTTACAGATGAAATGATATGATATTGAGAGTCTGTTTCAAGTGGGGAGTGAATAGAATATAAAAGAAACAAGATTGGCCATGAGTTGATAATTGTTGAACTGTGTGATAGGAACACCTTAGAGGCTGTTACTCATTGTACCATTCTGTTGATTTTCCACATCTGACATTGTCTATAATAAAAAGTTTTAAAAATTGCAATAATCCCAAAACAGTCAGTGAAATAACCTCTTTCACCGAGGGAACTGCAATGGGTCCCATCCTGCCCCAGTTACATTCTTCACTCAGCACCTACTGCTAACATCAAGACAAGTCAAAATTACCTTGAAAATCCTTTAAATTTCCCATGAAGTAATTAAATAAGGTATTGTTCTTCGTAAGCCTTGTAGAGTGATTCTTATGTACATCAGCATTTGAAAAACAGATCAACAGGGGTGCCCGGGGTGGCTCAGTCAGTTAAGCATTCAACTTTGGCTCAGGTCATGATCTCACAGCTAGTGAGTTGGAACCCCACATTGGGCTCTGTGCTGACAGCTCAGAGCCTGGAGCGTTCTTTGGGTTCTCTCTCTCTCTCTCTCTCTCTCTCTCTTCTCTTACTCTTACTCTCACTCTCTCAAAAATAAATAATAAACATTTAGAAATTTTAAAAAAAGAGAAAGAAAAACAGATGAACAAAAGGAAGATCCAAAAACCTGGCATACTTTCTTCACTTGTTTTCCCGAATACTGCTCTTTCTTGCTTTACCTCCTACCTAGCTAGTT
The DNA here is from genome assembly GCF_046562875.1 of Panthera onca. Lineage (NCBI taxonomy): Eukaryota > Metazoa > Chordata > Mammalia > Carnivora > Felidae > Panthera > Panthera onca. Next base: position 70,790,435 of record NC_138347.1, on the reverse strand, counting down.
TTTTTGCGGCTTTCCTGTCATCCCCCTCTAAATGTTGGGGTGCCCTAGGGACCAGTTTTTGGATCTCTTTTCTATCTACTCTAACTTCCTAGTGAATTCATCAAGTCTTATTGCTTTAAATAATGTCTACAAACTGATGACTCCCATATTTCTATCTCTAGCCCAGAATCATTCCCCTGAATGCCAGATTAATTTATCCAATTGCCTGCTTGACATGTCCATCTGGATGTCTAGTAAGCATCTCAAATTAACATATTTGAAATAGAATTCTTGATTTCTAAATCCTTCCCATCTTGCTCCCTCTCCAGTGCTCCTCTTCCCTATAAATGGCACCAGTTGCTCAGGCCCAAAGATAGAGTTGTCCTTAATGCCCTCTTTTCTTCAATTCCTATATTCAATCTTTCATTAAATCCTATTTGTTCTTCTTTAAAATAAATCCAGAATCCAATCACTTCTCACCACTCTTGCCTGGTTTATTCCCATGGTTTTGCAACTGGTCTCCCGACTTCCACTCTTGCCCCGCTGTTTCTTCTCAAACCTAGCAACCTAGTGGTCTTACATAGATCACGTTACTGCTCTTCTCCAAATCTGACCCTTGTGTTCCATCTCAGAGGAAAATCCGAAGTCTTGAAGTGGGTTACAAAAGCTTTCAAAATATTGTGCAGCGAACTCCACTATTTTCCTCTACCCAACCAGCCCTCTGATCTTGTGTCTATTATCGGTTTCATTGACTTTGCCCCAGCTCCGTTGACTTCACTGCTGTTCCTTGAACATGCCCAGTGCCCCGCCACCCCAAGAGCTCTATCTTCCTTGGTTCTTTGCTCAGTTCTCACATTATAACCTCCCATAACACACACACACACGCACGCACGTGTGCTTCTTAGCACTACTTCCCCCACTTATTCAACTTTATTTTTTCTATAACACTTATCCTCTGGTACACTACATATTTCTTATTTATTACCCGTCTTCTCTATGGGAACGTAAACAATCTAAGAACTGGAAATGTATTTTGTTCACTGTTGTATTCCCACTACCTACAATAGTTCTTGGTACATGGAGAGAGACCCACAGTATTACTTGAATGGATAAATCAGTGAAGGAAGGGACAAGAAGAAAATCTAGATGTAGACGGGTAGGCATGAGACATTTAAGATACCTTTCAAATCCCAGTAACAAGTGGGGGGTGGGTGGGGAATTTGGAGGTGCTTCTGCTTGTCACCAGGTTTACTCCATCTCATTTTAGTATACAAACTCCTCCAGGGGCACCTGAATGGCTCAGTGGGTTAAGCCTCCCAACTCCTGATTTTGGCTCAGGTCATAATTTCATGGTTTGTGCTTTCAAGTCCTGCGTGGGGCTCTGCGCTGACAGTATGGAGCCTGCTTGAGATTCTCTCTCTCTCTCTCTCTCTCTCTCTCTCTCTCTCTCTCCCTCTCCCTCTCTGCTCCCCCCTCTCAAAATAAATAAACAAACTTAAAAAAACCCGCAAAACTCCAAAGCTGCCATGTTGTGATATGCTCTATGGAGAAGCTTATATCCCAAGGAATGAAGGGATCCTCATCCTTCCAACAAATCCCTCCAACAACCCCATGAGTGAGGAAGGACGTAGGTCCTTCCTTTTTGAGCCTTAAGATGACTATGGATGGCTTTGCGAGAAACCTATAGCCAGGGGACCCAGCTAAGCCATTCCTGGACTCTGACCCGCAGGAACTATGGGGAAAAAAATGTTTTAAGCCCCTATGTTTTGGGGTAGTTTGTTACACAGCAATAGTTAGCAAGACAGAATTTGGGTTGGTGACTAGACCAGAAATTCCTTGAAAGCAGTGACTGTTTACTCAGCGCTTGCCAGATGAATATTTTTTAAATGACTGGATGACTTGGAGTTTTAATCTTTTTCTGTGTCTGTGTGTATTTTAGGGGAGAGTTGGGGAAAGCTACATCAGGCGGCTGCTAACTAGATGCTACTTTAAATGTAGTGTCTGTCTCAGTCTTGCCTATTCCTCTCTAATCCTGCCATCCCCATTAAGTGAACCTGTCAGAGGTTGTGATGATGTGGACGGAGTGGGGTTTCCTAAACAAGTGATCACTTTCCACCTAGTGTAAGATGCATATTTCATAGATAGACGTAAGCAGAGAGGGAATGATTATTATCAATGACAATGGCCCCTTGATTAGAAATCTGAATGCTGCTCTTCTTAGACCATAACCTGTAGTTAACACTCACAGGTTATTGTTACAGATCGAGTTGCTTGAATATCTCCCTCTTCAGTTAAGATGTACATCCCTAGAGGTGTGGTCCCTAGGGAACAATCTCCACGGTATAAATGATGCATCACAGAGGGGACATTTCTAGAGCCCATGATGCTAGTGCCCAGGTCGCCAGCATTTAATCCCTCATTTTGAATCTCAGCCAGAGAATGTGACAAATACAAGAGATTCAATACGTTAACTCTTAGGTCCAAGCATCTGATTTTTCCACATGCACATCGACACAGGCAATACCTACATTGAGACATAGTGAATTCCTTTCATCAGAAAGCTGACCGAGCCTCAAAGTAAAAATTCCTTATTGTACCAGTCAGAAGCTCAGGGAGAACTGCTCAGTTCTGCCAAGTCATGTGGTCTGTGGCCAAGCTGACAGGGAAACTAAAAAGCGTCGGATGTGAACATTTCCCTTTATACCCAGGTCTCTTCTAGGTGGATAATGGGAAAGCTCAGGAGAAAGATGGTTAGTTTGGAATCTTTTGACTGAGTCTCACATTCCATATTCCAAGGAAGAATCTCTCTACTCTCTGTGGGGTGTGTTCTAGGGCCCTGGGGTTTGGGAGAATGCAGCTGCTTGGCTTTTTTTCTACTCAAATTTGTATGCTTCTCTAGCAGATGATTGCTAACACTGCCGGGGCTGGACAAGCCTAGTTCTAATTTTTCGAGGTACAAAAAAAAAAGATTTTCTCATCTGCTTTCTCTGAGGAGGGTTTGGTGATGCATCACCCAGCTGGGCAGGGCGGAGTGTTCTGTAATTGCTAAAACTAGGATTATGCAAGGGTGTGGGGGGATGGGCTTGAGGCCTGGGGCACAGGAAGTGGATTTGAGAGGGGCTACCCTGGATAGGAGTGGATTAATTAGTATAACTAATAGCAGGGTGCCCCTGGGTTGGTGGAGGCAGCTCTGTGTAGGGGGATGGAGGCTAGGGAACTCTGACAATGGGAGAGTTTAGGCTGAGTGGTTAGTGGTAGATCCAAGGCTTCGTATATATCGACCTGTCTTTGTCCTGCTGCCCAGTCGCTCTCCAGGTTAACATGTGAAGTTGTTGAGGTCTTCCTCTGCTGGTGTCCGAGCATGTATATGAAGCTCTAGGGAAACCAGAATTTGGAAATCAATACTTTATTTATTTTCAAGTCACCTGGGTAGTTTCTGGAGTTCTGTCTGGGCCCTGGCTATCACCTGATTCATTTATTCACATATTCACCCACTGAATAAATTTCTTGAGCACCCCCTTTGTGGCAGATGCTATTCTACAAGAGTGGGGCAGAGCCATGAGGTCTGTATGTCTGTGGAGTTTACTTTTGTGTGGAGATGATATGGATTTAGCACCATCCAGAAGGATGGGTCCTGCTGGCTCATCAACTCCCATGGGCAGTTCTATTCCAATGTCAGCACAGATGTGATTTTCCGAGTGGATAGCTATTCTTGAATATAAACAGCTGTGCATCGGCGTGTCAAAAAGCTTCTTTAAAGGAATGCTTTCTCTTGTCTGAGACTTTGAGGCTTCAGAGAAAGACATTTTCATCCAGACATCAGGAAGCTCTGGGTTGACAAGGGCACCCAAGAGAAATGCTCAGAACACCTGCAGCTGAGTTTAGCTTGACTATAACCCCACCAATTTTGTCATTTGAGATGTAAAAACATCTCTCAACCTCCACCCCACCCTCACTCCACCATCATTGTTGGGTCTATTGGACTTGAGACACGAGGTCTATGGAGAATCAAAACAACAGATTTAAGGAACTGATTCATTCCTGAATGGTGTTTTGGAAAATGACAGCATTGTTAAGCCTCTAGAACCCAGGTAAACTGGTTTGATCTGAAATGGTGTCTGGGAGGAACGTGGGGTCAAATGGCAGCTCTCGAACCTTCAAGAACAGCTTCTCACCTCTGGCTGTGCATTAGAGTGAGCCAGAGAACTTTAAAACTTACCCATACTAGACTCCAATGCAGCCAAGTTAAATCAGTGGCTCTGAGTAGGGGGCCTGGCCATTTACTTCACTTTTTTTCTTTTTTTTTTAAAGCTCCCAGTGATGCTGATATGCAGCCAGATTTGGGAACCACTCCTCTAGAGTGTTCTAGATGGCAAGCAGGCCTAATCTATCAGAGAGCAAAGGTAAGTTAAACAGGCTGCTTGTACATGCCGGAGGGACTTTCAAGCTCACCAGTAAGTCGGTCAATAGGTCTAAATTTCAAAAGCAAATTTCCAAAGTTCAAGTCACTTTTCCTGTGGCTAGAAACCTTTAAAAGTTTAGCAAACTTTTAGTTCCAAAGCAGATTTGAAGTTTAAAATTTAAAGCTGGCAAGCTGTGTCATCCCGCAGAAAGGAATATTTTAAATTCCTGGAGAGCATGTCAGAATTTCAAAGGATAATAATAATAGGTAAAAGCTGACTGATGTCTAGAGCCAAGCAGGCAGCAAGGTTTAACAGTCTTACAGTTCCCCCAAACCTCCGGGCTGTCTCTCCATCTTCTTCGTAGAAATAAACAATGATGGGTTTGGAAGGCCAGCCCTTACCCAACAAAAGAATCCTGTCTGGAACATCTCTGCTGGAGGGCCAGCTAATCCTGCTAGTACAATTTAAATAAAGAGGCACTTATTGTGTCCTAGAACAGTCTGTACTGCTTTAGTATAGCTGGGTTTGTGTAAGAAATGTACATCTTTGGGTTGGGCTGAAAAGTACAAGTGTGCCTCATCAGTCCCCGTTCTGCCCCTCTTCCAGGGCTGGACTACTTATGGCGGCCATGTCCACTCCCCATGTCCTCTCTTCTCTAGCCTGTGTCCTCACTTTCTCTGACCTTTCTAGGCATAAGATGATTTCTAGACCCCTTGCCACGTGGTGGTTCTCTCAGATCTGTCACTATGACATCCAGGACCAAACGCTGGGTATGAAATCTCAGATGCATCAAGGAGTGTCGTGGCAAGATTCACACACAAAACCACTACAGTCTAATTTCTCCATAATGAGAAGGGGAGGCCAGGCCCAGGCTGGAGCATGCCAGAGTGGGGACTCTGGAATGGTCTGAGCTAGGCCTTTGAGAGCCGTAGATCTGAAGTGATCATAACTGTGTGGTCAGAGGAGGACAGACAAGATTTAGCACCAATTTGTAACAAAAGATTAGACATAAACACCACTTTGTAGTTTTAGTACAATTACTCCTTTAATTTTTGTTAGTAAACATCTTGAAAACGTGTGGTCTGCTCTGTGTGTTGTCTTTGTCGTATGGAAAAGAGGGGCTTCATAGATGGAAAACAATGAAAAGGGAGGTAAGAAAGTGCTCCCTTTGTGATGGGCGGAAAGAATCCCCGTTGGTCCCTCTGCAATGCTGGCTGGTGTCAAACAAACTGGGTGGTCCCCAGCCAAAAGCTGCTAGAATAATCTAGAAGGCAGGAAGGGATTGAGACCAATAGCTGATGTTGGTATGAGTGCCTTGCTCCCCTGAAGAGAACATCAGCAGGCTCGGTGTTCTAGGAGAGCATAGTGGAGGCCGAGGTAATGCCCCAAATATGTTCATCAAAAGCCACTCCTCTTGAGGAAGGAAGAAGACAGTTGTCTTAGCTCCCTTACACACCTGTTTTTGTCTCGTGCCAGGGAGTCGGGGCTTTCACAGATACTTTAAAGAATGTCTTGTCTTAGAAAGAGACAAGTTCAGAGAGATTTCCAAGGGGTAGAAGACCAGAGGCAGCTTTGTCCTTCAGAAGGTGAAGGCTGGTTGGAAAGCTGGCAGTCTGGAGGTGAGGATAAAAGCAGGCACACTGTTTCCTCGTGTTAGAGCCAGAAAGAGGAATTGTAATTAGAAATGAGGTAATCATTCTGCTGGCTTGTAATTCCTGCAGTTGTAATAGTTCGAACCCGGAGAGTCTCCCTCTGCAGTGAAGATGTTCTGTGTCTCACCACAGAATGGGCTTGTTTCAGAAGGAGACTCAGGGGAGGGCCAAGGTCTCAAGCGGTCACGGGGTTGGGACCTTCCTACAGGAGGGGGCCACCAGGCCTATGTTGACACTGGCCCAGGGAGCAGCCACTAGCTCTTAGTCATTCTGTTTGTTTAGTTCTGAATACATCACCACATACAGTGACTTTATAATAAAAGGCTTTCTGATTTTGTGGGGTTTGCTGGCTGATAAGGTGACATCTGATATGATTTTCTCCCTCTTACTTCATCATCTTCCTGGATATAATCTTCTGAAATACAAAGTAGAGACAAGAAATAATTAATACATAAACTGAGGATGGGGGATTGAGGGGAGGTTGTTTCTCTGTCTGAAATATCTGGATTCCTGAGCTCTGTCATGGCTTGCCCGACATCTGAAACCTTGTGACAGATGGCATTTGGAAACAAATACACACAAAGAACTTCCCTCAATGGATATTTTCCTTTTAGGGGAAAAAAACCCCACCTATTATTGATGCTATTTCTTTAAACTAGAGGCAGTTAACATTTAACCTGAGTGGTTAATCTCCTCTAATTACTCTAACAAAGGACCTAGATACTGCCCAATAAAACCCACAGCATCTCCAAAATTCCAGGGATATAACATTCTCATGTTTTAGAGGAGATGGAAGCTGGTTTGGAAATGGCATCTGTTGAAACGAATGTCAGCCTGCAAGGAATTATACTGCCTGAAGAGGAATTTAAATGTCCTGAGCCTGTGCAAGTATCCGAAGTGACGGAATGCGAAAGGTGCTTGTTCGTTCACTCATTCATATATTCATTTATTCATTTACTTAACAAGTATTTATTGAGAGCCAACTGTGTCCACAGTGTGTATTTGGCTTCCCAGGTTAGAAAGAGCTCTGCCATCAGATTCTAACTTTGTAGGAGAGAGAGTGCATATTCACTAACCTCCTCCTGAGATGCAGGGTGGCCCCAGCTGATGGGATGCTGGTCTGGCAAATGGAGCATCACTCTTAGATGCTTGTGGGCTCCCAGCAGCCTTCACATTTGGAAACAGTTATGGAGGCAGATGATCTCACCCACATGACTGGGTATTGGGGCCACCTGAACCCAAGCTTGTTCCACTTCCCTGCTCTCCACATTAAAATGTCTCTGTATCTTTAGACATTGTCTTCTCCTTCCCTCTGGTTTCAGAGAAAGCAGTGTCCAAGGCTGACCTCTCCAGCTGTCCTCACCCTCTCCAGCATCTGGTCTTTCTTTCTCCCCTCTTGATTTTTTCTGTATTCCATTTAACATACCTAGTTCTCCCCCTCTTGTACAGACCATCTCCCTCTTCTGCTCTTCCTCCAAATACCATCATTTCCTCTATTTCCAGTGAGCACCAACCTTCTCACATGGTACTTCCTCCTCTCTGTGCACTCCATCCTCTCCCTGCAAACTCCCTACAGCCCCCTGGATGAAACTAACTGCAAAAGTGACCAATGACCTCTATGACAGAGAGTTGTGTCCCAATGTCTGTTGATCTTTTTATTCCTTTAGAAATGGAACCCATCAGTTTTAGCTGAGTACCAGACTGCCCAGCCAACAGTGGCATTTTCCAGGTTCCCTTGCAGGTAGGTGTTGCCATGTATGTGACTTCTGGGTATTCCCTTGAAAGGATGGGGCATGCCATCCACTTTTCCTTTTTATCTTCATCCTGTGGAGGGATGACAGGAACTAGTAATTTTAGATCTGAGATAGAAACCTTAGGCTCAAGATGGCAGAACCAGACAAGACAGAAGGAGCATGGGTCCCCAATAAGATGGCATGGCCATATTAGTCCTGAAGTGTTTATGCTGGACGGTTGTGTGAGAGGAAATATACTTCACACTATTGTTTTGGCCTTATTATTGAAGCCAAATCTGTTTTCTTACAGAATAACCACATCTTATCAATGCAAGCTGCTTCAAATTGCCAATTCCAATGTCCATTTCTCAGCCCCTACTCTTCTAGATTTCTCTGCAGCACTGGGCACTGTAGATGCCCTTTCTTTCTGAAGCTTTCTCCTCCTTCTGCTCCCCTGCTATTGCACAAGCCTGATTCCCTCCCCACCCCTCTGATTGTTCTTTCTTTGTGTATCTCAGCAGCTTCCCACTCTCCCTCTGTCCTTTAACTGTGGCCCTTCTCCATTGATTTTCCCTCCTTTAGTAAGCTGATTCCAGCTCATAATTTCAACCCTTTCTTCAGACCTTACTAGCACTGCCTGGGTCTGCCTCCTGAACAGGTGCAGATACTGAGCACATAGCAGTATGGTGGGATGGTTAAGAGCACAGACTCTGGAGCCAGACTGTCCTCTTTGAATCCCAGCTCTGCCACTTTATACTGTGGGATCTTGGAAAAGTTACTTAACCTCTCTCTGCCTCAGTTTCCTCACAGATGAAAGGAAGACAATAAGATGATTTCTCTCAAAGGGTTGTGGTGAGGATTAAATGGTTTATAGATGTTCAGTGCAGAGAGCCTAGCATCTGGAAAGAGCTCTGTGAGTGTTAACTCTTGTTATTGTTGGCATTCACACCTGAGGACACAGGTCTCAGTCCCGAAGCAAGCCATGGCTGGCCCAGACATTACCTCAGAGTCACAGTACCCCATGGTGGCTAGAAACGTGATTGGATTTTCCTGCCTGCTGGGCTCTCATTTCCTCCCGCTCTGGTCTCTGGCAATTATAAGATAGTTTTATTCCCCTCTGTGTCAATGATTTTTGGACACCCACACCCAGTCCTGACACTCCACTGGAGCCCCAGTACTGCCTCTGAAACAGTCCACGGCTGGGGCACCTGGAACCCATCCTTCTCATCACTGTCAAAGCTGCCTAGATGGGCCCTGCTTACTTGGTGGAATCACAGGCCTTGTGCTCTGGGGCTGATTGACTATAATTCCTATAACACTACTGAGCATTTTTACTAGGAAGTTTCTCTTTCTTTCCCCCTGAGTAATTACGGCACCAGACTTGTGTAGATTAGTAGGGAGACCCATTTCGAGAATCACACTGATCCTAATTCAAATCCAAGCTACTCCACTAGAGTTGGAGAAATTCCTAACCTATTCAGAGTTGTAGAACACACAACTCATAAATATCTTAAGTAAAACTAGATGCGTTTGGGCGATGCTCATAGGGAACTTGGGCATAGGAAGGAGTCAATACATTTTTTTCTCTCGTATTTTACAAGCAATCCTTACTGCATTCACTTTTATTTATATTTTGCATTTATTTTCCTGTTCACCTGTGTGAGATAATGGAGCACTTGAATTGGCTTGTGCCCTCTCTACAGGAGAGGCTTGCTATTGGTGAGTGTGGGAACAGTGCAATAACTCAAAAAGTTTAATGTTAAATTTACATCAAGCTGATTCCTGAAATGAATTTAAGTGACCTTTTAAGAGAGGTTGGCTCGCCTCCTTCCTAGCCATGCTGAGGCTTACAGGAGGGGTAGTCAGTTTTTCATCTGACTATACCCAAAGCCAGCCCAGAAGCAGCTTTGTTTTTCTGTTTCTTACAGGAATTGTTACTGAAAGGTAGGTCACTGCCACCTAGCTCTGGTGCTTTATGCTTCTGAAGTGTCATGACTGATGCAGGGCTGGGGAAAATAAGTAGTTGTTTATATACCCTGTGCCTGGGGAAAATACAAAACAGAAACAAACATAGGTTTAAAAATCAAATAGGTTCTTTTCTTTCTCCCCAAGTAAGAGCTTGATTTCCTTAATAAAAATAAGCTAACTTCTCCAACACTGGCGGTGAAGGAAGGCTTCAAATATCACATGGGATATACTTGTGCCAAAAATTATTTATTGTTTACTTGAAATTCAAATTTAACAACGGATCTTACATTTTCTCTGGTAAACCATAACTAGGAGGGCAAGGAAAACTGGAGGGGGTGACAGGGTCTATGTGCGAAGGAGGCAGAGGAAAATACAGACACTGTGGGCAGGCCGATGTCCACTTGGTGACATAGGCAGGATCCCTGTGGACCGATGATTTTAGTATGTGGAGCAGCTCTCGCTGTTGCTGGGTTTGAAGGCAGGACTCTGCGCCATTGTGGGCTGGTGGGTTTGGGTTTTCTTTGCTTTCCTGCTTAGAGAGAGCGCCCGATGGAGGTCTCTATCACCCCACCATCCTCAGAGAGCAAGACTCCTCATTCACTCCTACCCAGATCTGTTTGTTCTTTGAAGCGCCTTCTGAGGAAAGGAACATTGAGGGAGAAAGAAGAGATATGCAGCAAAATGCCTAAAGTATAACCTAATCTGGGCCAAATGTAGCCCACAGGATCCTAAAAATGAGACACGTGGGCACCTAGCCTCTAATTACACAGTAAGAATGACGCAGATTGGCCACAGCTCGAGGTTGCCAGAGAGTATCCAAAACCAGACGTTTCTTTTCTTATGGGAAATGAGGAAGCAGTCACTTTGGAGATGGTGGGGTGGAGAGAAGGCAGTATTCTTGTCAGTATGAACATGCTGTTTTGTTTCTACCTACCTAATATAGTTGTTGTGAGGTTTAAAGGATCCAAAATGGTCTGTATGTGGTAAAATGAAATCAAAACAAAGGAACTCAACATCACTAGTTATTAGGAAAAATGCAAATTAAAACCACGATACCACCCACCACCTACTTTCTAGGATGACAGAGATTAAATTACAAAACAAAACAAAAATCTGACAACACCAGGCGCTAGCTAGGTTGTAGAGGGTGTAGGTCAACGATACTACATGGTACAGTCACTTTGGAAAGCAGTTTGGCGGTTTCTTACAAAGTTAAACATGCATTCACCATAGTACCCAGAAATCGTGCTCCTGGTGTTAAACTTGTTTATTCCAAGAGAAACAAAAGCATGTGTCCGCGCAAAGCCCTTTATGCTAATTTTTGTAACGGCTTTATTCATAATAGCCCAACAACTGGAAACAACCAAATTCTGTGAACTGGTAAATGAACAGACTGTCGTACATATCAACCACGGAATACTACTCAGCAATAAAAAGGAGCAAAGCTACTGATGCGTGCAAATCATAGTGAAATTGCAAAAGCATTATGAAAGTAAAGAAGCCAGACTCAAAGGCTACATGCTCTGCGATTCCATTTACATGACACTTTGAAAAGGCCAAAACAATGACAGGGACAGAAAGTAGATCAATGTGGTGGGGATTTTTCTACCAAAGGGTATGGGGGAATCTGGGGCATGATGAAACCGATACCCTGATTGTGTGTGGTTACACAGTTGTGCAGATTTGTCAAAACTCACTGAACTGTACATTTAAAAAGGATGATTTCACTCTATCTAAATTAACTCACTAAACCTGACTTTAAAAAAGCCCTAAGGTATTTTTATTAAGATATTATTATCACTTATGTTCATGTGAGCTAATATTTGAGTATTTAATATGTGCCAGCCACTATGCTATACATTTCGTATATATGTGTGTATATATACATATATATCTGTATATATATATATATATATATATATATATATATGGTTAGAGGGTTATTAGATGAAGAAACTAAGGCTCAAAGAGGTTAAGAAACTTGCTCAAGTCCATAGAGGTGCTAAGAGGAGCTCAAGAGCTGAAGTTTGAACCCAGGTACATCTAATTCCAGAACCATCACATCTTCCTGCCCTAGTCCAAGACGTCAGCACAATCAACTCTCATATGTCTAGTTAGGACTTCTCAGCCTTGGCACAACTGACATCTGGATGCGTTTTTGTTTTGGAGGGCTGTTCTGTGCATTGCGGGATGTTTAGCAGTATCCCTGGTCTCTACCCACTAGCTGCAATAGTACCCCCTCAGTTGTAACAGCCAAAAATATCTCCAGACATGGCCAAATGTACCCTGGCGGCAAAGTTTCCCCTACCCCATCCCAACTCCCCCTCGAAAACACTGAGATTTCAGTGAGACTGTCCCAAAGAGAGTCCTGTGTGGAGCCCCTGGGAATGTTGAAGATTCAGAGAAGATATCTGGCATGTTTTGGTAGCTGGGGCTTAGACTTAAGTGAAGAATTTGGGCAGTAGTAAATCCTCAAAAGATAATTAATTCTACCTAAATCTCATATGATGAAATACATATGGAGATGAACATAGGAACACCAAGATGAAACTGTGAAGTTTCATGACAAATATTTATGTCAAAATGCATGGTTTCCTTCCTATGCAGTCATTCTGGGATGGTTTATGCTTGGGCCAGAAGTGCCCCACTATCTAGGTTGGTGCTGAGGCTGCCTTTGAGAACCGCCTCTGCTTTGAAATCTCTACTTATGCCAAGTCTTCATCTTTTGGAAACAACTAGCAGTTACCAAAGATGGTGGATAAGGTGAGTAATCAACCTGGGTGATTATGTTTTTTCTCAAAAAGAAGATGTGACCACAGAAGAACTCTGTGGTCTATCACCATATATAAAAATTAACTCAAAATGGATCAACAACTCAAATGTAAGAGCTAAAACATATAGTTTTATAGCTAAAACTCTTCGAAAACATAGGTGTAAATTCTTGTGACCTTATATTAGGCAATGTTTTTAAAACTATCACACCAAAAGCACAAGCAATTCAAAAAAATAGATAATTTGGATTTCATCAAAATTAAAAGCTTTTGCGCTTCAAATAGCACTATCAAGAAAGTAAAAAGACAATCCACTGAATGGAAGATATTTGCAAGTCACATCTCTGATAAAGGATTAATATCCAGTATATATAAAGAACCCTTACCCTTCAACAATAAAAAGACAAATACTCCGATTTTAATTTTTTTTAATGTTAATTTATTATTTTGAGAGAGAGAGAGAGAGAGAGAGAGCACGAGCAGGGGAGGGGCAGAGAGAGGGAGACACAGAATCTGAAGCAGGCTCCAGGCTCTGAGCTGTCAGCACAGAGCCCTATGCGGAGCTCAAACCCACCAACTGTGAGATCATGACCTGAGTCAAAGACGCCTAACTGACTGAGCCACCCAGCCACCCCGCAAATACTCTGATTTTAAAATGGGCAAAGGAAACACACATTTCTTCAAAGAAGATATGCAAGTGGAAAATAAGCATGTGAAAAGATGCTCAACATTATTAGTTGTCAAGGACATGCAAATTAAAACCACAATGAGATACCACATCATCATACCCACTAGGATGGCTACACCAAATGTTGACAAAGATATGGAACAATTGGAGCCTTCATACATTGTTGATGGGAATGTAAAATAGTGCTGTTGCTGTAGAAAAGAATGACAATTCCTCAAAAAGTTAAACATAGAATTAACATATGACTCAGCAATTTTTTTCAAATTAAAAAAAATTTTTAATGTTTATTCATTTTTGAAAGACAGATGAAGCAAAGGGTGGGGGCAGAGAGAGAGGGAGACACAGAATCGGAAGCACGCTCCAGGCTCTGAGCTGTCATCACAGAATCTGATGTGGGGCTCGCGCGCATGAACCACAAGATCATGACATGAGCCAAAGTCATGACACTTAACCACCTGAACCACCCAAGCTCCCCATGACTCAGCAATTTGATTTTTAGATGTATAACCCAGAGAAATGAGAACACATGTCCACAACAAAAACTTGTACAGGAATGTTCAGAGCAACAATATCAATAGTAGCAAAAAGATGGGAACAACCCAAAAGTCTGCCAACTGATGAATGGATAAACAAATTGTGATACACTCATCCCATGGACTATTATTTAGCCATAAGAAGGAATAAAGTACTGTTACATGTTATAACATGGATGAGCCTTGAAAATATTATATGATTCCACTTGTATGAAATGTCCAGCTGGAATAGCCAAATTCATAGAGGCAGAGAGCAGATTAGTGGTCCCTGGGGATTGGAAGGAAGGGGTAGAGGGGAATGACTGCTAATGCGTATAGGGCTTCTGTATGGGGTGATGAAACATTCTGGGTTAGAAGTGGTGATGGTTGCACAACTTTGTGAATGCACCAAAAAACTGAATTATACACTTTAAAAGGGTGAATTTTGTGGTGAGTGAATTATATCTCAATTATTTATTTCCTCAATTGTTTAAAAAAATAACTCTGTAAGGTGACTATTATCTCTGTTTTACATAAAAGAAAACTCAGTTTCAGAGGCAACAAATTATTCTAAGTTGCTGAATAAAATGTGAAAATTTGCCTTCGCACCTCCAAGCTCTAGCAAACTAGAAGCAGTATTTGCTTCTCAGTCCTTTTTATGTAGTCGTGTGTGTGTGTGTGTGTGTGTGTGTGTGTGATATAAATGTAATATAAATCATGTTATACTTGTTGTTCTACACCTTGCTGGTTATTTTTATTTTATGTTTTACTTTAGTTATCAATCTATGCATATATGGACACTATATATACAGAGAGAGACAGAGACAAAGACAGAGAGACCGAGACAATGAGAGAAAGGAGTTCTTAGTATTCATAGAATGAACATGCCAGAATTTCTTTAATTACTTCCTCTCTTGGTGGATATTTCAGCCCATCTATTCTGTAAACAGTGTGTTTATTCCCCAGAGTTTCACCGTTTTAGCCCACTACTCTTCTCACTCCTACCCACTCTCCCTGGATTATCTCTCCTTCACTCTCATGTTACCCCCTATCCAATGAGATCTCCCCAGTACCTCCATTAGATAAGAGGGTGCCACCCTAGATTGTGTACTTTTGAGGTCCCTGCACATGCAAACATACACGGTGTAAGTTGACTGAGGACTACCTAGGCACCACTGTCATTCAGGATCCAGTACAGGTACAACGTGACCCATATCTTGAAACATCCCCTATACCAACTAGTGCTGTTCAGGTCCCTGGGGAAATACTTCTCCTCATCTCTTGCCCTGTGTTCCCCCCCCAAAAAGCAACTGCCTCCAAATTTATGTTTCTGACATTGGAGATGGATACTGCTTCTGAGTTCAGAGAGGATTTGAGCAGAGTAAGTATTTAGACAATTAACTTGTCAACTCCTTCTTAGACTGTGTAATAGATAATTGCATAACAAAGTGTTTCCCAGTAGTGCTGAACGTCATTTTCTTGCTTCTTTTCACATTCTAAATTGTAATTCTCTTGGTATTCACAATAGTTGCACAGAATGATGGAGGAACATTGTACTATATTAAACAATATTATTGTTAATCATACAAACTAGTTAATAGGATTATTTTAAATTTGTGTGTATGGTAAGGTCTAGGCACACATAAGTGAAGCTATGGAAATAACCAACCAGATGGCTTGTGGTAAATTGTTTGCAAAGAGAGCTGTCAATAATTCTTCCCATCCCTGTCCACTCATGCCATTTCTCCCATCAAGAACTAGAGACTGGGGTGCCAGGCTGGCTCAGTCAGTGGAGCATATGACTCTTGGTCTCAGGGTTATGAGTTCAAGCCCCATGTTGGGCATAGAGCCTAGTTAAAAAAAAAAAAAAAAGTAGGGTCCGTTTCTCTCCATTTGAATCTGAGATGACTTTATAACTTGCCTTGACCAGTAGATTGGGACAGAAGTGGCTGAGTCATTTCAGGGGCTGAGCCTTAGGCCTAGCAGCTTTCTGCTTTCCTGCTGGGATCCAGCCATAATGCAAGGAAGCCACATTCATTCAGACTACTGAATGATGAGAAAACCATGTAGAGAGAGAGAGAGAGATCCTGACCTCCTAGCTATTCCCTCAAAGGCCCCAGACATGTGAATGAGGTCATCTTAGACCTCCTAGCTCCCACTGAGCCACCCCATGACTACAGTCTCATGAATGAGCCCAAGGGAGACCAGTGGAACTGGCAGCCAACACATAGAATAAGAAATTAATAGATCATTATTTTTAACCATTAAGTTTTGAGGTACTTTGTCATGCAGCAAAAGATAACTAAAATCTGAACATCGCTAGAGTTGAGAATAATTCTATCTTAATAACAATATTCAATAAGATTTAAATTGTCAGAAAATTAAAGCTTTCAAATTTAAATAGTTTTGATTTAAATGGTTGATACTAATTATAATTTGTATTTTGCTTTTTAATTTTAACAGTTTTAAATAGTTTAGAAGAAAATAACTTTGAAAAACTTACATGAAAGATAATTTTTAAATCCTTACATTTCTTTGATTTATATTTTTCATGACAATTTATTTAAAATTTTGTGTACTTTTAGTAGTTACATTTATTTTGTTAGCACTTTGAATCACTGTTATCCACTGAATACAAATTATGTGAAAATCTTCATTATAACATTACTGAAAATTTTGCTGAAATGAAGGCATGAAAAAATAAATTTCATGGAGTAAATAAACAGCAATTCATGAATTATGTGTATATTTTATGACTCATCCAACTGCCAACCCATCAAGAGAACTCCCAAGGTGTCTTTGTCATTTTGCCAATGTTCAGTCATATAAAAGCCATTGCTTTATGCATGATTTAAAATTTTTCATCATTATGTAGGTATGTGTATCAAGGTAAATGGAGACAGTATTTTTACAGTAAGTTAGTTTGATTTATAACTCTTTAATATTTAGGTCTATGTTGTATGGTAACTTGTACTCTTGTCTCAGGCCCTGCAAATGTTAGGGACAGACTTGTCTCTGTCATGGCCTGTCCTTCAACCACCTGACACATATTTATCTACTAGATAGTCCCACCTGTTTGCCTAAAAGAACTTCAGAATCATCTTGTCCAAAACTAAATTCACCATCTTTCTCTACCATACCTCCTTCTTCTTCTGGCGATTTCTCTGTCAGTCACCCAAGCTAGAATCCCAGACGACATCCTGGGTTTCTGCACCCTGTTACTCTTCCTCAACTTTCTAAATAATTCTGTCATCTGCCCCAGTTTGGACCTTGAGAGGCAGTATCACTCTGGACAGTGCTTGCTGCTCAGACTTCAGAGTTATCTGGAAGGTGAGTGTGTTCAAACACAAGTTACTGAGGCTCTGCCCTCAGAGTTTCAGATTCACTAGGTCTGGGGTAGGACCCGCTCATTTGCATTTCTAATAAGTTCCTGTCAGCTGTTACTGCTGGTCTGGGGCTGCACTTTGAGACCCATTGGCCTACAGGTTGATCTAAAATTTTACTCTTCTTATGTATCGTGTGACCTTAGGTGAGTTCCTTATTTTCTCCAAGACTGTTTCTTGGTCTATATAATGGTGATAAAGGTCTTACCTTTGAGAGCTGAATTAAATGAGATAATATAGGTAAAGCACTCAATACAATAAGACTGTGCAAGTAAGGGCTTAATAAAAGAAGGTGTATGTAGAGAAGAAGAGAAGGTGGTTATTCAGTCCTTACCATCTTCTCTTGGACTTACTACTGGCCTTCTCCATCCCTTATCGAACCATCTGCATGATTTGTCTCTGACCACAATCCTTTCCTTTCTACTCATGCCTGCCCCAAAACATTTAAATATGTTCAAATCTTCAATTTGTAAAAAGCCTGTCATCCGGCTTTGACTCCATTCCTTCCTTCAGCCACCCTATCTCTATCCTTTTCTTCATATCTAAGCATCTTGAAAGAATTGTTTAGGATTGCTCTCTCTACTTCTTCCATTCAAACTCACTTCTCAGTGTAGTATGGTCTGGACTTTGCTTCCACAGTCCCCTAAACCAGTTCTTTCTGAAAAAACAAATGGGCCCTCCTTATTGCCAAATCTTCTGGATACTTGATACTCTTCGACACCTAACACTGCAGACACTTCTTCTATGGGAGGCAGTTTCAAAAATGGATCCTAGTGATCTCCACCTCCTGGTATTCACTCCCTTTTATAATCCTCTCCCCTGGTGTGTAGACTGAGCCTGGAAACTTTGTTCTAATGAAGAGGGTCAGACAAAAGTGAGATGGGATGATGATGTGGCACTTTTAAGGTTAAGTTATGAAAGACTTGCTTGCACTTTTCCTCTGAATCTTCTTGTTCATTTGCTCTGTTGAAGCAAACTCCCAGGTTGTAAGGTACCTGAGGAGGATCTGTGGCCTTCATCCTAACAGCTCTCGGAAAACTGAATCCTGCCAACAATTGGAACAGTTTGCTAACAGTTTGGAAGAGGATCACTTTCCAATCAGGCCTTCAGATGAGCCCACAGCCTTGGCTAACACCTTATTACAGACTTGTAAGATATCCTAAAACTCTTTGTGACCCACAGGAAGAGTGAGATGTTAAACAGGAATTGTTTTCAGCCACTAAATTTTGGGGTAATTGTTCCACAGCTATACATAACTTATTTATCTTCCTTCTTAAAACTACTTTCCCATGGACTTTCACAACCCCTGGTTTTCCTCCCTGTTTCCTCTTTATCTCTGCTCCCTGGGTTCTTCTGACTATGCTCTCTTACCTCCTACTGTTTCTCAAGGTTCTTCTCTTCTTCTCTACATACATTTTCTTGCCCGTGACACCCATTCATATGCCATCTATAATCAAGTGATCCTCAAATTTATAATCCAGTGACCCTCTTTTAAGCAGCAGGCCCATAAATGCAACTGTGTAAAGGTCATTCTCACCTAGGTGTTGTTCTCAAAGACACTCAGACTCAGCATGTCCCAAACAGAACTCGTTGTTTCCCACCAAAGCCCTCAACTTCCTATGTTTCCTGCCTCAGTGAGCCACCTGATGGTTGGTCAAACCAGATGGTTCCAGTTGGTCAAACCAGAAAACTAAGAGTCATCTTTCATTTCTTTATTTAACAAATATTTAAAGAAACTTTTTTTAACTGTTTATTTATTTTTGAGAAATAGAGCACAAGTGGGGGAGGGGCAGAGAGAGATCAGGAGACACAGAATCCAAAGCCAGCTCCAGGCTCTGAGCTGTCAGCACAGAGCCCAATGCGGGGCTCAAACCCACAAACCGTGAGATCATGACCTGAGCCAACGTCGGCCGCTTAACCGACTGAGCCACCCAGGCGCCCCTATTTAACAAGTATTTATGGGGCACCTACAGTGTGCCAAGCAGTGTTATAGGCTCTAGGAGAGTTTACAATCTTGTGGGGAGACAGACAATGAAGATAATAAATAAAGTATGTACCATGTTAGAGTGAGATATATATCACAATAAATGCTATTGGGGGAAACTGAGCAGGCAGAGCAATGAATTTCATGGAGAGTGAATTCGTGGTATTAGATGGGGTGGTCAGAGTAGGTCTCACAAAGAAGGAGACACCTGCAGGTATGAGGACTGTGCTATGTGAGTACTGGGGAAAAGAGCATTTCAGGAAGAGAGGACAGCTAGTTCAAAGGCTTTGGCTGGGAATTTAACTGGGGCTTTGAGGAACAGCAAGGTGGCCAGTGTGGCTGGAACAGAGAGAACGAGGGGGAGATGATTAGAAACGAGGTCAGTGAGATACCCAGCCCAGATCATGTACAGCCTTATTGCCATTGTAAAGATGTGGGGTTTTTCTCTGAGTACCATAGGGAGCCGTGGGAGGGTTTGAGTGCAGAAATCCCATGGTCAGTCTGGTTGCTATGTTTAGAATAGGCTATTGAGAAATTGTTCCTTTTCTTTTTATCTCTCAGCCCTTAAATCTATTTTGCACACTAAGCCCTGCGTATTTTATCTCTTAAATATAACTTGAACCCATCTGTTTCTCTTAATTTCTATTGTTACTCCTTAAGTTGAGCCAACCACATCTCTTGTTCGTTCATTCAAAGAATACTTTTTGAGCAGCTACTATGTTCCAGGCACTGTTCCTATTGTTGGGACACAGCAGTGAGAGACAGCCTGTATGGAGCTTACATTTCTCCCCTTGGATGTATTGCCTTTAAAAGTTTACCACCTCTTAAAGCGTCTTATGTACGTACTTGGTTACTCCCTTGTTGTGTCCTTTCCTCAGCAACATGTCAACCTTGTGAGATCAAGGACATTGTCTGTCGTGTTCACCAACTGTATTCTCAGTGCCTAGGACTGCACCTTGCATACAATACGTGTTTGGTACATACTAGTTGAATGACACTTTGTCGGTCTATGTGCATTGTGTTATATGCGATGCCGTCTGGTATTCTTTATTCTATCCCATTATGTTTCACTGAAAAATCCCTGCCCCTTACAACTTTATATATATATATATATATATATATATATATATATATAGTCAAATTGGTTTCCATACAACACCCAGTGCTCATCCCAACAGGTGCCTTCCTCAATGCCCATCACCCACTTTCCCCTCTCCCCCATGCCCCATCAAACCTCAGTTTGTTCTCAGTATTTAAGAGTCTCTTATGGTTTGCCTCCTTCCCTCTCTGTAACTTTCCACTCCCCCTTCCCCTCCCCCCTGGTCTTCTGTTAAGTTTCTCAGGATCCACATATGAGTGAAAACATATGGTATCTGTCTTTCTCTGCCTGGCTTATTTCACTTAGCATAATGTTCTCCAGTTTTATCCACATTGCTACAAATGGCCAGATTTCATTCTTTCTCATTGCTAAGTAGTATTCCATTGTATATATAAACCACATCTTCTTTATGCATTCATCAGTTGATGGACAACTTTAAACTTGGTTTCAGAATCTGGACTTTAACTGGAAGTTCTACAAACGCTACTCTTGCATTCTCCACAACCAGTCTTCTTTCCAACTTGGAAGTCTTGTCAGGTTACTTCCCTGCATGAAATCTTTCCATGGAACTCTGTTGGTCTTAGACTGTTTTCCCCAAACACCAGTCGTTTATGGTTGCTAGTGTACCAGCTATCATAAAATAATGCATTTAATATTTTTGTTTACAAATTGAATCACTTTTTCTCACTCAGCCTCATCTCAAGTGGTAAACTAAGAGAAGTAATATATCGGTTGAATGGGTTATATATTTTTCTAATGTGTATTAAATCCATTAACTGCCCAAATAAAAAATGCTGGTTTGTGTACCATCTAAACTTCTGTTGCTTACCACCCAGCCACACTCTGGGGAAACCTGCTCTCAGGACAAAGGGCAGATGCCTTGGCTTGGCCTTCGAGGCACTTTGGAGCCTACTGGTGCTTTCCACTAGTGCAGTCTCTCTTTCTCTCTACCACTTCCTGCACTCATTCATTCTGAATAACTGGCCGGTCCCTGAATGCACTGAGTTCTCTCTGGCTCTAGGACTTTGTACTGCCATCTGCTTCCTCTTTTCTGAGCTCCACCAGCACCCCCACCTCACCCCCTTTCAGGTCTAGCATAAATGTCACCTTGGGGAAGCTGGTGGGTCTGGGATCCCCTGCTTACCCCGTCTCAGAATGCATCCCCTGAAGCAAAGTGGCTTCTTCATATCTTGTACTCCAACTGAAGACTGCAAGTCCTTTTGGGGAGGAAGAGTATCTTATTTACTGTAGTATTTCTGGTTTTAAGTATAGTACCAGACATTCAGTAGCAATTTGGTTAATGAATAAAAAAAAAGTACGGATTTCTCAAGGAAACGAATGCCACTAACACTCAGCACATTGTCTGACACATACTAGTCACTCAGAAAACATCTTTCAGGGGCTGAAAACAGTGAGGACTGCTCCTTGACCTAGGGACATTACCTTTTGTTTCATTATTTGAGAGGTAGTCCCAAATTCTAATGTCTTTGCTCCACATGACATGATTCTCTTCTCTCTGCCCAGGAAGAGGTCAGAAATGAGGTAAAATGTCTATCTGTGGCCTAAGAGGTTTTTGGTCCCTTGGTAAACTAGTGTATACTGACAGAGGGTGGGGTGTGTGGGGGTACATATCTGTATGAAGTGTGAAGTAGCTATAATGTAAATAGTAAACATTTGAATTAATATTAAAAAAATTTTAATGTTTATTTTTGACAGAGACAGAGACAGAGCATGAGTGGGGGAGGGGCAGAAAGAGAGGGAGACACAGAATCTGAAGCAGGCTCCAGGCTCTGAGCTGTCAGCACAGAGCCTGACGCGGGGCTCAAACTCATGGGCTGTGAGATCATGACCTGAGCTGAAGTTGGACGCTTAACTGAGTGAGCCACCGAGGTGCCTCAACATTTGAATTAATATTAAAATCCATACTCCATGCATGTTTTCAGTACATTTAATGTTATTTTATTACATATAGTTTCCCCCCACTATCTGAAAGTAGAACATTCCTTTGAAAACTGATGTAAGCTGAAATGGCATACAGCAAAGAAACAATTACCGTGAATGCATATGAAAAAATGTTTGAGCATTTCCAGACCCCTAACATGACTTCTCTTAGGCTTTTCTGAAACCTTAGGACACAGCTTGCTAATGAATATGCAGGATAAATCAAGATAAAGCACAGAGAGATGCTCACAGATGACACAGTTTGGAACTGTGACAGCTAGATACTGAGAGGCTGAGTGTGGTTCCCGGAGAAGGAGCTTGGTGGGGGGGTCACCCTCACTGCTCCCGGTGCATGCTGCCTCTATGACATCTTCCTGCAGAACAAATGCTGAACATTTTGGTAAAAAATCCTTTTTTTTTTTTTTTTTTGGTAAAAATGAAAATCCTCTTGGGATTTCTTTCCATCACTGAAAACAGGTACTAATGTAGGCCTTTCATAAAAGTGAAGAGGTATAACATGAACTTTGAAAAAGCACAGGTTACCTGTATCCAGAGTTTGATGCCATTATCCCTATTTTCTGAGATTCTACAACCTATGCAATGTTTAAGACTGATAGTTAAACATTAAAAAAAAAAAAAAAGGTGCCTGGGTGGGTGGCTCAGTTGGTTAAGTGTCCAACTCTTGATTTCAGCTCAGGTCAGGCTGGATCGAGTGGTTTGTGAGATTGAGCCCTTGCTTTGGGCTCTGTGCTGACAATGCAGAGTGTGCTTGGGATTCTCTCTCTCTTTCTCTCTCTCTCCCTTTTTCTCTCTCTCTCTCTCTGACCCTCCCCCACTTGCCACACACAGGCGCTTTCTCACTCTCTCAAAATAAACATTTAAATAAAAGACTGATAGTAACAATGTTTCTTACAACAATGTGTGCCATAGGTAATAAAGGTTTTACAGCAACTCAATTCTGCTCAAAGATTTTTATTTCTCTTTTCTGTAATGACTCCACTATCTGGCATCTTGGGGACTATGGTATTTGGTATAAATGGAACTTCCAAATAACTGATGTTTAGTCTTGTAAAACAACCAAAACATTAAAAAACAAAAAAGATGGGAACTTTCCCAATATGCTGCACACTCCTCTGGCTTTTGAAACAAAATGCCCCAAATATTAACAGAGCCATGCTGACCAGGAGCTCTCCCTTTGGACTCCAGGTATTTGGACACCATATCTGTCCATGCTAGAGGTCTAAGGAGCACACATAGGGACTCAGATGATAGGGCACCTGGGGCTAAAGAGGTGATAACTTTAGCTCTGATGCTGAAACATTTTCTTACAAACAAAAGTAAACCCCAATCGACTGATTTGAGCCATTCCCTTTCCCCTTTTTTCATAAGGGAAACATAAACCTTACATAGCTAAATAATTTCCTTCAGCAAAGTGTAAAATGGTTGACTTTATAAAATGTCAATTAGCGAATGAAACGATAAAAGTCTCTTCCCACCAGAAGATGATCTACTTTATCACCGATGCTGTCGTTTTTCTGTTCACCATCATTGCTATAGAGCACTCTCACCTCATTTTCAACTTGCATTTGTTCTTCATCTTTACTTGTTCACATTTTGTTCATGCAGTATGGAGAATTATTCTGCAGCCATTTCAAGGCGTGTATGTGTGTGTGTGCACGTGTGTATGTGAGTTGGAAAGGATTTGCTTCAAAGCTTACATTTTTTTATCAGGAAATAAACGCTTCTTAAAATGTGGAAGTCCTGCATAATGTTTGATATTCGTACAGAATTTCACATGTACATTTTAAGATGTATGAACAGAATGGAAACCATTGTTTTGGTATCAGACTGATATGCTAGTCCATAGGCTTCCTCGGTGAGGGAGTCCAGAGCACCCTCTGTATACCTCTGTGTTATCACAGCATGTTATACTGAAATTATATCATTTATCTGTCTCCTCCATTAGTCTAAGAGCTTCTCATGAGCTTAGACCATGTCCTAGCCTTCTCTGAACCCCGGTGCTTGTGTTCTTATGTAGCAGCATAATCTTCAGGAAAGTGTAAAATGGCGACCTTTATGAACAATCAATTGGCAAATGAGAAGGTAACACAGCCTCCATCCCAGTACTTCATTCTTGTGTTCTTGTGCGTCTTGACTTTTCACTCATGTTTTCCTGTGATGTCGTCCAAACCATAGTTACCTCAGAGCTGATGAACTTTAGTGCAACCTGTACCTTTTTTACCTCCTGTTGAGTCCTGTGAGTTTGTAATAAATGTTTATAGTGAACGTTGGCAGGTAGGAAAATGGTCATTTTTCGGGGAATGAACTCTTTCTTTGTGTTGATCTCCACGATTGTTTGGCAACCGGGTAGGTTTTTTGATTTTTGTTTTTTTGGTTTTTTTAGATTTAATGTACATTTATTCTTAACACATGGAACATACAAAGATTTTATACTGAATAAATGATATTCATTAAGCCAAAAAAAAAATGGAAGAAGGAATTTACATCAAGTTTTAGCTACATTGTTTGAAATACAAATATGCAGTTTTTGTTTTTTGTTTTGAGACAGGGAGAGAGCACACTTGAGGAGAGGGGCAGGAGGAGAGAGGGAGAGAATCTCAAGCAGGCTCCACACGCAGTGTGAAGCCCAACATGGGGCTTGATCCCATGACCCTGGGATAATGACCTGAGCGGAAATCAAGAGTCAGACACTTAACTGACTGAGCTACCCAGGCATGCCTAAATATGCAGATTTGATCACTGAAAAAAATCTCAGTGTGTTTCTTCATCAGGAACTTCAACTGAACCTAGGGCTTTTTTATACCTTGATTAGAAAGAAAACAAAACAAAACAAAAACCCAGAAAAAAAATTCTAAGTTGATTGGCTGCTGAGACAGCAAGGACTTTTTACAGAGCCCTGTACAGCATTGCCCCAGGAAGGGTGATGTCAAGCAAGAGATTAAATAGCTGTGTCTTGCTTTGTGCAGGTCACCCACCAACTTGTTAACTGATCATACTATCAAGGGGTAGCTGAGAAAGGGACCAAACTGTGGGGGTCCAAGGTTATGTGCAACATACAACATCATATACATACACACATGGCAATGCAGCCACTGCAGCTAAAGGTTAAAACCAGTTCTAAGAGGTGATCTCAGGGTTATTCATATAATCAGGGAGGAGAGAAAGAGGTCAGGGTGTTGTAGGTTCACACATGACACTTAGGGGGGAGAGCCTTTTTTTTTTTTCTCCTCAAAGTTTAACTAAAAATAGTTTTAAAAACTGCAGCTTGAGGTGCCTGGGTGGCTCAGTTGATTGAACATCTGACTCTTGATTTTGGCTCAGGTCATGATCTCACGGTTCCTGGGTTCAAGCCCTGCATCGGGCTCTGTGTGGACAGTGCGTAGCCTGCTTGGGATTCTCTCGGTCTTCCTCTCTCTCTCTGCCCTTCTCCCACTCTCTCTCTCTCTCTCTCAACATAAATAAATAAACTTAAAAAAAAAAAACCCTATTGCTTGCTGCTAACCCAGAGTTTTCTCTTATTTCCATGTGAGACATTATAAACACAGTATGTTTATAGAATCAGGTATACAGTACATGAAAGGATCTGCACTCTACTGCACAGGCTCTCCAGTGAACAGTGTCTAGCAACAGCGTAGTTTTAATATTTCCTGGGAAGTCCACAATTCTGACATGTTTTTAAATTATAAGAAAATGGTAAAAACAGGAAAGAAAAATTCATCTGGGCATTATATTGCGGTATCTGCAGTGTGAATGAAATGCAAATGTATGAAATCTTTGAAAACTCTAGAATAATAAAAATTTCCAATTGCCATTCTTTCTTTTTTTATGGAAACCCACAGCTTTAATATATATAAGAGTAATTAACTTGTCTTCATTCTGCTTAAACTTTGAGAGAGAAGAGGTAGAAACTTGATTTACTGGTATTTACTGAGTAGAAAATAGCAAGCATCTTCACAATAGACCAATTTCATCAGCCTTGTAAATAAAATGATTCAGGCAAAGATTATGCTCCGAAATAAATTCTTCGAATAATGTTACAAATTTTCCCTGTAGTTTAATTGCCTAGTTTGTTCCTAGCTCCATCTAGCTATCATATAACTTTTTATTCCCCATGCTAAATATCCTGTAAAATACTTTTCCACTTAAATCATTTTTTTGGTACTTGTGTGGTTTCTCTTTTCCCTTGCCTCAATCTACTTGCAGGAACTGACTTTTTTCCCCTATTAAATTCTATTTTTAGGAAATTCGGTTCAACACCATCCTTAAGTCCTTTTTAACAGTGACAATAACCATAACAAGAACAAGAACACGGATCTTCCTCAGTTTATGATGGGATTAATCCTGACGAACCCTTCGTGAGCTGAAAATATTGTAAGTTGAAAATGCATTTAATACCCTTAACCTAGTGAACATGATAGCTTAGCCTACCTTAGACAGTCTCAGAACACTTCCATTAATCTATGGAAGTTGGGCAAAGCCATGTAACACAACAGCCTCTTTTATAATAAAATGTTGACTATCGCATGTAATTTGTTGAATATGGTAGTGAAAGTGAGAAACAGAATGGTCGTGTGGGTGCAGAATGATGTGAGTGTACCTGTTGTTTACTCTCCTGGTCTTGTGGTTGACTGGGAGCTGCTGCCCAGCATCACAAGACAGCATCACACTGCACATCGCTAGCCTGGGGAAAGGATCAAAATGCACAATTCAAAGTATGGTTTCTACTGAATACATATTGCTTTCACACCATCATAAAATCAAAGAATCATAAGCCGAACCATTGGAAGTCAGGAACATCTGTATGTGCAACATACAGAACATCTAACTATGTGCCAGAAATTGTTCTAAATACATGTATTAATATTTGCTATTCTTAACAACCCTAAGAGGAAGTTACTATTATTAGTCTCATTTTCTAGGTGGGGAACTTGACAGCACAGAGACGTAAAGTAACTAAGGTTGCAAAGCTAGTAAATGGTAGCGAGGCAGGATTCAAACCCAGGAGGATTTAGTTGTGGCTGTGGACTTAATCTTTAGGTTCTAATAGGATATTATCCTCATAATGTTGTTTTATTTTACTTTCTTTTCATTTAATTTTTATTTTTTCCTTTCTCACTGATATGATTCCTGTACAAGGCCTTATTTTCATCAATTCTTGTGTTCTTGTGCATCTTGACTTTTCTCTCATGTCTTCCCACGAATCCCTCCACACTATAGTTATCTCACAGCTGATGAAAGTTAGTGCAACTCAGTACTCGGATGCTCTAGGGAGGTGGAGGGCTGCTTGTCTTCCTCAACTCAAGAATTTATTATCTAGGGGCACCTGGATGGCTCAGTTGGTTAAATGTCTGACTCTTGATTTCAGCTCAGGTCATGATCTCATGGTTCATGATTTCGAACCCCACATCGGGCTCTGTGCTGACAGAGCAGAGCCTGCTTGGGATCCTCTCTCTCTGCCCCTTCCCTGCTCGTGGTCTCTTTCTCAAAAATGAACTTAAAAAAACCCCCAGAATTTATTATCTACACTCTACATCCTAAGTAGGAGAGAGTTAGGGCATTCATTAATTTTTTAGAAAACAGATTTACTGGGGACACCTGGGTGGCTCAGTCGGTTAAGTGTCTGGACTTTGGCTAAGGTCATGATCTCATGGTCCAGCTCCATGCTGACAGCTCAGAGACTGGAGCTGCTTTGGATTCTGTGTCTTCCTTTCTCTCTGCCCCTCCCTAGCTCATGTTCTGCGTCTCTTGCAAAAATAAATATTAAAAAATTTCAAAAATGTAGGGGCGCCTGGGTGGCTCAGTCAGTTAAGCGTCCGACTTCGGCTCAGGTCATGATCTCACGGTCCGTGAGTTCAAGCCCCGCATCGGGCTCTGTGCTGACAGCTCAGAGCCTGGAGCCTGCTTCAGATTCTGTGTCTCCCTCTCTCTCTGACCCTCCCCCGTTCATGCTCTGTCTCTCTCTGTCTCAAAAATAGACATTAAAAAAAAATTTCAAAAATGTATAAAAAGCAGCTTTATTGAAGTACAGTTAATATACAAAGAACTGCACATATTTAATGTGTACAATTTGCTGAGTTTGGACATATGCAAACCCTGTTGCTATCACCACAATCAAGACTGTAGACATATTCAACACCTCTCAGAGTTTCCTTGTATGGCTATCTGTCTGTCTGTCTTTTTTTTGTGGTAAGAACACTTAAAATGAGATTTTTTTTTAAGATTCATTTATTTATTTTTGTGAGAGAGAGAGAGAGAGAGAGAGAGCATGAGCTGGAGAGGAGCAGAGAGAGAGGGAGTGAGAGAGAATCTTAAGCAGGCTCTGTGCTCTTAGCATAGAGCCTGATATGGGGCTCGAACCCATGAACTGTGAGATCATGACCTGAGCCAAAGTAGGACACTTAACCAACTGAGCCATCCAGGTGCCCATGAGATTTAAGAAAACAAATTTTGAAGTGCACAATACCTTATTGTTAATTGCAGGTACAATGTTGTACTGCAGATCTCTAGAACTTATCTTACATAACTGAAACTTTATTATATCCATTGAATAACAACTCTCTATTTCCCTTGCCCTCCAGCCCTTGTCAACCACTATTCTCTGCTTCAATGAGATTGACTATTTTAGATACCTGATATAGGTGAAATCATACAGTATTTGTCTTTCTGTGATTGACTGATTTCATTTACTACAATGTCTTCTCAGTTCATTCATGTTGTCACAAATGGTAGGATTTCCTTTCTTTTAAAGACTGAATAAATATTCTGTTGCATATATACAAATTTTCTTTACCTATTCATCTGTTAATGGGCACTTAATTTGTTTCCATATCTTGGTCATTAGTTTTAGAATATATCAATGATCTGGAAATGCCCTTCAGATCTGAGGGAGAAACTCAGGGGGAGGTGTCTCAGGCTGAGATGGCCCATGGGAACAGGAAAAGTCATGTTCTCCTGGGTCTTATAGGAATGACAAGATGTAGTGAGGGCAGGCTCCTGTGGACCAATCTCTGACAAGGCTATGAATTTAGAGCTTTGCAAAAAGAAGCCACATTTCTCCTTAAGGTAGAACCAGCCTTGACAAACAGCTTGTGCTGCAGGCAACCATATGGGTAGAGATAGTCCTTCCACATATTTCTGAGCCTGAGACATCCAGGAAACTTGGAGGATGGTTAGTACAGGAGGTTTTGAAGACTTGGTGAAGTCTTTGGGGACAAGAGATGGTACGTTCCTCTCCTACAGAAGCGAGAGGGACAAGACTGAAAACCCATTCCAGAACCAGAGGAAAGGAAAGAGGCACCGGGAGGCACTGAAAATCCTGCCAGTCGGAGCAGTGCTGCCAGCCCTCCATGAGTTAAGTGCATCTCAGATAAGATAGAATGATGGCTGTATGCCACATCTGACCCACAGACATGTTTTGTCTGACATGCTTTCCTGTTTTAAAGAAATGGAGTTAGTTGCCAACATTGATATTTGGGAGAGTTCACTGGATTCCTGATTTCTCTTCATTTCTTGATCTTCAGGAAATCATCAGCTGGAAATGAGTAGTGGCTGTGCCCTTCAGATTGGTTTGAGCTCTCTGGTTCTTCATAGCCCCTTTCACTGTCGATTGTCTTTGCACCTGCCCTTCTTCATCTATTCATGTTACCTGCTTGGCTTGTTGGGCATTTAAGTTTGCCACCTGTGAACTATATCCTGAGCAGCTTCGTCTTTAAAAAATTTTTTTTTTAAATCTTTATTTATTTTTGAGAGAGAGAGAGAGACAGAGTGCGAGTGGGTGAGGAACAGAGAGGGAGGGAGACACAGAATCTGAAGCAGGCTCCGGGCTGTCAGCACGGAGCCCGATGTGGGACTTGAACTCATGAACTGTGAGATCATGACCTGAGCCCAAGTCAGACATTTAACTGACTGAGCCACCCAGGCACCCCTTAAATTTTTTAATGTTTTTTTTGAGAGAGACAGAGACAGAGACAGAGAGAGACAGAGAGAGAGAGAAAGCACGCATGCGCAAGCGGGGGAGGGGCAGAGAGGGAGACAGAATCTGAAGCAGGCTCCAGGATCTGAAGTATCAGCACAGAGCCCAATGCCAGGCTCAAACTCACAAGCAGTGAGATCATGACCTGAGCAGAAGTCTGATGCTTGGCACTCCCTGAGTAGCTTAGTCTAATGTAGATCATCTCTTAAAAGAAATTTCTAGGCCCACTTAACAGATATTTCCTGGAGCTATCTCAAAAAGGGTGTCAAAAAGAGACATTAGCTATATAAACTTAATATTTCGAGAAACTTTATAATTTACCCATAAGAATTATGTTTCTCTTCAGTGATATGTGATGAAATCCTTCAATGAAAGGGGCCTGTGAGCTTGTTTAAAAGCGCACCAAGGAAAGTAGGAGTTACAGATATACCTTGCATCCTATTCAGGAGCCAGTTTTGGGGAGAGAGAACTACATACCTATTAAAACAGCTGAAATAATAAAGAGTGATAACACAAAGTACTGGTGAAGATGAGGAGAAACTAGATCTCTCATACATTGGTAACAGGAATGTAAAATG
This sequence comes from Panthera onca, assembly GCF_046562875.1. Taxonomy (NCBI): domain Eukaryota; kingdom Metazoa; phylum Chordata; class Mammalia; order Carnivora; family Felidae; genus Panthera; species Panthera onca. The sequence goes on along the minus strand of NC_138347.1, from coordinate 70,759,751 downwards.
ATATAGCTACTCTGGAAAATAGTTTGGCAGTTTCTTAAAAAATTAAATACACATTTACTACATGACCCATCACTCATACTCTCAGGCATTTATGTGATGAAAATGAAAACTTAAGTTCATGCAAAAAACCTGTACACAGATTTATTTGTAATAGCAAAAAATAGGAAACAACCCAACTGTACCTCATCTGGGGAATGAATGAACACAACCTGATACATACAACAGAGCAATAGTCAGCAACAAAAAGGAATGAACGTTTGATTCCTACAACAATCTGGCTGGTCCTCAAGGGCATTATGTTTAGGTAAAAACTTCAGTCTCAAAGGTTATATGCTGTTGGATTCCATTTATATAACATTCTTGAGATAACTATAGACATAAAAAGCAGATCAGTGGTTACTAGGGGACAGGGATGGAGTAGGGGGGTCAGAAGGGGAGGTGAATTTATGAATACAATAAGGTAGCATAAGGGAGTTCTGCGGTTATAGAACAGTTCTGTATCTTGGTTGTAGTGGCGGTTACACAAATCTATACATAGAACAAGACTACACACAAACACACACAAATGCAGATTTAAAGCAAACGGTAAAAACTAAGTTCTGTAAGTGTAGTTAAAGGTAATGTACCATTGTCAATTTCCTGGTTTTGATATCTTATTAGAACTCTATACGATGTCACCACTGGGAGAAGCTCGGTGAAGGCTAAATGGGACGCTTTCTACTAGTTTTGCAACTTCTTGTGAGTCTATAATTACTTCAAAACAAAAATTAGAAAAAAAGGAAAGTAAGCTGAATGCCTAGGGCTGGTGTTTGCGGAGGTGAGCAAGAGGAGTATGGAGAAGTAAATTGGGGCTGAGAAACATTTCTAGAAGTTTAACCTACAAAAGCCTTAAACTTGCTCCCCATCATCTCTCCTGCTGTCATTACCTCTTTAGTGCTCTTTAGTCTGCCCTTGTTAGACAGTTGTTTCTCTATTGTTCCTGTTATGGTGCTGAGCAGAGAACTATGCTGAAAGGCACACCGATCAATCAATCAATCTCAACCCATTGAGTGGAATCACCAGTCCTTCAATTCTTTTCAGTTATTAGTTTTTCTACTACCTGATATTCAAGAGTCTGTTTCTTTGCTGCCAGAGGTGTTTTTTATTTTAACACCTGAATTCGATGCCATTGCAGATGCTAGAAGTTGCCAGAAGGCTGTCCTCCAGGTAACTGTCTTATGCTCTAACTTGTATTACTGTTTTATTGCAATTAGCATTCAGAATATGCATTGTCATCTTATTAAAATTTATATTTTCTAATGGAGAAAGCACATGGAGAGTTGATTGTGGAGCTGTGGTTTATCCGTGCTCTTCTTAGTTACCTGTGTCTAAATTAAGCTGACCCTCTGGGCCTTAGCTATTTCTAAACAGGCATCACGTTAATGCCTGGGGGAACATTAACCTTGCAGACACTAACTCAGTGCCATCACAAGTGCATAATGCGGGAGTTTGGAGCTTTGCCAAAAAGCAGTATTCAAATGAACATTCAGTTGGCAAGGGGTGGGAAGGTGGGCGTGGACAAGGGAAGGAGAACACCAGAAATGGTTATATAGATATTGTAACGCCTTTCATTTCCCTCTCTCCTCAGAGGTTATGTTTACTGCAGAGAGATGCTAAATAAATCTTCAGACTGTTCTGAAGAAATCGTGATTAAGGTGCTTCATCCCTTGTTCATAATCACTCAACATTCACTGAGCATCTTTTACGTTACACGGCTGACCTTGTGCTAGGGTGGGGACACAAAGATGAGTAATTGTAAACCACTGCAGTATGCACAAGCACCTCACGGTGCTTAAAAAATGTTAGTTGACTAAAAGCATGTTTAAGGAGGTCACAATTTGGCTAAGGTCACTTAAAGGGCCTCCAACGGACGACACAACTGTAATTCTAGCTCTGTATATAGATCATTACCAAATCTTTGCCAGAAAGAGTGAGGTTTGGGCCCCAGGTGATGTGACAGGGGAAAACCTGTAAGACCTTGCGCAACAGGGTCCAGGATCTCCAGATCTTTCTTTAGACTCGCACTCTGCTTCTCAGTTTGCAGACGCTAACAGGGTTTGTTGGTTTCAAGGGATCTGGAGCGCCGTTTCCGGAAACGGTGGCATTTGGGGTGGTGAAGGCCAACGACTGGAGGCAGCGGGAGAGAGGGCAGGTAAGAGAGGAGAAATGAAAAAGCCAAGGCATTTTGGTCAGTAGGTCCTTCACCTAGGTCCCGCCCCTTCCTTTTCCTAGGGCCTGAAACGCACCCGACCCCCGAGCCCTCTCCTCTTAGGGCGCTAGGCACGGATTATGGATGAAGGCTGACTCCCTATCAAAGAGATTTCCTCAGTGCCGACATTTCTCGAATTGCTTTCATCCGGGCCCAGCTCGGGAAACCTGAGGATTGGGGCCAGCTTCCCCGGCCACGCTGGGCCAGTGACACGCAGGCGCCGGAATCGGAGCCACGCTGGGTCGTCCCAATCTGGTCCCCGGGCCAGGAAGGGAGGGCGCCGCGGAGCGCTTCCCGTGTGCGGGGCTTCCCACAATCCACCGCGCCGGCAGTGGCGGCGACCGCGGCGGCGCTCTAGCCGCGGCATGTCTGCGTCTCGACTGCTCTGGGAGGAGGAAGAGAAGGAGGAAGAGGAGGAGGAGGAGGGGGAGGAAGAGGAGAAAGGCGCAGGGGTGGGAGCTGTTGCTGAAGCTGCCACAGCAAAAGTTCTCTCCCCTCCCCCCTTCCCCTTCTCTCAAGGCCTCTAGGAGGGTTGGAGCTGCCGCCGCCTGCAGTCGGTGACCGCGCGACTCGGCGCCCGCCCGCGGTAAAGCGCTGGGCCTGGCAGGCCCGGGCCCTGGGGAGGGTGGGGGAGGGGGAAGCGACGGCGCGCGGGGGTAGCGCGCGGCGGTAACGGCCTGACCCCGGAGGGGGGGGGGGGAGCGAGCCGTGGCGAGGCTTGGGGTGGCCTGGGGAGCGGCCGAGGCCGAGCGAAGCGCAGGAGCTGGCTGGGGGACGGGAGGAAGCAGGGCGCGGATGGTGGGTTGGGGGGTTGAGAAAGGATAATGACGGGGGTGGCGGAGGCGAGAAGGCGGCCTCCGAGGCCTGAGGCGGGTGTCAGAGGTAGGGAAGGAGGTGGGAGGTTTGCAGGGGGAGGCCGGAGGGTGCTGGGTGTGGGTGTGAAAAGGCTAGAGAGACACCAGGTCTCTGTCCGTCGTGCCTGGTGCAGTGCTTTATGCACCGCAGGCCTCAGTCAGTGTTGCTGCCGGAGTGTTCTTTGGGAGAAGGGAAGGGAAGGGAAGGGCAGGGGTTGGAGAAAAGGGAATCCTTGCGGGAAACATAGTGGGAGTGTGTTCAGGGAGAGCGGCCGGAGGGAAAGATGCCGGATAGGTGGAGGAATGCAGAGGGTGCCCGTGGAGGAGTATCCAGGAGTCCGGAGGGTGTTCATTGTGCAGATACATTAGGTATTTCGTTATGGAAAGAACTGAAGCGTTTCTAAGGAAAGGAAAGAACGGATACAAGGAGTTTCCGCGAATAGAAAGGATAGCGTTCGAAGCCAGAGGAAGTGCTAAATACTAGACACTATGAAGAGAATGCATGATAGAATAGACAGATGTAGTAGAATTAATAAATGTTGGCCCAAGGACTAAAGAGTTATTCCAGATGGGCCGGGATGGCCTAGTTCTGAACCTGTTTGGGCTCTTCTGTAGATGACATCTGGTAAGTGTGGGTCCCGCAGTGGTTGGGGGTCACTGAGAATTAGACCTTAGCCTGTAGTTTGATCTGAGACCTTTTAAACCTGCACCAGTGAATATTAGAATCTCTGAAACAGACGGTAAAAAAAACGCCTGGCCTCCAGGGATTCCCTAGGCCGTGAGTTTAGATTTTAGCAAATTTAAAGTACTGTCATTTACTAGAGTCAGGGTGAACACTAATGCCGGAATGGAAATTACTGGACTTGGCGGTTTTCTTCTTCACTGCCCAGCTTATCTGGTCCAGGAGAACTGATGCCATATTATTCACCCCAGGGTTATAATTAATGGTGGGTGGGGGGAGTCCATGCACAGTGGCCTTTCTTTGGAGATTCCATTTGGAGCTCAAATTAGCCTGACTGGATTGGTTCCATAACTCTGGAGCTGGTGGGAGACTTTTTGCTATTCATGGTTCCTGAATGTATACTCTCACCGAGGCATTGTGGTATTGAAGAAAATGCATCAGTCTGCAAAGTATGGGCCTGCAGAATCAGGATCTAGAATATCTGTTTTGGTCTTAGGTTGCAAGGAGGTCAGGACTGGTTGGGTTGAGGTTTAGGGGAACCTGAAGAGACTAGATGATTCTAGAGCCAAATTAGAGGGAATATTAGCATTTTCATATCAGGAAATGAACCAAGGCCTATTGGATTTCTCTAGCTCCCACCAGACTCGATTTCCAAGAGGGAAATCTAGGCTAGAACCGTACTCTTAAGATTTGCCTGAAAATTATTCACTTTTTATTGTTAAGAAAGACTGTACACATAACATTGTAATATTAATTCAGATGAAGAGAGGGTAGTATGAAATATCTTTTTATGGAAGTAGAGGGTGGAGGGATTGATGGGGAAGAAGTTTGGGAGAGGGATGGGAAAATTCAGTCTTTTATTCGTTTAGCAAATATATCTAAGGAGGATGAGAATTTAGCATTAGAGATGAGAGGGGCTTTTATTAAAAAAAAAATTTTAATGGAAATAAGCCAGGATTACTTTTTTTAAATTTGGAAAACTTTTTATGTCAGTATATTTAAATTTACTTTTTTCAAGGGCTTCAGTATATTACATCGTAGGATGTACCCATTTTTATTGTCATCACAGAATGAGAGGGTCTGTTTTCTTTCCCCTCACCTGCACTGTATATTATCATTTCTTTTAATTTTTGTAACTTTAATGGACTTAAATATAGTATGTCATCATTATTTTTCCCCCTTTTAAATTATATGGAATTATACATGTACATAATTAAAAAGTAAAATTGTCCTGAGAGAGCTTATAATGAAAAGCTCACAAGGGTGAGCCCTCGTCTCACCTGTCCATCACAATCCCACTTTCCAGAGGCTACTACTTGTAAGCATTAATTTTTGTAGTTCGTATCATGCTCTTCTTCAGGTCTCCCAAGTAATATACATGTACTGTAATTTCTTGATTGATTAAAATGACATTATGAAGGAGTTGAAAGACCTCTGTGAATGAAAAGGATTCGTGTCGCTGATATTATCCCCTTTCTCCTCCTTTCAAACCTTTGATAGTTATTATTTTAGCTTTTTTATTAACTGTATATCTTTAAATAATATGCTTAAATAGAAAGCATTTAAAATTATACTGGAAATAGACTGGGTGAGAAGGTAAAGGGAAGTTTGATGGATGGATCTGTAAGAAAAACTAGGTTGTAAGAGACATCTTTGCAGCAAAAGGGTTGCTGGTTAGTGATGAGGAAGAGTTGCTTGGCAATGATAGTTATTCATCTTGGAATTAGTTATCAGGTCAACTGTGCAGTGTTCTTTGACAGTCTTCTGGAGAGTTTAGAGTGAGGACTCTGGGAATGGATTAAATGACTCCTTATTGTTCTTTCCAGGCTTCTATGGCAATTCTTATAAGAGTTTTTAGGAAGGAGTGAATCGGTGTGGATAATGTGTTTCTTTTTTTGTGGAGGGAGGGAGGGATGGGGAAGTGTGATCGCAGGGGGAAGAGGATGAAGGTCAGGGTATGATGGAGGTGGTGGTAATTTTGTGGGAGGCTGAAGAAAGGGTAAAGAATTCTGAGGACATTTGGATATAGTGGATGTGAAGGGGATTTAAAATTATAGTGGTGAGATAGATTTGTGGCAGTTACAAGGAAATATGCATATTTAAGTCACTAATATGGTGGAAATATGGTGGGAAAAAGTATGCTGCTTATATATTAGGATAGATTAATAAAATATTGGGTTTTTGAAATTTGTATATGGGGCTTAACATCACCAAGTTAGTATGATGGATATGGAAAGAATAGAAAGAACTTGCTCCCCTTTTCGGAAGTCTTGTTTAAGTAACATTACCTCTTGAGAATCTTTGAGTAAGAAAGCATTCACATGTAGATTATATACTGCTAAATCTTGTGTTTGCTTATGGGAATTATTCTCTCTTTGTTTTGCAGAGGGTGGCTAGATCTTAATCTTTGGGGAAACTCAGAACAGTTTAAGTGCTTAGTAAATAACCTGTTGAACGACTGATAGAAAGTAGTGTTCACTGTCGTGATAATAGTGGGACTGTGAAATTGCTGAACACCATGGGAGTATTGTAGACTAAATTGTGTGTTTAGAGAGTGAGGGATAAAACGGATATCTGATTGGTGAAGCCTTTAGATTTAAGGGAAGAAGACAGAATGGATTAGAATGTGACTAGAACAATCCTGCAAAAACATTGAAGGGGTGGACCAAAGTTTCTGTTCTAATCTGAGGCTAGTTTAATCTGAATAAATTTTAAATCTGGAGTTGGTGGCTGATTTAATTTCTATTTTCTTACTTCAGATCTAAATGACTAGAGATTTTTTAGCTGTTTTAAGAATCTGATTTAATTCATTTTGGTATGGTAATAAAAAAGTGTTAGGTGCAATTTCTTGCCTCAAGGAATTTATAGTATTTATATTCATTTACGGGGAGAAGGACAGTTGTGAAGTAATTTAGTAATAGTGTAAGATTTCAGAAAGTTGATTTTTTAAAACAAGTATCAGCAGTATACCTCCAGGGGTACCTGGGTGGCTCAGTCGTTTGAGCATCCAACTCTTGATTTTCGGTTTAGGTCATGATCCCAGGGTCATGGGATTGAGCCCTGAGCGTGGAGCCTACTTAAGATTCTCTCTCTTAAAAAAAAAAACAAAAAAAAAAAAAACGTATACCTCCAGGTGAGAATTTTTGTATTTTGGTAGTCGTTTTCAGTAGTAGAGTTCAGAACTTTTTTGGATCACCTTTTCTGAATTCCCTTCTGAGACTCTAGCACATTCTATACAATTTATCTAATTATTAAGTACCTATTGTGTGCTCTGGGGGGATGGAGCTTTTAAAGGTGGGTTAAACATGGTCCCTATCCTCAGAGTTCATAATCCCTTTAGAAGGGCACAGTTACAAACAATATGAGGCATAATGTTATTCTGAATAACCTTATTGGTGACAAACCTTTTTAGTTTGAAAGATTTGATTTTTAGAAATGCTGAAGATATGTTGATAACAAAGAGAGTGAATAAAGAATAGTTTTGGTTTAAATTCGGTTAGTCACAGATATAGGAATGATTTTTGTGGTTGACTTATTAACTGAGTTACTTTGGAAAATACTCCCAGTGAGGAAGTCAAAAATACTTTGAAGAGTGGTGATAACTTCACTTGGAGGTAGTTGAACACTAGATGTTAGCTAAGTGCATGAACTGGTTGGATGGATGGAGTGAATAAATGAGTAAGTGGTAGCCTCCCAAGGTAACTACTTTAAAGAGGACCTCATTGATTTTAATATGTAAATAAATTCTGGCTAAATTTGTTAATAAACACTTTCATTACTGGGAACAAGATGGTTTATGATTAAGCTCGCAAATGAGTTTTATGGATAGTGAATGCTGTAGGAGTTCAGGGAATGGAGAAATGAATATTGGCTAAGGTTTGGGGAAAGGATTTAAGTGTACCATACTTTAGCTAGATATTTGAAAGGATTCCTTAGGGATCTCAGGAGAGGAACTAAATTGCTCCAGATTTCTCTTGCAGCCCTAGAATGAACCTAGAGTCTGAATCTATTTTTGTCTTAATGCTTTCTGCCTATTTCATTTTAGCTACTCCTACTGGTTTGTTCCTTTTCAAATTCTTTGCTGGGTAGATTTTGAGCTCCCTGGAACAACGGGGAGGGGGGAATCTGTTTCCATCTATGTCTAGTGTAACTTTTAGTTTTTCCTTTTATGAGCCTGTACCCCACAAATTACTTGGTCTCTGTGAGTGAAGAGCATGAGTCAACTTGGCTCTGCTATCCTGGCATTTTCCTGCATGCTTTTCTCAAAGCTGCTTTCTGAATTACAGAATAGAATAGACAGAATTGAGGGCATATGTCTAGTAGACACATGCTTGTTGAATAAATGAATGAATGAGAAAGTATCAGATAATTTAGAAGATCTAAATGATCTATTTCTGTTTGTTTCAATTCATTACGTGCCTTTTTTCTTTTTCTTTCTTTCTCTCTCACTCTCTTTTTCTTTTTTTTATGTTTACTTATTTTTGAGAGAGAGTTGGGGACAGAGGATCCAAAGTGGTCTTTCTGCTGATGGCAGTGAGCCCAATGCAGGGTTCAAACTCATGAACCGTAAAATCATGACCTGTGCTGAAGCTGGATGTTTAACAGACTGAGCCACCCAGGCACCCCTACCTGCCCTTTTTCTACAAAGGATTTTATGGGGGCTGACAGAAATATGTACACTGTAAATGAATTGAAATAATTGAGGAGGTCTAGCTGAAGAGAAAATGAAAGAATCTGTTTAAAGATCATAAGGTCTATTATTATGAATGCTAGAGAACTAGGAATAAAGTGGAAGACAACCAGATGGAGAAGGAAAGGTTATCCTACAGAAAGTATGATTCTGAAAGAAGGAAAACATAATTGATATATGATAGGTTGTGTTTAGAGGACAGCAAGAGAAGATTGAAGGTGTAGAGGATTACTCGAAATGGTTATTTTGGGGAGGAAGATTGTAAGACAATTTGAAGGATAAGAGTAAACAAGTTTAGAATGTAGCAGAAATTATTTATGATGTGGATTTATAACTGAGGTTTCAGAAAGTGGTGGGGTGCATTCTCTTTAGTCAACAGATAATGAACATTTGTTACATGCAAAAGCATTGTTAGAGGAGTCAGGAATAAATCCTTTGGGATTTATATTCTAGTAGTGGAGCTGAACTTATGCACAAATAACTACATCATGACCAATGTATCATAAGAAAAACCAAATGTTACTGAAGTTAAAAGGTAAGAAAAAATATTTGGGGGAAAATCTGGGACTACCCTTAATGGCATGGAAGCGGCATTTTAGTTAGTTTTTGAAGGGATGGATAGAATTCTGGCTGATAGAAATGAATGGAAAGAGAGCATTCCAATCTGAGGTATTAGCAAAAGCAAAGACTCGGAGTTGAGAAGCCATGGATATGTGGGGAATAGTGAGTTTTTAATTTTTTTTTTAACTGACCCACAGTAAGAAATACATGTCACATCCTCACCTGATATATGCATGTGTGAATGTTTGTGTGTATGTATAAAACAAAAAGCTTCAATAACCATAACCTTTACATGTTGGATGCACTCGTGTGTTTTCCATTCTATTCTGTTTGGCTAAGAAAAAAAGATGTCTGTCACTCATAAACTAATTTTGTGACTAAATAGTTGATCACAGCTTCTAGTTTGGAACACGGAGTTCATGAATAGGGCATAATATGATAAAAGGTAGGAAGAGTCAGTGGGGTTGAGTAGAAAATGGATGGCCTTGAAAGCTAAGCTAAATAGTTTGTATTTGACATGATGTAGTGTTGTGCTGAGGAAGCAAAACAGAAGCTAGGTTTTAGTCTTGGACCTTCTGTTTACCTGTGCTATGATTATGGAGAGAATTACTTCCTTTCTGAGACTCCGTTTTCCCATCAAGAAATTTTTAATTCTTAACACCTTTTGGCAAGGGTTGTGATGAAGATTTGAGGATGAAAATATATTAGCATAGGATTAAAGTATGTTAATGTATCATTAATGTATAGCTTCTGAACTTTTCTGAGTAGAGAATGGAAGCAAAGACTGTATATTAATACCTTAACCTGCTGATAGCTATACTTGGCAGGATAGATTGGTGGCAATGTGATGGTAGAGTAAGATTGGGGGAGAGAAACTCAGTTATGAGGCCACTGGAGAAGCTTAAGAAGGGCTTGAATTAGTTTGATAGCAGGATTAGAAATGAGGGGGTAGGATGTGATTGGATGGTGAGAGGAGGGGAGGATGACTGGGAATTTAGAGCTGTGGTAAGATTCAAAAGGCAACAGCTGAAACGAACACATGTTGGGGTAGTTCACTGGGGGTACATTAGAATAGGTAGTTACAGTTTCTTGCATATAGTGGGTCCTCAATTATTTGTTTAATGATTAAATATGTAAATTGGGGAATTTGAATTCCAAGTAGAGACAGTCATGGTGGATAGGTTTGAGAAAGAGGGGTGAGATTGAAGGGTGCTTTTGAAGGACTGCCAGAATTTCTTCAGGGAATATTTTTGTATACTTACTGTGTTCAAGATTCTGTGGTAGGCAATGTGAAGGACCCATGTTTATATATGATGGAGTTCATTTTCTTCAGGAGTTTGACCAGGGATAGAAATGTCCCTGTGTCTATGACTGTCTATGACAGAAGTACTGTGGCTGATTTGACTTTGTGGAGGAGTTGGTGTGCAAATTAGGCCTTGAAGTATAAATATGGTTATAGTAGGCAAGATAGTGAGGATTGGTATTCCAAGAAGAGAGAGTGTGATACGAGTAACAGAAAAGTTCTGGATGTGCTTAGGGGTTCATGGTCTAGATTAGCTAGGGATCATCTTATGAATGGAGGGAAATAAGGCTGTAAAGTAGAAGAAACATCTAAAAATCTAGACTAAACAGGTTTTTTAAAAAGATAAAGTGCTCAAATCTTAAGGTTACAGGTCAATGAATTTTTGTAGGTAGACATTTCCAACACTCCAGAAGACTCCTTCATTTGTCACTCCAAGTTGATGTCTCCTCAACCAAAAGTAACTACAGTGACCCTTGAACAACATGGGTTTGAACTGTGCAGATCCACTTATAAGTGGAATTTTTTTGATAATTATGGTACAGTACTGTGTTTTTATGATTTTCTTAATAACCTTTTCTTTAGCTTACTTTATTATAAAAATGCAGTATATATTACATCTAATCTACAAAATATGTGTTAATCTACAGTGTGCTATTAGTAAGGCTTCTGGTCAACAGTAGGCTACTGGTAGTTAAGTTTTTGGGAGTCAAAAGTTATACCCAGATTTTCGACCATGGGGTGAGAGGGAGGTTGGATTCCCCAGCCTCTGTGTTGTTCAGGGGTCAGCTGTACTATTCTGATCTTTATTGTAACAGAGTAGTTTGTTTTGGAATTTCTTATTAGTGGAATCATACATCCGTGTCTGGTTTCTCATGCTTAACATATGTCTGTGAGATTCATCCATGATGCGTATAGCAGTAGTTTATTCTTTTTCATTGCTCTGTGGGATTCCATTATGAACATATCACAGTGTATTTATTCATTTCATGATTGTTGGACTGTTGGCTAGTTTCTATTTTTTGGAAATCTAAGGACTTTTTTTTTAGAGTTTATATATTTTGAGAAGAGTGAGCACAAGCAGGGGAGGGGCAGAGAGAGGGAGAGAGAATTCCAATCAGGCTTCACACTGTCAGCGCAAAGTCCTACACAGGGCTTGATCCCACGACCCTGGGATCATGACCTGAGCCGAAATCAAGAGCTGGATGCCCAACTGACTGAGCCACCCAGTCACCCCTGGAAGTCTAAGGACTTTTAATTTGACTCAGTATGCAGTGGGGGAACCATTGATGATTTTTGACTGGGGAAATGAGGTGATTTAAGAATAAAAATATGGTGACCTGTTTTTGTTTTGTTTTTGCAATGAAGAGAGAACCTAGTGATTAGGAGACAAAGTCAGAAGGCTCTGACAAAAGTGTGAAGTGTTGAGGGTCTAAGTTGTGATGGTGTTAGTGGTAATCAAAGAAAAGAGATATACAGAAGAAATACTTGAAAGAAAGAATTGAAGGGTTTGACGGCAAATGAGCTTTTGGGAAACTGGAGGAAAAGAAAAAGAAAAGGGAAACTTTGGGGCTTTTCTTGGGTAACTGAGAATGGTAGTGCCATTAACAAAAATTATTGGATCAGTTAACAGAACTGTTTTGGTGGGGAAGAATAATTACTTTCATTTTAAGATACATGGCCAGTGTGTGAAGCACCAAATGGAATTATGCAAGGGGAATTATTTAGCTAGAGTTAGAAATACTGGATTCAGCTGAGGAGGTCCAATAGAGATTTGGGAATATGTACCTAGAGTTGATAATTGAAGCTGCTAATTCTGGATTTGGTAGGGTGCTAATGGCATGAAATTTTTGTACTGATAATTGAGGTGTTAATTGAAGCAGTAATTGAAGAGTCTAGTTAAAAAAATCATTATATATTCCAGTTCCTAAGGAATAAATTAGATTGTAGCAGAGGGTGATGGTTTAAAGATTATTTTTGGGAGCTGGGGGAAGATATCCATATGAGGAATGAAAATGTAGAAGCAGTATTAAGGGATGAGATCCTGAAGGGAGTGGAGAGAGAATGGTAGAAAGCTCCAGGATAGAACTGGAGAAAATACCCGCTATTTGGGCTGAGAAGAGGACCAGTGGTCATTGGAGATAGAAGCAGCAACTGGAGAGACCACAGTAGAATCCTGCTGTACAGTGACATAACCCAGAGGAGGTAGTTCAAGTGTTATTGCCAAAGAGAGGATAAGGACTTGGGTGGGGGGTCATATGATTTGGTACATGGAATTGTTTTTATTTTGGTCTTCAGGAGAGCAGTTCAGAGACCAGAGTGCATGAGGGTAAAGGACTGAGTAGGTTGGGAGAATATGGAAACATTGAATGTAGGAATTGTATTAAGAAGTTTATTTTAAGAAGGAGGAACAGCTCTTTTTCCAAAACTGGAGGCAAGAAGTAGCAGATGGATGAAGATACAGCATTTTAGAAGCTGTAAAGAGGATTTCATTACAGGTGGAGAAGGTGTGATTTGAGGGAATTTTATGGAAGTTATTGAGTATTTGATGGGATTATAGACTTAAATATGAAAATGACTTGGAATTAGTCAATGACATAGAGAGTTGTATTTAGAATAAATCAGTTGTGGAAGATTTCATAGCTTTCTGGTGGTACTTAACACCCAGTGTGTGGGTGTGAAGAAAACAGATGGTGAAGATTGTCTGTCATTAGGGAGGTGCATGGTGAATATAATAGAAGGTCATGATGTTCTAGAGAGGGCAGTATTAAATGGCTGATGGACAGATTTCAATTGTGTGGGGAGACAAGTGAAGCCAAAGGGACGTAAAGAGCAGGTGTAGAAGTATAAAATAAAGTCGTGGTTTAAAAAAAAAAAAAGGGAGGTCTCTGAATTTACAATCCTTGTGGTACAGCACTTCCAGTTGATGACCTATTTTCATTATATATGTGTGAGTGGCTGAAGTGCAGCTGAAGGTTTTAGGAGTTGAGGAAGGTCAGGGTGTAGAAAGTACTTCAGCATCATTGTTGAAGTTACTGAGAATAATTGCTGAATGTGGGACAAAGTAGAATTGGTCTTTGGGGAAGGAAGATGGGAGTGTATTCTGGAGCTTGGTAGACGTTGCAAGTGGAATGGTTTAAGTAAGTAGTGTAAACTGCAAAGAGATATTTTAGTGATAGGAGTGGCCCTTGGGAGCAAGAAGCAGTTGGTCTTTTAGCAAGCTGAAGGAGTAGAAGAGTGGATAGTTAAGTCAGGAGAGAAGCAGGTTGTTCAGAAAAAGCCAAGCTTGAGATAAGATGCAGAGGTGGTCACAACAATCCAGGCAAGAGATGATAATATCTGACTTGTGGTGTGGGGATGGAGATAAATAGATTTGTTACATTCACCAGTTCTTTAAATTTCTTTAGAAATAAATTATACTTGCAAAATCGTAGCCTTTCATGTGCAAGGGAAAAAAAGGTAAGGTGGAGGTATACTAATATGAAAGGCAAAAGACACAGGGTAGTTTGTTGACAGTAGAACATGGATAAACTGATAGAAGCTAGTAAATGGGTAGAACAGAAATGAATGAGGAGATTGGGCTTGGCCTGAATCTGAATAAGATGAAAAGGAGAGTAAGTCTGTTGCAGCAGAGAAAATAGGGGGAAAACATAACTCTATCTAGGAAATAATGCCAGGAGCCTGTTCTTTCTTTGTGCATATAAGGACAGTCCTTGCCACCCATGATCTTATAAAGATAATAGTGCATATGCGCGAGTATTTTTCAAAATAGCATAATAATAGAGGTATTGAGATCTTTTGAACTCTACTTGAGTTCCTCAAAACCATATCAGTCTTTGTTTGCAGAAACTGTGTGGTGATAATTTGTATAGATAGAGAGGTTCAGGTAAAAAGTAGAAAGAATGGGTGGATATTAGGAAGGAGACATCCTAAGCCGTCTAAAATGGCCTCTATAGTTTTGTTGTTGTTGTTGTTGCTGTTGTTGTTTTGTTTATAGTGACTTTTATCTCCAAATTTCTTATTGTTCTTAGGGTGGCTGCTTTGTTTTCTATATAGATGAGAAAATATCTATATAGAGATGAGCCCCAGAAATATAGTTCTAAATACATACCCTATCTTGTTTGTAGTTATTTATTATTTATTGAAGATGTCTAAAGGAGCTATATTGCCAACTCCAAAACCAAAATATAGTTTAACATTACTACTTATTTATTTATTATTTATTTTAAGATTTTATTTATTTTTGAGAGAGTGAGCGTGCCAACAGGTGGCGGGCAGAGAGGGAAAGAGAGAGAGAATCCCAAGCAGGCTTCGGGCTGTGCGAGCAGAGCCCGACACAGGGTTCAGTCCCACAAATCATGACCTGAGCTGAGAAATCAGGAGTTGGATGCTTAACTGAATGAACCACCAGGTTCCCCTTTTGATTTTTTTTTTTGTTTGTTTGTTTTTAATCTCAGTGCTTGAAACCTTCATCATCTTCCATTGGTGATACTTAAGACGTAGACCAGGCCTCTAATGCTTTGGCTTTGCTCTCAAACTTTTGCTTGTCCAGTTCTGCAGTTGTATTCATTTTTGTCAGTCTTTATTGTCTGTCAATTTTTCCTTTGTATTATCAAAGGCTTGACTCTCAGGTGCTTACCTGACTGTGGTTTTTGAGATTCTCTCTCAGTGCCTTGCTGTGGTCCTGGAAGCTGATATTTTAAACTATTACCAGTCCAGTGCTGGTATCCTTCAGACCCTTTGTATTTGCATTACATTCCTTACATGATTAATTCACATGGTCATCCTCTGAACAAAGAATACTTTCTGATCTTCCCTGTTTAGAGCAGGGGTTTTTTTTTTTTTGTTTTGTTTTTAACGTTTATTTATTTTTGAGACAGAGAGAGACAGAGCATGAATGGGGGAGGGTCAGAGAGAGAGGGAGACACAGAATGTGAAACAGGCTCCAGGCTCTGAGCAGTCAGCACAGAGCCCGACGCGGGGCTCGAACTCACGGACTGCGAGATTGTGACCTGAGCTGAAGTCGGACGCTCAACCGACTAAGCCACCCAGGCGCCCCTAGAGCAGGGTTTTTGATGTTACTCCATGTTTCAGAGAGAGCATATTTAGTGGCAGTGAGAAGAATATGACAAGACATAAAATAGGCATTATTGGTGTTTGACCCAGGTGCAGCTTTGCTTCAGGATTACTTCCAGAATGCAGCCCCAGGTCATTCATTACGCTTCCCACCCTCCCTTCTACATTTAGTCAGTCACCAAACTTAATAATGAAGGACCTGTGGAGACCCAGAGCTTTAAAAAGGCCTAACAGGGTTCAGGGAGGTCATTTTGCCCATCTCACTTTTCTGCTGTAAGCTGCCTGATTTGGTCTAGAGTTGTTTCCAGGACATACCTCAGACATAGCTAGGCCTTGGCAAGTGGGTGGTGTGGGTTAGACTGATTGATGGTGGACATCTTAAGGAAGGTGTTGGGCATTACTGTAGTGGAAACAGAGAATGTTTAATGGTAATTATATTAATTTAACAGATAAGTGACTTTACAAGATAGGGGTTGGATACCTGAAAATCTTGGTTGGCTTAAGGAGTTTTCCTTGTAAATTTGAGAAAAGCCCATTTATAATGGCTAGAATGAAATACATACTTGATGTTTTGCAGGGTCCCATATATGTGTGTTTGTCAACATGTACACATTTAATGACACATACTGTGTTAATTTGAATAGGCTCTATAATTAGAGTCTTTAGGGAAATGGGCATGGTAGTCTTGAGTTATGAGTGATTCCAGTGAATCAGTACAGAATATTTGGAAAGATCATTGTCAAATTATTGGGGGTGTGCTTGGGAAATTAATTTTTTAGTGACTGTGGTGGCCATTCTGGAATAGGTTCACAAAATTTGAGGGCAATTTGGGGCAAATTTGTGTGTTAAGTTGGAGAGTGTTAGTTTGGAGGAAATGAGGGAACACAAAATGCAGTTTTGAGAAAGGTGAGTTGATTTGGTGGGAGCTGATCAAAATTGTAAGTTAGCTGTGGAGAGGTTTTGAATAGGTAAGTGGGAGATGTAATTTATGAGGAAGCTTGATATTAGAAAAGTAAATTCAAGAGTAAAATTGGAGAGATGGTTTAGGGGAGGTTATTTTTTGAGGGGAATACAGCTCTTAGGTTAAAAACAGGAAGGCAAGGGACAACTGCAACGAGTAAAGGTGTGGAGAAACAGAGTACGTGGAGGGGTTAAGGAAGAGGTTACTGAAAGATTTCTCATCGTGAGGAGTGCTTTGTTGGATACTACTTTTGAATAGTGGTTCGGTAACGTAGGGGGCTTAAACGTCCCTCCGTCTGTAGGGGTGGGGACAGTTAGGCGGAAGAGTTACCTTTCTTGAGAAGCCGGGGCAGTCGGGAACCCAGGCCCGGATCCGACCCCCGCACTGGCGGGGTTTTGTCTGCGCTCGGCCGGGGGGCGGACGCAGCGGAGGCGAGGGGCTGCGCCGTGCTGGGCCCAAGAGCCGCCACGGCAGAGCACAGCCGGGAGGGCCACCGGCGCGGCGCTCCGCACTACCGGGCCTCTCCCAGGGCGCTTCAGTAAGTGAGCAGGCCGCGCGGGCTGTGCGGTGGGGGCCGGGAGGAGGAGCTTTCTGGAGCGCCCCCAGCGGACCTCCGCACGCGGCTCGCAAGGCTTCCTTTTGTTGTGTGTGTACGTGTGAGTGTGCGCGCGCGTGCGTGAGTGCGCCCGTGTGCAGGGAGGCGGCGGAGGAGCCGAGAAGCCGGGGCTTTGCCTGCCGGGGTGCCTCGGCGGGCGGCGGGGCCTCCCATACGCCCGTCTTCCGGGTCGGGGCCCGCGGCGCAGCGAGATGGCGAACTTTGTGAGTGGCTTCTTGGCGGCCAACAAGTGTCTGCCTGTCAGTGGGGACCGCCGAATGCTAATTGACAGCCCCCCCCCCCCCCCCGTTTCTCTCCTGCTTTTTTCAAATTTTCTGTTGGACTGGGTTGTGTTTACCGTCTTACGGTGTGCCGTAAGGTCAGATGGGTAATTTGGTCTGCTAGACGAATAGTTTTTTACTCGATATCAAGAACAGAAATGTACGCCGGGATATGTATATTGGTTGCGCTAGTAAAACCTGCATGTTTAGTGGTAAGAACCGTGCTAAGGCCTCTCCGTAATGAGGCTATAGGGTAAACTTTTGCTCTCCAGACTTTGTGAAGCACTTTTTACAGTGCCAGGAAAAAACTCTGCGTACAAGACTAAAAGCTAGATAAAGTTAGGAAATGCAAAAGTTAAAGCCCTTCCCAAGAGCTTGAATTAAAAACAGCTTTTTGTTTTGTTTTACATAATTATGATTGTGTAGTTCGTAGAGTTTTGCAAAATTGGGCATGGTGTGATCTAAAAAAAGAGCATTTCTTATTTTTATAAGGGGCAATGGTAAAGGCACCACACATTTTGAAATTTCAACTATGTTAAATGTTGCTATAAATAAAATCCTATTCAGATTTTTAGATTTAATATATCTAAAAATACGTTTGCAGTTGTCCTTTGGGTGCAGGAGGAAGTCCTGGGTTTCACGGTGCTTGTTTCTGGGCAGATTTTCAGTATTGTCAGCATGATACGGACGTAGAACCTTAACCTGAGTGAATAATTTGCTTGAGATTACCAGTCTGTTTTGCAACTGGGAATAGACTCTGGGTCTCTTATTCCCAGTCTGGTGACCTATCCAAGAATAGACTAAGGAAACTGGGTATTTTTCTGTTTGGTGGAAAATATGGCTGAGTTGATTTTGTAGTGAGTTTTAAAGGGCCAAAAAGTGAATGGGTGAACATTTATATTTTCTGTTGTAACATTTAAACGAAGTTTCTCCACATGCCTTTGGTCTTTCTTTGAATATATAAGGAACTTTAGGATATTCTTCAGTGTTACTTTTCATGGCATTTGTAGCACACTTACACTTGATTAAAATAGATCGATGCTTATTGTAATTAACTTTGGGTAGTTGTGTTTTTCATGTGGATATTCTCCCTGGTTAGAGAATAGCAGGTAACTTGAGAATGTTTAGCCTTCTCACAAATGCTGGGGAGAATAGGCATTATGTTAACTTCATTAATCTCTGACTTAAAAACTTGGCTCTTATTATTGAAGATACTTGAAAAGGTACAGATGGGGATACTTGTGGATTTTCTCCTCCTCAGCTTTATATACTCTTATTCTCACTACTATTATTACATTAGCTATACATAACAATATTTGGTTATTAACATGTGTTTCAGTAGGCCTCACAGAAAAGAGTATATTTTCTGTTTTTTTTTCGTTTTTTTTTTTTTTTTGAAAGAGTACCATTTCTTTTCATAGTATATGAGTTGCAATTGAACTTTTTTATTTTGTTCATTCCTAATGTGTCTTATGCCTTTAAATCACAAAAACATTCTTTCTTCCTCCCATCTCCAAAAAACCCTGGACATTTATTAATGTAATGCAGTAATTCTCCACCAGAAGTGATTTTGGCAATGTCTGGAGACATTTTTGGTTGCCATGCTGGGGGATTCTGTTGGTATCTAGTGGGTAGATGCTAAACATCCTACAGTGCACATGATAGCCCTACAACAAAGAGTTATCCAATGCAAAATGTCAGTAGTGTTGATGCTGAGAACCCTTGACCTCATATATTGAAAATAACATTCTCCCAAATTAAATATCATAAAAGTTATTTATAATGTAATTGACATGTCTGTACCATATTGTTAGGAATCTTTTTCCAGAGTTGTCATGAGAATGATCATGGGTCAAAGGTTATGAAGTATACTTTAGGTCATCAATACATGTGATTTTGGAGCTGCAAAATTAACAAGCTTATTAAGGCTTTTTGTATGTAGATAATGGAGTTTCAGAGGGATTGTGACTTCCAAGTTCTCCCAGAGAACAGAGTTCAGGTCTCTTCTTTGTATTATAATTTAATTTACTTAATTAAAATTAATTTTGATTATTACTGAGGGAAACAGTATTGATAATTTTTGCTTGATATACAAAGACATTTAAATAATTGAATTAAGAAATAATTGCATTGTGAGAATCTCAGTATTTAGTGAATTATTGATAGCTTTTTCAGATTCACATGTGTTTGTTGAATTCATCAGCATGGTTTGTAATGGTTGTAAACTTTTCAGCATGTGCTTTTTAAAAAAGTGTTTGAAAAATTGAAAAAGACCACATATACTTTTAAAACAAAAACATATTTAAAGTTAATTATGATACTTTAGGCAACATTGCAAATGCAAACCCAATTGGAGTTGTTCAGACATCTGTGGGTGTCTTGAACTTAGACATCTGTTTTGCAGAATTGTGTGAAGATCACCATAATGGTGAATTACTGTGCTAGTTGTAAATTGATTCTAGCAAGATCCTTTTGGTTTAATTTTAGAAAAAGATATTGGAACTTTCAGGTGAACTGTAATTGGGTGAAATATAAATTGAGTATTTAGATGAAAAAAAATTTTTTTGAGAGAGGGCACAAGTGAGTGAGGGGCACAGAGGTGGGGGGCGCAGAGAGAGAGAAGTGGGGCTCACTCAATGCGGGGCACGAGCTCACCCAGGCGCCTAAGATGAAGTATTTTCAAATTAAGCAGTGTATTATTGTCGGAGGAAGAAGTATCAATGGGGTTCTTTTTATGTTTAAATTTTTTTTTCAGTAGAGGGGTGCCTGGGTGGCTCAGTCGGTTAAGTGTCTGACTGCCCTCAGGTCATGATCTCATGGTTTGTGATTTTGAGCTGAGCTCTGCGTGGGGCTCTGCACTGACAGGGGAGCCTGCCTGGGATTCACTTTCTCTCTCCCTCTCTCTCTGCCCCCTCTCCCCCTACTCTCTCAAAGTAAATAAATAAATAAACTTAAAAAAATTTTTTTCGATGGTGTACTTTTTTGTAAATGAGTAAAACAAATGAAGACAAAGGATCGTATGAGCAAAGATTTCTTTAAATGGTTTAAGTAAAAAATTTATAGAAGAAATTTACAGTGCATATTAGCAAAAAGCTCAACTGGAAAAGCTGCTGTTAATATTTTGATATATGGTCTTCTTATAATTTCATTAACTTTTTATTTTGGAAAAATTTAAATGGGTAAAAAATTGAATTGTACAATGAACCTCCATATACCTATGACCTAGCTCCTGTATATCCTTTGCCCAGCTTTTCCCAGTGGTGATAAATCGTATAAAGCTCTAGTAACATCAAAACCAGGAAATTGACATTGGTTCATTATTCTTAACTGAACTGCCGGAAATACTTACTTTGCACCATTAAAAAAAAATTTTTTTTTTAATGTATGTTTATTTTTGACAGAGAGAGCATGAGCGGGGGAGGGGCAGAGAGAGAGGGAGACAGCATCTGAAGCAGGCTCCAGGCTCTGAGCTGTCAGCACAGAGCCCGACTCGGGGTTCGGACTCACGAACAGCGAGATCATGACCTGAGCCGAAGTGGGACACTCAACCGACTGAGCCATTCATGCGCCCCTGCACCATTTTTTTTTACACCTGAATTCATTTGTGTGTGTGTGTGTGTGTGTGTCTGTGTGTGTCTGTGTGTGTGTATGGTTCTTTGCAATTTTCTCCCATACATAGTAAGTTCGTATAACTACTACCACAGTGAAGATACAGAGCTGTTCCATCATCACAAAGAAAACCCCTCTTGCTAGGCCTTTGTATTTGCATTCCACCTCAAAACCCCTCCCTGTCTCTTGGCAATCTTATTTTCCATCCCTGTAGTTTTGTCATCTTAAGAATAATGTATTAATAACATACTTTTTTGAATCAAAATTCATGTGTTGAACTTTGGGTATATTCAGTATTTTGCTATTAAGATATAAAGTGTTATGAGGGGCGCCTAGGTGGCTCAGTCAGTTAAATGTCTGAATTCAGCTCAGGTCATGATCTCACAGTTTGTGAGTTTGAGCCCCATGTTGGGCTCTGTGCTGACAGCTCAGAGCCTGGAGCCTTCTTCGGATTCTGTGTCTCCCTCTCTCTCTGCCTCTCCCCTGCTCATGTTCTGTCTCTCTCTCTCTGTCAAAAATAAGTAAACATTAAAAAAAATTAAAAAAAAAAAAGTGGTTATAAAAATTCATGTATAGCAATTTGTGTACAGTTGTCTGAGATAAATGCCCAAGAGTGAGCTTTTTAGGTTGTATGGCAAGGGCAAGTTTAGTTGTTGTTGTTGTTGTTGTTTAATGTTTACTTCTGAAAGAGAGAGAGAGAGAGAGAGAGACAGAGTGTGAGCAGGAGAGAGGAAGACACAGAATCCGGAGCAGGCTCCAGGCTCTGAGCTGTCAGCCCAGAGCCCCACGAGTGGCTGGAACTCACGGACTTCGAGATGATGACCTTGAATCCAATTCGGATGCTTAACTGATTGAGCCACCCAGGCGCCCTGGGCAAGTTTAGTTTTATAAGAAAATTCCAAACTGTTTTTCCAGAGTGACTGTACCATTTTATGAGAGATCTACTTGTTCTAAATGCTTGGCAACATTTGTTACTATTTTTTATTTTAGCTGTTGTAACAGGTATATAGTGATATTTTATTGTAGTTTTAATTTGCATTTCCTTATTGACTAATGATATTGAACATCTTTATATGTATTTATTGGCTGTTTATGCCTTTTGCTTATTTTCTAATCTGAATATATGTATATTTTTACTCTTAAGTTTTGAGAGTTCTTTATATAGTCCAGATAAGAATTCATCAGAAACATTGTTTGCAAACATTTTCTCACTCCACGGCTTATCTTTTCATTTTCTTCACAAGTTCTTTCACAGGGGAGATGTTTTCAGTTTTAATGAAGTCTGTTTCTTTTACAAATCATACTTTGGTGCCAAATCCAGGAACCTTTTTCTTTAGTCCTGAAGGATGTCTCTGATAGTTCTGTAGTTTTATGTTTACGTTAAACTCATGATCCATTTAGTTTTTATATAAAGTTGTGAGGTTTAGGTCAAGACTTTTTTTTTTTTAATTTTTTTAATGTTTATTTTGGGGAGACAGCACAAGCGGGGGAGGGGCAGAATGAGAGGGAGAGACAGAATCTGAAGCAGGCTGCAGGCTCTGAGCTGTCAGCACAGAGCTGAATGCGGGGCTCGAACCCATGAAGTGCAGGATCATGACTTGGGCTGAAGTCGGATGCTTAACCGGCTGAGCTACCCAGGCACCCCTAGGACAAGACTTTTTTTTTTGCGTATGGATGGATGTCCAGTTGTTCCAGTACTATTTGTTGGAAAGACTGTCTTTCCTCCATTGAATTGTATTATCTGTTGGGCATATTTGTGTTAGTCTAGTTAATTTTGGGTTCTTTGTTGCATTGATATAGGTGTCTATCCCTTTTGTCAGTCCACACTGTCTTGATTAATGTAACTGTATAATAGTATTAAGATCAAGTAGATGATTCCTTCCACTTTGTCAAGATTGTTTTAGCTTTTGTAGTCTCTTTGCCTTTTCATATATGCTTTAGAAGAATCTTGTTGATGTATACCAAAAAGTGTTGCTGGGATTTTGATAGGAATTGAATAAATCTGTAATTAAATTTGGGAGAATTCCTTTATTATACAGAGATTTTCAATCCATGACTACAAATGTCTCATCATTAATTTAGATCTTCCATATTTTTTGAAGCAAATTCTAGGCATATAGTTTTCTTTAAACAGCTTTATTGAGATATAACTTTATGTACCATATAATTTATTCATTGAAAGTGTATATAATTCAGTTGTTTTTAGTGTATTCAAACAGTTGTGCAGCCATTACCATAATCAATTTTAGAACATTTCCATCGCCCTAAAAAGAAACTCTGTCCATTAACAAACAGTCGTCTTTCCCCCTTTGTCCTAGCCCCTGGCAACAACTAATTTATTTTCTATGTCTATGGATTTATCTATTCTGAACATTTCAGATTAATGGAATCATACAATAGGTGATCTTTTATGTTTTGCTTGTTTCATGTAGCATAATGTTACACGATGTAGCATGTGTCAGGAGTTCATTCTGTTTATTGCTGAATAGTATTCTGTTGTATAGATATACCACATTTTTTAAATCCATCAGTTGACTGACATTTGGGTTGCTTCCACTTTTTAGCTATTATGAATAATAGCTAATAATTGCTATGAACATTCATGTGCAAGTTTTTATGTGAATATTTGTTTTCACTTCTCTTGGGTATATACCTAGGAGTGGACTTGCTGAGTCATATTCAAGAAATCATTGCCAGGACTAGTGTCATGAACTCTTCCCCCTTGTATTTTCTTTTAGGAGTTTTATAGTTTTAGACCCCATGCTCAAGTCTTTAATCCATTTTGAATTGATTTTTTGTGTATAGTATAAGGGTCCAATTTCATTCCTTTTGCATGTGGATATCCAGTTTTCCCAAAACCATTTGTTGAACAGGCTATCCTTTCCCCATTGTGTATTCTTGGTACCCTTGTTGAAGATCAGTCATCTGTAAACATGTGGGTTTATTTCAGGGCTCTGTTTTCTTCTGTTGGTCTGTATGTCTGTCTTTATGCTAATACTATTACTTTTTAGTTATTGTAGCTTTGTATTATGTTTTGAAATTAGAAAATGTGAGGCCTCCAGCTTTGTTCTTTAAGATGTTTTGTCTATTTGGGGTTCTTTGTGTTTCCATATGAATTTTAGGATTTTTCTCCCCTACTTCTGTAAAAATGCTATTGGGATTTTGGTAGGGATTGCACTGTATCTGTAGATGTAGATCACTTTGGGTAGTATGGACATTTTAATAATCCATGGACATGGGATGTCTTTCTATTTATTTGTGTTTTAATTTTTTTCATCAGTGTTTTGTGTTTTTCAGTTTACAAGTCTTTTGCCTCTTTGGGTTAAGTTTTTCTAAGTACTTTATTCTAAGTAAAGTAATGTTACTATTATAAGTGACATTACTTTCTTAATTTCATATTTTGTTCACTGCTAGTATACCATTGAGTTTTGTATATTCTTGTACTGTACAACCTTGCTGAACTTATTTATTCTTGTAGTTTTTTAGTGTATTCTTTATGGTTTTATGTATATCGGATGCCATCTGTAAATAGGGGTACAGTTTACTGCTTCCTTTCCAATGTGAATGCTTTTTAGTTTTCTTGCCTAATTTTCCTTGTTAGAACATCTAGTACGGTGTCGAATCAAAGTAGTGAGAGTAGACCTCTTTGTCTTGTTTCTGGTCATAGGGGGAAAGCATTCAGTATTTCATCATTAAGGATAACATTAGAATTTTTGTAGATGGCCTTTATCAGGTTGAGGAGATTCTCTTCTGTGCCTAATTTCTTGAATGTTTTTGTTATTTAAGGATGTTGGATTTTGCCACATGCTTTTCTGCATCTGCTGAGATGATCTACAAAAAATAAAGGTTTTGTCCTCTATTCGGTTGGTAGGGTGTATTTACTTGATTTTCAGATCTTAAACCAATCTTTCATTTCTGAGATAAATCTACTTGGTTATTGTGCATATTCATTTTTCTGTGTTAGTGAATTCGGTCTGCTAGTATTTGTTGAGGATTTTAATGTCTATAATCAGAGATAATGGCTTGTCATTTTCTTTTTTAAAATTTAATGTTTATTTTGAGAGAGCACACATGCACAAGTTGGGGAGGGGCAGAGAGAGGGAAAAGAGAGGATCCCAAGCTGTCAGTGCAGAGCCCTACATGGGGCTCGATCCCATGAACCGTGAGATAGTGACCTGAGCCAAAATCAAAAGCTGCTCAACCTGCCATTTTCTTTTCTTGTGACATCTTTATTTTGTTTTGGTATCAGTGATACTGATCTTATAAAATAAATTAAGAAATGTGCCTTCATCTATTTTTGGGAGGAGTTTGTGAACAACTGGAATTTAATTCTTTATTAAATTTTTTTGGTAGAACTTCCCAGTGAAGCTGAGCTTGGAGTCTTCTTTTTGGGAGCTTTTAAATTAAGAATTCATTTGTTATAGAACTATTTAGATTATTTCACCTTGGTTTAGTTTAGGTAGTGTAATTCTGAGAAATTGAGAAATTTCTTCGAAGTGATAAATTTAAGAATGTAAAGTTGTTTTGTAGTATTTTCCTTACTGTATTTTAGTTGGTGCAAGTTCTGTAGTGATATCCACTTTTGAATCATTACATTAGTGATTTGTGTCTTCTCTGTTTTTTATTTGTTAGTCCTATTAAATACTTACAAAATTTTTGCTTCACAGATTTTTTTCTATTTTCCAGTTTTCAATTTCATTAATTTCTGTTCTATATTGTTTCCTTCCTACTGCTTGCTTTGGGTTTATATATATTTTGCTTTTTTTTTTTTTTAAGTTTCTTTTTTTTTTTTTTAATGTTTGTTTATTTTTGAGACAGAGAGAGACAGAGCATGAACAGGGGAGGGGCAGAGAGAGAGGGAGACACAGAATCTGAAACAGGCTCCAGGCTCTGAGCTGTCAGCACAGAGCCCGACGCGGGGCTCTAACTCACAGATCGTGAGATCATGACCTGAGCCGAAGTCGGACGCCCAACCGACTGAGCCACCCAGACGCCCCTTTTTTTTAAGTTTCTTGTGGTAGGCAATTAGGTTTTTGATTTGAGATCTTCATTTATTTTTATTTATTTTTACTATGTATTTATTTTTTTTTGAGAGGGAGGGACAGAGGGAGAGGGACAAAGATAACCTCAAGCAAGCTCCACAAGGGTCGTGAGATCATGACCTGAGCTGAAATCGAGTCGGACACTCAACCAACTGAGCCACCCAGGTACCCCTGAGATCTTTCTTCATTTCTATTGTAAGCATTTAGTGCTATAGATATCCTTTTAATTACTGCTTTGGCTGCATCTCACAAATTTTGGCATGTTGTGTTTTTATTTTCATTCATTTTTATGTGTCTGTATTTTAAAGTTTTCTTTGAAATTTCCACCTTGACCCATGCACTTTTTAGAATTGTGTTGTTTTTTCCTGATGTTTCTAGGTTTTGTTTTTTCTTTTTTTTAATTTTTTATTTTTGAGAGACCGTGTGAGTGGGGGAGGAGCAGAGAGAGAGGGAGACACAGAATCCAAAGCAGGCTGCAGGCTCTGAACTGTTAGCACAGAGCCCGACGCAGGGCTCGAACCCACTAACCGTGAGATCATGACCCGAGCCAAAGTCAGACGCTCAACCTACTGAGCCCTCAGGCGATCCTGTTGTCTTTCTGTTACTGATTTCTAGTTTAGGTCCATTATGGTCAGAGAATGCACTCTATTATTTTAATTCTTATAAATTTGTTGAGGTTTGTTTTGTGGCTCAGGATATGATCTGCCTTGGTGAATGTTCCATGGGTGCTTGAAAAGAAATGTGTGTTCTGCTGTCATTGGGTGGAGTATTTCATATACAGTTGACCTTCGAACCACATGGGTTTGAATTGTGCTGGTCTACTTATATTTGGATTTTTTACAGTACAGGACTGTAAATGTGTTTTCCTTATTTTCTCAGTAACATTTTCTTTTATCTAACTTTAAGAATACAGTATATAATGTAATATACAAAATGTATGTTAATGGATTGTTTTTTTATCTGTAAAGTTTCTGGTCAGTAGTAGGCTATTAGGAATTAAGTTTTTGGGGAGTCAGAAGTCATACATGGATTTTGTGTGAGGGAGTTGTTCAGGGTTCATCTGTATGTCAATTCAATTCTGTTGGTTAAATGTGTTATTAATATAACCACTCTGCTTTTCTAAAAAAAAAAAAAAAGTATTGCTATATAGCTTTAGCATTCTTTTCAACGTATGGTACCACATTTCTTGTTAGCAACATATGGGGCCATTTAAAAAAATTTGCTCTGCCAGTCTGTCTTTGATTGGTTTATTTAGACTATCTGCATTTGAGGTAATTAATGATCTGTCAGTCCTTATAGCTGCTATTTTATTATTTTTTGCTTATTTTCTCTGGCTTTGGTTTTTGCTTCTCTTTTCTTGCCCTCCTGCAGATTATTGGAACATTTTTTAGGATTCCGTCTTTTATAATTTGTAGAAGGTCTATTTATAATGTTTTGGAGTCTGTCTTGCTGTAGTTTTTGCAGTGGTTGTAGTTATTACAGTATGCATACGTGATTTATAACAGTCTACTAGTATCCACATTTTATAGTTTCAACTGAAGTGTGTAAATTTCCCTTCTGTTCTACCCTTTACCTTTCCAACTTTTATTTATTTATTATTATTATTTTTTAATGTTTGTTTTTGAGAGAGAGAGAGAAGTGCGTGCTCAAGTCAGGGAGAAGCAGAGAGAGGGAGACAGATTCTGAAGCAGGCTCCAGGCTCTGAGTTGTCAGCACAGAGCCTGACACTGGGCTCCAGCCCACAAACCATGAGATCCTGACCTGAGCCCAAGTTGGGTGCTTAACCGATTGAGCCACCCAGGTGCCCCCTACCTTCTCAACTTTTAAACATAATTGTCTTGGGTATGAAATAGTGTCGTAATTTTTGCTTTCAGTCATCAAGTACGATTTATAAAGCTAATGATGGAAAAGATAATCTGTTGTGTATACCCATATTTCTTTTCTTCCTGTTGTTTGAAACATTTTCTTCAGCCAGTCTTTATGACACATTCTTTTAGTTTTTCTTCTTTTGGGAATGCTTTTTAAAAATGGCCCCTTTGTTCCTTGCTGTGGTCTGAATGTATTTCCCTAAAATTCATATGTTGAAATCCTATTAGGAGTTGGGGCCTTTGGAAGGTGATTAGGTATGAGGGAGGAGCCCTCATGAATGGGATTGGTACTGTTGTAAAAGAAGCCAGAAGAGCTCCCTTGGCCATTTCTGTCTTGTGAGGATACAGAAAGGAGTCTTTTACCTGGAAGTGAGCCCTCACCAAACCATATTGACATCCTGATCTTGGACTTCTAGCCTCCAGAACTGTGAGAAATAAATTTCTGTTGTTTATAAGGCACCCATTTTGTAGTATTTTGTTGCAGCAGTTAAAATGGATTAATTGTTAAATGGGTATCTCAAAATTCCTGAAGAATAGTTTCACTGGATACAGAATTCTTGGTTGTCAGTTCTTTGTTTTTCTAGTATTCAAAAAGTGCTGTCCCACTTCTTGGCCTCTGTGGTTTTAGATGAGAAATCTGGGGTCATTTAAATTTTCCATTATAAGTAATACGGTTATTTCTGGTGCCTTCAAAGTTTCTTCTTTGGTTTTAATTTTGAACATTTAATTACTATGTGTCTTGGTGTAAATTTGTTTGTTTATTCTGTCTTGGGTTTGCTCAGTTTTTTGGATCTGTAAGTTTGTATTTGCCACATTTGAATTCAGCCATTGTTTCTTCAAATACTGTTTCAGCCCCTCCTTTCTGGGACTCCAGTGATAAGAATGTTGGATCTTATGTTATTGGCCTGTAGTTCTCCAAGACTGTTAATTTTTTTTTTTTTCCTGTTTTCTCTCTTGTTCAGATTGGGTGAGTTCTGTTTTTCTGTACTGACCTTCAGTGATTCTCTTCCCTATCATCTCTGTGTTTGTATTGAGTTTATGCAGTGAGTTCAAAATTTTTCTATTATTTTTTAGTTCTATAATTTTCTTTTGCTTTTATTTTTTTAATAAATGCTGTGTCTTTGCTGAGATTTTCCATTTCCATTTTCTCACTTGTTTTGGGAAAATTCTTAATTGCTGAAACATTTTTATTATTGTGTTTTAAATAAAAGATAATTTGTCAAATAATTCCAGTGTCCGATGCATCTCTGCATTGGCCTTAGTTGATTATCTTTTCTTAATCATGACTTCTTGAGTCCTTTCTATTTTATCTTTTAGTTAGGAAGTTCTGAGCCCTATTTATATTTTTCATTTTAGTGGACAGTCCCCGTATTTAGGTTTAGAATACAGATCTTGGCCCCCTTTTGTAGGCTGTGTTTCCAATGGCAGTTTTAATTTTCAGAGCCTTTGTGGTCACCTTAATTGATCCGATGCTGCTGGGTTGCCACTAGTCCTTGCTGGTGGTGACTGACGGAGCAAAAGGGTTTTCTCTATGCGGGGCTTCTTGTTATATCTAGATGAGAGATGATTTTGGTATATCCTCCTATTATTCCTCTCATGTCATTCTTCCCTGTCCCCCTGTCTCTGGGTGAGAGAGGAGAGTCTTAGCCCAAACTAGCTAGCAGCTTGTTGTGGTTGGGTCCCTCAGTTTGCCTACTTGTCTCTGTATCTCTAGGTGGAAAACAGGAGTCTCATGCCAAATGGGTAAGGAAGAATTTTTTACCTCGGTTTTGTTGTTGGTTGGGCTTCCAGTTAATCTTCCTTTTATGTTGCAGAGGGACTCCAGTGTAATTTGGGGGGAGGAATGTGACTGCCTGGTCTGCCTTCTGTTGCTAAGTTGGTGGTCAGGAAATGGCAGTCTGGGTTGCCTTTTTCTGTTGGGTGTGGGGACTAAAAACACCCTGCTGTTCTTTTGTTTCTCCATACTTGTAGTCCCAAACTGGTTCATTGCCTTACTATTTGCAGAGTTTACCTCTGGTTGTCTCTTGTGTTATTTCCATGGTTTATAATTGTGCTTAATGAGGAGGGGCAGGGGAACACAGCTCTGTGCCATCTTACCTAGACTGGAAATTCAAGTTCCTTAATTTTTGTCAACCATCATGATCTCCAGACAGTAGGTTATATCAGCTTTGAAAATAATAGCATACGGATATGTGCTTTGTGAGGTTTTAAGCACTATATAAATGTTTGCTTCAGTTACAAATCAGAATATCAGACACCTAAGTTTTGGGGAAGTCAGTCATAACCAGTTCAAGAGGGTGGCAGGACTAGGCATCTGTCACATGAACAGAATCTTGTTATGTAGTTAATTAAAAATGAGGTTATAAATTCTGAGTGCTTTCTTCAAGGATGTGTTTAATTATTTACACTTAAGATGTTTAGTAATTCCAGTGATACATTATAGTATTTTAATATTAACAAATATTTTTCAAAACAATACTGAAAATCTTGTGTTATGCAGCCAATGTAATCTGTTTCTAATTCATAGATTGAAATGGGCAGATAAAATGTCCTGCTTTTACATTTCCTGGTTTTCTAATTGAGGATAAATTGAGCCAAATAAGAAAATGTCCATTCTATGTTAGTAGAAGCTTGTGTTTCTAAATGACGAGTTAACTTGCTACATCAACTTCTCCTATTTAGAAAAGCAATCTCACAGACATGTTTCATGAATTGTTCAAACTTAATATATTTACTGCATTTATCGGGAGAAATCACTGGAGTTCTTTGCAGCCTCTTTTTGAGGTATTCTCTGAGCGACTCTGATGGCAAATCTCAATTTCCTAATCAGATTAAAAACCATTTGTTTTATTTGTGGGCACACCTCTACATTGTGTCTAGTGCTTAGTGTAATTCCATGCATGCATTCTAGACAGAGGAGAGAAGAATGATTGACTCTGGTATCGAATAAGATGAAAATTGTCAAAAGATGAACTGACTTTAGTGGACCATTTATAAGTTATTAAGTGAGCGTTTTAAGTTATATTTCATATGAGAAGTAATAATTCCAGTTCTGTCTATGATTTGTAATAATATTTTAATAAGATGTTTTTGTTCACTTTGACACTTTAAAAAAATCAAATGTAAATAAATGTTAAATTTTTTTTAATGTTTACTTTTGAGAGAGAGTGCAAACTGGGGGGAGGGGTAGAGAGAAGGGTGACACAGGATCCAAAGTGGGCTCTGCCTGACAACAGTGAGCCTGATGTGGAGCTCGAACCCACCAACCACATGATCATGACCTGAGCTGTAGTCAGATGCTCAATCAACTGAGCCACCCAGTGTCCCTAAACTTTAATTTTTAATTGGGTATTAAAATTTCTTAGGGTTTCTTTAGTTATTAGAGTGGGATAATTTTTATGTTACAAAAAGCAGATGAATTTAATTTTCTGTTTATTTACGTGGTAACTATTGTAGGTAGCATTTTATTTATTTTTATTTTTTTAAATGTTTATTCACTTTTGAAAGAGACAGAGGGCAAGCGGGGGAGGGGTAGAGACAGAGGGAGACACCATCTGAAGCGGGTTCCAGGCTCTGAGCTGTCAGCACCCTTAACGGACTGAGCCACCCAGGTGCCCCTGTAGATAGCATTTTAATTTAAATTTTATGTTCATTGGTAATATACTTCAAAAATTTTTTTGATTGCCAGGACATTAAGAGTAACATTAAGTATATTTTAATTTTGGGAAGACCTTTCCTGTGGTGGTGCTATGTTAGAGTAGACATTTATTAGGAGGCAGAGGATCTGGTTGAAGTCTTTGACACTTATGTGTTGTGTAAACTTGGGTACTTAACCTGATGAATTTCAGAGATATTAATACCTGCTTAAGTAATTGTAGGAGGTCAGGTGAAATGGGACAAGTGAAAGCACTTTGTATACCATGCAATACTTTATTAGAGTATGCTTATATTGCCTGAGTCATCTTGATCATGATAGTATAAAATATTTACAAATTAACGTGTATTCAGTAAAAATTTATGTACAAGTAAAAGTAAAGCAGCTTTTCCTTGAGTTTAGTGGCTTACTAATCTTTTTTTTTTTTTTTTTTACTTTTTTAAAATTTACTTTCAAGTTATATGGTGCAACAGTGATTTCAGAGTGGCGTACTAATCTTAATAGTGAATTTCTGTTAGTAAAATTGGGGGAAGATTACATAGTTGCTTGATAGTTTGCCACAGTTTTGGGACGGTGTCTCCCCTCAACATGTAATTTAGATTTAAAAGTTAGTTTAGTCTAAGGAGTTTATAAAAATGCTTGTGGTGGACAAGTTTCTTGTTTGACAAATGTTTACTGGCTAGGTGATTTGAAAAGGTCCAGGACAGGTGAAAGTTTTCAGTTCATGGGCTTATTTTACTCACTTTGGGCTGTTTTCTTTTAAGAATTTGATTACCACTTTGTAGGATTTTCATTCTCAACTAAGTGGATTAACTACATTAATTGCAAAGTTTATAAGATTTTGGCCTGACTTTTGTTGAGAGTGGAAATGGAAAATGGTTGTAGAAAGACCTGGGCAGGAGACCCCTGGGTGGCTCAGTCAGTTAAAGCATCTGACTTTGGCTCAGCTCATGATCTCAAGGTTCGTGAGTTCGAGCCCCATGTCGTGGTCTGTGCTGACAGTTCAGAGTCTGGAGCCTGCTTTGGATTCTGTGTCATTTACCCTGTCTGTCTGTCTCTCTCAAAAATAAATAAACATTAAAAAAATTTAAAAAGAAAAAGAAGAGAGACCTGGTCAGGGTAATTTCTGGGGTGGTTGGTTTGAATTTGTTGGGCTGTCTGTCATTCCTGCTTGCGATAGATCAGGTCATGAAAAATACACTGTTGGATGACCATCATTCAGATAGAGTTCTAATACCTTTTAATTTTCAAAGCAGCTGGTGTAAATTAAAGAACACGTATGTCTATGCATGTCTATGTATGTCTTTTCATATAAATCACAAAAGTTAGAACTAATGTAAAACCAGAACTTGACTAATTAACCTTAAAGTGTGATGTAGTTAAAATATGCTAAAGGACTTTAAAAGATGCTAAAGCATTTTTTGTTTCAGATTCTTATACCATATGTGCTATTATTCTTTTCATTGCTTTGTGCTTTTCTTGATTACATTTAAAGGGCAAGAGGTAGCCTTTTTATTTGGCAGTGCATAGAAGCATCAGTAGTTAAAATTTTGTAAGCATACACATTTCAGTGAAACTAAAAATGACTTTGTTTTATATTTTAAATTTAAATCCAAGTTAACATATAGTGTAATAATGATTTCAGGAGTAGAAAGAATTTAGTGATCTTTCACTTACCTACAACACCAAGTGCTCATCCCAAGTCCCAAGCAAGTGCCCTCCCTAATGCCCATCATCCATTTAACCCATTCCCCCACCCAGAATCCCTCTAGCAACCCTGTTTGTTCTCTGTATTCAAGTGTCTTTATGGTTTGCTTCCCTCTCTGTTTAAAATGACGCTTTAAAAGAGATAATCTTAATTAACCAAGAACTATGATTTTTATCAATGAATGGCTTTTCTACAATGGTTATATTTGGAAGTAACATTAAGGTACATGATATAATGAAATACTTATAAAACAGCTAAGTTTTGGTTATATTCTTTTTTAATTTTTTTAAGAGTTTATTTTGAGAGAGAGAGACTATGTCCATGTGCCTGTACATGCACACGCGTGCGCACACACACACACACACACACACACACACGCAGGAGGGGCTGAGAGAGGGGAGAGAATCCCAAGCATCCTCAACTCATGCTCAGCGTGGAGCCCTGTCTTGGGGCTAGATTCCACTGACCTGAGCCGAAATCAAGAGTTGGACACTTACCTAACTGAACCACCCAGGTACCCACCCCTCTTTCATTTATTTATTTATTTATTTATTTATTTATTTTTATTTTAAAAAATTTAAAAAAAAATTTATTTTTTATTTTTGAGAGAGACAGACAGGGTGCAAGCAGGAAAGGGGCAGAGAGAGAGGGAGATACAGAATCCGAAGCAGGTTCCAGGCTCTCAGCTGTCAGCACAGAGCCTGACATAGGGGCTTGAGCTCACAAACCATGAGATCATGACCTGAGCCGAAGTTGGAGGCATAACCGACTGAGCCACCCAGGCGCCCCACTTAAAAAAAATTTTTTTTATTGTCTTAGAACTCTATATTCTTGACAGTTTTTGTGGGAGTTTCTTATCTGAATTTCGATCATTAATTCATAAAACCTCATCTTTTGCAATCTTACTTTTCTAGACAAAGATGACAGCTGAAACATAATTTGGTAGACTGAATGTACTCTGGGCCAACAACATAAAGATACTTTGAAAATACTTAATGAAGTTGCTTAGGTTTCTCTAGGAGGGTGTGAAAAATTTGAAGGAACTGAAGAAGTTTCTTCCTGTCTGTTTTAATGTGCATGCCATTTTGTAGCTTTTCTAACAGAGTACTTCTGAAATTCATTATTAACAATCTTTTAAAACAAAGACTGGAAATTAGCTGGGATTAAACTATTCTTTACATTGCTCAGAATTATTTTCTATTTGATACAATGTCTATATACATTGTATATATACTATATACAATGTATATAGTAGACTCCTCAGTAAGCTAATTTATTGTTAAAACCAACAAGCCTTTTTAGGGAAATTCCCAAGCTGAAGGGTAATGTTGCCAAATCCCCACTAGGCTGGTTTTGATATGAGGTTCTCTGCTGCATTAGGTTAATGTGACTTTTCTAGATGCTTCAATTTTGTTATCTGTGATTCTGTAATTGAGAGATAGTGTCGTGTGTGTGGTTAAGCTTCTGGAGCTTGATTTCTGTATTGGAGTTCAACTTTATTTATAATCATTTAAAAAATACCAAGTATCTACTAGGTGCAATACATTGTTTTAGGCTCTTAAGATCAGTGAACAAAACGAAATTCCTGCCCTTGTGGAGCTTATGTTGTATAGTTAGGGGCAGAAAACGGTAAACATCATAAGCAAGTAGATTACCTAGCATGTTAAGAGGTGGTAACTATTATGGAAAAATGTATAACAGATAAAAGGGGGATTGGGTGTGAGTGCATGTGGGGACAGTTTTAAATCACATAGCAGGAAAAAGCCTCATTAACAAGATGATGATTGAGCAAAGACTGAAAGTAGGTAAAGGATTTAGTTATAAGTATCTCTGGGGGAAAGTATACCAGGCCTAGAATAGCCAGTACAATAGGCCTAAGGCAATGGCATGCCAGAAGATACAGGGAGGTGTAAGAAAGTCTGGTTACTGAACTCAAGTGGAGCAAGGGGGAAAGTATAGAAGATGAGGTCTGAAAGGTGGTGGTGGTGGATTGTGGAGGGCCTTGCAGACCATTATAAGGACTTTGGTTCTGCCACTTACTAGTTTTGTAACCTTTGGTAAGTTATTTAACCCTTCAGTTTTTCTCTCTTGTAAAATGTGAGTAGTTAATAATACCACTCTCATAAGTTTGTTGTTTGGATTATGAGAGTTAATACCTGCAAAGTCCTAGGAACACTACTAAGCAAAGTCTAAAGTATATACTCATTGCATCTTTAAAGGTAAAGTGAACATTAAAAGGTTAATTATTTTTCATTTGAAAAGGTAGCAGAGGAAGAAGTGAGTGCTCTCTGCTTTGATTTTTTTCTATAATAAATTGCTTAAACTTTAATTATAGCCCTTACTACATAATGTTACTATTATTAATATTATTTGTTGTATGTGTACTTAGCATCTTTGCTACCTTTTGAACTCCTATGGGCAGAGACCGTGGTATTTTATGCATGTCTTAGGAATCTTAGATAGCATGTTGTACATGCATATCAGGTGTTCAGAACATTGACTCAAATTAATGACAAAAATGTTGGCTTAATTAATGAATCAGCCCACCTGCTGGTATGTATATTGGAATATTGCCAGTCTTTCAAAACTAAATAATGGGAGGACAGTAGCTAATGGTCCCTGAAAAATACTTCATTTATTTTCTTAATGTGCCATAGTTATTAAAATTGGTATTGGTAGAAAATTGCCTTAATTATTAACTAAGTGTGAGAGTTTATACCATGTGAAATTAAAAGTCCATATTCACAGTATAGTATGGATCTGTTATATTAACATCTATCATTGGTTAAAAATATTTTTATTGACAACATAAATATAATGCTACCTTAAAACAGTTTTAGTCTTAATTTCACTGTTTATATCTGCACAAGTGATATAATTAGGGAATATTTAGCTAGCAAAATCTTAAATCCTAGGAATTGCCAAGAAGGAATATTCACTATAACCCCTGAAGTGAGGGAGTGAAGCATGTTGAAAGAGGAAGATTATAATTGACCTTTGGGTGGTTCAGGAGCTTTGTACCTCTCTTTTTGTACTTGCAGGGTCTTCAGTTTCCAGCTTGGTAGGTTCTTCCCTTATTGTTGGCAGAGAGGAGTGGGAGATTTAAAGGAAGAATAGAGACTTGGAAGGAGAAGTGCAATTGGTAGATGATGCTAAATGAATTAGAGTTCCAGAGACAGAGACTGTGTGGCAAGTGAGTTAGGGAAAACTGTGTGTGTTTCCATGGTAGAGGAAACACTGTAATGGGAAATATATTCCAAAATTTCTGTTACAGGTTTAGACCTTGAGGTAATAATATTTTGTGCATGTGGGTGTGTATGTGTGTGTGTGTGGGGGGGGGGGGCATGTTTCCTTTTTGCTTTACTATTTTATTTTTTCTCTCTCTTTTAACATGTCTAGTTATGTTCTTTGATGTATTATACCCTTAATTTAGGGCTTTGAATCAAAAGTGATGCAAGAAGATGAGTAGGCTTTTTGTGAAAATGTTTTCAACAGAATATTAACATTTCGAAAACATTTGTCCAGTCTGTAGATTTTATTTTACCATATTCCGTGATGGCATATGAAATGCTGTCTTGATTGCAGGGTAAATATACCCAGTCAACTTTCAAAAAGACTCATAATGTAATACTAAAATATATAATTAGAAGACATTTTTATTTCTTGTATGTAGACTTTGCTCTGCTTTTTCTGTTCAAGTTTACACTGTTCTATAGCTTTAGAAATTCTAAAAGTTGAGGACACCTGGGTGGCTCCATTGGTTAAATGTCTGACTTCAGCTCAGGTCACGATCTCGCAGTTTGATAGTTCTAGCCCCATGTCAGGCTCTGTGCTGACAGCTCAGAGCCTGGAGCCTGCTTTGGATTCTGTCTCCCTCTCTCTCTCTCTGTCCCTCCCCTGCTTGCACTCTGTCTCCCTCTCAAAAATAAATAATAAACATTAAATTAAAAAATTCTAAAAGTTGAACACAGTGAAGACCATAGATAGCAGTGTAGTGCAAATACAGTTTTGCTTTACTTTACCTGTTTTTAATAATGTCCACCACAGTAGTATAGTTTTATGGCAAGTATGTATTCAAAAATTGTTTTACATAATTGAGAATGATGGCATATATGCTCTTCTGAGTGCTTGGAAACAAAGCTTTGCAGCAGGCAATTAAGAGCTTAGTAGAAAAAAATTTTAAATAGATTTCTTGATTGGTAATTATTTTAGCAACAAAGCTACTGACTGGCTGAGGAATAGAAAATGCTGCATTATCAGAAAGGCTGTAGTGTTTGTGATCCCTCGATAAAATTATATAAATATAATTTTGGATTAATATATTGGTTATTTCCTCGATTTAAAGTTTAATTGTTTTGCTTTTACGTTTATAGCTTTTATTGATTTGCAAGATATTTATTGAGCCCTGAAAATGTGTGTTAGGGCTGTTATATAAATGCTTTGTTATTTCTGAATAAAAAATTAAATTTGGCCTATTCTTTGTTTCTAATAAAGTTTCAGCTTTCAGTCTTCATTGTCTTTATTACCTCCCTTTCATATGCCAGCAAAAAATACCCCAGTTGCATAAAGGAAATTATGTGTCCAGTATTAATGCAGTACCAACATAGGATATTAACTTTCTGTGTTAGTCTCTGTTAAAAGGTTGATTATAGCATAACACTTAAAAAATATGTATGGACCATATTGGTATTATTAAATACCTTTGCCTTGAAAAAAAAATTAAAAAAAAATTTTTTAATGTTTATTTAAAAAAAATTTTTTTTAACGTTTATTTATTTTTGAGACAGAGAGACAGAGCATGAACAGGGAGGAGCAGAGAGAGAGGGAGACAGAATCTGAAACAGGCTCCAGGCTCTGAGCTGTCAGCACAGAGCCCTACGCGGGGCTCGAACTCATGGACCGTGAGATCGTGACCTGAGCCGAAGTCGGACGCTTAACCGACCAAGCCACCCAGGCGCCCTTAATGTTTATTTTTGACAGAGAGAGAGGGAGGGAGAGAGAGAGAGAGACACACACACACACACAGAGGGAGCATGAGCGGGGGAGGGGCAGAGAGAGAGGGAGACACAGAATGTGAAGCAGGCTCCAAGCTCTGAACTGTCAGCAGAGTCCAACATGGGGCTCGAACTCACTAAACATGAGGTTGTGACCTGAGGTGAAGATGGACGCTCAGCCAACTGAGTCACCCAGGCGCCCCTGAAAAAAATTTTTAAATGGTTTTTTGAGAGAGACAGCGTGTGCACGAGTGGGGGAGGGGCAGAGAAAGATGGGGGCGGGGTGGTGAGGGAGAGAGAGAATCCCAAGCAGGTTCCTCAGTCAGTGCAGAGCCAGATGCAGGCTTAACTCATGAACTGTGAGATCATGACCTGAGCAGAAATCAAGAGTCAGATGCTTACCTGACTGAGCCGCCCAGATGCCCCACCTTGAAAATTTTAAATACTTAATGTTTTTTTTTCAAAGCTATATTAATGTAGCTAGACTTTTGAGCTGAGGGAAATGTTATTTTGGGGTTTCGTCAGGAAGTAGTACTCTTTGAATAATGGAGAGTATCAACATTAATGTGCTTTAATGAAGCACATTTTGTGTTTACTTTTTTTATTTCAAAGTTGTTTAAGATAATTTTGGGTTATTGCTCTGATTTTAAAGAGATCTTAATCCACAACTAGAAATTAAGCTTGAAAAAGTCCAATTAGGTTCTGGTCATTTCCTTGGAATATCATTTATCACTGATGGGTCATTAAGTATTAGTTGCTACTAATTCTATTTAATCCAACCATATCTATTAATCCAGTATCTGGCTTGGAAAGAATGTTGTTAGATTTAGCATATCTAGGTATAATTATTTTATCCGACTTTAAGAATATGTCTAATTCTGGTTCTTTTGGGGGATAACCTGTATTTTTGTACTTTTATAGGATAGAGGGGAGGAATCGGGAGCTTGGAAATTCAGCCAAGTGATCTGGTGGGATGGGCATTTGCCTGACATACTATATAGAGGTAATCTAACACTGTTTTACTCAGTCTTTATTTTTACCTGTGATAGATGCCCATGTGCTTGTATTATGAACAGCACTAATCACAACTATTGGATAGCACGCTGTATTTACTGGATGATCGTTTTTCCTTTTATACCCACTTACATATAAGCATGACATATATATATATATATAAAATATACACACACACACATATATATGGCATGGTATTTCTATATATAAATAACGAATGTCTATACATTGAAAAGAGTTAATGGTATTAGTTTTATAGGATGTAGATCATTATCTTTTCTCACTTAACTAGATTACTTGCATGTTTCTTTTTTAGGCCCAGTTCCCTTATTTTAGGAAGACAGATGATCCTCTCCTTTCTTGTTGGCTTATGTTGGTACATATGTTAGGCCTTTGCTTTATCCTTC
The DNA here is from genome assembly GCF_046562875.1 of Panthera onca. NCBI lineage: Eukaryota > Metazoa > Chordata > Mammalia > Carnivora > Felidae > Panthera > Panthera onca. Next base: position 70,720,206 of record NC_138347.1, on the reverse strand, counting down.
AAACAAGTGAAAGAAAATTAAATATTTAACAGTTTTCAGGGTATTTACATATCTGTCAGTGGCACATATTCGCATGTCAGTTGTTAATGATTATAAAAATTCTGAAGATTCTCATAAATTTAGTTTTGAGAATTCTTTAAAAATGAGTATGTGACAATATTAGTGGCTGTATTTTAAGATTTCCTTTTTTTTCCAAGTTTTCTGGTAATTGTCAAGTTCAACATTTCTCACTCCTTCAACATTTCTCACTCCTTCAACATTTCCTTACCCAGGTTTATTATAAGATGAGACACACTTAGGCATTAGAGAATGTTATAAGGTTAAAAAAAAAAGGTTTTCCTTGTTCCTTTTCACAGTTAATGTGTGTATTATGTCTGTAGTATGTGTGTATATGTATGTGTGTATTCTTTCAGACATTTTCTATATATATGCAGGTATTTATATGTATACCTGTATTTACATATTCTTTACACAATTGAGATCACACCATACATATTGTTTAGCAATATATCTTTTTTGTTGTTAATTTCTGCATTTTTGCATATCATTTCTTCTCTTTTCATTATGTGTAGTATTCCAGTATTTGGGTATACCATAATTTTATTAACTGCTTACTTATTAATGGCTGTTTAGGTTTTCAGGTGCTTTTGCTATAATAAATGGTAATATGGTAGATATTCTTGGACATGTCTTTGCATATATTTTAAAAAGTACATGCAGTATAAATCCCTAAGGGAAAAATTGTTGGGCCAGAGAGCATGTACATTTAATAATTAGGTGGATGAATTGCCTAAAAGGATTATTCCAATATCAGTAAGTCTAGGAAAATGGGAATCTCTAGCTCGACCACGCTAGCTAGTGTCAAACTTTTTAATAATTTGTTAGTATTTTGTTGTTTAGTATTGCTTTCCAAAATTTCATTATGAGTGAGCTTCAGCATTTTTCCATTATTGGCTGTATGTATATTTTCAGTGATCTCTTTGGTTCTGTGCTGAGTCCCTAGTCATTCATTAGGCAAATTATTTTCACTGAATTTTTCTTCTTCGATCTTCTGATTTTGATTTTACCTTATGGAAGTTTTCATTTTTTATGATTGAATTTAGTCGTTTCCTTTATGGCTGGGCATGGGGGGTTTCTGTATAAAGTTTAAAAGGTCTCCGTCGTTGACTGCAGGGCTCACTTTTTCCTCTGTGTTGTCACATCTCCGAAATGACATGAATTGCTGGTTTGTCATAATTTGACATTATTATTATTTTCTTTCTTAGTTAACACATAAAATAGTCATGTATCTTAAGATTGGTAGTTTTAGATTCAGTGAATTATGGTACTTGAAAAAGTTATACGGGTTTTCTGTTAATTTTTTTTATGGTTTACTTCGCTTAAAATCTTCATTTAATGTTGAATATATTTGGCTTATAAATAGTAGATGTAGAGATTTAGCTTTCTTTTTTTTCCGGCAGGCTAACTAGTTGTCCCCATTCCAATTATTGAATGACGCATTTCTTTTTTACATTTTGAAATGCCACATTTCTCATATACTGAATTTCCATGTTTTTGGAGAACATGTTTCTGAAATCATTTTTGTTCAGTTCATCTGCTTGTCTGTGTATTGATAGTATTAAGAGAATTCAGTAAAGGAACTGCTTATAAAAGTAATATACACAAATAATTTTTTATACAAATATAAGAGGCATTAGGACTAATCATGTAAGAAATGGTATACATTCATAATAACTAAAAAGATAAAATGTCTGGGAGCAGTCTGAAGAAAATTTTGAAACTCTACTGAGGGATAAGAAAGAAAATTTGAACCAATTCAAATTAAAAAATATTTTTAATGTTTATATTTGAAGGAGAAAGAGATAGAGCGTGAGTGGGCGAGGAGCAGAGAGAGAGAGAGAGAGAGAGAGAGAAAGAAAGATCCAAAGCAGGCTCCAGGCTTTCAGCTGTCAGCATAGAGCCCAATGCAGGGCTCAAACCCACAAACTGTGAGATCATGACCTGAGTTGAAGTTGGAGCTTAACAGACCCTGGTGCCCCTGAATCAATTCAAATTTTTCTTTTCTTTTCTTTTCTTTTTTCTTTTCTTTTCTTTTCTTTTCTTTTCTTTTCTTTTCTTTTCTTTTCTCTTTTCTTTCTTTCTTTTTTTCTTTCATCTTTCTTTCTTTCTTTCTTTCTTTCTTTCTTTCTTTCTTTCGAAAGAGAACATGTGCACGTCCACACCAACAGGTGGTGGGGGAGGGGCAGAGAGAAAGGGGGACAGAAGATATGAAGTGGGTGGGCTCTGTGCTGACAGCAGGGAGTCTGATGCGGGGCTCAAACTCACTAAGTGTTCAGTGAGATCAGGACCTGAGCTGGAAGGCTCAATGGCGCCCCATCAATTCAAATTTTTGATAGAATGTTATGATATCACTCTAAAAATAAAATTGATTTTATTTATTGATTTAATATTTTATGATCTTGTTTAACTCGTTAATGGTGACTTTGCTGAACTCATTTATTAGTTCTCTTTCTAGTCTTAGTTTGTTGAGAGTTTTTATCATGAATAGGTGTTGAATTTTGTTGGGTGCTTTTTTTCTATTGAGGCTCCCATATGGGTTTTTCCTGTATTCTCTTAATATAGTGTATCATCTTACTTGATTTTCAGATGTTAAACTACCTTTGCATTCATGGGGTACATCCTACTTGGTCATGGCGTGTAGGCCTTTTTATATGTTGCTAGATTCAGTTTGCTAGTATTTTGTAAGAATTTTTTTTTTTTTTATCTAATTTTATAGTTATAGGCATCACTGAGTAGTTTTCATGTAATTTTCTTTGACTTTGGTATCAAGTTAACTGGCTTCACGGATTGAGTTTCAGAATGTACCGTTTTCCTGTTTTGTGAAGGAATTTGTGAAGGATTAGTATTTCTTCCTTAAATATTTGGTGGAATTCATCAGTGAAGCCATTTTGGCCTGTTCTTTTCTTTGTGGGAAATTTAATTAAAAAAAATTTTTTTTAAATGTATGTTTATTTTTGAGAGAAAGAGCGTGAACAAGGGAGGAGCAGATAAAGAGGGAGACACAGAATCCGAAGCAGGCTCCAGGCTCTGAGCTGCCAGCACAGAGCACGACGCGGGGCTCGAACTCACCAACCGTGAGATTGTGACCTGAGCGGAAGTCAGATATTAACCGACTGAGCCACCCAGGCACTCCACTTTGTGGGAAATTTTGAAATACTAATTCAGTTTGTTTAATTGTTACATTCAGATTTTTCTATTTCCTCTTTAGTCAGTTTTGATAATATGTGTCATTTTAGGAATTTGTTCATGTTACAAAGTTGTATAATGTGTTGGCATAAATTTGCTTATAATATTCCTTCCTTTATAATTCTTAAAAATTTTTTTGAGGTATTATTTACATATAACCTTGTATTTCCGTCTTATAACTTAATTTTTGTGAGGTCAATATTACCATCCCCTCTTTCATTCCTGTTTTTGGTAATTGTGTTTTCTCTTTGTTCTTAGTCTGCCTAAAAGTTTGTCAGTTTTGTTGATCTTAAAGAATCAAGTTTTTTTCTGTTTTGAATTTCGTTAATTTCTGCTCTCTTTATTATTCCCTTTGCTTACTTTAGGGTTTAGTTAAATTTATAAATTTCCTTCTAAGTACTTTAGCTGCATCTCATAAATTTTGATGTTTTTGTTTTCATTCAGTTAAAAATATTCTCTAATTGTTCTTTTAATTTCTTTTTTGACTCCTAAATTATTTAGAAGTGTGAAGTTTAATTCCTGAACACATATGGATTTTCCAGTTTCTAATTTAGTGGATATTTAATTCTGTTATGATTGGAGAACGTATTTTGTATGAGTTCCGTCCTTTTAAATTTATGAGACTTGTTATGTAGCCTACTTTTTGGTCTGACCTGGAGAATGTTCCTTGTGTGCTTGAAAACAACATGTATTCTGTTGTTTATGGAGGTTTTTTGTATAAGCCAGTTAAGTCTAGTTTGTTGTTAGTATGAGTCAGGTTTTCTGTATCTTTGCTAATTTTCTGTCTAGTTATTCTATCAATTATATAGAATGGAGAATTGAAATCTCCAACTATTGTTGAATTTTCCGTTTTTTCAATAATGTTATTGCTTCATTATTTTGGGGCTCTTTTTAGGTGCATATACATTTATAATTGTTAACAATATCTTCCTGATTTATTGATATTTTATCATCATGAAATACTTTTCTTTGTCATCAGTAATATTTGTCTTAAGGCAAATACTAATATATTTATGTTATTAATAGAACTATCCACTTTACAGTTACTGTTTCCATAGAATATCCTTTCCCACTCATCTTTTAACTTTCAGTCTTGAATGTAAAGTGTGTCTCTTGTTGACAGAATATAGTTAAATCTTGCAGGCATTTTTGGTCCAATCTGACACCCTCTGGCCTTCGCATTGGGCTGTTTAGACCATTCACATTTAATTATGGACATGGCTGGGTTTACATTTGTCATTTTGCCACTTGTTTTATGTATGCCTCTTATTTTTGTTCTCTGTGCCTCCTTTAGTGCCTCTTTTTATGTCAAGTATTTTTTAGTGTATCATATAATTACTCCATTGATTTTTTTTCTTTATTAAATATAAATATAAAGATATATTCTTTGTGGTTGCTTTAGGGTTTACATTATGCATTTTAACAGTCTGCTTAATATTAACTTTAACTCATTGTCAGTAAAATATGGAAACTTTGCTCCAATATAGCTCCCATTTTTTTCCTTCCTCTATTGTGCCACTGTTATTGTATATATTTCACATTTATGTATGCTATAAAACCAGCAATATGATATTATAATCATTGCTTCATATATTCTTATGTCATTAAAAGATGCTGAGAGAAGAAATGAGAAAATATATTTATAGAGTCCTTTAGATTAACCTACATATTTTCCATTTTTGATGTCTTCTGTTTTTCCTCTGTATCTGAATCTTTTGTCTTTTCCTTTCAGCTTGATGGACTTCCTTTAAAATTTCTTGTTAGGCAGGTTTGCTAGTAAAAAATTCTCTCATCCTTTCTTTGTCTGAGACACTTTATTTTGCCTTCATTATTGGATAATTCTGCTGCCATCTTGGTTGACACCTTTTTTCTTTCAGCACTTTGAATATGTCATTCCACTGTTTTCTGACCTCTATTGTTTATGATTGAAAGGTGTTAATCATGTTGAATTCCCTGCACAGTGCTGAGTGATTTTTCTTGTTATGGTTGCATTATTTTTCACTTTGTGTTTGCTTTCAGCAGTTTCACTATGATGTGTCTAGGTGTGGGTCTTTTTGTATTCTACCTGAGATTCATTGAATTCCTAAGACCTATAGATTTTATTTCTTTTTACTAAAGTAAAATCTGGGAAGTTTTGTTAGATATTTTATTAAAAATGTTTCGCTCTGTTCTTTCCTCTCCAAAAGTGTTGATAAATTGGTCTCTGAGGTTCTGTTTAATCTTCTTCAACTTCTTTTCTCTCTGTTCTTCACATTGGATAATTTCAGTAGATGTCTTCAAGGTCATTAATTTTTTTCTGCCATCTTGAATCTGCTGTTGAACACTTCTAGGAAATATTTGTTTTAATTACTGTACTCTTCGACTTCAGAGTTTCCTGTGTGGTTCTTTTACATAATTTCTGTACATTTATTGAGAATCTGTTATTTGTTGATTATTTTCATAATTAAAGAAGTTTAAAGCATGGAATCTTTTAACATATGTATAATAGATGTTTTGAAACATTTGTTTGCTTAAACCAACGTCTGGAGATACTCAGATACTGTAGTGTTTGTTAATATAAATGTCATGCTTTCCATTTCTTTAGTAATCTTATAATTTATTGTTGAAAACTGGGCATTGTAGATAATATATTGAAGCAACTCCGTATTGTGACTCTCTCTTCCCCCTGCCTAGGTTATTGTTACTGTTGTCATTTCACTACCGTTTATATATTATACAATCCAATTGAAAGAAAATAAATTTTATTTTGGACAAAAGTTTATCTGGAAAAATAGACATGCATGAATATTAAGGAAATTTCTGAGATGGAAGGTTACTAAGGGATGAATAGCCCCATCAGAATTTAAACTTTTAATTTTATCTTTGAGAAAGTGTGTGAGCACAGGAGAAGGGGCAGAGGGAGAGAGAGAGAATCCTAGGCAGGCTTCATGCTCAGCACGGATGGTGCTCGAGCCCAAGGCCCTGGGATCATGACCCGAGCCGAAATGAAGAGTTGGATTGTTAACTGACTGAGCCACCCAGGTGCTCAGAATTTAAACTAAAATATGGATACAGGTGTGCCTGGATGGCTCATTTGTAAGAGCACGCGACTCTTGATCTTGGGATCATGAATTTGAGTCCCACGTTGGGTGTAGAGATTAGTTAATAAACAAGTAAACTTCTGAAAAAATACGGATACAGCATTGAAATATTTTTAAAAAGTAAATTAGTATTATATTTTTTGGAAGTTCAAAGATGGAAATACTACTTTGTTCTAGATGAGGAAGACCATTTTTCTTGCTTTTACACCACTGTAAAAATTGATATACAATCATATTATGTTTCATATATCACCTCGTCTCCTGTGGACTGTATATAAACTATTATTGATGGATAGGAATCTAATATTTTTAAAGACCTATGGTAGGGAATTCCATAAACTCTTCAGTCTTTACACTGCCCAGAAGTACTGTCAGGCAGATTTATTGTGTACAGCTTATGTTCTTCATTTTTATTTGTATTTTTTGGATATGGTACACCGTCTTCCTATGATTAATTATTCTCATCTTATTGTCACCTTTTTCTGTCAAAGATGACCTGGCTGATTATGTTTCTGTATCTAAATATTTTATAGCATTTTACAACTATAATTGTTTCTGTTGTGAATAAATATTCTGTACATGACTAGTTCTGTTTTCTTATTTATCAAGCCTGGTATTGTATTTTCTTCCCTCTTCACTTAATAGACTTTACAAAGCAGTAAATAGTGCTATTAAGTGGTTTCTTAATCTTTGCTTAATCTTTTAAGTGGTTTCTTTGCGTTCTCTTTTCTAACTTTTTAGGTCTATAACCCTCTGAATTTCCTTCAACATCCCTTATCTCTGAAGTTGTAGATTCAGATTTAAGCAAATTGTTCTTTATAAGGCCAAAGTTATTTTACAGTTACTATTTACCACTATTTTATTCTCCTGGTTTCAGACTTAAAAGCAAGTCATTGTTCTGGTCATTCAGGCATAGTTTTCGTATTTACAAAGAATGATCACTTCATTATTCATACCAGTTTCTCCAGATTGTATTTATACGGTATTTTTTCCCCCTTCCTAAGTAATTTTTTTTTTTTTTTTTTTTTTTTTTTGTAGGACTTGGATGGCATAAGTGATTAAGGTGGTGTGGAGGGTATTTGAAGCTTACGAAAGGTAGAAACTCAACCATGATATCTTTTTCAACTCTACAGCATTCCCTTCCTTGAAGTCTTCATTTTTATCTTAGTCTCAGGTAATGTCAACACTTGTGTTTTATAATCATGAATAAGTTAATTTTTTCAAACATGAAACCATTTTGGGTGATAGAATTTCATGTTAGTTTTTGTATTGTAGTTTATGTTTTGGTGTTTATATCTGGTAGAAACCTGGGATTTTAATTTTTTCTTGAGAAAACAGTGTTAAGAGAAAATTGATAAGTAATGATATCATTTTTGATTTTAAGTTTTGTTTAACACAAAAATATGTGTAGCTTATTATGTAATAGTAAATGAAATTTAGATGCGAAGATGTTTTCTCCTTTAACCCTTTTCTTAGAGTGTATTTTTTACCTGCCTATCATTAACACATATATATCCATGTTAAATTTTTCAGAATTTCCATGGAAACTCTGTGTTCATACATGGTAAAATGAGACCAATTGATGAAATTTAATGGTGTTTGGCATATAATTTTTGAAATGTGAAAAAACATCCCAGTTATTGTACATTTGTACATACATGCCTATACTAATATAAGGAAGCAGTCATGTAGATAATTCATTAATCATTTATATTAGAGATACTAGTTAAAATATAGACGTGACCACTGTGACAGACTTTAAAGATAGAAATATATTTATTTTCTAATTATTTATTTTTGAGAGTGAGAGTGAGAGTGAGAGTGGGGGAGGGGCAGAGAAAAAGGGAGACACAGAATCCAAAGCAGGCTCCAGGCTCTGAGCTGTCAGCCCAGAGCCCAGTGCGGGGCTCGAACTCATGAAGCACGAGATCATGACCTAAGCCAAAGTTGGATGCTTAACCGACTAAGCCACCCCAGGCACTGCTCTATGAAAACAATCTTGAGATTTTGTAGAGGTTCCTGAGTCATCATGACCTGGGCGTCTTTGTCGTCCTTTGCTATTCTTAGTATGTGGCTTCTCTCTTGTCCAAGATGGTTACTGTTATGCATGTCAATAGGAAGAAGAAAGGATATTTTTCTTCCCTTAAGAGGAGTTATGTATGTCATTTCTCCTTATATTCCAATGGCTATAACACTGTCACGTGACTACAGTCAGCTGTAAGGGAGGCTGGGAAATGAGTTTGTCTCACTTATTAGGCAAGAAGAAAAGAACAGATTCAGGGAGGGGGAGTTTATTGTCAGTAAGGGTTTGTGTCAGATTTACTTTCCATTTGTCTAGTTTGGATTAACATTAAAATACAATTTTTATTATCCAAGACATTAACTCTTGGCCTGCACATTCTGAGACAGTTCAAGTTCTGTGACTAGTTCTCAAATTTTTTGTGAATAAACACTGCTAGTCTTGATATCATAAAATGGAATAAGGTATTAAAAGTTAAAATTGACTTGAGATAATTCCTCATCTTGTTTCACTATCATTAGGTTGAAATGATTTATCTAATATTTTAGACTAACACAAGGCGGTGGAGGCCTTGGATAGGAGGATCTCTTTAGATATAAATAAACTAAATGATCTCTAGCTAGTTCCTTCTAATTCTAAAGAGTGTGTTATTCTAAATGTTTAGATAAGATCAGAAAAACTTTTTCTCAAAGATATTATATACTTCAGTTAGTTATTTTTAGATGAAAAATACTTCATCGTACATTGTATTTTATGATTTTTGTCCTGTTGTAAATACCGTGTTTTGAAACAAGTATCAAATATTATATATTCTATTATAGATGTTATTAAAGGGTTGGAAACTAGTTATCAGTTTTCCACCATGTTTTATGTCAACCTTTTAGCCTTGGTACCCTTTAGTTTTGATAAATTTATATACTTGTTATAGTATAGTCGGCTGGTTGACTTTAGTTTATGATGGAATAGTATAAGACATCATAGATGTTCTTGGCATTGAAGGTGAAAATGCATCCTTAGTTCTGTGCTTCACAAATAGTGTTTGTATTATTAAAGTGAGAGTATTTATCTAATGTTTAAAAAATGTCGGTTTTAATAGTTAATACTTTTTTGTTCTGAAACGAGTTTTGGTTGCTATGTAGTACATACTAAAAATAACGTAGGTGTTTAATGTTCGTAGTGTAGAGGGAAGTTTGTTTTAACAAGTATTTTTGATATTCCTTTTCTTATACAAGCCTGTAGAAAACTCATAGTTTCCTAACAGAATAAGTATTTTTAACATTAATATTTGAATTGTTGATATTGGCATGAGGTGTGATGGATGAAACAAGTAGATCCAGCAGAAGGTAGGGTTCTGTTTTGCTTGGACTTTTTTTAAAACTTTTCTCTCCCCCTCTCCTTTTTAAGATAAATTATAGCTGTTTCTTAAACAGTATGAGTTGCTGAAAATTTTGTTTTAACATTCAAATATCACTATTTTTTTGTTACATTGTTTTAGAAGACTTTGGTGATGAGTATTTGGAATGCAGAATATGCTTAGATTCTGCTTTATTTGAGGGGGGTGCAGTATATAGAAATGCCCGTTAACTTTGACTTAAATATTTATAGATTATTTTTCTGTGGTTAGAAAATGGTCAAAGGTTTTTTTTGTTATTGTATAAAATGATGGATTTTAGCCTATAATCTCTCTTATTTTGTGTCTTTTACCATTGCTAGCACTAGTCAGAAAGACCCATTTGTTCCTCTTAGAATGTTTTGAACTAAGTAGCAACTTAAAAATTGTCATGGGGCATAGTTTATAAGCTCAGCTTTATAGATGCAAAATTGTAGTTGTACAAAGATATTTCTGAAGGGGTTTCTGAATGTAGAATATGCCTAGAAGAGAAGTAAACTTTGTTTTTAAATTAGAGGTGAAGCAGTTTTTGTTTAGATAAAACTATGCTTGTGAAGGATGAGAGAGAATAGGAAACTTCTTAAGAATGGCCAGTGGAAATTATTTAATTCCATATTGGTCATGGGTTTCTTTGTCTCTGGCTTTGTCTAACCATTTGATCTTGAAGCTGAGTGAACTCAATGACCTCCTCTTCTCACTCACCTTAGAGACCACACTATCACCACTGCTTGGGTTGCTACAGCAATCCAAGTTTCCTCAGTTGGCTTCTCCCAACTTCAGAGCCTTTCAAGTTGGGAGGTTAGTATGGTGTGGCAAAAAGCGCACTAAACCACCTAAGCCTGTTTTGAAATCCCAGTTTATCTCCAGCTGTGTGCCTTAGAGTAAACCCCAGTGTCTTTATCTGTTAGATGGGGATATACTGTTAGTGTCTTGAGTGTTCCTTAGTATAAATGTTAGGTGATTTAATATATGTAAATGTGCCCAGCACAGTGTCTTACATCTAGTAGATCCTAAACATATTAGTTGTCCTTCCTCTGCAAGTTATGATAATCTCTGAACTTTATCATATAGACCCAAACCTATTAATAAATTTGGAAAGATATTTTCCTTATTAATGCATAAAAAAACAGTAGGCATTTGCATACTTGATTAAAAATGAGTAGTAATGGCCAGCTTGTCCATATGTTATGCTTCTGTTAACTTTGTCTTGTGAAAGCAAGCCCAGACAGTCCCCTCAGCCTAGAAGTAATTATCGCAAATGCTTGTATTAAAAGTCCATGTGTTTAATTCCTTATTGAAAACCCTGACTCAAAGCTTATTTACTCTTATTTCATCTTATGAATCTATAAAGCTTTCTAATTGGTTGCACACAGTTGATTAGAAGCATTAAATTAGAAGGTGATGACAAGGAGAGTCAGCTGTCTCTTGTGGAAGATAGGAGAAAGTGATGGCTAATAATTTATGTTCTCTTTGACTAGAGCATTGCCATTAGGCTTCAATGACTAGGGGTTACCTAATTGGCCACAATTTGGATTACTTTTGTACAGCTGAACCAAACATTTTTCAATAGGAAAGGATGGCGAGGAGTGTGTGGGAGAGGGATAATTGAATGGAGCAGGAAACTGTATTGTGATCCCCTAAATATCCCTTTTGCTGTACACACTGTCAACTTTTTTGACAGAGAGATGGAGATGAGGGAAGAATAAAACTTGGAAAGGGGAAAAGAATACAGTTTGAAGTAATCTGCTAAAGGAAGATTTAGGAGAAATTGGCCTGAGGTGGGCTGGCTCCTTCCTTTTTTCCTCTCTTTTGCTCTGTTCTAGTTTTTAATGATCTGTTTTGGGTGGCCATTTCACCTTTAGCTGAATTAGCCCTAGAACATCATTGTCCGTCTTGTTTTGGCTCTTAATAGCTCTGGTGTTTTATACCCTTTGTCAGCTGCCCACCATCCCTTACAAAATAATGTGTCATCACAAGGGACTCAGGGTGGCTGGTTGCTTATTGTTACTCTACCTAGCCCTTCTTTTTTTCCCCAGTTGGACAGAGGCTCCTGGGAACACAGAATAATTGTTTCTTTTTTTCTTCTAGAGCACTCTTTTATGTAAGCAACATGATTTAAAGGAAGCATCATTTCTTTCTTCCTCTTAGCTGTGTAATATTCCTAACAGCTGAATTTCCATTAATTGTGTAGATATTTGGGTCAAAAAGCAGTTGGCTTTTTGATGGTTTAGCGGGAAGAGACATTTATAACTATTCACATTTTAACATGGATTGATTATATCAGTTTCCTTTCTTTATACTTGGCCGATCCTCCCTGGAAATACAGAAGTTAGAGAAGAGACCTTTTGAGCATGGGACCTTCTGTTGTATTTGGGTTGTTGAATGTGCAGTGAAGCACAAGAGAGCTTTGACTGAGACCATGCAGGAGTTAGAAGGGGGAAAGTTAAAGATGATAAGTGCATGTAAGAGAGCTTCAGGGACAGTAAAAAATGTACTTTCCTTATCATTTAAAAAAAAATTTTTTTTAACATTTATTTATTATTGAGAGACAGAGCATGAGCGTGGGAAGGGCAGAGAGAGGAGACACAGAATCTGAAGCAGGCTCCAGACTCTGAGCTGTCAGCACAGAGCCTGATGCGGGGCTCGAACTCTCAAACCACGAGATCATGACCTGAGCTGAAGTCAGTCGCTTAACTGACTGAGCCATCCAGGCGCACCCCCCCCCCTTTTTTTTTAAAGAGAGAGACAGCACGAGTAGGGGAGACGGACAGAGAGAGAGAATCCCAAGTGGACTCCACACTGTCATCACAAAGCTTGGGATCCTGTCAGTACAGGACCGTGGGATCATGACCTGAGCTGAAACTAAGAGTCAGATGCTCAACCTCCTGAGCCACCCTGGGGCCCCTCCTTACCATTTTTCTTAGTGTCGTTTTGTCCTTTTTCTTGTACTATATGCAAGGTGAAATTAACTTTTTTGCTTGAGAGCCTTGTCTAATTTCCTGTCTGGCTTACTCTGCCCAGTTACTAGTTGAGATGTATGATACAAGCAGTGGCTCACTTTGTGTATCTTCTCCTTGATTTTTTTCACTTAATGTATTGTGGAGAACTTTTCACCCAGCACATATAGCAGCCTCATTCCTTTTAATGATGGTGTGTATTCCATTGTAGGGTTGAATCATAATTTAAGAAATCTTATATCAGTGAATGCTTAGTTTCCAGTCTTTTTCCACTAAAGGGGTGCAGCAAACATCCTTGTACATGTATCTTTGGTTAATTTTGATGAATTACCTTATAGGATTGTGTATATTCCTAGCAGTGAGCTTGCCTGGGTCAAGGGTATATTGTAGCTGTAGCAACAATGATGACTTGCAATAAAGGTTAGTTTTGGGTATCAAAATTCCCTTTCAAGTTAGGGGCTTTCCACATTCTTTAAGAAAACAGTAAATAGACTAGAAGAATATAATGATTTGGTAAGAACCTCCAAAGAAATGGCCAGAATAGGCAAATTTTAGTTAGCCCTGTAAGGCTTAAGTTTCATTTAGTTGTAGGATAGTTTATTTTCTAAGAAATGTGCTAAATAGAATATTAGAAGAGAATAGTTATTTGGTGATTTATTTAAAATCGTCCTGTAGATTTCAAGCTTGCTATTTAAAGATTTTGAAAAGTAAAAATCAGATTCTTGGTACTTTGTTTTATGTATTCTAGACTGATAATATCTTGTACCAGGGAAGATAGGATTAGCAAGTATGAATTATGTTTTTGTGTTTTTTTTTACTTTGCTGTTTACAAGGTCTTTTTTTTTGGAGCTGTTCATTTAAGTACAGGTTTCTCCCTAAGTGATAACCTTAGTAAGTGAAAGTGCATTTAAATTTCAGTAGTACATTTGAATTTAACTGATCATTTATTTTACCTTTGAAAGCTATGATCAAGGTAGTAGCTAGTACCTACCTGATTGATTTGGGAAAGAGGTGACTAAACTGAGACAAATAGTTAAATGCATTTACTACTTTTGGACTTGTCCCTTTGCAGAGGGCGTGTATGTTATTTTCACACAGTCTGATAGTAGAAATCAGTTTTGGAAAACAAACTTTGCACCAGTGCTTTCATGTTTTTTGAGATGAAGTTTCTTTAGCTTTCATGATCATTATGTTGGTTCTTGGAGTAACACAGTGGAATTTGAATTTACAGCAACCAAAGTTAGAAGGGCAGATTTAATATTGCCTATCTTTTCTACAATAATGGAGGAAATAATATAATTATTTGATAGTGTCTAGGTCTCATGACCTGTTAAATTTAATCATGTGTTATTTAAGAATATATTAGTGGGGCACCTGCGTGGCTCAGTTGGTTAAGTATCTGACTTTCACTCAGGTCATGATCTCGTGGTTCATGGGTTCAAGCCCTGCATCAGGCTTTGTGCTGACAGCTCGGAGCCTGGAGCCTGCTTCAGCTTCTATGTCTCCCTCTTTCTCTGCTCTTTTCCCACTGGTGCTTTGTCCCTGTCTCACTAAAATAAATAAATGTTAAAAAAAAAAAAAAAGTATTAGTAAGGAAAGTATCACCTTTATTTCATTTTAACAAATTTAAAAGCATGTATAAAAAGTAAAATTTTATTATAGTAAGTTTTCAAATTAGAGATAAATGTAAATATGGAAAAAACTTCTGGTAATTTCACCACCAGTGGTAATGTTAATGGTGTTAACATTTTACATAAACTTATGTATCTTTAAATACACACATACATTTCCTTTAATACTGGGATATTCCCCCACATTTTCAAATATTTTTCAAGAATAATTTTATTACTGTTTTGTAGTGTCAGCAGATTTTAACTTTTTATTGAAGTGTAGTAACTGACAAAAACATACATATTTTGCAGATGTACAACTTGAAATTTTACAAAGTGAGCATATCTGCCAACCAGCATTCAACTCAAGAAAAAAATATTGCTAGCTCCCATACACTCCCCATTGCCTGCCTGTTGTTATCAGCAGCAACCCCCCCCACCCACCCCCAAGGGTAGCCATTATTCTGATTCTATTTTTGAGAAAAACTGTGAGATATAATTTACATATGATAAAATCCACCCATTTTAAGTGTTCACTTCAGGGATTTTTACTGAGTTGTATAGCTGTCACTGTAGTTTTAAGACATATGTATGAATATATTTTAATCAGTTTTGTTTGTTGAATAGTGTATTTCCATTTTTTTGCTAATGTAAATTACTGTAGTGATTTTTCACGTATATATTTTGTTTCATTGGGATAGGTTCCTATAAGTATAATTACCAGTTCAAAGAATATGTGTGTTTTTATGGCTTTTGATAGAAAGTACCAAATTGCCTTTGAAAGTAATTGAGCTAATTTATTCTCCTACTGTTCATAATGAGTGTCTTTTTTTTTTTTAAACCTACCTCAACATTGGACGTATATTTTTTTAAAGAGTCACTACCAGTTTGGTGGATGAAATATGGTAGTTCTGTTTTAATTTTCATTTCTTTGATTACTACTGTAAGTGACTATTATTTTGTATATTTAGTGACTGTTTTCTAAGTTTTCTTTATGATTTGCCTGATAGTGGTTTGTCAGTTTATTTCTTTATACACCTTTAAAATTTTTTTGACATTTTAATATATTAAAGAACATGACTCCTTTGTTACAGATACTTCCCCCCAATTTCCTTTATGTCATACTCCTTTTTCATAATGAAATAGATTACGATTTTTTGCCTTTATGTCAAAAATGAGAAGTTGCATTTTATTCCCCCAGCCTTTGGAAACTTATCTTGATATTATTAAAATTGGAGACAATACGAATTACATGAATACAGTTTTTCTAATAAAGTGTGTACCTTTCATAATTGAAATTTAAAAAGGATCAAGTAGACATATAAAACTAATTTATTATGCTTTGTTGCCAAACTTGGTCTTTCTAGGCAGTTATACTTAAGCATGAACATTGACGACAAACTGGAAGGATTATTTCTTAAATGTGGCGGCATAGACGAAATGCAGTCTTCCAGGGCAATGGTTGTAATGGGTGGAGTGTCTGGCCAGTCTACCGTGTCTGGGGAACTGCAGGAGTCGGTACTTCAAGATCGGAGTATGCCTCACCAGGAGATCCTTGCTGCAGATGAAGTGTTACAAGAAAGCGAAATGAGACAACAGGATATGATATCACATGATGAACTCATGGTCCATGAGGAGACAGTGAAAAATGATGAAGAGCAGATGGAAACACATGAAAGACTTCCTCAAGGACTACAGTATGCACTTAATGTCCCTGTAAGTAATTCCTTTTTAAAATTAATGTAACTTATAGTTAGAAACATAATTAATTTTGTGTTAAGTAATGCTTCAAGTCATTGAAGAAATTTCAGAAAATGTTTAAAGTCTTAATAGTTAACTGGGCGTTATTAAATGGATACACTAAATGTTGACAGAAATCACATTTGAAAAAGGCAAAATCAGGTTTTTGTATTGTATACATTTAGTAACTTATCTTTTCCAGGATTACTGTGTATTAAATTTTAGGTGCTTAAATTTTAAAGATTTTGTTTCAACTTCTTGGTTTCCTTAAAGAGTAGAAAGATTGAATCTTGAGTATAACTAGAAAAAGATCATATACCTGAAGGTTTTTCCTTCGGGTTCTGTAACTTGGCAATTCCTGGTGTCTGTATTTTTTTCATTACCTTTTTCAAAAGCATATCGACCCTTTTAGTTTTTCCTGTTTATCCTAAATGTCATTGTTTCTCACCTAAAATATTCTTTTGTAGGCACTCATAATTTTTTTGCCTTCTTGTTTTTCTTTTTACCTGATGACTGACCAACAAAACCATAACCATAATGTAATCCTCTTCTATCCTTTCTGTGATATTAGACTTGGATTTCTTTCAGTATATCTAATACACTGTACTTTTTCTTTTGCTTCAGAACCTTCATGCATCCTGCTTGTAATATTCCCTTTAGCCATACCCCCTTCCTGTTTTTTTTTTTTTTTTTTTTTTTTTTTTTTTTTTTTTTTTTTTTTTTTTTTTTTAACATTTTTTATTTATTTTTGGGACAGAGAGAGACAGAGCATGAACGGGGGAGGGGCAGAGAGAGAGGGAGACACAGAATCGGAAACAGGCTCCAGGCTCCGAGCCATCAGCCCAGAGCCTGACGCGGGGCTCGAACTCACGGACCGCGAGATCGTGACCTGGCTGAAGTCGGACGCTTAACCGACTGCGCCACCCAGGCGCCCCCCCCTTCCTGTTTTTTAATCTAGTTAGTGGTTCATCATTATCAGCCTGCCTCTTCTGTTTAGTCCAGGTTGAGTCTCTGCAATAGGGACTCGTGGTTACTTGTTCAGTGTCTGTCTAATAGATTGTAGGCTCTATGAGAGCGTGAATTTTGTCTTATTTTCCATCGTATCCCAGGTATTGGCACATAGTGTAAATGAATGAATAATTGTTATAGTTGTATTCTAATACATGTGCCCACCAACTTTTCTAGCCCTTTGCAATAGCCTTACCTTTTTTTAGTCTGTTCATGTGATGGCTTACATTGACAGATTTTTGAATGCTGAACCACCCTTATATACCTCTAATATATCCCACTTGGTTGTTGTGTGTAATTCTTGTTATACATTGTTGGATTCAATTTGCTAATATGTTGTTGAGGATTTTTTGTATCTGTTTGTGAGTTATATTGGGCTAGTTTTTTTGTAATATCTTTGTTTCTGATTTTGATATTAGGGTAATCCTGGCCTTAAAGAATGAGCTAGGATTATTCCCTCTGCTTCTAACTTCTGAAAGAGATTGTAGAGAATTGGTATAATTTCTTTCATAAATGTAGGATAAAACTCAGTTGAGTACATAAAGCCTGGTACTTTTGGGAAGGTTGGTTGGTTGTTTGTTTTTAAAGGTTATTAATTACTCAGTTTCTTTAATAGATGTAGGACCTGTTCAGACTATTTATTTTCTCTTGTGTGAGTTTTTACAGATTGTGCCTTTCAAGGAATTAGTCTGTTTCATCTAGATTTTGAAATTTGTGGGCATAGAGTTGCTCACAGTATTCCTTTGTTATCCTTTTAATATCCATTATTGTTCAGCAGGTCTCTAGAGCTGTTTTTTCTTGCAAAACTGAATCTCATACCTATTGGACAATTCCTTGTTTTCTGCTAGACCCTAGTAGAGTCTTACCAAGTTTATTGATATTTTAGAAGAGTTAGTTTTTTATTTTCTCTGTTGATTTCTAGTTTTTAATTTCACTGATTTCTGCTCTAATTTTTATGATTTCTTCTGTTATTTTGGGTTTGATTTGGTCTTGTTTAGTTTTCTAAGTTGGAAGGTTAGATGATTGATTTTAGATCTTCTTTTCTAATATATGCATTCAGTGATAGGAGTTTCCCTCTAAGCACTGCTTTCACTGCATCCCACAAATTTTGATGAATTGTTTTATTTTTCTTTAGTTCAATATATCTTTTAATTTCTCCTCAGATACCTTCTTTGATCCACATATCATTTAGAAGTGTGTTGTTTAATCTCTAAGTATTTGGGTATTTTCCATCTTTTTCTGTTATTAATTTTCAGTTTAAGTCCTTTGTGGTCTGAGAGCATATATTGTATAATTTCTGTTCTTTTAAATTTGTGAAGGAGTGTTTTATGAAAGTGGTCTGTGAGTGCTCCATGTGAGCTTCATACTTTAATTACTTTAGTTGCCCAGATCCACTGTGATTTTTTTTTTTTTTCCTGTTACTTCTGTACATGTTGTGTATATACCTGTAACATTCTTTGATTGGCAGTCTACTGGCTTTTATTTCTCAGCTTAAAAGGTTTCTCTTTGTTTGCTTTTCATTTTGATAATAGACTTTTTTTTCTTGCAAGTTTTCAATACCTCGGCTATGGTAGGCAGTCAAATATATTTTGAGTGAAAAAAAAATTTTTTTTAATTGAGGAAAACTTTAAAGTGAATGCTCTCAGCTCCTAATTTTAATTTTTTTTTTTAACGTTTATTTATTTTTGAGACAGAGAGAGAGAGAGACAGAGTATGAACCGGGGAGGGGCAGAGAGAGAGGGAGACACAGAATTGGAAGCAGGCTCCAGGCTCTGGGCCATCAGCCCAGAGCCCGACGCGGGGCTCGAACTCACGGACCGGGAGATTGTGACCTGAGCTGAAGTCGGACGCTTAACCGACTGAGCCACCCAGGCGTCCCTCTCAGCTCCTAATTTTAAAGTTCAGAGTTTGGACAACTGCATAGACTTGTATAAGCTACAGTCCAGACAGAATATTTCTGTCATCTTAGAGGGTTTCTTTGTGTTTCTTCCTAATCAGTCCTCTTGAGAACTTTATGCAAATGGCATCGTATATAACTCTTATGTCTGGCTTCTTTTGCTCAGCATAATGTTTTTGGTTTATCCATGTTGGTTGAGTGGATCAGTAAGTAGTTCATTTCTTTTTATTGTTGATTAATACTCTATTATTAATACTCTGTTGCCTTATTATCCTAAAGTTTGGTTATTCATTTCCCCTGTTATGGTTGTATTATCTCTACTTTTCAACCTTTATGGATAAAACTGCTGTGAACATTTTTGTATGAATCTTTTTTTCATTTTTTGAGGGGGGGGTGTCTTTCTAGAAGTTAAGCTGTTTCTCTTGTGTTTTCATTTTGTTTGATCCAGTGTCTATATTTTTGCATCAGTATTACACTGTCTTGATTGTTGAATCTTGTGTAGTAAATCTTGAAATCAGGTAGTGTAGTCTCCCAGTTTTGTTATTCTTCTTGTAAGACTGTTTTGACCATTCTAGGTTGTTTGTATTTTCGTATAAAATGTAGAATCAACCTTTCAGTTTCTATAAAAAGAACCAGCTGGGTTTTTATTGGGATTATATTGATTCTATATGTTGACTTGATCAGCATCTAAACAGTAGTGGTTTCTAGTCCGTGAACATGGCATATCACTTTGTTTAGGTTTTCTTTAATTTATCTTAGCATTGTTATATAGTTTTAAGTGTAGAGTTATTGGAAATATTTACCCCTAAATATTTCATGTTTTGAATGCAATTGTAAATGGTATTTTTAAAAATTTCAGTGTTTAATTGTTTATGACCAGTATATAGAAATGTGGTTGATTTTGTTTTTTCTTTTTCAAAAAAATTTTTTAACGTTTATTTATTTTTCAAAGAGCCAGAGTGTGAGCGGGGGTGGGGCAGAGAGAGAGGGTGACACAGAATCTGAAGCAGGCTCCAGGCCTTGAGCTTTTAGCACAGAACCCGATGCAGGGCTCAAGCCCACAAACTGTGAGATCATAACCTGAGCCAAAGTCAGAGGCTTAACTGACTGAGCCACCCAGGCGCCCCAAATGCGGTTGATTCTTTTTACTTTGGCTGTGTATTTTGTGACTGTTACAGGTACGTAAAGGTTCAGAGTCAGAGTCAGACGTTAAACTGACTGAGCTACCCAGCCACCCCTGCTGAGATTATTTTTTCATATAAATGAATGTGTAACTTAAATGCTTTTTCTGCATTTATTAGGTGATAATGATTTTTTTTCTTACTATCTTCATATGATGAATTGCATTGATTGATTTTCAAGTATTAAACCAACCTTGTATTCCTAGGATAAGCTACACTTGGTCATGATGTGTCATCCTTTTTATACATTTCTGGATTCAGTTTACTAACCTTTTAAAGTAATTAAAAAAATTTTTTTTTAGCTTTTTATTCATTTTTGAGAGACAGAGTGACAGAGTACAATCTAGGGAGGGTCAGAGAGAGAGGGAGTCACAGATTCTGAAGCAGGCTCAGGCTCTGATCTGTCAGTGCAGAGCCTGATGTGGGCCTCGAACTCACGAACCGCAAAATCATGACCTTAGCCAAAGTCGGATGCTTAACCAGCTGAGCCACCCAGGTGGTTTTAAATTGTTTTTAAAACAATTTTTAAGTGTACATTTATGAGGAATATTAGTTTCCTTGCAATATCTTTGTTTTAGGTATACTGGCTTCATAAATGGGTTAGGAAGTATTTCCTCTTGTATTTTTTGAAAGAGTTTAAGATTTGTTCATTTCTACTCTATGTCTTTTTGAAAGGCTTTACCACTGAAGCTAATCTGGGACTGAGTTTTCTTTGTGAGAAGTTTTAAATTTCGTGTTCAAATTTTAGAACATATATAAGGCTTCTCCAGATTTAAATTTTTTTTCTTAAATCCGTTTTTTTTTTTTTCAACGTTTTTTTTTTTTTTATTTTTTATTTTTGGGACAGAGAGAGACAGAGCATGAACGGGGTAGGGGCAGAGAGAGAGGGAGACACAGAATCGGAAACAGGCTCCAGGCTCCGAGCCATCAGCCCAGAGCCTGACGCGGGGCTCGAACTCACGGACCGCGAGATCGTGACCTGGCTGAAGTCGGACGCTTAACCGACTGCGCCACCCAGGCGCCCCTCTTAAATCCGTTTTGATAA
This sequence comes from Panthera onca, assembly GCF_046562875.1. Lineage (NCBI taxonomy): Eukaryota > Metazoa > Chordata > Mammalia > Carnivora > Felidae > Panthera > Panthera onca. The sequence continues at coordinate 70,699,032 of NC_138347.1, read as the reverse complement.
GTTGTATTTTTTAAGGAATTCGTCCATTTCTTGTTTAATTGAACAAAATTTTTCATAATTTTTAAAATTCTTTTATTGTCTGATCTATAATTTTTTTCTTTCTCATTCCTGGTAGTGATAGTTTGTCCTTTTCTTGATTAGTCTGGGTAGAGATTTATTGGTCAATTTTATTGGTCTCTTGAGAGAATCAGGTTTTGGTTTCATAGATTGTTACCTTTGTGAATTTCAGCTTTAACTCATTTTTATTATTTCCTTATTTCCTTCCTTCTACTTACTTTGTTCTTAATTTGCTCTTTTCTTAGCTTTTTGTTTTTAAATTTTTTAATTTATTTTTGAGAGAAAGAGATAGTGTGTGAGTGGTGGAGGAGCAGAGAGAGAGAGGGAGACACAGAATCCAAAACAGGCTCCATGCTCTGAGCTGTCAACACAGAGCCTGACTCAGGGCTCGAACTCTCAAACTGTGAGATCATAACCTGAGCCAAAGTCGGATGCTTACCCGATGGAGCCACCCAGATGCCCCTTTTCTTAGCTTTTACAATGGGAGCCTAGATGACCGTTTTAGACCTTTCTTCATTTTTCACATAAGCATTTGAGCTATGAACTTCTCTTCCTTTGTGATTTCATTTTGATTCATGAATTAGAAGTGTTCTGCTTAACTTCTAATGTTTCGAAGTTTTCCAGGTATTTTTTTGTCATTGATCATTTAATTACCATGGTCAGAGAATGTGCAGTGGATAATTTCAATCCTTTTAAATTCATTGAGAGACTCTTTTAGCACTCAATATATGATTAGTCAGTGAATGGTCTATACTCACTTGAAAAGAATGTATTTTGGAAGTTATTGGGTGGGTTATTTTGTAAATGTCAGGTCAAGTTGGACTAGTTTTGATCTTTGACACTTAAAAAAATTTTTTTTTTATTTTAATTTAGTTCACATACAGTATTACATTAGTTTCGGTTGTACAATATAGTGATTAAACAATTCTGCATATCACCTAGTACTCATAATGACTCTTCTTAATCCCCATCATTTATTTAACCCATTCTTCTGCCCCTCCCTTCTGGTAACCATTTATAATTAAGAGTTTGTTTCTTGATTTGTGTGTGTCTCCGTCTTTAGTTCCCCTTTGTTTGTTTTGTTTCTTAAATTCCATATGAGTGAAAACATACGGTGTTTTTCTTTTTCTGACTGGCGTATTTCATTTAGCATAATACTTTCTAGCTCCATCCGTGATGTTACAAATGGCAACCTTTCATTCTTTTTTGTGGCTGAATAATATTCTGCTGTATATGTATATACCACATCTTTCTTTATTCATCAATTGATGGACACTTTCCATATCTTGGTTATTGTAAATAATGCTGCTGTAAACATGGGGGGGGGGTGGCATGTATCCCTTTGAGTTAGTGTTTTTTAATTCTTTGGATAAATCTCCAGTAGTGTGATTGTTGGGTCATAGGTTAGTTCTATTTTTAACTTTTTGAGGAATCTCCATACTATTTTCCATGGTGGTTGCACTAGTTTGCATTCCCACCAAGAGTGCATGAGTGTTCCTTTTTCTCTACATCCTTGCCAATATCTGTTTCTTGTATTGTTGATTTTAGCCATTGTGACAGGTGTGAGGTAGTATCTCATTGTAGTTTTGATTTGCACTTCCTGATGATAAATGATGATGAACATCTTTTCCTGTGTCTGTTGGCCACCTGTTATGTCTTCTTTGGAGAAATGTCTGTTCATGTCTTCTGCATATTTTTAAATTGGATTATTTATTTTTGGGGTATTGAGCTTTTAAATTCTTTATATATTTTGGATTGGTCTTTGACACATATTCTTTACTGTTCTACTTGTCTTCCAATAGTTAATTTGAAAAAATTATATATTGCATTATTTGACATGTCTCTTTAGTTTTCTTTTGTCTTGGTTCTTCACTTTATTTGTTTTTGTTTATTTATTTTGAGAGAGAGAGAGAGAGAATGAAGGCAGGTAGGGGCAGAGAGAGAGAGAGAGAGGGAGAGAGAGAATCCCAGGCAGGATCCACGCTCAGTGCAGAGACCAACATAGGGCTCATTCTCATGACCATGCGATCATGACCTGAGCCGAAGCCAAGAGCCAGACAGTCAACTGACTGAGCCACCCAGGCACCTCTCGTTTCTCACTTTAAAATTTTGTGATCATAATACTTGAAAATTACCATATATTTTGTAGAATGTTTCTCGGTTTGGATTTATCTGGTTTTTACTCTAATGGTACTTAAGGTACTAACTTTGGGAGGGATATTGCAAAAAGTGATGCTGTGTCTTCTCCCTCATTGCACTCTAACAGGAGGCACATGATTTTTATTTGCCCCATTCTGATAGTTCACTTTGATAAGTTGATTAAGGTGATGTCTGGCAGGTTTTGTCACTGTAATGTTAATCTCATTTCTCATTACATCTTTTAATTTATTCATTTATTTATTTGTGTCAGCATGGGCTTAGGAATTTTATTAACTGGGTTAAAATCTGTTACTATGATTATTTTAATGCTTGGTTGAAGATTTGGCCAATTGGAGCCTCTTTAGGCTGACTTCTGTGTTCATTTTTTATATCCCATCAATCTTTTTTTTTTTTTTTTTTTTTTTTTTTTTTTTTAAATTTTTTTTTTTTCAACGTTTTTTTATTTATTTTTGGGACAGAGAGAGACAGAGCATGAACGGGGGAGGGGCAGAGAGAGAGGGAGACACAGAATCGGAAACAGGCTCCAGGCTCCGAGCCATCAGCCCAGAGCCTGACGCGGGGCTCGAACTCACGGACCGCGAGATCATGACCTGGCTGAAGTCGGACGCTTAACCGACTGCGCCACCCAGGCGCCCCCCCCCCATCAATCTTTTTAACACATCCTTGCTTTCTGCCCCAAGATGTTTTAGGCCTGTCTTGAATTTTTCCTGCCTCACCCCTGGAGTCAGCCATTTCTCTAAGGAACCCTAGTTCATTTTAGTGGAAAATGACATTTAAAAGGCAAGATCTGGGTGCCTAATGTGTTGCTCATTGTTCTTGGGGTTTGGCTGCTTCCAGGGCTCTCAGTGGACAGAGCTAGGGAATGTATGTATATACATAATTACATACATTTATATACCCACTTCCATCTATAACTGTCTCCTATATTTGCCTGTCAGTATTATAAAACTGAGTTCACACTAACCCTCTGATTATGGTCCATTACCGCAGAGTATATTTCAGTTTTCTCCCTTCTGTATTTTATTACTTTTATTTTATTTTATTTTATTTTATTTTATTTTATTTTATTTTATTTATTTTGTAATCTCTGTACCCAACTTGGAGCTCAAACTCATGACCCTGAGATTGACTTGCATGCTCGTCCACTGACCCAACCAGGCACCCTTCCCTTCTGTATTTTATAACTCCCTTCTTGTGCTCGCTTCGGCAGCACATATACTATAACTCCCTTCTTAGACAGTGAGAAACCTGGCTTCCATTATCATTAATATATTTACTTACTTGATTAGACCTCCCCTACCCCCCATGTGTAAAACCATTTGTCACCCCATCTTCCTGTGCAGATGCCCTCTTCCCTCTACCCAGGCTCCTATACTCCATTGCAGCTCATACCCTCCCCTGCATGTGCTTTGACAACTTGTCCTGGGCCTCATCACCACATGGAGCCCTCCTTGTACGTGGTTCTGGTCCACACTCATACTTTGATACCTTCCGCACCCACTTAGCTTCTGACACGTTGCTCCAGGCTGCTCTTCCTATATAATACAGACCCTTCCTTTTGCTGCTTGGGTTCTGACAACTCACCCTGAGCTGTCTTATGTGAAGAACCTCCTCACCCTACGTACATTCTGACATCTTGATTTGTGCAGCAGATGACTTTATCTTGTCTGGGATCTCGTACCCTGTTATGCTACAGCATATGGCTTTAGGAGTGAATGATTCATGGAAAGCGGGTGAATAGGGAGGGGCAGGAAGGGGAAGGGACAAGATTTATTCTTTTACTTTTGTTGAAACTTAATTTTGAAATTATACAGAGTCATAGGAAGTCACAAAATTAGTACAGAGAGGTCCTGTGTAGCATTCACCCAGTTTCCTCTAGTGGTTAAATTCTACATAATTATAGTACAGTCTCAAAATCAGGCAGTTGACAGTGCTATAATATGTCCAGTGTTGTATACTTTATCACACATGTAGATAATGTGTAACTACCATCGAAACCAAGATAACAGAATGAATCTATCATGAGGAGACCTCCCTGGTGCGACCCCTAGTCACACCTCTTCTTCCAACACCATCATTCCTAACCCCTGGCTATCCTACCCCTAATTTATTTTCTACCTCTATGTCGTTGTCATTTTATGTGTTATATTAGTGGACTCCTACAGTATGTGACCTTTTGAGATTGACTTTTTTCAATTAACAGAATGCCTTTGAGAGCCATGTGAGTAGTTGTGTGTATCAATAATTTGTTCCTTTTTATTATAGAATAGTATTTCATGGTGTTGATGGACCACGGTTTAACCATTCATTTACTGAAGAACATTGTAGCTTTTTCCACATTTTGGCTACTACAAATAAAGCTGCTATGAACACTCATGCATAGGTTTTTGTGTGAACATAGATGTACATATCTCCAGGGTAAATACCTTATTATATCCCCACCACCAGGTATAGTCACTCCTAACATTTTGGTGTATGTACCCCTATGCTTTTTTCATATGCATACCAGGCATGGAGTGATGTTGCTTGTTTATCTACTGTTTTCATTTACCAGCATATTTTGAACTTTTCGTAACTTCTTATTCTTCTAATACTTCTTAAATGTCTGTTACATATTCCATATGTATGGATAATTTGTAGTTGAGTCCTGTTACTTCTACTAGGTAATGATAAATTTGAGTCCATGCTGGGAATGAATCAATGAAAAGTTGTCTCATACTATATACACCAAAGGCAGAATTTAGGATTTGTGTAACATTGCTTTATAGTAGAACACAACAGACATGAGAAATCATATTCCTTCTTTTTATTTATGCATTCCTGCTAATATGGCATGTGGTGAAGGGCAAATCTTGGGATCATGAATATACATTTTTGAATTAAAGAGAGGACAGTGATCTAGAACAGTATGACTCAGGTCCCCAAAAGTGTGAAAACTTGAGTTACCAGGCCTTGCATCCTTTTTAGATTGTGTTAATAAAGACTTTTAAAAATACATATTGAGCATATTAATGATTTTCTTTTATTTGTTCGTTTGGAAGACATAAAAAAACTTTATTTCATATTAACTTTTTATTTATTTTTTTGTTAATTCAAAACAAAAGTTGAGTTTTGAGTTCTTTTAGATTGTTAATAACGGTTTAGGTTCTGTAGCCTATGTAAACTCTCAAGTGTTTTGTGACAGTTGAATAAAAGTTCTTCATTTGTGGTAACTGCTAATTTTCAGAATTTATCTTAACCTTACTATTCTGTATCAGTCACCCACCCTCAGTGGCCCTACATTTTCAGCTCCAGTCTACGGGCGAACTTGTGAATGTCTACAGTTTATTCATTTAGAGAACTTTGTTTTCTAATTTATTAGAAACTTGAATTAAGGGGCACCTGGGTGGCTCATTTGGTTAAGCATCTGATTTTGGCTCAGGTTATGATCTCATAGTCTGTGAGTCCAAGCCCCACTTCAGGCTCTGTACTGACTGCTCAGAGCCTGGAGCCTGCTTCAAATTCTGTGTCTCCTCTCTCTCTGCACTTCCCCCACTCACACTTTGTCTTTCTCTCTCTCTCAAAAATAAACATTAAAAAAATTTTTAAAAAAAGAAACGAATTAAAATTAAGTAAAATTAGTTTTTCATTTCATTGGTCTCATTAGCCACATTTCAGGTGGTTAAGTGGCTTCTGTTTTGGACAGCAAAGATAAAGAACATTTCCATCATTGCAAAAAAATTTATTGGATACACTGAGTCAGAAAGCTTCTTCACTCAGAAACTAAATTTATTTTAGGAATGTGAAGAAAAGTATTTGGTTTATTCTTTTAATTCTTATATTCATTCAGTAGGATTTAAGAAACCATAACTCTGTATGGTCTTTATTTTTCCAGTTTGATGGCAGGCAAGCATGTTGAGGAGTAAAGACTTAATTTGTGTTGACAAAATGGAGCAAATTGTAATTCATAATCATATATGCCACATTTGTTTTTAGAAAACTGTTGGATTATATCACTTGAGCAAAAGGATTTTGTAAATTAGGAGCTATAAAAAATCACGTTCTAGTCATATGATGGTAAAATAAAATGTAAAGTTATTTCAGGTATTCATAACTCCTGAAAAAATATACTTCAGCATTTGTGTGGCATTTTATTTTAGCCATGAGTTCTTGTGCTATAAAGCAGCATGAAGAAAATTGTAGGAATACTTGCATGCATTTTATATTTATGATTATTTTATTTGATGGCCTAAGGAACTCAAAATGTATTTGGCTATTGGTAAGACCTTTGTTTGATTTTTGAGTCTTTAAATTTTCTTAAATCCTGTTATTAACTTAAGGAGGATTATATAGATATATTCCCATATAACTCTTGCTCTAGTCAGTAAACACCTAACATACACTGATGCTAGTAATTTGAGTATATGTCTTGTAATGGGTAACTTTTTTATTAAAAAAGAAAAAAAACCATTTTCCCCATTTCAGTGATTTTAAGATACTTTTTAGTTTTGCCACATATTTTGTACTCTGGTTTAATTACAGAATTGGATTGCCTTTTGGTAACAAAAGATCTTTCACAGTCATCCTGGAAGGTGATAATTCTGTTTGCCTTTGTATTTATTTGCTTTTAAATAGTCATTGGATAGGATATGTTTCTTCTCTTTTTGGCTATCTCCCCACTTGTTATATCCCCATTACATTGTAAGCTTTTAAAAAAAATATATATATATATATATAAATATAACAGAGTCATTTATTACTTTTAGCCAATTCTTATTACCATTACATTTCTTTTAAGTTCATGTGAGGGATTTAGAAATAGTTTTGTTAATGTTCATTGGCTGTTGAGGTCCTTGTCTTTGAGGTGAATGCACTGGCTGTTATTAGGGCTCTATGTTTTAAGAAGTGCTTTTATTTTTCCCATTCAAATACTTTTTACTTGAGCATACCCTTTGGAGATCATTTTTCAGAAATAGATTCATTAACTGAGCTTATTTTAAGGAGAAGAGATGGTAAAATGTATCAACAAGGTTTTTTTTGTTTTTGTTTTTAAACAAGACTTTACTCACATGCTATATAGATTCTAGTGTGGTATTTGATAGGAATCAATATTTGAGCAGAATACATAGAGTTAAGTAATCTTGCTTCATAGTTTGCCCTGGTATGAGTCATATTACTCCTTGTTTGTTATTTCAACTCACTTGATAAGCTGATGAATCAAGGTATTTCTTCTAGGAGATTATTTCAGGAAGCTAACACAGAACGATCTGTTTTTTAGTATCCTCCTACACTCTTAAAGTTGTTTGATTTAATTTATTGTTTTTCCTTTATGTGGACATAAATTGTTAATAGACTTCTTTCTAGATGACTTTAATAACATAGCTAGTCTCTTAACACTTTTAATATAGTTCTGTCTGATCTTTGATGTGTAATTGATCCGGAATTGTGGGACAATAGTACTGAATGAGCATTGTACTCTTAGGACAGTAGAACACAAATTGAAAATCATTATTGACAAGGCTAGCTATTATTGTCAGCCTAGCTACATCAGTCTCAGATCATTTTTTTTTAAAATAATGGTATGATATTGTTTATTATAAAACGATTACATAGTGATTGTAAAGATTAAAATAGTTTAGAACAAAGTAAAAAGTTAAAGTTGTTTCCAGTACTTACTTACTTTACTTCCAAAGAGATAACTACTAATATTAATAGCATTTTGGAAATTTTTAATTTACAAACATGCAGAGTGTGTATATCTCTATATAATGTTTTTAAAATGTATTTCTTATGAAAATATCATATATTTTGGTTTACATAGATTATAGTATTTGTATCATTTTGAGATTTGCTATATTCATTTAAAACACATCTTGTAGAGATTTTGTTATTGTATATAAAACTGGCATATTTTTTATTTAAAAAAATTTTTTTTAGTGTTTGTTTATTTTAGAGAGGTAGAGTGCAAAAGGGGGAGGGGCAGAGAGAGAGGGAGACACCGAATCCAAAGCAGGCTCCAGGCTCTGAGCTGTCAGCGCAGAGCTGTGTGGGACTCAAACCCATGAACTGCGATATCATGACCTGAACTGAAGTCAGATGCTTTACCGACTGAGCCACCCAGGTGCCCCTGGCTTATTTATTTTAATGACTGATTAAATGGTGTGCTTTATTTAAGGCAATACTGATGGATATTTGTGTTGTTTCTAGATTTGTTTGAAGTAATCATGAAAGGATCATCCTTATATATGGGTATAGACATAGATGCCTATATATACAAGCATGTTCCTTGTATTTATCAATATGTACCTGCAGATTTGTAACACCCTTTCTCTAGTGGTATGTCTTTTTATTGAAATACAACATTTATACAGAAAACTTGTAAGGAATTTTCTCAAAACTGAACATACTTGTATAACACTGCCCAGATCTCTCAGAGGCTCTCTCCTTCTTAGTCACAACCTTTTTCTAATTCCTAAAGATAACCACTACCATAATACTTTTAGCATGGCCTATTGGTTTTACCTGATTTTGCACTGAATATAAATAGAATCATATACTCTCTAGTATCTGATTTCTGTGGTTCAGATTGTGAGATATATCCATACATGATTGCATGTAATAGTGGTTAATTCTTATTTCTGTAGAAGCATCATTTGTACAAATATATCAAAATTTATTCATTCTAGTGTAATAGGCATTTAGATTGTTTCAAGATGTGGGCTATTATGAAAAGTATTGATGTGACTCTTCTTGGATGTGTCTTTTGGTGCATGTACATAGTCATTTTTGTTGGTTATATACTTAGGGTTGAATTTGATGGGTATGCATATGTTCAGCTTTAGTAGGTACTGGGAAAGTTTTTCTAAGTGATTCTGCCAATTTATAGTAATTGCCCATATCCTTGGTATGTGAAACTGTCAGTGCTTTTAATTTTAGCCATTTTGGTTCAGTACTAGTTTTGCAATGTGATTTTAGGTTGTGTTTCAGTGATAACTAACAAAATTGAGTTTTTCTGTTTAACTGTTTTATACTTAACTGTCAGTTTGAATATTATTTTTTTTGTAAGGCACATGCTTATCTTTTGTCCATTTTTTGGCTAGATTATTTCTCTTACAGATTTGTAGTTTATTTGTTGGAGATCTATCTGTCTATCTGATCTTTGTATGTATATCTTGTGTTTTCCACTCTGATTTGCCATTTTACTCTTTTGATGAACAGAAGTTAATGTTAACATTCAGTTTAGAAGTCTTCCTTTTGGTTAGTGTTCTGTATATCTTATTTAAGAGTTCTTTGCCTTCCTCAAAGTCACAAAGGTATTGACTAATATCAAAGATACTTTGTTAACTTCTAGAAGCTTTATGGTTTTCTCTCCCATTTAGATTAATAATCCCATTTAGATTAATAATCCATTTGCAGTTGATATTTGCTGATGATGTGAGATAGGGATCAAGGTTTATTTGTTGACTTTTTTTTACCCACTCACCCATAGACATTTTTCAGTTTCACTTTGCTGGCCTAATGTTTTAGTTCTTAGAGCAACTTAATATGTTAAGATAATGACAAACAGATTTCTCTTTGATTAATACCAAGGATTTATACTAATACTGGACTTAACATCTCTTTAAGATTATAAAGTAACATACTTGATAAAAAGGTAAAAATTCTATAAGTATAAAGAAGTTAGCAAAATTTTGCTTTAATGTCACTCCTCTAGGGTAATCACTACTAACATTTGTGTGTTAGCATTTTAGTGTTTCCTTTTTGTTTGTTTTTCTGTGTATGTATTTGTGTTTCTATACAATTTGCTGCATATATATTTGTGTGTTTGTATAAAATTGTAAAATATATTTGCTTACATAATTATATATTTACCACTCAAACTACTAACATTTCACTACATCATTAATATTATCCAATACTAAGATTTTTCATAACTGTATAATGTCAAATAGGTGTAATTTATCTCAGTCTTTATTACTGGATATTTAGACTGCACTTTTTTTACTATCTTAAAGAATGTTCTTATATGTAAACATTGTTGCCATGTGAAATTATTTCTTCAGTATAGATTTCTTAAGGCTCTTGATATATCCTGGCCAATTTGTAGTCCACAAAGTTGACCAATTTATTCTTCTTCTAGTAGTGTATGAGATTTCCAACTTAATATCTTTATAAATGATCTAGAATAGGAAATGGGAAATAGAATTTCTAGATTTGAATATGATGTGAGGAAAAGAAAACAGCTGTACTTGGTCTTAGGTTGGCAGTGGAGAAGTAAATTAAAACATGTCTTTAGACAGGAGGCTGAGATAATTCAGCATATTGAAAGGTGGAGAATTTGGAAGAAGGTTCTGATGTGAAAGAAAAGATTAAGCTATTTTTAGCAACATTGAGTTGCAGATAATAGCATGTCTAAGTGGAGATGTTATGTAGAAATTGGTAACCGTCTGTAAGCAATTAGACATCTGTAATTGTAGGATAATAATTAATAACCATAAATATTTGTTTGGAACTTGAAAGTTTTCAAGGTGCTCTTTATATAATCTCATTTGGTTTTCTGTTGTGTATAAGCTGGATATTGTTATTACCACGATTAAGAGATGAAGAAGTGATTATGATAATGAGTGGCATCAAGAACTGTCTACTATCTACTGCTATGTATCGTAGGCAATACTTTCCATATATAATCTCTTTCAACTCTGCAGAAACTCTGTGAGGATTATTTCCTCCATTTTATGCGTGAAGAAAGTTGTAAGTGATTAAATTTTAGTTTGATCTCACACTGCTGGTAATACTTTTTGGAATTAGGTTTTATTTCCTTTAACACCCCACCTAAGCTTTTCTTGTTTTTCCATACTATTTCTGGAAGCCAAGTTCAGCCAGATAGTAATTGGAAGAGGTGGGATTGAAACTCAAGTCTTATTCTTCACCTAAATATTGATGATGTTTTGTCCACTTTGTTATTTGTTCAGTTATTTTCTTTCCCTTTTGTAGTAGCCATTCTAGAACCACTAGAATTTTTTTCCACATTCTGGCAGCAAGCATACTGTTGTTTGTAATTGGAGAAATAAAATGTTCATGCAAAAATTATTTCAAAAGAAGTTTTAATAATTCACATTTATTAAGAAGCTGTTAGTAGTTAAGGAAATAACACTGAGCTAAAAGATACAAGATCTTGGTTTAAGTCCTAGTGTTTGAAATATAACATAGCTTGGGTAAGACACCTCCCTGAAGTTTTAGTTTTCTTATTTGTAACATGAAGGTAATAATTAATTCACAGATCACTGCAGTTAGAATTTCAGTTGCTAGATTTGGAAGACTTGGGTTTAAATTTTGATTTCCCCTCTTACTTAAGAGGATTTTAGGGGCCCCTGGGTGGCTCAGTTGGTTGAGTGTCTGACTTCAGCTCAGGTCATGATCTCACAGCTCGTGAGTTCGAGCCCCGTGTCTCGCTCCGTGCTGACAGCTCAGAGCCTGGAGCCTGTTTCTGCTTCTGTGTCTCCCTCTCTCTCTGCCCCTAACCCACTCGCACTGTTTCTGTCTCTCTCAAAAATAAATAAACATTAAAAAAAAATTTTTTTTTAAAGAGGATTTTAGATAAGTAACCATCCTGGGCCTTGGTTTTCTTATTTTGAACATGTCAGATACTGTCAGATTAACTGCAGTAGACTGTACAGGCTAGATCATGTGCTGCCTCCCCCAACCCTGCTACCATTGTATCCTTAGCACCTAGGACAGTGCCTGGTACACAGTAGATGGTAGATAAATCTTTATTTATCATGCTGAGGAGGAGTCACAAATATATAGATGACCGTATAAATGCTAACTTTTTTAAACCAGCATTATTGAGGTATAATTGATATGCAGATGATTTTCACATATTTAATGTATACACTATGGTAAGTTTGGGATGCTAAATATTTTTATATTTAGTGTTCTTAACTTTTTATTTTGTAATAATTTTACATTTATAAAAAGGTTGTAGAAATAATGTAGAGTGCATATAAACCCTAATGCAGTTATCAAGACCAGGAAGTTAATGTTGGTAAAAGTACAGAATTTCATTTGTTTATCCCCTAATGTCCTTTTTTTCCTTTTGAGGATTCAATTCAAGATCCTACACTGCATTTAGTTTTTGCATCTTCTTAAGTCTCCTCCATTCTGTGGCAATAGTCAGTCTTGTTTTCTAGGACCTTGACACTTGATTTGTTATTGGTCAGTTATTTTGTAGAACGTCTCTCAGTTTGAGTTTGATGTTTTCTTATGATTAGATCAAAGCGTTGAATTTTTGACAACCCCACAGAAGTGATGTCCGTACACAATGTGGCTATATCTTATTACTGGTGATACAAATCTTAATTCTTATTTAAGGTGGTATCTTCCAGTTTTCCCCATTGTAAGGTCACTACTTTTCCCTTTGTAATTAACAAAGGGAATGCCAGTGCTGGCATTATTGATTTCATTGCTCAAGTTGTTCTAGGTTTGTCCATTAAGAGCTCCTCCAGACTGGTTCTTATGTCCTTTTGACATGTGCTGTTCCTTTTTCTGGCTCTTTAGTTTTTGCTACCACAAGATGTTACAGGGTCATCTTATATTTTTCCCTGGCCCACCTCTGAAATTAGTCACTTTTCCACTGAGCCCCAGTTGCTTTTATTTGGATAATGGCATTTAGAAACGAAGTTCTGGGTGCTAGGTGTGTTAAACACCATTGCCCCTTGGTAATCTCAACGGACAGAACTAGGAAATACATGTATGTCTACCAACCCACACATGTACACACATCTATACTAATTTCTTTGTTAGTGAAGTCCAGGCATCTGTATTACAAGAGATTGAATGGAGAAGAGGAAGGGAATGCAAACCGTAGTTAAGATGTATCTAGGTCAGCAGCTCTCAAAACTTCTGGTCTTATGACCCTTTTACTCTTTTAAAAAAATATTTTTTTAAACGTTTATTTACTTTTTGAGCGAGAAAGAGAAACAGTGTGAGCCGGGGAGGGGCAGAGAGAGAGAGGGAGGTACAGAATCTGAAGCATGCTCCAGGCTCTGCATTATCAGCACAGAGCCCGACATGGGGCTCGAACCCATGAACCATGAGATCATGACTTGAGCTGAAGTTGGACATTTAACCAACTGAGCCACCCAAGCACCCCATGACCTTACTCTTAAAAAATTTTTGAGTGCTCCCAGTAACTCTTGTTTATTTGGTTACTTATATCATATTTTGCCATTTTAGAAATTAAAACTGGGAAATAAAATTTTATTTATTTATGAAAAATCCAGTTGCAAAGTTAATGTAGAACATATTTTTAAAAAATTATATGGGCAGATCATTAGCTAACTGTTCCCCATCAATTGCAGTATTTTTTCTGTCTCCTAAACAGAGGCTGTCTTTCTTTTTTAATTGTTTTTTTGAAGTGTAGTTGGCACACAATGTCACATTAATTTCAGGTGTATAACATAGTGATTCTTAACTCTGTATGTTACATTATGCTTACCACAAGTGTAGCTATCATCTGTCACCATACAATGCTATTATAACACCACTGACTATATTCTCTATGCTGTACCCTTTATCCCTGTTACTTATTTCATAACTGGAGCCTGTACCTCCCACTCGCCATCACCTATTTTGCCCAGTCCCCCACCTCTCTTCCTGCTGTCAGTCACCATTTTTGTCTCTGATTTATGGATCTGTTTCTGCTTTTTTGGGTTTGTTTGTACATTTGTTGTTTAGACTTCACATAGAAATGGAATCATGTGATAATTCTCTTTGATATATTTCAGTTAGCATAGTACTCTATAGGTCTATCCATGTTGTTGCAAATGGTACAATCTTATTCTTTTTTATGGCTGAGTAATACTCCATTGTCTATGCGTGTAGCACATCTTCTTTATCCATTTATGTATGGTTACTTCTGTATGTTGGCTACTGTAAATAATGCTGCGGTAAACATAGGGGTGCATATATCTTTTCAAGTTAGTGTTTTTGCTTTCTTTGGGTAAATAGCCAGTAGTAGAATTACTGGATTGTAAGGTATTTCAGGGTTTTTTTTTTTTTTTTTTTTTTGTCTTTTTTTTTTTTTTTTTCGTTTTTAATTTTTTGAGGAACCTCCATACTCTTCCACAGTGGCCACACCAGTTTATATTTGACCAACAGTACACGGGAGTTTTTTTCTCTCCACATCCTCACCAGCACTTGTTATTTCTTATCTTTTTGATTCTAGCCAGTCTGATGGATGGAGGTGACATTTCCTGGTGATTATGATTTGTATTTCCCTGATAATGAGTGAGCATCTTTTTGTGTCTGTTGGCCATCTGTATGTCTTAATTGGAAAAATGTTTATTCAGATCCTCTGCCCACTTGCTAATTATTTATTTTTTGTTCTTGTTTTTATGGTATTGAGTTGTAGAAGTTCTTTATATACTTTGGATATTAATCCCTTATCAGAAAGATCTTTTGTAGATGTCTTCTCCCATTCCATAGATTGCCTTTTCATTTTGTTGATAATTTCTTTTGTTGTGTAAAAGATAATTTCTTTTGGTGTAATCCTAATAGTTTATTTTTGCTTTTATCTTCCTTGCCTGAGGAGACATATCTAGAAAAATGTTTCTTTGGCCAACTGATGTCACAAAGATTACTGCCTTTCTTGTATGAGTTTTACAGTTTCACGCCTCACATTTAGGTCTTTCATCCCTTTTGAGTTTATTTTTGTGTATGGTGTAAGAAAGTGGTCCAGTTTCATTCTTTTGCATGTAGCTGTCCAGTTTTCCCAGCACCATTTGTTAAAGAGACCGTATCTCCTCCATTGTATATTCTTGTCTCCTTTGTCCTAGATTAATTGACTATATGAGTGTGGGTTTATTTCTGGGCTCTATTCTCTTCCATGGATTTATGTGTCTGTTTTTGTGCCAGCACCATACTGTTTTGATTACTACAGCTTTGTAGTATATCTTGAAATCTGGGATGGTGATATCCCTAGCTTTGTTCTTCTTTCCCAATGTTGCTTTTCATAGGGTCTTTTGTGGTTCTGTATACATTTTGGAATTATATGTTCTAGTTCTGTGAAATTAGAATTTGTTTTACAGTTACATAAATCTGTATATTATCTGGCTTATTGTAACGTAACTGGATTCTCATATTTGCTAATACATTCAGTCTGTAGTGACATCGCATGTTAGCTTCTGGAAAATGCCACTCTGTACTCAGGAAAGCAAAAAAGAAAAAAAAAGTATTATTATGAAAGTATTTTTGATCTCATGACCACCTGAAAGGGTGTCAAGGACCTTCAGGAGTCCCTGGACCACACTTTGAAAATCATTGGTAAAGATTTACTGAAATTCTTACAAAATGAAGGTACATATATACTGGAAGGATGGATTCGGAAGAACTTCCATGAAGAACAGGAGAGAACTTAAATCATGATGTTATGGTAGTTGAAAGAAAGGAATGTCCAGGTAGGATGGGGGTGGGTCAGCACTGTTTCAGGTAAGATAGCTTGATCGGAGCACTTCATCTACTTCATCTTATAGTTATCTCTAATTTATAAGTTGCTAGTATACCAGCCAAAATACAGATTTACAGTAAGAAATACAGAGAAACAGACTACAATGTTTGCTGTAAACTGGATCCCTGAACCTTTCAAAACCAGAAGATAACTGTGGACTTCCTCAAAACCCTGGCAAATGTAGCTCCTTTCAAAATTTTGAATGCAATCGTGGGTCAGGCAGAAGGGAGAGTTAAGAGTTCATGACTCACACAAAGGCCTATTCCATCAGTGCACCGCTTCTCCTCCTTGACCTAATCTGTGACTCTGTGAGCTTGGAATTAGAAATACTCCTGTTGACCAGTTACACTGAACTGTTCTTGCCAAAACTATCCTGGAAATAGACACAATACATACATCCACACACACAGAAATACTCTTGGTCTTAACTTTCTCTTTTTCTGGACTCCGTGAATATTCCCCCTCAATATTGCTAACATTCTTTCTTTAGGCAGTATGTTTGCAGTTTAGTTAATTGTGATTTCATTTTCCTTCATTCAAACACTTGTTATATTTGTAGTCACCTTGATTTAATTTGTTTCCTAGGCAATACTTTGGAACAGTTCCCTTCTAGTGATAAACACATCCTTTTTATATGGATATGTACTACTTTTACTCTCAGAATAATCATCTCTCTAAATTTTGGAGCAGTTATTTTGCCTATATTCTTTCTTTTTTTTAAGTTTATTTATTTTTGAGCGAGAGAGCACATGAGTGGGTGAGGGACAGAGAGCGAATCCCAAGCAGGCTCCACACTGCCAGCGTGGAACCTGATGCAGGGCTTGAACCCTTGAACCACAAGATCATGACCTGAGCTGAAACCAAGAGTCGGATGCTTAACTGACTGAGCCACCCAGGTGCCCCTATTTTGTCAATATTCTTATCACAGATTATTCTTTGTAAAAATTTGTCCATAAGAAGAAGGAAATTGTTAGAAAAATTTTGGTTTACAAGAAATGACTTTATAGGGGAACTGTAAGTGTGCTTTTAGGCAGAGAAAACGCAGCTGGTGGAATAAGGAAAATTATTTTAGAGAGGCAGTGAAGCAGTAGAGCCTTGGAGATGGATAGGAACAGAGTCAGCACAGAGTAGAGAGGAAATTGAAAATTGAACATCTGGCTCCAGAAATGGAGAGGAGGGGTGGTAAGGACAGATACTTCTGCCAAGTGACCTACATCTTTTCTGTAAAGTAGATCATCTAGAATCTAGAAAGCTGAGCTGGGGAGATTATAATTGATACCACCGGCAACAAGGGGCTATTATAGATTCCTCACTAGGGATATGACAAGAAAACAGTTTTATATTAATTTTTTCATGGGAGACTATATGGGGGAGATGATAATATCCTAAAGTAGCAAATTTGATTAAGTTAATTAGAGTGAAATGGATGTTGCTGGATAAGGATGGTAAGATACGGAGAATAAGGAGAAGGAAGAGTCCAAAATGATAGTAAGGGACTCACCTTCTTTCCTGGGAGCTGTGGGTATTGGGTAGACTAAAATGGGCAACCAAATGAAATATTTGCTCATTGTATACTCTGTCTGGTAACATTATTTTAGTAAATTTCACATTTGTCATATTAACTTATTAGCATTATTGAGTCTGGAAGAAAGAAGTTGGGAAGGGTAGCAGGTTGGGAAGGAAAAAAAATAAAAGGGGGATACATAGATAAACCTGCAGCTCTGATTAAGTCTTTGATTTCATCCATGAAGCCTTTTGCAGTTATTTCCAATCTCATTAAGTTTTCCCTTTGATTCCTGCCTTTATTCCCTGTACCATTCATTTAGGTTGAGCCTGACATGTGCTGTCTTGAATTGCTAGGTTTTTTTATTTTTTATTTTTTTATAATGCATCAAAACTCCCCATGTACATTTTTAAGGAGTAAAAATGGAGAAGGAGACCTTACGCTTAGAATATATTCTCAATATCTAGAATTATGTTATGTACACATTAGAATTTTAGTAAATTTAAAGCTTTTGTTGTATTATTTTAGACTGAGTTTAGCACACAACAAGCACTTAATAGCTGTTGCATGAGTAAGTAAAGCTATTATGAGAAATACCGAAGAAGAATATCTTACTTGCAGATATCAAGATAAGATACAAGAGCATGAAATAGTTAAATATGTAAGTAGGATCGTTTGTTTATTTTTGGGCCAGGAATGAAATAAGTTTTGAAAAAGAGTGGTTCTGGATTCTGGTGTTGAGTTACTAGTGATCATGGGAATCAAAGGAAGGATTTTTTCAGTGTACAGAGACCTCTTTATATTTAAGGTTAGGAGAATGAAATGAGAAAGATCAAAAGATGAGGAAAACAAGGTAATTAAGGGATACATTTTAGAAGTAGTAATAAAGGACCAGCTTTGAGCTGTGGCAAGGGGTTGGAAGCATGACACTATAGGACTACCTCTTCTAAGGGTGTTGTGGAAGAAGTTATAGGAGTATGGAAGTAGATAGGGTAGTCCTGCTTGATGGCTTCCCTAGTCTCAGAGTGGGAGGCCTAGAGAGGGCTTCAAGTTTAGGTAGAGAAATGCCTGGATTTAGTCCTATCTTTTGAAAGAAGGATAGTTAGGCTGATTGATGGTTTGATGCTATTTCTGGATTGGTAGTGAGGACAGCATTGAAATTCAGGTCTCAAATGCAGGTATGAAGTTGTACATGGGACAAGGTAGAATGGTAAAGCTTAAGTGACGAGGAAGAAACCAGTTTTTATTTTGTTTTTTTATCTGACATATTTCTCAGTTCGTTGATTTTCTTGATGCTTTAATGAGTATATCTGAAAAATCCAGCAAACCATTCTCTTTATATATCATGTATTTGCTGATTAATTATACTTTGGTTTATTTTAGATGAAAAATAACACTAAAAGTTTGATTTTCTTGTAAAGACAGTTCTCAAGGAAAGAATAGACAACTTAGGGATGATTATTGTCTCTTTTGTCTTGCTTAAGAAAGTTTCATGTTTTTATTGATTATGGTTGTCTTACAAAGAAGACTTAACTTTTCTCAGATTTTTTTGCAACTGACTCTTAGCTGACTTACCAGCATCATATACATTTCCTTATGGTTTGGAGTTACCTCCATCTTTTCTCAGCACCTTAGGCTGGATCAGTATACTTCAGTGTGTTATTATGTTATATATAGAGGAGATTACTTTATTCCATTAATAAGTAATGAGCCTGTTGGTGCACTCTAAAAATGTAATTTCTTGTGTGCCTGACATTCACAATGTTTTGATCCATTGATACTTCTAGGTTTGAGTCTGCTTTCATATATTAAAACTGTTCCTTATAATAAAAAAAAAAATGCTAGTACAAATACCATTTTCTATATATGTGGAAATAACTGAAAGGCTTAGATACATTTATTAATCTTTTTCACTCTTTGGTTTGTGAATATCTGCTAATTACAGGATTTATTTGTGAATTTGTCTTCTACTCTACTTGGCACTTTGGCTAAAAAGGATTCCTGTTTCTTAGTGCTGCATGCTACATTTTCATGGTTTCTTTGCAGTGTAGAAACGGACAGAAATGTTGGAACTACTTTTTCGTGCCCCTGCAAAGTGGGACAGAGCCATTCAACAACTGGTTGCATAGTCTGTAATCATTCTTCTGTCTCACACCGAACCCAAGTCGTTAGTTATATTCAGTACACATCACTTCAGTGGTGGGAACATGTTTGTATTCCAAAGACTTGTTGGTGGTGATTTTACCACTTTATGTTCCAAATAATGATACCAAAAGAAGCCCTAAGAATGTTCACTACTACTATTCTATAACCTGATAGAAAGAATTAACTGATCATTTACCTCCTGTTTTTGTGCCAAGCTTCTCCTTGATTTATGATTCTCATACTGCCTGCACTTCAGGAATTTATGAAAGCTTCCAATTCCTTATTTTGTCAGCCTGAACCCTAGCTCATGTTGCATTTTCCTCATGAACCCTTTCTACATAGCTATATTTTCCAACTTTCCACTGACTCTGTAAGATGTTTATAATCTTGTGCACCATTTTTTTTAGTGTATTTTTTGAAAAATGTAGCCACTAGTACATTGAATTTCCTGGATTATTATTAAGGAGTTGTTGTTTTACTTTAGCTTATAAAGAACAGAAGTTTATTTCTCCTGATTATGGAGGCTGTAAGTCCAGGATCAGGGTGCTAGCCTGGTAGGGGCCCTCTTCCAGGTTGTACATTTATTGGACATTTATGGTTGTACATTTGTTGTAATGGTTGTACAATTTGTTGTAATGGTTGTACATTTATTGTAAGGACACTTCTTGTGTCCTTACATGGTGGAAAGGTCAGGATGTGTAATATATTCCAGAGGCTGTTGAGTTGGGCGGTTTTTAGTTTTAAGATTCTGTTTTCATTTCAAGGATAGATTGAAAATGTAGTACTAAAGAATGGATGACTGAGGATCATCAGTTGTGATGAGAATTGACATTACCATTATTGATCTAAGAACCTTGGTGCGTTTTTGTTTTAGAACAAGCACCTCTTTTCATATCTGTGAAAACAGAGCTGAAGATGGAATAATGTTGACATCTTAATGTTTCTTGTAGCATTTATTTGTTGTGTAATTAGTATCCTGTCTTATACATAGCAGTGACCTAAAGTTATATGCAGTTCTATAAACATCTTTATTTGGTGATGATTTAATGTACAGGTCAGGAAAATACAGGCTAAGCTAAGATACTGTCAGTGTTGAGTTTACAGATAATTAAATTTTCATTTTTTGACCTTTCTTTTGATGTGGGTTATCTTTTAGGATTTTTGTGTTGTTTTCATATTTTGTATATCAAGAGAAAGCCTCCTGTGAAGTCTAAACACTCCCTTCGTCCTCCAGTATTTTACTGAATTTTCGAATTAGGCCCCTTTTTGTGCTTTTAATTAACTTCATTAGTTTCCTTAAATATGGGAATGAAATTGATGTTAGTTTGTCCTGACTTCTGCTTTATTCTGTGGTCTGATAATCTTTTCCCAGAATGTCTTTAATATTCTCTTCCAGATAGATTTTTGTAAAATCTTGGTTTATTTCTCAGTTTGTATACTCTTGATTCTTATTACTGTATTGCCTGTTAATGAACTCTTCAACACATTATTTACACACACACACACACACACACACACACACACACACAGATAATCATTTTGGAAGCACCTATATGTAGGCTTAGTAAAGGAGTAACCATGCAATGGCTTTGTCACAGTGGACTTTTTGTTTATTTGTAAAATTGACTTTTTTTTTTTTTTTAACAGATAAGTGTAAAGCAGGAAATTACTTTTACTGATGTGTCTGAGCAACTGATGAGAGACAAAAAACAAATCAGAGAGCCAGTAGACTTACAGAAAAAGAAGAAACGGAAACAACGTTCTCCTGCAAAAGTAAGAGAATATATTAAGGTGGTGGTCCCTAACCTATTGATTCCAAACTGTTGGTTAATCTTATGGGCAGGAACCTAGCTGGATCATAAAGCAGACATAAAAATTTCACGTGGCTTCGTAAAGTTGGAATGTTGTATCAGGAGAATGGGATGCATGTCTGCATGGAGGTCGTGGGCGATTGGTTTCAATTTTTCCACTTTTTTCACCTTATCTTTTTTTCTAAAAACAAACTTTTCTTTTTCCATGTCTCTCTTTTCTGCCCTTGCTGCTCATTCATATTAATATTACAATTTCAAGAAAATTAACCAGTTATTCATCAGGGAAATGTGGGATACCTCTACTACAATGTAAACTCCATGCCTGGAATAGTAGGCATATTAGACCCTTAATAAATACTTGATGGGTAAATGATGGATTGGTAAATAAGTGACCTAGTAAATACTAGTAGTAATTGTCTGCTCTTTTTCCTCTTCAGTACAGTAATAGTTGACTATAGGTGACATTTTGGTATTCCTAAGAAGTATCTGAACTTTGAGCAGTATGTTTATATCTTTATAGTTAACTTTTCAAATTCTGTTTTCCCTCATATAGTGAAGAAGGGTTTTTTAATAAGGTCATATTATAATATGACCTAATTTTGATGGCTACTTGTTTTTGCATTTGTGATTTAGGTAATCATTATTTATATATTTTGTCTATTTTTGGACTCCGTGATATGCTAGAGCCAGCTTTGTATATAAAGATTAATAGATTGAATTTCCTGATTTTTTAACAGTGTGTAAGTGATTTTTACATTAAAGTTCTTAATGGTTTTTATAAAGATGTCTTTTGATACATCGTACTATATTCGGGGATTGCTGTGTTGTTGGAAGTTGTGTTCTCATTGCCTTCATTTTAAATCATGCCGCACTTAAAATATTTGGGTATAGATCTTTGTGTGTTACTGAGTCAGAGGGCATGAATTTTTAAAAAGGGTTCTTCACAGTATCACTCCTTCCAGAAATGTTGTACCAGTTACATTGCTACCTACAGTGGACCTGATGTGTGTCTGTCTTTACTCTCAAGCGTGAGACCTTTCTTTTTCGTAGCTTAAAGTGGACATCTCATTATAGTTTAAATTTTGGTTTATTACTGGCCATACTAAACTTTTTTCCTGCCATAATTATTGGCATTTTATATGTTTTCATGTTTTGTGAAATCCCTCCTGTTTTCCTTCCCCTTCTTTTCTGGGGGCTAATTTTTTCCCCAGTGATTTATATGATACTTTTCTTCCCCACATTAATGAATAAATCAAGTTCTTCATGTATAGAACAATACAGGGTTTTGAGAAAAAATTAATTTATAAAATTGCAATAGAGATTATGTTACTTTGGGCTCACTGCCACTCTATGGGGAATAAAGTCTTTTTAAAAAACATGATTTGTGTAAGTTCTACATTCTCCTTGACATTGCCATTTTTTTTCCTGGTGCTATTATTGAGTGTAATGTATTCTGAAATTCTGACTAAAACTCAGATTGTTATCTTCTAGTAGGATGTTATTTGGAATCTTTATTTGGTGATATGTTCTAGGTGTTTGTAAATACAGATCAGAGTTTTAGAGGTTTTAAGCTATTTTGCTTGTCTAATTTGTAGATAAACTCATTTATAATGTATTGTAAGTATATGTGTATGTACTTGCTAGATAAAGGATTTGGCCTATTTTACGTATATTACATACAAGAAAATGTTTCGGAAAGGTCTTTTTAGGGAATTCTTAGGAGAGTGAAATAACCAGAAATAATACATGGGAGATGAGGGTTTGAGAATAACAAAAACAATAAGAAAAACAGTAATTTTTTATTTTTATTTTTTTAAACATTTTTTATAAAGTTTATTTATTTATTTTGAGAGAGAGAGAGGAAGGGCAAGTGGGGAGAATTGTCTTGACACGTTACATGTAACAGAGAATGGTTTTGGATGGTTTTTAACATTGGTCTGAAGTCTCCAGGTGAATAATTTTTGCATCTGAAGTCTGAGGCAGAACCAGTGTGTTATTTTACATTTTCTCAAGTTTGTTTTAAAAAATTTACACATAATATTTTTCATTAAAGTAACTGTTTCTGCCTTTTTATAAGAAGAGAAAGAAAAGGTTATCTTGTGTTTATAAGTGAAAGTGTTGTTTGTTTTAAATTCCTTAAAAACAGTTTTAAGTTTCTCAAAGAACTATAACTTGTTGTGCTTAGAGGACTCCACTTTCCCCTAAAACCTTTCCCAGATCTTGAATTTTGTTATTATGAATATTTTGAGTGTGTGCCACCATTGTGTCATATTAGATTGGGGATCTTGTATAGGAAATATAACTAATGTGGTAGACTTTAAGTTAAAATATTAGAGCTTCTGCATCCCTATAATTGTGGCTCCTTTCAAGATAAGCTTTGTAGTGAGAAGTACTGTATTGTTACGTCATGTTTAGCTGCTGTGGATTTGAAGCAATAATTGCTTTCTATGCCTTTATCATATGGCAAAGCATTGTCATCTTAAAAATTGAAAATTGCTAAAATGCACTTGGCAACATCTCTGAAGAAGAAGAGGGTAGTCAAACTAAGGAATGTTAGCTAGGTCAAGTTATTTGGTAGTATCCTGGATTAAGCTGTTTTATGAAAGTAAGTTCCCTACATAATAAAATCTTGCCCCTTTTAAATGCCAAATTTAATTTAATTTTAACCACTTCATTGGAAATTTTTAATGTGTTTTCTTTTTAAATATAACGCATTTGAACTATAATGTCTTGTCTAATGTCTATGTTGATGATGTAAATGTTTACAAAACTCGTATGTATTCTAACGAAGCCTTTTGGGAGGACTTGAGATATTAGGGCTTTTTTCCCCCTTACCCTGAAAACTCCTGGCTGGCAGACTTTAAGTATTTTTTGACTGCTTATACTTGCTCATTGTCTCATTTTTTTAATGACATGCTATTCATTTTTACATTGGTATACTTAGTTCCATTGCCCCTTTGACTCTCTTTCTGTTTTGTTGTGGATTAGGACTATGGAGAACTGAAGTTATTAGAAATGTGTGAAAAGTCTTAGTAAACTTAATTCATTCTCAGTACATTCATGTTAGTGGGTGTCCTCCTGGCTGTTATTAGAATCCCCTATAGGGCTTTTCCAGTTAAAAAATTTTTTTCTTAAGTTTATTTATTTATTTCGAGAGACAGTGGGGGAGGGGTAGAGAGAGAGAGGGAGAGAGAGATCCTAAGCAGGCTCCACACTGTTAGCACAGAGCCTGTTGCGGGGCTTGAATTTACAAACTGTGAGTTCATGACCTGAGCTGAAACCAAGAGTCGGATGCTCACCCAGCTGAGCCACCCAGGCACCCTGCCCTGGCTTTTCCAGGTTTAAATACCCAGGCCTCATCCCTGGGGATTCTTGTTGTGGGGCTTTCCATTTGTACTTTAAAAGAGTCCAAGGCAATTGTGATTTATGTTTAAGCTTGGGAATCTCAAGTCTTAATACTAGAAGTTTCTGAACAAATGAGATACTACTTTGATACTGACTTGTTATGTGAATCAAGAAGTAACATTTCACACCACAAAGTTTTTATGAGGATTATTGAGTTAACATCAATGAACTCTAAAAATCTTAATTTAAAAAAAAATTTTTGACATTTATTTTGAAAGTGAGTGAGAGCAGGGGAGGGACACGGAGAGAGGGAGAATCTCAAGCAGATTCCACCTGGTCAGTGCACAGAGCCCAACGTGGGGCTTAAACTCATGAAACCGTGAGATCATGACCTGAGCCAAAATCAAGAGTCAAATACTTAACTGACTGAGCCACCCAGGCACCCCTATTTATTTGTTTTTGAGAGGGAGAGCACAAAGGTGGTTGGGGCAGATAGAGAGGGAGACAGAATCCCAAGCAGGCTCTGTGCTGTGCCCAAAGTGGGGCTCTAACACACGAATTCTGAGATTATGACCTGAGCTGAAATCAAGATCGGAAACTTAATGGGCTAAGCCACCCAGCTGCCCCTAAGAATCTTTTTCAGTAAAATATAACAATATTATCTTAATTCAGTATTGTATACATTTTATAGGTCTTTTCAAATGTCTTAGTAATTGAATGAGATAGAGCAGAGTACTTTTAATTGCTTCTTTATTCTGAAATGTATCTCCTTTTTCTTCATTCTCTCAGCAAACAATTTGGTTGCCTATTATATGCCAGAATCTCTTACCAAGTGCTGAAGAAGGGAACTATGTTTGTTACAATACTTTTTAGGTGGTCTGCGTAGAAATTGATTATTCAAAGTTATATTGAACTCAGAAAGCATAGAATATTCCACAAATCACATAGATTGTAAATATAGAGAATCCTTTCTCAGCAATTTATTATAAACCATTGGTTCCCAGAAAAGATTTGTGATTTTGGTATCAAAAAGATCTTAAATTATATAAAATTGAGAAAACTTAATTAAAGGGGACAGAGAAATAGATATTACCAGGCATTTGTCATACTTTCTCCTACGCGTTAACTTGATTGTGGAAGAAGTGGTGTTGAAGCTGAAGAACTGCTTATAAGACCAGGAATAGAAGTACAGAATAGTATTTAAGAGAAACATGAAGAGGAACATTAGTAAAAGAAGTATTAATATTTTATTTCTCTCATTTCCCAGGGAGTTCCGTATTCTGGATAAATAATTTTCCCATAAAACCAAACCCCCCTAACTTTAAAAAATATTTTGATGTAAACCTTTCTTTAAAAACTATTGCACATTTTTTTTTGCCTAGTATTTAGGAAACCTGAGAGAAATGACTCTTTCTAAAACTCATGGTTATTATGCTGAACATTAGTTATTGTACCATGCTTACAAGATAGTGAATTTCATGTTCTGGCACTATCAGAAGCTTGTCATTTTAAATTATTGTTTATTTTTTTATTTTAGAGAAAGAAAATCTTTTTCTTTTTTTTTTAATGTTAACTTATTTTTGAGAGAGAGAGCAGGGAAGGGGCGGGGCGGGGGGCAGAGGATCCAAAGCTGGTTCTGTGCTGACAGCAGTGATGCCAATTTGGGGCTCAAACTCATGGACCGTGAGATCATGATCTGAGCTGAAGTTGGATGTTTAACTGAGCCACCCAGGTGCCGCCCCGAAAGAGAGAATCTTAAGCAGACTCCATACTCAGTATGAATCCTGACACAGGGCTTGATCCCATGACATGGCCTGAAAAGCTTTTCATTTTAAAATGAAATTTGTAATATATAAAATCTAGTATGGAGAGATAGTAAAAATCTGAAGAATCAAAGTGACAGTGTGAGGGTGGGATATCAGAGATAACCAGGATGGTCAAGATGTTGTGGTGGTTATTGCTGTGTTATTTTGTCATATGTCTTTGAAATTGCACTATTCTTTTATTTCTAATAGGATTTGAAGAATAAAGAGATTTTTTAATTAATTAATTTATTATTTTTAATGTTCTGTTTTATTTTTGAGAGAGAGTGTGAGCAAGGTAGGGACAGAGAGAGACACACACAGAGTCGAAAGTAGGCTCCAGGCTCCGAGCTGTCAGCACAGAGCCTGATGTGGGGCTCAAACTCATGAGACGTGAGATCATGACCTGAGCCGAAGTCGGACGCCTAACCAACTGAACCACCCAGGCATCCCAGAATAAAGAGAATTTTAGAAGATCTCATTTTCCACCTCCATTTGCAGTGAACTGACTCACAACAGATGAGAAACTTAAACTATCACCTCTACATTGTCTTTTGGTTTTTGTTGGTGTAGAAGATGGTTTACATTGATTTAAGAATGTATGATGGGGCATCTGGGTAGCTCAGGGCTCAAGTCATGATCTCAAGATTTGTTTTGTGGTTTCAAGCCCTGCATCAGGCTCTGTGTAGACAGCATGGAGCCTGCTTGGGATTTTCTGTCCTTCCCCTGCTCTCTCACTTGCTCTCTCTTTCAAAAATAAACATTAAAAAAAAAAAGAATGTATGATAAAACTTACAATCATTAGCTTAAAATATGCCGTAATACTTTTAATAGTACGTAGCAGATAGAGAATGGAGAAAATCATGTCTGTCTTTTCGGACAGTAAAACTTTTTTTCACTGAGGGGTGTCTATATCTACTAATGGACCATGAAATTAAGAAAGTGGATTGAGGAGTTCCATTCAGTTTTGAAATTTTTTACTAAGAAATTATCTCTTAAATTTATAAACAGCTAAGAAAATCAAATATGTTGAGTATTGTTTGGACTCTTACTAATTTCTCTATTCATGATAAAGCCCAATTGCTTGGTCTGTATAATATGCCATATTTCTCCAAAAGCGGGAGTGACAGGAAGCACGATAAAGCATGTGGCGATATTATAGGAGGCATTTTAGGACTTACACCTTGAAATCTAAAATCTTTGATTGTAATCATGTTCATATGTTGAGGGGGAAAAGAAAAGCAAAAATATTTTATGGTACTGGGTTAGTAGCAAATGGGACTGCTAATCTCTAAGGCAGACACATTTAACTGGTAGATCGCCTTCTACGAAAAGATCTTGAAAGATTGTGAACAAGAACAGAAGCCACATTTATACCAAGGAAGAAAATTTTTCGTATATTAATGTGCCATTTCTTTTCACTAAGGGACTTTTGTTCTTGGCATACCCACCTCTCTGGCGCTGTTCAGTAACTTTGAAAAATTGAAAGGCATCACTCTTGGCAGAAATTTTTAAAAAGAATAAAGTGGTGAGCTGTGAGGATGTTTCGTATGGGTGGCAGGTAGCCACGTCATTAGACATTTATAGTCTCACTATGTTCCAGACACCATTTTGGATACTGGGGCTATAGTGATGAGTAAAACAACAAAATTACATGGTTTTATTTAAAACAGATTACAAATTGGAAGAGCCACTGGAGTTCTGAGGCAAGATGAATTTTACTCAGTATCTTTTATACAAACATGTTTGTTATTCTGGCCTAAAAAAAGAAAAAAAATTAAATATAAAATGTCCAAGAATTTTTCTTTGAATTTAAAAATATGCTAGATTTTTCAGTCTTCTTATTCACAAGTCAGTGTTAGCTGTTTCATCCATAAAATCCACCTTAATAAAAGGCAGCACTACCTCCAATGCCAGAAAACAATGACCTGGGACTCCTTAACTCTTCATAAAAGGGCTTTGTACAATCAGGGATGACATCCGTTTCACATTAAGTAACTTGGGCCAGATTGGTTCCTTACAGAGCCTTTCCTTGCAGTTGCTATGCCACAGAAAGCTATTGAGCTGCTATGGGTTTTGGCACTTGGATCTTTGTATTTGTTTTCAACATATGTGGAAAAATACCTGGTGCTATCTTGTTTTTGGTTATGTTTTATATAAAGTGCTTAACATCTTTTTGTTATTTATTTTATGTTAGAGATATTTTGAATCTTGTTTTAAAAGATTTTGTGTGGGTTGTTTTTGTTTTTGTTTTGTTTTGTTTTGCCCAGTGTTAACTTGCATATTATTTTGTGACTTGGAGGGGTCAAAAAATTTTAAACTGGCCAGAGATGAAGCTTTCTCTTCTCACTGACTCTCATCAGGAAGCTGTGACACCCACTTCCATTTTTGTGCCAAATGTTTCTCTTTATGACTCTGGTGCATAAGACTTTGAAGCTTTGTTGACCACATTGGCAGTTTGCCCAGAACCCAAATATCCTGTGTAATTTGCATGATAATTACCTTTGATTTACATACAGTACAGTCTTCCTGAATTTAAAGTAAAAAAATGTTTTAAAAAATTAAAGCCTTTCCCCTCTTACCTCTCCTGTTTTCTAGGTTTGAGAAAGGGTCATAGCTGTGTTTACAGGCCCTAATCAGTTTCCACAGGCCTTTGTATTTCCTAAGATGTTACATAGATTGTTGTACCCTATGTGGAACACAGTTTCATAGTTCCCACTCTATATGCCTCCACCTCCAGTATTGTTTCCCTCTTGCTTGCTGTGCTTCTCCTGATCTGATCTCCTACTAGTTTTCTTTGTTATCTTCACATCATATTCTGCTATCTCATTTCTTCTCTCCTCAATAATGAAAAAAAAAAGATTATTTATTATTACTCTGCTGTGTGTCCGATGAGTCAGTTTAATGTTGCATGTGCAACAAATGATTGATAAATTGGAATACATGAAACCCAAAGGTGAGCTGCACTCAGGCCCTGCCCAAACCAGGCCCGTAATACTCTCAACCTCATGAAGCCCAGGAAGATAAGGTTGATTTCTTTGTCACCCATCTTCCTTCTCCATAGCCATTCTGATTTATTTATTCAATAAATGTTTTTAGGAATGTGCTCAACAGTAGCTTAGTAGTCTTAGAATAAATAACCTTAGACATCCTAGACTGAACCAGACTCGAAATTCTATGCTGGATGACTTGAAAACTTAGATTGCTCTTTTTCTCTTCTTTAAAAAAGGGGGGGGGGGGGGATGCAACAGGTAGCATTTATATAGTTCAGAAAAGGGTTTAAGTGTAAACAGTGTAGAGTCCCCCTCCCACTTTATCTCCTCTCTGCCAAGTTCCCGCCATCACAACCAAGGCTACTATACATGTTTTATGTGTACCCTTCTTAAATATTATGCATATACAAATATATATCCTTGTATGTACTTTTTTATATATAAAAATATGCAGAATTGTGTACAAAATTCTAAACCTTGAATATTTTACTTAATAAATCCTGGAGCTTTTTCCATATAAATATATAGAGAGTTTTCTCATTTTATGTTACAACCACATAACATTAAATTGTATTCATTTTCCATGATTTATTTAACCAGTCCTATGCTGATTGATATTTATGCCATATGTATCTAAAACATAAAACTTTTGTCCTATGTTTGTGACAGTTTGAAATTGAAAATAAAGTTATACTCACCCTAGCAGAGAGCACTTAGGGACTCTGTTAGACATCAGCTTTGGAGAAGGGACAGAGTGCTGAGATCTTATTTAACCAAGTTCCAAGGTTTTACTAATAATTTTTACCATTCTGAGTCACATTGTACCTTCCTACAATTAGTGATAACATTATTCTAATAACCTTTTCAAGTTTGGGGGAAAAATGTCATAATTTCTGGTGACCATTGTTTGCATTAAAAGGCATTACCTTGAGGCGCCTGGGTGGCTCAGTTGGTTAAGCATCGGACTCCGACTCAGGTCTTGATCTCACAGTTCGTGGGTTCGAGCCCTGCATCAGGTTCTGTGCTGACAGCTCAGAGCCTAGAGCCTGGAGCCTGCTTTGGATTCTGTGTCTCTTTCTCTCTGCTCCTCCCCCATTTATGCTCTGTCTCTCAAAAATAATTAAACACTTAAAAAACAAATAAAAAAATTAAAAGCATTACCTTTGTGAGTATTATGTTTTTAAGACTTCTTTTGTTTTTATCTTTTTTTGTTTTTAACTAGATCCTTACAATAAATGAGGATGGATCACTTGGTTTGAAAACCCCTAAATCTCACGTTTGTGAGCACTGCAATGCTGCCTTTAGAACGAACTATCACTTACAGAGACATGTGTTCATTCATACAGGTATTTCTTGAATTAAAATGGGCCTATGGCCATTAAGAGATTATTATTTTTACTATTTTCATCTTTGTGTAAATGTCATTCATTTCTAAGACTGTAACTAACCAGGTATTTATTTCAAATCAGAGATTTCATAGGCCAGAATATCAGAAGGAAACCAGGAAAACTTTAAATGAGAAAACAATGGGCACGAATGTGCATAATTAATTATAATTATAATATAATTATATATAATATAATTAAACACTTATCTGGCTTAATGTGTTCTTTTCAGTTAGAGAAACTGTTAAAGAATGTATTATTAAAAGCCTATCAACATTTATTTTTCTCTGCAAGACATCCAGATGGAGTTTGAAATATGAATTTGGGAATCAGATATTAAAAAATGATAATTAAGAACATGACATTATAGAGAGCAGAACTAAAGACTAATCACAGATCCTTGGGGAAACACACTGGACACGTAGGTTAAATTAAAGGATATGGGGTGGGAAGATAGAGTAGTAAGGTACGTTTGATGGACTAGGAAATTACAGTATCCCAGAAACTAAAAGAAGAGACGGTTCCAAGGAGGGTATAATCAGCAATGGCACAACCTTCATAGAGGATAGAGAGGAATAGAGAACTGAAGAAGAGCTGTTAGAATAAATAGCAAAGAGAGCACGAGTAGCTTTTAAGAAAGCAGAGTATAAGGGTTAAAGCACAAGTGGGTGGTGGAGGATTTGAGACATGGGGTAAACTACTCTATTAAGAAGAAGTGGTGAAAAGGAATGAGAGAAAGTAATAACGTTGGAGTGTTTCAAGATTTCTGGAAAGTTTGTTTGCAAAGGACAGACCTGAAGAATACTTACTAGGAAAGGTTCCAGCAGAGAAGGAATGATTGAAGAGACAAGATTTAAAAAAAAAAAAAAAAAAAAAGGAAAAAGATGTTTGAAAGTTCCCAAAGTCCTGGAGAAAATAATTGAAAGGGCATAAAGTGATAGTTAGCCACAGAGAACAAGGTGGGTGGATCTTCTTTTGGATAAAAAGGAAGAAGAGATGTTTAAGATAGCATAGATAACCTGTAGAGTTCTTTCTAGTCTTCTGATTTTTTGATTGTTTTCTCCTTCCCTCTCTTTCTTCTTTTCCTTTTCCTTTCCTTCTCTCTCTCCCTTTCCTTTCCTTCTCTCTCTTCCTTTCCTTTCCCTTTCCTTTTCCTTTTCCTTTTCCTTTTCCTTTTCCTTTTCCTTTTCCTTTTCCTTTTCCTTTTTTTCAGACATAGAGCAGATTTGATCTCATCTTTCTATGATTGTGAAAATGTGAATTTTCTAATTGTGGGGGGAAAATTGAGGAAATAAAATTCTGTTAAATTAATGAATAGTATAAAAATATTTTATGGATAATTTGGAATTTTAAAGAACTTGGGCTTTCAAGATTTATCTTTCCTCAGAAATAGTAACTATGAACTGTGTTTTATCCAGTAACTAATTTGTGGATGTGAAATTATTTTAAGGTGAAAAACCATTTCAATGTAGTCAATGTGACATGCGTTTCATACAGAAGTACCTGCTACAGAGACATGAGAAGATTCATACTGGTGAGTGTTGCCACCCTTCTTACGGTCATTAAGTTTATCATTCTAAATATGGGGAAAAATTTTTAACAGATAGCAACTGCTTGCCACTTTTCATCAGTTTTGTTTCTTAAGAGTGTATATCATAGTTTAGATTTTTCCTTTCAATAAATCAATCTTAACTGTTAAGACTTGGCTTTAATGTCCAAGCCCAATAAATTACTTTGAAATAGAATTTCATAATAAAATATATTTAAAAGGATGTAAGAAGATTTTTGTGAAATAGCTTTTTCCTAAGATGTTTAAAAAGTTTAGGGTTAGGTAATTATCGTTCATATTAATTAGTGGCAAGAAGCAAAATGCCTGAGCCCTAAGATACCACACTTTTTTTCCCTTACTAGTTCATGTATATAGCTTACTGTGTCAAGAGAGTTGTAATCCTAATAAATTGGAGACTTCCAGTTTTTTGGGCTAAGTTGTTAATGATTTAGAAACAAATATTTCAGATCACTTATAAAGGAACCCATACCTTAAAAAGTTAAGTCTTATTTTAGAGCAGGTGTTTATTTGCTTTTATTTTATTTGCTTTTATTTTATTTTATTTTATTTTATTTTATTTTATTTTATTTTATTTTATTTTATTTTATTTTTTGACAAATGTAAAGCCAAGTTTTATATATAACCTTGACTTAGTAGACTGTTAGCTTTTGACTTTGATGTCTATAAGCATGGTGAAAAGTGTTTCTTTAGAATTTATTTCTAGTGTTTTGCCTTTTTTGTGATGGAACAAAAGCAGAGTTGGTGAATTGGTATCACTTTGATTCTTACATTTAAACAGATTTGGGAATGATGGTGATATATGAATATTGAAAATACTAATGTTCTTCATATTTTTCTATATTAAGTAATTAAGCAAGTATCTGCCCAGTGTTATTATTTCGATGTTTTCTCAAGGTACCTGTAGTACCTATGAAAGGGCATCCTGGACAGTTTGTCATATAAAAGAAGCAACTTCTTCTGCCTAATAACTTCCCTTTCTTTTTGCCCCTAACAAAGAAGCATGAATGTGGCCGGTCTCCTTAGATAAAACTTCCAACTGTGCAGCACATGTATATACTTTAAAGTTCTACTTTTCAGAGATCATTATGCACAACATCCATTTCAGTTTCTTAAGTAAACATGTATTCATCACTTCCAGATGGAAGGGAGTGTAATAGGCACTTTGGGAGAAAGAACAACTTTATTGATTTTATGCAACTTGTAGCCAAATTTATATTTCTGTACAGTAATAAAACCTGATCAGGTAATGACAAACTGCTTAAATAATTTTGTATGTTCTTAATACCTATTAGGTTTTGATGATTTACTCATTCATTCAACAAAAATTTACTGAGCCTTCAGTATTTTTCAGGTATCAGAAATACACAGGCAATATAAGGTAGTTTCCATGAAATTTATATTCTAATGGGAGAGACATACATATAAACAAGCACAGTGTGAGAAGTGTTGTAGAGTTTTATACAACATGCTGTTGTGCCCTTGAGCAAGAGTCAGATGTGTTAGCTATTAAGGGTATGTAGGGAAGGGAACACAGACAAACTGCAGGAGGCTCAGTTGAGAGAGAGGGGGTGGGGGGAGAGAGGGGAGTGTGTGTGTGTGTGTGTGTGTGTGTGTGTGTGTGTATCTGACAAGAAGATTTTTGAAACAGTACTTTCTGTTACTGCACTCTGCTATTTTCTGTTCTGTTCTAGTAAATTTTTCTTTAATGTGCTGGTCACAACTCTGTAATCTCACTGGAAAAACAACTCTGCTAGGCCAGGAAGGGTATCTTGGATTTAAACAGGTTATAATGGGTAGTTAATATTTATTGATAATTTACTAAGATCAGATATTGTGCTAATAAATATTTTGTTAAATAGCTCATTTAGTTCTCACATTAATCTTGAAAGAGGAGCTATTACTGTCCACATTTTTTGTTGAGGAAGTAAGATGAAGCACACAGAAGAAGTTAAGAAATTTTTCTAAATTTATATAATCTGGTAAATATATGATGGACCTAAGATTCCAACTTAACTCTGTGACTCCAGATACACATGTGAAATCACTTAACTGCAGAATGGGACTAGAAGCAGAACAATATCTTTGGACTTTTTTGAGTTTTTCTTGCTATGCCACTAAGCCACTTACAGCTAGCCTTCCTAAGTTATTTAGTAAATATCTTCCTAAGATATTTAGTAATATCTAAAAAGGACGGAAGCAAAGGCTGGGGTTCTCATGTTATAGAGTATACAGTTAGAAAAAGATAAGAAATTGAGAGGAACAACCAGAGCAAACCAGTAACTATGGTTCCTTAACAGAGAAAAGTTTCTTTTGAAGAGAGACTCAGTTTGCTTCACTGTTCACCCCACCTCAACCCCCCAGATGGAACTGACAAAAAGGGAATTGCTTTTCCTTCTTCATTTTCTTGGTTCTTTTTATGGACTCTTTCTGAAGACAGTAAGGTACTTTTGTCTTGTAATCGAGATACCTGTAAGCTATACCTATCTGGGAATATATATTTAGAACCACAAATATGTTCTCCAACATGTATTATTCTGTCCTTACTGTTCTTCTTTCATGTTTTAAATGGCTTTTAGTTTTGGAGAGGGGGGCAGTGCCCTAAAGTTTGCCCATGTCAAGGCTTTCTCTCTCTAGGTTCTTAATTTAGAAGAATGCATCGAAGTAGTTATGGCAGTAAAGAAATTTTGTGTATTTTTAAATTGTCTAGAAGGTAATGAGTCATTTATCAACTGATCCTCAAAGGTCATGTCATGAGAAGAACTGCTAGTTCCTACAGGCTCAGTTTTCCTTACGGTCTCCCTCATTCCTCTAGGCCTCATTCTACTGACTCCTGTAGCTTTCCCAGCCTCCAAGCCTGTACTCTGCTCTATTTGCAACACGATTGAAAATCATTACCTGCTTGACTGCTTTTGTCACCAATCAAGAAATCTGTGGCTTTTAAAAACCAAAAGCTTGATTTGCTTTTCAAATAGAAAATTGTAAAACTCAGCTTGGATAGGTTATCACTTAATAATGTTTCCAGAATGTGGATTAACCTATGAAATATCATTTTTAGGGGGAGTACTGTTTCATCTAGAGGCTGATCCATGAAATTCTGGTTAAAGCTGTAGCCTAAAGCATTGAAAAGGGCAAATATTCTTGGGACTGCTATTTTTGGCATTTATGGGAGATTTCTATCTTCTTTGTGAATGTGTTCTAGGCCCTTTGCTTACGGTATGTTTGGGAATATGGGAGAGAAGGTGTGGACTTGAAGCCAAGATTGAACATAAACATCTTAATTGATCATTTTGTTTAGGGTCACGTACATACCAAAGTTAAGCATTCATTGTCACTGTCAGATTTACGATGTCATCATGTACTTTTATTTTATCTATGGTGTCTTTTCCTTTGCATTTTCAAATGCATATATAGACTAAATTTTCAAATAACATATATCCAGTTATGTTCTTCTCTAGGCACCTTGTCACACTTTTACTCTAAGGAAGTGGCAGTCTTACTGCCATGGAGAAGGGGGTATGGGTTTGAGGTGTAAAGAACTTAATATAATTTTCAATATTTTATTTTATTTTATTTGTTTTGGGGGGGGAGGGGGAGAGGGGGAGAGAGAGAATGAATGTGAATCCCAAGCAGGCTCCATGCTGTAGTGCAGAGCCTGATGCAGAGCTGGATCTCACGAACCTTGAGATATCATGACTGAGCTGAAATCAAGTCGGATGCTTAACTGACTGAACCACCCAGCTGCCCCTCAATATTTTATTTTAATTTTGTATTAGTTCTCTAAATTCCAATAAGTAGTAAACCACAGAATACCTATCTTGATATTCTGCCTGTTTTAGCAAATCATGGTTATTTTATAGTATGGCAGTTTTCATAATTTATTTTTATCTCATTAGTAAGATGTCAGGAGCCATTTTTGTACGTGGGGAAGTTTTTATAGAATCTTCTTCCTCCCTAAAATAAAAAGGATTTTGAAAATCAAATCATTCAGAGTTAAGCATTTTCATTAGTTTCTTTTCCTTTTTTTTTTTTCTTTAAGGCTTTGGGGGCGCCTGGGTGGCTCGGTTGGTCAAGTGTCCGACTTTGGCTCAGATCGTGGTCATGAGTTTGTGAGTTCGAGCCCCACTTTGGGCTCTGTGTTGACAGCTCTCCGCCTGGAGCCGGCTTCAGATTCTGTCTCCCTCTCTCTCTGCCCCTCCCCTGCTCACAGTGTGTCCGTCTCTCTCTTAAAAATAAACGTTAAGAAAAAGCTTTTTTAAAGCTTTAGTTCTTCATACATACAATTGTATAGATGAAACATAAGAACCTGGAAAACCTGTCACCTAAGTTAGCACTCTTTACACCTGAAACATGTTGAGCTGCTTTTCCTTCTGACTCTGACTTTTATTCGCAACCGTGTTAAAAGGCTGAACGATAGCATTTTCTTTTTTTAAAAACCAGTTGGGCTAGTGGGGTGGAGTAAGAATGTTGATTCACCCTTGACTAAATTAACTCAACACTTTGTACTTCCTTCATTATAGTTCAGTTATTAATAAAACATACAATTTTTTTCTCTTATTTGAATCCCCAATCTGTAGTTTATTAGCTATAATAGAGAGAGGTCTCATTAAAGGAAAATGTTACAGACCTAGTTAGAGTTTAACTCTTGTTTGTGGAGATGAAGGAAGTGAATACTGTTTTTGCTACTGAGGATGTTGCCTGCATTACTTGCTGCTGGCACTTTGATTGCTGAAGCTAGATACTAGCACTGGCATGGGCAGAGCCTGCCAAGAAAGATTAAGCAGGGAACTAACTACAGATTGCTGTGACTGACATTTCTCTGGTTTAACAAAGCCAGAAACCAGGTTTTTTCCCTCTGTAAAACTGTTGATAGTTCACACTAAAAGATTTGATTACACATAAAATACATATAAAGCTTTAACACTATAAAACCAAGTATCTCAGTAAAGATGTAAAAGAAATCATACACACACCCACATATACACATGTATATACACACACATACGTACATAAATAAATAAAACTATGTCATACTTTTAAAGTTTTTTTATTTGTTCAGAGAAGTCATTCTGAAAATTAACTCCATTTTAACATTATGCATTAGTACCGAAATACGGAGAACCAGAGGCTGTATAATGAAAGTTGCCTAGTTTTCAATTGTGTATATTTTGTGTATGTGAGTCCCTTCCCCTCAAATCCATGTGAAATGTTCTTTGTTAGTTCATAGTGTCTGTAGTTAAAAAAAAAAAAAAAAAAGTTTATCGTTTGTTTTGACAGTCTCTAGTTTAACAAATTGGGAATCTCGAAGTAGTCTCATTCTTTTATTTGTATCATTATTGAATGAGTGAACATGTGAGTGAGATGACTCACAATTTGACAAGTCCTGTACAAGCAAGTACAGACAACATGTGCTTGAAGTGTTTAGGCCAGTGAAGATTCAGATCGGTGGCTTCGTGGAAGATGTTAGAGTTTTCCATGTGTTACATGGCAGTTAGGTGTCATCACGGGAACTATAGGTAGTAGAGCAGAAGCATGATGAAGCCAGGACCAGGAGAAAAATCTGGTGTATTGAAGTTGGGAATGTTTGGGCAGAGATAGGTAAGCAGATAATAAGTTCAGAAACACAGAGAGAGTGACAGACATTTTGAAAGACATCAGGACAATTGGAGATGCCACATAACAGGACAAGCAGTGTGTCTTGCTAGGTATGCTAAATGTGCTAGGTTAAAAGAACCAAAAAGAGGCAGGTACTTTAAGATAGTTAAAAAGCTAGAAATTCCTAAGAATTCAGATCATGACCCTAATAATAATGTCAAATAAATTTATTGAGTACCTGTTCTCTGCCAAGAACTGAATTAAACAGTACATAAGTTATCTCACTTTATCCTCACAGCAGTCCTGCAAGGAGAGGCTACTATTCTCCGCCCCCCCCCACCCCACTTTTTTTTTTTTTTTTACAGGTAAGGAAACTGAGGGTCAAAATGATTAAATAGTAACTTGCCTCAGTGTGCGCAGTTGGTTAACAACACAGTCCAGGTCTTCAGAATTCATTCTCTTAACCAGTATGCTATTCAAAGGGTAGATCAAGCACCAAGAAAATTTTGGGTTGACAAAAACTTTTGATTTTAAACATGGAGGTTTTTATTTTGTTCGGGTAAGAGCAGAGCCACTCACAGACCTGGCCTTACAGCTTGCAGGTAACTGGGTGTGCCTGCCTGAAATGAAGTCTGTGGATGTAGCAGTAAGAGCAGGTCCCACCTGATATGGAGTAAAAAGCAAGATGGACAGTGTATAAGTGGCCATTCTGAATAGAGCAGAAAAGGGGATGGTGTAGATGGGGGGTGAAGAGCTAAGACTAGAAAGCTTGATTTTAGAACTGTATTGTCAAATCTTGATGCCAGGCTAAGGAGTGACAAATTTATTATCCTGTAAGCATTATAAAATATCAGGGCATTTAAATTCCATGTTGGAAGTATATTATTGGTCTGTGAAGAAAAGTGGAAATTTAGTGAATGTGTTACTTTTTTTGTTAACTGTTTAGAACTAAACAAATAATTTATTCAGATAATTGCAAATGTATTAATCAAGTTTATTTTCAGGTATTAAAGGTTTTTAAACAAATGAAACAACATTGTTAAGCTTTAAGGAATGTAATATTACTTCAGTTTTGTGACCAAGTTGTGAGAAGTAGGCAAAATTTGGAAACCAATGGAGTATTGCAGTGAAACAGAGTTATGTATTTTGGACTTTAGATCCTCTTCATTGTTGTTTTTAATATTTAAATTCATGTATTTTGAGAGAGAGAGCAAGTGGGGAAGGGGCAGAGAGAGAGTAGAGAGAGAACCCCAAGCAGTCTCCATGCTGTCTGTGCAGAGCCTGGCGCAGGACTCGATCTCATGAACCCTGAGATCATGGCCTGAGCTAAAACCAAGAGTCAGATGCTTAATCAACTGAGTCACTGAGGTGCCCAAGATTCTCTTCATTTTTGGACAGTATAGGATGCACTAATTCTCAGGAAAAGAGCTAAAAAAGGACTCCCCACATTTAACTTAACACATAGAACTTCTAAATTTTTTGAAAGTTACTTCTGGGCAGCAGTTTCTCAGTTTTGATTGTTTTAAAATCATTTTTAGTTACTTTAGAAAATGTGGTTAGTCTAGAACAAGATAAGTTACTTTAATATGGGTCTTTCCCTGACTCCCCCCTACCCCTTATTATTTCATACTCCACAGAAGATGAAGCATTAAGACAGTTGAATCTAAATCTGATGGTTTCTTGTACACATTCTTTTGGAAGAATACAGTTACTTCCTTGAATTCAAATACCTGAAGACCTTCAGTATTTGAAACTTTCTGACAACTACTACTTATTATTCCAGAATTCATTTGAGTGGATTACCAGCATTCATGCTTTTCACATCTAGAATTCGTTACATTTTCAGATGTTTGGATTGGCTGATAAAGAAAAAAAATTATTGGTTGAAAAAGTTTTTCATTTGACAACTCTTAATGACAATTTCGGGATTCATATATTTTATTAGGGTCTTTGATGGAAGAGTGGCTGACAAAATGTACTGTCTGGTTTGGACAAAAGATGAAGAAATAGGATATAGAGGAAGGCGATCTGATTTTACTTATCAAGGTTATTTGTTCTTATTTTCCTGGATACTTTAATTCTTTTTAATGTTTATTTTTTATTAAAAAAATTTTTTTTTCAATGTTTATTTATTTTTGAGAGACAGAGACAGAGTGTGCGTAGGGAAGGGGCAGAGAGAGAGGGAGACACAGAATTCAAAGCAGGCTCCAGGCTCTGAGCTGTCAGCACAGAGCCGAGTGCAGGGCTCAAGCCCACGAACTATGAGATTATGACCTGGGCCGAAGTCGGACGCCCAACCGACTGAGCCACCCAGGTGCCTCTAATGTTTATTTATTTTTGAGAGAATGGATATGAGGCAGAGAGAGAGGGAGACACAGAATCGGAAACAGGCTCCAGGCTCTGAGCTGTCAACACAGAGCCTGATGTGGGGCTTGAACTCACGAACCATGGGATCATGACCTGAGCCAAAGCTGGACATTTAACTGACTTGAGCCACCCAGGCACCCCTCCTGGATACTTTTAAGTTCCTTAGACGTTATCTCTGAAGAGTTTCTGATTTTCACAAGTTCTTAAATGTTATTATCATTTTCAACTCTTACTTTGAATTTTATGGAAGTGTCTTAACATTCTTTGAAAGCAGCCACAATAATAGGAACTGCTTCTACATATTTTATAACTTTTTTGCTCTCCTATAGATCTTTTGGAGAGAGTCACATGAACTTCATGATACTGTTAGGAAGCAAATATGTCATAGGACTGACATCCTAATGTAGTAGTAGGTAGTTAATTTATCTCTTCAGCTCCATCTCCTGTGCTGCTTTTATGCTGTTTGCATTATTGGTCATTGATGGAAATACTTCCTACTCTTTATTTTCTACAGGACATAGAAAATAAATCAACTAGAAGTTTATTGATTCCCCCTCCCCATATATTTTCATCCATCTGTAAATTCTTTCCAAGGCTTAACTGATTCTTCTTTACTTACATTTCATTATCTATTTTGATTTTGACTTTCTAAGGGCATATAAAGAATAACTGCTAAGCAAGAACTTTCAGTGTGCATTTTTAATTATTCTAGAAAGTATATTCAGTCAACTCTTAATTACCTTGGGGAGCTGACTAGATTATAGATTATTTAAAATTTAAAAAGACAGACGCAATTGTGAAAAAATAAATACTGGCACAAAAAGAATAGCATATATTGCTATTGTTTGAAGCTACAATAGTATTCTCATATATAGTCCTGTTCTCCTTATATAATGGAAGAGTGGTCTTCATCCTTAAAATTCAGTCAGGTGTGTTCTTACCTACTTCATCTACTTTTTAGTTATGTATCATTGGATAGAGGGGAGGGACATGAAGTCTGATCAGCAGTAACTCTATAGAGTCTTAAGAAGGTAGCTTTATACCTATAGACAGATCTTCCTGTTAAGACATTTTATTTTTCTAATGCCAGAATTGGGAGGAAATGGAGGATGGACTCATGGAAACCTGGAACTGAAAGGTATTCTTTTAAATTGTTAGGATTCAGTGAAAAATACCAGGATTTCCTTATGCTAAAGCCATGGGCATAAATGATTAGGGACTAGGAGATATTTGAGGGGCTGTTAAGGAGATGAAATGCGAAGCAGGGGTGGAGAAGAGAACTATCGTTACAAGGAGGGGTAGAGGCCACCTACTAAAAACATTGCTTGATGCTGCACTTAACCGTTGAGACTTCTATTATTTAATAGGAGAATTTGCTCAGTGGCTAACTGATGTTGTGTAGGTTTTTTATGATATTAAAAAGAATTAGATTGTAGCCACGAAATAGACAATGGTAACAGACTGTTCTAGCAGAATAATAGCAGTTTTGGTCATTTTTCCCTTTGTATTTCATGTGATATTTTGTATTTCTAAGCTGTTAACATTTGCATTATTTTAACATTTTGGATCACAGTTCTTGAATGATAAATATGTTCCTGAATATTGTGTATAAACAAAGTTTACATTAAATCATTACAGTGGTGAATTGAAAGTTGAAGCCATTGTTCTTTAACAATCAGGATTTATTTGGTCAGGAGTGTTTGAATTTTAGATTGACTAATTAGCTATTAAAGTTTTTTTGTTTTTTTTTCCCCCCACCCTGGGACGCCTAGGTGGCTCAGTCAGTTAAGCGTCCAACTTCAGCTCAGGTCATGATCTCATGGTCCCTGGGTTTGAGCTCCATGTTGGACTCTGTGCTGACAGCTTGGAGCCTGGAGCCTGCTTCAGATTCTGTGTCTCCTTCTCTCTCTGCCCCTCTCTGCTCTCTCTCTCTCTCAAAAATAAATAAATGATAAAAAATTTTTTTTAAGTTTTTTTTTTTTCTACTGAAAGTAACTTCTCTTTTTTTTTTTTTTTTTTTAATTTTTTTTTTTCAACGTTTTTAATTTATTTTTGGGACAGAGAGAGACAGAGCATGAACGGGGGAGGGGCAGAGAGAGAGGGAGACACAGAATCGGAAACAGGCTCCAGGCTCCGAGCCATCAGCCCAGAGCCTGACGCGGGGCTCGAACTCACGGACCGCGAGATCGTGACCTGGCTGAAGTCGGACGCTTAACCGACTGTGCCACCCAGGCACCCCTCTGAAAGTAACTTCTGAAATGAATCCCAATCTTTCTTTTTCTCTCTCATTGCAACAATTGTTTTTATGAGGTTTCTTAGGAATGCCACTATCATACTCTTGCAAAGTAATGAGGATCTGAATTTATGAACAAGACATTAAGACCAGAAATGGAATGAGATTGATGTGAGAGATATTTTAAAGGAAGAATAAGTATAGATGAAATTTAATAGCAGTGTAAACAGAAGTAACTAATGGAGTGAAGGCAGTATAGGCCAGTTGGTTCTCAGCCTTTATTGTGGAACCCTGGGTTTCAAATGAAATCCTACATGGAGCAACATCAATAGTCAATTAAAAAATAAGGGAAATGATTTCAGGTGGTCTCCTTGGCTCTTGATTAGTTGACAGATGTTACCAGTACTACTCAATTGTTACTTATTCAAGGAGACTGTGCCAGGTTTGAAGTGACTGAAGAATTAGCCTCTGTGGAACAACTGTAGGCAAGAATATTTTCAAAATGGAATGATACACTTTAAATGGTTAAATTAAATCTCAATAAAGGTGGTTTTATTTTCTTAAAAAGAATACACAAGAAAACATTATTTCAGTATAATCCAAAGTGGACTCCACTAAGATGTGTTACAACTGATTGTGGGAGAAATATGTGTGGAGCTGAAAAAGTTTAGTTGAACTAATTTACAGAGCTTGAGAAAATGTAAAGCATTTAAAGCTTGTTCATTGTATTACCTGAGCAGTACTTTGTGGAAACATTTGAATTTATTATGTGTCATTGAACCAGTAGTTATCAACTGCAATCTTCATTTGCTCTAATGGATTTAACCCTTATTGCTCCCATGAATTTTCCTCTGAAACAGAAGCGAATATCCTGACTTATTCTAATAGCAGTTTAATATGTTAGAATTGGTAAAGTTTCATTGGAAGGTTGTTGTTCTTTTTTTTTTTTTTTAATGTTTATTTTTGAGAGAGGGAGAAAGAAAGGGAGAGAGAGAATCCCAAGCAGCCTGTACACTGTCAGCACAGAGCCCATTGTGGGGCTTGAACTTGCAAACTGTGAGATCATGACCTGAGCTAAAATCAAGGGTCAGATACTTGACTGACTGAGCCACCCAGGCACCCCTGGGAGTTTCCGAATATAGATGTAACGTTAGAATTTTTCTGAATGAGAACTACTCCCAACCACTATTATATAGAACAATGGAAAATGGCTCTGAAAATTAGGTTTTGCTGAAGACTTGAAAATGTTTCTTAGTAAGTTAAACCTAATGCTACAAGGGGAAAACAGTGTTGATAGTGAAACTTATGTGGTAAAGTCGTTTTGAAAGCTGCTAATGTTGAATCACAAAATGCTGCTTTATACACTTCCCCTATTGTTACCAGTTACAAGAGGCAAAATCTCCATTCCCACATAAATATGGGGTAGATACATTTTCCAGCCTCAAATTATATTTTCATTAGATTTTAGACCTTGATGCAAGCGCAAAAGAAATTTTTGTATTTCACAAACCATTCAACTGTAACGCCACCTCCTCTTTCAGTTGCAAGTAATTCATCTCCAATGTAATAGCATGCTAAAAGGCAAATATCAAGAAAAGAATCTAACAGATTCTATAAATGCCTTCCAAGTGATGAATAATTCTTAATTAAAATTCTATTTTCATGGATTAATGTCAGTATCTTTGTGACTTTTAAGAGTTTTAAAGAATACATAAAATCTCATTACAGATCAGCATTAGCAGATAAACGTTTGCAATCAACTTTGATGATAAGGAACATTAACTTCCAACCCCAATTCAGTGAAACACAACATCCTCCCATAAAAAATT
This sequence comes from Panthera onca, assembly GCF_046562875.1. Classification (NCBI taxonomy): domain Eukaryota; kingdom Metazoa; phylum Chordata; class Mammalia; order Carnivora; family Felidae; genus Panthera; species Panthera onca. The sequence goes on along the minus strand of NC_138347.1, from coordinate 70,654,753 downwards.
ATCCCAGTCTTCTCATTAGTACATCTGTATGGTCAGAAATTATATTCTATTATTACTTTGCTATTCTGTTATTATCATCCTTATTATTATTATATGTTGAATTTCATCAATAAAATATACATGGAAGTTCTTTTTTCCTTATAGAAGTATGTATACAATATCCTTGATTTTTACCTCTTTGCCCACAAAACTTAATATATTTACTATCTGACTCTTTATAGGGTAAGTTTGCCAACCAGTGTCAAAGTTTATTCTTTGACTGTCCTACTCTGTCAGTTCTTAGACCTCTGCTTTATTGATGATCTTGTCATTCATTCTACCTCACTCTTTGTCATACCTTAGGCTAGTGGTTACCAAACCTTAATCTCTTCATGATTTCAGTTTCTCATTTTCTAAGCACTATCTCCTGTCATTGCTGCTGATGCTTTCTGGTACTTAGGTTTCAACAATCTTTTATCTCTACTAGGACCTACAATCCAGTCATTATACCTCCTTTTCACTAGCGCTCCTTTTCCTCAGCATCTCTTTCCTTTCCAGTTTAAATTCTGTTGTCATCGTAATCACTACTTTGCTTAACTCATACTTTTTGTTCTCTCTGGCTAAATTACAACTTTGGGAAATTTAACTCTTGCCGTTTGTGAAATAAAACAAAGCTGTGCGGAATTAGGGTCACATTAAACATTAAGTGGGGCCCTTAATGCCTTTTGGAAATCGTGTATTCCCTCACAGTCCATTCAGTCTACCACTCATCTAGATGGGGTCCATATTTCAGCCCATGAGCCAGTTCCACTTGTTGCCTGTTAGGGTAATTAAACTTTTATTGGAACATAGCCATATCCATTCCTTTATGGAATGTCAGTGGCTGTTTTCTCCTTCCAGTACCAGAGTTGAGTAACTGTGACAGAGATTGTACGACTCTGAAAGCCTAAAATATTCACTGTCTGATCTTTTACAGAAAAAGCTTGCCAACCTTTCTCCCAAATATTTCATACCTTCTCCTTTTCATAAACCTCCAACATTTCCTCCTACCCTCTCACTTTCAGCTGATTGTCTGTTTCCTATTTCACTGAGAAAATCAAAATAATCAAAAGAGAACTTTAGTTCCTAGTACTGTATGTATTCCTCTGTGAGTTGGAAAGCTTTCGATCTTTTGGAGGAAGATGAGCTAATAGTGATTTATTTTATTTTGCAAAATAGCTGGGGATTTTTCTGGTGTTTTGTATACGTATACATTTAGATAGTTTAAATTTTCGTTACCTTTTTCTTCTTAAGGGAAATATATTTTCTTGGCTTTAAACTTCTTTTTTTCATTATTTTAAACTGAGGTTTAATATACATACAATAAGGTTTACTATTTTTAGTGTATGCACTGTGTATACAAATGTATAAAATTTATACATTTGTGTAACCACCACCACAGTCAAGATAGAGAACAGTTGTCACTCCCCCAAATTCCTCTCCAATTCCCATCCTTTGCCTCTTTCAGGATATCCTATAAATTAAACCATGTGGTTTGTATCTTTTGAGTCTAGCTTCTTCCACTTATCATAGTGCCTTTGAGAGTCATCCGTGCTGTTGATGCATCGGTTATTTCATTCTTTTTTACTTCCGAGCATTGTTCTATTGTGTGGATATACCACAGTTGGTTCACCCATTCTCCAGTTGAGGTATATTTGGGTTGTTTCCAGTTTTGGGTGATTATGAGTGAAGCTTCTATAAACATTTGCTTTTAAAATTTGCATATAGCTTTTTTGTGAACACATTTTCATTTTGCTTAGGAAACTACCTAGAAGTGGATTTGCTGGGTCATATTTTAAGTGTATGTTTAACTTTATAAGAAACCACCAAACTGGTTTCCCAAGTGGCTGTACCATTTTGTCTTCTATAGTAGTTTGTAAGCAGTCCATTTGATCTGTATCCTTGACAATACTTGGTATTGTCATACTTCTTTTTTTTTTTTAGCCATTCTAATAGGCATGTACTTGTCTTTCATTGTTTTAATTTGCATTTTCTTAAGGACCAAACATGTTGATTATCTTTTCATGTGCTTATTTGCCATATGTATGCAAATACAGATATTTGAGGGATGGTTAAAAGTATCAAAGAATGTGTTTGGTAGCAGATATGTGATTTGCAGTTTTTTCTCCTATAGACTTATTTTTTCAAATTGATAGAAAAACATGATTTTCATGAAAGACCTCTTCGTGTTTTCCAAAATAATGTTACATTTAATTTCAGTTTTATGTACAATATTAACTTCCTATTTCTAAATGTAATACAAAATAAAAAGTAAGATAGTAATGAATCTACATTAATTATTTTCTGAAATATGCAGAAACCCAAAACTAAAAATTTGGCAAAAATATTAGGCTTCATTTTTCTCCTTGTTAATATGGACGATAAGTTTTATTATATATTTCAAATAATTTTTTATATTCAATGGGTAATATAAGACTTCTTATATAACATCTGTTATCTAAAAAACGGGTTAAACTGTGAGTCAGTGTTTAGTACCAGAGTGATGAAGCACTAAAAGAATTTAATTTACATCATATGGAAAATAAATTACCTTTGGAAAGTATTTTTAACCTGTAACTTGTTTGTTTTTATTCTAATTATATACAATGTAATTCGTCAGATTTGTGCTTTGCTTGCAGCAATTAAAATGCTGTTACTGCATCATATATGGAATTAATGGCACAATCTCAGTAAGCAAAGATTCTCATTCACAGTGAATAGTCTTAAGAGTCCATAATGAAATTCATAAAGACTTGGTACCATCAAAATAGATTATATAAAATTTTAGAAATTCCATTGTAAAAGTATTGAAGTTGGTACTAAGTACTAAGTTTTAAAGTAGTAAGGCAGTTTGCTTGTCACTGACCATTTTTTTGGAAGTAGAAGATGGGGAGAAAGTAGACAGAAGATATTGGACTTGCTGTAAAATAACCCAGTCTCAGGTTGCCCTAATCCATTTGGAGATTTAGGTTATCAGTCCCTACACTGAGCGCTTAGAAGAAAGGGTGAACTCTCTTTAAAAGACATTAACATCATCCAGAGCCTCTACAAATTTTCATATGTAGTGCTTTGCATTCAGTCAAAAATTACAGTGCATACCAGGTGATAGGACAGAATCACAAAAAAGTAAGAGGAAAAATACAGATAATAAAAAACAGTCTTTAGGGTGGCTAAGATGATAGAATTATTTGGGAAACAGTTTAAATCATAGAAAGAAAATCGTAGAAAGTTATAGAAAATAGTTAAAAAGATGGAGAATTTTACCAGAGAATTGCAGTCCGTAAAAAAAAGAAAATGAAAATTCTAGAACTGAAAAATAAAATATTTGATATACAGAGTATATATATATAACATAGGCTTAACAGAAGAATAGAGATAATGAAAGAGAGGGTTAGTGAAAAGTGGTTTGATATCACTAGAAAATATCACAGAGAAAAAAATGAAAACAGAAAAAGAGACATAAAGGATGTAACCTTTTCCACTGGGATATAGAAAGTGCTAGTCATGATAGAAAAAAATTTGATAAATTGGGTTACATTAACGTTAAGACTAGGTTCGTTAAAGACTCTGTTAAGAAAGTGAAAACTAAACCTGATGATTATGTACAGAATTCCTACTAATTTGTTATGGAGAAGACAAGCTAATAGAAGGGTAGGTAGAACTCTTGAGCAGTCACTTAACACACAAAAAGGATATCCAGATGATTAGCAAACCTGTGAAAGGGTATTCAATTTCATTAGCCATGAGGAAAATTGCTTAAGATTGCAATCCAGTACCACTTGAACACACCCCAGAATGGCTAAAATGGAAAATACACACCCTACAAAGTACTTAGAAGGATGTGGATCACTCAGAACTCTTATATACTGCTGTCAGGTATGTGAATTGGGACATCCACTTTAGTAAACTTTATCTGCCAAGGCTGCACATGTTGTGTGTATATAGTACACGTATATTCACCAAAAGGCATGTATAAGAATGTTAAAGCAACATTGTTATTAATAGCCCAAAACTGAGAACATCCCAGATTTCCATAGAGTTGAGTCAATAAATCCTAGTACGCTCATGTGATAGAATACCAAACACGATGTTGTGATAAATCTTAAAAGCATGACGTTGAGTATAGGAAGCCAGACACAAAAGAATACATACTGTATGACTCCATTCAGTTTAAGTTCATAAAAAGGCAAAATGAATTATGTGTCAGAAATCAGGATAGTGAATACTGATGGAGAGAGGGTAGAAGTGCATCTGTGTGCATAGATTCTATTTCTTGGATAGGATACTGTTTACACAGGTGTATTATTCACTTTGAGAAAATTCAGTAAACTGCATTTATGTTTCGTATACTTTTGTGTAAGTATATTACACCTCAATCTATCTGTTTTTAGAATATGATAAAGGTATCGTCTGTGTACTTTTTTGTATGCTTAAAATTTCCATAACAGTTTATTAAAAGGCAAAACTAATCTCTGGTGTCAGGAGTGATTATCTTTGAGAGATTAGTGACCAAGTGAGGCTTCATGAAGTGCTTAGGAGATGCTAGTGATGTTCTTTTTCTTGATTGTGGGTGCTGGTTAAATGAGTCAGTGGACTTTGTAAAAATTGAGTGAACTATGATTATGATTTGTTTACTTTCTCTATGACTGTTACACTCCAATAAAAGCTTTGCTTGCTTAAAATGAAGGAAGGAAGAGGGGCGCCTGGGTGGCGCAGTCGGTTAAGCGTCCGACTTCAGCCAGGTCACGATCTCGCGGTCTGTGAGTTCGAGCCCCGCGTCAGGCTCTGGGCTGATGGCTCAGAGCCTGGAGCCTGTTTCCGATTCTGTGTCTCCCTCTCTCTCTGCCCCTCCCCCGTTCATGCTCTGTCTCTCTCTGTCCCAAAAATAAATAAAAAAAAACGTTGAAAAAAAAATTTAAAAAAAAAAAAAAAATGAAGGAAGGAAGAAAGAAATAATGGGAAGCATTAGGTAAAATAAAATTGACTGTTGATAATTATTAAAGCTGAGTGATGGGTACAAGTACTCTTTATATTGTTTTGTGTGTGTTTGAAAATATAATAATTAATATAAACTATAGGGACAGACAGCAGATAATAAGTTGCCTGGAGAAGGGGGAATAGAACGAGAAAGGGTGAGAGGAAGGGATTATATAGTTGAATTCATTGTCTTGAATGTGGTGATGTTTTCAAAGGTATATTCATTTGTGAAAACTTATCAGTCAAATAGTATGAAAAAAAAAACACACAAGAAAACCTAGGTTCCATCTATTCCACTCTTGTTCTTTTCTTGTCATTTCCAGACACTGACAGGCACTTAGTACTTGTTAATGAATTGATGAAAGCCTGGTGTGCATTTGGTCCACAGTTTGGGATTGCTCTGAGATAAACCATGAGGTAGATAGATGCATTTGCTGCTGATGTGATTTTTCTGGAGATGAAAGAATGCCACCAGTGTTTTTGTTCCTGGGCCTGATTATATTAGTACCATGACTTTGGGCAAAGGTTTCCTAGCCTGGCAACTGGGGATAATGTACTTAATTGGTAAGAATAGAGTTGATTCAACTGTAAGAGTGCCCAGCAAGTGCTTGGCACATGGTAGGTGCTCAGTAAAATGTTAAGATTAAAAACATAAACCAGACAGGTGTTCTAGGTTGGAATGCTATTTCACCCGCATTTTTAAGATGACACTTTAAAAAATAGAATAAACAAGAACCGTTGTGCTTGTTTATTATCTTTGTTTAACTGACAGCTGAATTCAGAAAAATATAGCTGCTTGAAATTGTTACTAATTCTGAGTCCCATTGTCTGAATTCTTCGCTAAAAGTTCTCTTATGCTACTTGCCCATGTTAGGTTATCTATACCATCCTTCTTAGATGCACTATATATGAAATAAAAGTGTTGGCTGCAATTAATGTAAAAAGGCAAATCATTTTTATTGTGACAATAGAGACAGTGGGCAAAAAATCAAAAGACCCTGATTAGGGCTCAGATTAGGAAAAAATATTTTAGTGATTAAAAAAAACTATGTTTTGAGAGAATGCTTCTTCATCCTTTGATGCCCTAGTTAATTTTTTTTTTCAATTTTTTTTTTTTAACGTTTATTTATTTTTGAGACAGAGAGAGACAGAGCGTGAACAGGGGAGGGGCAGAGAGAGAGGGAGACACAGAATCTGAAACAGGCTCCAGGCTCTGAGCTGTCAGCACAGAGCCCGACGCAGGGCTCAAACTCACAGACCGTGAGATCATGACCTGAGCCGAAGTCAGACGCTTAACTGACCGAGCCACCCAGGCGCCCCAATTTTTTTTTTAAATAAAGGAAAGCTGATGTGCATTTGCCCAATCTTATATGAGGATAGTGTCATAAATAAGAAAGATAAGCTGATGATGGGTTTCTTTCTTTTTATGGAATGCAGTACAGAATACTGCATAGAATAGAGTTCAGTATAGAATAGAGTCTGTTGATTTGGTAACCTCTTTATGTGGTTAGTGTAATCTTAATTGTTTTCTAGAGCACTTGTAGCTCCAGAGGTAGCTGGAAAATGGGGTTTTATATTAAGTTCAAGATCAGACTAAAATGTTTACAAGTCAAGGTAGTGCTTACTTAGCTCATTGTTTAAAATTTACATTTGAGGTTCTAACTTAAATTTCCTTTTGTTATTTTAATTTTAATCTTGTACCGCCTAGGTGTTATCATTAGGACATCAATCACTTAGTGTTAATATGCTTAGATATTGTTACACGTTGTGTATTGGATGCATGTATTGGCCCATTAGAGAAATAAGATGTGGAAATTGCCATAATTGTATGATGTTCAGTTTAATTTTAGACTTAGGACAGTGTTTGTTTGTGTTCCACATGTGAGTCCTAGACCAACTCTCAAATCTTTAAAATTGTGAATAAGGTCTGCCTGGGATATTGCTCTTACTGGAGGTGACTGATAATTTTTTACTGTTGTCTGTCTCATAAAGCGAAGTCTAAAACCTAAGCCAAAAACAGCTCCCCACCTGTCATTTGCTGTTTCATCTTAAGAAGACTAGACCACTTAAAAAATTACAATGTAAATGTATAATTTCATAGCCCCGCAAAAGAAAAAAAGCCAAAGGAAACGAAAGAACTCTTTCTTCATTTTCTTTTGTGGGAGGAGGTGGTGACCCCAACCAGTTACTTTTTTAAATGGGCAAATATTATCAATGTTTCTAAAGTTTAAAATGGCAGAAGTTGGAAGTTTCTCCCTGACCTCCATTCTAGGGAAAGAAAGCCATTCTATTGTACTGGAAAGGTGGGCTTTAAAATTTGGTACCTGGAAAAATTACTTTTTCCTTTAGTTAACTTAAAACCTTTTGGGGTTTTTGTGGTCAGTATTGATTTAACCGATATGTCTTAATGTTACTGTGGCATCTTCACAGTTTTTATTACTGACCTAATTTATATTTCATTGGTTGTAGTTTAGTCTCAGATTATTTCCTATAGAAGATAGTTTTTTGCATAGTGCAAGCATACCTTATTCTATTGTGCTTTACAGATACTGCTTTTTTTTTCTTCAAATTTAAGGTTTGTGGCAACTGCGTCAAGTATGTCTATTAGTGCCATTTTTTGGATAGCATTTGTTCACTTTGTGTTTCTGTCACATTTTGGTAATTCTTGCAGTATTTAAAACTTTTCATTATTATATTTGTTACGGTGATCAGTGATCAGAGATTACAGCTTGCTGAAAGCTTAGATTTTTTAATTAAGAGAATGTGCTTTTTTAAGACATGCTGTTGCACACTTAATAGATTATAGTAGAGTGTAAACATAACTTTTATTTGCACTGGGAAATTTAAAAATTCATTTGACTCCTGTCATTGCAATATTTGCTTTATTGTGGTAGTCTGGAACTGAATCCCTCAATATCTCTGAGGTGTACCTTTTATGCATTCTTCTTAGACTGATAAATGATCTTTCAAACCTCCTGGAAGGACTATAGGCAAAAGATACATTTTCTAAAGTTGTAAGCAAATAACTGAATATGTGATTACTAGCCCATGTATTTATTTCAGTAATCCTTCTTGTTTCCCTTTTCCAAAACTTATTATCAAAGTTAAGGGTGTTTGCATTTGGGATATTATAGTCTAGCCATTGGGTTTATAACTATAATCAATATGTAAATATAATGATAATCATTTATTATTAACCTCTTCATTTCTTTTTTTTAATAACTAACATTTATTGAACTATTAAAGTACACCAGGTTTCATTTTTAAATTAGTTCACACAGGTTATCTAATTTATTACTTTACAGATAAGAATATCAAGCCTTAAGAGTTTAAATAACATGCTCAGTTTCTCACAGTTAAGAAATACTGAGCCCAGCATTAAAATCCAGCCGGTCTGCCTCTAGAACCTGTATTCTTAAGTATTTACAGTGCTTCTCATAATAGTGCCTGATCTTTTTTGGTTAGTGTAATATTGGTTATTCTTGTGAATTTTGTCATACCTACCTGTTTTTATGATTTGCTGAAGATGGACCGTTCCTTCTGTTGTGAACTATGTATTACTGGATAGGCCATGTGAATTTTGTCATAGGTTTAGTATTACCATAAATATTTTTGACCTAGATTTTAAGAAGACTTCGTTAAATATATTCACTATCATAGAATTGGTTTGGGGGAGGAATTTTAGGAGAAAATGATCCTAAAGGAGAGAAAAAACATGGTAAGTTTATAGGAATTGGAAGAAGGCAACTTTGATTAGAACTCAGAAAGTAAAGGAGGGAATTGTGAAGAAACATCAGACATGCAGGGGCCAGTTGATAGAGAACCCAGTTGTTGTTGTTGTTGTTGTTGTTGTTGTTGTTGTTGTTGTTTTAAATTCTAACAGTGGAAGGCCATGGATAGGATTTAAAGGTGATCAGATGTACTTACATTAACAAAATCTGGGAGTGGTATGGAATTGTAAGGAGATGAGAGCAGATCCCAGAGAGACTGCTATAAAAAGGTTATTATATAAATAGTCCAGTCCAGGGCATGATAGTGTCTTGAACTTGGGTGATGACAGTGGGAAATGAAAAGAAGTGGGGGGGTTTGGCAGGGATTTAATAGGTGGAACCTGTTAATCAGTTGCATATGGAGAGAGGGGATAAAGAGAAGTTGTGTGGGCCTTTGGGGTGCAAAACTGGATGAATGGGAGTGCCATCCATATGAATAAGGAATCAAGAGAAGGACTAAGCTGTGGGTTGAAGATCACAAGGTTAGTGTGGGATATGATGTATTTGAGATCCCCAGGTGTTCTGGAAGTGGATATGTTTGTTGAGTATGCAGTTTGGATGTATGGGTTTGCAACTCAGATTTAAGTGTAATTAAAGCGATGGAAGTAGATGAGTTTCCCTTCTTGCCAAATAAAAAGAAAGAAAAAGCAAAAAACTTAGGAGGAAGCCTTAAAGAACTAAAACATTTCATAGGTGGAGGGAAGAAGGTGAGCTGGGAGCAGGTGGAGATGCCTAAGGAGCATGGCTGCCATAGAAGGAAGCCAAAGAGAAAGCTAATTTAAAAAAAAAAAAAAAAAAAAAAAAAGGGATCACTTGAGTTGAATGCTATTGAGAGGTCTACTAAGTTAACTGAAAAGATTTGGTTGAATTTGATAACTTGAAGGTGATGTGCAAGAACCATTTGATGAAATAAGTGCAAAAGCCAGATGGGAATGGTTTGAAGAGGAAGAAGAGGCATAGTTGAAACTGCTAACAATCAGATTAATATGTCAGTCCACAGTGAGCTACTTTATGCATAAAGTTTATGTCCTTAATGCTTGTATATCATTTGGCCCAACAATTACTCATATATTAGAGTAAGAATTCTTACCCGTAAGTAGCTCAATGTGTGCAGTGTTAAAGTTACCAGGGAGAAACACCACAGTGCGAAGAATTTGTGGTCTCAGTGGATAACCATTAGAAGAGAAACCCGAGGCTTCTTGGGTATTGGAGATTACCATTAGCAGAACACCTTGTTTTTTCCTCCCCATGTTACAGCTTTCCTGAATTGAAAATAGTATTTATAAACTTCTTATTTTTTAAGTAAGCTTTTTCTTCTAATCTTGAAATTACTCAAACGCTGCATAAATTGTCTTTTCTAGTAGAGGGGCCCTGGCTTTCAAGGGGAAAAGCAGTAAAAGGATTTTCTATGTGTTAATTTTATTCTTAGAGAAATTATGTATCAGTCATTTTATTTTTTATTTCCTTTCAAAAGACATAACAAAGTACCAAAGTCGGGAGTAAGATACAGAGCACATTATCACCATTACTTCCCCCACCACACCTGATCCCCCTGTTAATAACCCTGTTACCATTACTTTTTAATATAATATTTGAGAATAATAGCCAGCAAAAGTACATACACACAAAATATATTACAGGCCAAAAACCAATTTTTGCAACCAATATTATTGCATACTTGAAAAACCCATGAGTGTCAATGAAAAATTATTGCAAACTAGTAAATTCAGTAAAATAGAAAACCATACACTTTGTATATACACACCCACAGTAGAAGATATAACAGAAGAAAACACCCTTTTTTACAGTATCAACAATAAGAAATGTGGGATATCCCATATGAAGAAATCACTAAAACACTGTTGACACAAAACAAAACTTGATGAAATGGAAGGACATATTTCCCCTTCCCTGTTCCCCCCCCACCCCACCCCCCCCGCCCCGGGTTGGTTGGTTATTTATTTATTTATTTATTTAGTGGTAAGAAAGGTCAACATCATAAAAGATACCAATTAAAAAAAAATTTTTTTTAACGTTTATTCATTTTTGAGAGAGCGAGGGAGACAGAGTGCAAGTGGGGGAGGGGCAGAGAGCGAGGGAGACACAGAATCTGAAGCAGGCTCCAAGCTCCAAGCTGTCAGCACTGAGCCAGACTCGGGGCTCAAACTCACTGAGAGATCATGACCTGAGCTGAAGTCATACATCTAACCAACTGAGCCACCCAGCTGCCCAGGGATACCAATATTTTAATAAGTTAACGTAAACATTTCAGGCAGCTCTCCCTTTCCTACTGCAGTTACTAGACAAGATAATTTTGAAGTAATATGGAAAGTGGATAAACCAGAACAGCAATGAGGGGGATTAGCCCTACCAGATGATAAAATGTATTATAAAGTCATAAAACATTTTATTTCTGGCTTATGAACAGTTAGACCAATGGAACAGAATAGAAGGTTTAGAAATAGACCCATGGAACTTACTAGTATATGATTTTGATTAAAGAAGTGATCGAAAAAAGTGGAACTTTTCAGTAAATGGTGTTGGGAAAACTAGATAGTCATCTGGACCTCAGGATGAACCCCAGATATATCAGATTTAATGTAAAAGATGAAACTACAAATATGTCTTGAAAATATGGGCAGATTCTCTACATCCATGCTAACATTTGTGATTGTCTTTTTTATTTTAACTTTCCTATTGGGTGTGAAGTATATCATTGTGGTCTTGATTTGCATTATCCTAATGAACAATGATGAGCATCTTTTCAAGTACTTATTGACTGTTTGCATATCTTTGGAGAACTGTCTATTCAGATCTATTGCCTATTCTTAGATTGTCTTTTTAACTGTTGAGTTGTAAGTGTTCATTTCATATACTGGATGCATATCCCTTATCCGGTACATAATTTACAAATATTTTACCCCATTCCAGAAGTTATCTTTTCACTTAAAAAAAAAAAAACAACACAACATGAAGTTGAGCATTTTAATCATTTTTAAGCATACAATTTAGTGGCATGAAGTACATTTAAAATATTATGTGACCAAATGAAAACCTCTAACCATTAAGCAGTACAACTCTCCTTTCCTCCCTATCCCAGGCCTTGGTAATCTCTATTCTACTTTTGTCTCTGTGAATTTGCCTATTCTAGATAACCTCATCTATGTGGAATCATTCAATACTTGTCTTTTTTGTGTCTGGCTTCTTTCATTTAGCATAATTTCTTTAAGGTTCACCCATGTTGTAGCATGTATCAGAATTTCATTTCTTCTTATGGCTGAATAATATATCATGGTATGTATATATCACATATTGCTAATCCATTCATCTGCTGATGGACACTTGGGTTGTTTCCATCTTTTGGCTGTTCTTAATACTGTTTCTGTGAGCATTGGGGTACAAACATCTGAGTGAGTCGTTGTTTTCTATTTCTTTGGGTATGTACATAGAGTAGAATTGTCTGTGTTTAACATTTTGAGGGATTGCTAGACTGTTTCCCACAGGAGCTATACCTTTTTTTCTTTTTACCTTCTTGATAGTGTTTTTTGAAGAATTAAACATTTTTTATGAAGTTCATTGTATTTTTTGTTTAGTTGATTGGACTTTTGGTGTCATATCTAAGAAATTATTACCTAATTCAAGGTCATGATATTTCTATGTTTTCCTCTGAGTGTTTTATAGTTTTCATTCTCACATTTAGGCCTATGATCTATTTTGAGTTTAGTTTTGTATATGATGCGAGGTAGGGGTCCAACTCTATTCTTTATGTGAGTGTCAAATTGGTCCAGCATCATTGTTGAAAAAAAAAAGACAAAACGATTTTTTCCCCGTTGAAGTGTATTGGCACCTATGTTGAGAATCAGTTGACCATAAATGTAAAGATCTATTTCTGGATTCTCAATTCTATTCCTTGATCTATGTCTATCCTTATGCCATTACCACACTATCTTATTACTGTAGCTTTGTAGTAGGTTTTGAAATTAGGAAGTGTGAGTCTCCCTACTTAGTTTTTCTTTTTCAAGATTGTTTTGGCTATTCTGGATCCCTTGCATTTCCAAATGAATGTTAGGATCAGGTTCTCAATTTCTGCTTTGAATTTGTAGATCTGCTTGGAGAGTATTAACCGTCTTAAACAGTATTAAGTCTGCCAGTCCATGAATATCGTGCAGCATTAAATGAATTCTTATCAGTCCACTGATTTTCTCTTTTATCCTTTCTCACTTTTGAGAAGTGACTTTCACTTGTGAGCTCAATAAACTCTATCATCTACATTCTCTGTGTCAAAACATGCAACTGTTTTTTTCTTTTATTCTAAAATATAATCTGCACTCTCCTTCCCTTTTCATCTTAAGTCCTCTGAGATCTTGTTCTTTTGATTATTAATGATAATATTTCATTTTAATCTTAGTTCAGTGTTCCATTTCTCTCCTTCACTGGCTCTTTCCCTTCTGCCTTCAAATAAATTAATTTCAGTCTCTAACACTACTTGCTCTTAAATAGATTGCCTCCTAATTATTACTTCTCATCTCCTTTTCCTCATTTCTTTCACTTCCAAATTTTCTTAATAAGTTATCCTCTCTCCCAGCTTCGATTATTTCTTTGTTTTGTGGAATAAATGAATTGGTCTTGATTAGTTGTGTTAATCTAGCCTCTGAACCGTTGAAGTCCGTGCTCAAAACCCTATTACATAGAAGTGAACTATTCTGTCCTGAAATCTGGGTGGCACTCTTAGAGCCATTTGCCACAACAGCATCAGCCTTTGGGGGTCTCTGTGGAGCCCCCAATGGCACAGTTTGAAAGCTACCACAAGGTCACTTCGGCCCTAAAATTTGGTAACTCCATAGCAATTACAGAAGTTGCATTCTTGAAAGTTTCAAATAATTTACTTGTCACCAAATTAAATTAATATTCTCCTAGGCACCATTTCTCCTAGACCTTTTATAGTAACTAAACCCTTAGTTTCTCTGTTGTTTCCCACTACATTTTCTTTCTTTGGCTTTAATTACATACACAGTCTCTTTAAGTGCTATTCACTTTAAATTCTAACACCGGCAAGAAGCTTTTCCAAATCATACCAGCTCAGTAACATTTTTCCCACTAGTAATCCACTATAATAATCATTTATGCCATTCATTTGACACTTAAGTGCACAAAATATTTTGAGCTACATAAAGATAATTTAGGCTCAGATTCTGCCCTTAAATGTGATCTTGTAGAATAGAGATGTACAAAATAATTAGAGATGAATTAATGAGTGCCATAGGAGAGCCACAGATGAAGTTAGTTCTATGGAAATTTAAAGAAGATCAAGATACTTTTCCTTGAAAGAATAGGGCAAAGGATCTCAGAAGATTTGGGTTGGAACTTGAAGGGAATGTAGCGCCTGAACACACAGGGGTAGGCATTCTTGAGTAAAGGAGCAGTGTGAATTGTAGCAGAGGTAGAAAAGCACAAGATGGTAGGTATTTTGATTTGGCTGGAGGAAAAGTTTTAAGAAGAAAGGTAGTGCGATAAAACGTTGTAAAAGTAAACTGGAGCTGGACATAGTTTTATTAGTTAGTTGTCTGTCTAATGTGTGCGTCTTGTTTTCCCAAGCTCTTTGAAGACAAGTAATGAATCTTACACTTTTAATCACCTGCAGCAGGGTTATGGGTTAGAGAGCAAGTATTCCATAAAATTTTGTCAAATGTATGAAAGATAGAAACAGTTGCTTCCCAAAAACATACTATTCAAGGTAACTTATTATCACACCCTTCTGTTTACTGTGGTTTTATCAGTAAAAACTATTTTAGATCTCCATAGTAATGGTTCCTTACAGCCAAAAAGTCCTTATGACACTTTAAAACATAAAATGGAGGGGGTGGAAGCCGGGGTTATGTGTCTGGTGACCAGTACTTGGTTTGATTCATTCCCCGCCAAAAAAAGGGCCTGAGAAATTCTGGTTTGAGTTGAGAAAAGTGATCAGTTATAAACAAACCTTTTGAAATTTAGTCTGTAATTTAAGTACTTTTTATGTTTTAATGAATTAGATTTTTAAGACTATTTCCTAGGATTCAGATTTCATTTAACCACAAATATTTGTTGAAAAGAAATGAAGAATTGAAAAGGTGTATGCAAGTATTGTGTTGGACTATGTATGGGTAACATTTTCTTTTTTCAAAAAAATTTCTAAAATAGTATTTTGTATGATTGAATAAAAAAGATTAAAAGCTTCAACCACTCTTACTAAAACCATGTCCATCTTGCTGTAAGTTCCTGGTACTGTTTGTCTCTCCAGAGAGTGTGTTATGTACACACATAATAGAAAGGCAGGGAAATTGAGTATGCCTGCTTTCAGTCTTTTCTTCCCAATGGCACATGCCAATCTTTTATTTTTATAAAGCACAATATTCTTTAATGTTTGTTTATTTATTTTGAGAGAGAGAGGAAGAGTATGCACAAGCACGCATGCTGGGGAGGGGCAGAGAGAGAGGAGAGGATCCCAAGCAGGCTCCATGCTGTCAGTGCAGAGCCTGACTCAGGGCTCCATCTCACAAACAGATTATGACCTGAGCTGAAATCAAGAGCCGGATGCTTAACCAACTGAACCACCCAGGCACCCCAAAGCAAAATATTTTTTACAAATTAAATTGGAAGATATATTTAATATAGGGGTAGAGTTTTTGTCATAACACTTGTTTTGTTTTAAACTTTCTATATCATGTGCTAGGTGAAAAACCATTTCGCTGTGATGAATGTGGTATGAGATTCATACAAAAATATCACATGGAAAGGCATAAGAGAACTCATAGTGGAGAAAAACCTTACCAGTGTGAATACTGTTTACAGGTAAGGGGTGGTTTAAAATGTTTGTTTTTTTAACCATTTTGCTGAGGTATGATGGACATTGAAATTCTTCTATCCTAAATTAAATTATAAAATCATTCTAGTAAATTAGAAAATGTCACTACTAGAACTGTTTGAAGAACCTCCCAACTGCTGTTGATTAGATTATAATTGGCAAACGACTCAACAAATTCATTTGGATTTGCTTATATTATTCTGCTTCTGTCTATTTTTATATTAATTACTTTTTTCTTTTCTTTTCTTGCTTGACGAAAAACACAAACTAAAACAAAAACTCACTGCTGAAATCTGAATTTGACAGTATTTTTCCAGAACAGATCGTGTATTGAAACATAAACGTATGTGCCATGAAAATCATGACAAAAAGCTAAACAGATGTGCCATCAAAGGTGGCCTTCTGACATCTGAGGAAGATTCTGGCTTTTCTACATCACCAAAAGATAACTCACTGCCAAAAAAGAAAAGGCAGAAAACTGAGAAAAAATCATCTGGGATGGACAAAGAAAGTGCTTTGGACAAATCTGACCTGAAGAAAGACAAAAATGATTACCTGCCCCTTTATTCTTCAAGTACTAAAGTAAAAGATGAGTATATGGTAGCAGAGTATGCTGTTGAAATGCCACATTCTTCAGTTGGGGGATCACATTTAGAAGATGCATCAGGAGAAATACATCCACCTAAGTTGGTTCTCAAAAAAATTAATAGTAAGAGAAGTCTGAAGCAGCCATTGGAGCAGAATCAAACAATTTCTCCCTTATCCACATATGAAGAGAGCAAAGTGTCAAAGTATGCTTTTGAACTTGTGGATAAACAAGCTTTACTGGACTCAGAGGGCAATGCTGATATTGATCAGGTCGATAATTTGCAGGAGGGGCCCAGTAAACCTGTGCACAGTAGTACTAATTATGATGATGCCATGCAGTTTTTGAAGAAGAAACGATACCTTCAAGCAGCAAGTAACAATAGTAGGGAGTATGCGCTGAATGTGGGCACCATAGCTTCTCAGCCTTCTGTAACACAAGCAGCTGTGGCAAGTGTCATTGATGAAAGTACTACGGCATCCATATTAGATTCACAGGCACTGAATGTGGAGATTAAGAGTAACCATGACAAAAATGTTATTCCAGATGAGGTACTGCAGACTCTCTTGGATCATTACTCTCATAAAGCTAATGGACAGCATGAGATATCATTCAGTGTTGCAGACACTGAGGTGACTTCTAGCATATCAATAAATTCTTCAGAAGTACCTGAGGTCACCCAGGCAGAGAATGTTGGATCAAGCTCCCAAGCATCCTCATCAGATAAAGCCAACATGTTGCAGGAATACTCAAAGTTTCTGCAGCAGGCTTTGGACAGAACTAGCCAAAATGATGCCTATTTGAATAGCCCGAGCCTTAACTTTGTGACTGATAACCAGACCCTTCCAAATCAGCCAGCATTCTCTTCCATAGACAAGCAAGTCTATGCAGCCATGCCCATCAATAGCTTTCGATCAGGAATGAATTCTCCACTAAGAACAACTCCAGATAAGTCCCACTTTGGACTAATAGTTGGTGATTCACAGCACTCATTTCCCTTTTCAGGTGATGAGACAAACCATGCTTCTGCCACATCAACACAGGACTTTTTGGATCAAGTGACTTCTCAGAAAAAAGCTGAGGCTCAGCCTGTCCACCAAGCTTACCAAATGAGCTCCTTTGAACAGCCCTTCCGCGCTCCATATCATGGATCAAGAGCTGGAATAGCTACTCAGTTTAGCACTGCCAATGGACAGGTGAACCTTCGGGGACCAGGGACAAGTGCTGAATTTCCAGAATTTCCCTTGGTGAATGTAAATGATAATAGAGCTGGGATGACATCTTCACCTGATGCTACAACTGGCCAGACCTTTGGCTAAAAAAAAGTGTAAATAATACTGGCACTTTAGAACAGATTAATCAAGAGTGGGGTTACTCTGTGTAAATGGAGTGCTGTACAGATTTAAGAGCAATGCGTTATAACAAGTTAAGCTGATATGAATAGCAAGATAATCCAATAACTGCATTTTGTTTGGTTAGTCAGCATTCTTTGAACTGCCTTACATGTTGTCACCTTTATAGAAGCAATGCATTACTTGTTTTAGAACAGAAACTTGCTATTCCACCTACACCGAGTTTAAAAGGAAAAAAAAAAGACTTTCGCACAATTGTTTCCTAATTGATAACATTGTACATTCTTAGGAGATTAGTAATTGTGTGAAATTTACTCATACTGTTTCTAAGTTTTTCAGCATAGTCATTGCACTTCAGCAGGGAATCTGAGTATACTTTACAGACAGAGTGAACTTCAGAGTTTAAATGTCAAGAGATTATGGCTTAAATAAATTAGTGTGTCCTATAGGAGGAAAAAAAGAAACCAAGAAACCACCGTTTAAAAAGAATGATATGCCATATACCCTTGATTTTCATTTTGCATTATATTGACATGTTTTTTTTTTTGAGAAAAGAAAGTAATAAAAATCTGATAGTCTAAGACTCCACTATTTAAAAGCCTAATTACTTTTAAAATATGCATACTTTCAAAACTTTTACCAAAATACGTAACTGTTGAAGCATTCACTTCTCAATGGAAGTATGCATATTGGTGTCAGTTTCTTTGTACAGTTGTACTTAGATATTTTTTATGATTTTTCATGTGCAGGTATCAAGGTTTTGAAGTTTTAGTAAAAAGATATTCTGTAGATTACATTCCCAAGAACATAATGCTTACACAAAATGTATATTCCACGTTTTAAAGCTTAATTGTATTTTACTTTACATATACACTTCAGTTAACATAGAGCACTTAGAATCTATTTGGTATTTTTGATTTCTCAAAGTAAAAAAAAAAATTAGATTTTTAGGTTTGATATGGTTGTGTCATAATCATCTCATAATTGACAGTTTTAATTTTTGGCAATAAAAGGAAATTGGATATCTTTGGAACTGTAAAACCTGGTTTAATCCTTCTCTTTCTAGAATCTTGATAGATTGGATAATTAAACAGTATCCAGAGAAACTAAAGAAATGGGCATTTTAATTGCTTATTTTATCTTGAATTACTTTTTAATGAACACTGCTCATTACAATTTTACAAACCAAAAGTGTTTACTAATTCTAGTAACTACAATTTCTTTTTCAGCTAGATGAGTGATCGGAAACTTTTTGTTGCATTTCAAAATCTAAATAAACTACAGACTTTATCCTTATACCACGAATGTTTTTTTTTTTTTAATATATATATATATATATATATATACTTTGTCTTAAAATAATACAGCATGGTACCATAAATAGTGCTTTTATATATACACATATGTATACTTTTCTAAAGAATGATGGTTTGAGTTACACATTGGACAGTTTTAATTTTTGGAAAATAACATTACTTCTATTGATTTTATTATCCTCTTTAATTTGTTCCAACTTTTTTGCTTATTTTAATTTCCACCATGTTTGTCACAATGCACATACTGATGTAGCACCAGTGATACTCTAAAATTAATATTCTTGGAAGGTGAAACTTTATAGTTGCTAATTTCCACTTTAACTTTTATATTGGCCCTATAGATCTGCAGTCTTTGTTTCAGTATAGAATGTTACACATTTAAATTATTGTTTCTTTTATTTAATGTTATCCCAAGACTGTTCTCATAAAGGGAACAAAGAAAATATCAACCCTTAACATCTTTTACATTTATTTTGAATATTTTGGTGTTTTATGACAATGAATATAAATTATGTTTAATGTGGTTTCCTCTGTACGTTGGTTATTAAGCTTTGCTTGAAATATTAATTTTCCTATTTGACAGCTTTCTTTGCTGCCAAACTTTTCAAGAATTTTAGACTTCTCTGAGGTAGATGTTTAAGTTCTGCCATTACTGACTTTGAAGAATAGTGTGTGTTGTGTTATACATCATGTAATTGCAAGAAGGCTCTATTCAGGTGAGATGTGAAAAATGGAACTGTGCTCACGCTATATAGGTGTTTATATTTTTCTCATACTGTTATTTGATAATAGGCATTTATTTCCTGAGTTGATTTCTTTCTCTTTTTTCTTTTTCTTTTTCTTTTTCTTTTTCTGCTTCTTTTTCTTTTTCTTTTTCTTTTCCTCTTTCTCTTTTTCTTTCTCTTTCTCTTTCTCTTTCTCTTTCTCTTTCTCTTTCTCTCTCTCTCTCTCTCTCTCTTTCTCTCTTTCTCTCTTTCTCTCTTTCTCTTTCCTTTTTCCTTTTTCCTTTTTCCTTTTTCCTTTTTCTTTTTTTGAGCCTGGTCAAAAATTTTGTTCTTCAACAGCTTGTTCAGTCCTGGTATAGTATACAGTTTTTGTTTGTTTTAATATCACCAGCACAGTTTTTTTAGAGTGTGACTCTACTATTGAGCAGTTAGGGTAAGCCAAGGAAGGCAGGCCTTTGAAAATGGTAGTTACGCAAGCAAAATTTCAGGTGTTGCATTCCTGTCTTTGGCACCTTTCTTTAAATATACATAATGGCAGACTTTTCTACCACATTGTAAGCATTTGATACTTTGACATAAGTTATTGACGTACCATTTAAGTATAGTAGTTGTGGCTCTCTTACTGTGAAATTCTAAATGCCTACCAGAATTACCTTGTATTATCATCATAGGATAAACATCTCAACAGTTTGGGTTTCCCCACTTTGCTTTAGAAAGTTACTTAATTTGTATCTGGGCATTAATAGTAAAAAGTAAGTAGCCTTTATGTGCTGCTGTAGATCAGAATATTGAGGATATGAGATAATCCTTCTGCAATTTGTGTTTTTCATTTCAGTTAGCAAAGTGTTCCATTAAAACATGCTCTTATACCATTAAACTTTTGGTCAATGTAAGGGAGGTATGCTTTTGCACTTAGGACCTACTCTCCTGTTTGAAGATTGGAAGCAGATCAGGTTAGATGAGGTAATCTCTGTTGAACATCTTGTAAAGCTTTTTTTTTTTTTTTTTTTTTTTTTTTTTTGACTTCTTATTGTACACATATTCATTTGGTTCAGAATATTTGAGTGGCTCTTAAATCTTTTGGATGTACTTGCAGATTTTCTGTTTGATACCATACAAATCCATCCTTTTAGCTCTGGCTGAGGACTGTCAGTGGTCGGGTAATTTTCCCTTTCTGACAGGCAAAAGAGGTCTTGTGCTCAGGGTAGGCTTTCATTACCACAGGGGAGAGAAACTTGCAAAGTGCTAGCTAGGTTAGATCTTTTGCCACTTCTTTCATTTTATCAATTTGGGTTTTTAAAGGGCTGTTTAAAAAAAAAAAAAAGCCGGGAAACTTTAAAAGTAGGCATTACTGTAGTACCGCATTTCTTAGACATAGAACATCTTAAACTAGAACTTGTTTTTTCACAGTATAATTACTTGAAGAAGCACTATTATAATCAATGAGAAACTTTTTGACACTGCAATTTAATTTAAACTTTTTCCGTTTCAAATTGCTTTATTTCAGGGAAATAATTTTCCAGTTGTTTTGCTATATTCTGCAAATAAAACCGTGTTTCCTTTTTTCACTTAAACGTTGGTAGGAAACAAACTAAAGCAGACAAACATTTCTTGTTGTGTTTGTTGCTTTCTTTAATCCAATGGATAAAAAAGTAAAACCCTGTAAACATTATTTTATTTTTTTATGCAATACCATGCTGTAAATACGGTTCATCAAATAAGGATGTACCTATGATTGAATCTTTAATTCTGCACAGTTAGAGTTTATATATAAACGTGTCTTGACAATCAAGGACTTTTATGTGAGTCTTCCTTTATGATG
Organism: Panthera onca; assembly: GCF_046562875.1. NCBI lineage: Eukaryota > Metazoa > Chordata > Mammalia > Carnivora > Felidae > Panthera > Panthera onca. The sequence goes on along the minus strand of NC_138347.1, from coordinate 70,633,346 downwards.
TTTATTAATGTTATGCATTCCATTTGTTTTGAAGTGAGTACCAATGTGCTAATTTGTATTGTCTGAAAGTATGTAATGTTTTTACAGCTTGTTTTTAAGAATCTGTAAATATGTACAAACAAATCACAGTACTGCTTTATGTTAGAAGGCATATGATGTTGTACTGTACGTAAGCAATAATACATAGCAGTGCTAACTGTACAAGTAGCATCAGGAAAGTTCTAAAAACATTTCAGAGTTATTCTCCTTATTTCATTTAATAATGATTATCTTTAATCAGTTTTTATAAGTAAATTCCATTGTTCCTCCTACTGGAACATAACACTGTTTACACAGCATAATTGAAGTTGCAGGGGAGACAGGCTAAATCTGACTTCATCTGTACTCACTTTCACTAAGCATTGAATGGCCTTACCACTCTTCTGCAAGATGGAGGAAGACCGCAAAACTTAGTGCCCATCACACTGAAGGAAGGGGGTGTGGTTTTTTTTTTTGTTTGTTTTTTTTTTTTCCTGCTTCTGTACTGCTACCTAACTTTGTGGTTTGCTTTGGATTTAATATTTGTTTCTGTTTTAGATTCAAGCCCATAAGTTTTGAGGTGACTTCAGCTCCATTGTGACATAGTTCTCTTCATATTTCATAGCTACATTTCAGTAATTCTAAACTTTCTACTTTGATTTTTAGATATGTATTTTTCAAGCTTGATTTCTCAGCTGAACAGATGAATTTATTCAACTTCAATACAAAGAAAGACAAACCTATTGTAGTTTGAATTGAGTAGATATTATACTGTACAGAACAGCTAACTATTTGAACACACACATCACTGCTTTAGAAATAAAACCGCCAATTTATAAATGTATATGACCTACATTTTATAGGAGAAATGTTTTTAAATGCTAGTCATTTATATAATGTGCTTTGAAGGATTTGCTAGTCCACTTCTGTCACTTTTTAGTACACTGGTATCTTTTATATGTAATGTATGCTTTTTATTATTGTAGCAAAGCATTTCAGTAGAATGAATTTTGCAACAATATGGGGGGAATTTTTCATTGTTGGATTTGAATTATACTGGATTTTATCTGTGTAGTCTTGTCTTTATTTTAATGCTGTCTGGAAGGGAACTTGGTATCCAAATAAAGCAGGTAACCTCATTTTACTTCAAGGGCATACTGTGTAGTGCTGAATTTAATCTGGAAATCTGACGATTTTGAAAAGAAAAACACATTTATAAAAATTGTACAGAAGAAATTAAATGTGTGATGGAAATCCTTATGGTGGAGCACGTTGAATTTTCTGATATATAGTGTTATTTTCCTGGGATCCCCTATGCCTTCTTTGTATTTCAACTAATAAAGGAAAAACCCTGTCATTAAAACTGGTAGGATAATAGGATATTCTGATTATACAGTATTACTTTTCCTATCCCATTTTCTGACCCTTTCTCAATCACTGTAAATTTTTATTTTCTATTTCCTATTCATAATTAAACCTGTACATATTATAGACACTGTTGTATAAAACTCAATTGGGTTGCTATGCTTGAATGGGTAACTAAGTGGAAATATTATGGATACTGAGAATTCGTAATATCAGAACAAATTTCCAGGAGAAAGGGGCATCATGTGTCCTGGGAAGGTCACAGCAGATGTTTCTTCAACCCTCTGGTCTATCTATGTGAAGGAATCCACTATAAACTTAGTATCTTGGACAAGTGGGTCTTTCCTTCCCCACCTCCCCCCAAATATATGAGCACTAAATTTCAAAATCTACTCAGGTGAAAATTACTTTGCAATGAAACTTACCACATTGAAATTTTCACTGTTAAAGATATTTGTGATATTTTTAAATACAAATTTTTGCTCAGTAGTCAGCAGCCTGACAATTGAAATTTGGTAAGTCAGTGTGTTTTAAAATATATTTTACCCTCCAAAGAGAATTGTTTTCAAACAATTGGGAGGACTTCTGTTTGTTTAAATGCATTTTTTAATTGTCATTGTAAAAATAAAATCTTGCTTGACCCCGTATTATGCCATGAATGAATTGCTGAGCCTTTATAATACATGAAAGCTTGTTTCATGCATAGTCATGGAACATAGAAATGTTCTTTAAACTGACCTATTCATTACGTGGTTTAATGAGTTTCACAGCTTCTGGCATTGTTGTCATGTAGTTAACCTTGCCACTTGGAGTTTATAATACCATTTTATGTATTGTGATACTAAAGGAAGCTGTTTTGTTTTATTTTTAATTGAATTATTAGACTAATTTATATTTGCAAATTCTGCATTTTAAATGTGGACACTTGCTGTTTGAAAAATAAAAAAAAATACAGAATACAGTTTTATGAATAATTTCCTAGCTGACTTTTTCACAATATTCTGAACCAAATAACTAATGGTAAATATTTAAAAACTGGTGCATAGATTAATATTAAAAAGAGAAGGATGTCTGTATGGAATTCACAGTTTTTGTACAAATTGAGTAACCATCAGCAGGAACTTTACTGTACTTTTGTGTAGAATGTATAGGCAGTTCTAAAATTTAGGAGTCAAATGTTACGGTCCAATATTGTAGACTTGAAATATGTTTAACATAGGTTTAAAAATTATGTGTTGTTGTTTTTTCTTTATGGGTAAGAGTCTGTAAACCCATCATATGTGGGTTTTTACCCCCTATTAGTGAAGACAGTTTTGTTTTTATCCATTTACCACCTTGCCAATCCCCTGTCTTGTGACACATTGTAAGAAAGCTGTCTGCAGTTAGGAGTGCAGTCCAGGTCCTTGGAACAATATAAACTAATGGCCTTTGCAGAGATTAATCCTAGGACCCTGGCTTTATTAGCATGGTGCTTTAAGTAACCATACATAATAATACCACTGATAGTCTATTAATCCATTTCCTAGATCTCAGTTTTTCTTGAATGGTTAGAAATGGTAGGTAGAGGGGTGGGGAGATATATACTCTACATGACACTTCTACCTTCTGAAGATTACAAGAAAAAATGAAATTGAAGTCACTTGAGTTAATGTTATCATAGAGTCTTACTTGACAATTTGTCATGCACAAAAGGAGTATGAAGATTTCTATGATTATGTTTGGATAGAAATTTACTTTTTTGCAGACTGCTGGCTATCCTGTCTCTCTTTCCCTCCCACCCCCAGCCTGAAAAGGTATTAGGATAAACTATATCCATTTGATGGCTTTTAAAGAGTCAATGGAGCAGAAGAGTTTAAGTGCACTAAAGGTAAAATTTTTAGTTCCTCTTGTCATTTTCAAATGTCTTTAAAAGGACATTTATAGTAAAACATTATGCACACACCCATGCAGATGTGCATATGTGTAAGAGCTAGGATGTGAAATGTGATCCTATAAATGAGAATGACCATTTTCAAAGTGATTTTCAAACTACTGGAAAAACCCAAGTTTAGAAATGGACCTGAATGGAAAAATGGAGAACATTTTGAGTTTTTGCATATTTACGCATTCAGGTGAACTCTTAAAATCATAACTTAATTTTCCCTAGCTGCTCCCGTTCATAGTAAGATTCTGAAATTCATGCTTGTGTTAAGGTGGCCAAGGGAGCCAAAGAAATGTATTATTACCTGTGATGGTACTTATGTTTCTAATGATTTGAATTCTTACTTGCTGGGGCCTCGTATTCAGGATCCATCGCCTGCTAAGGAACAAGCATTGTGCTAGATGCACATAAATGGTTAAGTCTATTAACATCTTTATTTGGGCATCTGAGAGGTTTTTGAGGTGGTGGTAGTTGCAGGGTGTGGTACTGTACATTAGATTATTAAAGCATAAGATGTATTGGATGCTGTGCTGTGTAGCTAAATACCTCAGGCCTCATCAAATGGGTAAGTAGTAGATTTCTTTAGGACAGTTTTCTAGAGAACATAATTTTAATAAATTGGTTGCAGAAGATAGAAAATATATACAGGCCAAATAAAGTGGAAATAACGTTAAAAATATTGCCTAATTAAAATACCAAACTCACGGATAAAATTCAAACCTGGACTGTGGAAATGAGACTAGCCTTTGTTCAGAAGGAATGTACCTGTTACAGGAGTGGGAAATGAATGTGCTCTAGGGATTCGTGAACCCGAGGGGTACCTATATCTTAGTGGGGAGTTGGAAATGGATTCTGGAGGATGCTTTCCTGGAAATAGGAGAGCTAACTGAACCGGTGCTAATTAGTCATTCGACCACAGTCTTCATGGAGTGGTATTAATACTAGTTTAAATCATTTGAGTCACACATGAGCCAGTACTCCCAGCTATGATTATGTTTATGATGCTCTTTAAGTCAAATAACTTCCACTAACCCCTAATTATCTTACATTCTCTTTTCCTTGACTGTTTCCTTCAAGGTGTTTGGACCACTATGAAATTTGCCCTTAAACCTCCTGAATAACAGTTTTCCTTTGTTTCTTTATGGGAATTCCAGCACTGTCCCACAACTGTTGTCGTGTTGATAATGAGAGTTAAGACTGATTGCTAGAGCACAAAATGAAATGGCAGAAAGAGGATACAACTGAGCAAACACATTCAGAACCACTCTCGGCTTCGCTGGCAACATGCACTGAGAGAAGTTGTGCTGTGCAGTTTGCTGAGTTGGCCCTCACGATCTGAGAGCAGATGGTGGTGCTCAGAGGTGGAATAGCCAGTGCTGCAAGGGACAGCTTTAAATGACCTTTATGTGATCTTCTTGAGTATTGTGAGACTGCAGGGGTGTAGGGTCATGAGATTCTACAAGCTGCATGGGCAGGTTAAGAAGCAGAATGAGCAAGAGAGAATCAAAGAGACAAGTGGTGGTTCTCCCTTGGTCTGTCTGTGTAACATTGTTCATGTCACTTACCCTTCCTGAGCCTTGATGTTTTATCTGTAAGGAGATAATAAAAGTTCTTTCGGAATTGCTGTCAATATCAAGTCATTTGAGATGATTTGTAAACTATAAAGCACTAAACATTTCCTAGTTCATATTTTAGAAGTGGCACAAAGGGGAGCTAGAGCAGAATTGGACAAGTGTTGGAAGCTTCATTTCTTATAAAGCAGAGCATGTGATAAATTCTGACTTGATGACAATATCCTCTTTCAAAAAATTGGGAGGTATGAGTGGGTTTGTCTGGATTTTATTGACCGGCAAGGAAAAGCTAGTTGGGTGGAAGAGATTCCATTTTCAGAGACCCTGGAAGGGATGCAACATTTTTGAGAATGATGTATATTGCAGTGAATTTTTAAAAGTCAGTAAGCTTGCAGGGGGGAAAAAGAGGCAAAAATATCCTACAAAAGTAAGAACATATTGAACTACTCCATTCCAAGCTATTGGTTAATCAGGAACAAGAACCTGACTGCCCATGAGGCAAAAAGCCAACAGTAAGGTTGGAATTTTGCAGCCAGCTTCACCAGGCAGGAGGAAGGGACACAGGTCTGTGTGGTGGGCCTGGCCTGCTCATTCACCTTTTTCTCTTAAATTTATTTTTCACCATTTCTCTCCAGTTATTGCTATCTCCTTTGTTTTCCTCCTTAGTGACTATATGGTGTTTGCCATACTGAGTATACACCAAACGGGAACAGCTGCTTGATGGTATGTGATGTTTGGCCTTTCATGCAAGTTAGATTTATTTACCTTAAGTGTTTTTAGTAATATTTCAGAAAAATTCAAAATTAATTGCTCATCAGGAAAAGATGCTTGGTGGTGTTTTATTCACAGTATAGAACAGTGCCTTACCCATAAGCAGGAATGAATGAATGAAGAGTTTTAAATGTGGTAAAAGGCACAAACAGTGAAGGTATTAGAAATGATGGTGGTGCCTTTTTTTTTTTTTTTTAATGTTTATTTTTGAGAGAGAGTGGGAGCAGGGGAGGGGCAGAGAGAGGGGGAGACACAGAATCTGGAACAGGCTCCAGGCTCTGAGCTGTCAGCACAGAGCCTGACACGGGGCTCGAACTCATGGACTGCGAGATCATGACCTGAGCTGAAGTCGGATGATTAACCGACTGAGCCACCCAGGCACCCCTGATGGTGGAGTTTTTATGGTACTAAGATGATGCTGTGATCAAGGAGCCTGAGAATACTGGATGTCTATGCTCAGCCACAAACTTCTAAACAAGATTCCCACTGGAGACACATGTGAGCATCAGTGGCTAGTGAGAAACATGGCATCTGATGTGTTAGACCTGTTTCCCAAACCCTAGTGTAGAAATGGGCCAGAAGATGTGGCCAGGACTACATGTCTCTAGGGCCATTTACTTCCCCCTAGGCTCCTTACTACTCTCTGGCTGCAGAGAAATGAGAGCTTCTCTATATATGACAAGTGAAGAACAGGAGGCTAGGATTCCATAAATGAACAAACGGTCCCAGCACTTTCCCCTGCTCAGTAGCATGGGAATAAAAGGAAGAAGCCAACAAACAAAGGCCATGTCCACATGTGAGGACATGCTTACTGCTGGGTGTGACTCAGTAAATATTCTATGATCAGATCAATCAGATTGACAACTCATGGTAGGCAGGTCTTGTGACTTTCTCAAATCCCTTTGAACCCTTCATCCCTTTATCATAATCACAGGCCAAGCCACCTTCAAGTCTTGCTTGGGCTCCTACAAGTTTCTACCCATTATCTCTTGATGACCTCCAGTCCTTTCTACAGGTAACAACCATGCAAAAAACCTTCAGAAGCTTCTCAGTTGCTATTTAATAAACACTAAGCACCTTGCGTTGGCCCTGGTGACCGCCACTGCCTACAGCCCCAGCCTTCCCCACAGTGAGTTCATCCTCTGCTCTCCCACTTCCAAATTGCTCTCAGATTCTCACACTCGGTCATGCCCCTTCTGCCACAAAGACTGTTTTCTCTACACTCTACCTATTAACTCCCCACCCTGATTTCAGCCCCAGCATCACTTCCACGGAAGAGCTTATCCTGATCTCCGTTAGGTCATAACTACCCTCCCCCTCTGCACGTCCCCACCCAACCACAGACTCCTTGCCCTCCATACAGTTGCTTTCAGCATAGATGGCTATTTGTCATGATCTGATTAGTGTGAGAATCTGATTTCCTGCCTGTCCAGAGCCATCATGTCCCTCATCGTGTGCCAGTGTTGGGCTCAGTGCTTGGGGAGGAACAGATACCTGGTGAATATGGTTGAAAGAGAGCAGCCAGGCCCTGTGAGTCACATCTGAGGGTGCAAAGTGCTCGTGGGTGCAACAGAAGAAGCACTGCCTGGGAGTTTGAGGCCCTGTGGATAGCAGCAGTGGGACCACGAAACTGCCCCTGTGAGTTTCAAAATGAGAGGAAAGATGGTGTATTTGGAAAACAACAGCGGAGCTGGATTTCAGTCCTCATCAAAATTCTGGAATGTTCATAACAACTCTGTCACGTAGGCTTGGCAGGCTTTATCATTAACTCCGTGTTGTAAATGAGAAATGAAGTGGCTCAGACACATCAAAGAGCATGGTGGAAAGAAAGAACTGGGACCCAAATGCAGGTCTGACTTCTCTCATCTGTCCATGGGTCTTCCATATTGGGTATTTAAGCAAGTGCTGAAGGCTAATTGCGTTGTTGTCACGGTCCATTAAGGCTGCCACTGTCATTCATGAACTGGACCCGGTTCATTAGGCTTCTCTCTGCATCTCCTGTGTTCTCTGGTCCCAATAGGTCCTGGCTCAAACTAGATGCCACGTGGCTGCTAGAGGGAGAATGACTTCCTCCTGTCAGAGGGCAAACTCCCAGAATCAACAAACAGTATAGATCCTGGAGGAGAAACAGGATCTCAACAGGAGCTGGAGACACCTGACAGCAGGGAAGTGGCAGCCCCTCCCTCTCCACTTAGCCCTACCCCAGATAGGCAAGGCAAAACTCTTCTTCCTGGGGTCTTGCCCCCACCTCTCTGGGAACTAGGAGATCTCAGCCTGTGTGAGGGGTTTGTATTTATGTCCGGTTTGCAGCTCTCGAGTCGCCCCTTCCAACTCCCAGTAATGCCTGCCGGCCCTTCAAACAAATGTCCTTCTTGCCTCTGAGACTTCTGGAAACACATCTCAACCTTTTTCTGTCTTATCTCTTCACCTGGATTAGAGAGGCCGTTTTGTGTACAGGAGAGAGCCTAATACTGGAACCAGATGTATGTTCAAATCCTAACTCCACCCTCAAAGCCAGCAAACTTTTCTGAATGTGTACAGAAGTCTTGTGATTTTTTTTTTTTAATAGGCATGTCCCAGGGAGGTGTATCACAATGACCAGCTACAAAGAGAGAGATGGATAGTAAATTACTTGTGCTCCCTGAGTAATATATTTCACAACTTCTCTTTGTCATTGAAAGTTATAACTGGAGTAAGACACCACTGTGGATAGGGTATATTCTATCCCTTAAGTATTTTAAGAGAGAGGCAAAAACTGCCCCAAAAATTACTGAGCTAGAAATTCCATGGGTTTCAACCTTGACTGCATCTTAGAATCACCTGAAAAATTAAGAGAAAATACTGATGCCCAGACTCCACCCCAGACCTGGGTAAAACCACCCCCAGGTGACTGTAAAGTCCAGCCTAGGGAGAGGACCAGCTGACCCACCTCTTGTGACCCTTCTGACTCTGGTTCCAGCGCCTAGGCTGTGAGGTAATTTTGTATATATACATATTTACATCATGATTTAATGTTTTCAACCTGTTTTTACATTTCTGTTTTGGTTGAATGTCTCCAAACTCTGATCTTTCCTCAGAGTTCAGACTTTATGACCAATGAGGTCATTTCTCAAGACATGGTTTCTTCTGCCTTCACACAGAGGGCAATTCTTAGCAACAATCACTGGAAGGGAAAGAGGTGAAGGAGCTTTCGTCAGCGGCTAAGTGGGTGGGGGTAAGGCCCACAGAACAACAACTTCAATGTTACAAACTTCAACTTGAGCTGGAGTTGTTACTGAATGGAAAACAAGTGAGTTTAAAAACAATATTATGACTTTTTTTATTTAACAGGGCTGCAATATTAGTAAGTCCAAACAATGAAATGAATAAAAATCCCCCCCCCTTTTTTTTTACCTTGGCTGGATGCATTATGTATTCACTATCTATTGCTGAATAACAAAGTACCCCCACAACTTTGTGGCTTAAAACAGCAACAATTTATTGTGTCTCGTGGTTTCTGTGGTGGAGAATTCACACAGCACAGTCAGGACAGCTTGTCCTTACTATAATGTCTGAGGCCTCAGCTGGAAGAACTTAAAGCTGGGGACTGGAATCATTTGAAGGCTTATCTCACATGTCTGGCAGTCGATGCTGGCTATAGGTGGGAACACCCACTTGTATCCTCCGCATGTGGCCCAGGCTTCCTCACAACATGGTGGCTGAATTCCAAGCACAAGTGATCTGAGAGCAAGGAAGCCAGATGGACTGCCTACTGCTTTTATATTCTATCCTAGGAAGTCAAGCAGTGTCATTTCTTCCATTCCTACCGTTGGTTAAGGCACTCACAAAGGTCTGTTCAGGCTCAAGCATAGGGAACATAGACCCATCTCTTTTTGAAGGAATATTAATGTCATATTGCAAGAAGACCATAAGAGATGGGATACGTTAGTGTAACCATCTTCAGAAAATACAATCTGCCCCACATTGTCTTCTAATTTTCTTATTTAGTTTTTAGACTCCAAAAGTAATGTGCTGATCATAAAAAAAAAAAAAAAAAACCATTAAAAATCCAGAATTTGTACACCAGAGTAGATTTCCTCTCCCACTATCTCAATCCCACTCCTTAGAGATAATCACTATTAACAGATTGATGTGTTTTTCCATACAAACTACATATATGTATACATTGCATTATAAAAAATAATTACACATTATTCTGCAACTTGGTGTTTTTACTTATTATGTGATGAACAGAGTTCCATGTTAGTACATATAAAAACACCTAATTCTTTCCAATACTGGTTGCCAGAGCATGGCTGTACCATAACTTATTTAATAATCTTCTGTTAATGGATATTTTCCTTCTAATTTTTTTTAACTATTACGGATTAATGATGCAGTTAACATCCTTATACTAGGTTAGATAGGGTAGTATGTTAAAAATGGAATTGTTCTATTCAAAGGATATACAAGGGTAGTGTTTTTAAATATAGCAAATGTGGGTTTTTTAAAAAAATATATCATTGTTATAAGATAAATCTACATTAAGCAAGATGGGTAGGTTTCTCTTGCTTTAACATAAGGAAAATAAACAAACATTTGTTCTTGGGTTTGAAGATGTTTATAAGCTTTGAAGGGAACTTCTCATTTAGAAAGTAATGAGTAACAAAAAAGGTGGTTATGAACAGCAGTGTGGATTTCCTTTTCTAATGTTTTTAGCTCAGGCTGAAATGGAAGTGAATGTGTATTGTTCAAAATTCACACAGACACTTAGAGGGAGGCTCATCAGAAAATGATAGCAAACAGGAAACCAACCTTTTATTTTTAAGGCAAAAAATAAAAGTGTCATGTGTGACCCCAAATTGAATAATAAAAATGAGTCTACTGGCCATGTAGATGTAGTATACGGATATACAGTCAATTCCAATAAAACGACAGTGTTATCCTGCCCACCTATCTATCCGTTGTTTACAGACGGCTAATGTGTAATTTATTCTGGGAGTCTTTCCTCTTGCAGAGATGGGTAATTAAAAACTTCTTTGCTGGGAATGAAGTTTCACCACACGCTACAACATGAATGAACCTTGAGGACATGCTAACTGAAATAAGCCAGACACAGAAGGGCAAATATTGTCTGATTCTGCTTATGTGAAATACCTTGAAGAAGCAAATTCATAGAGACAAAAAGTAGATTAGAGGTGACCATGGGCTGAGGAAGGGGGAGATGGAGAATTATTGCTTAATGGGTGCAGAGTTTCTGTTTGGGGTGATGAAAAAAGAGCAGTGATGGTTGCACAGCATAGTGAATGTAATTAATGCCACTGAATTGTACATTTAAAAATGATCAAAATGGCACACTTTATGCTATGTATCTTTCCATACCAAAAAAGCCTTTACTGGAGCAGGAGATGTTGGGACTCTTGTCAGTGTTCCCATGGTTTTGCCTTCCCTTTTGTTTTTAAAAGAACAACCTCTATTTTTAGGGATTTTCACACAAAGGCTCATGTGGGCGTGGGAAGTACTCCCAGCTGCCCTCCTGTTTTCAGAAGCCCACATGGAAGCCTAGCAAGTTATTTAAGGATTAGGAAATATGCCAGATTGGAAATGGAGATAATTTAATCCTCTGTATGTTAATTCAGTACCCCCCCCCCCCGCCCCCTCCCCTGCAAGCTGGAGTCCTGGAAATCTTATTTCACTCCCTGGGGAAGTCGGTTCTCAGTCTTGCTGAAGGTGGTGAAGGGCAAAAGAGTTGCACTTTCTTCGAGTTGAGGGTCAGCTGGTGGTGTAGCCAGCCGCACGGGGGGACCTCTGGAGCGCAGTCTCCTCTCCTGCCCAGAGGCTTCTGCACCCGCCCAGGGGGGCACGGGGCCAGTGTGGGAGTTGTGGGCCCTCGGGCTCCCCGCCCTTTCTCACTCTGGTGTGCAAGGTTGGACAATTTCTCAGAACTGCAGTGAGTAGGATCGCGCCGCGTCCTATTTCCCAGGGCTGGCCACCTCAGCTGGTGGCACTGAATTGGCCGAGGGCTGCAGCGGCAGTGGCTGGTCCGGTCACGTCTGAGAGCTAGCGGAGTCCCCACTTCCCCTCCCGGTAACTCGGCCGGGGCTCCAGATTCCCGTCCCCTCCTCCCAGGCCTGGCAGCTCTGTCGCGTAGAGCGGAGCCCTCCTGGGAGGCGCTAGGTGTGCGGGCCCCACCCTTGGGGTGGGGAAATCTCAGCAGCCCCTCCCTCTCCACCTGGCACCGAGGTTCCCGAATGAAGGCGTGGCTGGGGTGGCCGAGCCCGGACGAGACCCGCCTCTCCAGCTGGACAGGGGGACCCGCGCAGAGCACACCTGGTCAGCCACGTGGCGGGGGCTAGGGGAGCGGGGACAAGGCGGGCCCCGCGCTAGAGCTCGCTGATCCTGCGGCAGGTGAGGGTGGATGGGGCTGGTGGGTGGGGAGTGCACAGAGTGGTCTTGGGGACGACTCCTCTCCCTGGAGGAGCTCTGTCCGGTAGTAAGGGAACCCGGCGTTGCCACCTGCTCAGGTAATCCCCGCCCCGCCCCCGCGTCACGGGGCGCGCGTGTGCACCTGAGCGTTTGCACGCGGACACTCGGACGCGCGCGTGCCTGCCCCGCGCCCAGAAGAGGAATGGTGGGTTCTCCCCAGGATCGAGAGGCGGGTGTGGGCTGCTCCATCTGGGATTCGCAGAAGTGGGGATGCTGACTGAGACGCGCGGGAGCCAGGGCTGCGGACCCGGAGCGGCTCTCCGGAAACCTGGGGGTCCTTTTCCGCACACCGAGGGCCCGAGCGGCGGGGGTCAAGCCAGGCCCAGCGCGCCTCGCTCCAGACTCGCCTGGCTGTGCGTTGGCAGCGGGGCCGAGAGCCGCGGGGACCTTTCTGGGGTCTCCCTCACACCCAGCTCATCTCCGCAGCCCGCCAAAACCTCGCAGTCTCCCGGCCCCCAGCTCCCAGCTCTTTTCTTGGAATACTCTTTCCCTTCTCGCCTTCTCTGGCTGCTGTCATTGATCGTGTTCTTCTCACATGACAAACTCTGCCCCCATACCCCCCTCTCATTCTCCCTTTTCTCCTTCCAAAATGTCATGAGCCCTGTCTCTGTCCCATCCCCGTGCTAGGGAAAGGGGGCGAACAGGCAGGGCGCAAAGTCCCTGCTCCAGGGAAAGCTGGTTCTGGTACCAAGGGGAAGACTGCCCGTCTGAAGAGAACCAAGCTCTTATAATGATGCTCAGTCCTCTTTTGCTTACCTGCTGTCTCCACTCCCCTACCCTTTCTGGCCCTGCTCCAGAGGGGACCTTCAAAGAACCACCTAAACTCCTCTGTCTCCCTCCGCCCATGGACCAATCTGTATTCACTCACTACCTGCAACCAGTTCTAGGGAGCCAGTTCTGCCTTTGCTGTGGACAGAGGGGTTCACAAGGATGAGAGGGGAGTGTCAGACTGTGTCCTCTGGGGCTGGGTAAACTGGCAGCTGGCTCTGACCCCCATACTGAAGGAGCTCAGGGAAGAAAGCTCTGGGGGCAAGTGTGGCTCCAGGACAGCAAGGTGTGAGCACAGGGAGGTTCTGAAAGATGTGTGGAATAGATTTGGGTACCAAAGAGAGGCAAGGGGTGTTTCCAGATGAGAACAAGGTCCCTTCCTTGGTCAGGGCTGTGTGTGGTGTATGAAGAAAGGATGGATCCTATGGATGGAGGGAAGAAGAGCCAGCCTGACCAAAGATGGTGTTTACCTTCCAGAGGGGTCTCCCCACCCAGACCACCAGGACCCCATTTCCAGGAGAACAGCCCAGATGTCTCAAGTGCAGGAACTCTTCCATGAGGCAGCCCAACAGGTAGGCTTGTGCCTTGCGGGGGTCTGAGATCCAACAAGGGGCACCCAGACAAGAAGCTGAATGGAAACTTTATGGTAGACTATTTTAAAAGTAATTATCTCAGAAGTTTATTTTGGTATTCTCGCTTAATCAAGAAAATATTAAGCCAACTCTTAATCATCTGTGTGCAGAAAATCTTCTTTGGTATTATTTGTAATGGGTTTTGAATCCTGAGCATTCCTTCTTGCCCCATGGAGGTTTTCCATGAACAGAGTGAGGACTTAGATAATATGAACTCCTTTTACTTTTGAATCAAACCCGTGCAAGGAGGTAAATTTATTTCTGAAAAACTCATATATGCTGAAGCCAAATGGATTTCTGGATTTCCTGATGTCTGCAGGTCTTTTTTTTTTTTTTTTCTTTCCCTGTTGATCATTAGTTGTAGTAAATATTCAACATAGCTATGGAACTGAAGGAGTTCTCTGCAGAAATACAGTTAATTCCTTTAAAAAATAAAAAGCCATGCTTAGGTGTTAATCAGGAAACTACCTGCAGTGGTCTTGCTATTTAATGATCACTCAACCTTGAAGTTTTCACCATCCCTTGGATTTCTCTCATGCTTTGTAGAGAAGGGCAGGAGGGGTTCTGGCATTATAATGGGGTGCGGGGAATAAGCCTGCCATGAAGGGAGAGGATCAACTCAAGCCCTCAAACAATAGCAAGAGAGTAGGCTCCAGAACCTGGGGGTCTTGAGACAAAGGGCAGATGAGGCAGGAGGTGTTGTAAGTTGGTGGGGGAATCCAAACTGGCCAGTTACCCCCTCTTCAGGTTCATGGGTACATGTGAAAAATGCAGCATGGTGGCTGACAGATGGTGAGTACTCAGCACAGGGTACTGCTCCTCTCCCCCTGGCAGGTCCAGGGCTGTACCCCACACCCTTGTACTTAGCTCCTGACATTCAACTCTGCCAGTTTTCATGCTGCTGAGAAGTGAGAGACTGGAGACTCGGCAGAATGCCTGCCCAGAGCTGTTCTTTCCTGGATGGAAAGGCCTGTGGCCATGCTCTTAGTGTGGCCGAGGACCATTAGAGAGACCTTGATTTGTCAGGGGTCTTCACATTTATTTAGCTTGACCAGCTTCTCATGTGTTTTCTTTAGCTATGTAAGACTATACGTGAGTGTTAACACACTTCACATGTATTAGTGGACCACTTCTGAAATAATGGCTGCCATGTTGGGCATGAGAAAGATGCCTACACGAAAAATATGAGGCTCTTGTCCACAGGGATTCCAAAAAAAGAGACAAGATATTCTTGATTCATCTTTGTGAGAAGGATCTGTTGAAGCTCACCTGTACCCCTCTCTCCCCTGTTAAAAACCTTCAGTGGCTCCATGTGTCCACTACTCAGAGCTCAAACTCCTTAGCTTAGGTCCTGCACAGGCTGATCCTGCTGGAGTTTCAAGCCTGGTCCCTTGAATCTTCTTTGTGCCCCACATGCCAGCCAAAAGTCACCATTCCCCAGGCTCTGTGCTTGTGTCTTTCCCCTTTGGTGGTCTTTGCTGATACTTCTCTCTTAACTGACTTGTCACTGGAACCCTCCAAGTACCTGAGGCAGTGCCTGGCATTTAAGTGGATGATGAATGTTAGTTGGTTGAGCAAATAAACAAGCAGTAGATGCCCACAATGCAAATTAAATTGTCATAAGTGCACCAAGAGAGAGTTCTTTTTATTTTTATTTACTTATTTCTAATATTTTAATGTTTATTTATTTTTTGGGAGAGAGAGAAAGAGAGAGAAAGGGAGAGAGAGGGAGAGGGGGAGGGGACAGAGAGAGAGGGAGACACAGAATCTGAAGCAGGCTCCAGGCCCTGAACTCTCAGCACCAAGCCTGATGCGGGGCTTGAACTCACAAACCACGAGATCATAACCTGAGCCGAAGTCGGATGCTCAACCAACTGAGCCACCCAGGTGCCCCAAAAGAGTTGCTTTTAAAAATGTGGTAGATACAAAGGGCTTTGTATTCCCTCTCTCCATCTCCCTCTCCCTCAATCTTCAAATATTGAGGGACTGGACAGTGTTCAGTGTCAAGGCCTTTGGTGTTCACTTGATGCTTGAAATTCATCCTTTTTCTCTGTCTCCGTTGCACTGTCTTGTCCTGAGCACCATTTCTGAATTGGATTATTCATACTCTCCTAACCTCTTTCTCCACATTGCTCCTTTCTACAGCAGAAATCTATACATTCGACTGCTTTGCTAAAAGCCTTTCAATGGCTTCTTACTGCTTTCAGAATTCAGCTCAAACTCTTGGCCCCCAAAGCCTTCCATGATCTGACTCTGCTCCCCTGCTCCAGGCACATGCTCTATCACTGCACTTACCGTGTAGCATTGAAACAAGCTGTTCCTTTCCTATCTCCCTTATGGTTGTGAACCCCTGATTCATTGTTGCATCCTCAATACCTGTCATTAGTGTTTAGCATATAGAAAATGTTCAGTTAGTGCTGGTTCTACTTAACTGAACTGAGCTCACTAGAGACTGAGGGAGCTGCCATCTGCATTAGGTGTCGAAGTATTGGTGGCAGTAGAACATATATGGTGAAGCCAGGTAACACATCCCAGGCTGAACAGGTAGGAAAATGATACTACCGATTGGTGGGTGCTTATTACGTAATGAACATTTCATATGCATTACTTAATTTAATCTTCATAACACATTCTGGAAGAAATATGATTATTTTGGTTTGACAGATGAGAAAAACAGAGGCACTTAGAACCCAAGCGTGCTTATTGCCAAGGCCTTTCTTCTCTTTGTCTCTTGCCCTAGCGGTGAAACAGAGCCACTCAGATGGCAAACCAGAGGCCTGTGTGGAGAGCAGGTAGCCGGTTGGGTAGCTAACATGTGAAGCTGAACTCTGGGAGTGGCTGGCCCTCCAAGTTTCCTATGAACCTTTTTCTACCTTCACTCCAGCCTTGGTAGTCAGGAATTCTGCTAGGAGCTTTGGAGTTTGAAGGACGGAGGAATAAGAAGGCAGCACCCTGTGCCAAATCCTTCAGTTCAGATCTGCTCTTCTCTTGGTCACTGTGACTAGAAAGTAGCCCTTAGGATATTTGGCCACAGTGGTGATGCTTGTGAGTTAGGTGGAGAGGTGAATTAATGGACTCTTAGTTTCGTTTTAATTATCTCAAGACCAGGTGGTGTGTGTGTGCGTGTGTGTGCGTGTGTGTGTGTGTTGGTCAGTAGTAAGTGGACCAGCTGGGACCTGAGGCTGTAGATCAGGTTAATAGTATGGCGGTCAAGCATACATGGGCTGCCTGGATTCAAGTACTGACTAATACTTTGTGATTTGTGACCTTGGACAAGTTACTTAGCTAAGTCTCTGTTTCCTCACCTATAAAATGGCTACAATAAAGAGAGTTACAAAGATTAAAAGAGATAATTCATGTAAATATTTAGTGTAGTGCTTGGTTCAATAGTGAGCAGCCAGTGAATGTTGGCTAATAATAAAACTAGGGTGAGGAGTATGTATTTGTTCCAGAATGTACATAATGTACAGAATGATAATAAGTAATCAGAAGGTTCAGTTGGGGAATTAATGCAGAACTCAGCACAGCAAAGACTTGAATCCCAAATCCAGAATTATTTCAGTGGCTGAAACCAGAATGTGGGGCATTGTCCAGGATAGCAGGCTGGGTGGGCTGGGTGAGCTGAGGAAGATGGGACACTTTCTAGACCCAGATGGTTGTGGAGTGGCTTGAGATTGTGTGTGAGTATGTGTGTATGTGTGCATGTTTGGGAACCTACTGAATCTCTGGCAGGTACAGGTCTTGTTCTGGCAACCTCTGTCCTCAGGTGCTTCACTAACATGACTTGAACCTGAGAAGCTGGGTTCCAAATTCTGACTTTGTCACTGGTTGTGCTGGACCTTTGGGCAAGTTATTCAGGGCTCCAACTCTGCTTCCACAACTGTGAGATGGGGTGGGAGTACCTGATTTTCAAGGCTTTTATGCCATATGTGGAAAGATCTGGCCCAGAGCCCGTCACATGGTGAGCACTAAATACAGTGTGTGTTCAGTGACTGGATGAAGCAGATTTCACACTGAAACCCAGTAGAGTACACTGTTTGTGAAACATGGGCCTGGGAAGTTAAGGAACAGCTGGAGCCAGAGGGAGGAGAATGGAAGGCTAAAAACCATATATTCCATGCTTGTCTCTGCCAGTCCCTGGACAGAGAGGACTGTGGTGGACATGATATGTCAGGAAGATTAAGCTGGCAGGAGAAAGCAGGTGGCCTGAGACAGGGAGAGATAGCAAATAGACATGCTCAGTGAGATCTGAAGTCCAGCAGGATCAAAAGCTTTTAGCATGGGGAATAGTGAGAATATTGAGCTCAGCTTACCGTGGATTTATTGAGTGCATATTATTGCCAGGATCTCCAGTAATAGCTATTGCTGGAGATGTTAAAACTGAAATCCCTTAACTGCTATGGAATAAGGAATGCCTCCAATGAATCTGAGGTTCTTGTCTTCCTTCTCCCAGGGTTAGATGGTCTCCAGAGAAACTTAAAGGGGACCTGTGTTACGCTATGGGATGCAAACAAGTCACCAAACGCTGCAGATTAGCTAGTATGAGTGACTTGTGTTCTTTCCTCCCCATCTAGCTTTCTTCCAAGAGATTTGGCTCCTGTAGGAATAGTCTATGAGGACCCTTCTTTAGGAAATCTGGTTGCTAAAGTCTGGCTGACCTGAGCTTATCACCCTGGAAAAGAGCCTGATGAAGACCCAGGAAGTAGGTGCCCTGGTAGAGCCATGGCATCTGGCCTATGTGTAGGAAGAGGTGTTTCCAGGTTGACTTCCGGGGGGTGAGCCGTGTCTGACCCTGAACATGCCCCACCCAGCATTGCCTGACTTCCTTGCCCTCCCTTTCCTTTCTCTGTCCTCTCATCCTGTGCTCTCTCCCTGTTTTCTTTGCCTCAAGTCAGTGGCGTACCCAGGTTAGCTTAGGATGGTAAGGGTAAAAAAGAGAGTGTGGTCATATTGTGGGACACTGGAGAGCAATGAGGTAGCACTAACAAGAGAGGCAGATAGAAGCAAACATTTTAAGAGGCAGAGGGGTTCTCAGAGACCGCTGGCCCAGTCCCCTTCCTCAGCATGTCAAGAAACAAGGCCAAAGGTGTTGAATGACTTGTCAGAAGACATGTGCAACAAGTGGCAGAGATAGGCTAGAACCACAAGTGCTAACCCGTACCACAGCTCTGGATTTAGCGTAATGCATCCTGTCTTTAGGTTATAGTATAATTTTGAGCATTGGTGTCAGGCTTCATTGCAAAAGCTTTGCTTTGGTTTTCTGTGCCCCCATCAGCCAGTGTACAGTGAAGAACTGGCTTGTGTTTTTGCCATGTGTTTATCAGGCCTGTTTTGGAATCTTTAAAACACCAATATTCGGAGTGAGCCTTGGGAGCCACATGTGAGGTTCTAGGGTATTGCTTTGTTAGTATGTAGAGAAATGAATATAACTAAGGAGAAAGGAAAAGGGAACTTAAGACAAAACTGCTCTGTTCGCCCCTCCTTTTACGGATAAAGAAACTGAGGCCCTAAATAGTTGGGCAGAAGAGAAGGGCTCACATCAGGGGTCTCGGGGGTCCTTGGAGCCATGACCCCTCTTGCCTTCCCAGTTTTTGTAGAGCATGAAGCTTGTCTGATTTTAGACATTGTCTTAAGATACAAATCACAAATACAAAATTAGGTATAATCTTTGGAAGGGACTCCATGCACATGAAGCCTTGAAGCTTCAGCTGGTAGCTTCACTGCCAAGCCACCAAAGGTACCCGGACAGAATGAACTTTTGGAGATGGCAGAAGAAAAGAGGCTCACAGTCCTGGAATCTGGGAGAGAAGAAGGGACAGAACTGGTTCTCAGGGTTGAGTCTGAGGCTTTCATGTGGGCACTGTCACCCTTCCTGCTCTCACCTCTTTGTTGCTCTCTCTTTCCATTTTATAGCCCTTGTTTGCTACTTAGCCTAGAAGGTCAACCCCCAAAATGACATCTGAGCCAAAAATGCTGCATATTTGTACAAAGGGGAATGGAGACATTTTATGAATGACGGTTCCCTAGAGACTGTGATGGAAGTGATTCTTCACTGAAATGAATTAAGTACAATCCTGTCTCATTTATACCCACAGAATCTTCATTTATGGAGGGGATTGAGTGATGACATGAAGAGGTCAATAACATTGAAATTTTACTATTTTCATTTCCCAAAAGAAGGAGGTGAGGATCCCATGCCATGCATGGCCACAGGGGAAGCATCAGGCTCTGGCTAGGAGGCAGAAGCAGGAGCTAGGGGAGAGCCTGGACCACAGCCTTTTCCATGGGAAAATCAGGGCAAGGCAGTTTAGGATTGGCTAGTTGGAATACTTCTGGTGGGCTTTGGGCTATGGGGTGTTCTCTAGTTGCCTAGTGCCTGGCCCTGGGGTGGGTTAGGCCAGGGGAAATATTCACTTGTTGTATGAAGGTTAGATAAAAAGGGGTGATTTGGGAGACAGACTCAGAGTTGGTTGGTTTGCATAGGAAAGGCATGCTCCTGGCCAGCCCTCTCCTATCTCTAAGAATTGGTCAGCCCTGGGAGGGTCAATCTTTCCTCGGTCAGCAAGATTTTTAAGATGTTATAATGTCATAAGATATAGGAAAGGAAAAAGATGATTCCTACATTCTGCCTAGCTGTGAATGGACAGACTAGGAGACTTT
Source organism: Panthera onca (assembly GCF_046562875.1). NCBI lineage: Eukaryota > Metazoa > Chordata > Mammalia > Carnivora > Felidae > Panthera > Panthera onca. Next base: position 70,613,175 of record NC_138347.1, on the reverse strand, counting down.
ATAACTTCTTACTGCCTTAGGTTACATTTTATTCATGGCCAGATATGTAAAAAACACAATCCTTGTCATCTTTTAATAGGCTGGGGCTTGTAAGGAGAATCCTACTAACTCTGAAATACTATTCTTGTAATTTGAGTAAGGTGCCACTAGGTGGTGCTTACTCCCTGGTGTGGCCTGATTGAACATTGTGACTTCCTATGGGGTGGATATTTTTCCATTAATTTTATCCTTTCTCTAACCAAAATATATCTCTTCAGGATAACAGTTGAAACACCAGATACTTCTACATTCACAGAACAGTATTAAATAATTGTAGTAAGATTTAAGGAAATATACATACCCGAGTATAATTCAATATCTCTTTTTGCTCCTCAATCATTACCGAGTGTACAATTGAAACTAATTCTTAATTTTTTTCTTTCTGAGTTTTAATACCTAATCAAAGGACTATGGTGATTATGGATTTAATACCTAATCAAAGGACTATGGTGGTATGCTTTAGAATAGTTTGACAAAATTCTTCAGAGGTGGCACCTATATAGGCTCTGATGCATTTCCAAGAAAATAATGCTTGGCATTTCTATTTCTCAGGAGAAAGGTCCTATTTTCATTTCTTTTGTTCTTATTTTGGTGTGTGCATGTTTTTTTTCTTTACAGGCATAAAGAGAAAAATATAGTGGTGTAAAAACCCCTGGTCTGTGTAAAAAAACCTGTGATGTTCTTTACTAAACAGTCCCTGTCAGCAGTTACAGGACTTAGGTGCTTTCTGATAAACCGGAGGCACTGGTGGCCTTAGCAACCCTCACTCTGGAAAAAATAGTTATGTCTGGTGCAGGTGATAAATTTGCTCTAATGTGAATCCCAGTGTCTGTAAAATTTAACCTAAAACAGAAAGCCATGTCTCATTTTGAGTAAGCTTCACTTTTTATTTTAGGCAGTTACAGTAAAGAACAACACATAGCAAAACCACATTATAATTTCTCTTCAAAGATACACAGATTTTAAGAACAGACATCAATTTTACAAAAGACTTCACTTTAAGTATCCTGTCCATCTGACACATTTAAAATGTGACTCAGAGGCACCTTGGTGGCTGGATTCGTTGTCTGATTCTTGATTTTGGCTCAGGTCATGATCCCAGGGTCATGGGATTGAGTCCTGTGTCGGGTTCCATGCTGACAGCATGGAGCCTGCTCTGGATTCTCTCTCTGCCCCTCCCCTGCTCTCTCTCAAAATAATTAAATAAACATTACAAAAATATGAATAAATAAATAAAATGTGATTCAAACCACAGGTATCTTTTGGTGCTGCAAAAAATGAGGTTGAGTTAAAACCAGGATTACTGGGGAACCTGGGTGGCTCAGTGGTTAAGGGTCCAATTCTTGATTTTGGCTCAGGTCATGAGCTCACTGTTCATGAGATGGAGCCCCATCTGGGGCTCTGTACTGACAGTGTGGAACCTGCCTGGGATTCTCTCTCTCTCTCCCTCTCTCTCTGCCCCTCGCCCGCTCGCTCACACACATGTGCATGTGTGCGCTTTCTCTCTCTTTCAAAAATAAATAAACATAAATAAAGTATAGGAAATTTACCTGGGTGGCTCAGTCAGTTAAGCACCCAACTGGCTCAGGTCATAATCTTGTGGTTGGTGAGTTTGAGCCCTGCGTCAGGCTCTGTGCTGACAGCTCAGAGCCTGGAGCCTGCTTCAGATTCTGGGTCTCCCTCTCTCTCTGCCCTCCCTTGCTCTCTCTCTCTCTCAAAAATAAATAAACATTAAAAAAATTTTTTTAAATATCAGAAATTTAACTAAATCCCCATGAACTAACAGATTAGACTATAGAAGGCCAATTATGAGATTTCTTTCTTTCACTCTTCTCCCTACATTTTCTCTATCCATCTATATCTCAGTTCCCTAAACAGCCTTAATATCCAGTCAAGTGTAAGTAAAGAACTATGTATGACACTTTCCGCAAAGGAGATTTACTGTTGTTTAAGAACAACAAGGGGTGCCTGGGTGGCTCAGTTGGTTAAGTGTCTGACTCTTCATTTCTGCTCAAGTCATGATCTCACAGTTTGTGAGATTGAGTCCTGTGCTGGGCTCTGTGCTGACAGTGAGGAACCTGCTGGGGATTCTCTCTCTCCCTCTTTGTACTTGTGCACACACACTCTCTCTCAAAATAAATAAGTAAACGTTTTTTAAAAAGTACTGCATGCATGTAATAAAAAAACAATTCAAACAATAGAGAATGATATAAAAAGTTAAGTCTTCTGCCCTTCTTCCTTCACCCACACTTTCCAGAGACATCCACTGCTTATGCTTATGGTTTCTCATTTTTATTTTCCATGGTGGTTATCATTGTACCTTTAAGTAATATATTTATGCCTTCATTTCTTGACCAAGTTATCAGTTTATTAAAAAATTTCTTTAATGTTTATTTTTGAGAAAGAGACAGAGCATGAGTGGGGGAGTGGTAGAGAGAGAAGGAGACACAGAATCTGAAGCAGGCTCCAGGTTCTGAGCTGTCAGCACAGAGCCTGATGCGGGGCTCAAACTCATGAGCCATGAGATCATGACCTGAGCCAAAGTCAGACACTTAACCGACTGAGCCACCCACGTGCCCCAAGTTATCAATTTATGAATCATTTACTTATTGCTTCCTGATCTAACAAAAAGAAGGCATTGGAACATTTATTCTTCCATCCCTTTACCCCATTTCCTTTCTAATTTTTTTATTAGTTGGATTATTATTTTTACATTGTCATGGTTTATAAAATTTATATATTTCTTCCTGTAATTATAATGAACATTTCCACATTTGTTGTAGTTGTTTATAAAAATTTTAAACCTAGGGGCGCCTGGGTGGCGCAGTTGGTTAAGCGTCCGACTTCACCCAGGTCACGATCTCGCGGTCCGTGAGTTCGAGCCCCGCGTCAGGCTCTGGGCTGATGGCTCGGAGCCTGGAGCCTGTTTCCGATTCTGTGTCTCCCTCTCTCTCTGACCCTCCCCCGTTCATGCTCTGTCTCTCTCTGTCCCAAAAATAAAAAAAAAAAAAAAAAAAAAATTTTAAACCTAGAAATGGCATTTACGGGCAACTGGGTGGCTCAGTTGGTTAAGTGCCCGACTTCAGCTCAAGTCATGATTTCACATTTCGTGAGTTTGTCCCCCCTCCCCCACCCTTGCCCGTGGGACTCACTGCTGTCAGTGCAGACCCAGCCTCTGTTTCCCCCTCTTTGCCCCTTCCCGGCTTGTGCACGCGCTCTCTCTCTCTCTCTCTCTCTCTCTCTCTCTCTCTATGTGTCTCTCTCAAAAATAAGTAAACATTAAAAAAATTTAGGATGGCATTTACAATAGTGAGGGGTGTGTGTATGTTTAACTGGATAACCAAGTGATATTCTTGAACTCATGGAGAAGAAAACATGATATTAAGTTATTAAAGCTTTGCTGCCTCTGAGCAACAGGGTCTTCATTTCTTTCAAGTTTCCTTTCATTCTCCTGGCCCTGTGTGGCTACAGCTGTTTCTTATATAGTATGTCACTCTGTTTTGTAATTCTCTTTTCTTCTGGGGGACGGTAATTTTTTTCACGTAGGGATCAGTGGTACTAATTACTCTTTCCTTGTCTAAGTATAGAACCGTGGGAGGCCAAATTGTTTGCATGTATTTCAAAAACATTTTACAACAGATTGAACGCAGAAGTAGATATGAGAATCCAGCTGTGTTGTGTCAGACCAGACATTAAGATGATAGGCAAAATGTATAACAAGGCCTCTTTTCATTAAACTTTTTTGTTTTGGAAAGTAGTTATTTTTCATGAGAATAGGTAATTTATTTTAACAGATAGTGAGCTTATTATTACTGTTATATTGAAATGATTAATAAATATTTAAAAATATCTTCCTGTAAGTTTCTAATATGGTAAATGTTGATAGATATAACACACCTAAACAAAAAGCTCTCTCTGGAGTCCTTGATAATTTTTAAGAATGTAAAGGGGCCTTGAGACCAAAAAGTTTGAGAACGGCTGTTCTAGGGATTAAGTGTACAAATCAAACTTTTCACGGTTTATTTAGAGTTAAGACTGTACCACGTCAATGTAAAATGCAGGAACTTGGCAAGCACCTAGGCCCTTTACCAACCCTGTCTTCAATGTTGTAAGTGCCATACACATGTTACTTCCATACACACGACAAAGGCTCCAAGATAAAGTCATGGCCAGTGATTGCCCTGTCTGTGTCCACGCCCAGGGATGGCCGGCTCTGCACTTGGAGCTTCTCAGGTGCTTTGGAAGGCAGCCTTTCTCTCAGCTGCCCTGCTTCTCCTTCTTTTGCTTCTTCTTACCCCTCTAAGCCCATCTGTAGAATTTCCTCAAATGTCTAATCTGCTGCTGGCACTTGTTTCTTTTCCCCTTCTAGTTATAAGTATACTTTTACACTTAAAAAAAAACACAACACATCTTTTCTGTCATTTTCATGGTAATTTGGAAGGCACAGCAGTGCTTTATCTGCCATTTTGAAAGAGGTGTCTAATGTTACTTTCTAAAGCACATTTATTCATTCATTCATTCATTCATTCAGCTAACTCACATGTAGTAAAAATCTGTTTCATGTTGGGCACAGGAATACACAAGCTATTTTTTTTTTTATAAGTGTCTGGGCTCCTTGTATAAATATAGCTTTTGTTGAACTTACTATTTATTTATTTTTAAACTTTAACATTTTGATAAAATTTCATAGTCATAGAAAGTTGCAGTAGCACAAAGAATGCTCATATACTCTTGACTCAGATTTCACCAGTTGTTAACATTTTGTCCTTTTGCTTTATCATTAGTATGCCCTCTGTTTCTATTCCATTTATGTATATATATATACACATATATATATGTCTACATATTCTAATATATATTATATTCTATATTTTTCCCTAAACCATTTGCGAGTAATTTGTATACACCATGTACCTCTATCCATGAATTCTTCAGTGTGTGTTTCCTAAGAACAAGAATTTTCTTTTGCCTAACCACAGTATATTTATCAAGATCAGGAAATGTAATATTGGTAATCCTATTATCTAATCCATCATTCCACATTCCAGCATTCCAGTTTTGCCAGTTATCCCCCTAATATCCTATAACATTTCTTCCCTGGCCCAGAGTCCAGTCCAGGATTACACATTGCACATAGTTGCCACGTCTCTACCTTTTTTTAAAATAATTTTTTTATTAAGTTTATTTATTTTGAGAGAAGGTGAGGAGGGGCAGAAAGAGTGGGAGAGAGAGAGAATCCCAAGCAGGCTCCACACTGTCAGTGCAGAGACTGATGTGGGGCTCAAACTCACAAACTGCGATGGGGCTCAAACTCACAAACTGAGATCATGACCTGAGCCCAAATCAAGAGCCGAATGCTCAACCAACTGAGCTACCCAGGCACCCCATACTATTCTTTAATCTAGAACTGTTACTTAGACTTTCTTGGTCTTTCATGACCTTGACATTTTTTGAAGAACACAAGTCAGTTATTTTGTGGAACATCTCTCACTTTGAGACATGACCCCTCACAATAGGATATAGGTTTTGTATTTTTGGCAGGAATGCTCTAGAGTGATAGTTGTGTTCCTCTCTAAGATGTACAGGACTTCTGTTCGTCTCATTTTTGGTGATGTTCACTTTGGTTATTTATTTAAAGTGGTGTCTGCTAAGTTAATCCACTCTAAAGTTACTGATTTTCCTTTTGTAATTAATAAACAATTTGTTGGGGATACTTTGAGACTGTGGAAATATCCTGTTCCTCATTAGTCTTTCACCCACTGGCATCGGTATCCATGGATGATTCTCTTTTTTTTTTTTTTTTAAGTTTATTTATTTATTTCGGGAGAGAGAGAGCATGCACATGCGTGCATGAGTGGGAGAGGGGCAGAGAGTGGGAGAGAGAGAGAATCCCAAGCAGGCTCTGTGCTGTCAACATAGAGCTGGAAGCGGGGCTTGATCTCACAAACCGTGAGATCATGACCGGAGCTGAAATCAAGAGTTGGACACTTAACTGACTGAGCCACCCAGGCACCCCAGTCATGGATGATTCTTGACAGAATCAGTTGTCACTGTCATGATTACAAAATGGTGACATTTCTAATGCCATCACTCCTTCTACAGATGCCAATCAGTCTTCTACTGTAATGAAGGACTTTCCCTTCTTCCTCATATTTTAATTTATTCATTTATTTACATCTGCATGGACTCAGATTCTTATTTTATTACATAAATATTCTCCTGCTGTTATTATTTTGATGCTCAAATTATTCCCGAGTTGGCCAGTTCCCTTCAGGCTAGTTCCTATGTCCTTATAACATATCCTTTTCTTTTTCATCGCTTTCTTGCTTTCTGGCACAAAATATTCCAGGCTCATTTTGTACTTTCTCTTCCCTAGCCTTGAATCAACCATTTCTCCAAAGAGTCTTGGTTACTTAAAGCAAGGAATAGGGGGCATCTGAGGGGCTCAGTCAGTTGAGCATTCGACTTTGGCTCAGGTCATGATGTCGTGGTTTGTGAGTTTGAGCCCCACATTGGGCTTGCTCTGTCAATGCAGCGCCCAATTAGGATCCTCTGTCACCTTCCCTCCACCCCTCCCTGACTTGTGCTCTCTCAAAAATAAATAAATATTTTTTTTTAAAATAAAAAAATTTAAAAATTAAAAAAAAAGAAAGTGAGGAATGGTATTTAAAGACCAAGATCTGGGTGCTAGGTATGTGCATCGCTACTGGGGTGTTTCTGCTTATAGAGCCTTCAGGTGGACAGAGAGAAGGCATACATGCACACACACACACACATCCAGCTCTACATTTTTCTATCTATATTAAAAACCACAAGTTCAAACTGATACTTCTCATTCCAGTCCATCACCCAGGGTTCATTCTTCTGTTCATTCCTCTTTCTTTTGTTGTAATTCCCTTCTTCAACCGTGAGAAACTTAACTCCCATATATATTTACTTATTTGCTTAACCCTACAATTCATAGAAAGTAGATTCAGAATCGAATCTAGTTGTCAAAAACAACCTTTATATCTAGAATTTAATATTTGTACTTATTTTTGCCTTTAGACTGAGAGCACATAGTCAAAGAACCAGTTATTCTGGTGAGTTTCTTTCCCACCTTCAGCGTGGTTACGTTCCTTGCCTGAAATACAGTCAGGCTAACTTATTTCTCTGCGTTCTAATTTTTCTCTCATCCTTATTGATTTGATTTGATTTGATTTTGAGTATGTAAAACATTAACGTGATTCCAAATGTCAGAACTACTCATCACATAACAATTCTTAAATAGGTATAATATCTGTTGATCCACTGATGTCCTCAAGAATAAACCTTTTGCAGTTGATATTTAGCTGGTTTGCCTATTACTGAGGGAAGGCGTTAGGACCCATGTTGCTCTGTGATGTTAAACTCAAGTAGACTTTCTAGTGGCAGCCTGAGTCCTGCAAGAAAGGCTCTGCCCTTTTTGCCAAGGAGGCTGGGAAGGGCAAGGGAAGCTCCTGTTAAGTGGCCATGGCATTGCTGCTGTGGGCTCCTGCCATTTGTGGGATGGTATCAGGTGTCCCAGGCACTGTGCCTTTGGGCTCTGAGTTCAGCGGGCAGAAGTGGCTATTCTGGGGAAGAATCTGCCGTGTGGTTCTAGGAGGCAGAACCATCAGCATCAGTGTTTTCATGGCATAGGAGGGTCTTGCTCCTCCTGGGGCTGTGCAGTTGTGGGACCAGGTTGTGCCTTTGGAGATTATCAGCCTTGGACAAGGATTAGGATGCACAGCACGGAAAAACCACAGATCAAGCTTGTAGAAACTACTGTATATAGACTCTGGCTTTCAAACTAGTTCTGTGGCAGAGGAGACCCACATTACCACGAAGATCTCGCGTTTCTAGCAATGCTTAAATCAATATTGACCAAGGGTGCTGCCCAGATTCGAATCCAGGGAAATCAGACTTTGACCACTCCATGTGGATCCTGACCTCCTCTGCTGCAGAACCATTTCCATTTCTAGCATCGGTTGGGCTGACAGAACACTCACTGGGTGTCCATTCTAGAACTAGTGCAGTACAGAAAGGGGCTAATTTTTCCAATGCTGGTCCTGGGCGTGGGTTCGGAAGGCAGCTTTCAGGGCTGAGCTACAGAGCGAGGATTTACCCGAAACATGAGGACAAGTTAGGTGGGGAAAATAGAAAATACATGGTCAGTAAGACCTCTTTTCTAACTCTTCTTCCTGACTTCCCTGAGGTGACCTTCACCCACATTTAAAATTGTCTGTCGTGCCTCATGCTTGCAAAAGCTGTCACAATTATCATCACATCTGAACTGCACAGAACCCCTACAAAGCAAGTATGTGGCTGTCTGCATCTCAAACAGGTACCACAGGTGGGCCCCGGCCCCTGGAGCCCCTGCCCAGCTCCTGCACATGGCGGTGCCTGTTCCGAGCCGTAGGAGGGGGCCTGCGTCTTCACATTTCAGCAGCAGCTTGGCATATTTTCTGATGTGTAATTAATAAATAATTAGCTTTCTGAAAGCAAACTTCTGGCTCATGTGTGTATATTCCAGGCACAATCAGTCTCTGTGGGGAAGGGACAGGCTGTGTCTTGCTCTGACCCTCTCCCGACCTGAGTGGGCAGAAGTAGTTTCTCACCTGGTTTCTTCTCCTCCAGCTGCCATTAGAGAGAAAAGGTACCATCTCACATGTCATGTGTGTTCCTTAAGGCCTGGCAGGTGGTCTGCTGGCGGTGGCTGCAAAAGTCTCCTGGGCGTGAGCACATATCATTGCCTACCACAGAACTTTTCTCTCTCACTCCTCTCAGTTTACTGGGTGCAGGAAGCTGAGCGTTTCCTTCTCTGGGCACATTTCATGTACAATTTTCCTGCCTTTCTAGATACCCTGCTCAAGTGTAGAGATTCTCTAGTCACAGGAGAAAGACTTCTATCTCTGAACTACAGTACCCAGCACACAGGCATGGTGTTTCCAGTGTGGGGTGCAGGCCCCTGGGCTCTGAGGACAAACCCTGGCTTCTTTCTAGTCCTGGGAGCTGGGGAAGGAAAACCCTTGCAACAAGCATGAAGGTAGATGTGCCCCCTGGAATCTGCCAAACTTGTTCTAGCAGGCTGAGGGTCCTCAGGACAGAGAGAAACTGATCTTTGAGCTTGGGTGGCTTTTTTTTTTTTTAAGTTTATTTATTTTTTAGAGAGAGAGAGATTGAGGGATGGACAGAGAGAGAGGAGAGAGAGAGAATCCCAAGCAGGCTCCCTGCTGTCAGTGCAGAGCCCGACATGGGGTTTGCATTCACAAACTGTGAGATCATGACATGAGCCAAAGTCATGAGTTGGACGCTTAACCAACTGAGCCACCCAGGTGCCCCTTAAGCATGCTTATGGTGCCCATTCTGAGGGGTTTTGTTTCTCACTCTTTTTTGTCTTATTTCTTAGTGTCCACCTCTGCTTCCCAGTAGGCTCCATATCAGATACTGCCACTTCCCTTCCTCACAGCCTGTTATGTCATGGAATGTGGAATGAGACTTATATTATTCTGGAATTGATGCCTGGGGCCCAGATCTGAGGACGATGAGGTTCTAGGAGAGTTATCAATAGCTGGGACCAGACCTCTCCCCTGGATAGTTCCCCGAGATAGCTTAGAACTGGAGCTGCTCAAAAGTGAGCCAGGCAGCCCTGGCTGTCATGATGCACCTTGGCCCAGCCTGGTCATAGCATCTGGCTTTCTCAGGTGATGGTTGGGATTTAGGCTGTCACCTGTGTCACTCACAGTGGGAAGAAATGGGGAAGACTGTTGTCTTCCTGCAGAGACCTGTAAAGACTGAGTGGAATTCCCAGTGTGTTCTTTTCACCTGTTTCCAGGGGGACATTGGCAGCATAGTGGTTGAACACTTCTCTACAGCTCTGAGTGATGTCAGTAGCCCCCAGGGATTGAGCCCCTTGAGCCAGAGTGAAGATGTGATTCTGAGGAGTGATAGTGACCTGCCTCCAAATCAGTGGCATTTCTCTTCTCAGTAGACAAAGCCATAGACAGAGTATCTTTTGCATATGGTACCACCAACTGCAGCTTGAATGGGCCTGGTCCTGGCTGTGGATTGGTATCCAGTGTCCTGGGCAGGGAGCCCCTCCGTTCAGTCTGGTGAGCTGTGACATTTCCACTCCCTAACCAGGCCCAGCTTGCCGGAGCCTGGCTAATCTCACACCTTCTCCACTGGGCACATGGTGCCAGAGCCCCAGCCTGATGAATACAATGAGCCCTTCCTAAGTCTCTTCTAGGAAGCCAGATACCTAGCTAGCCCATCCTCAAGAATCTGCAGTGTGGGCGGATTGCAGCTCTGCCCAGATTGGTAGAAGACAGGATTGCTTTTCAGTCTGCCTCCCAGCTCAGCTCTGTAAGGAAATCTATTTCCCCCCTGAGCATGGACCTGCCTGTGCCAGTCTTGCAAGTGAAAAAAAAAAAAAAAAAGCCAGTCTACAGAGAGAACAAATCTGTTCTTCTATTGAACTTCAGTTTGTAGAGGAGAATACTTTTTTTCTAAACCTGCTCATGATTCTCTACTGTGACTCTGGAGGGTCTAGAGACTGTCCTTTTCTCTTTCCTCCATGAAAGAGGACTGTGTGAGGAGCAAGTTTCTGTTTCCCTTCCTTAGCACCTATGTCCCCTGGAAGGGGTTTTCAAACTAAGTGAATCCTCAGCATCTGAAATGGTTAAAAGAGAGGTTCAGGGATGGGGACCATAGAGGCCCACCTGCTTGCTCGTTTCACCCACCCTGCACCCACTGCCCTCCCACTTAGAACTCACTCCTCGTAACCCTCTACCCCACAGGGTCTTGCAAACTGAGACTGACCGCATCGTGTCCTATGGGGTTGTATCATTTTGCCAACTGAATGGAGACACCAGGAACAGCCTGAAGCTTTCTAGCCTTACCCAGACGGTGGTCAACGTCACTCCTGCCTCTACCAAAACCAAAATGAAAGTGGGGTGGGCAAGACCCCTTGAGACAGGGTTGAGACTGGGCATTCCTTGCATCCTCCAAGTCTGGAAGGAAGCTGAAAGTCTCAGAAGGCCCTCACAAACCAAATGCTTACACTTGGAAATTTTGATTCTTTGGTTCTAAAAAAGTGATTCCAAATGGAATTGCTGACAAATCTGAGGTCAAACTTATTGAAAGTTAGTTAGTTAGCAAACTGCCCCATCTTAAGCTGAGCCTGCAGTAAGTTCTGAGATGCATGGGTTTCTGTCTGCCCTCACTCTGAGGATGAGGCCTGTGGCATCTGACACCCTACAGGTGTTCATCTGGACCTTGGCAACACCTCACAGCCTTCCACAGGGGCCCAGCTGGCTTCTGCAAACAACATGACCTTTCCTTTAGCTATCTAACTGTTAGTGACATCTGGGAACTCTTGGCTAATTTTTTGGCACACAGCTGTTGGGGCCACCCATGTGGATCCCCACAGCATCTTAGACAAATTGGACATGAAAGACAAGACTTGGTCCATGACATGGCAGCAGGACCTCCCTGCAAATGGTTCCAGATAAAATGAGAAATTTCTCCAAGTCATTCATCTCCCCGCTCTGGTAGACAGCTTTGTGTCCGGTGTGAGCACGGCGCTTAGCCCAGGGCCACCGCAGAAGCCCCCGCTGTTGTTGTTCCCCACTGTACCACCCAACTTGCTCTGGCATAGTAGCTCAGAAGGTGAATAATAAAACTACTTTTCTGGATTTTTTAAATTTTTAAAATTTATTTTATTTTATATTTTTAAATGTTTATTTTTGAGAAAGAGAGACAGAGTGTGAGTGGGGCAGGGGCAGAGAGAGAGGGAGACACAGAATCTGAAGCAGGCTCCAGGTTCTGAGCTGTCAGCACGAAGCCCGATGCAGGGCTCAAACCCACAAACCGCGAGAATGTGACCTGAGCCGAAGTTGGATGCTTTAGCCACCCAGGTGCCCCTGGATGCTTTTGAAAAAGGTAGCTCAGAACTGGTCCAACTGTCACCTACCATCACCCCAGCTGTTCTCCCTCCTCCTGCCCCCAGTGATAGTAATGACTGGGTAGAGGCACAGAGGGAGAATCTGTGAGCCATAGCCTTCATGGCAGGGCATATCTGAAATATGAGGGGATTCCTTACCCTCCCATAAAGGAGGGAGTTGGGTGTGAGGTTCCAGGGTGTGGGGGAGAAGCTGATATTCCCTTCTCCTGTTGGATGTCTGCTTGGGTGCAGATCCATGGCTCTGCCCTTGGCCTGAGCAGGAGTGAAGGGGAATTGGAAGAAGCTGGCAGGGCAGAGAGAGAGTAGGGTTGTGGAGTAGCCAGTCATGATATTGTGATTTATAATGAGAAATAAATATTTGGTTTTTATCCCCAACCCTGGCACAGAGCTCCTAAAACCCTTGGAATTTTCTAAGTGATAAGAGTGATAAGGGTATCTGGATATTCATAACCATCCCTTTTCAACCACAACTGGGTTTATGTTAATAAGGTGACTTTTGGAAAGCACCTAAGGATGGGGCTGGTTGCCCGGGGCACCAACCATGATTAGAGGGTTGGAACTTTCAGGGAGAGAGGTGGGGGCTGGAGAGTGTGAGTCAAATCCCAATGGCTGGTGATTGAATCAACTATGCCTATGTATGAAGCATCCATAAAACCCCCAAAGAACGAGGTTTGAAGAGCTTCCAGGCTGGTAGACACATAGACATTTGGGGAGCGTCGTGTGCCTGGAGAGAGCATGGAAGCTACACACTTCTCCCCCATGGGCATCTCCCATGGGCTGTTCCAGGGTTATATGCTTTTATAACAGCAGTAATCTAGTAAGTGAAGTGTTTCTCTGAATTCCTTGAGATGTTCTAGCAAACTAATGGAACTCAAGGCGAGTGTCATGAGAACCTCTGATTTAGAGCCAGTCTTTCAGAAGCACAGGTGACAATTTACACTTATGACCACCATCTGAATTGGGGGGTTGACCAGTCTTATGACTATTTCCAGATAAAAAATATCATAATTAAATTGGATTATAGGACACCCAGCTGGTGCTGGAGAAATGCTTGGTATGGGGGGGGAAAACCCACACATCAGAATTGGTGTCAGAGTCATACCAGCCGTGGGCCATCTGACTGGTCACTCTGCAAGGTCACTGGTTTGAGTCGTCTAGCTGGTAGACTCCTAAAAAGTCAGCTGTGGGGCAGTGGCAGAGGCTGGGGGCATCCTGGAAGTGGTGCAGCTGCAGGACATGGTGGAGAAGGGAGAGGTGTGAGGAATGGGCACCCAGTGGTGCTTCTATGCTGATGCCTAGAGACAGCGTGTCAGTGCAGGGGGTGGGGGGCTGGGAAATGCCGTTGTGGTCTCTAAAATACTTACTTAGCATTTTATTCTAGGGTTCTCTGTCTCATCCTCTTTCCCTTTTTCCTGTGCTTCTGTATCTTCTTCTTCTCTCTCTCCCTGAGCTTATGCTGGTCTCTCTCTCTCAAGAACATCAGGGTTGCAGCTTTGGAGTTAAACGCAGGCTCTTCCTACTGGCCTCTGATGAGTAAATGCAGGTGCTGGGAAGACTTAGTTATATTCTTTTGTCACTTGGTAAAAAAAAAAAAAAGAAGAAGAAGAAAATAAGCACATTCCCCTCAGCATCCTGAGATAAGCTGTCATGACCTGGTCCCCAAGCTCATTTTAAACCATTTATACTTTTATTCTCAGGGTAGGGAGTCTCCTTAAGTTTCTGCCTCCTTTGGGAAGCCTCTTTAAGGCTGATTTAGCCCCACGAGATCCATGGAGTGAAAGCTTCTCATAAGCCATTAGGTAAACACATAAAGCAGCCTTCAGAGTGGACATGCGAAGGCTGGGATGGAAGAGGAATAAAATTTCTAAATTCATGATGGGAGATCCATGGGTAAGACAGATGTCTTCATAATTTAACAAAGTTCAGGATGTTACAAATGGGAACCTACAGAATTGGCTGTTAGGAAAGCAAAGGGCAAATAACCGGAGGTGCAGGGCCAAGTACAGATTTTATAGTCTGGCGTGGACTTGGGGCCATCCTGTCTCTCCTCCCAGCCTCCTTCCTCTGCTCTAACAGGGGCCCTCTCCCTGCCTGCCTCCCAGGGGCATTGTGAGGATCAAAGGAGAAGATTGATTTGGAAGGTGAAAGCCACTCTCTGAATTATTGCTCTTCGTTGCTGAGAGCTGCTATTGTTACTGCTGTTTCTAATAAATAACAGACCTATAACAGGCCTTCGTAGGAAAATGTAGGCTTGTGAAAGACAGATGAACAGAAATCTGAGTGGAGTCAGGGACTGGTGGGTTATGCCATCCCATGGGGTGCTTAAGGCTTAACTGACTGCCCTGATGGTTTTTTAAGGACCTTTCTAGGTCTGTGGGTGCATGTTACAAGAGGAGAAGAGGAGCTGGGCTCCTCTCCTTTTGTTTTGACCAAGGCCGGTTGGCCTCAGCTTTGGGTCCTCGATCATGGGCACATCCTTTGCTCTCAGCCATTCAGAAGCTCTGACCTTAGATTTTATTTCCTGTAGTCTTAACTTTTCTGCCTTCTCACTGTGCTTATAGGTCACATACATGCTCCAGGTAGACTGCTTGTCCACACCGGTCCATAGTTGGGGCTTCCTAGTCCCTGTAAGGTGAGAATCCCTGATCGCTGCTATGGTAGTTTGAGGTACTGGAAGACTAGTGACGTGTGAAGTTAGACTACTATCCTGTGCAAGAGCAGCTCACAACATGAGCTGCTACTAGTTTTCTGCAAGTCATTTTAGTATTTCCACAAGGTTTAGTCTTTTTAGTAAAGAGTTTCCATTTGAGTGTTTTGTTAAAGTGCCTTTGTTATTTTTGAATTAGAAAAATAAGGTAGGCATCTGTTTAACTGCTTATAAATAAGCCTCTGGTTCTAAACAGCTGCCAAAGGATGCCTTAGAATCCTGGGGTGTGGGATGGAATGGAGCTTAGAGATCACCGTAACAGCGGTGTTCAGGCAAGAGAACAGAGACCGCTCCAGGCATTAAAAAAAAAACTTTTAAAATGTTTAATTATTTGAGAGAGAGGGAGAGAGCAAGCATGAGCAGGGGAGGGGCAGAGAGAGGGAGACACAGAATCCGAAGCAGTCTCCAGGCTCTGAGCTGTCAGCACATTGCCTGATATGGGGTTCAAATCCACAAACTGGGAGATCATGACCTGAGCCAAAGTTGGACATTTAAATGACTGTGCCACCCAGGTGCCCCAGGCATTTTAAACAGAAGTAATTTAATATGCAGAATTCATTACAGCAGTATTAGGGACGGAGGCTCAAAAAGCATAAAGGAAGTCTACACGAAGATTAGTAACTGCTGGAAGCTGCTATCCCAGTGGGACGGAGATACTGGGAGGGAAAGTGGCCTTATCCAGAAAGCTGGAACTTAGAATCCCACACTCACCTAGAAGTGACACACAACACTTCTACCTATTTTCCAGAGGCCAGAACTCAGTCACATGGCCACGCCTACCTGCAGCCGTGCTGGGAGTGGTCTACTGAGTGGCCAGAAGGGAACCGGCCTGCTGGACAACCACTCTGTGCCTGTGTGGGTACAGGGATCACTGTCGGGAGAGAACAGCGATGCTTTTGCAGAAACAATCTTCAAGACTGTGCGCACATTCACACCTGCCCTGGCATACTAGGGTGGATGTATGTCAGAGCGGAGTTCTCCTACCCACCTCCTGTTCTACTTCCCTTCCCTTCCCCTTGCTGGCCCTCTGAAGTGCTGCATGCTGAATTCTGTGTGCTCTGTTTTCAGGGGACGCTGGCCCAGCCCCAGCCCTGGTGGAAGAGCCAGCTGTTTGTGTGGGAGCCAGTGCTGTTTGGGACCTGGGACGGTGTGTTCACATCCTGTATGATCAACATTTTTGGGGTTGTCCTTTTCCTGAGGACTGGCTGGTTAGTGGTGAGTGATGAGCTGGTGGCCCTGGAGTTTCTTGTGAGCTTGTGACACGGAAAGGTCTGCACTCTTGGGCATTCCACAGGGCAGGCAACAGATTCCTGAAGCATGGATGCTCCAGAAACATGAAACAAGAAGCAAGTACATATAGCTAGCGTTGCTATTTAAATGAGAATCCTGAGAACCTAGGCCTCAGACAAAGCCTCCAATGGAAGCCTCGCCATAGATTTAAGTTATATGAGCACAGAAATATGAGCAATGTGAGTCAGGGCACATCCTCGATGGGACTAGAGGTGGATCAGAGAGAGCAGACTGGTGGCAGTTTTGCCTCCGGTTTGTGACCCTCTCCTGCTTTCCTGGTATTTTTCAACTTGTCTGGTGCCCTCCTGGTGGCACTGGTTGCCTTGTCCCACCACACACAGATCCTGTGTGAGAGGCTACACATGGCAGTGCTTGGTCACAGGTGCATGAGATCATGGGGGTACATTTGCTTCCTCCATGGAGAAACCAAAGGCCTCTTCTTTGTGTCTTTTCTGAAGGCATCCTGGGAGCTTCCAAGCAGATGTGTGTCCTGAGCAGGGGTTCTGAACCCCTTACATGTCACCTTCTTCCTGGGACACCAGTAAACTAAACAGGCTGCTCGAAACAAAAGGCTAGCCAGTCAGGAGTCATTGATGAGCACCTAATGTGTTCCAGGCACTACAATGTACCAATGGGATTATGAAACAGAAGGCCCTGTTCTTCCCTCTGGTGAGCTAACAGTCCTGGGTAGATTTCACATCAGGAATCCAAGTGGTTTCTCAAAGCAGCATTAAATACCTCAGGAGTGGAATAGGCTATGAACATATGGTGGCTAAGTGTCCAGGAAAGCTTCCTGGAAGAGGTGTGGTTCAGCCAGGCTTTGAGAGGTGAGCTGGGTTGCACAGATGAAAGAGAGAGGGGGTCATTCAAGGTGTGGAATGTACTAGTCAGGGTTCTTCAAGGGAACACAGGCAGAACCAATAGGAGCTATATATCTATAAAAGATATATAGAATGTCCTATATATATGACTGGGGGGTCTGGTGAGTCCAAGTGAGACTCAGGTAAGAATTGATGTTGCAGGCTTGAATCCAAAGACTGGGAGCACAGGCGGAATTTCTGTGTTGCAGTCTGGCTACAGAATTCTTTCTTCTTTGGGAAACCTCAGTCTTTGCTGTTAAAGCCTTCCAACAGATTGGATGAGGCCCTTTGGCATTATAGACGGTAATCTCTTTTTAACAAAAAATTTTCTTTTTTAACATTTATTTATTTTCAAGAGACAGAGAGAGACAGAGTGCGAGTGGTGGAGGGGCAGAGAGAGAGAGAGAGGGAGACACAGAATCCGAAGCAGGCTCCAGGCTCTGAGTTAGCACAGAGCCCGACGTGGGGCTTGAACCCACTAACCTGAGCTGAAGTTGGACACTTAACTGACTGACCACCCAGGTGCCCCTAGACAGTAATCTCTTTTACTTAAAGTCTACTGACTGTAAATGTTAAGCACAGCTAAAACAAAAACAAACAAACAAAAAAAGTACATTTACAGCAACATCTAGATTACTGTTTGACTAAATAAATGGTCACCATATTCTATCCAAGTTAACACAGAAAATTAACCATCGCATGGGCAAATTCTGGGGAAGGAAAGCTGAGCTGTGACAAGGTGTATGGGGTTCTTAGCCCCTCAGGAGGCCTAGGTGAGGCCAGACCTTCCTGAGCTCTTTTACCTAGGTCATTAGCTCAGGGTTCAGCCTTAATCATGGCCTGGGTTACGCCTGGGTGGCTCAGTCGGTTAAGCGTCTGACTTCAGCTTGGGTCATGATCTCACGTTTAGTGGGTTCGAGCCCTGCTTCGGGCTTTGCAGTCTGTAGCCTACTTCAGATTCTGGGTCTCCCTCTCTCTCTGCCCCTCCCCCACTCACACTCTGTCTCTGTCTCTTGAAAATAAATAAATGTTAAAAAAATTTTTTTAAAAAATCAGATCCACCCAGGGGTGGGTGACTTTTTTTTTTTTTTTTTTTTTTTTTAATTAACATGTGAAAGCTTAGAGCAGGGTCAGCCAAACTCCCTAGTGTAGCTATAAGAATTTATGCCTCCTACACCCTTCCCAGACTTACAGGGCCTTCTGCTTACAAAAACACAAAGCCTTCATCTCAGACTCCTTGTTGTGCAGGCAGATTTAGGCTTCTGGTATCCACCTCTGTTTTTAACCTCTTCCTAAGGGCCACCTCACTGCCCAGCACCTCTCCAGCCTGTGTCCAAGGGAGGCCCATCAGTCTGACTGCTGTGTGGCAGAGGAAGATGTAGCCAGTGACAGCTGGGTCCCTGGGCTCTGCTTCACACAAGGTAGTTATGGAATTGTAGAAAGGAGAAAAAGGTAAGCTTTCTCTATTTTTTTAAGTAGGCTCTATGCTCATCATGGGGCTCAAACTTACAACCCCAAGATCAAGATTCACATGCTCTGCTGACTGAGCCAGCCAGCTAGGTGCACCCCAGCTCTCTTTATTTTGATTCTTTTTTTTTTTAAGTTTATTTATTTATTTTGGGAAAGAGAGAGCAGCAGAGGGGCAGAGAGAGAGGGAGAGAGAATCCCAAGCAAGCTCCACACCGTCAGAGCAGAGCCCAATGCAGTGCTCAAACCCATGAACTATGAGATCATGACCTGAGCTGAGATCAAGAGTTGGATGCTTAACGGACTGAGCCACCCAGGCGCCCCTCTATTTTGTTTCTTAAGTCTGTAAGGGCTTCTTCTGAACCCTCCCACTGGGTTATTTTTTGGAGAAATGACTATCCAGAGGTGTCAGTTCCCTCTGCAAAGTGAAGGTACAAGTTGTATTCATTTTCTCTTGCTGTGTAACAAATTAGTCCAGTACCTAGCAGCATGAGGCAAATACGTGTATTATCTTATGTATTATCTTACAGTTTCTGCGGTCCAGGTATCCAAGTGCAGCCTAGCTGGGTTCTTCTGGCTCAGAGTCTCTCCCAGGGTCACAGGCAGGCTCTCAGTCAGGACTGCATTCCCACCTGAAGGCTCTACCAGAGGAGGAGCTGTTTCCAAGATCACTTGCGCAGTTGTTGGCTGGCCTTGTTATGTGGGCCTCTTCCTAGGGCTGCCTCCTTACATGCAGCTCACTTCCCCGGAGACCAGCAATCTAAGGGAGAGAAAGAGAGAGAGAGAGAGAGAGAGAGAGAGAGAGAGCACACCCAAGATGAAAGCCACGGTCTTTTTCTATCCTCATCTCAGAAGTGATCTCCTGCAGAGTTCTGTTCATTAGAAGTGAGTCACCAGGTCTAACCCCAACTCAAGGGGAGGAGATTACACAGGGCATGTGTGCCAGGGACTGGGGGTCATGGGGGGGGCTGCCTTTGAAGCTGCCTGCCACACAAATGCATCCTTTTGCCCTGAAATGATCTCTTGTTTTTCAGCTTTGACATTAGTTTTACCTGAAACATCATATTTGATCATGGGAAAAAAAAGGCAAATGTGAAATGGCAAAGAAAAGATAGAGCTTCTAGGAGGTGGCATAAAGCTGGAGTGAGTAGAGGTCATGCTCAGATTCTCAAATAGACCATGTGAACTCTAAAGAATAATTTGATAGCACACTTATAATTTTGAAGATGTTAAAGTGGTAGTTTTGGCCTGAAAACCTAAAGATTGGTGCAAGATATTTTATTATCACATGCAAACAATTTGAAAACACAAAGGAAGAAAAGAGTAATTCTATAATTTCATTAAAAATATAAAATCAGCAAAATAAGAAACTGTCTGAATAAAGCATAACTGGATAAAGCATCATCCTGCTCTCTTGGCACTCACAGCCCGGAGGTAAAGATGGGCTTGGAAGCAGTACTTGACAAGTACTGTGGAAAGTACTAAGCCCGGGCACTGTACAAACCAGAGGAGGGTTCCAGGGACAGTTTTCCGGAGGAGGTAGCCCCTAACCTAAAAGGATGGGATGGAGTGAGGCTGTCTAGGAGATGGAGTGAGCAGGAAAGGCATGCCCAGGAGGGTGGTGGGGAAGAGCATGTGACTTCCTGCTAGGGCACAGGGATGAGACAGACTGGAGGGCGGGGAGGGGATGGATGGGGAGGGGCCTCATGAGGGTATCCAGTTGCTTTGACTATACCCTATTGGCAGTGGGAAGTCAGTGAAGAGTTTGAAGCAAAGATGTTTCCCTTCATCTGGAATTTCTTCCAGGCCTTATGCTTGTGGGCCGCCTCTGTCCTTTTTCAGGTACCCAGCTCTTCCTCCCCGACCCCTGTTGCAGCTCTGGAGGTGTTGGGGGAGGTGGCTAGTGCTCCTGGGAGGGGCCTGACTGGCAGGGCCTCCCTGTCCTAACCCCTGACCTTGCTTCTTGCTGTTCTGCTGCAGGGAAATACAGGAGTGCTCATGGGCATGTTTCTGGTGTCCTTCGTCATCCTGGTGGCCCTCATCACCGTGCTGTCTGGCATCGGTGTTGGGGAGCACTGTGGTGTTGGCAGCGGTGGTGTCTACTCGATGATCTCCTCGGTCCTTGGTGGGCAGACTGGTGGCACGATTGGGCTACTGTACGTGTTTGGACAGGTGAGCCTGGGGGCTGGGGGAGGAGAGTTGTGCCCTGAGGCCATCAGCATATGGGATCTGTTCCCTCGCTTGGCTGTTTGCCACCATCTTCTCATCCACGTTCCCATTTGATCTAAAGAGAGGCAAGTTGGGGTAATTGGCCCCATTTTATAGATGGGCAGACTGGGGCTCTGAGAGGGAGCTCAGAGGCATAGCTTAGCCCACTGTCCAGGACCCTGACCCAGAGTCCAGGGCTCCTTCCTCTCTACCTCTGGTGCCTTGTGGCATCCTGATCTGCCCAGGAATGCAGGGCTTGGCTGGAACTATCCTTGATGCCCATTGTAGGGAGGGGAGTGCATGACAGTGGCCCAAGCCCAGGTGGCAGCTGGGTGGCCCTGTCCCTGGGGCACTTTAGTGCTGAAGAAGGGACATTTTACCTGTGCCAAAAGACTTTCCTGGACGCGGGCACTTCTCAAATGAGCTGGAGCTTCAGGCTCATTGACAGCTTGATGGCCTTGCCGAGGAGGCCAGAGCCGTGTGTGGACGCCCTGTCTGAGAAGGAGGGGGCGGTGCAGCAGGGTGGACACAGGCTCTCAGAAAACCAGTGAGCAGGGAGAAGCACTGGGACTTACTTAGCTAAAACACAGGGATGGTGACCTAATGAGGACGAAACAAAGACAGACATTAAGAAGCAGCTCTTTGTAAGCACTTCTTGGCTTGAGAAAGGCTTTTATGATGGTGCAAAGGGTGGTGGGTGGTTGAAAACACAGTTTCAAGAAAAGAATTTGTCTAAGGGTACAAGAGTCTCCTCAAAGAAAGGATACGTTTGTTCTTTTCTTTTTCAGCAGGGTTATTTTAGTATAACTACATCTGATTCTCCAACAGCACAAAGGGTGTGTGTGTGTGTGTGTGTGTGTGTGAGACATGCATGAAAGGCAGAGAGATTGTCACTGCACTCTTAAAGCCACTTGCCTTTACTGGAGAAAGATCTTTAAGCTCCGTAGCTTGGGAGTGAGAAATAAATGGTTAGTTTACTTTATTACCCTGGGGATTTGTCTGTCGATGTTTTACTTCTGCGCTGTCTCCTAGCCAGGTTGCAGTCCTGCTCTCTGGGTAAGCAAGCTTACCTGCAGCAGCAAATACCACGACAGGGACCAGCGCCAAACCGGGGGTCAGCAAAGGGCCCCTGTAGAGGGGAAGCTGGGATGTCGTGTCTCCTGTGTGTGGGTTGCTTCAGAGGAAGGGTGTTCACAGAAAAAGTGTTTTCTGCACACTGGCAGCTGCTGCCGAACAGCCACCCCATCTACACCCTCGCTCGCTTAGCTTGCTCTCTGTTCGGGTCTCGGTGAGAAACACCGGAGCCCCTCTGGCCGGCATCTTCAGGCCTCTCCTTTGCCTACTGCTGACCTGGGCTGGCTTCTCTGATCGGGGTGTGGGTGCTGCATAACCCTTTTTATATGCTATTGGATTCACTCCGCTAGGATTTTGTTGAGGATTTGGGGTATGTATTCATGAGGGATATTGGTCTGTAGTGTTCTTGTGATCTCTTTGTCTAGTTTTGGTCTCATGATAAAGCTGGCCCGATAGAATGAGTTGGGAGGTGTTCCCTCCTCTTCTATTTTTTAGAAGAGTTTCTAAAGGATTAGTGTTAATCCTTCTTTAAATGTTTGGTAAAACTTAGTGGTGAAACCATCTGGTCCCTGGCTTTTCTTTGTAGGAAGTTTTTTGATAACTAATTCAATCACTTATATAGGCATAATCTGATTTTCTATTTCTTCTTGAGTCAGTTTTGGTAGTTTGTGTCTTTCTAGGAATCTGTCCATTTTATCTCTGTTATTTAATTTATTGGTGTAAAATCATTCATGGATTCCTTAGAATCTTTTTAGTGTTTGTAAGATTGGTAGTAATGGCTTCCCTTCCATTCCTGATTTTAATCATTTGAGACTTTGCTCCTTTTTTTTTTTCCTTCAGTCAGTCTAGTTAAAGAAAGTTTTGGTTTTGTTGGTTTTTCTTTCTTTTTTTTTTTTTTTCTGGTCTCCAATTTATTCCTACTCCAGTCTTTAGTATTTCCTTCCTCTTGCTTCCTTTGGGTTTAGTTTGCTCTTCTTTTTCTAGTTTCTTAAGGTGGAAGGTTAGGTCACTGACTCGAGACCCTTCTTTCAGGGTGTAATTGGGGTTTCTGAGGGTCCCTATTCCTGGGTCTTACTGACCTGTAACCCCGTCATTCCAGGGCATGAATACACTCATTTATTTTTAATGACTGCTGAGCAGATTGCCTGCTTGCCCTAGAACAGGGGTCAGCAGACTTCCACTATAAAGGTCCAGATAGTAAATATCTTTGTTTTTATGAGTCATATATCTCTGTCACAACTATTCAATTCTGCTGTTGTAGTTCAAAAGCTGCCATAGTCAATATGAAAAACTGGGCTTAGCTGTGTTCCTATAAAACTTTTTTACCAAAACAGGCAGCAAGCAGGATTTAGCCAGCATGTTAAAGTTTGCTAACACTTGTTTCAGGCATAAAAATTTAGACAATATAAGGGTACCTGGCTGGCTGAGTCAGGGAGCATGCAAGCTCTTGATCTCAGGGTTGTGGGTTTGAGCCTCATATTGGGTGTACAGATTACTTAAAAATAAAATCTTTAAAAAATAGAGAGACTATAAACACTTAAAATAATCATTTTAAAGCTTGCAAATATTTTCATAACCCTGCATCCTCCCAAATCCTTCCCCATCATCTCTCTGAGTTGTTGGTGACCCCTTGGCCAGTGGAGGAAACAGTGAACTGGAGCCCCTCCTCACTCTCTGCCCCACTCACTTTTAAAAATTTTTCAATGTTTTATTTATTTTTTTTGGGGGGGGGGAGAGAGAGAGAGAGAGAGAGAGAGAATGGGAGAGGGGCAAGAGAGAGACAGAGACAGAATCTGAAGCAGGCTCCAGGCTCTGAGCTGTCAACACAGAGCTCGACACGGGGCTCAAACCCACGAACTGTGAGACATGACCTGAGCTGAAGTCAGATGCTTAATTGACTGAGTCATCCAGGCTCCCTCTGCCCGACTCACTTTTGGGTCTGAGGGCTTCTTTGAGGTTGCTTACCCTAGATACCAAAATATATGGCTTTCACCTGCATGGTTGTGTCTGTAATTACTGCTTTACATGGTCTTTGCTGGACTGTGCAAAAACCATGGAGAACTGGAAAACTTTCGTAGACCTGATATGGGCTGGAGTTTTGTTGTGGGAGTTAACGCAGTCAAGCAGCTTGAACCTTAAACAAGGATTTCATGTCAGAAAGGAGGGGTGTGGAGGGCAGCTCTGGTCTGTTAGGTAGGTACCCAGAGATGAAAAACAAAATGCCCATGATTGTGAGGTGCAGTTGTTGTAACATAAATACGTTGGAGTGGAAGTGTTCTGCCCTGAAAGTAGGTCACTTTCTCTCTATGAAATGGTGGGTGATGCCCCCAGCTCCCTGCAGCAGAAGATTAGAAAGAAAAGGGAAAAGGAATGTCTGTGATTATAAACTTTAAGAGGTGATAAAAATACTGAAAAACTATAATAGGGGTGCCTGAGAGGCTCAATTGGTTAAGTGTCTGACTCTTGATTTCTGCTCAGGTCATGATCTCACGGTTTCGTGAGTTCAAGCCCCACACTGGGATTCTCTCTCTCCCTCTCTCTGTCCTTTCCCCACTTATGTGCTCTCTCTCTCTCTCAAAATAAATAAATAAACTTTAAAAATATATACATAATAAACTCTGGGGTGTTTATGCATTAAACAAGTCGACAGGGAGGTTTTCCAGTGAAGAGGTGTACTCATGGTTGGAGGGGAGGGTAGCTGGACTTCTCTGGGGAGGGGTCTGTGGTGTTGTCCATACCTCTGGGGTGGGGGTGTCAAGCTCAGTGGGCAGAGAGGTGTGGGGGGAACTTTGCTTCCTAGACACACCGTGCTCTCCGTACCTAAGTGTAGCATTTGCATAAAGTCTGCAAATCTTAATATATTTGTTTTTATTTTTCCTTTATAAAATTCCTTTAAAGTTACAAAATGATGTTCATTATAACTAGTTAACATCAGCGATAATGTAAAGAAAAAGTTTATTTCCCTCCCCATCCTAAGGTGTCCATTGCGAATACCCACCATCCTTTTCTGCCACCTTCCCTGTGTTTATGTATGTGAATTCATGATTGTTGAAGTGCTTGCTTGTTTTTACAAAAATGGGGACAGAGCTTATACTCTATTCCATGGTTTGTGTTTCTCACTTAACAATAAGTTATAGATATTCCTCGAGGTCAGTGTTTTAAACTGGTGCTTTTTTGAAAAAACTGTTTATTTATTTTGAGAGAGAGTGCATCTGTGGAAGCTCATGCAAGCTCACACAAGTGGGAAAGGGGCAGAGAGAGAGAGTGAGAGAGAGAATCTCAAGCAGGCTCCATACTGCCAGTGCAGAGCCCCATGTGGGGCTTGAACTCACAAACCATGAGATCATGACTTGATCCAAAATCAAGAGTCAGATGCTCAACCGACTGAGCCACCCAGGTGCCCCTAAACCTGTGCTTTTTAACTAGTAGCTTAGCATTGCCTAATATGAATGTATGATAATTCATGGCACATTTGTCTTCTGTATTCATCATTTTACTCTCTTCTATAAGAGTAGTTGTATTTCTTTTCTCATTCCTAAAATCTGTAATTTTTTTTTCTTAATCAGACTGCTAGGTGTGTATGTATTTTATTTATCTCTTAAAGGATCAGCTGTTATTTTTATTTTAAATATCTTATTTTTAAGTAATCTCTACACCCAACGTGGGGCTCAAACTCACAACCCCGAGATCAAGAGTCACATATTACACAGACAGGGACAGCCAGGCTTCTCTTAAAGGATCAGCTTTTATTCTCTGAATTCTTTCTTTTGTTATTTTTCTTTTATTAATTTCATATTTCCTTTTATTAAATACCTCTTCCTACTATCTTTTTATTTATATTGGTCTTTTTTATCATGTCTTAAGTTAAATATTTTATTTTTTTCTGCCCTTTTTAACTAATAAAAATATTTAGGGTTATACTTTTTTTTCCTTCTGAATGCAGGATTAGTGTGCCTCTCAAGTTTTAGGATATAATATTCTCCTTTTCATTACTTTCTAGATCATTTGAAATTTAAAAAACTCATTATTTTGCCAACATGGCTCAAATTTATTTCTATTGTATGTTTTCCCCTTGCTGATTTGGAAGTTCTACTGTGCTTTTTGTTCTGAGAAGAGTTATAGTCCACCCTTAGAAAAGCCATAATTATACTTTTGCTATAGTTCCCAACCGAGCAGCATTGCTTACTATGTTCATCCGCCTACCAAATATGAAATCTCTATGACACTTTGACTCCCCCACATTCCATAAATACCCTCACCTCTTACCCCAAAGCTCTTAGATTTTGAGAAGATGGTTTAATTTGTGGTTGTTATTGGTTTCCTTCATAGTAAGTCTTTTCAGTTTTAAGAATCCTTATTTATAAGTTACATTGCAAATTTCCAGTGACAATACCATCGTCTATTTAACATTAACAAAGTATTTTATGAAATTCATGGCTAACTACTGTTTCTTCTTTTTCAGTAGCTAATAATAGTACAGTAAAAATGATAAGGCCAATAGCTAGTATCTCTATAACTCAAACTATGAGACAGATACTGTTCTAAGAACTTACATAAATTATCTCATTTCACCGTTACAGTAACTTCTTTTTTCCTTGACTTTATTTATTTTGAAAGAGAGAGACTGCGAGTGGGGGAGGGGCAGAGAGAGAGAGAGAGAGAGAGAGAGAGAGAGAGAGAGAAACCCAAGCAGGCTACACACTGTCAATGTGGAGCCCAATGTGGGGCTCGAACTCGAGAACCATGAGGTCACAACCTGAGCCAAAACCAAGAGCCAGACACTCAACCAACTAAGCCAGCCAGGTGCCCCCTCACAATAGCTTTTGAAGCAAGTACTATTATTATTATTTGTATTTCACAGATGAGGAAATGAGGCACAGAGAGCTTAAAACACTTTCCCAAGTCACACAGCTAAGCCTGGGAGCCACAGCATTTGGCTCTGGTCTGATTTCACAGTCCATGCTCCTAACCACCATATCCTTTCACACAGCCTCCACGGGCTTCTCCTTTATGTTTTGTTCCTAGCATCTTCGGGCTAAAAAGTGATTTTAGCTATGAATTGGAGAGAGGGACTCTACTGGAGCCACTGGAGACAAAGGCAGTCTTTACTGCTTGGCCCACTTCATGTGAGCAAATTCTGTTCACCAGCTAGAAAAGGAAAATGGTGGGTTTGGAAGCTCCAGATGCAAATGGTTGCATTCCAGTTCTGGTGTCACCCTCTGCACATGTGAGGTGTCAGACACCTGGGAAGGTGATGATCATCACTGCATTGTTACCATTTGTTTTTTTAAATTCTGATATATCTGGCCATGAAGAGTCCTGTTGACCTGGCCAGATAGTGACAGAATAGCAGCATCCTTGTGCCTGTCACACTCTTGTTATTTAGCCAAGTGTAAGTTTGAGTCATGAGGTGATGTTTCTCTCTCATCTCTCTCTCTCTCAAGGATGACTTTCCTTCTGCTTACATTTATTGGGCTCCCCCCTCCCCACTCCAATATAGACAGAAATGCCTAGTGTAAGTTTGGGGAACATTGACAATGATGGTATATGTCTAGTAGCAAAATGAGCTGATCTCAGTGAAGAATGGGACCTCCTTCCTGAGCTCCTCTCCAGTACAGAAATTATATCACCCTTCTGGTCTTTACCTAAAAGAGCAGGAAATTAATGGTACTCCGCTTCCCAGAACTCTTTTCATACAGTCAACATATCACAAAATATCTGTTGAATGTTTGCAACATAGTTAGCAAATGTAGGGGCTTTGAAGAGGTATGGTCAGCATAAACATTTTTGTTTTTTAGCATGTTTGCATTCTTGGTGGCTTGGGGTAGGGGACAAGCTTATATGCATGAACTAAGAATAGACTAGTGACCCAGATAATTAATTGCATTACTTACTGGCAGTAAGCATAATATTTATTCAGAAAAGGGGGATGAGGAAAGGCTTCATGGAAGAGGAACTTGACTGAGGCCCAAGAAGAATTTGTTTCCTGAGAGAACAATGGGAACAGAGCACAGTGATGACCATGACCCAGTGGCCTGGGGGTGGGGAAGGATCAAGCCTGATGGAGAGAAGGGTGCTGAGGAATTATGAAAAGTGAGGTTGGTGTTATTTTCAAATATTTATTTGAAGTTGAGTTTTAAATATATATATATTCTCTCGAGACAGAGCATGAGCAGAAAGAGAGAGGGAGACACAGGATCCTAAGCAGGCTCCAGGCTCCGAGCTGTCAGCACAGAGCCCCACATGGGGCTCGAACTCATGAACCACGAGATCATGACCCGAGTCAAAGTCAGATGCTTAACCCACTGAACCACCCAGGTGCCCCTTAAATATTTTTTTCAAAGATAAAATTATGACTTTCAGGCAAATATAAAATATACATGGACTAAAGATTTTTTTTTTAACTAATTAATTAATGGAGGAGCCAGTAAGATGTACCTAGTTCCTGGTGAAGCAATTTCATAAATAAATGTAAGGATAAGATTGCTGATACAAAACTGGTTAATGTCTTACAGGGTAAGAAACCGAATCTTTTGGATTGTCTGTTCCACTGGACAGAAGCTATTTGCATCTCTGCTGGGAAAAAAAAATCTATAAATGGACAGTAACTTCATAAAGTCTGGGACATTTAACACGTTTAATCAATAGTAAACAATGAGTAGAACTAAGTACATTCACCTAGCCAGTCCTTGGGTAGCCTTTGTTCCATATGACATTGAAAGGATTTGCTGCCCACTTTTTTTTTTTATTCTAAGTTTCAGGTAATTTTTTTTTTTTTTTAATAATAGTGACCTACAAAGAAGTGGAGAAAAACTGGGGTTTGCTTTAGTGCCTTTCTTAGGCTCTGCGAGGGGACCCCCTGTGTGCTTCTATTCTGTTTAGCTCTTGAATAACTCAAACAGAGAAGTCCAGAGTGCTCTTTGGCCCAGAGTCCCATCTCCCTCCTTCTCATCTTAGTCACTACTGACTGCCATTTGTGCTCCCCTCTGGGTGATGGTAGAGACGTAGATGAGAAGAAATGGGGCCAGAGGCAGGGGGCATGGCCAGGAAGGGCTCACTGACCCCTCCCCCATGTTGGTTCCCAGGTGCTGAGCCCTGATGAGGGTGGGTGCAGCCCTCAGTGCTGGGCGGGTCTGACCCACGGGTTCCTGATTCTCTGTTCTCTTGCCAACTCTTCCCACCTTGCTTGCCTGTCAGTGTGTCGCAGGGGCCATGTACATCACCGGCTTTGCTGAGTCCATCTCTGATTTGCTGAGCCTCAGGAGTATCTGGGCCGTGCGAGGAATTTCGGTGGCGGTGCATCTGGCCTTGCTGGGGATTAACCTAGCAGGTGTCAAATGGATAATCCGCCTCCAGCTGCTGCTGCTGTTCCTGCTGGCCGTGTCCACACTGGACTTCGTGGTGGGCTCTTTCACACACCTGGACCCAGGTAAGCCTTTGGGAGTTGAGTGGATGGGGTCTTCTAGGGGTATGCACTGCTTTCTAGATGTGTGTTGGTGTGAGTTTGCAGGACTACCTCCCCATAAGCTTTGCCTACCAGGCGTGTGCTGTTCCTGGAGCAGGCCCGAAAGCCCCTCCTCACATAGGCATTTTCATTTAGCATATTTTCCACATTCCTTTTTATTTTCTTTTTGTTAAAAAAAAATAGGAACGTTTAAAACAAAGAATAAAGTAGAACTGGACTAGATAAAGATTAAATTCATTAACAGTGATTGGGAGAGTGGGCAGGAAATAGATTTGAAAGTAGGTAAGAAGATAGATTTTAATTTTGTGTGTCACATTTTATTTCTTTTGTTTCACTTATTTATTTATTTATTTATTTATTTTAATTTTTTTTAACGTTTATTTATTATTTTTGAGACAGAGAGAGACAGAGCATGAACAGGGGAGGGGCAGAGAGAGAGGGAGACACAGAATCCGAAATGGGCTCCAGGCTCCGAGCCGTCAGCACAGAGCCTGACGCGGGGCTCGAACTCACGGACCGCGAGATGATGACCTGAGCCGAAGTCGGACGCTTAACCGACTGAGCCACTCAGGCGCCCCTATTTTTTATTTTAGAGACAGAGAGAGAGAGCTCGCACATGCACACATGTGTGCCGGTGGGGGAGGGGCAGAGGGAGAGGGAGAGAGAGAGAATCTCAAGTAGGCTTTATGCCCAGCATGGAGCTCGACATGGGGCTCGAGCCCACAAACCGTGAGATCATGACCTGAGCCGAAGTCAGGAGTCGGACGCTTAACTGACTGTGCCACCCAGGCGCCCCTCTTTTGTGTTAAAAGGACTTGATGCAAATATTACAAATGCTACCAACTGTCATTTGTGGGAGATGGAAACAGATATAGGTTGATCACCTACAGTTTCTTTAATAGTACATTTTCTTTCAAAATAAGAACATAAGTCCATTAACTAAGCTTAAAGAAGGAGAATAAACAGCAGGTGTATTCTGGACCATTTGGAAATGGTGTCACATGTTGGTAACGGATGGACCACTGTTTAACCCTGGCTTTTCCTGGGCCTGGAGGATGCTTGGCAGCTATAATCCTCAATCCTTATGCTTTGAGTGGGATGCTGTTGCCCACAGTGTCTGTAAGGGTATAACTTTGTGGTCTGGGTTGGTTTGGTATCAGAAGTCTTTGTTCCTCTCCAGAGTACAGGGCTGTTCATGGGTACCTTAGAAAAAAGATAACTGCCTGATATTTCACACTTCGGGGACTCTGGCTTTTTATGGCAACAGTGGCCAGGCATCTACATTGGAATCTGGATAGGGAAAGGGAAATGGGGCCATCCTCTATGATAGAAAAGAGATGAAAAGAAAAAGACCTGCAGCACAAGTGCCTGTGATGGTGGGGGCGAGTGCCTGCTTTGTGCCAGGCCTGGTGCTTAGCACTGCACATGACTTAGCTCGTGGAATCCTTACCATAACCCATGAGAGAAGAACAGTTATACCCATTTTACAGATGAGGAAACTGGGGAGTATATCACTCATGGTGATCCGTGGCAGAGCTGGGAATGAAACTGGATCTATTCACATATGTAGTCGAGCTGTTTCCTAGGTAGGAAGCGATGTCTGTCTTTACACCACCAGCTGCCTTTTGGTGATAATAGCTCTGCATTCCCCTGTGAAGGCTGCCCTGACGTGTTCTAAATAGTCTTGTCTTTCATAAAGATGTTGGTTGCAGGAAGTTCAGAATTCAGTTGGTACATGCTACTCTGGCCTTATTTTTCATATGTTCAAATTCTTCTGTTGGAAAATAGTCTCTCCCCTGAGCTCCCTGAGTGCCCCCTGCACTCTGACATCCTGATCCCTGCCCCAGAACCTCCAGACTGCCCATGACCCAGCATCTAAAGGGTTAAGCCCTGTGCAGAAGGGCTGCCCCAGGACCCGCTCCAATGCTAAGAGCCAATGCAGTGTCCAAACGGATCACTTGGCGCCTGGGCCTTGCAGCTTGCTAAACACTTGGAGCATCTCCATCGCAGGGGAGGAATGATTTGTTTCCTGGCCTTGCACCAACTGCAGAGACAAGCCCACATCCGGAGGGAGACCTGCTGGCTGTTTGGCTGTAAAACTAACTGTCAGTGGGGGCGAGGGGGTCCACTCCAGTCTCCCATTCCTGGGTGCTTTCTCCCTCCATCAGCGTGGTTGCTGAAAAAGCTTAATTAATTAAATTGCAGGTTGATGCTACTAGCCTCTTTGAAACCTCACTAGGCCAATGTGTTTTCCTTCTTCTCGATTAGAAGCTATCTTGGCTGCTCTTCTGTTACTCCAAGTATTTCTCCTTCTTTCTGGTCAGTGCATTAGCAGGGTGTAGTGTGAAGTGAAATTTATTTTCAATCATTTCCATGGCAACTGGCCCCTCTCAAATCTGTTTTTGGTATCACTGATGTTTTATATGGGCTACTTTCTTTGCAGTAAAAATCCAAACTAAAACTAGATCATAAACCTTCAGAATGCATTTAGCAGAATGATTTCAGCCCTTTGGAAAAACGACATGCACATAGACATTTGAAAAAAGGCTGGAAAAAGGACTGGAAGGAACTATACCTAAGTGTCAGCAGTGACTGTCTTTCTGCTGAGGTTATGGGTGGCGGCATTATGTTATTTCTCCTTTCCATCAATTGGTTAGTGCTACTTAAAAAATTAATAGACTATATTTTTTAAAGTTTATTTATTTATTTATTTTGAGAAAGGGGTGTGCAGAGAGAGAAAGGGAGACAGAGTCCCAAGCAGGCTCCACACTGTCAGCACAGAGCCTATCACGGGGCTCAATCTCATGAACTGTGAGATCACAACCTGAGCCAAAACCAAGAGTCAGATGATAACCGACTGAGCCACCCAGGTGCCCCTAATAGACTGAATTTTTTATTAAAAAAAAAAAAAAATTTTTTTTAACGTTTATTTATTTTTAAGACAGAGAGAGACAGAGCATGAACAGGGGAGGAGCAGAGAGAGAGGGAGACACAGAATCTGAAACAGGCTCCAGGCTCTGAGCTGTCAGCACAAAGCCCGACGCGGGGCTCGAACTCATGGACCGTGAGATCATGACCTGAGCCGAAGTCAGACGCCCAACCGACCAAGCCACCCAGGCACCCCTAGACTGAATTTTTTAGAGCAGTTTTAGGTTTATGGAAAATTGAGCAGATGGTGCAGAGGTCCCCATATCTTTTCCCCCTCCTTTCCCCACTTCCGTTCCCCCTCTTATCAATATCTCTCATTACTGTGGCATGTTCATTACAAGTGATGAACCAATGTTGATACCTTATTAGTACCTGAAGTCCATGGTTTAGAGTAGGATTCACCCTTTGTGTTGTGCAGTTCTGTGAGCTCGTACAATAATAATGTGTATCCACCATTACAGTGTCGTAGAGAATAGTTTTAAGGTGTCAGAAATTCCTGTGCTCCACTTGTTCATTCCTCCTTCCTCCCACCCTTGAACTCTTGACAACCACTGATCTTACTCTTTCCCTCTCTTGTTTTGCCTTTCCTAGAGTTGGAATCATATGGTATGTAGCCTTTTCAGACTCACTTCTTTCACTAAGCAAATGCATTCAAGGGTTCTCTGTGCCTTTTTGTGACTCGCTAGTTCATGCCTTTTTGTCACTGAATATTTCACTGTGTAGTTGTAACTCAGTTTTTTTTTTTTAATCCATTCACCTAATTAAAGGACATTTTGGTTGATTCCAACTTTTGGCAATTATGAATAAAATGTCTGTAAACATTTGTGTGCAGGTTTTGTTGAAGATACAACTGTTTAACCCATTTGAATAAATACCTAGGAGCATGAATGCTGGGTCATACAGTAAGACTATGTTTACCTCTCTAAGAAACTGCCAAACTGCCTTCCCAAATGGCTGTGCCATTTTGTATCCCCACCAGCAGCTGGTGAGAGTTCCTGTTGCTCCACATTGTCACCAGTGTTTGGTGTTGTCAGTGTGTTGGATGTTAAACACTCTGATATGTATCTCTCTCTAATAGTAGCATCTCGTTATTTGAATTTGAAATTCAGTAATCACCTATAATATTAAGCATCTTTTCATACATTTATTTGATATCTGTATGTCATCTTTGGTGAGGTGTCTGTTCAGGTCTTTTGACCATTTTTTAATCTGGTTGTTTTCTTATTGCTGAGTTTTAAGAATTCTGTGTATATTTTGGACACAAACCCTTTATCACATGTAGGTCTTGTAAATATTTTCTCCCGGTCCATGGCTTATCTTTTTATTCTTAAAATAAATTTTTTTAATGTTTATTTTTGAGAGGCAGAAAGAGCACAAGCTGCGGGAGGGTCAGAGAGAGAGGGAGACACAGAATCCAAAGCAGACTCCAGGCGCTGAGCTGTCAACATGGAGCCTAATGTGGGGCTTAAACTCACAAGCTGTGAGATCATGACCTGAGCCAAAGTCAGACACTTAACTGACTGAGCCAGGACTTTCCTTATATATATAATTCTATATTGATAGATATAGAGTTCTATATTGATAGTCTTTTTACGTTTAATACTTTATTTTTTTAAAGTTTTTATTAATTTATTTTGAGAGAGAGAGCAGGGGAGGGGCAGAGAGAGAGAGAGAGAGGAAGAGAGAGAGAGAATCCCAAGCAGACTCAGCGCTGTCAGCCTGGAACCCCATGTGGGGCTCGAACTCACAAATTGTAAGATCATTACCTGAGCCAAAATCAAGAGTCGGACGCTTAACCGACTGAGCCACCCAGGTGCCCCATCTTTTTATTCTTTTAACAATGTCTTTTGCTGAGCTGAAGTTTTTAATTGTCATGAAATCTAACATCAATATTTTTCTTTCATGGACCATGCTTTTGGTGTTGTACCTAAAAAACTCATGATTAAATCAAAGGTCATGTAGATTGTCTCCTATGTTATCTTCTAGACTTTTTACAGTTTTGCGTTTTACGTTTAAATCTGTAATCTGTTTTGAGTCAATTTTGTGTACTGTGTAAGGTCAATGTCCAGATTTGCTTTTGCATGTGCCTGCCCTGGTGTTGCACCATTTTTTAAAAGACCACGCTGCCTTTGCTCCTTTGTCAGAGATCTGTTGACTGTATCTGTGTGTGTCTATTTCTGGGCTCCCTGCTCTGTTCTAGTGCTCTTTGCTTGTTCTCCAATACCACACTGGCTTGGTTATTGCTACTTTCTAGGGAGGGCTGGGGTTGGCTGGTGTCAGACCTGCAACTTTGTCCATTTTCTTTTGTGTTATGTTTAAAATCAGGGAAGGAATGTTTTAAAAATACACTTAAGCCTAACTTTATTTCTGTCCCTTTATTTAAATATAAAAGACTAACTAGAAAAAAATCTAAACAGTCCTGGAATGTATAAAGTAAGAACGTGGAAAGTAAGACCACACTTCATTTTCACACCTCTGCCCTCCCCAGGGAGCTTGGTACAGGCATTCCTTATATACTGCTGTCAAATACATCACCCCAAAAGTTAGTGGCATAAGACAACAATAAACATTTATTATTTCTTGCCTTTTCTGTGGGCTAGGAATTTAGCTATGGCATTGCTGGTGGTTCTGGCTCAAGGTTTCTCATGAGGCTCAGTCAGACGTCAGCAGGGGCGGCAGCTGCCTAAAAGCTTGACCAGGGCTGGAGGAGCTGGCTGGCAAGTTGGGGTTGGTTTTTGGAGGGAGGCCTCCCTCCTCCTCCCTGTTGTCCTTTCCTGAAAGCTGCTTACGTGTCCCCAAGTCATGCAGTGGCCAGCCTCCCTGAGAGCAAACAATCAGAGGGAACAAGAAGGAGAGAGAGCGCACGCTCTGTCCTTCACATGATCTAGCTTCAGAAGTCACAGAGCCCTACTTCCTCCATAGTCTCTTTGTTAGAAGTGAATCACTTAGTTGGGTCCTCTTCAAAGGGAGGGAAATTAGTTTCTATAATTTTGAATGGAGACGTGTCAAAGAATTTGAAGACACACTTTAAACCATAACAGTTCATTTTAAAATCAGAAAAAAAAATTTTTAAGTACACTTAAGTGAAATTATATTTCCCCTTTATTTCAAGACAAATGTTTTATAAGAATTTTAAAAATATTGAAATATAAAATAAAAAGTGGAAGTTCCCTCCCCTACTCTCTTCTTCTGCTCCTGCTCCCCAGAGGGAGATTGGTAAATATCTTTCCAGTCTATTTTCAAGTGCATGTGCATGTACATAAACACATATAACATAGGTCT
Organism: Panthera onca; assembly: GCF_046562875.1. Classification (NCBI taxonomy): domain Eukaryota; kingdom Metazoa; phylum Chordata; class Mammalia; order Carnivora; family Felidae; genus Panthera; species Panthera onca. The sequence goes on along the minus strand of NC_138347.1, from coordinate 70,577,890 downwards.
TTGTAAAAATGTGCTTAAATTCTGTTGTTCTGCTATTTTTCCTCTTTTTTTTTTTAATGTTTATTTATTTTTGAGAGAGACAGAGACAGAATGCGAGTGGGTTAGGGGCAGAGTGAGAGGGAGACACAGAATCCAAAGCAGGCTCCAGGCTCTGAGCTGTCGGCACAGAACCCGACGCGGGGCTCAAACTCACGAGCCGTGAGATCATGACCTGAGCCGAAGTTGAATGCTTAATTGACTGAGCCACCCAGGTGCCCTGCTATTTTTCCTCTTGTACTCAATAATATATTATGGACATCATGACTGTAATGTCAGTACATTTGGGATTCCCTCATTCTTTTTTTGACACTTAAATAGTATTCCATATAACAAGCTGAAAATACTTTATGTTTAAACATTTGTTTACTGATGGATATTTAGTTTTTTTCTAGTTTGTTGCTATTAGAAGTATTGCTGACATGAATATCGTTGTGCAAAATTTAAAGCTTATTTCTATAGGATCAAGGGTTGTAAATAGAATTAATAGGACAAAGGTCAAGAATATTTTAAATTTTGATAGGTTCTGGGGCGCCTGGGTGGCTCAGTCAGTTAAGTGTCCAACTTTGGCTCAGGTCATGATCTTGCAGTCTGTGAGTTTGAGCCCTGTGTAGGGCTCTGTGCTGACAGCTCAGAGCCTGGAGCCTGCTTTGGATTCTGTGTCTCCCTCTGTCTCTGTCCCTCCCCCATTCTGTCTCTCTCTCAAAAATAAACATTAAAAGATTTTTTTTTAATTTTATTATGTGCTGCCAAACTGCCTTCTCATAAAGTTGTTCCATTTTGAACTCTCACTGACAGTGTGTAAGAGTTATTGATTCCCCATACCCTGAACAATATTGGATATGTTCATTTTTTTAAATTTCTGGCAAGAAATGATGGGCAAAAATTGTGCTCCTTTAAAAAAATTAATTTTTCTGAAATCATTAACGAGAATTATTTTATTCATATTTTTATTGCCATTTATATTTATTTTCTTTGAATTATTTATAATCTTTCCCTATTGTTCCTTTGTGCTATCTTCCTTTTCAATGATTTGTAACTCTTCTACCTTCACAATTAATTCAAAATAAAACAAATACCTGGTTAGCTTTTATTAATGTTAGACAGTGTTTGTTGTATATGTTGAAAAGTTTTTTCTAATATGTCATTTGTTCTTTTAAAATTAATTTTTATGTGTAGTTAAAGTAATACATATACATAAAGATACTCATTTTTGAGCCAAATTGCATACTCTGATTGCTTTCTTGTTTGTATATCTTCAGCTTCTCCTGAAACTAAGCTTACTCTATGTCTTAGTTCCTGGGGCTGCCTTAACAAACCACCGCAAACTGGGTGGCTTAAAGCAACAGAAATATAGCAGCTCATTGTTCTCGAGGCCAGAGGTGGGAGAGCGAGGTGTTGGAGGGGCACACTCCCTCCCAAGTCTCTAGAGAACACTTCCTAGTCTCTTCCAGCTTCTGGTGGCTCCTGGTGTTCCTTGGCTGGTGGCCACATTGCTCCTACCTTTGCCTCTGTGGTCACATGGCCTTCTCCTCCTCTTGCCTCTCCTCTGTGAGAAACTCAGGAGGACAACTTGTCACTGGAAATGGTCCAGTTTGGATAATTCGAGATGATCCCACCTGGAGATCCTTAACTTAATTATATCTGCAAAGACCTATTTCCCAAATAAGGCCACATTCACAAGTTTCTGGGGTTAGTGTGTGGGCATATCTTGTTAGGGTCCACAATTCAATCCACTATGCTCTATTTTTTTCATTTGCTTTATTTTCTAGCTTAAAATTTTTTTTTTAATGTTTATTTATTTTTGGGAGAAAGAGAGAGAGAGGTAGACAGATAGACCATGAGTGGGGTAAGGGCAGAGAGAGAGGGGGACACAGAATCCGAAACAGGCTCCAGGCTCCATGCTGTCAGCACAGAGCCTGACATGGGGCTTGAACCTATGAACCATGAGATCATGATGTGAGCCGAAGTCAGATGCTTAACCAACCGAGCCACCCAGGCACCCCTCTAGTTTTTTTAAATCACCGTTATAAAAATATCCATAGAGTTTTATTTTTATTTTATTTTTTATTTTTTTAATGTTTGTTTATTTTTGAGAAAGAGAGGGAGACAGAGCACAAGTGGGGGAGGGGCAGAGAAAGAGGGAGACACAGAATTTGAAGCAGGCTCCAGGCTCTGAGCTGTCAGCACAGAGCCCGATGAGGAGCTTGAACCCACAAACTGTGAGATCATGACCTGAACTAGAGATCAACACCTAATCGACTGAGTCACCCAGGAGCCCCATCCATAGAGCTTTTAAATATGTATAGGCATTTTCCCCAATTCTCCCTATGTTACATTTTCTCTTGGAAACCCCATCCTCACCTTCCTTCTGGATGGATGATATCAGACCAGGATCACAACTGTTGTTTGGTACTTGCCCTCACTTCTCCCAGGTGCTGTCCCTACTGTCTGGATCCCAAATCATCCTCTTCTGTCTAGGATGGAAAATGTCACTTTGGTAGGAGTGATTGGTAGGAGATATAAAAATCTAGGCTGAAAATCACTTCCCATAGAATTTTGAAGTCATTGCTCTACCTTCTGGCATTCAGCAGCATCCAGGATTTTGGTGCTATTTGGATTTCTGCTCCTGGTAAGTGACCTCTTTCTCTTCTTCAAGTGCTTCAGAACCTTCCCTTTTCCCTCGAGGTTCTAAGATTTCATGATGAAAATTGCTATTTGTTGACCTGGGGCACTTTCGATTTGGAATTTTCAAATTATTTCTTTGACAATTTCTTCCCCTTTGTTTTTTCTCTCTTTTTTAATTTTTAATTTTTTTCTTGAATTCTGAATACTTGGATATTAGAGCTCCTGGCTTGAACCTCCTGTTATTATTATTATTTTCATCTTCTCTCTTCTCTAGCGTATTCCTTTTTTCCATCTCTATGGGAGAGTTCTTCAACTTTATTTCTAATGTAGTAAATTTTTCGTTTTGACTAGCCTTAATTTCCAAGAGCTCTTCATCGTTCTTTGATAATTTGAGAATCTTGTTTCATGAATATAATATCTCGTTTTGATTCTTTTAGGCTATAACTTATAGGAGTTTTTTTTTTCTTGTCAAATTTTCTTCTGCTCTCAACATTATCTGTTTTTTTTTCTGCATTTCCTTTTTTCTATTATCTTGTTCTGTTCTCTGTGTTAAGTGCTGCAAGCTTTCTTCAATGTCTGGTAGTCCCTGGCTGTTCATTCTTTTTTTTTTTCTTTTTTAGAGTTTATTTATTTTGAGAGAGAGAGACAGAGACAGAGAGAGAATGAGTGGGGAAGGGGCAGGGAGGGACTCTTAAGCAGGCTTAGTGCCCAGTGTGGAGCCTGACACAGGGCTCGAGCCTATAACTGGGAGATCATGACCTGAGCCGAAATCAAGAGTCTGACACTCAACTAGCTAAGCCACCCAGGTGCCCCTGTTCATTCATTTTTTATTATTTATTTATTTATTTATTTATTTATTTATTTTTAAAGTTTATTTATTTGTTTTGAGAGAGAGCGTGCACACACATGCACCTGTGCGCACAATGTTGGGGAAGGGAGAGGGGCAGAGAGAGAAGGAGAGAGAGAATCCCAGGCAGACTCCTTACTGTCAACACAGAGCCCGTCTCGGGGCTCTCTGAACCATGAGAACATGACCTGAGCCAAAACCAAGAGTTGGGATGCTCAACTGACCGACTGAGCCACCCAGGTGCCCCCATTCATTTTTAATAAGGAGGCACTGGTCAGCCATTGGAAGGTCTATGTAGCAGAGGTGGTAGTTGTGGCAGCAGGCTTCACTGTGAGGTGATGGTGTGGCACACTGGGCTGTTTCAACCAAGTCTCCCAAATGTGAGTTTCTGTAGGTCTTTCCTCTGGTACAGTTAGTGTCTTCCAGAGAACTCTCCAGTCTCCTGCCTCGGACAAGCCTGGCTGCCACAGTGCTGGGAACAGGGCGGAGGAATAGGGCTGGCAGACTCGTGGTCAGGGTGCAGACTTTCATTTAGTCTGGTGTCTTTCACTTGGTGCATCCTTCCCTGCACTCAGGCTCCTATGTCACACCTCATCCTGCATCTCAAGCCACTATGTCATGTCTCTCATTTCGTCTCCATGCTGCCTATAAAAATGGATCTCACTCATCGTCTCCATTTCCTCACTTCTTGACTCCTTGGTCTTCAAGCAGTCAGCACAGGCCCCTCACCCTCTCCCCATCTCCCATCCTGTCTCTTCCAAAACAGCATCCTTGCACAAGGCTCTGTGGAGACACAGCTACATTACTGTAAAAAGCTAAATAGCACGGCAACTTAATTTAAACAAGGCCCTCTCAAACATTTGTTTGGCTTAAGGCTCCTAAAATGCCATTTTGTTGGATTATATTTTCATTTATGTAAGATGTGTGTCATGCCAAAATGATTTTATTGCCATAGAAGTCAGGCAAATATAGATAAAATACATTTTAGAAAATAAAGTGACATGTGGCACATTTTAATTCTATGTTCTGCATTTAAAAATGAAATTATGCATCTCCAAGCTTAACTTTTTGGTTATCTAGGAAGATGGCTGCTTTGCATGGGTCTGTAGTCTCCTCCAGTCCACTTCACATGCTCTACTCTGCTTGGGTACCCTGCCATCCATGGGAGGGGGCTATTGCTCAGTGCACGGCTTGGGCAGGCACAGGTTCTTGTGCTGAGTCTGGCGGGTGGGATCCGGGTCTGCCTATGCCCAGCTGTAAGGCCAGCTTGCTGTTAGGAGCTATTAAAAGATCAAGGATCAGGCATGGCTGACTCTGCCATCTGCTGAAAATGCTGTACTTGAGGTCCCACTGACCTCTTGGTCTTTAAATCCAGAACCTTTGCTCATTTCTTATACCTGACCCCCTTTGCACCAGTGACCACTGTCTCAGTCCATTCAGGCTGCTATAACAAAATATCCTAGACTGGGTGGCTTATAAACAATGGACATTTATTTCTCACAGTTCTGGAGGCTGGAAATCCAAAATCAAGGCACTGGCAGATGTAATGTCTTGCAAGGGCCTGCTTCCTAGTTTGTAGAAGGCTGTCCTCTCACTGTGTCCTCATGTGACCAGAGGGCAAGGAAACTTTCTGAGGCCTCCTTTATAAGGGCACTGATCCCATTCAAGAAGACTCCACCCTCATGACCTAATCCCATCCCAAAGGCCCACCTCCACATATCATCGCACTGAGGATTAGGCTTCAACATATGAATTTGGAGGGGAGGGTACACAAATCTTCAGACTATGGCAACCACCTGTGCTGACTGGAATCAGTCTCTTCCCATTTCTTCTTCAACACAATGCTGCCTTGACTCTTTTCTTAGTCTTCTTGTCCTGGACACAGGCAGGGGACCACGGGTCAGTTGTCAGCGCTGCTTTTCTCTGTGCTGTCTTCTTCAGAGAGATCCTGCCAGCACCACTGCTGCTGTCATCTGCTTCTTCAGCTTTCTTGGATGGAGCTCCCATGTCACCAACTGCCATTCCATTTCTCCCTGGATGTCTGAGCATCACCTTGAATTAGAAGCAAAACTGAAGTCTTGCATTTTTTCCTTTTCCCTTTATTTACCTTCTCCTCACCCCCTTGCCAAAACAAAACAAAACAACAAAACAAAACAAAACACCTGAAAAAAACTCAATAAGCAAATAATTAGGTTATCTCCCAAATGCCTACACCATTTCCCCATGCCTGGAAAGCTGGAGAGAACTTTTATTTCTCTGTGTAGCTTAAACCTTCCTACCCTTTTCAACCCAACAATTCTCCCCTTAGATCAGCAGAGGCCACTTCTTATGTGGGGCACTTAGATGATTTCCAGAACTGAATTTATCCTTCCAGGAACTTCCTTTTGGTCGACTCTACCCATCTCCTATGGGCAACCAACCCTCCTGTACACTGAAGCCAGATTACTTTTCCTAAAACCATGCTTTGCTTAGGTTACTCTCCAGCTTAAACATTTCCAGCAGCCTTCTATTGCCTATAGGACAGAGTCCAAACCTAGTGGGTTTGTATTAACTGAGTTTCACGGGCTAGCCCCAAATTACTTGTTTGGTTGCGTCTCCAACTCTGCACCTTCCTGCACCCTCTTCTTCCCAGAAATGTCTCCACTCACTGGGTCATAAATACATATGAATACAGCCCTGTTCCTACATCTAGAATTCTCTCTACGTACTCCGTTTGACATAGGTGCTCTCTCTTGGATGAAATAGTAGGAATTGTATACGAAGAATATGGTCTGAAATCTGGAAGCCTCTGGTGGTCTTGAGCAAGGTTACTTGTTCTGAGCCTTGGTTTTCTCATTGGCAAAAGTGAGGATAAAAGTGTTTACGACACCGGATTGCATTTTTGATTGTGTGGTGGGGCGGGCAGCCACAGCGGTGTGCTCAGGCCCCCCGGGATGTTAACGAGGGCATTGGAGGCTCTGGTTCCTCATTAAAAGTTTTAAAAAATGTACTGATGAAATATTTCAAATATACAGGAAATAATGTAACAGATTCTCATCTACCCATCCCCCAGTTTAATGGATGATATTTTGCCAGTTTTGTTTCAGAACTCTCTTAAAAATAAAAACGTGTAAAGTGTTACAGGTACAATTTAAGTAGTACTTTGCTCCACTCTCTTTTCTCCCCCCCGGCGACCACCATCCTGAGTCTGATATTTGTCCCTCCCGTGTGTTTTTATTTTTCTAACATATGTAGATACCACCGTTGATCTCTATTATTGTTTAGTGTTTGAAAGTTTTACACACATTTTATCATACCGTATGGACCCACTCACCTGGTAAATATTTAAATAGTGTGGATGATTGAATGATTTTGCAGTTTGCTTTTCCCATATTTTTGAGATTTGTTCACGGTAGGTCATGCGTTGCCATTTCTTTATTTTAACTCTTACGGCGTCCCGGGAGACCCAGACAAGTAAACGATTGCTAAGTGACAAGTCCTGTGACAAGGATTTTGGGGTGGGGGGACTCCCAGTCCAGCCTGAGTCAGGGAAGGTTTTCCAGAGCAGATTCCTGCTGAGCTCTGAGTGCTAAAGGAGTACAGGATTTAGCCAGAGGAAGAAGAGAAGGAAGCACATCTTGCAGTTCATGCAAAGACCCAGGAGCCTGCTGTGCTTGGGAAAATGAGAGAGCCCCGAGTGGCACGTGTGAAGAGGAGCCTGCAGAGCACGTGGAGCCAGCTCCTGAAAGTCTGGGCTGTCCCGCTTAGGGGCCTGGGCTTTGTCTTGGGGCAGTGGGAAATGTGACATAAGTTTTCCATTTTAGAAAACTGCTCTGGCCACGGTATGGAAAACCAGTGGCTTGGGGTAGGGGTGGAGGACGGAGGCAGGAAACTTATTTGAGAGGCTGTTGCAGTGATCTGGGAAAGCAGTGATGCTCCAGAGCCTCTGGAGACAGGAAAGGGGGCAGGTTAAAGACAGATGAAATGGCAGGGTGGGATGTAGAGATGAGGCAGAGTGGAGCGACGTGGCTGACACGAGGCTGACTGGCTGATGGCTTCGCGCTACTGGGATCTGGGAGGAATCTGGCAGGATAGACGTGGGGGAGAGGGAGAGGTCAGCATAAGAGTTCAAGTGAGGTCCAAGTGGAGACGACTAGAAGGCAGCGATGTGTGGTGGCCAAGGGCTCCCAGGGGCAGTCAGGCCTGGAGATGAAGCACCGGGATGGGCTGGCGCTTGGGGACAGCATGCCCATTTTGAAGCCAATAGCACCACACTTATACTAAGATGGAATTTAATTCACAGAAGAGGCTTTTTTTTTTTCACTTTTCCGTATTAAACAACAACAAATCCTCTCTGATAGAATTCCTAACATACAAAGCAGGTATCCTAAAGATTAATATTCTTTACCAAAGAACATACCCCATAATCTCTTCCGACGACTGTTTCCTGGTCCATTCAGGATATAACAAACACATGAATGTTTTGGCTGCTTCCCTGGAGCTTGCAATCAGCCTGCACTTGGGGTACTGAGGACGAGGCTTGTGGTGTCCCTGGGATGCACAGTGCCCGGCATATAGTAGTTCAGTAAATATTTGTGCAGGAATGTGCACACTAAGGGAAAGATGGTGATGCAGACTGCGACCTCTTCTGGTGCCAGCAGGTGCAGATGGCACATCTGTGCCCCCACTCTGGAACATCTTCCCTAGGGCCCCTTTTTCTTCCTGAGATGAAGACAGTGGCCCAGCTACCATCATGACTCTGTAGCATCATCTTCCCAGCCACGTGTCTTCCCGAGCCTTCCTTGTGGGCTCCTTTCCCCCTGTGGTGGGAGGGCATCTCTGTATAGCTTTGCTGGGAAGGGTTTTCCAAAGCCTGGGAGCAAGGCCTGCCTGGAAGGCCTTGCAGTGCCCCAGGTGGCCTCTGTGTGGAGTCGTGATTCTGGCTGTTTGTTTTCTGGCCTCTGAGGGCCAGGGAGCCTTGTCCCAGGGTAGCTTGCTCAGTCTTTCCTCTCTGCCCACAGAGGTACTAGGAGGAAGCACAACTCCTTTGTGTAGAATGGTCTATGGTATCCTGGCATTGGCATTTTACTTACACGGTGGTCAAGTAGGTGATGCTGTACTGAAAGCTTTCACACCCACCATCTCATGAGACCCTCACAGATAAGGAGGCTGGGCAGGGTTATTTTCTCCATCTCACAGATGCAAGAACCCAGAGAAGTGAAGTAAATTCTGAGAAGCCAGGCCTCAGTACTCAGCCCTCCCTGGTCCAGCAGAGTGGAATAGAGTCTTCTTGGAATAACCGATGACCCAGCCTCTATCCTTGGGGGTCTCAACGCTGCCTGCACATTAGAAGTGACAGGGGAGACCCACCGCAGACCAAGTCACCCAGCACCGATGGGCGGGACCTATTGGGCTGTATTTTCTAACTTTCCAGGTGATTCTACTATACACCCAGGGTCGAGAACCCCTGTCTGGCCCCCTGCTCATATAGCATCTGCTTTGCTGTCTAACACAAACTCAGTGGAGTAAGAGCCAGACAGTGGTGAGGCCACGTGTCATACTGCTCAGACTGGCAGAATCCTGGAGACAAGACCAAAGAATTCATTGCCCTAAGAGGGGGCTCAGGACAAAGACTAGCTCCTCCTTCCTCTGCCTGTCTCATTTGACTAGCACTCAGCTAAGGGCCCTATGTGTCACAAAACCTGCTTATTCGTGTGTATGGATGTATGTGGGAAAATTATAATGAGTGCCAACTTTATGTCAGGCACTTTACATATATTATTCTTTAAAAAATTTTTTTCTTAATGTTTGTTTACCTTTGAGAGAGAGAGAGAGAGAGAGAGAGAGGGAGTGTGAGCGGGGGAGGGGCAGAGAGAAGGAGACACAGAATCCAAAGCAGGCTCCAGGCTCTGAGCTGACAACATAGAGCCCGATGTGGGGCTCGAACTCGCAAACTATGAGATCATGACCTGAGCCAAAGTCAGACACTCAACCGACTGAGCCACCCAGGTGTTCCCATATATCGTTCTAATTAAACCTTAAAGCAACCTAGTGATATGGGTGGGATGGTTATTCCCATTTTACAGACAAGAACATTGAAGCCCAGAGAGGTTATGCAACTTCCCTGAGATTGCATAGTAAGTGGCTTAGCCAAAATTGGAACCCAGAGCTCCTGACTCTAAAGCACTATTCCATGGTGGTCTGGCATGCCCTTGAACAAGGGTGATGGAGCCATTCTCCTCCACCAAATCCTTTACTGCTTACCTTCTCCTTTAGATCAAGGGCGTCTGAGAACCTGTTAGTCTCGGCTGGGCCTTCCCATACATGATCAGAGATATTATGGGTCAGCGCTTGAAGGGGAAGCAGGAACGAGACAGAGGACTATGAGGCTAGGCGAGGAGCCAGAACCAGGTACTGAAGTGGCTAAAACATGGTTCCCGAATCCCTCCAGCACTGTGGGAATAGACAAGGTCAGCTGACCAGGATCTAATTCAGGTCAGGGCATGGTGTCAATCAGGATAGGACCTGGTGCTCCCTCCTGGGTCCTCAGGCCCCATTCCTTTTCCTGGAGAATGCAGGGGTGAGGCCTGGCTCCCAGACTGCTCAGCCCTCAGTCCTCCATATTGTTGGTCTCAGGCAGTCTGACCCCAGCAGAGGTGAGAGTTTCTGCACTTTCTTAGGTGACTCCTTGGAAAGTTTTGCTAATTCAGAAAGGAACAGGACCACAGGACCCCTAGTGGGAGCAGCCGACCATTTGATGGAATTTGTGGCCATGGTAAAAGGGATGGGAAGCAGCCCTCTTTTAGATTTTTCCTATCTTCTTTTCCTTTCTTTTCTTTTCTCTCCATCCCTTTCTGACTCCTTCCCCCCCACCCCCTTCATATCCTGGTTTCCTACTCTGAACTTCTCTCTTTCCCTCTACCGCTATTCATGGCTGGATCCTTTGAATGGGCTACTATACTGGGGTTTCTGGCTCAGCCTGGGGTCCTCATTACTGCCCTAATCCCCCTTTGCAAAACACAGATTTTGCCATGATGGATAAAAGTTAGTTGCTATCCAGTTAAAGACTTGCTCCATTGTAGGGGCGCCTGGGTGGCGCAGTAGGTTAAGCGTCCGACTTCAGCCAGGTCACGATCTCGCGGTCCGTGAGTTCGAGCCCCGTGTCAGGCTCTGGGCTGATGGCTCGGAGCCTGGAGCTTGCTTCCGATTCTGTGTCTCCCTCTCTCTCTGCCCCTCCCCCGTTCATGCTCTGTCTCTCTCTGTCCCAAAAATAAATAAAAAACGTTGAAAAAAAATAAAAAAAAAAAAAAAAAAAAAAAGACTTGCTCCATTGTAGACTGGTAATGAGCAGGCTTTTGAAGGCTTTTTGAAGACTCAGGCGGTGTTGATGATTTAGGCTTGAAAGGTTTATTCACGTACCAGATCAGAGCCCAACAGGTATGCCAATTAGCACGGCCAACTTTCCAATGGGTTGTGACAAGATGTGTCCTTGGGACCAGAAAGTGGACCTAATTTCTGGAAGCCATATTGTTGTGCTCAGGGAGAGATGAGGCCCAGGAGGTGGGGCTGGGGCTGCATCATCTGCTGCCCAGTCCCCTACCCAAACCCTCCGTTGCCTTGTTTGTCAGGTTATCTTCGGGACTCTACTGGTGGGAGCAGTGTGGGAGTGCAGAGAGGTGGTTTCACCAGGGGCTCCTGAGGAGTCCAAGGTGTCCAGGGCTGCCCCTACACCAAGAGGCCTGTCACAACAACACTGGTGCCCCTGGAGACAGACAGACATCTCAATCCCCTTTTGTCCCCAGCTCCAGAACAGGGCTTTATATCAGCAGGTGCTCAGTATGTTTGCTGAGTGAATGAATGAAGAATGAATCAGATAGACTGAGGGTACAAGGGAAAGGCTCTGGAATGTGACTGGAGGTGTGGAAAGCCCTGGCCCCTTCATCTCTTATCTGTAGTCACCTAGGAGACGGATACTCCCCAGGCCTCCCTTCTGAGAGGCGCCGACCTTCCTGTTTTGGCAGCAGTTCCCAGGTATTCTGTCTGCACAGGCTGCAGCTGGCAAGAGAAGCCACAATGCCTGTGTGGAGGGCCCAGCCCAGGGTGGGGTCAGGTTGCGAGTTCAGTCAGACAGTCTTGGGAAGGAGGAAGGAAGGAAGGGTTGCAGCTGAGAAGAAACTGGCTTTGAAAGTTTTCCTCCTGGATTTTTTGTTTGCAAGGAGTGGAGATGCTTGGAGAGGCATTAAATGCTCGACAAAAGAGTGTAGATGAATCACTGGTAAAATCAGAGTGCAGATCTTACCTGCAGCAGGTCAGCCCGGATGGTTTTGTCTGGGAATGTCTGTGTGCTGGAAGGATGCCACAGGCTCTGTTAATAACAGCTCTGTATCCCTTAGGAAAAAAAAATTTTTTTTGAGAAAGCACATGTGCTTCATATTATGCATATCCACTGAGCATGTGTGTCCAGATGGCTGGGACAGGAGTCTCCTGACCCGTTCTTTCCGACTGTGCAGGTTTGAGAGAAAGACCAGGGATCTGGCAATGTTGGCTAGAAATTCCTGTAGGTCAGCTGGAATCCGGCTGGGGATTTGCTGATGTGAAACATGCATGGACAGTCAAACGCACAACAAAGGAGTCAAAGAGCAAAACCAACTTGACCTTGAACAAAATCTTCCTTTGCTCCTGAACCACACACCAAGCAAGGCAAATTAAGGGAGATGGGAATATGGATTCCTATTTGTTAAAAAATAGACGATTGTTTTTCATTAGGCTTTTCCAGTTATAGCACATAGGATTGTGGTGACCTCATTTTTGACCAATGGCCAATGCATTCAACTGTCTGGTGGAATAATCTATTAATTGGGCACCTGCCAATTGTCTGCAATAGGAACTAGTTTAGATGTATGTTTTAAAAAGTGATAATGTTGTTATGGGCTCTGCCTAGACATGGGAATGGAAGCCCAAGCAGGTCACCACCAGCACTGCAGTCAGTTTTGGATGACGGGCTGTGTTTTCAGAAGCCTCACTGTCCTATGAGTGTCTTCTCTTACCCCTACACTAATTATATGGTATTGAAGGGAAAGCTGACATGTGCCTAGATTCCTTGAACTTCAGTATGTTGAATCTGGGTGATGTGCCTGATCCTGTGGGTGAGGAAACTTAGGCACAGAGAGGTTGAGTGACCTTTGCTGGGTCACACAGAGCCACAGTTGCAAGCCAGTTCTCCCAGCGCCCCATCCAATGCTGTTTGCCCTACACTCCACTGGGGCCGAGGCCCATGTGTGACTTGTGTTTACAGCAAAGTGGTTGCTCACCCCTGTGTGCTGGCTGATGCTAGTTGGTGAAGGAGGCAGCTATGCCGTTTGACAGCCCACCTGCAAGGCAAGTTTGCCATTTTTAGGGAACCATGTCCCAGTCCCAAGTGTGAAAAGGCTTGGACAATTTGTTGCAAAGGCCACCTGCTTCATCCAACCTGCCTCTTCGAGCAGCCACTGACTAGAAGATGGTGGTAGTTGTGGAACACCAGGAGGCCATGAGGAGAAGGGCTGACCACAGTGAGTCCCCACACTCATGGATTTCTTCGATGGAAATAACTTCTTCTGTAGAAAGATAGTTGCCATGCATAGTAAGACAGTTGCTTATCTATATAATAGTAATAAAACTGAGCACTTAGTATATGTCAGGCATTGTTTCATGTGTTGTACATGTGTTAATTTATTTACTTCTTACAGTGAGAGGTAGGTACTATGATTATTCCCATTTTACAAGTGGGGAAACTGAGGCTGTGCATGGTAAGTACCTGCTGGAGGTTGCCTTGTTGGTAGAGGTAGGAATCAAACCCAGATAGTCCACCCAGAGCCCAGGCTCTCAGTCCTTAACTTTTATGCTTCCTAAGACTCTCATGACTCTAGACTTAGGCCTGCAGTCAGAGATGGGGAACCTTCTGGTTCCTGACTTAATTTCATCTGGTCTTCACGCCACTTTTTACCAGGTAATATAATTTTTGCCTGACACTGTGAAAGTGCAAAATGGAGATTCTCAAAGTTTTTACAGAAGGCATACCCACATCTCACAAAATGAGCATATTACTTTATAAATATAAACAGTTATGATTTTCTCTGTAAAATGAAGTACATCACTTTGCAGAGAAAGAACATGGAAGGGGAGGTCTCTAAACAGGAGGAAAAACATTAATGCTTCCAATATTTGTATTACAATTACTTTCTTAAGTTATTTCATTCTAAAACATATATTGTGTATAGAAGAGTGTCTGAGACATCCATGCTGGTTAAAGAACAGCAGAATGTCATCTAGTGCCCAGGTTAGGAAATAGAAGTTTGCTCCCTCAAGGGCTCCCTGTGCTCTCCGCCAGGGGCTTCTCCTTCCTTCCTCACCAGCATAATCTGACTTTCGGTTATTCAGGTCCCTGACTTTCCCAAGGTTGTAATATGTGTCAGGTACTAAACATCTGGAGGGGTGTGTTGGCAGACAGAACTGCTGTCTGTTTTTACGTCTGAGGTCCTCATTACCATCCTTAGCCATTGACAGTCGGTCGAATAGAACAGTTCTATGGGGTGATGAGTAGGCTGAAGAGGTGAGGGCAGCAATTTCATGGTCAAGTTCATGGTCAAGATGAGCCAAGTACATGAGATTCTGAGATAGGCTCAGACCAGTGTTCTGACCTCAGGTTAAAAACTAGGTGTGGTGGGCTCCAGAGAGCTTGGTGATGAGGGCCCTCAGCATGTCCTTGGTCCCATTACTCCAGTCTGGGAGGTCACCCCATATGCATGTACAGAGTTGTTCACCCAGGATCTCTGTTCACCCTCCTTTATCTCCCCTCTCTGTTGGATCTCCATCAGAAATGTCATTCTGATTTGCTCTCTCATCTTTAAAAAAAAAAAAAATTCTTAAATGTTTACTTTGTTTTTGAGACAGAGAGAGAAAGACAGAGTGCGAGTGGGAGAGGGGCAGAGAGAGAGGGAGACACAGAATCCGAAGCAGGCTCCAGGCTCCGAGCTATCAGCACAGAGCCTGATGTGGGACTCGAACTCATGGACTATGAGATCATGACCTGAGCCGAAGTTGGATGCTTAACTGACTAGGCCACCCAGGTGCCCTTGCTGTCTCATCTTGATGGAGGTTATCTTCCAGTAACTTCTTGAGAAAGAGCTCATGGGAGAGAAGTGGTTTGAGACTTTTTGTGTCTGAAAATTCTTTTTTCTGTGCTCACACTCGACCCATAGTTTGGCTGGATGTCAAATTCTAGGTTGCAAACTATTTTCTTTTAAACTTCTGATTGCTTGTCTCCTGGCTTCTAGTATTGCTGTTAAGCAGTCCATTCTGATTCATAATCTTTTACATGTAACTATAAACTAGTAGGAAGTTCTTTTTGTCCCCGGTTTTCTGAAATTTCAAAACGATACACGAACATGAGGTTCTCTTTACATTATGCTGGGCACTGGGTGGGCCGTTTCTGGTCTGGTAATGTATCTTTCAGTTTTGAGAAATCATCTTGAATTATTTCAGTGGTGATATTTTTCTACACTTTCTGTTCTCTCTGGTACTTTTACTATTTGGATATTGGATTTTTTTTATTACCTATTTTTATCTTCACTTTCTGAGGATTCCCTTAACTCAGTCTTGTATGCCTTCAATCAATTTTTTTATTTTGCTAAACTGTTTTTAATAATCAAGACCTTTTTCTTAGTTTTTTGATTGTTACATTTCATTTTATTGTTTTAATGACATCCTTTTTTTTTTTTTTTTTTTTTTTTGGTTTGCTTCAAGGATGCAATACTTTCTCTTGTAGCCCTCAGAGTATTTGTTGATATATTTTTCAGAGTTTTCTTATCTTTGCAAAGTTTCTGTTTCCTTTAAGCTGACCTTTTCCTTTTGTTTGGGTCTTTATCATCCCTATCAGAGGGACTTATCAGATATCTGGTCATTCTTGGCTTTCTGCTCCAGAGTAAGAGTAGGGAGAAAAGGCCAATTGGAAGTCTGAGCTCATAGCTGGGTCTGGTCAGTTTAGTCTGGGTACACTAGCTATTGGGGACCCTCTCCCAGGATCATCTTTTTAGGTGCTTCATGAAATGTTTCACTTTCTTCAAAGAGGCATCTTCCAGTCTGCCTGAAGGATGAGTCAAGCCACCCTTGCTATGAGAGCTGAGTTGGGGGAAAGGGTTGGGGACCACTGCTTCAGTATTCAGTAAACATGGACTCGATTTTTCTCAGCTGGGCCTGGCACTCCAGTCAAAGTCCTTGGTTTGCCGTCTCCAGAGAGTGAATACGCTGCAGACTTCTGTTGGCCAGAAAGCACCAGGTGCCTGACTTCCCAGAGAGTCTGCCTTGGACTTCTGGTTTTAATGCACCTCCTCTCCCATGGCCAGACGCCTGGTGCCATCCATCTGAGACTTTGGAGAATTTTGTGGGGTAAATCAGGTTGGTTTTCAGTTTCCCTTTGCTGGTTTGAGATTCCATTTTCTCAGGTCTGATCTCAGGACCACTGGACCACCCAGCGTGTTTCAGCTTCCAAAATGTTGTTGCTGTTTTCCCCATACTTAGGGATTTAGATACTAAAAACAAAACAAAACAAAAAAACCCTCTTTACTATGTATTAGTGGGATTTGTGGAAGGAACAAAATTAGGTACATATATTCAGTCTGCCATCTTACCCCAAAGGTCTGGTGTTAATATTTTTAAATGACAAACTGACCATGTTTAAACATTTTTTTAAATTAGAGATTTTTTTTCTCTAGAAAAAAGAAATTATCTCTCTTGCTCTGGCAGCCTCTGAGGTCTTGTCCTTAAGACTATAATTACTGTGTGGATTGTACTCTGATTTGGGGAGCCACTTGTGAAAACCTTAATAATATTTTTTAAACATAAGGTTTCTGAGTGTTTATGAAGTTGCTTGGGATGATACTGTAGAAGAGATATGAAGAAGGCATTTTCTCTTGGTGGATTGCCACAATGTGATTTGTGACCTGGGGTCACAATAAATACTTGTGACTACTTGTTATCTCCAGTACGTGTGACCTTAGGTGGTGGTACTTCATCATCCCAGTCAGAAACTGTGAAATTAGCATCGTGGAAACCCTCCCAAATGACTGTACCTGTACGAGCTTTCCTCCCCCATTTTGGAGAGTTTGCAGCCTATAGGGAAACAAGTTTTAGGTATTGCTCTGAGGAAAATAGGACTCTGTGCTTGAAATATGTGGGAATAGTGACTAAGGAAAACGCTTCAGTTGTCTAAAGAGGGTTCTATAATGGGCATCGGGGCTCACTAGGATTGAAAATAAACAGAGAAATAGTTTACTTAGAAATGAAACCTTAGCTTGGGGCGCCTGGGTGGCTCCGTTGGTTAAGTGTCCAACTTTGCCTCAGGTCATGATCTTGCAGTTTGTGAGTTTGAGCCCCGTATGGGACTCTGTGCTGTCAACCCAGAGCCTAGAGCCTGCTTCAGATTCTGTCTCTCTCTCTCTCTCTTTCTCTGCCCCTCCCCTGCTTGCTCTCTCTCTCTCTCACAAAAATAAGTAAACATTTAAAAAAAAAAAAAGAAATGAAACCTTAGCTTGAAATGGGAAAATGCATTTATTCCTGAAAAGATTTTTCACTGTTCATTTTAAAGTTGTGTCTTGCTGATGCCTTGTGTTTCCCTGACTCCTTTATTGCCACTTTGTCCTTCCTTTGTCCTTTGTCTCTTTGTCTCTGTCTCTCTCCCACCCAAGCTTTATTTCCCTCTCTGTAATCAATTCCCTGCAATCAGTTAATCAAAAACCTTTTCTGAGCACTGCTATGTGCAGACCCAATGCTAGAAGTTTAGTTTATACACAGGGATAAGGTACAGTCTCTCCCCTAACCAAATAATCACCAGATGTGGGGTACGTGTTGTAAAGGAAAACACACTGGTAGGGGGTGGTGGAAGACCTTTACCTTGGAGTGTCAGAGAAGTCTTCAAGGAGAGGGAGACGTTTGAATGGACTGTGGAGGTTACTCGGCAGCTCATCTGGTGGTAAACTGGGCAGGGTGATCCCAAGGAAAGGGAACAGTATATGTGAAGACATGGAGATGAAAAATGTATAAAAAATTTTGAGAAAGCGCAGGAAGTTAGGTGTGCTGGAGCATAGGACCACGGGGTGGAGGGGGGTAGCTAGAAGGAAATAAGGTTCCTTAGGTTCAAGGAAGAGCCATGTCCTGAGGAGACAGAGGGAAGCTCAGGAAACTCAGGGCTGCTGTGTAACCCCTGTGGATCCCAGTGCTCCAGAGATCTGCCTTGGTGAGAAATAGAACATTAGCTGGTCTCTCTGTTGAGATTACAGTGGTAGCTGATACTTGCTGTCCCCTGCTGCCTTCTCTCAGAGTCTCCCTGTGCATTCTTGCCAAGACAACACCTGGTTGGATAGGGTGTCCTGGGGAATCTGTTGGACGGTGGACTCCTTCAGGACCAGGCTGTGGAGTCACCTTTGGCTCATACTGCCATCTCTGGTTCAGAGACATGTCCAGGAAAGCAGGGCCATAGGTTCCAAGGAAATCTTGGGGCAGAAATAAATTCTCATGACTCATATTCTCAAAAGACATAAGTATGACAGGTATCAAGGGTTTCCTGGATTGTCCACTACAGAGCGGCCAGGATTCATCCATGGGCTAAGAGGAGCTAGCCAATTTAAAAACTGGGGCTTAAACAACAGAAGTTAATTTTCTCACAATTCTAGAGGCTAGAAGTCCAATATTAAGGTTCCAGCTGATTTGGTTCCTGATGAAGAATGTCTTCCTGGCTTGTAGACAGTCACCTTCTTTCTGTATCCTCACATGGCCTTCCCTCATTGTGCCTGTGTGTGTGTGTGTGTGTGTGTGTGTGTGTACACATGTGCAGGTTGGAAGAGGATAGGGAGAGAGGAAGAGAGAGAGAGAAGTAGGGAGTTTGGGAAAGAGTGTATGCAGTCACTAGCTCTCTTGTGTCTCTTCTGATAAGGACACTAATCCTATCTGCTCAGTGCCCCACCCTTATGACCTTATTAACACCAATTACTTCCTTATAGACTCCGTCTCCAAATATAGCCATTCTAGAGCTTCAACATATGGATTTGGGGGTGGGGGGGGAGGAGGGGAGGGTGTGGGTTAGGTGGGGATGCAAGCATTCAGTCCATAATAGGTAGTATATACTAAATTATAGTGTTAATTTATTTTTATTAAGAATAACATATTTAATTTTAAAATATGAAGTATGAAGTTTATTTCCTTATAGCCTTTTTTCTATCCCCCTTTTTGTTACATAATTGGGCTCACACCATATATAGTATTTTTTAAAGTTAAAATTAATGTAGCAACATTCAGAAGCCCCAGATGGAATGTGATATATAAACATAGGCTTGATGACATGTCTTATCTTGAGGATTTTCTTAGTCCTTCTAGTTAGAAAAGCAAACAGATAAACAAACAAAATAACTAGGAATAACTTTAGAACTCCACAGGAGGTTTAAAGATACAGAAATCCTAAACATGGAGCAAGGTCAGTGGGTTTTTCCTTTGAGGAGGGAAGTGACAGACTCCCAGGGGCTCTTTGAGAGCCCTGCCTGGGGTTAGTGTGGGTGCACAGGGGGAGGTCCTAAAGGCAGGGGACTGGGCCTCAAGCATCCAGCTTACACTGCCAGGAGCCGTGGGGTAGAAAGGAAGACCAGATGCAATTTGGGAAAACAGCTTTGTGATCTCATTCTCTTGTTTCTAAATACCACTTCATTGTTTCCATCCCCTCCCTCCACCCCCCACCCCTCACTCTCTGTACACTCCACCACCACCACCACCGTCAGGAACACACACTCCTTAAACACAAGCAAATAAAATTTATTTTAACCACGAGAGCCATGATTGTTTTGTTTCTTGTTAGTCTATGATCCAAAATAATAAGAAAACTCCCCAGATTCTGCCATAAGTATTTGCTTTACCCCACACCACTGGCTGTGTGAATGCACGCACACATAAAAGCCACGCGGTGACTGTGCTGCTAACCTGGCCACCTGAGATGCTTTGTAGAAAGCACCCGCCGCAGCGCCCGGCACCCAAACCCACGCACTTGACTTCCTCCCCTGAGTGTTGACCTGCCCCATCCACGAGTCAGTGACTAATGCTTTCTCCGAACTGAGCTCATTTGCGCGGTTTCACGTGCGTGGTGTTTTGAGTCTCTCTCACACACATCCTCTCCTGGTGGATGGTAGGCTCCCTAATCAGGCACCAGGCGAGAAACCTGGGCGGGGCTGGGGTCCCTGCTTGCCCCCAGGCCCACATTAGTGCTCTAGATGGCTATCATTCGCATGTGCAAATAAGGTCTGCCTCACAAGTCTGCAGCCCAGAACATAGTCTCTTTCACCCTGAACACTGGATCTAGAGATGTGAAGGGAAAAACTTCCTGGGCTACTCCAAGAATTGATGTTACTTTTCTGAAGAAGTGAAAATACTGCATTATGAAGGTATTTTGTTTTTGTTTTTGTTTTTGTTTTTTTGCAGGAGAAAACTTAATGATGAAGTGGTTCCCAAACTGTTACTCCACTCTTACTACTTCCAAACTTGTTTCTAATAGGCCATCAGATTTTAATGTTGCATGTCTATATCAGTTGGTGCATTAGAAATCTCATACCTGTACCCTTGCCTGACTTTCTTTACTGAATGGCCCAGAAACAATTAATACTTTTGGAAACACTAAGTATATTTCTGCTTGTAAGTAGAGAAAAAAAAAATAAAGTGAAATAATTTATTAAGAGACAAAAAGTAGTGGGTCAAACCGCTTGCTACAGATTTCTTGAATATAAAATCTGAAGAGAGCATAGTGACCAAGGAAGGTCATAGTAGCTAATGTTTATCAAATACTCCCCACGTGCCGGCACTCTACTGGGCATCATCTATCTCAATTTATCCTTACGGTGTCTGTGGGGTCAATGCGCTGTTATTGTCCTTGCCGTAAAGATAAGAAAACTGAGGTTCAGAGAGGTTGTCTTGCTCCTGACCACGCAGCTAGTAAGCCATGAAGCCAGAGTCTGACCTGAGGGTCCATGTCCTTCTTAACCCTCAAACTCATGCTGCTCCTAGCCATGCTGTTGACTGAATTGTTAAATAAGCAGCACACTTACAGCGTGATGTTTAAAATGCATCTGGGAAGTTGTTCAGTAGTCAGGTGGAATGGGAACCATGGTTGCAGCGTTTGGCACTGGGAGATCTCTGGCCAGAGTCCCCTCAACCACTGCCTGTGCACTCTGGGCCAGGACCCTACCTCAGTTGCCTCATAAAAGAACTTGATTTTCGATTCATCATTTGTTAGAACTCAGCAGGCTGTGGTCCCTTTCCGAACCAACCCCTCATCTACTGGTATGCATGGTAGGTGCCACGGAAGGACACTGGCAAGAGCAGAAGCTCCACTAGCGATTGGGGTGGGCTGTGTACCTTCTGTTTCCTCACCTGTAAGACAGGGGGCTTCTTTCACTCCCCAGGTGGCTCCTTCCGGTCATACCCATCTCAGAACTCAACAGAACTTTGTATGATGCTGCCTGCCAGCACGTGAAACATAGCCTAAGTGAAAAAGTACAAGAACACGCTAAAAGACAGAGAGTAGAATCACAACTGGGCCCTCCTATGTCTGCAAAAATAACAAAACGAAGCATCAGAAATAGCAGGGGCGCCTGGGTGGCTCAGTTGGTTGAGTGTCTGACTTCAGTTTAGGTCATGATCTCGCAGTTTGTGAGTTTGAGCCCTGCGTCGGGCTCTGTGCTGACAGCTCGGAGCCTGGAGCCTGCTTTGGATTCTGTGTTTCCTCCTCTGTCTGTCTCTCCCTCCCATGCTCATGCTCTCTCTGTGTCTCTCAATAATAAATGAAGGTTAAAAAAATTTTTTTTAATTTATAAAAAAAAACAAAAGAAACAGCAGAAGTGCTGGTGGAGGCCAAGAGAGTTTGGCAGGTAGTTGCAGAAAGTGCTGAGGGACGCAGAGCTCAGCAGAGAGTACAGAGGTCACTGTTTCAGGCTGGAAGAGCCCCAAGGACAGGAAGCGCACCTTACCCCGTTTTCTATCCAGCACCTTAGAAAGGACCTGACACATGGCTGGCTGTCAGTTACGCTTTGCTGAGCGACTGACTGGGAAAGGAACCAGAATAGATCAGGCTCCAATAAGGAGATGGACATAGTTCTAGAGAACACAAATCAGAGCAGCTTATGGAAGTGTGATACCAGTTGTAGAGAATGAAGCCGATCAAACAGATTGTCAGAGCACAGACTCCAGACAAGTGGAATGGAAGGGTGGAAGGAGCGCCTGCCTGGGGGGCCAGCACACTGCACACTTACTCCATTCAGCCTCCCTCTGTCTTCCTTCCATCCACCCACCAGGCAGTAGCTATGGAAGCCTATTGGGTGACAGGAGTCAGGCTCCAGCATACAGTGGAGAATAAAATAGGTGTGGTCCCTACCTCATGAACTATGGAGATGATTAGGGAAGGTCATTGTTAATGGCAATAATATGTGCTTTTATTTATTTATTTATTATTACCATTGTTAATGTTTACTTATTTTTGAGAAAGAGAAAGCACGAGCTGGGGAGGGGCAGAGAGAGAGGGGGACAGAGGATCGGAGGCAGGCTCTGTGCTGTAGCACAGAGCCCGATGTGGGGCTGGAACTCAGGAACCACGAGATCATGACCTGAGCTGAAGTTGGATACTTAACCGACTGAGCCACCCAGGTGCCCCTGTGTTTTTGTGATTAGTGCTACCAGAACCCAGGCTTCTTACAAGCTATGCGATGGCAGGCGAGTCACTGAAACCCTCTGAGTTTGCTCATCTGAAAAATGGAAATAAATGCCTCCCTGGAAGGGCATTTCTTAAGAATTAGAAATAATATTATATGTCAATAGTGGCTGTGGTTTTCTTTGAGTTTATGTATGTGTGTATATGGGGGAGGGTTCTCTCCCCACCCACCTCCCTGCTGATTTCAAGAAAATGAGCACTTCCTGAATATTATGGAGAACAACATTTTGGTTTTATTGTTTTGATGATGATTTATTCTGTTAAATTTTTTCCTGCTCCTCACAAGCTGACAGAAAATGCTAGATATCTTAAGGTACAACACCTTAAAATCCTGATTGCCAAAAATCATTAGAAACATTCAAAAGTAAATAAAATAGTAAATTCAAGCAGGAAATTGATAATTGTTGTTCCATTGAGGACCATTTTAAATTAAACATGCCAGATGTGATCATTATAAGAATAGTTCTCTGGGGATGCCTGGGTGGCTCAGTCTGTTAAACGTCCAACTTCGGCTCAGGTCATGATCTTGTAGTTCTTAGGTTCGAGCCCTGCGCACGGCTCTGTGCTGACAGCTCAGAGCCTAGAGCCTGCCTCAGATTCTGTGTCTCCCTCTCTCTGCCCCTCCCCCCTCCCGCCCCCTTCGTGCTCTGTCTCTTTCTTTCTTAAAAAAATAAATAAACATTAAAAAAAAAAAAAGGAATAGTTCTCTGTATGGTGCAGTCTTAAGTTCCTAAAGTCATAAAGAAACTTCAGTTATGGTCTAAAATAAACAATAGCAACCAAACAAACCCTATCCATTTTTCCATTTTTTTCTCCAAGTTCTATTTGAAGTCAGAGGAAAATCACTTTTTGCTTTCTTGCATTGCAGTAACTCGGGTGGAAGCCATTTTTCAGACCCTTAAATGTGCTCACAGAATGTTGGGAAGGAGGCACGAAAGACTGGGTTCCAGTCCTGGCCCTGTCGCTCCCTCGCTCTGTGAACTCTGTCTGCGCTTCAGTTTCCTCATCTGGAAAAAAGAGAATAATGATACCTGCCTCACAGCTTGCTTCAGGGTTAAATGAGGTGGTAAACCTTATTTTCTCAATTTTAAAACACCATCAAGTTTGAGACACACTAAATTTTCAGGTGGAAAAAAAAGATCACCATAAGTCTACATGTTGATTGTAAGATATCCAAGTTTCAGGAAATCAAAATGAAAAAAAAAAAAAAATCAGAGTCAAATTGAGGAAATACAGTAAAAAGGAGTACCTGGCCGTTAGGGGGATTCTAGACAAGGGTGGGGCTGTCTCACTGCCACGATGTCCTGTCTGAGGGTGGAGGAGCTGCAGCGTGTTGTGCGGGGACCTCCCTGTCCAGCAGTCTGAAACGGGGCCGTCTTTGCAGCATTTCTCTGGATGCCTCCTCCCAACCCCCAATCACATGCCAAGCCTGGTGTGGATCAGTTGGGACACATGATGGTTTCCTTCCTCTGTGGAAGTTCCACCTTGTAAAGATCAGAAAATGCTTCGGCATTCTCTTCTGGACCAAAGAGGATACTCTCTCCCTGTATGAGTTTCTTTGACACGGACCTAGTGCCTCCCAGCCATTTTCATGTCACTGCACAGCCAGAAAATGATAATATTTGTATAGTACTCCAGGGTAAGGGAGGGACAGTCAGGCCAAGAGGCCAAAATCTTCACCATCTGGAACCCATTCCGGGCATTTAGCGTGGCCCACCTCCTCTAGTTGGTTTCCCCCCTGAAAAAGAAGGTGGAGGGGGAGGAGGAAAAGAAAAAGAGACAAGAAGGAAACCCTGGTAATGTTCACTGTTCTTTGCTGGAGAATTTTGAGGGCATTTTAGTGTTTCAAAGCATTTTTGCAATAATTGTCTTGTATAATGGTCTTGTATCTTGATCAACATAAGCTTGGGCCTATGGATACCATAAACAAGAAAGTTTCTATACCTGTATGTGTGTCAGAACAACTAGGGAATCTTGTTACTGGTATAAATGTATATTTCCCAGTAGCCCGAGGCCTGAGAATCTGAATTGTAAGAAGTATACTCCAGGTGATTCTTCATGTGCCCACAGATCTAGGAACCACTGCCATAAGGCCCTTGGAGAGTTTCACCTGGCACTATACTTTTTATATCCTGCCTTATTCCTATCCTTTCTTACCTTGTAAAGGTAGCCTTTCTGATGCAGTGGTCAAAACCTAGTCACATAGTAAGTTCCCTTGCATATGTGCTTAGTCCTGCCCCTGGTATATGAGGACACTACAATGAGCAGGGAATCTGCTTATCTGCTGGCCCAGAAACCCATCCTCCCAGGCTTGCAATTTTTAAAGAACAGTGTGTCAGTTTGGTTTGGGGACTGCTTGCATCAGAATCACCTAGGAGCTCATTAGAAAAACACTCTGAATCAGACTATCAAATTTTGAACTAATAATCTGCATTTTAAATCAGCACAAGGGTAATTTTTTATTTTTGAGACAGAGAGAGACAGAGCATGAATGGGGGAGGGTCAGAGAGAGAGGGAGACACAGAATCCAAAACAGGCTCCAGGCTCTGAGCTGTCAGCACAGAGCCTGCCACAGGGCTCGAACTCACAGAACGCGAGATCATGACCTGAGTCGAAGTCGGACGCCTAACTCACTGAGCCACCCAGGCACCCCAGCACAAGGGTAATTTTTAATGCACATTCAGATTTGGGACCTACTGCCTGTGGGTAATTTAATAATCCCATTGATCTCTAAAAGGTTAATTTCCAGGTAAATAGATTGTTACCTCCATCAAAGGCAGACCTTTTAACCATCCAAACACACAGCTAGCCCCTTCAAGTAACCAGCCTTGCTTCTAGTACCATTATTGGGATGGTAACCAGGGAAGGATGTTAAGGTCCAAGGAGCCAATGGTGTTCTTAAAAGCTTGATATGATGGCTTGTATACGCGTAAGATTCAACACATCCTGCCCTTGTTTGAGTTTAATCTGGCAGTTGGGATGTTTTCTCTCTGGCTGTTACAGGTCTCCCAATCAAAGTGGACATTTCAGAGGAAGCAGTTGTGTCTTAGGGTCCACAAGCCCCTGAAATTGCATGCAAAATCTTATGTAAAAAAAATATATTTTTCTAGGAGAGGGTCCAGAACTAGTGCCAGGTTCTTAAAGGCATGGTTAGCTCAGAAAGGGGAAAGATTAAGGATTCAAACAGAGGAATTTTTAACGGTTAGAACTGGGGAGAATTGTAAACAAAGGCTCATGTCCTGGTAAGGATTTCTGAACTTGAGCACTCCGAGCCAACAGCAAACCCTGACCTTCAGCATTTCTCAAAACTTACCTAGTTTGTCTCCTCTTTCCTTCCTGCCTCACTCCTTCTTTTAGGCTTGTATCTCTCTGGTTTTCTTCCCCAGTGTTCTTTTTTCTTTCTTGAACTCTCTGCCCTGTCTGGATCTTGTGCCATCCCTCCTCCTGTCCATTCCTTCTCTCCTCCTCTCCCTTGCTGCCCTAATTAGGAAGAGAGCATATGCTCTTTTATTTGTTCTACCTATAGAATAACATTTCATGTTGGTGGTTCTTGGTTTTAAAACTAGATGAATTGAATATTTAAGATTTCTTTGGAAGGGGGAGAAAATTATACCTTAGGTACCCGAATTCCTGGCTTTTTGGATCCGGCCTTTGATATATTGAAGGTTTTCTGTGGGCAGAAGTACTTACTCATCCTTGGCTGGAGGAAGGCAGGAGCAGACATGCCGCAGGCCTTCCTCTTGTTCTGAGTTGAAGAGTGATTGACCAGAATCCTGGGTACTCCCGCCCAGCTCCCACTAGTGATTATTTTCATTTGTTGGCTTTGACTGTGGAAGGCAGAGAAGCAACCTTTAGACTGAGGAGGCCATGGGAACACAGTCAAGGCTGCAGAAGGAAGTGAGAGCTAACACTGTCCAGCTCTACCCTTGTGTCTGCTCTGGCTCTGTGAGCAGGAGGGGGTTTGGCCTGCTCGGCTCCCTGGCCAGTTCTGGGGATAAATGCCTGAAGCATGAAATCACTGGCTTGGGAGGGCTCTTTCACACTGACGGGCCTGCCTGCCTCAGCCCTGAACAGCTGGGAGTTCCAAGGAAGTGGAGGGTGACACCCTGAGGGATGGGCTAGCATGTGTGTCCCGCCTGTGCCCCCAGCTCCTCTCCCTGCACATGGAAGTGTCCTCTGGCTGTGGGGAGTGGGCAGAATACCCTGCGTGGTTCTGTAGAAGAGCTAATAATGGCACTTCCTAGCTCAGGCATTTGGGGGGCACCTGCTGGATTGCGGTGGGTCTGTGAGAGACAAAGTCAGGGAGACGTGCCCTCACGTCGCTCACATTCGGGTGGGGAATGAGGCGACCACCTATATAGACACAGAACCAGACAGACGGTCCCAGGCTGAGGGTAGGTGGTGCAGAGAGGACCAGCTGAGAGCCGGGGTCTGTGACTGGGCCTGGCTTTGTGGCCTGGGGAGCCTCTGAACGCTGGCTGGAGGGGAATGTGGGGTTTGCCACGGGAGCAGTTGGCAGGAAGGTGCTGCCTCCTGGGGGCTGGCAGTAGATGAAGCCCTAAATCAGACATCTGAAGATTATAGAATGGGGCCCTGTGTGAGCCTCCCCTTTACCCTCACTCTGGCCCCGGGGAGGCCAGTGCTAGAAGTTGCTGAGCTTGTGGCAGAAGTGGCCCCAGGCCTGCTTACCATCTAATTTATTTGTCGCTCCAGTCACAGATCTTAACGCTCACTGGGGGCTGGGCCATGCGTGTTCATCTTCAGAGACTGTTTCTGAAGACATAGTGAGCCCTCTGGCACGGCGTTGGCCCAACCCCAGCACACAGGTGCTCGGGCCAGCACCGGGCAATGGAACAGCCCCTGGAATTCATTGCACTTGCCAGTGGATTTCTAGGCCCTGTAGAGAGTTGACAAGTGGCTGTAACTGCTGGCCCAATTTGAAACACCGCATCATACTTACAACACTTGTCAGAGCCGTGGCTTTCGAGTCAGACCCGGTGTTCAGAGTCCAGCTAGCCTATAATTTGTGGCATGGACTTTCTGACTGCCTGCCTCATTTCTGAAGAGCAGGTCACAATGCCTACCTTGCTGGATTGTCAAAGCATAAAATACGATAACGTACGAGTGTCGTAGCTGGCACAAAGTGGTAAGAGGTCCGGTGTGGTAGCTGGAACCAAGTGGGTGCTCAATACATTATTATCACTATCATTGTTTTTCCTGGACACGTATGTCCCTGGGGGTCCCTGGGTTATATTCCACGACTCCAAGCTTCTCTAGCTTCAAGATCTGGGGATCTTGTCAAAATGAAGATTCTGATTCTGCAGGTGTGGGGGTGGGGAGGGGAGAGGAGAGAGCTGAGATTCTGCATTTGTAACAGGCTCCAACCTAGTTCTGCCTAGAGGAGTGTCCTCTTTCCTCCCTTGTCTTTGCTCTCTGCCCTATCGTGCCTCCCCTGCCCCCCAGGTCAGCCGGTCATCAGAACACTTCCTGGGCTCTACTGAAAAATACTCTCAGGCAACAGGTGTGAGCTGGGACAGGCCCAGCCAGGATATATGGTTGCCCCTTCCCACTGAGCACCCCCAGTTATTGCATCCATCTGGGGATGAGGAGAGGATCCTGAGAGAGGAGGGAACTTGTCCATGATTTTGAGGAGCTCCTAATCTGTTGGGGGGACTGTATGAACACACCTTACTGTCCCTGCAGAAAGGCATGCAAAGGCTTACAAAGGAACACGCAGACCAAGAAACCTGCCATCAAGGAACACACTCAAACCAAACTGCATCCTCTCTGGGGCTTCAGCAACCTGGGAAGGTGGCAGGTGCCCTGCCCCGCTTGCCCTTCTCAGAGCCAGAAGACTGAGGAGCTGAGAGGAGAGCATCCCTGGCAGCCGCCCTGGAGGGAGGTGTGTACACAGCATGGGCACTAGCCCAGGGCAGCCCTGGGTAAAGGCATATCCATTTAAGGCCAGTTCTCATTAAGTGGGACCTGTGTCAACTGCTCCCAGGCCTGGGGTCATAGTGACTGTGAGGTTCTCGAAAGTGGGATCATGTGCTAAAAGCAAGGCTGGGATAACAGTGCCCTTGACTTTACTGTAGTTTTGGGTGGGAGCTGGATATGGGTGTTATTGAGAAACTGCATTCTGTGCATCTTGACAGCTTTGCCTCAAATCCCTGCCCCCATCCCCCATCCTACTCCCCACCACTGGCGAATAAAACTCCATAGGTTCTCGATGTCAGCAAAGGGAGCCCTGATTTCTGTCAAAGCTCCTGAGAATATGGTGCTTTCTCCTAAAATCTGCCCATAGAAATGGCGATGAGATGGCTCACTGAGTGGCTCCACTCAGCAAGAGCTGAGCTCCCATACCTTTGCCAGAGGCGTCCACCGCTAGGAATAGTTCGTACCTGGGGCTTTGCCCCTCACTTTCTGAAAAGCTGCAGCCAGGAAGCTCCCTTTATTCTCTATTTCTGCATCTGCAAAGCAGAGAGGAGCCCAGGCCAGAAACAGGGATACAATGATGGTCCCTGCAGGGTGCACTGTGGAAACAAGTGACTTGTTTATGTTTTATTGAGGTTAAACATATGTGACATAAAATTTGCCATTTCAACCATTTTTTAAATGTACAATCCAGTGGCATTTATTACATTCCTCACGTGGTGCAACCATGATGACTTTCTGCTTCTAAGAAACTATGTCTATTAAGCAATAACTACCCATCCCTCCCCCACAGCCCTTGGTGACCTCTATTCTATTTTGTCTTTATGAATTTGCCTGTTCTAGATGTTTCATATAAGTGGAACCTTACCATATTTGTCCTTTTGTATTTTTTTCACTTAGCATAATGTTTTTGAGGTTCACCCATGCCGCAGTATGTGTCAGTATTTCATTCCTTTGTATGGTTGAATAATATTATGTTGTATGGACATACCACATTCTGTTTATCCATTCATCTGTTGGTGAGCATTTGGGTTGTTTCCATTGTTAATTATTAATATTTTATGGGTTTTGTATGTTTCCTGGGTCTAGACACTGGAGACACACCAGGAAATAAGACAGCACGGTTCTTGCCCCCACCTGGTAGGTAGCCAGGCAGGGACAACAGAGAGATGAGTGCCGTCACAGAACCTGTGAGGACCTACCGGACACACTGGTTGGGGGCTTGGCCACACTGGGTCCTGGTCTGGCCTGACCAGCCGTTAACTGTGCGGGGTTCTTTTTCAGGCCTCAGCCTTCCCATCTGTAAAATGGATTTGAGGCTAAAGGCCTCTGTGGCACTATCATTTCATGGTCCTATGATGCTGAATCTTCTGCTATGGAGTTCTAAGAGAACATTTGTTTCCTTTCTTTTTTGGGTCGGGCGTGTGGTGGGAAAGAGGTACCTATGGCTGTAGAAGTGGGGAGAGGAAGGGGTGTCTTGGAATTTGAGTATTTCCAGCAGAGTGCCTGGCAGGAGGGTGGGCTTGCTGACACAACTGTGATTGTCTTGCTGACAACCCCCTGCAGGAGGCCACTTAACCTCTTACCCCCCACCCCCCTTCTCAGTTGCCTGCCCCTGAGAGGGTGTCCAGGCAAGACTAGGGAAGGTCAGAACTCTTGATGGCCAAAGGGGCTAGAGTTGTGTAGGAACAGCCCATTCAGGGGACTACCAGTTGGGTTAGGATTATTTCGGGGTCTCTGGGCCTGGAGTTTAAGCAGGATGGGACTTGGGATGTCAGAGGCCAGGACGGCCAGAAGGAGTAAGTGGTGGCTGGGTGGAACCCACAGCCAGGGTGGAGATTTCCTGTCAAAACAGCCACTTATCCTGGCGGGAGAGTGCATTCCTTTACCCTAGGAGATAAGAAGGCCCGATTTTCCTCTCAGGGTTCCTTTGAGCTGTGAGCAGCCACTGGAGACTCTGTAGCCCCCTCAGTCGGGGCCCCAGCCTGACCAGCTCATGCTCCTGGCTCCCCTCCCAGGCTCCCTGCATCCTTGAGTGAGCACTGACCCCAGCAGTGGCAGCCAAGGGTTGAATCTAGCCTCCTCTGTGCTTTGATTTCTTTACCTGAAAAATGCACCTATCTTGTAGGATCGTTCTGAGCTAATATACTTAAAGGGCTTAGAATAGTGACTGGGATAAAGCCTTACTCAGGGTGTGTGGCAATTGCTAGTCTTATCCCAAGATACCTCTTTGTTTCCTGGGCCCAGGAAAAGTTCCCACCAAAGTCAGGCCCTTTCATGTTCTGGGGCATTTGACAGTTCTTTTCTCTGTAGGCATCTCCAGGCAAAAATTTCTTATCTCAGCTGGCTGACCCCAAGGCAAGAAAAGATTCATTAAGCATTTAAAATAGAGTCTATTTCAGCAGACTGAACAATTTCTTGGGTATTAGAAATCATTCTTCGTTAAGACAAGGTTCTTCCTCCCTTTCACAAGTGAGGACTCCTTTGCTCAGAAAGAATCTCTGAACAGTCCATCCTAGATTGTAGGGATTGTAAGGGTTGGCAGGAGCCTCTCTTGTTATGGGAAACTTTCAGCCACCCCCTTCCAAGGGGGCACCCCTAACCTCTCCCCGCAGACCCTTCATCCCTTGGGTTGCCCAGCCTTGGGGGCTTTCCGGCACTGTTCCCGCCAGCCAGTTGTCCTTCAGGGTGGAGGCCATCCCCAGGGGCCTCGAGGCTCCAGACTGCTCCTCCCTGTGCCCTCTGGGCAGGCACAGCCCCACTTCAGACTTCCCTTCTGGCCACTGCTGGAATGCCCAGCCCTCCCTCTGTGTATTTTCTCTCTGGGTGGGGGCCTGGGAGCTGGAAACCCTGCTCACATCCTCTCCCCACCCTCTCTTTGGAGGACCAAACTCCAAAGAGGCCAAAGCCAGAGAGGAGACTGTGGTGTGGGGAAGGCTAGCAGCTCGCCGCCCAGAACTCCCGTGGGGAAGGAAAGCTGTGCTGTGGGTGGGCATCTTGGGAGCCTCTTCCAAACCTATCATCATTTCCCTTCTGTCTCTCCAGTCTGTGGTCAACACAGTCCCAACCAATACAGCCTGACTCAGTTCAAGTTCAGAGCACTTCTGTGGAGTACCTGTAATGGACTGAGATTGTTATGACCCAGTTTAATGAGATAGCCCTGCAGACTGGGGCTCGGTACTCTGTGGGCTCCGGGCTGGACTCCAAGCTAGGGCCACAGTTCCGCTTCCAGCTCTCATGCTTTGCATAGCTGGTTTGCATCTCTGAGCTCAGTTGTCAAAATGGGCCCACAGATTAGACCATGAAGGTTCGTTATCTGCACTAATGGAGGGCACCCAAGATGCTGTAATAACCAACAGGAGACCTAGTAGCATACTTGTAATCCATAATTGCTTTGTTTCCTTAACATATTCAGGAATGTGACGGCAAGCTGATGTCACAGTTTTGTAGCACATGTTGTATCACCACCACAGGGAAGGGAGGGGGCATCAGGGAGGTAGGGGGTGGTGCTGTGATGTTCTAGAAGCTAGTTTGGGATTTTAGATCTGCTGCTGGAAATCAGTGGTATCATTGGACTCTGGGTACTGAGTGTTAAGAATGAGCTTCTTGGGGGGCGCCTGGGTGGCTTAGCTTGTTAAGAGTACGACTTCGGCTCAGGTCATGATCTCACGGTTCATGAGTTGGAGCTCCACATCAGATTCTCCGCTATCAGCACAGAGCCTGCTTCAGATCTTCTGTCCCCCCTGCCCCCACGGCTTCTCCGCCCCTCCCCTGCTCATGCTTTCTCTCTCAAAAATAAACATTAAAAAAAAAAAAGAGTGGGCTTCTGGCTGGGCCACTTTCAGAATTAGAAGGGATCTAAAACATCACCTGGTAGGCCCTGCACCTGCACCTGGGTGTGTGGTCTGCATCACCGGGGCGCTCAGTAGGGGTGCGGAACCTTGGGCTCATCCCAGAGTGACAGTCAGAATTTGCATTTCAAAGGGAAAAAGGACTCACTCACTGTCCCCCAGGAACCAGGGCACCGACCCCTGTATCTAGACTCTTGGTTCTCTTCTCCCAAATCCATGCTCTTTGGGTCCAAGTTGACTGCCCCACCCCTTTGCAGCTCCCGGGAGCTAACACCACAGCCCATGCAGGTTGAACTGCCCATCTTTGTCCACCTTGGACTGTCTGGGGTTGGGCAGTGTCTGAGTAAATTGGGGGGCTGCTTGGGCAAGAACTCTGCAGGGCACTTGGTAGCAGGATGGGGCCCTGGACACTCTCTTTCTTCCCTTTTTCACTGACCTATCTTTGTGAGGCTATTTCAGACCTGTTCTCTCCCTTAAGCTGCAGATCTCTCCCCACAGGGCGACAACCTAGAGTGGTCACAACAGCCCTGGAGGTTGGGCAGACCCTCAGGCCCCCATTCCAGCACCACCATCAGGGAGGGCCTGAGGGGAGGGGTGTGTGTGCAGCATGATGCTGGGCTCCTGGGAGAGGCACCCAATTCGTGTTTCCCCTACTGCAGGCCTACTGTACTTCCTCCTCGACTGGGAGCCTCTGCTGGCCCCTCTCCTCGTGGCCTTGTCCCCATCCCTCCCCCACTCCTCCACTACGTTGTTTTGGTGTGTGTCCCTTCCCAGAACCTCGGCCTCTCCTTTCCTTTTCCTTGCAGAGTTGCTCTTCCTGTGATCCCTCAGGCCCCAGCCCGCCCTCTGGGGCCCTCCCTGCCTTCCTCTCTCCCAGGCCCTTCCTCCGCTCTTTCTATTCCTGGTTGGACCAACCTCTCCCATTGTCCATTCCCAGGAAAGGGCTGTCTTGCTGGTCGGGGTTGGGGGCGGAGTGAGGGACCTGAGCCAAGAAGAAAGCCGGTGCCGGTGCCGGAAGCCCCTGCCTGCCCCCACACACCCCCCAGCTCTACTCACAGCAAGGTGCCCCCCACCCCTGCCCCACTGCCAGTGTCATTTTTAGAAATCTCACTTTCTAAGTTAGTCAGCAGCAGCAATCTGACACCCACATGTGGGGGCTGATGACTTCCCGACTGCCTCTTCTAATTTCAGCAGACCCCAGAGGTGGGGCCGGCAGGAGTGGGGGAGCAACAGGTGCCACAGGAAGCTTCCCAGCAGCCACTTGACCAGAGGGCTTGGGAGCTGCGGTTTGTCACAACTTGTGACCAGGGCAGACAGCCTTGGGCCAGGGCAAGGTGGCTGGGTTCCCATGAGTACTCCTTGGGAGCAGACAGCAGACCCTGCAGAATCAGGGCCCACTCATGGCAACCAGAGGAGCTGTGTTACCAGATTCTGGGAAGAAAGGCCAGGGCTTTCTGTAGATGACCTTCAAGCATCTTCCCTCTGCCCGTTCCTGCCTGGACTTTGTCTTGATTTATTTTCTCCCTCTGTGTCTCCCCACTCCACCCCCATTCTGTTTTTGTTGTTCCTAAAAGCACATAGCTCAAATGGGGCCAAAGTATTTTTGGTAAATACAGAAACAGATGTTCGGGTCAAACCCAGATACATTCACATGTGGCAGGTACAGGCACTGAGCATCCCGGGCCTTTCAGAGTTGGAAGATGTCAGCTGAGAATGCCCCAGATTGGCTCCCTGTTTAACCAGCAGAGGAACTGAGAGGTTTACAGGGGCAAAAACACAAGCTTTAGAGATCTCTGGGGAAACAGCTCAGGATGAATTACAGAGAGACAGTATGGTAGATGGAAAACTTTGAATTCAGACAGATCTGGGTCCAAGCTAGGCTCTGCCTTCTGGCTATTCAAGCCTCAGCCAGTCATATACCCCTTGGTACATGTGGCATTCCACAGGGGAGACCCTCTGTTAGCCCCCTGCAGATGGAGAGAGGGAGATCCTGTGATCTTTGGGGGGGTGGGTTTCAGGGGTTGATGAGAATCTATGCTGTATGCTGTAGCACTATCCCCCTGGGGAAAAGATGTCCCCAGAAAAGTTTGTCCCACAGACCACAGGCCTGCCCAGAACCAAAGCTGGCTCTCTCTTGGTGGGGAGGGCAGTGCTGGGGATCTGGGAACTGGTCTCCTACAGGAGAGGCAATAGCTGTAATACAGACAGGTCTGGCTGTGTGACCTTGGACAAGATTCTGTGCCTTCCTGAGCCAACTGTCCTTATATCTGATCTTGCAGGGTAGTTATGGGAATCGGGGATGACATTGTAGAGGACTTACTTCCCAGTAATTGGTGCATAGGAGGTGCTCAATAAAGGGCTGCACGTCAGTGTGTTCAGAAGAGAGGTTGCCCTGTGATGTCCTTGAAGATGGAACCTGCACAATCCTGTGCACAGAGAGACTCCTCACTGCCTGGCAAGGACTGCGGTATGAAACTTTGCTGGCTGTGTCACCTGGGGCTGCTGCCACTGCGAGGTAGGGCATGGTAACAGTCAGGGCATGGGAGGCTGTAGGGGTGCAGGGCCTGGCAGAAGTCTCAGGTGCAGAAGCAGCCCTAGTGTGGAAGTCCTGAACTTCGGGGTACATGTCCCTCAAAGAGACTTCAAAGGCCTGGGAACCTCCAAATGATGTGTAAAATGTGTTGTCTGTGGGGACAGCTTTCAACAGATTTTCAAACGGGGCCAAAACTAGCCAAATTAAGAACCTTTGTTCTGGATGTTAGTACATCAGGCTTGAGGACGCACTGTAAGAGGACATGGCAGGTGGGGTCCTCTCAGCCCTGTGCCCTGGATATGACCAGCTGATCTCACCCCATGCCTCAGCCAGCAAGTACAAGCCAGGCAGGGACATCAGTGCCTGAACTGGGCACCCACCCTGCCATAAGCTTGAGGTTCAGCTTGACTTGGCTTGGGGTGTGGGATAGAGACTGGGTCCCCAGAAGTTGGGGTGGGGACCAGTAGGGCCAAACCTCGTTGGGGGCTGGCTCAGGACTGGGGGCCTGAGGTGGTGAGGTTGTAAGGGGGTGGGAGTAATAAGGGCCTGGGAAGGTAAAGGCAGAGGAAATGAAGCAGGTCCATTATGCAAGCTTCTGGAGCTCCTTCTCATCCATTGGAAAGTGGCACTTGTGCCTGAGGTCTGTCCCTGCCTGAGTGGGCTTGACCAAATAGTCGTCAAATGATCTCTCTGGGCCTTGGATTCTAGTCTGAGGGTGATCACTGCAGGATCTTACCTCAGAGCCTTATTTGGAGACCTCAGGCGTGTCTCATGGAGGTGTGGCTGAGTTAATTTTAGTTTATTTGCAGGTGGGATCTGCTCAGCCCTGTGCTCTCTCTTTCATTTTCTTCCTTCCTTCCTTCCTCCCTTCCTTCCTTCCTCCCTCCCTCCCTCCCTCCCTCCCTCCCCTTCCTTCCTTCCTTCCTTCCTTCCTTCCTCCCTCCCTCCCTTTCCTTCCTTCCTTCCTTCCTTCCTTCCTTCCTCTCCCTCTCCGCCCTCCTCTCCCTCCCTCCTTTCCTCTTTCTTTCTTTCTTTCTTTCTTTCTTTCTTTCTTCCTTTCTTTTTCTTTTTTTATCTGCCCCATCTTTTATTTTTTCTCATAAATCACTTAAATCATGTCTAGAAGCAGATAGAGTATAAATAGAAAGAAAGAAAGAAAGAAAGAAAGAAAGAAAAGAAAGAAAGAAAAGATACTTGTTTACAAAGAAGTTGTCTAGAGAAGGTAGGCTTTCAGTCCTGGGATGTTTTGTTTGTTTTTCTGAAAGATATAGTTGTTTTTTTGGTAAGTCAATTTTAACTTGTGAAAGACAATGTGGAACACTTATGAAAAGAAAAGAGAAATTGCTCATAATTGCATTATATAGATATCCATAGTTAGTATGTTTATGTTTCCTTCTAGTCTTTTCTTACACGTGTATATTGAAACTCTTTTGGTATTTGTACTATAAATGGTATCCAGGTTTCTTGCTTCACCATGTATCATACATAACACGGACAATTTTCTGTGGTGCTAAAAGCCCTTTATAAACATTTAAAATACTTCAGTTCCCCATAGTTAGGCATTTAGACTCCCCATTTTACATCTTTATAAGTAAAGCATTGAAATGTTTCTGTCCATAAAGTTCTTTTCAAAGTTAAGATGATTTCCTTGAGAAAGATTCAGAAGCACATCTGAAGGGAGAGGGCTGTCTCAGCAGCATGTCGGAGTGAGCGTGTGCTGGGGAATGCGTGGGGCCGCATCTGCCATAGGCCCTGCAGAGACAGGGGATGAGGCAGGCCTCCTCACAGACCCCCATGAGAGCCAAGTGACTTAGGCTCTCAATCTGTGGTTCTTGGTGGGGTGGAGGGAGAGAAGACTCATCCATGGGGCCTGGGCAAAGCCTTCATATACCCCTCTCTGACTGAGCTCCCATGGGCCTCCTCTGCAGGGATCAGTGAAGCCTGATGAGGTGTTTCTGTCCTGCACGGCTGGCCCGCCCAGCATGCCCACAGCCCTGCGTTCAGATGGGCCTTCAGACCTGTGCAGCATTCCAGCTTGGCTGAACTCTGTTCCAAGGCAGGCTGGGCTTGGTGTTCACCTCAGAAAGGCTAGTCAGTGGGGTCAGCCAGCGGATAAACTAAAGTTAACTCAGCCATTATTGCTTTTTTGTTAATGAGGGGAAGACCAGCTGTGAAGATGCCAAACCATTCAGAAATGTTGCACAGTACTTGGGATTTAATGTCTCAGGACAAATTCCGCATTCAGGCAGAAGAAAGCAATCAACAGTGATTTTAAGTCTTGACCGGACTCCCAAGGGTCCCTTGTGCTTCACTGAGCTTTCATTTTATTATTTTTTTAAAAAATATTTTTCCTATTAAGTTATGAATCTTGGAAGCTGTGAAAAGCGCTGGTGATCTCACTGGGCTCATGAGTGAGCAGGAGCTCTTTTGTGGATTGAGGCCCAGGGGGAAGCTAAGCCCCGAGGTAGGTGGAGGACAGTCGGGCAGGAAATTCTGTCACCACAGCTCCAGGGGTCGGCTGGAGTGGTGGCTAGACGCCCATCCTATGTGGTTGTGGGGGTTGAGGGAAGGAGGGCAGGACTGGCTTCTCTTAGGCTGTAGTTAACAGGAACAAACTAACTCATTCTCTGAGATGAGATTCAAAAGCAGAGGCTGGATATCCTGGATGTTCCTGAGCCTAAGAATACTTGATCTGGATCTTAAACTTCCACAGCCCACTAACATGTCACAGATGCTCTTCAAAGTGACCTCCTTTGACAAAGAAACAAAATAGGCTTAAAACCACCTGAAAAATTTTATTGAAGTCAGTGTACAAATGTTTAAAACACTTTGAAGAAATCGGATCTGAGATGTTCTTGCTAAAAAGCAGCCTATGAACAAGTCAAAGTGAAAGCATGGATTCGAGATGTGCCCATAGCCAAGATCTAAGAGAAAGATTCTTCTTAATGTGACCCATATTTGCCACCTACCTCTTGTGTGACAGGCACAGTGCTTGACTCTTGAGGGCAGACATTTGTGAGACTGGATTTCTTGCCCCAAGGAGTCTAGTTGGGGTAAGATCTAATATGGCCAGTCACAGTATGAGGGCACTTAGGAGGAATTGATTCTGATCAGGAGTTGATGTAAAAGCCAAAGGAAGTAGCATTTGAGATGGGCTTTAAAAGTGAGCATGGTGGGGCGCCTGGGTGGCTCAGTCGGTTAAGCGTCCGACTTCGGCTCAGGTCATGATCTTGCGGTTTGTGAGTTCAAGTCGCGCATCGGGCTGTGTGCTGACAGCTCAGAGCCTGGAGCCTGCTTCGGATTCTGTGTCTCCCTCTCCCTCTCTCTGCCCCTCCCCCACTCATACTCAGTCTCTCTGTCTCTCTCAAAAATAAATAAACATTTAAAAAAATTTAAAAAAAAAGAGTGAGCATGACAATGGGGCACCTGAGTGGCTCAGTCAGTTGAGCATCAGACTATGGCTCAGGTCATGATCTCACAGTTCATGAGTTTGAGCCCCTCATCAGGCTCTCTGCTGTCAGTGCAGAACCTGCTTCACATCCTCTGTCCTCCTCTCCCTATGTCCCTCCCCCCCTCACAAATCAATAAACATATAAAAAAAAAAAAGTGAGCATGGCATTGATGCTTAGAGATGTGGGAGAAGGGGCTGGAAGGCAGGGACACAGGAATGGGTATTACTGGTGTTCTTGTGGAGAGTCATTTTTGTGACTTCTGGGCAGAGGAAAGGCAGGAAATGGTGGCATGTTGCCTGGTTGTAGAGGGCTTTGATATTCATCTTAAGGAGTTTGGACTATATTCTGCAGCTAACAGGGACCCGTGGAAAGGTTTCTGAAGAGGGAAAGTAGCTTAACTTTTTCAATTAACAGAAAATACATAGATACACGCTCAGTGAAAGATTCCAGCTATATGGAAATCTGTAAAGAAAAAAGAAGAAAAGGAAAAAAGAAAATGCTCCCTTTCCCAGAGGTAACTATTGTTCTCCTTCAAGTCATTTTATCTACCTATATCTGTAGATAAAGACATACAAAATCCAGCCCTGGAAGTGTTAAGGCCGATTCTGTCAGACTTCTTCCTTTTCCTTTCTCTCACAGACACGCCCCTACCTTTTTTTTTTTTTTAAGTTTATTTATGTATTTTGAGAGAGAGAGAGGAGAGAGAGAGAGAGCAGGGAAGGGGTAGAGAGAGAGGGAGAGAGAGAATCTCAAGCAGGCCCTGTGCTGTCAGCGCAGAGCCTGACCCTGGGCTCTATCCCATGACACTGGGATCATGACCTGAGCCAAAATCAAGAGTCAGACGCTCAACCAACTGAGCCACCCAGGCACCTCAGACCCTTACCTTTTAATATTTAAATTTATATAAGCTAGGCCTGTAATCTAGGGAAGCCTGCATGCTGTATCTCCTCACTTGACTCATTTTGCTCTCCTTTGTATTATTTCAGAGCACGGTTTTATTGGGTATTCACCAGAACTGCTACAGAACAACACTCTGCCAGATTACAGCCCTGGAGAGTCTTTTTTCACTGTTTTTGGGGTGTTCTTCCCAGCGGCTACAGGTATAGTAATTTGGATCCTTTTTCACTCCCGCGTTAGGGGTATAAATGCTTGGTTTCTAAAACTCAGTATTATAAATGGCCTGCATATGCTCCTAGGATGTCTATCTGACTTTAGAGATGGCCTTAGCTTTGACTAAAAAGCTATTAACAGAGAGTTTACTTGTCCACAATTCCTGAAGGCTCCAGCATTATTTATTCTTCCTTACCCTCCATACCTATCTATTGAAACCTCTTGGCCCGGTCAGTAGAGGAGACATATTTCTCTTAGGGCTGAGCAGGATGGATTCCTTAGCAGGGCAAGCTGCCCCTTCCACCACAGAATGGGTGCAAACTTGGTCTAGAAACTCCCCTCCTCCCTACCCCAACCTGTGAGTCTTCTCCAGGGGGCAGAGAAATGCTATTGTCTTCTCCCTGTTCTGGGTGTGGTTGAGATCAGGACCCTTGGACAATGAATGAATCTCCCTGCCCTACCTTCCCCATTTTTCTGCTCTACAGTGGCCAGGGAGGAGCGTTACAAAGCTGAGATCCCTCTAGAACTCTTAGGCTCTAGGCCTTGGCCCGGAAGGTGGTAAGCCAACATGTGGACTGAATGATCATAAGAAATAACCATTTGCTAGAGACTGGACTTGTCCCATGGCACAGACTCAGAGAAGCATTTTACTCTTGATCAGGCCGCATCAGTGGCCTGGAGTGTGGCTGATCTTGTCTCCGTGTCCTTCTCCCCTCTTCCCTCTGCCTGCCTTCATGTGGCTATTTCCTTGCTCATGATCCTCTCCTCAAATAACATAGGGATAGAAAAAGGAGGAGAAGCTACTAGGATGTTAAAACTTTAAAAGGCTGCCCGTGACAAATGCTGGCAAGGATGTGGAAAAACTGGAACTCTCATACACTGTGCAACCATTTTGGAAAACAGTAGGATGATTTCTTAAAAATTGAACAGTCTATGGCCATAGCACCGTAAATGTGTCTGATCTTGGAAGGTAAGCAGGGCTGTGCCTGGTTAGTGCGTGGATGGGCGACTGCCTGGGAATACCAGGTACTATATAGGCTTAAAAGAAAGAAACCTAAATATACACCCAGCCATCCCCTCCTGGTTATCCGCTGCAGAGAAGTGAAAACATGTAAAGACTTGTGCATGACTGTTAAAAGCAGTTTAATTTGTAATAGTCATGAACTAGAAATAATTCAAATATTCATCAACTGACAAATAGATAAATTATGGTATAGCCATCCATGTAAAACTACTCAACAATAAAAAGGAATGAGCTATTTATACCTGCAACAATACAGATGGACCTCAAAATAACAGTGCTGCACAGGGCACCTGGGTGGCTCAGTTGGTTAAGCGTCCCACTTCAGGTCAGGTCTTGATCTTACAGTTCGTGAGTTCGAGCCCTGCATTGGGTTGTGTGCTGACAGCTCAGAGCCTGGAGCCTGCTTGTGAGCCCCTCCCCTGCTTGCGTGCTCTCTCTCTCTCTCTCTCTCTCTCTCAAAAATAAACATTAAAAAAAATTAATGGTGCTGCAAGAAAGAAGTCAGACAAAAACAAGTACTTTTTTTAAAAGATAAAATTATACAAAACTCCATTTATATAAAATTCTAGAAAATGCAGACTATAGTAACAGAAGGGAGATCAGTGGATGGGGAATAGGGGTGTGGGGAGCAGGAGGGAGGGACAAGGAAATTTGGGGGTATGAAACACTATTCTGGACTGTGGTGATAGGTTCACAGGTGTATCCCTATGTCACAGCTTTCCAGATTATGACACTTTAAACGTGTGCAGCTTATCGTTTATTAGTTACACCTCAGTAAAGCTGTGCAAATGAAAAAAATGAACAACGTTAATCGCCTTTAATCAGCTTTCCTGAATCCCACTCTGGCCTCCAGCAATGCATGTTTTCTCTGCTTTTCACAATCAAGCACTGGGGCTTTGTGCTCCTGTCTCCATTTCCTGCCTCCTGTTGCCTTTGTGCATGCTCTTCTTTTGGAATTCCGAGCCTGCCTCTCTACTGAAATGGCCTTTCCAGAGTCTTCAGTGGCTGCCATGCTATTCAGTTCAACTATCATCTCTAGTTTCTCAGTGCATTTGACTGGCAACCTCCACTTCCTCCTTTTCTCTTGCCTTCTCTGATGTAGCACCTCCTGGTCTGCCCCCTGCCTCTCTGACTTGCCTATTTGGGTACATCCTCTTCTGCCTGCCCATTAAATTTTGGGGTTTTTCTCTTCTTTCTCTACTGTTTTCCTTAGGATCTCATCCATGCCTACTGTTCAATGACCACTCACAAGACTGATGACTCCCAGACTTGTACCTCTAGCCCAGATTTCTCTAAGCTTCGTATCATATTCTTAGTTGCTTACATGGCATCATCCACTGGGTATCTCAGACCCAACATGTTCAGAACCAAGCCCTCCCACCCATCCCCCAACTGGTTCTTCTCCTTACTCTTGATCTCAGGAAATGGCATCTCCATCCAAACAATTGCTCATGCCAGTAATGGGGAGTTATTCATGATAACATCCTCTTTCTCACCAGTACCCTCCAAGTCCTCCTAAAGGAGCTTCTCCTTTACTTCCTACTTCTTTCCATCTCTACCACCTGACCACTCTGGTCCAAGCCTCATCTCTCAATAGATCACCACAGCAGTCTCCTACCTGACCCACCGCCCTGACCCCCACCCCCCAGGCTGACCACAGAAGTGAGCTTGGAGCTAGGCCTCAGGAGCGGCAGGTAGAATCTTGGTCCACAAATCCAGATGTGCCAGAAGTAATGCATCTCTTTCATTTTTATGAAATGAAAAGAGTCAGTCTCTGACTCAGTCTTCATTCTGCCAGGATGATTAAAAATGAATGTCAGTCGTTCATCAATGCCTCTACATTGCCCTGCCATCTTGTTCCAGGGTCTTAGGGTCTTATCAAGTCCCAAGGCATGTCTGGCTTTTCATCATTGTACACACAGCCAGATGTCCTGTCTGCACATCTGTTCAAGTACATGCTCAAGTACATAGGGAGCCCTATGCTTTAGAGTCTATGCACTTTCCAGGCCCTCCTTCCAAGGGTCTTGTGGGGCTCCTGCTGTGCTGACCAGGAGTGGGTCGTACATCCACACGGCTCCAGATCTTATGAGCCTTTATCTCCTTGCCTTCAGCTCCAGGGGCAATCTTCTGTAATAATATGGCAGACACTTTTGTCCAGGGCCAGCTTTATGGGCATGAACCTATGCATTCACACTGGGTCCCACGCTCAGAAAGGCCCCCTGCTCAGTGTAATGATTTACTTTTGCTAAAAGTCTTAATAATTTTTGAACAAGGGATCTTATATTTTTATTTACACTGGACCCAGCAAACTATGTACCAA
The DNA here is from genome assembly GCF_046562875.1 of Panthera onca. NCBI lineage: Eukaryota > Metazoa > Chordata > Mammalia > Carnivora > Felidae > Panthera > Panthera onca. Next base: position 70,535,401 of record NC_138347.1, on the reverse strand, counting down.
ACTATGTCCACGCCGCCCCCTCCACTGCCCACCCCCGCCCCTGCCATGCTTTCCCCCACCTATTTTGTGGTTCCTTTTCTCTAAAATCTCCTAAGGGCTCAGGCTTTTGAGAAACAGAACCCAAAACAGGGTGCAGGCAAATTAAGCTTCCTTCTGGCACGTATCTCCCTCAAGGCAATGAAATATATGTCAACTTCCTCTTGAATGGGCAGAAAATGCAAGGGGGAAAATGAATAGAGGAAATTTTTTTTTTTAAGTTGACATTTGAAAATATTGACTTGCCCTCCCTCCCCCACACAGGCAGAGCACACCTTCAAGAGACTTCCCACCTGAGCATTTCCTTGGACCCCTGCCTGGGTGTCAGGGCCACAGTTACACCTGAGGCAGGGTTGTGGACCTCTTTGGCTGGCCGCACTCCAGGGGGCGTCCTCAGGCACCCACAAGAGCTTGAGTCAATAGTGTGACCCTGCTGGGCCCCCTCCACGCTGCTCCACACTTCCCCTCCTTTGCCTCTCTGGGCCCTGTGTCTTAGAAGAGAGGGGATGCCTGGTCTGACGGGGCATCAGGGAGTGGTGCAGGGAGGGTGCCCCCCTCTTTAGTACTTCTCCCTCCAGCAAGGAATTAGCAGCAGCCTGAGGTTTGAAGAGCCACACAGTGGCCCAGAGTCTGAGTGGGACTAACATTTGAGATCTGCTAGTTCAGCAGCTCTCAATTCTTTCTTTCTTTTTCCTTCCTTCCTTCCTTCCTTCCTTCCTTCCTTCCTTCCTTCCTTCCTTCTTTCCCCCCTTCCTTCCTTCCTCCCTCTTTTCTTTCTTTCTTTCTTTCTTTCTTTCTTTCTTTCTTTCTTTCTTTCTCGTTTGTTTTATTTATTCCTTTTGAGAGAGAGAAAGAGAGCATGCGTGAACGTGAGTAGGGGAGGGGCAGAGAGAGAGAGAAAGAGAGAGAGTCCCAAGCAGGCTCTGCACTGACAGTGAGGAGCCGGATGCAGGGCTCAGTCTCACAAACCATGAGATTATGACCTGAGCTGAAATCAAGAGTCAGATGCTTAACCAACTGAACCACCCAGGTGCCCCTCAACTTTTTCTTTTTAATCCATATTCACTTTTGATAATGATACTGAAACCCTCACCTACACTAGAAATTCTGATATGCCTCCCTGGACCAGAGAGGGGTATATTTGTCCTTCCTTTGAGAAAGATTGCTACCTAAGAATATTAGTCAAGCTTTATATTCTGCAGCTTAAATTATGAAAATATTGTTTTGTAAAAGTCCAAATATAAAATTATAATATTGAAGAAACTATCTACACAGGCCTTTTGTTTTACCTCACGCTTCTCCGGAGATGGGCTTCCCCGTCTCTCCCACTGCCCCTTGGCCCAACCAGGTTGAGAAGGACTGATCTTTTATGTGACCAACTGGGGAAGGAGGAGCACAGAGGGGCTTATGAAGGATTGCTAAAGGTCACCCGGCTAATTAGTGACCAGAGTTGGGCCACCATCCTGCTATGGAACATTGCCTCTCTGGCTCTCTCACTGTTTTCCAGGGGCCCCAGTGTAAACACGGTAGGCAGGACGAACAATTTGTATCACTTGGCTTTCCCCTGGCAGATGTTCTGTTAAGCTATGAAAAGCATGGATGATTGGCAGTTTCCATGGTGACGGATTTGCCAAGGATTAGCTCCGAGTGAGTCATGGCTGGGGCTCCCTCCAACGCCATCCTCTTCTGGAACAAGAGAACCTCCAGGCTGTGGAGAGGAGAGAGGAGTTTGGAAGAACAAACAAAAGTCCCCCCACCTTGTGTCCCCATCTCCAGTCAGACATATGATTTAAATTACTTCAGATATTTTATCTCAAGGGCAGGACACTTCCTGAGAGGAGCAGCTGAAGTCTAGGTTTCAGTGGCTTCTCTGGATTTATGAAGCATGTCCTTTTGTCCTTCTGTCCTTCTCCCCGAAGTCCACCACACCCTGCAGTACTGGCTGCAGGGTGGGGCTGGGACCTTGGAGTAGATTCTGCATTTGCTTTGTTTCTTAGAGCACTTTCCTTCTCCAAGCTACACAACCAAACTTGCCCTGAGAAACAAATATCCACCCCACAGAATGCTTTTTCTCTCTCTCTGTTTCTTTGTCTGTCTGTCTCTTTCCCTCTCTCTCTCCTCTCTCTCTCAATCACACACACACACACACACACACACACACACACAGCCACTCCAGGGATTAGGGACCACAGTACATGGAGGAACTAGGAAATGGAAACTCCCAGAGAATGGGGTCCACAGGTTTAAGGAAGAGAGAGCCTCAAGTAAGGACAAGCTGGAGTGGGGCTCACTCCACTGCATTCTGATGAGTAGGATAGGAACAAGAGAAAAGAAGGAAGCTTTATAATTATTGTCATGTTTCTTTTTATAATTTTATTTATGGAGTTAACGTATAATTTTATCAAAATTATTATAAATATCTGTAATAATCATTAGCATTATAATAGCCTACTAGGTGTGGAGCTGTGCTGAGCACTTTACATATAGTCTTTCACTTAAACCCCACCACAGCCCCACTGCTTCGATTAAGCACAGATTTACCCTGAAGGTAATGAACCCCAGACTTCAGGGTCCCTCACTTGAGTAAGCTCCTGCTTACGCCCTGTTCTTAATTTCATATTCATAAGTCTGTGTTGTTTTTAAAGTGTCAGACCCCATAGAACCTGGACCCTTCCATGGGTTCTGTTATTATTCCATTTTATGGATGAGGGAACAATAACAAAGAGAGGTTATTTCCCCAAGGTGCTGAACCCCATTGCTTCCCACCTACTTTGGAGAGGATGCTGGAAGAGAGAATGCACGCTTGTCTGGAGCTGCCCCCGACCCAGAAGCCAACAACTCTGGCATTTAGTTGAATTGAATTGAATCCTGGGATTTAAACATTCCATTATTTGACACTGTCTCAGCAGAAACTCTAAGGCACCGAGAGGGTGGGGCCTGACAGGTTCTGCCTCAGAGAATGGAGCCAAGAGGGGATGAAAGGTTCCTTCGGGAACAGCTGAAAAACCAACCAATAGGTTTGGAGAAGGAGTGGGTTTGGAGTTCAGGTGGAAGGTAAGGAGAGACCACCAGGGTCCTTAGGAACCCAAGGATCTCTGAGTGAGGGACGGAGCCTGTCTTTCCTGAGTGGACATTTCTTTAGCACCTCCTAGGTGCCAGGCACTGTGCTGAGTGCCTTATAAATGCTCATTCTAACTTTAACAACAGTTCTGTCAGATAAATAATCATATCCCCATTTGTAGACGAGGAAACTGAGGCTCAGAGCCACACTGCCTCCAAACAGTAACAGACTGCTTCCTTCAGGACAAAAGGCAGCAGAGAAGACATGGGAACTTTAGTGCATGGATCTTCTGCCTTAATGATAGAGAAAAATAAACTCATGAACTTAAAAGAAGAAAGAAAATAGGCACCAGAGATACAATTAAGCTAAAGCTGAAGGAGAAAATTAAAGGTTTCTAAGAACACAGATTTGGATTGAAAAGCACCCAGGAGGAAGCTTGGAACCTCCTTGAGAAAGAGTCGTTCTTTAATGAACAACTAACAGAAACCAGAAAAGCCTAGAAAAACTATTAGGTTTTTTTCCCCCTTAGGAATTCTCATTTTCAGTAACAAATAAGAAAGTAGGGTGGGGAGTGGGATTGTGATGGCAGGCAACAAATGAAGTGTGTGTGCTGTGGTTGACTCCCCCCACCCTCCGAAAGGACATGGCCATTGTCTTGCAAATGTTGTAAGCCAGTGGTTACTTGACGTACTGGTTCTTTTAACCACAGCTTATTTTTGAGATGTAGAGGGGATGAGTTCCTCCCCTGGCCATCCATGCCTGTTTTTAGGTCAGATATTTGAACTGGGGCATTAAGCCCAAGCACCATATTCACCTGGTGACACCCACCCCAGCTATAGGCATAATGTCAATGCCCAGGAGACTATGGATGGCGCTGGATGTTTAGCCTCATAAACCTAAGCTGGTAAGATGATGGCCAACACCAGCTCACATATATACAAAAGCTGAGACAATAAACATGCTAAAAGTCTGTAGAACTAGGGTGGAAGACCAAATCAGGAGGCATATGAAGGAAACCATATGAAGGAAGCTGTTTACCAAAGTCACATGTGCACAGACTACATTGTCATCCTGATGCAGGGAGAAATGTGGTTTCAGGTAAAGCAATTAACTGCTTCCTGGAACTGGCAGTTTAAGACCTACCAGGAGGGGAAATGCCCTGGTCCAGGCACAGACTAGTGATTTAGAACTGGTGATGAAAGTACCTGTGGGTAAACCAATGTATAGTGCTGATCATAACTGATAAATTCAGCCTTCTTGTGGGGGAGGTAACCCCAAATTAATCATACAGCTACTTGGTTATAAAAGGGAAATCCAAGAAAAGCATGGGTGTTAGAAATCAAGAAACTGTATTACATAGTGGAAAGAACACTGACTTGAGATCAGGAAACTTGAAGATAGTACTGCAGTTAGTCTGAAACTTGGGCAAAATCACTTCCTCTCTTTGGGCCTCAGTTTCCTCATATGTAAAATAAGAGGTAGGAGTAGATAACCTATAGGACACCTCTAGCTTTAAGAATTGTTGATTCGGGGCGCCTGGGTGGCGCAGTCGGTTAAGCGTCCGACTTCAGCCAGGTCACGATCTCGCGGTCCGTGAGTTCGAGCCCCGCGTCAGGCTCTGGGCTGATGGCTTGGAGCCTGGAGCCTGTTTCCGATTCTGTGTCTCCCTCTCTCTCTGCCCCTCCCCCGTTCATGCTCTGTCTCTCTCTGTCCCAAAAATAAATTAAAAAAAAAAGAAAAAAAAAAAAAGAATTGTTGATTCTAAGTAGCCATTTTAAGCAGTTTTAGGAAGCCTCCCAAGAAAAGTATAAAGATTAAACAGTAATTATAAAATGGACACAAGTGTTTCCCAAACTGTCTTCCATGGAACACTAGTGATGAATAGTTTTTCTTTAAAAAATAATGTAAAATTGTTAAGTGAGTTTTGGGAAACACTGTGTTACATTTCTCTTCTTAGCGATGGATGATGAAAATTAGCATATTGTAGGCACTGGTAAGTCCAGCAGTAAAAAACTTTCTAACCTTATTTATCAAGATTTTCCCAAGCTTTTTTTCCCTTTAATATCTGTAAAACATCTGGACACCAATGCTCTCGGAAATAGTATTTGTTCTTCTACACCCACCCTAAATTCAGCTCTAACATTAACAGTGATATCTTAAAATGGTAGCAGAAGCAGACAGAAAGCCAAACTAGAGAATCTCTACAATACTTGACAAGCATGGGCAAAAAAATTACTAAATCAAAATAATTTTTCTAGATCCAGCTGGCAAGCGAGAAATTTCTAATTCACCAGAACTAGTGCTCATCTGCTTGGGAATTGTGTAGTCACGCAAGGGTGAAATTCTGGAAGTGACAGTGTCAGTGTGCAAGCCAGTCTAACAGGTGTGCATAGATCACTACAGTAGCCTGGCAGGAATGACCTGCCTAGCAGGTACTTCCCTGTCGTTGATGCTTTGTGTCTGTCCTACTGACTACCTACCCTTTGGCTTCTCTGTTTTGTCTCAAAAGGCACCTTCTGGCTGTCTGTGTTCCTGAGGGTGGCCTTGTCCATGTCTATCCTCTCTGTTCCCACTGACCAGGATCCCAGGGCATCCCACACCAGGCCAGCTATCAAGACCTGTGGTCAAAGGTTGGGTCATGGACTGTAAGGGATTCTGGGTGAAGAAAAGGGCTTTTGTTATGAGTATAGAACCTGGTTGGAAGCAGGAAGCAATTAGGCTTAATCAATCACTTTCCTAGACAGAGCATACATATCAGTGGAGTCCTTGTGGGTCTTTGTAAATGATCTGATGGAAGGTGCACAAAATGATGTGACAAATTGTAGGAGGTACTAAAGTGGCAGAATCATTAGTGGTATGTAATCTTACAATGCTGAATGAATGGGCATAAAATTGCTAGGGGCTAGGAGCTAGAATGAGGAGGCCATTGTAGATGTTGGGAGGCAATGTGGCCAGGCAGGTGAGTTACCGGGGAACCTGGTGACAGGTGGGAACCTTTGCGGAGGTCAGAATTTAGGAGGTCCAGGAAGGGCTGGTATTAGTGGATGAAGTTAGTGGGGTCTGGGAGTCAGGTGAACATGGATATTTGGCCAGGGATGCCCTTGACACCAGGTAGTTCTGGCAGTGAGCTGTGAGCCCGTAGCCTTTGAACAGAGCCTCCGTGACAGATCTGGTCTCAGGGACACTGGTCAGAGTGAGGCAGGTTGTGGGTATCCTTTTTTGATACAAATAAGACCTACACATGCCAAAAAGGAAAATCCTACAGAAGTGCTTATAATATAAAGCAATAGTGTCCCACTCTACCCGTTACCACACCAGATACCCCTCCATGGGAGCAACCACTTTTTATTTTTAGCACTTTGGGAGCTAGCTGCATATTTACCAAACAATAAGCTTGAATCTGTAACTTGATGAATCAAAGATGTAATCTATTGAATCTGTGTTCAGAAGTAGAGTTTAGCTTACTTACATGCTCCTTCATTCACTTCCTAAATTTTGATGGTTAACGTTGCTTTTTTTCTTAAATTAACTTTTTAACTTTAAATAATATTCTCAAATCTCTGTTATTTTATCAATTTTGGGCTACATCCTTTCATTCTTTATTGTTGGTGTGGGAAATTGAGATTCTGTGTTGTGTTTTAAGATTAATGTATTACAGTCATATTTATTTTTATGTGTAAAATATTTTTACAAGGAATACTTCATTTATCTCAAGGGAGTCCCTAATTGTAAGGGAATCTGTATAATCTTTTTGCATTTGTGCTTTTTTTTTTTTCTTTTTTAGCAGCAGGCAAAAGTTTATTAGAGTATAAGATTAGAAAGTAAGAGTAGTAGCTAACTTCGGCTCACGTCATGATCTCACAGTTTGTGGGTTCGAGCCTCGCGTCAGGTTCTGTGCTGACAGCTGAAAGCCTACAGCCTGCTTTGGATCCTGTGTCTCTCTCTCTCTGCTCCTCCCCTGCTCATGCTCACTCTCTCTCTCTCTCTCTCTCTCTCTCTCTCAAAAAATAAATAAACATAAAAAAATAAAAAAGAGAGAAAGTAATAGTAGTAGGAAAAGCTCTGTTTACAGAGAGAGGACATTTGGAAGTGAATGCCCATGTATCTGTGCTTTAGAACAGTATCAGGGAAGCAATAACAAGTTGATTATTAGCAGGTGAATGGGCAACATCCTCTGAAAACTGTAGTCTACAACTTTAAGTGAACAGACACAGTTTCACATACACACAGACACACAGACACACAGAGGCTCAAATCTATTAAAAAAACATTTTGGTCTTAAGTTTACAAGTCAACAATCTTTGTAACTTCAAAGGCAAACTGGCTCAGTATTAGAAATTTCTTTGTTCTTTTTAGCAAACACTAGAAATTCTCCTTTATGATAACAAGATACAGAATAAGTTTAGAATTAGCTTAAAATTAGTTGCAACTGGTATAAAAATATTCACTAGCCTTTTCCTTATTTACCTACCAAATTTAATGGCTAGCTCAAAAGGCTAGATTCATTACTAGAATCTTTCAAGTTTTCTTTTCCTTCCTTTCTTTCTTCCTTTCTTCCTTCCTTTCTTTTCTTTTCTTTTCTTTTCTTTTCTGTATAGAGAGAGGGGCAGAGATAGAGAGGGGGAGAGAGAGAAGTGGGGCTCACCTGAAGTGGGGCATGAGCTCACCCAATGCAGGGCTCAAGCTCACCTAATGTGGTGCTCAAGCTTGCCCGATGGGGGACTCGAACTCACAAACCATGAGATCGTGACCTGAACTGAAGTTAGATGTTTAACCCACTGAAGGCGCCCTTCAAGTATTTTATTAAATGCATTGAAGCTTGTAACAGTTAAGCCAGACTTGAGTGAAAGATTATGGGACTTATATTTTTGTTTTTCAACAGTACTATGATGAAATTATTAGTGCTTTTTGTGTTCTACTTCTTTCTCTGTCTCTTTTTAAAATTAGTTCCTAATATCAGTTAGTCATAGCTTTACTTTTATATTGTCAAGGTAGATAATATTCATATTCCATTTTGTAACTAGAGTTATGTCCTCTGTGCTTGTCTATAGGTCAATTTTTAGACGTCAGAAAACAGTAAACATGTATCCTATTGTGACTATGTAGCTGTTGTTCATTGAAGAGTGAAGCAGCAGCTAGAATTCCATTTCCTTTGCTGTGATTCTAATGAGGTCCTTGTGCCGTTTAGGGGAGAATATTCCTAATATCGTGGCCAAATGACTTACTTTGTTCTTACATTTTATTAGTTGTGTAAAATCATGTCATGACATGTTAGCTTGAATCCTATTTAGACATGGACTTTCTTCTTCCCTTTTCCTGGAGTTTCAATAAGCTTTCTTTTCTCTTGTTGCCAAAATATACAGTCAGCATGTCCTTAAAATCATTCAGTTTGTTAGTCCGGTTTGTTCATTGTGTTGAATCCAGTTCCTATTCAGAGGCCTCTCTCTTGGGGCCTCAATCCTTCTGCTCAATATCTTCTGGTTTCTCTGCGGTACAACTGTTATTCTGGGACTCTACTCCATTTCCGAGTCAAACAGAATCTTGTGTTTTCCTCCTTCATGGTTTACATCCTCATTTTGCTGGAGTACATGCTTTAGTATCTTCCTCAGAAATGATATGTGGGAGGTCAGTTTTTTGAGCTCTTCTCTACTAAACTTTGCTTTCACTTAATTGGTAATCTGGCTAAAATTCTCGTTTCAAAATAATTTTTCCTCAGAATTTTAAAATCAGTACTCCATTGTTTTCTAGCATTCACTGTTGCCAAAGAGAAGTCTAATTTTTTTCCTTTATAAGTGTTCAGTTTTTACCTTTGGAAATATTTAGGGTTTTTCCTGAAGTTGCACAACGATGCATTTGGGTATGGACTTTTTATATTTTGATCTTTGTGTTGTCTACTCTATGGGATATTTCAACCTGTAGACTTGTGTCTTCTCCAGTTTGGAGACATTTACTTCTGGTTATCTATTATTTACTTCTCACTTATTTATCTGGTTATTTCTTGTGTTTTCTCTGTTCTCTCTGCATCTCCTGTTAGCTGGATGTTGTAGCTGTAAGATATTTCCTCTATTTCTTCTCTTCTTTCCTCAAATTTTGTACCCCTTCATCTTTCTGTTCTCAATTCTGGGATACTTACTTTATCTTTCAAATCTTCTACTGCATTTTTAATTTTAGTGATCATTTTTGTAATTTCCAAAGGTTCCTTTTTGTTCTTGCACTATTTTTGTTTTTCATTGCATCTTGCTTTATAGATAGAATATTCTTCTTGGGTGTGTCTGGAGCTACTCATTACTATTTTCTTCAAAATTCTCTTCTGTGTCCTGATTTATACTTTTATTCCAGCCCAGGTTGTTCTATTTTTATCATGCATGTATTTGTGTATTTGTTGCTAGTTTTCATCACACCCCTGGCAATCTTTGGTTGCTGGCATGGATTCCTGGCTGTAGTGTGTGTAGGTCTGTTTCCCTAAAGGGGCTCTTCCTTCACAGGCAACTTGACAGCAATAGATTTGTGAGAACAGCTAGTTCTTGAAGAGGGCTTCCTTTGGGTGTAAACATCCACACTAACAGCCCTGGTTTTCCTCGGGTTTATTCAGATCCTCTAGAGAAGTTTTCTAAGGCTTTCTTTTCCTTCCCTTTCACTGTCATTTTCACCATTCTCTGTGTTCCAGACATCTGTAGCAACCTTTCGTCTACTTATGGCTGATGCCCCATCCCAATCCTCCTCTTAGAGGCATGTATGCATTTCCCCCTTTCCTACCCTTTTAATAAGATTTTGGGAAGAAGAGAAACAGGAGGAAAGAAGAGGTGCCTAATGTGTGGTTTGAAAACAAAAAGCCCTTTAAAAATTAGTTTTCCCCAGTTTCAAAATGATCACTGTAGAAAATTGAGAAATATATATATGTATAAGCAATAATATAAAAAATGATCTGTTTTCTATCACCCAGAAATAACATTGTTAACATTTTTTTTTTTTTTTTAAATTTTTTTTTTCAACGTTTTTTATTTATTTTTGGGACAGAGAGAGACAGAGCATGAACGGGGGAGGGGCAGAGAGAGAGGGAGACACAGAATCGGAAACAGGCTCCAGGCTCCGAGCCATCAGCCCAGAGCCTGACGCGGGGCTCGAACTCACGGACCGCGAGATCGTGACCTGGCTGAAGTCGGACGCTTACATTGTTAACATTTTTAAAACATGTCCTGGTTCTTTTTTTTTTTCCCTATGCATAAATTTATCTTTTGCCTTTTTTTTTTTTTTTTTTACAACAATGGGATCATGCCATATATGTTTTCTAATATGCGTCTGAAAATGAAACAATAGCTTTTGAATATCTTTCCATGTCACAACATATCTCTGATAACACAGAGCCCTGGTATTTACTGAAAGACATATCATCACTTATTGAACCAATCCCTTACTTGTAGACATTAGGTTCCTTCTCATTTTCACTATTATAGACAAGCACTTATAAACATTTTTGGCTACATCTGTACTCATATCCTTGACTATTTACTGAGGATAAAGTCCCAGTCTTTAATTGCTGGTCCCAGAATTAATCCCAGAATTAATTGCTGGTCAACCCATGTTCAGTCCCAGTGTGGGGCCCCCATTCAGGGCACCCTTTGAAATAGGCCCTCATTAGCTCCCTGGTTCCATACCTTCACCTCACTCCATTTCACCTGAGCTCCCCCAACAAGCATTATAGAAGGTGGGGGGTGGGTAAGAGCATAATTTTCAGTCAGAGTGACTGAGGTTGAATCCTAGCTTTCCCACTTACTAAATGTGTGACCTCCGGCTATTTTAATTAACCTTTCTGATCACTAGTTTCCTTTTCTATAAAATGGGGGAAATAATTCTACTTTTCTGATGTGATTGTTGTGAGGATAAAGCAAAATAAAAAATGCATGGAAAGCATTAGCACAGGCACTGGCAGGTTGAAAGTGTTCATAAATCCATAATGATGGGTTTAGACCCAGCTCTGTCCCTAAGCCCATGTAAATCTTCCTGCAAGGCCACATTGGAGATGCACCCACCCCTTTGTAAAACTTTCCTGACCAGGACTTATAGAGCACTTGTGGGCTGGACCTACTTTTGACGTTCAGAACATATCATCTGTTGCATTCTTCTGTGTGTGAGCATGGACAGAGGCGATGTCCCCCCTCCCCATCCCACACTGCCCTCCCTCCCCATCATGACTAATTTATGACTTCTCATGAGTGTGGTTGGGGAATAGAAGCAATAATGAAGAGGAGTTTGTGACTCAGTTCTTTAGACTGTTCTCAGGATTGTTCCTTAGAACTTGCTTAGAGCCCTTTGGTCTCTGGCTCTGGCTGTTGGATGCAACCTGCCCCCCAGGACACCTGAACCCCAGTGTAGTCAGTGGGAAGCAGAAGCAAGGAACTCTGCTGAAGAGGGGAAAGCAGGTGCTTTGCTAAGGCTGAGTCTCCCCAGGGAATTGGCGGGGGGGGGGGGGGCGGGTGGGTAGAGGCAGAGCTCAGTATGTGGCCACAGGACCTTTGTGCAGCCTGCCAGCTGCCTCACTCACCCTCATTACTTTGCACTGCACCATAAGATGCTTTTGTGGCCAGCAGGGCTTTCCTCCCAAGCATCATCCAATCCACAAAGGTCCCATTCATGCCCCACGGATGCCTCCCTAGTTGCCAGGGGAGATTGAGAAGCTCAGTTGCCAGAACTGCAGATGGAAGGGCTTGCCGTGGGATAGCTTCCAGGAGAGGGCCCTGATGAAGAGAAGGCGATTCATGGAGTGGAGTTCGTTGCTCACCCCTCTCCCCTGTCTGGGTGTCTTTCAGGAGTCATGGCTGGTTTCAACATGGGGGGTGACCTCAGGGAGCCCGCTGCCAGCATCCCCCTGGGCTCCATAGCAGCTGTTGGCATCTCGTAAGTAAGTTCCCCTCATGGCAATCAGCTGGAGAGAGGGAGAGAAAACCCCAGGCAAAAGAGGGGATTGCCCCTTTTGTTCTGAGAGTGCCCCAACTGTGGCCAATCTATTTCATATTCCAGTTCTTTTAACACTCAGCGGGCTGGAAAATTCACGTCTGGTGGGTTCAGACGCTTGCCCTTTCATACCCCCTGCCTGGGAATGCGGGAGGAGGAGGAATCCTTTCTTTCCTTTCTCCTCAGCCTCCTGCCCCTCCTCCTCCCCCACTTCCATTTTGAACTTGGGGATTTTTTTTAACCATTGGTTTTCCAGGATCGTTGGGAGGAATTTAAAGGTGAAGAGTTTTGCAATCAGAAATGTTGGGATTTCTATCCCAGCTCTGCTGCTGGGGGGCTGTGTGATTTTGAGCATTTTACTTGGTTCTCTGAGCCTCTGTTTCCTTTCTTGGAAAGTAGAGATAATGAGAATATGTGTGCCCCAGAGACTGTGGAGCAGATACTATGTGTAAAGACACATAGCAGGCTCTCCTTACCAACCCCTCCCCCCCCAACTGTCCTCACCCGGCCTGCCTCCCCTGCACCTCTCCAAGGCTGTCAGGCTCCCTGGGTTTTAATTCACACTGTGCCACCCACAGGAGCAAACCGAGTGGCCTCGGGTCTGCTTCTGACCTTCTAGAATCTTCTGTTTTATTCTCAGTACTACAGAAAGAAGCTTCTCTGCCTTCACTGGGTAGACATGACAATGTCTTGAGAAGTTAAAAGTGCCCGTATTATTTCAACCATGATATTGTTAAAATATTCACAAATGCTGACTGTGCTCTTAGCTTATTATAGTGGCACCATCACTTCAGTCTATTTTGTGCTCAATATGGCTGTGCGTGGGGAAGAGAATGGAGACAACAGAGCATACATGGGGTGTTGGGAAGGAAAGAGAAGAAAGAACCCTGCCTCATTTGGAGGTCATAGCTGGGAGGCCCCTGGAGGAACCTTTGGCCCATCCTCTCACTGCCCAGATGGGAATGAGGCTGCGGGGATCATGTGACTTTTTCAAGGTCACAGGGTGCCTGGGGGCAGAGCCAGGTCACTGCTGCCCTTTTCACACTTGGCTCGGCTCTCTATCATCTGGGATCCAAGGAACAGCAGGACCGAGAAGCCTGAAAGATCATGTACTTGTTCTTCAGGGGTACGAAGGGGGGTTGGGGGGTTGCCCGTCAACCCTGCCTGAGTCCCGGCAACCTAGAGGTCAGTGGGGCCTCTTGCTCCCCACTCCCAATACACTTTGTGTGTTTTTCTTCTTTGATGTCAGAGACAAAACAATGATACACTTTTTTGGCAAAAGATGCTAGAGGAGAAAGAGTACTGAAAGCCCCCTCAGACAAGCGAGGGAGGCTTTATGACTGGCCTTTCTCTTTCCTTCTGAGACAAGTCCCCACGGGACCCAGGGGCTGAGTTGGGTGAGTTGGGACGGGGTTGGCCTAAGTCAGGGATGTAGCTCTGCTCCACTCTTGGGGTTTTTTGCAGGTGGTTTCTGTACATCGTATTTGTCTTCCTGCTGGGCTCTGTCTGCACCCGAGAGGCCCTTCGCTATGACTTCCTGATAGCGGAAAAGGTGGGTGAGTCCAGCACTGCTGAAGGGCTCAGTCTGCTGGTTCCTTTATTTGCTCCCTTAACAAATGGCTACCTCCCTCTTGCAGCCCTGCCTGGGAATCCAGAGAGTCTTGGGCCCAGGGCTGAAGTAGCAGGGGAAGAAGGGCAAAAATATGGAAAAGGTAGAAGTTTTTCTTATAGATCCCTAGAAACAGATAACAGCCCCTGGAAAGGCACTTACATGCAGGTGACTAAACAATAGAACACAACCATCTCTTCATGTCAGAAATCAGGACAGAAACAAAGGATACCATCAGCAAAAATCCCTTGCTCAACCAGTCCTTCATTTTTGCCAAAAGCCTCACCTCCTACCATGAGCAGAAAGTGCTGCTCTAAGGAAGCCAGTAAAAGGAGGAGGCTGATGGACAGAAAAGAGGCAGCTAAGTGGATGGAGTCCAGAACACCAGGGTGAGGCCCGCCTTGCCCTCTGAGGACCTTGACTCTGTGTTCTCTCCCAGGGGTGGGCTGGGGTTGATCTGGCCGTAATATCTTTGTTTCAAGAGCTGTACACGCCGCCTGCCAGAAGGTTAGCAAATTCCTCACGTTCCACTGCTGCCCTTTACAGGATAGAGGTCGTGTGACAGTCAAGGACACTCATTTGGGATCTCTAGAACCTAGGAGAATAAGATTCCCATATGCTTTTCTGGAAATCCCCAAAAACTCCTACCTTCCCTTAAGTTCCTAGAGGATGAGTGGACCCTGAGATTCCTGTTAGTTATCAGAGAAATGTAGTAGGCTAGGAAAGTTTTCTTTGTTAACTTCTGAGTGTTTCTGCTCATATTTTGGGAGAAAGTACTATTTTCTCCTGGTGAGAGGCTCGGCAAAAGCTACTTTGCTCGTCTTCATGGAGGGCCACTGGCCACTCCTTGGGGCAGCCTGGGGCAGAAAACTCTGAACTTTCTCTTCTGAGCTACTTTTGGGCTTGGTTTCCACATTAGCACATGTTTCTTTTTAAGATATGTAGGCCACGATGTAAAGATGACTTATGTTTTCAAGGGTCTTGACTTTACTATGAAAGCAGGTTTTAAAAGAGGGGAGCTGCTCAGGTAATGAGAGGACTGTCACCCCACTTCCAGGGACCAAGGTCTTAAACCCCCAGAGAGAGGTTTGCTCTCAGGGAAGGAATCTACAACCCTCATGTTTAACTGTATGCATGCTTCCATCTTGAATTTCACCTCCAAGGGGCCTTTTCTCTAATTGTGGAATGAAAAGCTTGACTGCATCAGAGGAATTAAAGGCCTCAGGGAACAGCTGATCCTTTGACCTGGGGAATCTGCCTGCTGCTGTCTGCAACTTGCCAGTGGCTAGCTAGCTGGCTAGCTCCGCCTGCCTCTAAAGCTGGTTTCTTTCTAGTAGATTCCCTCACAGAGGTCCTTTCAACCATTTGAGGCTCTTATCTGGATGGAACACAGCAAATTATCCCCTGGTCTGGGGCTCCTCTCTCTCCCTCCTTCCCCTCCTTTGCAGAAAGAACTAAAAACAGGTATGTGGGATGGGAGGCAGCCTGTATCCAAGGAAGGCTACAATGAGAAAGTAAAAACATCTCCATGGACAGCACGGGAAAGCCTTTGTGGGTGGAAATTCCACTGTTAATAATAGACACATGAACTGGGGAAGCTTGCTTGGAATGCCACCTGTCCCAGACATTGAACAGGTAGGCAAGCATTTAGCCAGTTGGGGGCACCTGCTAAACCGTGCTTGGCAATGATCTGTGGGAATGACATTGTGCACACATCAGGATGAGAGGTGGAGAGTTCATTTTTTAGAGAGGAATAGACTGTGTCTTAGAATAGACAGTTGTAAAACCTAAAAGAAAGGAAAGATACTGTTCTTGGTTCTCAGCAGCAAACAGGGGCTGGCACAGCAAGTAAGTCAACAGGGACAGAACCTACCAGGGCAACTCCAAAGTGGCGGCACTTTGGTGTGCTGTTGCTCCCCAAAGCCCCCCCCCCCCCACAAAAGGGATCACACAGGACTTCCCCCCCTCGAAGCCTTGAACCTTGGCTTTCCTCCTTTTGGCTTTCGGTGTTCCTCCTTGGGACTGACTCAGCTGCAGTAGCAGGCACATACTCAGGCAGTGAGCTGGGCCACAAACAACTTTATTAGCACTGCCTGGAGAATGGAAGGGTATAAGTGTGCAGTGTCCCACATGGTTACTTGACCCAGCTCACCACCCTCACCTGATTTTAGTAAACTGTTCATCCGGTTTCATGTCTTAGCTATGGCCTGTGTTCTGAGCCAGCCCATCTCTGAGCTCTTCTGGGCCCAGCGGAAGCAAATCCTCCTCAGTCTGGTCTGTGTGTCCTGAGGGTCTCCCCTTCGGGCACAGACCAGGGCAGGCCTCCAGGATGCTCCCCTTGGTGCTGGTTCTCTCAAAGCTCCTCAGTGCACTTCTCTGTCTTTCTGTCGGGTGCTTTCTGCCAGAACACTTACCTTCAATGGCTGCTGGCTGCCCCGGCCTTCTTTCTGCAGCTGGTCAGTTCATCTGTTTCTTTTTGGGTTTCCTGCAGCTTCTCAGATCTATTTCTAATTATTTGGCTTCCCAGCCTACAGTTTCTCTAAGAAGTTTCTTTTTTGTTTTATATCCATGCCCCACCGAAACTTTTTCCTGGCTTTTGGGTGTTAGTCTCTGTAGTGTTACACTTTCTAAAAAACCTTTAGTATGTTGTGGTGGCTCTGAGGTAATCTATGTAAACCACAATACTTGGTACATAGTAGGTGCTTATTAAATTTGGACTCCTCTGTACATTACTTATGGGGATAACCTTATAGATGGGGCATATTTTTCCCCCTACAAATCCAGCATATTTAGCAGGATAGGAAAAAAAAAAAAGTCAGTCCTAATACCAATCCCAATATTATTCAGTTATAGAAAAGGGAGTTGTATAAAGATCAGTTATTAGTAGGGGTAAAACTGAACAGATTAAATAATTGTTTCAGAATAAACTTGTATACAGTTCAGGAAAAAAAATGTTTATTAACATCCAAAAGACCAAGTACTTTAGGAAGCCTGGAGCTTGCTATCTAGCAAAATAAGAACAAACTAAGTAGGAAAAGTACCCCAAAAGCATCTTTGTTAAAAATGAGGTATCCATAGATTTGGCAGTCATGGTTTCATGTATTCAAGAGGGACCTTGAGTGCCCAGGGTACAGGTTGTGCTTGACAAGATGGGGTGGGGCAGGGCCCTCGGCTGGTGAAGGAGCCTCGCCAGCTGTTGAGTATCCACCATCCAGCCCATCCTGGCTGCCCTCTGCTCCCCATCACGGACACGGAACTGCCTCTCAGGAAGTGAAGCCATCTTTATTTCCTGATGGAAAATGGCTATGAAGCGAGAGAGAAAACTTGACTGAAAGTTGAGTTGTTGGTCATTTTGTGGTGTAGGGTCCGTATTAGAAAACTCATGTCTGATGTGAGAGAAAACTAGGGGACTGTGAGGCAATTTGGGATTATAAAGGGTTTCAGGATATACTCCTGAGTAACATCAAGGGCACATAGGAATTGGATGAGGCAGAATGAGCACCCTGCAAATGACTTTGAATCCAATCCTTCAGGAGAAGGGAGCAGCCAGTGGATAGGTGGGATTTCTTAGTGAAGCTCCAATGGGAGTTTGGATATAATATGAAAAGCAGAGAGATGGAATTATGATTTTTATCAGTAGTTACTGAGGAAAGAAATTAGGGTAGTTCCCACCTCAGGTAATATGTTGGAAAGACAGAATTTTTTGTGATGGCTCAAACAGGTGTATGACAGAGGGGTGATTTTTTTTTTCCCCCATAAAGAACTGTTGACACACATCTGCTCAAATAAATGCTCACTTCCATCTCCACTGGCACAGTTAGCAAGTCTGTAGTTCTGTATGAATAGAGACAGTGATTAAATTCTCCAAGGGCTGGGAGCAAAGCTGTGTGGTTTCCTGCTGTGCCTAAAAAGTCTTACCCTGTGCCCAGCATTGTGCCAGGTACATAACCTGTCCTCAGTGAATGCTTCCAAGGATGGATGGATGGCAGATAGAGGGGACAAAATAGGATGCACACGGGAGAGAGAAATAGAATGGAGTTCTTATAATTCATCCAGACATGAGACATTTCATTTTTCAGCAAAATTGACAGAATAATCAGAATAATAGGTTTTTTTGTTGTTTTAAATATTTATTTATTTTTGAGAGAGAGAGAGCGAGCAAACCGGGGAGAAGCAGAGAGAGAGGGGGACAGAGGATCCAAAGTGAGCTCCATACTGACAGCAGAGAGCCTGATGCGGGGCTCAAACTCTGGAACTGTGAGATCACGAGCCGAAGTCAGACGCTTAACCAACTGGGCCACCTAGGCACCCCAATAAAAATTTTATATAAAAGGATTATCAAGTGAACAGACCATTGTAAACACAATTGATACACTGGACATAACAAGTCATTATACCTGGACAGTCCCCTCTCCTACCCCTAGCCCAAAGGTCCTGCAGGAATCCCAGGGAGTGTTTGTGGGAAGGCTAGCCAAAGATGGGCATCCTGATGCCAGAGACTCCAGCTCCTGGGTCAGCCCCACACTAGGAGGAAGCCAGATTAGGGAATCTCATTTCCAATCTGAGTAAATGGACAGACTTTCAATAAAAAAAAAAAAAAAAATTTTAACATAAATATATATAATCTTTTGGATAAGAAGCAATACAGTTTCTGCAAGGAGATACCATGCCTACGTCTCCTGGAGAATTCTCTGAAAGGACAGCGTGGTGGGTACAATGCACCTTGCCCAGTGGTTCTCCACCCTGGCTGTGCATTAGAATCACCTGGAGGGTTTCAGAAACATCAAGGATGTCTGTGCCCCACCCTACACTCATAAAGCAAAACTTCTGCAGTGATTCTTAGGTATAGCCAGATCAGAGAACTACTAATTAGATTTTCTATAAAGCTTTTGATAAAATTTCATCATGGAGTTTATGTATTTTTAAAACCAGCAAATACAGGATGCATTTGGTCAAGAAGACAGAAACAAAGGTTAGAGGTGAAGGATTGCATCTCAGAATGGATCAGAGATTGATAATGGAGCCAGTTTATCTGCCAATTTTGTGAGGCATCCAGGGCACGAGTCACAGTGAAGTCGTGAAGCTTCATGAATTCCATGGGCATGTGCTGAGCCTGTTTGCCAGACTGTTAGGTGTGGTGGGGCAGGGGCAAGATGCATGAGACACAGGAGCTTATGTTGCACTGCAAGATAAGCCATGAGTGTAATGGACTATAGCCCAGGGTGGAAATTACAAATGCTGTCAGAATACACAAATAGAGTGATGGGAGGGGCGCCTGGGTGGCTCAGTTGGTTAAGCATCTGACTTGGTTTTGGCTCGGGTCATGATCTTGCGGTTTTGTGAGTTCAAGTCCCATGTTGGGCGCTGACAGCATGGAGCCTGCTTGGGATTCTCTCTTTCCTACTCTCTCTGCCCCTCGCCCAGTCCCTCTGTCTCTCTGTCTCTCTAAAAATAAATAAACTTAAAAAAAAGGGATAAACATTAGATGATATTAATTTCTTCTAGTTATAAAATGATAAGAAGAGCGGGGGTAGAATAGACATAGACACCTGTGATAATGAAGAAAATAGACATGAGAGATTCTGGGAATAAGATGAGGTAACACATTTAGGGAAAAGTAATCCACACTGAAATGAAGTTCAAGTTAGGCTCTGCAGTGGACCTGAGTTATGTTCATCAGGCCCCTGGCATCCCTGACCATTTGGGGGTTATTCCACCTATATGTGATCTTGGAGGGAGTGATGAGCCCCACTTAATATTAATAGTACAGAAGCCCGAAGGACAAGATGCTCTCTTGCCTGCCCCTTTGTGGCCTAAGTAGGGCATGTGACCTAGCTTAGACCCATCAGATGCTCCAAGTGTAATGAATGGGACAACAGTGAAGGGATAGTGGGAATTCATCTGCAGGGAAACAGGGTGCTGGTAGCATCCTGGTCAAACTGTTCCCATTCCAGAGTCCAGCTTGTGCCTCCAGGCTTCGGTCTTGCCCTTTCTGAGCATGATCTTTCAGCTTCGTGATGATTCTGTGAACCTCCAGTGTCCTACAAATATATTCTTTTAAAAGTATTTTGTTTCTAATCAGGAATCCTGGCTGATGCAGGTTTCCTGTGATAATTTATGAGCCAGGAAAGAGGTCTAGCCACGGACTAGTATTCCATGTAGCTTGATGCCACTGACCCAGTGAACTGACAAGGCAAGGACATAAAAAGTGAGGTGGAGAATCTTCATCATGAAGGGTGTGACAAAACCATGCAAATTAAGATGACCCCATCTGTGATCTTTGGACAAATGAGCATTTGGAACATACAGTTCTGGCCACCATGCCTATGGTAAAGTAGAATGGAGATGGGCATCTCAAATAATCAGAAAACAGACTTCCCGCTGGGTACAGATGAGGTCCAGCTCAGGGCAGGGACGGGGAGGGGGGGATAGTTCCTGACAGCCTGTGACACAGCTGCATGGCCAGTAGCACTGATCTTTGCGAGTCAACATCCAGCAGAACAACTGTGCCCTCTCTTAGTCTATCTGTTGGTGATTTGTGGGCCACGTGGGTCATGGAGCTCATTCATTCCTTCAGCGTTCGAAGCTCTGTGTTGGCACCGATACTAGGATGAACAAGATAGGAGCCCTGCAGAAATGAGGCCTCTGGGACCACTTGTGTGGGAGGGTGCTACTCACCTTACACTGAGGTGCTACGGGGTCCTGAGGAGCAGCCGCTGCTGTGAGGGGCTTGGGGAAGGCCTCATGGAGGAAAGGAGGTTTGTGCTGAGTCTTGAAGCACAACTGGGTTTAACAGACAGACAATGAGTAGATTAGGAGTGGACAGAGGGTGTTAGCTGGCAGGGAAACATTCTGACAAAGACTCAAAGACTCTGAGTGTGTGGGGTATGGGGCTACAAAGGTCACAGACCAGGAAGGGGCCGAGAACGTCAGGGTGTTGGGAAGCCATTGATATTTTTATGGCAGTGACATTATGATCGAGTTTGAGTTTAGAGACGTCACTCTGGCAGAGGCTTGGGGATAATTCAGAGTGGACAGAATGTAGAGGCAGGAGGCCAGTTGGCCAGTGGTTCTCAAAGTGTGGTCCCCAGACCCTCAGCATCAGCATCAACTGGGAACTTTTTAGAAATCCAAATTCTTGGGCTCTTCCCTAGAACTGCTTAATCAGAAACCCTGAGGTGGGGATCAAATATCCGTATTTTGGGGCGCCTGGGTGGCGCAGTCGGTTAAGCGTCCGACTTCAGCCAGGTCACGATCTCGCGGTCCGTGAGTTCGAGCCCCGCGTCAGGCTCTGGGCTGATGGCTTGGAGCCTGGAGCCTGTTTCCGATTCTGTGTCTCCCTCTCTCTCTGCCCCTCCCCCGTTCATGCTCTGTCTCTCTCTGTCCCAAAAATAAATAAAAAACGTTGAAAAAAAAAATTTAAAAAATCCGTATTTTAACAAGCCCTCTAGCTGAGACTGATGCATGCTCAATTTGAGAACCTCTATGTTGTCCATACAAGAGGTGATGGTGAGCCAAACTGAAATAGTGGCGGTATGAATGAAATGGGATGGAGTTGGGAATATTGGAAATATATCCGAGAGGCTGAATCTAGAGGACTAATGATCGATGGGTTGCAGATGGTGCTAGGGAACAGAAAGGGACAGGCATATTCCGGCATTGGGTAATGAAATTGCTTCCTTATATAGGTGTCCCTGGTGGGCTTCCTGTTCCTTTTGGGCTTATACATCTCATCTCTGGCCTCCTGTATGGGAGGACTCTATGGAGCCCCCCGGATCCTGCAGTGCATTGCCCAGGAGAAAGTGATTCCCACACTGGCCTGTCTGGGGAAAGGGGTGAGTGATCCTTTTTTTGAGAAATGTACATTTTGCTGTGAACCAGATTATCAGCCAATAAATTGCTTAAGTCTCTCCGATTAGAGCCAGTGGTCAAGTTCTCCAGAGTGGGAGAAATGAGAATGCAGAGTTGTTCTCTCCTGTCCTCTGGCAGCCTTAGGGCGGAGCCAGTTGGACAAACCATCTGTCAATGTCATAGCCACCAGAACCCCTTGGCACTGGGTTAGCTAACTGACAGAATGGCATCTTGGACCCTGAGCAACAGGGAAAGGGAGTGTCACATCCTTTAATAAAAATAAATTTGGGATCCTCTCAGTTCAGCATAGAAGAAAAAAATCTCTTGGTGAGGAGGGGAGCTGGACCTTGCAGCTGAAACTCTGCCCTTGATTTTTGCCTTTCCTTTGGGGTTGCTGTATGATGATTTCTCATACCTCGGGCCTCTGGGCCTCCGGTCAGTCTTCATGGCTCAAACTCTCACCGATAGAATATAGCTTGGTTGAGTCACGAAATGATAGAATGAGACATTCCTAAAACCTAAGCGGTGACAAAACAGAAATAGAGAGAGTTAGAGAGAGAGAGAACCCCACTTCCCAATAATGTGGTTTACTGAGAAAGAGTTCATTTCTGTCTTATTGGAGCACCACAGAGACCCTCCCCCAACCCCTTCCCACCCCAGACCCCTCTCAGGTAGGGTCACCAGCCCTCCTTTACCATCCTCCACTTCTGACCCATCAGCCAGCATGGGCTGGGTGGGAGCACTGACTCTCATCTCTGTACCTTCTATGTGGTATATGCCTTTTCTTTTACTTTAATTTCATGTATTTTTATTAGGTAATGTATACACAGGGCTCAAAACTAAGAAAGATATAAAAGGTATACATTGAGAATTTTTGCTCCTATCATGACTCCTTTATTATCTCTTTCTTCACCAGCACCCATGCCCTATCAGTAGCTGTTTTTATTAGTTTTTTTTATGAATCCTCTCTATTTTTTTATACAACTATAGTGTTCTAACATGTGGTTCTATACCTTGCTTTTCTTCATTTAATATAACTTGGAAGTCCAACTTTTCATATGTATGTCAAGAAAACTTTTTCATTCTTTTTCCATTGGGTGGATAGACCATAGTTTTTATCTAGTTTCCTATGGATTGATCCATGTGTGGCTTTCAGTAAACATTGCTACAAGGAATAATGTTGTGTATGTGTGTGTAATTATTTAATGTGCAGGTATATCTGTAGGATATAGTTTCATAAGTGGGTTTGCTGCAACAAAATGTATTTTTAATTTTAATAGATATTGTCAAGACACCTTTCATAGAATTTGTATGATTTTTGTATTTCTACCAGGAATGTATAACAGTTCCTGCTTCCTGACAGTCAGCATCTTAGATTCAGGCCAAAAGACCCTGCTTTATAGACTGTGTTCTGGGTTCTGGTCCTTGATAAGGAGTTCATGAGATCAAGGGGACATGCCCACTGGATCCCAGACCCCTCTTCTGGATGGTGTACATGTGCTGTCCTGGACCATTTGCACTCTTGCCTGGAATTCTCTGCCCGGATGTCCCACAACCCACATCCAGGGTCTGCGAGGGCCCCTTCCCTGGGCCTGTCCTTTTAGGCCCTGGGTATGGGCAGGAGTCCAGATGTAGGTGTGAGGCCCCCACAGTATGGTCTGGGAAGGGTAGGAGGTGGGCTAGGAGCTGGCGGCTGTATGTGGCCATCCTCTACTGAAGAACCCTGAGGAGAACAACGATTCTAAACTTGAACCTGGTCTTCCCCATTGTCCTAAAGATGTGTTTGCAAAGGAAGGAAGATAGAACATATTTGCTTTAACTGTTTGTTAGCTTGGTTTATACTTATACATATTTGGACATCGTGTGTGAGGACTGCCATTTGCACTCTGGTCCCAGGTACCACATTATTAGCAATCACAGTTCATTGTCAAATGTGACTTTTTGCTAGTTGTATAGTGAGAAATGGCATCTCAGGATCCTTGTGATTTGCATTACTCTCTCTCTTTTTTTAAAATGTTCATTTTGGGAGGCAGAGGGACAGAGAGAGAGGGGGACAGAAGATCCAAAATGGGCTCTAGGCTGACAGCAGAGAGCCCGATGTGGGGCTCATACTCACAAACTGTGAGATCATGAGCTGAGCTGAAGTCAGACACTTAATTGAGTCACCCAGGCGCCCCTGTGATTTGCACTACTCTTATATGAATGAGGTTGGAGATCGTTTCCTCTTAGAGTCATATATATATCCTGTGATTGTTGGTCTTTTTCTTCTCAATTGCTAGAAGCTCTTCTTTTGTTGGGGAAGTTAACTCCTTGTGATATATATTACAAATGTTTTCTCTAGTTTGTCACTTGCCTTTTAACTTTGAAGTTTTTTTTCTCCCCAAAGCTTCTTTACATATGATTAAATTTTATTAGCGCATTTTCTTTTTTAATGGGGGAGAGAATAAACTTTAAAAAAATTTTGAGAGCTATTCAACATATAGAAAAGAGCATAAAACCAATATGAACAGGTTTTTTTTTTTTAAATTTTGTATGTTTATTTTTGAGAGAGACAGAGTGCAAGTGGGGGAAGGGCAGAGAGAGATAGAGACACAGAATCTGAAGCAGGCTCCAAGCTCTGAGCTGTCAGCACAGAGCCCGACTTGGGGCTTCAACCCATGAACCATGAGATCATGACCTGAGCTGAAGTTGGACACTTAACTGACTGAGCCACCCAGGCACCCCAATATGAAGTTTTGAAGAATAACTGAAATGAATGTTCCAGCCTCCACATGCCTTCTCTGGTCAGAGCCCCATCCCTCTCTGTACCTGTAGTCTTCTGTGATAATAATTTCCTTGCTTTCTTCAAGGCTTTACTCAGAGTCAGCAAACTTCTTCTGAGAAGGGCCAAATAGTAAATACTTTAGACTTTGCAGGCCCTATGGTCTCTGTCACAACTACTCAACTCTGCAATTGTAGCTCAAAAGTAGCCACAGACACAGACATGTCTATTGGGGGATAGGTGTAGCTGTTTTCTAGTCAAACTTTTTTATGGACACTGAAATTCGAATTTCATGTAATTTTTGTGTGTCATGAAATCTTCCTCTTCTTTTGATTTTTTTTCCCCCCAACTGTTTAAAAGTGTAAAACCATTCTTAGCTCATGGGCATACATAAACAGATGGTGGCCAGATGGCCCATGAGCCATAGTTTGCTGACCCCTGGTTTGCTTCCTACATATGCATCTCTAAACAAAATTGTTTAATTTTGCCTGTTTTTAAACTTTGTATAAATGTGGCATGCCTCTTTCCCTCAACATTATGTTTATGAGATTTGTCTACATTTTTGCTTGAAGCAGCAGCTTGTTTATTATCGTCCCTATATAGCATTTCCTCACTTGCTAGAATTTATTTATCCATTCTGCTGTTGATGGACATTTGGGTTGTTTCCAATTTGGGACTGTTACAGACAGTACAATAAGCATTCTTATATTAGTAGAAAGGTTCACATGTAAAGGCCTTCCAGACTATATACCCGTTATTGGAATTGCTAAGCTATAAGGTATGTCTATTTTCACTTACTAGACGACAAACTCTTTTCCCAAAGTACTTGTACTAATTGACCCCTATCAGCAGTGGATAAGCGTTCCTATCCCTCTGTGTTTGTGCCAATGCTTGACACTATCAGACTTTTTAATTCTTGCCAATCTGGTGGGTGTTTAATGGGATCTTCCTATGGTTTCAATTTGCATTTCCTTGATTACTTAATGAAGTTGGGTACCTTTCATATGCTTAATAGACATTCTTTTGCTCACTTCCTTTTTTAGTGGGTTGTCTGACTTCTAATTATTTTGTAAAGATTCTTTGATATTTTGGATTGCTCTTCATCAGTTAAATGTGTTACAAATATCTTTTCCCATTCTGTGGCTTGTTTTTTTTCATTTTTTTATGGTGTCTTTTGGTAGGAGAAGTTCATATTCCACCCTTAAAACACTTTACAACCTGCCCTCATCAAAATCTTGGCCTGGACCATTAGCATTTCCTTCAGCCCACCTAGCACCCTCCTTTTACATTCTCTTTAGTTTCTAAGTACTTACTTTATTCTTAGTAGTTTTATTGTTAGAGTATGCTAAATAGCTGTAGCAAATTTACCCAAAAATGTAATTGTCAAAGACAGTAAAAGCATACTTTTACTTCTTATTTTTCCCCCCAGGATTTTACACTAAAGCTCTTGGGCAGGTGTTTCAGGTCAACAGGGGCTTTGGCCCTCTGAGATTCGGGCTGATGACTTTGCTGTCTTCATCCTGTGACTTCGAAGGCTGCACTCTATTCTGACCGTCAGAAAAGGGAAATGCACCTGAAAGAACACATGTGGGAGGTTCACAGGTCAGGTCTGGAAATGGCTTATGTGTCTGCCCCTCCCCTTGCAGACTGCTGGCTGTAAAGGAGGTGGGACCAGTGTATAGATCCTGTGTATATCTGAGGGTGAAGCTGACAGAATGAGAGAATGAGAAGAGACATGAAGAATTTTGCTGGATTGAGCAGCTGTTTTCTGAGACAGAGACTACAAAAGGAGTAGATTTGATGGTGGGAGATTAGGGGGTCAGCAGTTTGGTTTGGGACATTTGAGATCCTTTTAGACATCAACTGGAAATGTTGAGTAGACAGTTGAATATTTAAGTCTGGATTGCAGGGGGACATTTCAGGCTGGAGATTCAAATATGGGAGTTAAGAGCACAAAGCTAGTATTTAAATTTAGGATTCTGGGTACCTGGGTGGCTCAGTGGGTTAAACATCTGACTTCGGCTCAGGTCATGATCTCACAGTGTGTGGGTTTGAGCCCCATGTTGGGCTCTGTGCTGACAGCTCAGAGCCTGGAGCCTGCTTTGGATTCTGTATCTCCCTCTGTCTCTGCTCCTCCCCTACTCACACTCTGTCTCTCAAAAATAAAAACTAAAAAAATTAAAAAAAAAAATAAATTTAGGATTCTGGTTGAAATCACCTAGGAAGGGAGTATAGATAGAGAAAAGAAAGGGTCTGAGGATAGAGCTCTGGGCTACTTTAAATGTAGATGTCAGAGAGAGGTGCCTGGGTGGCTCAGTTGGTTAAACATTGAGCTTTGGTTCAGGTCATGATCTCATGGTTTGTGGGTTCAAGCCCCACATCGGGCTCTGTGCTGAGGGATTCCCTCTCTCTCCTTGCCCCTCCCCCACTCACGCTTTCTCTCCCCAAATAAATAAACCTAATAAATAAATATTTCAGAGATGTAGAGGAGTTAGCTACAGAGACTAAGAAGGAGCAGACAATGAGGGAGGCAAGTCAGGAGAAGGTAGGCAAAGGAAGTCTTTCAAAGAACAGGAAGTGATCAGCTGGGTCAAACATAGTTCTTAGGGCAAGGAAGATGGGGACCAAGAAGTGTGCAGTGCTTTTGGCTGAAGAACCATGTCAGTGACTGTGTGATGAACAGCTTCTGTGGAGTGACAAATTATATGGAGTTAGCGCATATTTTCTACTCCTGTTCTCCTGAAGGTCACCATACCCACCTCCATTAATAACAGATATGTATAAAATAAGTGTGTGTGTGAGCATGTGTAGGTTTAGTTTCAGAATTTCTCCACCACAGCCACAAGAGATTCTGTTGTATCTTTCAGGGTCTGCCACTCCCTTCAGGTCATTTTCTCCATTATAGCCTGGGAACTTTGCACCACTTTGATTTCTAAGACTGATGTTAAAATCCAAAGAGGGTTGCCTGGGTAGCTCAGTCACTTGAGTGTCTGACTCTTGATTTCAGCTCAGGCAATGATCATAAGATTGAGCCCCATATTGGAGAGGGACTCCATGCTCAGTGTGGAGTCTGCTTAAGATCCCCCCACCCCACTACCCCTCTCCCCCACTCACTCTCTTTCTCTAAAAAAAAATAACAAAACAAAAAACAAAACAAAACTCCCCAAACCCCCCAGTAAAAGCCAAAGGAGAAATATTTGGGAAGTCCAAGTTCTATATAGCCATACTCCATATTAATAGTTCTGAATACAACCAATACCCATGGTGTATTGACCTACTGTGTGTCAATGCTGTGTCAAGCATTTTATGTGCATTAGCTCTGTTCTCACAATAACCCCATGGGAATGAGTTGGATATTATTATCCCAAGTTTATAGACAATCAGTTATTTACTGATTGGTAGAACATGGTACAAGTGGTTGAACCATTATGAATTGTGTTTCTATCATATAATGTGATTTTCTTCTGAAATTTCATAGTCTTGCATGTTATTTTTCTTTCTGCAGAAAGGGCCAAATAAAACACCTATAGCTGCCATCTTCCTGACCAGCTTAGTGACCATGGCCTTTGTCCTTGTGGGCCAGGTGAATGTTCTAGCCCCCATTGTCACCATCAATTTCATGCTGACATACATTGCAGTGGACTACTCTTACTTCTCTCTGTCCATGGGTCCCTGCAGCCTTCCCCAGGTGCCTGAGTCAGTGCACAGGGAGGGCACAGGAGCTCTCCACTGCTCTGAGCACCTGCTCTTGCAGAAGGCTCCCAGCTATGGCTCTGAGGGCACTGCCCGAAGCCTCTCTGAGGGGACTCTGCTAGAATTCACCAAAGACATGGATCAACTCCGCCAGCTAACCAGGAAGCTTGAGAATAGCCAACCTAGGCAAGGAGACAGTGACGGGATCCCAGAAAGTAAGAAGGGGAAAAGCAAGAAGGCCACAAAGTCAACCTTACAAGATAGCTTCCTTTTGGACCTCAAATCCCCAGCTTCCTTATCTGCTGAGGGCTCTGACAGATTGCCTACTGCCTCATGGGAGGGGCAGGAAGACTACTGGAACAAACAGAGTGCCAGGAGTGAAAGAGTTTGGTCTAGAGGAGCATGTGGAGAACAACTTGTCCCTGAGCCAAGTTACCAGCCTGGCCCAACTGGAGAAGGTGAGTGCTTTGGAATCACATTAGGGCCTCCTAATTTGGGGTGACCTCACCTACCCAGTTATCAAAACCCCTTTTCAAGTCCTCAGCCAGTTTACTTTATAGCTGGGTTTAAAATCCTTGTTAATTTTGTGTGATATTTATTTTTTAAAGTTATATTCAAGTATCAGCTGAATTTGTAACTCTACTCTGTTATAGTGATTTTAAACAGAAATTTCTGTTTACTCTTGTATGGTAGATCTTGGAGCCATGGCTAATAATTGAACATTATTTCATTTTACTCAAAACTCAGCTGAGATATAATATAAACATGAAGGGCACCTGCATGCCTTAGTTGGTTGAGTGTCTGACTCTTGATTTCAGCTCAGGTCATGATCTCGTGATCTCATAGTCATGATCTCATGGTTGTGGGATCAAGCCCCACGTTGGGGTCTGTGCTGAATATGGAGCCTGCTTGGGATTCTCTCTCTCCTTCACTGTCTGTCCCTCACTCGCTCATGTACTCTCTCTCCCTCTCAAAATAAATAAACTTCAATATCAACACAAACGAGACCAATTTTTCCTTTCAAAAGAAGTGGAAATGTAACAAACTGTCTGCCTTAGGAGGTTTTGTCTGTGGACAAAAGACAAAAGATAAATCTCCCAAACCAGGCAAGAGGGGGTGGAAGAAAGATGGCCAAAGGAGTACATCTTTGCTTTACTCTCTCAAATCTACAAACATGGTAACACACAGGGAGATTCTCAGAGAGAGGCTTACAGGGCATGAGAAATTCTGAGAGAAATAAAGAACTTATAATTTTGAGTCTTCCACATTCTAGGTGCTTCCCATATGTTATTTCATGTAGTAAAATAGATATTATATTTTTCCATTTTACAAATGAAGACACTGGGCCCCAGTGAGGTCACAGAGAAGTCTCAGAGCTCATACTTTGCACAGCCAGATGTCACACCCAGGTCCATTGCCTGTATTTGAAGTTCATTACTTTTCTTTACATTATCCTGCCTTTTGAGATCTGTATAGGCAAATGTGAGCAAAGAGGAGAAGACAGACAGATGTAGAAAGAGATGTCTAAAAACAAATGCTTTACATTCTTCCATACACTTGCTTTTCCTTCTTTACCTCTGAATTGGTGGGAGATTTTTAATGATAGGAGCATTATTAAATTTTAAGAATTATTTTATTTTTATCAAAATAATAAGTGTACAGTTTAATATGCCAAGTAGACTTAAAAGTAACATAATCAGAAATAGTAGTTCTCACTCTTCCATACCATCCCTTGTACCCTAGTCCGACTCCCAGAAAATCCCACTTTCAACCAAAAAGTTGCTTCTTTTATTAACCTTCATGTGACTAAATAATATATTTGTATTTCTATTTTTTGATATGTCAGTGTCAGATATCCTCATTTGACTTTCTATGGTAAATGAAGTTTTAACACATTTATGCCACTCTGACTTCTCATCCAATATCCCCAGTGTACTTATATCACAGTTTTGATTAACTTAATAGCTAGTATTCATATTATTATGATTAAGTAAATATTGCTTAACTCTGAGCCATATTACATACACTATGATTACATTTCCTTTTTTGTACAACTTTTTCTGTTTCCTGGAGTTAGTAATTGCCTTACTTTTTATTTGCTTGGTTTTCTGTCATCATTTTTCTCTAAATACTCTGGCAGATATGTCAAATGCCTCTTAATGTTATTTTCCAAATGCTTGAATTCTTCAGAAATCTAACATATTCATTTCTTTTTTTTTGTCTTTGTCTAATGGCTGTCATCCTGTTCCATTCTAGACTATCTGTTCTCTAAGCCTGCTATAAAACTCCTGGAATTTCTCTTTATCACACTCTATGTCAGATCCAGGGAACAAAGATTTTCTGGATACAATATTACAGTGGATTTTTTTTTTTTTTTTTTTTTTTTTTTTTTTTGCCTACCCAGTGTTGAATGACCTCCCTATGTTTGAAGAATTTCCGGTGTTACAAGTCTTGGTGAGAGGAAAAGCAAGCCTTTCACACTCAAAACTGAAGATGTCAGATACACAGTTTTCCAGCCTCTCCTATATCCAAGAGTTCAGGCATGAGGCTGAGGCTCTGCCAATCAGATGAGCCCTCCTTATACCTGGAACTGGGAACTGGAAACCTGAAGAAGTGGTGACTTCTAGGAACTCTCTAAAAGCCTTATGGTAGCAGCAGGATGGCTGCATTCCTGGCTCCAGTGTCCAGCGCTTTCAGAGTCAGTGGGCAGGATTCAGCATCTAGACCTTGGTGCCTGCTGCAGGAGTGTCCCCTCCTAGACTGCTCTGACATACAATATTGAGTGTTGTTCCTAGCTGTATAGCCTTGAACTTAATTTGCTAGCCTTTCCAGCTACTCTCAGAGGGAAGGCTAGGAAATATATTTTTACCTGATCATTTTGCTGCTTCATATGAAATGGTGTGGATTTTTTCCTAAGAAAGAAGGGAGAGATTGGGTAATGACAGTCAGTGCCACAATTATCATGGTTTTAATTTCTAAGAGCTTTTGGTTTAACCCAATTTTTCCTTATCCTTTTTTTTTTATTTGAATGTCATCTCATTCTTGTTTTATGGATACAATGGCTTATCTTATCTCTCTGGTAATATTACTTATTCTCCCTTTAAAGTCTTTTTCTGCTCTTTTTACTGACTTGTGTTCTCTAGATCTTTTTCTCTTTGGCTTGGTCTTTCTCTCTCTCTCTCTCTCTCTCTCTCTCTCTCTCTCAGAGGCTTTACTAAAATGTCTGTTGAACTTTTGATTTCTTTTCCTACTTAGAAGTGAAGTACTAAAAAGTTGTTTAGAAGACCTGTATACTGGTCAGGGCCTGTTGATTAGGGCACCTCACTATATAATGATTAGGTTGTAGGCTAGCTTTTGCACAGGAGGATCCCAAAAAGTGACTATCTAGAGGTTTTCAAAACCTCTGGACTCTTTAGTTCCTCCAGAGGAGACTCCTTTAATCTCTTGTCTTACCCAGATGGCTGCATGCATTCAGGGAGCAGGGGGAAGTAGGGGAGTTAGTGTGTCTCATTGTTTAGGATACAGACTTAAATTCAGTTCCCCAGTTTCTAGCTCCATTTGCCCATTCTTGCTGTGCCTGGTGTCCCAAGTCCAGGCACTCACTGGTTTTATTTCTTCAGAGGAAAGGGGTCAGGCAAAGGAGTTATTACCTAGCTGTGTGGGGAGAAGAAACGATCTTGATTTCCAGCTATTTCAGATACAGTCTTGGAACCAAATGCCTTTACCTTACCACTTCCCAGGGACATGGCACTGCCTAGTCTTGAACTTTGCTGGGGCCTGCCAGGGTGCATTGGGCTGCTCCTTGCTGGTACCCTGTCTGTAGGGCCTAGAATTCATCCTTCTCTGCTCTGCTCACTCTGTTACCATTCCCCTGTCACCTTTCCATCTTCCAAGACCTGTTTTTATCTTTCCTCCCTCATTCTCCTTATGCTTGTGGGTTTATGCCTATCTAATTCCTTTTCTGTTTTCTCAGTGGGTTTCCAGGAGAGATGTGCAGTCAGTTTGCAATCTTTAGTCAATGAGGTGCTTGCTGCCCAGTTTCTCAATCATAGAAATGTCATAGCTGTTGACCACTCCCTGTCCTTCATCCTTGCTGCCTGTACCTTGGTGCAGACCCTTCCTATACAGCACCCAGACTCTTGTTAAGTCTGCAAACCAGTGTTCTGCCTCCAGATTCTCCCACATCTGTTTCTCCTTCCCATTGTCCACTGAATGATTTTCTAAAATAAAACTCTTATCATGTCTCTCTTACTTAAAAACCTTCACTAGAATCAAATCTCTTCCATCTAAAGTCCAAGATCCTTGGTGGGATTTGCAAGGTTCTTTACAATCCTGCTCTGTACTACCTTTTTGGCCGTTTTCCTCATGACGGCCCATGTATGTTCCAGTTAGTCCTAAATGAATGCCCTAAACACATCTTGTTCTTTATCCCTTCCCGCCTTTGCATATGCTGCTCTGTCTTCACAGCTGCTTCACCTCCCGCTTCTCCATCTGGAAAACTCCAATGTATAGTTTAAAATCCATCCAACTTTTCATACGCATTTACACTACCTCTGAGAAGGCTTTCCTGATTTCCTCTCCTGTGCAAGTATAACATTTGATTTATGCTAGCAGTATAAAGAATTAACACATTGTTTTATACATTTATATCGAATTTTTTACACATTTGTCTTCAGGCCCATGTGTCTGTCTGTCTTGAGGAAAAGAAATAGTAGTTTTATTCCTTCGCCCCTAGACTGTGGGCTTCCTTTAGTCACAAGCTATGTCTTTCCACCTTATATTTATCACAGTATTCCCACACAGTACACAGCATGCAGCAAACACTCAGTAAAGGCTAAATTGATGCACAATTGAGCAAATATTAACTTCAAAAAAATGAAACATTGATCAGTAAAGTAGAATAGAAAGAATTACACTATGATAAGAACCTAATCTGTGACAAACCAGATGTCATACAATAATAAGAATCAAATCACTATTGAGTAAACATTGTTGAAATCAAATGGATCAAAAAGATTAACTTGGGCTGTATTCTTTACCTTATATAGCCATGAATTCCTTATTTATAACAGCTGTGCAAGAGAGATATTTCTGACTATTGAAGACTATCATCAAAGACAAAAAGGATCTGATTAAATAGAAATAAAAAACATTTGTACAACACAGTGTCACAGAAGGAAACAATTATTCTGACAAGCACGGCCGATAAAAGCATACCTTCCAATGCATATTATTTTTAAAAATAGGAAGGTCAAAATCCAGATTCTACGAAAAAGCAGCATGCAGATGAATATGGAGTTTACATTTGAAAAATCAATGCCCAGATTCATTCATTGCTCATTCAACAAACTAACTTTTATTGTTAAGTGTAAAATATTGTTAGTAGTTAAAAATAGCCAGTGTTTCTCAAACATGTCCCATGTTCTTGGCACTGAGATAAGCACCTAACAGATTATCTCATCTAAGCTCAGACTTAGGCATTGTTATTGTCATTTTACAGAGGCATAGAGAAGTTAAACATTTGCTCAGGATATGAGACAGCCAGAATTTGAACACAGGTCCTTTTACTTTAGAACTTGTGTTCTGAACCACTATACAAGGTATATGCTGCTAGCTGTTAGTATCTGTTATAAACTAGGCCATCGTATTAATTCAATAAATACAAATTAAACCACCTTCAAAATATCATTGCACATCTATTAAGCCATCAAAAAATTAAATAAAATAGGTCTGTGGTTATCAGGTATATGAACACATTGCTGAAAGCAATTCCAGTGGATTTATCACTTCTAGATCTGTTGATTAAAGTTTTTCATCAAATTTGGGAGCCATTATTTCTTCAAATATTTTTTCTGCTCTTCTCTTTCTCTCTCATCTCTATGGGACTCCCACTACACATTAATTAGTATACTTTACATTCCCCCTTCTTCCCCCCCCCGCCCCAGTTTCTGAGGCTCTGTTCTTTTTTCTTCTACCTTTTCCTCTCTGTTCTTCAGTTTGGATAATTTCTACTGATCTATCTTCATGTTCACTGATACTTTCTTCTGCCATCTCAAATCTGCTGTTGAGCCCATAGAGTAAATTTTTTATTTCTGTTATTGTACATTTTAACTATAGAATTTTCATTTTTGAAATGTTTGTATGTTTTTGTTGATATTCCCTATTTTGAAAGTCATTGCCATCATATTTCTCTTAAGTCACTGACATTGTATTTTTATTTAATTCTTTGAACATATTTATTATACTAGTGCTTTGAAGTCTTTGTCTGCTAAACTCAGTGCAGGCCCACTCAGAGTCCGTTTCTTTTGATTGCTTTTTTTTTCCAGAGCATGGGTCAGTTTCCTGTTTTTATATTTTTTAAGTTTATTTATTTTGAGAGAGATAGAGACAGTGCAAGTGGGGGGAGGGGCAGAGAGAGGGATACAGAGAATCCCAAGCAGGCTCTGGACTGTCAGCTTGGAGCCCGATGTGGGGCTCGAACCTAAGAAACCATGAGATCATGACCTGAGCTGAAACCAAGAGTCAGACACCTAATCGACTGAGCCCCCCAGGTGCCCCAGTTTCCTGTTTCCTTGCATGTCTTGTAATTTTGGGTTGAAAACCAGACAATTTAGATAATATAGTGTGGCAACTCCTGATTCTGATATATGTTTCCACGTTTTTGTTTGTTTTAGTAAATTTCCTGGATTTGAACTTTGGAATCTGTCTCCTCTGTGGTTGTGGATTCTGATGTCTCTACTCAGTTTTTTATTCTTATTTTTAACTTTTAGCCTGGCTTCTAAGGAGTTTGCCCTTGTGCCTACGTGGCCCATAAGGCTTCACCCTTTGCCAGTGGATCTGTGTATAGGTTGGGAAGCAGTCAAAGTTGCAGCTAGTTTTCCAGTCTTTCCTGGTTTTGCCAGTCTCAGTTTGGCCTCCCCAGGCAGGAGCATAGTTTTTCAGTCATCCAGGGAAATGTGGGGAGATATAGTCCTTCCATAGTCTTTCTGTGACTCTCTCATTTCTAGATCTTCCCATTAAGTTTCTGATGGTCCACTGCTTGCCCTAGCTGGGTCTGCAACCTCAGGCTAGCAAAACTGAGGACTTTTCCTTTTCAGTTTTCTACTATACTCACCATGTTTAGCTTATAAAGGCACAACTCACAAGTCTGCCCCCTCTGGCAGTGAAACTGCTGGTTTCTGACCAGCTCCATGCTGGTAAGAACGGGAATGAGGATGGGAGATCAGGCCATAGGCTCTCACTGTTCAGACCCTCAGCTCCATCAGTTTTTGAAAAATAAATACTTCTTAATTTTTGTCCCCATTTGGTAACTTCTAGAGCTGAATGATTACTTTTTTATTATTTTGACCAGTTTTATACTTATTTCTTGTGGAGAGGATTCACTGACCACTTCACATTGCCATCGCTGAAAGTCCCTCTGGTTCATTCTCCTCCTCCTCCTCCTTCTTCTTTTTAAATTTTTGTTATTGAAGTATAGTTGACATAACATCTTTGGTTAATTCTCTCTGGAGAATTATCTTTCATGATATAACAAGAAATATAAAACTATTTCATTGCCCTAACTTTGTAAATCTGTTTGGGGGAATTGCATATCAAGGAAACAACTCAAAATCAAACAATAAACCATAAAATGTGTTCAAGATGGTCATAGCTGCATGGTTTGTGCTAGTAGCAAATTAGAAATAACTTAAATATGCAACGTTTGGAAAGTGGTTAAAAGAATTATATTATCAACTTAATAAAATACCATATGGACTTGAAACATGATCCTTTGTGGACTATAGCAATGCACATTCTTGGTTTGTACAGGTTAACTAAAACTATGTGTTTGTTTATTCTGATAAAGATATGGAGTGCATTTTCAGAGATGGTTTAATATTTATTTATTTATTTATTTATTTATAATTTATTGTCAGATTGGCTTACATACAACACCCAGTGCTCATCCCAACAAGTACCCTCCTCCATGCCCATCACCCACTTCCCCTCCCCCCCCCCCATCAAGTCACTCATCGTCAGGGAAATATAAATCAAAGCCACACTGAGTCAGAGTGGCTAAAATGAACAAATCAGGTTTAATATTTATTTTAAGTAACTTCTATCAAATTACTTAATTTGTTATTTTAAGAATTGACATAATTATGTTTATTATATTTGATACATATTTTTTAATTTTTGTTTATTTGAAAGACAGAAAGAACAAGCAGGAGAGGGGCAGAGAGAGGGAGACACAGAATCCGAAGCAGGATCCAGGCTCTAAGCTGTCAGCACAGAGTGCAACATGGGGCTCGAACTCACAAACAGAGATCATTACCTGAGCCGAAGTCCAATGCTCAACTGACTGAGCCACCCAGGCGCCCCTATATTTGATATTTTTAACATGTCTAATGCATAACTTTGTGTACCTGTTTGTTTTGCAACTAAGGTGTGATAAAGTAAAGTTGCTTTCTCTTTTTTTAAGTTTATTTATTATTTATTTTGAGAGAGAGAGAGAGCATGAGAGAGAGTGGGGGAGGAGCAGAGAGAGGAGAGAGAGAAGCCTAAGCAGGCTCTGTGCTAAGAGCACAGAGCCTGATGTGGGGCTCAGTCTCACAAAACATGAGATCATGACCTGAGCCGAGGTCAAGAGTTGGATGCTTAACCGACTGAGCCACCCAGGCACCCCTTTGGTTATTATTGGTTATTGCTTTCTTGGTTATTATTTTAGAATCTATAACATGAGAGACTGTCCTCTCCCACCACTAGTCTGTAAGACCTGCTTCTTCTAGCAAAATCCTTGACAAGAGAAAAAAATTTTTTTAGTCATTTTGGAAGGGTTTTGAAACCATACCTGTTCAGAATTCAGAAAAATTGTCTGCCTGCTTTGTTGTACCTATTCAAGTTAGTTAGGTTAGTTGAGAATCCTTGCATGAATTTTCCCTCACATTGCTGACATATAAAACTGCACTGTGCTTGCTTGGAGAACACACCCCTTCCTTTTGTTTCCCCTCAGAGCCCTTAGAAAACATACACACATACATACAATTCCCTTAGGTACAGTGTAATTGAGGTTATGTGAGACTGAGATTAACTGGGAAAGGGTGAGCTTAACATTTCACAGATCTCAGAGAGGCAAAAAATCTAAGTCCTTAAACAATACTCTTCCGTCTTAATAACTGAGGGGACAACTGTATTTCACTAAGTGTATGATTAAAAAAATGAATCATGCCTTGGGCATGTTAAAATTGTACAATTTGATTAATGGTAATCAATAGTATTCCCATTTTTTAAAAAAGTAATAAAGCCATTAATTCAAATCAGTCATAAACCTTGGCAGAATTTATTTTAATCCACAGTTAATGAGGAGACATTTATTGAGCACTTCTGATACACAAACTTCTAAATGCCAAGATTTGGCATTTAGAGATGTAAAAAACAGTCATTGCCCTCAAGGTATGGAGGTACAAAAGATAAGTATAATAGTAGGAAGCACATAATGAAGGGAGACAGATGTTGAAAGGATAAAGGCTACCTTGGGGCTAAGATGATTTCTTTATTCATTTAACCACTTGTAAGGAATATTTACTACATCTCAAATGCTGTTTCAGGTATGGGGGACATTCTGTATAGACATAGAAGGCCTCTGCTGTCATCAAGCTTGCATTCTAGTAGGGAAAGACACATACTAAATAAGCAAAGAAATATATAACTGTAATGTCAGTAAGTGATAAGTACTATCAAAGATAATAAAGCAAGGTAACAGGATAGAGAGAGAGACTAGGGTGGAGAGAAAGGTTACTGTTTCTGATAGGTTTTCAGAAAAGATATCTCTGAGAAGAGGATATTTTAATGGAGAACTGAATTGTATAAAAGAGAGAGCCATGCAGAGATATTGGGGAAGAGTTCTAGGCAGAGGAAATGGTGTGTATGAAGGTACAGGTGGGAATAGGATTGGCAAATTCCAAGAACAGCAGAGGTCCAGCAGCAACTGGAGAGCAATGAGCCAGGGGAGAGGGATAGGATGAGTACAGTGAGGAAAGGCCCATGCAGGTCAGGGTTGTGATATGATCAGATTTAGGCTTTAAGGAGATAACTAAAACCAAACCAAACCCTGTTGAAGATATATAAAGGTAGGCTAAACTGCTATAACAATAACCAAAAACATAGTGACTCAAACACAACAGAAATTTATTTCTCACTTGCACTAATAGTCTAGGAAGGCTCTCCTCCATGTATTGATTCGGGGACTCAGGGTCCTTCTATTCTTTTGACTTTACTATCCCTTAGTACCTTGTCATACAAAGTTAAGACTCAGTTACCATATTCATATTTCAGGCACAAACAAGAGGCATACCTATTCTCCTAAAGACCTTGGTGCAGAAGTGACATTTATCACTTTTGTTCACTTTCCAGTAGTGAGAACCTAGTCATCTGGCCACACCTAGATGTGAGAGATCCTGGATATACTCTGACTGTGGTTTCTACTACAGGAACACAATACAGTAAATCAGATGAAAGATGAAAGTGACATGGACTAGGATGGGAGAGCAATGGAGTGGTCATATTTTGGATACATTTTGGTGGTAGGATCAACAGGAATTACTGATGGAATAGATGTAGGTATGTGAAAAAGAGGAGTCCAGGATAAATCTTTGATATTTGAGTGAATGGTAGTGTCATTTATTCAGATCGAGAAGACCTGGGGAAAATAGATTTCTGCTTTAACCATGTTAAAGTTTGAAGTGTTTGTTAGCCATGTAAGGGGAGATATTAAGAAGACAACTAAATATTCAAGACTTCAGTTCAAGGGAGAGGTCGATGATGATATAAACTTGGAACATCAGTGCGTGGATAGTATTTAAAGCCATTTGAGACTAGATGAGATCTCCTAGGAGTGAATATATATGGAAATAAGAAGATTGCAGGGGACTAAATAAATGCTGGGATACTCCAATATTCGGAAGCTGGAAGGAGGTGGTAAGCCAGCAAAGGAGACTGACAAGAAGTGGCCAGTGAGATAGGAGGAAAACAAGGGGAGCAAGTCATCTTAGAAACCAAGAGGAGGTAGTGTTTCAACAAGTAGAAAGAGATCACTTGTGTCAGATGCTGTCTGAAAGGTCCAGTAGGATGAGGACTGTGAGTTGACCATTGAATTTGAAGTTTCACGTCATTGGCAACTGTAGGAAGGGAAGTTTAGTGTTGTTTACAATCTTAAGAGTGGGCTGAGGAAATAGTGGGAGGTAGAAACTGTATAGGCAATTCTTTTGAGAAATTTAGCTCTAAGGAAGATAAAGAAATAGAGCAGTAGCTGAGGGATGACTGGGAAATATTTGTTTAGGTGGGAGAAGTTACAGTATATTTGTATTTGGTGGAAAAAAGTGATGATGCAAAAGCAAAGCCCTTGAGCAGGGCACTAGTGGAGGGATGTGCCTTATGCAAGATCCAGGGATATTCATCCACCGTAGAAGGAGGGAGGGCAGAAGAGAGGATACAGATGCAAGTGGCTTGGTAGCTTTGGTGATGAGAGAATATAAAAGCTCTCTTTTGAGAAAAGAGGTCATAAGTTTGTTACATCAGAGAGTAGGAGAATGAGTTGACTAGGTGTAAGACCACTGAGGAGTGGAAGTGTGGAAGTGTGGAAGCAGGTAATGTAAGCAAGGGAATGCTCTTAGTCTTTGATCATAGAATCTTAGCTGGGTAAGAGGGTACTGAAAAGAGGAGGTAAGTAATAGAAAGCAAAAACATACCAGGGCAAATTGACTGGAGATCCCTCTGTAGGCTATGAACAGTTGAGGCGGGAGACAGCAGAGTAAATGAGAAAAAAGAAGTGATAAGCAGGGGTAGATAGATTGAAATCATGATTTAAGAGATGTAAAGTTACTAGCCTCAAGTGTGGTCAAGGGAGTTAATAGTTGAGGTGAATGGAGATTGTTTTTGGCTGAGTTACAAAACTGGAGAGGAGGAATTCATAGATATTTGCTCTTAAAAATAGAAAA
Source organism: Panthera onca (assembly GCF_046562875.1). Lineage (NCBI taxonomy): Eukaryota > Metazoa > Chordata > Mammalia > Carnivora > Felidae > Panthera > Panthera onca. The sequence goes on along the minus strand of NC_138347.1, from coordinate 70,495,463 downwards.
GGGTTTGGTAACAAATTGGTAACCAAGGATTCGGCTCATTTATTTTTTAGAGTTCTTCCTGAAGTCTAGGCTCCAGGACCAAGATATCCAGAGGAGACCAATTTCTTTCTACACCCACATGTGCAACCCCTGGGTCTCCCTGTTAGGGGTGAGTTACCTCATTTTTATCTCAATTGTCCTTGAGAAAGAATTCAGGTAGAGATGTTGATCTAGGGAGCTGCAGAGGGAAGAGGAAAAAGGACACCCTTAATTAGGAGCAATGTGATTTAAGTGTGTTACATTAGACTTTAGATGGGATTACAAATGGCAAGATTATATTTAATGAACCACTTATTTCAATCAGTGGTTTACTTTAAAAAATAATTAATCATCTGTGATAACCTCTGGGTCACTAAATTTCTAGGTATACCAAATTAGCATAATTTCACTCTAATTTGTTTCTTCTAGGGAGAAGTAGGACAAGGAGCTAGGGTAGGATATTTATTGATAGTTTTGATTACAGGGTACTTTTGGGTGGGTGTCTTCTCAACTATCTGCTTAAGTGCAGTTTTTTGAATTATGTGTGAACTTCTATTTAGAATTTATAGTGATCAGAGGTGGATTAGAGGGACTGTTGTTTCTTGAAGTCTTTACCTTGTGACTTGCTTACCACGTGATAAACTATTAGGTGACTTGCCTTCGTATTCTGTTTCCACAGGCTGTTGGGTCCCTTCTCATCATGTTTGTGATCCAGTGGGTCTATACCCTCATTAACATGGGTGTTGCTGCCATTGTGTATTTCTATATCGGTCGGGCCAGTCCAGGGCTTCACCTTGGTAAGCCATTTTGCTGCCATCTTCCTTCTTCTCTTTTAGCTTTCATTGAAAAAACTGCATTTTGAGCACCTATTAAATGCCAACTAATTCAGATTCTAATCTCATTTTCAAGTAGCTTATTATAGTCTAGGAGGAAAAATATAGCATGCATATAAATGGTAACAAAAAATAATAACAACTTGTAAGGTTTATAAGACGTGTGGAAGTAAAATCGATGACAACAGCAGCACAAGGGAGGAGGAAAGAAACGGGAACATACTGCTTTAGGTTTCTGATACTAATGTGAAATACTCTAACATCACTTAAATGTAGACCACGATAGGGGCACCTGGGTGGCGCACTCAGTTAAGCGACTGACTCTTGATTTTGGCTCAGGTCCTGATCTCACAGTTCATGGGGTTGAGCACTGACAGTGTGGAGCCTGCTTAAGATTTTCGCTCTCTCTGCCCCTCCCCTACTCACGCTCTCTCTCTCTCAAAATAAATAAATAAATAAATAAACATTTTAAAAAAGGTAGACCATGATAAGTTACAAAGGTATACTACAAGTCCTAAAGCAACCACTAAAATAATACAACAAAGAGTTATAGCTAATAAGCCAATAAAGAAAATAAAATTGAATTTAAGAAAGGCTCAAATAGAAATAAAGCAGGAAAAAGGAAAATGATCATAAAGGACATATAAGACAAACAAAAAACAGAAGGGTGGTTTACAGCTGTATCAATAAACCTAGCTATACCTATGTACCTATATAGTTATATCAATAAACACACTAAATATAAATAGTCTAAATATTCACAATTCAAAGGTATAAACTCTGAGATTGTCAGATTCAATAAAAAAGCAGCTATATGCTGCCTATAGGGAATCTACTTTAAATATAAAGACACATGGGTTACATGGGTGGCTCAGTTGGTTAAGGGTCTGACTCTTGACTTTGGCTCAGGTCTGATCTCATGGTTGTGAGATCAAGCCCCACACAGGGCACCATGCTGAGCATGGGGTCTGCTTGGGACTCTCCCTCTCTCTCTCTGCCCCTCCCAGCTAGCACACACACACACACTTGCACTCTCCCCCTGCCTAAATAAATAAACATTAAAAAAAATAATAAAGGCACAATTAAGTTAAAAGTAAAGGGGTGGGAAAAGATAATATCATGATAACATGAATCAAAACAAAGCTGGACTGATTATACTAACACCAGACAAAACAGATTTCAGAGAAAAGAATCTTATCAGAGATATAAAGAGGGTCATTTCATAAAGGTAAAGGATAAAGAGGGTCATTTCATAAAAATAAAGGGAAAAATTCATCAAGAGGATATAACAAACCTTAACATTTATGTACTTAGAACAGAGCTTTGAGGAGTGCCTGGGTGTCTCATTTGGTTAAGTGTCCAACTCTTGATTTCTGCTCTGGTCATGATCTCACAGTTCATGAGATCAAGCCCCACATCAGGCTGTGTGCTGGCAGGGTGGAGCCTGCTTGGGACTCTCTCTCCCTCTCTCTCTGCCCCTCCTTTACTCATGTTCTCTTTCTCTCTCAAAATAAATAAGCATTAAAGAAAAAAAAAAGAAACAGAGCTTTAAAATAACATGATGCAAAACCTGACAGAACTGCAAAAAGAAATAGAAAAGTTTATAATTATAGTCAGAGTTTCCAACACCTCTCTCTCAATAAACCTAGCTCTACCTATATACCTATATAGTTATATCAATAAACACACTAAATATAAATAGTCTAAATATTCACAATTCAAAGGTATAAACTTGATAATTGCTAAAATAAGTAGGCATAAAATCAGTAACACTTTATTTATTTATTTTTAAATGTTTATTTATTTTGAGCAGGCAGAGAGAGAGAGAGAGAGAGAGAGAGCGAGCACTAGTGGGGGAGGGGCAGAGAGAGAGGGAAAGAGAGAGAATTCTAAGCAGGCTCTGAGCTAACAGAGCCTGACATGGAGCTCAGTCTCCTAAATCGTGAGATCATGACCTGAGTCAAAATCAAGAGTCAGATACTTAACCAACTGAGCCACCCAAGTGCTCCAAATCAGTAAGACTTTAGAAGACTTGAAAAACATTGCCAACAAACCCAAGCAAATTGACATTTATAGAACATGCCACCTAACAACAACAGAATATACATTTTCTTCAAGTATATATGAACTTGCCAGGATAAACCATATTCTCAGATTTAAAAAAAAAAAGTCACAACAAATTTAAAAGCATTCAGGTATATTCAAGAACAAAGTATGTTCTTTGACTAAAGGGGAATTAGAAATAAGTAATAGAATAATATTCTGGTTATCAAAATATTTAGAAACCAAAGAACACTAAATAACACTAAATGACTAAGAATACTAAGGAAACTAAATAACTTGTGGTCCAAAGTGAAATTACAGGGGTATTTGGGTGGTTCAGTCAGTTAAGCATCTGATCCTTGATTTTGGCTCAGGTCATGATCTCATGGTTCGTGAGCTCAAGCCCCATGTCAGGCTCTGTGCTGATGATGCAGAGCCTGCTTGAGATTCTTTCTCTCTCCCTCTATCTCTGCCTCTCCCCTGCTTGCATGCTCCCTTTCTCTCTCAAAATAAAGAAGATAAACATTTAAAAAAGTGGAATTACAAAATATTTTGAACTGAACAAAAATGAAAATGTAACATTTCAAAATTATGGGATGAAGCTAATTCAGTAGTTGGAAGGAAATTTATAGCATCAAATGCTTATATTAGAAATGAAGAAATGTCTGAAATCAATGACCCCAGCCTCCAATTTAAGAAACTGGAGAAAGAAGAGCAAATGAATCCCAAATACGAAGAAAAAAAAGAAACAATAAATATCAAAGTAGAAATCAATAAAAATTTTACATAGGGAGAATGCCAGTGAAACAAAAATCTGGTTACGTGACATCAGTAAAATTGAGAAATCTTTAGCCATACTAATGAGTATAAAAGGAGAGAAGTTATAAAACTATCAATACCAGAAGTGAGAGAGATGGCATTACTAGAGTCTACAGATATTAGAAGAAAAACAAAGAAATACTATAAACAGTTATGTGCCAATAAGTGTGGCAACTTAGATAAATTGGACAAATTCCTTGAAAGATATAAACTACCAAAGTTCTCTCTAGAAGAAACGTAGGACTATTTAGGTCATGTAAATACCTTGTCATTAAAAACCTTCCCACAGAGAAAACTCTAGGCCCAGATGGCTTCACTAATGCAAACTACCAAATATTTAAGGAAGAGAAGAATATTAATTCCATAGAAACTCTTTGGAAAACTGCACACCAATATCCTTCATGAATGTAGATGCAAAAGATCATAACAAAACATTAACAAGTTGAATATAACCATATGCAGCATAGGGACCAATGCAGGGCTTTAACTCACGACTCTAAGATCAAGACCTGAGCTGAGATCAAGAGTCAGATGCTTTACCGACTGAGCTACTGAGGCACCCAATTCAGTATTCTTAATGCCGGTTCTCCCCAAATTGTTCCACAGATTCAACACAATCCTAATAAAAATCTCAGCTACCTTTTGTGTAGCAACTGGCAAATGGATTCCAAAATATTTATATGGAAATGCAAAAAACCTAGAGTAGTCCAACCAGCTTTGTAAAAGAACTAAGTTGGAGAACTTACATTACCTGATTTAAAGACTGATTATAAGCTAAAGCAATCGAGATAGCATGGTATTGGCATCAAGATAGACAAATAAATCAGTAGCCAAAATAGAGAGTCCAAAAATTAGCCCACACATACATGGTCAGTTGATTTTCAAAAAAGGTGCAAAGGCAATTCAGTGAATGAAAAGTCTTCTCAGCAATTGGTGCTGTAACAACTGGAAATCCATATTCAATGCATACATCATACAATATAAAAATAACTCAAAATAGATCATAGAACTAAATGTAAAGCCCCAAATTATAAAGTTTCTAAAATAAAATATGAGAAACTGTGACTGTGAGTGAAGCAAAGATTTCTTAGACATAACACTCAATACAGGAAAAGAGTTGAAAAATTGGACTTCATCAAAACTGAGAACTCTGATCTTCCAAATATACTGGCAAGCCATAGGCTGTGAGAGAATATTAGCAATTCACATATCTGATAAAGGACTTATACCTAGAACATATAAAAACTCTCAATATTCAATAAGGATATGACAACAAAAATGGGCAAAAATTTTAAATAGATTTCACTAAAGAACATAAATGGATGGCAAATAAGCACATGAAGATGCTCAACATGAGTGGTTATTAGGAAATGCAATTAAAATCATAACATATTACTATACACCTATTTATAAGACTAAAATTAAAAGTACTGACCATGTCATATGTTGGTGAAGATATTCCAAGGAGAACTATCATACACTGCAGGTGGGAATGTAAAAATGATACAATCACTTTGTATAACAGTTTGGCAATTTATTAAAAAATTAAACAGGGGAGGGGCGCCTGGGTGGCTCAGTTGGCTGAACGTCTGACTTCGGCTCAGGTCATGATCTTGCATTCATGAGTTCAAGCCCCGCGTCGGGCTCTGTGCTGACAGCTCAGAGCCTGGAGCCTGCTTCAGATTCTGTGTCTCCTCCTCTCTCTGCCCCTCCCATGCTCATGCTCTGTCTCTCAATAATAAATAAATGTTAAAAATTTTTTAAAAAATTAAACAGGGGAGATGAGGGTATGTGTGTGAAATAGGTGACGGGGATTAAGGAGTACACTTGTTGTGATGAGTGCTGGTGATGAAGGGAATTGAATCACTATATTATATGCCTGAAACTAATATAATGCTGTATGTTAACTACACTGGAATTAAAATTTAAAAAATATATAAATAAATAAAATCCCCCCCAAAAAGTTAAATCTATACCTGCTATATGAACCAGCTACCGTACTTCTAGTTATTTACCCAAGATGAATGAAAGAATATGGACATTAAAAACATGACATGGGGCACGTAGGTGACTCAGTCAGTTGAGCTACTAACTCTAGATTTTGGCCCAGTTCATGATCTTACAGTTGTGAGATTGAACTCCACGTCAGGCTCCACGTTGAGTGTGGAGCCTGCTTGGGATTTTCTCTCCCTCTCTCTCTGCCCCTCTCTCCCACTCTCTCTCACAAAAAAAGTACATGAATATTCATAGCAGCTTAATTTCTAAGTAGCCCCAAACTAGAAACAACCCGTATGTCCAACAACAGGTGACTCTATAAATAAATTGTAGTACAGCCATACAATGGACTACTACTCAGCAGTAAAAAGAATGAACTTACTTTTTTTAAAGAATGGACTATTGATACATGCAGTAACATGGATGAATCTCAAAATAATGATGATGAGTGAAAGAAACCAGACAAAAAGAGTACATAGTATATTATTTCATATATCTATAATTATTGAAAATGCGAACTAATCTATAATGACAGCAGATCTGTGGTTGCTTTTGGATGGGGTTTGTGGGTTGGGGGAATGTGTGGGAGAGAGGTCTTATGAAGTGACTTGAGGAAACTATTGGAGGTAATAGATTTGTTCATTATTTTGTTTGTGGTAATGGTTTCACAGTACATATATGTGTCAATACTTACCAAATTTTACACTTTAAATACATGTAGTTTGTTCTAAAAATGTACCCAGGATTTGTTTTAATTAGTAAGATTAAACACAGGCACAGAAATGGTAAGATACACACACACACACACACACACACACACACACAGAAGTGATTGTCAAGAAGGAAGAAGTTTATACTGACAGACCCCTAGAAAGAGGAAGCATGGCATACCACTCAGGGCCACATGGGGAAGGACCAGGTCAGGAGGCAGAAGAAGAAGAGAAGAGAACAAGGCTCAGAGCCATAATTGGAGTTTTAATGGGAAGGAATGGGTGAGGCAGGTAGGTAGCTGAGTGAGTTTAGGTTTGGATAGTTTGAATAATTTCAGTGGGCTCTGGGCTCGAGGAATGGTCACTAGCTGTCCCTGGCCCTGGAGTCACAAGCTGTCCCCTGGCAGGGGAGTATCTCAGTGTGTGGGAGTTTAACAAAGGAGGAGATTGGGGGTAAGGGCTCTGGATTGGTTGGTTTGTATATCAAAAGTATGCTCACAGGGGAGTTGGCTATTTCTAGGAATTAGCTCCACCTCCAGGATCAAGGCCACAAATTCCAGAGTGGCAATAATAAAGTAAGAAAACACAGTCAGTACTCTGATTATATGTCAGTTATTCCTCAGTAATAAAGCTGTTTAAAAAATACAGTTGAGGAGTGCCAGGGTGGCCCAGTCAGTTGAATGTCTGAATCTTGATTTTGACTCAGGTCATGAGCTCACGGTTCATGAGATCCAGCTCCACTATGGGGTTGATGCTGACAGTACAGAGCCTGCTTGGGATTCTCTCTCTCCCCCTCTCCCTCTGCCCCTCCTCCAGCTGCTCTCCCCACCATGAGCGTGTGCTTTCTCTCTCTCTCAAAATAAATAAACTTAAAAATATATATACAGTTGAGAGCACTTTTAAACAAAATTCTATGATGCCCCAATTTAAAATGAAGCAATTAGTTTCAAGTTCTAACTAAATCAAACCATAACAATCTAGGCAAACTGAAAAGAAAAAAAAAAGTTCTTCAGAATTAGAATAGTTTGATGTATAGAGGTTTACTTGTTTGTTTGTTTGTTTGTTTGTTTGTTTAGGTAGGCTTCACACCCAGTCTGGAGCCCAACACAGGGCTTGAACTCAAGACCCTGAGATCAAAACCTGAGCTGAGATCAAGAGTCAGACACTCAACTGACTGAGCCACCCAGGCGCCCCTGATGTAGAGTTTTGAAAGAAAAGCACTGCAAACATTTTAAGTCCCACTTATGTGAAAAATAATGCTTTAGAAAAAGTCATGCTAAGGAGAGGTCCTAGTATCAGCTAGTTTAATGGATAGAATATATTTTGATTAACATAGGGATTACATTGGTGATTGCTTCTAAATTTCTTAGAAATTAGTTTGATATTAATAAATTTAAATATTTCCCAGAAATTTATTCACAGGAAAACATGAAATAAAATTTCAGGCCAATCTACATCTGAAATTTAGATAATTTAGAACCTAAGTGATCACACATAAGAAGGGTCAGTAAAATGTTTATTTTCTTTCTTCTGAGAGTATCAAAATATATTAGGAACTTTCTCTTCCAATTGTAGAATTAATGCAGATCTAAAATGTGTCCTCCCATTAACCATAAGAACCCTAAATGAAACTGAGGAAATAAATGTTATTAGGGGCATACTGTTGACATTAGCCAAGATTCTAATGTAAGCCCCATAATGCTAACATTCTGATTATATATTGAATATTATCTTATTAACCAATTTTATGTATATATATGTATATATGTGTGTTTGGTGTATATGGTAGATATATATTCACTGTACCATATACATACATACATACATATACACATATATGTATGCATATGTAAGCATATACATGTATAGGTATACATATATACATATACATATATATAAAATTTGGAGAAGCATTTTAAAAAAATTATGTTTGATTTGATTTCCTTCCAATTTTAGTATATGTGCTGCCAAAGCGAGCACCATTTGATTTGATTTCCTAAAGTTTTATATATATATAATTTATTATGTGAGATTTTTAAAAAACCCACATCAAAGGAGGGATGGATTAAAAAAAAAAGTTGATAAGTCCTATTCTAATCAGTATGTCTGATGTCAAGATATTTGGGTAGTATCACAACAGTCTCACTTCAAACTTCAGCTCTGACGTTTCTACATATTGAGGTATGTGAGTCACTTAACACCTATTGAAACATCCTAAGTGCCAGGTTCTGTGGGTGTTGTACTGTGAGTGTTCCAAGATGAAAAAGACATCCTTTCTATCCTTAAAGAGTGAATGGTCTAGTAGGGGATTTTATACCATGTATTTAACGTATTATCAATTTGAATCTAAGAGATTATCAAAATAATTTTAAATTCCTAAGAATGAAGTTAGCAAACCCTCTGCTTTTTCCTGTATAGCACTGTATTTAGTTTCTTTCTTGGGATTTTGAATTTTAGAAATTTTTGAAATATAGGTTTGAAAACTACATTTGGGTACAAAGTCCTTAGCTGGTTGCTGTCGGAGTATTACCATGAATAAAGTTTAGTTAAACTGAAAAATGAAAAAAAAAAAAAAACTGTGCTAATTCTGTGTGTGTATCAGAGAGTGTATAATCACACTATTAAAACTGAGCTCCTGGACGCATACATAGAGCCTTTAATCAATATTTGTGTATATGTCTTCCCTGTAGGATCAGCCTCCAACTTCAGCTTCCTCAGGTGGATGAAGTCTCTTCTGATCCCCTCCTGCAGGTCTGTGCTACTCTGGGGCCCTGAGAGGTATGGTACTAAGGGTGTCTAGCCCCTGGCTAGGTTTAAGCGAACTGTGGAATGGGAACCTGGCATTTGACAACCTCAAGGACACTAAGACTCTGCTCCTCGCTGCCACCCCCCCCAACCCTACCCCCCCAGCCTCAGCTCATCAGAAGCTTCCTCTGGCTCGGGCTTCTTCCCTTCTTACCCTCAGGAATCACGAATAGAGGCTTTATTTAGAATGTGATCGCTGGGTGATGAGTCAAGAGAGCTGCTGTCAGTGTGCAGTCTAAGACACCAGCATCAATACACAATCATACACAAGATTAAGGCCTGAAACACCACCCATCTGCCATCTCAAATCAGAGGTAGCTGACATGATTGTATTGGTGAAAACGAGTACAGAAACAGAGCAGAGATGCTGGAGGATTTCTGTGGGCCCTCCATGTTCAAATACACAGGGAAAGGGAAGAACAAACTGTCCTCCTGAGAAGCAGGAGGAGGGCTCATGTAGAAGGTAAGGTTTCAGGAGTGCTCTCATCTCTCTCCTCTTTTTCCAACACCCTTCCAGTAGCAATGCTTCCTCAACTTTGAAGGCCTTGGGATTCTGGAAAATCACTTCCTTCCCCTTTCAATACCAGTGCAGAGTCGAAGCGGCAGGCTGGGCAAATCCAGTCAGGACCCAACCAAGTGTTTATTTGGTTTCATTTTGTTGGTTTGTTTCTGAAACTATAGATATCGGGGTCGTACTTAATAGTATTTGCACCTTCCATGCCCTGACATTGCTAATGGATAATGGGAGCCTTTCCCATTGATCCCATATGTCAGTTCAGAATCCTCTTGCCCCAGTTTTTTTTTATTGTGGTAAAATACACGTATCATAAACCTTGCCATCTTAGCCATTTTTAAGCATACAGTTCAGTGGCATTAAGTCCATTCACATCATCATGCAACCATCCGCACCATCCATCTCCAGAACTCTCCATCTACAAAACAGAAGGCCTATACCCATTAAACTAACTCCCCATTCTTCCCTCCTAAGAATTGTTTTAAAGACAACTCTTTATAAGCACTAGCAATCTGTTCAAGTTGGTGAAGAGATGAAACCTAGGTGTTAGAGCCTAGGATGATGACAAAAAGGAGCAGGGGCCATGGAAACCAACAGGGAAAGGGCTGGGAGGAGGTGGTGTGTGTGTGGAGAACCCCTGTCTGCCTGGAAGCTGGGCTCACATCCTTTGCCTAGCTATAGAAGGGGGCGGGTCACCTCTTGGCCTCTCTTCCAGTCTGAGGCACCAGGTTGGATGACATGTCACAACACACTGGCATTTTCCCCTAACACTTAGTCCTAGGGGAAAGTAGAGTTTGAGTGGACATAGATTCTGTGTAGAAGTCACCTACAGAATCTGGAGCTAGCTGCAAGTGATGTGTGATTGACAGTATTTGGCCTTATCTGATTGGCAGGAATATTTTTAGGCATGTCTGGGTTTAAAGCCTATAAATGACCATGAGAGGTCACTACTCCTTAAGCTGCACTCTGAACTCGAGGAATCTCACCTCTGAGGTCACTGTAGTACTATGTAGAAAAAGCAGTGTTCTAGGAGGAGATTATTCCTCCTAGAAAAGGATAGTGCTTTGATTGGAATGGAACCCAGTGCACACTATTGAAAGCTCTGTGGGCTTGTAAAGTGGGTGGTGGAGGCCTCAGCTAAGTGTCAACATCACACTTGCTGGCCTCACATGGCTACAGGGTGAGGTACCCTGGTGGTTATTCAGGAGGGTGAAAGGACCAAGACATGGTGATTCATTTAAAAGTAGAAATTGCTAGCTGTGTTTTCTGTTTTGTAGTTTGGAAGGTTTTGTTCCATCCACCCACCACAACTATAGTCCTAGAGGCTCTTCAAAACCCAAGAAGAATAATATTGTAGAATGTGTTTGGGCAAAGGACTTCGGCTATGTTATTTCCTCTGTTACACATATAATTCCCAGAATTATGTGAAATTGGCCTGACCTTGCCTTGAGAGAACTTTCTTTTAGAAGTCCTAGCAACTGCCCAGGTGAGAATTCTCAGGCCATTCTGCTGTAAAAGTGAAGCATATTATTTCCCCGAACCCAGAAGAATGCAATGGTTTCAGCTAAAAAAAAAAAAAAAAAAAAGAAAAAAAGGCATTAACAAAAAAATACATCAGCAAAAACACTTATATGTTGAGTGGCATGGCATTTTTGTCACCTCCTAACCTCACTTCCTGGAGATCCAACCTTTAGAGAAATTAACTCATTTCTCAGAAAACCTCCCATCTTTCTGATTTGGGTATGTTCTCAGCAAGCAGCTGCAAGCTGTAGTCCTGTGATCTGAACTTCTGTAACAGCACATCTTGCAGCAGACAGCTGGAGCTTTCTGCTGACGTTCCACAAGCTTAGAACCTTTTAAAAATAATTGTCAAATATATTCTTTATTTTTTTTTAATTTTTTTTAACGTTTATTTATTTTTGAGACAGAGAGAGACAGAGCATGAACGGGGGAGGGTCAGAGAGAGGGAGACACAGAATCTGAAACAGGCTCCAGGCTCTGTCTGAGCTGCCGGCACAGAGCCCGACGCGGGGCTCGAACTCACGGACCATGAGATCATGACCTGAGCCACCCAGGCGCCCCTCAAATATATTCTTTAAACAACTCGCACATTACTACTCATGAAGTAGATGATTCTTTTTAAGTAAAATTTTAACAAGGAAATCCATGCTTAAGGTATGACTTAAGGACCTAACACAGACTGACAGAATTGATAGGGACTAAAAGATGAGAAAAATAGAGGCACCGGAGGTGAAGAGGTTTGCCTGGGGCCGTTAGGCTAACTAGTGGCAGAGCTGTGACTATCCATCTTCAATAGGTACCCTGACTGCCCGTCTGATCTTTCCTTACTGCATTCTGCCTCTAGCACTTTCCTCTTGTATCCCAGACATTTTCCCTTACCGGATTATTTTAACTCCAACTGTATGTAGACACTTCAGGGACAATGGAATCCATATCAGGACTTGCTTTTTGTCTTCAGGCCAACAAAGTGTCAAAAGCCTTTGCAGTTCCCATCGTAGCTGGTTCCTATGTAAACCTTAGCCCTGGGAACCATTCCTCATTCAACTTCCTTTCCAAAGAACCAAAGAGGGAGTTTCTCTTCCTACTCTTCTCAGTTTTCCAGCCTCTCCGTTCCATGATTTCATTTGACAAAAAAAAAAAAAAACAAAACAAAAAAACAAAGCAAAGCTGTAGAGCCCCAACTTGATACCATTTGGATGGTTATCTTTGTGGGTTGCCTCCTATGGGGTGGATGCAGTTTTACCTGTTTCTACTAAAGAGAGATAAATCTCACTCTCTCCCCTTATTTTGATATATATTTATTACAGTTTGGGTTCATAAACTATTATACACATAGTGTTCCGCAGTTATTTTATTTAAATCCATATTAAATAATAAGTACAAAATAATAGCACAATGACATTTTTGTAAATTGTTACTCTATCCCAGAGGAGACTCATCTCTGCTGTTACAGTACTTCGTCTTTCTTTCTGACTGCCCTCTGTGTTTCTCTCACTGAAGGAGCTTGAGATCTCCCCAAGAGCAGATAATTTTGGCGCCATCCCTGGCTAGGGTTGACATGGAAATGACTCAGCTCACCCAGGAGAACGCAGACTTCGCTACTCGGGATCGCTACCACCATTCTTCCTTTGTGAGTCGGGAACAGCTGATGTCTCAGTACTAGGGTACTGAGTGCTTAGTAGTAGGCAGCCCAAGGGCCCTCCTTTCTTGGAGCTGTCCTGTGCACAATTGATCTGGATCTCAGAACCTTCATGATGCTGATTCTCCTCAGTAAGAAACTCAAAGACCTGTCCTCCCACTGTTGTTCTGGAAAATGGACATCTGCACTCTGGTCTGGAGCACCACATCTCACCAGGGTAACCACTGGAGTGGCTGTGGCCTCCTCAACATGCACCCAGTGTGAAGAGCTCCACAACAAACATCAAGACTTGTAGGTGTGGAGAGTCAGCCCAGGTTGCTTGTTCTGAAGGCCACAATAAACGGTTATTTTAAATTTTATTGTATTATTTATTTTTTGAATAAATAATACACTCACATGGTTATAAACCCCAAAGGATAATCATATAGAGTGAAAACTCTCCCTCCCATCCTCGTTTCCCCTGTGTTCACCCCCTGTCCCAGACGTAGTCACTGTTCTTATATATACTTCCAGCATGTCTTTATGAATACACAAGTAAATAGGAATGTGGATTCCTTCTACTCCTTTTTTATCCACAAAAGGTAAAATGTTATATATATGTTCTGTACCTTGCTTTTCCCCTTAACTTGGAGACATTTCCACATCAATGCATATACGGTTTCCTCATCATTTTTCATTGTATGAAAGTGGTATAATTTATTTCATCAATTCCACAATGATGACATTTGGATTGTTTCCAATCTTACGCTGCTATAATCAGTTCTGCAGTGAATAATATTGTACATATGTACAAGCATAAAGTGTATGCGTAGGATACATTCCCAGAAGTGGAATTGCAAGATCAAAGGGCACATGCATTTGTAAGCCATTATTGTTTAGGGAAGGTCTTTTTAATGAAAAAGTTAAATTACCATGAAATACCTAATAGTGACTCATGTTCTCAAAAGCCTTTGTGGTCCCCAGCTCTGTGGACACATTTGCAGCTGTTTTGCAGGATGAACGCATGAGGGGACAAGACTCTTTTGGTTCCTCTGTGAGCTCAGGGTGGCACTCATCACAAGCACGCAGTCCTGGAGGCCAGGGCAGTAGCTTCCCCTGGTAAATTCAGCACCTGGCCCAGAGTCGGTGGTTTCACCACTGAGCCGGAGGGACATGCCATTGGGTCCGTTCTGACCCCTTTCTTCTGTAGTAGACGTTCTCAAGCCAGTGTGCTGAGACTCACTTGGGAGGCCTGTTAAATGTGCAGATTTCTGCACCTCATCCATAGGGTTTTTTATTCGGTAGGTTTGGGGCAGAGTCCTGGTCTTTACATTTTTAATGTGTCCCAGTGATTCCACATGAGCCATCCTTGGGCCCTGTGTTGAGGAGCACTGGCCCGCTGGATGGAATGGGCTAAAGCAAGCAGGGATGGGAAGGTCATGATGAGAAGCCAGTTGGATCTCATTCTCTCCTAGAAAATGAGGCCACATTTATGATTACTGTTCAGGCACTGTTTGGGTTAAAGAAAACAAACCCAATAGGCATATGGGAAATAGCAACACCATAATGCAATGGACTATATTCATGAAGGCCTGAGTTGGTGATCTCTGAGGGCCCTTTTCAAGAAGAAACTGCCCTCGTTTCTGAAATGTCTTCTCTCACCGTGCGAAGTCAGTCACTGAAATTAAGGTGTTAGCAGGGCTGTGCTCCCTCCAGGGGCTCTGATTACTGGGGAAGATGCCATCCTTGCCTCTTCCAGCTGCTGGTGGCTGCAGGCTGTCTTTGCCCTGTGGCCACATTACTCCTGTCTTCACAGACAACATCTTCAAATCTCTCTGCTCCATGGTCACACCGCATCTCCTCTGTGAGTGTCAGCCTCTGCCTCACTCATAAGGATACGTGTGGTTGCATTCAGGGTGCACGCAATCCAGGATCATCTCCTCGTCTCAAGAGCCTTAAGGATTGGGATGTGGCTATCTTTGGGGGTACCCCTTTTCAGCTTTCAAGCCTTTAACAATTCTGCGTTTTACTCTTTTGGATTCTGCATAACAAGCTAAAAAAGTAATGCCTCTGAAAAAGGTGGTACTGAGCTTGAAAACCACACACAGCAGAGGATTCAAGTATCCAGGGTGAGAACTTTGCCAATCTGATTCATGTTATAGAAAAGAGTAAGAGAAGGACAGGGTATAGAATTTCAGCATTCCCCTCAGTGTTGGGGATACCTAAACGAATAGCTCACAGTCTTGTGTGGGAGGCAGATGCTAAACACACCGAACCATCTTATTAGGTCCAAAAATCTTGTGTTTCACCCAAACCATATTGTGTAAATGGTCATAGTAACCAGTACAACAATAATCAGATGATAGCCTGGGATCCGCAGGAAGCAGAAGTTCCGTGGTGCGCCCAGGGAAGAAGGAGCGAAAGGAAACAGGACTGAAGCAGGGAAAGAGGCTCCACATTGAATGAGCAACGCTTTAGCATCAGGGGCAGCTAAACGCTCCATCTCGAAGGACCCTTCTGAGAGACTGTAGGGACACCTGCATCTCAAGACCTTCTTGCAGAGGGAGAAAAGGATGAGAGTTCAGCCACTGGTTTTTGTTTCCCACAAAGTTTAGCCATGAGACTTAAACCACCTCCCTGCTTCAGTCCTGACCATACTTGTGATTTGCACTCTGTGAGCACCTAGCAAGTTCTGCAGGAAGCAGCAACCTTATTCTGCGGGAAATTGGCTGGAGCCTAGCAGAACTGGTCACTACAGTGGTGGCTGAGATGGAACAAGTGGCCTTGGCCCCAGAGACAGGTGGGTCAGAGAGGATCTGAGGTGGCACATAAGGGATGTTGCCAGAAGTAAGTACAGTTGTCAGAAAAATGAGACACAGATGTCACTGGATCATTCAGACAGTTTGCTTATCCAAAGGCTGCTCAAAACTGTCAGCGTAGTCGGGGTTTATGGCAGTGAGACTAGGAGCATTTTCTAAAATAGGTGGAGGGGAAGGTTCTGGCCTAAAGATTTTACCAAGGGGTACACTGTCGTGGATGAGAATGTGAATGAGTGAGGGTCATATGACACCTTCTAGGACCATGACTGTCACCTTTCAGGCCATGCTGTCTATTGATTAATCTATCCAATGATCTATCCTTCCCCCATCTATCTATCCACCTACCCACTCATGTATTGATCTAGCCATTTATCTACCCACCGCCCCCACCCACCCATCCATTGACCTTCCCATCCATCTATCCATCCATGGCTGGAGCCACTGTATACATGCCCAAGACCACCTCACCTGAGCCAGGTACCCCTCACCAATCTCAGAGCTTTATAATGTAAAAATATGACTACAGGCCATTCAAACAGAGATGAACTCAGCCACCACCCTCACACTTCCAGGGTGAGTACAGCCCCATTCTAGAACATCCTTGAGTTCAGGGCTGGGAACCAGCCCTGATTGTCAGGGCTCAGATGTCTCTGGGAGTCATGCTAACAAGTCCTCTGACCTACACAATAGAGTATATCCTGTATAAACAATTATAAATTAATATGGAAGTTCGAGGTTCAGGATTCCATCTGCCTTCCTCCTCTCCAGGTTTCTGAATGAGGATGTATATTTAAGGATGGGAAACAATGTTCCAATTTATGTATTAATACCTGGACAAAGGTGTAAGAGCAGTAGTGGAGAATGCGGCTGAGGTCAGAAGATCGAAGCGAGGCCTGTGGTGTCTAACTTTGTTCCTTTTGAATATATATCACTTCTCCCAAAGACTCTGGGATGAGGAGCTGGAATTAAGAGAGAGAATGACCAGCTGACCTCATCACCCAGTAACAGATGAGCAGAGATCATAAGGTGACCACACATTGCCTTTCAATTCTGGGTCCTGTTCGCCAATGAAACGTGGTCCCAGCTTTGACCAATCAGATTGGCCTCCTGCTCCCATGGGGAGGAGCAAATATAAGAAGCCAGGTGGGGTGGGGCCAGAAATGTTCCTTGCTTCTGCCGTGGTGTGGCAGAGGGAGCTTGGGTGGTAGCTCCATCCTCTCCATGGGCAGAGGAGGAAAGTGAGGAGAACTGAAGGGACCCCAGAAGCAGTAAGAGCAGTGACAGAGGCAGACACAGGGATTGTGAATAGGCAGAGAAGCCCTAAGCCACCCTTGATAGCAGTCAGGGGGGGCTCCCTAGAGGAGGAGATATCTGACCTGCATCCAAGCACTTGCCGAAGAGAGGAGAGGCGAGACATTCCCAACAGAGGGGACAGCGTGATGAAAGGTGTTTGTGGTGATTCAAGATTTCAGAGGCAAAAGAGTGAGGCAGTGTGAGGCGAGAAAATCACAAGGCAAGGGCCAGGTCCTGAAGGGGCTTGTAGCCCACTCTGTGTGCTAGGAGAAGGGAAGGCTGAGAAATGATAACAAAAACCCGTCTTCAATATTTTATGGGACTTTATCAGAAGATCCTTATAGGAGTTAAGTAAGCACGATCCAGGAACACTCCAGCTTCAGCTCCACTCCTACCTGGACACATGTTGACCTTCTGCACTGGAAAGGGAAGGGGGGCGAGTGGTGGGCTTTCACTCCTGAGGTCAGAGCAAGTGGAGGAAGAGGCCGCAGAACCAGCCCTGAAATCTGCAGGGGCAGGGACCAATCACCCGAGGTTCCCAGAAGGCCCGCTGTGTTCTGAGTCCCAGCCGCACTAGTAGCTGGTGAGGATGGGCTGTCAGGGCAGGAGGAGGTGCAGGGTAAGAAGAGAACAGATAGAGTCCTCCGTCCTGCTGTGTTACTTTCCTATCCCCTGCTGTAACAATTACCACAGAGTTAGTGGCTTAGAGCAACACAAATATATTCTCTTACGTACGGTTCTAGGAGTGGGTCTCACTGGGCTAAAAATCACGGCATCGGCAAGGCCACGTTCCTTCCAGAAGGTCTATAGGAGATTTCCTTGCTTTTTGCAGCTTCTAGAGGCTGCCTGCGGGCCTCGGTGGTGGGCCCGTCCATCTCCCGAGCCAGCAACCAGCCATCATTTGTGCTCTGGCCTCTGCTTCTGTTACCACATATTCTCCAACTCCACTGTCTCCCTCTCCTGCTTTTAAGAGCTTGTTTGGAGATCCTAGCAGGAGAGAGCAGCTACCCCTATACACTTGGCTGAAGAACGGTCCACCTGTATCAGGGAAGGTCATCCTCTTCCACCAAGCACGCAGCTTCTGGAGGGACACACATCGAGCCACGAGGGAGGAAGGGGACACACCCGCCTAGCCAGCCAGATCAGCCAAATCAACCCTGGCTGTCAGTGGGGTGACAGATGTCGCAGCCAGATCACCTTCACATCCCTTCTGCCTTCAAGGACCCGTGCGATGACATTGGGCTCACTGGATAATCCGGCATATTCTCCCCATCTCAGGGTCCTTAGTTGAACTCCGTCTGCAAAGTTCCTTTGACCATGTAAGAAATGTTTCATAGGTTCAGGGCCATCTTTGGGGGCTGAGGACCAGGGAGACAATGGAAGTACACAGCCACACAGCAGTGCAGCATACAGCCAAATGACACTCTACAAGTTGAATTCACACATGCTGAGGAGACATGGAGGGAGGAAGACATCCAGGAGACTTTTTGGGGAAGTGGGTTTTGAACCAGGTTGGGCAGAGGATATGGCAAGGCTTGTGAAACAGCAGAATGAAGTTCAAGGACAAATGAGACAGAAGGACCAAAGCAAGAGAATGCAAGGTCTTCCCTTCAGCCTAATGACTCTTCTTCCTACCTTTGACTCTTAAGTGGATTCACCTGGAGGGAGTTTGGTGTAGTTGCAAATTCATGGGATTTGGGGAAGCAAATCTCCGTTTGAATCCTGGCTCTACCACTTACCAGCTCTGCGATCTTAGGGAGGCTTTTTAGCCTCTCTGATCCTTGATGTCCTTCTCTGTGGAATGGGAATTGTAAGTCCTTCCTGACTCCAAGTGGCATTGTGAGTACTAACTAAGATGAGATGCACATTTTTGGGGGGGAGGAAATAAAGGTGGAGGAGGTGTCATAAAAGGGTTCTTCTACCAGCGCTGCTGATTCCGTGTCACTTAACTGGGGGGGGGTGGGGGGGGTGGGGGGGGTGGGGGGGACACAGAAAGAAAAAAAAAATCCACGAATCATTGCACTGATTCTTGGCGTCTACTAGCCTGAAATTTCATAGCAGAGTGGAGTCCTACTGCTTCAGCCGCAGACATAGTGGGACACACCTTCGCTAGCCGGCAGCAGGAAATCTGCGCATGCGCAAGAGCGAGGCAAGCCGGCAGAGTTGCCTCCTGCCATTTCAATCTGCGCTTCCCCATCACCCCCTCAGCTTATCAGATTCTTTGGCCACATTCCTATACCACTTCTCTCAAGCTTCTCCCTTCTCTTCCCTTCCCAGAGCCTTGGGTGTTTTTCTTAAATATCAAAAAACCTACTCACCAGTTTATTTGAACCAAGACTTACTCTAGAGCAAATAACCCACTTTCTTGCTATGTCTTATCCCCTCGGTGTCTACATAGAGCCCAGGAGGAGAAGATCAGATAGTGGTTACATGGGTTGTGGGGGGGAGGAAGGGCAGTAATTCTGTACTGTTTGCACTTTTCCACGGACAGGGGAATGCCGAAGTCTGTACTCATCACACACTGCTCAGCATCCCTGCATCTGGGAGATGTGCCTGGGCTCCTTTGAGGGGCCTCGTGAGCAGAAATAGATGCCAGTTTGTCAGTTTGAGGCAGTGAGTGGAGACATAAGCCCCTGACTCTTGACAAGGTACTCTTCTTGGGGAGAAGGTCATACTCAAGTAAAAGGCAAAGCAGATGGCAAGAAAGGCCCACCAGCATCAGGGGGTCCCCAGTTGGCTCTGCTCCTGGGCAGGCAGCCCATCTTGCAGCATCGAGGCTGGTACCCTTTCTCTGTTCCCTAGTCTGATGGGCTGGGAGTGAGTGGAGGTTGGATAGCAGTTGACCCTCACCACCATTCACTGAGGTGAGGGTGGCCACAGCCTTCTTCCAAAAGAGGCAGAAGGAGTTCTATAAATGAGTCTCTAATGGAGAGCCTGGGCTTTTCCCTGTTTTATTTTTTGTTTGAAAACACAAGTGTGTGTGTGTGTGTGTGTCTGTCTGTGTGTCTGTGTGTCTGTATCTGTGTGTATATGCACTTTCCTGTCTGTTAGAGAAGTCACTATATAAAAGAAGCTGGACTCACCAAATGTGAAACCTGGCTTAAAATAGGGGCCATGTGGTCTACATCCGATTCACTTTGGGAAGCCTTGAGGGTGAGTGGCATTTCAAAGGATTAGTAGCTATCCCCCAGCAGCCAGCAGAAGGGCTTGATGAACACTGATCTTTGTGATGTGACCTGCAGCATACGTGATAATAGGTCGAAGATGGAGAAAACAGCCCTGCTTTCAGATATGAACCCCAAACTGAAAGTCACAAGGGCAGATGCTCCAAATGGCAGTGTCGGCTTCTAACTGAGCTGCTTATCAGATGGGCTATTCTGTGTAACTATGTGTGTCTGTATCAGTCAGGGTAGACTTGCTGCTGCAACAAATAGCCCTCAAATCTCATTGACTTGACACTTTACACATTTATTTCTGGCTCATGTTCCAGTCTGATATAAGTGAGAAGGGGATGAGAGTTCTCTTCACTGTAATTCAGGGACCTAGGTTCCTTCTGTTTAGTAGTCAAACATTGTCTAGGCAGGCAGGGTCTTTCCCTGAATTCTCAACATCCAGCTGGTAGGTGGAAGAAGAAAGGGACACGTGGAGGATGCCATAGAAGTTTTTGGGCCCAGGGCTAAAAGGGCTCATGTCACTTCCTCCTATGCTCCATTGGCTGGAACTAGACATATAGACTGTCTAAAGGGAAGACTGACTGGGAAATACAGAGCGGCTGTGTGTTCAGGAAGGAGAGGAATCAGGTTTGGTGGGCCTCTGGCTGCTGTCTGCCACCCTCTGCCACTGTGCTCAGGATGTAAACAGCTGGAGTGGGTTCCTTATTGATGGCAAATGAGTGAATCTCCTAATCTGTTCCATGTTGTTTCACCACACTTGATCCAATGGTTCTGCCATTCCTTAAATTGTGCATAGAATTCCATGTTTAGTATTCTCTTCAGAGCCTGTGAATATTCTAATGAATGGCAAGTTTTTATTCCTTGAGGGTTCATTTGAATTCTGGAAGCACCCCCAAATCACTAGGAACCCAGTCGGAATAAGGGGACCAATCAAGCTAAATTTTCTTCTTTGGGTCAAAAATGAAGTGTGAGCACAGAGCCAACTGACTCTTGAGGCAATTTCCAAAGTTGAGATCCCAACACAACACATTTTGAGGACTGACATGACCTCTCAAAGGGCTAACTTGAAAGAATATCATGTATTTATTTTTAAGTTTTTTAGAAGTCTATTTATTTTGAGAGTGGGGAGGGGCAGAGGGAGAGGGAGAGAGAGAGAATCCCAAGCAGGCTCTGCACAGTCAGCATGGAGCCTGACGTGGGGCTACAACTCACGAAACCCTAAGATCATGACCTGAGCCAAAATCAAGAATCAGACGCTTAACCAATTGAGCCACTTAGGCACCCCAAAAGAATGGCATTTATTGAGATAAATTGTGTGGGTTTGCATGCATGCATATATGTGTATGTGTGTGCAGTGAGTGACAGCGATTATGGTTCAGGCGCTCTTTTATTCATGACCTGTGGTCTTTTTTGCCTAACCAGATGAAAGACCTTCAGTTATAAATCATCCCAATTCGTGGTTTTAAATCTTTTTTATGTGCTCTGTCAACTTATCCAACCTATCATGGATTTGTTCAGTCACTCACTTGGTAAGTATTGAAGTCTATATGTGCAAAACTCTGAAAGAAAGAAAGAAAGAAAGAAAGAAGAAAGAAAGAAAGGAAGGAAGAAACTGTGAAACCAGATGACAGCAGTTGCTTTGTAGCTCAGTCTGTAGGTGCTGGAAGCAGAGTGTTCTAGGATGCACACCAAAGTGTGCAATAATTGGGTACAGACTTCTTGGATGGCCAGGAAGAGAGGAACTGGGCTTGGAATAGACTGCACTTGGATGTTTCAACCAAAGTGTTCTGAGAAGAGTAATTATCTGCAAGATTTTCTAATCGACTGAAGAGATTAGATCAGTTCTTCTCTGGACTGAAGTTTTACTTTTCTGGGGAAACCCAGTGCCCTGGAAAATCTTCACGTCTGTTTTAGAATTAGTCATGTTACCCCAAGACACCCGGCCTGAGCTTATCTTTTCCCCACAAGCAGTAGCTAGAAGCGTAAGAGATAGGGGTGGATCATGCTCTCTGGCTGCAGTTCCAGGAACGAATTTGGGGATCCCATCATTCTATCATACAGCTGTGTTCAGAGATGAGGGGGCAAAGCCTTATTTCTGAAAGTGTGGTTCTCAGATCACTAAGGTAAGAAATCACCTGGGATTTTTTGCTAAATTGAGATTCCTGGGCCCTTGCCAGACCTACTAAATCAGATCTACTGAATCAGCCTAAGCAACTGCTTCCCCAGGTGATTCTCTCAAGTTTGAGAAGTACAGGTGGAAAGGCTTTGGGCTGACCCGAATCTGAGATTAGTTGTCTTTATTATCTCCAGCCTCTGTGATAGGCGTTAGCACTCCCAGACCAGAGCTTTATGTGATGTGTGCTGGCGAGGTAAGCTGGTCTGTGCCGGGGTCCAATAAACCGCCCTGCAGGGAGGCACTTCCCCATGGGCCACACTGATTAGCCAGAGACAAAGCATCTCACAACCTCATTCCACTAAGAATAGTGGAGTTGGGTTGTATCACCTTGGTGTGCATGTGAGTGCACAGGTGTGTGTGTGTGTGTGTGTGTTTGCTTGTAGCTGTGGGTCTATTTATCTGTAGACCTGGATATATATGTTTTGTTCTCTCTGCCATTAGCTAGTGCAACCCTCCCCTTGCTTTCTGCCCCAGCCCCCAAATCCTCCCTTCTTTCCAGTCCCACCCCTTAGGTTGCTAGGGCTCCATGGTCATGATACTCAACTGCAGCTGGGGTCCTGCAATTCATGGTCAATCCTTAAAAATTAAATAAAATCTTTCCTGAACCAGGTGTTATACTAGATACCCATATGCATCGTCTCATTTGATCCTCAGAACAACTCAGTGAGGTAGGTACTGCTGTTTCCCCTATTTTACAGATGAGGAAATTAAGGCTCAGGAAAATGAAGTAATGTACTCAAGACCCCATAGCTGGTAAGTGGCAGATCTGGATTTGAACTCAGATCATTCATTGCTCACAGTCCACAGTCCCCGTGGAAGAAAGTCCAGCTCTTCTCTTCTCTCTGTAGGTCCTCAGCTGCTCATCCTTTACTTCTAGAGCAGGCATTGGCAAACTATAGCCCCCTGGGTCAAATTGAGGGCAGGGCTTGTTGTTATTTTAATTGAGGTGAAATTCATAAAATGAGCCATTTTAACCATTGCCTGTTTTTAAATTCTTTTTCATGTTTATTTACTTATTTTGAGAGAGAGAGAGAGTGTGAGCGTGTGCACAGGAGAGGCAGAGAGAGAATCCCAACGGGACTCAATCTCAGGAACCACCCAGGCACCCCTCAAAATAAGGTTTTATTGCAGTTCTGCCCATTCAGTCACATGTTGTCTGTGACTGCTTATGCACTACTGTAGCAGAGGTGAGCAGTTGTGACAGAGAACATATGGCCCACACGCCTAAAATATTGACTGTCTGGCCCTTTATGGAAACAGTTTCCTGGCCTCTGCTTTAGAGAGTATTGACCTGGATCCAGGCCCTTGGGAATGAGTTTTCTCAGACATCTGTGTCCCCATGAAGAAACACCCATCCTTCCTAAAGGTAAATTCCCCTCTTTTGTTGTATGCCATGCTTTTGTACCTCATGGACCTAGCTCCTCAGCAACCCCTGTTTCCTCCTAATTCCTCCTGTTTCCACCACCCACGGGTCAGTCCTGGCAAATACACACCTTTGCCTGATCTGCTGTGTCCCATCCCATTTTTCTTTCTTTTGTGTCCAAATGACTGGTATAGAGAGGGTTTACACCTGGATATTTCACCTTCTCTCCTTACTTTCCCTCCTTACCTTCTACAATCCAGCTTCCAGCTTCTGCCCTTCAGTTAACCTTTTGAACACATCTCCATGTGGATGTCTTGGAGTTCGGTGAAATTCATTAATCTACCTGGTGTCCCATCTTTGCAAAGGCCATGGTATCGTGTTGTCCTGCTGTCCAAAATTAGTTTGTCTTTGTCTCTCTCTTTCTCCTTACATCTGTTCTGCTACCAAATTCTGCTGCCCCCCCCTTTTTTTAAATTTTTTTAATGTTTATTTGTTTTTGAGAGAGAAAGAGTGCGAGTGGGGGAGGAGGAGAGAGAGAGAGAGGGAGACACAGAATCTGAAACAGGCTCCAGGCTCTGAGCTGTCAGCACAGAGCCCAACGTGGGGCTAGAACTCAGGACCAGCGAGATCATGAGTTAGGCCAAAGTCGGATGCCCAACCAACTGAGCCGCCCCGGTGTCCCTCTGCTGCCCTTTTTGGAAAGGTCTCTTGGGTTGCACTCTTCTTCATTTCTGCCATCAATTCTTTGGTCCAGGCCTCCATCACTTCCTGTCTGAATCACTACTGAGGTTCCTCACTGGTGTCCCTACCTCCCCCTTCCTGAGCTCATCTCTCAGATACTGAGAGCTCAAGTAGAATCAGGGCCTTGGTGTTTGCTTTCACCATTCTTTCCAGAGTCTTGTCCCTGCTGTAGTCCTCAGCACCCATGTCAAATACTCTCTCTTGCACTGAAAATGTTCTCTTTTGTTTTCTTTGCTCGACAAACTCCTTCAGGAAAAAATTCTGATATTACCTCTCTAAGAAAGCTTTCTCCAGAAAATCCTCAATGTTCTTAGAGGACTTGCTTCATACTTTTGTAAAATAACTTCTTCTACTTACTTGTAGGTCTGTACTTTCTCCTAATCTGCTGGCCAGTCGAGGGCAGAGACTATATCTATCTTCCTCATCTCTGTGTACCCAGAGCCTAGCGTGGTGCCTGTTGGTACTGAGTAGGTACTCACTAAATGCTTCTTGAGCAACCACTTTGATCACATTCCTCTACTGCTGTAAGCTTACACTGAGTCTCTCCTACCCACTGCACTAAGTTTAAGGCAGTGGTTTTCAACCTTGGATGCACATTAGAATCACCTGGGAGCTTTTGAAGACTACTGATGCCCCAGCCCCATAGCCAGAGATTTGGATTACGTAGGTGGGTTCTAAGCACTGGCATTTTGTAAAAACTCACTTGGCAATTGTAATACCCAGCCAGGATTGAGAATCACTGGTCTGTCTGATGCTTAGTTTTCATACTCTCATTCATTTCTCCATCTCCGCAGGAGATCCTGCTCAGAACCCTTCTCACACATGTGGCCTCTTCCCAAATTGCTCTCTCTCCTTCAGACCACCCTTCTCTCCGACAAGGGCAGGGACCCTGTAGGTTTGCCTCCCCAGAGCACCAAGCACAGGGCTACAAGTGTTGGGAGAGGTCCCTGCAGAGTGTGAGCCTGAGCACCCAGGTTTTGTTTTTTTTTCTTTTTTCAAATCTTTCTTTATTTTTGAGAGAGAGAGAGACAGAGTGCGAGCAGGGGAGGAACAGAGAGACAGGGAGACACAGAATCCGAAGCAGGCTCTAGGCTCTGAGCTGTCAGCACCGAGCCTGACGTGGGGCTCCAACTCATGAACCATGAGTTCATGACCTGAGCGGAAATCAGACGTTTAACTGACTGAGCCACCCAGGCAGGCGCCCCTGAGAGCACAGGATCTATTTGGGTTGGGTGGGGAGGAAGAACTGGGTGTGTTCCTAGCCTGCCTCCACACCAGTGTGTGGACAGCACCTGTTTCCCTACACGAGTAAATGACCCCCTGTTGGCAGAGAGCACAGAGCACCCAGCCTTAGATTTGCTCCGCTAGCAGGCATGCAGCCCTGTTTCCTGTCCCACACTCTTTGCCAATCCTCTCCTTACAAAGTGGGGATGGTACAAGGTAGAGGAGAGGGCACTGGGCTGGTGTCCGAAGATGAGTTCGGGTTTGGCCTTCTGTGTGTCTTCTGCAGGCACATCCCTCCTCTTGCAGGTCCTGGGCCTATCGCTCAGGTCCCTGCAGCTCAGTCAGTGGAGTTTTTACTGCTGTCTTGACGAGGAGCCCCCAACCCCCGAGGCCACTCGGAAGGAGCAAAAGATGTCACAGGCCCGATGTTTCCGCTTGCTCATGTGAAACAAAGACCTTTGGAAACAGGACATTTTGAGACATTTATTATCTTTTTTTTATTATTTATTATCTTTGAGAGATTTACTTATCTTTTATTGTCCACAGTGGGTAAGAGATTAGAGGGATCTTTTGTGTAATGAAAGCCACAGCTTCAAATATTCCTTTTTTCCAAATTTTAAAAACAGATAAATCATGAGACTCATAATGTAACAGTTATTTAGTTTAACCCATGCTGAAAGAACTCGGGATGGCAGTGACCCGTGGGGGTGGAGAGTGGAAGGGAACATGGGTATCTCTCCCTTTGAGTGCTAACTACACAAACGCTCTGTTCATTGAGCTCCGCATGGCATATTTATGGCACAGGTGTACTTTTCTCTCTGCTTATTTTTTTGAAGTTTAATTTATTTTGAGGGGGAGAGGGGCAGAGGGAGAGGGAGAATCCCAAGCAGGCTCTGTACTGTCAGCGCAGAGCCCGACAAGGGGCTCGAACCCACAAACTGTGAGATCATGACCTGAGCCAAAATCAAGAGTCGGGTGCTCAACCAACTGAGCCACACAGGCACCCCTCTATGTATATAATATTTTATTAAAAACATTTTTTTAATGTTTATTTATTTTTGAGAGAGAGAGACAGATTGTGAGCTGGGGAGGGGCAGAGAGAGAGGGAGACACAGAATCCGAAGCAGGCTCCAGGCTCCGAGCTGTCAGCACAGAGCCCGACACGGGGCTGGAATTCATGAACTGTGAGATCATGACCTAAGCCGAAGTCAGATGCTTAACTGACAGCCACCCAGGTGCCCCTGTAGATCATATTTTAATAAAAAGTTTCAAATAGTTGCTCATGCCCTTGTGAGAAATTCAGACAACACAGAGAAGTACACATGGTCTTCCAATGACTTTAAAAATAAAACCCAGAGAATGTAAAAGTTGATAACACAAATATTTTTTTTAAACACCTTTAGTTCTAAGTAATAGTGTGTTAAAGAGAAGAAACAGAAAAGAGAAGGACAGAAAGATCAGGCATGAGGTAGGTGATTGGCAGAAAACCATACAAAGAGAGAGAGAGAGAAAAAAAAAGAGCCTGATGGAGAAGTAGGGATACGGATGACCAAGGAGGCACTCACTGATGCAGAGTGAGACGTGAAGAAAAGTAGAGATGGAAGTAAGCAGAAACAGCCCCATGGAGGAGACACCTTTGAACAGAAAGCAAAAGAGAAAGGCCAAAAGAATGACAGGGGGCAAAGGGGGAGCCCAAGGAGCCAGAGAGGAAGGTGAAACCCCCCCAGACTCAGAGCACAAGGCAAAGAGGAGCGGCAAGGGGATAGGGGGAATCCAGCTGAGAGATAAAGGTGTGGGTCTTGCACCTGATCACCACTGGATTGCCGCTGCTTGTTGAAAGGCAGGGAGCTTTGCAATCACATGAAGACATTGGCTCCCCAGTGACTCTGGATCAGGGCCCGGCACTTGGGAGGCACTCATCAAATAGGTATCGACTTATTGACTGAATGAAATGATGCCTGAAACCCCAGGCCCCTCTGCCCGCAGTGGGAAGTTCACCTCTGAGTGTTCTGCTCTTTCCCTAGGGCTCTGGCCACTTTGCCCAGTGCCCTGGCATCTTAGGAATTTCCCTGCCTGCTCCGGGGAGGATTTTTCATGCTGGAAGATTTTGCAAAATAAGACCACTTTATCAAAATCCTGTTGCGTCGGAGAATGTTCCTGGCTCATTGACGTTTCCAGTGTGTAACCGATTTTATCGGAGGAATGTTATTTGGAATGCAGTGGTCCTTTCAGATGGGCAGACAAGAAACGGAAGGTCATTCGAGGACCCACCCCAAGCTGTCTAAGTTAGAACTCAGGGTTGCCGTACATGATGCTTGGGAGCCTGGCCAAGCCATGAGCAAGCCTTCCTCCCTGGAGGAGGTCCCAGCGGTTTGCGGTGGAATTGTGGTGTTTGTATCTCACCTTGGCCCTCAAGGCAAATACACCAGCTGGTGGAGATGCAGCGAGGGCTCCTGAGGCCTGGGGTCCAGCAAGCAGCTCAGCTGGACCTGGGCAAAATGAAACCATTCCTGACATTTCAGAAAGGGGACAGTAGGCTTCTTCAGTTTCTGGGTCTCTGAACAAAAATGGTGCTGGTGTAGTAAGTGTGCCGGGGGGGGCTTAAATCCTTCCTCCTCTGTTGTAAGCCATGTGCTTCCAGGGTCGGTTGCTTCTGTTTGCAGAGGTTCTTATACTGAGTGGGATGGAGAGGCTGAGACAGGAGGGGAGGGGATGTCAAGGGGGGTCAGAAGTCTTTGTTCCTGGTGGGAGGGAATCTACCCCGAAGTGGGACAGGCTAAGGTGCTCCAGCTCAGGCCAAGGATGCTGGACACTGGTCAGCAACGAGGGGCAAGTTGGAAACCGCTAGTGCTGCTGGACGCTCTCCACCAACATCCGTGAACCCTTGACAGAGCTGGGTATTCTAGCATGTTTCTCCCACTCTACAACTATTTCTAAACGTCTTCATCGTCCTGGGTAGACTGGTGTCCCCAAAAAGATATGTTCAAGTCCTAACCCCTGGTACCTGTGAATGTGACTTTACTTGAAAAGGTCTTTGCAGAGGTAATCAAGTGAAAAGGAGACAATCCCGGATTAGGCTGGGCCCTAAATCCAATGACTGTTGTCCTTCTAAGAAGGCCATGTGGAGACACAGACATGAAGGGAGAAGGCCATGTGACTACAGTGATGTGTGCACAAGCCAGAAATTAGGATGAAGCGAGGTGCCTAGGTGGCTAAGTCGGTTAAACATCTGACTCTCGATTTCGGCTCAGGCTGTGACCTCACAGTTGGTGACATCGGGCCCCGCACCAGGCTCTGCACTGTGAGCACATAGACTGCTTGGGATTCTCTCTCTCCCTCTCTCTCTCTCTATCCCTTTACCATTCTCTGTCTCAAAATAAATAAACTTAAAAAAAAATGAAGAAATTAGGACGAAGCAAGGAAGAATTCTCCCCTAGAGCCTTCAGGGGGGAGCCTGGCCCTGCTGACTCCTTGACTTTGAACTTCCAGCCTCCAGGTCTGTGAGAGGATAAACTTCTGTTGTTTTAAGCCACCAGGTTTGTGGCACTTTGTGATAGCAACCGCAGGAAGTGAATGAATATATTTGCTCCCTGCTCCTGCTTCAGGCCCTTCACACTTAGCAGATATCTTATATTTGCTATTTAATAAAGAAAATGGAAGTCCTCAGCCAGAAATCCACACCCCTTCGCTGTGCCCCCTCTCCTCTTTTCCTCCTTCCAAGGCCAGTCCCTCTGCCTGTGCTAGGAATTCTATCTCCTCCTGCTTCTCAGAAACCTTATCCTGACCACCATCTTTTCTCTTCCGTAGAGCTCTGATTTTCTCTCTCCCACATAGACCCTTTCCATGCTCAAATTCTTCCCCTAAAAGTAAGGAAAACTTCCCTACTCCTTCACTCTTCCCCTTCAAAGCCAGACTCTCTTGATACATCATCTTACCAGTGTGGTTTCTTCATTTCCCGCCCCTCCCTACTCTGTTGCTGCCTCTGCTCCAATTGCTACATTCATACCTTCCTTATTATGGTCAGAGGGGACTTCCATGTTGCTAAAGCCAATGGGTATTTTCGGTCTTCACCTTACTTGACCCTTCATCAGGGTCACATACTGTTAATCAACATCTCCTTCCCTTTGCTCCAGTGACGTGACTTTCTCCTGGGTCTCCTCCCACATCCTTCCCCATCTCCTCCTGGCTCAGTCTCCTCTCCCCAGCCATTTCATCTTGTGGCCCCAGGGCTCATTTTTAGGTTCTCTTCACTTACCATAGTGCTCTCTTTTCTAGGTGATCTCATTCCCTTGTGTGCAGATCTGGACCTCACACTTGGACCTCTCCTTTCAGCTCCACATCTGCACATCTAAATGCACACTTGACATTGCTACTCAGATATCTCAGAGTCACCCAGACCCAAGTCCAAAACAAAGTTAATGATCTTAACCTCAAAGATCTAGTTGTCCTACGCTGTTTCCTCTCCTTGTGAATGGTACTACCATCCAGCCAGTCGTGAAGGCTAAAAACTCAGGAAATCTTTGACCTCTTCCCCCTCATCCTCCACATCCATCAACATATCTTATGGATTTTGCCTCGTACAATCTCAGATCTCTTCTATGAACTGATTTCTATCATCCTTGTCCAAGAATTATAATTTCTCACTTGGACTCCAAGAGTACAGACATCAGCTCTTGTTTCTAAGTCATTCATTCCCCTTATCATAGCCAGAATAATGATTTATTATTCTGTTGCAAATCATGTCACTCCTCACCCCCTTTCTCTTTTCCACTCCCACCTCACCCTACCTCCCCA
This sequence comes from Panthera onca, assembly GCF_046562875.1. Lineage (NCBI taxonomy): Eukaryota > Metazoa > Chordata > Mammalia > Carnivora > Felidae > Panthera > Panthera onca. The sequence goes on along the minus strand of NC_138347.1, from coordinate 70,465,004 downwards.
ACTTAAAGCCTTAAAATGACTTCCCTAGATTCTTAATGTAAAGCAAAAACCTTTGAAATTAGCTGTTAGGGTCTGTCTGATCTGGTTGCTATCAAGATCTCAAACCTCACTTCCCTCCCTCTTCCTCACTCTGTGCTCCAGCCACATTAGTTTTCTTTTGGTGTTTTACATTTATCCCAGTTCTTCCTGCCTCAGGACCTTTGCACATAGTATCCCTGCTCTCCTTTGCCTGATGAACAGCCTATTAATTGCCTATATGGCTTTCAGAGGGTGGCTCAATCTCAGGTTTACAGGAAAACTGAAGACCCCTCCCAAGTGTTCTCCTTCCGGGCACTTTCCACAATGACAAATTTACATTTATGTTCTTTTGATTACTGTCTGTCTTCTCTAAACCTTTAAGGCCTATGAAGTCTGAGACTCACCCAGCACCCAGCACAATGCTAGGGCACAAAGTAGCCACTTAGTAAATATTTGTTGAATGACTAAATAAAAGAAAGAAGGTACTGTGTTGGAGTCTGGGGATACAGAGATGAATGAGGCATGGAGCTTCTCAGAAAGCAGCTCATAAATTGGGGGATGGGGGCAGGGGACAACCCAACGAGAGGATGACTAAACAGACTCAGGGTATAATGGGGTGATGAGTACATAGAAGAGGAGCACGCCAGAGGAGACGGTGCTGTCTGGGCCCCGCTCACCACCCCCGGATGAAGCTCAGTCCAGGTGTCTGCTGGCTGATCTCAGCCCTCAGGGATCCTAGTCCTGTGATGTGACTGCTATGCAGCCACCACTGTATCCCATCCATGGCAATGCCACCCCACACTGCCACGAATCCTACAGGCACTGTCCTAAGGATCTGGGCACACGTCAGGCCTGAGCAGAGTGCAGTGTTATTAAAGGCTCTGGTTACAATTAGAGCATCTTGTGGAGTGCTTCAGTTGGAAGAGCTCTGTGCCTTCTGGACAGTGATCTCATCACATCCTCAGACCAACCTGGGGATGCAGCAAAGGGTAATGATTTCTCTCCCCACTCTACAGGTGGGGAGACTGAGGCCAACGGAGACCACTGGACTTGGCCAAGGAGTGAGAACAGTTTGGGAACGGAACTTGGAGAGAACCCAAAGCCCTCTCTATGGGGTCGCACCAGCCACACCAGTTGGCAGAGGACAGCTCCTCAGGCCAAGGATAAGCTGCAGCAGGAGTCTGTAGGCTTGTTTACTTTGGTGCAGAAGGACATTTCATCAGCTCTTGGAACCACAGAATGCTAAAGCAGATGGGCCCCTCAGAGATCATCTGACTCAGCACCCTTGTTTTATGAGGGAGGAAACTGAGGCCAAAGCAATGAAAATCCTTTACCCTCCCGTTCCTTCCCCTGCCCTTCTGATAGTGAGTGGTAGGTCACAGACTGCTAGCTGTCTACCCACATCCCTTCTCCCCTTCTTTGCCCATATGGCTAGACTGCATTTCCCAGACCCCTTTGCAGTTTGGTGAGCCATGTGACCATGTTCTCTCCAGTGGGGTGTAAGAGGAAGTGAAGGATGCCACTTCCAGGCCTGGCCCTTTAAAACCTCCCATGCTCACACCTCCATGTTCTTTTCACCTCTGGCTGATTGGGATGTCACTTCCAAGGGCAACCTTGGAAGCCATACATTGAGAATGGTAGAGCTGCCATGGTGTGGATCCTTGGAAGGCTGTGTGGAAAAGAGCAAGCCGCTGACCTGAACGTCAGTGCCTAAGGATGTTGGGAGAACCAGAAGAAAACATCTGTGATGTGAGGCTGTAGCACTTGGGGGCCTGTAGTCCTGCAGTCTGGCCTAAACCTCATCTAGCCAACGCAAGCAGAGACAGAAAGCCCCTGCAGAAACTCTGACCACATGCAGTATTAGGTGGTAGAGACACCTGGCTTACTGCTGAGTTCACTGTCAACCACTTCGGAGTGTCCCCACTCCCACCCATGGAGAGGTTAGGAATGCCTGACTCCTAACTCACTCCATCTGGGAACCAGGTCCAAGCTGGCTTCCCGACTGTTTCATTTTAGATCAGTAGATTCCTAGGGCTGGGAGACATCTGAAAGGTCATCTGATTTGTCCCCTGGCTCCAGATAGGGCCTCTTCGAAGCCATCTAGGGTGACCAAAAATCTTATTTGGATTTTTATATCCCTGGGAAGGAAGCACCACAAATGTCTGTTTCATACCTCCTTGCTGTGTCAGAGGTCTTTACTGAACCCTAAAACACCAGAGCTGGAGCACTCCTTAGCAATCATCTCAGACAGTCTTTGTTTCACAGACGAGGAAACAGAGGCTGAGATCACACAGTTAAACAATAGTAAAGTCAGGACAAGAAGCCAGGGCTTCAAGACCAAGCTGACTACTCTTTCTAAGGTTCTATCTGCCTCCAAGTCTCTCCTGCTGTTTTCTCTTATTCTGTCCTAGAAGGAGATGAAAAAGTGCCAGGGTCCATTTCACCGTGTTCAGTCTTTCCAGGTTCTCCTGCATCTTCCCCTCCTCCTCCACAGGTTAAGCCTTTCCCAGCTGACATGACACGTGCTTGGTTATTTCTCTTAGAAGGCAGAGAGGAGATTAGAGAGAGAGAGAGATCTGTGGTGCCCAAAAGGGAGGAACATGTCCCACGTGCACGTTTGCTCCTTGGGCTTTGGTAATGAATTGCAGACTCTCTAGTGGGATCTCTGAATCCACATGAGAAGCCATTAAACCTTTAAATGTTGTTACTGGTTGCCTGGGAGGGCGCCCGTCCTATGTGAAATATACTCACATATACTATGTGAAATATACTCACCCCTGGGAGGGGGTGGTGGTGACCAGAACCTCTGAGTGCAGTGTCTTGGCTTGTTGGGGCTTGTCTGGCTGCGTCTGGACAGCTGGGTAGTTCTGCCTGTTAATATGAGAACACGATCCTGAGAAGTTGAGCTGGGGCCACGAGAGCAAATCAAGTTACTTACAGGGGATCATTGTATGGTACTTTCTTGGAAAGACCTGGAAACTCCATGTGAGAGCCCTGGCAAGTTGGGTTTGTCTTGTGGTTGTTCAAAACAAAATAAAACAAAACCAAATCGTTACTCCCCACTCCCCCTTTTAAGGTGAGGTTGTTTATACACAGTATCCTTTATGTTTTCTGCCAAGTGACTCACTTGGACTGAATCACTAGAAAGTGGGCCTAGATCCATCTGCAGCTGTCCTGGACACCATGATCTGCTCATGGCCCTGGAGGTGGGGGTCATGGAGCTCTGGAGACAGCAGAGAGGAGCAGAGAAATGGGGTGGAGAGCCAGGCCTGAAAGGGAAGTCCATACTCATAGTTTTCTGAGCATCTGGTGGTCAGATAGGAGTCCCCAGTGGAACTGAAGAGATTCCCCAAGGAACTCCAGTGTTCATTTCAGTTGAGACATCGTCTAGATTATTGCAAATTCTGTATTATGGGACCAGAATTAATAATGCCACACAGTCCTTTACAGGTAAACCTCTTAATCTTTGGGTCTAGCTTCAGAATTTTGAGTCAATTATTTTCCCATTTTGAGCCCCTCTTTCTTCACCTAGAAGTAAAGACTCTTGCAGTCCCTAAAATTTAGACATTTATTTACTGGGAAGGGAAGGGATATGGACACAAATGGAACTTCATTTGCCAGGAAATGTTGTTTTCATTAAATCTTTGAATTTCTCCCCTGAAAGTTTTCATTTAAAAGTCAGTGATCCCTGTGTGTCCTTCTGTTTAATTTTTTGATCTGCGGCCCTTTTTCTGATTACGAGTTTGCCTAGCCGTGCCTGAATTCACAGTTTTCTTTTCCCTGCGGCCTGTTTGGGTGTCCGGGAGGTGACATTTCTGCCGAACTCTCGTGCGAGCCAAAGTTCACATCGGAGCAGTGGTCCGATGGGGTTGGAGTCCGGGCTTGAGAAGGCGCTGGGGGATAGGATGACTCTCGGGTTGGCCACAGGGCGAGGCGTTAGGCTTGGCAACAGCGAACCCAGCACCAGCCCAGAGGAGTAGTGGTGGTGGCGGGAACGGGGGTGGGGGTGGGGAGGGCAGTTCAAATGAGCAAGGGGCAGTGACCGCGCGCTGTGAGGAGCAGGGGAACAGGTTCCACTTCTCTCCCATATCAAAGCACTTTGTACAATCCAGTTAGCGCAAATCACATCACCCAGTACCTGCTTTTTACCCATTTACTGTGCATTTAAGGACTTGGGAAATTCGGAGGACTCGGTTTTTCTGATTTTTTTCTCCCAGTGGCAAAGTAGCAGTGATGGGGGTGGGGAGGGCGTGTGTGAGTGTGACCGAAGTTGGCCGGCAGCGTGGCCCTCACCCCGCGGTCCCCGGCCGGCCCCCGCCCCCTTCCTGCCCTCTCCCCGCCCCCGGGCCCGGCCGCGCTCGGCCGGTGATGTCAACCCGAGGAGGAGCCGCCCGCCCGCCCGCGGCCCGCCCGGGCTAATTAGCATGTAGCGGCGCCGGGGCCGCCTCCGCCTCCGCCGCGCCCGCCCGGCCCCGGCCGCCCTCCCGCGGCTCCCCACAACTTTTGAGGCGGGGACTGCGCTCGCAGCCTCACTTCGCTCACTTCCCCGGCCCCGCGCGGCGCCCGCCGCCCGCTTCCCTCGCACCCGCGGCCGCCCCGCGCCCGCCCCGCGCGCCGGGCATGTGAGCGCGGGCGGGCGCCGCCACCATGGCCTCGCCGCCGCTCCCGCTCCCGCTGCTGCTGCTGCTGCTGCTGCTGCCGCTGCTGCTGCTGCCGCCGCCGGCCGCCCCCGGGACGTGGGGGCAGCCGCCCTCCCCGGCCCGCCGCGCGCCGAGCCGGGCGCCCCTCGCAGGAGCGGGGCTGGCGCGGCCGCCCGAGCCCGAGCCCGAGCCCGGCCCCGAGCGCGAGCCGACGCCGCCCACGCCGCCCCGGGAGCGCCGCGGGCCCGCGCCCCCCGGCCCCAGCCGCACGGCCCTCGGGCCGGCCGCCGCCACACGCCGGGGACGCTCGCGCCGGGCCCCCCAAGGCGGGAGCGCGGGTGAGTGAGAGCCGCGGCCGGGCGCCGGGAAGCCTCGGGCGGGGGGCGTGGGCGCGCTTCGGGGCCGCATCCCCCGCCCTAGGCCCCTCCGCGCGCTCGGTCCCGGCCGCCCGCCCCCCCCCCCCCCCCCCGCCCCGCTTACCTGGGCCGCTGGGGACCCCGGGGGTGGGCCGCGAGGGAGGGTGGCGAGCGGGGAGAGTGCTGTCCTGGACTCCATCGCTGGTGGCGGGACTGGGGGGTGTGACCGTCCTGTTCTCCCCCCATCCATGGAAGAAAACTTGTCTTCCGTGGCGTACCCTGGACCTCTTGCCCGACACGTCCCTTTAACAAAAAGAAAAGAACCTCCGCCCCAGAAACCTTCCAAAGGCGCTTCTCCCACCTCGGAGGTGGTAACATCTTCCCGTCAATTCCCGAATCCCAGTCTTTTCCTATAGATACAGAAATGGCCTCTCCAGGTACAGAGCGTAACTTTCGAAGATAAATAACTGATATTTAAGGGTTCTAGCCTTGAGAATATTGTAAAGGACAAAGGATGTAGTTGGAAACACAACACTCTACTGGTTCTCTCTAAAAGCAGAGGAGGGATGGGGGCGGGGGAGGGGGGGACAGTGTGGAGGTGGGGAGTTACAAGGGCAAACCCTTGCGAGGCAAAAGGTGACACAGGACTGCCCCTGAGCCTCCCCTTACTTTCCCAATGGGCTGCTGCTCCATACATAGCCCCTGCCTATCCTGCTCAGAAAGGGACCTGCCCCCTCTGCTCTGGACTTTTATCCAGTTCCTTCTTTAGATCTGGAAGAAATGCCAACGACCTAGGAATTCTAACTGTGACACCATTGTGACCTTGAGAATGTCACCTCTTTTGATCTCAGTTTCTCCATCTGTGAAATGGAAGTAATGATCCCTGTTTCTCCTAGCCTTCTAGTGATGGTGTGACAAAATGAAAGTAAAAATAAATGAAAGTGCTTTGACTAGTCAGCAACGTGGTGGTGTTAGCCACTGCCTTCCTGTGAGTGACACCAGGCACATGCTCTCTCTCAGGGTTACCTGGAAAAGCAAGGTTGCTTGCAACACTAGGCATTGATTTGAAGTTCACGTGAAGGTTGAGAAGATTTCATCTAACTAATTGGCACTTTAAGTTTCTCATATCACACACACTATCTCGCGTAGGAATTAGCTTGCTTCATTGAACCTAGGGATGCTTCCTCTAAATAAGAAAAATGTTTTTAAAAAAAATACACCTCCCAGGAAAAAGTCAACTCCACGTGCAGGAGTACTCCCATCATTGCAGAATGCCTTGTCCTTGTGAATATCTAAGGCACTGGCACAAGACTGAGAAACTGAGTAACAGCAAGGGAAGAGAGGGGAGAGAGAAGCTATAAAAGACCTACCAGAGACCTACCCACTGTGTAACTTCAGATAACTTACAGCATATATTGTTCTAAGTTCCACGAGAAAGAATCAAGAACATAAAAGAGAACATTCCCTGACTTTCTCACACTAGAAAAGTAACTAAGGAACACCGCATAGTATTTTGTAAATTTTCTAAACGGAGAGCGGGTGTAGGGGATAGAGGCCATTTCGGAGGAGACACCCAGGAGCTGAAGGCAGGTTTCTCTGGCTGGGGGTCAGGCATTCTTAGCTGTGGGGCCCCAGCCTTGTTAGGGGTAGGTGGAAGGGATGCTAACTTGCAGGGACATGACTGGATAAGGCTGGCACTTGAGTCTCATTCCTTCTCATGGCTGGGACTCCTCACACATCACAGAGAGCTGGGTGTTACACAGGGAGAGGAACAGTGGAGGGAATTAGCCTAGGGGACTCAGCAGGTAAGAATTGGGGCTGATCTCCTTTGCTAGTTGGGACATAGGGGGGGGACTCAGCAGGTAAGAATTGGGGCTGATCTCCTTTGCTAGTTGGGACATAGTGGGGGACTCAGCAGGTAAGAATTGGGGCTGATCTCCTTTGCTAGTTGGGACATAGTGGGGGACTCAGCAGGTAAGAATTGGGGCTGATCTCCTTTGCTAGTTGGGACATCCTCCCCTCCCGCCCTAAGTGACCCACACTTCTTCATAGATGTGGCAGTTAACACTGCTAGTCCTGGCTTTGCAACCTTCCCGTTGGATGCATTTTGGGAGCAGAGAGCAATGGAGGCTTTGGGTGCATGAGGCTCTGGAAAAATGCATGTGGGAGTCCCAAGAGCAGGTAGCAGGAGCCAGAGTAGTCCAAAATTTCTCTTACCTAAGCAGGTCTCTCCTGGCACCCCCACAAAGCCCACCCAAGATGCACCTGCTCTTCAGCTGATCTAAGGCTGGGCCTCAGGTGGGATGTTAGAACGGTGAGAGTAAGAAAGGAAATTGATTGCCTGTTAAAAACTGCTAGACACTAGTAACACGGCTGAGGATGCGAGCATGTCCTGTGCTTGTTTTCTGGTGGTGGCACAAACAATGTCACTTAGAGGGAAAAGGAAACAACGAACAAGAAATCCAGCAATAAGTGATTTCAGTGAGTCCGAGTTTCCTAATAACCTCTCAGGATTTTCTTCGGACCCTTTTTGATTGTCTACCATGTATCACAAAGTATAATCAGTCACTTCCCAAGGCAGCAAAGTCTCAACACTGAGAGAACCTCCAGAGGCCCTCTGGTCTGCACTGAGTCCCATGTGGGTATCTGCCCTCTCAGCACCCCTGACAGATGGCCATCCAGGCTCTGCAGTAACGTTTTTGTGTTTGGGGAGGTGCTCGCTCCTGCTGGTAATAAGCCCCAAGTCTTATAAATGATGTGCTTCCTTTGATTGTCCGGGAAACTGCTGCAGCCCCTTCTGCTGTGGGGATACAGGTGGTCAGTGCCTGGCATTCATGGCTTGGGCTTCTGGATACACAGGCATCAATGGCAGGGGCCAGAGATGTCCTTTTTTCCCTTGGGGGCCATTTCTAGCCCTTTTCCTCTTGGCAGAGTGCGGGGGTCTCATTGCTGAGTAACCTCGCTTGTGTTCCGTCTATGGGTTGTTGGCCAGCATTAGGCCGCAGGTCCTCCATTTGCATACCCACCTATCATTCTGCTGGCTGTTCAGATTCATCGCTGGTGTTTGAGCTGGTGGAGATGGAGACGATGCCAAGTCCTAGAGATTTTCTTTTTCTTGGTGTGTGTATTAACAGCTTAGGGCTTCTGAGCCACAGTTCTGAGCGCTTAAGTTTATATGCCTTGATTTTTGTGCTCCATAGGCCATGCTTTAATTGTGAGACCTGCAGATGAAAGGGGAAGCGAAAGGCTTAAGTCCTAATGAAAATCAATGCAGATGGGAAGAACTTTCCCACCCAAAGGGGAAATGACGCTGAGTAGCTGAGCAGCTGGCCCAAGGAATAATAATCTTAGAAAAATGCAGCTCCCTGGAGTAAAGGAAGCGCTGTGAACCCAGCCCCTCCTGGACTGCTCCATCGCTGTCCCCTGAAGTGCTGTAATGTTTCAGGCCAACTAGCTTTAGCTGCTGGGAGAACCACTACACAGTGCAGCGAAGACGAAGGCCGGGCAGGAGGCAGCCCCGTAGGGAAGGGAGTGTGTGTGGCTACCTCTCCCCTGGCTGAGGCTGGCAGTGGTGGTGGTAGGGATTTCTGAGGAGCCCGCTTGCTTTGCTGGAGACTGCTCCAAATAGAAGGAAGGGTGTGGGGAAAGGGATTCTTTGTGGCGTGCGTGTGTTTAAAAGCCACATCCTTTTAACCTGGCAAGAACCCTCTTATTGCTTCCCTCGATGGGCGTGCAAATGCTGAACTCGTATTTTCTGCCCAAGACCTGACTGGTGCGGATAGAGGCAGAACAAAAGATATTTGGTGCCCAGCTGGGCAGTGACTGCATACCTAGTCCTGGGAGGCTGGGGGAGGAGTCTGTGCCCTCCCGGTGGTCCCGGTGTCTCCGAGCAGCCCTGCCCAGCTGGCTGGAAGCAGTGTTCTTAGAGTTGACTTGTTGCTCTCTCAGAGACTCTCACAAAGCGAGTGAAGAACAGGTGGCGGTTGTGGTTCCGTTAGCCACTTATTGCCTTCTTCCGTGGCTTCCCTCTGCCCGCCCTGCTTTTGTGTGAGTGGGAAATACCAGGGACGGAGATCAGTTTGGGTCTGTCTTTGGACTTGAAGCCTTTGAGCACCTGTGTGGTCTGGTTGGCGCTTTCCCATTTAACCCTCAAAACAGTCCTGTGAGGGATAGCACTGCTCTTTTACAGCTATGGGAACTGAATCCTGGTGAGCTTGGATCACACAGTGAATGGAGGAGCCAACATTCAGACTGATTTGACCAGATTCACCTGTTGTTTCCATGGTATCGTGCAGCCCCGGTTTTCTCAGTGGCCCGATGGTTCTGGATCTCTAAGACCAGTGCAGTGTTCTGCTTCTTCTCTTCTCCGTCCCTTGCTCTTGCCCCTTGTTTTTGTTTTTTTGAGATCAGGGATGAGAGGCAGGATGTGGATATGACAGCAGTGGATGTGGATATGACAGCAGTGATGGGAACAACCTGCTGAGTGGAGATCCAAACAAAAATTTTCTTTTGGAAATTGCTCAACACAAGAGCATAAGTCTGTATATATGTATAAAAATGGCATTTTATATAGACATTGTGAATTACACTTCATCTATATGCCAATCCATATGTTACTGATACCAGAGGTAGCTCTGTTAATTATCGCCCAAACTGAAATGAGTTGATGACATTCTTAATGGACTCTGCTGGGAACGTGGCCGGTGTTATGGGGCAGTTGGTATGAACACCCCCTCAACAGGAGGAGAGGTTGGATGGTACCCCATTCTGATGCTCTAGACTTGTTTTCTTTCTAACGTCTGTGCATGCCCTCTTCTACCCGTTCCCTGTTCATCTGGTACAGACAGAACAAAGATGTTTCTATCCTGGCTTCTCCCTCTTCCTTTGTGGGAGTGTGGCAGATGTGTCAGTCTGTGTCAGTTTAGCTAATCTGTAGACCTGAAAACACGGCCAAGAGCCCTTTCTACACATGAGGGGCTCTGCAGCTCTCCACCTGTGGAGAGCTGCAGAGCAAGTCGGTGGTGCCCCTCAACCCCGTCACCAGGGAGACTGTGGTGTGTTAGTGATGCAGAAGTGAAGAAATGTCACAAGCAGATCATGCCGACCCAAGGAATGGTGTGCAGAGGCGAAGAGGCTGCTGGGTGCCGGTAGTCCAGGCAGGAGGAAGGTGTGGGCTGGGATATGGATAGCACAGAGGGGGTAGGGTTTTGGCATCAGCAAAACCCCAAATACTGAAAAGCTTAAGACTTTTCAAATGGAGGTGATCAGTAGCCGGGAAGTCCGGGGAAGAGGACTTGGGAGACCTGCTAGGGTCCAGAATCACTGGAGTGAAGACCAGACTGGAAAGGAGGATTTGTACCGATGGTGGAGGGCTTGAGAGACCTGCCTGAGGCATTTGTGTTTGTCACATCTGCACTGAGGAGCCCTGAGAGCCCTTGAGGAAGGAGCAGTATTGCGTGCTTGGTCAGTGTTCCTTTGTGCTTGACGCTGGGACTCGGGGATGAACCACGTGTGGGTCTCTGCCCTTCCTACAGTCCAGGACTTAGTTCAGAAGTCTGAGAATGCTGGCAGGCGTTGTATCGGTATTATGGGAGGAAAACACTGCAAGCAAGGCATGGGCTAGAATGGGAGCGGTGGAAGTTGAGAGGGAGCGTTGCAAGGGCCATTTAAAAGAGGAAGGTGGGAGGGCCTGGGGACTGCCTGGCTGTGGGGATGACGAGGACAATGGCAAAGAGCTGGCTGGCCCTGCAAGAGGCTGCCTCCGTTGGAGGTGCTTTCACTGTAAAGCCTGCAGCCTGTCCCAGCGGAAATATTGTGCAGTCACAGACGTGGAACTGAACTAGGGGGAAGCCAGGGCCAGAGTCAGCCTGGAAGGGCGAACCTCAACAGCAGCTGAAGCCACTGGAGAAGAGGAGGCAGACTCAGACCCAGTGGGTCAAGAGCATCCAGTGTAGATGGTGAGCCAGGAAGCGGCCTGAAGGTGCAGCTGAGAGGGGGGCAGTCTGGAAGCTGGCCATGCATGGGCAGAGGAAGGTACAGGTAGGTTGACATGAACCTGCCTGAACTTGCTTTCTCATCCAGGTATATCCAGGTTAAAGGGGAGAGGGAGCCAGGAAGAATGAGGCCTGAGGAAAGACCACTGGATTGATTCTGAGAACTTCAGGGGAGACTTTAAGAATACAGGAAGAGTTTGTTTACCTTAAGGGAGACAGCAAACACCCACCACCCCGGATGAAGTTTAACAGGGACAAGAACTCTGAATTCCCACCCCACTCTGCCATCAGGAATTGGCAACAGGACCCACTTGTTACTTGAATGAGAAACTTAGAAGCACTGGATATCCAGCTCCTTCCCTCACCCTCTGCATCTTTGTTTTGGTGGGGAAGGGGGACTCTTGATTCTGTTTTTCGATAGATATATCAGGGATCTGCCCTCACCATCTCCACTGTTCTGTTTTGCTCTCCCTGCTTCCATGCACACTCTCCCGCTGATCCGTGTTCACAGAGCCCAGAGCGATCTTCTTAAATGTAATTCAGGTCACCTTACTCTCAGGCTGAAAACCCTCCAAGGGCTTTGCATTGTACTTAGAATAAAATAAAGTAAAATAAAAATCCAGCCTCCCTGCTGGAATACCAGGACCTGACCCGCTGACTCTCTGGCCTCTTCTTTCTCTGACCCCCTTCTAACCACACCAGATAGTTGTGTACACATGCCAGACTCCTTCCTGTCCTGGAGACTAGGCACACGGTGCCCCATGCCTATAGCGGAACAGCTCTCCAGGCAGAGGGAGGGAACAACCAGTGCAGGCAGAGGGAGGGAACAACCAGTGCAAAGGCCCGAAGGCCAGAACAAGGTTGCGTGTTTCGGGATTGGAAAGAAGGAAGGCCATGGTGGCCAGATCATGTGGGGCCATGAGAACCACAGTAGAAAGGTCAGATTTTCTGCTCAGCGCCATGAGAGGTTTTAGCAGAGGAGTGATGCGGAGAGTAGACTAGGAAGGCAAGACAGGAAGTGAAGGTGGGAAGCCACAGCTAGTTTGTGCCTGACACACAGTAAGCATGCATAGTACTTGTTGAATAAATGATTCCTAAAATAGAAGCTAGGCCCAAACACAAAAGTTGGAGTTAGAAAGAACCATGCTTGTGGTAATATTTCTCTGACTGAGCAGCCCTCATGTTCTTGGATCATCAAACATGGGACAGGCAATACCTTCCTCACACTTTACCTCCCAAAGTGTTAGGACAGTGCACTGGACAGTCTTCCCCAGGTGAGGGAGGGGGCACAGGGACTGTCATCAGAGCAGAGTGGCCCGTGTCACTGCTGTGGTGCAGTGCAGGGTGCCTGGGCTGGGGTGCTGCTGTGGTAGGGGATCTCTGGAGTTAGGGGTTTTGATGTATGTCTCTGATGTGTTTGTCTTTTGCTTGCCTTCCTGCCTCCCTTGTTGCATTCCTGCCCGGGAGTTGTCAGAGGACAAGGATGCATCTCCCTGATATTTGCTTCCTTTGGAAGCCTGCCTTACTGTCAGTCAACAGTGAGGCCATGAGGTGACATTTCTGACTTAGGATCAGGATGAAGTACAAGCATTATGGTATTTCCAAGGTGCATGGTTATCTTTGCCTTTTAAAAATCAGAACTTTTATTTTTTTCTGATTATGTTCGTTTTGTATATTTATCATATACAATTTGGAAGGTGTAGAAAAGTGAAAGTGCCAAATGAAATACCACCTATATGCCAACTACCAGAAATATATTAAAACATTAGCAGTTGTTATATTTCTCATTTACAAGGAATACAAAATTGTGTAGGTACTTAAAAAATTTTTTTTAATGTTTATTTTTTGAGAGAGAGACAGAGAGACAGAATGTGAGCAGAGAGGAACAGAGAGAGAGGGAGACACAGAATCCAAAGCAGGCTCCAGGCTCTGAGCTGTCAGCACAGAGCCCAATGTGGGGCTCAAGCTCATGAACTCTGAGATCATGACCTGAACTGAAATCGGGGATTAACTCACTGAGTTACCCAGGTGCCCCTAAAACTATATATATATATATTAAATTTTTTTTAACATTTATTTATTTTTGAGACAGAGAGAGAGAGCATGAATAGGGGAGGGTCAGAGAATGAGGGAGATACAGAATCTGAAACAGGCTCCAGGCTCCGAGCTGTCAGCACAGAGCCCGACGCAGGGCTTGAACTCACGAACCGCGAGATCATGACCTGAGCCGAAGTCGGACGCTTAACCGACTGAGCCACCCAGGCGCCCCTAAAACTATATATTTTTAAAATAGGATACACAGGGGTGCCTGGCTGGCTCAGTCGGTAGAGCATGCGACTCCTGATCTTGGGGTTGTGAGTTTGAGCCCCACATCGGGGCTGACTTTTAAAAAATAGGACACACACACACATATAATGCATGTATATTTCCATATGGTATCCAGATGGATACTGTTCTAGTATATTGTAACTTTTTTAAAGCTACGTCTTTATTGGATATATAACTGTTTCCAGTTTTTCACTATCATAAATAATGTGATGAACGTCTTTGTGAATCAGCTTTTGTATTTGTCTCTGATTATTTGCTTAGTGTTAATTCCTGAATGTGGAAAATTTTAAGATCCCTGACAATACTACCAAATGATACCAAATTATTTCAACAGCATTGTGTGATCTCACAATGTAGATCTCACCACACTCTGTGTATCACCAGGGATTTTGATTAAAACACGGTACCCTTCTCCTGTCTTTCTTTTTCACCCAGATATCTTCAGATAGCGGTGTGTCTGTGTGTGTGTATGTTGGGTGTGGTCAATCACAGCATCTCTCTACTAACCCTATATCCGGAAGCTGCTGGGGCTCCACCTTATCCTCTGGTCTGAAGCAAGTTGAAGAGAGGATGTTTCAGTGGGTGACTGATTCTGCAGGGTGTCTGACCGGCAGGAAGTGTGGTGGATGCTGCTGGTGGAGGTGGGTTCCTCCAGAGCAGGCAGCAAGCTCTCCACCGTGTTGTGTCAGCATGGCTACATCTGGGCAGGGAGGCATCCAAGCCAGGTGCTTTGGGCAAAGTGGCCAGGCAGAAGGGCAACACGAGTATTTGAGAAGGAACTGTCATGCAAAATTTGGGATGGAGCAAGAGAACACCACAGGGACCTTGTAAATGAGAGCCATTGCATTGGCAATATTGATCCTTTAAATTTTGGCATACTGGGCAAAATTAGATTTCAGTTTGGGGTCTGTAAGAACATCCTGAGACTTCTCTTTATGTTCAGAGAATCCTAGACTCTCCAGGTTTGAAGGGAACTTTAAAAAGCTGTCTTTATTCATTAAATGGCAGGCTTGTTTCCAAAATAAGTAGGGAAAGGGGCTGTCACTCTTTTGCCTCATTTACCCTGGTTGATTTCCAGTCAGAGTCAGTAAATTTCACTTTGCTCTCAGAACCTTTTGGTCTCTTTGTTCAGGACATGATGCAAGATTCGAGGTCACCTTAGATTAGGAGATATGTGACAAATCCAGACACTTCCAATTGAGTGATATGACTGGCTGCATTTCACAGACGTGGTTTTTCCCGGAAAGGTTCTGGAAACCAGTGAAACAATTAGACAACCATGATAGTGGCAGAGCTCTAGTTGGGGCTGGAAATGCTGCTCTAGCAATGTGGAGTGGCCAGAGGTGGGGGCTGGTCCAGAAGGTTCAGGATCAAGTTTTGGCTCTGCCACTTAGACACGGGGTAACTTTGGGCATATTGCTTCCTTCTCTGGGCCTCCATTTCTTTATCTGTGGAATGACGGATTGGCCATCTGATGCCAGAAGCTTCATTCCTGAGGGTCCCAGCTTTATCCTGTGAATACCTCCTGACTTCCCTGATGTTGATCTGAAGTGTGAGGAGACTCTACATCTGGCTTCTTAGCTCAGGGTCGGGAGCTGTGGCGCCTATGTGAGGGACGAGGAAGGGTACCTCACAGTGGGTCTTCATGTGTACCTGTGGGCCTGCTAGACCTCTAGCTCCTTGAGAGGAGGCACAGGTCATATTCATCTTTGGCCTTGGCCCAGGGAGCATCTATCCAACTTGTGGCTGCCACCCACTGCCCAGGTGGTATTACAGCAGCACCTGCACCACCATGTGACCTAGGGCTCCTGTCATAAGATCTCTTAAGGAGCTAGAAAGGCCATCTCTGAAGTCTACAGAGACTGTTAAAAATGGACACATTCCTTTTGCTTTATACCTTGGTTCTGGGATACTTGAGCTTTGCAGTATTATGCAGGCTTTCCTGTCACGTAGGAATGTTTGAGGAAAGCTAACAGGTCTGGTGGTATGGCAGGCAGGCTCTGTGCTCCCAGTTCCTGTGGTTGTGGGGGCCCCAGGGGAGGCTCTGATCTCACTGGAGACCCTGAATAACAGCAGCCTCCATGTCTCTTCTGGGAAGGAGCTGAGCTACTGGAAGTGAGGAGATGGATGTGATACCTTTGACAGACTTCTGCTCAATGTCTTTGATAAGTTGGGATAAGAAGTCCAGGGAGGAAGACAGGTGACAAGAAGAAGGTGGAGGCCAAGGTCAAGCTCTCTAGCTGACCCTGTGCCATGCTGGGCCATGTGCATTGAAGCAGTCATATTGGAGGAGGGAATAGTGAAAATATAGGAGAGAGACGCCTGGTTGGAATCTGGTAGGATGTTGTTCTTTGTGCAAGGTCATGATTGGTGATTATCATGAATCAGGCTAGTATTGAAAACTACTCTATTTTCCTTCCCTGGGTGGTAGGGGGAGATGGAAACAGCTTCAACATGGGGATAAATTTCACTCCTGAGCCTCTGGGGCCACCAGGACTTTCGTTGTGTCATGCAGTGAGACTTTTTCTGGGGTCATCTGTTGCTAGGATATGTATAAGAGCCCTCTGGCTGTGCAGTCACAGACCTGGGGAGGTCCTGGCTTGGGTGTCAGACAGCCTCAGTTTAAACTCCCAACAGTACCACTTGCAAGCTGTGGGACCTTGGTAGGTTACTCAGTCTCTCTGTGCCTTCAGTTTCCCATCTGTCAGATGGGCTATTAATGGGCCCTACTCAGGAATGTAAGGGTCATATAGCCTCTGTAAAACAGACTGCTTGTTGCTGGGCAGGAGAGCTCTGTAAATACTGGCCACGAGGATGCTCCTGAAACCATTGCCTGTTTATACTGACCTTTGGACTGATGACAACACCCTCTTCACCTCCAGGTTCAGTGGATGGGGGACAAGTTCTGAATGCAAAGGGGTCAGGTCTACTTTCCAAGGACATTTGCTACTTGGTCCCCCTCCCCTTCCCCGGGCCCCCCGAACCTCACTTCTTGGTATTCCTAGAACTTTCTCTCCATCCTTAGCTTCCAATGCAGGGAGGAAAGAGCACAATTTGAAGATTTTAAGTCAGAACAACTAAGTGCCACCTATCCAGCCCTCACCTGCAGTTATCTGCGGAGACCAGATTAATAATGCACGTGAAGCAGTAAGGATTCAATAAAAATGGTATGTGAGGTGTGACTCGAAAGTAATAAACCTTTAAAATCAGTCATGCTAGGACTTCTGTTGTCAAAGGGTACTCTCCTTCAGGTCAGAATTTTTGGAGGTTATTGACACATACCTCAAAAAGCATTCGAAGGAGCTGGGAGCCCCCTTTAGAGCCAGTGCCTGGGCCACAAGCAACTCATTGGTGTTTCTTTGTACTTCTCCATCATCCTGGATCCAAAACGGAGACACCTATCTCGATCCCCTGCATCAGTCACTAAATTGGGCTTGGAATTTTTGTGTGTTTCCAGAATAATCCAAATCTATTATCAAGGGATGAAAATGTGTCCTTATTCAGTAAACTCAAAAATACTCCTCAGGCGCTGTTGAAGATTGTAGAGAATTTTAGGAAACAGTTTGAGGAGTAACAGTGTTGTTGGATTAAGTAAGATCTTAATGGGGTTTCTTTGAAGAGGACCATATTCATTGGTAGGTGAATTCCTGTGGTTGGTTAGGAATTATTTATAGTATAGCTGTGCCTTGTGGTAACGGAGTGCTGCTGTCTATAGCCACAGGCGGAGTTCGGGCAGAGAGATGCCAGTGGTGGCTCAAGAACTCTGACAGGGTCTTAACCTCTTTGCTTTCTAGCTGTGTGGCAGGGGGCAGCTGCCTAATGTCCCTGGGTCTTACTTTCCCTATGTTAGAAATGGGGCTAATGCTATCTATCCTGCTTCCTAGACAAGGCTTCCGAGGAGGAGCAAATATAATTATGACCACAAAGGCATGTTTAAATGTAGACACAGCGAGTAATTTGAGTCAGAATACAATGAACTTACTGTGCCCTGGGCCAGGCATCCCATCTCTGGGCCTGTTTGCATATCTGTAAAATGGCGAAGATACTCCCAGCTCCATCCACCTCGCAGTGCTATCATAGGGGTGAGATGGAAACTCATCCTCGTGGACAGGCTTTGTGAACACGCACGTGCTGTGTATTTGGGAATGCCTCCGGCATTATTATTACTCTAAGTGAGGTGGCCTTTGTGGAGCAGGTAGATGCAGGGGGATGTGTAGAAAGTAGGAGAGGAAGGGGAGAGAGGGACAGCATTCTGGGATGTCTCACTGGCCTGTTGTCAGTCCTCCATCTCTGTCCTCTCAGCTGCCTCTGGTCTTGGTGGCTAGCTCTTTCTCAGCCTCTGTCCCACCCAACCAGTAGGATGTTCTTCACAGGCCTTTCCTTGGCCTTCTACCTGCAGCTCGGTTCAGTGAGTGTTTACTGAGTCCTCCCAGGAGCCACGGTCTCTCCTAAGGGACATAGAAATATGATCGAATATGTTATAATTATACAACAAGTTAAAACAGTAGTCAAGAGGGAGCGAGTTCTCTCTGGAAAAAGCTTCTTGGGAGTGGTGTTCCCTGAGCCAGTTGTGAGAAAGCAGTCAGATTTTGCCAAGGCCCAAGGGAAAGGGAGCAGGGCACTTAGGTAGGGAAGTCCACAAAACAGAGGCACAGAGGGAAGACATAGCATGGCTTCACCTGTTTTCTCTGAGGAGGTGATACCCACAGCTATCTTTCTTCTCTTCAGATACCCAGTCCGATTCCTTCAGCCACCTGCCAAACATCTGCACAGTTGTGCTTCACTTTCAACACAACAGATAATGGTTATAAATGCAGGCATGTCATCTCCCCCCTCCCCCTGCCCCCCCGAGAACCTGTCCTTCCTTTGCTTGTTTATGGTCCCGTTAATTTCTCAGTCACACATTCAGAACCTCAGCCGTCTTTGTCTCGCGGCTTTTTCTCACTCACATGGGATCACCACCGACTCTTCCCTTTGTCACTTTCTTTCTTCTTCTGAATCCTGTCCATACTCTTAATTCCTTTCGGACAGTGGGCAGCGTGGGCTGCCGGGATGTCCCCATTCGGGTCCTGAAACTGCAGTTTGGATCCAGGGGTCCTGGGAGACACCCTGGAAGCCTGCCTGAGGAGCCCTGCCTGTGTCTTTCTGGCTTTCCCTCTCAGAGTATGTTGCCATGTCTCTGTAGCTCTGTCTTCATCTTGTGCTTGCCATTCTTATCCTTCATTCTTTTTCTATTTCTGTATTATTATTATTATTATTTTAGATATTTTATATTGAAGGCCTTTGGAGTCAGACAGACCTGGGCTGGGATCCCAGTGTATTATTTGTGGGATCCTTGAGCATCTGTTTGATCTCTCGACACCTCAGTTTCCTTATCAAAAAAAATGGGGACAATAATGGTGCCCACCTGCCAGGGTTGTGGTGAGAATTAACTGGGACAGTCCATGTGCAATGCCTGGCATGGTGCCTGCAGCGTGTATCTGGGCTGCTGTCATTATCCTCATCCTTGTCTTCGTCGTAATGACCCTACTCTGGCATTCTCCTCCCTAGCTTTACTCTCTCCTCCTCTCTCTGTAAGTTTCTCCCTTTCTTTCTACTCCCTCATTTTATATCTTTTTCTTAACTGGCTATAGCATACAACTGACTTTAAAAATATTGGTTATATTTGAGGGGCGCCTGGGTGGCACAGTTAAGCGTGGTTTCGGCCCAGGTCATGACCTCACGTGTGTGTGTGTTGGAACCCCACATCAGGCCTTGCGCTGACAGCCATCGGCAGAGCCTGCTTGGGATTCTCAATCTCTCTCTCTCTCTCTCTCTCTCTCTCCTTTTCCCTCTGTGTCTCCCCCACTCACACTTGTCTCTGTCTCTCTCAAAATAAATAAATAAACTTAAAAAATCTAAAATCTAAAAAATGTATATATTACATATATATATATATATATATATATATATATATATATATATATATATATAACTTGTATTTGAATCAAGTGTCAAGTTTCCCAACTTAGTTGTAAAGGCCTATTGGTAAACCTTTCATTTATGTCTCTAAATAGGTTTTATATATGCACCCCCACGGGCTCCCAGTGGCCCACGGTGAGAGCACCCCTTTCTGGGGCTGGCGGTGACAGCCGCGGCCTCCTCCCTTCCCTTCCCCCACCTGGCCCCGCGGGCCCTTTGTGCTGCAGCATCGTTCCACTGTGTACATTTTCTAACACTGTAAGCCTTCCAGACAAATGATGTTTCTATGATTTCCTTAGAGTCCTGGGCCCCTTCACACAGGTCTACGGAACAAATTATGGCAGAACTTAACAAAAGTCAGGTGGCCGCATTTCATGTCATTCGACCTCCCCGCCTCCCTCCCACCTCCCCTCTTCCTCCTCGGAACCAGGATGTTTTTCCTTGCCTTTTTATTGTTTCGTCAAGCTGGCAGGCCTCCTTTGGCGGGGCTCTGCCACCGGGCTTCCTCTCTGGGTGTGAGTGAATGTTAGGGTGACAATACAGGAGACAGGCCCGCTTCCCTGCCCACCCCCCCAACTTCATCTTCAGGCGCCACAGGGAGCTGCCCCTTAGGCCCCCTTCTCGAAACCACCTCTGCTGAGCCACCTCTCAGCCCCTCCACGAGCTGTTTATCTTTCAAAGAATGAGAGAGGCAAAGAAAACTGAGGCACCAGATGGATAAATGCCCACGGGGACAAGATAGCCTTCCCACCCCCCTCAGACAGCCTTTTTGTTTACTGATTTAATTGGGAATCTTCTGACATGACCCTTGGGCTATTTTTCAAAGCCTCCTTTTTTTTTTTTTTTTAATCCTATGGAATTATTTTTAAAGCAAGGAACTTGAGGTCACATCAGAGTCCTTCACCTTCCTCTCCTGCCTGGGGTTAGGCTGCTTCCCTCCTTAGCACCCTCAGGCTACCTCAGAGGTGATTCTGTTTCTGGAAGCCTGCGGGACCCCGGACTTTGGGGAGGGGGCAAGGGGGAGGGTCCTGGCCAGCCCCACCCTGGGTCATGGGTCACAGCTCAGTCCCACAAGCCTGCCTTTCTCCCCAGAGGATACTCAGCTAGACAAAAGCAGACTCTCACAAGGAGGAGAGGATAATATGCCTTGTAAATTTTGTACTTTTCATTACTAGACGCTGTTCCTGGGGGACCTGTTTTTAAAAATCAGATCATTGGAGGGGCGCCTGGGTGGCTCAGTCGGTTAAGGGTCCCACTTTGGCCCAGGTCATGATTTCACAGTTCGTGGGTTTGAGCCCCACATTGGGCTCTGTGCTGATGGCTCAGAGCCTGGAGCCTGCTTCGGATTCTGTGTCTCCCTCTCTCTCTGACCCTACCCCGCTCACGCTCTTTCTCTCTCTCCTTCAAAAATAAACGTTAAAAAAAATCAGATCACTGGGTCTCAGGTCCAAACACTTCTTAATGTGTATGGTTTTTCTTAGGGCTGCTCCTTTCAGGGCAAGAACAAGGAAGGAAATGAAACTCCCCGAGAGCCCTGGACAGTCCAGATCGAGGGCTGCCTTTTGTTCACACAAACTCATTTGGCTCCTAAACGTCCTCCACCCAGAATCATTACATCCGCAGTAGTGTTTCAAAACACAGCCCTGAGCAGCCGCACTGAGTAGGCGGCTGCCCTCTGGTGAGGTCGCAGCCACCTTCCCTCCATGTCCCCAAGGTTCCTGTCTACCCCCAGATATCCCACCTGCTGGCCATCCGGCAGGAAATCCCCCTGGTTTGTTGGATTCCTGGGGTGAAGGCCGTGATCTGGAGAGACAGTGCAACCCTGAAAGGGAGGATGGGATTCTTGTCCCAAACCTGCACCCAGGATACCTTCTCTGCCCAGCTCCCTAGCTTCTCTGCCTACCAAACTTCCAGG
Source organism: Panthera onca (assembly GCF_046562875.1). Taxonomy (NCBI): domain Eukaryota; kingdom Metazoa; phylum Chordata; class Mammalia; order Carnivora; family Felidae; genus Panthera; species Panthera onca. The sequence continues at coordinate 70,443,793 of NC_138347.1, read as the reverse complement.
ATACCTTCTCTGCCTAGCTGGGCCTCTTCTCACACCCCCATGTCACTGACATCCACATCACAGGAATTTATTAACCCCATTCAGCTCTCTTGGAAGCGATAGGCCCCTTGAGGCAGAATCCAGTGTCTTGTGTGTGGTTGATGCTCAGTAAATATATTTTTTATCTATTTTTAAGGGTACAAGTTATTGGCATTGAGTACATTCACAGTGTTGTACTACCATCACCACCATGAATTTCCAGAACTGTTTCATTATCCCAGATGGGAACTCATTAGGTAATGACTCCTCATTCCTCCCTCTCCCCAGCCTCTGCTAATCTCTATTCTCCTTTTTGTCTCTATGACTTTACCTATTACAGGTACCTCATGTAAGTGGAATCATATAATATTTGTTCTTTTGTGACTGGCTTTTTTCACCTAGCATGACGTCTTCAAGGTTCATTCATGCAGTGTATGTCAGATTTCCTTCCTTTTAAAGGCCAAGCGACATTCTCTTGCATGTATGTAGCACATTTTGCTCATCTAGTCATCCATCAATGGGCATTTGGGTTGCTTCAACCTTTTGGCTATTGTGAATAATACTGCTGTCAACACGTGTGTACAAATGTCTGTTTGATTCTCTGCCTTTAGTTCTTTTGTGTATGTCCCTAGCAGTGCAATTGCTGGATCATATGGCAATTCTATGTTTAAGTTTTTGAGGAATGACCAAACTGTTTCCTACAGTGGCTGTGCCAGTTTATATTCCTACCAGCAATGCACGGAAGTTCCAATTTCTCTTAAGTTCTCGTCAACACCTACTTTCCTTTCTTTTTCTTTTCCTTTTTTTTTTTCCTTGATAATAGCTGTCCTAATGAGTATGAAAGTAAACAGTCTTTTGAATTTATAAATGCCACCCACTGGACGTATTATGGACCTGGCGCTATTATTGTCCCTCTTGGACCCCGGTCCTGTCTGAGGGTCAGATTAGTTCATTGCTATGGTCCCTAAGGGCAGGGGTCACTTTCAGAGAGGGATGGGGGCACCAAGGACAACCCAGGCAACTTTGGCCAACTTTGGCCAGAATGCATGATGCAAAGCACTGGATGTTAGCTAGCGAAGCAGGCTACATGCCATAAATTAGTTTGGGAAGAGTTGGCTGAGCTCCTGTCTTCTCAGTCCTCACTGGCTTCATTTGGGTGTGGTTAACTAGGAAAGACACCAGAAAGAAAGGGCTGGGCTGGGCTCTGGTCTCCATCCTGCCACTTAGTTCTGGGTTATTCTAGGCATGTGACCTTAGTACTGAGGCTTAGCCTTCTGTTCCTAAAATGGGGTAAGAATTCCTATCTTGCTTGCCATGCAGAATGTCAGGACCCAACAGGATAATTTAGCCCCCTGAAATTATCAAGTAAAGAAGCGCTTTGCAGATTGTAAACATGTGGGATTTCTTAATTCGATCTCTGAGAATAGGGGCAAAATTCCATCCTCCTATAAAGTTCCAGTGGACAATGTTCTGCTCCTCTTGTGGTTTACAGCCATCTACCATACCAAAAAGGGGATTAAAAAGGGAGCTTTTTCATTTCAGTTCTAGTCCTGTGTGAGCAATTGAATCTGAGGAAAATCTCTAAAAATTATAAAGAAATTCACTATCGTTGGTATGAGAACCCATGCTAGCACATGCAGTCATGTGGCTAGAAAGCACCCAGCTCTCCCATGTGTTCCCCAAGTTGAGGGATCCCAGGAAAGCTCTGAGGGGGAGCCAGAAACAGGGAATTCACAGCTGGGGGAGGGGGGGAAGTCAGTGTCTTTTCCAGAACGTTCTCTCATGAGCCTTAACCCCTAACAATCTGAGTTTCATCTTCTCTTTGCCACGTGACACTCCGGAAAGTCCCGGGGACTCTGGTTGACTATTCTCTGGCCTTTCCACAGGCTTGGCCCCTGCCTCTCTGTGGTGTCTCGGCACTCATTGCCTTGCTGGCTCCTATTTCAATTCATCCTATCCTTCCCTGGTCCTCTGTGTCTCCTTCACTGACTCTTCCTCTCCCTCTGATTCAAGGTTCCCCTTAATTCAGTCCTCGACCGTCACTTTTCCCTTCATACTCCATCTCCTCATCCCTCTTCCTAATTGACAGTCCCAAATTTTTAACGGCCTGTCAGACATTTCCAGTGGGAAGTTATAATGTCACCCCTCACTTCATATTTTGAAAACAGGCTTTTCTTGTCTCTCAAACTCATTCTCCATTCTGCCTCCACTCTTTATTATTATTCTTTTCATTACTCATTAAAATTATCTCTGAGAAGCTGCTTTAGAGGTCTTCTTGCTCAGTGTTCCTGCTAATAAGTGCAGCTATCATCAAACCAAACCTGTCTGATTCCAAAGCCCCTGTGCCACAGGCTAGGTTGCTCCTCTTAGGGAGGAGTGGGACATTGCTCATGGATTTGAGACCGGGGTTTGAAGACCAGGGGGACGTTGTTCCCTGACCAATGCCTTAAAGCCCATGTCACAGAATAAGCTGGGATGTGAGGGAACAAGAGCTGGGTTCAGATTGTGAATCTGCCGTTTAGTGCATGACCTTGAACAACCACTTAATCTTTCTGCCCTTCTTCCCGGGTGCCATGATACCCACTTGACCAGCTGTCATTCTCATTAAATGAGATAAATGCCCTTGAAAACATTTAGCACGTGGTAAGCACTGAGTAGCTATTTGTGAAATCTGATTCTAAATGGAGGGAAATGAAAATAAAGGGATCCTGCTTTAACTCTGTGACATAGGGCCCACAGGAGTGGTTGACAGTGCAATGTGGGGGCGGGCTGGGCCCTCTGGGAGGAAATTGCCTCTTTGGATGACACAGCATACTCCCTGTACACACCCACTCCACTGCTCAGAAACAATGCATGTTGAAAAACCCCAAATCATGGGGTGGGTGGTGAGGAGTTGACTCTATAGCAGCTGCTAATTAGGAAATCCTACTCCCAGGCTGTGCTAGCATCCCTGATGTTGGTTCACAAACAGATGTTTTAGAACATGAAGACACTACAGAAGTGGAAGTTGTCAACTTGGGGGAAAAAACAGGCAAAGCAATGAAACTGTCTTGACACAGGGGGCTGAGTGCAGAGGGAAAGACGATATTTCCAGCTCAAATATACCTGGGAGGTTGGGACATCTCAACTCCAGTATGAGGCTGGTTGGTGCGGCTCAGTTGCCGTGGGATGTGAGTGAGGTTGAGCAAGTACCTCTGACTATCTGGGGAGAGGGATGGGTGAGGTGAGGAGAGCCAGCCTCAGAGGCTGCCCCTGAGTGTCCAGTAGGGCACAGGGTCTTCATCCTCCTTCTCCGGCCCAGACTCCGAAGCCTGAGGTGTACCTTCTTTCCATTTCTCCAAGGCCATTTCTCTTCTCTGCCAAGAGTCAGAGCAGGTTCTGGATTCTCCCCCTGCACGTGTTAGGTCCCTGCTGACTCCTAGCCGCTTTACTCTAAATTTCTCTCCCACTCGGGGTTTACCCCTGTGCTGAACAGGGAGCTACGCCAAAACCAAAATTCAACCACAGTACTCCTAAACAACTCAGGGCTTCTGAAGGGATTCATCCTTGGACCTCAATAAATATTTTAGCACTGGACTCATTGTTCCCCCACCAAGATACAGCATGGAATCATGTCAAGCACTTGCATGTTCACAATCAAAAGATTGTGAATGGGTGGCAGAGTGGGTGGGCTGGGGTGCCGCATGGTTAGTTAATCCCCTTCTGAAGAGTAGTTCATAGGTAATAAAGAAGTAGAGGGACATCCAGAGTTCAACAGCAGGCAGTGGAATACTATTCTTTTGGAACCCTGGGCCAGTAACATCAGGGGCTTATGCCAGAGGTGGGTCTGGCTCTCACACTGTGCCTTCCTAGTTCTCCCTGCATCTGCTGGCAGAGTGTCCTGGAGCAAAGCCAGAGCGAGGCCCCAGCTCACAGAGCCCACCTCAGTCCTTTCAGGGGGTGCACCCCTAGCTTCCAGCAGAGCTTGTACCTCTGCAACTAGCTCTGCTCTGCTGCCTGGAGAGGGGTTGTTTAGCAGTGCCTGCCAAAGTCATGTCCAAATCTGTCCGTTCACATTGAGAGACCTAGACCCCTTGAACAGCTGCAATGGGTGTAGCACTCACTACGGACCAGATAGTCTTTGACACTCTCACATGTGTGTGTACTGTGTCACAGCCCAGTGAGGTAGGTGCTGTCATTATCCCCCTGTTACAGACGAAGAAGCCAAGGCAGAGAAATTACGTATGTCATCCAAGGTCATACGGCATGTACATGGTAGAACCAGAAGTCTAACACAGACAGCCTGACTTTAGCCAGTTTGTATGTTACCCACTGCTTCTCTTGTTAAGTAAGTACTGAGTTTCTATATCCAGACAGGGAGCTGGAGGCAGGCTCTTTTCCTTTTAGATGAGAGAGTGTCCACATAGAGAACACAGATTCTCAAGGTGGGGTAAGCAGGTGACTTTCCCCGTCATGTGTTCCGGGGGGAAGAAAGGGAAACATCCCCAGAAGAAGAGTGACGGTACAGGTAAGAATTTCTGATCAATCCAGGTGGCTATGGCACCTGCAACTGAGGGAAAGAGGGTAGAGGTGGCATCATAAGCCCACAGGTCCCTAACGCCCACAGGGCCCAGCAGTGGCAGTACTGACCAGGGGTGTGTTCAGTCTCTAGTTGCTGTGGACAGATGGTCATCCCCTTGATCAGGCCACCAGCTATGGCCACAGCTGGTGCTGAGTGGTTAGGTACCCAGAGGCTGGTTGTCCAGACACAGGTAAACTCATCAGTCCTTCAGCTGGGTGCTCAAGGCCACTCATAATGCTTATGTTTCAGAAATAGCTGTATTATGAGCAAGTTGCATGAGCCACCTTTATATTGAAAGTCTACAGGCTTTACCTACCTTAGGGAGCAGTCTAGGGACCAAAGAAAGCCCCTTCTAAGAAGGCTTCCAGACCTAGAGTCCTTTTACCAAGATACCAACTTTTTTGTTCTTTTTCTTAGAAGATGCTTTTTTTTTTTTTTAAAGTTTATTTTTAGGAATCTCTACACCCAACATGGGGCTTGAACTCACAGCCCTGAGATCAAGAGTCGCATGCTCTTACAAGTGAGCCAAGCCAGGCACCCCAGGAGATGCAGGTTTTTAAACAGATACATATGTATATATATGTTTATGTTTATAAATATATGCATATTTATTTATGTTTATATATACATATATATTTTTTTAATGTTTATTTTCTTTTTGAGAGAGAGAGCATGAGTAGGAGAGGCAGAGAGAGGGAGAGAGAATCCCAAGCAGGCTCTGTGCTGTCAGTGCAGAGCCAAATGCAGGGCTCAGACTCACAAACTGTAAGATCATGACCTGAGCTGAAATCAAGAGTTGGATGCTTAACCACCTGAGCCACCCAGGTGCCCCTAAACACATCTATTTTTAATAACATAAGGTCATATGGTACATGCCATTTTTTAATTTATATTTTTAATTAACTGTACAGGGTGAACATAGTACATATCTAAACTGTATCAATAATATATTTTGGTCAGCCCTTTAAAATCTTGTTGTCTTATAATTACTTACAAGGTCCTATTGCAGAAATTTAGGTTGTTTCCAATTTTCATTATTATAAACAATGCTGTGGTAAACTTCCCTGTGCCTGAATCTGTGCATATCCTTAAGAATTTCCTTGAAATTAATTTCCAAAAATGGAATTCCTGGGTCGAAATATATGCCTATTTTTAAGACTTTTGCAATGGATTGAGGAATTTCTCACCAGAATGTGCCAGTTACATTCTTATTGGTGTTGTATAGAGGTGCCAGTCTGCTATGCCCTCAGTGACACTACATCTTATCATTTTTTGAGTCTTTGCCAATTTGATAGGCAAATATAAATTTATATAAAAAGTTGAAAAAAAGGCTTTTCTAGTTTACATTTGTATTTTATTTCTTTCCAACAATACTGTCATGTATTTATTCTCAAATTATACATTTTCTTCTGTGAATCACATATTCATGTTCTTTGTGAGATGTACATCTTAGGAATTTTTTTAAGCTTATTTACTTTGAGAGAAAGAGGGGGGAGAGGGGTCAGAGAGAGAGGGAGAGAGAGAACCGCAAGCGGGCTTCGTGCTGTTAGGGCAGAGCCCAGTGTGGGGCTCAAACTCATAACCGTGAGATCATGACCTGAGCCAAAATCTAGTCGGACCCTTAACCTTAGACTGAGCCACCCAGGTGCCCTTTACATCTTAGGACTTTGAAAAACTTCACGTGTTAGGAATGCTAAACTTTTATCATCCGCTGTAGGCGTTTACCCTGGCTCGTTATCTAACTTCTTTGAATTTAAATTCTTATTTTTTATCAAACTCATACGTAGTTTAAAGATCAAATATGTTTTATAAGGCTATTATAAAAAACCCTGACCACTCCTACTACCAATCGTTTTCCGCTTCCCAGAATCAGCCACTTTCAACCCTTTTAACAAGCTCTTTTAGTAATCCTGTCCATACCTCTCAGTAACATGCTTAAATTGCTATTTGTTGATTCATTGTTTTGGTTTTAGGCAATATTAATTAGTTTCTCTCAATGGAAATTTCATATTACTGCAAGCTCTACCAGTTGGAAGTGATACACTCTCTGTTCTTCAGGGTCAGCTTGAGGAACTTGAAAATGCATTTTTTACACAACTTAAAGTCACCCTCAACACAACATGATTCTGGTTATGCCCTCCTGACTTATGCGCTATTGTTATCCATGGTTTGCTTTATCTTGTTTTATTAATCCCACAGATGAGAAATTATTTTAGAAATTCAATGTTGCTTTAGATTTATGCACATATTTACCATTTTCTTTGCTCATTATATCTTCTTGCCTCTTCTAGCTTTTATCTAGCATTGTTTTTCTTGCTTGACATAAAATTCTCCCTAATTTCCTTTTGTGGAGGTGGTTGATAAACTGAAATTTGACTGAAAATGTTTCTTTTTTGAAAGAGAGTCTCAGGATATTTTTCAAAGATAGTTTTACTGAATGTACAATATTTACCCACTGGTTTTGGACTTCCATTATTGCTGTTGAGAAATCAGCTGTTAGTCTAATTGTCATCTTCTATACATGATTTGTCATTTTCCCTGTTCTGGTTGTTTTTAAGATGTACCTTGTCTGTGGTTTTCTGCAGTTTGACTATGATGTGAGTTTATATTTCTGTACTATTTTGTTTTCTAAGGATTTGTTGGGCTTCCTTAGTTTGAGGGAAATTCTCAGCCATTACCTTTTTGAATATCGCCATTTCTCTCTTTTCTCTCTTCTCCGCCTAGAACTCCAGTTATATATATATTGGACTTTCTCACTCCTATCTTCCTTGTCTCTTCCTCTCTTTTCCATATCTTCTATCTTTTTATATCATCTGGGTGTTCTCTCATCATCTGTCTTGTAATTATTAGTTCTTTTTTCAGCCGTATCTAAATCTGTCAAGTTTCCTAGTTTCAATCATTATATTTTATTCATTTTTAGAATTTCCATTTAGAGTTCTTTCACTTCTTTTGGCCATTATTTATAGTCTCTCTCTCATTTTTAGTTTCTTATTTCTTTTTATGTATTTTATATACTTACATTCTTTGACTGATATTTCCAGTATTTGAAGGCTTTGCCTATCTAGGTTGCTGACTTTTACCCACTGATGCCTTTTTTCCTTTTATATTTTGTGCTTTTTGACAGTGATCTCTTATTCCTTAGAATTTTATCAATGAATGATAAAATCGGATTGAAGGTATGTTCATTTAGAGAGCATTCACATTTATTTCTGCAAAGCAAGAGGCACTGTATATCTGAACCACTTTTCCTTCACACTAATGGGGTATATGTGGGTGCACATATGTGCATGTGTATTTGAGATATGATTTACATACCATAAAATGCACCCTCTTAAAGTATATAATTTAGTGGTTTTAGTATATTCACAAAGTTCAAGACCACTTTTAAAATATATCCTTGGCTTGAGGTTTAGACCATACAAGTATTGTGAGTTTGTGCTGCATACCCACATGAGGGCTACCTTTCCGGTTACAAATTCTTGAGTGAGATTTATTTTCCTTCATCTAAAACCAAGATCAAAGGCCACTTTTCCCTGCTGGCCCCCTTCTGCAGGGCAGATTTTTTTTCCCTATGTGTCTGACACCCATAGTATAGCCCTTGTCCCAGCTTTATACAGTCTGAGTTTCCTCTCAGACTCTCTCCTTAAGAGTTTTGTCTCCTGTCTCCTACATCCTCCTAATAATCAGACCAGAAGTTCAAGCTCACAAAAGTTGAGCAGGTGCCCCAGGGCAGCTTCTAACTGCCGAGAATTAGCTCACTTCTCTGTATTCCAGCTCTTGGTTCATGTTTGGCCTTAGAAGATGTGATTCTTTACTTACTTGCCAACTCAGCAATGCATTTAGAAATATTGTGTAAAACATATTTTATTTAGTATATTTCGTTTATAGTGGTAGGATGATTTGGGACAATGCAAGACTACGGTCTGCCTTTTTTGTTTTGTTTATAGGGTACATTTCTTTTTCCTTCTTCCATCTTTTGTCACCCCTCCAGGGAGACAGCATGGTTCAGTGCGACTCATGTCTTGTCTTTATGTGGCCATTCCGTACCTTCTAAAGACTGCAGTGGAACTCCTAGGGACATTCCCAGTTCTGTGAAGAAGGGCATGTTGCTGCTTCCTCAGCCATGGGCTTCCTCAGAGGCTCAACAATAGCCAAGTGTCACCCTCATCTTAAGGCTATAATAGAGAAAAATTCATTTTCTTCCTTTGCTCATGGCTTACCAGCTTCCAGGCATTGGTTTTGGGTCGCTTCTACCTCCCCACAATCACTTTTTTTCTGGCTTCTTTTAAGAACACTCTCTCTTCATTGTGCCCAAATGACCAGGAGGATAGAGGGAGCATCCTCAGACCCTTTCACCTTATCTGGAGAGGCCAATTTGCCTTGCAGTTCAAATAGAAAGAACAAGGGGAAGATGTTGTGTGGGTCTCTGGTCTCAAGTTGAAATTGTGGATTTGGTGGCTGCCCCTGGAAACACCCTTCCAAATCCCATTTTCAGGTGAATGTGGTCCTTGCCTGTCTGGGGCTGGACCCCAGAGGAACCCAGATGCTGGGCAACGTCCCTCCCCTCTCCAGGAAGTTTCTGTTAATTATCAATTACGGGAAACAGAATAAGAAGCACGAAAGCAGCGATTCTCAAGGGATTTGGGGAGGAAAGGGTTCCTTTAAGAAAGTTTGTCAGAATCTCTTATGGAAGATTTAAAAATCACTACCCCTCCAACCCCAATAAATGAGCCATACTTCTGGTGGGAGTGGACCAGAGTGGAGGAAATGTGGAGAACCATTGACCTAGAACTGCATTGTCCAGTGCTGTAGCCACTAGCCACATGTGGCTGTTGTGCTCTTGAAGTACAGCTAGTATCATACTCTGGAATTTACAGGTGTCATACCAAAAGAAGAATGCAAAGTATCTCAACTTTTATATCAATTACATATTGAAATGCTACTATTTTGAATGTGTCAGGTATGTAAAGTATTTATTAAAATTAATTTCCTCTGTTACTTTTAAGTTTATTTATTTATTTTGAGAGAGAGAGAGAGAGAGAGCGAGAGAGAGCACATGAGTAGGGGGAGAGGAGAGAGACAGGGAGAGAGAGAATCAGAATCCCCAGCAGGCTCCAAGCTGTCAATGCAGAGCCCAGCGTGGGGCTTGAAGTCATGAACTGTAAGATCACATGACCTGAGCCGAAATGAAGTCAGTCGCCCAACTGACTGAGCCACCCAGGCGCCCCTCATCTGTTACTTTTTAAAGTAAACTTACATATGTGGTTTGCATTTGCGTCTTACTTTATACATCTCTTAGAGCTGATCTAGAAGATAACTCGTTCCTTTTGGGAAAGTGTGATATTTTGAGCTGAACCATAGGTTCTGCCTGCAGCCGCTACTGGTCAGATGGCTGGCCATGTTTTGCCTGACTCATACAGATAGAAGTGACTTCATTCATTCCCACCGAGGTCTCTCAGCAGTGCTCACAGCCCGTGATCCTAAGCAGAATGAAAAATATCCTTCCCAAATGAGGAAAATAAAAATAGGTTTTTAAGGGACCCATGTAATCAGCAATAGCTTTAAATGGTCCTTGTCCTCATTGCTTTCTCTAGAAACTCATTAAACTCTGTGCCCTCCAATTAGCACATGTATTTCATATTCACTTCCACATTAGCTTGGATATCCAGGGAAATGGCTCTTAAAATGTGGTCTGTGTTTTAGTCTTGGTTTCAGGAGCTGACACCCCAGCAGTGGTGGGGCTCCCTCTTCCAAGCCGTGGCTGCGTCGTGTGCACACATCTTCAGAGTACAAGGCACCCTCCTTGGGCTGGACTTGGGCGTCCCACCAACTGGCCCTGACTCTGAACCCCCTGCCTTGATAAATGATACCTAATTCCACAGATGGTTGCTTCTGCGCCCGGTTTCCCCTCAACTTTCACCTGATCGTGATGTTTGTAACTCATGCCCTCTCTGCCATCATGTTGGGCAATATGGCAGAAAATGATCACTTCAGTATATTTCCCGACTAATCTAAATCCATCCCCTAATTTATAAATGTCAAATAACAGTCCGTACTAATAAGCAACCTTTCCTCAACACCCCTGCGCCGGAAGCGAGGGGGAACAGGAGGATTTGCTACCACGCGCTTTGTCCTGAGCACTGGGCACAGCTGAATGCTCAGGGGCTTGGGCAGGGAGCAGGCTGTCTGGTGACTTGGGCAAGCAATATGAGCCCCCGCCCCGTACCTCCTCTGCCTCCCGGGCAGAGTTGGAGAAGAGCACCTACCTCGACATTGCACAAGGGTTGAACAAATGAGGACATGTCGAGAACATACCTCCGTGGTTGGCATGCACACACATACATGATTGCTGTTATATTTTTTTTTTTTACCAAAATGAGACTATACTCTCAATTCTATTTTGAAACTTTAAAAAAATTTTTTTAATGTTTTATTTTTGAGAGAGAGTGACAGCAGGGAAGGGGCAGAGAAAGGGAGACAGAGGCTCCAAAGTGGGCTCCACACTGACAGTAGAGAGCCCAATGTGGGGCTTGAACCCACAAATTGCGAGATCATGACCTGAGCTGAAGTCGGGCAGTTAACCAACCCAGCCACCCAGGGGCCCCTGAAACCTGTTGTTTTAACTCAATAATACCTGTAAAACGTCTTTATTTTTATAACATTTTAATACCTCATCATGTCCTTCCATACGGACACAATGCAACTGGTTTAATTGATCTGCGGCTGTAGGATTTTCAGTTTTGTTTGTTCCTTCCTTCCTTCTATTCTTCCTTCCTTTCTTTTTTGCTATTATAAACAATGACATCATGACTATCAGTGCAGCTAAATTTTTGTCCACATTCTTGAGTATTTCCTTAGGATAAATTCAAAGAAAACAAAAGCACTGCATCAAACCTATTTACGTTACAAAGGTTTTGGTAATATTGCCAAATCCTTCACATGTTTTTCCAGAATTAGGCATGTCCCACCTCCCACCCCCTGCCTGCAAGAGTAGGTGTCAGGATCGAGAGCTGCCAGCTTTTACCCTCCTACCATGCAGAAGACACAATTCACAACCTTGATGCATGCGAGTGCTTCCTTCCCCCTGCTCACACCTGACCTGCGTCCCCTGAGCCCCTCCCGGAGCCTGACTGGATCCCAGAGCTTCAGGTCCTCTCCCCTGAGCCCTGTATTGGTCTCTTTCTGTCCGTTTTCATCATTTATTCCACTTACTGTAAAATTCAATACTACCATAGTATTGTTGCTACATAATTTCTCCCACTGCATTGTAAGAATAATTACTGTGTGGAAAAAAAGAAAGGTGAAATTATTCTACCTGAATCCAATTCTTTACTGAGTATCTGCTCATGGCAGACAGAGAACCAGCAGGCTCTTACTGATCCATTTTCTTATTGTTTCAGCTGTGGTAAGGAACCACTGGCCAGAAAGTAGCACCAAACCCCACATAGAAAACATCACCATTGATCAGAACCAAATGGACTTTTCAACGGTGGTCTCCAAGGAGGGCGTGATGACTCAGACCCCCAGAAAGAGCCACACTTCTTCAGATGCTCCAGAAAACTTCATTCCACAAACTGAAGCAGCAGATGCTAGAGGAAGAAATGACTCTTCCAGGAAAACAAATTTCACCATTTCCCCTGTTGGGTCTGACACAGCAACAGCTCTGACTTCCCAGAGCCTCACCAGAGGTGAGTTTGTGCCAACGATGCTCATTTCATTCATGTATGTCCGGTCCTGGAAGATGAAGTTTCTGCCAGTCTCCCTCTTCCCCATCCTGAGTGCCCATCCAAGGGTCCTGGGCTGGGGTAGCTCACCCCTGTGGCTCAGGCTCCATCTGTGGCATGCTGTGATTAAGTGAGTTATCAGCATAGACCAGCTGAGGGTGCAGATTTGCCTACAGCCCCGAGAAGTCCTGGGAATTGACATTCCATGGCCAGACTGAGTCCAAAGGACACCCGCTGATCATGCCCCACACCACAGCCTCAGAGATACCAGATCTGGTCTGGTAGGCTGCGTGGCTGCCCAAATGGCGGTTCCTGCTTGAATCTGCACAGCTCGGTGGCTTGCCACTTCTAGCAAAAAGTTTCAAGAAATGGCTAGGGCTGGATGTGTAAGATTTGACTGAGGAAGGGAAGACACAGAAAACTGACACCGCTTAGGTACCTACTGTATACCGACATATCTATTCTCTCAATTCTCACCGCAAGCCAATGAGGTCACGTTATTCTCATTTTAGGAATTTGGAAACTGAAGGTAGAGATGGTAATTAATCAGAGGTGTATAGGTCAAACAGCTAATAGGTTTTAAAGCTGGGATTTGAGCCTAAGTCTGTATGTCTGAGCACGGTGGGAGGGATAGCTTAGGAGTGGGATGCACAGACCATGTGAGGAAAAGGACAGAAGTGTGGTCTTTTTGTGGAGTGGGAAGGCTGGCAGCTTCCCATGGGGGAGGGTGTAAGTCACACATGGAGGAGAGGATAGTTGTGTGCATGGGGTGAGGAGGAGTCACAGAGGACTTAGAAAACCAGGCAGTTTAGATTTGGTGTTGTAGGAAGAGTCACCGAAGGTTTTTGAACAAGGCAGTGACATGATTAAAGCGAATTTGGGGGGGATTCACCTGGCAGGCAGGTATAAGATGTCTGGGGTGGGAGATGGGGCAGAGTGAACCTGGCATCAGGGGGACCACCCAGGCGGACATAGAAGTCCAGATGCCTGGTGCTAAGATCCATGGCCTGGTGGCCTCAGGGGTAGAGAGGAAGCAATTGGTAAAGACTCTTCACAAAGGAAAATTGATACGAACTTGGTAACAACCTAAAAGTAGAAGATGACGCCATCAAAGATGGCCCCCTGCTTTCATGAGCTTGTTGCAGGGGGTCGGGTTGAGGGACTCAATTCTATAAAGAGTACGAATGACAGTATTTTATGTTCCCTTCATGACATGATGGACACAGAGCTTAGACTTGCGCCTGATGCTGCCTGAGTTCGTTGGTCATCCAGGTTTTGGAAATTTTGTTTATGTTGAATTCAAGTAAATAATTCTGGGGCCAGCATTATGGAATGTGAGTGATGAATCATGGTGATCAGAGTCCGATCTTTGATCCCATATCATCTGATACTTAGCTTCATTGTGCCCCTTTTAGAGTAACTTCACCACAAAATGCAGCCTTTGTTTGTGAGATCTGAAAACAGTCTTTGTCTTGGTTTGTGATCTCTCACTCAGGAGTTAATTTTTCATAGAATGAATAATTGCTCTTAATTTGTTTTCATGGAGGTCAGAGGTGAGCCCACTCAAACATTATTCAGACATTTTGAAGTCTGCTGGTGGAATTTTAATTGTTGGTGTCTGCTTTCAGCATTGGGGACACTTCGCTTGCCATCCAGTTCAGGGTCAGAAGGAAGAACTGCCACTTCTCACACTGAGAGCGGAACGACCCAGGGGTCCCTGGCAAGAGGAAAGGGGCTCCCTGAAGACGTGACCGTGCACACCCAACTGGCTGCCACTTGGGTTTTCAGCCAGGCCCCTCTTCCTGCTTTAGAGATGGAAGAGGAGACCACGCTCTCTAGGAAGAGAAATTTTTCAGGACCAGCGCTCTCCAGGACACCGGCTCACTCCCCTCCCTCAGACCACCCCGGATGTGAGTGCTCCTATCCCAGTCTCACCTGCTGAAATCATTCAGAATAGAAGTAATAGATGCGTACATCTTGCTAGTAACATACCTGTCACAGGGGCCGAGGCGAGGAGACATTAAAGACAAACGCAAAGTATTTGGGGGAAAAGTACCATCCGCACAATTTACCTTCATACTGAAGTTTGTCTTTAAATTTTTGTTAACGTTTATTCATATTTGAGAGGAAGGGGCAGAGAGAGAGGGAGACACAGAATCCGAAGCAGGCTCCAGGCTTTGAGCTGTCAGCACAGAGCCCGATGCAGGGCTTAAACTTATAAACTGTGAGATCATGACCTGATCCAAAGTCGGACACTTACCTGACTGGGTGGACTGAGCCACCCAGGTGCCCCTGAAGTTCGTCTTTAAAATATGTTCTCTTTAACTGCATAGGAGGGAAAATAGGAGTTGGTCAGGGGGCTGCTCTGGGCCTTTGTGTCCACCAACCCCTGCTTGTCCCCTTACCCCCTGCACACACGCACGTACACGCATCCAACAGGGACTAAGTGTTGTTGGTGTGTATCCTTTGCACCAGAGGCCACGCTCTGGGGTGAGTGGACTGGTGAGCACTGAGTCATTTGATTAGGAGTTAGATTTGTGTTGCTTCGTTACGGCCAACTTGTTTCTTGCAATGGCAAAGATAACACAGATAAACATTTTGCTAGGCGTCATAGAAAAGAAACCCAGACAGTGCACGTGTTTGCAAAGCTGCAGCGGTGGAGAACACGCCTCCTTGCCTTTTCAGCTCCTAGTCATCGTAAGGCCCCTCTCTGGCAGTTCCATGTCTAGCCTGGAACTGTTTTCAACCTTCTCATCCTCCACGCTATCCACCTTGTCGCATTAGGTTCTCCAATACCTATCTGGTACTCAGTGTGTAATCCTCTTGAGGACACAGGCTATGTTGGTTACTTCTCTTGGGTTCCCTGCCATCCCAGGACAAGGTACAGTTGGTAAGTAATGGCGATCAGCATGTGCCCCAGTATCACAGGGCTCATCCAGCTGCAGACCAAAGAGAATGCTGGAAACTCTGCCTGCCTTTTCTCTTCTCTTCTCTGAGGTTTTATTCAGAGTCTGTGCATACCTTAGGAAGCAGCACAGAGAGGGCTGGAAATATTCTTGGAAATAGAGGTTAGACTGCCTTCAAAGTTGCCATTTCAAAATTGTTGTAGGTCACAGGTTTTTTAGAGGTACTAGGGGGTTTGGGTTTATGTCACCAGAGCAAAAACTGAACCTGGAGGTCCTTTCTGTAATGCCTATTTAAAGCAGCCAATTCCTCCTCTATATACTCTGTATACAGTTTCTGCTGACTAGGTATGTATATAATTTATGATTCATGTTTTTGGGAGATTCCTTTTAAGATTATTCGTAAACATTGGTCAGATTGGATAAAAGCTACAAGCCTTTCCAGCTGCAAAGGTCTGTGGTTCAGTGATTTACAACCAACTTTACTAAATGGTGGAAAGGAAGCATTTTCTAGGAAGCTACACTTTGATTCTGGTCAAGGTCATTTAATATTTATAATTTAAATTCAACCCATTATTGTGGTTTATTTGAAAATCAGCCTGTTTCCAATTTTACCCGACTTGACCCTGTAGTCACCTGGGTTTTTCAACATTAAAAAATAGTTGGCCTTCAAATTCCTTGAGCATTCATCCTTTTAGAACCTTATGCTTTTAGGGGCGCCTGGCTGGTTCAGTCAGTAAAGCATGTGACTCTTGATCTCAGCATATAAATTTGAGCCCCACGTTGAGTGTACAGATTACCTAAAAATAAAATCTTAAAAAAAAAAAAAAGAACGTCTCACTTTTAATTGTTGAAGAGTTCCACCATATCTTTCCTACTCCTTGAGTCTCTCACTGAGCATTTCTCTTCCTTTTTACTGAACTGGGTGTTCTGTGCTAGGTAGAGGCCCACCTCCCTCTGAGATACTAGACGTTAGGGCCCTAAGTGCTGTTAAATGAGGGAATAGCCAGGCACCCAGGACTGTCTAGATCTAGCCTGCCAGCCTCCCCTCCTCCCTGCGGGGAAGCTGAGAGGGGGACGTGCACAGAGACCTGAGGCCATATGGGAAGCAAAATTCTGCTTTTACTTTCCAATCTGGGCTACTAGCTGCTAACCCCCTAACCAGCACTCCGGTATACCTCCTCCCTCCACCCCTTAAATCTGAATTCTGACACTTTACTATCCCTGCCTAACTACAGGATTGAGGGGCTCTAGGCACACATGTAGGAGCACTGAGGGAGCCGGTAGGACTTGCCAGAGGCAGGCTCCGAGGGGACCCAGCTGGCACTCTGTAGAAGGGAAGTGAAGAGAGAGGGAGGTGGGGGCGTGTCTCTGTTGACACTTGGCTGCTCCATCCACCAGTAAACGTGACCCAGTGAAAGTCCTGGCACTTAAGCCGGTCAGATGAGCCGTATTCCTCTGGAGGTGAACATTAGCGCGGCCACCAGGAGCCTGGCCTGGGAAGATGGGGCTCCCTATTAGAAACATGAAGGGATTCGACCAGATGATCCTAAACATCCTTTCTAGCTCCAGCATCTGTTATTCCAAACACATTCAGCCTTTGTGTTCTGTGCCTCCTTTCTCTCCTCGCTCTGCTACACAGAAACGTGCGTGTAGCACCGCCTCGTCTGAGGCCTGGCTAGCCAGGAGTTCCCTGCCTCCGAAAATAAATTGTATGCCAGGGATGGATGCATTAAAGCAGGGATAGGCCCAGACAGCTAAATCAGATTTTTAAAAAGCGATCAGAAGCCATTTGAAATTATTTTTCTTGCTGCTTTATATCTTCCTGTACTTTCCATATGTTCTGTAATGAACATGTACTATCTGATCATTGGGGGAAAAGTAAGTACAGCAGCTCACAGGGGGAAAAGTTCTCTTTTGAAGGCAGAAAGATATCTGTGTATATTGAATTGTGTGAGAATGGCTATAGTTGAGCACTAAATTTAGTACTGAGCTTCCTGGAAACGAGGGCACAAAGGGAAACCGGGTGGGGCATGTGATCATTGCCAGATAAAGTAAGCATACAATTTCATCCACAGGCATGAGTGTTTTGAGGGCAGTGAATTCTTTTTTTTTTTTTTTTTTTTAATTTTTTAAAATTTACATCCAAATTAGTTAGCATATAGTGCAACAATGATTTCAGGAGTAGGTTCATTAATGCCCCTTACCCATTTAGCCCATCCCCCCTCCCACAACCCCTCCAGCAACCCTCAGTTTGTTCTCCATATTTATGAGTCTCTTCTGTTTTGTCCTCCTCCCTGTTTTTATATTATTTTTGTTTCCCTTCCCTTATGTTCATCTGTTTTTTCTCTTAAAGTCCTCATATAAGTGAAGTCATATGATTTTTGTCTTTCTCCGACTAATTTCACTTAGCATAATACCCTCCAGTTCCATCCACGTCATTGCAAATGGCAAGATTTCATTCCTTTTGATTGACGAGTAGTATTCCATTGTATATATATACCACATCTTCTTTATCCATTCATCCATCGATGGACATTTGGGCTCTTTCCATACTTTGGCTATTGTTGATAGTGCTGCTATAAACATGGGGGTGCATGTGCCCCTTCAAAACAGCACACCTATATCTCGTGGATAAATGCCTAGTAGTGCAATTGCTAGGTTGTAGGGTAGTTCTATTTTTAGTTTTAGTTTTTAGTTTGAGGAACCTCCATACTGTTTTCCAGAGTGGCTGCACCAGCTTGCATTCCCATGGGGGGCAGTGAATTCTAAGAGGACTATTTATATAAGGAATGTTGAGACTCGTAATAGAAAAATGCCATCAGTTGCTGTTCTGAGGAAATTGTGCTAATGTTCTTTAAAAGGTGATATTTTATATAGATTCTCAGTAGGAGCTGAGGGTGTAATAATGGATCTCAACTCATGAAAGTACTTCTGTGGGTAGCTGAGCTAATGTGGTCCAGGTAAATTGCTTTGTGGTGATTTCACTTTGTAAAGGAAGAGAGCATAAATAACTCAGAAGATTGTAGACTTAGTGTATCTTTCTCAACTATCTGCCGCTTCAGCTGGATTTTTGGCAGGTTCTGGACAGCAGTCAAGCCAAGGTTGAGCACTTGCTGCATGCCTGAGGTTCCAGCATTTTCTGTTGTGGTTGGAGAGTGATGTACATACTTTTACCAGATGAGTGGGCATTCTTTCCACCTCCTGTTATAAAGATTAGGGAACTTGGCTTGTTTCTGCTCCCAAATGGATGGTCTTCCCATTTTTGAATGGGTGCTTCAAGAGTAGAAATGAGCAAGGAAGGACAGTTATTAGATAACCAATATTGCTGGCCTGTCGATTGGAAACATGGCAGATTTCCCCCAGATGTGTTCAGCAGGTGCTCATTGAATAGTAAAAGTGGTGGTTATAGATTAACTTTTAACTTTTTCTCCTTTTCACCACTTGTATAGAAGCATTCGTACTGCTCCATAGCTTTACCATGAGGATTAAATGAGATTATGTAAATCAAGTACTTAGCACAACGTACAAAGGTATATATAAAATACGGGCGCATTGTACTTGGTCGGTAAATGGCAGCTTTTAATAATGCTGATGAGATGGTGAAGCAGCATTCCATGGGGCCCCAGTCAGGGAGAGAGAACGCAGCCATTTTCCTTTTGTGGCTTTCAGCATTTGTGACTTCTGTAATTGCGTCTCTGTGGCCATCGATTTGCTATACAGGTCTGGAGGCTGAGTCCAATATAGCCGCTGCTGTACAGTGAATCAATGAAATAATGCAGTTGACTGGGGATGAGAGTGATTTGAAAGAGCACCCAGCAACCGAGGAGGTTGAAAACGGGCAGATTTAGACGATGATTCTAATGACGTTAGGTCCTAAGAGGCTAAGTGACTAGTGAGGATTTGGGGCATACATATATGATGGGTTCCTTTTCTAATGCGTTTTTATTTGGCTGTTTATGTTTTTCAGCGAGGGGGGTGGTCAGGTCAGCTGGGACTCCGCTTTGGGGTCCCGTCTATTTGTGTGGCTTGCTTACCTCTTCATTTCGCTTTCATTGTGGCCCAGTGTCCAGAACTGCCTGCTGTGTTCTAGGTATATATAGTACAGGTTCCATGGTTTGTACAAGAGTAAGAGGAGCCTTTATTTCCTGGCGCTCTCTCTCTCTCTCTCTCTCTCTCTAATTATATTTAATATTTATCTGTGCTTTTGGTCACAACTACACATAGGACTGGTCTTCAAGGGACCATTTATAATGGCAAGTTAATTCTGCCCTTTCGGGGTCAAAAATAACAGCTTGAAACCTTTCATTATAAAGGTATAGAGTACTTTTTATTATTTTTGGCTTGAAAAGAAAAATGTTTTTTCTTGCCTTTGGATCTTGCCTGCCATGTTTCTTCCCACTCACCAAGCTTTCCTGCAGTTTATTCCTGTTTGGAATGAGCATGTCAGTGTGCCCTTCCGGAGGCCAGTTCTCAGGGTATCCTCTGGAAAGTTCTTTGTGGAAGGGAGACATGAGCAAGCCACCTGTACTCCTGTGGAACAGGCTGCGCATTTTGACCAAAATGGCCTATCAATCCATTTTTGAGGTTCTTGGCAAATTAATCCAGTGTCTGCCATCCTGCCATCCTTTTCATCAGAAAAACTGTTCCCAGCCTGGAGTCTTCGACTTGCTAGTGGTCCACTGGGGTAGTATGTAAGCTTGAGAGTCGGTGTCCAAAGCCCAATGAGGCTAACTACGATAATGAAGCTTGTTTGCTTTTGGATGGAATTAAATCAAATCAGTGGGGTAACACTGAGTATCTCCTGCTGGTTAGAAGCTCTGTTACTTCTTAAATGCAGTTCAGTTTATAGTCTTTCAGAACATAAGGGTTACGGTGGCCATGAAGTAGGAAATAATAAAGAACCCTTAATGGTGACAAGGCCAGAAATTATTGCTCTAGGCTAGTATTGTTCCCACTGTGGTCTGTGGAGCCCTGGCCTCCCCAATCGTGACCTGGGGGCTGGGCTCCTACCACAGCCTTACTTTTATTCATTTTTTACGTACGGGTTTTAATCTATAATAGCATTTGAACAAAAGGGTTACATTGCTAAAATAAAACAAAACAAAAACCTGTACCTTATCACAATGGCCTCTCCCTACATGATCTATAAGGTGGAATTCAAGAGTACAAGTTTTTACCTTCCTCTATAAAAGCCAAGGCAAAGAATGTCTAGAGGCTTTGTTCCATTTTCCTTTCAGCCAGAGCCGAAGCTTTTCATTGTGCTTGAAGGACCTCACTGCTTCTTCACTGAACTCTGTGAGAATCAGAGCCTGTAAAGAGAGAGTGTCAAATGTGTTTATCTATATTAGGTCTACATTATCTAGATTTATCCAACAAAATGTAATAAACATTATTTGTATCTAGATACATCCCTGATTTTCTTAAACCCTTGAGTAATCTTTTTTTTAAGTGTTTTTTTTTATGTTTGTTTACTTTTGAAAGAGAGAGAGAGACAGCATGAGTGAGGGAGGGGCAGAGAGAAAGAGGGAGACACAGAATCCAAAGCAGGCTCCAGGCTCTGAGCTATCCGCACAGAGCCCAACGCAGGGCTCAAACTCACAGACCACAAAATCATGACCTGAGCCAAAGTCGGAAGCTTAACTGATTGAGCCACCCAGGCGCCCTCAACTCTTGAGTAGTCTTAAAGCATATTTTCTTCTGTTTTAGCTTCTGGAAGCACTGAGATGCTTAACAACTCCACTACTCTCCGAAGCACCTTGCTGAATGGGACACAGAGTGTGCGTGTTACCACCACGCTCCCCAGTGGTGTCCCAGGGATGCTCCAGTCTTTAACCGGCAGTCCACGACCTCTAAATGAGACGGAGCATTCCCCCAAGGACTCAGAAATTGCCATGACTTCAGTATCAGCCCGTTCTTCACCCTTTGAGGCAGAGCTGAGAAGCGGCAGTGGAGTAATCAGGAATCCAGGGGATGGGGAATTCACTGAGCCATCCACAGAAAATGGATTTGGCCTTACATCTTCTGGGGTCTCAGTGGAATTCTGGCAAAATGATTCCCCAAGTAAGTATTTAATTTTTACTTGATCTATCATGGACTTTTAAAAACTATTGGATTGCCTTAAAAGATCACTTCAAGACCATTTTAAATCTCAAAAAATAAATAAAGTGTGTTCTTAGCTAACACCATCTCCTTTATCTGGTATACCACATTATCACATTTTGATTTTTGTCCTTATGCGAACATTGTGAAGTTCATCAGACAGGCATCATTCCTCCTGCTCTTTTATAGACGAGGAAACTAAGGCCCAGAGGGTTTAAGAAATGAGGGCACGGGCATGTAGCTTGTTCACAGCAGAGCTGAGAGCTTGGCCTTGGAGCAGTCACTGTCAATCGCATGTTATCGCTCTGTGGGATTGTCTTCAAGGTGAGGGCTGGCCTGCTCTTCAGACTAGCTGGAGCTATTTTATGTACAGATCATTCTTCCAAATAAAATGTACAGGTATAAATATATTCCTCCAAATTCATGGCTTCAGGTTATGCCGTATAGTTTATTTTTTTTTGCTATACTTGCAACTTAGAATAATCTTTATTAATAATGGAACTGTTTTGGAAAGATGCATGTGACTAAGCACTGTAGGTAGGCACATCATATTTGTTGTTGGACATAACATATTCCTTCCCTTGACCACTTTTGGGGAAAGGGAGTAAAACACCACAGCCTAGAAGTTGCTCTGCTACTTTGCACTTGTTCTTTAAAGGCTCCCTTCTTCACCAGGGCTTATTTTTAGTATTGCTATCTTATTGACACTGAAGAGTTTTGAAATAATTATTTAGAACATGAAAATGCATGCCAGGTTACACGTAAAATAAATACCATACAAGATCCTTGCAAAGGGAACCTTTCCCTAGAGAAGACTCACGTCTCAGCTGTTGGGGAATCTCTTTCACATCCATGTCATGACATTTGTTTCCTTGACATCTTACAGCCTTGGGAGGAGAGCAGCTTGCCAGCAGCTCAGACGCAGAGGATAGAAGTCCCATGTCTCAAACTGAGACTGTGTCTAGGTCAGTCCTGTCGGGCAGAAGTGGAGCCAGCACAGCACGCTGGTTCTTGACCAATAGCAAGACATTCGCAGATGCGACAGGAAGCTCCACTTCCTATCCTGAAGTTGTGAACGCCTCAGTGCTGACCCGGTTCTCAGCCTCTGTGTCCCAGTCTAGAGGAAGTGACGCAGCACTGGGCGACAGGAGCTACTCTGAGCCGGCCACCGAGTCTTTGTCCTCATCCTCCTCAGAAAGCCTGGATTCCTCAGCAGCACGTGGTGAGTGCTCAAGTGAGTTTCCACTTCACAGAACTGCACCACTCGGAGGGCAAAGGGCTTACGAGGCTCATGCTCTTCTGTGGCACAGTAAGGCCGTGCGTTAATGGACCACTCCAGAGGCCCCTCTGCTGTCACTATTCCCAGGCCATTCTTCTAGCTGTATATCTCTTTTTTTTCTGGTACATCTCCCCGGAGCTGCTGTTGCCACCCGCCCCTGTCACACACAGCTCAGGGACTTCTCTGTCCATGTCCTTCCTCGCCCTGTAGCCTACCCCACACCCCCATGCCTTCCTCAATCACACAGCTTCTGGAAGGTGAAAATTACACCTTCTCATGGGTGGTTGTTCACCCCAAGTCCGGGCATTCGTCAAGAGCAACTCTCCCTCTTGTCTAATCAGCTTTTATGAAGATATAATCCCCATTCTATGCAATTTGCCCATTTAAAGTATACAATTCAGTGTATTTTAGTGTATTTACAAAGTTGCGCGGCCACCACTACTGTCTAATTCCGAGAAGGGAACCCGGTGCTCATCAGTAGTCACTCTGTGTTCTCTCCTCCTCCCAGCCTCTGACAGCCACTAACTTAACTCTCTGTCTCTGTGGATGTGCCTATTCTAGACAGTTTATGGAGGAAATCATACAATAGGTGGCCTGTGGTGGTTTTCACTTAGCATAGTGCATTGGAGGTTTGTCCATGTTGTAGCGTGTGACAGTACCTCGTTCCTTTGTGTGGCTGAGTACTAGTTCCATCGCACGGATGTGCCACATTCGTTTTTCCTTTTGTCAACGATTGCACATGTGGGTTTTTCCCACCTTTCGTCTCTTGTGAGTAGTACCGTGGTGAACATTCCAGTACAAGTTTTTGTGTGGACGTGTGTTTTATTTTATTTATTTATTTATTTTTTTTAATTTTTTTTTTAACGTTTATTTATTTTTGAGACAGAGAGAGACAGCATGAACGGGGGAGGGGCAGAGAGAGAGGGAGACACAGAATCGTAAGCAGGCTCCAGGCTCTGAGCCATCAGCCCAGAGCCCGACACGGGGCTCGAACTCACGGACTCACAGACCGTGAGATCGTGACCTGAGCTGAAGTTGGACGCTTAACCGACTGAGCCACCCAGGCGCCCCTATTTTTTTTAATTTTATTTTTTATTTTTTGAATATGTGTTTTAAATTCTGTTGGAATGGCTGGCTTCTATGGTAGCCCTGTTTCTTGAGGAATTGTCAAACTGTTTTCCATAGCAGCTGCACTGCTTTATATCTTTATACCGCCACCAGGAAGGATGGGGGATCCTAGTTTCTCGGCTTCTTCACCTCCTGTTGTTCATCTTTTTTTTGATTCTAGTCATCCTGGGGGGTGTGAAGTGGTGTCACGAGTGGTTCTGATTTGCATTTTCTGGCTGACTAATGATGTTGTGTATCTTTTCACTTTTGGGAAAGTCTTTTCTGATCTTTTGACCATTTTATTTTATTTTTATTTTCATTTTTTTTACTTTTTTTAATGTTTATTTTTGAGACAGAGAGAGACAGAGCATGAATGGGGGAGGGTCAGAGAGAGAGGGAGACACAGAATCCGAAGAAGGCTCCAGGCTCTGGGCTGTCAGCACAGAGCCCGACTTGGGGCTCGAACTCACAGACTATGAGATCATAACCCAAGCCGAAGTCGGACGCTCAACCGACTGAGCCACCCAGGTGCCCCTCTTTTGACCATTTTAAAAGTAGTTAGGAATTCTTTCTGTAGTCTGGGCACTAGTCCTTTATCAGATAAAGCATTTGCAGATATTTCCCCCCGTTCTGTGCATTTTCTTTTCACTTTCTTGACAATATCATTTGCAGCACAAAGGTTTTTAATTTTGATGAAGTCCAGTTTATCAATTTGAGAAAACTTTTTCTTGGATGGTCCTTTTTAATAACATTTTTGGGCAATTTCATAAACCATTCTCAGCAACCTTGTCAATGCAAAGCATGTACTGACTAAAGCAAAAATGCAATAATTGATCATTTAAGGTTATAACAGGTTTACATTCTTACCTCTCCACCACTACTAATCATAGCAGCTCCCTTTCCCCCATATGAACATCCTAATTGGTGAGGAAAACTCGCGTTTATTACTACTGATGTGACATGGAAAAGCATATGCTTGTCATGAAAGAATACCACATGCATGGGTGGAGAATATTTATGTTCTTTCGTGTGTGTGCATGGAAAATGCATTATCTGTCTCCTAAACAAAAGGAGTCATTTTCCACCCTCACAATGTGGGGCTCAACGTTTCTCCTCCTCAGACCAGGAGCTCAGGTGCCTTTCCCGCGTGCATCTCTTCAGTGCTAGGACCCTTTGCTCCATAATGCGTGTGCCCTTGGTTTGTATGGAAATTGTGATGTCAGTGTGAGCAGGTCTCAGCGTTCAGTTATAAAGAGCTACATAAGGAATAGCCTCCTTTCTGAAACCAACTCGCTGTCGGTTAGCCAAATGCCTTATCTCATTTGCTCTGAATCACTCACAGTGAACTGATTCTGCCATCCAGCCCCTCAGAGTTCATGGTCTGTTCCTTTTTCTGGGTTTGGATGCAGCCCCTCCATCTCAGGTCACGATTCTCCACTTTCTAAACCCTGGAAGCCTGATGTGGTGGTTCGCCTAAATTCCATTTAAGAGTCTTACAATCCTCCCACCCCAGGCCTTGTTTTCTCAGCCCGGGGAACTTGCGGCCCTCAAGCCTCTCCTGGTGGACTTCCCATGAGTTTCTTAGGCCCTTCAGCCTGGTCAAGTCACATCTCACCTGCCTCCTGCCTGTCTCCGTGCTGCTCCAGCTCACTGTGTATCCCTGTCCCCACACTCATTCCTGTCTGTCAGTTAATGCAAACGTATCATGAGGTGAACTTACCTAACATGCAGCTCTACCTCTGTTTTCCATTGGGGTGTGTCCATCAAGAGCTAGTCTGGGGGCACCTGACTGGCACAGAGGAGTGTGCGACTCTTGATCTCGAGGTCGTGAGTTCGAGCCCCACATTGCGTGTAGAGATTACTTAAATAAATAAATAAACTTGAGAAAAAAAAAAGAGCTAGTCTGGTATGAGAATAGGAATAAGAACCAGGGAAATAACTTGTTTTCTTATAGATCCAGATTAGGAAGTATTTAGGCCAAGAAGAGTTAGACCTCCTTTCCATAATTTCTGAGAAGAAGAGTTTATTTGATAATCTAATATTAGATTCTTTGAGCTTATAGTATAAAACATACACTCAAGAAAGGAGGAAAAGGATGTTTTCATGTGTCACCTGTCCCTATTCCATCCCCACCAAGAAAATAAATAAATGCATTAAAAAAATAACACAAAACAGAAAATAAGCCCATCTTTACCTCCAACCACCATGCATTAAGGGGAAAAACCAAAACTCTAAAAGAACGGCAAACCCCATTCAGTTCAGGTATCACTGGTCCTACCAGGAAGTAAAAAGCCTTCAGAGTCCTGGGGGTCTCCCTCCTGTGACTTGTCAGAAAGTATAAAGCCCCAAAGGGGTTGTTAGCCTTTTGCTGAGTATTCACCTCCCCTGCCACCACCACCGATTTCCCTGATGTAAACTCTATTTGTTATGTATCATGGAGCAGAAATACAATATTGATCCTGTTCGCTGAAGTGGTAAACCTTCCCATAAATCCAGGTCACCTGAACGGATATGCTGGTCGGCAGTGCCTCTTGAGGTTGTGGTTGTGATCTGTGGGGCGGGGGACAACGCATCTCGTTTTCCCACGTGTGAGTTTCACATAAAGACCAGGGAAAGCACAGGGAAGCACTTCGGCTAACTTAGTGCATGAAGGGAGGCTCATTCCTGAGGCTTCTGACAGTGTTGCTGCACCCCTGTACTGACTGGCCATCCCCTTTCAATCTCCTTGTAGCCACCGAGGAGGGTCCTGAGCCTGGAGGAAGTTCTGCCGCGCAGGAGGGGACTGCTGAGGCTCCCCACCCGCACACTGCAGCTACTTTCCCGGGGACTGCAGAGCGCACGTCACGGTCTCTCACCAACACGAGCACAAGTTCTGCAGAAGTGGGGCACTCTGTGGTGCCCAGAGAAACCGAGAGTGCCACCCAGCACGGGAACGTGACGGTGACTGCTGACGCCCACCTGGTCTCCGGTTCCCTGGCGGCCTCACCAGCCCTGGGAGGTGAGGAGCAGGGTCTCTTCCCACGTTCCTTCAGCTCACCTGTCAGCGTACTCACAGTCCTAGAAGGATTACGTTTGCTGTCAACCCAGAAAGTACCTTACAAGCTCTGTCTGAAGAGAACTTTCTAGGTTCTCTCACCCCCCCACCCCATCCCCACACGCACTTGGCTAAGGCACTTACGGTGTTGTCCACCAGGATACTTGGAATAAAGGAGACCAACCAGTTGTGGCCAAGGCCAGTCTCCTGGGAAAGAAATATCTCATTATCATTACACAGAATGGAAAATGGGGAGGGTTTTCCTTTTTCCATTTAGACAGAACAATTGTTCTGTCGGGGTCTTAAGAGCTTTTCAGATACCAGTTTGCTTTTATCAAAAAAGGCATGTGGAAGGAATTTGGACCTATTCCCTATTCTTCAGCCCCTGGCCCCACTTCTCTTTTATTACCATTTGCATTGCTGCCACCCACACTCCTCCCAGGAGGGTAAATATACTCTGCACAGACCCTGCCTGTTCCTGCCTTCCCACACTGCTCATCCAGAGGGCTCGCCATTGAAAACCACCTCTCCAAAGAAAGCGTTTAGTATGTGTTTGGGATATTTCTTGTATGTCTAGTTGACCTAACTTTGGTGTTTCCATTTACAGTCACTGGAATTAGCTACAGTCAAGTGAGTGGCACGGACTTTGAACAGAAGGCTTCCAGCGACTACGCAGACCACACCTATGTCTCCTCTACTTTTACCAAAGGAGAACGGGCATTGCTGTCCATTGTAGACAACAGTTCAACCCCGGACATAAGGGAGAGTTCGACCTCTTCTGCTAAGATCTCAAACTCTTCACATTCAGACTATTCTTCCTCTTCTCAGGCTCAGACTGAAAGAAGTAATGTGTCATCCTATGAAGGGGAGTACGCCCAGCCTTCCACTGAGTCCCTGGCTCTGCGCACAGCCAACCTTCCGTCCTACACATCCACCATTAACATGCCAAACACGTTGGTTCTTCTGGACGCTGATGCTGGATCGACTGGCAACTCTTCTTCCTCTTCTTCTCCTCCTCCTCCTCCTCCTTCTTCTTCTTTTTCTTCTTCTTCTTCTTCTTCTTCTTCTTCTTCTTCTTCTTCTTCGGGACCCCCTTTGCCCCTGCCCTCAGTATCCCAGTCCCACCAGTCATTCTCCTCAATCTTACCATCAACCGGGGCCTCTACTCTTCCACTGCAGTCCACTCCCCATGCACCCACACCTGTGTCTTCCTCACCAACGTCCCTGACAGCATCTACCCCTGCCTCGCTGTCCACCTCCCAAACAACGCTGGCACCTTCACCTTCTACCCTGGTCCTGCCTGTGACTCCAGTTCAGACAGCGACAATGGCATTGTCTATGGCAATGCTCCCCAGTAGTCAAACAGCAAATCCTA
The DNA here is from genome assembly GCF_046562875.1 of Panthera onca. Lineage (NCBI taxonomy): Eukaryota > Metazoa > Chordata > Mammalia > Carnivora > Felidae > Panthera > Panthera onca. The sequence goes on along the minus strand of NC_138347.1, from coordinate 70,415,690 downwards.
AGAACCAGAGTAACCCATACCATGAGAAAGTCATTACAGAGTCAAAGCCACCGAGCCTGGAGTCTCTGCCCACAGAGGCCACCAAAGCTGTAACAATGAGGTCTACCTCAGGGATCCCTATGCCCTCGGCCTTAACAGAGTCCTCCACTGAGCAAACCCTTCCAGCCGTAAGCACCAGCATAGCCCGAATGTCTCCAGCTTTGACAACCACCATTCTTGAGACCTCTCATCCCCCCAGCTCTGCGTCAACCACAGCAGCCCTGATGGCTGACCCCACAACAGTACAGACTACAGCTGGAAAGCAGCTCTTGCCAACCAGCCCTGAAATTCCAGTACCACGAATCTCAACAGAAAGTGCTGTCACCACGGAAAGGAGCCAAGCCCACGTAGATGCTACCACCCAGTTGGTGCCCCTGACCAGTGTACCCACGTCGGCGAAAGGACCGACCACGGGGCTCGGTGTGACGGAAGAGAACAGCCCGGCTTCACACTTCCTCGGAACATCTCCTTCTCCCCAGACCGTAGGCGTTTCCACAGACCAAGTACTGACTCCTAGATCTACTACCTTCGCTGCTCGGGGCAGCACACCGTCACCGACAGCACTGTCATCGGCAGCTCCAGGTAGAAGGCGGAGCCGCACAGGCTCAGGATGCCTGTGAATGTGTGGCAGATTTGCAATAGTTCCGTGTCTGTGTTGTCCTCTTATAACACAATGTCATGGATGACCTAATTTTCTCACCTCTGAGTTACCTAACTCTCCCTAAAGGAAGAGGTGAGGATGCCATTGGCCGTGTATGGCATCAGTAGGTAGCACCGTTGTGGCTTATAATTCCCAGAAATGCAAGAGCCTTTCAGGCATGCCTTTAAGTCTTGTGAGGCCAGAGAGGGTCAGTGCTGTGGGATGGGACAGTGGAAGAACTGCATCGAGAAGCTTTAGGTGGCCTTTCTGACACAGGGAATGAGTAGGCTCTGTCCGCCGGTCAGAGCCCTGAGCCTCTCAGTCAGCCAGCCTCTCAGTCACTGGGAAGGCTTCTTTTGATTCAAGGGAAGCTGGGCTCCTTGGTCTTCCTAAGAACGTGTTGCTAGTGGACAAATGCGGGCAAAGGGATGATGAACTAACCTTTTCTGATAGTGACAGGGTGACCTGAGCTTCTTGACATTACTCTTGAGGTTATCTTTATATTCATGTTGAAGTGGCTGGTATGAGGGAAATCAAACCATTCACATGATTCTTCATAGTTTAAGGAAAGGCAGAAGAAATTAGAATGGTATATCTTTCGATGTCGTGTTCAAATTTGTACATTCGGCTTGTCCAGATCCAGAAAAGGAAAACTGCGAAGGGCTTATATAAGCCTGACATCTTTTTTTATTTTCGTTTTTTTAAATTAATTTTTTAAATCCTTATTTATCTTTGACAGAGAGAGAGCGCGCACACACACAAGTGGGGGAGGGGCAGAGAGAGAGGGAGACACAGAATCTGAAGTAGGCTCCAGGCTCTGAGTTGTCAGCACAGAGCCTGATGCAGGGCTCAAACTCATGAACTGTGAAATCATGACCTGAGCCGAAGTCGGATGCTTAACTGACTGAGCCACCCAGGCACCCCTGGAGCTTGACGTCTTAAGGAAAGAAGAAAGAAGAGAAGTACTTTGTAGTGACTAGAGCAAGGGAGCTCAGTTAGTGTCTGAGTTCCAGCCAATCAGCCACGGTCAGCCTGGGGGCTGGAGGGCCATGACCACCCCTGCCACCAGCCCCCCCATGTCAGGCGAATCAGTGTCTCTTTTGTGCCAGTGATTTGAACACCTCTGGGAAATGAAAGGTGGATCCTTCTCCAGGGAAGCTGGGAGCCCTGCTTCAGGACTCACAGGGCTTCATTTCCAGCCAAATCTATTCCAATACCAGATGGAACCTAATTCACAAATCTCCCTTAAAGCCGATTGTAGTCATTACAATGATAACTGTAGGCGAGAATAAGTAACATTGTTACTTCCTGTTAATATATTTTTTATGACAGTATCCATGGTATGGTGTTTGGTTATGCATGTCCTGTGCCTCTTTGGGTAGTTTTAGGTATATTTAAAGTAGCCTTGCAAAATAGGAACACCATTGTTAGGTTTAGCTCATTTGTTCTCAGGATTATTTTTTTGGCATTACAACTCTTGACTCCTGCCATCCTTTTCTCATTCTTCCAGCAATTTTTCTGCTTGGAAATGATGCAGTTATGTTGTGGGTTTCAGCTTCTCTGAGCATGTGTCAGAAGGCTTTATTACGCAGTTATTACATAACTAGAGCATGACAATGCTAGTTATAGATACCAAAACAGAGAGTTGTGGTCTCCGCCCCGGGAGTCTAAGATGATGCTGAAGCCTGGGCACTATTAGGGCCTAGATGAATTAGATAGGGTTCATAGTGACATTATGTAAAGAGAGGGCACTGCAGTGCACAACTTCGATTGTTTTTCCAAATGATTGCACCATATGTGGAGGCCCAGTTATATTTTAAGATTTTTTTGGAACGGGGGAATCCTGGAGCAGGGAGGATGGTTAATCAGGGACCACTTCTCCCCCGATGTGTGTTTTAAATTGGCAGAGATTCAAGTAGAATTTTCTGAGTGTCAAAGGCGATATAATCATCAGCCTTGAACTGAGTGACCTGTAAGCAGCATTAGGATTGGAACCAATTCTTGCATTCAAGGATCCAATTGTCTAACACACGTGCACGTACACAAACTACTGCCAGGATCCGGTCCCTCAGCGTCTCTTCTGTACCTCCCGGGAACCCGTTCTATTTTAGTAGTGCGACCTCTCAGGGCAAGTAAACAGAAATAAGCAAAAATCAAATATTAGCCAGGAGAATTAAATATTTACCTAGAGCTGCTTTTACATTTCCTATGTGATTAACTGCTTTATTCCTGGAATGTGTTTTTAGTTAACAGCTGTGCCACTAACCCTTGTCTTCATGATGGGAAATGCTCTGTGGACTCCAGCAGCCGTGGGTATCGATGCATGTGCTCACCTTCCTGGCAAGGGGATGACTGCAGTATGGGTAAGAGGAAAAGTGTCTCCAGTGGTCTGTACTACAGTATGTCCTTGAGATAGGCAATAATGCTGTTTTCCTTCAAAATGTAGGAAAGCAAGATTTTTCATAAGTAAAAACCCTGCTTATTTGAGAGTTGGCATACTTAAGTGTTGTCTGCAGAATAACATCAGACGATAATGTTGATGCGTCTCCATGATCCAGCTCCATTCGGTGGGCTGCCTATGCCCCTACTGCACTGGGCCATCTATAGCTCCCTAAAGACCCCTATGCTTTCCTGCCTGTGGCCTTCGCTGCTGGTGCCTCAGGCTGCAACCCCACCCCCATCTGCTTGTTAAAGTCCTTCCAGTCCCAGTTCAGATGTTATCTGAAATAGTCCTTAATCTCCCTTCCATCAGGATCTCCTACTCTCTCTGTACTTTCAAAGCCTGATTTGTTTCTAGTTGGTCATATACACGACGTCCTCCATCCCCTGTAGATAGACAGCCCCTTGAGGACAAGGGCAACATCCCACTCATCTCTGGGGCCCAACTGCACCCAGTGCCATTTGGCCCTTCGGAAGTGCTCACTGCACTGGGTAATGATTCTGCTGTCTGCCGCAGGTTCAGTGTGGCCCCGTTTTCTCTCCTCTGTAGATGTGAATGAATGCCTCTTGAACCCCTGCCCACCCCTGGCCATGTGCAACAATACTCAGGGATCCTATACCTGCAAATGCCCGGTTGGGTACCAGTTGGAAAAAGGAATATGCAACCTGGGTAAGAGAATTAATCTATCTTGGAATTTTTTTCTGTACCACAAAATATTTTTAAAAATAACATTTATTGTTTTCCTCCCTAAACAGTCAGGATCTTTCCAAGGTATAAACTTAAAGAATATAGAAAGAAGTAAAGATGCTACCTATTTTTCAACCACTCAGAGATACAGCACCTTATTTGCAATCTTTTTTTACTCTGCATTATATTTTTATACAATTGCAACCATGTAGTATTTGTACAGACTTTATATCTTAAACATTTTTCCATGTTATTAAAAATATTTTACAAACTTCCTAATGAGTACATGGATAGGCCATTATTTGTGCATAACACTATTTGCTTAACCGTTCACCCTACAGTTAGGAAAAATATATATCAAAAGGATATTCTAACTACATAATAAAAAATATATTTTTAAGGAGAAAAAAGAGAGAATAAAACCCTGATTATCCTACCACATTCACACATCCTTTTCATTTTTTTTATTATTATTATTTTTTTTAACGTTTATTTTTATTTTTGAGACAGAGACAGAGCATGAATGGGGGAGGGTCAGAGAGAGGGAGACACAGAATCTGAAACAGGCTCCAGGCTCTGAGCTGTCAGCACAGAGCCTGACGCGGGGCTCGAACTCACGGACCGTGAGATCATGACCTGAGCCGAAGTCGGCCGCTTAACCAACTGAGCCACCCAGGTGCCCCTCCTTTTCATTTTTAAAAATGATCTTCATGGTCCTGTTCATAGGCAGATACATTTTTCCAAAGCTGCCATAATTGTACCATACAGATTGTCCTACTTCATTCCCTAATTTGATAGTTCTGAAGCTGGTTGATTTTAAATATAATCTCCAGCTTACATGTTAAAAAGCAAACAACCCACGTGAAAACTAAGGTCCTGACCAGGTGCTAAGTGGCCAAGTATCTACGCTTGTTTGATGAGAGGCCACATTTCAGCCCACAGCTCCCATCACATAATAATGTGTTCATCATAAAAGCTTTCTTCCACACAGGGTATAACCTTGCGTTAGAGTGTTCAGTTCAACATGGAACTTGTTGAAGAAATTAGAAGTGAAGGGCATAGAGTTATCTAGTCTGGATAAGGAAACTGGTAGGTAAAGTGACTCACCTTTGATTGACCGGTGTGATACTTAACACACAAAAAGTGCTCAGTAAATATTTTTTTGAGAGAATGAATGTCTGTGACCTCTGAAAAGTGATATTTGCGTGAATTAACAGGCTGAGGGGAATCATCAGATTTTTTAAAAAGATTGTGTCAAATGACAAAACTAGAAGGGCTAGGTAATGAGTTTGATGTCCTTTATTTAAAGGGGAACGGTCGTGGACTGGGGGAGTACGGAGCCTCACAAACAGTGGAGCTCTCTCCCTGAGGGGTTTTGGGCAAGCAGGAGTTTTATAGAGTGTTAGAAGCGGCATCACTTCTGAAACACAGCATGATCGGCTAGGCTTACATATCTGCCCTTATTTAGAAAGGTCAAGGACAAGGGAGTAAGTATATAGCCAATAGTTGACTTGGCGTTGGGGAATTGACCGACTGAATATGCTGCATTTTTAGTCACCGGGGGGGCATTTACAGAACTCGAAAGTTCGGTTGGCTGACGTGGCACCTTGGGCAGGAGCAGCTCCATCCTGGGCCTAGAAATGTATTTCAAACAGTTGATACCCTACTAAAATAATGGTAGGATTTTGGAAATTGTTCAAAATACAAGGATCAAGTCAAAGCATTATTTAAAGGAAAAAAAAATCTAGGCATATAGACATCACTCAAAATCAAGAGTTCCTCTTACTCTAATAGTTTATTTGTTTTGGGGGTAACCGATTCCATTTAGCTACCCCCTGGAAGAAATAGGCCAGGAGTCTTTGGTTTAAGGAGGGTGAAGATGGAATGATTTTATTGTGAAGCAGTGTGGAAAATGCTCTTGCCAGGAGCTCAGCTGCCTGGCTTCCAGCTCTGGAGCTACCACCTACGGCCCATGACCCCTGAGCCTCCATTTTCTCATCTGTAAAATCAGATTACCACCTGCTCTGCTTCCCACTCAAGGTTATTGTGAAGAGCAAATAAAATGAAGTATCTGAGCAAGCTTTGAAAATGGGGGAGTTCTCCAGATGGGAGGTATCATTTAACATTAGCCCCCAACCTCTTGGACCAGACTTGACAGCAATGAAAACACTAAGTACTCTGAATACAAAGTAATACTTATGGATCTTTTAAAAATTCATTTCTATAAAAAGAGAGAGGAAAACCAAAACACAGTCCCTTAACTACAGAGAACAAACTGACGGTTACCAGAGGGAGGTGGGCAGGGGATGGGTAAAATAGGCGATGGGGGTTAAGGAGGGCACTTGTCAGGATGAGCACATGGTGATGCATGGATGTGTACAGTGGACATGTGGAATGAATGTATCACTATGTTAACTATGCTGGAATTGAAATTAAAAACTTAGTAAATAAAAATAAATAAATAACGAAAAAATCATTTATGTAACCCGTATAAGTCAGCAGTTAGTTGCATGTGAAGTAAAAAATTGCCTTAAAGCCAGATGATGAAAGGCAGGCATGAAGACGTCAGTGTGCTGGGCAGAGTGCAGGGGCTGCAGGACGCTGCGTGATGCCGTCTTCAGAGCTGCTCTTAAAGCAGAGGCCACATTTACTGTCATGATTCGGAAGAGATCTGTGTACGTAACAGTTACAATATGTATATTTCCATCCAGAGAGTCTGGGTATCAGTCTGGATGGGTGAGGAAGGAAGATGAAGGAGTGGGGTGGGAGTTGTGGAAGCCTGTGTGCAGTGTCCCACAGGCACCTCAGATCAGGAGGAGAGCCGTTCTTTTGTGTTAACAATCATCTTTCCCTTTTCAAGTCATTTAGCTTCATTGTTCATAAACATCAGAGGAACATGCAAATTAGAGCATGCTGAAATGCTTTCATTTGGCCAAGAATGTTTTCAAAGAGCTCCCTGCTGCTCAGAAAGAGTCCTAAGCAGCTGGCTTCAGTGAACTGTAGAACAAGCAAAAAGATGTTAAATAAGGATTAAGGGCTTTAGACAGTAAGTATAAGATGTTAAATATGTTCCCTGGCTCATTTGTGGGCCTTTTTCTTAATTCAGCAGGCAAGCTTTCTGTGAAAGAGCAGCTTCATGGGTTCCTGGGTTTCGAGTCTTTTTTTTCCCTCCCTGTCCAGAGGGAAAGATAAGAATTTAATATAAAGGAAGATAAGAGGCAGATAGAAAGCATGCTATGCTAATTTTTGGTCGCCTGCCCATTTGTAAGTCCCATTCTCCTCAGGCCCAGTCAGCACAAAGTGATGAGTACTATTTTATTTTATGAGTGAAATGGGCCTTGAAAACGGGGCTGCTTTCTTTCAAGTCTGAGCTCAAACAATATCTTGAATATGGGTCGTTTGCATTGCCTGGCTTGTGACCATGGGGCCTGGCAGTCCCCGCAGCTTGGGCCCACTACAGATGTTTGGCACCTTCCTCCACAGCCTCTCTGTCGTCCTGAATCCGTTGTCCGATTTCTGGAAGTCTCTTTCATCAGCGACAAAATGGGCATTTCCTCTATGCGAGAGGGATGGCGGCTGGTGGGGTAACTCTGATGAGAAGAGGAAACCAAAGCCTGCCCTTGAAGCTGAGGGCTTTGCAGTGTAGGCTAGAGAACAACAGCGTTTCTCTATCGAAAGCTTTCTCAGGCCTGACGAGCATGTTTTGTGCTTGACCCCACATCCCCTCCCCCTCCTCCTGGGATTATGTCATTTAGGCCAGCTGGTCTTTCCTCCTCGTCCCAGCTTCACTGAGCATCTACTATGTAGGAGGCGACTGGCAGGGTGGCAGGATGGCTCCTCACAGCAGCCCACACACACGTGCAAAAGGAGTTTTTGACCCAAAGGTTTACTGAGTCTGAGCCTTCTGCTCAGTGGAAGCCCACCTTCCTAGAGAGGAGCTAGAAGAGGGAGAGGTGTTCTCTATCCTCAAGGAGAAGGACAGGCACCACGGTTGTCCTGTGAGGTGGAGTTAAGAGTGATATGCTAGAGATTTACAAACACACGGCTGTGTATCGGTCGGCCAGTTGCGTGGTCTCACGGGTTATGTTCTCATTTTCAGTTAGGACCTTCGTGACAGAGTTTAAATTAAAGAAAACGTTTCTCAATACCACCATGGAGAAACACTCAGACCTACGTGAAGTTGAAAATGAGATCACCAGAACAGTAAGTTTCCTGAAAAGCATCTTTCTTTGAGTCCTTTGTTTTCTAGAACAAATTTCATTCAGAATTGGGAACCTCGTGAGGACCAGCTATATTTCCTGGGCTATTGTTCATTTCCATTACATTTGGGAGGTAAACTTCATGGTAAAATTAAAAGCCTCTTGGAAATTGAAAGGAGGTGCTGAGATCCAGTGACGCCCAGGAGAAGCACTTCTTCGGTGTGCTCTCACATGCAGCCTTTATCAGTGCCTTGGCGTTTCTTTTCCCTGTGCAGATTCATAGTCACAGACGGTTAGATGGTATGCACCAATAAGAACTATTGGCAAAGAGGAAAGATCCAGAAAATCCTACTCTCCCATCTGCAGTTGACATGCTGTGTGACTTTCGCTCTGTGTTTCCAAACTTGGGGAGAATGATGCTCTTTTTCCTCAGGAGAATGCCAAAGACATAACAGTTAATCCTGATTTTCCAGGGTTGAGAACTCACTGCACAGATTATCTAGGGGCCTTTGGGGAGCCTCAGTGTTCAGTTGGTTAAGCATCAGACTTGCGGCTCAGGTCATGATCTCATGGTTCGTGAGTTCGAGCCCTGCGTTGGGCTCTGTGCTGATAGCTTGGAACCTGGAGTCTGCTTTGGATTCTGTGTCTCCCTCTCTCTCTGACCCTCCACTGCTCGCACTCCGTCTCTCTCTGAAAAATAAATAAACATTAAAAATTTTTTTTAAAGATTATCGAGAGGCCTTTGATTCCTCTTCTTTCCCTCTTTGCCTACTTTTTGTCAGGTAGAAAAAGTAAGGAAAAATTAAAAAGAAGGAAAACGAGATAAAAATGAAGCTCAGGGGCACCTGGGTGGCTCAGCCAGTTAAGCATCCAGCTTTGGCTCAGGGCATGAGCCCACGGTTCATGAGTTCAAGCCCCACATCAGGCTCTGTGCTGTCAGCATAGAGCCTGCTTCGGATCCTCTATCCTCCAATCTCTGTGCCCTTTCCCCGCTTGCGCTCTTGCTCTTTCTTTCAAAAAAAAGAAGCTCAAATAGTAAATTTTACCTCTCAACTGCTACCTGAGTCTAAGATTTGGTGTTCAGAACATTGAAAATTGCCATTAATATAAGTTTTAGAGATTAATTGATTTCTGATTTCAGTTTTACTTGTTTTTTATAGGTAAGAGTATATTAGCCAAAACCTATAGGATTTTATAGGACTGTAGATTTTATTTGCATGACATTTAGATTCCAATTCTGTCTCTGTATCTATTGAGCATCTAGTCTATGACAGGCACTTTGCCAGATGCCTCACTCCTGTAAGAGGTATTGCCAACACATTTACAGCTAGAATTTGGGGAGACCCTGAAGGTTAATGACATTGCCTGAGTTCACACAGAGCAGATGCAAAGTTAAGGAACAGCCCACTAGACCATCCTCACTTCTGACACCATTTGCAAGTTTGGGGATCCCCAAGACCACCCTCAGATTTGATAGTCACTGTAAGGACTTCAGATCTCAGTGAAAGCTCTTAAACTCATGGTTATGGTTTATTACAGTGAAAAGGTCCCTGTTACAGTCAGCTATGGGAGAGACACATAGGGCAGAGTCAAGGAGGATTCCAAATTTGATGCATCCAGTTGTCCTATCCCCATGGAGCCATGCACTGTGTTAACTCCTCCTGGCAATGATGTATACAGTATTCATGGAGTATTGCTAAGCTCACTTGAATCTTGGTGTCTAGAGCAAATATATGGACATATTCAACCGCTCACATGGCTGACCTCAGTCTCCAGCCCCTCTCGAGGTTAGGCTGATACCATATAACCCCAAACCCCTGCATAAGTCACGTTATTAGATATTTGGAGTGGCCCAGGGCCTCCAGGTAGACAAAGGATATTCCAAAAGCTTATTGATTAGCTTCTGGGAGCCAAGGGCCAGACCTCTGTTTGAGCAAGATTAAATTCTTTACTATACAGCAGGATTTTATGTCTACCAGCCCTATACCTGGTGTTCTTGTCACTTCACCACAGCTGCCTCTTGGGTGTGCTATAGGTCAATATTTCCTTCGAAGGGAGTACAGGGGCTTAGAATCCTGTGCAGAGGTGCTGTCCCTCCCAGTATAGGGTGCTCAGTGACTTACTTAACTTGTTCATTTTCACCAGGTATGAGTGTATAATTTACTAGTGATGTGACATCCCCACTCCCATAGACTAGACTAGACTAGAGAAGCCACTTCAAGTGGCCTTTCCCAAGATACCATTCTGTTCTGAAATATGCCTTTTCTGTTTTTACCTGGGGGAAAACGTTTAAGTAATTATACTACTAACAAATCATTGCCTATTAGAATAGAAAGCAATGCCATACAAAGCCAAAGGTTTGATAACATCCTATGTTTTATTCCATCCTATGAACAATAAATGTGTCTGACACACAGGCTTTGAAGACAGGCGTGTCTGCATAGGTCAAGGTATTACAACCTTCCGCAGCATAGAAGGAATCTCCAGCCTCCACTGTTGGGGGAGCAGAAAAACAGGCATGGAACTTGATGCCCTAGAGGGATTTTCTGCTCTCTCTGAGGGCACAAGGCAAACACAGGGAGAGTCACTCTTAATTTGCTCTCGACAAAGGGGCTCTTGACCCATGTAATGTAATTTCCCATGGAGAGCCTTTTTGAAGAGGACCTATCTTTGAGTTAGGTCAACTCACTGCAGATTATGAGGGGTTTGTGTCAGGCCTGCCAGACCGGGGGTAGCTGAAGTCTTTTCAGTGAGCCTCGTTCACTCTGCAAAGTCCAAATAAACAGTTGCCTCTGAGTTTTTTGAAACCCTGGGTCTTAGAAGAGATCTGTTCCTTTGAAGATGTTTTGCATCCAAGGGTGCTGTTCTGAACATCATTTCCTGCCAAGATTTTCCCCACTGATTTACTATCTGCCTCTTTCCCTTTGTACTCAGGGAACAACAGAACAAGAGCAGAGAGGCATTTAAGAAGGGAATAAAAAAAAGGACACCACTCCTCTGTAAAGCTGCCTGCTGATAACTTGATAGCTAGAAAATGCCTATTTTATCCTGAAAATAGGAAATTGGTTCTAGGTCTAGGGCTTTTATCTATCTCACAGTTAACGACCAACCTGTTCTTCCTTTCAGTTAAATGTGTGTTTTTCAATGTTTCCTGGTTATACCCGATCCACAGTTCATGCTTCTAGGTAAGTAACAGAATTACTCTCACTTGTGAACCAGTTTTCATAAAGGGGAGGCTATTCTAACATAGGTGACAGCAACTAAACCGGGCTCTGTTTTGACCAAGCCACAGAGTGACCAGGGGGGGCCAAAGTCACTGGGCCTCCATGCTCTCCCATTCCCTTCCTGGAGAACGGAGATGGATTCATTTTCCAAAAGCCCTGGGCCCACATGTCATTTTAGCACAGTCAAAACCCTACACACTTTGTCTACAGGGAGTCCAGTGCAGTGGTCATGTCCCTGCAAACCACGTTCTCCTTGGCCTCCAATGTGACACTGTTTGACCTGGCTGACGGGATGCAGAAATGTGTCAACTCCTGTAGGTCCTCTGCTGAGGTCTGCCAGCTCTTGGGATCTCAGAGGCGGATCTTCAGAGGTAAGAGAATGACCCTCTGGGAGAACCCCACCTATACAAGTTAGGCACAGACCTAGGATAGATATGTAAGGCACTCGGGGCTCAGATTCAAGAAGTTTGTCACAGAGCCAGTCTATCTTTGAAATGGGTGCTGGGGCTCCTGGGTGGCTCAGTTTGCTAAGGGTCTGACTTTGGTGCAGGTCATGATCTCACAGTTCATGGGTTTGAGCCCCACATCAGGCTTCCCGCTGACAGTGTGGAGCCTGCTTGGGGTTCTCACTCTGTCTTCCTCTGCCCCTTCCCTGCTTGCACTTTCTCTCTCTCTCTCAAAAATAAATAAAAACTTAAAAAAAGAAATGGGTGTTAAGTGAAAGGCCTTTGTGTGTCTGTATCTTTGTACATGTGTGCGTGCACACACGCATAGCTTTGAAGTCACCGGGTCCTTGGCATGTTGCCTCTTTTTTGTCTCCTCTTCTTCGCTGGTGTATAAGAGATGATGGGATACAGGAGCTGATGCGATGAAATCATTCCTCTTTACCTTAAAAAGTTCCAGCTCTCTCTGAGGGAAACAGAAATTCCTGCACAGAATATACATGCTTATCAATACCCCAAACCTTCATCGTGATAGTCCACTAAGTAAAAAAAAAAAAAAGCATGGGCAGTATTACCCATCTTGTTCGTGTGTTTGCAAATCACCAATGCACAGAAACAAGACCAGAACGATGTAGGCCAGACTACTTGCTGGTTTCCCTTTTCTTGTTCTCGCTTTATCTGCTTTGTCAAAACTTCTGCATTACATCTACTGTGAAGTAGATACAGAGAGGGATTATAGACAATGAGTTCAGAAGGCAGACTTGGATCTTGGAGAGGAAGTTTTGCCTCTGGGTTGGGAAAACTTTGCTAGAATTAAAATTGCTTCCTCACAAAGGAGGCTTATTCCTGCTGTTGTCTCGTAAGTGATCAGAGTGAGGTCTGGTTAGCTCCCTGTGCTAGACAGTTAGGACTAGCAAAGGATGCAGACTCTTTGAGCCTCTCCATCTGGTGTCCAGACGCTGGATGTAAGTTGTAGGGAGCAGGTTTGGGGCTGTATCTGCTGGAAGATCCAGGGCATTCCCAGGGGCTCAGGGCTTTCTGAGCACTGATCCACAGGGCTCTTCTCACAGGCCTGTGCATGGCAGAGCTGGGGAACTGGGAGCATAACCTTGTGAATGCTGTAGCTTTAGCTCCTTTCAAGGCTAGTTATTCATATGGGGGAAGAAAGGAGCTGAACTTTCTGGAATTGAAGTTGCTGTCATTTAGCCTCATTGGGGAATTAACTAAAAAGTGTACGCCCCGTTATACTGTGCTCTAAACTTTGAGGCAAGAGCTCTTCTTTGTTTCTCTTGCCAGTGATTCAAGGGTCCCAATTTTTCATCTCTAGTTAGCAGGAAGGGGACCTTTTCATTCACTAAACACTTAAAGAGTGCGTCCTAGGGGCCCCCCGGGTAGCTCAGTCAGTTAAGTGTCCGACTTCAGCTTAGATCATGATCTCATGGTTCATGAGTTCGAGCCCTGCATCAGGCTCTGTGCTGACAGCTCAGAGCCTGGAGCCTGGAGCCTGCTTTGGATTCTGTGTCTCCCTCTCTCTCTCTGCCCCTCCCCCACTTGTGTGTGTGTGCTCTCTCTCTCCCTCTCTCCCCCCAAAATAAATAAAAACATTAAAAAAAAAAGTTCATCCTATATAGTCAGCATAGTACCAGGTTAGTTTTATGTCTCCAGTAAATGTGTTTCATGTCTTATAAATCAAGTGGCCACATACTTGGATTTGTAAGATCCTGCTCATGGCAGGCCTGCCCACTCTGACCCCATTTTTTTCTCTTATTTGGATGTGGCCTATGGGAAAGCCCCTAGCTTCCTAGCTTCCTTGCTGAGGTCCCATTCTTTGTTTTGTTTTTTTAGATTTTATTTATTTATTTTCTTAGAGCAGCGTTAGGGTCACAGCAAAACTGAGAGGATTTCTCACATGGCCTCTTGCCCCTACATGTGCTTCTGGTCCCCATTCTGTACCTCTCCTTCCAGAGCCCTCGAAAACAAAGACAGCCATGCCTCTTGGCTGAAAACAGGCTCACTTCTCTGGTTTTCCTCCCAGTTCTTCTCCTGGCTTTGCCAACATACCCAACTCTGTCTCTTTGCTCCCTTTCTGAGTGCTGGAGAGGTAGCCTTGACAGGCAGGAGCTGTCAGGTTCTGATATTTGGGTGTTTCCAACACATGGGTATGCTGGGCTACTCTGGACGCTGCCCTTGCAAAGGCAGGTTTTCACCCTGCAGTTTGCAAAATGTCCACTTCCTCAACTTCCAAAGAGCTGCAGCTCTAATGCCTCCAGAGGTTTAGAGTCTTTGGAAATCCCCCAAGGAGTGTCTCAGCCGTAGATTTACATAAGTTCTCATTGTCTGTCAGGCGGATGTTATGCCCAGGAAAGACCATGGGAATTGTGGATGTAGAAAAATCACATCGCCAGGCTTAAAATGAAAATGGGATTATATGTGGTTGCATTTGATGGATTTATGGCAGAATGTTCTTTAAGGATTTTTAGGGTAGCAACTCCACTGTTGCAGAGGCAAGGCCTGGCTTCTTTGCTTCGTTGTAGGGAAGGGTTGCTTCAGCAGGGCGAGTAGTAGTTGTCAGCAGGCTGGATTAATGGGCAGGATGGAAGGAAAATGTGACATTGACTTCCAGAAAATATCTAATCAGGCCAGGCAACTCAGTCTGGCTACTGGACAAGGCTAGCGCCAGCCTTTTACCCCGGAAGTATTCCTTTATATTGAAGCTTGAGGACTGGCAAAGCTTTCCAGAAGTTTAGACGACGAATTGTGGGCGTTTGGTACCTCTCTGATGCCAGCTTTATAGTTTGTCTGGTGAGATTTTCCATTTTTTATTTTTCTCTTTTAAATACCAACTTTCACAATAAACAAAGGAAATTCTATCGCACACACAAGCTGAGTTTTGATTTAGCACACCAGCTTCCAATGATAAAGACAGGAAATGCAGTGTTGAAAACTAAAGGCTGTGTCCTAAGCTCGCCTCCCTGTGACCAGGCTGTCCCCTAGGTCCCAAGCTCTCGGGACTCAGAAAAGGAGGCGGCTGTGGGGACCCTGTGTGGGTGTCAGCTCACATCACCACGGTCGGGGCAGTTTTGCCATGGTAAGAACCAGTACCTGGTTTCTGAATAGGTTGGTGTCTTCCTTAAGATGGGAAAGGGGAGACCAGGCCTCACTGCACAGTGTACACATCACCCTTCGGCAGCTCTCCCGGTCGTGAACTTGCTCTTACCTCCCTGCAGCAAGAGCAGATGTCAGTCCTGCCTTGCTCTATACCTGGCTGTGAAGAAGTTACTGTCCACTAACCAGTTAGTTGTGCGTTTTTGTTCTACTGTGTGCCCCCATTTACATGTGCCTTTTCGTCAGGCATGTCTTAGTGAACGTGCCCTCATTATGTGTCTCGTGTGTACAGAGAGGGTCTACTGTGTGCAGCCTCAGAGAGGGCCACATGCCCAACAATGAGTGCTTTTTGATAACAAGGAGATACTTCTTTGTCATCCATGAAATGAGCATGGCCCACATGCCCAGAGCTGGACAAGCCAAGTAGATACACATGTAGAGAATAAGGCCCTAAAGGGAAGGAGGTAGCAAGCCAGAAAGACACATTCCTCTACCCAGCTCTGTCTCCCGTGGTGATGGCCTGGTGACTGGTGACCTGAAGCACCTTCAGCATGCATGTATTGAGCACTGTGTGTGACCATCCCTGTGCAAGGTGCTGAAGCCCCAGAGATGAGTAAGCCCCAAGAAATGGCCAGTGTAGTGGGGACACAGGAAACATAATGATACCACAGTGCCGGGGCAGCAGATTGTCTTCCACACCGACCCTTGGAATAGGTCTGTGGGCAGCAAGCTGTCCTGCCAGAGGAGTGCACAGCCTCCCGTTAGGTCATGTAGACACAGAGCAGACCCAGAGCTGTGCCTCCGCTGAGACAGGACTGAGCCTCACGGCTTCCTAAGAAGGACACGATCATGTTTCCTGGCTCAGTGCTGGCTCTCTTCCGCAGTCTGTTAGGATGCAGGCACAGAAGACACCATGGCACCGAGGGCCGTATTTACGGTGGCTGCCGGGGTCGGAGACAGCACCCTGTTTCTTCTGTCTGGGTCCTCTGTCCCATGGCATGCGGTGTGACCTGGAGTACAGAGGCTTGGGGCTGACACAGGGAAGGAGTGGCCAAGGCAGCTAAAAGCGGGCCCCTGAAAGGAGACTTGTACCAGGCGCTTTTCAGAAACTGTTCTCAGAGCCTCTTTAAATGGAAAGTTGATGTATCTTGAGGTTTGCAGTGGAGGAGGTCTTGTTTTGTTTCACTGTTTTGTTTTTTCATCTTAGCGGGCAGCTTGTGCAAGCGGAAGACTCCAGAATGTGACAAGGAGACCTCCATCTGCACTGACCTGGACGGTGTCGCCCTGTGCCAGTGCAAGTCAGGCTATTTCCAATTCAACAAGATGGATCACTCCTGCCGAGGTACCAGCAAGTTCCCGAGGGTTCTGTGGCCCGTGCAGGGACAGGGAAGATGTTTTTCTCTGCTCTAGGTGTGACTGTTCTAAACTAGGGGTAACTAGTTCTTGTTATTTTGCTCACAGCAGGATTGAATGCGTTATCTCCTTAGAATAATAGCATTATCTCTGACCTGAGGCAAACGGGTCTGGCCAATCAAATTCAAAGGAAAAGAAGAGAGAATGGAATGCCTATGGCAGTGCCTTTTTTTTTTTTTTTTTTTTTAGAGGAAGTTAGGAAAATTGTTGTTTTAATTCCCAAAGCTTTATTCTATTGTCTGCTAATCTTTGAAAATGGAAACACAGGCATGGAGTCGGGCCTGTCTCTTTTAGAGGCAGCTGTGGCCTAGTAGACAAAGTACTGCTGAGGCTCAAGAGAATCAGAGCCCGACTCTGCCTCATGGATCATGTATCATCTTGAGCAAGACACTTTGCTTTGCTGCGCCTTGGTTTCCTCTTCTGCAAAATGGGTATGCTGATGCTTCATTGGATATTCTGGGGATTGAAGAAAGCAATGTATATGGAGGTACTTTGAAAGCCATCAGCATTTGCCCTTGTTTTTTACCCAGGATGTGGCTGAATTAATGAGTTCCAGTTTTAAAGGTTTCATGAACGGTGTGAGGGCAGAAACCTAATCCTGCTAGCCTTGTAGGTGAGACTTAAATCCATTCAGTTTGAACTAAAATGCTTAGTAAATGCATGGCAAGAATACTACTTTAAAGTAAAATTAATTCAAGTCCAGAGCACTGTGTCCCTGACTTACAAACGACTGCTAGAATTTGTAATCACCAGGAAAACTAACAATATAAAGGCCACGGTGTGGTTTTAAGCGTTGTACCACATTAGAATGTGTATGACACAGTTTTCCTGCTTGGCCAACACCCACTGGTGACAGATGTACTGGAATCTGAGTGAAAGTCACATACTGGGGAAAGGTGACCTTGTCATTTATTTCTATCAGGACTTCCCCAGTAGAGGGCTCGTTCCATCAGGAGAGGATAAAAATACATTCGGGGCAGTGCTGTCGTCCTGAGCTTCAGACCCTCTGACTTAGGTTTACACACATTGGCTTTGAAAGTGCACCCCCTCTGCTCCACACGCAAGCCCTGCGGTGGGCTTTGAAGGGGAGGCTGACCCCGTGTGCCGGCCAGCAGTCCTGAGGCACGACGGCCTTGCAGCGCTTTTCAGCACATGTCCGTCTGCCCCTGTGATACAAAGAGATGATGCTTCCTAGTTCCCTCTTACCTGGTTTCATGCCATGTGTTCCTGGCCCTTCTTGGAAACTGGGGCATTGAGTCCCGCGGCATGTGGGAAGGTGACCTCTGCTAAAATCCATGTGCTGGGGCGCTGTGTAGCTGGCAGGAGGGAAGGCAAAGTGGGCAGAAGTGGAGCGCGTGGGAGTGGTGGCACCGGCGTGTGGAGTCTCTGGAGTTTCCCACAGCCTCAAGGACAGCCAGCCCTGCCACCTCTGCTTCTCGCTGGCCCCAGCCACTTGCCTTTGTTTCCAAGTCAGCAATTTAATCGTGTCACTTACAGACTAGCATTAGCAATAGCAAGGCCGTCAGAGACTTTCCAAATGCAGGGATACAGGCTTCAGCAACCTTATGTTTATCAGGTAATGACCTAAGATGCAGCATAAGGAAACCTTGGTCAGCTTTCGGGCTTTTTGCCAAGGCCCCACAAAGCCTCCGTTTCTGCAGTATCCTTGTCGCTTAGATTTTCATCCGTCAGATGAAAGCCTCTGATGAATGGCTTCAGCAGCTCCTTGGGCACAGCCCCGTTGGCCGGGTTCTGATGGATTGTAGTGACATCTTCTGGCCATTAGTGCTGGAGCACTGGGGTATTTAAAATAAGTCCCTGGGGAGCATGGCTGGCTCAGTCCAACTGACACTTAATTTCAGCTACAATCATGATCTTCCAGTTCCTGAGATCCAGCCGCTTTGGGCTCTGTGTTGACAGCTCAGAGCCTGCCTGGGATCCTCTCTCTGCTTTTCCCCCACTCGTGCTCTCTCTCTCTGTCTCTCTCAAAATAAATAAACACATTTTTTTCTTTAAAAAAGTCCCCTTTTGGACACTTCACATCCAAGGTCAGTCCCCAGATAAATGGGGAAGAGAGGTATGTAGGTGTGTTTTCTAAATCTGTACATTAGCAGGACTCTATTGTTCTCTGTTGTACGTATGTATGCACTTCTTAATGTCTCCCATGAAATATCTCCACAGTGTCTTTACCAGACGTTCAAAGCATCATACAAAATTGAAGTAGGTGTCCTTCCCATAGGTGTCTTAGCTTTCTTCTGCCATGCAGGCCTCTTTCTCTCACCAGGCAGCAGGTGCCTGGAGAGCCAGAACTGTGTTTAGCATATGCTTAGCACATTGTGGGGTTTAACAAGTGTCTGTTGAATTAACAACTGGATGATAGGGTAGCAAATATGATAGAACACAAATGGCAGAGCTTGGGAACAAGAGAGTCTTGAAGACTCCACCACTTGCTTATTTTATCAAGGGCCAGGAGGCTTGAATTGGCTTATGTTCCATGTCAATAGGGGAAACCCAATCTGGGCATACACACTAGCAGTTGCCACATTTCCATTGTCTCCAGTGCTCCACGGGTCAGTCCTACTAGGGTGTGGAGATGACGAGCTGGGTCCTAAGGCACACTGGAGCTTTCTTTCTAAGAACCTTTAGAATAGCACCAAGCCCACGGTGGCACTCTGTCGTTGGTGAATGACCAAAGGAGCCCATTCGAAGTAAAGAAAAAATATCGTTACACAAGGAAGTCAGGCCACTTCTGAGGCTGAGTGAAAACAGCCCAACCCATCAGCTCACAGCCTGGGCAACAGATGGACGTTACGTCTGGCAGGATGACAGCCACAGGATGGAAAGCTCCCACCCAGCAGAGGAGGGCTGGGTGGGTAGATTTGATGTAAAAACATTTCCGGGAAGAAGTGT
Organism: Panthera onca; assembly: GCF_046562875.1. Lineage (NCBI taxonomy): Eukaryota > Metazoa > Chordata > Mammalia > Carnivora > Felidae > Panthera > Panthera onca. Next base: position 70,396,590 of record NC_138347.1, on the reverse strand, counting down.
TCAGAATAGAACAGACTGCTGTGACATCAGCCTGCCTCAGTGCTGAGATGGATGGGGATGAGTCACAGGGAGGCCAGCGGTCCCCGTGGAGCCGCCCTGGAGAAAGAGCCGTGGAGTACCCAGGAGTGGCTTCCCGGCTCCCACAAACCACTGTAGCATGAAGACTGCCAGGGATGGTGCTTTCCGTGCCCAGGGAAGCAGGAGTTCTCAGCTTGTTCCTTAAGAAGGCCCCACCTGAGTAAGGCCAGCAGCGAACTCAGAGGTGTCCCAAGATGTGGTGAAGGGGCTCGTTCCTCCTCCCCTAAATGGAATATGATCATGCCCTACTTTGTTGCAAAAAAGATTGGAAGCACCTACTAAAAAGCCTAAACTTAAACTAAATAAGGTTTAATTTAAAAGATAAATTAGGTTGAAGTGGAAATAAAGCTACTACTTTGCTGAAGCTAGAGGAAAGTGAATATGCAGAAAGATATGCTGTAAAGTCCTGCATGTTTGCTAAAGGTAGGCCACTCGTTCAAGTTCTGAGCTTTCTGGACATTGAGGCAAAGAGAGAAATACGGTTTTAGAGAGAGTCAGGGTTCATAAAACAAAGTACAGTCGTTCAGAAGCATCCCCATCTTTGTAGGCCCCAAGGCCCAAGAGAAATTTCTTTGGGGCGTCCTCATCAAGAGGTTACTGTGTGGTGTTGTGGCAGTGTGGCCCGTGACATCCTGCAGTAGATACTGGGGGCCTTCCCAGGGCTGCTGCTTATAATAGCCCTTACTACAAGAGGATGGAGCTCAGGAAAAGTGGTTCTGTGGAGCCAAAACAGCACAGTCCAGGGTGACAACTCTAATGATCTGCTATAAAAGAATTGTGGATTATTTAGAGCAGTGTTTTCTGAACTATTCTATGAAACTCTAGTGATATCTCGATAATCTAGGACAACAAAATAGATGCTAGAAACATTTAGCATCTAACATTAAAAACAGAAGGAAGCGGGCACCTGGGTGGCTCAGTCGGTTGACATCCAACTCTTGATTTTGGCTCAGGTCATGATCCCAGGGTCATGGGATCGAGCCCCGTGTCCAGCTCTGCGCTGAGCATGGAACTTGCCTAAGATTCTTTCTCTCTCTCTCTCTCTCTGCCCCCTCTCCCCTGCTCACACAGTCTCTCTCTCTAAAAATAAAAAAATTAAATTAAAAATTAAACAAACAGAAGGAAGAACAGCATTGGGCACATCTACGTAAGTTAATATTATTACACACTAATTATTACACGTAACAGAGGATGCAGGACGCCTGTGAGAGACCTCCTGTCCCAGCCCACAGGGCATGCACCCCCTGATCCATGCATGCTGCCGACACTCACATCTTACCATTAGCGTGTGTGCTGTCTGTCCAGGGATTGCTGCTGTATGCTGTGTACCTTTTCTTATCTGTCATCTTTTATGCAGTATATTGTACATTATTCATGAATCAAATTCCTATCACTTCTTGCAGCAATGAATTTGACTATGAGGCCATTTTTTATTGTCTGCTTCCATCCAAGCATGCGTTATAGCTCATGCTGTTCTGTCAGCTTATTGTAGTGTTCCATGATCAAATAAATTCAGAAACTGCTGATCCCCAGGAATGGCTGGGCCACAGCCCTTCAGTCCATGAGCAGCAGCACCAGAGGGTTCAAAGTTATGTTCTTGGGTGATATGCTGATTAGCACTCATCTAGATATGTCCAGAATCCCCTGCACAGATGGTAGGGTGAGCTCCACCCTGACCATGTCCCAGAGGATGTCACAGCTCCTACTTCCTCTTGGAAGGGGTCAGTGAGGGCAGCAGCAGGTTAAAGGTTTGACTTACATTAAAGAAACCAAAGCATTTGTCTGTGTGTATGTGGAAGAATGTAACACAGGGGCCACAGAAAACTTCCAAAAATAATTACATTGGTTGGATAATAATTATAACTACAAACATTTATTTGGTGATAACTATGTGTCAGGCACTGTGCTAAACCATTCACATGCCTTATTTTATTTAATTCCTTCCAAGAAACTACAAGGTAGATACTACTATTGCTGTTATTATCCCCTTTTTTTATAGATGGGAAAGTGAGAGCCACTAAAAGGTTAAGGAAATTCTGTGGTAAAATAAAAGGTTGAGTTGGCAGGTACTAGATAATTCTAAAGCTATTTGTAGGCTTCTGGTTCTAGAATATTCTTGGAGACTTAAAGGGATTGGTGTCTACTAACTGTCAGTTTAGGACAAAGGAAGTCCTGGGACTTATTCATGGATTTCCCTTTTCTCTTTCAGCATGTGAAGATGGATATAGGCTTGAAAATGAAACCTGTATGAGGTAGGCTCTGTGCTCCTATATTCTGATGCATTTGTGACAGGCCTTATTTAGAAGTTACTTGGGTAGATTGCCTCCCATTACTTCTTTTGACTTTTGAAAGTAATTCTTGTTCTTTTTCTTTGTTGTCTTGCAGTTGCCCATTTGGGCTCGGTGGTCTCAACTGTGGAAACCGTGAGTATGCAATGGTCTGGATTTTCGTGTGGGTGGGGCCAATGTTGTTGTCCTGCACAGGGTGTATGTCTTCCCCTTCCCTTGGTTCCTCTCAGCCCCTATGCTGGGAGGTGTGGGGAAAGTGGAGGGCTCTTCAGGGGCTCCAGGTCTGGTGGAGGAGATGAATATATTCCTGACCAGCCCTGACGGTGGAGTGTTAATACAAGAAGCTAGGTGGGAGGTGGGAGGCAGGACAGAGCACGCCCAGGAGAATAGAAGAGCTTCCTCAGTATTTCTTGGAGGGGATGGAATTGGACGTTTTGGAAGACTTCAACTGGCAGAAGGAGAAGGAGAAGGAATCCAGGCAGAGGGAACAACTTGAAGGTCTTGGGGCAGCCTGGGCTGGTGGTGTTCCAGGGACCATGTGTGTGGTGTGGCTGAGGACAGAAGGAGAGGAAGCCAGAGTGGAGGATTAGTTTGGCAGAAGAAAAAGGGACCACGCTGTTCTGGTGTTTGATGGCCAGCCTGAGACTTTCAACTCTAATCAGTATCCATGGTGGAAGCAAGAGTCCAAGAGAAGATAGCAGTTGATCGAGAAAATCGGGTCAGGCTTCAGTAAGGAGGGTGGGTTCTGTTCTTTGAGAAAAGCAGTTGCGACTTATTTAAGATCACTTTCACTGACATTTTGTGATCCGGAGAGCTGAGAAATGATTGAAGGAAATTCTGGATATATGATACAATAGGAATAATAACATTCAGTACTTTATTTTAGGATAGCTTTGTCCCTCATTCTATAGATGAATATACCAACAGTCGAAGTTTATTAGACCAAAAGTAGACATGACCTTATTTAATATGTGTAAAAGTGCCCAGTTCCTGTTCCCCAGTAGTATACCTGACATTTTATGTCTTCACTGGTATTTTCTTTGCATATAAAGCTTTCTATTAGAAAGTTTCATTATTGTACTTTCTTTGAGCATAAATAAATAAATAAACTAAAATAATAAAGTAAAACAAATTCAATACTTAACTGACATAAAGCTATGTTGGTGTGCCCAGCACGGAGCCACTTTGCAAGGCCAGAGTCTAGAGACTTAGAATTACATATCCATCTATGATTACTGGTGATTTGGGCATTGGCTTTATCCTGACTGCAAACTAGCAAGAGGTTACAGTAAATAGCCTAAGAGAAAGACTGGGGAAGCATTGCTTAAAGCCAATATGTATAGAGTCATACAGAACAAAGGGAGGAGTTCACAGAATTAATGTGACTTAGGGTTTTGTGTGTGTGTGTGTGTGTGTGTGTGTGTGTGTGTGTGTGTGTTTTAAGTAGTAAGCTGAGGCCATGGAGAGGTAGACAACCCTATCTTATTTAGTAATCCCTAAGGACACCATCAGGCCATAAAACCACTTAAGTACAGATATTCATCATGATGGACCCAAGTCATCACACACCAAATGGTGTTCCATGTTATTATGAACTGTTTTTTACTTACAAAGCTTCTGACACTAAATGTGTCAGGGTTTTCCTCACACCAAGCAATTCTGACATTATCCAGAGTTAGTGTCAGACACTGTCTCCGTGTCCCAGGACTGCCCCTACTTCAGACACCAATCCCAAGTCCAGGCCTCTGGGACTTCTGACCAGCCAACTATAAATCAGAGGTTCCCACGACCCCTTCCTCAGGTTCAGTAATTTGCTAGAACAGCTTACAGAATTTATAGATATGGTAGAGTTGTATCATGTATGCAAGAAATTTATTTAATGTTACCAGTTTATTATAAAGGATGCAACTCAGGAACAGCCAAACAAAGAGATGCAGAGGCAGGTATAGGGGCAGGTGCTGGAAGCTTCCATGCCCTCCTGGACACACCACCTTCCCCACTCCTTTAAGTGTTCACCACTGCAGAATTTCTCAAAACTTCCTTGTTTAGGGTTTTGGGGGGAGTTCCAGTACGCAGTATCAATAAATGATATCACTGGTCATGGGCCACTGGAGGTTGGAGGTGGGATTTAAGTTCCTCCAGCTACCAGCCCCCATCCTTGGAGGGTTACTTTATTAGCATAAACCGAGGTGTGGTTGAGAAAGGCTCCGAATGAATAACAAAAGGTGTAACTCTCACCCCTTTCATCCAGAAATTCCAAGGGTTTTATAAGCTCTTAGGCTAAGAACCAGGAGTGTAGACCAAATAAAAATTTCTTAGTATATCGCAGTATCACAGGTGTACTCAGTTTAACAAGAGGAGGGAGTTATCATACATTATGCTTTTTAAAAATTATAAAATAGTAAAAATTATTTTTAAATATCAGTGCTTGAAAAAATGGGCTTCTGAACTCCTCTCTACTTCCTAGATGGGATTGGATGCTGTCTGACTCATGAACCACTTAATAAAGCCAATTAGATCTTCAGGGAAAAAAAAGTAGACTTTAGTTTTTTGTTTTTGTTTTTGTTTTTTTTTTTTTTTTTTTAATTTTTTTTTTAACGTTTTATTTATTTTTGAGACAGAGAGAGACAGAGCATGAACGGGGGAGGGGCAGAGAGAGAGGGAGACACAGAATCGGAAGCAGGCTCCAGGCTCTGAGCCACCAGCCCAGAGCCCGATGCGGGGCTCGAACCCACAGACCGTGAGATCATGACCTGAGCTGAAGTCGGACGCTTAACCGACTGAGCCACCCAGGCGCCCCTGTTTTTGTTTTTTAATTGAAGTACAGTCAACATGCAATGTTTCAGGTGCACAACATAATGATTCTACAAGTCTATACATAATGCTGTGCTCACCACAAGTGTAGCGACCATCTGTCACCATCCATCGCTATTACAATACCGTTGATTATATTCCCTATGCTGGACCTTTTATTCCTGTGACCTATCCATTCCGTAACTGGGGGCTTCAGGGTTTTTTTGTTTTTTGTTTTTTGTGGGTTTTTTTGTTTTTTGTTGTGTTTTGGTTTGTTTTTTGTTTTTTGGTTTTTTTTTGGTTTTGTTTGTTTTGGTTTTTTGTTTTGTTTTGTTTTCTGGGTTTGTTTTTGTTTGTCTTTGTTTTTTGTTTTTTCTGAGGTTTGTTGGCCTATGTAAAACAGTGTGGATAGCAGTATATGTCCCTTTATAAAAATCGCTATTTAGACGAGCTTTGTCAACTGGGTTCAGGATCTTTATGCTTGTGTTCAGGAAGGTATCTGTGCTTTACAGGGGCTGCCTGGGGTGCAGAATTATCTTTGTTCACTTTCTAGTGTGAATCTCACTCCTCACTTAAAACCAGAACCAAGCCATAGAACACTCTTAAATTGATCAGAGAATGGAGTAGCCTGTGCACGAAAATAGACAGAAGAAAGCCTAGAACTTTCAATGTAGAAAGAAGGAGCCTAAATAGTCAGACAAAACATTTACGATAATTTGAGACGTGTTCACCAAATGATGGAATACTAGAACTAAAGAGTACATATAGTTCTTTAGAAGAGATGGTTTAGAGCTAACAGTGGCGATTGCACCACAAGCCTGTAAACCTTATTCTAAGACACTGTAAGTATTAGAAAAGGAGAAGCTTTAGATAATGTCATAGAGGATGGTTTTAGAATAATTTGAGGGAAGGAGGAAGGCTCAAGATACAGTAGAGTTGTATCACATGTGCAAGAAACTTATTTGAATAGAACCCCATCAGATGGCAAAGGGAGAATGAGGAAAGCAGGTGAGGAGTGTGGAGATGTGGCTGGCTCTGGGGTTAAGCCAGGGAGCAGGAAGTAGGAGACGCCATCTGCCACATCCTTCTGGCGTCTCCTGGTCCTGACAGGCCTCTCAGGAGCCAGTACTTCAAACCGCGTTTGCTCAAACAGCTCCCTAAATAGGCTTTACCAGAAAATGCTTTGATTTCTCAGTGAGTGGAAGAGTGATCCAAGGAGGGAAAATGGATATAGGGGAAAGCCCCATAAAGGGTTGGGGAAAGGGATGTGAACTGTAGGGCATTGTTCTAAGTGGCATTTAGTGATTTTTTCTTCAGAGATCATTAAAGACTATACAGGTCTGGAGATGATATACCCGTATATCCATTGATTGTTCTGTAAGTTCCTGTGTCTTCCCCTTATGTTTGTGGGGTCTTGGAAGTAGCCAGGATATTTCTCTCTGATCCTGAGACTTCTTTTCCTTCCGCTTTCATCCAAGTTGTTATCATTATGTCCAGCAGAGGGCAGGCTTCTGTCTGGATGACCCGCTTCCAGCCACCTTGTGTTGGTGACTTGTCAACTCCTTGACGGTGTGTGAATATCACTGTACAATTTTGATATCTGTTTTAGTGTTGCAAAGCAGTCAATAGTGGCTGATAATAAATAGCACCTTCCACCTATCCCTTTGTTTGAGATCTCAGGTTGGCCCTCAGTGTTGGTTAAGGAATGGGAACACCTGAATTTCATCCCCATTTGTGGTGATAGCACCTTGTGGAATCTGGCTCGTCACTCAATGTTTTGTGCCAAATAACAGCACTCTGACCACTCACTGCTGTCACTTCTGCTCTCACCACCAATGACAGTGAGTGCCTTCTTGGGGCTATGGTTTAGGCTGGATTCTTTACAGGTAAGAAATGCTTCTCTATGCAGACTTCTTGGGGCACATGATCTACCCAAGCTCAACGAGTTGGAGAGCTCACCTTTGTTTAGCCAAGTCTTGAGATTCCCTCACTCCTGCATTTCTGGAAGTCATCCCATGCCACTACATTCTGGGTTTAGGCATAACCTATGACCTGCCTTTCTGAAAGTTTCTGTTAGCTTTTGAGTTATGTGCAGATTCCACTTCTTGCTCCTCATAGAGAATATTCTTCAAGCTGGAGAGGTCAGGACAAGCCTTTCTTGCAAACCCCGTTCGTCTCAGAGGTAGCACAGGCCCAGGAGCACCTGGTAGGGCCACCTGCACCCCCTGCATTCACCCTTCAGCTCAAGTCTGCACCTGTCACTGTACTTCTTTTTGTTTTCTTCCGTGTCCAATAAACAGACACTTGTTCACACCACAGATCCTAACAGTTCTGCCTTCTAGCTCTTATACTGGCCTCAGAATGATCTTACAAACTGTCAACAGAGATGCCCCTGCTTCCCCTTCTGCTCTACCTTTTCTCAGGTGCCCTCATTTCCTCCTTTGCTTGGATTTTACACTGGCTCCTCCTTGCACCTCCCATGCCATCTTGGTTTGCTTCACCTCTTGTCTCTTTTTAAGATAAATTAATTTTGTTTTTTTGTAATATAAAATAACACATGCCTGTTAATTTTCATTTTTTAACTCAAGTTAATTAGAAAATAGAAGTTGAGGGAAGAAGGAAACTACAGTAAACACTCTCATCACCTACTAAACTGCCCTGTCAATACCCTGGCATCTACCTTTGCTACTCAGCATGGCTCACAGGACCTGCAGTGCCAGCTTCCCCCAGGAGCTTGTTGGAAATGTAGAATTTCAAGCCTCTCCACTCCAGACCTATGGAATCAGAATCTGAATTTTAACCAGACCCCTCAATGTGATTAATGTGCAGATTTATACACATATTAAACTTTGAGAAGCACTGGTATTATGTATCTTTCCAGAAGTACATATGTGTGCATCTTTCTAACAGAATATACTGTTTTGTAACCTGTTTTTAAGTCTAGTAAGCTGTGCAGTGTTTTCATTTACATCATTTTATAAGGTCACTTTCGATAACTATGATTCTACTCTGCAGATACACCATTCCCCTCTTACTACCTCTTTAATGTCTTTTTTTATATTCCCATCCTCTAAGCCATTTTTCTATTTTGTGGTTCTTGTCACTTTGTGATTATAGAACTCGCATAATTTTCCTAGATTACCTTTGTCTGGCTGCAGACGTTTTTACCCATCCCTCTTATATGTTCACAACGTGCCTTAAAAAAATATTTTTTAGGGGGGCCTGGGTGGCTCAGTTGGTTGAGCGTCCGACTTCGGCTCAGGTCATGATCTTGCGGTTCGTGAGTTCAAGCCCCGCGTCGGGCTCTGTGCTGATGGCTCAGAGCCTGGAGCCTGTTTCAGATTCTGTGTCTCCCTCTCTCTGACCCTCCCCTGTTCATGCTCTGTCTCTTTCTGTCTCGAAAATAAATAAATGTTAAAAAAAATTTAAAAAAAAATTTTTTTTTTAATTTTTATTTATTTTTGAGAGAGAGAGAGAGAGAGAGAGAAAGACAGGGCATGAGTGGGGGAGGGGCAGAGAGAGAGGGAGACACAGAATCTGAACCAGGTTCCAGGCTCTGAGCTGTCAGCACAGAGCCCAACGCGGGGCTCGAACCCATGAGCCGTGAGATCATGACCTGAGCCAAAGTCGGACACTTAACAGACTGAGCTCACCAAGTGCCCCTCACAACATGCCTTTTTGTAGAGGATTCTTTCTGTTCAAAGGTCCTGTGTTCCTTCAGCAGAGACTCCTTCCCCACCAACCTCCTAGCATGGCCAGCAAGGATTTAGAGCCTGTTTTCCCCACATATGAACCTCTTTCTCTGCTTCCAGTGAAACCAGAACATTCAACTTAAAGATCTACATGGTCTTCCCACCCATCCCACCATCTGGTGACCAATGTATAAAGTATCTTGTAGTGCATTCACTGTATTATTACACTAGGCTTTAAATAGATTCACACCAGTGGAAATGCTGTGTGTTGGCAGGAGTCAGTTACTCATAACAAACATCCAGGATGACAGCACTAAATTGCTTAGGAACGAAAAAAGATAATTAATTGTCCAGAAGTCATCTGGAAATTTCATTCCCCTTGAAGCCAACATCTCACGCAATCTTGACTGACCTCACTTAGTGTCAGAACAGAAAGGAAGCAGGGCTTGGGAGAGGGGAATATTGCTCTGTATCTCCTCTTGGGTATGGCCACATACAGCCTATAGATGTGAGAAAGACACATTTCACAAGCTACAGACAAGAAAAAGAATGCTGTGAACAGAGATTCTGAAGGCAAGAGGAATGGAAAGATTTAAAAGGCAAAATTTTAACCATGCATTACTAATGAGCTCAGTGAGGGGGAACATGGAGATAGCTGAAGGAATTTTTTTTTTTTTTTAACGTTTATTCATTTTTTTGAGACAGAGAGAGACAGAGCATGAATGGGGGAAGGTCAGAGAGAGAGGGAGACACAAAATCTGAAACAGGCTCCAGGCTCTGACTCATCAGCACAGAGCCTGACGCAGGGCTCGAACTCACGGACCGCGAGATCATGACCTGAGCCGAAGTCGGATGCCCAACCAACTGAGCCACCCAGGCGCCCCTTGAAGGAATTTTTAAATACAACAATGTGGCCACCTAGAAAAGTCTGTAATGGGCTCAAGAGTTTTAAAAGAAGGTGTACTGGTTGGTTCAATTCTGACACCATTTGTGACGTGTGTGTTTTTTCCATGCCACCAAGCACTTAACTCACTTCTGACATGATCTACCTGGAGACAGCATCAGATCCCACATGTTAAAGGGTCGATCCCATAAGACCGTCTCCCCTTCCTCATCAGATGCCAACTGCAAGTCTGAGTGCCTGTTACCTACACTTCTGACCAACCAGCTGTGGATCAGTGTTCCCACAATACCCTCCTTGGGTTACATTAATTTGCTAGAGTGGCTCACAGAACTCAAATAGTGTACTCACTAGATCACCGGTTTATTATAAAAGGATGTAACTCATGAACAGCCAGATGGAAGAGGCACACAGAGCAAGGCCCAAGGGAAGGTTGGGGAGTTTTTCTATGTTCTCTCCCAGGGAGCCACTCTCCCCAGCTCTCTGCATGTTCATCTGCCCAGAAGCTCTGTGAACTCTGTCTTTCTGGATTGTTATGGAGGCTTCATTACATCAGCATGATTGACTAAGTAATTGGCCATTGATGAATTCAACCTCCAGCCCCTCTCCCCTCCCCAGAGGTCAGGGGATGGGAACTGAAAATTCCAACCCTCTAATCACATGGTTGATTCTCCTGGCAACCAGCCCTCCATCCTCAGGCACTTTCCAAAAGTCACCTCTTTAATATAACAAAAGACACCTTTCTGTTCTCTTCACTTAGGAAATTCCAAGGGTTTTAAAAACTTTGTGCCAGGAAGGGGTAAGACCAAATATATATTTCTTGTTATAAATCACAGTATCACAGTTGGCTAAGGTTCTTCTGGAGTAAATCAGCCTCACTAGCTTAAGCAACAAAAGACAGTTTAGTGGAAGGATCCTGGGGTGTGTCATGGAATTCCAGGGTCAGAAGGAGTAAGAAGCAGGGAATTGTGGGGAACCACAGCAGCTGGCGCTTAGGGGCTTGCTTTTCAGACTACACATTAACAAGACTCCATCTTTATCTCTCACCTTCACTCTTTGCTGTGTGTGTCCATGTGCAGGCTTTCCCTCCTTCCCAGACAACATGACTGAAAATAGACTCAGCAGGCAGCTTCAAGTACATGTCACCGTTCAGCCATTTTGAAAGAGAAGGCGTGTATGCGCTCTTTCTCTGTCTCTCTCTCTCTCCCTCTCTTTCTCTCTCTCTCTTTTCACCAAATTGCAAATCCTGGGAAGGAACTGACTGATCCACTTGGATCATGTGTTTACTCCTGGACCAGTCAGCTGTGGCCAGGGATGGTGCTATAAACACAAACGTAACCCACTCTAACCACCCCCGGTGTAACCTGCACATGAGGGGTGTGAATGTTCCCAGAGAGGGGCTGCCTAAACAGTCCTGTAGTAGTTTTCATCCAAATGAGCATATAAACAAGGACAAATGTAGCTTATAGGAAAGACCAAGCCCACAATGGGCTCCCAACAACGACAGCAGCATCAACCTATGATCAAACTGCAAAAAGAATAAAGAAAAGATAGGCTGTAAAATATCAACAAATGTCAAGGAGAAAGTAGAACTAAGAATTCCAAGTTCATCATTCTGGAGAATCTCTTCAAATAGAAAGGATGGGATGGACAAGCCTAAGACGGCACTCATTGCCTTCTGTCTCACCGCAATAAATAAACAGAACACCCACAAAACTGTAAATGTTATATTTGGTGTTTGTTCAAACCCCATGCTCTTGTACATCATTATGTGGCCTCATCATAAATCCAAGGTCAGTCTTAAGTTCAAAAGGTCTGTTTTAGTTCATGAACTCACTTGATAGCACATATGAGGGAAAAAATTATGGGTTATCTTGTCCATAAGCTCATTACAAGTTCCCAGTAATAAGACCTAACTGCCAAAGAGCATTGAACATACGCTTTAAAAAAGAGGAGGTTGTGTGTGTGTGTGAGTGTGTGTGTGTGAGTGTGTGTGTGTGTGTGTGTGTGTGTGTGTGTGTGTGTGTGAATAACATTTGGGAAGTATAGAAAAGCACAAAGAGGAAAGTAGAAGTTTAGCCATGATTTCCCAAGGCAGAGCCAACTTCTATGAATGTTTTGGTGGATCCCCTTCCAGCCATTTATGCTCATGTGCATGAGGTCCTCTGCTTTCAGTACAGTGTTCTTTTCTCTACTGTGCAGTTGAAGCCAGTGCCACCCCACGTCTGGTCTGCAGTCTGGCAGCACCACCATGCCCCGGAATCTTGCCAGAGATCATCTCTCTTCTTGGCCCTACTCCAGACCTACAGAATTCAATCTCTCAGGCTGGGGACCAGGCATCTGTGTTCCCACAAGCCCTCTGGGTGACTCAGATGCACAGGAGAGCTTGAGAAATGCTGGTCTGTACCTTTGCTACTCAAAATGTGCTCTGTGGACCGTTCCTGGACTAGGACAGGAGTAATACAAAACTGGAGAGGGAGCACCTGGGAATGTTTATGTTAATTCGATATGGCTGTGACATCCAATGAAAGTTTTATTTTATTTTATACAACCAGTCCACAGGACTCCTTAAAAAATGGAGAAAGGGAAGTTCATGATTGGTGCCTGTAGGGAAAGGCAGGAATTGTCAATGAGGCTGTATTTTTTTATTTGAAAACAATACCCAAAATCACCAACAAAGAAGAACTGGTCTTTGGCAGCAGATAGTTTGAGAAGCACGGTCTACTCCATCTGTGTGTGTGTGTTTGTTTGTTTCTTTCTTTCTTTCTTAACATTTATTTCTTTATTTTGAGAGAGAGAGAGAGTGAGCAGGGGAAGGCCAGAGAGAGAGGGAGAGAGAGAATCCAAAGCAAGCTCCACACTGTCAGCACAGAGCCCAAAAAGCAGGGCTCGATCTCACCATGAGATCGTGACCTGAGCCTAAATCAAGAGTCAGACGCTTAACCAACTGAGCCACCCCGGCACCCCCATCTGTGTTTCTTTTTAGACAAAACTTTTGTTCCAAGGATGACTCTGCCACAACTGGCAGCCAGTTGCAAGGGTGGCTTCTAAAATGAGTGCCTGCTCCTTTTCCTGGAAGTGGGAAAATTCGAACTTGATGTGGAGGGTGAAGCAGGAGTAGACTTCTGCCTTTCATTAGGAACAAAGGAAGCCACTGTAGGATTTTAAAGCAGAGAAACGGCTTGATCAGACTTGTTCTTTGAAATGAGTGAGCAGGACTGGGCACCGGAAAGTGAGTTGGGAGGTGGTTGCCGTTGCCTGGTCAAAAGTTGATGGCAGTTTAGGGTGGTGTTGGTGGGGACAAAGAAAAGTCAACAGATTCAAGAGATTTTGTTGAAAGTGAAACTTGAATACAGGTGTCAGGAGATGTGGGAGAGGATTAGCTCATTCCGTGGTTTGCCTTTGCTTCCTATATGCTGATACTGATGGTTTTTCAAGATAATCAGGTTTCTGTGCTAGTTATTTAAATAAATGATAGGTAAGTGGTTGGATAGCTTCTATTTGCTTTTATCACACAGTCTTCTTGCTGTCAGCTCTGCACATTACTTTGACTTTACCTGAATACCAAGAGAACATGTTTCCAGTCTTAATTTACTATAGAAAGTCTGGTTATTGGCCCTTTTTAAACATCCTACACCTTACAACCTGGGAACACAATTTTAATTATATTTCCAAAACAACAAAAAACCAATCCGAATACTGAATAGACTTTTCTTTTAAATGTTTATTTATTTTTAGGAGAGAGCGAGAGACAGAGAGATAGCAGGGGTAGGGCGTAGAGAGAGGGAGGCACAGAATCTGAGGCAGGCTCCAGACTCTGAGCTGCCAGCACAGAGCCTGACATGGGCCTCAAACTCACGAACCGTGCAATCCTGACCTGAGGCGAAGTCAGGCGCTTCACTGAGCCACCCAGGTGCCTCTGAATACTTTATTGAAAATGTAATTTTGCCAGAAATACGCAGGTATAAAACCAATTAATTAAAATGTTAATATTGTTTATTACATATGATATGTGTGCTTACATATATGACTGCTAGTATCTGGTAGTTAAATCCAGTTTGTATGTATTCAGTGAACAACTCAGTGCCTAGCATAGTTCATGCAGTGATTCCCGAACTCTAGACTTAGTTGACCAGTAATATTTCTTATAATATAGGGTTGCCTACTTTTTATCTTATCAAGTAAGAACCTAAAACCAAATAAAGAATTTTTATATCTACTTTATCATCATCAATTCAAAAACTTTAAAAACAATATCAAAGTGTGGGAAGTAGTCAAGAAATGTTTCTCTATTTTCTCCATTACTTTTTTTAAAAAACAACTTTACTGGAGGCCTAATTTACACATAATAAAATGCACCCATCTTAAGTGAGAAAAAAAAAAGTAGGAAGGATAAAATCTTAGAACGGTTGTTAAAACCAACAGATTCAGTTTTTGAAGACTTCATGCATCTCCTTTAGTTTTCTGTTAGTGAAAATGACATTGGGGCTGGTCTACAGGTAGAATTTGGGATCCATGCACCATTCTAGGAGTGGCTGAGAAAGGATAAGTCTTCTCAAAACAGTGTAGGTAGGGAAAGAAAAAAATTTCCCCCTTATCCTTCTAGAACCGTACCTCCCTCCCCTCAGTAAAAGATAACCGGAGAAAAATAAAACCATTTTAATTATATAGCACACACAGGAACCCCACAAAGATATGAGGCTCAGAGGCAGCCAGATATTTGATGCTTATATACCCTTCTGAGTTAAGGAAAGGGCTAGGTGTCAGGGGCTGCAAAGGCAAGCGGATGAAGGTAAGAGGAGGAAATGTTAGGTCAACAAAGGCTGCCTGGCGGGGAAGACCAGTTCTCTTTGTTGAAAAAATGATCTTTGGTCACAGCAGCCTTCCTGGCATAGGCCCCTTTTCTAATGTAAATCTCCCTTACAAAAGGGTTACTCCTGCTCTTTTTTTTTTAATTGTTTTTAATGTTTATTTAAAAATTTTTTTAATGTTTATTCATTATTGAGAGAAAGAGAGAAACTGAGCATGAACAGGGGAGGGGCAGAGAGAGGGGAAGACACAGAATCTGAAGCAGGCTCCAGGCTCTGAGCTGTCAGCACAGAGCCCGACGCGGGGCTCAAACTCACCAACCGTGAGATCATGACCTGAGCCGAAGTCGGCCGCCCAACCGACTGAGCCACCCAGGTGCCCCTTTAATGTTTATTTTATTTTTGAGAGAGAGAGACAGACAGAGGTAGAGGCAGAGGCAGAGGCAGAGGCAGAGGCAAGGGAGAGGCAGAGGTAGACAGAGCATGAGCGGGGGAGGGGCAGAGGGGGAAGCCGACAAAATCTGAAGCAGGCCCCAGAGCTGTCAAACCCTTAACCGACTGAACCACCCAGGCGACCCGAGGGTTACTCCTGCTCTTTTCAGAGCTTCTCCTGTGTTGCAGTTTCTCAAAAATAATCAGCTCAAAATAAGCATGCCAACAAGGAATATTTGGGGTAGTATACTGTACTATTCTCCAACAGAGAAAATGCAGTGCTGGCCTTGAGGAGCCCTTCCTAGGGGCCCAGGAATGAAAGGTGAGGTCCCCAGCTAAGGCCTGATGATAGCTATGAGCTGGGGAGGGAATCACTCCTTCGTATGCATTTATTTATTTATTACCTCTTACCTGTCCACTTTATCCTTTTTTAACCTGTTTAGCCTATCAGCTGATCACCGTGGTGATTGCAGCAGCAGGAGGCGGGCTTCTCCTTATTCTAGGCATTGCGCTGATTGTTACCTGCTGCCGGTGAGTGATGGGGGTTCACATTCTCTTTCTCTTTGCCTCTGCTAAGCACAGGTCAGTCTTTACTCTGTTAAAGAATGGTTGGGGTGGTTCGCAGTATTAAATCATAATGTATGACTGAACCATTAAAAAAAGGAGAAAGGGAAATTCCTGATAGGTAGTGCCATTGAACAAAGAAAAGGATACCACATGGGACTTTATTTCCTTTACTAAAAGAGAATACCCAAAAGCACAAGCAACAAAAAAGTGATAGATTGGACTTCATCAAACGTAAAAACTTCTGTGCTTCAAAGAACATTATCAAGAAAATGAAAACACAGCCCACTGAACAGGAGAAAGTGTGTGAAAGTCCTATGTCTAATAAGGGACTGTATCTAGAATATATTAAGAATTCTACCACTCAATAATAAAGATGCAACCTAATTTAAAAATGGGCAAAGAACTTGAATAGACATTTCGCCAAATGGGATAAACATATGGCCAGGAGGCACATGAAAGAATGCTCAGTATCATTAGCCATTAGGGAAATGCAAATGAAATTGCCATTAGAGACCACCTCGCACCCACTAAAATGGCTATTTAAAAAAAAAAAAAAGAAAGAAAATAGCAAATGTTGGTGAGGATGTGGAGAGATTAGAATGCTCACACTCTGCTGGTGGAAACACAAAATGGTGCAGCGGCTTTGAAAAAGTCTGGCAGTTCCTCAGAAAGTGAAACATAGTGTTGCCATTTGACCCAGCACCTCTGCTCTGAGGTAGCTATGGAGAGAACTGAATATGTGTGTCTACACATGTCTACACAGAAACATGTACATGAGTGTTCATAGCAGCATTATTCATAGGAGCCAAAAGGTGAAAATAACCCCAATATCTACCAACTGATGAATAGATAGACAAGATGGGATATATCCACACAATGGAATATTATTCAACCATCAAAAGGAGCATAGTACTGACACAAGCTATAAAGTTTATGAACTTTGAAAATATTGTACTAAGTGAAAGAAGTCAGTCACAAAAGGCCACCTACTATATGATTCCATTTATATGAAATGTTCAAAATAGGCAAATCTAATAGAGGTCGAAAGTAGATTAATGGTTGTCTAGGGCTGGGGTGGAGGGGGAGTGGGGACTGGGGAGTAATGGCCAAGGAGTAAGGGGTTTCTTTTTGGGGTGATGGAAGTGTAAAATTGATTGTGATGATGGTTGCACAAGTCTGAATATACTACAACCACTGGTGTGTACACTTTGGGCACATTTAGAAGCAAAGATGAAGAGGGTTACCTGAGATAATTTAGCAGTAAACAATTTGTAGCAGGCACATGGGGTGAGCAGGTGCTCAGCACGAGGCTTGGCTCTGGGCCTCCTGGAAGCCAGTGTGATTGAGTTTCTACTGGAAAAGGAAGAGAAAGGAAGGAGTTGGATTCTCAGTGATTATCTATTCAGATAAGGGAAAATTATGACCTTTGATTTAGATGATTATAAATGGCAGGAATTTCTCTGACGCAACAGAAGGATGGCACTTCCCAAAATAGCAAGTTATCTTTTCGACCGTTGGCATGAATGACATTTTAAGATATCCTTCACCTCTAGGAAGGCTGCAGAGAGCAGTGTACCCTAACTGCCCATTCGGGAACATGGTCCTTTGCCTGTCATTTACAAAGTTACCACCAAATCATCAAAGACAAACTATGAGTGGAAATAAAATCCTGGGTATGAGACTAGAAGCTAGAGGGATTAAACCTCAAGGAGACGTAAGTCTCATATTTGCTGAGGGTGCAGTACCAGGTAGTATAACCGCCTGGAGAAGCAGCCTGTGACCATGGGCGGCAAAAGGAAGGTGACTGTGAATTAGTAAGTCATTGTTTGAAACCGGACGCCCTGCCCTCCAGGGAGCAACACAGTGGCAGGTCTGTTCTTAACGTGCAAGGAAAGACAACGCCTAAGCCACATGCTGGACATTTGGTTTTATGACCCTGAGTCATTTCATGCCTTCCCAGAAAGTTTATTTATAGGAAAGTGAGGTAAAAAGGAAGAAACTTCAGAATATCTTACCCAGGGCAAATGTAACTAAAAATGTCTGATCCTAGGCCCATTCGATAAGTGAATCACACATATTTCTTGTTTTTTTTTTTTTTTTAACGTTTATTTATTTTGAGAGAAAGAGAGAAGGGGAGGGGCAGAGAGAAAGGGAGAGAAGATCCCAAGCAGGTCCTGTACTGTCAGCACAGAGCCTGATGCGGGGGTTGATCCCATGAACTGTGAGATCATGACCTGAGCCGAAACCAAGAGTCTGACACTTAAGCAACTGAGCCACCCAGGCACCCCAAATCACACATATTTCAACCATTTCTAGCTAGTGAACCCTCACAGGTAGGGAACTTATCCTGGGCTTTCCCTAACCTGCTGAAAGGAGAATATGTGTGGGAACTATAAACAGGTGGGCATTTTTGCAGGTGAAATATCCTGTTTTTATGGTCTGTGAAGTAGCCTCATGTGGTAAAAGGGCACTGGCTGGTGAAGCGGGAGGCCTGAACTCTAGTCCCACTTTGCTAGTAGCAAAATGTGACCTGGGGCACAAGTCTCATCTCTTTGCAAAGCCAGAACCGTCTCATCCCCAGAGCTCCTCTTTTTAGTAAATCTTGGTGTGATCTAGAAGCTTCCATGTACATTCTTGTGCTCAGGCAGGTTTGGAACCACTGGACTGAAGAATCCTAAAGGCCCTTTGGTGCCAGCATTCTGGGAATTTATGACCCTGATTTCCCTGGCTCCACCGTGAGGCAGCAACCTCTGTCCCCGGAAGAGACTGTCTGCCTCACTACAGCTGTGTTTGTCCTCCCTGTCCCTGGTAACCTGTCCCTTCGAGTTGGAAGACTTTTTTGTTTTGCATTTTTTTTTTTTGCATCTAATTGCATTTTCACTTGTTTTAGGCAAACACTAAAAATAATAATAATGCCATTTTTCAGTGGACATCTACAGAAGAATATAATGGTAGCTTTCAGTCTAATTTACCTCCTAAAATAATAGAACGTGCTTTCACAGATATCGTTTCTTTACAGAACTTATTCATTTAAATTTCCAAATGTTTTTCACTCCACAGAAAGAGTAAAAATGACATAAGCAAACTCATCTTCAAAAGTGGGGATTTCCAAATGTCTCCCTATGCTGAGTACCCCAAGAACCCTCGCTCACAAGACTGGGGCCGAGAAGCTATTGAAATGCATGAGAATGGAAGTACCAAAAACCTCCTCCAGATGACGGATGTGTATTACTCGGTGCGTATCCCTTTGCTTGGTGCAGCTCAGGCTCCAGTTCCCTCTGACGATTCCCTCTGGACTGTGTTTGGTGGTAAAGATGCTACAGTCAGTTGAGGGTTAAAGAAAACAGTGGCATGAGCCTCTTATTTACATAATTTAATATTCAGTTTACTTACGATCTATTTGCATGGTGTCTGTTAGTCTTGACATCAAGATATAAAGGATATTTCCACAGAACACATTACCTTCATGGGGTTGTAGCAGTAACCCTTCTTGTTACGGAATTTGCTTTTAAGTTATAAGATTGGAAACTGAGAGAAAATTCCGTGACGTTTAGCCTGTGGCCCTGGCACATGCTTTACCTCCTGTGGTTTGGGTAGTTAAAACTGGGGGATTAGAAACAGGTATAAGGAGAACAGTTCAATGTCATCCTCAACAAGCACTACTCAGAGGTTTAGGAGAGTATTCACTCCGTAGGTCTTCAATAATTGACTGCACCCAGCCCTGGACTGCATCGTTTGGAAAGATGGTAGACTACCTTGAACCCTTGCTCCTTCTGTCCCACATTGAATAACCCCTGTCTTATTACCATGTGCTGCCTGGTTCATTTCACCATCGCGCTGCCTCAGCCCTCCAGCAAACACAACCCTGAGCTGAAAAGTAAACAGACATAGGTGACCTCTCATCCCACGTAGACCCGTTTGAGGTAGCAATAAACATGAGACCTTGCCCTGTGGGAACTTAATAGCACTAGGCAATCCTGTGACAGAAGTCACAACACCTCTGGTTACTATGGGGACTAACCGTGAGGGTTCAGACTTTGGACGGGAGGGGTTCACGCTAAGGATGCTGTTGTTAACAGTGGACCCTTTGAAGAACTGGAAACTGGAGGAAGAACAAGGGGAATAAGGGGAAAAATCAACACAGACACAAACAGCGCTAGTTGAAATGTTCCCACTGATGTTTCTGCATAAGTGCTTTGCTTCCTTCTCAGTCTGGGAACTCCTTTTACTCTAATAACTGCAGCCATGTATCTGCAGATATCTGCTAACCAAGCAGGGGGCTTACCCAAGTGTGCCCGCACACTTGCACATTTTACTAGGGACTCTTCACCCCAGCGTGGTGAGATCACATAGGGACAGACAGACCCGTGGTGTCGTAGGACCAACTCCTCTTCGTTTCCATGGAGTTAGCTAAAGAGTTGCCTTAAATAGATATCATCAGGAACTTAGACCAGCCCCATCTGCACATCGGAAATAGGCTGAGCAGTCTGTAGAAGCAGGGCCTACGCTTATGGCGTGAAGCAGCTTGTCACCTGAGAAGGCTGTCCCTCACAGTGGTCTCAGGTGTACTTTGGGCACCCCGAGGATTCACGTTCATTATATGCCGTATCCAGTGTTTTCTTTCTGCCAGGCAAGCATTTTCTCCTGGTGGTCCTCAGTGAGGGCCTCTTCAAAGTAGCCATGTCATTCCTTGGGGGCTTCTTTTGCACATCAGCTAGGTAGTCATGATGCTCTCAGCTAGGATCTGGTCAGAGACACCTGAGAATCACTGTTGGCCTCCCGCTCTGAGGTCCTCACTCCACCTTTGACAGCTGGTCCTATGACCTTGCAAAAGTCAACTCCCCATTCATGGCAGAGACAGTAGTGTTCTGCTAAATGCCAGGGAGGATTTAAAGCCATTGTGGTCCACAGAGACAGACACACCTGGTAATAATCAGGTAATAATCTTGATAATTAGCCCAGGTCTTTTCCTATGTTGGTCTAAAATCGCTGGGCTCCCCTTGATAGTTTTTTTAATCTCCTTTTAAAATATAGGCAGGGGCACCTGGGTGGCACAGTCAGCTAAGTGTCCAACTCTCGATCTCAGCTCAGGTCTTGATCTCAGGGTTATGAGTTCAAGCCTGCACTGAGTTCCATGCTGGGCATAAAGCCTACTAAGAAAAGAAAGAGGAGAGGAGAGGAGGGGAGGGGAGGGGACGGGAGGGGAGGGGATGGGAGGGGAGGGGAGGGGAGGAGAAGGGAAAGAAGGAAGAAAAGAAAGAAAGAAAGAAAGAAAGAAAGAAAGAAAGAAAGAAAGAAAGAAAGAAAAAAGGAAGAAAAGAAAGGAAAGGGAGGGAGGGAAGGAAGGAAGAAAGAAAGAGAGAGAGGGAGGAAGGAAGGAAGAGAAAGAGAGAAAGAAAGAAAGAGAAAGAGGAGGGAGGGAGGGAGGAAAAGAAAGAGAGGAAGGAAGGAAAGAGGGAGGGAGGAAGGAGAGAAAGAAAAGAAAGCAAGAAAGAAAAGAAAGAAAAAATGAAATATAGGCAAAAGTATCCCAGGGTTCACGAAAGGAGGGTCTGGAAGGTTCTGACTTCTGGGTCGGGCCCTGCTCTGCTGTGTTTAGCTGCCTCCATCGTAGGTTTGTTAAAACATAGCATTATTCTTAAAAACACAAAACCACACACACATTAAATTAGATCCATGAATAATAAATTGACTTTTCTCCTTTTCTTTCTGACTACCAGCCCACAGGTGTAAGGAATCCTGAACTTGAACGAAATGGACTCTACCCGGCCTACACTGGACTGCCGGGGTCACGGCACTCGTGCATCTTCCCTGGACAGTATAACCCATCTTTCATCAGTGATGAGAGCAGGAGAAGAGACTATTTCTAAGTGCGGAAGAGAGAGGGAGGGCCCACTGCTCTGAGCAACTTGTGGGATCTCAGCTGCTCAGAGTACTGTACCGGGGGGCCCGCGAATACTGGCTGCTCCCAGGACTCGCGGAGCCACATGTGAATGGCAAGCAGGAAGCGGGACAGGCGTGAGGGGCGTAACCACAGTGGAAGGAGACAGATGGATGCGGGGACGTGGAACTGAGGGCTGCTTGTTAGGCACCTGCACTGTTACTGTGAACGTGAACGTGGGCCGGTACCAGGAGTCTCTCAGTTCAGCAGCCACCACCGGCCGAGGGCTGACTGTTAGCCAGGCACATGGTCAGGCACCTTCACCAGGACCTAGTCTTTCCTCAGTTTGCACTTTAGTAAATTGGATAGGGAGGTCTCCTTTCGGATTTGTTTCAAGACTGTTCCAGAAAGAAGGCCTCTCTTCCTCAGACACTTCCATAGGCCTCAGTTGGGTGGTGGTTAATTTACGGCAGAGCACTGGCTCTTTTGTTGTGTTCCTGCCCAGTATCTACATGCTCAACAACAGATGACGATGATAAACATACCGCTAAGGTTTGGAGATGCTGTAGGGGAACATACAGTATTTTCGTGGGCTTCTAGGTCTCCTGCAGTTTCCAAGCCCACCCTCAAAATGAGGAATTGAAATTTATGAGGCACAGCACACACTCCACTTTGTTTTTTAATCAAGGTGACACGTTTATTTAGGAGTATTTTTTCCCTCTGCAGTTACATCCCACTTTTTCAAATAAGTCTGGATCCGGGCAAAACAAGCTCCACGTGGTTTTCAATAGAGGCGCCCCCTGCCTGTGGTGAGGCCCAGCAGGTAGCAGTGGGCACAGGCGCTGGGCGAGGGCCCTGGTGGGGGACTCTCAGAGCTGGAGGCGGTGGGGTGCTTCTCGTCCCTGAGCGCCTCGCCCCCCACCTTTGAGGCCCAAGTACTATGTGTATGCAGTAGAAATGGAGAGCAGAATGCAGATTGGGTCTGAGGGGCATTCCACCACTAATGGAAAAGCAGCCTGATGGAGTCCCCGCAGCTGAATGTGGTGAAAGGAGCAGGCTGATGGGGCACATTCAGTTTCCTGAAACCCAGTGCTTTGGGAAGCCGTGTGGGTTCCTGAGGAAGCCTAGGGAGCTGGGATAGAGCCACACGTCCCGTCTGTGAGTCTGCTTCCTTACTAGTGCAGCCTTCTTTGATTGTATCCCAGATCTTGTCCACTGACTCAGTGCGAACTTTCAACCAACTGCTCAAAGCTGTTTATTCACTGAATAACTTATTTTCACTCATGCAGTAATTTGTACCTCTTTATACCGCTGCATGGTTCCCTCCAGAAACATCATTTAAGTCGGCATTGGAGAGCTAAAGACTTGTGGCCAGTTAAGGAGTTGAGAGTTTGCCTTTGGGAAGGAAATTCCACCTGTCTTATTTATTATGCCTGCGAGATGGGTCCTGGGAGGAGGGGGCATACCCCGTACTCAGCGTCTTTAAGTGCTGCTTGGGGAACTGCAATTGTTCTCATCATCTGCTTTTGAAACATCCTGTTTTGGGATGAGAACACAGTGGCAAAAGAATTGTTCCCATCCTGAAGCTTGGAGCTCCGTGGCACCTGCATTCATGGAAGCGGTGTAGCCTTCGGGGACAGTTAAGTCTTGGGTGTGGTTGTTTTCTCAGAGTTCTCTTTTTAGAATGTATCTCATCCTTATTCTTATGTAATCCTCGTCCTAACAGTCTTAAGTGTCAACTCCTGTGTCCCGGGGTCTCCACGAGCCACCAATACCCTGCTGCAGCAGGAACACAAATCAGGTGTGATGCTTCTTAGTCGTTAAATTGCACTCATCTCCCGAGATACGCAAAGAATTCTGTTTTTGTCAGTGGATGCCGACTTAAAATTTCAGAGCATCACCTTTCAGAATCCTTGGGTCTTGGATCTCTCTGGGGAAGCCAACAGCCCTTTGTGCCTCCTGGTCTTGCATCTAACTGGAGAGCTCTGAGCCCCTGCACTCCGGCTCACCATAGCCGACAGGCTCGGCTGTCTCTCGAGTAGCCTAGCTTCCTGGCTCTTGATATTGATCCTTGCTCCTCCCAGGGACCCAGAGCCATGGCGGGGAGCTATTCCCAGGCTTACTCAGCTAAGGGTGTTGGATGACATCACAGCTGACAAATCATCTCCTGTGTCAGGACTAGAAGCTAGAAGTTACATAAAATGAAGTGTTCTGTCTCAAAAGCATTCTTGGGAAGAATCCCAAAGTCCAGAAAACAGTGTCCTGTGAGTTCCAAGAATGCTTTCCTGTGAGTACGTTTTGTGCACATGAAATGGATTAAGAATATTGTTTTTCATTTACTGTGAAAAAAGGAGGACCCGTACAATGTTAAGTTCATATGTATCTCATTTCTAGGAGGCTGTGGGGTTGGAAAAGGTGTATCTCAAAAGCGTGAGGGTCTAAGAAGGTATGCAAACAGCATGATTGTTATCCGGTGCCAGCTGCCACCCTGAGTGAGGAAGGGAGAGGCTGGCTTTGCCCCGGCCTGGGGTTAATACCTCCTAAAGGACCTGCCTGGGCCTAGGGCAAACAACCAATAGGACAGCAGCAGCTGCTGGATTGAAGGGACGGGGCTGGGGGCACCCCTGGCAAGCAGAAGCTCTCAGCTCCTGTATAGGTGCTCGGTATCAGCCCCTGTACCTGGAATGTGTGATCCGTGCTCATAGAAATACCATGGTCCTGCCTCCCTGGGGCCCCACAGCTAGGGGAAGGTGGAAGGGAAAAGTGACACTTAACTGCTCTTGAGAGGCTTAAACTTCTGCAGGGAGAGCTGACTGAATAGAAACCATGCGTCCTGTAGCAAGCGGAAGCACTTTGCTGGGACTCTCAGAGCAGGGTGGGACTCACCTGCCAGCCACCTGGCAACTGTGGGTTTTGTTTAAACTCCAGGGGCTCTTATTTCTCCTGTCTTTTCCTCTCTGCCCCATGAGTCAGCCCAGGACACTGGAGACAACTTACGAAGTCTACCTGTCACAGCCAGAATCTCTGGTGTTCCCACTATGGCCAGGCTCTGTGCAACGTCCCTGGCCTCACTCACCACACCCTTGTGAAGTATGCATGAGAGTGTCCGTTTCTTGTACCTGTGAACTTCCAGAGGGAAAAATATCTTGCCTTGGAGAGCCAGGATTCAAACCCTTCTCCCTGCCTTGCCATCATGGTGAATGCCTCGCCGTCTAAATGTACCTTAAATGTCAAAGAGGGCATGAGAGACTGGGCTTAAAATATACTTAAGAAAAAATAAATAACCTTAATATTATTAAGCATTAACTAAACTAATGAGATGAAATGCAAAAAAAAAAAAAAAAGTTGAATCCTTTTGGAAAAAGTCCTTTCGGGTTTGTTATTGCATATATTTCTTGGACACTTGAGGTCATCATTAATAACGACTGGCTTGTGCTTAGCAAGAAGCATACTGGTGCGTGGCTTTGAGTGTAGGAAGGGTAAGGCGATGACCCAGTTTTCTGACAAACACAGCCAGACTTAGATGTCCATCTCAGGGCTGTTTGGCCTTGTTCCCATGGTAAGGCTATGGCTCCCACATACTGGAAGCACATTTTTGTGAACGTTGTCAGAAATTGGGAACATATTCAGTTGAATGTCTTAAATGCTGACAAATCTTCCTTCTTTGACGAAATTTTATTTTCAGAAGCAGCTAAGTCATTTAGAGCCAAAATTGTTGAATGGGTAGTGTAATCAAGCTGGCTGATAGCATTTGAAATTATAAACAAAGATGTGAGTATTAAGCTCTTCAAGAGGTAATTCTTAAGAAGTTGGCCCAAACAGAAGGGCAGCATCTTTGCAAGACAAGGCAGGATGGCTGCCAGAGAAAATGTTTTTGAAGGACGATATTTTTCAGATGTGAAAGTTCCCAGAGCAGGCACATTAGGGTCATCCCTCACACGTGGCTTTGTGGGGCCTCCATGAAGCCATCTTGCCCACTGGCGAAGTGCCCAGGTGCGCGGTCACTCTGGGAACTTTGCCTGAAGAAGCCAAAGCTGAGCATTCTAGTTGCTCCTGGCTTAGGTCAGCCCAGTGTACCCCAAAGTAGGGTTGAGACCCATAGCTCTAAGATACTTACACTGATTTCAAAGCAAGAGTACTTCTTTGGAGACAGAAAGAATACAAAGTTCAGTATTTTCTATCTTTCAAACTGCCCTTAATATCAAAGATATTTTTCTATGTGAAGACTTGTGTGGAGTTAAAAGGGACCTGTCCTTTCCTCCTTCTTGACAAAGCATCATTCTGAGGCTCTCATGTGCATTTTTGGAAGAGAGCTACGGTTTTGTAGAATTGTCTTTTGAGTGTGTGTTCTGTTTTTCTTTTTTTTTTTTCTTAAATCCCCAGAGAAGGAAACTGGTTAAAATACTAGAAACATCAGAGTATTAAATGTCAGTGAATTTGTTGTGCTAAAATATCTTTTCAATAGTGTTATAATCCATCCTAGTTGGTGTCAACCGCTCACAGAAAAGCCTGTGAAACCAAAGGGGACAATTAAGGTTTACAAAGAGACAGGTCTTAGACCAGCTTTGTCCCCTCTGCATTTTTCAAGAGGCTTTCAAAGGATCTGCATATTAGATTCTGGTTTTATATGTATTTTTGGACATGCACTGCAGGTGCAGAGTTCTTGTGTAGGAAGGAGGGGACTGGACAGAAGTGGGATGGAACCAGGTTTACCTGGGAAACTAACACAGATTTCTGTATTACCTTGGCCTGTTTCTTTAAAAAAAAAAAAAAAAAAATGTCTTTCATCCTGGGTTGCTGTGAGTTTTGTTACTGTTTGTGTCGCTGGATTTATGGTTAAATGAAGCACGTAGCTGGGATATGAACTTCTTGAGTTTTCACATTGTCCCGAGTTTCTTTTTGCAAACCTTTAAACCTTAGCCCCTGGTTGATTGTGTTAAAACCATTATGAGAATGTTATTTAAAGTTGTATTATAATTGCAACCTCCACTAATTATTCAGTACTGTAGCAGCAAAGTATTATTTGTAAGAATTTGGTTATTTTTATACTTATACCTACTTTAAGTCTGGCGTTCTAGTCAGTAAATGATGCAATAAAATGAATATCATTTTCCTTGTGTGTTTTTCTCATACTAACAAGCTAATTAGACCAGAGTACAGCAAGTTACCCTTCACAAGTTAACAGTGGGACTGTGCAGTGAACTCTTGCATGGCAAATCTAGGGATTGAGTCATTTCTGTATCCTCAGTGCCCAGCACAGTGAGGAAAGACACTTTTGATGATGGGTGGATGGACAGTCACACTGACCTAAATGATAAAAAGTCTAATTCAGGTATAACACCTGCTTTTGTTTACCTTACTTTTCTTTCTGTGGATTGTAGAGTTTAGGTAACCAATTCAGATGTTAAACATTTCCTCCTGAATGGCCCCCTCCACCACCCCAGGCCAACTCTTCCCATCTTGGAGGGGGAAGGGCTATAAGCATATCTGTGCTCTGTGGCAGGGAGAATTCGTAGAACTTGAAGAGATGGGCCATGAGCCTGAGCCTTTCCCTTACACTGGCCAGTGAATGTGGCTGCCTGGCTAGATGTTATGTTCATTAATTATTTGCTTCCTTCAGTGCCTTTCATGGCAGGGATGGATGAACCTCCTGGATGCTTTATGACAGAAACGTTGGGCACTAGGAGAGGCTAATAATGGCAGCTTGGTGCATGATGGTGAACTTCGGGCAGACTAGATCAGGGTTGCAGTCCCTCAAACATCTCAGAATGGAGATGACCAGCAGCACTCTCCTGTCCTGACCCGGCTCCCCCCAACTCCGCTTTCCCGGGCCACCCCAACCAAGATCTTCACAGGAGCCCAGGACTGACCCCTCTCTTTTTCCTACCCAGCTCAGCCAGATGTGATAAACATCACGGCGTTTTCAGACCCACTCACCCCTGGTATCTGTTTGGGACCTAAAACGGGTCCAATGCTGTCCACTGACAAACTGGCCGGAGAGCTTGCCCTTCTTGTGCATCTGACCTGGGAATGTTGTGCCTCCACCTCAGGCATCGATTCGCCAGTAAGTAAAGACCTAAAAAATATCTGTAAAAGGACTTCACCAATGTACACGGAGTTGTTCCAGTTGCTTGGGAAGTGACGAAAGGTAAGGGGCATAATCTATAGATTAGATAGGCCAGAGTCCTTCTGTACGGGGTACTAGATGGCCAAGATATCTCTGACATCCCCAGAACTGGGTTGTGGCATCATGCAACCATCTCACGCAGCAAGCATGAACTCCAGAAAGAAGAGAGATGCCAGGAATAAAGACACTTGTTGATTTTTATTGCCCTCATAAAAACTTAAAGTAGCATCAGAAGGCCTGGGCTCTGACCACTGGTAGACATTCTCTAAATGTCATGGCTGTTTGTCCCAGACCATGATGTCAGACCGAAGTTGATTCATTAGTAACTGGTCCCAAAGACTTTGGACTTGCTGTCAAAGTATTGACAATTCCCTTCCCCGTCCCTCCACCTGCTCCCCATATCATGAAGGGATTAATGATTGCAAAATTGTAAACTCTAGGGGTGGGAATGGAGCCTGTCCTATTGAATATTATAAGTTCAGTGCCTGGCACCTAACAAGCATTTGCTAAAACACAATGAGTGAATAAGTGGAAGTTGAAACTTTGCAACAGGAGAAATACACTGAAGTTGGAGGTCCTGGAGACTCAGTCGCTCCAGTAGCTGCAGGCTGGAGGCTCCATGATAGCGAGTATGCACACGGCTATGACACACAATGAACAGGAACACTTAGCAAAGATCTCTTGTAGCAAAGCCCAAGCAGGGCTTTAAAGATGCGCCAGGAAGCCCTTTGCCTGGTGGATTGTGGAACAATGGTACGATGAAATACTACTCAGCAAAGAAAAGGAACAAACTATCGCAGCAGGCAGCACCCCTTGCGTGAGTCTCACAACCATTGTGCTAAGTGAAAAGAGCCAGACATAAAAGCCTTCATACTGTATAATTCCATCTATATTACATTCCAGAAAAGACAAAACTGTGGGGACAGGAAAACAGATGAGTGGTTGCTTGGAGGTAGGGAGGGGCATTTCTGCTGTTCTCTAAACATTTCCAGCTTTCCTCCTTCCAGGCACATGGTAGGATGCACTTCCCGCCTCTTTTGAAATAGAGCCATGTGACTTGGTTTGACCAAAGAAATGTGAGTGGAAGTGAAATGTAACACTTCTGGGAAGACCCTTTAAGAGCCAGTGTGTAAGGTTCACTCCTCTTGTCTCAGCAGTCATGGAAATACATGTTGAAGTGCAGCCACTACTGTTGGCCTGGGACCCTGGCTCATCGGGCTTAGAGATATCCTTTTGCTTTGTTACGTACTGAGATTTAGGAGTCATTTACTGCAGCATTACCTGGTCCGTCCTGACCAGCACAGCGCTCTAAAATTAACACCAGTGACTGATGTTTACATGAATTGCTTGGTCACTAGTTCGATGCCATGGAACATTTATGATTATCATTGAAATTGTCCAACTAAGTGATTTTAGGTTTGTGTGATTATTTTTTTGTCTGGTTTTTTAGCAGGTCACATTAGAGACCTTCAATAGTGGCTAATATTTTTTAAGCCTGATGCTTGAAACTTTGTGATATGGATGAGCTTTTGAACCAGAATGACCTAGGTTTGAAACAGTTTATTAGCTGTGAGACCTTGATGAATTTTTTGAGTATTCGGATCATTACTTTCCTCCTCTATGAAATTAGAAATAATGATATCCTAATTCAGAGGTATGTTGAGAGATTAAATGATCGGATGTCTCTAAAGTGTATCTGAATGGGGCGCCTGGGTGGCTCAGTTGGTTGAACCTCTGACTTCAGCTCAGGTCATGATCTCACAGTTCATGAGTTCAAGCCCCATGTTGGGCTCTCAGCTGTCAGTGTGGAACCCACTTCAGATCCTCTGTCCCTCCCGCACTCTCTCTTCTTCCCCTGCTTCAAAAATAAAAACATTTCAA
Organism: Panthera onca; assembly: GCF_046562875.1. Taxonomy (NCBI): domain Eukaryota; kingdom Metazoa; phylum Chordata; class Mammalia; order Carnivora; family Felidae; genus Panthera; species Panthera onca. The sequence continues at coordinate 70,367,142 of NC_138347.1, read as the reverse complement.
AAAGTTACCAGAAAAATAAAAAGTGTATCTGAACAATAGGATGCATCGTTTACCTCTGGGCCTGGGACGAAGCTGGCATTGAGTAGATGTGTTTCACAGGCTCCACGGTAGGTGTGCTTGAAGCAGCTGTCTTGTTCAGATAAAGCTAGAATATTAGTTCCTCTGCCTTTTCCTCCTGCTTACCTCACAGCTGCCAAATCCCATTGTCAGGCATTATCACTATGATGTCAATAAGACAAAAGTTGTGTTGCACAATACAGTACGTTATTCTCCACGGGGAACTTGATCTATATTTAGCCCAGCGATGACTCGAGAAATTGAGGAACAAAGTCCATCTTAATTGTCACTCCACACCCAGCATCCCAACCATAGATTTCTCAGCTTCCTTACTTCCTTATTGGTTGATTCACCTTTCACATTGAAACTAATTCCTTTCTAAAGACCAAGGGATTGGAATATAGCCATCCAAACCTGGGAAAGCAAGAATGGGGTCATCTTTGCTCACAGAATCTTTGAATATGAGACCTGGAGAGCATTTCGGTGAGGTCTAGGCCAGTGGTGTACAAAACCTGCCCTTGGAGAGGAGCTGGGCCAGGAAGAAGTCATCACTGGGCTGAGGCCAATGCATGAAATAAGTAGTGAGTTTTTCAAAAAGCTAAATTTGTTCAATTTAAACGTGGTATCTTTGGGGCATCAGGGTGGTTCATTCGGATAAGCGTCCGACTCTTGATTTCAGCTCAGATTGTGATCTCACAGTCTTGAGATCAAGCCCTGCGTCAGGCTCTGCACTGAGTGTGGAGCGTGCTTGGGATCCTCTCTCTCCCTCTCTCTCTCTCTGCCCTTCTCCTGTGTGTACATGCACATGCGCACTCTCTCTGAAAATAAACATTAAAAAATTTTTTTAAATAATATATTTTTAGGAGATAATATCCTTTCTACTTTTTTAGTTATAAAATGATCTTTATTTTATGAAACAATGGTGATAGCAAATGGTAGTTAGTTTCTTTCTTTCTTTCTTTCTTTCTTTCTTTCTTTCTTTCTTTCCATTTTTGTGCCCACACTTAGTTAGCAAGCACCTCTGTATCCATTTCCTCCACATCACTAGTTTGGGACATAACACTAGTTTTTTTGTTCGTTTGTTTGTTTGTTTTGTTTTTTTACACGTTTGAATCTGAGAACCACTGACATGTTCCAGCTAGGCCATTTTATGAAAGAAGAAACGAAAGCCCTATGAGCCTGAGTTACTTTTCCCAAAGTTTCCTATTGTCCCTGGTTGTTGTCCAAGAAAGAAGCATCATCACACAGTGCTTAAAAGAGTACAGGCTTCAGAGGCAGATCTGGATACAAATCCTGGGCCCCTATGAGCCACTCACTAGGATAGGGTCTTGACAAAGCTGTGGCATTCCTCACATCTTAGTCGTCATTGGGTATTTTTTCCATTTTTAAAACTAGGTTATTGTCAAGTATAAAAACGAAGTCCTTTTCAAAAGGACAGAATCAAGCTGGTCTCAGACTTCACAGCAACACACAAAGCTTGAGGACAATGAAGCAATATCTATAAAATTATTTATTTCATCATGAAAGCAACAGGGAGGGGTTGTATAAAAGAAAATATTTCAGGGAACCCAGCACCCAAAAAATTATTCCATGGTGAAGTCCAGCCAACCAGGAGAAAAATAAAAATCCTGAATTTAGGAATGGAGAAGCCATGAGGGTAAGTATTGAAACTGTTTAACTATAGACCTAAGAGTGAAGAAAAATAATTAAAATTTAGGAGTAGAATATAAAGCTTACAAAACCCCGGCAAAGTAAAAATACAATGTAAGTAACAAAAACACGAAGTATACGAGAATGAGATGCTCTTTCCCTTACTTTTCAGAGCAGGTGGATCAATCCATACTGTCTGAAGTTAAATAATAAGTTTTTAAAAACTATGTCTTATGGGTTTTCACAGTACAGGCATATCTCATTTTATTGCACTTTGCTTTATGGTGCATTGCAGACATTACATCTGTTACAAATTGAAGGTTTGTGACAGTCCTGTATTGAGCAAGTCTACAGGCCCCATTTTTCCAATAGCATTTGCTCGTTTCATGTCTCCTTCACATTTTGGTAATTCTCACAATATCTCAAACTTGTTCATTATTATGTGGGTTATGGTGATCTGTGATCAGTGACCTTTGATGTTACTATTGTAATTGGGGGCGCCATGAACCGAGCCCATGTAAGACAGCCAATTTGATAGAAAAATGTGTGTATTCTGACTGCTCCAACAACCAGCCATTCCCCCAACTCTCTCCCTCTCCTTGGGCCACCTGATTCCCTGAGACACAGCAGTATTGAAATCAGGCCAGTTAATAATCCTACAGTAGCCTGTAAGTGTTCAAGTGAAAGGAAGAGTCACGTGTCTGTCACTAAAGCAAAAGCTAAAAATGATTTAGCTTAGTGAGGAAGACCCATCGAAAGCTGAGACACGCCAAAAGCTACGCCTCTTGCACCAGACAGTTAGCCAAGTTGTGAAGGAAATTTCTTGAAGAAAAGAAAAAGTACTACTCTAGTAAACACACAAATGATGACAAAGCCTTATTGCTGATAGGGAGGAAGTGTTAGTGATCTGGATAGAAGGTCAAACCAGACACAACATTTCCTTAAGCCAAAGCCTAATCCAGAGCAAGACTCTAACTCTCTTCAATTCTGTGAAGGCGGAGGAGGTAAGGAAGCTGCAGGGGAAAAGTTGGAAGCTAGCAGATGTTGGCTCATGAGGCTTAAGGAGAGAAGCCATCTTCATAACAGAAAAGTGCAAGGCAAAGCAACAGGTGCTGATGCAGAAGCTGCAGGAAGTTATCCAGAAGATCTAGTTCAGGTAATTAATGGATGTGGCTACACCAAACAGATTTTCACTGTGATCAGAACAGCCTTCTATTGAAAGAAGATGCCATCTAGGACTTTCATAGCCAGAGACAAGTCAATGCCTGGCTTCAAAGTTTCAAAGGACAGGCTGATTCTCTTATTAGGGGCTAATGCAGCTGGTGACCTAAAGCTGAAGCCAGTGCTCATTTGCCATTCCCGAAATCCTAGGGCCCTTAGGAATTGTACTAAATCTATTCTGTCTGTTTCTATAAATGGAACAACAAAGTGTGGATGACCGCACACCTGTTTACAATGTGGGTCAGTGCATATTTTAAGCATACCATTGAGATCTACCGCTCAGAAAAAAAAAAGATTCCTTTCAAAATATGACTGCTCATTGTCCATGCACAGTGTCACCCAAGAGCTCTGATGGAGGTCTCCAATGAGATTCCTGGGTTTTTTTTTCTTGTCTGCTAACACAACCTCCATTCTGAGCCCATAGATCAAGGAGTAATTTCCGTTTCCAAGTGTTATTATTTATTATAGCTGCCAGAGGTATATCAACCACCACCCTGATCAGTCAGCAGCCATCAACAACAAGGCAAGACCCTCTGCTCGCAGAAAGATTATGCCTCGCTGAAAGCTCAGGTGATGGCCGGTATTTGTTAACCATACAGTATTTTTAAATTAAGGTATGTGCATTTTTTAGATATAATGCTATTGCTCACTTTACAGATTACAGTATAGTGTAAGCATAACTTTATGTGAGCTGGGAAGCCAAAATATCCATTTGAATCGCTTGATTGTGATACTGGCTTTATCACAGTGGTCGGGAACTGAACCTGCAATACCTTCAAGGTGTGCCTGACTTTTCATCTTTATCTCGAAGGAGTGTTTTGGGAAATAGTATCTCTTGTAGTAAAGAAACATTTTTTAAGTTTAGAAATTATTTCATCTTCGCCTCAGTTGATTTTTTGTCTGTTAATTCAAATCAAAAACTAAATGTCTTGTTCCATTTGAAAAAAGGAATCTATATTATGAGCCCATGCTTATAAAATTATACCTATCCACCTATGTACTTCCACCCATTCTCTCTCTCCAGTCTACATGCATGGACAGGGGTATCTCACGTGGCATCCACAAAATGTTAACGCTGGTCATCAGACTGTGGGTGGCTTTTCCCTTCGTCCTCATGCTTTCCTATGTTGCTTGAATTTATTTTAACAAGGATGAGGCATTTTCATAAAAAAATTATTAATTTAAAAAATAAGATGAGGACAGGGGCACCTGGTGGCTAAGTCGATTAAGTGTCCGACTCTTAATTTTGGCCCAGGTCATGATCTCACAGTTCATGAGTTCAATCCCTGCGTCAGGCTCTGTGCTGACAGGGCAGAGCCTGCTTGGAATTCTCTCTCTCCCTCTCTCTCTCTGCTTCCCCCCCACACTGGCATGCACGCGTGCTCTCTCTCTCTCACAAATAAAACAAATAAACTTAAAAAAAATAAGATGAAGACAATATATAATTTACCGAATTGTTGAAAGAATATATGTACATATACCATATATAGTGATGTGTGCGCTTATATGTACACATATACATACACACACAAACACAGACACAAACCTATATGGCCTAGCACACGTCCTGGCATGTTGGAGGTACTCAATGCCAGGTGCTGTTATTATTGCTTTCTTGGGGAGAAGAAGAGACTTACATCCTGACTATAATAATCTCCTGTATTAGCTGGGATTCTTAGTTGCAGAGGTGGGCATCCATTCTGTTTGGCTTTTTAAAGGACAGCAAGTGGCTCACAGAACTCCAGGAGGAACCCAGAAGATCTGCAGACAGGAACGATGGCCATGTCACCCTGCAGGAGCGCTCCAGTAAGGACAAGCCCACTGCCAACGCTGCTCTGCACAGACCCCACACCTCTGACCACGGAACTAAGGCAGGATGCTGGCGCCTCAGTTTCTGCTGATCCCAAAAGCCAGAAAGTGGACTCATCTGGTGCTACTTCCTTTCGTTTCTCTCTTCCAAATACAAGTCCTGTGCAGATGCCTCTGGTTTACAGCAAAAAGTCAGAGGCCTGCATCCTAGAGATAGGAGAAGCTGCAAAAGCAAGGTGTTGGCTTCTATCTTGGAAACACAGGACTCGTGATGGAGGAGACCCCCACATACACGAAGGTGATCAAAGATGGACAGCCTGAATGAGGGCCATCACTATAGGCAATGCCTCCTAAGTTTCTCTTACAAAGCTTGGCGATCCGAAGACCACAAGGATCCCAAGAGTACTTGAATATTTTGGTAAATTGTTCCTTACTTATCCAAGGGTTCTGCTAATTCATTGAAATATATTTACATAAAATTCTAAAATCTCAGAGAAGGGACTCCTTATCTGATGTAAACAGTGGTACAGAGGCCCCTCGATTCTTAGCTGAAAGAGGGACAGAGTTATAAAAAATGTAAACTTTGCATAAAGAAAAATATTAAAAGCAAGTGATAAACTAAGGATTTACAGCAGATATGATGGAAGGAAGGTTAATGTATCTTGATGCTCCAAACCTCCTACAAATTACTTAACAAAAAAAATGGGCACCTGGCTGGCTCAGTCAATTGGGCATGTGACTCTTGATCTTGGGGGCATGAGTCCAAGCCCCACGTTAGTTGTAGACCTTACTTAAAAAACAAACAAAAAAACAAAAAAAAAACCCACTAAGAACCCAACAGGTACATGGACAAAGGACATGCACAGATGATTCACAAGAAAGTGCAAGAAGACACATGGTATAAAAAATATTAACTCTCACATACTGCTGAAGGTGAAAGGAGGCTGGCACTGTCTGGGGACCAATCATCTTGCATTGGTTTTTATTTCATTCTCACAACCATGAGCATGTTAAATATCATACCTCGCATGTTATAAGCAAGGAAACTTAACGTTCAGAAGGGTTGGTATCTTGTTGATATCACTTGGCAAAGTTGGAAATGAACTCATACGTCTCTCAGGCTCCAAAGACCAAGGTGTTTTCATTCATCAAGCTATGTCTCTAGTGACTGGTATGATTCAAATCAAACTCTTTTCACCTATTAAATGAGCAAAACCTAATGCTCACGAGAATAAGGTGAAAAAGTCTTTCTCATTAAGAGTCTATGGGTGGGTGAGTAAATTAAAAAATCCTTTGAAATCTGTCAATACTTACTAAAAGCCATAAAAATTTGATTTCCATCGACCCAGAAATTCCACTTGGGGAGAATCTTCTTTTAGGGAATAATTCAATATACGGAAAGAGTTAGGTGCAAAAGATGTTCATCAAGGATTTATAAAAGTGAGCAATTGGAAACAAGCTAAATGTCTAGAATTATCTAACTAAATTAGTAAATGTTTACTTTCCTCCTGACAGAATATTATATTGCCATTATAAACATGCTACAAATATTTTGAAGTAAAAGGAAAATATTATTCATATGGTTTCTTTTTTAAACCTTGCTGCCCTCCCCCTTTCTAAAAAATTAAAGTAGGGACACCTGGGTGGTTCAGTCGGTTGAGCATCAGACTCTTGATTTCAGCTCAGGTCATGATCCCAGGGTCATGAGATTGAGCCCCTCATTGGGCTCCACACTGAGAGTGGAGCCTGCTTGGGATTCTCTCTCTCTCTCCCTCTATCCCTCTTCTCTCTCTTTCTCTCTCTCTCTTAAAAAGAAAAGTGGAAACACCATTCTTCATTTTGTTTAAAAAAATTAAAGTATAGTCAGCATACAATACTACATTAGTTTCAGGTATATAACATAAATGTCAACATTTATATACATTATGAAATACCATAAGTATGGTTACTATCTGTCACCAAAGTTATTACAATACCTTTGACTATTTTCCCTATACTGTACTTTTTATTCCCTTGACTTATTTATTTTATAACTGGAAGTTTGTACCTCTTAATCCCTTTTAACTATTTTGCCCATCCCTCCCCCTCTATCCTCTCTGCCAACCACCAATTCTCCTATTTATGAGTCTGTTTCTTTTGTTTGTTTATTCATTTGTTGTGTTTTTGAGATTCCACATATAAGTGAAGTCGTATGGTATTTGTCTTTCTCTGTCTGACTTATTTCACTTAGCATAATACCTTCTACTGTGGTCCATTCATGTCATCACAAATGGCAAGATTGTTTTCTTTTTTAGGGCTGAGTAATATTCTATTGTGTATATATACCACATCTTCTTTTTCCATTCATGTATCAATGGGCACTTACATCACTGCCATATCTTGGCTATGGTAAATAATGGTGCAATAAACATAAGGGTGCCTACATCTTTTTGAATTCATGCATTCATTTTATTTAGGTAAATGCCCAGAAGTGGATTTGCTGGATCATATGGTGTTTCTATTTTTAATTTTTTGAGGAACCTCCATACTGTTTTCCATAGCACCTGCACCATTTACATTCCCACCAACAGTGCACAAGGGTTCCCTTTTCTTTAAAGCTTCATCAGCATTTGTTGTTTCTTATCTTTTTGATACTAGCCATTCTGACTGGTGTGAGGTGATATCTTATAGCATTTTCAATTTGCATTTCCTTGATGAATAGTGATATTGAGTATTTTTCATGTGTCTGTCAGCCACATATACGTCTTCTATGAAAAAATGTGGCAGGTCCTCTGTCCAACTTTTAATCAGGTTGCCTATTTTGTTTTTGCTGTTGAGTTGCATGACTTCTTTATATATTTTAGATATTACCCCCATCAGATATATCATTTGCAAATACCTTCTCTTATTCAGTAGGTTACCCCTTCATTTTGATGACGGTTTCCTTCACTGCGCACAAGTTTTTTACTTTTATGTACTCTCATTTGTTTATTTTTGTTTTTGCTGCCCTTGCTTGAGGAAACAAAGCCAATATATATATATAGATAGATATAGATATAGGTATAGGTATAGGTATAGATATAGATATAGATATAGATATAGATATAGATATAGATATAGATATTACCAAGGCTGATGTCTAAGAGTTTACTGCCAATGTTTTCTTTTAGGAGTTCTATGTTTCAGGTCTTACATTGAGGTCTTTAATCCATTTTGAGTTTATTTTTGTGTATGGTGTAAGAAACTGGTCCCATTTTCTTTCTTTCACATGTAGCTGTCCAGTTTTCCCAACACAATTTGTTGAAGAGACGGTCTTTTCCCCATTGTATATTCTTGCCTCTTTTGTCCTAGACTAAACGGCTATATAAGCATGGATTTATTTCTGGGTTCTCTGTTCTGCTCCACTGATCTGTGTGTCTTTTTGTGCCAGTACCATACTGCTTTTGATTACTACATCTTTGTAGGATAGTTTGAAATCTGGGATTGAGATACCTCTAGCTGAGTTCTTTCCCAAGGTTGCTTTGGCTATTCGGGGTCTTTTGTGGTTCCATACAAATTTTAGAATTATTTGTTCTATTTGTGTTTGAAAATACTATTGGTAATTTGATAGGGATTGCAGTGAATCTGTAGATTGCTTTGGGTAGTAAGGACATTTAACAATATTAATCTCTCCAGTCTATCTTTCCATTTATTTGTGTCCTCTTTAATTTCTTTCATCACCATCTTCTAGTTTTCAGAGTGTAGGTCTTTTACTTCCTTGGTTAAGTTTATTCCTAGGTATTTTATTCTTTTTAATGTAGTTATAAATGGAATTGTTTTCTTAATTTCTTTTCTCTTTTGTAATTCGTGTATAGAAACAACAGATTTCTGTATATTAATTTTGTATCCTGCAACTCACTAATTCATTATTAGTTATCATATTCCTGAGAAATTCCTAAACCACAAAACAAGTTGAGAATCACCTTATAACAAGAGAGACATTGTCATGAACATTGCTAAGAGAGTAGATCTTAAAAAGTTCTCATCCCAAGAAAAAAAATTTTTCATAACTAGGGATAGATGTGAACTAAATTTATTGTAGTATTCATTTCACAGTATAAACCCACATCAAATGATTATGTTGTACGCCTAAACCAAGTACAATGTTATATGTCAATCATACTTCAGTTGAAAAAGAAGACAAGGTCTCCTCCTGAAAGAGAAGGCAAGGGGGTGGAGGGGCTGAAAGGAGGGGAGGAGAGAACATATGGAGAAGCCATTTAGGAATGTGGGGGGAAGCTGACTCAGGACATGGAGTTGGTATTGGACACAGGTTGATGACAGTGAACTTTCAGTGGTAGCAATCTCCACATAAAATAATTTTCCTGTAGGAGAATTCAGCAGTGGGTTTTGGAGCAAGAAGGGGGCCAATGTTGCCCCGGAATTAAGGGTTTTTTTGGCAGGTAACATCAGAATGGGAAGTTACCACTAGAGGACTTCTCTTTGAGTTATACCTGTGGGTCTGAACTCAGAAGCAGGAAAGCCTGGGTGACAATGAAGGGCCGACCACGGTTAATAGCTTTAATCCATAAGATATATAAAAAGCTCATACACTGTAATTAGAACACTACGAATAGCCCTTCTCTTAAAACAATAGACAAAAATCATGAACAGGAATTACAAATAACAAATGTGTGGTGTGTTCACCTTCCTAGTGGTCGAATCAATGAAAATTGAAATACTAAGGTATCACTTTTCACCTACCGTGGTAGGAAAGAAGGCCCACTTTTTAAAAATGAAAGTGCTTCATGCTAATGAATGAGAGGAAAACCTCAAGGGTGTAAGTTAATATAAATTTTTAAGAAGATAATTTGGCAACCGTTTCTAAAAGCTTTAAACTTTTTATCTCTTGAATTAGTAATTTTACTCCCTGGAATTTGTACTAAGGAAATAGTACAAAAGAAAAAAAACATTGAGAGGGACGTCTTTCTTACTCCTTTGCCAGCCAACACTACACTTGTACCCAAAGAACTAAGTCAGGTTAACCTTCAGGAAAAATGAAATTCTGAGGCTGTTAGTGTCCCCCGAGGCTCTCTGTTCCCTGATAGGCATCACAATAAAATAAGTTTTCTCAGCCTATTTCTCTACAGAGGCAGGTCAGTCAAAAGGCTCCCTAACTTGATTGCGATTACTCCTACATTCCTATTCTTCCTCAGTTTCTATTATTAGCTCTTTGGTTACCACCCACTAGACTGTGAACTCCTCAAGGGCAAGGACGTCAGTCTTATTTATCTCTTTGTCTTCTATCCAGTACACACATGATAGATGCTTGATAGAGATGGGCAGCAGTGGCTGTCACTTCAGCTGCCCTCACTCCTTTATTCCCCATCCTCTACCCTCTTTAGTTTGTGCATTTGGCCGAAGATCAAGTTGGTCTCTTTGTTCAGTTAATTTGTTCTGAAGTGTCCTTGTTGTGCATGTGCCATGATTATTAATAGACTCTTGCGTCACATACCTTAAAGCAAGGTTCAGGGTCCTTGCCTCTCTGGGTTTATCAGCATAGTAACTTTCTATAATGCTTACTATAAAGGGATGTGGCAACATGTGGGTAATAAAACAAGGCAAGGCAGCTGACTCATGAAAAGTTAAAACTGATGAAGAGCTCAGGAAATGATGGTATTGATCCACCCTCCTCCCCTCCAATTTTTCAGATAAGGAAACTGAAGATCAGAGAAGGGCAGATTTCCAAAGTTTGCATAACTGGTCCATAGGACGGTTGAGATAAGTGTCCAGGGTCTAGACATCCAATATATTATGATTTCTAGGGCACATGTCATGAAAACATGTGAGCTCCATGAGCATATGGGAGAGGGAGGGCAAGGCCAGCAAGCCCACCTATGCTGAGTGACATGGCAGAACTCCATAATGGAGGCAGAAGTTTTCAGTGATTCTGTGAGATGGCCTGGTTGGAGAACAGGGGCAGGATGAAACAGAAACAGTGGGGCATGGGGAGTAGAGCGTGGCCTTTGAAAGCTGGAACATGGTCCCAGGTCTGGCACACATCCCCTTGTTACTTAACTTCTCTAAGACCTAGGTTTTTAGTCTGTAAAAACTTGTCCATCGAACTGACTTCTCAGGGTTGAGGTAAAGGAGACAATGGATGTGTTGTATTATTCAACTCAGAGTCCCTGCAGAGAGCTCTGGAAGATGGTGGTTTGTGACATTCTCATGGAGGGCAAGGCTTGTGGTCCTTCAGAGAGGTTAAAAACACCAATGCCTCTGTCGATCTTCCAAAAGCTTTTGGACAGGGATGAGCTCCTTCCCTGATGAGGCAGGCCCTAACCCTATTGGGCTGATTGCACTCTGGAGTGGGGTCAGCAAACTACATCCTGTGTGCCAAATTCAGCCAGCTGCCTGTTTTTGCAGGATCGACAAGCTACGATTGATTTTTATATTTTGTTAATCACTTTAAAAAAATCATATTTTATAAAATGTGAAAATTAGGTGGAATCTAAATTTCAGTGTCCGCAAGTGAAATCTTCTTGGAACACAGCCACACACATGGGCCTGCATATTGTCTCTAGCTGCTTTCACGCTACAATGGCAGAGTCCAGTAGTCAAGACAGAGATTATGTGTGATACTCTATTTCACACTGCTCCCCAGAGCTCCCCACACATCGCAGTAATGTAGTCGTAACTCAACAGTGTTTCAAATGCCACGTGTATGGCCTTAACAGGACATTTTTTTTCTTAAAATTACCAAGGCGTACTCATCACATCAAAACAAGAAGAGAAAAATGGACCTTAAATATCATGCTTTTAAATCACAGCATGGATTATTTTGTTACCAAACTAGATGGCAAACATTATTTATTATGCAGTGAATCTATACATGGGCTAAAACAATAGATTATGTCATATTACCATACTAAAAACATATCAGAATATTCCCAACTCACAGGAAAGTAACCATCAGAAAGCCAGAAAATTTTAGGTGGAATATTTCATTGCAGCAGAATTTCTTCATCCAATTAAGTAATGAAAGTGAGGCCCACAATCAAAGCAAGTTTCCAAGTGGCTCACTTGTTGCCTAAGCAAGGAAAGTCATTTAGGGATGAGTTAATTAAATTGTGTTTGATTGCATCAGCCAAAGAAATGTGTCCAGAGGAAAGAAACTTGTTTCAGATTGTTTTGGCAAGAACAAACGGTCTTTCAGAGAGTTGAGAACACTGAGAAGAGTACCAATAGTCAATTAACAAATAGCTCTGAGTGGATTTCCCTGGCTCTTGACGAGTTGATAAATGTTACCAGTACTATTCAGTGGTGGTTTATTCAAGGAGTCAGTGACAAGTTGGAAGTGACTGAGGAATTAGCCTCCATGGTACGTCTCTGCGGAACAACTACAGGAAAGAATATTTTCAAAATGTAATTACACACTTTAAATGGGTGAATTGTACGATGTGTGAATTAAGTCTCAATAAAGCTGTGTGTTTTTTTAAGAATATTTTCAAAGAAATTGAGAAACCACCGTTTCACTATAAACTGAAGTAGAATCTGCTAAGATGTGTTACAAGTGAGGGTAGCAGAAACACATGGAGCAAACAAAGCTATGATTGGATTCATTCAGAAAGCTTATGGTAATAAGGGATGCCTGGCTGGCTCAGTCAGTAGAACACGTGACTCTCAATTTTGGGGTTGTGAGTTGAGCCCCACGTTGGGGGTAGAGGTTAGTTAAAAAAGAAAATAGGGGCGCCTGAGTGGCTCAGTGAGTTAAGTGTCTGACTTCAGCTCAGGTCATGATCTCACAGTTTGAGCCCCACATAGGGCTCTGTGCTGACAGCTCGGAGCCTGGAGCCTGCTTCGGATTCTGTGTCTCCCTCTCTCTCTGTCCTCCCCCCCCCCCCATTCTGTGTCTCTCTCTCTCTCTCAAAAATAAAAAAAAAAGATTTAAAAAGCTTTTAAAAAAATAAATAAAGCTTACGATAATTCATCACATTATTCATGAGTATTCTGTGGAAAATATTGAAATATGTGTTACAAAACCAGTAGCGTCAGTAGTGAACTTCATTTCACTGTCAGTTGACTTAATCATCATTGGTTCTGGGGCGCCTCGGTGGCTCAGTCGGTTGAGTGGCCGACTTCGGCTCAGGTCATGATCTCGCAGTCCGTGAGTTCGAGCCCCGCGTCGGGCTGTGTGCTGACAGCTCAGAGCCTGGAGCCTGTTTCAGATTCTGTGTCTCCCTCTTTCTCACCCTCCCCCGTTCATGCTCTGTCTCTCTCTGTCTGAAAAATAATAAACGTTAAAAAAATTTAAAAAAAAATTTTGTTTAAAAAAAATCATCATTGGTTCTGTGAATTTACTTTCTTAAAGCTTTTTTTTTTTTTTAATTTTTAAGTAATGTCTACACCCAATGTAGGGCTCGAATTCACAGCCCTGAGATCAAGAGTAGCATATGCTCTACCGACTGAGCCAGCTCGGCACCGCGGTTCTGTACATTTTATCAGATATAGAAGCTGGCTAGTATCCTGACTTATCCTACCGTAAAGCAATTTGATGGCTTAGCAGTTGTAAAGTTTTATTGCAAGTTTTTGAGCACAGGGCTGAGATTAAAATCCTTCTGAATGAGATGAACCACTCAACCACTGTTAATCAAAGGAGAATGGCTTTTGAAGTTCTCTTTTGCTGAAAACCTAATAATGGTTCCTGATGAATTCAACTTACAATTACAAGGCAAAACAGCACTAACACGCAAATTTTATATGGTGGTAAAGTCCTTTTAACAACTAACGTGTAATTCCCAAGGAATGTCAAGCTGCTTTCTATACTTTCCACGTGTGGTCAAAAATTAAAATGAGAAGCAAGATCTTCCTTCCCATACAGATAGATCTGCGGCTGACATAGTTTTTGAACTTAAACTACAGTTCCAGCAGTGTTTTTCATACTTCAGCGCAAGTGTGAAGAAAATTTCCATATCCCAAAATCTGTTTTACTATGTAATCAAGGAGAGCATTTACTTAAGTTTCAGTTGGAAGTGATTAATTTGCAATATAATGACATGCTAAAAGGCAACCACCAAAAGAAGAATTTAATAACCATAACTGCCTGGGGCGCCTGGGTAGCTCCGTTGGTTAAGCGGCCAACTTCAGCTCAGGTCATGATCTTGCGGTTCAGGTTCAAGCCTCATGTCAGGCTCTGTGCTGACAGCTTGGAGCCTGCTTCAGATTCTGTGTCTCCCTCTCTCTCTCTGCCCCTGCCCCGCTTGCACTCTCTCAAAATAAATAAATAAGCATTAAAAAAAAAAAGAATTCTATAACTGCCTTTCAAGCAACAAATATACATAATTAAAATTACATGTTCATGGACTGATACCAGCATTTGGCAGAACTATCTATGTGGACAGACATTTTAAAAATGAAATACATAAAATTTCATTGTAAATCAGCATGAACAGTTGAACATTTGTGATGATTTTTGATGATCGGGAACCTAGTTTTGAACCTCAATTAAGCAAAATATTATCCCCACTAAAGAGTCCCATTCTTGGAATGGCTTGAAGATGGCAGCATAGGAGGACGCTGGGCTCATGGCGTCCTGCGGATCACTTAGATTCCACCCACACCTGCATAAATAACCCAGAAAACTTCCAGAAGACTAGCAGAATGGATTCTCTGGAGCCAAGTGTAGACGAGAGGCCCACAGAAGAGGGTAGGAAGGGCGGAGAGGCGGTGTGCACTACGCGGACTGGAGGGAGGGAGCCGGGGTGGAGGGGCAGCCTCTGGCAAAGCAAAGCCCCCGAGTCTGGCTTGCAAAAGTGGAGGGGCCAGATGGACTGTGTTCGGACAGGAAGCGGGACTTAACATCTGGAATATTATAAGCTAACAGCTCTGCTCGGAGAGCGGGAGGGCTGGAGAACAACAGGAGGGAGAGTTGTTGAGCCCCGGATGACAGAGCACAGCTTGGCGGAGAATAAAGGTGCTCGCCAGCACCATCTCCCTTGCCCATCCCCCAGCCAAAATCCCAAAGAGAACTAGTTCCTGTCAGGGAACTTGCTTGCACCACGCAAACACCCAATGCTGTGCTTCTGCGGATCTGTCCCTCTGGTGGTGGGTCTTACTCCCTCCCGGTGCCACAGGGCCCCTCCTGAAGCGGATCACCAAAGGAAAAGCAAGTTGAGCCTCCCCCTCCCACCCCCATGCACCTTGCTGATCCACCCCAGCTAAAACGCCAGATCCCCAGCACCACAAGCCTGGCAGTGTGCAAGTAGCCCAGATGGGCCATGCCACCCCACAGTGAATCCAGCCCGTAGGAGAGGGGAAGAGAAGGCACACACCAGTCTGACTGTGGCCCCAGCGGTGGGCTGGGGGCAGACATCAGGTCTGACTGCGGCCCCGCCCACCAACGCAAGTTATTCAAGACAGCACAGGGGAAGTGCTCCGCAGTTCCGCACCACTCCAGGGACTATCCAAAAGGACGAACCTGAAGAATTCCCCTCAAAAGGATCTTCAGGAAATAACGACAGCTAATGAACTGATCAAAAAGGATTTAAACAATATAACAGAAAGTGAATTTAGAATAATAGTCATAAAATTAAGCACTGGGCTTGAAAACAGTATAGAGGACAGCAGAGAATCTATTGCTACAGAGATCAAGGGACTCAGGAACAGCCAGGAGGAGCTAAAAAATGCTATGAATGAGCTGCAAAATAAAATGGAGATGACCACAGCTCGTATTGAAGAGGCAGAGGAGAGAATAGGTGAACTAGAAGATAAAATTATGGAAAAAGAAGAAGCTGAGAAAAAGATTAAAAAAATCCAGGAGTATGAGGGGAAAATTAGAGAACTAAGTGATGCACTAAAGAGAAATAATCTATGCATAATTGGTATTCCAGAGGAGGAAGAGAGAGGGAAAGGCGCTGAAGGTATACTTGAAGAAATAATAGCTGAGAACTTCCCTGATCTGGGGAAGGAAAAAAGCATTGAAATCCAAGCACAGAGAACTCCCTTCAGACATAACTTGAATCGATCTTCTGCACGACATATCATAGTGAAACTGGCAAAATACAAGGATAAAGAGAAAATTCTGAAAGCAGCTAGGGATAAACGTGCTCTAACATATAAAGGGAGACCGATAAGACTAGTGACAGATCTCTCTAGTGAAACTTGGCAGGCCAGAAAGGAATGGCAGGAAATCTTCAATGTGATCAACAGAAAAAATAAGCAGCCGAGAATCCTCTATCCAGCAAATCTGTCATTTAGAATAGAAGGAGAGATAAAGCTCTTCCCAAACAAACAAAAACTGAAGGAATTCATCACCACTAAACCAGCCCTACAAGAGATCCTAAGGGGGATCCTGTGAGACAAAGTACCAGAGACATCGCTACAAGTATGAAACCTACAGACATTACAATGACTCTAAACCCATATCTTTCTATAACACTGAATGTAAATGTAAATGGACTAAATGTGCCAACCAAAAGACGTAGGGTATCAGAATGGATAAAAAAACAAGACCCATCTATTTGCTGTCTACAAGAGACTCATTTTAGACCTGAGGACACCTTCAGATTGAAAGTGAGGGGATGGAGAACTATTTATCATGCTACTGGAAGTCAAAAGAAAGCTGGGGTAGCCATACTTATATCAGACAAACTAAACTTTAAATTAAAGGCTGTAACAAGAGATGAAGAAGGGCATTATATAATAATTACAGGGTCTATCCATCAAGAAGAACTAACAATTATAAATGTCTATGTGCCGAATATGGGAGCCCCCAAATATATAAAACAATTACTCACAAACATAAGCAACCTTATTGACAAGAATGTGGTAATTGCAGGGGACTTTAATACCCCACTTACAACAATGGATAGATCATCTAGACACAGGTCAATAAAGAAACAAGGGCCCTGAATGATACATTGGATCAGATGGACTTGACAGATATATTTAGAACTCTGCATCCCAAAGCAACAGAATATACTTTCTTCTCGAGAGCACATGGAACATTCTCCAACATAGATCACATGCTGGGTCACAAAACAGCCCTTCATAAGTATACAAGAATTGAGATCATACCATGCATACTTTCAGACCACAATGCTATGAAGCTTGAAATCAACCACAGGAAAAAGTCTGGAAAACCTCCAAAAGCATGGAAGTTAAAGAACACCCTAGTAAAGATGAATGGGTCAACCAGGCAATTAGAGAAGAAATTTAAAAATATATGGAAACAAATGAAAATGAAAATACAACAATCCAAATGCTTTCGGATGCAGCGAAGGCAGTCCTGAGAGGAAAATACACTGCAATCCAGGCCTATCTCAAGAAACAAGAAAAATCCCAAATACAAAATCTAACAGCACACCTAAAGGAAATAGAAGCAGAGCAGCAAAGACACCCAAAACACAGCAGAAGAAGGGAAATAATAAAGATCAGAGCAGAAATAAACAATATAGAATCTAAAAAAACTGCAGAGCAGATCAATGAAACCAAGAGTTGGTTTTTTGAAAAAATAAACAAAATTGATAAACCTCTAGCCAGGCTTCTCAAAAAGAAAAGGGAGATGACCCAAATAGATAAAATCATGAATGAAAATGGAAGTATTACAACCAATCCCTCAGAAATACAAGCAGTTATCAGGGAATACTATGAAAAATTATATGCCAACAAACTGGAAAACCTGGAAGAAATGGACAAATTCCTAAACACCCACACACTTCCAAAACTCAATCAGGAGGAAATAGAAAGCTTGAACAGACCTATAACCAGCGAAGAAATTGAATCAGTTATCAAAAATCTCCCAACAAATAAGAGTCCAGGACCAGATGGCTTCCCTGGCGAATTCTACCAGACGTTTAAAGCAGAGATAATACCTATCCTTCTCAAGCTATTCCAAAAAATAGAAAGAGAAGGAAAACTTCCAGACTCATTCTATAAAGCCAGTATTACTTTGATTCCTAAACCAGACAGAGACCCAGTAAAAAAAGAGAACTACAGGCCAATATCCCTGATGAATATGGATGCAAAAATTCTCAATAAGATACTAGCAAATCGAATTCAACAGCTTATAAAAAGAATTATTCACCATGGCCAAGTGGGATTCATTTCTGGGATGCAGGGCTGGTTCAACATTCGCAAATCAATCAACGTGATACATCACATTAATAAAAGAAAAGATAACAACCATATGATCCTGTCAATCAATGCAGAAAAAGCATTTGACAAAATTCAGCATCCTTTCTTAAGAAAAACCCTGGAGAAAGTCGGGATAGAAGGAACATACTTAAACATCATAAAAGCCATTTATGAAAAGCCCACAGCTAATATCATCCTCGATGGGGAAAAACTGAGAACTTTCCCCCTGAGATCAGGAACACGATAGGGATGTCCACTCTCACGGCTGTTGTTTAACATAGTGTTGGAAGTGCTAACATCAGCAATCAGACAACAAAAGGAAATCAAAGGCATCAAAATTGGCAAAGATGAAGTCAAACTTTCACTTTTTTGCAGATGACATGATATTATACATGGAAAATCCGATAGACTCCACCAAAAGTCTGCTAGAACTGATACATGAATTCAGCAAAGTCGCAGGATACAAAATGTAGAGAAATCAGTTGCATTCTTATACACTAATAATGAAGCAACAGAAAGACAAATAAAGAAACTGATCCCATTCACAATTGCACCAAGAAGCATAAAATACCTAGGAATAAATCTAACCAAAGATGTAAAAGATCCGTATGCTGAAAGCTATAGAAAGCTTATGAAGGAAATTGAAAAAGATATAAAGAAATGGAAAAACATTCCATGCTCATGGGTTGGAAGAATAAATATTGTTAAAGTGTCAATACTACCCAAAGCTATCTACACATTCAATGCAATCCCAATCAAAATTGCACCAGCATTCTTCTCAAAGCTAGAACAAGCAATCCTAAAATTCATATGGAACCACAAAAGGCCCCAAATAGCCAAAGTAATTTTGAAGAAGAAGACCAAAGCAGGAGGCACCACAATCCCAGACTTTAGCCTCTACTACAAAGCTGTAATCAGCAAGACAGCATGGTATTGGCACAAAAACAGACACATAGACCAATGGAATAGAATAGAAACCCTGGAACTAGATCCACAAAAGTATGGCCAATGGAAAAAAGACAGTCTCTTTAACAAATGGTGCTGGGAGAACTGGACAGCAACATGCAGAAGGATGAAACTAGACCACTTTCTCACACCATTCACAAAAATAAACTCAAAATGGATAAAGGACCTGAATGTGAGACAGGAAACCATCAAAACCCTAAAGAAAGCAGGAAAAGACCTCTCTGACCTCAGCCGTAGCAGTTTCTTACTTGACACATCCCCAAAAGCAAGGGAATTAAAAGCAAAAATGAACTATTGGGACCTCATGAAGATAAAAAGCTTCTGCACTGCAAAGGAAACAATCAACAAAACTAAAAGGCAACCAACAGAATGGGAAAAGATATTTGCAAATGACATATCGGATAAAGGGCTAGTATCCAAAATCTATAATGAGCTCACCAAACTCCACACCCGAAAAACAAATAATCCAGTGAAGAAATGGGCAGAAAACATGAATAGACACTTCTCTAAAGAAGACATCCGGATGGCCAACAGGCACATGAAAAGATGCTCAACGTCCCTCCTCCTCAGGGAAATACAAATCAAAACCACACTCAGATATCACCTCACGCCAGTCAGAGTGGCCAAAATGAACAAATCAGGAGACTATAGATGCTGGAGAGGATGTGGAGAAATGGGAACCCTCTTGCACTTTTGGTGGGAATGCAAACTGGTGCAGCCACTCTGGAAAACAGTGTGGAGGTTCCTCAAAAAATTAAAAATAGACCTACCCTATGACCCAGCAATAGCACTGCTAGGAATTTACCCAAGGGATACAGGAGTACTGATGCATAGGAGCACCTGTACCCCAATGTTTATAGCAGCACTCTCAACAATAGCCAAATTGTGGAAAGAGCCTAAATGTCCATCAACTGATGAATGGATAAAGAAATTGTGGTTTATATACACAATGGAGTACTATGTGGCAATGAGAAAGAATGAAATATGGCCCTTTGTAGCAATGTGGACAGAACTGGAGAGTGTGATGCTAAGTGAAATAAGCCATACAGAGAAAGACAGATACCATATGTTTTCACTCTTATGTGGATCCTGAGAAACTTAACAGAAACCCGTGGGGGAGGGGAGGGAAAAAAAAAAGGTTAGAGTGGGAGAGAGCCAAAGCATAAAAGACTCTTAAAAACTGAGAACAAACTGAGGGTTGATGGGGGGTGGGAGGGAGAGGAGGGTAGGTGATGGGTATTGAAGAGGGCATCTTTTGGGATGAGCACTGGGTGTTGTATGGAAACCAATTTGACAATAAATTTCATATATTAAAAAACAAACAAACTGGAAATTGATTGCTAAAAAAAAAAAGAATTCCATTCTTCTATTAGTAAACCAGTATTACCAAAAATTGTGCTCAATTATTATTATATTTTACATTTTATCAATAAAATTTATTTTGGAAATTTGTTTTCTTTCCTCTACAAATGTCTACATAATATCCTCAATCTTACCTCTTGGCCCACAAAGCCTATATTACTTACTACCTAGCTCTTTATAGAAAGTATTTGCTAAGCTGGATCTAAGTCACAGTCCTACCTATGCTATGATAGTAAATCTACTTCATGGTTTCGAGTTAATAAGTGTAAAGTGTGTAGAATGGTGGCATGTGGTAGGTGCTTTCTTAATGCAAGTTATTAACATTAATAGCTATATTTCTATAGCTCGTCTGAACTCTATAGAATTGTGGTCATTACAAAAAAGGTTATCTGTCAGCGAGTAAAAATGTCCTTTAAGACATTCCTCTCTAAAAGTGTCCTAAAGTGGTTTCTACCTAATCCATCCCAGCTCAACTTTTTTTAAATGTTTGTCTGTTTTACATTTATTTATTTTTGACAGACAGAGTGAGACAGAGTGTGAGCAGGGGAAGGGCAGAGAGAGAAGGAGACACAGAATCCAGGCTCTGAGCAAGTGTTCAGCACAGACCCCGACATGGGACTTGAATCCACAAACTGTGAGATCATGATCTAAGCTCAGTTGGATGATCCACCGACTGAGCTACCCAGGTGTCCTGGTTTATTTATTATCTTTGAGAGAGAGCACACACACAAGAGGGGGAGGGGCAGAGAGGGAGGGAAACAGTATCTGAAGCAGGCTCCAGGCTCCAACCTGTCAGCGCAGAGCCCAACACGGGATTCGACCCACCAACCGTGAATCATGACCTGAGCCCAATGTTTAACTAACTGAGCCACTCCCTCCCGCTCACCTCCCTATCCCTGCTCACTTCCCCTTCCTCTACCCCTCCTCCTCCTCCTCTTTCATTTTTTTAGTAGCAGCTTTATTGAGATATAAATCACATACTCTACAATTCACTCATTTCATTCAATGCATCGCTACAACCAATTTTAGAACATTTCCATCAACCTAGAAGGAAACCTGCACTTTCTCAGCTGTCATGTCCCAATCCTCTCACCTCCCCCACAACCCTAGGCCGCAACTAATCCACTTTGAGTCTCCATAGATTTACCAGTTCCGGACATTTAACATAAGTGGAAGCATCTGAAATGTGGTCTTTTGTGACTGGCTTGCTTTTCTTGGCAAAATATTTTCAAGCTTCATCCACATTGTAGCAAGTATCAGTACTTCTTTTTTTAATGGCAGAATAATAGTCCATTGTATGGAAATACCAATTTTGTTCATTAGCTGATAGACATTGGGTTCTTTCTATCTTTTGGCTATTATGAACAAGGGACACTCATGTATATGTTTTTATGTAGACATATTTTCATTTCTCTTAGGAAGACACCTAGAAGTAGAATCACTGGGTCACATGATAACTCTATGTCTAATTTTGAGGAATCACCAAACTGTTTTCCAAAGTGGCTGCACCAAGTTTGCATTTCCACCAGCAGTATGAGGGCTCTGATTTCACATCTTCACCAACACTTGCAATTAATCTGCTTATTATTATTATTATTATTATTATTATTATTATAGCATTCCTAGTGACTGTAAAGTAACATCCAGTTCATTTTTAATTCTCTGACATGGGGTGTTGGAAAACTACCTTCCTCACCACTCTAGGTTGGGTCCATGTGGGGACACCACCCTGGGAGCCCAGCTCTAAGAGCACATCAGGGTATTTCCACTAAAATCTAAATTTTTCTCATAGGAGAAAAGGATCCCAGAGATTATGCCCTACTGGTAGCTTTCCAGTTCACAAAACTACACATTTACTTAACCCTCTAAGAAGCATTATTGGGAAATGTGGAAATGTTTTTCAAAGAACTACAAATACTTACAGGCAGATTATTACTAGGGAGCTTGACTCAGCAAGACAAGATTGCTTCCAGAAAGAAGTTCTGCAGAGATTACTGCGCACCTCCCCCCCTCCATCCCTATGATTTACAGAGACTTAAATCTCTCCTCTCTCTTCTGGGGAGAGGAAGCAGGGGCACCGGGAAAGAAGTCTCCATACAGGAAGGAGTGCTCCTGGAGAGGCAGGCCCCACACTGGGACAGAAGGTCAGAGGGGACACTGGTTTCCGGTCCTGCCCTGAGAGGCAGCAGCTCCTCCCGGGGTGGAGCAGAAATGGGGATATTTGTACCTGTCAACCTTAAAAATAAAATAGCCAGTTATTTTACCAGCAAAAACGTTTATGGGAGAATAACAGAAGAATTGGAAACTATGGTGGATGACAGACAAGTCCAGAGACAAAGGGAAGGGAAGGTCAGCTTCTATTAGCTTTTAGGAGGAAATCAGGGAGGGTTGTTTTGAATACAAGTTCGCTGGTGCAGAACAAGAGTTGGAGTTGTTTCAGTGGCGGTTTCTCACTGGCTGCAAGCGGTAGTTAGTGGTCATAGGCCCGGAAGGATCTTCCTTCTTTTTCTTAAAAGCAGGCAGTGACATTCTGATGTGAAAAATGTCCTCTCCTGTCAAGATAAGAATGGTCTTCCTTCTTCCTGCTGGTTATACAGGCTGCACGGAGCGGTACCATTGGTTTTAAATGAGGTTTCTTTTATTTTCACACCCGTGAACAATGTCAGCCAGTCAAAGGCTATCGCACGCCTACTGCGTGCTGGCTTCTGTGGGGTGTCCTGCTTCCTGGGTGCACTTTGCTGAGTGTTCCAAGGTGAGCTCGTCCCCTTATACATCCTCCCACCACATCCTGAATGTGTCCCTCATAGCGCTTTGTACAGAGTTATCTCAGAAATGCTCATTTCAATTCATCGCTATAACCTCAGAGCCTGGGACGGTCCTCTGGTGCTTGTAAGATGCTCTAATGTACTTGGTGAATAAAGGAAATAATCTAAAGTCAATAATGGGTAGCGGACCCCAAGTCCAATGCCTCCCTATGTAGATTATTTGATAGTTTAGTCACACTTAGTAAAAATACAGTTCTGTTGAAAATTTCCTTTGTTATGATGACTGCTTAATATTCTTCTCAAGAAGTCACCAAATTTGTCTTGACCTAGCTCAGCTTTTGGACATTTATATAGTTTTATGTTTTTTTCTTTGAAAAATAATAGTAATGCATCCTTGTACAAGCATCTTTGAGTACATGTCTAGTTATGTCCTTTGGGCAAATTCCTAGAATGAAATCGCTGGTCAAGGGATATGTCTATTTGCTTTCTTTTTTTATTGAGGTGTAATTAACATACAATGTTGTATTACTTTTACGTGTATAATATGGTGAACAAACACTTCCATGCAACACCTGATACTCATCACAAGCTCTCTCCTTAATCCCCACCACGTATTTTTTTTTAATGTTTATTTATCTTTGAGAGAGAGAGAGTGAGCGAGGGAGGGGCAGAGAGAGAGACAGAAGATCTGAAGCAGGCTCTGTGCTGACAGCAGAGAGTCTGCTGTAGGGCTTGAACTCACCAACCTAGAGATCATGACCTGAGCTGAAGTCAAGGTGCTTAACTGACTGAGCCACCCAGATGCCCCTCAACACCTATTTCACCCATCCTCCCATCCACCTCCTCTCTGGTAACCATCAGTTTGTTCTCTGTAGTTAAGAGTCTGTTTTGGTATTTGTCTCTTTTTTAAGTTGTTTGTTTCTCAAATTCCACATATTAATGAAATCATATTGCATTTGTCTTTCTCTGGCTTATTTCACTTAGCATTATACCCTCTAGATACATCCGTGTTGTTGCAAATGGCAAGATCTCATTCTTTTTTATGGCTGAGTAATATTTCATTGCATATCTATACCATATCTTCTTTATCCATCTATCAATGGGCCCTTGGGTTTATGTTGCTTCCATAATTTGGCTATTGTAAAGAATGCTGCAATAAACATAGGGGTGCAAATATCTTTTCAAATTAGTGTTTTTATTTTCTTTAGGTAAATACCCAGCAGTGGAATTACTGAATCATACGGTAATTCTATTTTTAATTTTTGATTTCCTCTTTGATTTCTCGGTTGACCTATTCATTGTTTAGTAGCATTTTACTTACCTCCACGTATTTGTGTTCTTTCCACATTTTTTCTTGTGATTGACTTCTAGTTTCATGCCACTGTGGTCAGAAAGATGCATGATCTGGTATCAATCTTTTTTAATTTATTGAGAGTTGTTTTGTGGCCTGCGAGTTTGGCTGCTGGGACCGCAGGTGCACCAGAGCGTGTGGCTGTCTTCCCCTCTCTGGGGCAGGAGCGCCTTGGAGAGACTCCCGCTGCTGAGTGGGACAAGCTGGATGGGGTGGTTCTGCAGGAGAACGTGGGTGGGGCGCATGGTGCTAGGTGTTGGAGAGCCTGGTGGAGAGTGTTCCCGCTGGTTCTGCAAGTGTCCTGATATCTCTGCTGGGTGGTGGAGAGGGGGGAGGTGTGTGCCAGCCCTTCTGTTCTTGGGCAAGTCTTCTAAAAATCCCTGCCCCTCCAGTGCACATTCTGAGGTTAGTAAATAAATCTTCACATATACCCCAGGTGCTTTTCAAACAGCTGCTTCTATGCTATTTCTCAGTGGGGTTGTTATGCGGGCTCTTTAAGGGCGGGGTGTCAGTTTCCTCCTGCCTTCCAGCTTTCCCAGAGTTAAGTCCGGATGGCTTTTAAAGTACCCAGAGTTAAGCCCTGATTATTGTAAAAACTCGAAAAGTTAAGCCTCACTGGTTTTCGAAGCCAGATGTTATGAGAACCTGTCTTCCCAATGCAGGTCACCCATGCCTAGGGTGGCGTCTGATCCTCTCTCAGTGCTAACTTCTCTGGCTTGTGGTATCTTTCCTGTTTGTGGTTAGTCCTGCTGGGGTGTGTTGGTTCTCAGCCATGTCTCTGCCCCTCCTACCCGTTTTGATGCGGCCTCCTCTCTACACTTATCTGTGGAAAGTCTGTTCTGCCAGTCAGGTTGTTTTCAGAGTTCCCTGCACTAATCTGCCTGTTGTCTCAGTGTGTCTATTGGAATAGATGATAGGATCTAGTAGGATCCTTTTACTCCGCCATCTTCCCAGAAGTTGTCCATCTTTTTAAATGTTTACTTATTTTTGAGAGAGAGAGAGAGAGAGAGAGAGACAGAGTGCAAGTGGGGAGGGGCAGAGAGAGAGGGAGACACAGAATCCAAAGGAGGCTCCAGGCTCTGAGCTGTCAGCACAGAGCCCCAAGTGGAGCTCGAACTCATGGACCGTGAGATCATGACCTCAAAGTCGGACACTTAACTGACTCAGCCACCCAGGTGCCCCAGAAGTTGTCCACTTTTAAAGGTCTGTAATACATGTTGCAATTTCTGTAATGACATGTTGGTCACACACCATTGCCAACAGCAGATCTTATCATTCTTTCAATCTTTCAATCTTCAAGATCTATCAATCTTTCAATCTTTCAAAATAGGCCCACAGCCATAGCATCTAATTGGTTCCTGGTGCTGAGCAACCTCTCAGGTAATTGCTTGTGAACATGTGCTGACGTTTTATTTCAAATTTGTCATAAAGAAAACAGTTCCTTAGAAAGCCAAATCAAAAATTCCTTCTTAGAAGAGAGATTTCATAGGTAACTTGAACAACAATTCAAAAGAATGTCTGGTTAAAGATTATGGAGTTGAGTTGAGTTCAAGCCTTGAATGTCAAATGAAATGTTATGGCCCTCCCCCTCCCCAGACTGACAGCCAGCTGGGGGGTATAGGAGCCAAATTCCCAAGAATAGGCACTTATCTGATTAAATTCCATTCGAAAATAACTCAGAGTTCAGCTTCAAATGAGGCTTAGTTTAGTTTTCTCTTTTCCTAGTGCAAAGTGACACTTTTCATGGTGTTGATATTTGGTATTTCTTTTATTTATATTTTAACTAACTTACTTTGTTTGCTTCCCCACCCCCACACTCTGAAGGGTCTTTTCTTCAACTCACCCAAGGATGTGTCCCAGCATGGTGTCCTCTGAATGTCAGGCAGTTTTGTCCCACCCTCAGGATTCTTGACAAACCACATGCCGTCTTTACTCTTTCCTCTAGAATATCGTTTGGAAATTGACTTAAGACCTAAATGAATTTACTTTTAAAATAAACTTTACATCATCACCTTAAATAAAAAACTAGTTTCCTTTCTCATAAATAGAAAGTCATCATAAAATGAACACAACAAAAATTAAGTGTTAGTGGGTTCTAGGTGCATATCTCTGCCAAAGGCTCTGTGCCTGGGGCTGCTCTGTCTTCCTTGTAAAGGAAATATGCAAGTATCAGAACACAGATACATTGGCAGTCAGCGTGATTTTCTCCCTGTGTAATCAGAGTGTCTGAGATGCGTTTGAAAAGGCAATTACTTTCCTCCTCCGAGTAAATCAATGTTTTCTAACAGTGACCACAGACCACTTAAAATCAACTTTGTGCCACAGGCACAGTGATTGTCACACCTGAGCACACAGCAAAATTACCTGGAGTCTTGTTAAAACACAGATGGCTGATGCAGTAAGCCTGGGCTGGGGATTGAAATGTGCATTTCTAAAAAGTTCCCGAGTTGTGGGCATGCTGCTGGTGCGGGGAACACTTTGACGGCCACTGCCCTCATTGCTCGTTGCGTTGTCTCCCATTTTAGGAACAACTGGACTGGGGACGCTGGCAGGTGCAAACCAGAAACCACTGCGATCCCTAAACAGGTGCTAATGTACTCCCCTCTATTGTTGGCAGTTTTCCTCTCCAAGAGCAACGAGCCCAGGCCTAGTGCTAGCACCCTAACAGCAGCATTATAATCTCTTGAACCACTCACCCCTCCAGGAGGAAATCTGAATTACAGTTGGTGGAGGCGATAGGGACCTTCCTCCCCTACATGGAATCTCCCGTCATCCCATTAGGGGAGCTGGGTGTGTGAAAGGTGAAGCTGCTTCCTGGGGAAAGCCCCTCCATATCACTTCCCCAAGAGCTTAATTCCAGAAGATAGATAATGGAATCGTGATGTCAGAGAAGTGTGGCCTGATGCCACAGGGAGTGTACATTTTAGTCTAAGTGCAACAACAGGAAGGTTCTTGGTGGTCTCATCTAAAGGAGCCCCTCTCCCCACCTGACTACAGGCCCCCAGTTCATTTTGCATGGCCATCCTCACAATGTGAACTTCCGTGGTCTCTTTGTTGGTTTGGTTGTCTGTTGCTCCTCTTCCATGAGAGCCTCCCTGCTTTGTTCACTCCTCTGTCCCCAGCATCCAGAGCAGCTGGCACAAAGCGGGTGCTTCCTAAATATTTATGGAATAAAGGAAAAGATGGCCGAATGCCATTCAGTCTGTTCTAGATTCAGGGAGTAAGGAATGCAAAGTAAATGAGATATAGTCATGGGTCTTCAGGCTCACAGATATTTGGATAACTTATTTTCCAAAAGTTGGTTGCCATTATCAAATTATTCATAAAAAGAGAAAATAAAATTCATAAAGAAATGTGAGGGAAATACCCTTCACTCATTTTACAGATATGCTACTAGCAAAACAAAATAACATTTTACATCTTTAAAAATGTTTGCAGTCAATTCAGGTGAAGGTGCAGATACTTTAATAAGCTTACAAAGGCTATATTCCCTTCAAAAGGAAATGCGGCAACAGATATCAGGAGCCATAGAAAATGGTTTTTTGACTGAGACATGACATAAAAAATTACCCACTTCCTGAGAAATTCACTTCTGGGACTTTATCCTAAGGAAAGATTTCCAAATGAATGGAAAATTATATGTACAAACTATTAATACACGCACGACATGAATGAATCTCAAAATAATTATCCTGAGTAAAAGAAGCCAGACCAAAAAATAAAAGCCCCCCAGACCCAGTACAACTGTTTGACTCCATTTCTATAAAATTCTAGGAAATGCAAATTAATCTATAGTGACAGAAAACAGAGGAGTGGTTACCTCAGACTGGGGGTGTGGGGAAGGATGGGCACAAAACTTTTGGGGATTGTGAGAATATTTGGTATCTTGATCACGATCATCGTTTCATGGGTATAAGCCCATATCAAAACGTGAAATATGTGCATTCATATTACATAAATTATACCTCAATAAAGTTGTAAAAGAAAAGAAAAAGAAAGGGCTGATAGACACAGTAATCTGGATGAATTGTGAAATCATTGTACTAAGGGGGAAAACCAGACATAGAATAAATAATACATGCTGTATGACTCCATTTATATACAATTCTAGAAAAAGCAAACTAATCTCTAGTGACAAAAGCAGGTCAGTGGTTGCCTGGGGTGGGGGGTGGAGGGAGGAACACACTGCCAAGGGGCAAGCGGAAACTTTGGGGCGCGATAGAAATGTTCCATGTCGTGATTATAATGGTGGTTTCACACGTATACACATCTATCAAAACTCACCAAAATTTACCCTTTAAATGGATTCGCTTATTGATGTAAATTAGACCTAACTCAATAAAGTGAATTTAAAAAGAAAACAGAAGAGACGAAAAAGAGGCCTTAGTTTAACTTCTGGTGCCAGGAATGCTTCAAGCCGAGAATAACAGCACAGGCGTTTTGCCTGGGAAAAATATTTAAATGGGCCTCTCAGCTATATAAGAGCAAACCCGAAATTCTATTCCTGAATGGAGACCTTGGGGACAACAAGGAATTAACCTGCTGTGTAATAACAAAAAATTTTGTCTTCACTAAGGTCAGAGGTAAAACTGCCTAATATTCACAAGGAGCAACTGTTTTCACCCCTCTGTCCGGGGCTAGACCCAGGGGGAATTGGGGTTCTGAGCTGTAGGGAGGGAGGCCTGAGTTAAGAAGACCCTACTCTAAGTGATGGGCTGGTTCCTGAAATGTAGTGAGAAGTCAGGGGCTCAGGGGTTCGGGGACAAGAGGTAAGTAGAGGAGCTGGGAGAGGGAGGCCAGGACAGCGAACGAACAACCAGGAGTGAAGAGCTACGGTCATCCATTTTAAGTTTTTCCCCTTTCTGTACTGTATTTCCCCTCCCTGAGCTGTCACCCACAAGCCTTCAGTAAAGTTAGGCTAAATGCTACAGTTCAATATTAACTGTGTTTGCGGGTATTTATGGGGCGCAGCGTCCAGGTAAAGTGATCTGTGGAGAGCCATGGAAGCCTGGAGATAGGATTACAAAGTTGCTAGAAGTGACCATCAGGGAGGCCCCTGAAAAGCTAAACAGCAAACGGTTTGGGGAAAACATGGAAGAGCCCCTCAGGGATTCTTGGAACTACCCTCTCCACGCTCATATGGCAGGAAGTGGAGCACAGACACTACATGCGGTGTTCGAAGGAATGGTGACCTCCTAAAACGTGGTAGCTCAGGGACATTTGGGATGTTTAACGACTAACCCCCCCCCCCCCCCCCCACACACACACCTCGCAACCTCCCAAGGAGGTTTGGGCTGTTTTGAGCTATTTTGAACTATAATACTTTGGACAGAATATTTTGGACAGAAAAATACTCTCTAAGTCCAGGTTACCTCTTTTATCTCAAAAGCTCGGAAGAGACCTATGGTATATGACCAAACCCCAAGGAGTAATTGCCTCTGGCTGATTGACGTCAGTTAATGACTGGACTTTGTACCCAAAAGAGGGTTAAAACTGAAGACAGTTGGAGGGAAGTCATTTCCTCCTTGGATTGCCTGGCAAGAACATCTAAAATGAAAGCCTTTCCTCACCTCGCTCTTCTCATCCTCCTTTTTGGAGCCTCAGGTAAGGAACATTTTGCAATTTTTATTCTTTTAATCATGTTTGCTGTCTCTGAGATAGAACCAGCGGGCTTAAGCTACTAGCTCCAAGGTCCAACAAAGCAGACTATTTCATGGCTGAAGTTTCCTCTCCCATTCTGCTCAAAGACGTAGGGCATTTCAGTGCGATGAAGGAAGACAGAGCACAAGTAAAGGGGGCTCTGGGCTAAGGTGTGGGGTTCAGCAAGCCAGAGATTTGTCCTCCAGAGTTCCTCAGGCCAGACAAGAACAACTCAGTAGGTTCCGAGGGCCTGATGCCCTACAGTAGCCTTTTCTTTGGCCCCCAAATGTCATTTGGACCGTAATGCAATGCAGGGATCTGGTTTAATCCCTGATTCCAGCATCAGGAGTCTTTTGTCTCCTTCTACATGGGAATTACGGTTTATCTGTGGGCAAATCCCTAAACCCATCTGGGTATTGGCCGGCTCTTCTATCAAAGATGGATGCGTGTATCAATCTCACAGTTACTCTCTGACTCAGAGTGAGCCCTTGTTAAATGAGAAGAGTAGCAGGAATAGGAGGAGCAGCAGTGAAGACGGCCAGCTGGTGGGGCACCCAGGCTGGCTCAGTCAGTGGAACTCACAACTCTGTCTCAGGATTGAGCCCCACGTTGGGTGTAGAGATTACCTAAAAATACACTCTTAAAAAAAAAAAAAAAAAAAAAGGTGGTCAGTTGGTGAACTATTTTCTTGCTCCTGGCAGAGCAATGGTTTATCTCTTCAACACTTAATGACTATTTAAGCCAGGCCCTGTTGAAGGTGGAGAGCCAGATTCTGCCATCCAGGGGCTCACAGCCTTGTGGGGGAATCAGTGGTCTTTCTATACCGGAGGGGTTAGGAATTGCTTCCTCACTTACACTTTTTTTTCTTTTTTCTTTTTCTCACGAAACCTTCTAATATTTGATTTTAAACTGGTTGTCAGTGTCAGCGTTCTTTGAGACAAGGGTTCTAGAAGAGTAATCACTGGGTCACTAAGAGTTTACTACTGTTCCATGTGTCCAGGGGTTTCTAAGAGTTG
Organism: Panthera onca; assembly: GCF_046562875.1. NCBI lineage: Eukaryota > Metazoa > Chordata > Mammalia > Carnivora > Felidae > Panthera > Panthera onca. The sequence continues at coordinate 70,336,213 of NC_138347.1, read as the reverse complement.
GAAAAAAGGCAACTCTGATGATCACCGTAGCCCTTAGGGCAAAAATCATCTCTACTCATCCTGCTCTTTAAAAAATTAATGTGTCTAAAATTATTAATGGGTAAACATCCCTAGGAAACAATTTTTGGAGAAAGTTTAATACACACGTAATGAGGTATTTTTATTTCATCACTCTTTAAATAAACCCCCTCCCCTGCCCTCCCTAAAATGGGGACTATTGCCTTAAACTATAAAAAGACAAAAAAGACAAAGACTGCCACTTTCAGGTAGTAACAGCGCCACCTGCTGGCATTGTCAATTGTCCTCACAGAAGACTACTAGAGAATATTAAACCCGGATTTAATAGTCCAGCAACTACAGGCCTAAATGATGTTACTTCTTGGTCCTTGTCTTCATACATATTAACTTTTTGTAATATATTTCAGTAACATTTTTCCAGTTTCTTTCTCTTTAATTTTATCTATTGTGAGGGTTTTGTGTGTGTGTGACCGAAGTAGTCATGTATTTTCTTTACTTTTTTTTAAAAGAGAGAGAGAGAGAGAGAGAGCGTGCATGAGTGGGGAGAGGGGCAAAGAGAAATAGAGAGAATCTTAAGCAGGGCTCACGCTCTGTACGGAGCCCAATGCAGGGTTCGATCTCACAACCCTGGGATTGCGACCTGTACCAAAATCAAAAGTTGGACTCTCAACCAACTGAGCCACCCAGGTGTCCCCATGTATATCGTTTTTAATGTAGTCAACTATATTTATTTTTCAAGAAAGAATGATTGGGTACTAATTGGTATTAAAGAATAAGTAACTGCCGTTATATATCGAATGTTCTTTCTTCTGAAACTTGGTATCTTTGTTCCTCCAGCCATTGGGCAAAATACAACTCCTTCAAGTAGCGCTACCGTAAATGACGTAATTACTGCTGCCACAACACCTGCCGCAACAACTGCCACAACACCTACCACAACAACTGCCACAACACCTACCACAACAACTGCCACAACTGCCACAACAACTGTCACAACTGCCACAAAAACTCCACCTACTTCCTCTGTGGCCTCTGTTTCTATATCGAGTTCAGTTACAGACGCCACTGTCACGTCTACAACAAGTAAATCAAGCACAGGTGAAAACACAACAACTGCACCTACCCCTGGCTGCGTTTCTTCTGGGAGCAACGAGCCAACCACAGTGGTTACTTCTCCAGAAACACAAACGACAGAGACGGACACTGGATCATCCCTCATCACAGTCCCCCAAAGTAATTCCTCAGAGGCTGTTCCTTCAGTGACTTCTGGCAGTGTCACTTCGCCTGAGATCAGACCCCCAAGCCCTGGTCCCCCAGGTAAGAGCGATTTCCTTAAAGACTGCTCCTTTGCAGAGTCCTAGCATTGTGGAGGATGGTAGGTAAGTGTGTTCTGTGGGGGGAGGAAAGTGGGTATAGAGAGACCCAAGGTTTCCTTGAACATGAACCCCTGGAATTACAAACTCTGAGTCAAGGGGCACCTGGGTGGCTCAGTCGGTTAAGCATCCGACTTTGGCCATGTTCTCACGGTTTGTGAGTTCGAGCCCCACGTCAGGCTCTCTGCTGTCAGCACAGAGCCTGCTTCTGATTCTCTGCCCCCTCTCTCTCTGCCCCTCCCCCCACTCTCTATCTCAAAAATGAATAAATATTAAAAAATTAAAAAAAAAACAAACCCTGAGTCACAAAGACTAGTAGTCATGGCAGAGACCCTAAAAGATAACCCACGGTTTCATTCTGTTCTCCTTTGCCCTCCACCTATCCTACTTCAAGTTAGTTATGGAATATTTTTATAGACTTGGGCATCATGAAAGCTACTTTTCTAGCTTCCATCTCCCTAGGAGATTTTAAGAAATAGTTTCAGCTTCTCTGAGAAGGCAAGGTCCAAATAAACACCGTCTCTCCAGCCCCACTGGTCTGTCTCCCTGATCTACGCAAGGAAGGAGTCAGTGCTATCCTGACTCAATGTTGGGGGAAAGTATGACATTGCAATGGTGGCTGTTCACAGTTTGGAGTTTGAGTTAATTCACGGAATGTGAGTCTGAGGAATAAAAAGCCACACAACGGCAGTGCTCAAATGGTCCTAGACATGGGGCCATTGTCCAAAGGACAGATGTTTCAGGAATACTGTCCTGAAGAGTTGGCAGTTGACCTCAAGTCAAAATTATTGAAACAGAAACCACTTGCCTCATTTCCCAAAGTTTGGTCTTATTAGAATAAGGGTCAGCGAACTTTATCAGCAAAAGCCAGCTAGCAAATATTTTCGGTTTTGTGGGCCACAATAGGGTTTCTGTTGCAGCTACTCCAGCCTGCCATTTTAACACGAAAGCGGTCACAGTCCAGACACAAATGAATGAGTCTGGCTGCACACCAGTAAAACTTTATTTACAAAAACTGAAGACGGGCCAGATCTGTCTCATGAGTCATAGTTTACCAACCCCTGGTCTAAAAGAATCCTCAAACCTAGGCTTGAAGGGTCTAGATAGATCTAAGAACTGGCTCGTTAAGCAAAGGGAGACAGAGCCTGTATCTGAGACCTGGGTCCCGGTCCGCCTTCATGTTTGGAGGGACCACTCTGAAGACTAGGCCACCTGGGTCACAGCTGCACAATCAGCTCTACCGAAGTCAGGAAAGAGAACTTTTCTAAGCCATTTCTGCTTCCCCGGACATTCCCTCAGAGTAAAACCCCTCCACTAGCTACCTGGGGAGGGGGCAAGTCACTTCTCTCCTGGCTTCAACTTACCCATCTGTAATAAGGTGTGACTGAACCAAATAGCCATCAAAATCCCTTCCGGCTGCAACATCCTGTGACTTTATTCCTGTCGCACAGAACAGGCTGACAAGTCTGTCCTTTATTGCCGGAGAGAAAGCATTCCAGGACTTGTCTGCCTGGTGTATCCTGAGTGGGGTTGTGCTCCGTTCCTTCCCTAGGATTTTCCAAATCATCCTTGCAATGTGGGGATTTTTGAAAACACCTTTTATTTTACTTAGAATATTAGTTCATACCGAGGTGCCTGAGTAGCTCAGTCAGTTAAGCATCTGACTTTGGCTCAGGTCGTGATCTCCCGGTTTGTGGGTTTGAGCTCCGCGTCGGGCTCTGTGCTGACAGTGCAGAGCCTGCTTGGGGTTTTCTGTCCCCTTTTCCCTCTGCCCCTTCCCCACTTGTACTCTTTCTCTCAAAAATAAATAAACATTAAAAAAAAAAAAAAGATTCCTTCATGTCTTTTCAGGGCTTCAAAGCTCCTTTCTTTTTAACTCTGAATAATATTCCACTTGAATATTATTCCACTGAATAATATTCCACTGTGAATGTAGCACAGTTTTATCCATTCACCTACTGAAGAATATCTTGGTTGCTTCCAAATTTTGGCAATTATGAATAAAGCTGCCATAAATATGCCTGTGCAGGTTTTTGAGTGGGCATGTTTTCAACTCCTTTGGGTAAATACCAAGGAGTGTGCTTGCTGGATTATATGGTATGTTCAGTTTTGTAAGAAACTACCAAACTGTCCTCCAAAGAAGCTATACCATCTTGCTTTCCCACCAATGAGAGTTCCCATTGCTCCAAATCCTCATCAGCACTATCTATCTATCTATTTATTTTGAGAGAGAGGAGAGAGTGTGCAAGCAGCGGAGGGGCAGAGAGAGAGGAGAGAGAGAATCCTAAGCAGGCTTCGTGCTGTCAGTGCAGAGCCTGATGTGGGGGCTCGATCTCACAAACCGAGATCATGACCTGAGCCCAAATCGAGAGTTGGGCACTTAACTTACTGAGCCACCCAGGCACCCCTAATTTCTATTTTTTTTAATAAAAGTAGGGGTGCCTGGGTGGCTCAGTTGGTTGAGCATCCGACTTCTGCTCAGGTCATGATCTCTTGGTTCCTGGGTTTGAGTCCCACATCGGGCTCTGTGTTGGCAGCTCAGAGCCTGGAGCCTGCTTCGGATTCTGTGTCTCCCCCTCTCTCTGCCCCTACCCCGCTCATGCTCTGTCTCTCTCTCAAAAATACATAAACATTAAAAAAAATTTTTTTTAAAGTAAATTAGGCCCAAAGTTATGGAAGAAAAGAAGCTTAAACAGGGCAAAAGTATATTCAGTAAAAACTAAATCTCCCTCCTATCCTAAGCTCCTAGGACCCAGACCCCAGTTTCCTTCCTCAGAGGCAACTTCTGTGGCCAGCTTCTCATATCTTTCTCCAGAGGAATTTGTGCAAATACGAGCGTACACATTTGTGTGTTTGTGCATGTTCCTCTCTTTTTATCACAAAAGAAAGTATGTTGTACACATTGCACCTTATATATAGCTTTTTTAAAAAAAATCAACAATTTCTACCTATAAGTTTGTAAGAATATTAACACCTTTTGATCAGTCACTTGACTGTTTCTGAAATCAAAGCTCAGAATCATTTCATTCGACAGAGGTGGAGAAAATGGCCAGCCAAGACAACCATTTGGCCTCTGACCTAACTCCACTCCCCGATCCCACCACTTCTCCAGAGAGAGGAAGAGGCTGTACCCTGCCTGGTCTGGGAGCACCACCCAATGGTGTGGACACCATTGCAATATAATTCTCACCAACTATTCAAGTCATCCACTCAGAAAGCCAGGGGAGAGTGTGTGCCATCATCACTTCCTCTGAGAATTTTCACTGAGTTAATCTGCAGGGGCCCCTTCCTGTCCCTTTTCCTTTCTTCATGCACCTGTGTGCTATGTTTGTTAACTCAAATAGAACACCTAGTTTCTTGGGGGGGTGCTTCTTGCCTCTACCTCCCTATAAGACAGTTATTCATACTTTCCTAGAAAATAGGATTCTCTCTCTCAAATGGTGTTAAGGCATTAACACCTAGTTAACACCTAGTCTGTGCCTAGTGTCAGAGGCACAGACATCAAGGTTCTGAAGGATCCTTGCAATCCAAAGATTCCAACGATGGAATTAGAAGACTGCTGTCTCTATAAGTACACTCTTGCCCACCGGCCCCTGCCCTTTACCGTTGACAAACCTCTGGCTCTAGAATTTCAGCAACAAACTCCCTTGAGATGTAAGGGAATATGTATTTGCTTCTAGCTCTTCTAAGGGTGTGCTGTAGAGTAACATAACCAAGGAATGGAAAGTGCCCAGAGGGAGGCAGGAAGATTTTGAAGTATGTTTCTGGGTGTAATTTGTTGTCATTCTGTGGATTTTTAATCTCTTTCTCCTCCATCTCAGATCCCAGCAGTCCTTGCCAAGGAGCTCCCTGTAAAGGCGGTTCTTCATGTGTTAGCCTGAATGATACCTATTTTTGCCTGTGTTCGTTAGGATATTACTATAACTCTTCCACATGCAAAGAAGGTGAGTTACAAGGGATGAACCGGGCAGAGCTGCATTTCAGACCTAAAGTGGAATGGAAAATGTAAAATAATGTCAAAAGAGCTTCCAGAATAGTAGAGGTAGAGGATGATTTATAGGTAACAAAGGCCTGCTGAGTAGAGAAAAAGCTCCTGCTTTTATTTCAGTGGAAACTAGAGGGATGGGAGATGGACCAAATCAAAGGTGTGTGTGAGCTTGTCCTAAAGGTCTGGGAGTGGATGTGTCCCTTCACTGTACTGGTTAAAGGGAACGGTGCCATAAGGACAAAATGATGAGTGTTGCAGCCCCTGGAAAATTCTGACAACTGCATAAATACAAAGTCGTGCTGTTACATGGGGACACCAATTCAGGATAAGGTGCCATACTTAAGACAAACCTGAGAGCCTACTCTCTGACCTTGATTCAGTTCTCTGTCACAGAATTTGCTTGCTCCCAACAGAAATCTCCATTTTTAGAGACTTAAGAGCCTCTTGGCTCCTGAAATGGACTTTAGGAGCAAATCAATACACCTCTGGCATAACCCTTTTTTGGTTAGTTCAGCTGGGTGCTCTGCAGGTCCAAGGCTGTTTCCTGAGTTAGAAATTGTTCTCTGTTTCATGAATGAAAAATATCTCCCCCTGCCAGAGCAGACCAATTATACAGGAAATGAATGTACCGTGTTGGCCACAGGGATTAGAGATACCCCAAAAGCCAAACGGACGTTCATATTTCAGCACTAATAATCTCATTTCTAGGCATCCACTCTAAGTAAGGGATCCCAAATATAGAAAGGTTTGTGCATAAAGATGTTTGCTGCAAACTTTATTTTTCCTTTTAAATAGTCAGTAGCATTAAAACAAATAAAGACTATTAATGAAGATAATGTATATTTCATAGAGTATTTTGCAGTCTTTAAAAATAATAGTTATCGGAAAAAAACCAATAGTTATGGGGGGGCGCCTGGTTGGCTCAGTTGGGAGAGCATGCAACTCTTGATCTCAGGGTCACGAGTTCAAGTCCCATATTGGGCGTGGAGCCTACTTTAATAAATAAGCATACAAGTAAATGAAATGGTTATGAAGACTAGGTAATTATTTGGAAAAGTGCTTATTATGTGACAATAGGTAAAGAAGACTCACAATGTAAACATGGAATTGTAACGATGCAAACTATGCACGGAAAACAAAAGCTGGGCGAACTGTACCAAAGCAAAAATGGTTGTGGTAGGCTGGGTGAGATTTGGGGCAACATTTTTCATACTTTCAGACTTCCCATAATAATCATCATATGATGTTTAGAATTTTAGAGAATAATCTATGTTTTAAACACAATGGAAATTAACCCTTTTTACGTTAAATATTACAAAAAAGATTCTGCTTAAATTTCAGGAAAGCTATTCCCTGGAACAATTACAGTAAAAGTATCAGAAACGTCTGGTTTAGAAGATGAAAATTCTATGGCCTATCAAAAATTACATATTAAAGTTACTGAATTTGTAAGTATTTTCCTACCTTTCTTCCTGCATAAGTGTCCTTTATTCTAACAATGACTTACGGATGTAGGACTGGTATTCAGTCCATACACACTGGTGCAGTTGTATTAGTCCGTGAAATAGTGAAATGCACCCTTACTGGTTGGTAAATAGCAACTGTCCTGAGCCCCTGGCACCTGGTTGCCCGGGCTCCTTCTGCTAGGACGCTTAGGCCTCCCCATGATCCTGCACCTAGATGACTAACACTAAGCACAGCAGAGGGCCCTCCGAGGCTTGTTCCAACCATACCATACTCTTTGATACAGAAGCTATGAGAATATTTTTAAATGGAGGGGTATCTGGGTGGCTCAGTCAGTTAAGCGGCAGACTTCGCCTCGGGTCATGGTCTCGAAATTCGTGAGTTCTAGCCCCACATCGGGCTCTCTGCTTTCAGTCCAAAGACTGTTTCAGATCCTCTGTCTCCTTCTCTCTCTGCCCCTCCCCCACTTGCATCCTCTCTCTCTCTCCCAAAAATAAACATTAAAAGAAAAGAATATTTTAAAATGGACACATAAATATAATGATGTTTTAAAATATTTTCGTAGGAAAAAAAATAAAAAATAAAATATTTTCGTAGGATTGAAGAGAAAAAAATTAAGGTTTCTTTTTTTCCTTTCTACCCTCAAATTTGCATATACTTCTATCCTAGTCGGGCTTTTTTTTAATGCCTGGAAAAGGAACTCTGTTCAGATTAGTATCTGTTACTTTTTCTCCCTCCACTGTCGAAAAAGTCAAAATGAACCTTAGCTTCATTTCATTTTGATGATTGTGAGTGAATGTGCCAGCATGAAAAGGGGTGGAAATCTCCATTCTGGATCTATGTTAGACCAGTGTTTCTGAAAGTTTAGTTTTAAAGAAAAAAAAAAACAAGGAGCCAGTAAATATGTCTTAGAACCCTAGGTGGGGAAACACTTTTAAAAGTTAAAAAGACATGGAAGACCATACCTTTCAATTCTGAATTATTTCATCACAGAAGAGTTTTGCTAGTAGAACGGTAAAACATAAAACATTATTGTCCAGATGATTTACAGATTGTACAGAGACAGCTAGTGCTCACGACCAAACAGCCGGTGCCTGGCACTGCTAGGGTGAAACCTGACTGCAGCCTCCTGGCCTTGGCCTTGCACATACCGCCTGTGCACGACGGGCCAGCTGGCCATGACCTATCGTCTAATCCTAGATCTACATTCCAGTTCTCCCACTTGGATGATTTTCCGGTGCATTGAGGACAGCAACATCCATGTGTTCCTATTTCCAGGGAACTCCTCTACTGTCTCAGGTGGCTTTACTGAGCAGTGGCCCCTGTGGCCACCACGTTCCCCAAACTTGCTTTGGGTATGAGTGTCCACAAGCGCCCTCCTGCTACAGACCTATGCCCTGGTCTTCAGAGACCGATTTTGAGACTTGGTCTCAGTCAGGTCTTGATGGTTTCAGAGGGACCACGAAGGGGAGAGAGCATTCTTATAATTTTCAGCAAGTTTTTTTTCTGAAGAGGATATGCCAGAACTCATTTGCGGCTCTTACAGACAAGAAAAGAGAGATAATTGACTTTCTTCAAGGTCCTCTTAGCAGACTTTGTAGCCAGGGCAGTCCCAGCTCAGGCCCCAAGATGTCTCCCAGGGCCCATTTTCTATCCAGCTGGATCCAGATGGACAGTCTGCAAAGGGATGTGGAGTTTCCCTGTTGCATACGTGCCTGGCATTTTATGTGTAATGTTTCTAATTCCCAAAACAACCTAATGGAGAAGGTGGTACAATGGTGCTATTTTGCTGATGAGGCTGTTAAGGATCAGGAAGGTTAATTAACTGACTGAAGGTCACCCAGCTGATGAGTGAGGAGGTAGGGACTTGAACTCAGACCTGCCTGACCACAAAACTGCTTCTTCTCCTTCTCACCTGCTGGCTGTGTCGTGCAGTAGAGGGCCAGCAGGCCTGTTTGGATAGCTACTGCCTTCTTGTCCAGACTTACAGCCCTTCAGTTTGATATGTGTATATCCGGACAGCCTCAAAGGGTGACCTGGAAGATTTAAAAAAAACAAAAAACAAAAACAAAAAAACAGAGATACTTTCTCCTATGTCAGATGCTAATTTTGTAATCTCTTCTATAGGCATGAGAAAATTAAGTGGACAATGGTCAGTAGGGGAATGAGAGGGCCCTTGGAGGATGACTAATGAACTTGTTGCTAAGTGAACTCCCAGGCCCCTGATGGTTTACATAAATGCCAGCTATTCCTCGTATTTAAAAGAACTAAAAGGCATATGGATGTATTCTGGATGTAAGGCTACCCAGACTCACTAGAGCATCAGATTTGTTTGAATTTGACTAGAATAAAAGAGAAATGATTTAACATCTTTTTAAACGACATTGGTTACCAGGATCTTTTAAAGCATTGGGTCACCATGAGGAGAAAAATAGTAAAAAGTCATTGGATTATAAAAAGGTTGCACCAACCCAGTGGAACACTCATATAATAAAATATGGAGACTGGGGCCCACAGGAGGGAAGACATGTTCAAGGTCATGTCTTTCACATTTAATTTATTCAGTCATCAGTCAGCCAGTGTTTGTTGAACATTTCCTGGGGATTGACCTGTGTTGAGTGCTATGGGGTGGGGGCGGGGGAGGTTATGAGAAAGAGAAAACTTACATTCTAATTGGGACCCTCTCACACCCCCCTCCACTTCACCCCTGCCTGAGGTCCCACACCCCCTCCACTTCACCCCTGCCTGAGGTCCCATGACACAATTCTGCCTAGTGACATGTACTTGTGCTGGAGCCCCTTCCAGCTCACAAAGTCATGTATCAATTCCATCTCATTTTATACCAATAATAGCCCTGTTGGTAGGAATTACTGCTACAGCAAGGGTTCCCATGAGAAGAATGAGGTCCAAAGAAGTTCTACAAAAGCTGACACATGGAGAACTGTGACCTTAGGTGTTCTTCCCAGTCCAGCCTGCTCTTTTCTGAGCCACGCTGCTTCTGAACATTAGTGTGTGGGCTCCTTCCCCCTCTCTGTGTCCCAGCACTGCCTCCGAAATGCTTTAAGGCTTGTCTGCTTTAGGAAGCCCTCTCTGGTTCTCTGCAACTGGAAGAGAGTATTTCTGGATTTCTATGGTAGATCGTATTGCTCCGTGGTGCTTACCTGTCTCAACTTCATGGTGTAGTCCCCTGTCCGATCTCAGGGCACAGCCTGCCATCTTTGTAACCTCTGTGTCTGGCATCCTGCCTCAGCAAGGTGGGAAATTAAATAAGCGTTCCTTGGGTAGACTGATGAGTGTGTGAAGCATGCTTTATAGATAAGTCTAACAAATATGCAAAACTTCACAGTGACTTTGAAAATACAAACTTAACAAGTTAGTCTCCTTAGTTTTAAAAGTATGACCATTGATTTGGCTGGGTGCTTTAGGTGTCTGTCTTTTTTCCTGGAGAACGCTGACTTTACATCAGAATCTTACTATTTTGGAACAAAAATTATCAAAATGTGTTAGAGCACATGCAAGGAGCAAACTGCTGTGATTAACCATGTATATTTACACCAAAGAGGTTAGAAATGTGTTTTTGTGAACACCTAGATATAGTATCACATTTCCCCCCTTCTTCGTGGTTATTACTAAATCTGTTCTTCTCCTTCACAGTTTGTGAATGCATTTAACAGTTTTGATTATGGACAGACTATAATTCATGAAGTAAGGTAAGTGGATCGATGGGGGACTTTGGAGGCAGGTAATATGCCACGTTGTTTTGTCACTAAATACACAGCGGTTCCATTTTTTCCCTTCGTTGTAATATCTTGCCTCCTGAATTGGAGGGTGTGCTAGTAGGTTCTTTGAGTGAATGAATTGTGGCTAGCCTTTCCTTCCTAGCCCTACTGCAAAATTATTCTATAGATTTCTGGTCATTTTTCACCTGATAAAGGACTTGTATCAAATACCCCTTTCTCACTGCCCTGTCTGTTCCATCGTCACCTCCAAATCCTATCATGAATTAATCATGGGAGGGAATTTTAAATTAGAATCTGAATCCCATTTTGCTTTTCGGACTCCCTTTTGCGGTGACCATTTGAGTTTGGATTTTCTCAATTGTTCTGAGGAATTAATATGGCTGTAAACATTTCCTAAGTAGGTTGGCTATGTTTTCAACCTTCTGATATTTATTCAGAAGTCAAAATGGAGTCTAGAAGAAAAAAAGAACAGGAAAAATATAGCATGAATCTTAAAAAACACATAGCCAATGGTGCACCTGCGTGGCTCTGTCGGTTGAGTGTCTGACTCCTGACCTCAGCTCAGGTCTTGATGTGAGAGTTGTGAGTTCAAGCCCCATGTTGGGTCCTGTGCTTGGGTGTGAAGCCTGCTTAAAACACACACACACACACACACACACACACACACAGCCACAGGCTGGAGAGGGAAGGACTTTTTGAAAGTCCTTTCCCCCACCCCTTTTAGTGATTGTATCACTCGATTCCTCTTGGACAGTGGAAGAATTAGAATTTGACACAGAGGTTCTTGGGGCTCCAAACTGCAGCACCCAGTGGAGAGAGACCATGCAATGTCTTGCTCACAGCAGGCACTCACAATCAGGGGATCTGATGTGGTGTTCTGTGCTCATGTTCCCTGTAGCCCCACCCTCCTTCGTTCAGTGTCTGAGCTGAATCTGCCTGCTGACCCCCCTGGCCCTCTGGGGAATGACCCAGACTCAGTGTGGTTGATTACTGCACTCTCTGTGCAAGAGAGGAATGCACATTCACACCCTTCTGTCTCCCTTAAAGTATAAGTGAGGTTTGCCAGCTCAGCAAGAAACCTACTCTTTTCTTTAATTTGTTTTTTTAATGTTTATTTATTTTTGAGAGAGAGAGAGCGCGCGCGAGCGAGCAGGGGAGAGAGGCAGAGAGAGTGAGACTGGACCCACAGTGGGTTCCATGCTGACAGCAGAGAGCCCGATGTGGGGCTCAAACTCAGGAATCAGGAGATCATGACCTGAGCCAAAGCCAGATGCTTAACCGACTGAGCCACACAGGTGCTCTAAGACCTACTCTTGATTTTCTACAGAAAGTGACAACTTACTATTTCAGATGTTACTTGTTCTTGTTCTGGTCAGTTTCAGGCTTTTAGCACCTAAAACGGATTGTCCACAATTTTTCTCAATATCCTCCAATAGGGCATCGTTTTAGCCATAGATTTCCTCTGAGCACACATGGAAGAGAGAGAGAGCTCCAGGCCTGTAAATTGCTAGCATACTACAAGGCCAGGCCTTCATGTTTGGGCCCCAGTTGTGGATATAAGACAGTGGCTCAGGGCTGGAGCTGAGAGACTGGGGAGTCCAGGAGGTTTGAAGATCAATCTGTCAATTCTTCAGTTCAGTTCATCAAGTGATGGATTAATTTCATTTTTAGGACCTCTCCTTCAGCAAGATCAGAAACACGTGCTGGTGATAAGGATGTCTCTGTAGAAGTCGTAAACATTTTCACACGAACTACAAAAGAAGATGAGGTGACCGTGTCTGAATCCATTCAGAAAGCAATTGAAAACAACAAGGATGACATTACAGGATATATTAGTAAGTATTCAGTAATTTTATTCGAAGTTTACCTAAAAACCTCCCTTTTTGAAAACATTTCCATTACATGTGAGAAGAGGGCAAGAAAAGCAGGAGAATTGAATCCACTGATGGGCCCAATGCCTGTTAATTAGTCATTCTTCTTCCCTCTCCTCCCTCACTGGCTCTACTTATCACTCTGACCACTTTGCTCCTCTCTTTGGAAGGCAGTCGTGAACAGATGGTCTCTGGACAGGAAAAGATAAAGAAAGGAGAAACAAGAACGCTTTATACCAACTTGTAGCTTCCAAATGATCATAGAAAGCCTTCCTTACTCTGTTTCCCCTTTAGGCTGACACGCAAGCCCCTAGCACAGCTGGAACAATTCACTTTTGCTGTTTCACAAACCACCCCAACCTTAGCGTCCTGAAACAGCAACCATTTATTTGTTGTAAGGCCATAATTCCCCTCCTGGCCTCTCTCATCCTTCTTTTTGCTCCTGCTGAAACTTCTCCTTGAGTCTCTTAAATTTTTGCTTTTTAATGAATGTAACCTTTATGGCCTAGTTTGCAAAACTGTTTTCTCTTTTTGGAAATACACAAATCCTGTTCGTGTATAGCTTTCCAGCACCTTTCCACTTTCTTCGAGATTTCACCCAGATTCTCACTGTTCTCTCAGGATCTGGAACGTAAATGATCTGGGGTAAAGCACTTACCTTCTACCTGAAACAATGGAGGCCCCTCTGCACCATACCTTCTCCTTGGTGCCTCTTGGCAATGTGCATTCAACTCTTCACTGAGTGTTCCTTCCTGGCAGAAGAGACTGGAGAAGACTAGTTGTGTTTCTCTCATGTCACCCATCAACATGACAGCCGCCAGACCTGGCCTTTCTGTGGGCTCCATAGCATGAAATACACACATGACCCTCCATTCGTTCACCTATCTTTCTATTTTACCCGTTTGCTCTTTGTTGTCGGTTTTCCTGTTTGTTGTTTGGGTTTTGTCTGTGGCAAGCTTGATCTCATTTGGGGCTCTAGATTTTATTACACTATTAATATTCTGTCTTTGGTTATGGGACCTTCTTTCTGTATTTTGTTTATAAATCTCATCTGAGAATTTCCTGTGCAAACCATATGTCTATTTCTTTTTATTTTTTATTTATTTTTTTTTAAGTTTATTTATTTTGAGAGAAAAAGTGGAGGAGGGATAAAGAGAGAGGGAGAGAGAATCCTGGGCAGGCTCTGTGCTGTCAGTGCAGAGCCTGATGCAGGGCTCAAACTCACAAACCATGAGATCATGACCTGAGCTGAAATCAAGAGTTGGACACTTAATTGACTGAGCCATGCAGGTGCCCCTAGTCGGCCTTTTCAAATGGCAGGTGATGAAGGAAGGTTAGTTACAGGTGTGGGATGTTTAGAAGAGAATAACTACTTTCTGTTTTACCTGCTCCTATGTTTGCCCCTTACTCTATTCTCAGATTCATTTTTTTTATCCCTAATGTCTTTCAACATGCTTCTAGACTAACATTCTTAAAAGAATGCATTCTCATGCCATGCTTCTGCTCAGAATCTACCAATGGATTCCCAGGCTTGTGGGATAAAAGTCAGCATCCTTAGCCTGGCATTCAAACTCTGCTGTACATGTGACTGAACAAAAGCATGATTATTTGTTGAGGTTCCTGGTGTGGCACTTGCATTGACATCATTCAATTCTCACAATAATCATGTGAAACAAGAATTATTAGCCCCGTTTTATAGATAGAGGACACCTGGATCCACCAAAAATCAAAAAACCGGACAGCTCATAGCCAGTAAATGGCAGGGCCAAGAATTCTCATCTCTCTCCCACCTCGACACACCACCTCTCCCCCGCCCAAGGACAACTTCACTACTCCCTGACAAGAGTCCTTTGCTGCTTTTCATGCCTACTTTTCTCCACTTGACAGACTGCCTCTCCTTTGACTGCTCAAATCTTCCCTATCCTTCAAGACTTAGCCCACCTCCTAGAACCTTCATAAGGTTGTCTTTAGCTAGTTGAGCCTCTGAATTCCCATTGTACTTAAAGTCTGGACTGTGAGTTGACTGGGGGGACTTTCTGTGGGCTCAGACATGTAACTCCACAAAGATGGGGCCCAAAAGTTATATAACTACTGTGTCCCTTGTGGATCCCAGCATAGAACTAAGTGAAAAAGAGATCTTGCCCTTGAACATAATTGTACTACCTTCTATTGAATTAATTTGAATTGAATACTATAAGGACATGGTCATAGAAGGGAAAATTAGGGAGTTGGATTTCAATATCCCAGATTTCCTTTTGTTAAATCCCAAACTGTATAGAAAGGTGTGTATAACAATGGAGTAAAATGCTTTCACAAGTTACTTTATTCATATTGTCTTTCTGACTGTATTCTTGAATTGTTTGTCCCTCTCAGTTCAAAGCCTGTGTGATTATTATGGTTGTGAAAAGGAAAACCAGCAAGACAAATGTGACAACGGTTTGCTGTGTAAATGCAAGCCGGGGATGGAAAGACCTAACCCCCAGATCGCTGTGTGTGTTGGTGAGTGTTCTACCTGCTTGTGAAATTTCTTCACAACTCCCACCTTCTCTCCTTTTGCATTTGCAAAATACAAGCTTTACTGCTCAAGTGTCCATGTGTCTCAGGGGTGTGCATTTGGGCTTTAGCCACATGGGCCTGGACTGAGGCCTTGGCTCCGAGCTGGTGAGGAAGCCCATGTGCAGCTTCACAGGGAGCGTGTCATGTGCACAGCCAGGGAGCACCTCACCTGACCCAGAAAAAGCAATGTGAAAAATTGTGTTCTGTGACATATCACTTGGGGGTTGAAGGCGTTGTTTCTGAAAATCACCCAGAAATTCTGTTTTGAAGCCTCTGCTCCAAAGTGTCCTGACACCTGCAATGCAGACCATAATAAGCAATGCTTACTGAACAAGAACAGTGGGAGCCCCGAATGCGTGTGCCTCTCAGGCTACGAGGAAGATGATCATGGAATCTGTCGAGAGTAAGAGAAACCACTCTTTTTCATCTTGCCGTAGCTTGAACTAGCCAAAAAGGATAGAACTTGTAGACATATGCGTGGGTTTAGGGTCAGGATGTTGGAATGCTTCCATAAGTTGGTAAGATAAGAGCATGATCCTATCACTGTCATCATCATCAATGGTTTTTGAACATTCTCTGTGCGCTGGGAACCATGCTAGGTAATATGTCTCCCAAAACAATGCTGTCGGGAATGGATTTGTTCCCCATTTGCAGGTGAGGAAAGTGAAGCTCAGAGAATGTAAATAACAAGCCCCAGCTCACAGGGCAGCAGATAAGTGGCAGGGACATGTGGCCTCGCAGCCAAGGGGAACCCACAGTGCTCCATGCCTCTAGGGTTCAGCGTAGCCTGAATTGCCGAATCTTTCTGGAGCCCAGAGGATGGAGTGTTCAGTCAGTAGGAAATGGGGCCACTGGGAATTGTGTACCCTCTTCAGCCTTCCAGAGCTCCATGGAAGGTGCTCACCCAGAAGAATGGAAGCGTAAGGCAGAAAAGAGGAAGAGGAGAAGGAGGGGGGGAGAATGAAAGGAAGATGGAAAGGAAGACTGGAGGCTGGGCGGAAAGTCTGACATGCTCCCCATGGAGACTCTGTACCATGGTTTCCGTTATTGTATTTTAGGTGTGCCTTTGGCTACAACGGAGTCAACTGTAAAGACCGTGAGTATAAAAGTTTTGCTTTGTTAGTAATCATCTGAGAAATATGGAGCACATTCAAAATTCTGCCCAGGACTCCAAAGTCTCTGGCTCCCTTCATAAAGAGTGAGAAACTCTGCCTCCAGTTGGTCTTCTGGGTCATGCCATCCCATTCCTGCCCTTGGGTCATGAGCAGCAGCACCTCAGCTGTAGGAAATAACCCAGCCCACGAGGGAGGCTGGCGCCTCTGCACTTGGCCGGACCAGAGGAGGGCGTCCAAACATTCTGTTCATTCTGTACATCGGCTGAAATATGCATTTTCTGTTACTAGTAAGGGTAAAAGACCAGTATGTTCCAAAAATGTCTGTGATCGTGGGAGAGCAGAACTAAAACCCAGACATTGAGATACTCAAATCTTTTTGTTCCAGAGCCACTTACTAGCTTGCGGTGTGTTGTTGCAAGTTCAGATGCTTTGTTCTCTCCCACATCCCACTGCCACCAGTCTAGGACAATACTAACTTTATATTTTTAATTATATTTTAAATCTTACCTCACAAACTAAAGACCAATGATCCAAGATGAAGGAAACATGACTGTGGCCTCCCAGTGAGCCACAAAATTCATGATGAAAAATGCTCTCAATTTCTACTATATTTGGTTGCAAGGCTGTATTTGCTAAGTCATTTCTTCCTTCTGGGCTTTTAGCATCTGCACCTACAAAATGAGAGTTTTGGACCAAATGACCTCTGAGGTCATTTCCAGAGTGGTCTGTGCCCCCATGAATCCAAGTTGGAGGTGGCATATATGGCAGTCACAAAGCAGACAGAGAGAAAGGGTTCTAGAATAGCACTGTCCAATAGGAATGTAATGTGAGCTCCATATTTAACTTCAAATTTAAAAAATTCTAAGTAAATTAAAAAAACTTTTAATATCTTATTTATATTTGAGAGAGAAAGAAGCAGAAAGTGAGTGGGGGAGGAACAGAGAGAGAGGGAGACGCAGAATCTGAACCAGGCTCCAGGTTCTGAGCTGTCAGCACAGAGCCCAACGTGGGGCTCGAACCTACCAACCATGAGATCCTGACCTGAGCTGAAGTCAGGCACTTAACCAACTGAGCCACCTGGGTGCCCCAAGTCAATTTTTAAAAGATACATAAATAAAATTATTTTAATAACATTTTATTTCACTCAATATATCACAAATATCATTTTTTAACATGTGATCAATATAAGTGTTATTAATGAGAAATTTTACTTGTTTTCATACCGTGTATTTGAAACCTGCTGTGGGTGTTATACTCACAGGCCATCTCGTAGCCACATTTGTAGTGCTCGATGGTGCTAGCCAGAGCAGCTCTAGAGGAAGAGAATGGGCTGTAATGAACTCTCCCCTTGCTGATTGTATTAAGCCTCTATTAGTGAGAAATTTAAGTCCGGTCTAGTTCTCCCTGCTTATCAACAAGGCCAGATATGGTGGGCAGGAAAAGGCAGCAGAGGTGAGGCCAGGATGTGGACCTCAGTTGAGATCTCCACTCCTACAAAGTCTAGGAAGGCCCTGCCACTGACCATGGCCTCCTTTAGGTTTTTGGTCTTTTTTTATCTGGAAAGGCAGCCTCTCCTGATTGGGTTCGGAAAACACAGTTGTGGGGGAGGTGCTAAAGGAGATGAGTCTCCCACCCAACCTGCCACCCAAGCTGCCCCTGGTGGGGTCAGGGACCAGAGCCTGATTGTCTTCACAGTCAGGGACCACTGGGAACACATGTACCTTTGCAGTAGACAGTGGGGGGCTGCTCATGGGAGGTTGTGCCTACTCTTTGCTCTTCCTTTTCAGAATTTCAGCTGATCCTAACTATTGTGGGCAGCATCGCTGGCATCCTCGTTCTTGGCCTGGTGATTGCATTGATCTTCTCAGTGAGGTACGGAGTGGACAGGTCCCTTTCCCTAGGGCACAGCACCACCAACATCATGCTCGAGGTTCTAAACATACCCAGCCTTCCCGCGGCAAGAGAAGGGAAATAAGGCGAGGCCTCTTTAATACTGTGGGCGTGTTGGCTTTTTTTCTTACCTTAATTTTCTTTGGCTTATATAAACCATACGTGATCACTGAAGAAAACAGAAAAATGTGTAAAGGAGCACAATTAAAAAATCATTCACAAAATTGACCACCCTGAGGCAACTGACATTTTGGCATATATCTTTCCAGATTGTTTTTCTTTTTCAATGATATTATAGACATAATTTTGTATCCTTTGTGGGTTTTTTGTTATTCCTTTTTAAAATTTTTATTTATTTATTTTTGAGAGAGGGAGAGGGAGAGAGAGCAAGTGGAGGCAGGGGCAGAGAGAGAATCCCAAGCAGGCTCCCCACTGTCAGTGCAGAGTCGGACGTGGAGTTCAAACTCCACGAACAATGAGACCATGACCTGAGCTGAAATCAAGAGTTGGACGCTCAGCCGACTGAGCTACTCAGGCCCCCTGTATCCTTTGTGTTTTAAAACATATATGGTTAAGGTTTATTTATTTATTTTTTAGCACGTAATGTGACATAGCAACTATTTTCTGATGTCACCGAAACCCTTTGTTAGCAGTTTTCAACCCCACTGGTGTTGTCAAGTGCTGTTCTCAGCAAGGACTGGCCCAGACCCCTGCAGCAGCGGTTCTCACATCAATGTCAGTAGAGCCACTTGGCAGCCTGGTGCCTTAAGTGCCCTTCCTAAGAACTTGGGTCGAGTCTTTTCATTTATTCGACAAATATTTCGATAAAGTTCCCTCCATTAACAGGGAGAGAGAACACTATTATCTCTGTTCCCCTTCTAAATGTGCCAAGTGCGGGTGCACTTTGGCAAAAACAAAGCTACTTGTTTGTAACATTTAGCTCATATCTTATATTTTGGCAAAATAGGTATTTTTGCACTATAATGTGAGAGGATAAATAGATTTTGTTTCTTCTTCTCTCTCTCTTTTTTTTTTATTCCAGTTTGATATTAACTCTTTCCTCCAGAGCCTTTATCATAAGGATGCAAAGCTGGGAAATGGGAATGTGAATTTCCCTTTTCTAGGAAGATGGCTAGAACATTCTGTTCTGGACCAAGGCTGTCTCCTCCTTTCCTAGGAGGATGGCTAACTGTCTTGGGTGTCCAGTGTCCTCAGGCCTGTTTGTGGAAACTTGTGACCCCGTGACAGCTATGTTTCTCAGTTCCTCCTTCCTGCTACAGAGCCAGGTTTGCTCCTAGTTCAGCCTCACATTCATGATTCTTGGGAACACATCAAGAATTATAATTTCTTGCCCATTTCAAAGGGAAGGAAGTCTCTCCTCAGGCACCTTAGACAGGAGTGCTCTCAAAAGAAGGCAATTCTGTTGTAGGCTGGGATGGCCACCAGGGTCCACAGGGTGAGTGGGTCTTCCCTTATGACATTTCCGGTGGATGACTGTCACCCCGGGAGTGTCCCGTGGGCATCAGAGATGCAACCAATGCACTCCGCACTGTGGCATCCGGGCACTGCAGGGGCAGGTCTGTGTGTGGGAAACAGAGTTCATCCGGGGCAGGTACCTCCCTCACCTGCAAGTGTGTATCCTTGACTTTGAATGCTTCCACTTGAGGTCCTTGAGGGGGTCACAGCAGAACCTGGGAAATGCCTTTTTCTCCTTGTAAGACCTTTATACCTCGAACTTCTTTTGTTCACCTAGGTGCTTCCACACACATTGACTTTGCTTGAATGAAAAATGGTGCCACCAATCAGCTTTTCTCTTTGACCTCTATGATTGTTTCCATATATGATTCAAAAGTACCTTAAGAATAGTAACATTATTAGCAAGATTTCCATGAGACCAACCGAATTACATGACACTGTTGGACCAATGTTAATGTTCTGGTTTTGATGGTTACAGAGAGTTTACGAGGAGATTGTCCTAAAACGTAGGGAGTAATGAGGTATCATGGGTCCTGGGGCACCTAAGAACTTATTCTTAAATGGTTCAGACATGTTAACAAATTGGGGAATCTGGGTGATGGACATATGGAAGCTGCATGTATTTTTTGTTTTGTACCTTATATGTAAATTGGAAATTATTTCAAAATTTTAAAATATTTTTAAAAAAGGATATTAATGTCTGCTTCAAGGAACTTTCTGCCATTGTCAGATCCTACTAATTCTTGTTACCATTTATAGGTCAAAGAACAAAAACAAGAATATTGAAGAACAGAACTTGATTGAGAACGACTTTCAAAATCTGAGACTGAAGCAGACTACAGGCTTCAGCAATCTAGGAGCAGACGGGAGTATCTTCCCTAAAATCAGGACGAACGTCCCCAGTCAGCTACACAATCCCTATGCAAACCAGAGAAGTATGCCTCGCCCCGACTACTAGGTGAGTCAGCTGGCTTTTGAGTAAAATGCCCAGGACAGAGCAGGCACTGGGCTATTGTATCTTCAAGTCCTGGCTGCCTTGCCGTCTTTTTTTGTGTTTATTTTCTAATCAAAAGAGAAAGGTTAGAGGATGTTCCCTCCTATTGTTAAACAGTCACCACTTGGTCCCTAACACTGACCATCTATGTAACTTTAGACACATCACTTAATTTCCCTGGCCTTCTATTTCCTCAGCTATAAAAACAATTTAGATGTCCTCAAGGTCCCTTTAAATTACAAACTTCTACAGA
The DNA here is from genome assembly GCF_046562875.1 of Panthera onca. Classification (NCBI taxonomy): domain Eukaryota; kingdom Metazoa; phylum Chordata; class Mammalia; order Carnivora; family Felidae; genus Panthera; species Panthera onca. The sequence continues at coordinate 70,315,475 of NC_138347.1, read as the reverse complement.
TATGACTTCAGTCTTTGTGATGAAAATTCCTAGGCTGTTTAAGGGCCTAGGACCGAGGTCAGGCCTGGGAAGAAGTGTTGGATGAAAACATGGTTCTGTGGATTCCTTCCAGCCTGCCCATATAAAGGCAAATTTCTCCTTTCCTCTCCCCAGACTTCAAGGCATAACCCAATCAATTTCTAGAGAGATAAGGCAAGTTAGGCTGGTGATGCTTTATTTCCCTTGGGAGGATTTTCAAGGCGCATAGCTTGTATTCATTAGATTTGTATTGGATAATCATGCTGGCATTGTTTAGTGTGATCTGAAGAAAACTGTAAGAGGCCACTTTTATGGGGAAACGGGACTAGGGGCCTGAGCTGGAAGGAAGGAAGGAAGGAAGGAAGGAAGGAAGGAAGGGGAAAAGGGGGCCAGAGAAGAGAGAGGTAAGGAAGAGTAGCAAGGAGAGAAATGAGTTCTTAAAAGATGAAGAATAGGGAAGGAAGGGAAAGAGGGAGGGGTGTGAGTGAGGCCTACCCAGAAGAGTAGATTATAAAGAGGATAAAGCAAGAGGAGGACACGGGAGGATGGCAGAGGGGGCTGAGGAAGGGGAGCATAGGCTCCGCATTCTCTGTGCACATTACACTTCTACAGACTGCCCAGGTGAGCACACTGCCTCCAAGGATCCTAATGTTCTAGGGACATTCTGGGAAAACTTGGCTTATCTCTATTTTGAAATCCCATGATTTGTTTTGCACATAAAGTTTTCTTTAGTCATGGAAGTCTGAACGGTAAATGTATGTGCAAGCAGTTGACTTGTACAAGAAGGTGCCATGGTGGGTCAGACACGTGGTCTAGCCAAGAACGAGCATCCTATGGAGGTGTCTGCTGCCCTCCCACCAAGGTGAACCCTAACCAGCAAACTCAGTAAAACCCCCTTTCCTCCTTATGCAGGGAGCCTTTACTTTAAGCATAATCTCTAAAGAGAATCCTTTAGAGGTAGAATAAGCATGGGATTTAGAGTCAGACCTGAGTTTGATGCCTTGCATCTTTTGTTAATAGATGTGTGATCTTTGACAAGTTATTTGACTTCTCTAGGTTTGTTTTCTCGTCTATGAAATGGACAAAATAAAGCCTATCTCATAGGATAAAAAAACAAGCTAATATGTATACGGAGCCTGGAGCCTGTTTCCGATTCTGTGTCTCCCTCTCTCTCTGTCCCTCCCCCGTTCATGCTCTGTCTCTCTCTGTCCCAAAAATAAAAAAATAAACGTTGAAAAAAAAAATTTAAAAAAAAAAAAAAAAAAACAAGCTAATATGTATAAAAACCTAGCCCAGTGACTATTCTAACTTGAATAATACTGTTCAAGTAATGTTAATTAAAGTAATGTTAATAATTTATTGATCTAAATTTTCTCATATGTTGTTGTTGCATTAGTTCCTTTCTAAGAGTTTCCCTCACCCTCTCCCTTTCTCTCTTTTTGTCTAGAATGGCAAAAACTGGGGACCATCCATGGCCTCAACCTAGTGTACGAGCTTTTACTTTGAGTGTCTGAAAGACTAATGGACAAGTGAGCAGCCACAAAGATCTGGCCTTTGGTATTTCTCTGCCACCCAGCACCTAGCCTCTCTCAGTGGAAGCTGTGACTGTAGTGAATGCTTGTTTGCTAAGTACCTATGAAATTAAATGCATATAGATGCGATTCGCACTTGTAAGGCAGTTGATTTTGTCCAATCAGTACAATGGTTAGGTTTCTGTTTTTGTTTTTCCTGGCAACAATAACCATGTCCAACCTAGAGGAAAGCTCCCCAGGATTGTTCGCACCTGGGAGAATGTTACTGTGATAGCCTACCGATCAGTGACCTAATTCTGAGAGACTCTTACACATCAGGTATGGAGATCCCAGGGAGGGGTGGGAAGAACTACCATCTTTTAAGGTTCTCGGGCTTATTCTCTCACAAGTTAAAATAGGATGCTACTTCTAGCCCTCAAATACGGGATTTCATCACTTTTGACCTGCCAGGATCTTGTGACCTGGTCTCATACCAAGAAGACAGAAAGAAGACCTGTCTCTCAGCTTTTTGGAGGAGAAGTGACTGGGAATCCAGGATCTTTTTAATGTTAATTAGAAGGCCCAGACTAGAAATGTGCACCATGGAGTACATTCTAAAGTTGTCGAAATGCCAGGAGTGGGTAGAGGCAGGGAGAAAGAAAAATGTAACCAGGAGTGGAAGGAACAGAGGCAGGAGTCTGGGCCTGGAGGATGAGTATGAAGGCAGGCATGCATGATCACCTTCGTCTCAGATCCCCTCCTCAATGAGTGAACGGACATTTCCTCCCACTTATGTCCTACCCGAGACCCAGAGCCTACGTACAAGAGTGAAGACAAAACCCCAGGAGCAAGAGCTGGAAGTCACTTTGAAATTGCAGATATTCTGTTCTGCTGCTGATGAAAGAGAGAGCTTGTGACCCGATCCACGTGTCCAGCCTTGTAATACAGAGTTCAGAGATGCTTCGTGGAGGCCTCAGCCTTCCCTGGGGACAGAGGCTCAACAGCGGCCACCCGCCCACACAGAGCCACGCCCAGTACAGGCTTTCTTTACTGTTAATAGTGTTCTTGTTTATGTCTGATGTCTGGTCCCCTTGCAAGTTATTTTTATTTGTTGTTATTATTATTTGTTCTTGACTATTAACTGTGAAGGTAACAAATAAAGTGTGTTTGGTAGGCGGTGTCCTTCCTTGTGTATGGGCGTTTGGGGATGCACACAGCAGTGAGTCTCACTTTCAATAGCAAACGTGACACATGACAAACAAGACTGATATCTTCTGTCCTTGTTAGGGGCTGTTAGACTACCCAGGGTAATTTTTAATCATGCGGTAGACATTTTCAGCTGCTTCCCCATGCACATCTTAACTTGTCTCACATTATGAAGCAGCCAAGCATTTTGGATAGGACCGATCTGACCCCCGGCTCCAAGGGTGGGTCTTGGTTTGCCCAAGCCCATCAGTGGAACCCCATCCCCCTTGCCAGTGATTGATTTGGTGAACACATGGCATAAGTGGATGCAATTAGAAAAAAGCCCCAGTTTTTGTAGGAAGCTTGGAGGAAGAGAAATCCTTTGTTCCCTTGACAAAGAGGGCTTAAAGGTATGAAGCCTCGGACTGCTTCGGTTTTGCTGAGCCGACATGTAGAGGAGGGCAGAGCTAAGAGAACCAAGGAAGAATGGAGCTGGAGCTCTGATCAGACCATGCCTGAAGCATCTGGACTTGACTGTTAGTCCACTGTGAATAGTTATTTCTGTTTTTGAAGTTGAAAGCATCCTCAAGGATATCACTTTGTTTATTCTCGTGTTCTCAAGGCTGGGTGGTAAACGGTAAAAAGGAAACACTCTTATGAACTGTTAACACCTATAAAGACATCAGCCATCAGTTCACAGCAGAAGAATTTATGTAGATGTAACTTAAAACTGGCTGACCTTATAACTTGTCATCACAGATCATCTGTGTGTTACCTCCTTTACATTTGAAGATGATTCTGGATTCAGTACTAGAAGTAGGCTATTTGAACATCTTTTCTAAATAGACACCTCCCCCCCCCCCCCGCCCCGTCCTTGTGCCCTCATCACCTTATGCCAGTCTCCATCACTTCTCAAACATCCTGGGCCATATAACTCTGGGCTTCATGGACTGGACTATCATCCATTTTTCAGAGACTTTCATTGCTATTGTTTAAATAAAAAAATTGTTCTAAATATGTATACGTGTAATGTTTACATTACAAAAATGGCTTTCACATACAAAGATGCTTTTCATTCTTACATAATATGACTTACGATTCATTTGTTTCTGCTCACTGGGAACTTTGGTTTCCCATGTTGGTTGTTCTGCAACCTCGGAGGGCTATCAGAATGAACTTTCTAAGATGTGAATTAGATCACGATGCCCCCTGCTTCAGGCTTTTGGGGGTTCTCCCCTGAGAGACTAAAGCTCACGGAATTGAGGCAAACTCTTGTGGCCCATCACACCACCAACTGCTCCAGCTTTGCCTAATGCCCAGGGCACTGACACTCTGGCCACAGCTGTCGCTCCGCAAACACACCTCCTCTCTGTACCTCCAATTCTCTATTCACGCTGTTCCCTGCGCTTAGAAAGCCCCTTTCCTTCAACTGCTAACAATCCTCTCCATCTGTCTTCATCGGCTAAACCATCAATCCCCTCTGACCAGCTTCCCCAATCCTGTCTTCCCCCACCAGTGCTCTCAGGTAGAGGCATGCCTCCTTCACATCCCAGCTATGCTCCGAAGCCAGCTCCCCCAGGAAAGGGGTGGTGCATGACGAGTCCGTGTTTCCTTCTCCCCAGCACAATGCCTGGCATGGAATATTAAATGACTGTGAAACAGCAGTGTGAAACAGACTCTCCCAGCTCAGTCTTGAAGAATGTGTTCATTATGTGGTGACGGTTCATTGTGGTGATGGTTTCACAGCTATATCAAAACTTGTCCAGTTGCACACATGACATATTTCCAGTTTATTGTATGTCAGTTATACCTCAACAAAGTTATTTTTGTAAGTGGGGGGCGGACTCTCACACAGGGTCCTCTCAGACCTTCAGGGAGGCATTCTCTGATCACAGCCCTAAGACAGGGCAGGAACATGTACGTGTTATTCTGCTGTTCTTCACACTAAAGTTTCTCTGGGGTCAGCACTGGGGGGGGGGGGGGGGAAACCAACTGGAGATGGGACACTGGCTGTCAACAACAGGTCTCAGCTGTCCGTTGGAGTCACCTGAGGAGATTGAAAACTCACTGATGCCTGGGGCCCATCCCAGAGCACTTCACTGGTCTAGGGCGGCCTATCAGGATCGTTAAGGCCCCCAGGTGACTGGGATGTGCGGCAGATTTTGAGAACCACTGTTTTAGATCAGTGAGTGGTTTGGCCCCTCAGAGCCAGAACCCAGATCGCATCATTTCCAATTCCTTCCCGAGAGTCCGTTGTGCCCAAGAAGCAACCACCAGATGCCGTCAACACCAAACTGGCTTGAGATTCAAATCTCTGGGGCAGTTTTGCCCCTGAACTAAAGTCCCCCCAACCCTTCCTAGCAGCTGGGCAAATTCCATGGCCAGTAGGTGGCGCTGTATCCTCTGACTTGCAAAAAACCCCACCTCTGGTAGGGCGGCGCTTTCAAAAGACTCCTTTGAAATTGTTAAGTTTGAATGCGCTAATACTAATTTCCCCTTGACTTCTTGGTCTCTTCAATCCTCACTCTTGTGCCAGAGAAACATGAATATGACTCTTGTAATCTCACTCTAGTAATATTTGCATCATTTTCCCTGGGTCATTAGAGATCATACGTGGTTCCCTTCATTGGCTCTAAGATAACTGAGTATTGAAGAAGTCATGTTAACATCGTTGTGCATAAAATTTGATACAACTGTTCAGATAACCGATTTTTTATTTCATGGTAATTTTCCAAAATAGAAAAAGGAAATTCATTTTCACTGAAAAATTCTTCAGTTAAGGTAAAAGTACAAAATGCCACCAATAGGAAGTCTCTTTCATCAGCTTTCATGAGGTGAGCAGGTCTGGCTGTTTTTTTAAGGGAATGAGGTTGAGGAAAGGCCTGGGGCACAGCATAGGGGCCTTTCCCTCAACCTCCAGTCTATGAAATGTGTGTTCTTTTACTCAAAGAAGCCTGGGACAAATCATCAAAGGCTTAATAATTCCTGCAGACCTGATTTTCTGAGCCCACAGTCATGACATATGGTCCAATAGAAGAATTTTCTTCTGCCTTCAGGTGAGAGAAGGAAAACATTTTGCACAGGTCAGTTCTGGAAAGTTTGGACTAAGTATCGAGGGATGAGTCAGAGTTGACTAGTCGGAAGAGAGAAGGGATAAGGCCTTCTGCGAGGAAGAAACACCAACATGCAAAGGTGAGAGTGTGTTTATGAGGCAGAAACGCCGGGTGGGGGGTCAAAGGGCCTTGTGTGTCACATAATCACTGGATTCCTGGTCTTTCAGTTATACCAAGTATGTATCCCATCTTCTTTTTCTAAACAGCAGGCTAAACAACTATAATTAGTAAGGCATTGACCACATCTTCTGATGTAGATAACTTGCAAGCCCTCCGTGGTCTCTTTGGAAGGCAGGTGCCCAGCTTGCTCAAGTTAAGGCCTGTGAATATCCTGCCTCGGGTCTGACTTGGCTCTGTCCTTCCGCGCCACTTGGAAAACAGTGATTTGGGTGACCTCGTCTAAGAGCCACACACCCCTCAGCTAATTACATTTTGGCCTGTTGATCTGAGGGTGAAAGGCCCTGCGTTTGCTGTCAGTGAGGGTTTAATTGTGGTTGGGGATGAGTGCTGGAAGGACAGCTATACAGCATAGAGCTCTTGTGACCAAAGGCCTGCTGTAACCCTGGAGGGGCCATCTGTTTAACATGACTTAGACTTGTAGGTCAAAGCTATTGCCCTTAGAAGTCATTCAGGGAATCTCCCAAATTGAGGAAGTGTTCAGTTAATAATTACTGAATGCCTACCACGTACCAGGAATTTGCAGATGTATTTACTAATTTAACCTGCATACAAATATTTTCTAAAATAATCATAAGACTACCTATTGCACTTTAGAAAATATTACAATATTACTGTGTATTTCTTTAAAAAACACTCAAATTATGTTAAGACTATGTCGTAGTTACGCTGAAGATCAGAAATTCCAAATGAGGCAGCTGTGATGTAGTAGAAAGAAGAATGGTCCCTGGAGTCAGAAGATCTTGGCTCTCTCACTTATCACTTCTCTAAGCTCCAGTCCAAAAGGGAAGAATAAGGCATGTTTTACAGTGATGATTTGTATGAACTATACATACCTGGCTGGGCACCATCCTTTGGGCCTGAGCACGGCAACTTTTTGAACTGTGTCTTTGTGAGGAAGCTGGAAGGCCAGCAAATCTCCTACAGTGCAACAAGGCCCTTCTGAGCTGACCGCGACGCTAGGCTAACACCAGAGCTCCATGTGATGAACTGTGGATAGTGCCAGGCTGGTCAGCTAGGATTCCTAGCCACATTTTCTGACTAAAGTCAAGTGTGGCCTCTGGAAGGCTTGTGGTCTGAATGTTTAGTTGAACCCAGGAGGGACCTCAGGTGGCCACTGCAAGCATCATGGCTTATTTCATGATCTCTGAAATGTTAGAGCAGACAGTGACTTATCTCTACTGAAGCCAGGGAAAAGGAAACTGTCGAAGAAGGAGCTTGGGTTTACATGGAATGAAGAATTTGCTGTGATTAATGATTAAACAATCAGAGTATCTTAGCTAGGGGGCTTATGGAAGATCCTGGGACATCATTTAAAGAGGTGCATCAGGGGCGCCTGGGTGGCTCAGTTGGTCAAGCGTCTGACTTCGGCTCGGGGCATAATTTCATGGTTCATGGGTTCAAGCCTCACATCAGGCTCTCTGCTGTTAACCTGAATTCTGCTTTGGATCCTCTGTCTCCCCCTCTCTCTGCCCCTCCTCCATGCTCCTCCCCGACTCTACTGTCTCAAAAATAAACATCTAAAAAAATTGTTTAAGAGGTAGGGTGACCATCTTCAGAGTCCATTCTCAAGACAGATCTTCACTGTCTTCCCACAGGCCTTGCACCCTCTGTTAAAAGGCAGTGGTTTTTCGAAGGACAACTTTCAGAAGGTACAACAGGTTATGTAAAGCAGAGCCTGCTGCCAAGTGCCAAACACATTTGACTTCACAAGTAGTAATTACAGAACCAGGTCTGGCATGGACTAGAGTCTTCTCTTTCCACGTGAGCAAACTGCGGTCCAAAGAGGGGCAGGCTGTTGTACGGCTGCTCAGCTAGGTTACGGCATTGAGACCGGAACTCAGTTCTTCTGATTTGGAGCCCAGATTGCTAGTTTTCCTCCACTAGCGATTATATATGAAGAGCTATATTCCACAGAAGGGCAGCGGGCCCTGCACACAGGCCAAAGTTGGATCCCAGGCAGTAGCCTGATGCTTGTTGCAGTGCTATTGGCCCTTGGCTTCCTGTAGACCCTGTCCCCCAAGCAGTTACTCATCTCCATGCCCCCACCCCACCCCGACCTGGTCCCCCAGGAAGACATAGGGGGTCAGAAGTTTGTCCTACCTTTTGAAAAGCTGCTGATCTTCTAGCTAAGCATTGTCTTAAGGACCGCTGATAGCACTAACACAAGGCAGGAGAGAGAGACAGGAAGAAAGTGGGAGGTGGCAAGTAAGGGAATGGAGTGTAGGTGAAAAGGAGGATAAAAAGAAGGTGGTTCTCAGGTGGCCAATGCTCAGCTTCCAGGAGCATTCCCAAGTTACTGGCTTCTTCCCTCCTGTCTTCAGATGTCTCCGTCCCTGCCTATGTTCACTGCCTTCTGTCCCATCCTCCTACTCTGTGGCATTTCCCCAGGCCACATCTGCATGGACCGCACCTGCTCTGTGCCCCTTCCCCCCATCCCCTGCTCGCTCCTTTTTTCTTGCCACTTACTCTCCAGGTCTCTAGACGTGATTAATTTAAAAGGTGTGGGGTGTGTGTGTGTGTGCTTGTATTCATTCATTGTAATTTTATTGAAACAACTGGAAAAGAATCCATGCCTTTAGGTGGTGTGAAGTAACTTCTAGAAAGAAAGAAACATATCGTGATGGCTTTGCTGGCGTGGAGAAGGCACATTTAGGGAAGGACTCCAGCAGTCTCCTTGGGGTCCAAGCCCTACGGATAATTTTAAAGACAAGTTTTCTGAAAAGAAAACACACATGCCAAAATTAGTTGAAAAACATAACAACTTTTCACTGTAATTTAATTTACGGATATTATTTTTAAATGTTTCAGTTCATGAAAGCCAGAAAACAGATATTCCCTCTGGAATAGATAATCTTAAAAATATTTTCAAAACTAACCTTTGAAAAATTGCTCTCAGAAAGATATAATAATGAGTGTTTTCAGAATTGATAATTATATGAACAGGACGAGGGCTGAAAACATGCAGCTTATTTAGCAAGAGCATGCTAGCTACTTCATAAATGAGTTTAAAATGCTTGCATATGCTTCTTAGCCTCAGAGAAATGTGAAATTTCTATGACTTACGGCTACATTTTTACATTAAGAGCAACAACAAACAGAAAGCCCATTCCTTATTGTTGAAAATTTCTGTCAAGACCTGTTTTGTATTCCATTTCTTCATGTGAAATTCTATCCACCTCAGGCTTGGCATAACCCCAATGTGAGTGCTTAACCCAAAAACAAACAAAAATAACAGGGATCTACTATAGGCCAGTTAACATCGTAGGCTATTTTCACCAAAATGGAACCTGGTGTGCTCACCACGGCTTGTCATGTGCCTATCTCCCGTGTGTACCCATTACCTCGACATTGCCTCTAGCTGTGTCCTTGGTGGTCCCCTAGTGGCTGTAAACTCTGAGAGCCCGTATAGGGGTTATATTTTCCTAACCCCAGGACCATGGTGCACAGGAGGAGAAAAACCTATAAAGAACATTTTCCTATAAAAAGAAATCGAATTCGGGGAGCCACCTGGGTGGCTCAGTTGGTTGAGCATCTGACTTCAGCTCAGATCATGATCTCGCGGTTTGTGGGTTTGACCCCACATTGGGCCCGCTGCTGTCAGCCTATCAGCCCCCTTCAGATCCTCTGTTCCCCTCTCTTTGCTCGTCCCCCCATTTGTGCTCTCCCAAAAACTAATAAATATTTTTTTAAAGAAATATAATTTGGTATTTTTTTTTAATTTTCAATGTTTACTTTATTTCTGAGAGAGAGAGACAGAGAGAGACAGAGACAGTGCGAGTGGGGGAGGGACAGAGAGAGAGGGAGAGACAGAACCTGAAGCAGGCTCCAGGCTCTGACCTGTCAGCACAGAGCCTGACGCAGGGCTCCAGCTCGTGAACTGTGAGATCATGTCTGAGCCGAAGTTGAACGCCCAACCGACTGAGCCACCCCGCCACCCCTAGAATTTGGTATTTTTAAAATAAAAAGTTAATATTAACTTTAAAGAAAATGTTGTACATGTTTCATAGTCCTATCAATTGCTGCAAAGGAATTTTGTAACATTCTGTCACCAGGGTCATTCATTTCTTGCACTGTGACAAATCCTAGGCAGGACTGTTAAAAGCAGAGGAAATGAAGCATATTATCTAAACTAATGTGAACACCCCAGTGTTGTTGTCGTCTCCTCTCACCTTGAATAATGACCTGCATATTAAATTACAACTATGTATCGGCAAAAATTTTTTGATCTGGATTATAGATTGAATTTCACAATGTGCCAACTCACTATGGGAATGAGTTGGCACGTAAATCTGAATTGTGAATTAGAAAAGTTTTAACTAATCTGATTTTTTAACTATTTTTTAAATTATGGCAAAATATACATTACATAAAATTTACCATTTTAGCCATTTTAAAGTGCACAGTTCAGTGGCATTAAGTACGCTCACAGTGTTGTGCAGCCATCACTACATTCCATTCATTCCCAGAACTTTTCCATTACCCCAAACTGGAAATTTATAGCCATTAATTAATAATTCCCCATCCCTCCCCGCTCTGAATTGGGCTATTCTCGATACCTCAAATATGTAGAATCGTATAATATTTGTCCTTTGTGTCTTGCTTATTTCACTCGGCATGTTGTCACAGTTTATCTGTGTTTTTTTTTTAATTTTTTTTTTACATTTATTTATTTTTGAGAAACAGAGTGAGACAAAGTGTGAGTGGGGGAGGGGCAGAGAAGGAGACACAGAATCTGAAGCAGCCTCCTGGCTCTGAGCAAGCGGTCAGCACAGAGCCTGATGCGGGGCTTGAACCCACAAACTGTGACATCATGACCTGAGCTGAAGTGTGATGCTCAACAGACTGACCCACCCAGATGCTCCACAGTTTATCTGTGTTATAGCATGTGTCAGAATTGAATTCCTTTCTAAGGCTAAATAATAGTCCAGTGTATGTAGATACTACATTTTGTTTATCCACTCATCTGTCCATGGACATCTGAGTTGTTTCCACCTTTTGGCTATTTTGAATACTGCTGCTTTGAACACGGGTATACAGCTGTTTGAGTCCTTTTTTTTTTTTTTCAATTATTCTGGGTATATCCCCAGAACAGCAGTTGCTGGATCATATGGGTAATTCTGTGTTTAACTTTTTTAAATGTTTATTTATTTTTGACACAGAGAGAGAGAGAGAGAGAGAGAGAGAGACAGAGCATGAGTGGGGGAGGGGCAGAGGGAGAGGGAGACACAGAATCGGAAGCAGGCTCCAGGCTCTGAGCCATCAGCCCAGAGCCCGACGCGGGGCTCGAACTCACAGACCGTGGGATCGTGACCTGAGCCGAAGTCGGAGGCTTAACCGACTGAGCCACCCAGGTGCCCCTCTGTGTTTAACTTTTTGAAGAACTAACCTTGTTTTAACACTAGAAGACACGTAACATTTCTCTGGGTTATCCTTGCTCAAACCTTGAGAGTGAACCCCAAGCCAACCAGGGGTCTTCTTTGGGCCCGGCAGCTCAGCAGTGATTGGCAATGGGATGTGCTCCCAGCAGAAGGGAAGCCGTTCCAGACGCCTTGGGCACTGCTGCGGGTCTCCCTTTCTGAGCAGGTGCATCTGTACACCCTGACTCTGCCCCTTAGAGGAAGGCAAAGCATTTGAAGGGGACTTCCATCCCCCAGCATAATGAAATGAAGAGTTCTAGGACAGGGTAAAAGGCGCAAACTAGAAACAAAAAGCTTCAGAGGAATTAGAAAAGGCATTTGCAAAATAGTTCTAAGATAATGGAGCATGGAAGAATGCTGTCATCATTTGGGACTCGGCGGCTTATGGCAGGTCTGGGCAGGTTGGGAACTACCAGGTGGGATGGGATAGGGGCAGACTTGATTGCAGCACTTTCCAGGTGCAGTCCTGGTAAACAGGGGTCTGTGTTAGGCCTGTACCCATTAATAACTCCCCATTCCCCCCTCTCTCCAGCCCCTAGTAACTGCTATTATACATTCTGACTCTAAGAATTGGCCTATTTTAGGTTTCTTATATCAGCAGAATCACACAATATTTTTCCTTTTGTGTCTAGCTTATTTCACGTAAGCAAATAAGGGTCTGAACTGGGAAACACTGTGTTGGGGGTGGGGGAAGTGATGCACAGAAGATCGGACATCAAAAGGCCTAAACTCAGAGAATGCTTGATGCATACAAATTACTGTACTTATCAATGCAATATTTACCCAGTTTTTGAGACTTAACTTTACTTCCATCTAATCCATCTTTCCATCTTTGCCAGACAAATCTGAAATCACCACTTGGCACATGACAGTTCTCAGTTCAAACTGTCTTCTCTAGCTTCCCATTATTTATGACCATTGCCTCCCAAGGTTGGATAAGAGTAGCTCCCAAGGCCATTCCCCTGAGAGGCAGGAAGACACTAGATAGACCTCGAAGGGGGCTGGGCGGGGGGGCGCTCTGCAGCACCAATTCTCTTGGAAAATATTTGGGGATAAGTACGATTTTTACATCAGAACAAACATGGGGATATTGTAGAATCCAATGTTTGCATGCAGTTTAAGGACAAAATCCTGGCCTTCAGTGAAATTTGGAGCTTTTCATCTAGGCCCAGTATACTCCAAGAGGAAGTTTACATCCTTGGGCATCAGGGCACCACCCCAGCAGAGTCTGGGAGGGGAAAGGGGCATGCATATTAAATTGCAAACTCCTTAATCTGGGCAGTCAGAACTATCTCCTGCCTGGCCTCTGGGAGCTGCCACTTTGCTCTTTACTCCTTAACTGCTTCCGTTTTTAGTAAAGGCATTCTGAACCTTTGGACAGGCATCCCAGGTCTGTCACTTCTTCTGGCAAGTTAACACCTCTGTGCCTCAGTTTTCTCATCCGGATAACAGTAGGGTTTTGGGGACGATTATGTGAGTTAACAAGGTAATTTAGTGCCGTGCCTTGCTAGCACTGTTCTCTGTCCGCGTTAGACATGCCCTTTTCTATTGCCTTTTACATGAAGACTGCCTCTCCTCCTCTTGCCTATAAACCATTCCAGTCTTAACCCATTCATCGTGGCCCAGCTCAAGGCCACCTGTCCCTTCTCACGCGCTGTCAGGGGAAGCTCCCCAATTGCTACTGGTAAGTTCAGAACCAACTCTGCTGAAGGATAAGGTGAAAGCCTGGGCACCTGTTTCTGAGTTTATCAGTTTAGCTTCACGGAAACTGCCAGGGATGAGGAAGGCTAGCGGCATATCGTCCAGGCTTGAATCCTCGAAAACGGCAAAGCGCTTCTGAGGGAAAAGTGGGCTTTACATGTGCCTCCACGCCCCACATGCCCTCCCTTCGAGATCCAGCGCGTCTCCTCTTATTACACCCGCAGGCGCCTCCGTCTCTCCTCGGGGCGATAGCGCTGCTGGAGGTGCGACTTTGGGAGAGCCAGACGGCCAAGGCAGGATCTCACCATACCTGCTCTCCGTCTCGAAGTCTAGCAATTCAAAATAATCGCGGTTCGCCCCTTGGAGCGTGCCCGTCTTTCCCTGTGGCGCCAGGCTGCTAAGAAAGCAGAGCGAGACCCTCCTTAGCGACTTCGCTCCCCCGGGGCCCCCAGTAAGCGCGGCATAAGGGACTTGCACCTGGGCGCCCCGGGCTCCGCGTCCCCGGGCGGGTCCCCGCTCGGGGCGGAGCTGGCCCGGCCCGGAGCTCGCCCCGCCCCGCCGTAAACTGACCGTGTGGCAGCCGAGCGGGGGCTTAGAGGGGGGAGAAGGGGAGGAGAGAGGAGGGAGGAAAGTGGAGCCTGGCGGGCCGGAGGGAGGAAGGGAAGGGGCGGAGGCGGAGGGCAGAGTGTGGCGGCGCGTCCCGGAGCCCAAGTCGCGGCCCCAGCGCGGAGCGCGCCCCTCCCCGGCCCAGAGCCGCCCGCCGGGGCCGTCCCGAGCCGCGATCCCCCGGCAGCCCCGGGACTCGGCTGCGAGCACTGCGGGAGGGATGGTGGTGGCGGGGCGCCGGCCAGCGCAGCCGCCAGCTCCTCCCGCCCGGCCAGGGGGGCTGTGAGCCGGGCATGCGGCTGCGGCCCCCGGCCCTCGCCCCCCGCGCTCCGGCCTCGGCCTCGGGCCCCCGCGGAGCCCGCCGTCCGCGCCGCCGCTGAGGCCGGGCGCCCCCACCATGCCGCGGGCCCCGGCGCCCCTGTACGCCTGCCTGCTCGGGCTCTGCGCGCTGGTGCCCAGCCTCCCAGGTAAGCCGCGTCGCCCGCCGCGCAGAGAAACTTTGTCCCGCTCGGAGCCTCCCGCCGGCGGCGTGGAGGGCGGGGCGAGGGGCGCTGTCTGGGTGGGGGAGCGTCTTCCGGGCTCCCCCCGCCCCAGGGGGCGAGCGGCGGGGTGCCGCCCGGTGGGGGGCTTGCGAGGTGCGTGCGCCACCCCGCGCGCAGCCAGCAGCCGCCCCGGCGCGCTGTCGTCGGCCGCCGGTCAGTCCCGGGCCGAGGAGGAGTCTCCCCTTCCTGTGTAAACAGCCTTGCCCGGCTGCTGACCGGCCCGCGTGCGCCCGCGCCCTCTGCCCGGGGAGGGCCGCCGCCAGCCCTGCGTGGGGGCCGGGGCGCCGCGCTCCCGGGCACAAAGCGGCCCTTGTGGCCGGCCGGGGGCGGGCGGGCTGCGGGGAGGCGCCGAGGGATGCCGCCAGTGCCCTGGTCCCCAGAAGGCGAAGGGCAGCGAGGGGGGCGCGAGAGCCGGAGTCCTTGCTGGAGCCACGGCTACTCCGGAGGGCTTGTCTCTTCGAACTGCGGGTGCTCGGGGCCCCTAAGCGCATCCTAGAGTTTCACAGCACCCAGTTTAACGGCCTTCTTCTAAAGTTTAATCCCCTTGCTTCCTCCCGAAGCCACCGCCAAACCCTTGGGACACCGGCGTCCCAAGCCACAGCCCCACCTGGGACTTACCGACCTGACTCCTGCCTGGGTTTATCCCGAGATACACGAAACATTCGCCCCGGAACATTCCCCTAACTCTGGAGGATTCTGGGGCGGAGGGCAGGAGGTGTGCTATTGCTTTGGCGCGATACTGCCAGGGGCTGGAGGCTGTGTGAGGAGCCCTCACTTACCTGCTTAAGTTTTCCGAGTTGGGACGAGAGTGGATGTGGCAGTTAGGAGGCCCCAGAGGAAGGATGCTCCGTTTTTGCGCAGGGGCTGACAGACAGATAAGCCACCCCGAGCCCCTACCAAAAAATCAGGAAGCTCTAGCTTTTCTCCTTTCCCGGAGGAAATAATTGTGTCCTTTATTGCTTCATTCTCTAGCAGGCCCACGATACTGGATTGCTCTTGTGCCTGGCTGCCAAGGGAGAGGGCACTAGTCCCCTACGGGGCCTCATTTACATGAAGACCTGGAGGTTTACCTCTGAGCAGGAGGAGGGTTCTGGGCAAACAAAAACTCCTTTAGGCCCTAATGCAAACTTAATACTGGAGCAAGATATCTTTTATGGGAAAATAATCACTGTAGAACTTGGAGTAGATCAGTGGTTTCCAAACACCCATCTGGCAACCAGTGCCCATCGCTGATGTTTTCATGGGTTCTCAGGGAAATACAGCTCAGAGAAGGATGGCAGCTTGTGGCACACACAGGAGTTTATCTTTGTCAGTGGTCCCCTGCCTCACAGGACTGCCCTTTAATTTGAAATGATGTCTTTTTTATTTTTGGTTGGTATAGTTGGTTTCATTTATTTTATTTTTTTAGTGATTTATAGTGATGACAGAGGGTAGTTTTTCTTTTTGGCAAAATAAAAAATCTAGCAATCCTGTATAAATTTCCCCTCCTCTTTTTCTGTTTCTTCTGTTCTTTTTTTTTTTTTTTTTAAGTTTATTTATTTGGAGAGAGAGAGGGAGAGAGAGAGAGCTCATGAGCACACAAGTGGGGGGAGGGCAGAGAGAGAGAATCCCAAGCAGGCTCTGCACTGTCAGTGCGAACCCGATGCAGGGCTCAGACCCACAAACTGTGAGTCATGACCTGAGTCAAAGTCAGACGCTTAACTGACTGAGCCACCTAGGCGCCCCTGTTTTGTTCGCAATGTTCTGTGAAATCCCAAAGTTTGGCAACTGCTAAAGGAGATGATTTTTAAGTTGCCTTACAGCTTGACCTTCTGCGATTCTAATAAAAACTCAAATGTTTCCATTTGTGAAGAATTCTTTTAATATATTGCTTTCCATTTGCATTGTGATTTCCGTTTTTCACAGTTCATATGCATCTTCACAGTGATGTCCATTTTCCGAATGGGCCCAAAAGGGCAAAGTGACTTGCCCACTCTTCCTTATCCACTGATGGATCTCAAAAGCTTTTTGGTCTAGTGCCCTTTGTCCTACATGATGCAGTTTAGGTAGGGAGAAAAGCATTGAGTCTTGGTGGTTTATTTCCAACTCCTTCTGAATTCCCTTTTCTTCTGCTGCTGCCTGCTAGAGCTCAGCCAGCCTGCTGTGGGCCAGCAGGGCCATGATGGAGCAAGCTCATCACTGGCCTCCAGACCGGTCACCTCCCTCTTAGCCCCGGAGCCTCTCAAGGTTAGAAGAGACTGACACATATTTGTGTGATTTCTCCTAGTGCCCCAGGGTTGCTGAGCTGGCTTCACACAGACTTTGAAACAGTTTTTCTTTTCCTTCCCTTTTCTTTTTTTCTTGAGGCCCCACAGGTACTTTTCCCAGAGCTTGTTTCTGTCTCGCTCCTAGGAACGTGACTGGAAAGAAAAACCTTCATTGCCCAGTGAAAGAAAGAGGTGACCCACAGGGCCATGCCTGCCTGGGTGTCCCTGGACCTGTGGCCAAGGTGCACGTCTGTTGCTTTCACTACACTTCCATCCCTGTGCTTAATCCAGCAGGAAGCAGACTTTTAATTTAAGAGGACTCATTTCAAACAAGTCTCTGGCAGGTTGACCAGCCCTCTTCTATTCAAAGTTATCTCCTGCTCTCCTTATCCCATGGCCAAGAGCCTCTGGACAGGACTTGAGGACATGGTCTTCCCACAAAACCAGAGAAGGACTTCTCTGGGGTGAGGCCTTTGCTCCCTGAGAGGGAAGGGGAGGAGTGTGGTATTGATCCTGCTGCAGGACTGGAGTCATGTTTACTATCATAGTTTATTAAAAAAAAAAAAAAAATCATATGTTCCTTTAGTGAATGCCCTGCCAGTTAGAATGCTCTGAATCCTAGGAGAGCCCTGTACTCTATTTAGTGGGCTCCTGCTGACAGTGCTCTCTCCTCCACCACATGTTTCATGGCCTGTGAGGGGGCTGCTGGAGTTCGGCCTTGGGTTTGTAGCTCTCTTCAGGTAACCAGGCCTGGGTCTAGCAATAACGGGGCAGTGAAATGCAAACAGTGGGCTTGGTCTGGAGACTGCTGTTTACCCTGGGTATTTACATTTTAGCTCCATCATCCTTGAGTCGGGGGGAGGGGGGCTTTTTATAAAGGGGATTGAGGCAGAAGAGGGCAGGGTCTAATTAGCTCTAATTAGTATTCTCCTCCTGCTTGTTCTCCGTGCTTATTTAGCTACTGAGGCAACGGAGAATTAAAATACCTAAATACTTGGCAAAAGGCTTTTTGTGCCTGCCTACCCTGGTAACTAGTTTCTCTTCTTGAGCCGGCTCATGGAAATACTCTGAAAAGTTTTCACGATATCAGTAATGTGGAACAATTACTGCCTAAATAATAGTGTCCTTTTCATGTGGCAGTGTGCAGCTGGGTTCGTGGGGGGGGGGGGGGTGGCGCGGACATCTCTTTTCACAGGTATTTTCTGTTGGCTGGGGGTGAAGCTTCAAAAAGCCCACTGCTATAGTTTGTTTGCTTTCTTTCCACTTGGAATGGGATTAATGGCCTTTATAAATGTAAAGGAACACGTTATTTATAGGCCCCATTTGTTTGTGAGGCTTCTTCTTGCTTCTGTTGAATGCAGGGTTTGATTCCTGGGCCACCTGGTGAAAAGTTTGCTCATAGACAGGCCTTGACACATCCCCTGTGGTGGATGCTGGAGGGGCAGGTAGTGTGGCCTACCCTCCTTACTGGATTCCCTCCCTCACTCACTCTCCTCCCCTAACACCACCAGAGTTTCTGAGATGCTTGCTTGTTTCGTATAGCTAGGGCCTGCTCCTGCTCTTGTCCCCTTTACCTATCCTCAGCTCTCACTCAGAGTGATTCTGTTAAAACTCAAGTCAGATCATGCACTCTGCTTAAAACCCTCCAGTGGCTTCCAGAAGTCCTGACAGTGGCCTGCCAGGCCTCTCTGGGAACTCTGACTTCCCCGACTTTATTTTTCTCACCACTCCTGCTGGCGCACTTGGCTCTCCCTTTTCTTCCAGCACGCCACCCATGCTGCACAGCGGGCCCCTCTCTGGGCCTGGGGTACTGTCTCCCTAGATATCCATAGGGCATGCTGCCTCCACCTTGCAGCCCTTTCTTGGCAGTCTCCTGCTCAGCAAGTTGTCCCTGGCCACTCGCAACTAAACCTCCTGCCCCACATCCTTCCTGTCTCTTTTCTTTCCTTAATTTTTCTCCTCAGCCCTCATTGTCATCTCGTGTACTTACTGATCTTGTTCACTGTCAGTGCCCTCTCCCCCCAACCCCCAATGAGGATTCTCCCCCAACCGGAAGCACCGTGAGGGCAGAGAGTTCTGTTGATTTTGTTTATCACTGTGGCCTCTGCCTAGGATATTGCCTGGGTCATATTTGTTGAATGGATGGATGAGCTTGAGTCTTGGCAAGATTTTTTGAGCTGGAATATATGATAGAGGCCGTGTATTGCACCCCCTGAATTGTTTGCATGAGAATGCTGAGGCCTGGAAAGAGTAAGTGGCTTGCCCAAGGTCATGTGGCCAGTAAGTGGCAGAACAAGTACTTGGATCTTTTGTGTCCAGGATAGCCTCTTCCCATAATTCCAGCCCAAATGTCCCCTCCTCTGTGAAGCCTACTCTGCCCCCTTCGGGTAGGTGGAATTGGCCTGTCCTTCCCTTGCTCCCACAGCACATTCTGTTACACTAGGGGCCGGGTGTCCCCCTCACATACTGCGTGGCAAATTACCCAGGCCTTATTTACCTTTAGGTTCCTAATACAGCCACAATGGATCCCCCCTCCCATCCCCACTCCACTACCCCATGGTTTCAGTGGTCTTTAAAAAACCCCTCAATTTTCTAAAAACGTAAATCAGTTTTAGATATACAGGAAAATTGAGAAGATAGTACAGAGAGTTCCTATATACCCCACACCCAGTTTGCCTATTATTAGCATCTTACCTTAGTACCGTATGTTTTTTACAATTAATCAGCCACATTGATACATTATTATTAACTACAGTTCACACTTTATTTTTGTAATAATTTTTTTAAATTTTTTTTTTAACGTTTATTTATTTTGAGAGAGAGACAGAGCATGAACGGGGGAGGGGCAGAGAGAGAGGGAGACACAGAACCGGAAGCAGGCTCCAGGCTCTGAGCCATCAGCCCAGAGCCCAACGCGGGGCTCGAACTCACGGAGCGTGAGAACGTGACCTGAACTGAAGTCGGACGCTTAACCGACTGAGCCACCCAGGCGCCCCTGTAATAATTTTTTTTAACGTTTATTTATTATTGAGAGATAGAGAGACACAGAGCATGAGCAGGGGAGGGGCAGAGAGAGGGGGAGACACAGAATCTGAGGCAGGCTCCAGGGACTGAGCTGTTGGCACAGAGCCCGATGCAGGGCTCGAACTCATAAACTGAGAGATCATGACCGGAGCCAAAGTCAGACGCTTAACCGACTGAGCCACCCAGGTGCCCCAGTTCATACTTTATTTTATTTAATTTTTTTTTTTTTTTAATAAGCCCCAGGCCCACTTAAGAAAAAAAAAAAGAAAAAATTTGAACTCACAACCCAGAGGTTGTGAGTCACATACTCTACTCATGGAGCTAGCCAGGTACCGCTGAGGTTCATACTTTAGTCTGATTTCTTTAGTTTTTACCCAATGCCCCTTTTCTGTTCTAGGATCCCATTCAGAATGCCACATAAATTGAGTTGCCTTGTCTCAGTCTCCTTTGAACTGTGACAGTTTCTCAGTCTTTTCTTGTTTTTGATGACCTTGACAGTTTAAAAAAATGTTTTTTAATGTTCATTTTTGAGAGACGGAGACAGAGCATGAGTCGGGGAGGGGTAGAGAGAGAGGAAAAGACAGAATCTGAAGCAGGCTCCAGGCTCTGAGCTGTCAGCACAGAGCCCGATGCGGGGCTCAAACTCACATGTGGTGAGATCATGACTTGAGCTGAGGTCGGACACTCAGCCACTGAGCCACCCAGGCACCCTGATGACTTTGACAGTTTTGAGGAGATATTTTGTAGATTGTCTGATGTTTTTCCTCATGATTAGGCTGGAGTTATGGTTTTTGGAGAAGGCCATAGAGGTAATCAATTGCCTTTTTAAAAATTATTATTTGAATAGGTATTATAGTCACATGATTTTTTTTTTATAGTATAACAATTGTACAGTGAGAAATCTGTTTTCCATTCTCAGTGCCCATCAGTCTAGCATATTGCCCTGACTCCTTCCCTCACATATTACCCCTGTTAGGTTTCTTATGTATCCAGGGTGTTTTCTACACGTATGTTACAGATATCCCTCCCCTGGGGCACTTGGTTGACTGAGTAGGTTAAGCCTCTGGCTCTTGATTTTGACTCAGGTCATGATCTTGTGGTTTGTGAGTTCAAGCCCTACATCAGGCTCTGCCCTGACAGTGCTGCTTGGGATTCTCTGTCTCGCTCTCTCGCTGCCCCTCCCTTGCTCTCTCACGCTCTCTCTCTCTCAAAATGGATACATAAACTTAAAAAAATTAAAAAGCAAATATTCCTCCCCTATGTTTGTTGAAAGCACTATACACACTGTTGTATATTTTATTTGCCTTTTATTTGCAACTTAATATATCGAGGTAAGGTTCGTATCAGTATATAGGGAGCATGCGCATTCTTTTTTAAAACTGCATATTATATGCAAATATATGAATTTGTTTTAAAAATACAAGTCATATCTGTCAAGCGGGGTGTTCTGCAGATGTGTGATGTTCAGAAAGGTAGTCTAAGAAGGGAACTGGCCTTCCTGAGACATATATTTACAGTTCATGGTAACATCTTTGGACCAACAAATAGTTGCTAGATTTTGTACCAGAAACATTTCATCTATTGTGTGAGAAGTATGGGGGGCGTGGTTCAGGATATGGGGAGAGGCACTCCATCGTTGCCACTTTTTAAAAAAGAAAACAACAATAATGAAATGTCTTTATTTTCTGTTGTCTTGACAACAGTGACTAAAATGTAATTTAGGATCATGAGGAACCCCGCTTCTTGCTTGAATCATGAAGATGACACACACATGAACCATTCTGAATGTTACGATCTGTTACTGTTAATGTGCTTTCTAGGGTGAGAACACACCCTATATACTCACGATGCTTTTCCCACTCTCCCGGCTGAATAGTGTCATGTCCCCTCTCTCCCTGCCAGTATAGGGTTATTCTAGCTTGGTACTCATTTCTGTTAACCCACTGAATGTTTTGGATCAGGAAATTCCACCTGCTGGATGTGTGCTGTAGCAGGTGTTGTCTGACCTTGGACATGTGGGGTGGACAGAGATGGGGAGAGACTGCATGGAGGGAGGCTGGCAGGAAGCCACTGCAGGAATCTAGACTCAGTGCAGAGGGCCTGGCTTGGGCATTGTGGGGCCAGAGAGGGCAGGCAGGAAGGGCTGGATTAAAAGCAACATTTCATGCATCTTGAAGGAATGATCGACCGGACGTGGTAGCTGCCTGGATATGATTGATGAAAGAGAGGGGTGAGTCAATGAGTTTCGGAAGGAGAGCATATTTTTAGATTATGGTTTGCACTAAACCCCGGCTTCGGGGGTGTTAAGGGCTGCAGGCAGTTGCAGTTGGACTGGAAATAGTCACAGTGCAAACCAAGAAAAGATGTGGCCATCGTCTGGGCCACTAGTGCCTATTTCCATGACCTAGACACGACACTCTGACATTTGGGAACTCTAGCTGTTTAGCTTTTTATTCATTGCTTCCGTCCTTTCAAAATGCTGTTGGTGCCAAGTGACTCATCCAGCCAAATCCAAACTCTGAAATATTAATAGGTGGAGAGAGGAGAAATGCCAAAGGAAGAGCTCTGGTGCTGTGGTGGGTGTCAGCGCACAACCTATGCTTTTGGTTCCTGGAGTGCCTGTCTGGTCCCTGTTACCTGGTACACTGAGCTCCCGGGGAGCAAGGCTCATTCATCTCTGTATTTCTAGAATCCCCTAGTGCAGAGCTTGGCATTTAGTACATGCTTCGTGCAGGCTTTCTTGAATTTGAATTTGGCCCAGGAGCCTAATTTTAGAGGAATCATTTCGAGGGCAGCACAACTACTTTACTGTTGCTTCTCAATATGTAATAATGGAATCAATTAGGAAATCAGGACAACACGTATTTTACAGTTGTTCAGTATGTTTTCATAGCAGATGTCTGTCCCATCCTTTGAGCCTCTTCAGTATTACCTCCAAGCTCTTGTAGGCTGACAAAACAGAAGACCAGAGCCCAGTCTGTCTGGGTCCGCACTGAGGAGCCTTATTGCCTTGAGCTCAAGACCCTCCACCCAAGTTCCTAAAGCTCAGTGATGAATGGGGCCCTGGTATTTAGAAAGTGGTCTTTGTGAATTTCTGTGCATCTAAGCAGAGACACGAATAAGACAGCTGACCTCAAATTCTTTTCTGATTGAGAGCCTGTTATAGATCTCCTCAAGGAGATCCCAGAGCTCACTGGTCACACTGCCCTGAGCCTGGGCTGGGTCAGGGATTGCCAGGCAGGTCCCCGATTTGGGCACTTGCTAACCAGCACCCCTTCTGACCTCTTTCTGGCAGACGGGTCTCCTTGTTTCAAGTCACTGACTCCTGTTTTCTCATGTTTTCATCTCTAAAATGAGCTGACTTGGCCAGCTCATTTTAAAACAGTTCTAGCTCTGAGGGTCTTCAACTCCCATGATTTTATGGAAATGATTTTGGGTGTCAAAGGAGATGGTGTGCCACAAGGACCTGAATTTTTTTGTTAATTTTTTAACATTTATTTCTTTTTGAGAGAGAGGGAGGGGCAGAGATAGGGACACAGAGGATCCCAAGCAGGCCTCATGCTCTGACAGAGCCATATGAACCATGAACCCATGAACCATGAGATCATGACCTGAGCCGAAATCAAGAGTCACCTCTTAACCGGCTGAGCCATCCCAGGTGCCTCTAGGGCCTGAATTTGTACTTGATAAGGAGAGCAGGGGGAAAGTCACTTTCATTCTGGATTTGATCCCTCCATCCCCATTTGAGTTTCTGACACGTAAGGAGATTTGACCACAAAGTGGAACTGGCATTTTGAAACTCTTCCTGCCTACATATTTTTTTAAGCCTATTTAAAAGTCATCAAGTGAGTGGATTCACTTTAAAATGAGAAAGGAACTTGTCAGTGCAAGCAGGAGGCAAGCAGGCCCAAATTCCCAGTGGGCTGGATTCAAAGACCTTCTTGGTTAGTGTTTGGACCTGGGAAGGGCTCTTCTGCTGAAATGAGGTTATGCATGCTATCCCAGCTTGTTTCTCCAGCGAAATGCGTTCTGAGTCCAGGGCTTGCACCCAGGAGGTCCTGTTGCAGTCCTGGCAGTGAGATTGGAGTCCCCCAGCTCTGTGGGTGTGGCAGGGGCTCAGCAAGACGGCTGGTGGTGCCCAGGAGCCCAGAGTGCAGCATCGAGCTGGGGGAAAGCATCTGACTTTACTCTCTCTGGGCCTCCAAAGCCCTTCCTCCTTTCTTCCCAGCATCTCTGGTCCTGCTAGGGTCTCCTCCCTTCCACCCCGGTGGCCATTCTAATCCCAGATGGTATTTGTTCCCTTTAGTGTCCCTCGTGGTGACTAAGTGCAGCTCCCTGTGTCTATTTCTGTTGTTTTACTGCTAGTGGCAAAGGAGAAGCAGGGAGTTAAAACTAGCAAATTGGGGAAATGCTAGGGTTTCAAGAGGTCTTACAATAGTTGTTTTTATGGTATTTCATGGAGTTCCCTATATTTTCCCCCTCCACTCTCCCTTTTAATCTTTTCCAGCTGTTTTTCCCCTTACAGTTTGGACCCTTCTTTCTAGGGCTGGTGGCCCTGGGTTTCTCTTTTTTCCATCAGTTCAGTGGACATTCTCTCTTCTTGAAATTCAGGGCAATGACCAGAAGAGACTAGTGGGTCCTTAGTGCTATGAGAGCTGAACAGAGAGCCATGTTCATTCAGAGAAATACCAACATCCTCTCCTCTTGGTCAAAAGAACTGTGTCCTTGATGTTTCTGAGAAGAAGGAAAAGAAAAGAATGATAAGTTTCAAGGTTCGCAAGATTGAAGAAGGGTGGGTGCAGGTGTGGGTTAGGGAGTTGAGGGGGCAGCGAATTTAACTTCACCACTGCAGTTTAGCACCCCCCTCGGGAGACCCCTCCCCAGATTAATGGGAAAGAAAGGACTGGTCTTGGTTTGAAATAAGTAAGCTTTACGATGGTAAAGAAATTCCCTTCTAATCTTAGTTTCTGATTTTTTTTTTTTTTAAATCAGGATGGGTTTTGAATTTGGTCAAATGCCTTTTTATTACCCAGTGAGGTGATGATATGGTTTTTCTTATTTGACCTACTAGTAGGTATACTGAATTAATGGATTTTATCTTAACCCATTAATTAATTAATTTCAGAGAGAGAGTAAGAGTGAGTGGGGGAAGGGCAGAGAAAGAGAGGGAGAGAGAGAATCCTAAGCAGGCTCCCCACTGACAGCGCAGAGCCGGATGTAAGGCTCCAACTCGTGAATCATGAAATCATGACCTGAGCTGAAACCAAGAGTCAGATGCTTCACTGACTGAGCCACCCAGGTGCCCCTCTTTTTTCTTTTTGATAAGGATTTTATTTTTAAGTCCTCTCTCTGGTCAATGTGAGGCTCGAACTTACAGCCCTGAGATCAAGAGTTAGAAGCGCTTCCCACCGAGCCAGCCAGGCGCCCCTCTTTTTTCTTTCCTTTTATCGTACAATTTCTTTTTGTCATTTTGGGTGGACTGAGTGTAGTGAGGCCTTCTGTGAGGGAGGCCCTCCTGTGTGATGGGGCTGGAAGTCCACGGGGATCCAGCAGAAGTAATGGGAGTTGCTCACACTAGTGGGCACGCTCGGTGAGTGCTTCAAAAACTGTCACAGCGTTTAGGGCACGGCCAATGAGCCTTAACCTGCGATTAGCACTGGGGCCTGTACCCTTCAGCCTTACCCAGGCTCCCTGTTAAAAAAAGAAGTGACCCCTCCCCCCACCCCATACAAAAGCCTCATCAATCAGGTTTATGGCCTGGAACTAATTGGTGCATCTTTATCTTTCTTTGAAGGTCTTAACATATGCACTAGTGGAAGTGCCACCTCCTGTGAAGAATGTCTGTTAATCCACCCGAAATGTGCCTGGTGCTTCAAAGAGGTACGTGGCGGGGGTGGGGGTGGGGAAGAAGGGGCAGGCTACCCCACGGCTCGCAAGTTGACTGCGCAGAAAATTCTGCAGACTGTGTCTTCCTCTTTTTTTCTAGGGCATTTATAACATGGGTCTTCAGATCGTGTTGAGTGTTTTCACCCTATTTTAGGAAAACAGGGCCTTCCTTCCCCTTGTGGGGAAGCCAGTTATGACCCTTGTATGGTTTTCTGCTCTTTGGTAAGAGATGTGAGCATGTGAAGTGAGTTGTTGTGTGACAGTTCAGAACCTACAGTGGTGGGTGGCATGTTGGTGGAGGCCAGCCATCTTCATGGGGCTCGTCTGAGGATGAGTATTATGAGTCAGCCTTTATGGAATAGTTAAAAATAATGGTTGCTGTTTCTTCCCACCCTGTAAGAAGGGTTATAAGTTCAGAAAGATGTTAGGCATACTGCTTTCATAAAGCGACGCAAATACCAGAGCTTGGTGCCCTCATCAGCAAATGATCAATTTCTAAAATTCCTCTCTTGAAGGACATTTCTGGATTACTTGTCAAAACTATTGTCAGAAGCACAGGGCACAGACCTTCTTTGCACAAGCACCCTGTTAAGGTTATTTTTTGAAGAAGCTAAGACTTGCTATCTCGCACTGGCTAAGTGTCTGCAATTCAGTGCGTGGGGCCTGTCAGGAGGACAAGAGAGGGGTCCTGGGAGGCCACGCTTCTTCACCACGATGCAGCCTCGGAGCCTAGGGATTGGTTTCCTCTTTGATGGCTACAGATGGTCGTGCGGGGAGCCCCGCTAGATACTGCACACCTTTTACATGGCATCTCCAACCCTCACAACAGCTCCGTCAGGTAGGTGGGAATAACAGCCATTTTACTGATGAAAATTGAAGGCTCAGAGAGGTGAAGTGACTTTTTCAAGACTACGCATTGTGCCAAAGCTGAGTTTCAGTCTGCCTTCTTGGACTTCTGAGTCCAAGCTCTTTCCTCGAGGCCACTTGGCCTCTCAAGTGTGACCTCTCTAGAATTTTTTTTTAGTAGAGAGTAAGATTACTAAATAAATTACTCCAATCCCAATAAATTTATCCCAAGAAATCTTCTCAATGTATGAATCTTCATTGTGTTTGTGCTTAATTGTGGTGTGTTTATTATGAAATTTCTTTAAAACCTTTCACTGGTACCCTATGACTTGCATGACAAATCCAAGTTCCTTGGCCCCCACCTGCCTCCCCACCATCATCACTTGCCTGCCCCCAGCACTTTGGTCAGAGGGAACTACCCAAAGATCCCTAGAGAGCCCTGCCTGATGAATACCCTCATGGTTTTTCCTGTGTGTGCTCCTGTGCTTCCCCCCTTTTCCTGACCAACATTTGTCTTCCCCCGTTTTCAAGAATCAGTCCAAGACTCATCTCTTCTATGAAGACTTTCATGGTTTTCCCAGACACATCTGTCCACCTATCCATCCCTCAGTCCATCCACGCCATTTGGCAAGGAAATGTTATCTTTCTCTTCCCGAATGTTGGGGCAGGGGTTTTATCTGTTTTCTGCATTGCTGGATCCCTAGTACATAGAGCGTTAACCTGGCACACAGTAGTTGCTCAATAAATACTGGCTGAAGGCTTTCACTGGATTGCTATTGATTATCTGCACGTGCAGGCCATGACCACCTCTTTGTCTCCCCATATTCTGTACTTCATTGGTAGCACTTATAACCTTTTATTGTTATTAATTTGTTTTCAGGCCGGTTACTGACTAAATCATCTTCTTGAAAATCTAAACTATGTCTTACTCATCTTGGCCGCTCCAGATTCAGCCAAGAATCTGGCAGAAATTCATATTGGATAAAAGAGGTGGGCTTAAACAACATGTCATTAGAAAACCAAAATTTAAATCTCAGTTTTGCCATATTTCCTCCCAGTTTCTTGATATGTAAAACAAAGGTGACAGCTCCCACCCTCCAGCATAACTGGGAGTGTAGAATGAGATCAGGCCGCAAGAGGGTTTGTGAATGGGACTGCTAATTAACAGAATCAGTATTATCCAGCAAACTGCTTCTGTTGTCAGTGACATTTTCTAGTAAATGTAGGCAGTGGGATCTGGAAGCCAGGGTCAGTGGTCTGCTTTGGTTTTCTTCCTTTTCTTGTGCTAGTACCTCCACGAGTCTGATGTCCTAATATTGATAGTGAATGACATTATCTCAAGGAACATGTCATTGTCCCAGGCCACACTTGGGTTCCCTCTCTAGCCCATCTGGTTCCCTGTGCTTTGGCGGAGCCTCAGTCTTGGCTGAAGAACTCCTCATTTTCTTGGGGCGAACTGCCCCTGGGGCCTGAGTGTATTTCAGGGAGCTGAGTTTGGAGAGTTCAGGAATAGTTTTTGATCAGTCTCTGCCCTTTAGCAAGACAGAGTAAGTGTGGCCGAGTGCCTTCTTAACCATATATCCTGGGACATCATCAGAGAGGTAATGCGTGGCCAAGAGTGTATGATGTGTATGTACATTGAGGGCTGGTGCCTAATGGACAGCCAGGGAGGGCCAGGTCCCTAATCAGTGTGTTTGTGTGGATTCCGATCCACCCACCTGCCTTGTCGTTGCACACCAGCACGGATTAATCTCAGAACATATTCCATCAAGACTCCCCTGCTCTTGAACTCACCGTGCTTTCTTATTTTACTTGAGGTGGGGTGAGGACCCTCACTCTGCATTTAACATTCCTTGTGACCTAATTCCACTTCTTTTATCCAGTCTGCCCTCCCATTACTCTATTCTCCCACAGGTATCGAGTTTGAGTCTGCCCTTGTTCAGCTCCTGCTCAGCACCTCACTCTGGTTCTCTACAGAGTTCTGCTGCGTTGCCCCTCTCTCTCTCTCTCTCTCTCTCTCTCTCTCTCTCTCTCTCTCTCTCCCTCTCCTTTCTTAAGATTTTATTTTTAAGTAATCGCTATGCCCAACGTGGGGCTCGAACTCACAACCCCAAGATCAAGAGTCACATGCTTTACTGACTGAGACAGCCAGGTGCCCCCTGAATGGCCTTGTCAACCTGGCTCTTTTGCTCTCTTGTCTTTGCTTGCTTGCTTTCTTTCTTTCTTTCTTTCTTTCTTTCTTTCTTTCTTAATTTTTAAAGTTTATTTATTTATTTTGAGAGAGAGAGGGAGAGAGAGAATCCCAAGCAGGTGCTGTCAGCACAGAGGCTGACACAGGGCTCGAACTCACGAACTGTGAGAGCATGACCTGAACTGAAATCAAGAGTGGGATGCTCAACCAACTGATGCCAACCAGACATCCCTCTTGTCTTTGTTTCCTGATGTAGTTTACTGGTGGCTTCAGACTCACCCTCTGGCTTCAAGACCAGAATTGCCAGGCTTTTTTGTACTCTTAGACCAGGAGTGTAGGAGGCTGCCTGTCCTCACCTGTTCCCATTGCACACCTCAGCCCCTGCCCCTCATACTTTGTGATACCCCCATGGCCCCTGCTTCTCAACCAGCACGAATACTTATGGGGCTCTTTGTACAGCACAGGATGAAGCACACAACAAACCCCAGCAGCTTATTATCCATTTTTTCTGTCATTTTTTTTTTTAGTGGAAAATTTCCCCTGATCTAAGATTATAAGTTTCACAACCCAGTTAGCTGTGAAGAGGAATTTGCAGGGCATGGGGTGTGTGTGTGTGTGTGTGTGTGTGTGTGTGTGTGCATGTGTGCGCGCGCGCGCGCGCTTTCGGAGGCCCCGGGCAGCCTGCATTGTTTCTACACACACTTTCTTGCCTATGACCCAGTCACATCATTTTGCCTACGTGCAGTGAGAACTGGGAGACCGGACCTAGCTGAGTGCCCAGGGAGACCCTGTGCATGAGCAGAATGTGCTCGAAGCAGGGAAGCCAGTGTGACTTGTAGGAGGATGGTGGTTTGGGAGAAGTGGACAGGGCTGAAGCACCCAGGCTCCCTATGAGGATAGAGGGAGCAGAGTTTGTGCGAGTGGAGACAAAGATAGGCTAGGGGATTGCATACAGGACTGGGGAAGTGGGGAGTCTGTTGGGCATGACAGTGAGGCACCTTGTGTCCACGGCAGCGCAGGCTGCTGAGAAGCCAGAAGGAGAAGAACCAGGGAGGCTGGCCTGTGGTGTTTTGATAGGAGGAAACGGGGATGGACGTGGAAGAAGACTGGGGAAGCCTGGGCCAGGGTGAGGGGTCTTTGCCGGGGAGGTAGACATGGAGAGGCAGAAATGAAGGGTCAATAGGGCCGGGTGCAGGAAAATGAGGAAGGGGACTTTTTAGAAGCTGGGAAAGAAGACAGGCCAAGCGGACCTTCTGGGGAAATTATGGTGGCTGGGGCATAAATGACACATTGCCTGTATTTTCCTTTGAGCTAGGAGGAAATGAAGAAAAAAAAAATGAGCATTCACTCCAGCTCACAATAAAATATAGATTCTTTGAGAGCATCTCTTTGTGGTCATGAAAGGAATAATCTTGACCTATTGTGGATGCTTCATAAATATTTGTTCAGTGAATTAAATGAGCCGCCTGAAAGCTGCCGGAGGGATTTCTCCATCCCCGGGGCAGAGGGTACATGTGGGAGGGTGTTGCTTATGCACAGATTTTGGTTTGGATCGCTTACCCTCTCCCCTCACTGCCCCCACATCCACTCGGGCTCTGAGGGGCTGGCCTGGCCCTGCCATATCCCAGGAAAGAGGCCAGCCTCAGATGGTGGTCAGCTCCCCACCTGTGCCCACTTCTCTGCCAGGCTCTCTGCCCATTCACAAGTTTGTTTCTTCCCTTTTCATCCCAGAAATTGGGACTGTCTCTTTCCTGCCTGGGTTCCTCTTCTCCCAGGGCCTGCAAGTTTCTCAGCTCACCCACCCCTGCTGTTTCAGAGACAAACAAAAATCCACCCTTTCCCCCAAACCACCACCCACATCTTCTTAGAGTTTCAACCTTCAGCCAGAGTAGGCAGGATGGGGTGCAGATAATGTAATGACTGCTATGACACAATCACTAGAACCTGAATGAACCTGTTCGCACTGGCGGCGATGCAGGCACAGGCCTTCACTGCAGGGAGAGAGATTTTGGTGAGCCAATCGTACAGGGAGTTAGGTGTTACAATGTTACAAACAGTGGAGCTCACTGTATCTTCTACATGGTAGGTGATGGAGGCAGTGAAAGGGAGCAAGTTAAAACAACTTGCAAAGGCCAATGTGGTAGCAAATTAAAAGGGATCTAAATTTGGAACACTTCCGTTTTCTTTTTTATATCACAGCATAGTGACTAAAAGCCATAAAAGATGTTTCAAGTTCCTGTTCCCATTCTGTTGCTTCTTTTGGAAGTTTGCCTGTAATGCAGTTTCCTTTTATGAGTCCTTGGAGGGTTGATGGATGCGTTTCTGGAGACCATGGACAGATGCTTCCTCCATGAAGTGAAACTTTTAGCATCGAGCATCGGGAACACCTGCAACGGTCGAGCTGTGCCCAATTAGAAGCCCTTCCTGAAACTAGTTTCCATTTTTCCAAGTTGAGATGAAGTCCCCACTCTCCTTCCGTACCTGTTTTTCTGCATAAGAGAGAATATTTATCCTCCAAGTTTGATAGATGGCAGGAAGATCTCTGCCTTGGGGGCAGCAAGGAAGTACTAAATTCAGAGGGATGGAATCCGGGGACCCAGAGTTAGTTTCTTACTGCAGAATTCAACCATGGCCTTGTTTGAGATGGAAGGTAGGTGATGCAAAGAGCACTGCGGTCCAGGCAGCTGAGGCCGGATGAATTTGAATTTCTTGGGTGAAGTTTGGCATGAACTTTGGCATGTGGGCCTCTGATTCCTCACCCGTAGAGAGGAGGGGCTGACACCAGGTGGTGCATCTGAAGTCCATTCCCCTTGGAACTCGCTGTATTCTGACACCTGGAGTGGTTCCAAATATCTGGCCTCTGGGATCTGAAGACTCTTAACACATCAGATAGCGGGATGTCATTCATGTGAGGAAGACTTTTCTCAATCATGAGTCTTTCTTTCCTCCAGGGATTTATAGTTTGGGGCATCTGCATTCACAGAATTGAAGCCTAAAATGGAGATATTGAGACATTTCCTTTTATTTATAATGCTTGCATATTTGGAAGGTTATAACCACTACAGTGTATGCCCCTGATCTCTGTGGTTTTAGGTCCCTGTGTTTATTTTGTTTTTTAAATTAATTAATTAATTTGATTATTTATTTTGAGAGAGTGCACATGAGCAAGGGAGGGGCAGAGAGAGAGGGAGAGAGAGAATCCCAAGCAGGCTCTGCTCTGCCATTGTGGATACCAATGCAAGGGGCTCGATCCCATGAACCATGAGATCATGACCTGAGCAGAAATCAAGAGTTGGATGCTTAACTGACTGAGCCACCCAGGTGCCCTAGGTCCTTGTCTTTAAATATGCATCTGTTTTCATTCAAAATTAAACTATCTAGAAAGGAGTTCAGGAATAGAGGAGACTCACCTGGGCTTGTGGGGTCAGCACTCCTGTTGGGCCTGCAGCACTCTGTCCTTTGCTTGACCAGCAAGAACCTATGGCTGGAA
Organism: Panthera onca; assembly: GCF_046562875.1. Taxonomy (NCBI): domain Eukaryota; kingdom Metazoa; phylum Chordata; class Mammalia; order Carnivora; family Felidae; genus Panthera; species Panthera onca. Next base: position 70,283,519 of record NC_138347.1, on the reverse strand, counting down.
ATTAGTCTTGGCTATTTTTGGAAGACTGTGCCAGATGGACCTTCAACTACTGTGGGAATCCCACCACTGAGGGAGCTGCCTTACTCTTAAAAGGTGCTTCAGACCTGCTAAGCTTAGAGGTGCCTCAGGTGGTGTCCTTGAGGCCTTAGAGCCCTGGGACAATGACAAGGCTCAAATAATAGGTAAAGATGTCTCAAAGGCTGTTGAACACATCAGTGAAACCATTGGGCCTGCCCCAAATAACAAGACACTGAACTTTGTGAAATAGGAGAAGGTTGACAAACTGATGATAGAGGTGGAGGTCACTGAGACTAAGTCTAAATTTGGTGTAGGTGCCGTTGTAGGGTGTCCCTGGCTGTGTGCTGAGAAGGGGGCTCTCTGTAGTGTCCCATTTCTGACTTGGTTGGCACTACTGAAGTCACCTTGAGAGTTTTGTTTTGTTTTGTTTTTATAGTAAGCTCTATAGCAAGCCTCAATGTGGAGCTTGAACTCACGATCCCTAGATCAAGAGTCACATGCTCCACCAGCTGAGCCAGCCAGCTGCCCCATGAGTTGCGGTTTTAATATGGTCATTGGTAGTTCTCATACTGGCAACCAGGTGACAATACAAAGGTCAGTGGCCCTCCCTTGGCTGCACAGCAAACTTCCGGGAAGCCACGTGCATTGTAGTGAAGGTTTACCACAACCTCGAAGAATATTATTAAGGAGACATAAGCTGCTACCAGTGAGGGGAATGAAGAGAGCGTTGCTCCTAACATCCTAGAGATTAAAGAGGCCTCAGAGCCGCTAGAGTACCGTTGTTAAAGCCAGACACACAGAGAAGGCTGTACTTGGCACGGGTGTGGCCGTCAGGTCTAGGAAGGATGACCTGGACTCTAAGTCGGCTGATGATCCTAGCAGGTGCATCTTCCCTGGCCAGCAGGTGGCCCTGTACAAGTTCTCCATCAAGGACCAGTAGTGTCTGTCAAAAATCTTCTGAGCAGGATGACTAGGAAGCTTGGGTGAAGTTCACTGCTAATGCTGGTGTCTGGGCTGTAGGGCATGATCTCGATGGCCAAGCTGAAATGAATCGCCAAGGCTATGGACTAGGAATCATGCAACCACCTCCTGCAGGAAGCACGTTGGCTCTGTAACCTAGTCTGTTTTAGACTGCAAGCTGCTCCAGACCAATGGGAGGGATGTCAGGGCTCCCTGTCACTCTGGGGACACCAAAGATGCTTTCATTGCCAACCTGATGGCAGAGTTTTGCCCTGGACAGCTCAAGACGGTGTACCTTGACAATCAGAACTGGGCCAAGCACGACCAGCTCGTCAGAATTGGAGGAGCTGGCAGCAAGGCCTAGTATGTCAGCAAGAAGTTCAGAAATTCTCGCCAAGTAGGCTCTGAGCAGGCGAGCCCCTGAGCCCTTCCAGCTCTGGACAGCCAATTAGACCTCCGCTGCAGACAGCTCAGGACTGCAGACCTCTCCCTTCCCCCATCCCTGTGCTTTTGTACTGCTTCATTAGAATGTCTACATCAGAGCCGAACTTGGCCATGTGGAACCCAGTTTGGAAAGCCTAGCTTTGAAATCCTGTATAATTTCAAGGATAATTAGTTTTAGCTGGAATAATTATTTTTCTCACCTGTTCCACAAGTGTCTGGAGCCACTTACAATACCAGCCCTGAGGTTGACAGGCAAGATCCCAGGGGTTCAATATACAAAAAAAAAAAAAAAAAAAATCAATTATGAAACAAAAAACACCAACAAAATCACAGAGGCCCAGAACAACACATCTGGTTTTACTTATATAAAAACACTGCAAATTGTTCTTGACTTCTTGGTCTTGAACCTTGTGAAGGCTCTAATAGGCATTGGCTAGTCCTAGGACATCCTGGACCATGATGAACGGCGAGTCCTCTGAGTGTCTGTGCTTCTCCCAGCAGTCTGGCTCCTAACACAGCAGTCAGGACACTTGAATCATCTGAGGCTTTCTGACAAAATGTTACAGAGGGGAGGGGAAGAGATCAGCATTGTAACTCCTCTAGCTATTACAAGGATTATCTAATGGAGTACTGGCATTCAGCCAGCTGGTGGAGGTGATCTTATTTTCTACATCCATCAGTGAAAGGATGTTCAGAGAGAATCTTGGGTTTACTTTGCTGTTGAAAATCCCCTTACTGCAAAATGATGAATACTTATAAGTACCATATTTTATAACAGAGTATATTATTTCATTTTAAAGTGAGTGGCCTAAACTCCTGATGCCCAGATAAGGTTGGGTCAGTCTGATACACAACCTTCTCCTAAATCCAGCTTAAGAAAAGAAAGTGTCAGGGCGCCTGGGTGGCTCAGTCAGTTAAGCGTCTGTCTTCAGCTCAGGTCATGATCTCATGGTTCATGAGCTCGAGCCCTGCATCGGACTCTGTGTTGACAGCTCAGAGCCTGGAGCCTGCTTTGGATTCTGTGTCCCCTTCTCTTTCTATCCCTTGCCCGCTCACACTCTCTCTCTCTCTCAAAAATAAACAAACATTAAAAAATTTTTTAACAAAAAGAAAAGAAAGTACCTTTCTTGTTTATTATTCAAATAACAGTAAAGATAATATAAAATATAATTTTAGTCACTCTAATGCCTCAACTACCCTTAATTAAAAAAAACTTTAGTTTTGAATCCCAATGCAGATATGATTTTATTTTCTGATTTAGTCTTCATAGTTTTGAATGACTGTGTATGGAGATCATATACCATGTTTTTCTTATCATTTGGGGATTTAGGTTTATAAGATCATGCTATTCTAAATAACGCTGCAGTATATATCTTCTTACAGAGTTTCCCCTTCTGATTGATTTCTTGTGATAAATTCCTAGGAGTGGACTGCTGGGTCAAAGGGCACCGTGTTCGTTGCCATGTTGTCTAACAGAATGACTGCGCAGAATGTACAGGTCCTGCACAGTAGATGAGTGGATGGCTCAAAAGTTAACTCTTCATTGCCTGAATGACTACTTGTCCACTTATATAGCATCTTTCAAAATTTTTCAGTTGTGTAACTGACCAGTTACTTCCCCCCCGCTAATCATGTAGACACATGCATTTTTTCAGGAGAATTTTGACCATTAAAGGAACAGTGAAATGAAACAGTTTCATTATGCATTTACAGTTTACAAAGTGCTGTCATATCCAGTACTTTAATTAACTCTTGTAATCCTCGGTGAGGCATATTGGGGTCTATGCTATCACTTTTACCGCTTTCAGACGATAAAAATGGAGTGCAGAGGGTTTCAGGTCCACGAGATGGTGATGGGTCTACCACCTGAGGTGCTCTGGAAAGACAGCCTGACCACCGTGTGCTCTCTCCTCCTCTGTCTCTGCACCTAGGACTTCGGCAGCCTGCGCTCAGTCACCTCCCGGTGTGACTTGGAGGCAAACCTGGTCAAAAACGGCTGCGGAGGCGAGTTTGAGAGCCCAGCCAGCAGCACCCGGGTCCTGCGAAGCCTGCCTCTCAGCAGCAAGGGCTCCAGTCCCACGAGTTCGGATGTCATTCAGATGACGCCCCAGCAGGTTGCCCTGAGCCTGCGGCCCGGTGAGTGCCCTCGGATGGGACGGATGGGACGTGTTAATAATGAGAAACCCGGCCCGGGCAGGCTGAGAGCAGAGCTGATAGAGGGAAATGGCAAGGTGTGGCCCAGACCCCAGGAAGCAGAGTCCAAGGCCCCCGTGGACAGATGGGTAGCTTTGCTGTTTTTTTAATTGCAGAAAATTTAGCATTTTAGCCATTTTAAAGTATATAGTTCAGTGGCATTAAGTACATTCATGCACCAAGTTGTCTAAGTAGCACCACCATCCGTTTCCAGAACTTTTCATTACTCCAACCTGAAACACTGCCCATTAAACATGAATTCTCAATTGTACCCTCACTCTCGCCCCTGGAAGCCACCACTGTAGGTGCTCCTCTAGGTGCCCCATATAAGTAGACTCATACGGTAGTTTTCCTTCTGAGTCAGGCTTGTTTTACCCAGAAAATGTCTTCAGGGTTCATCCATGTTGTAGCAGGTGTCAGAATCTGCTTCCTTTTTAAGGCTGGTTGAAACTCCCTCATACATGTATGCTGCATTGTTTGTCTGTTCATCCATCCGTGGACACTCGAGTTGCTTCCACTTTTCAGCTATTATAAATAGCATTATTGCATTTTATGGGAGGATACTGGCCGGTTTACTCCCTAGTGAATGCAAGTTTCTCAGGAAAGTGCTGCTTCCAGGAAAGAGTATGTTTTCTTGTCAGCAAATTCCATTTGAGTCCATGGCATTCTGAAGGGACAGACTTTCAGAGTAGAGGTGTTTTGTCTTACAACCCTAGAGCCCCTGCAATCCCTAGAATTGATGGTGATGTGAAGAAACTAACAGATTTTGCATACCTGCTGTGTGCTGAATACCTGGCCGACTCTAAGGTAGCTAATACCATTTTACACATGAAGAGCGACCCACTCAAGGTCTCCCACTTAGAAATGGTCTCTGAGTCAGCTCCAGGTCTTTGTGACTGTAAAACTGCTGTTTTTTTCTAGTTCATCACTTTTGTTATATATTATTCTACATATTAGAATTGTTATGATGTCAAAGAGTAGATATGCATGTGTCTAAATTAGGAAATACCACATTATCAAGAGAAGATAGCTTATTTCCAAATTCCTTTGAGTTTTAGTCTTTTCTTCTATGTCATTGCCTAAAAAACCATTGGCAATAACTATTTCCAGAGGGTTTATATAGACCTCAGAGTTGCTTGGAGCCAGTGGCAAGAATCATGGATGTGGTTGGCCGTCCCGGGTTCCAGCTCTGGTTCTGTCCCTAGCTCAGAGGGCATGGACAGGTTAGCCCTTTCCTTAGCATCTCAAGGTCTTTGTCACAAATGAGACTTTTTGTGTAGATACACCTAAAAAATTTTTTTTGTGTTTATTTATTTTTGAGGTGGGTGGCACAAGTGGGGCAGGGGCAGAGAGAGAGGGAGATACAGAATCTGAAGCAGGCTCCCGGCTCTGAGCTGTCAGCACAGAGCCTGACGCGGGGCTCGAACCCACAAACCATGAGATCATGACTTGAACTGCTGTTGGATGCTTAGCCGACTGAGCCACCCAGGCGCCCCTAAATACATTTTAAAAAGTTAAAATCAGCATTATTTTCTTTAAAAAAAAATTTTTTTTTTTAATGTTTATTTCTGAGACAGAGAGAGACAGAGCATGAGTGGGGGAGGGGCAGAGAGAGAGAGAGACACAGAATCAGAAGCAGGCTCCAGGCTCTGAGCTGTCACAGCATAGAGCTCGACGCGGGGCTTGAACCCACAAACTGTGAGATCATGACCTGAGCCGAAGTCAGTCCCTCAACCGACTGAGCCACCCAGGTGCCCCTTAGAAAATTTTTTTTGATGTTTGTTTATTTTTGAAGGAGAGAGAGACAGAGTGTGAGGGGGGGAGGGGCAGAGAGAGAAGGAGACATAAAATCTGAAGCAGGCTCCAGGCTCCGAGCTGTCAGCACAGAGCCTGACACGGGGCTCGAACCCGTAAACCATGAGATCATGACCTGAGCCGAAGTCGGAGGCTTAACCAACTGAGCCACCCAGCCGCCCCTAAAATTAGCATTATTTTCAAAGAGTAGTGGCCAAAGGTGTCAATTCTGGAGTCGGTCAGGTCTGGGTTTGAATAGTGACTCTCCGTGTCTCAGAATTGGTTTTAGCCCAGCACCGCTATCATAAGCATTTAGCTATGCTTGCTCTTGCTACTGACATCCTATGGTTAAGAATTGTTTTGTTCTGCCTCTTGAATGGTCTTGGAAATACGAAACAAAATAAGGGTGTATGTGGCTCTGCTACTTAGAGGGGCACAAACTACCAGATCACAGGAATTAGTGTGGGGATTAGTTGAGGTTGCTATTTTTATGAGTCCACTGTAAGTGACACTTAGGCTTTTTGTTTGGTGAGATACCATGCTGAGAGAGAGAAGGAAGGGAGCTCTGGCAGAGCTGTGTGCCAGCGTAGAGAAGAGTCAGCTGAGCCTTTATGTGGGTAGCTATTTGGTGATGTGCTCTGGGTTAAAATAACTCATCTCCTTATGTGAAGACAGGCTCAGGGTCAGGGGCTGTGACCCAGAAGGGGATGTAGGAATTGTGGTAGACTATTAAGATATTAGAACATTGTGTAGGGTAAAGTGGCTGGCCGTTAATGTGAATGATGTGTCTTCTTTTTTATTTAATTATAGTATAACAGTAACTTAAAGGAAATTCTTGAAAAATCTACTTTAATGCAATATTATTTTTCATTTTTACTAGATCCTGTCTCTATTCATGTGTTCATATTTTTCATATACTTATAATGTATTTATAATCATGTACTGTCTTCAGTAATTAACAAAGAACAAAATCTGTACCTCCAAACCAGTTTATAGTTTCAGGGTCACCAACAAGGGAGGTTTTTAACTTATATTTTTGCAACTTGTCATTTAGAATTGCTCTCAGAGCCCATGGTTTTCTAAGAAGTATTTTCCTTCAAGGTGGCAAATCCTTATTCTTCAGGGTAGATTTAGTTTAGGAAGGAGTTGGAAGTCACACAAAGCCAGAGATGTTATAGTTTTAATTCTACTTCTTAAAATCAGAGTTAAGGTATGACTGTGAGGCAGAGAAACTGTTGTATGACTTGACTTACCGACTGGCTTTTCAACAGCTCTCAAAGAGGAGTTAAAGAAGTGATTTGAGTGAAGGTAGCCTCCTTGTGCAAAGTTTTCTTGGCAGTATATTTATGCACAGCACTGATTTATGCACAAAGCACAATGTATGCTCAGTTAAAGAAGAAAGAAGTCAGTCTTATTCTAATATGCTTGTTGTTAGAATTCCAAGTCATCACATATTTAAGAAATGCATTATTTTGCCTACTGAACTGTCTCAGAAATGAACAAAAAAAGGGTGTATGGGGCCCTGCTGGATCGCCAGGGATTAGTGCTGGGGTTAGTTGAGGTTACTGATGTTAGCAGTCTGGGTAGAGTCTCATCTCATGCTAAGCATTGTGATACAGTTTCTGGTGTTGGAAATAAAATGGAAAGCGTGATCCTTTTTCTATTTTTTTGTTTATTTTTATTTTTTAATTTTTTTAAACTTTATTTTTTTATTTAAAAAAATTTTTTTACATTTATTTATTTTTGAGAGAGAGAGAGAGAGAGACAGAGCACAAGTGGGGGAGGGGCAGAGAGAGGAGACACAGAATTTGAAGCAGGCTCCAGGCCCTGAGCTGTCATTACAGAGCTCGATGCAGGCTTGAAGTCACAAACTGCGAGATTATGATCTGAGCCGAAGTCAGACACTTAAACGACTGAGCCACCCAGGGGCCCCAAACTTTATTTATTTTGAGAGAGACACAGAGAGCAAGCAAGGGAGGGACAGAGACAGACAGAATACCAAACAGGCTCCATGCACTGTCAGCACAGAGCCCACCGTGGGGCTCGAACCCACGAACCATGAGATCATGACCCAAGCCGAAACCAAGAGTTGGACGCTCAACTGACTGAGCCATCCAGGTGCCCCGATCCTTTTTTCAAGACAAAATCATTTTGTGGGTGCTGTGGATGGGCTCTGATTGTGTATGTGGTGATGGAGAGCCCATTTCTGGGAGGTCAAGGTGATGGAGGGACTGGCTGCCCAGTTAAGGTATGCCCAAACTGTGAGGATGTTTGTCTATAGAGATGAACACTTGGAGGAGATCCTATGAAAATATGAATTCCTAAAGGTCTAGAACCTTGTAAATATATTTATGAAATGTAGAAACACCTGAAGCCAATGAAGCCTCTTAAAATCTTGAACATTTTAATATTTTTAAAGAGAAGGACAGGCAGGCCCCAGATATTTATTTATTTGGGGGAGGTAGAGAATGCTATGTTGTAGTCAGCAACATTCAGTTTACCAAGTGCATAGTTAACCTAAGTTAATCACCCCCTGACTCTGGAGAAGCCCTTGAGATATAGTGATTTTTTCCATTATTTATTTTTAGAAATGCTTTTTTGTCTCCTCCCTCACATAGATATTTGCTGAGTGAAGTGTAACCCTTTGCCAGCCTTATACCAGACTAATCGAAGGCAAGCCTTGGTATAGTATGCGTGAGTTGTTGTTCCAGGGGAAGCCTGGGGAAAAGAAAGGAAAATTTCCCTCTATACAGAACTTTTTGTTTTGCTTTTCTTTCTTTCTTTCTTTCTTTCTTTCTTTCTTTCTTTCTTTCTTTCTTTTTCTTTCTTTCTTTCTTTCTTTCTTTCTTTCCTTCCTTTTCTTTCTTTCTTTCTTTCTTTCTTTCTTTCTTTCTTTCTTTCTTTCTTTCTTTCTTTCAAACGTGATTCCCATACTGTAGAAGTCACAATTTTATTATCTTATTTTTATGTTTTTAAATAATTTTTTTAAGCGTATTTGGTTTTTTAAATAATCTGTACACCTAACAGGGGGCTTGAACTCACAACCCTGATATCAAGAGTTGCACACTTTTCTGAGTGAACCAGCTGGGTGCCCAAGTCACCATTTTAAAGTATACAATTCAGGAGTGCCTGGGTGTCTCAATCGGTTAAGTGTCTGACTTAGGCTCAGGTCATGATCTCATGGTTTGTGGATTCGAGCCTGCGTCGGGCTCTGTGCTGACAGCTCAGAGCCTGGAGCCTGCTTCAGATTCTGTGTCTCCCTCTCTCTCTACCCCTCCCCGGCTCATGCTCTGTCTTTCTTTCAAAAATAAAAAACATTTAAAAAAATTTTTTTTAAAGTGTATAATTCAGTGGTTTGTAGTATATTTGCAACATTGTGCAACCATCACCACTGTCTCATTCCAGAATACTTTCCTTACCTCAAAAAGAAACCCTATATGCATTAACATACCCTCCTTATCTTTTCCCTCCCTGCCACGTAGGTCCTGGCAGCCTCCAATCTACTTCCTATTTCTATGTTTTTGCTTATTCTGGACATTGTTCTCTTTCTTTCTCTCTTTCTTTCTTTCTTTCTTTCTTTTTTTTTTTTTTAATTTGGAGAGAGAGAAAGAGCATGAGTTGGGGACAGAGGGCAAAGGGAGAGAGAGAGAATCCTAAGTAGGCTCCTACGCTCAGCACTGCGTCTGATGCAGGGCTGAATCCCATGACCCTGGAATCATGACCTGAGCTGAAATCAAGAGTGGGACACTCAACCAACAGAGTCACCCAGGTGTCCCTATTCTGGACATTATATATAAATCATATGGTATATGGCATTTTATGTCTGGCTTTTTTCACTTTGCAAAATATCTTCAAGATTCATCGATGTTGTAGCATTTATCACTTCCTTCCTTCCTTTTCATGGCCAGATAATATTCCATTGGGTCTGTATAGATATACCACATTTTAGCTGATGAATACTGGGGCTGTTTTCACTTTGGGGCAGTCATGACTAATGCTACTGTAAAAATTCATGCACAAGTTTTTGTTTGGACATGTGTTTTCAGTAATCTTGAGTACATTGCTAGGAGAAGAATTTGTGGGTCATATGGTAATTCTGTGTTTAACTTTTTGAGGAACTGCCAACTTTAAGCAAGAGTTTGTATAAACACAGGATCATGTTTTCCATTTTGTTTTCAGTCCTGGAAACTGTATGTGAGGATAACAACCTTAAAAAATTCTTAACAAAGGATGTAAACTTTGGAATAAAGGTTATTGAAATGGTGAATAAAAGGCCATAGGTAGGTTGAAGCACTGGGGCAGTTAGAAGGGATTTACTTAAGTCATCATTTGCCTCGATCCTTTAGCTCATTGACCAGTAGTTTGTTTTTTCGTGTGTTTTATTTTGAAATAATTTTAGGTTCACAAGAAGTTGCAAAAGTAATAGAGTTTTTTATACCCTTCCTAGTGTTCCCTGATAACATGTTACATAACCAAAGTACATTATTGAAACTAGGAAACTGACATTGGTACAGCACTATTAACTAAACTACAGGTGATTGGTTGCTTTTGAGATGGGTTTCCTGCCAGTCTGTGTCTGTGCTTTTTTCCCCTCCTCCCAGGTTCTACTTTGGGGATGCCAGTTACCTGACTTACGGATTGCTTCTGCCACCCAGAATGACAGAGTATATACTTTATTAAAAAGACTAAGAAAGACTTCATGGTGGGTAGATAAGAGGTTGGCTATGGATGGAATGTTTGTGGCCTCCCTCCAAAGTTTATTTATTTATTTTTATTTTTAAGTTTATTCATTTTGAGAGAGACAGAGACAGAGACAGAGAACACAAACAGGGGAGGGGCACAGAGAGAATCCCAACCAGGTTCTGTGCTGTCTGCACAAAGCCCGATGGCGGGGCTTAAACTCATGAATCATGAGATCATGACCTGAGCCGAAACCAAGAGTCAGACTTTTAACCGACTGAGCTACCCAGGTGCCCTGCCCCCAACATTTATAAATTGAAATCTAACCCCCAATGTGATTGTATCAGGAGGTGTTAGGGCCTTGGGAAGTGATTAAGGCATGAGGACAGAGCCCTCGTGATTGGTATTACTGCTTTGAATTTATAAAAGACTGCAGAGGGCTCCCTGTTCCTTCTGCCATGTGAGGAAACAGCAAGAAGTCAGCAGTCTGCATCCCAGAAGAGGATTCTCACCAGAACTCAACCGTGCTGGCATGTTGATCTTGGACTTGAAGGCTTCAGGACTGTGAGAGAGAAATTTCTGTTGTTTAAAAGCCATCCAGTCTATGGTACTTGTAAGCCCAAATGGACCAAGACAAGGTTATTTTCAAGGACACTAGGGATGCCAAGCCCTAGTGCTCGGGGGTGGACACTGTAGAGGCCAACTGTGTCTTCATGTGGTGCCTTCCTGGGTTCCATCTGTCAAGAGTCAGAATTCTGTGCTGAGGAGTGGGGTGGGTTGCAGCACACCAGCCTTGTCCTTGACCAGGGAAGCAATTCTTTTGCTCCATGTCTGGATTTCATTCTTGGATGCTAATTACCTTCGGCTACAGTAAACAGAAGAGCTAGATGAGAGTCCTGAGGTATGCACCTGGGCCCTAATTCCCTGTAGGTCCTGTTTGCAATATACCTGATTTTAAGGTGTCCCTTCTTTCTTTCAATTTTTGGCACAGAAGGGTATTTCTGGGGAATCAAAAACTACTTACATTCATTTGGGGATGGCATGCATCTCTGTCGGTTGGAATACTGCTTTGTCTGAATGTTTGAACAAAAATCGATCTTAAACACACCAGGGATTCTTGGTGGAATCCCTACCTTCACTGTCTCCACTTCTTTTTTTTTTTGTTTTTTATTTATTTTTGGGACAGAGAGAGACAGAGCATGAACGGGGGAGGGGCAGAGAGAGAGGGAGACACAGAATCGGAAACAGGCTCCAGGCTCCGAGCCATCGGCCCAGAGCCTGACGCGGGGCTCGAACTCACGGACCGCGAGATCGTGACCTGGCTGAAGTCGGACGCTTAACCGACTGCGCCACCCAGGCGCCCCTCTCCACTTCTTATTGAAGGGGCAGCAGAGAGAAAACAAACTGTGAAAGTATATTTGAAGCAGGTGGTTGATACTTGACTACAGTGGGGGAACCTGAGCAAGAGGCAGGCATTTTGTGCAAAGCACCGCCAGAGCTGGGAACTTTGGAAATGGGAAAAACCAGGACATGAGAGGGCCTGCTTGCAGGGCAGGTGCGAGGTGCCTGGCTGTTTTGGGGGGTGTGCTTTGTCCCATTTGTTTGATCCTGCTGCTGGTGAAATGGGGGTCCTGTGGAATGGCCCCAGAGAGGAGGGGTAAAGCCACAGGGAATGACGAGCTTGTAGTGGTCTGACCTGAAGTGGGGCAGGGGGGCATGTGGGCTGGGATGGTGTCTCCAGAAGCGGGCACTGATGGAGTGCTCATGGTGAAGTTGATAAGGGCTCTGCTGGATGCATGGAAGTGACAGGTCTCCGGTGGTGCAGAGCTGTGTGGTTGGATGTATTGCCAGAGTGTATCTAAGTTTGCATGGTTCTGGAAGTGTGCCCAAAGATGGAAAATCGGTCCCAGACTTTCTCTCTGCACGTGGCAGTGGCCTCTCCTTCAGTCGGCTGACCTCGAAGGCCTTGCTTGTAGGGGAGCTAGTGCATGGCTGCTTAACTCCCACACTTAGCACTCACGCTGAGAATTGGTCCAGGAATGTCCTTCCTTCCAAAATCTGCTGATGGGACATCCCAATATTGCCAAGGCCCCCTCAGGAGTTTGTGGCATTTAAAATCAGGTATAGTGGGGCTCAGTAGGTTAAACTTCTGACTTCAGCTCAGGTCATGATCTCATAGTTCGTGGGTTCGAGTCCTGTGTCGGGCTCTGTGCCGACAGCTCAGAGCCTGGAGCCTGCTTTGGATTGTGTCTCCCTCTCTCTCTCTCTCTCTCCCCCCACCCCCTGCTTGCTCTCTGTCTCTCTCTCTCTGTCTCTCAAAAATGAATAAACATTAAAATAAATAAATAAATTAATTAATTAAAAAAAAATCAGGTGGAGTTGACATAGCAGTAAACCCTCATTCTGAACCCTAATCATACTACCCTCTTTCTTATACCCTTCAGTTTTTGGAAAACTGGGAGAAATACTTCTTTTTAATATTTGCAGCCCCCCATGTGTGCTTTTTAAAGTAATCAGTTTCCCTCAGAATATGATGCCAAAGAGATTTCTGACTTCAGAGTAGATAGCACCTTAATGCACACAAATGTGTATATCCTACCTTGTTTGTCTTTTTGCTTTCATGCCTGAAAAATGTGGAGTTAAAATTTAATACCCAAGGCTAGAGCCGTTCACAATTAAGTTCCTGGCAGAATTTTCTATCTCCCTTTTTGTCCTTAGGGGAAATTGCTTTATTTTATTTATTTATTTATTTTTTTAACGTTTATTTATTTTTGAGACAGAGAGAGACAGAGCATGAATGGGGGAGGGGCAGAGAGAGCGGGAGACACAGAATCCAAAGCAGGCTCCAGGCTCTGAGCCATCAGCCCAGAGCCCGATGCAGGGCTCGAACTCACGGACCGTGAGATCGTGACCTGAGCTGAAGTCGGATGCTTAACCGACTGAGCCACCCAGGTGCCACAGAAATTGCTTTAATAACTGACTTTTGGGGGAACCCAGGGGAGGTTTTCCTTGTGTACAAGCATTTGTGTGGTGTTAGGATACATTGTGTCCTTTGATCCCCACAGTAATTAACATCCTCCCATTTTACTGATTCAGAAACTGAGGAGCAAATTTAGAGGAGACTGAAGTCTTCCAGGTTCTGGGTGACAAGGTCTGGATTTTAACCCAGCTCTCGCTCTCCAAATCTGGTGCCCTCTTCCCTCCCAGGGGTGCCTCCCAAGTCCAAGCCTGTTCATCGCTCTCTGGTCCTAAAGTCCTCAATCTGTTCATTACTCATAATCCACAGAAAGGTAGAAGTGGATTCTGGATAAAAGAAGATGTAGTTGGGAAGTTGGGGGGAAGGGCACAGGTGGACAGAAAATGTAGAAGACTCTGCCAAGAGGTCATGGGATTGGACAGAGCAGACATGATTATAGGCTCTGCCCATTTGGGGTCTGTGGTCTGCCCACACAAAGACCAAGGAGGTTCTCCCTTCCCCCAAGTTCTCTTCCCTCCTGCCCCTCCCCCACTGTGATGTGGCATCCAGGGCTGGGAGGGGCTCAGAGCAGGGACCTGCTCTGTCTGCCTGATGGGAGCCAGAGGCAGACATTACAGCAGTCTAGAATTCATTCTGGAAGAAATCTCCAACATTCCTCAGCTTGAGTCAGACTCTGATGGTTTTTAAAAATAGGCTCCTATGAACAGACAACCCAAACTGCATCAGTCTTGAGGAGGCAAGGACAGGACACGCAAAGACAAGTCCCGGGAAGCAGGCTCAGTGCTGTCACTCAGGCAAAAAATAGTAATTATAATAATTATACTTCATTTGTGCAGGCATTACTGCTTACCAAACACTGCTCTTCAAATGAGCGCTTCATAGGCTTAATCAGTGCTGTGCTGTTATTATTTCCATTGTTGATCTAAGGACACAGGCTCAGGTTGCTCCCCTAGTTGAGGGACCGAGCTGGAACTTGGATTGAAATCTTTCGGTCATCTGAATCTGCATGGTCTAGTTAATATAATGCGACTTGTCTGGGGTGGGAGAAGGAGAAGGAGCACATGGGATTGGGGTCCCTATCCTCCAAGTTCAAGAAGGCTTCAGCTTGCTGGTTGTCAGCTCGAGATGGGAGACCAGCTTCTCTCCCATCCAAGTACTAACCAGGCCCGACCCTGCTTAGCTTCTGAGATCAGACGAGATTGGGCGCGTTCAGGGAGACCAGCTTCTCTGAGAGGTGACTGCCACCACCAGGTGTGGACTCTGTGGGCAGGAGAGGCCAGCCTCACTGTGCTCTTCTGAATACATGAGTATGTCCAGATTTCAAATGTGTGTGTGCAGCAATCCTACCTAGAGAGTTCAAGGACATCTTGGTGCCTCTGAAAAACTAATAAGCTCAAGGACAGATAGAATTACTTGGTATGATTGCCTCTTGAAGTCGCTTCTAAATGATGTGTTTTTAGAGCCTATGAAATGATGCGGGATAATTATCCTGGCATGGGTCCCCTGGTTGCTGCACTGACTTGGGTGTTTCTGTAAACCCTGGGAGGTGACATTGCAGATGGCCACACCTCCCAGACACTGGCTTTTCTCTTTGTTCATTTTCTCTGAATTAATTCCTCTTTCCTCTGTCTCTGACTCTTATTTTACAACCAAGAATTATTTTCTTTTTCTTGTAGCTGGTAGACAAATCTAGTAGTGTTTTCTTTCTTTCTTTCTTTTCTTCCCCCCCCTTTGTTTTGATGGTGCTAAAATTTAGAATCTGTCTTCCTGTATTTTTATACATATAACTTCTTATTTTTTTTTTCTTTTTACTTTAGAGACAGTGAGTGCAAGAGAGCACATGAACAGGGGAGAGGGGCAGAGGGAGAGACAGAGAATCTCAAGCAGGCTCTGTGCCCAGAATGGAGCCTGGCAAGGGGCTTGATCCCATGACCCTGGGATCATGACCTGAGCCAAAGTCAAGAGTTGGATGCTCAACCAACTGAGCCACCCAGGCACCCCTGTACATATAATTTCTAATGATAATAATTTGTGTCTATGATATCCCAAAATGTCAAATATGCCCAAGAACTAAATACTGTTGCCCATAAATGCCTAGGAAAGTAGAAATAGGAGACATGGCACAAGCAAAAAATGTTTTTGCCCTTTGGGTGTATTTTAAGTGACAGTGTGTCCCCACTCTCGCTTGCCTTATACCTCTCTCCCTTTGCCCTCAGTTCTTACTCATTCCCGTACCTCCTCTTGTTTATTTCTTCCCTGTTTTCTGTTTCATACACACCTTGGCAGTCTCCTCCTGGCCACATTCCCACCTTGGCTTCTCCTTTCCCTGAAGTTGGTGCGGGTTGGTGGGTTAACTCTCACCTAATCTGTGTCCATGGAATTGTCTGGTCCATTATCCACCAACTGCCCAAGAGTCCTTTTGTTGACAAAACAGAACACCACTGGGGAGACTTGTTGTTAAGGAGTTTCCTCAAAAATGCCGAGCGAAGTATTTGGAAGGAGAACCTAGAACTTCACCCTCAACACCATATTCCCTTCAGTTATTCTTCTTCCAAGAAAAATTTTTCTTCTTCTTCTTTTTTTTTTTAAGAACAATATTTCTTTTGAGAGGCATGTGGTCACTAAAGAAAAGTAAGAGGGGGACCAGCTTTGAAAGTAAAATCCATCCCTTCAGCTCCCAGTGAGTTGGATGACCTCTAATTGCATGGCCTCTCTGTTGGCACAGGCGATAAGACTACCTTCCAGCTGCAGGTTCGACAGGTGGAGGATTACCCTGTGGACTTGTACTACCTGATGGACCTCTCCCTGTCCATGAAGGATGACTTGGACAGCATCCGAAACCTGGGCACCAAGCTGGCTGAGGAGATGAGGAAGCTCACCAGCAACTTCCGGTTGGGGTTCGGGTCTTTTGTAGACAAGAACATCTCCCCTTTCTCCTACACAGCACCGAGGTACCAGACCAATCCATGCATTGGGTGAGTGACCAGTCATCTTTCTGCTGGGTATTTAAGTGTAGGGGGAATGGAGTAGCAGGAAAACTTAGCCCAAAGAAAGGACTAGGGAAGGCATATTGGGGGATGGGGCAGGCTTCAGTGTTTAATCTGATCAGTGATGACCTAGTCCTGTCCCCTCAGCTGTGTGTGAAGACGTGAACTGTTGCAAGGCTGTGGGAAGGCATAACGATCATAGCTCATTTGTTTTCCTGCCTGATGTAGCACTGTTTTCTACATTGAGAGATTTTATGTATGTATGTATGTATGTATTTTTAATTTATTTATTTTTAATTTACATCCAAGTTAGTTAGCATATAGTGCAACAATGATTTCAGGAGTAAATTCCTTAATGCCTCTTACCCATTTAGCCCATTCCCCCTCCCACAACCCCTCCAGTAACCCTCTGTTTGTTCTCTATATTTAAGAGTCTCTTATGTTTTGTCCCCCTCTCTGTTTATATATAATTTTTGCTTCCCTTCCCTTATGTTCATCTGTTTTGTATCTTAAATTCCACATATGAGTGAAGTCATATGATATTTGTCTTTCTCTGATGAATTTCACTTAGTATAATACCTCTAGTTCCATCCACGTAGTTGCAAATGGCAAGAATTCCATTTTGCTGTTTGCCGACTAATACTCCATTTTATGTATGTGTGTGTTTATGTGTATGTATGTGTGTATATATATGTGTATATGTATATATATGTGTATATGTATATGTGTATATGTGTGTGTATATATACATATATATGTATGTATGTATATATATGTGTATATGTATATGTGTATACGTGTGTGTATATATACATACATACATATACATACATATATATACATATATATATACATACATATACATACACATACATACATATATATACATATATATGTATATACATATATGTATGTATATGTATGTATATGTATATATATACATATGTATGTATATGTATATATATACATATGTATGTATATGTATATATATACATATGTATGTATATATATACATATGTATGTATATGACATCTTCTTTATCCATTCATTCATCGATGGACATTTGGGCTCTTTCCATACTTTGGCTATTGTCAATAACACTGCTGTAAACTTTGGGCTACATGTGCCCCTTCAAAACAGCACACCTGTATCCCTTGGATAGATACCTAGTAGTGCAATTGCTAGGTCATAGGGTAGTTCTAGTTTTAATTTTTTGAGGAACCTCCATACTGTTTTCCAGAGTGTCTGCACCAGTTTGCATTCCCACTGGCAGTGCAAAAGAGATCCTCTCTCTCCGCATCCTCGCCAACATCTGTTGTTGCTTGAGTTGTTAATGTTAGCCGTTCTGACAGGTGTGAGGTAGTATCTCATTGTGGTTTTGATTTGTATTTCCCGGATGATGAGTGATGTTGAGCATTTTTTCACATGTCTGTTAGCCGTGTGGATGTCTCCTTTGGAGAAGTGTGTATTCATGTCTTTTGCCCATTTCTTCACTGGATTATTTGTTTTTTGGGTGTTGAGTTTGATAAATTCTTTATAGATTTTGGATACGAAACCTTTGCAAATATCTTCTGCCATTCTGTCGGTTGCCTTTTAGTTTTGCTGATTGTTTCCTTCACTGTGCAGAAGCTTTTTATTTTGATGAGGTCCCAAGAGTTCATTTTTGCTTTTGTTTCCCTTGCCTCCGGAGACATGCTGAGTAAGAAGTTGCTGCGGCTGAGGTCATAGAGGTTTTTGCCTGCTTTCTCCTCGAGGATTTTGATGGCTTCCTGTCTTAAGTTTAGGTCTTTCAACCATTTTGAGTTTATTTTTGTGTATGGGGTAAGAAAGTGGTCCAGGTTCATTTTTCTGCATGTCGCTGTCCAGTTTTCCCAGCACCACTTGCTGAAGAGACTGTCTTTATTCCATTGGATATTCTTTGCTGCTTTGTCAAAGATTAGTTGGCCATATGTTTGTGGGTCCATTTCTGGGTTCTCTGTTCTGTTCCATTGATCTGAGTGTCTGTTTTTGTGCCATATTTATTTATTTTTAATCTTATTTATTCATTTTGAGAGAGACATAGACAGTGTGAGTGGGGGAGGGGCAGAGAAAGAGGGAGAGAGACAGAATCCCAAGCAGGCTCCATTCTGCCAGCGCAGAGCCCAGAGTGGGGCTTGAACTCACAAAACTGTGAGATCAAGACCTGAGCCGAAACCAAGAGTCAAACGCTAATCCAACGGAACCACCCAGGCGTCCCTCTACATTGAGTGATTTGAGACAATGTTTTCAGTAAGTGGACACCCAGGTTCAGGGAGGGAGCAGGCAGAACATGCCTATGTAACCTTTCCTCTTGCTTGGGGTGAACTGAGGCTTGGGGATAAGTGAATTCAAAATCTGTCCCTGTTGTTATGTAAATATAACTTACCTTGACAAAATGAAATGAAGTCCTGGGTTTTAAAGGTATGATTTTGTTTTTTCCAACATAAGTCAAGTACTTGAATTGGAAAATATTTGACAGATTATCAGAGAGCAGGAATTTCTAACTGCTCCAACAAATAAATCCAAAAGTGTGTTGTGATAGAAGCTTATTTCCTGCTTACCTAAATCCAGTGGACACCTCCCTTCCACGCGGTGACTCAGGGACCCTTGCTCTGCCCACCCTGTACTCCTCCATCTTCTACATGTGGCTTTTAGGGTTGTTGTGCCTGGGCAGACGCTCATAGGAGGAGCTTATGGGCCACCAGTGAATAGCCTTTGCCACTTCTGCACTTTATCAGACCCGATGGAGTTCTAGCAATGAGGCTGGAAACCAGTTCAGTTGTGCTCAGGAAGAAGAGGAAACAGGATTGGTGGACAGGACTCTGCCATGGTGCGTTTGTGTGAGGGGTGGAGGGTCACAGCCTCCAACTCCCCCAAGGCAACCTCTACAAGGTTGGTTTGTTTCCTTTCTAGTCTTATGAGTGTTCCTGTAAATGTCAGGATGATGTGGGCAGGATTACAATGAGTGGTAACTGCCAAGTTTTTCTTTCTCATCCCCACATACAACTTTAGTTAGGCTTTGGGATGTAAGACCCCAGAATACTTACTAGATAAGAAGCTGCTAAGACAGATTCTTACCAAGCATCAGGCACTGTACTACATGCCTTGCACCATGTGGATTATCTCATTCAAGTCTGATGGCAGTCTTTTGAGGTCTCCAAGATTTATGTGAGCCAACCAAGGCTTAGGATAAACCACTTACCTAAGATTACACAACTTGTAAGGGGGATTTGGGGTAAGAGTCCAGACAAACTAGTTTTAGAGTCTGCATTCCCATTAATATGGTGCTTGCTTTTCCCCCATTCAAATCACATGACCGCACAGAGGCTTTACCTGAGTCTGAGGACAAACGCCCATCCCCAAACGACCTGACCTTCAAGGCGCTTGCCTAAGGGTAATGTTAGGTGATCCAACAGTAACATAGCCCCCAAATCTCAGTGGCTCAGCACCATCAGAGTATCTTTCTTGCTTGTACAAACTCTGATGAGGCCTGAACTGGTTTCCACGGCAGCTTTCCTTTCAGCAGTGACTCGGATCCAGGACCTTCCACCTGTGGTGGCATTTTCAGTTCTTGGGTTACTTGGCTGCCCCTGGGGGGAAGAGAGCTGTTCCTAAACCCCTGAGCCTGCCCAGCTCCCCAGCTAATCTTCCACAACCTCAACAGCTCCCAGGCCTGGGTTGGGCTGGGTGGTCAGGATGCAGTGGTGTTTATGCTGGTAATGTATGTTTTCCGGAATCTTTCCTAATTTTCTGTAAATCTCCTAGAAGCTCCCTTAGGTGTTCCCCAGGGGTTGGGAACTGACACAATGGTGGGGAAGACAATAGATAAGAAAAAGGTTTAAATACAAAAGCAATTCTAAAGTCCTTAACTGTGAAGAGGCCTAGGTGTCATCATTTGCTGGGTTTAGCTTCCTCCTGGCCACAGGTGGCCTCTGGCATTATTATTACTTTGGTCCCGTCTCCAAGGCCTTTTCAGCTGAGTCTCAGTGCTGTGACCTGTTGTTGGAGTTTTGCTTCTTACCAGGTACAACAGCAGCTTAACCAAAGCCTTTTTCAATTCATCCCTAAGAGTGATTCTGTCTGCTTCTTTTCACCTCTGCCTTCTGATTGGGCCCTGTTTCTGGACAGACAGGGTGTATCTCCACGGTCACTTCCCCAGGACCATCCACTCACTGTAAGATGTGCTAGATTGGCAGCCCAGAGAGGATGGAGGGGACTATCTCTGGAGACTCAGCATTCAGATATTCAGGGTTATCACACACAATTTATCCAGAGTCCCTCTTGAAGGCCTGGAAGGCAGAACCAATTGTAGACTTAAAAGTCTTCTCAGTGAGCACAGGCACCCTGAAAGACTCACAAGGTAGGAAATCTAGTGAAGAACGGGAGTTCTGAAGGAAACAGCAGGGCTGAGTCATGCAAATCTCTCTTCTGTAAGCTGGGCACCGCATCGGGGAGTCATTCTGGCTCAGTGAGCAGGCTGAGGTTTATCTCCGCACGGCCAGGCAGTGGAATGCATGTGGTGTCCTGGGTCCCAGAGATTCCCGCTGTTCCTGGGGAGAACAGCGAACGGTGGCTGTCCCTATACCTGATCCAGCCTGTGTGTGCTTTGTTAGAAGATTTGACCAAGAATAGCCAGGATTTCCAGGTTTTCTAGAACAGCGGGCAGGTGTATTGGAGCTGGGCTTGTACCACATGCTCGGCCGCTGCTGTCCTTACCACTCTTCATGTCGCACAGCTGGCCCGCCTCCCTTGTCTGCCTTTCATCCCTGGCCCGGTGCACACTGCCTGCGATCCTCGTCTATTCTTTTCCTTCAGCTAGTGCGCAGAGGAGAGTCATGGGGTTCTCCTCAAGCTCCGATGGCCCCTTCAGTTGGATTTTTCTCCCCTGAGGGAGTGGGAACAGCAAGAGCCCCCAGGAAGTTTTGGGAAGATAGAGTCAGGAGTGACTTAATCACCTATGTAGGACACCTCAGAGAAAAGAGAGCTGGTTTTTCATGGGGCTTTCCTGAGGTTTGTCCCTCCTCCTGCTCCAGACGTTTTTGCCAAAGGATCAAAATCCTAGATTCATCCCTTCCTATCTTAGAATGTGCTAGAAATGCCAGGACTGGAGTAAGGAGTAGTAACAGGGCTGCCATAATCGGAAAAAAGGCACAGTATCATTTAATCACCAGATTAAAGATCTGTTTACTTGCTATTTTGAGTAACAGGAAGAGTGTCACTGGGAAAAGTCATGTGGGATTTACTGATGGAGGATTTGAAGGATTAATGCAGCCTGTTATCCCCGGCCCTGAAGACATTTCCTTTTGCTCGAGGTATCGGGCTGTTGTTGAAATACATGTCATGTCTCATTTAGGTGGGACCTAACAAAGCCAAACTCACGGAAACAGAGTAGACTGGTAATTGCTGGGAGGTGGGGGGAACATGGAGATGTTGGTCAAAAGGTACAGACTTCCAGTTATAAGATGAGTATGTCCTGGGGATGTGGCGTATGGCACGGTGATGCTAGTTAACGATATTATACTTGGAACATGCACTTGTATACTTGGAAGAGAGTGAGTAGATCTTAAATGTTCTCACCACACAACAAAAATGGAAATACACATGCAAAAATCTGGGCAAGTAAACTGACATAGTTCATCCTTCATCATTTATGTTTTCCCTTACCCTCCCTGTGTTTCTTCCAAGGGTCATAGTATTCCTTCATCACCTTGATGGTGTTATTTCATTGTCTTCTGGCATGTCCTGTGGCTGATGAGAAGGTGGCTGTCCATCTAATGGTTTTCCTTCTCTCTGGTGGCTTTTAATATTTTCCTGTGCTTTTCATATTCTATAATGATACACATTTGAATGTGTCTAGATTGGTTTTGCTTTTATTTACATTGCTCAGAATCTGGTCTGCTTGTTTAATCGGAGAATACGTCTTTATCCTTGAAAATTCTCAGACATTTTCTCTTTGATTCCTCTATCTTCTTAATTTTCTTTCTTTTTTAAAAAGATGTTTATTATTTATTTCTGAGAGAATATGCACACGTGCACACGAGTTGGGGAAGGGAAAGAGTGGGGGAGAGAGGATCCCAAGCAGGCAAGCAGACTCTGCACTGTCGGTGCTGAGCCCGACCTGGGGCTTGAGCCCATGACCTGTAAGATCATGACCTGAGCCAAGATCAAGAGTCAGACACTTAACTGACTGAGCCACTGAGGGGCTCCTCTCCTCTTCATTTTCTAACGCTAATTTCCCTAGTAAGAAATTTCTTCTAGTTTACCATTTTGGTTTTTAGTTGGTTAGTCCATACACTGAAGTTTCATATTTGAATTTCACTGACTATAGTTTTTATTTGGTTCTTTTTCCAAACTTCTGTTTTTTATATTGTTTTGTTTTCACAGCCTTGTTTTTTTTCTTCTAATAATATCCTGTTCTGACTTTTGGTATGTATTCTTTCCTCTCCTTTAATGTTTTAAATATCCTTGCGTTTACAGTGCTTCAAATCATTCTGTTATCTCTGTTTCTTGAACGGCACATCATTCAGTTTGTTGCATTTGTGGACATTCCTTCATGGTGGTTTGTTTCTCACGGGATCCATAAGTTTGTCATAAGCTCCTCTTCATCCGAAGTGGTTTTCTGGGTGAGGATCACAGCCCCATCCTTGTAGGGCAGTTATGTGTTTGCCTGGATCCTCCGGGTTTCGATGGGACTAGTTTTCCTGTTTATTGTTCCTTTGGGGGTTCCTTCACCATAAAGTAGTGAATCCTGACTTGCTCGAGCCTGGAGTTAACAATTTTTATGGGTGATTCATCTTGCTCTCGGCCCAGAATGGCTCTTCCTTGCTTCTTTCCCAGGCTAGTGGCTGGAATTTGTGTCTTTCATTTTGGTGACAGGGCAGCTCTTTGTAGAGCTTAGCTTTATGAAGAGAGCCCTGTTCCAGTGCTTCATCCGTCCCCGTTAGAATCATGCCCCCAACCCTTAGGACCTCTGTCGGGTCCTGGCACATCCGGGAGCTCTTTGGCATGAGCTCTTACTCCAGGCCCACCTCATCTCGTAACTGTACTCATTTGTTGAATGTTTTTTTTTTTTCCTTCATCTCTGGCAGCTGGGATTTCCCTGCTAAGCTTCCATATTAACATTTACATATGAGCATTTTGAAAAATTATATGTTATCTGGCAGTTCTGTATTTAGACTAAGACGGAGCTGTTTCCAGTCAGCTTGTCCCACAATATTGTCCTGAAGCCATAGATTGTCTTCTGGATTTGCCTGGGTCTAGCGTCTTCAAATTGGAATCACTTTTCATATGTACATGCTCCCCCAAGCAACTTAAGCATATATATTTTACTTACCTTCTTGGTTATAATCCTTGATGGAATAACTCCCTATACATGGCCCCAAACAGGGCTCTACAGACAGACACAGGGTGGGGGTTGGAGCATTTCCTGGAGTTAGACCCCCAAGTGCCCAGACCTTCAGTTCACTCAGTTCTGCCAGAGGTTAAATTAAATAGTCACAGGGGACATCGTATTTTAGTGACTATGGGACATGCGGCAGGATCTGTGTGACAAAGCTGTTTTCCTCGAAGAGATGACTGATTTGGTTGTAGTAAATTCTCTGCCATGAAGGCTTCTCTCTGGCAAACACATTTTCTATTTCCTGATTATTTAATAGTAATTCTCCAAGTAAAAATATATCTACTTAATGTTGTTAGCACGAATAAAAGGGGAAAGGTAAAAAAATGCCAAGCTAATTTTGGTGAGCTTTTCACAGCTTCCCTGGCTTTCTCACTGAACAGCAGTTATCATTCTTTTCCTCTCCTTTCTCTCCTCAACCCACTCGGTCAACTGTGACAACAATCACATTCCCTAAGTCCTGCATAGTAGATCAGAACCACACAGAGAGGAGGAGCGGCTTGAAGGAAGGGAAAATTTGTGTGTTTGCTTCCTCCTGCACCTGTCCATTTGTCAAATAACTACCAATAGGACCTCAGCTCATTTCCTTCTTCTCTCCGGGAATATAATTTCCGTGACCTTCTCTTCATGGA
This sequence comes from Panthera onca, assembly GCF_046562875.1. NCBI lineage: Eukaryota > Metazoa > Chordata > Mammalia > Carnivora > Felidae > Panthera > Panthera onca. Next base: position 70,259,420 of record NC_138347.1, on the reverse strand, counting down.
AAAATGAGATGGGAATAAAAAATTTGATGGTCCAGATCATATATAGAAAAGTCTGTCCTGTCCAAGCACAAGGTACAAGTGAAGTCTGAGGAAGAAGGAGAGAGTGAAGCCAAGGGAAGGCAGATGGATGAAGCCTGTAGCTCCCGCCCCCATCCAGAGAGAGTCGTGGCCAGAATGGCAGTGGGGTTGACTCTGTCCAGAGCCGGTTTGCTGCGGTGACTGGTGGATGGAGCAGGCACTGTAGGTACTGAAGGAGAGTGGAATGGCCTCTTAGAAAGCCAAAGTTTGCCTCTTGTTTGGAGGAAGGGAACCTGTCCAGACCTGCCCTGGCTGCTGCTTCTTGGCTGCAGTTAGGCAGGATTCCCTAGCAGTTGCTAAGCCTGTTTCCCTCTCCATGCACATGGCTTAAGTTGGATTATAACCACCCCACCCCCGCCCATGCCTCTCTGTTAGTGTTGTTGTTGTTTTTTTTTTTTTTTTCCATCTTTTGTTCTAAAAGAGAGGCTTTCTTAACGTGGCCACAAACTTGCACAGTCTCTTTCAGTCTGCCTTCTCAGCCTCCCCTTGGCCCATCCTCACCTTGTCTGCCCCCGCTGCAGCTTCACTGGCCTTCCTTGTTCTTGGGCTCCCTGTGTTCTCTCCTGCCACGGGGCTCTTGCATGTGTGCTTCTCTCTGGCCAGGACCCTCTTCCCTCTCCCCTCGAGAATCCACTGGTGAAACAATGGAAGGCCTCTCTTCCTGTGTCAGCGACTGCATGTCAAGCTGAGACTCCTAGATCTGTAATTGGAATCTAATTTCCTCCAGGGATGGAACCACTCAGGATCTCTACTGCAGACTGAAGATGAGATCGCCCAGTATTGCAGGAGAAAGATGTGGCATTAACTTACTATTGAGATGCAATACTTGCCTCTTCCCAAATTGCCACATCTAATTTTCCATCTGAGGACAGTTAGCTTCTGAGTGATCTCTGTTGCATTTAGGAGAGCTGGTGGCTTATCATCACAATATTTATAAATGAATGAAGTAGCAGATAGAATGTCTTCATTCCTGTTCCACTAGCTTTTGCTCATGTGCCAGGATGTCCTGCGCGTCTCTGAGTGGGTTCACTCAAAGGGATTCTATGTGATCTTTTAACACATGGCAGCAGCAGAGTTGATGTGGGAAGCTGCTTTCATACAGTACCTCTGTTCAGGCTGCTCTCACTCGACACTGCCCACCTTTCTTAGCCCAAAAGATCCTTCCCTGCTGTGCTGCCCAGGCCATGGTGCCCATGCCACTGGTCCCTCCCATCTTTCAAGGCCCATGGCAGGGCATCTCTGTGACGTATTCCTCTGACAGCAGTAGTCTGCTATTATCTCCTTTTTTCGAACCATTTGCCCATTCCATTCACATACAACCTGGATATGCTGACTTGCCTGTGGTGTAGGGCTTGGCCTTTGTAGAGTAAGAACCATGTTGTCTCTCTCTTTGTGTGTCCCAGGGGCACACAGTAGGTGCTGGGTAAATATTCATTACTGCTGCTCAAGGCACTCAGTGAACACACAGAGTACTTGGTTGCTTAAGATTTACCTACAGTGATGGAAAGTGACTCTTCTCTTCTTTCTCTCTAGTTACAAATTATTTCCAAACTGCGTCCCATCCTTTGGGTTCCGCCATCTGCTGCCCCTTACAGACAGAGTTGACAGCTTCAATGAGGAGGTTCGGAAACAGAGGGTGTCCCGGAACCGCGATGCTCCCGAAGGAGGCTTTGATGCAATACTCCAGGCGGCTGTCTGCAAGGTAACTTTTCTTTCTGTTTCATCTTTACATGTGGGCGGGCGTTGGCCCTGCCGGTAGGAGATGGCAGATTTTGAGCCACCCCAGCCTGTGGTTCGTGTCCATTCTTACATCCGAGGGTGAGCTCAGGGACCTTTGGGGAAACCTACAGCAGTCAAGTCAGCTGGAGCTCAGTGATGGGTCGGGGCGGGTGTATGTCTCTGTTTCAGGGTGTGGCCATGTGTGTGTGACGGGACGCTGTCTTTGCCAGAAGACAGCTGTTCTGCATTTATGCATTAGACTCTTGCTTCTTTTGGTGGGAAAAGGTAAAGTTCAAGCCCTATGCATGAGGCCTGTTGAGCCTTCTGGCCCAGTTTTGGCCAACCTTAAAGATTGCTGGATTAGCGAATCTGGCTGAAAAAGAGAACTGCATGTCATCTCAGGTTGCATTTCTATTTGTTTTTCTCCAGCTTTTCTGTGGTGTATGAATCCAGAGGGAGGACACAGACCTAGGTCAGAAATGAACCCATGCTCTGAGAGGTTCCAGTCCCAGTGAAATAGATAAATGGAACGTTGGTGATAGCTTTTTGTTTTAATTGAAGTATAGTTGACACATGGTGCATTAATTTCAGGTGTACAACATAGTGATTTGATAAACATATGTATTATGCTGTGTTCATCACAAGAGTAGCTACCCTCTGTCATCATAGTATGTGTTATAATACCACTGACTACATTCCCTATGCTGTGCCTTTGATCTCCGTACATTATTCTTCCCAGAACTGGAAGCCCATACCTCCCACGACCCTTCACTCATTTGGCCCATTCTCCCACTGCCCTCCTCTCTGGCAATCATCAGCTTGTTCTCTGGGTCTATTTCTGCTTTTTGTTTATTTGTTTGTTCATTTGATTTGTTTTTTAAATTCCACATGTAAGTGACATCATATGGTATGTGTCTTTCTCTGTCCGACTTCTTTCATTTAGCGTTATACCCTCGAGGCCCATCCATGTTGTTGCAAGTGTCAAGATATCATTCTTTTTTTGTAGCTGAATAATATTCCATTATATGTGTATGTGTGTGTGCACACACCATTTCCTCTTTATCCATTCATCTCTCAGTGGACACTTGGGGTGTCCCCATATCTTGGCACTGTAAATAATGCTGCATTAAACATAGAACACATAGATCTTTTCAAGTGTTTTCATTTTCTTTGGTCAATACAGTAGTAGAATTACTGGATGATATGGTATTTATATTTTTCACTTTTTAAGGAACTTCCCTATGATTTTCCAGTGGCTCTACCAATTTCTATTCTCACCAACAGTGCATGAGAGTTCCTTTTTCTCCACATCCGCCCTGACACTTGTTAGGTAATAACTTATTCCTAAACTAGTTTTCTACTATCAAAACAACTCAATAACAGCAAGATTTTTAAAAAATATCACTCTTGAATTTGCCATTCCAACACATACTTTCACAATTTTTTCAGAGTGCTCATCACTGAGCATGCCCTCTTGAAAATTTCGGTGGCTCAGCAGTAGGGCGATCGCTGGGACCCCCATGTTTGGGGGAGGGGCTAAAACTCAGTTTGGAGAGGCTGCTGTTCGTTTACCAAGTGGTAAGCACTTAATTAACCACTTACATAGTTTCTGACCTCAGCACGTGTCCAGTGTGTCACAGACCCACTTTTTCTCCACTCCATCCTTGACCTGGTGATAAGAGAGCCACAGTTGTCCTTTCTGAGATAAAAAACTGAAATGGTAGACAGGGAGGGATAAGGGGAAGGAAAAAATGGGAAGAAAGCGTAGTCGTCTGCGGTTCCCTTCTTGGTCCCCCTGCAGCTCTGTCGTCATTCACTGTGTTCTCGGGGCCACCCCTAGAGGAGATGGCCTTGCGGTGGCTGCGCCTCCCTTCCTGGCTGCTGGGCCAGAGCTAAACAGTTTGGTTCAGAGGCCTCTGGTGGTTTGTAGCAGCCCAGGAAAGCCAGACGGAACATGGCTGGAATGTGTTCAGCTCTCAGTCTTTACAGTGTGTCACAATATAGGCCATTTATGGATTTGCTTCAGAAAGAAAAATTACATTTTTGACTGGCATTCAGACATTGATCATATGAGGCGTTGTCTTCGCAGATATTCTGCCGAATCTCCTTCTTGGCAGGGACAAATAGTGCAGGGAAAACAGGATCCCTCTCGTCTATCTCCCCAGCTCGAGGATTTTGTGGATTTTCTTTTTATGGGGGAGGAAATCATCCTTAGGGCTTGAGGGAAAGAACTCAGTGACAGAACAAAGCCATGTCCAGTTATGTTAATTCTGATAGAGTGATCGGAAAGGCCATGGTTGAATGCCTGAGGCACAGTGGTCTCCGAGAAGCCGCAGGATCTACTCTTGTGTTTACAGAACCTTCCCATACCACCCCAAGCCCATGCAAATCTTCTTCCCTTTGAAAACTCAGTATATCAACACTCCAGCATTTCAGAGATGCTGGCAGATTTCTTAAACCACTGTGTGAATGTACTGTGTGAATTATTGCTCACTTTATGAGCGTATTTCAGTTTTAGGTGTTGACATTTTCCTCTTCTTCCCACCATGGCCTTTGCAATGGCGAGTACCTGGAAGGTTCCTAACTGCTGGGAATTATGTAGTCTATGAGCCAGCAGTGGCTCTCTTAGTATTTCTTTTCATGTGTACTGTCAGTTTCTGCTTGGGGACATTTCATGCAGTTTTTCTTACTTGGAATCACCTATTTATAACAAATGTCATCCTTCCTAGTTCACCACACCCTTACTTATAGAAACCATATATTGGAAGTAGATTTTGGCTTACCTTTTGATAAAAGACCATGTAGCAATCATACCCTTAAAGGACATTTAAAGATCTGAATAATTCTTTTTTTTTTTAATTTTTTTAATTTTATTTTTTTAAATTTACATCCAAATTACTTAGCGTATAGTGTAACAATGATTGCAGGAGTAGATGCCTTAATGCCCCTTACCCATTTAGCCCATCCCCCCCCAACCCCTCCAGTAACCCTCTGTTTATTTTCCATATTTATGAGTCTCTTCTGTTTTGTCCCCCTCCCTGTTTTTATATTATTTTTGCTTCCCTTCCCTTATGTTCATCTGTTTTGTCTCTTAAAGTCCTCATATGAGTGAAGTCATATGATATTTGTCTTTCTCTGACTGACTAATTTCACTTAGCATAATACCCTCCAGATCCATCCACGTAGTTGCAAATGGCAAGATTTTATTCTTTCTGATTGCCGAGTAATACTCCGTTGTACATATATACCACATCTTCTTTATCCATTCATCCATCGATGGACATTTGGGCTCTTTCCATACTTTGGCTATTGTTGATAGTGCTGCTATAAACGTTGGGGTGCATGTGTTCCTTAGAAATAGCACTCCTGTATCCCATGGATAAATGCCTAGTAGTGCAATTGCTGGGTGGTAGGGTAGTTCTATTTTTAGTTTTTTGAGGAACCTCCGTACTGTTTTCCAGAGTGGCTGCCCCAGCTTGCATTCCCAAGGATTTGAATAATTCTTGATAAAGTAAGAGAGGAAGGGAAAGCAAGTAATAAAACAGCATAAACATATGACAACATACTTGACAAACAAAAGAGAGAAGTATGTGGAAAAGATTGGAAGTATATAGACTGAAGTGTTAACAGTGGTTGTCTCTGGTGATAGGATTATGTGTGGTTTTTGTTTTCTCTGTTTTTTTTTTAATTTTATATTTACCTACATTTTCACAATGATTTGGTATGATGTTTTTACTTTTTTTTTTTTTTTTTTTAATTTATTTAGAGAGAGAGCAAGAGAGAGCACTTGAGTATGGAAGGGGCAGAGAGAGAATCCCAAGCAGGCTCCGCACTGTCGGTGCAGAGCCCAACGTGGGGCTCAGTCTCAGAAACCTTGAGATCATGACCTAAGCCAAAATCAAGAGTTGGATGCTTCACCAACTGAGCCACCCCAGTGCCCCTGTTTTGTTTTTGTTTTTTTTTTTTACTTATAATGAAACAGCTCAAACATATGGAAGTAGAACAGTGAAATTAAACCCACGTACCTGTTGTCCATCTTTGCCAGTTACCAACTCCTAGACGATCTGATTTGTGTGCCTAACCACTCTCTCCCATTATTTGAAGTAAATCCCAGATACCATTTATTTCAATGATATTTAGATTTGTAATAATAATTAGATTTTGAGAGTTGTTTTTTTAAGAGTCCTAAGCATTTCTTACTTTGTTTACTGAGTTTTCTGCTGCCTCCTGATTTGGGCAGATTAAAGGTGCTTCCACTGAATCCTGCAAACTGACTGTGACAGAGCCCACAGGCCTGTGAGCTCTGGCTGGAGAGTGGTGTCAGGAAGGCTGGAGCTGGCTGGGCAGCGCGTGTGCCCACCCCCCCCCCCCCCCGCCCCCCAACCTCTCCCCGTGCTCCTACCTCCCCTGAAGGGAGCGACCCTGAGCCCTTGGAGATGATAAGCAGGCCTGTGTCGCAGCTCACAGGGGGCTCTTTGTTCTGGTTTCCTTCTTGCTCTGGTTTTCCTGGGATAGACTGTTAGTTATCAACTTGTGTGATTTAGGAGTATGTTCATATGACTGGCCCTAAATCCCACCTCTGTGGCCCACTTTATATTTCTTAGAAAGCTGTTCTTTGCAAAAAGAAGGAAACTGTTTCTATGTAGGATTCCATTTAGGACAAGGACCCTGATTCTACGAGTGGGAGGAAGTCTTTATCCCGCTCAGGTCACATTGCTGTGAGAGGTCATTTAACAGTGTCCACAGCTAAGGGACACCTCTGTCATCAATGCAGGCATTTTTTCCGCAACACATTGTATCTGGCTAGGCCAGATGAGGGAATGCTCCTGCTCTTAATTTCTTATCCTTACCTAGAAATCTATTCTTGAACCTTCCTTGGTCAAAATAATAATTTCCCTTTACTACTTTTCTTGTTCTTCCAGAACTTACTAGAAGTTGACTGTAAGTTGTTTATTCTGAAATTGTGTGGATAAAAATGTGATGAGTGGTTCAGACTGGAACAAGGACTGCTTTCCTGCTCTCCCTAAACTGGGCCTGTCCCTGGCCTCGGGTGCAGGGGAGGGGTGGCCGAGGTCTTCTGCCTTCCAGGTTGCCAGTCACCACTTTGCTGTTGTTCGTGCTTAAAGAAGTGACCTGCCAGTTTGAGCTTGGCTGGGTGCATCCTGGCCGCACAGGGTTCTATGGGCTGCTTTCAACAGTTAGACAAGAAAATAAGATCTTTGCCACCCAGTACGTTCCCCTTTTTGTTTCAGCATCTAGAACCTCCACATCCTTCAGGCAGACTTCCTGTTTGAACCTTGATTCTCTAATTTTGTATTGTATGTTAGATTTTTAAACCATTGTATATCCTCTCAGAAATAGGTGGATGAGTGAGTCTCAAAGCAAACAAAGGAAGTTTACATGCTGAGTAAAAAGTCTGCAGCATGATCTGAGTCCTTTATTCCTTCGCTGGTGTGAGCATTCTGATCTAAAATGGAGACCCGGCTGCAGAATTGCTGGGGGGACAGCTTTACCCTGGCAAGACTTTCTGTAGGAATGCAAATTCTGTGGACCTCTAGAAACAGAATAATTGCTGCCCTTGCTCACCCCTCATCCATGCTCCAGATGTTTTACATACATTATCTCTGATGCTCACAACAGCCCCTCAGTGTATTGGCAGTGGGGGCTGTCCCCTGCTTATGGAGAAGGAAACGGAGTAGGACAAGGATTCATGAAACTTACTGTTAATAAGGAGTAGAGCCATAATTTGAACCAGATCTGATTGATTCTGAGGCCCATGCTCTGTTACCTGGTACCTGGTGCTTTGGGAAGTAGTGACAGTACCCTGCAGAGCAGGGAAGCTCAACTTAGAGTCATGTTGTCCTAATCAAGCTAAGCCTGCTGCTAACTGACTCTGTGGAGGCCAGCTGACCTCTCTGGGCCGCAGAGCATCTGGAAAATGCAAGGAGGTGGGAATGGAAGGGAGATCTCTAGGATGCCCTCCATTGGGCTGGTCGGTGCTATTTTTCATAAAGGACTCCTCCCCTTTTGCTCAGAGCCCTTGATTTTGCCTTTTTGGTCACTCCCTGTTCAGTCTTGAGCCTCAGGCCAGGGAGGGGCTGCCACAGGTACCTATAGAGGTTGGAAAATTCCCCATCCCTGGAATCAGGCACTGCTAGAAGTTTCTACTCTGCCCCCTCCCCTGTCCCAGCCTCCCACAGAGTTAATTTGAGGTTTTTTTGTTTGTTTTTGTTTTTACTTGTTGCCTGATTTCTTTTGTTTATTTATTTATGTATTTATTAGGAACTTTTTTTTTTTCAAGTTTATTCATTTTGAGAGAGAGAGGATGAGCAGAGGAGGGAGAGAGAGAGAGGGAGAGAGAGAGAGAATTCCAAGCAGGCTCCACACTGTCAGCGCAGAGCCTGACATGGGGCTCAGTCAGGAACTGTTGAGATCATGACCTGAGTTGTAATCAAGAGTCAGACGCTTAACCTTAACTGACTGAGCTACCCAGGCACCCCGCCTGATTTCTTTTAGACCTCAGACTTGCATTGTTTTTCCAAGCATGAGTTGAGAAATGTATGGAATTCCTTGAAGAAGGCAGCCATCCCTGACACTTCATGTCACCTGAAAAGGAGTCCCTAACGTGTTCTGTTTTCTCACCATCTGGGTTATCTGTCAGCATGCGTGAACTGCTTCTGCTAGCGGATTGCACCAAGTTTGGGGGGCTTGTTCCAGCCCCAACCTGCTTGCTCTTCCTCTGGCTCAGTGTCTTGGTGAAACACCATGAAAGTATTGAACTTCCTGTGGCCCAGTGAAGCTTTAGGGGCCATGTGTGCAGGTATGCACATCTTCTGCCCATGCCCATGCAGCTTTTTTGCCAGAGGTGGTGAAAGTTTCTCTTGGCTTTCTATTTTGCAGATGTTTGTGGTTTAATGTGCATTTTTTAATCACTTGACTGTGTCCGGCCCTGAAGTGACGTTTCCTTGTTCTGCCTCGTGCCCATGAACTGTGTTTGGGTATTACTACCCTGCTGACAGCTGCTTATTGACACAAGGGATGGGAACTGACTCAGTTACAATTCAGAACTGTCACCAGGGCACGGATGAGAGTTTTTGTCTCTTGGTCCTCCAGCATAAGCCTGTGTTCCCTGTGTTGAGGGTGTTTTACACCCCTTGGCTCACTTGACTAATGATATGGCAGGAAAGAAACACCCTGCAGAAAGGTTAGAAGGCCCCTTCGATGACTGAGGCAATATTTCCAAATCTGGTTAGAATGTCAGTTTTGATTTCAAGCGATGGGCTCCTCTGTGCTTTACATGTCCATTTGGCAAAGAGGCAAAGAGACAAAGATTTATTCTCAGGCTCTTCTGGAACTGCTCTCTCCCCAAACCTCTCACCCCTGGCCTCTGCATTCCAGCCAAATGACCTTGAATCAGTTACTCTGACTATGGGGCCCTTTGCACATGCTATTTCCTCTCTTTGGAATACTCCTCCCCTATATTCCTGCTTCTTTCTTTCTTTCTTTCTTTCTTTTCCTTTTTTATTAATAAACTTTATTTCATTTCAGAGCAGATTTAGGTTCACAGCAAAATAGAGCATAAAGTACAGTGTTTCATATAATTCCTGTCCCTGAACCCCCCCATTCCAGCCCCATGGCCCCCCCACCCTCAACATCCCTCACCAGAGTGGTATATTTATTATAGTCCATGAACATCATTGTCAGCCAGAGTCCATAGTTAACTTCTGGGTTCACTCTTGGTATTGCATGTTCTGTGGGTTTGGACAAATGTACAATGACATGTATCCACTACTGTTCTATCCTACGGAACAGTTTTACTGCCCTAAAAATCTTTACTTCTCTTCCTCCTTCCTTCCTTCGTATCCCCAAACCTGCTTTCTTGGAATGTGTAGTCTCTGCCTACTTCTGTTTTGGACCTCTACTTGTCTATGTGTCAGGGAAGACTTCCCTGATTGAGGCTTCTGATGAGGTCAGAGCACAAAGCCCTTGGTCACAGCTACTTCAGTAGCCATTTTGTTTTTATTTGGGCCACTCCTTGAGTGATGTCTACCTCCTCTCTGAGACAGTAAGCCCCCTGAAGGCAGGGACCCCATCTCTTTTCTCACTGCTGTATTTCCCTAGCACCCAGCACATTGCCTGGCACATAACAGGCCCTCTTTAAACATTTGGTGAATAAACAGATGCTTTGTTCTCACAGATTCCTTTATGCTTCTGAGTTCAGGAACCCACAGTTCACCTGGCTCCAAGCCCGTCCACCCGCCTGTTGTACCAGGCTGCCTCCATGGCATTTACAGTGCTACGTGGACATCCACTGAAGAGAACCAGATGCCATTAGCTGGCAGGACTTTCCAACTCAGCCTAGTCAGCGTATACTGGCAGGTATGGTGGGGAAAGCTAAAGAAAGATGGGGAAAAGTCCCTATGGCTTCTGATTTGAGCTTGTAGGGGTTTGATTTGAGCTTGTAGATCCACCGGAAGGTTATAAACAACCGGTTTGTAAACATTAGAGGGAGCCACATGAAGTTACTGATATTTGACAATCAATGATATTTGATACTTGACTACTAATAATTTTTCCTGCAAAAATAAGAACCTCATGTGGTTCAGCCATGCCAACATTCCAAATGTTTCTCTTCCATTCAGACTGGACTCTTTCATGGAGTCCACATCAGACATGCTGTATTGTGTGTTGTTGGGGCTTGGGCTCAAAGTAAATGTCTAAATCCTGACTCACAGGCCAAGATTTCTTTTCCCCAAGGAAAGAATTACTGCACTTTTGTCCTCCTTGTGTTTAACCACAGAAAAGATTTTTTTTTTTAACTTTTCATTTGAAAAGTATGCATGGAAGCAGGAAAAACAACTAATGGGAACACGATTATTTTATAAAGTGCCCGAAATAGACTTGAATGTCAGCCTGGTAGAGGAAGCCAATCTCAGAACTAACCTCGGTTTTCCTTATGTGCCATGTTCGAATTCAGACTCGGTCCCCGTGTTCAGATCTGCTGTGGGGTCTGCCTGCTGGCTGGTCAGGTCAGTCCTTTTTCCTTCTTCATTTCCTCCCCACAACTTGTTCTCTCCCCGAGTGCTTGCCCGAAAGGGTAACATACAGTGTTCCGTCATTACTTTTGAAGATCTGTGGAGTACTTACTGCGTGCAGGACGCCGTGTTAGGTGCTGCGGGGATGCATAGATGAATGAGCCACAGCTCCTGTCCCTGTGCTCATGACTCTGATTGGATGACAGGTGCTTGTCCAACAACCTGAGATACCAGTGGAGCACACAGCAGAATGCACAGAGACAGCACCTTAGGAGCCGCTGACTGAATCACAGCATTCTTCTCCTTCAGTGTCTCCCTTGGTCTCCCTGCCTCTTGGTTTCCAATGCTGATGATGTTATTGATTACCATTGGTTCAGTGCTTTCTGAGAGCCCGGCCTTATGCCATGTACTTCACAGGGCTTATTTTACTTAATCCTGTGAGTGTGGTTTTATTGTCCCCTTTTGATGAAGAAACAAGCCTAGAAAGGCAGAGTAATTTCTCAAGGTTGTTACAGCTAGAAATGACAGAGCCGGAGATGGAAACTGTACCCAGCCCCCTTGCTCTAAGGCCGGAGTTCTTAACCTGGACGTTAGAGTGCCTGCAGACTGTTGTGTTCACACCGGAGCAGAGCAGTGGGAGGTGTGTGCTTCCAAAGACAGAAAGTCCTCCTCTAAGGAACCATTACAATTTCCCAGGTAAGGAGGACTGGTACAGTCCCAGGAGAACACAGTTGCATATGCAACTGTTCTCTGGAACTAAGAGTTTCCTGTTTATCAGGAAGCACTTATAACATGGCTCTGGCAGCCCTAAGCACTTTCCAGAGGGACCACTTGTACCGTCCCAAGGTCAGAATTCTGTTGGACCCCAGCCCTTTGAGCAAGCATGCTTATCTTTGACCGTGGCTTTATTATCTGTAAAATGGGGACTCTGATAATCTGCCTTCTCATTCATAATTCAGTGGTTCTGCTGTGGCAAGACACTTTTTCAGGTGGTGGGTCTTTTCCAGTGATAAGGGGGCATGTGGCTGGTGACTCTTCAGTGACAACTGAGGCCCATGTGTTGTATTAATACCTTTATGTTGGGTGAGCATTCACTTTAATTAGATTGCCCTTGAGATCAGAACACTCAGTCATTTAAAGCTAGTGCTTCCATCTTCACTGAAAATGCCCCTGGAATGATGTATTGACTTCAGGCCACCTTGGGGTTTGAACACCATTTACCAGAGAGTGTTGTGAGTATCGCCTCTGAACAAGCAGGCCAGCCCACATTCAGGCAGGCATCCATCAATGTTTCCTAAGGCAGCCGAGCAGGGACATCAGCTTTTCCACATTCCCACGAACCAGGATTTCAGGCCCTTCCTGGCACTTTCCCGTACGGGCGTCATTGAGGCTACCCTCATCGCTTCACATGCCCTGCTGTGGTCCCTGTGTGTAAGCAGGTCACTATGAAATGGATCTGGGGACTGACATGCTTAATTTGAGCTAGTCAGAAGATTCAGCTGCCAAATGCAACACCCGAGTCCCAGCCCTGCTTTCCTCTGTGAGCTCAGATCACATCCCAGGAACTGCATAGGCCCCGGGGGCTGTGTTTAAGACGGACATTGACTGTGAGAGAGTGGAAGAGGGTGAGTAAGTGGATGGTGCTGGGCTTGGAAGCCATATCTTAGAGGGAATGGTTAAAGGTTACCCAGGAAGAGAGATACCTGGAGAAAAGCATAGGTGACCTCAGACATCGTCATAGAAGGGGGAATAGACTCCCCTGGCTATTCAGGGGTGGGGAGGTGCTAGGATAGCTGCAGGGAAGCAGGTTTGAGTTCAAGGCAAGGAAGAATTCTCTAACAAAGATCTCTGCTCTGCAGTGGAGCAGGCTGCCAGATGCCAGATGGGGCAGTGACTGTGTGTGTGGGCCCCCTGCCCACGTAGTGGGGGCACCAGAGGAAAGCTCCATGTACTGGACAGGAGCGAGGACAAGATAACCTCTGGGTTCCTTCCAAACTGCAGGTGCTATATATTTCCTCTGAGTCAGTTTTTGGGCCCAGTAGCCCCTGGTGTGTTTGTTCTGGAGTAGCCCCTTCTAGCTTGTTTTCTGTTACTCTTAGCAGTGTACCCTCTCAGCCGCCTTTGTATTTGGCTGCCATGACCATGAACCCTATCATGCACACTCACTTGTGTGCCAGGCACAGCTTACTTTGACCTGGTGCCTAAAAAGCTTTCCCTGCTCCCAGTGGCTTTGCCATGGAGCCACCTTGCCATGACGTAAAAGTCTAGGTACAGTGGGGGAGCTGTTAAGAGGGACCCAGGGACAGACTGGAAGTGGACAAGGGAGATGGAAGCCTATTTTTGGTCCCTTGAGTGACCTTCCTCCTTTGTCAGACCTTGCAGTCCCGGATTACGACAGAGAAACCACATCCTCTACTGCCCAGTTCCCGTGCTGTCCTGGGCCAGATGTTAGAGGTAAACAAACCAAGTTTGTCTTCACCCTGGGGAGGAGCCAATTTTTATTTATTTTCTCAAAGCTGGGAAGACCTGGTCTAGTATCTCCGTTCCTGCTTCCCCATTTCTTGGACTCCGGCCTCCTCTTCACCGTTGCACAGAGCCCCAGGTTCCCCTGGCTGACTTCCAGGCCTGGCTGCCTGGGGCCGTCCCAGGAACCATCCCCAGTGACTGCCTGGCCTCGCCCCTCTCCTGCTCTTGCAGCTCCTAGCAGACGGCAAGCAATTCGATAGCCCTTAACTCTTGCCATATTCGGGGGTTTCAAATAAGGTGTTTGCTAGATTGGAAAGCGTACGTGGAGCTGGTGGTACCGTGAGTGTCATGATCGAAGACTTCTAACCTGGCCAGGGAGGGTGTTGGTACCCAGCTCTGATTCTGTCTGTGTGTTCGTTTGCTCCTTTTTCACTGAGTGCTGAGCCTGTGCTGGGCACAGTGCTCTTGTGATTCTGGGGCTTGGGTCCTGCACCCCTTTCTCTTTTCCCTCAGCCCCAGATCTTTGCTGCTTTCTGAGGACAAATTCCCCACCCACTGAGCTTTCCACCCTGGGAAAGAGTTCTTTGGCCCCAGCCCTGGTCAGGCCGGTTGGTCCCCATAGAACTAGAAGGTCGGCCTTCTGGGATGTGGATGGAGTCAGAGATTTGGGGCTTGGTGACGGTTCTCCCAGCCACAGTCTGTGGATGGCTGTGTGTCACATAGTATGGTCACCTACTCATGTGTGTTGCCTGCCTGGAACAGCTGGAATACACGGGGTGACAGTCATACCTCCCTGGCAGAGTGCAGGTGGGTGGCCAGGAGGAAGGCGAGCCTCAGGCTATGCCTGCTAACCTGGTGTGTTAGGAAGTGAAGAGAAAACTCTGGAAATTGTATGTAGCATTGTCCAGGGGCTCTGGTTCAACACAGGAATTGTCTGTAAGAGAGAATTGACAGTTTGGGACAGGCCTGGTGCTGTCATAGAACCAGAGAAAGAAGATAAAAAAGATAATTCCAAAGTTTCTAAAGAAGGCATGTGATCGCCCCATTGTCAGAAATGGGGATGCCTGGAGGGGCGGTTGATCTGGGGGTAAATGTGGTGCCGCGTCTTCCGATTAGTTGAGTTCCAGGTCACAGCAGACACTTTGGTTTTCGGCGCAGACCTGGGAGTAAAGCTCAGGAGAAAGGTCAAGTGCGGGCTGTGATTGTGAGTCATGCAAGTAAATCTCCACAAAGGGAGATGGAGGGGTGGGGAATGTTATCTCTGACCTCATCCACCTGCCGGGAGAGCAGCCAGAGGGGCAGGGGTAGGACAGTGCAGGGGGCTCACAGGAGTTCCCAGTCAGTGCAGAGGCCACAAGAGTGAGGCCCAAGGCCATGGGATTAATTCTTATCCTCAGCTGCACGTTAGGCTCATCCAGGGAGCCTAAAAACCCTAAGGGCAGGGTGGCAGATCGGCCCAGTTAGGTCAGGACCCCTGGGCATTAGTATTGGTGAGGCTCCCTAGAGGGCCCTAAAGTGCAGCCAGGGCAGAGAACCCTGTGTGCATGAGGGAGGAAGACAGGATCCAAGAACTGCTGTCTAGGGGTCATGTGGAGAAGTCTGATTATAAGGAATTGAGGAGAGGAAATAGAGGCCATAAATCTGCCAGTCTTACAAAGAGAAAGAAGCGAGATTGGCAGAGTAGCCGGGTCACAAAAAGGGTTATTTTAATTGGCTCACGAGCATGTATTTTAGGCACATGGATGGGAACCAGAAGAGAGACTGAGATAACAACTTCTCCAAAGAGGGCGGGCTGTATGAGCTGTGTTTCCTTGGGGTGGAAGAAGCACTTCTTCTTTGGGGGCAGACAGATCAGAGATGCCAGGAGGATGCCCCTGTGACTGGAAGCCATCCTCAGGCTGTGGGACCAGACACTTTGAGCCACTGGGAGTAGACAAGGAGGCAAGACCCGTTATCTGTTTCTTTCGGTGATGAAAAAGGCAAGGTCACCTCCTGAGCGAGTGTGGGCACTAGGGGCTTGAAGGCTGAAACAGACCTTGTGGTGAATTTGATGCAGGTCTGAGCATCAAACAAAGAGAAGTTAAGTGAATCGTGACCTTGGCCAGATGCCGGATTTCTTGCTTCTGAGTCTGGTACATATCCGTCCCGCCCAGCCCCTGACATTTTCATCTAAGGGCTGACTTCAGTGACATTTAATGAAATTGGCTTTTTTTAGAAAAATGTTTATTTATTTTTGAGAGGGAGAAAGTATGCAAGCAAGCAGATGAGGGACAGAGAGAGAGGGAGACAGAGGATCTGACGTGGGCTGTGCACTGACAGCAGAGAGCCTGATGCAGTGCTCAAACCCACAAACCATGAGATCATGACCTGAGCCAAAGTTGGACACTTAATTGACTGAACCACCCAGTGCCCCAAATGAAATTGGCTTTTAAATTTTTGTTTTTACTCTGAGACATGGAGAAAATTTAGCTAAATAAATAGGTTTGGTTTCACTTAAAATATTTTTTTTCTTAAGAGAAAATATATTCAATCTAAAAATATAGAAAATGCAGATAAGCAGAAAGGAGAATAAACATCACCCATAAACCTACAGTCCAAAGATAAGATTGTATGCTTCTGAATTACGGACGTAAGTCACAGATTCTCAAGTCCAGGGAAATACTGATGATGATCACTGTCAGTTTGTAGTTGCCTACCACATACAGTCACGGAGCTGGGTGTTCCTCCTCTGTTTAATCTTCTCATCACCCTATTTTATTGCTACTTTTATTATCATCTCCATTTTATAGAAGAGAAGCTGGCCTGGGAAGGATTGAGTAACTTGCCTAGGCCAGAAGGACAAGCTGAGGCAGGTGTAGGGCTAACCTGAGACTGGCCAGACCAGCCCCTAACTGCTACTCGATAGTGTCACCAAACAAAAGAACGTGTGTAAGTGGTATTCCCAGCACATTACTGACATCAGTCTATTCGTGTAAATTCTTGTAATAAGAGACTTTATGAGCAAACCAAGTCTTCTTTAAATGAAAGAGCTTCAATGAGGTATACTTGATGTATAATACACTACACGTATTGAAAGTGTACAGTTTGAGAAGTTTTGACATGTTTACACCTGTGAGAGATATGTACATATATATATATATATATATATATATATATATATATATATACACACCATGATCAAGGTAATGAACATATCCTTTCCCTCACAGTGAGCATTTATGCTTCTTTGTCATTTGCTCCCTCCTGTGCCTCCTATTCCTCACCCCAGGCAGCTACTAATTTGCTTTCTCTCACTATACGTTAGTTTGCATTTGCAAAAATTGTATATATCCAGTATAAATACTTATTTAGCCTGGTTTATGTCACTGAGCACAGTTATTTTGAGATTTATCTGTGCTGTCAAGTGTCTCCATCCTTTCCTTTTGTCACTGAGTAGAATTCGTTTGCGTGGATGGACCACTTTTTGTCTATCTGTTCTGTCCTGTTGGTAGATGTTTGGGTTGTTTTGGATGGCTGGTAGTTTTTGCTTATTACAAACAGAGCTGCTGTAAGTGTGTTCGAGTGTTTGTATAGATGTTTGCTTTTATTTCTTTTATCTCTAGACTTGGGAGTGGATTTACTGGGTCATCTGGTAGGTGTTTAACTTTTCAAGAAACTGCCAGACTGTTTTCCAAAGTACACATAGCATTTTACATTCCTAACGGCAGTGTGTGACTCCACATCTACATCAACATTTGGTGTGGTTGGTCTTTTCACTTTCAGCCATTCTATCAGGTGTGTGGTAGGTAGAATCTCATTGTGGTATTAATTCAAGGCTTTAAAGTTTTTTCCATGTTTATTTATTTCTTGTGAGAGAGAACGAGCATGAGTGGGGGAGAAGCAGAGAGAGGTAGAGACAGAATCCCAAGTAAGTCTTCACGACGCCAGCACAGAGCCTGATGTGGGCTTGATCTCACAAACCCATGAGGTCGTGACCTGAACTGAAATCAAGAGACAGACACCTAACTGACGGAGCCACCCAAGCACCCCAATTCAAGGCTTTTAAAAACTTTTCAGTATGCAATACTTCATAGTCCCTACAATGATTGTGGAGCCTCCCACATCAAGTAGTGAAAGGTGAAGAGAAGAAATGTAGAAATTATTACCAGTCTTCTTTTTATTTTATTTTATTTTATTTTATTTTTTTAATGTTTTATTTATTTTTGAGACAGAGAGAGACAGAGCATGAACGGGGGAGGGTCAGAGAGAGAGGGAGACACAGAATCGGAAGCAGGCTCCAGGCTCTGAGCTGTCAGCACAGAGCCCGACGCGGGGCTTGAACCCACGGACTGTGAGATCATGACCTGAGCCGAAGTTGGATGCTTAACCGACTGAGCCACCCAGGTGCCCCTATTACCAGCCCCCCACTGGGGTCTGTGCTGACAGCTCAGAGCCTGGAGCCTGCTTTGGATTCTGGGTCTCCCTCTCTCTCTGCCTCTCCCCAACTCACACTCTGTCTCTCTCGCTCTCAAAAATAAATAAACATTAACATTTTTTTAAAAAGTAATAATTACAGATCCTTTTTGTAGCTTCTCATGTGCTGAGGGCTTTTTAATACAATTATGTCTAAACCTAGCATCAACCCTGCAAAATAGGATTTTTTCCATGTTACAGATTAAGAAAGCAAGGCTGAGAGAGGTGTCCCAGTTAGCGCAAAGCATATTTGAACTTAGCCTCATCTGTTCGAAAGCTCATGTCCTCTGGCTCCCCACACCATACTGCATTTTGTAGTTATTCTTTCTTTAAAAAACAAAACAAAACATAATCTATTTTCCCACTGTTGCCTTCTGCTCCAAACATGGAATACAGAACTTAAGCCTTCAAGATAGTCTAGGCGGACAGTAGGAAAATTCTTTCTAATGTAAATTCTCTATGGAGTCACTGCTTAAAAAATCTCTGAGCCCAAAAGCCTGGGTTACTGAATGAGGAGGTTCTGACTCGTGCTCTGCAGCCCAGCCTCTGGGCCATCACTTACATAACAGGAGTCCACTTCAGGGAAAACAGAATTATTATTATTATGCTGTGCCATTCTTCATCTGTAGAGCTATTTCTGTGTCAGATGCCACCTTTCAACTTGACAGACATTTATCTTGGACCCAACAATCATTAGTGGAGAGCCTACTAAGTACTTGAATGAATTCTCTCGGTCACGCACACGCGTGCACGCACACACACATGCACACACACCCTGCACCATCCTCTCCTCCTGTATGATTGGGTAGTTTCGCTTTGTGAGAAGCAGATCATCTGAATCTGGCTTCTCTGGCCCTTGTTAGTGCAGTGACCTTGGACTGGTTACTTAATGCCTCTGACCACCAGTTACCTCATCTGCACGAGGGCAGTATTTTACCTGCTTTACAGAGGTGGTGATGAAGATGAAGTGGCATGGTGGAGGTGGAGTAAGTATTAAGTTTTATTATTCCTGGTTTCCTATCAAGAAAAAAGCTTTTGAAGTGTTAACTCATTAGGTCAAAGCTACGTGAGTAATTAGGGGTGGCAACAACATTACAGAGCCTGTCCTGGGGCACCTGGGTTCCACATTGTTCTGTGTCCTTGTTGCCAGCTTCCATTATGTTCCTGCAAGTCCTCTGGGAAGCTGTTGTGGAGCAAAAGGAGACTGAAACAGTTAAACAGCAGACCAGCAGCATTCAAAACCCAGTCTTGTGAAAGTAATACTTGCTTCTGAAAGATAGTTGGGGGGAAAAATGGGAAAAAAGAGAAAGATGTTGCCTGTCATCTCTACCCCAACCACATGATGGTGTATTTTGTTTCAATCTCTCTTTCTCTCTCTCTCTTTTTTTTTTATATGAAATTTATTGTCAAATTGGTTTCCATACAACACCCAGTGCTCATCCCTACAGGTGCCCTCCTCAGTGCCCATCACCCACCCTCCCCTCCCTCCCACCCCCCCATCAACCCTGAGTTTGTTTTCAGTTTTTAATAGTCTCTTATGGTTTGGCTCCCTCCCTCTCTAACTTTTTTTTTCCCTTCCCCTCCCCCATGGTCTTCTGTTAAGTTTCTCAGGATCCACGTAAGAGTGAAAACATATGGTATCTTTCTCTGCCTGACTTATTTCACTTAGCATAACATTCTCCAGTTCCATCCATGTCGCTACAAAAGGCCATATTGCCACACCCGAAAAACAAATAATCCAGTGAAGAAATGGGCAGAAGACATGAATAGACACTTCTCTAAAGAAGACATCTAGATGGCCAACAGGCACACGAAAAGATGCTCAACGTCGCTCCTTATCAGGGAAATACAAATCAAAACCACACTCAGATATCACCTCACGCCAGTCAGAGTGGCTAAAATGAACAAATCAGGAGACTATAGATGCTGGAGAGGATGTGGAGAAAGGGAACCCTCTTGCACTGTTGGTGGGAATGCAAACTGGTACAGCCACTCTGGAAAACAGTGTGGAGGTTCCTTAAAAAATTCAAAATAGATCTACCCTATGACCCAGCAATAGCACTACTAGGAATTTACCCAAGGGATAGAGGAGTGCTGATGCATAGGGGCACTTGTACCCCAATGTTTATAGCAGCACTTTCAACAATAGCCCAATTATGGAAAGAGCCTAAATGTCCATCAACTGATGAATGGGTCTTACTCTCTTTTTAATAGAAAGTAATGCTCATCTCTTACATGGTTTGTAATCACACTGCCATTAAAGTATACTTCGTCTTCCAGCTAACATTATACCTGTTGGCCATAAGGTCATACTTTTTATGAACATAATTTCTGTTGGCCAGAGAGAAGATACCTCCATTTACTTAACCATTCCTAAACAAGATCCCTTTTTGTCACTACTAGTGAAAATATTGCTGTGCATATTTCAGAATACTTCTTGCAGAGAGAGTTCTTGAAGTAGAATAATTGAGTCAAAAGATGTATACGTCTTTAAGGGAATTTTTGGTTATGGAGGGATAGTTTACACAGAGGGTCCCTCCAGGTTATGGAGGGATAGTTTACACAGAGTAAAATTCACCTTTTTAGGCTAAAGTCTTCTAGCCACCCCCACAATGAAGATAGAGATTATTTCTAGAACCCTTGAAAGTTTCCTAGCATCCCTTTGTTGCTGACCCCTCCCTTTACTCTCAGCTTTTGGCAACTACCAATTTGCTTCTGTCCCTATATTTTTATCTTTTCCCAAGTATCACATGGATGGAGTTAGACAGTAAGTTGCCTTTGGAGTCAGGCTTTTTTTCACTTAACATAATGCTTTGGAGATTCATCCAAGTTGTATGTGTCAGTAGTTTATTCTTTTTTTTTTTTTTTTTTTCCAGAACAGTATTTCATTGTGTAGATGTACTACATTGTGTCTCTCTGTAAACCACTTGATGCACATTGTTTCTGGTTTTTGATGATTATGAATAACTGCTATAATAAGTATTTACATTGAGGGGTGCCTGGGTGGCTCAGTCAGTAGAGTATGCAACTCTTTTTTCTTTTTTATAAATTGATTTTTTAAATTTATTTATTTTGAGAGAGAGAGAAAGAATGAATCCCAGAATCCCAAGTAGGCTTTCCATCAGCAGCATGGAGCCTGATGCAGGGCTCAAACCCACAACTGTGAGATCATGACCTGAGCCGAAACCAAGAATCAGACTCTTAACTGACTGAGCCACCCAGACACCCTGAGTATGCGACTTTTGATTCAAAAGGGTTTAAGCCCCACGTTGGATATAGAGATAACTTAAAAATAAAATCTTTAAAAATATAAAGCTGCGTAGAAATTTTCATGTGAGCATAAATTTTCATTTCTCTTGGGGTTGATGGTAAGTGTATGTGTAACTTTATAAGAATCTGTCAAACTGTTTGCAAAGTTGCTGAGACTTTTGTATTCTCATTAGCAATTATGAGAGTTCCAATTTCTCCACACCATTACTGCCACTTGGTATTATTAGGGTTGGTGTGTTTGCCATTAGAAGAGCTATCTAATAGCTATCTTATTGTGGTTTTAATGTGCATTTCCTCAGTGACTACCAATGTTGAGACTCCATTCTTGTGCTTATCTTCATTCCTCTCTCTTCTTTGGTGAAATGTTTATTCAAGTCTCTATCTTTTTAAATTCAATTTGTTTTCTTATTCACTTATGAACATTCTTTATGTATTCTGGATATCGGTTCTATCAGATTTTTATTTCTTTGCAAATATTTTCTCCCAGTCCATACCTTGTCATTTCATTTTCTTATTGGTATCTTTCAAAGAGCAGATGTTTTTAACTTTGATGAAGTCCAATTCATCAATTTTTATCCCATAAATCATGATATGTAAGAAATCTTTGCCTATATGAAAGTCACAAGGGCTTTCTCCTGTTTCCTTCAAGAACTTTACTGTCTTAGTCCTAATCAATTTTTGTATATATAGGGAGTTTTGGCTTGAGCTTCATTTCTTTCGATATGGATGTCTAATTGTTCTAGTACCTTCTGTTGAATTGACCATATATGTGTGGGTCTATTTATCTCTATCTTGCTCCATTGGTCTTTATGTTTAATGCACTATCTTGATTATGGTAGCTTTATGGTAAGCCTTGACCTTAGATAATGAGTCCCTCAACTTGGTTGTTCTTTTTAGAGAATTGTTTCTGGTCTCCATTGTTTGACTTTCCATATAAATTTTAGACTAAGCTTACATTTTCTCAAAAAGGCCTTCTGGGTGTTTGATTGGGATTGTGTTTATAGATTGTGTTTATAGATTGAGTTTATAGATCAGTCTGGGGGCAGATGACCTCTCAGTGACATTGACACTTCTGATCCATGGAAACTATCTTTCTGTCCATTTTTTTAGGTCTCTGATTTCCTTTAAGGTTCTTAATACACATTGTCAAATGAAAGATTGTTCTACTTTCTTGTCAGGGTGTTTAGCACATTGTTGTGTCCTTGCGAATAACAGATCCACATTTTTCCTACAAAAAGCACTGTTGTTTTACACCCTCTTGATTATGCCTTATCTCCAAAGCATCGTGCCCTCCCTTCCACGGCTTGTAATGTACTGCTTTAACTACTTCACAGTTTTAAACTCTTTACCAAAGTCTAACATACCTGCAGAAAACTGTACAAAGAGTGCAGCATCTCGGTCAATTTTCACAAGGTAGAAATACCAGGTCAATAGACAGAACATTACCAGCAACCCAGAAGCCTCCTTGTGACCCTTTTCAGTTATTAACTACCCCCATTCATGCTGTCAAGGGGAACCACTGTCTTGCCTTCTAACATCACAGATCAGTTTTGTCATGGCTTAGATGTCATTGCTGTCAGGGACCTTCTAGGTTTCTTATTCCAGGTCCCAAAAATGTGCTTGGCCTCCTCTTTGTGCCTTTGCTAGTGCTTACAATGCCCACCCCCTCTTCTGCCTTCTCCGGCATTTCTTCCTCCAGCTTCCTTGAAGAGCCCTTCCTATTCTTCCAGCTCAGCTTAAGTTTCATGCGCCCTGAGAAGGCTTTCAAGCCTCCTCCTCTCTGGTTTCCACTGACATTGTATTTACCTTCATTAGCACCTTAATGGGGATGTGTTGGAGTCCTGTTTCCATTTGACTGTAAACTCTTTGGGATCTGGGACAAAACATCCCCCCCCCCCCCCATTAGTCTGACTTTTTGTGATTTATTATTATTGTTTTGTTTCCACGCCGCTTTTGGAGCAAGTGAGAAAATATTATGGCTCTTAAAGGCTGTTAAATTCATCAATATGGTGGTAAGAAAGAGGGTGATGCCTTCAACTCCTCATCTGCTGGAAGAACAACAGCTTTTAACTTGTAAAGTCTTTGAATCCAGTCTTTGGCTTCCATATCAAGGGTGCTTGTGTAGATAACTCTCGGCATGTATTAACTCTGCCACCAACATATTTGGGGATGCCTTTTCACTGTTAGTAAGAAAGTGGCCATATCTCAGTTTCTGTTGCTCTGTATCAGGGTCCAGCTGTTCCTAATAATAATGGCTGGGGTGTTTGTAGCATTGGGGCCACAGTGGCTGCATGTGAGAAATAGAGTCTTTCTCTTGCAATACAGACTGTATGTAGCTGTGCCTTTTGCTGGAGTGGATACATGAAGCAGTAAAGGGAGAACAGAGCTAATCTTACTGACCTAAACACTGAGGTATTTCCGTTAATGATTGGAGTGGTTTACACCTATCAGAATAGATGGCAGATTTTACCAAATCCTCCGAAGGCAAGATCCATTGACCATTGGAACACTCCATTCTGGGTGATTTGTGTCTCACTGGGGGACTGAAATGTTCCCTTACTGGTCATCTTAGATAAGGCCAGCTAACCCGAGTGCATTGTCAGGGGTTGGGTTGAGGTGGGTTAAAGGCTTTTCCGGGGATGGAATAATACAGGAGGCTCAGAGGGGAAATGTCCAGAAGGGGTAGCCCTCAAGTATAACCAAAAGGAACAGGGAAGCATATGGTGGTTGGGAGGGTTCCGGGTGCCTGGGCCTGCACGGGCCCAGCTGTGCAGCTGTGTCTCTGTGCATTTAGGCTTCCCCAGTTCAGGCTGTGTCTCTTCTGAGTTCTGTGGATCATTCTTGAGTGGTTTCTATGAGTGCTCCCCGGCTACGCACGTAGAAGGATGCCTCTGATTCAGACCACGACCCTGGGAGATGGGCCAGTGCACTTTCTGATGTCCTGGGGCAGGCCTGGGCAGCAGTCAGAAGCTCCTGGCCCCCCTCAAACTTCTGTCCCTTAGGAGAAGATCGGCTGGAGAAAGGATGCGCTGCATTTGCTGGTGTTCACTACAGACGACGTGCCCCACATTGCACTGGATGGAAAACTGGGGGGCCTGGTGCAGCCACACGATGGCCAGTGCCACCTGAATGAGGCCAACGAGTACACAGTGTCCAATCAGATGGTGAGGACCAGGGGTCCCAGCCCCGCTCCCATGATCCTGCCCGTGGGCCAGGTGCTCACCTGGCCCTCTACTCATGGACTTTCCAGTCCGTTCTGGGAATTGGGTTTCTAGTCCATCTTCTCCAGCTAGGCTTTCAAAACTCATTAACTCAGAACATTTCTCACAGATTTCTGCAGCTGGTTCATCTTCTGCCATCGTGCACCTAAATGGAAGCATTTAGTTAAGGAAGAAGTGACTTGGGGAGACCAGATAGATCTCAGAGGGGAGAGGTGAACTTACAGGAGGCCAGGGACTGTGCTCCTGCAGAGATCAAAACTTGTATAGAAGTTATAGGGCAAAATAAATGAGGATAAGACATTGTGACTTCTAGAAATGGGCTCCCTGAGGCACTGAGTCCTGCCACCTTCAGGAGTGGGGCTGCAGGTGTCCTGCACAGAATGGGAGGCCCCAAGGACCTTCCACTGTCAATAGTCTATGACCATCACCATGTCATTGAAAAGAATTTATGCAGAATTTCAAACATATATCATAAAAATAGAAAATTGGAATGAACCCCTATATGCCTATTGCCCAGATGTAATAGTTACCAAGATCTTGCCACACTTACTGTGCAAACAGGCAAACAAACAAAAACCTGTACCCTCTTCCTTCCCAAATCCATTCTCGTGGTGTCTGGCTAGAGAGAAATACTTTGTAATTTCCTTTGCTGGGCGAGCCCCTATTCTCCAATTTCAAGCCTTCCATATTATCCCAAGAATAATGGAGTCTGGAAAAAGGACTCCTAACTATAGAACTTGATAACTGTAGAGCTAATGAGGACCCCTCTACCCATCATTAGCCCTTAAAATCCTTCAGGACATTATTAGACTGCCTCTCAGCCTCCACCCTCCCCTCCTGCTTGGACCCCTCTCCCACCATAGCCCAACATTTAAGTGAGAGGTCAACAGCCTCTTCTGCCCATTCTGAGTAGTGAGCAGGACCCATGAGAGACATTGGGGGGCCCAGTTGTTGGGCTTAGGAGAAGGAAAGTAGGGCAAGGAGTTAGGGAGGAGAAGTCCTAAGGAAGATAAAGATAATGGTTGCTGATGGTAGATTATAGGGTATGGTGGCTGGACTTTGGGGGGCCTCTCCTCTATGCCCCATCCTTCCTAAAAGGATGGAGGCACAGACCAGCTGTGGGAATCTTCCACTCATTATGTCTCCATTCTGGCTTGGGAGGGGTGACGGGAATGCATCTAGTTTGGGAAGTGCCAAAAGGCCCTTACCTGGACATCCTTTCTGCATATTTCCCCAATTTGGAGCTGCCAATGGGGCTTAGTTATTAAGGATGGCCAGGGGAAGATGCTTTTCCTAGCAAGTGTGGGTTCCTGAATGCATGTTGGAGCTGGGGATGGTATCTCGGCCTGTAAGAAATGTTACAGCCTTGGGGCGCCTGGGTGGCTCAGTCAGCTAAGTGACTTCAGCTCAGGTCATGATGTCACAGTTTGTGAGTTCGAGCCCCACGTTGGGCCCTGTGCTGACAGCTCAGAGCCTGGAGCCTGCTTCAGATTCTGTGTCTCCCTCTCTAGCTGCCCCTCCTCCACTCACATTCTATCTTTCTCTCTCAAAAGTAAATAAACATTAAAAAAAAAAAAAAAAAAAAAAAGGAAACGTTACAGCCTTGACCTTTTGCCTTGGCGCTAGGACTATCCATCTCTTGCCTTGCTTGGAGAGAAATTGGCAGAGAACAACATCAACCTCATCTTTGCAGTGACAAAAAGCCATTATATGCTCTACAAGGTAAGCCTGGAGGGAATGAGGGGAGCCAATGGCCTGATTCTGGGGCCCATGATGACCCGAAGGTGAATAGAAGATTAGGATGTGGGTGAGGCAAAGTGTGAGGTAGTGGTCTGAGGAGTGTTACCAGCCTTCCTCTATGTGGGAGATCCAAGGGAGAAGTGAAATATAGCCCTGCCTTGATCTAGTGGGAAATAATAGTATTGATGAAGCTATTCAACATTCACTTAGCAGCACATGCCTTTATAAGCAATTTAAACATAGGGCATCTGATGTGATCCTGAGAAAAACTTTGGAGACAGTAGGAGCTCCCATTTTTCAGATGATGAAATGGATATACAATGTAATCCATAGGGAAGGACAATATAAAATAAAAGTGTACAGAAAGAAAACTAAGGCATTGAAGCAGGTTACCTTACTAATTCCAGTATTCCCAGAGTTTTATGCCTTACTCACAGAGTAGGGCAGACCAAGGGGTCAGTCTGAGATAGGATTTCCCAAAGAAAACAATAAATGTCTTGGGCGAATAGAGCAGTCTGTGTATGAACCTATTCTGTCTCAGAGACTTTTCCTGGGCCATCCTCTGGGCCATCGTTATAAAATCCTCTCGTGAATGTGTTCTTCCTCACAACCACAGGCAAGTCACATTTTGAACTAGAACTATCTGAGTTGCTCAAGGAGTGTTCATGTAAGCTAAATGTAAAACTCGGCTCACCTCTGACTTCCTTTGACTTGAGAGGTTATGAGAAC
This sequence comes from Panthera onca, assembly GCF_046562875.1. Classification (NCBI taxonomy): domain Eukaryota; kingdom Metazoa; phylum Chordata; class Mammalia; order Carnivora; family Felidae; genus Panthera; species Panthera onca. The sequence continues at coordinate 70,232,710 of NC_138347.1, read as the reverse complement.
TGAGTCAGCAATCCCTCCCCAACCCTGTCCACCCCTCAGACTGCCTGCCCCAGTCCCCTCTCTGGGCTGCTCTTAAATATCCACAGAATAACCTCTGTCTGATCATGTCTTTCTATTGCTCCTGCCTGAGATTATCACTGATAAAATTCCACTTAAAACTTCAGTTCTTTCTCTTCTGTTAGTCTGAATCAATTTTAGAAGATGAAAACAAAGGAAGAGGATTGTTGGTTTTATTTTTTTGTTGTTCAGTGGAAGATAGCAGGATAAAACCCAGCCATTTACACGTAACTTCTTTAGAGGGATCGATTGCACCGACTAGACTTGGTATGCTTCCAGATACTTCAAGATGGAATTGATCCACTTTGGCCTAAGCCATCCTTGTTCAGAACCAAGGACACCTTGCTCAGGGAGTAGGTCCACATAGTCCAAGGCAGGCTGAGGGCAGTGGGTGTTTCTAGAGGTCTAGAAACTTTAATAAGTGACATAGTCATTAGGACAAATGAAAGAGGAAAGGCAACCACTTCAAGGCTGCCTGCTGTGCCACAGGATTTCACCCAGAGATACCCAGATGTCCTTGGGAGGCCATCATTCACATGTCAGTTCCCTATTCAGGAAAGAGGCCATATTTGAGAGACTTAAAAGAGATTCCCCTTTTACTCCTGCTGAAAAGATTGTGAGCATCCTCGAGCTGAAGCTGGGAATATGGATCTAGGTAGACTTGAGGAAAGATGGCAAGAATATCAAGAGTATGTTGTCCATAGAGGATGAAATTTCAGAGAGTTGTCTGTTACATGCCAGACGGGAGCGGCCTCCCAGAAGGAGCAGGACATTCTACTTTGGGAACAGATCTTGCCAGGCCCCTTTGCACTTAGACCTTCGAAGGTTGATGTTCCACAGCCTGCTGCATAGCTCTGTCCCCCAGGGCCCGTGCTCGGCTTTCCTTGTGGCACCTTCTCCAGTTTATGGTGTGCGAGACTGGCAGAGTGTGGTGCTGGGGGGCCCTTACTGGTCTAGCTCAGGAGACCGGTGTTTACTCTGATGGTATAGAAGGACAAAAATGGCTTATATCTCTTCTTTCTTTTCTTTTTTTTTTCCTTCAAGAATTTTACAGCCCTGATACCTGGAACAACAGTGGAGATTTTACATGGAGACTCCAAAAATATCATTCAGCTGATCATCAATGCGTACAACGTAAGTCACCAGTTTCTTCCCCACTGCTGCTTCCCGCCCTCTCCCGCTGAGGCTCCAGGAGCTGCTGTGGACGCAGGTGGGCAGTGAATGCGTACATGGGCAGCCTGCGTACATGGCTCTGCTTCCTGCCGCCTGCCTCTTGAGTTTGGTGCCTTCCTCCTTCACTCCGGTTTGTGGTGGAGAAGGCCCCCATCCTACTTGATGCATCCTCTCCCCTCACCTCTGTTCTCTTGACTCTCATCAAAATTTGAACCCAGTGAGCAGCAAATGGTTCAGTCAGACTCCGGCCAGTGGCCCCTGGACATGCTCAGGTTCTGACTCCATGACAGCCTGGGCCCCCCACTGGAGCACCACGGTTGGGTGGGCACAGGTTCTCCCTCCTGTCCTCCTTTCCCTCAGTTCCAGATACCCGAGGAGTACTTGACTCAGACCTACTTTTCTCAGGAAAATGGCAAGCACAGGTTCTCATGCTGGCAAGTTTTATACCCTCAGCTCTCCCCTCCCTGCTAAGCCCCGCTAGGGTTATAGCTTCCAGTGTCCACTCAGTCCTTCACGGGGCCAGGTAATTCACAAATTGGAATTCAGGGTACATCTTCCTGTTAAATCAAAGTTCTACATAAAGCAAATATAGTTGAAGTAGCACTGCTGGTCCTAAACTCATGTGAAATAGACATTTGTGGGCAGACCTGGGAACCTGATTATCCACTATGGCATCACATGTGTGGTAGAGAAGCCATCTTACTTTCCCAACCATGACTGATGTACAAATGAGTATGTGGAACTCTGCCTTTCCAGGGTTGACTTTGTCAACCTGCTGGTGCAGCCCTCTTTTGAGTTACAAAATACTGCTCAGTTAGACCAGGAGTCGGAGGTAATGTCCTCACCACTGGGGGACCCCAGAGCCCTCACTGGTCCTAGCGTGAGCTGAGTGGCAGTGAGGATTTGTGGATGGTTTTCTGTCCTCTGCTCGCCCCATCTTCTATTGCACACAAGGATCCTCTTCCTCTCACAAGTGCTCTGATTCCCCCTCACTCCTAGAACTTCCTGTTGAGAGAAACCAGACTTCCTTCCCCTCTTCCTACCCTGTTCCCTACATACTGACATCCTCTTTTCTGTTCCCTGACATTTAAGTCTTCACCAGACTCAATGGGCCAGGGTTTCCATGTTCACCTTTGGTGTTTTTCACATTTCCACGGTGAGTGGAAATGTGACCTACCGAGAGAGTGTCTGGGAAGAGAGTGTGTGTGTGAGGGAGGGGGCCCAGGCCTGCCAAATGTCACCCCCTTTCTGAGGGCCTCTCTTTTTGTGAACTTCTTTGGCCTCAAGCTCTGGATGCTGGACCAAAGGAATTAAAGTAGGAGCTAGGACTGCTGCCTCTGGGGGCACCGTGGCTGAGAGACCCCTGGGTAAGGAGAGGGGCTGCTGCTAGGCCTGCTGTCACTGGGGGTGGGGGTGACCATAGCTTGCCTCCTGCCAAGCCCACACCTTTGGGGAATAAGTGGCTGAAGAGCAAGCCCATCTTGGGCTCTAGGGTGGGTGAGAATTTCTCCTGGGTTTCTAGGGAGGATTTTCATCCTCAGTCAGCTCCTGAGTTCAGATCCTGCTGGGAGGCTCCCCAGGAGCCTCTGGGGCTACCTCTGGGGCTCCCCTAAGAGTGCTACCTACTGAAGGCCTAGGCCCTCTGCTCCTCATGACTTTAAGAAAGGAGAGCATAATGACTCTGAGTTGCACAGAACTGACTGGATGGTATTTGCCAGAAATGGAAAAAACACTCTGCTCTGTCGGTGCTTTGTGTGGCCGGGTGGTTCTGTACTTTGATACCTGTGTGTGGGACCACTAATAACCAGGGAGCACAAGGCATTGTAGGTTTTCTGTGTGGGAGCTTGTACATAACTGGGGGAGTTCTTTCCCTGAGATGTGTTACAGTGGCTCTGCGCAGGTTTATTACATATAAATTCATCTTTTTTTGTAATGTTTATTTATTTATTTGAGAGAGAGAGAGAGAGTGCATAAGCAGGGGAAGGGCAGAGAGGGAGGAAGAGAGAGAGAATCCCAAGCAGGCCCTGCACTGTCAGCCCAGAGCCGGATGTGGGGCTCGATCTCATGAACCATGATATCATGACCTGAGCCGATACCAAGAGTCAGAGACTTAACTGACTGAGCCACCCAGGTGCCCCTAAATTCATTTTCCTAATTAAAATCCAGGGACCTGGGGAATATGCTTCGTGTGGTTGGTGGAGGTTAGGAGAGGAGCCGAGAGCCCTGTCTGCTGTTAAGGAGTCAGGATTGGGATGAGTATAGAAAATGATCTTTTCTAGGCAGGAGCTACATTTAACCTGGGATGAAACCCCTGAAGAAGTCTGGGAATCCAGGACTGTAGCTTAGCTCTGAGTTCATCTGGTTCCTATGAAAGAATGTGTTAGGAAATGAGACACACAACTTACGAATGAACATTTGAAACTCAACTATTTTTTTTTTAATTTTTTTAATGTTTATTCATTTTTGAAAGACAGAGAGAGACAGAGCACAAGCAGGGGTGGGGCGGAGAGAGAGGGGGACACAGAATCCAAAGCAGGTTCCAGGCTCTGAGCTGTCAGCGCAGAGCCCGACGTGGGGCTCGAACTCACGAGCCGCAAGATCATGACCTGAGCCGAAGTCGGATGCTCAACCGACTGAGCCACCCAGGGGCCCCGAAACTCAACTTTTAACATGGGTGATTCTGGAATGCTATCAACAGTTCACTGGAAAAATTTAAAGCAGCGTTATTGAGATGGGGAACAAATAAACTGTACAGATTGAAAGTGTAAAACTTGTTAAGTTTTGACACGTGTACCCATCTTTGAAACCATCACCACCACCATCATGGTATTGAACGTGTGCGTCAACCCAAAAAGTTAGGATCGTCGGTAATTCCCTACTTCTGCCTCTTTCCCTCAGTGGGGATTTGAAAGCTATTAAATATACGAATGTGAGACAGCAAGGTATTTGGAGCCAAGTCCAGCGGGTGGAAGCCGTGTTGGTGCCCAACAGTGATTAGGACCTGCTTCACTGGCTGTGGTCATTTCTGACAGAGGGGAGGGCCCAGGCTGGGCCTTGAGTGTGCGTGTGTGTGTGCGTGTGTGTGGGGGAGCTTAGCGGTGGTTATCCTTTCACCTGCTCCTCTCCTTGGCCTGGATCTAAGCCCAACTCTAACCGGACTGTTTGCTTTTCTCTGTGTCACCTTACCGCCTCGGCAGTTTGTGGCGGATCCCATATGAGTCATGCAACACATGACTAAGTATGGGTGTTGACTTTGACCTCCCCTAGAGAGCTGGCAAACCGTCTGTGGGGACATTCTGAAAAGATTTTGGTTGAAGCACATGTAACAGATGAAATAACTGTGGTTTTTAGCTAGGCTGCGGAGGGAGCAGAATGGGAAGGGCATGTTTAATGTCTTGTAGACTCAAGTCTGTTGTATGCAGCTTTCATAATGTGAAACTTCAACTCTGGGCTTTGATTTATATATCTTTTCTTTCTCTGCCAAATTCTTCATTGCGAGAGATCACCAAGTCCTCCCAAGGGGGTTTAGCTTGGCTAAACTGGAGCTTGGCTGTACTGGAGGTGCTAAGGAGAGCCCCAAGCCCAGAGAGAGGCCCTGGGTGCACACATACAGAACACGAGCACTGTGTCACATTGAGAAAGGGGACAAGGACTCAGAGAATCACTGGGGGCTCTTTTCAGAATGGGAAAGAACAGAAGGAGCTGGAAACCGCTAGAATTGCATGTGGAGGGTGGTATCAGAGGCTGTGGTGTATGTGTCTCCTAGTGGAGCACATGTTTCTCTTTTTGTTGTTGCCATAAAGTCTGCGCCCACCCATTCCACAGCTGGCCTGACTTAAAGCAATTGCAGATGTGACCTAGCCTGACCGAGCATTTTAATAGCCTTTAAACTTCTGACATTCTTGACATTGTCTCCTTGTCCCAGGATGAGGAGTAAGGAAATGTCTTCAGGGGCAGGGCTGGTAGGAGTTAACTGAATTTCAGGAGTCATCTGTAAGTCTTCATGTATTGCCTGTAGCTTTGCTTCTTTATTATATTTTATGCTCCATTCATTCATTCATTTGTCCAGCAAATATATAATAATGGCCTAATGTGTGGCAGATACCGTCTACATCTTGAGAAACAAAACAAAACAAAAACAGCAAGCAGAATACAGTCCTGCCCTCTGGGAGGCCATAGTCTTTTATAGGAGATAGACCTTTATGATCAGAATACAACCTGATTGTCCATATTCTCCAAGGTCAGAGCACTGCAGGGAGATCAAGAAGGCCTGGTTCTGTCCTGCCTGCCTCTAGGCGCTGAATGACCCTGGACAATGCCTTTTCTTTGACCTCAGTTCCCACTTCCGTAAACTGATAGGTTTAAACTGAATAATCTTCATGATTCCTATCCCCCCCCCCCCCCCCCCCCCCCGCTGTCAACATCTTAAGAGTTTCTGATTCCTATGGGGGCCAGGAGTAATAAAAACTTCAGATCACAACACAAGGCTTTGGGGGTCTAGACTACAGCATAGATTTAATTTCTATCCATTATAGTTACCAATTCATTCAGTAGGAGTCCTAGTCCCCAGTGCTCTTTCTCCCCCTACCAAATTCCCCATTAACCCTTCTGGGTGGCAGCTCCAGCAGACCTTCATGGGGAGGGAGGATTGGTATTTCCTCCTAATGTCTTGTTGGTGAGCTACAGGGCCCTCATGTTTTATGTGACTGATCCCAAGTAATTTTTTATGTAGCTCCAGTCTACCTAGCCCTTTTATGATACATTGATTTGCCTTATTCTCATAGTTATTTGCAATTCAAAAATATATATATCAAAAAGAAAGTTAATGTTTGTTCATTTTTTGAGAGAGAGAGAGAGAGAGAGAGCAAGCACAAGCAGGAGCAGGGTAGAGAGAGAGGGAGACACAGAATCCGAAGCGGGTTCCAGGCTCCGAGCTATCAGCAGGGCTCGATGCAGGGCCTGAACCCATGAGCTGTGAGATCGTGACCTGATCCAAAGTCAGACGCTGAACCGAATGAGCCATCCAGGCACCCCCAAACATACATATTTTTTAAATTGACCTTGTTTTAGATATAATATAAATCTATAGTAATCAAAATAGTATGGTACTGGTACAAAAATAGACACATAGATCAATGGAACAGAATAGAAACTCCAGAAATAAATCCACAATTGTATGTCAGTTAACCTATGTGAAAGTATACAATGAAACAATGAAAATATACAATGAAACAAAGAAAGTCTCTTCAGTAAGTGGTGCTGGGAAAACTGGAGAGCTACATGAAAAAGAATTAAGCTGGACCACTTTCTAACATGTATATAAAAATAAATAAAATGGATTAAAGACCTAAATGTGATACCTGAAACCATACAAATCCTAGAGGAGAGCACAGGTAGGAAATTCTCTGACATCGGTTATAGCAACATTTTTCTGCATGTCTCCTAAGGTAAAGGTAAGAAAAGCAAAAATAAACTATTGGGACTACATCAAAATAAAAAGCTTTTGCACACTTGAAGAAAACATCAACAAAACAAAAAGACAGTCTACTAAATGGGAAAATTTATTTTCAAGTGACATATCCAATTACAGGGCTAATATCAAAGTCTATAAAGAATTTATAGGAGTGTCTGGGGGCTTAGTTGGTTAAGCGTCTGATTCTTGATTTTGGCTCAGGTCGTGATCTCATGGGTTCAAGCCCTACACCACGTTCTATGCTGATGGCACAGAGCCTGCTTGGGATTCTGTCTCTCTCTCTGTCCCTCCCCTGCTTGCTATCTCTCTCTCAAATCAATCAATCAATATATACATACATACATATACATAAATACATAAATATTAAAATAAAAAGAATTTATATAACTCAGAGTGCCTGGCTGGCTCAGTTGGTAAAGCATATGACTCTTGATCTTGGGGTTATGAGTTTGAACCCCATGTTGGGTGTAGAGATTACTTAAAAATAAAATCTTAAAAAAAAATCATACCACTCGGTACCAAAAAATGATCATTAAAAAATGGACAGAGGACCCAAATAGACACTTTTCCAAAGAAGATATACAGATAGCCAATGGACACATGAAAAGATGCTTGGCATCATCAGGGAATTGCAAATCAAAGCCACAATGAGAGAGTACCTTACACCAGTCAGAATGGCTAACATGAAAATGACAAGAAGAAATAGCAAGTGTTGGCGAAAGATGTAGAGAAAATGGAACCCTTACGCACTGTTGTTGGGATGCAAATTGGTACAACCACTGTGGAACATAGTATGGAGTTTCCTGAAAAAATTAAAAATAGAGTACCATATGATCCAATAATTCCATTACTGGGTATTTACCCAAAGAAAGTGAAAACACTAATTTGAAAAGATATATGCACCCATATGTTTACATATTTACAAGAGTCAAGACATGAAAACAGCTTAAGTATCCGTCATGGACAAATGGGTAAAGAAGATGTTGTATATATACACAATGGAATATTATGCAGCCATAAAAGTATGATATTGTGCCATTTGTGACAACATGAATGGACCTAGAGGGTATTATGCAAGTGAAGTAAGTCAGACTGAGAAAGACAAATACCAATGATTCTACTCATAAGTGGAATCTTAAAAAAAAAGAAACAAAAAGCAGAATCAGACCTACACATAGGAGAACAAACTGATGGTTGCCAGAGGGGAGGGGAAGTAGGGGATTGGGCAAAATGGGTGAACAGGAGAGATACAGGCTTACACTTATGGGATGAATAAGTCACAGGAATAAAAGACACGGTAAAAGGAATAAACTTTTTGACTTTTCAGAAATAACTTTTAAGTTTCTTCCACTCGGTCTGAGCCCGTTACCATAGCTGCCATTAGGACATCCATCCATTCATTCAACAGAAGCTGTGTTCAGTCCTAAGGAGAAATAGGGTATGGCTCTGGGAACTCACAGCTCAGTGGGGAAGGCAGCCTTGGAAATAACTGATTGTGTTTAGCAGGAGAGTGCTGTTGAGTGCTGTATGTTGAGAGGTGCTCACCAAACTCTCTGCCAGTTGAGGCTGGCACAAGAGGAAATGGATTGAAGAAAGAGTATTTTTAGAGTTGTGGAAGCACTTGAACAATTTGTTGCAAAGGAGGAGACTATTTTTTGCAGAGAGTATTTTCAACAAGCTATTAATTTGTTGGGAAAACTGCATATGTAACATATTCAAGTTTAGCACTATAGGCTCAGCAAAAAAGAAAAGAAAGAAAAGAACCCCACGTGAGCAAGAGGAAGTTCTGCCTGCCATCTGTTCAATGCCATGTTCCCCAAAGTGCACCTGAGAAGGGGAGTGGGAGCCTGGAGGATCATCAGTTGATCTTGGGGTCCATGTGTGCTTTCGTCTCTCAGAATGTGTGCATCCTGTCATACTGAATGTATTTAGTGTATAAACAGATGTATTTTTTGTAAGATGTGGCCCCTAGACACAAGCTGGTTCATTTGGCTTCAGTCTCCAAAGGCATGTCCTTAGAGATTTGGCAAGTTTTTAAACTTGCAGGCATGCAGAAAATTGCACAAACTTTTCACAAACTAAATACACCTGAGTATCCAGGACCCAGGTCAAAAAACAGAATATTACTAACACCCAGAAGCACCCGTTGTGCCCTATTCTTTTGCCATCCCCCAAGGGGAACCAATAATTTTTGCCTACTTTTAAATTTCATATAAATAGAATCGTACAAGTATGTATGCTTTTTGTGTCTGGCTTCTTTCAGGCAGTGTCCTAAGATTCATCTATGTCATGGAATGTAGTCATGTTTCATTAATTGTTAGTGTATGGTGTTCTATACGAACACACCATAACTTGGCTTGCTAAAAGTCTGTTCTGCTGTTGATAGGCATTTGGGTAGTTCTGTTTTCTAACTATTATGAGACAGTGTTGCTATAAACATTCTCATACATATCTCTGGTCACTACATATCTCTGTTGGGTATAATCCTACAATGAATTGGTAGATCTAAGGTTGGTCCAAACAGCAGTAGATACTGCCTAATGGTTTTCTAAACGTTTTTATACCAATTCACACTCACACCAGCAGGGTGAGGGCTCCTATTGCTCTGCATTCTTTTCAACACTTGATATTTTTGGTCTTTTATTTTTTCTATTCTGGTGGGTAATTCTGGCTTGATGTTGATTTCAGTCACCATCTTGAGAACATCACCCACATGTAAGATATGACTCTTTCAGAATGCAGTTCAAAACTCAGCACATGTAGCCCTCATCTACTGGAGGTGGGTGTGAGCATGAGGATTGGCAGGGTGGTTCCAGGAGAAAGTGCCTGCTGAACTGGTGTTGAAGGTTGACAAGATGCTAGTCAGGGAAAAAGAAGAGAGAAGGGCCACTGACCAGGGGAACACTCTCCCAGGCTCATGGAAAGGCCCACAGTCTAGAGAGCACATGGCAAGATTTGAGGAGCTGCATGTGCGAAGCTGAGTGGGGATGACAAGTGACTCTGGAATGGTGAGCAGGGACAGAGCATCACCCCTGTGAAGTAGATAAAGTTACCATATGGCGGGTGGACCATTATCAACCTCTCTGAGCTCATGGAGGGAGATTTTGGGCCAGGTCTAGCAAGATGGCATACGTGTGGAGAGAAGGGAAAGGATGTGGGACCGGCAGTGAACCAAGCCCAACTTTCCTTGGCCTGAGACTCCTGAGTTAGAGATAGTCAAGTGGGCCTCAGAGAACCAGTGTGGAGAACTGCAGGCTTTACTAACTGGTTCTGGTTCCATTTTCTCTCTGTTCAGAGCATCCGGTCTAAAGTGGAGCTGTCTGTCTGGGATCAGCCTGAGGATCTTAATCTCTTCTTTACTGCTACCTGCCAGGATGGTATGTCCTACCCTGGCCAGAGGAAGTGTGAAGGCCTGAAGATTGGGGACACGGTAAGTTCTCATCCCCATTTATACCTGTTAGCATTGGTCATCATTCTTTGACTTCTGGTAACTTTTATGACTTATTAGAGTCCTTTAGGGGTTTATATTCTGTCTTCCAACTCAGCATACCATGCTGGGGGACCTTCCTAGGCATGCTCTGTGTTGTGTGTTTAAGGTGCCGGGTGGATCTGGTCAGTCGACAGTGTTCAGTGCATCGCCACCTAAGGCTTCCTCAAGTTGACATTGTGCCCTTGGTGTTTTCAACCATTATTATTTTCATTTGACAGGGATGAAATCATGTGGGCGAGTATGGGTGGGAATCTAAGAGAACTGGCCTTCCTTCCTAGTCCTCTGCAGCCTGCTCTGTGTCTCGGATAATCTGACCCTCACTTTTCTCTTCTGCAAAATATGAAGAAAGCCATCCATTTCTTCTGATTTGGTCACATGGAATGGATAACTCCACAGCAATGGAGGGCCTAGAAGCTCTGTGTGGGTTAAGTGGGTATAATTAAGAAATATTGTATGTAAAGATATGTACCTATGTGCCAAGCCAAGGGCTTAAGGGAGGGGGAGAATATATGGGTGATGAGAACAAAGAACAAACACAGGCACAGAGGCAGGCAGAGTGGTGATGGAGAGCTGTCCACACGTCTTCCAGAGCTTCCTGCTGCTTAGAAGCAGACCGTGGATCCTTTCCTTGCTATGTTGATAGTTTCATTGCTCAGAAAACAGAAAGGCAGTGAGAGAAAGTTCTCTTCCACACATAAAAGAATCTGACTAGAGCCAAAAAAAAATGGATAGGGACCTTGAAAATAGATGACCATATCTTTGGGGGCACTAAGCACTAACGAAGGCCAAAGTGGATACACACACACTTATACCCAGGGCTCTAGGGGAAAGAGCTCTAAAAGTAGGTGTAGCCACGTGTCTGGTTGAGCCTCCATATGGTCTTCTGGGCCTTTCCCACATGCCACGCCTGATCCTCTCCTTCCTTCCCCTTCACAGCAGCCCTCATTTATGACACACAGGTGGATGTCTCGCCTGTTGTAAGTCTTACAGTGGTGCCTCGCCCTGTCAAAGGGAAAATTCAGAACATGGCATCAGTGTTGAGAAAGTGAAGGACTCTAAGTAACAACTGTTTTTCTAAAGCATGTTTTTTTCCAAGTTTATTTACAAAAAAAAAGTGAAAGAGGTCCTAATCAGTTGTCAGATGATAAATCATTAAAAATTAAAAATGATTGTGGCATTTAACTCGGAAGGCACTCATAGAATAAGGTAACATTGCCATACAAAAATCCTTCCATTCCCATCTTCCTAATTAAATGAATAAGTTTGTTTGGAGGTTGTGCTTTAATCTAGACCAATACAAAATTGGAATAGAATTGATCCCTGTCTTATTTAGCAATAAGTAATAATATATACATGGACTGTTTAGGTGGGGAAAGCGTCATCTCATTAAAGAGGCACTTCCAAGAAAATTTTATTTTTTAATACTTGTCAAATTTTGCAACATATTTATGTTGTTTTGATCAATCTAGATGATTTTTTGAAAACCACAATGCCTAATTGTCACAGGGTTTAGAGAGACAGCTATGAAAAACAGAAGGAGGTAGAGATAACCAGAGAAAATGACATGTAAGTGAGTTCTGTGGATCTGTGGCTAGAATGCCTGGGGCAGTGTCAGGAAGGCGCAAGAATAACACATGGAAAACACCCAGCAAGGAATCCTTACTTGGAGAAATAGGTGCAGTGGGACAGAAGTGAGAGAGAGGACCCACAGCACACACACAAGACGCCTGGGGTTCAGGAAGGCTCTTGGCAATGTCTCATGACATCCTTATGGATAAGATAAATGATGTGAGTTGATGACAGCACAGTTAGGCAGATTTGTAGCTGAGTAAACTTGCTTCTGAGGAGTGTTCATAATGTCAGCTAGAGGGAAGACTTGAATGAGGTTCCAAATGTCTCTTATCTACTTGTGTTTTCTACTGGCTTGAGTGGAACTCACGAAAGACTGCTTATCAAGTATGAAAAGGTCACAGAACTAGAGAACACAGATTATCTTTGCTCCAGGAAAACCAAGACTTAAAATCATTTTCAAAATTCAGCAGTATTGAAATCACAGGACTGATATCTTGCATTTAGTTCAGACTATTAACAGGGTAGAGGAAACTTAGTTTGCTAGTAGTTTTTAAGATAAGGACCTGGCAGATTCTGATTCTCAAAGGCTTAATGTGAATAAACAATGCTGCTTAAAAAAAAAAAAAAAAAAAGGCCATTGAGGTCATATTAACGGAAGTATTTTGAAACCCCAGAGATAATGGTTCCACTCTTCTTCGTGTGGGTAAGACTACATATGGAGTTCTGTGCTCAGTTCTCTTTTTTTCAAAGAGCAAATGACAAGCAACTATCACGATGAATTGTCTAGAAACCAGGAAGGTCAAAGGAACTGGTGTTTTTTGATAATGACAGCATAAAGTTAGATTTCTTTTGGGATATGCAAGAAACTCAGGCAATTTACGCTGCCTTAAGCAAAAATGAGAAAATTGTTATGAGAATATTGGGGTCCCTCATGGACCCAAGAGGGACATGCAGTTAGCCTTAGGAAAGACCAGGAACAAATTAGACTGTGAGTTAGCTCTGTGTTCCTCACCACTTCCCTGTGAGGAAGATACCATTGTTTATATTGACAGATGAGAAAGACTCAGGCACAAAGAATTGAATTGCCCAGATTCCACTACCATAAGTAGCAAAGTGAAAATTCAAAGCTGGGGCTTTCTGGCTCTGATGCTGGTACCCTAGACCACCTTTCCCTGGCCTTTTAGTGCCTATGATTCTGTTCTGTCCTATCTATTTCAGAGGGTTCATTTCGAAGCAAAGCATGATAACAAAGAATGGGGGCCCTCACACGGGGAACACAGTTCATCGAGTGCCTTTAGGCACCTCACCTCATTCAGTGCACACACCCCCTGGCTCAGGTGGGGGATGGGACGCTGCACCCATTGCTGCCAGACTGAGATTTGGGAGTGTGACAACATGCCCGAGATCCCCCAGCTAGCAAGCAGTGGATGCCACTCACACCAAGGTCATCTGACTAGTCCTCCTTATCATGGAGGGGATAACATGAGTACCACTCCGGGGGTTTATAATGGGCCCCGTTCTGCCGTAGGGATTTACTGCAGCTTCCTCTGCTTCTTGCAGCACCTGTAAGGTAGACATTACTTCCCCACTTCATGTGAGAAAGACTGAGGCTCCAAGGGGGACCTGAGAAACTTGCCGGAAATCCTGCTGCTGTTGAACCCCAAACACCAGCAGTCGAAACTGAAGCTGCTGGTACCAAAGCCTGTGGTATACCTCATGCACTTTGGAAGAAAAAGCTTTCAAGGAAGCCCAAGGTGCTATCATTACCACTTACATACAGACACCGTGCTGTACAGATTTTGTTTTTTTGCCAGGATAGCTCAGAAACAGTAAGGACATTGTCCAGAGGACAAAAAAAAAAAAAAAAAAAAAAGATTTTTAAATGGCATCTTCTCGCAAACACAAAAAATCTCAGCTGTCTTGGGATGATTGGTAGAGCATCTGCGATAGAGAAAGAAGGGCGCTGCCTCCACACGGGTGCCCTCGATGGCTCTTCCGCATGCTTGTGCCGGGAGCGTCCCTTTGACTCAGCTCTTTGAGGGCCCCAGAAGCAGTGGGGGCAGAGCTGGCAGCATAAGGTGCAGGGCCCAGTGCAAAATCAAAGCATGGGGTCCTTGTTCAAAAATGCAGAGTCTGAAGGTGACAACAGCAGAGGATTAAACAGCACAGGGCCCTTCGGAGTGTGGGGCCCTGGGAGTGCACAGACACAGGCCCATGGAGCCGGCCCTGGCAGGGAATGAGGGGGCGCTCCCTCAGCCACCTTTTTCCTGAGAGATGCATTTCTGCACTTCTGGCTGAGGCCAATCTGATTCTCTTAGCCCTGGGCCAGGAAGGCAAACTTCTGTCCCTCCTTCCAGACTGAGCTTTCTCTAGGGGGCTCACAGTTGGGCTTCAGCAACCAGGCCGGCTACTGAGTATGTGGGCACTTCCCTGCTCTAACATCTGTCTCAAGGACAAATCTGGCAGAGGAAATACACGTGCAGATGAGGCAGCCCCATAGAGGGTGATGGGTGTGGCTATAAAAGCTCAGCAAGGTGTCACTGCAGCCCCAAGGAAGAAGGACCACATCACAGGGGGTGCTGTTCGAGGTAAGAAGCATGAGTAGGGATTTTCCAGGCATGGAGGGGGAGGAGTGGGCATGGCATGGTGAGCAGCAGGTGAGGCTCTGAGGCTGTGAACAAGCATTGCCCTTTTGTAGGAGGAAGCATTTGAGGGGAGTGTTGGGGCCTAAGGAGAGGGTGGCTGGAGTGGAGGCTGCAGAGGCAGGGCCGGGACATACGGGTAGGACAGTTGTGCCAAGGTGTCTGGTGTTATTTGGCAGCCGGGTGTTTTTCTTCAATGCCATGATTTGGGAGCCCCATGGACAAGGTGGCGAATGGTATGAGGTAGGCAGGAGTGTAGAGCGAGCAGAAGGGCTCGGGGACTTACCTTACGGAAGCAGGATTAGGGAAAGTACACAGGGAATAATTGTCATGGGGTACCTCTGGGTCTGGTCTATGGATGAGGATGGGCCCCATGGGGTACGTGTGTGGGGTGCAGCCTTGGGACAGCTGGGTTCAGGTGGCAGCCAGGTGGGTCTCACCCCTGTAGCTAAAGCTTCCACAGGGAGGGACTCTATGGTCACTTCCAACCAGAGGCCACGGTTTTGTGACTGTCCTGTGTTCTCTGGGTTAAGAGAGCTCTTCTGGGCAAGAAGCAGGAAAGATGGCAGGGGGTAAGGGACAAGGTCATCCTCAACGAGAAACACGCCTCAAATAAAATGTTGAAAGTGTCATATCCAATAAGGTTCTCTTCTCCAGTGATTTCTGTGTTTTCTCTAATTTTCCTCCTCTGGCCCCAACACCAGCCAGTGCTGATGGAGTGGGCCCGGCCACTGGGAGTTGATTTTCTCATGAACCGGCTTTGACAAATCAGTATGCAAGTGGCCAGCCGTGCAGCAAGCACTAACGCCCAGTACAAAGGACGCAGTGAGCCCATCACGGGCTTCCCACAGCATCCCCCTCTCCTGTCACCTCCTGTGGGGCTCTGTACCGCATGCCCGTGCCCAGCGCTTTGTTTCAGTGAGTTCCTGGTGGACTTGGCGTCTGTACAGCCCTGGGTTTGGTGGGTTTGGGGTGGGGGCTGGGCAGCCCTTTTGAAAGCGAGGGTCAGGCCAAGAGCCCTGTGGGGAAACCAGGAGCATCCCAATGAGGCTTCAATAACAAGACTGGATGGGAGGGAGGGCTGCTGTGTCCATGACCTTTCTCTGGAATCTCCGAGTGGGAGATGGAAAGTCTCAAGGAACTGGGGAGCTTTCAGTATCAGTTGAAGTCTGTGGTAATCAGGGAAAAGTCTCATTCCAGCTGCCTGACAGACTCTGGATTCCTTCCTGATCCCTCAGGGAATGGACTCTGAAAGGAGGTTAGCAGAACAGATTTACTTGTTCCTGAAGTGCTTTTTATAGCCTTCCTGTGCCCGGCAGGACATGAGACCCCATGGCTGAATTAGAGTCATTCTCTGGTGATCAGGTGGCTGGCTGCACGGGCCCGACAGCTAGGACCTCGGTTAGACCACAACTTTGGCTGGGGAAGGCCACCGGGACCGCTTAAAGCCAGTCGTCCTTGTGCTGCTGGCCAGGCGGACGGCATGTGAGCCTTTCTAAGTCCTGGGTAACTGGCTCCCTGCACTGATGCAGGGGCTCCCCTAGCTTCTGCACTTAGGCCCTGGAGAACACAGACACACTGGTAAGACTGGGGAGATTTAATTCTCTCGTTACTGTGTCCCTTAATGCAGGCACGTTTCCCTGGGGGAAGGTTATGCTCACAGATGGACACTCCTCACCATCTTTCAGTAATTAAATCCCTTTGGCTTTTGGTCTGGGTTATTCCTCTGTAGCTTATTCCACTTCTGACCCACAGATGCCTTTGGGAGGCAAGGGCGTTTCACTTCATAGGTCCCACACAATTGTAGCCCTCAGAAGTAGTAGCCTTGAGCAAGCCATGGCTTCTCTCTGAACGGAGGGATGCTCACCTCTGCATTCTCGATGGCCCCGTGGGTGGCTTCGGTCAAGTACCCCCCCTCCCCCCACTTCCTATCTGTAGGCTAGCACAAGGCAGGATGATTTGGAGACACCTCTGGTCACCACCTTGGGGATCACCATCTAGTGGTCCCTGCAGTGAGCTGGGCCACCTCTCCCTCTGTCCCCAGATAAGGACACTGAACATCTGGCGCATTCCCCACTTCCAGGAAGTGATGTGCCAAGGAGAGCACAGGCCTGGTCCCACCCCCGCCAGCTGTGTGACCAGCATTAAGCTCCCTGACCCACCAACCCTGCTTCCTCTCTGGAAAGGGGATGGGTTAGTCCCTACTGTCTGCTGCTGGTTTGGCTCTCCCAGAACCCTGTGATTCTGGCTAGTGGTCACCATCCTCAGCTCACCTGTGATACCCCTTGGCTAACACTGATTCCTGGATGTCTGTTGTTGAGTCCCCTTGGAGCCGTGTGTGCCACCAAGTAGGACCTCTCTCTGGCACCTGGAGTGCTGGGTCTGTCCTCCTGCTCAGTCTCACCTACCCCTACACTGGGGTGGCCCCACAGGTCCTAGAATCTGAGGGGAAGCCCTTTAGAATTATTAAAGACCCCAAAGTGATAGGGATCTGTAGAACATTTAGAAAAAACATGTTTTCAGTGTTCTCTAAACATATGCATTGTTACCTAAGTAACAGTAAAACAAGTAATAGAGGATTATTTATTTATTTATTTATTTATTTATTTATTTATTTATTTAACTTTAAATGTGTACTTATTCATCTTTGAGGGGGGAAATGAGTGGGGAAGGGCAGAGAGAGAGGGAGAGAGAGAATCCCAAGCGGACTCTGCACTGCCAGCACAGAGCCTGACGCAGGGCTCGAACTCACGAACCGTGAGATCATAACCTGAATTGAAATCAGAGTCGATGCATAACCAACTAAGCCTAGATGACTTTTTAAAAATCAGTTTTAATCCAGCCCAAATAATAGAATTAAAAATAACAACAGCTAAAACTGGTTCCAACCCATTCTGAGCTTCAGAATGAACTGAGGAGCTTTTTCAAAAACAGGGGCGCCTGGGTGGCTCAGACGGTTAAGCGTCGGACTTCAGTTCAGGTCATGATGTCGCGGTCCATGAGTTTAAGCCCCGCGTCGGACTCTGTGCTGACGGCTCAGAGCCTGGAGCCTGCTTCGGATTCCGTGTCTCCCTCTCTGTCTGCCCCTCCCCTGCTCACGCTTTGTCTCTGTCTCTGTCTCAAAAATAAACATGAAATGAGATGAAATAAAATAAAGACATTTGGCCAGATGCAGTGAGTCAGTTTCTGGAGTGGGCACAGGCCTCTGTCTGGTCAGAGAGTGCCACCGTTGAGAGGAGTGTTTCAGAGTAGTGTTTGGTCAGGGGGTGCCAGCTACCTGTCTGCGGACCCCACCTGTGCTGGGCTCTGAGCCAAGTGTTGGATGACTACCGCACATGGCTCCTTTCTCGGTGGGGGGGGGGGGGGGGGGGCGGGGAGCCAGGCTCCGTCCCCTGGGAGAGCCAGGCTGCTGTGTCCTTGTCATCCTCACACTGCAGCCCTGTGGGCAGCCAACAGGCATCTTTCCTGCACCACCGTCTGCCACCTAGAACCACCTTGCTGCCTGTTTCCAGGGCAACCCATGAGAAGCTCAGGAGGTAGCGGCACTTCTCTTCATGCTTTGTTTAAAAGGAGAAATATTGTACGTGTGTGTGGAGTGTTTCATCTGTGATGACTCTTGTTTACGACCTTGGGGCCGTGATCGTGAAAGACGCAGCTACGAGGACCAGCCAGAGGAGGAACCTGGGTCGAGCGTGAGCGAGGCTTCAGGTGTTACCTGTGGGAAGACAGATACCCTGGAAGGGACCCAGGGTCATCCCGTCCCCTCTCCAGAAGGAAAGGAAACCTTTCTGCAGAGGGGCAGGTAATCGGCCGGGGTCCATGGACCTCCGTGCCCTGTGAGGTCAGGGAGAACTAGCTCAGTGCCCGGCATGGAAGACGTGCTTAGCAAGTACTTGTTGACTGAGTGACTTCCACAATGGCCAGGGGAGAGGATAGGATACAAGTGAAATGCAGGAAGAACTGTGTGACCTGGAATGAGTCTCTACCTTTCTGTGGAAGCCCGAAGTTTCCTCAGGGTCGTGCAGATGAAAAGATAACGTGCCCGTCAAACACGGGCGCACCCGAGTGTTCTCGTCCTCGGTACAGCGAGGGCGCTTGGTGGCCTGGGGCCTCTTCCTCCTTGGGGCTCAGTGGCAGCTCTGCATCAAGGACCTCGGGACGGGGGTGGGGGGGAAGTTCCCTGGGTCCCCGGGGGGGTTAGGAGGCTGGTGCAGATACCCCAGAGCTCTTGACTAGCCACGCCACATCCCCTCTCTTCTTTCTGCACAGGCGTCCTTCGAGGTGTCGGCGGAGGCCCGGAGCTGTCCAGGCAAGCACGCGGAGCACATGTTCACGCTGCGGCCAGTGGGGTTCCGGGACAGCCTGGAGGTGGGGGTCACCTACAGCTGCAGGTGCGGCTGCAGCACAGGGCTGGAGCCCGACAGCGCCAGATGCAGTGGGAATGGGACTTACGTCTGTGGCCTGTGCGACTGCAACCCCAGCTACCTGGGCACCAGGTGTGAGTGCCAGGAAGGGGAGAGCCAGAGTGGATACCAGAACCTGTGCCGGGAAGCAGAGGGCAAGCCCCTGTGCAGCGGGCGTGGGGAGTGCAGCTGCAACCAGTGCTCCTGCTTCGAGAGCGAGTTCGGCAAGATCTACGGGGCTTTCTGCCAGTGTGACAACTTTTCCTGTGCCAGAAACAGAGGGGTCCTCTGCTCAGGTAGGCACCCCGCAAGCACTGTAGTGCTGAGCCAGGCCCAGGCACCACTGGGACATCCCCCACTCAAAGTGTGCCTTTTACTAACTGCTGCTGTCCTCCTGGGAGAAGGCGAGGGCAAGCCTTGCCTGCCACCAGGCTGGGGTGGAGACCAGTGTGTTGAACACAATGGCAGGAGAAGGACCAGCCAAGTGCATGTGGACTCTCAGGGTCACAGTGTGTGCTGTGAGTCATCCAGGCCTTCTTGCACAGCATTCCTGATGGGTAGGTGTTCAGTCTCTTCTGGATTGCCTTCTGAGACGGGGAGCTCACTGGGGCCGGTAGTGGTTATTCCCTTGTTAGACATGGCATTCATCGCCTGTTGCTGCTCTGACAAATTTCTACAGACTTAGTGGCTTAAAACAACACACATGCATTCTGTTACTGTTCTGAAAGTCCGAAGTCCACAGTGGATACTAGTTAGCTAAAATTCAGGTGTCCGTGGGGCTGCATTCCTTTTAGAAGCTCCAGGGGAGAATCGGTTCCGTTGTGGTTCCCCACCCTGTTCCAGCTTCTAGAAGCTGTCTGCATTCCTTAGCTTGTAGCCCCTTCCTCCACTTTCAAAACCAGCAGTGTGGCACCCCGATCTTTCTCTGAGTCTGACCTCTGCTTTGTTGTCGCATCTCTTTCTCTGATATTCCTGCCTCCCTCTTATAAGAAGCCTTGTGATTACAAGGCTAATCCTGGAGTCTCCCCATCTTAAGATCCTTGACTTCATCAAACTTGCAAAGTCCTTTTTTACCACTTAAGATAACACAGACACGGGTTCTGGGATTGGGCCGTGGGCATCTTTGGGGGCCGTCATTCTGCCTCCCACAGGCACAGTTTGCAAGTTTCTTTTGATTGAACAGAACATTGTTTCTCAGTAATTCCTACTCACCGGTTCATGTTCTAGACCCCCTCTTCCATATGTCAGCCTGTCAAACATCTGAAAATTTCTTTACGTTTCTCTGTGCTCTTTTTTTTTTTTTTTAATTTTTTAACGTTTATTTATTTTTGAGACAGAGACAGAGCATGAACAGGGGAGGGGCAGAGAGAGAGGGAGACACAGAATCCGAAACAGGCTCCAGGCTCTGAGCTGTCAGCACAGAGCCCGACGCGGGGCTCGAACTCACGGACCGTGAGATCATGACCTGAGCCGAAGTCAGACACTTAACCGACCAAGCCACCCAGGCACCCCAACTCTGTGCTCTTTTCTTACCACAAAGACACCAAGGCTCTTCCTCCTCTGAGG
The DNA here is from genome assembly GCF_046562875.1 of Panthera onca. Taxonomy (NCBI): domain Eukaryota; kingdom Metazoa; phylum Chordata; class Mammalia; order Carnivora; family Felidae; genus Panthera; species Panthera onca. The sequence continues at coordinate 70,212,334 of NC_138347.1, read as the reverse complement.
ACTCTAGCAGTTTATTAAGTGCACTTCTCAGCATCGAGTGTGTTGTCATTTTGGATAACAAGGGCTCGGCCCAGAGTTCAGCTGCACATTTCTGTGATCTGGACATTCCACTTCCATTAACACATCCTAACAATATGTCCGCTTTTTATTTTCTGTTAAACAATCACATGATACTGTTGAGGTGCTTTTAAACATTACTACCAAAAGTTGAAGGTTTTTAATTTTTTAAATGAACTATGGCCAAGCCAAGTGTTTGTTGTCTCCTGTTTGAGCGCTTGAAGTTTTCAATCTAAGAATAAGACTTTCCATGGATTCCAGTGAAATTACAATTGGCAGCTCCCGTTCTGGAAGTTGCATTCTTATGAGATACTGTAAAATCGTGTCTCAGAGGGGTCACTCCGTCCAAAACCATGCTGCCTGCAAATACAGTAAGTGGAACAATTTTAGGCAGGATCTTAGTTTCTTCTGCAGTGTATTCTGTTGTTTCTGTGATTCCTCCTTGCAAATGGTCTTACAGTTGGGAAGTACTGATTTGAAAGGAACTTTGAATATAGTAGGGAAGAGAAAGCAGAAACATAGGAAGCAAACCAGAGCATATAAATGACCTGTCCCTGTGGAAGAATGACCATCCCTCTGTGGAAGGAGCAGGTGCTGAGGGTGGCCTGGACATGGGTTAGCAGGTGAGGCCTCCTGGGATTTGATTTGGATCCCTGCTGCACGGTCAGCACATCAAATCCTCATTCTTCCACCCGTGACATTTCTCTAGGACATTCACATGCCCTGTACCTTCTGGAGCAATTCAAGTTGTGAACAGGGCATGTGAATGTCCTAGAGAAATGTCACGGGTGGAAGAATGAGGATTTGATGTGCTGACCGTGCAGCAGGGATCCACTCTTCCTCTGTCAAAGAGATGAGGGTCTGGGATTCGCGACATGGTTCTATCTGTGTTAGCAGGAAAAGTGCTTAGGATCAGGCTGTCCTGGGTCTGAATCCAATAACACCACCTGCTGCTTGTGTCACTCTGGGCATAGAGCTCTTGCAAACGAGAGAGAATGTGAATAAAGCACCCAGTGCACAGCCTGGAACAAAAGGAGGGCTCAGTGACCACTGGCTGCTTTATGAGTCAGTGCCACCACCTCTGGTCGCTGCAGCCGCTGCCCAATGTGCAGAAGGGGCCGGCCTCCCCCTGTGAATCACCAGGCTTTGCCTAAGGAGTGCCAGCATGGCAGAATGGACCTTGCTTCCCTTTAGCAGCACCATAAAAGCCCCAAGGAGCCTGGCAGTGTCCGTAACTGGCTTTTAGCAGCATTTTTTCTTTTTTCAAACTTTCACAACCATTCTCATGAAACTGTCCCTCCTTCAGGAGCCAGAAACAATCCCCTGATATGTCTTTATGCAGAAGGCTGCTTGTGTCCACATTGCCTGGGAGCAAGGGCTTCTAAGCCAGATGACACGTGCCAATTCCAGATGACACGTGCCAATTCCATCCCCGTAGTTTCTCAGCCTACTGACGGGTTGTCTTGTACTTCTGGTTTCCTGTCTTAAAATAGCTCACAACCCCTTGTTTCTACATTATTTTGAACTTTGAAGGAGAAGACATAGAGGAAGGACCTGGCCTGGTGCTAGTTAGGAGAGGGGCCCAGCATGCAGTAGATGCCTCCTCTCCCCCCACCCCCCGACAGATGTTAACATTTCTTTGCATACAGTGCAGAGTCTGGGTGTGCAGGGCGGGTGTGGGTGAGGTGTGAGTGGCCTCAGCATGGAAAACTTGTCATTTTGGAAGCAGGAGTATTATGTAGTTGAGAGAGTACGCAGCTGTTTTGTCCAACCACCGGAATGCACAGTTCTGAGTTAAGCTTGCATTTCAGAATTCTGCCCGGGTGCTGTTTCTCTCTGCCTCCCTTCACCCCATACAATCCTACAGTATTGAGAGACTCTCCCTGGGTAGAGAAGAGGCAGATTCTTGAAGCTCTCAAGGCTCCCACATGCATGATGCCTCAGGCCACTAACTTCTTAGGATGTTTTCCACCCCCGTTGGAAAAGCCATACACATTCATTAAAGAGAATGTGAAAAATAATTCTGTCGATAGATGTGCTGGCTGTCCTTGCTGTCTGCATCCGTCTTGGTCACTGGGATTAATTTGGAACATCTGGTGACCCAGACAAGGAACTCCTTCCTCCCGTACTGGTTAACGTACATCCTTTGTGAAACTGTGTGCTTGGTCAGATAGCTGGAGAATTCTTAGGTTTAGAAGAGTAGAAAAAATTTAAATAAATTGTTTATAATTCCTTCACTCATACTTGGAGAGGTCAGTCAGTATCTTTCCTTCTAAACTTTTTTTCTAAGTTAGTATGTGTGTGTCTGTGTACAATTTTGTGTTGTGCTTTTCTCGGGTAATACATCCTGAGACGTACTTAAAGTTGCATGACTTTCATACCTCATTGATTAGAACATTTTGAGTCTCTTTCCATTGCATCCCCAATTACCCTCTATACCCGTTCACTTTAAAAGCAACAACTAAGTTGAAACGTGAAGCCATCCAAGTCTTCCTGGGGAAAACAGTTTCTGGAATGAGGTCATTGTTGTGTTTGGTTATTCGGTAAGGACTTAAAACTGAGCCCAGCTCCAGGCAGGACTCACTCTTGCACATCCATGTAGCACCCCACTCATCTTTCCTTGTCTCTCGAACACTGCTGCTGTCTCGGGAAGGCAGCCGTGACTGGGTGGGTGATGGGTTCCGTTCCCCAGTTCCTTGGCACCCATGATCAGCTTGGAACTCCCGCCTGGAACTGTGTCCATTGGTTTCAAACTCTTAGACTGCTGTTATATTTGGGGTTTTTGTGGGAGAGAAGTCTGTTTCCCAGCAGCCACTCTGGTCTTGAAGGTGCTGACTCAGAGGCTCATGGGCAGCTGACTTCAGCGTTCTCCCACAGTCCTTCCCGCCCTTTCCCTGCAGCCTGCCCGCAAGGGGCCGTGTGGTTGTGGTCTGTCTTCAGACGGGGGGGGGGTCAGGCAGGGAGCCAGGGCCAGGCTCGGTGGGGACATCCTAGAGAAGCTCCTTCCACTTCTCTCTGGCGTTTTTGTCTATCCTTGTCTCGTTGTCTGCCCTACCCCCAGAGAGGACCGAGGGGGGAATGCAAGAGAGTACAAGTTTGTAATGTGTCATTCAGCATAAAAGTTGGTAGTGAAGCAAATCAGACTAAGGTTTGGAAGCGGTGACTTTTAGGACACATTGTCATAGGAATGCCCTGTGTGCGTGTTGTGTTTCTCTCTGGTTTCTAGAGACAACATAACCTAGGGAATGGTTCTGTCCACAGACGGTCCCTGTGTGTGCAAAGGGAGCTTTATGGAGCCACTGTGAGGTTTCTATTCTTCTGAGTCTCGTAAAGTGTTGACCCTTCAGAGTCCCTCCCCCAGTGGAACATAAGAAGTAGGACATGGTCTGTTTAGTTTTGTTTTTGTTTTTTTTTTAATGTTTATTTATTTTTTTTTCCAAATAACATGTTTGTTTTATTTTTTTTTCCAATATATGAAATTTATTGTCAAATTGGTTTCCATACAACACCCAGTGCTCATCCCAAAAGGTGCCCTCCTCAATACCCATCCCCCACGCTCCCCTCCCTCCCACCCCCCATCAACCCTCAGTTTGCTCTCAGTTTTTAACAGTCTCTTATGCTTTGGCTCTCTCCCACTCTAACCTCTTTTTTTTTTTTTTCCTTCCCCTCCGCCATGGGTTTCTGTTAAGTTTCTCAGGATCCACATAAGAGTGAAACCATATGGTATCTGTCTTTCTCTGTATGGCTTATTTCACTTAGCATCACACTCTCCAGTTCCATCCACGTTGCTACATAATGTTTATTTATTTTTGAGAGAGAGACAGACAGACAAAGCATGAGCAGGGGAGGAACAGAAAGAGAGACCCAGAATCCCAAGCAGGCTTCAGGCTCCAAGCTGTCAACACAGAGCCCGATGCGGGGCTTGAACTCACAAACCACGAGATCATGACCTGAGCCGAAGTCAGATGCTTAACCCACTGAGCCACCCAGGCGCCCCTGTTTAGTTGTTTTTAATGTAGTAAAAGATTATTGCTCAAACTTTGTTGTTCTTTGTTGTTCTTTGTTGGTTTCTATACCCAAACAGTGCATGCCCTGGGACTTGAGTTACTTCTTTGTGGTAAACTGTTGAAATCAGTCTCCACATGGAAGATTTCAGCACTCTCTGTGCCTTGGATGACTGCCCTGGGGTGCAGTGAATAGCTTGCTAATTAATAGTCAGCCTACTTCTTGGGTTTCATATATTGAGAAAATTTAAATCAAATAGGATAGGGAATTTTGAACAGAGCCCTTTAGGTCTTCTGACTGTGAGATCCCAAAAGTACCTCTAAGTAAGGTCTCAAATATTTTTCTTCCTCTAATAGGCTTTTTGGCCAGGTTATACATACATATATACGTATATTTATGTTTTTCTTTTCCATACAGATTTTTATATAGATATAAAAATTCTTTAATGTGTGGCAGGCAGTTAGAGATTAAGGGACATCTGCAATTCTCTCTCAAACATAAAAAAAATGGGAGAGTGACAATGGTGGCATCATTTTAGTGGCCAGAGCCAGCATCTAAACGCTGGGGCTGAGGCTGGGCTGATGGCTTCCAGAAGGCTTCACAAGGCTGTGTGAAACCTCTCCAGTTAAAAACACCTCTGACATTAAGGCCTGGTTCTAGACTTCTTGATTCTTGCCAAATGAAACACCTCCTTTGGCAACAATTATCCAGCTATGTTCATAACAATATTTCTCACCATATTTATCCTGTTTTCTTCAGAAATGTAATTTTCACACTCATGGTAAGTATCCCAGTGCCGTTCCTGGGTCTGTGGTCACGGTACTTTCTGCCACTGCATTGCAATTTGTATAGATCATAAATGGCTTGTTATAAAACCGAATTGAATGTGGCTGCACAACAGAGGCCTCAAAAAGTACCTTTTGAATGAACCATGATTTGACACCTTTAATTTTCCAAGAAAGGGGCCTCTTGGTGGGATTGCTACCCCTGTAGAGCCTCAGGTGAGAGAGCCTAGAAAATTCTTCAGGTTTTTGCATGTATATTAATCTCTTCTTAGTTTGTTGATGGTTACGTGGGTGCTACTTGCAAATATAAAAATGCAAAATATATACATTTTCTAGAGAAAGGGCCTCTTGTCCCCCACAGGAATGTCCTGCATAGCAGTTTCCCTTATTTGCTATTACATAAATCCTAATTATGCACGTGACAGCAGAAGTTGAGAGGGTCCTATTCCATTGTGGAGCACTCAGAATACGGTGGCTCTAAGAGCAGAATTTGTTACAGGATTCTTCAATAATTATGATCATAAGGAATGACATACCCCTAATTAGTAAAGACACTTCCATTTACCAGTCCATGTTCAAATCTGGATTCTAAACCCGGCCCTGCCCCTTTCTACTTCTGTGACCTTGGACTCTTCACTTACCCTCCCTGACAGATTTTTTCTTTCTTTTTCTTTCTTTTTTTTTTTTTTTGTAAGTTTTTACTTAAACTCCAATTAGATGTTACCATCTAATTACAGTGTAATATTAGTTTCAGGTGTACAATACAGCAATTCAACAATTCTAACATCATCCAGTGCTCATCACAACAAGTGCCCTCCTTAATCCCCATCGCCTATTTCACCCATCTCTCCACCCACCCCACTTCTGGTAACCAACAGCTTTTGACAGATTTTCTTATCTGTCAAATACCCCAGAGGGTTGTGAGCATCAAATAGAACAATGTCCGTAAAGCTCCTTGAACACTGCCTCACGTTGGGGGTTTGAGTAAATGTCACTACCTAACCTCCCCCGTGCACCCCTTCTTGGAGGCATGTCTTCTTGCATAGAGATAAGCATCAGAGACATTCATAGCATCGGAACAGGTCGGTTTCAGAAGTTCATTCCATGATCAAGAATTTAGTAAGAATTCCATCTGTATCCAGATACTGCCCAAGTTCACTTGAAAGACACAAAGGGACCCACATTTAGGGCCTAGTCCTATCACAAAACAGTGCATGAACCAGGTGCACTGAGCTGCTCTCCCCAGGGTCAGCCAGCTTCTTGCAGCTTGTGATTGGAGAGAGTTCTTTGGGAAAACCAGAGCGTAGCAAGTACCCGATGTTAGTGCAGCTGCAGATGCAGAAACCGTGATCTCTGCCTGAGGGTCATCTTGTTTTAGGTGAGTGGCTGATTCCGTGTCCTGCAGTAAGAGCTCACTGAGCACTGTTCACCTGCCAGGGCTGTGCTTTGAGCCAGGGTCACAGCTGGGCTGCTTGCAGTCTTGAATTAATTTCTAAATGTTTGTTGCCCCTAGACTTTTCCACTTCTCAGAAACTTTCTGAGACTGAGGAATGAGGATATGAGTCATTCGCACTTCTACCTTGACCATCCGACTTTATGAGATCTTGAAAGACAAGGGAGAGAGTATTGGGAGACTGGGTTGAGAACCTGCCTTGTTCCATGCTCTGAGCTCAGCTCTGGGTGGAGTTTTCTTGCTGCCCTTGCTCCCTGCTCAGATCCTGTTTCTGCAAAGATCTTAAGCAACAGTCCACCAGTGATTCTGAAAAATGGACCATCCTAAGCATTGGATCTTACCTCACTGCCCTTCTCTTGCTAGTTAGAAAGGGAAATGTGCAAGCATAGCCCCTGTGGTGAAGAACCCATACATGCCTTTGAACTTCAGGACTGATCCTGAAGGGCATGACACTTGGCTTGTGAAAGAGATCATGAAACTTAAAAAGCAAAGGAAAATCCTAGAAAGGCCATGAGAATGCCCAAGATAAGATCTTAGTCATGTATAGGTTTGGGTGGCATTAGTTTTTTGATATTATAGGATAACACATTAGGCAATTTTCCATTCTTAGTTAAATTGAGAACTATATGATCTCCAGTATTGGTTTCATTTCTTCAATGTTGAGCCCTGGCTTTGAGTTTGATCTCGACTTGGAAACTGTGACATACTGATTATAGGCCTCCGCTGCTCAGTGCCTCTGGTGGGGTGGGGTGGAATTGGAAGGAGTAGCCCTGTTTTCCTTTGGGATGAGCGTCCATGACTCTATGAAAACTGACCTAAGAGCCCCACCCAGATTCTAATACTCCCTGGTGTCTGGAAGCTGCTCTGAGTGAGTCTGACCTATTGCACCTTTGGCTTCCCTTGTCTGGGACACCTGCTGGTCACCCTGGGACCCAGAAGAGGGGACCTCCAATCACTCCAGCCCACAACCACCATGTCTTGATCAGGTGACCCCACCATTCCTAAGCTAAAGGAATATCCTTCCCATGTTGGTATCTTATTTGACACAACATTGGTCTTTAGTAACAGGCAAATGTAATAATATAAGGAACATCTATTTTAATGCCCTTTTCACTATATTGAGGTGGTTTCCTTGGAAACAAACTGAGGCTCATTTGTTAGTATTTTGCGCTCATAATGAGCAAGCACTTACTAGTAGGATTATTTGTGTCTTGTGCCTTTTTGCTAATAGCATCTGTCACACACAGTGGGTTGACATTTTACTACCCGCTTGACTGTGTACATTTGGGGAAACTGAGACTCAGAACCTGGACTAAAGCTTGCTGGGATTCTTGGTTATAGATTCAGACCAGGAGAACCTTGCAAGTAAATAGTTACCTCATTTCTACCAAATTTTACTTATTTTGATTAGCTTGAGGCCCTTCCCAAATCTCTGAATTACCAATCCAGTTTTCTCTGCCACCACCCAAGCATTGAGCCTGCATTTTCCAAGTCTTACCTAATAAGTGCTCTTTATTTCGGTCAAAATTTTAGGAAACATTTAGTGTCTGTTTTCCTAAGTGAGTGTTTGTCTGGGTTACGTAAGGACATATCAGATACAGCAGACCAGGCTGAAGGACACACGTGGACCAGGGGACAGGCTGAGGTAGCTGTCCTTTTCTGACTATTATTTGATGGAAGACAGAGTGTTCCCCTTCATATTCAGTGGGTGTCTGGCTGTTGTTATTGGTTATGCTAAACCCACTTTCCTTAAATGAACCTTTGTGGGCCTGTTCTAATTTATAAAATGCTTTTGACATGAGTGATGTCATTAAGTTGTTGTTACTCTACCAGGCGATTGATGTGGCTGTTACTGACCTGACCCAAGTGGAGGAGGCTGCGGCCGAGAAGATTGGCACGTTGGCCACACTCCCCACCAATGGTTGGCCCAAATCCTTGACCCAATAAAAGCCCACCTCCCCTAACTCTAGGGGAGCGCTCTTCTCTTCTCTGGGCACCTGCTTCCTGCCATCTTGTGGCTTAGCTGGGCTCCTGGCAGCCAAGCTTCAACGTGGCCCACTCACGTGACATTCCAAACCAGCTCTGTCCATTGAAAGTGCTGCACCCAGCTCTGAACAGTGGCCAGCTGAGGGTGGAACATGGCAGCTGTTAACCAACCACAACAACATGACGGTTTTCCAGGTTGAAAATAGTAACTCTCCCATCCTGTTGCAGTGACCAAGGGTAGTGAATTTATATCTCTCCGGATGTGGTTGGCATTCCCCCAGAAGTGCCTGCCAGGTGGATTGGGCAGGTTAAGCCAAACTGAAGATGTTGATCTGAGAAACCTCGGTTTCTTTTGGCCACAGGCCCTCTGTTTTTCTTTCTGAGTCAGCATTCCTTAGGGTCCTGTGAGGACTGTGGTTCATCTCGCTTAGCTGTTTATAGATTTTTTTGAGACTGGAAAGATGAGTTCCTTAAAGAACACAGATTTTGCCCTCTTGCGTCCATTGCTTTAGTCTCCTGCGATCGATAGACTTGGGCCAGAGACCAAGTCCTTTCTTTGCTGCCCTCATGTGAAATGCAATAGTAATTTGAGGGGCTCGGCAGCAGGGCCTCAGCATTGAGAAATCAGGTGTGAGGACAAGAAAGGCAAAGGCATCCTTTGGGATGCCAACATCCTTTGACAGTGGAGTCTTAGCTTTCTAGCCAGTGCTGTCATCTCCGAAAGTAATGTTGAGGTTTGGAGAAGCTTAGCTTAAAGCAACATCACCCTATTTGTTTAGTGGTCATCATATTTTGCTGCTCAGATACAACGTGAATGCAACATATGGTTCGGCAGATGAAGGCAAAGGGCGAGAGGCTTGTTGGAGCATTGACTTTTGGGAAGCACCATCAGTTGACCTTGTCAGGGCTGGTTCATTAGCACTAAGCCAAAGACAGAGGAGCTGTTGGCCTTGAGACTGACGATGCATCATTGTTCACATGTCTGAAGGACATTTTTTTGCTGGAGAAATCTGAACAATATGCAAGAGCAATAGCGGGGTGCAAAGCTTGTGCTGCTGGACTATAACCTTGACCTGCCAAACGAAAGAGAATTCTTAACCATTTTTTTCTCATGGTATTTTAAGTCTCTGGATTTCTTGGGCACATGTTAAGAATTTGAAATACCTCAAGAATCCTATTTAAGTTCATAAGCCTCAATAATGCTTCTGTTCCCTTTCTAATTTACAGATTTGGATATCTTCCTCCAGGGCTTCAGGTTTGTGCTGATGATATTCTCAGCCTCCAGCCCATGTTCTGAGCATCCACTGTGGGCCTGACGATTCTAGGCATTGGACAAAGAAAAATAAAATGCCATCTTTGATTTTGTTTGGGTTTGCTGACTAATGGGTTGAAGCAAACAAGTAAACAAACAGATATATCTGTGTGATAAGTGATTTTATATCTAAGCTTTCCTCTTAACTAAGCCTCCCATCAGCTTTTGAGCATGCTCAGGTCCCTTTGTTCTAGAAAAAAATAGAGAAAGAGAAACCCTCAGCCTCCTACCCATTCACTGTCCCCTTCTTTCCTCCGTATTCACAGCTATATTTCTGACAACATTTGTCTCCACCCAGTCAGCCTTAACCTCAGTCCAGTTTGGATTCAGAATAGGTCTTCCCAGATCTTTAATGGCCTTGTGCTGCTACATCTCATAGACTTTTTTTTAGCCCTTGACTTTTCTGGAATAGTTGACACTGTTGACCACCCCCACCTTGAACTCCTCTCTTCCCACGTTCAGCCTTTGGCCATCTCCTTTGGCGTCTCCTTTGCGGGATCCTTCACCTCTAGCAACCCACTCAATGCTGGCTTGTCCGCTTGTCCAAGGCATAGCCTGGATGTCCCTTCCCAACACTCTCTCTTGAGAATCTCATCACACCCACACCTTCCATTGCTCAGACCTGCTGCTGAGCTCCCTCCACCATTTGCCTTCTTGACATCTCCAGTGGGTGTCTTCAGTGCACCTCAGCCTCAAGATGGCTCAAAGTGATCTCATGATCTTCCTCCCAGCCGTGGTTCTCTTCTGATTCTCCTTATCTCTCCTTTGATCTGTTTGCATAAGCCAAAAACCTAGGAGTCATCCTTTTCCCACCTTTTCCTCAATGCCTACATCCCATATGCTACCAGGTCGTCCACTGACCTCTTATTTCTTTGAAATTCAACTCCTTGACCACCATCCTGGTCTATCTATTCTCCACACCGCAAGGCGATCGTTGCAAAACCAAAACATGCTGATGTTCAGCACCTCATAGAGGCTGCACGTTTGTGGGGATGGCCAGAACCCGGGATGCGTTGGAAAGCAGGGACGGCTGAAGAGACTCACAGGGTAGCCTGGGATGTTGCACCACAAAGTAGAGACGTAGAAGCTATGCTGTAGGTGATGAGAAGCCATGGAAGGGCTTTATGCAAGAGCATCATCACGTAGTTTATATTTTAGAGAAACGCTGTGGAGCCCAGGTGGAAACTGACTTGGGGGGGAGACAGACCATAGAATGGGAAGGCAGCCAGGAGGATGCTGTGGCATCCAGGTGAGGCTTGTGGCTTACCTCAAGTAATAGGAGTCTATTGTCAGGCCGTTTAGGGCCTAAGGGATAAATTCAAACTCCTTAGTCTAACGCTCAGGCCTCCTTCCTCCATAATCTCCTTCCTTCCCTCCCTTTTACCATCTACTTGTCCATTCATTCATATATATGTACATGCAATAGGCCTGTATCTATTTCTACACCCTCTCTTCCCATCCTAGTAGACCTCTCCTTTTTTCTTTTCTTTTTTTAATCTTTATTTATTTTTGAGAGAGACAGAACATGAGCAGAGGAGGAGCAGAGAGAGAGAGAGAGGGAGAGAGGGAGACACAGAACCCAAAATAGGCTCCAGGCTCTGAGCTATCAGCACAGAGCCCAACGGAGGGCTCAAACTCGGGAACAGAGAGATCATGACCTGAGCTAAAGTCTTGATGCTCAACTGACTGAGCCACCCAGGCTCCCCAAAACCTCTCCTCTTCATTTTTTTTTTAAATTTTTTCTTAACGTTTTATTTATTTTTGAGACAGGGAGAGACAGAGCATGAACAGGGGAGGGTCAGAGAGAGGGAGACACAGAATCTGAAACAGGCTCCAGGCTCTGAGCTGTCAGCACAGAGCCCGACGCGGGGCTCGAACTCACGGACCGCGAGATCATGACCTGAGCCAAAGTCGGCCGCTCAACTGACTGAGCCACCCAGGCTCCCCAAAACCTCTCCTCTTCAAATACTTCCCTTCCCAGCTGCCCACCCTATTCATCGTCACGTGTGAGCTTGTGCTGCTTTATTGCATCCCAAATGCCTTCTCTCCTCTACTATTCTGAAACCCACAGCTGAGCCTGAAGCCCACATCGGGCTCTCCACATTTCTCTGTGCCCTGACCTTAAGCAGCGTTATGATGGTTGTGGAGGAACTGGAGAGCCCACCTGATCTACCACCCTTGCTTTACAGAAGAGGCCAAGAGTACTTGAAGGATCAGTGGTTAAAAGAGCGAGTCTTGTGGATGGCTGTGTTGCACATTTTTAACTGTACCACATCCTGGGCTCTTTGAACATTTATCCCATATGTTATTTTTTAAAATTAAAAAAAAATTTTTTTGAGAGCCAGAGAGAGACAGCATGAGCCGGGAAGGGGCAGAGAGAGAGGGAGACACAGAATCCGAAGCTCAGGCTCCAGGCTCTGAGCTGTCAGCACAGAGCCCAACACGGGGCTCAAACGCACGAACTATGAGATCATGACCTGAGCCAAAGTAGGACGCTTAAACTACTGAGCCACCCAGGTTCCCCATATCCCATATGCTATTTTAATTGTTATCACGTAATCATGACTGGATGATACTGCAGAAGCAGTGTGTGCAGTGGTTAGGAATATGGGCTCCAGAGTCAAACAAATGTGGTTTAGATCCTTGCCCTGACACCTGCTTGCTGTGCAGCTTTGGATAAATTACTTGGCCTCGTTTGGCCTCTCTGTGCCTCATTTGCCAGCTCTGGGAAAATTAGGGTGGTGCTTGTACCATGGCACAGGGTTATCAGCGCGCGGGGGGGGGGGGGGGGGCGTGGGGGACTAATGAAATAATCCATGTAAAGGGCTTCGAACAATGCCTAGTCTGTTGTAAGTATTCCATGAAGTTTCTCTAGGTGAAGAGATTTTAAAAGTGGCTTGATGTCCCAGTGAAATTAAAAATCTCTTGGAGGCAGTACACCACACATTCTCTATTGCACATTACAAAGAATTTTCCCAATCCTGTATGGGGGACAAGGCAGTATCCCTCTTTCATTGACGAGAAAACCGGACCACTGCCCCGAGATAGCAGGTAGGTAGCTGAGATTGCACAGCAGCACCGCTGAAAAAGGATGTCCCCAAACTGAGCTTTTCTGAGGCATTTCAAGTAGAGTGACAAGGATAGGACAGAGAGAGCTGAGGTCCAGGCTTGGTGTGGGGCGGGGCAGTGCTATGCTTCTTTGTTGGGGAGCCGCCCTTGCAGAGCGAGTTCTCCAGTCAGCGACGGTCCTTGGCAGGAGAATGCTGTGTTTACAGCCTCAGAAAGCCTGTGGAGCAAAGGTACACTTGTCAAGAACGACATCTCTCTTGCCCCTGGAGGTTTATTTAGTTGTTGCTAAAGTGCCTGGAGCCAGGCTAAGATCCCAAATCTCCTTTCTTTACTTTTTCTAGAATCAAGTCAGTGTACAGAAGGGAAAGAGAAGATACGGGAGGGGCACATTCCCATGGGACCAGGCTCAGAGACACCCTGAGGATAGCAGGCAGCACAGGCAGAGCAGGGCCTGTGAGGACACGAGGGCCTGTTATGTAACTCTAACCTGCTTGTCAGCAGCGAACCAGGAAGAGTACTTCCTATGAGGGATTTCCCCTTCCTGCCCAGGAGCCCCACACAGAGAGGCCATGCCCTTTGGAAGCCTGCATATGTGTTTGGCCACAGAGAGGTGAGCCCGTGTCTGGTTTTGTTCTCCTCGATTTGTGTTTGTGCCAGGACGTGTGCCAAGGGCCCTCTGCTGTGTGTCCACAGGCTCCGAATGGGGACTCCAAACACCCCCCCTGATGTCAAAGGAGGCAGAACGGTGGCCTCTGACCCTGGTTGCCCTGGTGCCCTGGCTTGGCAGCCCTCAGGGCCGCGAGTCTCACAGACAGGGGTGACTGGAGGCACGTAACGTTCTGAGTTGGCCTCCTGCTCTTTTTAAGCCAATTGTTGGAGAATTCAAGACCCGACTTTGGTGACACAATAGCCACCCGAATGAGCAGAGATTTTCAGAACACGCCCCTTCTTTTTCTTTCCTCTTCACCACTTCCTATTTACAGGGCTGCCTCTTATGAGAGGAGGGGAGACTGGGGAGCAGACTCAGAGCCCTGAGAGAAGGGGTGCAGGGTCTGTGAGGAGAGGAAACTAGGAAGGTGAGAGGAAGGGAACTGCTTGTGTGAGGGAGGGACACTGACTGTGGGGAGAGGGAGGGAGGGAGGCAGGACCGTGAGAAAGAGGAGGGAAGCGCCCTTCCTGTCTCAGGAACTGGGCTTAGTCCTCCCTCCCCTCCCCGGCCTTCTGGGAGCTAGGACCGGACTTGGGACTCCTGGAGGGGCCTGAAGCCGCTGCTGAAGGAAGCCACAGTGTGTTCCGGAGCTGGATGGAAACTATTTGGGGACCAGCTGTGGAGAGTTGGCTTGTGCCCTAAGGGTCTGACGTCTGCCTGGTTGTGACCCCTTGCTCCTGTGCTGGGTGAGAATGGGGAGAAGAGAATCACTTCTCGGTTCTGCCCATCTCAGGCCTGCCCCACTGCCCTCAGGCATCTCCTCCGAGGTCACCCCATGGCCATCTGGGTCCTCTGCAGGCCCTGAGTCCAAGTCCAGCTTGGGGGTGAGGGCGAGCGGTGGCTTCCCTCCTGGACCGCTTATGTGCTGCCTGACATGCCTCAGGGAGCGTCCCCACAGGGCCTCGAGTGCCTTTGTGGTATCAGCCTTCCCACCGAGGCTCTGGAGGCCTCAGAACAGCTGCACCAGGTCCTGGGTGTGCTCGCTTCGGGCTGGACATGGATACATAACCTCATGGGAGATTTTAACCCTGGCGGCTTTTGACCCAACCTCGCAGAAAGTACTTCTCTTCCCATCCTCCGAGATCTACTCTGAGCTTCCTCAACAGTGAGGGAGCACTTACTATATGCCGAACACTGAGTGAGTGCTTTATTCAGGTTAAGTGATTAACTCCTACAGCAAACCAATGACGGGGGCATTTGTATCAGCCCCATTTAAAAAACAATTTTTTAAAAAACATTTATTCATTTTTGAGAGACAGAGAGACATAGAGAGGGAAAGACAGAATCCGAAGCAGGCTCCAGGCTCCAGGCTCCGAGCTGTCAGCACAGAGCCTGATGTGGGGCTCAAACTCACAGACTGCGAGATCATGACTCGAGCCAAAGTCAGATGCTTAACCGACTGAGCCGCCCAGGTGTCCCGTATGAGCCCCATTTAAAAATGAAGAAACTGGGGCTCCTGGGTGGTTCAGTCGGTTGAGCGTCCGACTTCGGCTCAGGTCATGATCTCACAGCTCGTGAGTTGGAGCCCCGTGTCAGGCTCTGTGCTGACAGCTCAGAGCCTGGAGCCTGCTTCAGAGTCTGTGACCCCTTCTCTCTCTGCCCCTAACCCACTCACATTGTGTGTCTGTCTCTCTCAAAAGTAAATAAACATTAAAAAAAAATGAAGAAACCAAGATACAGATGGGTTAGACGTTAGTAACTGCTGGTAAGTGGCAGATTGAGGAGGCCAGCTCAGGCACT
This sequence comes from Panthera onca, assembly GCF_046562875.1. Lineage (NCBI taxonomy): Eukaryota > Metazoa > Chordata > Mammalia > Carnivora > Felidae > Panthera > Panthera onca. Next base: position 70,197,218 of record NC_138347.1, on the reverse strand, counting down.
GTGATTCTGGAAGCCACATGTTCACCACGCACCACTGCCTCATTTTCCCAATGTTGTGTCCCCACCCTGTTCTCCACCACCCATATTCCGTGGTAAACAGGCTGCTCTTCATCCTGGGCCTGTGCAGAAATCCCCCCCTCCCTTCTCTTTCCTGGTGGTCCCTGAGGGAAGTTGGGGGAGCCTGGGAGTCTGGCCCCTCCTGGTCGGCACTCTTCCAGCTCCTCAGGACCCCTTGGATGTTTGCTTTCCACCTACTCCCACACCCTCCCCTCCTTTGAGTTGTGCACCTTGACTTTTCTCCCCTCCCTCCCCCCTTACTGACATCCTGGCCATCCCTGCATTCCTCAAAGACCTTGGGACCCGCCTCACGCTCCCCCCTCTCCCTCAGGCCCCACCATCCCTGCATCTCCCTGAGACAGTTGTCCAATGCATCGGTCTCCAAGCGCCTTGTTGCTCAGCTCCAGTGGCGGTTCATAGCAATTCTAGCCCGTTTCCTGGGCGCCCCCACGCACCAGATGCTGAGTGAGGGCTTTACCTGCAATAGCACCGTATTTCTTGACAACATTTCTACGAGGAGGGCATTTGTCCTCGTTGACAGATGAGGAAACAGATCATCAGACAGGTTTAGGGACTTGCCCATGGTGACATAGTGAATGGTGGAGGACATACTTGAACTTGGCTCCGTGCAGCCTCTCAGCCTCTCTCAACATGGCTGGAGCTGGAAACTTGCACATCGCACTCTGGCCACAGTCCTCACCCCTCAGTGTGTCCCCTCTCTTTCTCTCTGCCTCTTTCTCTGCTGTAATCTCTTCTCTTTAGAGCGTGCCATTCCCTCCATCTCTCTGTTTCCTCCCAAACCATTTCTCTTCTGAATCTTTGTCTGCAGTCAGAAGAAGGCGCAAATATACCCCATCTTCAGAATATCCTGTCTGCCTTCCTCCCCATCTCTTCCCACACTTCCAGACCACTTGTGGGAGCTGCCTGCTTGCAGCCACCTCACTGCCCCCTGGATTCTGCCCTCACCCCTCCAGATTGTGGCAAATCCACAGTAGCCACCTGGGATTTGCACTTCCTGATCTCTTTTTGCGCTTGCTCGGGCTTCCGATCATGTCTCTTTGGGCTTCCAAACCACTGGTTCTCCCCCGCTTGTCCCTGGCATCTCCTTCCCAGCCTGCTTTAAGGGCTCCCCTCCCCCTAAATCGCCGATATTCTATTTTATAAAGGGAGGCATGGGGCCACGTCTTGGCCCACAGCCCACACAAGCACTGTTTTGCTGATGGAAAGCTGTTGAATTCTGTAGAGCTGAAATTCTGTATAAATAGACACATTTACAACTTCCTGTCCATTTAGCTATCAATCATTCTAACAAAGGTAGTACTATTAATAACTTGCACATGTAGCAAGTCACAGCTTACAAAGTGCTTTCGCATGCCTTTCAGTATCCCTACCTATGTGCAATGAAAATATTTTTATGTCTGCACGGTATTAAACAGGCATCATTAAATTCGACTTACTCTGCCAAGGTGTTGGGGGTAGCATAAAGGAGCTGTGTTTTGCCGAAGAGTCCTTGCTTAAGGCCCCCTGGGTGTTGTTAACCAGGATAATGTCCCCAGTCCCCCATTTAGTTTTACTGGTGATTGGTAGGTTATTGATCCTTGGGACAGGGCCAAATGACCCTTGTTATTTTAATAACGTGTTCCTGCTAGGGCATTGGGAGAGACTAAGGGCCGACCACAAGATGTGGGGAACCTCCGTGCATACAGGTTGAGGCCCAACTACAGGATCTGAGACATTTGGATCAGGGTAAAGTGTAACCATACTGACCCAGTTTTTGAAAACCTGTATGGGTCATGCTTTCTCAAGGAGGCTTGAAAGCTTTAAACCAAGATGGCAAATGGTTGTGTCTTCTGTGCCAGTCCCCCTAGTTGGTAGAACCTGCTTGGAGTACTGTGTTGAGGGGGATCCTGAGACCAAGCCAAGGCTCCCGTGATCAGATGGTGTGATGTGCCATGGATGGGGAGGAGGACATGAGAGCACAGGCCACATCTTTGCCATAGCTGCTTCAAGCTGTCTTTGAGAGTGGAAGAACCGCCGGACAAACTGGGGCCGGCAAGGGAGCCAGGGAGCCAGTGAGGACAAGCCTTTGAGAGGTCGCCGCCATTTCACCAGACCCGGAGGCTGCCCTGCTTTGACTTGCTGGGACTTGACTTTGGAGTTGTCAAATTTCTGAGGCCAAAAGCCACATGGATAAGGATTTCCTGATGTCCCACAGCCCCTCAGCACCCAGCTGCTTGCTCACCCCACTTAAGTGGGCAGGGGCTGTCTGTGCTCTGTCTACTTTATCTTACACATTGTTTCTTGTCATGTCCTCACTGCTCAGGTGTCGTGGGAGGCTTTCTGGAATGGCTCATGTCTCTGGTGGGGAGTCCTGTCCCTCTCCTGCCCTTGACCCCTAACTTTCTCTGCCTGAGCCCTAGATCTGGGACGCACTCAACTCCTTTGACCTCTGGCTGGGTTTGGGGGCTCTCGGGCCTGTGTGGTGTCAGATGTATCCAACATAGCCAGGCTCGTTGCTGATCTGGCGTCATGGCAGAGAGCACAGAGCTTGAACTTGGCTCAAGCAGGTGCCTTCTCAGCAAGCAGGTTCTGTCACTTCGATGCCCAGTCACCATGGGGAGCAAGTTCTTCCTTCAGCACACACACACTTCACCTGAAACCCAACTCTTCAACCAAATGATATCCTGCCTCTTCTCCAGAATGTTGGCACGTTGGAATACGGTGTCAGGTTGTTATTGGCTAATGTTATGTTGCTGCCACACACAATTAGAGCAGGGAGAAAAACAGCACCCGCTATCTCCAGCAAAGCAGTCCCTCTGACCCAGGTACTGTCGTGCTGCTTGTAAATACGGCACTGACCATGCTTTATGGGAAGTGTGGCATACAAGCTGCTGGGGAGTGCCAGAGCTATGTTCGAAACCTTCCCCAGAAGTGCACTCATATCTGCAGCTCACTTGGAAACACGTTTTGGAAACTGCACTGACCAGTGGAGGGGGTGGGGTGGATGTGCGATAGAGCAGCAGGTAACACGCTAACGGTGGAGTGTGGGTGGCAAGCATATGGATGTTCACTGTACAATCCTTTCAACTTGGCTGCAGGTTTGGAAACTTTCATAATAAAATGGTGGTGGTGGGGGGGGGGGGGAATTACCCTCGACAGTGACCCATTTTTAATTTGAAACAGGCTCTTGACCAGTGTGGCCCCTGAGGCTGGAGAGTGAAGGGGCTGCGCAGATTGGATCCATTTCATTCGGGAAGGCTTCCTGTGGGGGGTGGCTTCCTGCCTGCCAAGCCTTGAAACCTGCACTGTTCACAGACCGGGCTAGAGGAGGGGTCTGCAGCCGCCCTCCCGTGGGAGCCGTGCACTCTGCTGCCAGTGCCCTCCAGCCCCCTGCCCCCACCTTGTGTAACCCTTGAGTAGGTGTGCTGCCCTCTCCTGTACCTCACCTTCACATGCCAGCTCCTAGGCAGTTAGACTGCACCCAGCCTCCTGCTGGCTTTCCTCACCTTTCCCAGAGGGTTGCCATATGCCTCGGCACTGCGCAGGCAATGGGAGGGGGCTCTCGCCCGGCACAGTATCTGCTGAGGCTCTGAGTCTCGGTGCAAACAGAGAGGCTGTCTGGCCCCGGGAAGGTTGGGAGACTTGGTCGCTCTAGATGGCCTCCCTCCTGCCTGCAGATTCTAGGCACCACGGAGCCGACAGAGCAGGAGAGGGGGGGTGGGCAGGAAGTAAGTGGCCGGTGAAGAAGCTCTCTGGAGTTAGGTCCTGAACTAAATTGTGGGTCACATTCATTGGTGGTCTCACAGAAGGTGCTGGGATCCAGCTACTGGGATAACTGGCTCAGGTGTGGGAGTAAAATGCAAGGCCTCCACCTGTCTGATGCCCATCGCCCACTGCTGCGGTCTCCTGCTAGTATGTAACTGGCTGCGCAATGATACAGATTCTTGGTTCATTTTTTAAATTTACTTTTAATGTTTGTTTATTTTTGAGAGAGAGAGAGAGACAGAGCGTGAGTGGGGGAGGAGCAGAGAGAGAGAGAGAGAGAGAGAGAGAGACAGAATCTGAAGCAGGCTCCAGACTCTGAGCTGTCAGCACAAAGCCCAACACGGGGCTCAAACCCGCGAACTATGAGATCATGATCTGAGCCAAAGTAGGACGCTTAACCTACTGAGCCACCCAGGCGCCCCAATTCTTGGTTCTTTTAGTCTTAGCCTTAGCAAAATGTCATCAGGAAGGAAAGCATGCTGTCATAATAGTGTAAGGGAAATTTTGTAAAGTTAAGTGCCGTAGCGCTGCTTTCTGCCTCTGTTAGTGCAGAGGATCGAGAATCCATTGTCAGGCTTTTGGCGCTCTTGGAAGATGGCGCTCTCCATGCTTTTTTTTCCCTGAGCGACACATTCACTCACGCTGACACTTGTCCTCTGAGCCCAGTGAGCCTCTGCCCTTGACGCCTGCAAGGGGCATGCCCAGCCCCTTGCCCTCCTACAAAGGAGAGCAGGGCAATCTTCCACTGGTTGTCCACCTGCTTAGGGCCTACTCTGCTGTCTTTCCTGCAGAGAGGCAGTGGGTGCTGGGGTTCAGACTCCCTGGTGTGAGTCCTGACTCCACCACAGGCAGGTGATCTTCAACAAGCAGCTTCATCTCTGTGTCTCATCTGCGGCAGCTGTGATGTGAGGGAGGGAACAGTCCCTGCCACATGGCCCCGTTGTAGAAACTGCTCAAGTTTATGCTGCAAAGCCTGATGTGTATATAGGGAGTGCTGTTCAATTAGCCACTGCTGACCTTGGCACCTGTGCCCGAATCATCCCACTCGGGGCTACGGCTCTGAGGCCGGAGCCAGAATTCAGCATCACTGCACGCCGTGGCTGTAATAAATTACCACAGAGTTAGTGGCCTTTAACAACATGGATTTATTCTCTTGAATTCTGGAGGTCTGGGCTAAAGTCACCGGGCTGACTGGGCCATACTCCCTCCGAGGCTCTCGGGAGGATCCATGTCCTTGCCGTCTCCAGCTTCTAGAGCTGCATTCCTCACATTCTTTGGCTCTGTGGCCTCTTCCTCCATCTTCAAAGGCAGGAGCTAGCATCTTGCTTCTGTTGTCCCATCACCACTGTGGTCCAGTCTCCCTCTGTCTTCGTCCTCTAGGGACCCTTGTGATGGCATTGGGGCCCACCTGGAGAACCTAGGAGAACCTCCCATTTCAAAATCCTTCACCTAGTCATATCTGCAGGAGGTAACATTTACTCTGGGGATTTGGAAGCGGACATATTTGGTGGCCATTCTTCACATGACAACTGAGACAGGAAGAAACTCTCTGGGGTCATGGTCCTGTGGTGTTACTTGGTCAAATTCTGGACCAACGTAGAGCACCGCCCCAGACCTAGCTGGGCCACACAAGCTGCCCGGCCCCCTGCTATGCAAGCATGTGGGCTCTAGGCCCTCTCTGTCTGCCCAAACAGAGTTGGAGGGCACAGTTGTATTGGCTCCCCATTGTCTTGGTGCAAGGCAGACGCTGGGTGGTTGGTTATGTGTTCATGCAGGCAGGCGCTGATGTGCTGTGTGTGTCCCTTTAGGCCACGGCGAGTGTCACTGTGGAGAATGCAAGTGCCACGCAGGTTACATTGGGGACAACTGTAACTGCTCAACAGACATCAGCACATGCTTGGCCAAGGATGGCCAGATCTGCAGCGACCGTGGGCACTGTGTCTGTGGGCAATGCCAGTGCACAGAGCCAGGAGCTTTTGGGGAGACGTGTGAGAAATGCCCGACTTGCCCAGATGCCTGCAGCACCAAGAGGTAATGGCACCCTCACTCCCGCTTCTCACCCCAGACCAGGCCCATCTTTCAGCCTGTCAGCCCTTGCGGCCGGCCCACCTCTTAGTCCCCATCCCCTGCATTTTCCACCGCCCAGCCTTTTCTGGGGAGCTAAACTCATACGAACATTAACTAAACTTTAACTGTATATTAAAATAGTGTCTTTGAAACACTGTGTTTCAAAGACACTATTTTAATATACAGTTAAAGGGGATTTTGTAAGAAAATAAAAACAGAACCAAAAAAAAAAAAAAAAAAAAGACTGTTATTCTATTCCCCAACTTAGAAGTTACCAGATCACTGAATTAATTTCAACTGGTTTGGGTACCAAAATAGTGGCTTCTCAGAGCCTTTTGAGTGCTATTGAGTATTTCACAGGGGGATGTAGTATGCTTCTGTTTTTCAAACAAGTTGGATCCCCTCCCCGACATTAACATTTCCCAAATAATGTTTCACAGGACACCGTATGGCAAATGTTGCTTGGAACAAAACATAATCAGAACATGGATCAGATAGGAGGGCATTCGACCTAGATAAGACATGCCAGAAACAAACCACAATGGCTTTTGAATTTTCTGCTCCATTTATACAGATAATGGAACGCTGGCCCTGCACTGCAGCTGAATGCAGAGATTGTCTGGACAGTGGGCACCGCGCCTCCACTGACTCAGCCACGGGGTCACGTTCTCCATGCTGACCTCCCCGCAGCTCTGCCCTTCCCCCTCTGCCAGAGTGCGAATGGGCGGGAATTAAAGGGATCCAGGAGCTATGCCATCAGGAAGGCATGAGTGACCGTTTCTCTTGAATTTTGCTAAAGGAACAGCTGTGTCATCATCATCCACGCTAGGGGGCCCGGCGTGAGGGAAACAGGCACAGATAATCAGAAACAAATAATAGTACAGACGTCGTTTCTCTTGGGCTGGGGAACGCAACTGTGCAATTTTCTTTTGGCAGATTTCCCCTCCACATGTCTGGCTTGGGCTGATAAAGAAAGGAGTTCATGCTCTCCGAGCCTGCCTTGGCTGCTGGTCGGTCCTTGCTCAGAAATGTTCTGGGTGGCACAACCCCTACTTGGATGTTTGCCTCAAATAATCCAGGCGTGGGTAATTGAAAGCTGGCTGTAGATCGAGAGACAAGATAGACAGGACCAGATTTTATTTTGTGTAATTGGAGAAGAGCCGGGGAAAGGGAGGGAGAAGAAAAGCAGACCCACTTTAGACCTGCTAAGAGTGGAGAAATGACAGAAATCCAAATAGCAACGTCCCAGGGGAGGAGGGTAGGATCCTGGATCTGGAGCCCAAGTAGCTGGGGCCGTGTGAGCGTGGAATCACAGCCATCACCCACGTTTTATGACGGAGCAGGGCGCGCTCCCCCAGCTCCTCTCGCAGAGCTGTTTCGGGCTGTCCTTGGGACACACGAGGTTAGCGGAGGGAGGGGGGCAAGCTAGGACAACACACATGGAATCAATAAAAGTAGATCAAGCCCGTTTCTTCCATTCCCCTCGAGCAGCAAGGCAATGCAGTTTTGGCGTAGGTCAGTTAAAAGGCCCGACAACATTAGCTTTAGGTCAAAAGGGCACAACAACCGTAGCTTTAAATGTTTAAAGCATTCATTTCCGAGAAGAAACAGTATCTGATAATTTGTTATCCATTAAGCAATACTAACGACACAAGGAGAGCAAAGAGATGCCATAAGGAAACCTCACTATTCCTTTTTCTTTATCTCTGGGCCACACTGATGCTCTCTGTTTCTTTCAAAGCCTTGTTGCAACTTCTTTTTTTTTTTTTTAAACACATTCCCTTTGAAAGTGACTTATGTGATGTTTTTCTGCTTGTTGGTTTGCCAAGAACCACCAGGTTTTGAATGCCTTGTCTTCCCCACCCTCCCCACTTGGGGTTTCAGAACAGCCAGTCTCCACTTTCTAGAACTAACCAAACATACCCTTCACCTTGGGTGAGTTCACACTCAGGCTCAGCTGATTTCAATTAACAGGCTCTCTGAGTAAAGTCTCTCTCAGCAACTTGTTTGTTTAAAAGGCCAGACTTATTTTAACACATGACTACAATATATCACAAGTTTCAGCCCAGTATGTGGAGCACACAAGTTAGACTGATAAATCCACATGGATAATTAGGGAACGTTTCCTGGAAGTGGCCCTGTGGTTTAATAACAACGGTTGCAGTTGGAAGGCTGGCAAATCCTCGCTGAGAGGAGGGTCAGCTTGGGGGTCACTTGTGGTGTGCTAATCCCAGAGGCCGGAGAAAGGGCCAGAGCTAAACCGCCCCTTCCTGGCCTGCAGCCAAGTCTCAGTTGTCTGCACTCTGGGACTCTGGCCTCAGGGGAAATGCAAACATTACCAACTTGTTTGTAACTCCAGAATGTTTCTATGGAGTGTTCCAGGAGAGTGAGATGTTATGGCCAATTCTGGGGTAGCTGCATTCCTTTTTTTTTTTTTCTTGTTTATTTATTTTGAGAGAGAGCGAGAGAGCGCAAGCCGGGGAGGGGCAGAGAGAGAGAGAGAGACCCAAGCAGGCTCCAAGCTGTCAGTGCATGAGCCTGATGTGGGGCTGGATCTCATGAATCATGAGATCATGACCTGAGCCCAAATCAAAAGTCCAAACGCTCAACTAACTGAGCCACCTCGGCACCCCTGAATTCCTAAGAAAGTCCTGCCTGCTTTCCTCCCCAACGTTCAGAAAGGGAAGTGAGGACTTGGGAGGGGCTTACCGAGAGGCAGGGCACTGGGTGCTGCAGCTGCGGCCACAGCGTCTCATGGCCCTGCTGTCTCCCCTGGCCTCAAAGGGGGGCGCTTGAAGTGCTGTCCAGCTCCTTTCCAGTTCTGCTGCTCCCCTGAAGTTTCTCCCCTGGAAATCTAGTAACTGGCCTCAATCTCAAGGAATTAAAAAAACAGATGATGGTAATTCAGGCCGTGCATCGTGGTTGTACATCCCTCTACATTTTTGCCAGAGAGCTTTCCAGACACATAACCTCACTGGTCCCCATGGGCCTATGGGTCAGCAGAGTGGCCATCCCCCGGGTCACTGTGGCTCTGTGGTATCAGCACCTGTGTTCCACAGATTCGGCCCTTGGGCCCTAACCCAGTCTCAAGGAAGCCCCTGCTTCTGGGGCAGCCACCCCCATCGCCACCGGGCACCATCACCCCACTAAGTCCCTGAGAATTAACTGTCAGCTGGTTGTCTTGCCCAGCCCGCTCCTCCCTGGGGTTCTGTTTGTGCTCCCCCATCCCACAGTCCCCCAGAGGGGTCGGGCCCCTCTCCCACCACTGCAGGCATCACAGACCTTTTGTGAAAGCTTTGCTTCTCTGGCCCCACAGCCTCGGGATTCTGTTCTCACTGATGTAAAGTGAAGGTAGATGGGGACTGTCTGGAACTGGGTTTGACTATGGGAAGTAGGGTACTGATCCTTAATTGAGCATTTTACATAAGCATTTTTACACAATAACAATATCTGACTTAAACTGTGCACCTGAGGTGGGAGGAGAAGGGGCTCAAAACGAGACTTTTTGGCTCCTAACCCAATTTCTCCAGAAGGCCCCTGTTGAAATGTGGGTTTCCTGGAAGGAGACTGCCACCCTGTAGCCTCTACCAGAGTCTAGTGTAGACCAACTCATAGAGGGTAGAACCCTCCAGGCAGGCTCCATCTGGGAGGGAGAAGGGCTCCAGGACAATGATTCACAACCCTCACTGTGTGAATCTGAATCCAGAAGCCCAGGCTCTGCCCCAGAGGTGTGGATCCCATTGGTGTGGTCAGGCCCTGGAGATGGTATTTTCTAGAAAGCCTCCTGGAGAGTCTAATATGTGGGAGGGTTAAGGGCCCTGCCCTGGCAGTGATCCCCTAGTAGGAATCCTGGGAAATGGGGCAATTTGGCAGCATTAAGCACTGGCCAGGGGGGTGTGAGGACCCCTCTATGAGGCCAGGAACCCCATTTTTTTAATCACTCCAAAGTTTCCTGCTTGGAGCAGACTCTTCAAAGGCATGTGATACAGCTGAGTGAAGATGGGTTTGGCTCCTGGTATCAGAAATTGAATGGTTTCTGGGGCACCAGTCAGTTAAGTGGATGACTCTTGATCTCAGCTCAGGTCTTGATCTCAGAATCATGAGTTCAAGACCCAGCATGGAACCTACTTTAAAAAAAAATGGGAAAGTCTCTAACCTGCAACTTGATGTGTAGACCAGGCATGCCTCTAAACTCACATGTTTCTCCAAGAACCCTTGGGCAACCAGAGGCCAGCAGAAACACTGACTGAGGCCAAAAATCTGAAGATAGGGTGAAGTAGAACCTTCAAGGGCCCAGGCCCAGCAGAAGAGTGGGCAGTGCACCCCTGGGAGCTCAGTTACCTGTGGGGAACCACCGCACAGCATCTAACACCCTCGTTTATTGCCTCTTTTCCAAAGAGACTGTGTTGAGTGCTTGCTACTTCACGTGGGGGACCCGGCCGACAACCAGACCTGCCAAAACCTGTGCAAGGATGAGGTGATCACGTGGGTGGACACCATCGGTGAGTGTGTCCAAGCGGCCCTGGGTAACTGTTCCCTTTTGTATTGTGGTAGACACCTTGAGGCTTCCTCCTCTGTGGAGACCATCGATTCTCAGGGCCACCTGGTAGGGAGCAGGGTGGTTCTAGTCTGGAGTTGAGAAGCATGACGTCAGTGTCCTGGATACTACTGTTGGGTCCCTGGGCTCTCTGGGGTGTAAGACTTCTTGTTCATAACTTTCTGCACCATCACTGGAGCCCCATCTTAGTCACATCTCCCAGGCTCTCGGAGAAGTTGGTATATTAGTTAGGACAAGTCATGTTAGCTGCTATAACAAATCCCAGACCTCAGTGACTTAACTAAATATAAGTCACTCACTGAGAGTCCATTGAAGACTTTTTGGTTGATAAGGCCTTGGTTGATAAGGTCATTCAGGAAACCAGGCTCCCTCTACCTGAAGGTTCTATTCTCCTCAAGGTCCCTGGAATCCTCTCCACTCAGTCAGCAAATGGGGGAAGACAGTGAGGGATCACGTGAGATGCTGTTATCGGCCAGGCCTGGAAATGGTGCTCACGACTCCAACTCAGTTGTTTGGACACATTTAGATGTAAGGGTCGCTGGGAAATGTAGTCAAGTCGTGTGCCCAGGAGGCAGGGAAACCCTGTTTGATGAATGGCTGCCTAGTCTTTACCACATTGGCCTCAGCCTGGTGTGGCTCTCATGATGCTGCAAGGCATCAGAAGGGGCAGGGGTCTCGTGTGGCCTAGATTGCACAGTGATCCCAGCACTGGGATTGAGTGCTGTCCCAACTGTCCCCCCGGCAACAGGCACCTGTTCCTGCAGCTGTCGCTCACTCCTTGTTCTGTTATCTTTCGTGGCAGATCACATTTTAGGGTTCTTCTCATTCTGACCTCTCCAGTTTGACTCCATCCATCCAACCCTTTGCTTTACCTCTGAACAAATGGCTAGAAGTCCATTCTGAGTGGGAGCCCACAGGGTGGCTCAGACAGAGGTGCACAGACCTTTGTGTTTCACCCTTTCTGGGATGCCTCCATCCCTTTACTAGTACAGACATTTCTGTCCAGGCTGAGGAGTTTCTAAATGCAAATCACATATCTTAGCCCCGTATGCACGTGACCTGCTTTGGAAGTGGTCTGGAGCACTATAATTACACCGAATCAAAGTGCCCCTATGTCAGAACCCTCATACAGTGTGGTGGTAGTGTAGATTTGTGCATCTACTTAGAAAATGGTCTGGCAGTTCCCCGCAAATTAAATGGAGTTACCGCACAATTCAGTAACATCACTCCCGGGTATATACACAAGAGAACTGAAAACACGTCAACACAAAAACTTGTGCACAAATGTTCATAGCAGCTTTATTCATTAGAGTGAAAAATGAGAACCAACCCAAATGTACATGAACTGATGAATGGAAAAATAAAATGTGGTACATCCATACAGTGGAAAAAGGAATGGCGTCCTGATGCACACTGCAAGAGAGATGACTCTTGAAAGTACTATGCTATGTGTGAGAAGCCACACGGAAAGGATATATATCGTAGGATTCCATTTATGTGAAATGTCCAAAATAGGCAAAAGCACAGAGACAGGAAATAGATTGGTGGTTGTCAGGGCTGGGAGAGAAGGGAACTGGGGCTGAGCGCTAACAAAGATGGTGTCTGTTTGGGGTGACGGACATGTTCTGGAATTGGATGGAATAGTTACACAACATTGTAAATATACTAAAGCCACTGAATTATACATTTAAAATGGTGAGGCGGGGCGGGAGGGGAACAAGACTGTGTACCATGAAAGGGATTCTGCCTCTGAGGCTCCCTTGCTAGCAGCCTTGCCCTCTACCTTGACCTCAGCTGCTGCAGGCTCCCAGCCCCTGCCTTCTCTCTTGGTCCTGACTCACCCCCTCTGTAGACGTCCCTGGTTCTGACTGACCGCTGTGGCCACATGAGGCTCCCGAGTATGTTGAGTCATGCATTCAGCCTGCACTTGTTCGTTGAGCATCTCCTGCGTGCCGGGGCTTGTGTTAGACCAGGGGAGCCGGTCGGGAGCCTACCGAGTCTTGTCTCGTGGCCATTTTCCTGCCACCGTGTCTGCTTGGTGCTTCAGGACTGGCTCACAGCAAGTTCTGCCCGCAGACCTGGGGCAGTGCCCGCCACTCCCCAGCCCCAACCGCCTGGGCGCACACAGTCGGAAGGAGATGCTGCCTTCCTGTGGCCCCCTGACTGAGGCCCTTGCTCTGAGCTGTTATGCACAGCTGCCTCTCAGTGTAATCCTCAGTGAGAAGCTTTCTGTTCAGATTCACTGTTTATCCTCCTTTCTTCCTTCTCTCGGCTTTCTTCATACACATACACTCACCCAGGCCAGGCTTATGGATGGGGCCTAGGAGAAAAAGTCCAGGATTTCCCATGTGATAACCACACTAATTTGTCTGGTTCCAGGTTAAAACTCCTTTGAGCAGGGGCGCCTGGGTGGCTCAGTTGGCTGAGCCTCTGACTTCGGCTCAGGTCACGATCTCACAGTTCATGAGTTTGAACCCCACATCTGCTATCATTCAGAGCCCGCTTCGGATTCTCTGTCCCCCTCTCTCTCTGCCTCTCCCCTGCTCACGCTCGCTCTCAAAACAAAACAAAACAGAACAAAAACAACCAAAAAAACCCTCCTTTGAGCAACAGGGTCACAAAGGCAAGAGCTAAAAAGCATTTCACGCCACAACATCAATCCACAGCTGTTTTTCAGGACCAATTGGCCATTGCTGAACAATGTCCCCTTTGCTTTCCTCTTCCCTGCTCCTTTTTCCTCCTAGAGATCAGTCTAACCCTTCCCCAGAGAAGCCTTGGAGTGCAGGTGACATCTGGACAGGGGATTATGAGTCCATCATGTTGGGTTAACGGCATGTGGGGACAGGTGGGCACTGCTCCCTAGAAGAGTGGAGCGGGTGGTCTGGGCTCGGCCCTGGCCTCGGGCGCTGGCCCGTGGCATCTGTGGGTGAGGCACCACGGCAGGTGCCCAGCTCTTGTCCAGACGTCCTCGTCATCCTTGGGTCCTTTTGGTTTTACACCCTACCAAAGAGCTGCTGATGCTTGGCCACTACAGCTGGCTCTCAGCCAAGTGGACTCAACTGTGAACTCTCAGGCCCCAAAGGGCATCGGAATGGCTCCTTCTTTTCTGTGTCCCTTTAATGTCCAGGGCACTTCCACTTACCAACCTCGCCTCCAAGCATAATGCCTTCTTCCGTTTCACATCGCTCCCAGCAAACACTCTGGGGGGGCTCTTGCATTCCCCAGGGAGTCCTCACCATTCAGGGGATTCGTGTTCCCAGAGCAATTCAGATTCCGTGCTGGGCCCACGTTCTTCACGTGAGAAACCCGAACTCATTTGTGAAGGCCCAGCCTCCGCTTCATGCCTCCCTGCACCCCCTTTCCTAACTGAGGTGCTTGACTCCCCACCCTGTCCATCAGCACACTGGGTTGCTCCGAGAGGACACTTGTACCTGGTTTTCTTCCAGTGAAAGATGACCAAGAGGCTGCGCTTTGTTTCTACAAAACCGCCAAGGACTGTGTCATGATGTTCGCCTACACAGAGCTCCCCAGCGGGAGGGCCAACCTGACAGTCCTCAGGGAGCCAGGTGGGTGAGGGCCGGCTCTGTTCCCCCTGGGAGCTCGGCTTCTGATACCTTTCCCTGCTCTAGGCTTGTCGCCCTTCTGTCCTCACTGGCTTTCCAAACTCCAGAGAGACAAGGGTCACAATTCTGTATAAAGACCGGGATCTAAGGCCACCCCTACCCAGTTCCTGGAGTTTGGAAGAAAGACGATGTACACCTGGGGACCCACTGCCGGGCAGAGCTCTGGAGGTCACGGCATGGAGGCATGGGAGTTATAGTGTCTCATCTTGGAAAAGACGGAGCACAGGGGTAGAAGTGGCCATAGCACACATTTCACCTACACGGCTGATGCTGATGGCCGTGAGCAGCTACAGGCTCTGCAGGGGGTGTGCGGCGGGGGGGTGGGGGGTGGTGGCGTGGACGGTCAAGGCTGGGCAGGCCATCTGGGTACACACACACACACAGCCCTGGAGGGGCAGCTGCACTTGCCACCGTGAAGTCCAAGAAGGGCAGACGGGGCTCTGGGTTAAACTGCCACGCTCAGCTCCTGGGCCACTGAGGAGGCCAAGCCTTAGTGCAGACATTGATAATTCTGCCTCATGCTTTGGACCCTGGGACTAATGGCCTTTTGCTTTGGAGTAATTAGGGTTTCTAGTATGACCCCTTTTATGCTTTTCTAGAGGGGGACAGGGGCGAGGAGAAAAGGTTTTGCTCCCTTCAATTTACAGCCTTGCAAACTGTTTTTCCAAATTGAGCCAGACCACATAATACGCCTTCTCTGGGCCAGCGGCAGAGGAAGTGCTGTGGTACCAGCCCAAGATGCATGCCTGTAAGAATGAGGCTTTGTTCCCAAGCGCTGTCTTTGTGGTTCTTTGAAAATAAGCACATTCGCTCCAAAGGGCCACACTCTGGGGTTACAAACGTTGGCTGGCCTCCAGCCCAGCCCTTGTGGATACGGCTTCATGAAACCTCCTGCCTGCCCAGTCTGCCTCTGAAACCATTTACATGGAGGCTGAGACACATCAAGTCTGGAGAGTGGAGAATGGGCCAGGCCGGCACACGTCACTCATGTAAGGGGAGGTGCTGCTGAGCACACAGTGCACCATGGCGTCTGGGAGAAAGGGGGGCGGCCACCAAGGGTCTCTTCTACATGTGGCATTGGAACAGTCACCATCCCTCTTTGACTCTTCCCCTTTGTGTGCATTGGAGAAAATTTCCAGCACCCCCAGGTCTCCCAAAAGCAGCATGAGGATCTAAGAGAGAAGAGAGGGAAGGTGTTTGGTAGAAGGTGGAAGGAAGAGAGGCGCACCTGTTGTTCCAGATAGGCCTGACATTGTGGGGGAGGGGGTAGGGATGCTATTCTAGTGGCTTTGCTCATGGTTTCTCCTGGTCCCCTCCAGAGTGTGGAACTGCCCCCAATGCCACGACCATCCTCCTGGCTGTGGTTGGCAGTATCCTCCTGATTGGGATTGCGCTCCTGGCCATCTGGAAGCTGCTCGTCACTATCCATGACCGGAGAGAGTTTGCAAAGTTCCAGAGTGAGAGGTCCAGGGCCCGCTATGAAATGGTAAGCCAGTGGGGAGCCGGAAGTAAGAAAAAAAGTCAAGCTTAGAGATCTGGTTGAGGTCAGACAAGCTTTAAGGCCCACTAACATCTTTGGCATTGAAATCAAAGAGAGGTGGTGTGCACTCCATTCTAGAAGGTGAGAATGCACGGTCCAGAAGCACAGGGGGCTCTGTGTAGAGCCTCACACCAGACCTAGCTCAGGACTCTTCTAGGGAAGAGGCGCTTGATGCAGCCTCAGAGAAAGAGTCTGGACAGTCCTAGAGCGACTGCAGACTCAGTAAATGAACTCAAGTTGTTAGAGTCTATGATAGCATCCATTTGTGCGAGTCTTGTCTCCCCAAGCAAATTGCATGCTCCTGAAGGACTGAGCAGCACAGGGAGCAGCACCCCTGAATCCCCACTTAGTTTCTGTTAAAGTTGGAAGGAACTTCACAGACCATCTTGCCAAGCCCGTCTGAGAGAGAAAGAGGGAATCTTAGAGACAGGGAGGGTCCTTCCCAGGGCATGACATGTGGAGGCAGGGATGGTCCTGCAGGACGGGGCTGCCACTGCCTGTGTGCTCCGCCTTCCGGGGTGACTGACTGAGGAAGGGCCTCTGACCCCTAGAGTGTGTGTTCAAATGAATGGACACACACGTGTCCTCTTGCCTTCTGTGTTCTGCAGGCTTCCAACCCTCTGTACAGAAAGCCCATCTCCACACACACTGTGGATTTCACCTTTAACAAGTTCAACAAACCCTACAATGGCACAGTGGACTGACAGCTCCTCCGAGGAGGGCCAGAGGGGGCTGACGATAAGTCGGAGACTGATACGCCCTGGACAGCTGCTCGACTGGATCACAGCTCCCTAGAGGGACAAGCAAAGACACCTTCCTGTGAGCCTGGGCCAGGAGCCCATTGCCTGCACAGGAAGGCAGCCAGTGTTCCACCTGGCTTCTGGGCCACAGCCACACCAGGCCGCCACCACTCCAAGCCAAGGAAAGGCCTGGGACTTTGACACTCTCAGCTTTCCACACCACATCCAGCTTGCTGACTCGGGTGAGCTGCTGGGGGTCTAGGTTGTCTCTCCCTTCCAGGAAGGCTGAGCCTCCAGCCTGGCCAGAGGAGAAGGATCTTGGGAGTATCAGAGTGTGCAAAACCAACACGCGCTCTGGCTTTTGTCGTGTTGATCATTTTTGTACAAAATAAAAAGATCATGCATTTATGGTATAGTTCTGATTACTGGGAATTATCTGCCTGATGTCTGTCCTTGCACAGGGGTGTTGGTGATGGGATTATTGAGATGCCTGCCGAAGGCACATAGTTGCAGATGTCAGTTTTCCAATTCTGCCTGTGTTTGTTTAGTACTTTTGTAATGAAAGGGGAAAAGATTGGGATTGAAAGTAAAGATTAAACAAGACTTTGTGTTTGCCTGACGCTCTCTGTCACGCGTGTATTCCTATCCTGACGTGGTTTTAAGTGGTGCCCCGGTGGGGGGTTGAAAAGGCTGTGTACTTCCTCCGGGGACCCAGCAAGAGCCAATTCCCTATTCCAGACCAGGGCTCTTCAAACAGGGCCTCATGGGATGCCCGAGGGAGACCTAAGCCTATGCCTTTGGACCCTCCCAGTTTTGGTTAAAAGGAAGACTTCCAAGCTAGAAATTGTGAAAACCACACTGGCCTGCCTCCCCTGTTTCAAGGTGCTGAGGCTGGAAATGGATTGTGCACGTAAAGAAAGGTCAAGATGTGATTTCCACAAATAGTCACTCTCTACACCTTAATAAGAACAGGAAGCATCTGGGTGGCTCAGGTTGAGTGTCTGACTTCGGCTCAGGTCATGATCTCGCGGTGCGTGGGTTCAAGCCCTGCGTCGGGATCTGTGCTGACAACTCGGAGCCTGGAGCCTGGTTGGATTTTGTGTCTCCCTCTCTCTCTGCCCCTCTCCTGCTCACGCTCTCTCTCAAAAATGAATAAATGTTAAAAGAAAAAAAAAGAACAGTGCCTACCCCGCTCAATTCCTATGTCCCAACCAGGCCTAAAGCACAAAACCCATTTCAGCTTTTTTTTTTTTCCCTGTAGACCCCTGAAGTTCCCTTAGGTTCCCATATCTGAGATAGAAGGGACCTGACAAATTATCTGATCCTATCCCCTATTTATGTAAGAGGAAGGTGTGAGAGAGGGGCAGTTGCTTGCCCAGACACGTGTCAGGAGGTCAACTGATGACAGCCAGAGTGTTGGCCTCCTAATACCTGCTCTTTCTTGTAGGATGTCTTTCACTGACCAGTTTTTTTTGCTCTTGGCATCACTTCAGGGCTATTAGGCTTTCATTCCAAATTCATCTGTTCTCAGCCTTGGACCAAATTCCCCTTCCTTCATTTTTAAAAAATGTTTATTATTTACTTTTGAGAGAGAGAGTGCACACGCGTGCGAGCTAAGGAGGGGCAGAGAGAGAGGGGGACAGAGGATTGGAAGGGGGGTCTGCTCTGATAGCGTCCAGCCGGATGTGGGGCTCGAACTTATCAACTGTGAGATCATGACCTGAGCTGAAGTTGGACACTCAATCGACTGAGTCACCAGGGCGCCCTGTACCGTTCTTTCATTTTGGCAAACACTAAGACAAGTGTCTGTCAGTAAATAGGGCCTATCACCTTCCTTTGTTCTGTGTAGTTAGGATGAAACAGAGGCCTCGTGACTTGGTGAAGCTGCCTTAAAACCTTTTTGTAGTAAGTCCAAGTGTAAATAAATATATAAAATAAATGCATAAAATGGTGACTTTGAGATTCTAAATTGAGAAAAATATGATTTTGGAAGAAATTGGGTTTCTCTTCTGTTCAATTGTGGTTTCCTGGTGACAATCATCAACTTGTTGAAAGTCTTATTTTCTATCAGGCAGTTCTGTAAGGGCACTCAGTTCCTGAGCCCCACACTCTAAAGGATTACTTGCTCCTGGCGTCCACCTGACAGAGAAGTAAGGTCTATTTCATCTGTGACACCCACCGCTAGTGTGGGAGCCAGCTGCTCACAGCGCCCTGCTGCCCCCTGCTGGAAGCTCCTGGGACTAGCTATTTGGAGACCTGACTACTGACATTCTGACCCACTCCGTGATTCTTTTTTTTTTTTTTTTTTGTAGTGTTTATTTATTTTTGAGAGAGAGAGCATGAGCAGGGGAGGGGCAGAGAGAGAGCAAGACACAGAATCAGAAGCAGGCTCCCGGTTCTGAGCTTGCAGCACAGAGCCTGACGTGGGGCTTGAACCCACAAACTGTGAGAACATGACCTGAGGGAAGTTGGAGGCTCTACTGACTGGGCCACCCAGGCGCCCCCCAATTTGTGATTCTTATTCCTTTCCTTAGGCGGTGTGTCCATGCGGGTACCCTGCCCCGCCCCCACACACAGGCATCACCACCAGCACTCCTCCATTAATACAAATAATGGAGCAGGAGCTGGGGGTGGGCAGATGGTCGCTGCCCTTTTGCCATTGCTGCGAAAGCACACAGATGGGAGTTCTCATGATTGCAGAGGGACCTGCAAAGAGCACCTGGCAGTCTCTGGAAAAGCTTCTCCTGGTATCTGGTTGGAAAGATGGTCAGGGATGCACTTGTTGGAAAGGAGGGGTGGGGGCTATTTGCCTTTGTAATTAATCTACACTGACTTAATATAGGTTTTCAAATGGTGCTTATCTTTATTGACTGATTTTAAACAACTTTTTCTAATCGCAAAAGTAATGCATGGAAAAGATGGAAAAATATAAAGATATCATAGAGAATCTTTTATAATTATACCAAGCAGGGGTAACTACTCCAGCTTTTGGTGTATGACTTCAGTCTTTTTCTGTATGTGTGTGTGTGTGTGTAAAATTTTCACCAAATTAGGATTCAACTATTGCCCTCTTTAATGTTTGTTTATTTATTTTGGGGAGAGAGAGAGGATCTGAAGAAGTTCTGTGCTGACAGCAGAGAGCCTGATGCTGGTCTCAAACCCATGAACCATAAGATCATGCCCTGAGCTGCAGCTGGACACAACCGACTGAGCCACCCAGGTGCCCCAACTATTGCCCTCTTTAAAAGGACCAGGGATCCTCATTCCACTTGTTTGACTAGTTCTTAAAGTAACTAACAGCCACCTCTTTGGGGGAAGAGACAGATGGGTTTTTTTTTTAAATTTGTTTAATTAGGACCAAAGCGTGAGGTTCATTATCATTAAACTGTTGGGCTGGGTTACAGGTAACAACAAACAGATGGGGAAATGGGAAGGGGGAAGGGGTCTTTTATCTCTGCTCCAGTATCACCTTTTAACTGGCTGGCTCCTCCCTCTCTTGAGAGGGCTTCCAGTGTGTTGGCTCCTGCCTGCTTCTGAGAAGGGCCATCCTGGGGCACTAGGCCGCTGGTGGGTGCTTTGTGACTGGCTGAGAGGGTCAGTGGTGAAGAGGAGGAAGCTGGCAGTGCTCAGATGAAACTCAGGAGGAGGTAAGTGTTGGACCTGTGTCTGAGGCACCAAGGAATGCTGGGTGGTGCGTGTTGGGCCAGCACTGAAAATGCAGACCGGGAGCAAGGGCCGAGCAGTTTCTCTGCTTAGGCTTGTCTCGTAGCTGCACTCCAACAGCTGTGGCTTTTAGCATGGCTGGGAATGAGACCTTCTGGTCCCTCTCATTCGAGGCAGCGGGCTGAGGCCTTCGGTTTCTCCCACCTGGCTTCTGTCCTTCCCCCCCCCCCCCCCCCCCCCCCCCCCCCCCCCCCGGCTCAGGGCTCCCGATGTCTTAGGACCTGGCTCCATTCAGGCCTTAGCCCCTCCAGGGAGGATGGGAAGTGGAGGGGGAGGAGAGATGGGGAGAGATGGTGGTGTTGGCAGGGAGAGCCGTGTCTGTAGAGCCCCCCTTCTCAGCTCCCAAGGCCCCTCCTGGTGAGGTCGCGTTTGTGGGAGGAACTCTTGGATGGTCACCGCCCATCAGCCTGACAGCAGCCTCTGAGATGGTTGGGTGATGTGTCCCAGTGAGAAGGTCTTCATATCCAATTTATTTCTCTTAAGAGTTCAATGCCAGGAAGTTCTGATGCTTCATTTTGTCATATGATGGGACCTGGTCTGTCTGGATATCTTGATTGTCAGGAAGCTGGAAACTAAATGCAACAAAATATAACCTGCCTCTGGTTCTTATTGAGATCCTTGACCTCTTCCCTGAACTGTCTTCTCTGCTGCCCCCTCCTCACACCTTTCCTCCCTCCACACACACTTTTGGATCCTTCTGACCATGTCCTTCTGTGTCATTTCTTCATCTGAAGAGCCTCACACCTTGGTGCATAAAGGCAAGATCTAAACTGTAAGTAACCATAAGCCCTAACTTTCTAGGATAGGAGGATACTTTACTTTTTTGTTCTGGTGACTACTACTGACCCCTTGTCAGAATAATGCATATAAAATATATAAATAGGTAACATATAAAAAAGTCTGGACCTACTTATCAGGGCAACTGGTTACCATTTACCATCTTAGTTTGACTCCAGAAACACCCTGGAAGGCTCACCAATTAAAACTTCGTTGGTCTTAACCTGCTTCAAATAGCAAACCCCTGAGACTAACAGCAGCCTCTCCTCATTTGACACTCACAATAGGCCCACATGGTGTTCAGGGAAGGCATTTCCTCATTTTACAAAAGAGGAAATTGAGGTCAGTCACCCCTGGGGCGAGTGTTAGACCCCAGCTCAGGGACCCCTTCTCTGGTTTGATGATTTTCCATCCATACTGCACCTTCTGGAAAATGTGTGACTGGCTTCTTATCCTAGAGCTCACATATAAGTGAAATCATATGGTATTTGTCTTTTTTTACTTATTTCACTTAGCACAATACCCTCTAGATCCATCCATGTTGTCACAAATGGCAAGATCTCATTCTTTTTAATGGCTGAGTAATATCCCACTATATGTGTGTGTGTGTGTGTGTGTGTGTGTGTGTGTGTGTGTGTGCGCGCGCGCGCGCACACACCATATCTTCTTTATCCATTCATCTATCAATGGATTCTTGGGCTGCTTCCATAACATGGCTATTGTAAATAATGCTGCAGCAAACATAGAGATGCATATATATTTTTAAATTAATGTTGTCATTTTCTTTAGATAGATTTCCAGAAGTGGAATTACTGGTTTATATGATATTTCCTTTTTTTCTTTTTTCTTTTTCTTTTCTTTTCTTTTTTTTTTTTTTTTTTTGAGGAATCACCATTCAGTTTTCCATAGTGGCTGCACTAGTTTGCATTCCCACCAACAGTGCACAAGGTTTCACTTTTCTCCCCATTCTCACCAACACTTGTTATTTCTCATCTTTTTGATACTAGCCACTCTTATAGGTATGAGGTGACACCTCATTGTGGTTTTTATTTGCATTTCCCTGATGTTTAGTGATGTTGAGCATTTTTTCATGTGTCTGTTAGCCATCTGTGTGTCTTCTTTGGAAAAATGTCTATTCAGGGTTTCTGTCCAATTTTTAATCGAGTGTTTTTTTCTTGGTATTTAGTCGTATGAGTTCTTAATATATCTTGTATATTAACCCCTTATCAGATATATCATTTGCAAATACTTTCTCTTATTCAGTAGGTTGCCTTTTCATTTTGTTGATGGTTTCCTTTGCCATGCAAAATCTTTTTATTTTGGTGTAGTCCCAATAGTTCATATTTGCGTTTCTTTCCCTTGCCAGAGGAGACATCCATAAATAGGTTGCTAAAGGCAGTGTCCAAGAGATTACTGCCTATGTTTTCTTTTAGAAGTTGTATGGTTTCAGGTGTCACGTTTGGGTTTTTAACCCTTTTTGAGTTCATTTTTGGGTATGGTGGAAGAATGTGGTCCAGTTTCATTCGTTTGCATGGAGCTGTTTTCCCAACACCACCTATTGAAAAGACTCTTTTCCCCATCATATACCCCTGCCTCCTTTGTTGTAGATTAATTGATAATATAGGTGTGGGTTTATTTCTAGGCTCTCTATGCTCACATATCCATTGATCTATGTGTCTGCATTTGTGGCAGAACTCTACCATTTTGATTACTACAGTGCTGTAGTATGTCTTGAAATCTGAGATTGTGATACCTCCAACTTTGTCCTTTTTCAAGATTGCTTTGGCTATTCAGGGTCTTTGGTTTCACACAAATTTTAGGATTTTGATAAAATTTGGTATTTTGATAGAGATTGCTTTGGGTGATTATGAACATTATAATGATATTAATTGTCCCAAACCATGAGCATATAATAGCTTTTCATTGGTTTATGTCAAAATCTTTAATTTCTTTCATCAGTGTCTTACAGTTTTCAGAATACAGGCCTTTCACTTCCTTAAATTTATTCCTAGGTAATTTGTTTTGGTGTAATTGTAAATTTTCCTTAATTTCTCTTTCTGCTACTTCATTATTAGTGTATACAAATGCAACAGATTTCTGTGCCTTAATTTTGTATCCTTCAACCTTACTGAATTCATTTATCAATTCTAATAGTTTTTTTGGTGGAGTCTTTAGGGTTTTCTACATATAAGTATTGTGTCATCTGCAAAGAGTGAGGTTTACTTCTTCCTTACCATCTTGGATGCCTTTTATTTCTTGTCTGTTGTGGCTAGGACTTCCAGTACTATGTCGAATAAAAGTGGTGAGAGTGGACATCCTTGTCTTGTTCCTGACCTTAGAGGAAAAGCTTTCCATTTTTCAACATTGAGTGTGATGTTAGCTGTATGTTTTTCATATAGAGCCTTTGTTATGTTTAAGTATGTTCCCACTAAACCTATTTTGTTGAAAATTTTATAATGAATGGATGTATTTTGTCAAATGCCTTTTCCGTATCTACTAAGATGATCATATGTTTTTTATCTTTCCTCTTGTTAATGTGATATATCATGTTGGCAGATTTGTGAATATTGAACAACTCTTGCATCCTTGGACTAAATCCCACTTGATCGTGGTGAATGGTATATTTTAAGAATTGTTGAATTCATTTTGCTAATATTTTGTTGAGAATTTTGCATCTATTTTCATTTAAGATATTGGCCTGTAGGTGTTTTTGTTTTTGTTTTTGACTAGGGCACTGTCTTTGTCTGGTTTGGGTATCTGGGTAATGCTGACCTCACAGAATGAATTTGGAATTTTTTCTTCCTCTTCTATTTTTTGAAATACTTTGAGAAGAGTAAATGTTAACTCTTTAAATGTTTGGTAGAATTCACCTGTGAAGCCACATCTCGTCCTGGGCTTTTGTTTGTTGGAAAAGTTTTGATTATTGATTGAATTCATTACTACCAGTAAGTCTATTTAAATGTTTTATTTTTTATTGATTCAGTTTTAGAACATTGTATGTTTCTAGGAATTTATCCATTTCTTCTAGGTGGTCCAATTTGTGGCATATAATTTTTTGTAGTGGTCTCTTATAATCCTTTGTATTTGTGTTGTCACATGATTATTATTTCTCTTCCTTCATTTCTGATTTTGAGTCCTCTCATTTTTCCTTGATGAGTCTGGATAAAGGTTTATCAATTTTGTTCATCTTTTCAAAGAACCAGCTCTTGGTTTCATTGGGGTTTTGGGGTTTGTGTGTGTGTGTGTGTGTGTGTGTGTGTGTGTGTGTGTGTGTGTGTTATCTCTATTTCATATATTTCTGCTCTAATCTTTATTATTTCCTTGCTTTTATTATCTTTGGGCTTTGTTCTTATTTTTCTAGATCCTTTAGGTATAAGGTTAGGTTGTTTGAGATTTCTCTTGTTTCTTGACGTAGGCCTATAACACTTTAAACTTTCCCCTAGAACTTCTTTTGCTGTGTCCCAAAGATTTTGGACGACTGTGTTTTGTTTCCATGTATTTTTAAATTTCCCTTTTGATTTCTTCCTTGACACATTCATCGTTTAGTAGCATGTTGTTTAGCCTCCCTGTGTGTTTTTCCAGATTTTTTTCTTGTAATGGATTTCTAGTTTCATACTGTTGTGGTCAGAGAAGATGCTTGATATGACCTAAACCTTCTTAAATTTGTTGAGACTTGCTTTGGGCTTATCATTTGATTATCCTAGAGAATGTTCCATGTGCACTTGAATGTGTATTCTGTTCTTGGATGGAATGTTTTGTATATATGTTAGGTCCATCTGGTCTAATGTATTGTTCAAAGCCATTGCTGCCTTGTTGATTTTCTAGCTGGATGATCTATCCATTGATGTAAGTAAGGTGTTAAACTCCCCTACTATTATTGTACTGGTGTCAGTTTCTCCCTTTATGTCCACTAATGTTGGCTTCAGGTATTAGGTGCTCCTAGGTTGTATGCATAGATATTTACAATTATTATATCCTCCTCTTGTTGGGTTAATCCCTTTATCATTATGTAGTGTCCTTCTTTGTCTCTTGTTACAGTCCGTTTTAGACGAGATCAGGCACGTTCAAGGTGGTATGGCTGTAGACTGTTACAGTTGGTTTTAAAGTCTATTTTGTCTGATAGAAGTATCGCTACCCTGCGCCACCCCCCACCTTCCATTTGCATATGTTTTTTCCATCCCTTCACTTTCAGTCTGCATGTGTCTTTAGGTCTGCAATAAGTCTTTTGTAGGCAGCAAATAGATTATTATTATTTTTTTATCCATCAGTCATCCTTTGTCTTTTGATTGGAACATTGAGTCCACTTACATTTAAAGTAATTATTGGTAGGTTTATACTTATTGCTGTTTTGTTAATTTGTCTTCTGATTGTTTTTGTAACTTCTCCGTTTCTTTCTTTATTTCTTGCTCTCTTCCCTGTGGTTTGATGGTTTGTGTTGATGTTTTGCTTGCATTCCCTTCTTTTTACTTTTGTGTGTCTATTACAGGTTTTTGATATGTGGTTACCATTGGGTTCATGTATAACATCTTATAGTAGTCTTTATTCAGTTGATGGTCATTTAAGTTCTAACACATTCTAAGATCACCAAATTTCTACTCCCCCCACCTCCATGTTCTATGTATGTCATCTTTAACATTTTACCTTGTGTATCTCTTGACTAATTTTTGTGGGTATAATTGATTTTATCACTTTGATGTTTTAACCTCCATACTGGGTTTATAAGTGATTAATCTACCTTTACTATAGGTTTGCTTTTACCTGTGAATTTCTTTCATAATTTTCCTCTATTTACAGCCTTTTCCTTCCACTTAAAGTATCTCCTTTAATGTTTCTTTTAAGGCTAGTTTAGCGGTGATGAGCTCTTTTAGCTTTTGTTTGTTTGGGAAACTCTTTATCTTACCTTCTAATATGAATGATAAACTTGCTGGGTAGAGTATTGGTTATTGAGTTTTTGTTTTTTTTCTTTTCAGTATTTTGCATATATCATGCCACTCCCTTCTGGCCTGCAAAATTTCTGCTTTAAAGTCAGCTGATACCTTTATGGGGTTTCTCTTGTATGTAACTCTTTTCTCTTGCTGCTCTTGAAAATCTCTTTATCACTATTTTTTTGCCATTTAAATTATTATGTGTCTTGGAGTGGACCTCCTTGGGTTAATTTTGCTGGGAGCTCTCTGTGATTCCTTGATCTGGATGTTTGTTCCTGTCCCCAGATTAGAGAAGTTTTCAGCTATTATTTCTTAAAATAAATTTTCTGTGTCCTTATCTCTCTCTTCTCCTGGGATCCCTATAATGCAAATGTTATTATACTTGATGGTGTTGCTGAGTTCCCTTACCCTATTCTATTTTTTTTTTTTTATTATGTTTAGTTTTGCTTTTCAGACTGGTTGTTTTCCTTATACTGTTTCCCAGATCACTGATCCATTTTTCTGTATCCTCTAATCTGCTATTGATTCCCTCTAGTATATTTTTTAATTTCAGTTATTGAATTCTTCAGCTCTGACTTGTTTTTTAAATCTTCTATTTCTTTGTTGAAGTTATGAGCTCATATACTCTTTTCTCAAGTCCAGTGAGTATCTTTATGACCATTACTTTGAGTTATCAGGCATGTTGTTTACCTCCATTTTATTTAGCTCCTTTACTATGATTCTTGTCTTGTTCTTTCATTTGAGACATATTCCTGTATCTCCTCATTTTATCTAATTCTGTGTTTGTTTCTATGTATTCAGTAAGTCAGCTACAGCTCCTGGTCTTAAAAGTAGTATCTTTTTTGTAGAAGTCCTGTGTCATCTTGTAGTGCAATCCCTGCTGGTCACCAGCACCAGGTGCTCCTGGGGTATCCCCTGTGTGGGCTGCATGTGCCCTACTGTGTGTGGCTGAGCCATGGTGGCCTTCAGCCCAGCCAGCTGCAATGACCTGCTTTGTCTGCTGTGGGTGCACTGCACAGGGTTTGATCTCCATGCTGTTGAGAAGCCTGTTTGAGGCTACCACTTTGGGCTCATTAGCAGGTAGGGCTAACAGTCAGACTTGCTGTCTGCAATTAGCTTTTCTGTCACACCTGGGGCAGGTCTTGCTCCCTTCCTGTTTAACTGAAAGGCTCTCGTTGGTGGGCAGAGCTAGCCATCAGACTCACTGTCTGCAGTTGGCACGTCTGCCACAGTCAGGCAGCCATTTCTTTTAGAGAGATTACTGAAAGCACCCAGAGGGGAGGACTGGGAAGGCTGATTCTTGGTGGAATAAAATTTTTGTCTTCCTGGTAACCAGGGGTAGGTCTTGGAGAGCTGCAACACATCGCTAAGCTACCGTTGCATAACAAACCACCTCAGAATCCCATGGCATACAATAATAAGCATTTATTATTATGCTTATAAATCAGCTGGGTCTCCTGTGGAAGGTTGGTGTGGGCTCCACTCTACTTTTTTCTTACTCAATATCTACACTAGCAAGTGAGATGCACTGAGCCTGTGCCTTTTAAAGGGCCCGTCAGGTGGAAGCTGGTGGCGCAGAGGTAGAGTGGGTGTATCTAGCCAATAGAACTGGGATCTGCTAGTAGCTGAAGTGGTGACTTGGAATCTTAGGAAATCTCAGAATCTTAGGGAACTGAAATTGGAAGCCCCTTAGAGATCATCTAATCCAATCACCCCATTTCACAGATGAAGAAATTGAGGACCAATGAGAAATGATTTGTACAAGGCTGCAGAAGAGCTAATTACAAGCAGAGTTTAGGATGAGAATCCCTGTCTCTTGACTAACAATTTGGTATTTTTGTTATACTCTTTACCCCCTTTCTATAGAGGTAGATACATTCAGCTTTTTTACCCCTTTATGTCTATATGTAGATTTGCAGCTATATGTATATTCTTTCATCATTTAATCAACCAAGTATTTCTTGCATACAGGAAGTGCACCAGACTATCACTGTCCTGGTCATCATGGAACTTAGTTTTTAGACTTTGAAAAGGACTTCCATACCATCATAAGAGACATCAGCCAGATTTTCCTTCCTAACAGCCTCAAGAGACATGTTCTTCCAGGAAGATACTGAATCTTCTCAGGATTGGATAGAAAGTACCAAACTAAAGTGGCGATTGTATTGTATCCTTTTGCAATTCTATTCTAATATCTAGATGTAGACACTGAGTCTGAGTCCTAAAGTACCCTGTGAACAGGAAGCCTAAGAAACACTTACAACTGGCTGCTACCACCTGACAGGGGATCATATGGCTGGGCTCAGATTATTGGTTATGGCCGTCTTCTCCTCTTGGGGCCCCCATGTGTCACTACCTGTCTCCAGGCTTCCAGTGTTAAAGGTAACAGTCTGCTACTGGTCTGATTTTTTTTTTTTTTTTTTTTTAGTAATCTTTATCCTAGAAATTCAATAATTTTCATAGGATATGCCTAAGTCTATGCCTTTGTCCATAACTCCTGCCTAGAACTTAGTGGGCTCTTTTAATCTGCAAACTCAAGTATTTTTTCAAACTAGAGAGGTCAGTTCTTTTTTTTTTTTTTTTAACGTTTATTTATTTTTGAGACAGCATGAACAGGGGAGGGGCAGAGAGAGAGGGAGACACAGAATCGGAAGCAGGCTCCAGGCTCCGAGCTGTCAGCCCAGAGCCCGATGCAGGGCTCGAACTCACGGACCACGAGATCGTGACCTGAGTCCACTTCGGACACTTAACCGACTGAGCCACCCAGGCGCCCCCAAGAGAGGTCAGTTATTTTAAAATGATTGCCTCTCCTCCCAGTTTTATTGCTGCATCTGTCTTCTAAGGCTGTCATCTACTCCCTTACTACTTCCATTTTTTTGTCTCCTTGTTCTGAATTTTAATGGTTTCTTCCACTTGCTCTTCCAGCCCATGAATGTAGTTCTCAATATTATCATACCATCTTTAAAATTTTCCATCCCACTTTCAAATTAAAAACTAAAATTATTTAAGTTCTCCCAAAACTCAGGTCTCGTTTTTGGTACTTTGGTCTCTGAAGTGTGGTGTTTCCTGGGGCAGCTCACTCTTACCAGAAGCCTTGTGTGAACATTCAGAAAGTTTGCTGGGCCCCATCCCAAGTACAGAGAGTATTGCAATGAATCCAAGATTGAATCCCTGCTCTCTTGGAGCTACTATGGGTGGTTTTTTTTGCTTTCCTCCCCAGGTTGCTGGATTTCCTCACTTTGTCTACCCTTGGCTCTGTACACCTTGAGAGGTGGGGCAGATGCTCCTAGAACAGCAAACTTGTGGCTGGTAGGAGGCCTACAGACTTCTAAGGGCCAGCATTACAGTAACTAGGATAATCTCTGTCAGAAACCTCAGTTCCTCCCTAGCCAAGGAAAATCCAGTTGACCCGCTGGGGTGTACACACACACACACACACACACACACACACACACACACTCCTCCACAAGTCCTGAGCCTCCTCACTATTGTTCCTTCTTCTACCTTAATGGAGACAATACCTGGCACCTGTTCTCTTCTTTGGAGATATTGGCAGAGCCTGTAATCATGCTTCTAGGCCTTACCTGAATGAACCCAGCAGCCATTTTCTTCAGAGAGATGGGTGAATGGGAGTTGAGAGGAAGTAACATTGAAGGTGCCTTCTGTCAGTCCCTAGGGGCTACGTTAGGGGACTTTTCCTAGAGGTAACTACAATCAATGATTAAGGTTGAGTTGGGACTGAGACTCCAGGACTGTGTTAGCCACAAGCTGCAGCGAGTGGATTTCGTTACCATCCTGGGTCTATACTCCTGTAGCTGAACAGTAAGGGAACCAGACCAGATTTCTTAGGTACTTCCAGCACTACAAAGCAATTGGCTTATGCATTACTAAATGCCTAGAATACTGGAAGAAGCCAGGGGATAGAATTCTCCACTCCATTAGTCTTACACGTGTTCTGTGAAGGCTGTTCCCTTTTGTTACTAGGACAGGTTATAATGCTCAGTACTTATGCTCCGTAAATATGCCTTGACTAAGAAAGGGCTACATGATCTAATGTCTCCAAAATACTTCCAAGCTGAAAAGTACTCTCATAGTTCCTGAGATAGCCAAGTTATTTATCTGAATCAGTTTGTGTTCCAAAGTTTTATGAGTCCGGGTGGGGTTTTTGCTTAGATAAAAGGCCTGCAAAACCGCTGGGCTTATTCTCAAACATCAGAATCACAGGAAGCACTTGTTAGAAATGCCTTACCCCAAATCTGAGGCAGCATCTCTGGTGGAGCCCAGAATTTGCATTTTAAATGCATGGTCAGGGCCTCTAATTTCATTACCTAGTGGGTCTTGGATGAGCTTCAGTAGAAGAGGCAGTGCTAGTATACTGATGTGGCCAGAGCTTATACCTGTGAAGGCCGGGTGTAGGTGACCCAGCGGGAATGGGACACCCCAAGATGTCTCATTGTATCTGAAAAACATATCTTACCAGTTCAATAGTTCTTAGCATGCTTCTCAACACGCTGATGGATTAAGGACGGAGAGCCTTCAGCTGCAATTGCCACACTGACCCTCCTAAACAAGACCTTGAACATACAGGGTGGGGCCACCTGTTTCAAAATGGGCATCTGAGCTCGTACCCTTTACTCCCAAGACTGTTCCTGAAAAGATGAAAAGAAATATATAGAAAGGGGGCAAATCTCTGTCACTACTGGAAAAGAGGGATCGTGCAGAAACTCAGAAGAACTGGTGGGAAAAATAGTGTATCTGGGACCAGAGAGGGGCTGCTCAACTGGTTATGGCACATGCGTGCAGGTGGGGCCTGTGAAGGTGCATGTCCCTGGCCCTACCTCAGTGGAAACCCAGAAATGTTGGTAACAGCGTCAGCTCTGTTGCTGGGCTCCTTTCTATTTCTGGTGAAGGCAGACTTTCTTGTCCAGGGTAGTTGGGATAATTGTGCAGGATCTAAGCAAACCTTCAAATGGAACCTTAGATGTCTTGACTATTGTCTTTAAACAAATGAAAGAGCAGCTCGTCCACTTGTAATCCAATAAGGCATGAGGAAGCTCTGCCTGCTTCAGCACAGGTCCATAACTGCTGCCTGTGATCGAAATGAAAGCCAGATATTGGCTTCAGGGCTGCAGTTACCATCACCTTCCCCACTTCCTATTTCCCTATGGATACCTCGACTATCACTTTTAAATAGAAAAGGAGAACAGCAAATATTTAAATATTATTTGGGCATCACATAAGGCACATGAAATACTACAACGGTTTGGGCCTTTTGATGTCTTAAAATTTTTGTGTCACAACAATTAAAAGAAAGTCTGATCTTTCAAATATGAAAGATCCCAACACAAGCAGGACTGTGACTGCCTAACCAACATCAATCTCAATAAAAAAAAGCTTGAAAATAAATTTATTATAGTAACAACGCAGTGATTACTCATCATTCAGTATTTCCTAAAGACTGTTAGAAATCCAGAAGTCACTCCAACACACAACCCATGAAAGAATCCAATCCATTAAATGCTGCTTATTATTTCACGCCACGCTTCTCAGGAGACCATGTATCTTCAAGGTCTTCACAAACATGTATCCAAGACACTCAAATTCCAAGTCTACTCAAATAAGCTTCCCAAGCAGCTTTTCGGTACAACTCAGCTGCTTCCAGACGATTTGATGACATTATTATGCCCCGGCCTACAATGATGATATCAGATCCTCGTTTGCCAATAACTTCTTGTGGGCTATTATACTGTTGGCCAAGATTATCCCCTGCAAAAACACCAAAGTCACTGTTCGTTAATAACACATTAAAAAAAAAAAAAAATCAAGAAACTGATCATGACTTTTCTGAAAAAGTACCTAACCAATTTTTTTTTTTTAATATGAAATTTGTCAAGTACCTAGTCAATTTTAAATCAGTATGTGCCATTCCTTTCCATGCCCCTGCTGGACAGCAAGTGAGTAAAAGCAGGTGAAGTGACTCTTTGGATAGGCCAGAGACCCCCAGGGCAGAGAATGATGCTAGCCAACTCCTCTTCAATGTCTAATTTTAGAACATTTATAGGTTAACAGTATCAAAAAACCATAAATCTTCTATGTTGCCAAAAAAAGTTCGTTACCAAAATAGCAAACCCAATAAAAACTGACCTTGCAATCAGACATTTATACTATACGTCTTAGAATCACTGTTACACGGTTGAAAAATTCCTCACAAACCTCTAATCTGACCACAGCCAAAGTGAGCCTTTCTGCACCCATTAAGTACCAGATTATGTACAAATCCCAATTCTTAGTTTTGACTACTGCCTTTCTTACTCTATCACAATTTGTTTTAACTTGTTTTTTTTTCATGTTTGTTTATTTATTTTGAAAGAGAAAAAAGAATGAGTGGGGGAGGGGCATAGAGGGAAAGAGAGACTCTCAAGCAGGTTCCAGACTGTCAGCAGAACTTGATGTGGAGCTTGATCTCATGAATTATGAGATCATGACCTTAGCAGAAATCAGGAGTTGGAGGCTTAAGCAACTGGGCCACCCAGGCACCCCAATAATTTGTTTCTTAGTTAAGTATAATTATACAGAATATCCTAGTATTCAGGTGTACATCATAGTGATTCGATATTTTTATACATTAGGAAATGATCCCCAAAATAAGTCGTTACTATCAGTCACCATATAGTTATTACAATATTGACTATATCTATACATTACATCTCCGTGGTTTATTTTATATCTAGAAGTTTACCTCTTAATCCCCCCTTCACCTATTTCATCCATTCCCCAACTGCTCCCTCAACTAGTAACTAACACTTTGTTTCCTGTATCTATGAGTTTGTTTCTGCTTTGTTTGGTTTGATTTTTCAAGATTCTAATATAAGTGAAATCATCAGGTACTGGTCTTTGACCTATTTCACTTGGCATAATACCCTCAGTATGTCGCAAATAGCAAGACTTCACCTTTTTTTCCCATTATAGATATATATCACACCTTTCTCCATTCATCTATTGATGGATACTTAGGTTGCTTCCTTATCTTGGCTATTGTAAATAATGCAGCAATGAATATATGGGTGCATATATCTCTTCAAACTGGGATTTTTTTCCTTCTGATAAATACCCAGAACTAGAATTCCTGGATTGTATGACAGCTTTATTTTTAATTTTTTGAGAAACCAGTACTGTTTTCCACCATGGCTGTACCAATTTACATTCCTACTAACACTAGTGGACTAGGGTTCCCTTTTCTCCACAACCTGGTGAACACTTGTTATTTCTTGTCTTTCTGATATTAGCTACTCTGACTGGCATGAGGTATTATCTCATTATGGTTTTGATTTGTATTTTCCCTGATGATTAGTGATGCTGATATCTTTTCGTCTACCTGCTGACCACTATCTACCTGTCTCCTTTGGGAAAATGTCTATTCAAGTCGTTTGCCCATTTTTTAATACAATGTTTAAGTTCTTTATATATTTTGGATATTAACCTTTTATTCTTATCTGATATAGGACTACTTGTAAATTCCTTCTCCCATTCAATGGGTACCTTTTATTTGATGGTTTCCTTCACTGTCCAAAAACTTTTTAGTTGGATGCAATCCCATTTATTTTAGTTTTTGTTGCCCTTGCCTAAGGAGACCTGTCAAAAATATAGTGCTAAAAGAGCTTACTGCCTATGTTTTCTTCTAGTTTTATAACTTCAGGTCTCACATTCAAGTTTAATACGTTTTGAATTTATTTTTGTATGATTTAAGAAGTGGTCCAGTTTCATTCTTTTCCATGTAGCTGTACAGTTTTCTCAGCACCACTTATTAAAAAGACTATTGGGGCACCTGGGTGTCTCGGTCAGTTAAGCATCTGACTTTGGCTCAGGTCATGATCTCACAGTTCATGGGTTCGAGCCCCGCATTGGGCTCTGTGCTGACAGCTCAGAGCCTGGAGCCTGCTTCAGATTCTGTGTCTCCCTCTCTCTCTGCCCCCTCCCCTGCTCACACTCTGTCTCTCTCTAAAATAAACATTATGGGGCACCTGGGTGGCTCAGTTAATTAAGTGTCTGACTTGCGCTTAGGTCATGATCTCATGGCTTGTGAGTTCGAGCCCCGCGTCGGGCTCTCGGAGCCTGGAGCCTGCTTCAGATTCTGTGTCTCCCTCTCTCTTGGCCCATTCCCCAGCTCACACTCTGTCTCTCTCTCTCAAAAACAAACATTAAAAAATAAATAAACATTTAAAAAAATAATAAAAAGACTATCTTTTCCCCATTGTGAATTCTTGTCTCCTTTGTCATAGGTTGACGAGGTTAAGAGTGGCTTTATCTTTGGGCTCTCCCTTCTGTTCCATTCATCTATGTGTCTGTTTCTATGCCAATAACATACTACTTCAATTACTATAGCTTTGTAATCAGGAAGCATAAGACTTCCAGCTTTGTTCCTCTTCCTCAAGACTGCTTTGGCTATTCAAAGTCTTTTGTGGTTCTATACAAATTTTAGGATTCTTTGTTCTAGTTGTGTAAAAAATATCACTGGTATTGATGGAGATTGTACCGAATCTGTACATTGCTTTGGGTAGTATGGACATTTTATAATTCTTTAAATCCATGAGCACATAATACTTTACATTTGTATCATCTTCAAATCTTTCACCAATGTCTTAACAGTTTTCAGAGTACAGGTCTTTGACTTCCTTGGTTAAATTTATTCCTAGGTATTTTATTTCTTTGGATGCAATTGTAAATGGGTTTTCTTCTCTGATAGCTTATTATTAGTACATAGAAACACAACTCATTTCTGCATGTTAATTTTGTATCCTGCAACTCTACTGAATTCATTTATTCTAGTAATTTTTTTGGTGGACTCTCAGATTTTCTGTAGAGACATACCTTGTTTTACTGCATTTCACTTTACTGTGCTTTGCACATACTGTTTTGTGTTGTTTTTTTTTTACAAATTGAAGGTTTGAGGCAACCTTGTATTCAACAAGTCTATTGACCTGATTTTTCCAATAGCCTGTGCTTACTTTGTATCTCTATCACATGTTCGTACTTGTCACAATATTTCAAACTTTTTCATCATTATAGTAATCTGTGATCAGCGATCTTTGATGTTACTAACATAACTGTTGTGGGGCACAACAGACTGCCCATATATGATGGTGAAATTAGTAAATGTGTGTTCTGACTGCTCCACCAGCATCTCTCTCCCTCTTCTTGTGCCTCCCTATTCTCTGGGACACAGCAATATTGAAATCAGGCCAGTTAATAACCCTACATGGCCTCTTAAGTGTTCAAGTGAAAGGATGAGTTGCATGTCTCTCATTTTGAATCAAAAGCTAGAAATGACTAAGAACAGCAAGGAAGTCATGTCAGAAGTCAAGGCAGGCTGAAAACTAGTCCTCGTGCACCAAACAGCAAAGCTGTGAATGCAAAGGAAAAATTCTTGAAGTAATTTCTTGAAGTAAAAGTGCTACTCTACCGAACACATGAAAGATAAGCAACACCACCTTATTGCTGATATGGAGAAAGTTTTAGTGATTTGGATCAAAGACTGAACCAGCCCTTAAGCCAAAGCCTTATCCAGGGCAAGGCCCTAACTCTCTTAATTCTATGAAGGCTGAGAGAGGTGAGGAACCTTCAGAAGAAAAGCTGGAAGCTAGCAGAGGTTGGCCCATGAGGTTTTAAGGAAAGAAGCCGTCTCCATAGCATAAAGTACAAGGTGAAGAGGCAGGTGCTGATGTAGAAGCTGCAACAAGTTATCCAGAAGATCTAGCTCAGGTAATCAATAATTCATTAATTAGTGAAGGTGGCTACACTAAGCAACAGATTTTCCATGTAGATGAAACAGCTTTCTTTTGGAAGATGCCATTTTGGACTTTCATAGTTAGAAGTTAATACCTGGCTTCAAAGTTTCAAAGTTTGTTGGGTGCTGATGTAGTCTGTGACTTTAACCTGAAGACCATGCTTATTTACCATTCTGAAAAATCCTAGGGTCCTTAAGAATTATGCTAAATCTTCTCTGCCTATGCTCTATAATGGGACAAAGACTGGATGACTGCACATTTGTTTACAACATGGTTCACTGAGTATTTCAAGCCCACTGTTAAGACCTGCTCAGAAAAAAAGATTCCTTTCCAAAAATCACTGCTTACTGACAATGTACTTGATTTCCTAAGAGCTCTGTTGGAGAGGTACAATGACATCAATGTCGTCATGCCTGCTAATACAATATCCATTCTAAATCCATAGATCAAGTGGTAATTTCAAATTTCAAGTCTTATTAAGAAATAGGTCTTATAAAGCTATAGCTGCTACAGACAGTGATTCCTCTGATGGAAAGTACACTGAAAATCTTCTGGAAAGGATTCACCATTCTAGCTGCCATTAAGAACATTTGTGATTCATGGAAAGAGGTCAAAATACCAGCATTCACAGGCTCTAACCCTGATGGATGACCTTGTGGGCTCAAGACTCCAGTGGAGGAAGTAACTATAGATGTAGTAGAAACACCAAGAGATCTAGAATTAGAAGTGGAGCCTGAAGAGGCAACTGAATTGCTGCAGTTTCCGGATAAAACTATAACACATGACGCTTCTAAGAAAATTTTTTTAAATGTATGTTTATTTTTGAGAGAGAGAGGGAGGCGGGCAGAAAGAGAGGGAGACACAGAATCTGTAGCAGGCTCCAGGCTCTGAGCTGTCAGCACAGAGCCCGACATGGGGCTTGAACTCACAAACCAAGAGATCATGACTTGAGCTGAAGTCAGACGCTCAACCGACCGAGCCACCCAGGCGCCCCGTTACTTGCTTCTAATGGACGAGCAAAGACATGGTTTCTGGAAATGGAAACTACTCTTGGTGAAGATGCTGTGAAGACTGTTGTAAGGACAACAAAGGATTCAGAATATTACCTCAACTTAGTTGATCAAGCAATGGCAGGGTTTGAAAGGACTGACACCAATTTTTAGTGGTTAAAAATGCTATCAAACAGCACTGCATGCTCCAGAGAGCATGCAGAGAGCATTGTTCATGAAAGAGTCCATCAACTTACTTCACTGCTGTCTTATTTTTAAAAATTGCCACAGCTACCCTAATGCTCAACAACCACCACCATCACTCAGCAGCCATCAACATCATGGCAAGACTCTGCACCAGCAAAAAGATTGCAACTTGCTAAAAGCTCAGATAGCGGTTAGCTTTTCAGCAATAAAATATTTTTATTTAAAAAAATTTTTTTAATGTTTATGTATTTTTGAGAGAGAGACAGAGCATGAGCGGGGTAGGGGCAGAGAGAGAGACACAGAATCCGAAGCAGGCTCCAGGCTCTGAGCTGCCAGCACAGAGCCTGACACGGGGCTTGAACTCACAAACTGTGAAATCATGACCTGGAACGAAGTCGGAGGCTTAACTGACTGAGCCACCCAGGCGCTCCTGCAATAAAATATTTTTAGAGGCGCCCTGGTGGTTCAGTCAGTTAAGCATCTGACTTCGGCTCAGGTCATATCTCGTGGTCTGTGAGTTCGAGCCCCGCGTCAGGCTCTGTGCTGACAGCTCAGAGCCTGGAGCCTGTTTCGGATTCTCTCTCTCTGACCCTCCCCCGTTCATGCTCTGTCTCTCTCAAAAATAAACGTTAAAAAAATTAAAAGTATTGTTAAAGTATGTACTTTGTTGTTTTAGACATAAAGCTACTGCACACTTAATACTCTACAGTATAAACACAACTTTTATATGCACTGCGAAACCAAAAGCTTCACTTGGCTTGCTTTATTGGCAATATTACTTTATACTTTATTGGCACTATTTATTGCACTGGTTTGGAACTGAAGCCACACTATCTCTGAAGTATTCCTGTGTATAGTATCATGTCATCTGCAACTACTGAGTTTTACTTTCTTTCCTTTTCAATTTAGATGACTTTTATTTTTCTTGCCTAAATGCTGTCAGCAGGACTTCCAATGCTATGATGAATATTTTTTTATTGAGGTATAACTGACATATAACATTAGTTTCAGGTGTACAAAATTAATGATTTGGTATTTGTATACACTGCCAAATCATCACATTGACTACCTGACAATTATCACCTTAATTACAAAAAAAATTTTTTTCTGTGATAAGAATTAAGACTCTCTTAGCAACTTTCCAATATGAAATACAGTATTACTAATTATAGTCACCATGCTGTACATTACATCCCTGTGACTTATTTTATAACTGGAAGTATGCACCTTCGACACCCTTCACCCATTTCACCTACTTCCTACCCCAGCCTCTGGCAACCACTAGTCTATTCTTTTTATCTATGAAACTTGTTCTAGTATTATACGCCACATACAAGTGAGATCATATGGTATCTGTCATTCTCTGACTTATTTCATTTTGCATAATGCCCTCAAGGTCCATCCATGTTGTCACAAATGGCAAAATTTCATTATTTTTATGTCATAATATTTCATTGTGTGTATATATATTCCATGGTGTACACACACGCACACACACACACACACGTATACATCTCTATTCATCCATTGACACTTAGGTTATTTCCATATCTTGGCTATTATAAATACTGCTGCAATGAATATGGGGGTACACATATCACTTTGAGTTAGTGTTTTGTTTTCCTTGGATTAATAGCCAGAAGTGGAATTAATGGGTCAGATAGTTCTTTTTATAAATTTTTTTAAATTTTTATTTTTTTAATTTATATCCAAGTTTAGTTAGCATATAGTGCAACAATTTCAGGAGTAGATTCCTTAATGTCCCTTATCCTTTTAGCCCACCCCCCTTCCCACAACCCCTCCACTAACCTGTTTGTTTTCCATATTTAAGAGTCTTTTATGGTTTGTCCCCCTCCCTGTTTTTATATTGTTTTTGTTTCCCTTCCCTTATGTTCATCTGTTTTGTCTCTTAAAGTCCTCATATGAGTGAAGTCATATGATTTTTGTCTTTCTCTGACTAATTTCACTTAGCACAATACCCTCCAGTTCCATCCACGTCGTTGCAAATGGCAAGATTTCGTTCTTTTTCATTGCCGAGTAACACTCCGTATACACCACATCTTCTTTATCCATTCATCCATCAATGGACATTTGGGCTCTTTCCATACTTTGGCTATTGTTGATAGTGCTGCTATAAACACTGGGGTGCATGTACCCCTTCAAAACAGCACACCTGTATCCCTTGGATAAATACCTACTAGTGCAACTGCTGGGTCATAGGGTAGTTCTATTTTTAATTTTTTGAGGAACCTCCATACTGTTTTCCAGAGTGGCTGCACCAGTTTGTGTTCCTACGCAGTGCAAAAGAGATCCTCTTTCTCCGCATCCTCACCAATATCTGTTGTTGCCTGAGTTAATGTTAGCCATTCTGATTGGTGTAAGGTGGTATTTCCTTGTGGTTTTGATTTGTATTTCCGATGATGAGTGATGTTGAGCATTTTTTCATGTGTCGGTTGGCCATCTGGAGGTCTTCTTTGGAGAAGTGTCTATTCATGTCTTTTGCCCATTTCTTCACTGGCTTGTTTAGTTTTTGGGTGTTGAGTTTGAGAAGCCCTTTATAGACTTTGGATACTAACCCTTTATCTGATAGGTCATTTGCAAATATCTTCTCCCATTCTGTCGGTTGCCTTTTAGTTTTGCTGACTGTTCCCTTTGCTGTGCAGAAGTTTTTTACTTTGATGAGGTCCCAATAGTTCATTTTTGCTTTTGTTTCCCTTGCCTCTGGAGACATGTTGAATAAGAAGTTGCTGCAGCCAAGATCAAACAGGTTTCTGCCTGCTTTCTCCTTGAGGATTTTGGTGGCTTCCTGTCTTACATTGAGGTCTTTGATCCATTTTGAGTTTATTTTTGTGTATGGTGTAAGAAAGTGGTCCAGGTTCATTCTTCCACGTCGTGTCCAGTTTTCCCAGTACCACTTGCTAAAGAGACTGTTTTTATTCCATTGAATATTCTCTCCTGCTTTGTCAAAGATTAGTTGGCCATACGTTTGTGGATCCATTTCTGGGTTCTCTATTCTGTTCCATTGATCTCAGTGTCTATTCTTCTGCCAGTACCATACTGTCTTGATGATTACAGCTTTGTAATACAGCTTGAAGTCTGGGATTGTGATGCCTCCTGCTTTGGTTTTCTTTTTCAAGATTGCTTTGGCTATTTGGGGTCTTCTCTGGTTCCATACAAATTTTAGGATTGTTTGTTCTAGCTCTGTGAAGAATGCTGGTGTTATTTTGATAGATATTGCATTGAATATGTAGATTGCCTTGGGTAGTATTGACATATATATATATATTTTTTTTAATCTTTATTTATTTTTGAGATAGAGTAAGAGCAGGGGAGGAACAGAGAGAGAGAGAGAGAGAGAGAGAGGGAGACACAGAAGCAGAAGCAGGCTCCCTGCTCCGAGCTGATTGACATATATTTTTAACTTTTTGTGGAAGTTTCACATGGTTTTCCATGTTGGCTATACCAATTTACGTACCACCAATAGCGCACAAGGGTTCCCTTTTCTCCACAGCCTTACCAACACTTCTCGTCTTTTTGATAGTAGCCAATCTGACAGGTGTGAGGTGATATCTCACTGTGGTTTTGATTTGCATTTCCCTGATTAGTGATGTTAAGCATCTGTTCATGTTGGCCATCTGTGTAAAATGCCTTTTCTGATCTTCTGCCTATTTTTTAATTGGATTATTTTTTTGGCTATTGATGTACATGATGAGTTTAATATATGTTTTGGGTGTTAACACTTTATCAGATATATGATTAGTGAATATTTCCTCCCATTTAGTAAGTTGCTTTTTAACTTTGTTTATGATTTCCTTTGCTGTACAGAATAGTTTAATATCGTTCCACTTATTTTTGCTTTTCTTGCTTTTAGTTTTGGTGTCAGATTAGAAAAATCACTGCCAACACTGATGTCAAGGAGCTTATCACCTATGTTTTCTTCCAGGAATTTTATGGTTTCAAGCCTTATTTCAAGTCTTTAATCCATTTTGTATTAATTTCTGTGTATGGTATAAGACAGTGACACAGTTACATCCTTTTGCCTGTCCAGTTTTCTCAACACCATTTTATTATTTTTTTAAATTTTTTAAAATTTATATCCAAATTAATTAGCATATAGTGAAACAATGATTTCAGGAGTAGATTCCTTAATGCCCCTTACCCACTTAGCCAATCCCCCCTCCCACAACCCCTCCAGTAACCCTCAGTTTGTTCTCCATATTTATGAGTCTCGTCTGTTTTGTCCCCCTCCCTGTTTTTATATTATTTTTGCTTCCCTTACGTTCATCTGTTTTGTCTGAAGTCTTCATATGAGTGAAGTCATATGATTTTTGTCTTTCTCTAATTTCACTTAGCATAATACCCTCCAGTTCCATCCATGTAGTTGCAAAT
Organism: Panthera onca; assembly: GCF_046562875.1. Lineage (NCBI taxonomy): Eukaryota > Metazoa > Chordata > Mammalia > Carnivora > Felidae > Panthera > Panthera onca. Next base: position 70,156,073 of record NC_138347.1, on the reverse strand, counting down.
GGCAAGATTTCATTCTTTTTGATTGCCGAGTAATACTCCATTGTATATATATATATACCACATCTTCTTTATCCATTCATCCATCGATGGACACTTGGGCTCTTTCCATACTTTGGCTATTGTTGATAGTGCTACTATATAAACATGGGGGTGTATGTGTCCCTTTGAAACAGCACACCTGTATCCCATGGATAAATGCCTAGTGCAATTGCTAGGTCATAGGGTAGTTCTATTTTTAATTTTTTGAGGAACCTCCATACTGTTTTCCAGAGTGGCTGCACCAGCTTGCATTCCCACCAACAATGCAAAAGAGATCCTCTTTCTCTGTTTCTCGCCAACATCTGTTTCTCAACACCATTTTATTGAAGAGACTGTCCTTTCCCCATTGTATATTCTTAGCTCCTTTGTCATAAATCAATTGATCATATTTGCATGGGTTTATTTCTGGGCTCTCTTCTGTATTCCACTGATCATTGTGTCTGTTTTTAAACCACTACCATACTGTTTTGATTACTATAGCTTTGTAATTATAGTTTGAAATCAGGGAGTGTGAAACCTCTAATTTTGTTCTTTTTTCTCTAGATTGCTTTGGCTATTTGGGATCTTTTTTGATTCTATACAAGTACTAGGGTAGTTTATTTTACTTCAGTGAAAAATCTCACTGGAATTTTGATAGGGAGTGCACTGAATCTGTTGATATATTTTGAGTAGTATGGACATTTTAACAATATTAATTCTTTCAATTCATGTGCATGAGTATCTTTCCATTTATTTGTATCTTCTTCAGTTCTTTCATCAATGTCTTACATTTTTCAGTATACAGGCCTTCAACTTCTTTGGTTAAATTTATTCCTAGGTATTTTATTCTTTTTAATGCCATTGTAAATGCGATGCTCTTAATTTCCCTTTCTGACAGGATATTAAGTGCAGAGAATGCAAGATTTTTGTATCCTGCAACTTGACTGAATTCGTTTATTAGTTCTAACCTGTTTTTGGTGGTCTTTCAGGGTTTTCTATATAATAATATCATATAATCTGCAAATAGTAACTGACAGCTTCACATCTTCATTTCCAATTTGGATGACTTTTGTTTCTTTTTTCTGACTAATTTCTGTGGGTAGGACTTCTATCTAGTGCTATGTCGAATAAGAGTGGTAAGAGTGGGCATCCAAGTCTTGTTCCTGATTTAAGAGGGCAAGTTTTTATCTTTCCACTGCTGAATACAATGTTAGCTGTAGGCCTGTCATCCATGGCCTTTATTATGTTGAGGTATGTTCCCTCTATAGCCACCTTAGGCCTTTATCATAAATGGATACTGAATTTTGTCAAATGCTCTTTCTGCATGTGTTGAGATGATCATATGATTTTTACCCTTCATTTTGTTAATGTAGTATATCACACTGATTTGCAGAAGCTGAACCATCCCTGTGTCCTTAGAATTCCAGCTGACCATGGTGCATAATCCATTTAAGATATCACTGAATTCAGTTTGCTCTTTTGTCGAGGATTTTTGCATCTATGTTCATCAGGAATATATTGGCTTTTAATTTTCTGTTCTTGTGGCATTCTTATCTGGTTTTGGTGTTTAAGACTTATTATGTGGCCTACCATGCTATCTACCCTGAAGAATGTTCCATGTGCACTTGAGAAAAACCTCTATTCTGCTTTTGGACCGAATGTTCTGTATATATCTGTTAAGTCCATCTCATCTAATGTGTTGTTTTAAGCTGATGTTCCTTTACTGGCTTTCTGTTTGGATGGTCTATCTACTGATGTGAGATATTAAAATTCCCTACTATTCTTGTATTACTAGTTCTCCCTCTAGGCCTATTGATATTTGCTTTATATATTTAGGTGCTCCTATGCCAGATGCAAAAAGATTTACAAATGTTACATCCTCTTGTTGGAATGACTCCTTTATCATGTAATGCCTTAGTCTGTCTCTCATTAGTCATTGTTTGAAAGTCTATTTGGTCTGATAAGGGTCTATTTCTTTTGGTTTCCATTTGCATGGAATATCTTCCCCATCTCTTTATTTTCAGTCTATGTATGAAGTGAGTTCTTATACTTTGCTTCTACCTGAATGGAGTCTTTTATAGCCAGCACAAGGATAGGCCTGGTTTTTAAAATCCATTCAGCCACTCTGTCTTTTGACTGGAAAATTTAGTCCATTTAAAGTAATTATTGTTAAGGGGAGCCTTGGTGGTTCAGTCACTTGAGCATCCAACTCTTGATTTTGGCTCAGGTCACAATCCCAGAGTTGTGGGATCGAGCCCTGCATAAGGCTCCATGCAGAGCATGGATTCTCTCTTCCTCTCCCCCACACTCTAATACATACATACATAAAATAATTCTTGTTAGGTATATACTTTTTGCCATTTCGTTAAATTGTTTTCTGGCTGCTCTCTGTTCTTCTCTTGCTCTCTTCCTTTGTAATTTGATGACTTTCTTAAGTGGTATGCTTGGATTTCTTTATCCTGTGCATCTAATTAAGGATGTGTTTTGTTGTTACAATAAGGCTTACATTTAACAACTTACATCTATTTTAACAAATTACGTTTGACAGCATTCTAAAGCTCTACATTTTTGGGGGGTGTCTGGGTGGCTCAGGTCATGATCTCACGGTTTGTGAGTTCAAGCCCCACATCAGGCTCTGCCCTAACAATGTGGAACCTGCTTGGGATTCTCTCTTTTTCCCTCTCTCTGCCCCTCCCCCGCTTGTGCTCTCTCTCAAAATAAACTCAAAAATAATAATAATAATAAAGCTCTACATTTTTATTCCCTTTCACATTTTCAATATCACATTTTATCTTATAATTGTAACTACAAGAATTAAAGAATATTTTTTTATTACTTTTGTCTTTTAACTTAAAAGGGATTAATCTAGGGGCACCTGGGTAGCTCAGTCGGTTAAGCATCTGACTCCTGATTTTGGCTCAGGTCACAATCTCACAGTTTGTGAGTTTGAGCCCTGCATCAGGCTCTGTACTATGTCAGCATGGAGACTGCTTGGAATTCTCTCTTACCCCTATCCCACTCATGCTCACTCTCTCTCAAATAAATAATTCCTTTTAATAAGTTCATTTAATCTACTTCTATTTGCCTTTCCAGTGAGATTTATTCTTTCATAGGTTTTCTTGTTACCAATTAGCATCCTTTTGTTTCAGCTTAAAAAAACCCCTTTAATAGTTTCTTATAAGGCTGGTTTAGGGATGATGAACTTCTCTGTTAGCTTTTGCTATTCTGGAAAACTCTCTTATACTTCAATTCCAAACTTTGCTGAGGAGAGTTCTTTGTTGGAAGATTTTTTTTCTTCAAGCACTTTGAATCTATCTCACCACTCTTCTGGCCTGCAGTTTCTGCTGAAAAATCTACAGATAATCTTTAATCTTATGGGGCTTCCCTTGTATACATACAAGGGAGTTGTTTTGCTCTTGCTGCTTTTAAGAGTCTTCCTGGTCTTTAACTTTTTTTTTACTTTTTTTCCTCCAAGTTTTTATTTAAATTCCAATTTAAAATCAAATATATATAGTGAATCCGAGTAAATAAGGGGAACGCCTTGGCAGCAGATGTAAAAATCAGGACACCAGGTATGTGTAAAAACTCCCTTCTGGGAGATACTGGTACTGTGCAGTGTAGTCAGGGGAAGAGCATGAAGATGGCGCTCACCAGTCTCTGTCCCCGACAAGTGTTGTAGTAGGCTCTCAAACATATGTGTTAAATTAGGTGCCTGCCCCTAGGGCAGCACATTAACAGTAGCAAATGAGCCTTTTTTTACTTAAAGTCTGGGCACCATCAGCTATCTCTGAGCCCTTTAAGAGACATTTCTAAGATTACTAAAGTAGGCTTCACCCCCAGTGCAGACCCCAATGCAGGGCCTGAACTTAAGACCCTGAGATCAAAACCTGAACTGAGATGAAGAGTTGGACGCTTAACCGACTAAGCCATCCACTAGCCTTATGGATATAAGCCCTGTTGGTTTACAAAACTGTGTCTCTTGGGTATAGGTCTTAAGAGTTGGGAGTACCTGATGTGCAATTCAACTCCTTCACTCCTCAGGGAGATGCTCCAAGTTTTGACTTCCCTCCTAAGTTTGCTTTATGGTGAGACTGAGTCCCAGCATCTCCTACCCACTTTGATGTGGTTTTCTTCTCATTTGCCACATACACAGTTCTTGCTCAGCCAGACATTAGGATTTTTTTCAGAGAAAATGTTCCATGCACAGCTGTAGACTCCGTGTGTTAGTGGGAGGAGGGGAGTTCAGGATCTTCCTACATCACCATCTTGAACCAGAGTCCCACATTTTTCTTTTTAAATTTTGTTGTTCTTGAAGTCTTCTGCTAAATGGCTTATCTTTCAAATCCAAGATGCTTTAAATGTTCCTAAAAGCCTAGATCCTTTTTAGTCAAAGAATTAGGGCGGCTTATAATGAACATTAACAGTTGACAAGCATAGCACTGGGTGAAGTGCATTCTATACATCACTATCTCACGTAAGCCTCTCAACTGTAAGAGGTCAACGCTGTTATTATTCCCATTTAACCGGAAGAAGTGAAGTGACTTGTCCAAATATACATGGCTGCTAATATACATGGCTGCTAAATGGAAGGGCCAGAAATCCAAATCTGACTCAAAACATTTAGTGCAAAATTAAAATGTCAAAGTCGTCCACCACTAAGGCAGCTGTCGCAAACTTCAATGAGTCATTCTGCTGCAGCCTGCTCTGTGGCAAATACAATCTGTAAAACCCCCAATACTTGTTAACCCCACGGATTCAGCCGCCATTCGTTCACTTACCTGAATTTTCATTAGCCTATGAGTTTCTTCCTGATTAACTTTCTATAATGTTTTCTGCTTAAAGTACACAATTAAAAACAAACCACCAAACCCCCAAAAGGTGGCACCTTCCTTAAGTATGGTTGTATTATATAAAATAATTAACCTTGAAGGACCTAACGGGAATCCACTAGTCCTAGTATGTCAGGGTTTAAAAAGAAAACCAAGGTTTACCAAACTCATACCTTCAATCATCACGTTCTCATATTATCGTCTCAGTCACACCAACCCTTTCAACTGTTCTTATACAGCATATTGTTCACTCCTTCAACATTTATACGAGTATTTACAGACCATTTATGAAGCACAGGAGCATTGTGCTGGAGGATATGCAATCTTCAGAAAGAGTTCTCATCCTCAAGGAGTTTTTAGCCTAGAAGAATATTCCAGAAATACTCCACATGTGCAAAAATATATACAATAATGTTCACTGTTTGTACAACAGTCCAAATCTATCAACAGGGGAAATGGTTAAACAATTTTAGCCCAGTTATAACTAGGAAACACTATGTAGTTGTTAAAAGGTTAACTCTGGATGTAAAAATGTAATATAGCCACATATACAGAAAACATTCTCCTAAACTTTACCTGCATATGTGAGTATATACAAAGCCAAAGGTTTCGAAGGATACGTAACACACCAATTGGAGGGGAAAGCTAGACTGGGGAATGCAGGGTGCAAATGAAAGATGAGCATGATGTATACAAGAATGACTAATACAAAACCTACTTTGCTCACAATATTTTCACAGGTACCTTTTGAACACCTGACAAATTGCACTGAGGGGAGACAAGCACAGCTGTTGTCATTTTAAATAGTTTTGCTAACTAAGAAGAACCCTACTCATAGTTTCCAACTCCAACTTCTTAAGCCTAACCCATAAAGAAGGAAAGAGAGAGAAAACGGGATAGAATGAACTCCCCTACCTGTGATAAGCAATCTTTCTTGGACAAAAATCAATCCAGGAAAAATGTTTCTAGGTCATCATTTCTTCCCCATTCAAAACCAAAGCCATTTTACTGAGTCCCACAGGACATTTAAAAATGCATATTTTTATGGGGCACCTGGGTGGCTCAGTCGGTTGAGCATCCGACTTCAGCTCGGGTCATGATCTCACAGTCTGTGAGTTCGAGCCCCGTGTCGGGCTCTGTGCTGACAGCTCAGAGCCCGAAGCCTGTTTCAGATTCTGTGTCTCCCTCTCTCTCTCTGACCCTCCCCCATTCATGCTCTGTCTCTCTCTGTCTCAAAAATAAATAAACGTTAAAAAAAAATTAAAAAAAAAAATGCATATTTTTATAACCCAGATCACTCCCGACTGTGTTTGTCCTGTTTTTCCACTATAACTACTTTTCTCAGACTGCTGAAAGTGTTTTATGTTTGGGAGATGTGAAATAACCATCTGTCTCCACACTCAGAAGGCACAATACGCATTAACATGTCAACAGTTCTGCAAAGTCCTCTGACAAAGAAATAAATGTTGGATTTTGTTAGCTTAGAGCATTCTTCCTTGATCATAGAATACCTTTTATGGCAGCATATTCAGAACATTAGTTGGGATAGACTAAACTAAAATTATCAGTTTCTAGGCATATTTCAACAAAAAGTAACTCTAAACTTTCACCCTAAAATTAGCCTGCAAGTTATTTTGCACATCTAGGTCAGGATTACCAAGCCAAAGGGCTCATTCGTTACTGTTCTGGGCGAACAAGCTTTCTCTTTAGTAACTTTGTAATAACAAAATTTTATTGTGGGTAAAGAAGCATTTTGGAAAAACCATGACCAATAAACAGATTTACCTCCTGCTTCTAACTGAACTCCTGGAGTCAAGTGAAGAAATTCTGGTTTCATGCTTACTCGGGAGCCAGAGATAAAACCAACCACAAACTCAGAATGCTCTTCAGCCATTTTAACCTATAAGGAACGTAATACAGATTACAAGAAAGTAGTTAATTACACAGAGTAACAGCTCTACAAGTAAAAACTTGATTCTATTAACAATAAGAAACTTCTACTTTATATATGTCTTATCTCACCTGATATTAAACTCATTATATCTAAAACAAGTAATTTATGACTCTCTATATTTTATCTAATAAGACCCTGAGATAACCCTTTCTCCCAATTAATCATACCTTAAAAACATTACAGAATCCTATACCATGTGCATCTAAAATTGAGATGCTGCATGATCATGCTTGAGAACCCACCTACTTCTAAAAAGGGTATGTGGAAAGTACTCTAGAATACATTTATGATGATACGAAACCAAACTGAAGACTAATTCCTACCCACACAGGGTACTACTCCATATCCAGATACCTACCATATTGTCAAGGGCTAAAGAAATCTCATCTACGTTTGCCTATAACTGATCTCCACAATTTCTATAGCATTTCCTCACATTTATAGAAGGCTCTTCCATGAGGCTCATACTGTTCTATTCGTGCCACCAAGTATTCTCACCCATCAAGCCATGTCTTGTACTTGAGGCAGACCCAGAACCCCAGTGCCAAATATTAGCACTGATTCATGGACCCTCCGCTATGAGATCTGGGAAATCACATTTATGTTCAATATAGGGGTGAGGTTAAAACCTGGCCCGAGGGCCATGTGATTTCTTCAGAGTTCCAGTCTTTGAAATAATATAATAAATTCCCGCTTAAAAATTAACATTTTACTAAAATTTTATTACTTTTAAAAGTAATAGTCTTAAAATATTTATAAAGGAAGTTTGGTTTTTTTAATGATTACTTATTTTTTGAGAGAGAGAGAGAGAGAGAGAGAGAGAGAGAGAGAGACGGAGCACAAGCAGGGAGAAACAGAGAGAGAGGGACACGCAGAATCTGAAGCAGGCTCCAGGCTCTAAGCTGTCAGCACAGAGCCTGACGCGGGACTCGAACTCAAAGAATAGGAGATCATGATCTGAGCCAAAGCCAGACACAACTGACTGAGCTACCCAGGCACCCCTGTAAAGAAACTTTTTAACTAAATAATTATCCATTCAATTTTATTCTGGTGTGTAGGTGTAGGGGTTGGGTATTAACATGTAGTGTTATAAGAACTTTCAAAAATGGGGGAGTTACTGGAGAAAACAGTATGTCCGAACTCTAGTTTACAGCTTTCCCACCCAATACCAATCAATAGCAAAGACTGAAAAAGATAAAAGTACTTCATCTGGGCTGCTGTCATGAGAACGTGCATCTCTGTGTGACTTAGGGGATTCTGAGAAACTGCAAGTCTGGCAAGAAGCCCTTCAACTTCAACTCATGGCAAAATGGAAAAAAAAAAAAAAACCAATTGTATCTTAAAGACCAAGAATAGGTAGATATTTAACCAAATATTTATATTTCAGTGTTTATATCTCTTAAGTGTCCACTACAAGATAGAAAATGCTATTATCAGGAAACTCTAGCCACCTAGCATTACTGTCACCCTAACAACACTTTTTTTTTTTTTAATTTGGCAGAGGTTCCATAAATCTTAAATGTCAGATGTTTTCTTCCCCTGTAACTTCTAGCACAACAGCCTGGGCCCCCTGTCACCCCAGCCATTTTGTCACTTACCGCTGCTGTCGTGTAGTTGCCTGTAGCCAAGGAGCCAGCAGAGCTCATTTCTGCAATGAGCAGGCACCCCCGGTGCAAAGGCAGGCCTACTTCTCTCAGGCCTCTCACGACCCCCGAACCAGGCACCACGTGAGCATTGACCAGATCTGCCCAAGAAGCTATTTTAAAGATACCACCTAAGAAGGCAAAAAAAAAAAAAAAAAAAAAAGAAAAATTTAAGTTTTCAAATAAAAACCACTAACTTTTTGCCCAACCAACTACAGTAAAAAATAATCTCAAAGTAACATGCTAATGTCATAGTGAAGCACTTCAAAAATTTTAGTGCTCATCAGTGGACCTATGGTTCCATCTATGAAAAACTATTCACCTGGTAGCTGGCTAAAAGATCATAATGAGAAAAATGTCTTACAATTTCTGCACTTAGTTTATCAATAACACTAATTAAGACTGGTTTTCCTTGCAGGCTGACTTCTGACCACCAATAAAACCTATGTAATTAGAAATAGGACTCCAGGGGCACCTGGGCGGCTCAGACAGTTAAGCGTCCAATGCGTGATTTTGGCTCAGGTCATGATCTCATGGTTCGTGAGATAGACCCCTGCGTTGAGCTCAGTGCTGGCAGAGCAGACCTTGCCTAGGATTGTCTGCCCCTCCCCCACTCGCTTTCTTTCTCTCTCTCTCTCTCACTCACTCACACTCACACACACACACTAAATAAACTTAAAAAGAAAAAAGAAATAGGACTCCAGTGAAGATGGGCATTTGAGACCAAAGATACCAACATTCTGAAATTCCCCTGAAGATGACAAATTTTCATTCTGCAGGAATCTCTCAGCAACTTTACTATCTCTCAAAAGTTCTACTTGTTCCTTAGGTCTCTTAATTTCAGCAGGCAATTGTATTCATTTTAAAAACTGACAGCATGGGGCGCCTGGGTGGCTCGGTCGGTTAAGCGTCCGACTTCGGCTCAGGTCATGATCTCATGGTCCGTGGGTTCGAGCCCTGCGTCGGGCTCTGTGCTGACAGCTCAGAGCCTGGAGCCTGCTTCAGATCCTGTGTCTCCCTCTCTCTGTGACCCTCCCCCGTTCATGCTCTGTCTCTGTCTCAAAAATAAATAAACGTTAAAAAAAAAAAAAAAACTGACAGCAATACCCCTAATTGATTTCTGAAAAAACAGTATGTAAACGTGTCAAAACTAAGCAATGTGATGATAGAACATCTTTTTTTTTTTTTTTTAAGTTTATCTATTTCACGCATGTACGAGAGAGAGAGAGAGAGAGAGAGAGAGCGCGCGAGAGCATGTGCACACAAGCGCACAAGTGGGGAGGGGTTAAGAGGGAGAGTAAGAATCCCAAGCAGGCTCCACACTGTCAGCAGAGAGCCCGATGTGTGGCTCAACCACAAATACTGAGCTCATGATCTGAGGTGAAATCAACAGTCAGACACTTAACCCACTGAGCCACCCAGGCACCCTTTTAAATTTTTTCAATGTTTATTATTTTTGAGAGAGACACACTGAGTGTGAGTGGGGAAGGGGCAGAGAGAGAGGGAGACACAGAATCCAAAGCAGGCTCCAGGCTCTGAGCTGTCAGCACACAGCCCGATGCAGGGCTCAAACCCATGAACCGGGAGATCATAACCTGAGCTGAGGTCGGACACTTGGACGCTAAACCGACTGGGCCACCCAGGCGCCCCAGTAGAACACCTTAAAGCACAGGAAGAAAGTCATACACAAATCTATCCCAAAGAAACAGCTTAAGCGCATACATGTTATTACTTTAAGAAAAATTGTTATCTCTAAAGATGCTGATAAGCATTAACCTTTTAATAGACATTTTATCCTATTATTTAAACAAAAAAAGCTGTCATATACAATGACAGAAACTTGCATAAAATAATGGATAGAAATAGTTTTTCTTTCTCAACCAATATACCTGGCTTTGAGTTCCTATTTAACAACCAAAAAAGCACACCAACAGATCTTTTTTTGGCCAAAAGCAAATGTTACAACTTTACACTTCTATTTCATTGTTTCCCATACCTGCAATTTTCATTTTTCAAATATTTAGAACTAGGTGTGTTCTGCCAGGGCCAACATCTGTCATTTTTGTCTGCCTAGGACCTGCAGCCCCTTCTTCTGGCATCAGCACACCCATTTTCTATGGGGAAACTACCTTTGACCACACTCTGGTTCAAAAAATTTATAGTTAACAATCTCACATCACCAGAAGTGGGGCATATATTACCAAGCTAATAAAGGTATTCTATAACCCAGGCCTGAGTGATTACTTTGGGGTAGGAATGAGGAGTGTTGTCTACCTGAGAAAGAAGTCAAGAGAGAAGAAAGCAGAGCTAAAAAATGGCAAGAAGGCAAGTCCAAAGACTTGCACTTGAGCTCCTAGATCTAACCACGCTTAACAGACCGTTCTATGGCCGGACTCTGTGATGTGAGCCAGTGCATTTCCTTTAGTTCTTCAGACAGTTGGAGCTAAATTTGCATTTTTGTAGATTCCTAAATAATACTTACCTTCATACTGTTTTTTTACTGTATTTCCTATATCTGCAAACTTCCGGTCTTCAAATATTAAGAACTCGTGGCGTTTTGCCAGAGTTGTTAACTCCTTCATCACATCCAGAGTAAAATCATTCAAAATATCTACATGAGTCTTGAGCATGCAGATGCTGGGTCCTAAAGCATCAGCTAGCTGCAACAGCTCTCTAGACTCTGAAATATCTGCAGACAGACACAGATTAGTCTCTTTCTTTTGCATAAGCCTGAGAAGCTTCGCTGCAACTGGGTGGACCCTGGGCAGCTCTGCACGTGCACCAAAGCTGAGTTCTCCAGGAGCGGGAGCTTTGTTTACAGAACGGAGAGAACCATTATGACTAGCTGCTACAAAAACATTCTCCTGAATAAATCTCTTCACTCTCTCGACCATCTCAGCATCAATTTTTTTCTGTCGCTCGAGAATCTCCAGCATTTTGGACAATGTACACACTGAGTGAAGATGGATCCCATGTGCCTGCAACTTGTCTTTGCCTCCTTGCTCTCTGTCCAGCAGCACTATGGCATCAGTGACCTTCAAACCCTCCTTCTGAAGAACCTCAACAGTTTCCAGAACACTAGATCCACTGGTAACGACATCTTCAATGATCAAACAGGTTTCTCCTGGATTAACCGCCCCTTCTACAAGACGCTTAGTACCTAGGAAAAAAAAAACAATCATTTCAATTTAAAATTATATATTTCAGCCAACTCAAGACGTATCTTACATTATAAATTTGGCATGTATTTATGAAGAGGTGGATGATCTAAATCTTATTTTCTGATAATCTACTTTAGAGCTACTTTAACTTTATTCCTGACAAACCTTCAATGAGCCATGACACCATTTTGTTCAGTGTCCCTGTATCTGAAAATTGCCAAAGTTACATGTATAGAATATTTTCAGTAAAACTAGCAAATTACTTTATAGTGTAAATAGACCACTTAACATGTTCATGATCAAAATTTCAAATATGGGGTTTCTTAATGCAAGATAACCGACCTAGATCAAGAAGTTATGAAACAATAACCCAGTACCATCAATGAAATCATTGCTTTTTCTTCCATCAACAAACAAGTTCACTACTCAAGATCAACTAACTAGCCTTTTGAGAAATAAATTCATGAAAAAAAATATTCAGCAACCATTTAGATCACTACAACTTTACGAATATACAATGCAATGTGAGTGAATGTACTTCCCCACTCCAACCCCTACTATAGACTACTTTCAGATAATCTACAAAATGTTAAGTATCTAAGGCTATAGACTTTATAGACTCATTTTATAGTTTCTACTACCAAATTTGTCTTACTTTGAAACCTAAGAATTGGTGAGCAATTTGCCCAATGTTTGAGCTTTATCACAGGTACCATCCTTGCCCTTGCCCATTCCTTTCCTCCCCTTGAAAGAGCAAGTTGAAGTGAATCAGCTTAGACTAGTACATAAGCCTATGATACTTATATACATATTTAACAATTGCTGATCTTATTCTAAGAAATATTTTTAAAAACATAATAAAGACAAACGACAGTTTCCTAATGGGCAGGACTCATACAGACAGGCTTTTTTAAATGGAGAATTTCAAACAATACTAGAAAAAAAGTATAACAAATACCCATAAATACTTCGCCACTTAACTCAAGGTCAATCTTGTTTCAGCTACATCCCCACCCCCCCTTCCCTCCCTCCACAATTTTTAGAAGCAAACTCCAGATATCATATGATTTTCATCATAAAAAATTTTAAAATGCAGCTTGTAAAAGGTAAGGACTCTATTAAAAACACTATCACACCAACATAACACAAAAAGACCTATTAATTCCTTAATGTAATCAAATAAGAAAAAATATGAAGTCAGTTCCAATATTTTTAGATTGATTTATTTTCTTTAGTAATCTCTATACCCAACATGGGGCTCAAACTCAAGACCCCAAGATGAGGAGTCTCATGCTCTCCCAAATGAGCCAGCCAGGCATCCCTAGATTGTTTTGTTTTTAAAGCAAGCTCATATGTATAAAACACACACCTGATAACCTCCTGCCAAGGACTCATGAAAAAAATATCTTCATTTAGAGAATTTTATGTGGCATTTCTCTTTATGCAGTTTAAATTATAAACAAACATATTAGGAAAGTACAATCTCTTAGAACATTCTGCTGGTAAGGGAAGGACTGGTTAAAAATGTTGGGTTTCATATATGCGGGGCAAAACAAGCATTTTTTTTTTAAATTGTTAAGTCAATACAAAACATTTCACCCCTAGAATCTAAAGGAAAGGAAGGTGATTTACAGTAATAGTTAACCAATTCTAAAGGACCTTCATATGAAGAATATTCAAGGTGACTTTGGTAAAACATCAGTGCCCAGAAGATGAAAAAATTCTATTATTAGGTTACATATCAACTTAAAGTTTATACTACTTTTATTTTACCATAATCCTTTGATTCTTTCCTTCTAATAAGCATTGGAATTTGGTTGGTTGAACAGATAACTGTAGCCAATGGTAAAGCTGTATAAGGTACTCCACACACAGTGTCAAAATTGATTCCCGCATTTTGGGCAGTTTGGAATAAAATTTCTGCAACCTGTAAGAAAATGAACACGTAAACTATATATTATTGTTATCTTGAATGGTATATAAATCATGTTAACAGAACATTAAAGACAGTAATAACCCCATAGGGGATATCCTCAAACTTGATCAGAAAAATATGTATGCCTTTTTGTTAAATGGTTCCCTCTCTATAAATCCCAGTTTACAAATATGAAAACACAAGAATGAACCCACTTGTCTAGACGACTCAGGGTCTACTCTGAGGGCAACATGGTATGTGTTAGGGAAGGCTCTGATGTTGACCCCAAAGACCAAGAAGGGTTCCCAGTCCTCCCAGTTTCCCTTAGTAATCCATTATGAGTTGATTATCTAAACCTTTCTATAACCTGCTAGCTACATTTTCTGCCTGAAAGAAGTCTTCAGTGAAAAGTTTCATAAAAGAAATTAAGAGAACAATACTGTTTAATTTGCATCAAAAAGAATCAAATACCCAAGAATAAATTTAACCAAGATCAAAGACCTGTAAATTGAAAACTGTAAAACAGTGGTGCAAGAAAGTGAAGACAGAAATAAATGCAATAGTATTCCTTACTTATGAATTGTCAATGTCCACACTACCCAAAGCAGATATAATGCAATCCCTATTAAAATTCCAATGGCATTTTTTATAGAAATAGAACAAACGATACTAAAATGTGAATGGAACCCCAAAAGCACCAAACAATCAAAGCAATCTTAAGAAAGATGAAGCTGAAAACATCATACTCCCTGACTTCAGACTATACTACAAAGCTGCTAGAGTAATCAAGAATGTGGTACTGGCATAAAAACAGACACATAGATCAATGGAACAGAACAGAGCCCAGAAATAAACCTATAGTTATGTGGTCAATTAATTTATGGCAAAGGAGCCAAGAATATACAATGGGAAAAGGACAATCTCTTCAAAAAATGGTGTCGGGAAAGGTGGACAGCCACATGCAAAAGAATGAAACTGGACCACTATCTTACACCATACACAAAAATAACACAAAATGGATTAGACTTGAATGTAAGACCTGAAACCATAAAAACTCCTAGAAAAAAATGGGCAGTAAGTTCCCTGACATAGATCTTGGCAATGATTTTTTGGATTTGACACCAAAAGCAAAGGCAACAAAAGCAAAAGTAAACAAGTGGGACCACATCTAACTAAAAAGCTTCTGCACAGCAAAGGAAACCACCAACAAAATGAAGAACCTACTAGATGGGAGAAAGTATTTGCAGATCATTTATCTGCTATGGGGCTAATATCCAAAATATATAAAGAACTCACATACCTCAATAGCAAAAAACAATCAATCCAATTAAAACATGGGCAGAGGATTCAAACACACTTCTCTCTAGAGAACACAAATGGCCAACTCATACATGAAAAGATGCTCAACATTACTAAGCCACAAGGAAATGCAAATCCAAACCACAGTGAGGTACACTTCACACCTGTTAGAATGGCTTGTCACCAAAAGGACAAGAATAAAAAGTGTCAGCAAGGATGTGAAGAAAAGGGAACCCTTGTGTCCTGGTGGTGGGAATGTAAACTGGTACAAACACTATGGAAAGCAGTATGGACATTCCTCAAAAAATTAAAAATAGAACTACCATATGATCTAGCAATTTCACTTTGGAGTATTTATTAAAAAAAAAAAAAAACCAAAACGCTAATTTGAAAAGATATATGCACCCTTATATTTACGGCAGCATTATTTACAATAGCCAAGATATGGAAGCAGCCCAAGTGTCCATCAATAGATGAATGGATAAAGAAGATTTGGTATATATACATATGGAATATTACTCAGACATAAAAAAAGAATAAAATCTTGCCATTCATGATAATACAGATGGACCTAGAAGGTATGATGCTAAATGAAGTAAGTCAAAGACAAATACCATAGGATTTCACTTATATGTGGAATGTAAAAAATAAAAGAACAAACAAAAAAGCAGAAACGAACCCACAAAAACAGAGAAGGAACTGGTTGTTGCCAGAGGGGAGAAGGGCGGAGAGATGAGCAAAGTGGGTGAAGCGGGGGTGGGAAATACGGGTTTCCAGTTATGGACTGAATAAATTATGGGAATTAAAGGTACAGGTAGGGAATAGTGACAGATGGTAGCTACACTTGCGGTGAGCACAGCAGAAAGTAGAGTTGTTCAATCACTGTGGTGTACACCTGAAACTATAGTTGTGTGACAACTATATTACAATTAAAAAAAAAAAAGAAAAAGACTTATAAATATAGATAACTGTTGGTTACCAGAGCAGAGTGGGGTGGGGGGGTAGGAGAAATAGCTGAAGGGAATTGAGGGTTTAAAATAAATGTCACTGGGAAGAAAAGTACAGCACAGAGAATACAATGAATAATATCATAAGAACTTTGTGCAGTGACAGATGGTAACTACACTTACTGTGGTGTACATTTCACAATGCATATAACTGTCAAATCACTATGCTGTCTACCCGAAACTAATATGTCAACCATACTTCAAGTAAAAATTTTTAAAAAAGGAAAAAAACCTAAGGACTCCACCAAAAAAACTATTAGAATAAGTGAATTCAATAAAGTTGAAGGATACAAAAGCAATATATAGATAGCTGTGGTGTTTCTATACACAAGAGAAATCAAGAAACCAATCCCACTTACAATCGCATCAAAAAGAATTAAATACCTAGGAATAAATTTAACCAAGAAGGTGAAAGGTGTACACTGAAAACCGTAAGACTCTGATGAAAAGAAATTGAAGATGACACAAATAAATGAAAAGATATATTATGTTCATGGATTAGCAATATTAATTCTTGCTAAAAGGTCCATACTCCTCGAAGGGAACTGTAGATTCAGTGAAATCGCTACCAAAATCCCAACAGCATTTTTCACAGAACTAGAATAAATAATCCTAAAATATGTATGGAACCACAAAAGACTCCTGCATAGCCAGAGAAATCTTGAGAAAGGAGAACAAATCTAGAGACATCACAATCCCAGACTTGAAACTATCGTACAAAGCTAAAGTAACCAAAACAGTAAGGTACTGGCCCAAAAGTGGATACACAGGTCAGTGGAACTGAGAGCCTGGAAATAAACCCAATCATATATGATCAATTAATCCACAACAAAGGAGGAAAGCATATACAGTGGAGGACAGACAGTCTCTTCAATATATGCTGTTGGGAAAACTGGACAGCTACAGGCAAAAGAACTAAACTAGACTGCTTTCTCACACCATACATAAACTCAAAATGAATTAAAGACCTAAATGTAAGACCTGAAACCATAAAGCTCCTAAAACAAAACAGCGGCAATAAGCTCTTGGACAAGAGTTTTAGCAATGTCTTTTTCTTTTTTTTTTTTTTTTTAAGATTTTAAGCAATTTGTACACCCAACATGGGGCTCAAACTCAAGATCAAGAGTCACATGCTCTATAGAATGAGCAAGCCAGGACCCCCCTTTTTTTCCTTTTAAAGATTTAATTTTTATGCAATATTTTTTTGATCTGTCTCTTCAGGCAAAGGCAACAAAAACAAAAATAAACAACTGGGAATACATCAAAATAAAAAGCTTTTTGCACAGCAAATAAAACCATCAACAAAGCAAAAAGGAAACCTACTGATCAGAGAGGATAACTGCAAGTGATATATCCAATAAACGGTTAATATCCAAACTATATAAAGAACTCCTACAACACAACACCAACAAAACAAACAATCCAATTAGAAAATGGGCAGGGGACCCAAATACACATTTTTTCAAGGAAGACATACAGATGGCCGACAGGCAAGTGAAAAGATGCTCAACATCATTAATCAAGGAAATACAAATCAAAACCACAATGAGAAGATTACCTCACATCTGTCAGAATGCCTCTATCAAAGAGACAAGAAACAACAGTTGGAGACAATAGGGAGAAAAAGGGAACCCTCGTGCAATGTCGTGCAATGCAACGTTGGTAGGAATGTAAACTGCGGCAACCACTCGGAAAACAGTATGGAAGTTCATCAAAAAATTATAAACAGAAATGCTATACAATCCAGTAATTCCACTTCTGGGTACTTACCTGAAGAAAATGAAAACACTAATTTGAAAAGAAAATGCACCCCAACATTATTTACAATAGATAAGATATAGAAGCAACCTAAGTGTCCACTGATAGATGGATAAAGATGTTGTATATATGCACAACAGCATATTACTCAGCCCTAAAAAAAGAATGAAATCTTGCCATCTGTGATAACATGGATGGACCTAGAGCGTGTTATGAAAAGTGAAGCTAGACAGAGAAAGACAAAAACCCATATGATTTCACTTATATATGGAATCTAAAAAGCAAAACAAAACAGACTCATAAATACAGAATGTGAACTGTTTGTTGCAGAGAAGGGGATAGGGCTATGGGAAATACAGGTGAAGGGAATTAAGTGATACAAACTTCCAGTTAGAACATAAATAAGTCATGGGGGTGTAAAGTACAGCATAGAGAATATAATAAATGATATTTCATTAATTATGTAAGGCAACAGTTGGTAACTACACTTACCATGGTAAGCTATTCATAATGTATTTAAATGTGGAATCAGTATGTTGTTTACCTGATACTAATCTTTCAACTTCAATTAGGAAGAAAATTATGTGTGGTGAAAGACACTAATTAGGCTTACTGTGATCATTTAACAATACATGCAAATATCCAATCATTATGTTGAACACCTGAAACTAATATAATGTACGTCAATTACACTTCAAAATCAATTAAGCTCTTTAACACTGGCCTTACTAATGTATTTTAATGTTTATTTACTTTGGGAGAGGGTGAGCAGGAAAGGGGCAGACAGAGGAAGGCAGAGGGAGATGGAGGGAGAGGCAGAGGGAGAAGCAGGGAGGGAGAGGGAGAGGGAGAAGCAGGGAGGGAGAGGGAGAGGGAGAAGCAGGGAGGGAGAGGGAGAGGCAGGGAGGGAGAGGGAGAGGCAGGGGGAGAGAGGGAGAGAGGGAGGGAGGGAGGGAGGGAGGGAGGGAGGGAGAGAGAATCCCAAGCAGGCTCCGCACTGTAAGTGCAGAGACCAAGATAATGACCTGAGCAGATATCAAGAGTCAGATACTTAACCAACGGAGCCACCCAGGTGCCCCTAGTAATCGGACCAGTCTCCTCAGGCCAAGGCCAAGAAAAGCTAAAATAAGCAAATGGGACTACATCAAGCTAAAAAGCTTTTGTGCAGTGAAGGAAATTATCAACAAAATGAAAAGGCAATCTACTTAGTGTGAGAAGATATTTGCAAATCATATATCCAATATGGGGTTAATGTCCAAAATATATAAAGAACTTACACAATATAAAAACATTTTTTAAAGAGGCACAAACTTGAAAAGACATTTTTCCAAAAACATACAGATGGCCAACAGGCACATGAAAACAGGGAAAGACAAATGAAAACTACAATGAAGTATCACCTCATACATGTCAGGTTGGCTGTTATCAAAAACACAAGAAATAACAAGTGTCCTTAAGGATATGGAGAAAAGGGAACCCTCATACACTGTTGGTGGGAATGCAAAATGGTACAGGCAGTATGGAAAACTGTATGGGGATTCTTAAAAAATTAAACATAGACGTATCATATGATCCAGCAATTCTGCTTTTAGGTAGTTATGTGAAGAAAACAAAAACTTCAATTCGAAGAGATACATGCACCCCTATGTTCACCGCAGCATTACTTACAATAGCCAAGATGTGGAAGCAGCCTTCGTGTCTATCAGTAGATAAATGGATAAAGATGTGGTGTATGTGTATACACACACACATATATACACAATACACACATATACACAATGGAATATCGTTCAACCATAAAAAAAGAATGAAATCTTGCCATTTACAACAACATGGATGGACCTAGAGGGTATTTACTGTGCTAAGTTAAACAAGACAGAGAAAGAGCAATACCATATGATTTCATCTACATGTGGAATCTAAAAAACAAAATGAATACACAAAACAAACAGAATCACTGACACAGATAACAAACTAAGTAACTATCAGTTATTAGTTGGGAGGGTTTGGGGGGAGCCGGTGAAATACATGAAGGGGATTAAATGACAAAAACTTCCAGTTATAAATAAGTCATGGAGATGTAATGAACAGCATAGAGTTTATAGTCAATAATACTGAAGGAAAAAAAAAAAAACAAAAACAGTCAGCTTACATACCAAAACGTTAAAAAAAGAAAAAGTTTCATAAGTACAGTGCCTACTGTGTGAAGTACTATAATATCCTTTGCCACATAAATCATCACATTTTAATGCGAGAATGCACACTCTCATCCACCTTATTTTTAAAAAAAAAGGAAAGCAAACAATCACTCACAAATTGCTTAGTGAACTAGATTAGGTCTTCAAAATTTTTTGCACCTATACTTCTAAAGATTTGAAAATTCTGTGAATATTTTTAAGTTGCAAAAGATATAATTTCTGGAGTACTAAAAAATTATATTTTCCTAGAACTGTTATGTCACTCTTTTAAAAGTGAACACAATAGGATGCAAATGCTGTAGTGATTTGATACTGAACATCTCCTTTTTAAAAAATATGAAAATGCTGCAGTAAGAAAGGTGGAAAATTTTACATTTTTGGAACTCCTTTTCATTCCACTGTGCACAGAATTTTATTCTAATGTAATTAAGTTTATACTTGGAAAACTTTTAGTGATCATTCTATCATATTTCTCCACGACAAAAATGTATAGAAATTCAAATTTAAAACTGTAAATTAAAACAATTCCTATGACCATAAATCCCTTAAGTGTTGAAAACTGTTATGTATTATTACAATTACTACAAACATGAAATTAATTAAAACATAAAAATTTGCAAATTTTGATAGAAGCAGAAGAATGGATTATTTTGGAAATACTTCTCTCTTAGTGAGAGGAATGGTACCCCCTCATCTGTTTATGTATTTACTTACGCTAAGTATTACAACCAGGAAGTCAGAGTTCAGTGTAAATTCAATCGGGTTTTTGGGGGGTATAAATATTGAGACATACTGTTCGCATAACTAAGTAGATACGAAAGGAGTTCCATTACAGCCAGGTTTCTCAACGTTTTCAATTCCTGAGTTAACTACCAAAAATCACACATGCACACTAAGATCTAGTATCAAAAAGCAATTTTTAGTCATCAACTAACTGACTTGATAAAACCTAAGCCAAATTTTCATTAGAAGACTCCCTAGTCATTTACCTTCTCAGGACTGAGACAGATGTACCATAGTATGATTCTGGACGGTGAGAATAGACCAACCCACTTCAACTAGTGCTTCAATCCTTTGTATAATAAATAACCTCACAAAATAGGGTTCCCAAAGGATGAGAATAAACCCTTAGGCGGTGGAGGAAATATATGTGTCTTCTTGACTGAACTGCCGTGAGGACGGAAATGTTCTACATCTGCACTGTCCAATGGGACACTAGCCACATGTGACTATTTCAACTTTAAAATTCGTAATATTCAGTATTCAGATGAGGCTAATAGCAACTCTAACGGACAGGACAAACCCTTCTACTCAGTGTGGTCAGCAGCTTTGGCCGACAGCTTGTTAGAAAGACATAACCTCAGGCCCTGCCTTAGATCTACTGAATCAGATTACACAGTTTAACAAAATTCCCAGGTGATTCAAATATACTCAGAGATTGAGAAGCACTGTGCTAGAAACCTCTAATTTGTACAGTTTTTCCTTATATTGACCAAAAAAGTGCTTCCACGAAACGCCATCCTTTGGCCTTCATTCTCCCTCCTGGCCACAAAGTGCAAAATCAAATCCTCCTTTCTAAGCAACAGTCCTTCCAAATATTTAAGCCCTTCCAAAAATTCTTCCCCCACCCATCTTTTCCTCTATCCCCACATCTAGTTTTCTCAGGGCTACATATGGACAGTGCCCCAAATTGGGCTTCCTGACTCTCTTGCAAAGCACGTGTCAAAGCAAGCGTGTCAAGGAGCAGGCTGCATTCTACATCCTGATAAAATAAAGGAAACAATTTTTCCTGTTTGTGGGCCCTGCTTCTGGGCTCCCAGGGAAGCAAATCCTCACCGCATGGGCTCTATTTCTGCCCAAAGCACACCTTGTACATCTGCTTCATGAGGGGGGAAAAAAAAGCTTACAAACCTCCCTGGTTCCTAGGTTCCTATAAGATTAAAGTCATACAACCTTCTACATACTAAAAACCTAAGATTAAATCTGTAACTTTCTGAAATGCCTTTGGCCATGGTAATTCCTAACTCTTTATGTAAAAAAGAAAAAATGTATAACCCTGCACCAAATGTTCCTTCCCTGGAGCTCTCTCTTTGTGAAGACTGTATACAGAGCGGCTAACTTGGGTCCGAATAAAACTCTTTTCCTTTAAAATTTAAGAAAGGTTTGCTCATTTTGCATCAACATTCCGCAAAAGCCTAACAGTGCCTGGTCTCTGGGCTTCTCAAATCGACTCCCCAAGCCGACAGTAAGTAGTGTCGGCTGCCTGTTCGGCTTTCTTGCTCTCATCCACAGTCCAACTCCTTCACCCTCTCCACCTCCAGGTCCCCATTCCGACCACCCAGCCCCGTTCTTCCCCTTTCCCCGGCTGGCACCTGACTGAGAAGACGTGGTCGAGACACGATGCCGCGCAGATCGATGTAAACGGGGGAAGAGAGCCCGCTCTTCAGTACGAAGTTCCCAAATTTAAAAGCCTGCACGTCGTACAAACCCGTTACCAACGACTCCAAATCCGCTTCTTGGGCTGCCATGGCCACGCGCTCCCGGTCCTATTCTAAACTCCAAAGCGCGCCAGGCCTGCGGCGCCCCGATACCGTCACCCGAGAAAGCCCCGCCTCTTCCTCCCTGACTTCCGGCGGTCACGGCGCATCTCTGCCAGTCTAAAAGTAGCGCGGGCTGTCTTGTGGTGGAAGCGAGGTGGATGCAGTGGCTTCTGCTTCTGCTGGCTGCCTCTGGATCGGGTCGCTGGAGTTCAAAGTTCCGAATACCTAGATTGACTCCCGAGTCATAAAGCCAAGGCTCTCTAGAGAGTTTGTGTAAATCCTGCCCACTTTGTAGCGCAATGGCCCCTTAATTAATCTACTTCCTGGCTGAGCCTGTCGTTAATCGCCAATGTTAGCCATGATTCCCGCCTCCCTCCCTCCGCGTATCTATCCCTGCCTCGACCCTGGTTTCTCCAAATAGACTGAAAGCTCTCGAAGACAGGGATACGTCTTAATTCTTGTTAACTTCATGGCATCTGGCACATGACAATGTCATAGCAATTCGTACATGGGACCATAAAGCTCTTAGGTAATTGTTTATTACCTCTTCTGTCGGAACTGCGTCCTGGAGGAGGACTTGTGTTAATTCCTGTTAGAATAGCTCAGCTGCTTGGCGCGTTGTAAGTGTACAGCAGATGTGGAAGGGAGGGAGGAGAAGAGAGGAGGATAAATTGCTCCGTATCAAGGTTATCCAGGAGGATAATCTTGCCAATCTGAAAATGCAAGCGTATTTGGTCCTTACAACTAAATCTCTGAATGTGGGGGAATTCCCATTATGTGTAGAAGGCAGTACTTTAAGGGAAATAACCCTTAAAACCATAGGGCTCATGATGGTTACTCATTAAAGTGATTCTGATTTCATTTCTATATTTCAATATTTCTAATGTCTGTATGTTCTCTGAAGAGATTGTGCTGACCATCCAGTATGAAGAACCCATGCTTTTGAGAGTTGTTTCTCATTTCAAATAAATACAGTAAAATTTTGATGAAAAGCCAAATGTTTATAACAGTTTTGTTCTTGTTGGCAAAGTAAGCTAATCAAAACACTTGATCTGTAATACTTTAGCTAGCCTCACTTAACCTTGGGTGGCTCACCCAGACCTGTTCATGTCTGTATCAGCTAATCCAGATTCTGAGAGCAGACCATGATTCAGCAGCACAAATTTCTGAGATCCAGCTCAGAAGGCCTGACAATTTTCTAAGAAAGTTGGCATTTGGAACACAAGGCTGAAGTTAACAACACACACCTGAGATTTACTTGACTTTTTTTCTTTTTTCCTTTTTTTCTGGGGGGGGGGGGGGGGGGGAAGGTAGGGAAATGCCTTAGGATACTTCTCCAGGCTGCAAAATTGTTGCTTTCTTTCCAAAATGCTGGGCAAAAAGTGTTGTAATAATAATGTGATATTTTCATCTTGTCAAAGGCTTTCATATATTTGGGAAAGAGAAAAAAAATTACTCTTTCCTTTGAACAATGGTTTTAATTAGAAAGAAAAGAAAAAGACCACCAGAAATAATATCTTTAGTATAGTGTATTTATAGGAATGCATAACTTGTGAGATGTACATTTTGAAGTTTCATCCATGACTTATAACATTTACTGTAGTAATAACAAGACAGAAGGTCATCACTTTACAACATTACACGTGAGTGATTTTGACTTACAAATAAAATATTTACAACCTACCTTTACAAAACGACATTGTGTGCATACAAAATGAACTGCAGAAAATTTTAAAAATAATAAGACAACCAAAAACCCAGAAGATACACTTAAGGCAGACCAGCAAGACACTGAAATAATTAAGGCTGTGGAAGTCTTCTGCACCTTGAAAATATAGAGCTATTTATCAATACTGTGGAGTGGTTTTAAATCAATTGTTACAAGCCTGATGGAAGTATGTACTTATATGTATATGTGTAATGGTCCCTATGGGGAAACCTATCCACTTATGGATAAGGCCCTTGATCTCAAGGGCCAGAGAAGCCACCCCAAACTCTCAAAAGACTTGGTGGGGATGGGTCACTCAAAACCAAGAGGTACCTATGCAGTTTGCAAACCAACTATTAATAATTCAAATATAAAGATACTCCTGACCCCAGGTAAACAGATAACCTAAATGATGGCCCCATTATGTTTCAGGCTTTGTTCACTTGGCTCTGTGGACTTTAAAGGACAGCAAGTAATTCCCAAATGAGTAGACCCTAACTCCACCCATCAGCCCTAATGGTTTTGAATGGCTCTAAGTGGTTTTCCAGTAGAAAAACTGACCGACCTGGGCTGTCTTCAACTGGATAGATTTCTGCATATGAGCAATAACATATACATACATATTATACACTATATACATGTACAGATGTACATATATCCTTATATTCCAACAGTTTGCACTTTGCTCACTACTGTTTTCTGACTAGGATCTCATTCTGACGGGTATGTTTAGTGTTTTTCACAGTCTTCACATTGGTCCTAACTACTGGTTTTACTCACCTTCCCCATAGAGCAGGCTGGAGTTTGGCAGAAACAGAAGTAAAAGCACCAGGGTCAAAAAAATCAGACACAGAGATGACAGATATGGCTTAAGTTAGTAAGAGGAGATATATGTTTTGTTAACTTCATAACCACAGTCTCTGAGAGCATGGTAACAGTCCCCATAATACTCCACGATGTGGATTCATCTCTTGATAGAAGTCAGGCATTGATGGAACTCTTAATGCTAGCTATCCCTGGGCTAGCAAATTAGCTTGTTAAATTTTATTTGCACTGTTTTCCCACTACCCACCTTTTTCTCAGCTATCCTCACCCTCTGAAATAACAGGCATCTGAATAAACAATTAATCTCAATCATTTGAATAAAACTAAATCTGACCACATTTTAGAATCTCCCAACAAACAGGCTGACAAAACACAATAGCCTATGAGTATTTCAGGCTTTCACGAGTATTAATTTCAAGATTCCCAAAAATGACCCTTAAAGATGAAAATTTGTCTTAAGAGTAATTGATTTCTCCTCTCCTCCAACTTCTACACATATGAAAAATGCAGAAATGCCTTTCATAGAAGATACAGCCTATGATATTTCTGTGTTCTATTTCTATATAGATTTCTCACATGAATAATATTTCCTATCAAAATGTCTAGGGCTATGCACAAATTTCAGCTCTTTCCAATCCTCTAGAATTAATGAAACAACTGAGAGCCTTATAGTTTTTAGAAAATAAATATTAACACGGTAGCTTCCCTTTTCTTAGTGGAGTATGTTTGAACTTTATCTTTTCTAAACCTGCCCCAGGTTTAATTGTTAATTTCCAAATGACCCCTAGACTTTAAATAGTTAAGAACAATCATAATGCGAATAAATCCACTGGAAGCCCACAGACAGTGTTAGCCTAACCCAGACTCCACAGACATGCTACACAGGAGAAAAAGGAATAAAGCCCACGTTCCTCAAAACCAAACAGGGGAGTGGTGAGTTTGCACTTTTGCCCTACTGCAGAGACCCCTTATGTTTGCAATATTTCCTCCTCTATCAAATTTGTGAGACCAAGTTTTAGTTAATACACAGAAATGACCACCACCTAGTTTATAACGTATTTGCTCCCTCATGTTCTCACAAATCTAAATTTCCATGCTCTTTCACATAGGCAAGCAAACAGGAATGACTAACTCCTGGGCACTAAATCATGGAGACTATAAGAAAGCAAATATGCTACTCCAGAAACCCTTAAGTATCTTAAAAGAGAGAGAGAGAGAGAGAGAGAGAGAGAGAGAGAGAGAGAAATCCAAGGTTTCCCCTCTAAAATCCAACAGTTCTATTCATTTCTACACCTGTACATGTAATTTGCTTCTTACGGTGGATGCCAGTGAGATTCTGAAGAAATGAGTTGTGATATCAGACAATATTTTATTCTTACTTCTGTCCTCCCAGTGAGGAAAGTGGCTGTTTGGGTTCTTCTCTGTCAATGTTTCCCAAGCATATAGCTTGAGAAGAGAGAGCAGCAGCTGCTTTGGAGGGCACCCTAATCTGTGTCTGCCATCAGAAATACTGGAGAAAACAGTTTATTCACATAAGACCATCAGGTCTCCTAACCTTTTTCTGTAGACATGCTTTTTAAATGATTGAAATTACAGGCTAAGACCAAATAACATTTAGACAAAGAGCACCTGGTACTTCCAATTAAAATCAAATTACAGAATTTAATCTTACGAGTTTGCAAATGGTATCCTAAAACATGGATATTGAAAACCTGGAATGTTCAAAGTTACTATCAATAAAATTCTTAGCACTGGCAGTGTGTAGCACTTTAAAAAAATCAAAGTGTTTTTTTAGGCATCCCAACTATGCTATTTTCCCAACATTCCTATGAGATTAAAGTCCCTCCTCTCCACCCCCCCCCCATCCCATTTCAACAATGGGGACATTTGGGACAGAAAAAAACAAAGACTTTCTGTAAGAAAGGACGAATCAGGAATAGCTGAGGTTGAAACTCAAGCATTCCTGGCCTCACCCTATATTCAGATGTTTTCATTTAAAAGATATTTCAACATAAAGAAAAAAAATGCTGCAGTATCAGTCAGTCTAAATACAATGAACTTCTTTATCTCCCCACCTCCCCTCTGAAAGGCACTACTATTTATAAAGGCTTTGTGAACAACAAAGCGGTGAAGCCAGCTTTTCCTCTGCTTCCTCTACTCACCCACGAGTGTTTATGGCTGTGAGAGTCCTGAAGGACACCTCCACATTACAATTTTTCTCTTAAAAATTTTCCCACATTCAGCTGTAAGTGGATATAAATCTATTTAATCTGAAACAAATGTAGAAGATGCAGTAAATCATGGTATCTTTAAAAAATTATTACGGGTTGTCCCTGATCTTTTCTTCTTTCTGCATCCCACCCTTACAAAACAAACCTCAAAACTCTATGCAATGAAAAACAACAAGCAAGAAACTTAGGACTTTCACCAACATTAATTTTTCCCATTTCAACTAGAAGCTCACTTTCACTAATTCCCAGTTAAGTTTTGATTTTAAGAACTGCGGTCGAAGTGGACCATTTTCTCTTCTTCCCCTCTCTACCAGAAAGTCATATCTGCTAAAACAGGTACAAGAAAGTGGTTACTAATCCTTTGTCCCTCACCATGGTTGCCCACAGCGCAACCTCAAGTACGTTTCCCAGCCCCACCTTCTGGGCTTCCTTGTTAAAGCCTTCCTTGTTATTTCCAACGCCCTGTGGAGAAATCTTGAACCAGGACTGCTCTCTTACTTGGGATAGCAGGGGAGTGAGCAGGGGCTTTGCAGACAGGGAACCTCTCTGTTAGTTTTCTTCCGTTATCAAACTATATAAAATACACACCCTTTCTCTTGGGGCCTCTATTAAATGAATTCTACTCTAATGATTGTACTTTGGCTCCAGTTAACAGAATCATCCTACTTTTCATTTCTATGTCCTGCTTGTCCTGTCTCCTCACTTCCCCAGCATGTGTACTTGCGGGGAGGGGAAATTTCACGCAACCCCACACCTGGGCTGTCCCAACTCTGATGTAAAAGCTGATATAAAACCTTTGGCTATAACGTTCTGTCAGCTGCCTTCCCACAACATGATTTCATGAATGCTCTCCTGTGCCCTCTGTGCACCACTGTCCGAGGCCCAAATCTTCCCCAGCAGAAACTCAACCCATCTCTTACATGGTCATACAAACTCAAAAGGACTCGGCAGAGAGTTCTTTAGTTGCTGTGCACAGTGGATGAAACAGACCTTGCCAAGCCACATTTTATGGGCATTTGGAATCCTCAGCACCTGCCCTCCATCCCGTGAAGCCCTAGGGACCAGGCTTTCTTCTTTTAGGCTAGATCTCACAATGAAGACATGTTTACTAAAAGGTTTTTTAGTAAATATGTTTTAAATTTTAAAATATTATATCAGATACTATTTGTATATACATGTAGGTTTAAACGAAGACTAGAGAGGGTTGGTCAAGGGCAGGGTCTGAGGGAGGGCACCTCGGTGACCCAGGGCCGTTCGAAACTAGGAACCAAATAACAGTCGGAATCAGTTTCCACGTATTTGGTTAATCCTAAAAATACGAAATGCTATCTAGTCTTATTGCTTGTACATTCTACTAATTGATTAATCTATAATCTTGGATGGGATGAGGTGGAGGGTGGATGAGAAAGTTGGCTCTGAGACCAATGGAAAAGACAGATGAGTATTTTTAATTCTATATTTCCGCTGTGGGAATAAGTGTTTTAATATATTAAAGTTCAGGCTTCATTTCCACCATTCTTTTTCATTTAGACAGATTTGTAATTCTATTTATCCTTCTTAAACTCTCTGCTTGCACTTTTGTGCAGCTCGATTTTAATTTTCTCAATCCTATCACAGGAGAGAAGCAATGCCATTAAACCTGATTGGAGGATAAACACTTGAGTTATATTTTTAAAATATTATTTGCATAATAGCAACTTTTAAAACACATCCTAGAAAACAAAGGGTGGGTCATGTACCAACACAAAAAACCCAAAATTGTTCCTCAAAAACAAAGAAAGAAAACAACCATGAAATGCCCAGGTTGAAGTTTTTTTTTTTTTTTTTTTTTTTTTTCCCCACTAGCAGGGGAAAGGGCAGTTCAGAATCACTGTGTGTGGAGAATACATGCCAGAAAGCAGCATTGGCCTCAAAGTGCAATGAGTCCTTTTGGTCCAGGGAAATATCAGCGGCTGAGTGGTGACAGGTATTGCAATCACAGTTGAAACTCAATGCTCTGAGTGATATATCAGATTTTATTCCATGGCTTCAAAAAGGACTTGGGACCAGGCCTTTAAAAGGCCTATATGGCTGCCTCCTTTTGGTAAGCACCCCTTAGCTTCCAGAAGGGGTTAGAAATAAAGCAAGCCAACTTTCTGAGGACTGCCTTCTACAGCTGTAGAAGAAGTCAGAAAGTGTCGTTACGTTGTTCTTAGGAACCGTAGGAAAGGTTTCTACTTGCCCTTCTGTATGAACCTGTTATATTCATTACCTAGTTCAGACCGAGTGTAGACATAAAAATAACCCCAAAACTCTTACTGTATTTGGACTTCTTTTCTGGCAGGCTTGCCTGCCAGATGAACTCTGAGCTGCCAGTGAATTTGGGGGTAGCATTTCATATACAGAACCTATGTTAATCAAATACTTGTGACTGAGAGAAAAATCTTCTCATTCACGGACTGCAAAAGGGTAACATTGCTTTCTCTTAATGCACGGGTTCTGGTAAAAGATTTCTATACAAGATTTATAAAATGCTCTAAAAAACTTGTCATCTAATTGTGCTTAGTCAAAACAATGTAATGCTTCGGTAAATAAATTACTGTCTTAACTGGAGCACTCAAAGTTACTTATGATTGATTTCATATATACCTCTATATTATAAAACTCTGAAACCTGAATGGGATATATTTTACTGTATGTGTATATGTATCCTATTAAGAAACTATATCTAAGTAATCTAAACCAGAATAGTTGGCATACATGATGTCTCTGTTAAATAGAACTTTTTGCTTAAAATTTCAGCAGAGTTAGAAACCTTTTATACTCACTACAGTGAGCTTTGGGTTTGCCCGGTTAACCACTCATTTTGGAACACTCTATTAAAATTGTCTAACAGCTAATATTCTTGTCCTCCTTGGCCCTCTCTTTAATGCTTTGGGTGACTCTTTGCATCTTTACCTCTTCCAAACGACCTTCTGAAATGTCCCTGGATTTAGGGTAATTTTACGGCTGCCCAGACCCTGAATAACCACTGACGAGGTTTAAGAGGTACATCGCTCGATCCAGAGAACTGCATGGAGTGAACTAACAGAATTATTTACAGACATTCAGTCTTGCTTTGGTTCACACTGCACTTCCATGTGAAACCCCAAGGGCCAGGAGATGGCTATGTCCCTTGGTTTACTCGGTTGACGATGTAGCTCTTGACGTTGGGGATAGGCCGCACGTCGTTCTGATGCTTGCGGCGTTCTATGAAGCACGCCAGGCGGGAGGTGTCCAGGGGGATCTTGGAGTAGCTGCCATTGTGGGGCTGCAGCCAGGGATGCTGCAGGCAGGTGGCTGCCGTGGGCCTCCTCCGAAAGTCTTCCTGTAGGATCACATTGATGAAGTCTCTGGCGGCATTGCTCACACCACAGAAGTATTCGTGCGGGAAGCTGAAGTCCACCCTGCACACATTGATACATGTCTCCTCTTTACTCTCATCCAAGAAGGGGGACACCCCACTCAGCATGACATATGTCAGCACCCCGATGCTCCAGATATCTGTGCCCAGGGAGACGGGGATGCCTTGGATCACTTCTGGGGCAGCAAACTCGGGGTTCCCCAGCAGGTGGTGGATGTGGAAGTGGCCCGAGATCTGGACGGCATCCTCCAGGTCGATGAGCTTCACTCGAGGTACTGGAATGCGAAGGTCGATGAGCAGGTTTTCCGGCTGAGGAGACCCAGGCGTGAGGGAGAAGAGAAGGCAAGTTCAGCTCTCTGACTTGTCTTGACTACCAGTACGACTCTGGTGGTTCAAACACAGTTCTGCTATTCTTTGAAAAAGCCTATAGAGCATGAGAAATTGCCCATGCAAAGCGCACAGGGGGCTCCAAACTAGACTAAATTCGGAGTTTGGGTGGCAGTTCAGAGAAGCTGTTTGACATTGAAAATCATGTCTTCTCAACCACCCCTTACTTCTGCACTGATTCAGAAAAAAAGAATGAATTATTCATTTTGGAAAACAGAGCCTTCTTTGGGAGCACCGTCAAAAAACTGACATTTACTGGCTTCCTTCTAAAATGTTAGACGAAGCGGTAAAAGCTTCCCTACCTTCTCTCACCCCGGATGTCACTGTGACTCTGGTGAGTGCTCATAATTCACGAGAAACACACTCAAATTGTGTGACAACCCAGTTTCTGTTTACTATTCCTAAGGATTCTAATATAAGGAAATGAAATGTATTAGAATGTACATCTCCCAAGGGTAATGATGAACAGGCCATCTCCCTGCAAGGGTAGCTATTTCTTATTACCTTGATGTCCAAATGGGCCACCCTGCAGTTGTGAAGATACTGCAGAGCTTCTATGATGTCTCGGATATAGAAAGCTACTTTCTCTTCCATCAGCTCATCGTGATGCATAAGGTAGTCTAAGAGCCGGCCATCATCCATCCTGGAAGCAGGGAGGAAGGAAAAGGCAGAGGAGATACGTTTGGAAAGAAATGGAAAAGTAACACAATACAAATCCGCAAGAGCTCTAAAATCTCTCCTATCCCCCTTAGAAATGAAGATCTATTTGCCACACGTGCATATTTTAGTTAGAGCCCAAAGTTACTCTAAGGCTCAGAACTAAAATTAATTAATTAAAAAAATTATAGATGTGATGTGCCCCAAGGAAGAAATCTGTGTAACCTTAAGACACATTTTATGTTGCTAAAAATCGCTCACGAGGAAAAAGGTCTGACACTCTTAAGAGATTAGATTGCAAAAGGAAGTCTTGAGAAAGAAAGAGAGAGTTGCTTTCCCTCAATATTCCAATTAACTGGAACCTGGTGGCTGCAGGCCGCTCCGAATATGTTTTGCAAATTGCTTTTATTTGTCCATGTTTCATTGGGGAAAATGGAAAGTGAACAAAGTTTGTCCTTGGCATTCTTGACCCCTTTTTGGATCCTTTGCCTTTGGAGCAAGTTTCCAATCTTAAAAACTGTTGACTAAGGACATGGTGGGGGGCGCCAGTCTGATCCAGATTTGAATCCTGATTCTGCCACCTACAGGCTGGGGGCTTGGGACCAGACATTTAAACTCCGTGTTTGAGTTTCTTCATCTTTCAAGTGGGAATGACAACAACAGCAATAACACCTACTTCATTATGAGCGTTGTGCAAGAATCAAGTGAGGCAATGTGGCATTTAAACATAATTAGTAGAAATAGTAAATGCTCAATAAATAGTAAGTATCTTCAGGTACCCTGTGACCTCTTTAGCAAGGAGTGACCAGATGTCACACTGACATTCTAATGTGCACTGGGCTGTCAAAGGCACATCCCCAGGAAATACTCAGGCAGAGGAGCTTGAACCAGAGGCAGAAACAACCTTTGAGCACAGCTGAGCCTCACCCCCAGCCATGCTCCCATTCTCCTCTCTAGCTTATTCCTTCCCACTGGTCTCTCCTGCTCTCCTGGATGGGGGTAAAGCCTAGGGCCTTGCCAGGGGTGGGGTGGGAGTGATTAGCGTGGAGTGGAGTGGAGTGGAGTAGGACTGGGTTTGTTAGATGCACCCCACCCCTGGACTTCTTGCAGCACTGCTCTGAGACCTGAAAGCCTCAGCATTAAGTTCACTCTCAGAACTTTTGGGTCATGCAGACACCCAGGCTCCACCCTAGACTAGGGGATCAGAACCCCAGTTGCCCAGAAGAGAAAAGCTCTACTAGGGATTTGGATAGTGACAAGGGGGGACCTCTCTCTGGT
This sequence comes from Panthera onca, assembly GCF_046562875.1. Classification (NCBI taxonomy): domain Eukaryota; kingdom Metazoa; phylum Chordata; class Mammalia; order Carnivora; family Felidae; genus Panthera; species Panthera onca. Next base: position 70,123,283 of record NC_138347.1, on the reverse strand, counting down.
CAGAGCGTTACCAAGCTTTAGCACAGGGTTTAGCTCAGACACTGCCTCTCCACTCATCTCCTAAACCTCAAGTCCAACGAACACCCTTCCATGGTCTCACAACAACCCTCCCCAAAATGTGTGTTTCTTTCTCAACATTTGCCACATGAAACTGAAATCATTTACTCAGTGACTGGTCTTCCTCATCAGACTTTGAGCTCCTCAAGGGCAAGAACCACACCTTTCCATCTTTGTTCCTTCCACCCTGGCCCAAGTCCACACGGCAGTTGGCACACGGGAGTACTCATAAATATTTGCTAAACAAGCTCAATCCACTATTCATCTCATTTAATCCCTGTAACAAGTCTGAGAAGTGGAAATAAATCTTCACAGATTTCAGACTTATTTCAGACTTCAGATTATTTCAGACTTCACAGATGAAGATGTGAGGACCAGAAATCTAAAGATCTTGCCCCAAATCACAGAGAGGGGATTAGAGCCCAGGATCTTTACTCCAAGAATGGTTTGCTTCCATTGCACTGTGGCAGCCTGGTAAACAGCACCTTCCCTTGGAATGACAGTTAGTGAATCTGAAGAGGCCAAGTTTCTGAGTCAGTCGTACTACTTTGATATGCGAGTGATAATATCTTTTATTGTTACCTGGGTACAACACATTGTCACCTGCAAATGAAAATAGTTCACTGCCAACAGAAGTGAATTAGGAAGCTGTCCCAACAAAACGTTAGGTTCCAGAAGGCTGTTTGTAAGTATCATTTGTTAAGTCCAAAGTGACAATTGACCAGCGACTACACAGCTATATAAAGTATCAAACAAGAATTACAAGTATTAATAGAGTTGGTTTTGTCTTCTCTTGTTTCTTGGCAACCAATCAAAAAGTGTAGCCAAAGAGGTTTGTCTTTTGGCTGTCTTTTTTTCATAAATAAATTTATAAGTTATTGCTTCTAAAGGCCTTCATACACAAACACCTAGACGAACAAGCACATAAGAGCAACACTAAAATGGCACCTGAAAAGCTGTAAGTGAAGACACTTCTCTTCTGAACACAGGCTCATGTGGAGCCATACACAGCACTGGTGTTGGGTGCCAGGTCATCAGCACCCATCTGATAACATTGCTGGGAGGGCTCAATACTTCTGAAAGGACTTTGTTCTCTTTAGCCTCTGTTAGATCTCTGTAAACCACAGAGCATGATCTCCATCCTTAGCTTGGGGTAGCAGTGGGGAGAATGTGCTTTATTTGATGTATTCTGGAGCTAAGTATATGGTTGCCTGAATTCCTAGAAAATCTGGAATGAGTAGACTATTTTCAAGGCAAGTGTCCACGTTATAAGAATTTCTTGGGTGGTAGACCATGCCATGGCAGTAAATTGATGCACAAACCCCTCTTTCATCTCAGCTCTGCCCCCTATTGTCAAGAAGCTTTTCCTAAACTCCTGCCCAGCCCCAGAGTCCATAATAGAAAGCACATCAGAATCAGAGTGGGAGAGATATGGGTTCAAGTCCCAGTTTCTCCATCCCCTAGTTGTAAGGACCTTCCTTATCCTTGATTTTCTCTAATCTATAAATGGGAACCGCATTTTTATAAATGGATGGGAGAATGCATGTTACTTACAACACTTTGTACACTATAAGATGTTGCATAAAATGAAACTGCTGTTTCCAGTGGACAATAAATGACCCAGACCCCAGACAGCTGGGGACCACCAAGAGACACCTGTACTTACAGTTCCAAAATCAGGATGTAGGATGTGGGGGACTCATAAGTGTCATGGAGAGTGATGTACTGGGGGTGCTGCAGGTGCTGAAGTAGGGCAGCCTCGTGGGCGGCCTGCTCTTTTTTCTTCATTTTTTTGCTAACAAATTTCACAGCGACATCCTTGCGGGTAGCTTTGTGAATGCATTTCTTTACAATGGAGAAACGGCCTCTGGAAAGCGAAAGGGAAGAAAGCGTTTTGCCAAGCTTCATTGATCAATTAGGTATTATTTTATTCAAGGGTGTGTAAATTTTTATCTGAAGTGGTTAGACAGTAGCATCTTATTAGGAATCCTACCTTTTCTATATTTTAATATTTTTTAAAGTTTATTTACTTATTTTGAGAGAGAGAGAGCACAAGCAGGGGAGGGACAGAGGGAGAGGGAGTGAGAGAATCCCAAGCAGGCTCCTCACTGTCAGTGTGGAGGCCTATGTGGGGCTCGATCTCACAACACTGGGGTCATGACCTGAGCTGAAATCAAGAGTTGGACGTTCTATCGACTGAGCCACCCAGATGTCCCACAGGTTCAATTTTCCAAGCAGAGTATATTTATATAAAATACAACAATAGTAATGTTAAAGAAGGAGGAATTCTAGTCTGTGATAATTTCAAAAACATTTTTAAAGAGTCATTTTTGGGGTGGATGGCTGGCTCAGTCAGTTAAGCGTCCAACTTTGGCTCAGGTCATGGTCTCACGGTTCACGGGAGTGTGTGTGCTCTCTCTCACTCTCTCACTAATAAATGAATAAAAGCATTAAAAAAATAAAGAGTCAATTTTTAAATTTAATTTTATTTTTATTATCTTGGTGTTATGGAAACTTTCTAATGCACACACAAGTAGAAAGAATAGTATAACAGATCTGTGCACCCAGAAGCCAGCTTCATTAATTGTCAACATTTTGCCAACCTCATTTCATCTATTCCTTTCCCACTCTTGTCTTTTTTTCTGTAGTATTTTAAGCAAAATCCAGATATCATGTTATTTAATTCAGTAATTCTTGAGTTTGCATCTCTGATTGACAAGAATACTTAAAAATGTATAACCACCAGGGCCCTGGGGCGCTCAGTAGGTTGAGCTTCTGGCTTCAGCTCAGGTCATGATCTCACAATTCCTGGGTTTGAGCCCCACATCGGGCTCACTGTGTCAGCACAGAGACTGCTTCAGATACTCTGTTCTCCTCTCTCTGTCCCTCCTCCGCTTGTGCTCTCTCAAAAATAAACATAAAAAAATGTATAACCACCATGCCATTTTCACATCTAACAAAATTTGCCACATCTAAAATAGAATGGTTTCCAGACTCAGCAGTAGCCCAATAGGATGTAGTAAGAACGGGAAGAAGAGGGAACTTACCAACAACTGGTCAGAGAAAGGGAGAGTCAAAGAGGTGACAAGACAGTGCCATCCTAGGCCTGTCCCTGAGGCACCCTAACCCACGAGTAGAGAAGTCAATGGTCCAAAGAGCAGTCCATTCCTCTAGAGGAAATGTATGTATCCGACACCACCATGAAGATTGTCCAACTGACTCCTTGACCTGACTCTGTGCTCACCAAGTGATTTTCTGACAATAAGTGTTTTTCCACCATAGATTTTCACAAAAGAAATAATGTGCTAATAAATAAAGCACATATTAGGTAAATATTAATTGAATGCCTATTAAATAGCAGACATTATTCTTCTTGCATAGTAAGCAAATATTTGGTCAAACTGGCAGCTCTATTCTACATCATAAATTAATAAATTGCCATTCTAAAAAAAAATTGCCATTTTCGTATTTTTTAAAGTAGTCTCTATGCCTAACATGAGGCTTGAAGTCATGATCCCCAGATCAAGAGTTGCATAATATATCAACTGAGCCAGCCAAGTGCGTGCCCCTCCATTCTGGTTTTTAACAGCATTCTTTTGTTTGATTATTAGAGGTCACTCCTTCCAGAGGACTTCAGATGCATGAGAACAATTGAATATTGGGGAGAACTCTCCTGAACTAAGTGGTCATGTTGAGGTACTGCTGTACCTTAAATTTTTAAATTAATTTATTTTGAGTGGGGAGGGGCACAGAGAGAGAGGGAGAGAGAGGATCCCAAAGAGTCTGATGGGACGGGGTGGGGGTGGGGGCAATCCCATGAACCATTAGATCATGAACTGAGCTGAGATCAAGAATTGGACACTTAAAAAAAAAGTTTATTTATTTATTTTGAGGTGGGGAGGGGCAGACAGGGAGAGGAGAGAGAGAATCCCAAGCAGGCGCAGAGCCCAACATGGGGCTCGCACAAACCATGAGATCGTGACCTAAGCCGAAATCAAGAATTAGATACTTAACCGACTGAGCCACCCAGGTGCTGCCCCCGCTACACCTTAATTTAAAAAAAAAAACAAAAAAACATGTGTGTTTATCTGAGTTATGCATCCCCATGATTTAAAAAGTCAATTAGCTTTAACAAGTTTTCTTATTAAAACTAATAGTATCCCATTCTCCTACCCCCACCCCCATTTTCCCTTACACTAGAGGCAGTTTAATATAGCAGTTAGTTATATTTAGCTGATTATTCAGGTAGTCTATGTTTGTGTGGCTACTTCTTAGTGTTTCAGTCTTCATTGTAATCTGCTGATACCTACCATGGGGAGTGAGATATTAGTCCCTCTCCCTCCCTGTCCCCAGCACGTGACCACTTTTCCCATCCCCTGTCCTCTCAACAGAATATTAAAAAAATTTTTTTAATGTTTATTTATTTTTGAGAGAGAGAGAGAGACACACACACAGTGTGAGTAGGGGAGGAGCAGAGAGAGAGGGAGGGAGACACAGACTCTGAAGCAGGTTCCAGGCTCCTAGCTGTCAGCACTGAGCCTGACATGGGGCTTGAACGTGCTAACCATCAGATCATGACCTGAGCCAAAGCCAGATGCTCAACCAACTGAGCCACCCAGGCGCCCCCAACAGAATGACACCTTAATCAATATTCAGTGTTTCCATTCTTGCGACTAGATCAGGGCTATTCACAGATGAAGCTCCAGTAAACTATGACTATTTTCCTTGTGATAGAATTCAATCATCATTTCTGACAAAGTGTGTCCCTTATGAGCACCACTCAAAGATTAGTCTGGGACTAAGAAGTCACCGCAGTGTGACTGAGCGGTGTTTTTTATCACGGTTCCATTCTCAGAGCCTTGCTCTGCTTCTGTGGATATGTTCTATCCGTGCACAGCTTGAACGTGGCCTGGGATTTGTGTTGTTCCATGCACAGAATTAGGGGATCTCCTTTAGCTATCTCTTCACTGAGATTTCCCACTCATTCTTTGGCTCCCAAGGGCCCATTTTTGTGGATGGGATTCCCTCAGAGTTTTAGCCTCTGGCTTGGAGTAACATAGTGAAAGAAGGGAGGGAGGGAAAAGCATTTTCCTGCTCTCTTCAGCTCAAAGGGACCTCTTTTCCTGTCTTTTGGCCAGAAAGATGGGTTTCTTTTGGAGTTGCGCCTTGTGCATGCTGCCCAGTTCCCTGCTTTGACCCACGCTTGGGCTAAAGCCCAACAAACAAACCAGAGAACTCTCTGCTACAATCCTTGACTTTCTTCAAGTTTTAACTTGGTTCCCCATTCTCCATGTTATTGACTTACAGAATCCTGAGGTAGTTGCTATTTTGGATTTTGTCCAGGGCTTCTGGTCGTCATCAGTGGGATAGGCTACCCTGGGCTTACTCTGTCCTGGCCGGCACTGGGGGTTGGCTCATTCTAAAAGTTGGGGACTAAACAGCTGTTTGCAAGCTCTGATCAGGGGTGTGGTGTCTGTCAACTCGACCTTCACAGTAGGGTGATCTGAGTGGACTGTTTGGGAAAGCTCCGAAGACAGTATCTTTAAGACTTTCCTCTTGGGCTGGTCAGATTTCCCAGAGAAAGATCCTCCTCCTCCCTGCCTAGTGGTGAAGCCCCGGTTATCCACTTCTGGAGCCCACTGGCTAAGAGAGCTGGGGTCCTGAGTTATCCAAGCAAGGATTTGGTCTCATAACTGGTCCACTTGCAGTCAGGTTCTGCTGCTCCCAGCTGTGCCGGTGTCCCTGAGAACAAAGACACTTTCTTTTACCTTGTCTAGAGAATGAGCCTCCGGCATCTTCCTGGATGGGGAAGGACAATTTGGAGATCTGGAGCCGCAGCCTCTCACACAGAGTTTCAGCCAACCCTTCAGTTTCAGCATCCTCTTTACACCGATTTGCAGAAGTACTTGTGCTGCCAGTACCCGAGCCTTTGGGGGAATTCTGCTGCAAAAGTTGCACTGCCTCTCACTTGACCCCACGACTGACTCGGATTGAGTGCTAGGTCATTTGTCACTCTGTCACTTGTTTTCTCCCTCTAACCTGTTATTATTGTTGTCTCTTCGTCCAGTGTCTTCATCCTCATGTGCCTGATTCGAAAAAGTCCTTTAGTGCAGATTCGGTGAAGTCTCGGGAGGGAGGGAAAACTGATGGCTCTGTTCAACTTGCCTTCCTTACCTGGAGACCTGGCCCTGCTACCTTGTTGGATCCTGTGCAGGTAACCAGTCAGCATTCCCAGGGATAAATCTCTGACTTCTTTATATTATAGAGGTGCCCATCTAGTTTATTTCCAGCTAACCATGCTATGCTCAAGTGCTCTTTCCTTCAGATGGACTTTAGCAGAGAAGATATTTCTTTCTGCACCATGGTTTTTATAATATCTTATTACCAGAGAACTAGTTTTTAAATGTTTATTCATTTTTGAGAGACAGAGAGAGAGACAGAATGTGAGTGGGGGAGGGCAGAGAGAGAGGGGGACATGGAATCCCAAGCAGGCTCCAGGCTCTGAGCTGTCAGCACAGAGCTCGATGCGGGGCTCGAACTCACGAACCATGAGATCATGACCTGAGCTGAAGTCGAATGCTTAATCGACTGAGACACCCAGGCACCCCACCAGAGAATTATTTTTAACAAGATAGTCATAGAAGCCTAGAATTCTAGGTTTAGGTGTGATGGAGAAAGTTGACTCACTTCTATGGCCCACAAATACCTTTCATGTGTTTCATGTATCTACATGTTTTATTTCCTTTCTGTTAACATACAGCATTTTTAAAGGATCTCCTGAAACCATGAGGACTATACTTGGAAGAGAGGCAAAACTTCAGATTGTTGGAGATGAGATTTTTTTTTCATAAAACACTGATTGCTTTGAACAAATCAGAAACTTGATCTCCCCTTCAGGAAATATGAAAGCATCCATCTCTTCCAGGTAAAACATGCCTTAGCCCGTGGCTATCAACAGTAAATGCATCTCTTGGGAAGGAATTCACTGGTACATCCAGGTGATGCCACCAGTTTCACTTAGAACCAGGTGGGGAGGGGCACTTGGGTGGCTCAGTCTGTTAAGTGTCTGACTTCAGCTCAGGTCATGATCTCACCGTTCATGAGTTTGAGCCCTGCATCAGGTTCTCTACTGTCAGTGCAGAGCCTGCTTCAGATCCTCTGTCTCCCTTTCTCTCTGCCTCTCCCCTGCTTGTGAGCACTCATTCTCTCTCTCTCTCTCTCTCAACAAACAAACAAACAAAAATTAAAAAAAAAAAAGAACCAGGTGGGGATTCACTACTGGAGTCATGCCTAGCTTCACAAACTTCAATATAATGCGGCAAACTAGATTTCAATTGCTAGAGCTTATTTTCGACAAAAATTTCTACAATGAGAAACCACATATGCTAGTAAAACAAACACAGGCTTAAGAATTGGGTAGCCCAGGGCTGGAATCCTGGCTCTCTACTTCCTAGTTGTAGGACCTTGAAAAAGTTACTTACCTCCCGAAGCCTGAGTTCCTTTCCTGGAAATCTACTCAAACACTACACCTCACGTGTTATAAGGATTAGATTTAATACCTTTTGTATAATACCTGCATAGTATTTGGAACACTGCAGAAACTCAATAAGCACCATCATTATCACCTTGGAAATTTCCATTGGCCCTTCCCTGCCCCTCTGGCGGTACACAGAAGAGAGAAAGCTGAGCTAAAGTTGTTGTTGTTTTTTGTTTGCTTGTTTGTGTGTTTTTTAGAGAAAGAGAGGGAATTTCAAGCAGGCTCCACGCTCAGCACAGAACTTGATGTGGGGCTCAATCCCACCACACTGGCATCATGACCTGAGCCCCTTATCAAGAGTCAGACGCTCAACCGACTGAGCCACCCAGGCGCCCAGAGATAAAGTTGGTTTTTGACGAAAAGCGCTGTAATGAAAGGCAGTGAATTACATTTAAATCCTGTCTAAGAAATGGGAATAATAAGCATTTTGGCTCTCTCCACAACCTCTGTCGCAACCACCTCACTTAGGAAATTTTATGCTTCATTGAGAGACATCAATCAGAGATGGAGAAGATGCTAATGGCCCATTGTTTGTGGGTGCTCTTTTATTTACACATTCAGGGAGTGGGAGACTTGCCAGTGCTACCTACCCTCTCACCTAGACCACGTGCAAACTGATGCACATCTAGAGACGAGCCCCCTTTTCGTTTCGGCCCATCAACTATTTTGTGGGCCAGGTGATAAAGTTTTTTCATTATTTTGTTAAAAGTTATATTTTTATCTTTTTTACTTTTGGGGGCATACTTTTCTAACCAAAAGAAAGAGACAGAAACAGAGAGAGAGAGAGAGACGGAGACAGAGAGAAAGAGACAGAGACAGAGGTGTGTGTGTGTGTGTGTGTGCGCGCGTGTGTGCATGTAGGGGGCACTGGATTGAAAACATCCATGAAACAATGCACTTGTGCTTGAAACATGGACAAGAATGGAAACCTGTACCAAAAATTAGTGATTATACCTTCTTCCCAGGAACACATGGAACTTTTAACAAAAACTGACCATGTACTGCTTATAAATGAAGTCCCAACAAAAATCAGCATCGGTGTCATATAAATCAAGTTCTTCAACCACAGTGTAATTAAGTTAGAAATCAGTGACAAGTAGATAGTTTGTAAAACTCTCATACAGTTGAAAAATTGACTTTTTAAAGGATATTTATTTATTTATTTATTTTTGAGAGAGAGAGAGAGAGAGAGAGAGAGAGAGCGCATGAGCAGGAGAGGAGCAGAGAGAGAGGGAGACACAGAATCTGAAGCAGGTCCCAGGCTCTGAGCTGTCAGCACAGAGCATGACGTGGGGCTCGAACTCATGGACCTCGAGATCACGACCTAAGCTGAAGTCGGAAGCTTAACCGATGGAGCCCCTACAGTTGAAAAACTTAAAATATTTCTATTATGATTAGGTCAAAGAAAATAATCATGGTTGAACTGAATGATAATGAAACTGCCACATACCAGAACTCAGGGGAGGTAGTTAAAATTGCACCTTAAAGAAAAGGCTGAGCTTTAAATTCTTATATTAGAACAGAAGAAAGGCTGATAGTTGATGAGCGAGGCCTCCAATGTAAAAAGTTAAAAAAAGGGCAATAAAAGTACACATAAATATTCTAGCGTTTTCTTACTATAGAGAGAGTACATGGAGGAAAAGAAACAAACGGTAAAAGCAAGTCATTATTCGGATGTGATGTTGTTAAGTGCTCATGAAGGAATAGAAAATGGGGTCATTACCTTCCAATTTCATTCAGCTCAGTATAAGCTGAATCAAAATTATCCTTCCAAGAAATGGTGGCACCATCAGCAGCAGCATCTTTGGAAGAGAGAGAATCCATTTATGACACTGAGGAAGTCATGTAAGAATAAAGAAAAGGTTGACAGAAAAGCTCCCGCCTTGCCCCAAAGCAATTCTCATGGCCAAATACGGAGTCTAGCTCAGTGGGAAAAGGCCAGGATTCTCTGAAATGTTATTTTTAAAAATATCATCCCAGGGGAAACTGACATGACAGAGGCAGACTCCCCCTCCCTGTGCCATCTACATAAACAAAAGAAAACTTGGGACAATCAGAGACACAACCTCTGGATATTTTAAAAATAGAAATTTGGTAGAAAAAATTAAAAGAGACAGAGAGAGAAACACATGGAAGGCCTAGAAAAGCCAGTGAGAATCAGGGCTGAGGGTGAAGGCAGCAGAGGAGAAGGGAAGAGTTACAAGGCCCAGAGGAGGAAAGGAGAGGAATGTGCTGGAAATACCCTAACTACTGCTCTCTCTCACCCTGCTGTCCTCAGACATTAACGAGCCTATCTGGTATACTGAATGCTGAATGATTTAGCTTAACCCAAAATACGTGCCTGAGCAGAATGTGGCAGTATTACCTTAAGAGGTGTTCATTCTCTGGCAATAATTTAAACGCACACATGCACACATGCACATACACGCATGCACGCATGCACACCAGTATGTATTTGTGTTGTCCCTGGGGAACAAGGCTCACAAGAAGTGAAACGTGACAGAATTTAGTTAGTAGCTCCAGAGGAGAGGACCACCCCCGCAGTGTGGGTCTTCTGACCACAGCTGGGCTGAGGTTCAGGTGCCTTACCTACATTGAATTCTGACACAATAGAGACCCAGGGCCCAGGTTTCCCAGTGAGTCATGGGTCTTAGGGAGCAGGGTGACTGGGAGGGAGCTTAGCCCCTGAGGATGCACTGGGGAACACTTCCAGACTCAGCTGGGGGCTGGGCTATAGCCAAGGGCCCTAGAGGGTTTCTGAAGCCCCCTGGGTACTCTGGGATTCTCTGACTCTGGAGAGACACGGGTTTCTTGCCTTCTCAGTGTGGTGGCCTCCTCCTCCACCCCAACACACTCCCCACCCCTTTGCACCACGGAATACCTCACCACTTGGAGATTTCTTTGGGCTAGCAAGTGTCCTCTTTCAAATGTTCTTGGGACCAAAGCGGCTTGGTGAGACAGTGAATGGGGGGCCAAAACGAGAACCACATTTGTGAAATACTCATGTGTAGCTATGGATACATCTTCATCATCCAACACATCCACATAAAAATGTGTCCATTTTGAAGTAAGACATTGTGGGAAGGCTAGGGGTTGGGAAACTATCGAATAGTCATTCTGATTCCAATCCTTCAACCAGGTTGCTTTCCTCTCCCCAGTTTAAATTGGTGAGTGGGGCTGTGTCTGATGCTGGGAGGCACACTTAGGCCTGACAGGGGTTCCCAGGGAGAGGAGGGTTGGTGTTCCCATCCAGGAAAAGGGGCAGCATCCATACGACTCATGACTCCTTCTCACCCCTCTCTGTTCCTGGAGACACATGCGGGTGTCCAGGGACCCTGGCAGGCCCAGGGCAGACACTGGTGGCAGACCACACTTTTGCTCCAAAATGGTTGAAATCACACTTTTCATCAGGTTTCTGAAATGTTACTTGACTGAAGACACTGGACAATCCAGGTTACCTCCCGCAGGGTGGCTGGCACCAGTGAGTGTGTGACAGCTGGCCAGGTGCCTTGCCTCCACCAGGGCTGCTGGGCATGGCTGGGACTCACCGTACTCTGGGAGTCGCACAAACTCTGAGGGCTCGCTGGGAAGGCTGATCCCCCAGGGGTTACTGGCGCTGACTCTGAACTGATAAGGACTCCCAGGGCTGAGGTCTTCGATGACGAGGTAAGTGTCCAAGGTCGAAGCTACAGACTGCTGCCAGGCCTGGGAACCTAGCACACAATTTCCAAGGAGAGGGAAAGAAGAAAACGCCAGAGGGACATTGTTTCAAAGACCTTCAGCAAACAAAGAAAGGAAAGCTGACACATTCTGTTCCATTCAAGGGGTTACAATGTGGGCTCTGAAAGCCTGTGGGCCAACAGTGTCAGGTTAGGGCTCAGTTTCCTAAATGACTGCGTATATCATGGGGGTGTGTGGAAGCAGCTGGCCTAGGGGTTCTGGTCATTTCCAAATGTGTATGTGCGAGAAGGAAAAGATGTAGATCATACAGAATTGACAGAAGGACGTGTGGCAAATTCTTAATAAGGCATAAAAATATATTATAAATAACAAAATGAGAGAAAATACACATTTGGAAATGGAAACAAAATAGAAGTGAACATGCCTTGAGCACGCCATACATGTAAAATACCGCAGAAGGCGTCTTCCCAGAATTCTCTCATTTAACTTTCGCACTTAAATCTCCAGAAACCGGTGAGGTTGGGAACACAGATCTCACTTTATATGTGAAGAAATAGAGGCTCAGAAAGAGGAAGTGATTTTCTCAAGAGAACTGTGTTAATAAGATGAACTATGAACCCAACAGCGCGGAACTAAGTGCAAGCTTTTGTGAGACATGTCTCCCAGCTCAGCACGAACACCTCTCTGCTGAGTGGGGAGACCCAAGAGTGAACAGCTTCAGAAAGATGCAGAAATGAACAGCTCTGTAACTGCACAGGGCCTGTTTGGTAGAAGAAAGAAGAGTTAAAAAACTACGAGTAATGGTGAGTAACACAAATGATTTAGGCTCTGGCCACAGCAAGCAGTTGTTTGAAATTCAGTTCTGTAATTCATTATGTGGTTCAGAGATGTGTTAACAACTAGAGCTACCTGGAAGCTTCTTATTTAACTAATTCTTCTTGATAATAGGTGACAGGTTTAGGTGTTTCTAACTGCTGAACTAATGCATGTGTCCTTAGCACGTAAATGTAACAAAATTAAAAAATGAACAGTTTTTAAAAAATCATTATACATATGTGTATATATATATAAAATTTAAATATCACACAAAATATATGATATATATATAACATATGCTATATATATATACATATACATATGCTATATATATATATATATATATATATATATATATATACACACACACATATACATATGCTATATATATATAAAATCTCTAAATTTTATCTGGGGATGGGGGTAAAGCTCTGCTCATGCTACCCTAGTTATTACTCTGGGAGAAAGGTCACAAATTAGCAAACTTGATACCTGGGTTTAATGCCAGGCCTGTCTCTTACTAACTCCTGCCTCCGTGTTCCTCAACTTTCTTCAGGCCTTAGCCTCCTCATGTGTAAAACGGGCCTGACTGCTCCTGTCTGGGTGATTAGGCTTGTTAAGGACAAAAGTGCACGCAAAGGCACTTTGAAACTTGCCAAGAGTCATCAGCCCTTGGGCGAAGTTGGAGAGCAGGAAGCGGCTGTGGCCTGGAGCTGAGGTCCTTGTGCTGAGTTGGAAGACACAAGAAGGGACAGCTAATGAAAGGCATGAAGGCAAGTAGTTCATGACTCTGAAGGATCTCCTTTCGAGGAAGAGAAGGAAGAAACAGAAGGGCAGGGGAGCGAGCGTACCTTCCTCCCGGTACTCCACGGTGTAACCAGAAATAGTGCAGTTCCCAGTGCTGGAGGGAGGCAGCCAGCGGAGAATCACAGAAGTGCAGCTTCTCTCCTGGGCAATGGGGCGGTTAGGGGCTGCTGGAACACCTTTGGGGACAGAAATTACGGTCAAGTGCTATTTCTGCAGAACTTGGCACTTTACACCAAGGTTGAAAGTTACCCAGGAAACATTACCTTCCCCGTGTCTCAAATTTTTCCTAGGGTCTTTTCTACCAAGTGGCACACCTCTCTCCAGGCCCTGGGGAAGCCTGGGAGATACACTTTGGGGTTAGAACTTCTTCCTTGGGCTAAAGACTGCACACTGGAGTTAGAGCTTGGCCAGGGAACGATACGGGAAGTTATGGGGGACCACAGATAGCTCTTAGTGAAGACGCCTTCTCTTCCATTTGCTAGGCCTTTACTTTGGAGTTTCACAATGGACCTCTTCTTCCCCAGGTTGCAGGGAACCCTTGTAATGTCCACGTAAAATATTCGATTAACACAAACTCAGAGAGAGAAAAAGTAGAATGGTGGTTGCCAGGGGCAGTGGGGAGGGGGGTTGGGGAGCTGTTGCTTAATGGATATAGACCTTAGTTTTGCAAGATGAAAAGAGTTCTAGAGATAGGTTGCACAACAATATGAATGTACTTAACATTACAGAATGTACAGTTAACATTGGTGCAGACGATAGATTTTATGTTATATGTATTTCACCATAATAAAAAATATCTTAAAAGTATAAAAAGGGTTTGACTAACAAAGACCCTGTACCTTGCACTTTAACTGTAGCAGACGTAGATGTGGTGCCATGGTCGTTCGTTGCTATGCAGGTATAAATCCCACTGTCTTGGGGCATCAGATTGCAGATCTTCAGGGTGATTTCCCCAGAATCACTAGAGACACCAAAAAGATGCTCTTCAGACTCCAATAATGAGACAACTGACTGATGGGTAAAATCCCCAGGGTGGGCACAAGGTGTGCTGAGCTGAATCCTCAGGATCAAGGTCTCATCCCAGCTCTGTTATTTTCCTACACACCTTGGGCGATCACCTTATTTTTCTATATTCCCATTTCCTTATGGGGGGGAATTCTTGTCACCCCCAACTCTCATGTTTGTTGTATATGGGGCATAGGGATAGAAAAGAAGTAAAATGAGATAAGAATTAGAGCAGGGTTTGAAATATATAAAGCCCTACACAATATTACTAGTCTTATTACCATGAGCAACTCTGTCCTAAAATATTCTCAGTCTCACACATCAATAATAAGTCATACAAGAAAATAGACTGAAGAATGAAAATGTTTAAGTATTTCAAATTCTACATATGGGACCCTCAAAACAATTAAGTGAATTAAGTAAAGGGCAAATTCCTCTACTAAATGCTAACTTCCCTAGTAGTCCCAATCACAAGGGATAGCACTGCTCAGGAAGAGTGAAATGCAGCAGTCATGTTCAACCCCGCTCCCTCCCTCCAGCTGAGACATACGGAGCCTGCTGGTCTTCAGGATCCTCACCAAGCACTGGCTCTTACACTAAATTCCTTGGGCCCCCTAATCTTAGGGCTTGGCCAGCCCTTGCCATCTTTGCTGGAAATACCATTTCATATGCACAAAAATTAAGTTAATGGATAGGAGTTTGATTCTAAATGATTCTTTGATAAATGTTTAAGCACTTAGGGCTTGTTACTGCGTGTCCACTGTAAAGGGTAGTGCATAATAAAGTTCATCATTAGTAGCAATAAATGCTAACACAATGATTGGGAGGCAGTCAACTAGGTTTTGTTAAACAGCCTTTCTGTGTGGAAGCATGTTTATGGCTAGATTTTCTGTTTAGCATTGCATATTTTGGAGCAAGTCTTTTTGTTTTTTTATTCTTCTAAGAAAATTATTCTTAGGTTATTGAAGGAATTAAATAGATCACTGTTTCACAGGATCCTGAGGGGCACAAAGAACACTGGGATGTTGGGATGGGAGACCCACATTGCTTCCACAAGTCTGGGGCCTTTGCCATTTCCACTAACATAGAGATTCTCTTGGGGATCCTTTTGGGAAAGATCAACTGGGTGAATGTAAGTCAGTGACTGCCAGAGCTCTTTGAAGGTATGGTTTATGGTTGACCTGACATATAAAGTTTTACGTTTTAATTTATTGAATGTGGGTCCAGAATGCAGTCTTTCCAACCTGTTCTCATTTGTTAAGCCATGTCTACGTGATGTTGAGCAGCATGCGGCTATGTGCTGGCCATCAGCCAGATGTTTGACAGGCTCCATGGCAGGTTGTAGTGAGCGGTGGAGGCCGTGCCTAAACCTCCCAGCCCTGGGTACACTGTTGACTCAATTTCTCTCCTAATCAATGCCAAGTATTTGTGCTAGAATAAGACCCAGGGCAGCTGTTGTCTTGGAGAGACTAAGTAACCAGCATGGGAGCTGCACCAAGGAGCTGGGAGTGTCGATGCAGGGCGATCAGCTTACCAGGAGGAGACGGTGTATGTGGCCGAGCTGTTGTCAGTGTCAAGGATGTTCTGGTCTGGACCCTTCCAGGTGATGGTGGGCTTCGGCCGCCCACAGACTTTGCACTGCAATGTCACTGTGTCCCCAAGCAAGCAGGTCACATCCACTAAGGGCACAAGGAATTCTGGGGCCACTGTGGTCAAATTGACATAAATTCACATCATTTAGAATAAACAGAATACACAGCCATTTTACAACACAACCCTCTCATTCCCTACCCACGTGTAACGATTCAAATATCCTTCAGCTTATGTTGCTCAATCATCCATGTCCCATTAACAAGTATTTAAAAGTAATAAATGTTTATTGTAGAAAATTAGGAAGTACAGATAAATAGAAAGAATGAAAAGCTCCATGATGTCCTGATACAGACATTAACAACCGTGAGCATCTTGGTGTATGTCTTTTTGGCTTTTATCAACACACTTTTTATTACACGAATTGTACATATGGCAAATTGTAGTCTTTTCCACCTCAACAGTTTATTCTAAACACCTTTTCTTGTCCATAGCACAGAATGACATCACCAATATTTACAGCCTCTACCTCACTGCTGGATTTGCCACAATTTATTTAGCCAATCCTCGTGTTCACAGTTCTACTTTTTAACTCACCTTCTTGGATGAAATTTGGATTTAAGATCTGAAAAACACAAAGAGACAGAAAACTGCTTAAATCCTAAACTACTGAAAGAGAGCAGGAGACTTTGACCCTATTGAGTAAAAAGGAAGCACCATTTAGGGAGATGAAGCCAGGAGCCCAGCCTCTGTTGTTTGTGACTGTATCACTATTGCAGTAACAACCCAGGGCACCTGCTTTACTTTCCTCTCTACTCTGCTTCTTCACGTGCCTCTGGGTGACCCAGGGTCCCAAGCAGGTGTATCATGACCGCAAAAGCTCTTCTGGCTGCAGCTGGCCTCTCTTGCCTGCATTTTACTTCCTTATTGCTCTTCCTCTCTGTCACATGCATAAAAGTCATTCTCCCTGCCTGCCCCCCCCCTTCAATATGCACTCAAGCAATGTGTTGGCACTGATTCCTCCCAGCATCACAATTTTTCAAAAACAGAGCACCTGACATTTATCGAACTGGAATGGTCATTGACCTTAACCACTAACCATTAGCCTAATGGTTTCCTACCAAATGTACCCCCTTCCCCCAAACAGGAGAGAGTTCTCTCCAAGCAGTTAAATGCAGAGCTTGTCTGGTTGAAGGGGAAAGAGAGGTCATACCTGTCCATCCTGTCCCCAGCATGGCCTCCTATAGCCCAAGCTTCCATAGGCCAAATTGAAAAGCACCGACCTGGAGGTTCTGGCCCTTTTTTTGCTGCTTAGGTGAGAAAACCGGACTTAGGCCAACTAAATGACTTGTCTGGTCATATGGCTGGTTGGCAGAGGCACTGCGGGGTGGGGGGATTCTTTACACACACTGTAAAGGCTGCCTCGTGACCCCATGCATCTTCACAAAAGATCGACTTCCAGCTGACTAGCCATGCTGAAAAGTCATCCCTTCTTGATTTTTCTGCCATCTTTTGTTTTACCTCTAATTGTGTGGGTCCAGGTTATAAAAACCTTGGCGGAGTGAACGAAACATGGGTTTTGGAGTCAGAGAGGATGGGGCTCACCTCTTTGTTTCATGTGATTTTATGATAACCACTTAAGATTTATGACATCAATTTGCTTCCCTATAAAATGGGGATAAATAATACCTATTGCAAAGTGTTATTGCAAAGATTAGATGAGCAACATATGTCAAGTGCTTAGCACAGTGCTTGACCAATAACAAGTATTCAATGACTACTTAAGTAAAGAACGATTATCTAATTCTAAACATCTCCCTTCTGCAAAGCAGCCTACTGTTACAGTGGCTTTTCTCTTAAGCGTTTGTTGTAAAAGTCTTCTTTCCTTCCTAATGAAGCCAGAAAGCTCACGTGTCTTACAAACGGCTCCCTGGGTCATTCATACTTATCTCCCTGCATTTATGTGAACACGTGTCATAAGTGAACACAGTTTCCGTCCTTCCCTTATACAGGATCCATATGGGCCCTTTGGAACAAAGGTGCTACTCCCCCCTTTGGATTTCCGTTTGCAAACCAATTGCCCACATATACCACCCAGCTTTTTCATGAAGTGAGCTGCAGAAAACTCTTGCAATGCCACGTCCTGGGGCTGTGTGTGTTGAGACTGGCCACTGCAGTGTCCTCTGCTAGTCTCAAGAGGCCACTATACCACCGCCTGGCCTTCCTTTAAATCAGTGGTTCGCAGTCCTTAACCCTGGCAGGTTTAGCAGCACGAAAAAGCCTCAGGCCTGGGCCAGGCATCCGGAGTTTTGAAAGTTGTGGCAGGTGAATCAACATGCAGCCTGGCTGGAGGAAAGTTGCTCTATCCAAGGGAACTGGGCTCAGGTAAACCAACTCCCTGCCTCTGAGGCTTTTCTGGGGTGGGGCGGGGGTAGGTGAGGGCATTTGGTGGAGCTGCTTTTCCCACACCTTGAGAGACCCCCACTTTGTGAGGAGACGCGGGGCCATGGCTGGGGGGGGGGGGGCTGCAGCCAGGGAACATGGGAGGGTGGCAGCATATCACTTGCAGAAGGCTAAGGAGGCCTCGGAGGCCACCTGGCTTAGGGGATGCAAAGAATGATGCCTGCACTAGTCACTTCACAAAGAAAAGGAGATGAGGACTATTTTCTAAATATTATCAATGTTTATCACAAGGTGTTGAGATCAAGGGTGGCTTTTCCCCGTTCAGAAAACATGGCCTCCTCCTCCAGGCTGGTGCCAGGTTTTATGGATACAGATATGCAGGACGGAGGCCCTACCCTCGGGAGTCAGGAAGTGTTTGAATTTGTAGTGAGTTTTTTCTTTGTCTTCTTACCTGGGCTTTCCAAATATTCTGCAATTAGTATCTTACACTTTTGTAATTTTTTCTTAAGGACAAAAAAAGGCACAGTCAGATCCATTAGACTGTAGGTTCTTCAAGGACAGGGGCACGTCCTCAGACCCCTAGCCTGGGTTCTGCTGCAAAACGGGAATTTAATACATGCTGCTTGAATGAATATTTGACCTGTGTCCTCATTTCAGTTCTTCCAAGATTTGAGGACTGGTTCCAAGAATTGAGGCACTAGGTCCTTAAGATCTATAAAATAATTACTTCAGGGTATATTACTAATAATATTTGACTAGGGCCTGTTTTCAAACACAGATGGGTTGCAAGCTTTTTGGAAAATGATTTAAAAACAATAAAATCCATTGCCTCTGTGAGAGGAGGATCTTAGCGGCGTTCCATGCAGGACGGAATATAAACTCCAGGAGCTGACAGAGCACAGAGAATCCAGACCCCAAGCCAGACGTGCTCTCTTACCTTGGACAACATTCTTAAGAAGCTTAGGCCTCAGTTTTAGCTGTAAATTGGGGATAATGGTGCCCCCCTGGAAGTTTGTTTGACACAAGGACTCATTTGTTTGATGAAGATTTATTGAGCAGCTCCTTGGTTGTGGCCAGCAGGGAGTGAAGCAGATATGCTCACCACCCTCGTTAGGCCAAAAGTCTGGTGGGGAAGATGCAATTAAGAGACCTCTGCACAGTGTCCAGGATGGTGCCTGGCTGCTGTTAACGCCCAGCCTGCAGCAGACACGGAGCACAGCCTTCTCACTCGTCCCGCCTCCCCTGTCAGTTAGGGTAGAAACGATACAGGAATGCGGCCAGGTTTGTCCAGTGGCCTGTATTTCCCATCCTGATGGGAATCCACAAGGGAGTAAGGCAGTGATTGCATGCCAGGAGTGCCAGCGAGGAGACAAATGACACTTGGAAGGGGCAAATGGCACTTTCCCACATCATAACATTTTAAGTGGGGTTTCATAAACCTGCACTATGGCAGTATGTCTATAAAATAGCACCCCAAATCACTGCTTAGGGAATTTCCTGCCTTATTCCTCTCTCTCATCAATACCAACTGCGGTTAGTATATTGTTAAACACACGCACTATTTAAAAAGCAAATCTTCCGAGTTTGGAGGTAAACTTTGGTGGGGAAGTTGGAGAGAAAGCTTGCCAACAAGGCTTCCTTGCAGGTTCTCTATCTGGAAGAGGCTTGTGGAAGGCATCAGTCTTCATTCCTCTGCCTCTTGGGCAGCCCAAGTGTTGCTCATAATGGTAATAACATCAGTGATTTGTGTAGTATTATATAATTGGCATAAACTATTCACAAACTCCTTCATTTGCTCACCCAAAACTCTGGGGGGATGTGCCAAGCAGGTGTTATTTGTTCCCATTTCCAGATGAGACAGAGAAGTGCCTGTAAGGTCACAGAAGGCTCCTTCCACCTTACCATTCCATGTACAAGCAAGGTCTTGGGGAAAGCATTGTGACACTTTGTCGTTGATGTCAAAGGCCTGCTTCCCTTTGCTCCCTAACCTGGCTCTCCATCCCATTTCTACCTAGTCCTCCCATTTAAACTCCTCCGGCAAGGACCAAGAGCTTGGCTGAAATCAATGCTAATGTTTTTTCTAACTCTGACCCTGGATTATGCCCATCGAAGATTCCTCCCTCCTTTTTCCTCTTTCTGCTTTTAAGCGATGTGCAGCATGGACTGGTACAGTATGGAGGGTCATGACAGCCTTCTCACACGGTAGTGGAACAGTCTATGTATTTGTCTGTGGCTCCCTATGGACTGCAAGATCCATGTAGGCAAGAGCCTTGTTCACTGTTGTTGCCTCAGAGCCTAGCACAATATCTGGCACATAAGAGCTCCGTTGATATTTGTCAAATCTAAAATACATACATACGTACATAAACAAATAAATAAATAATAAAGTGGTGGGATCCTAATTTTGGGGGGGGGCAGGGAGTTAAGAAAATGTCTTGCCATGAACTTGGAGTGTTTTCCTATTTCCATCAATTGGAATGTGACTTGTTCTACAATCTCATCAGTCAGTCCTTGCCTGAAATTTAGGCAACAGTGATCTTTTCCTCCTCCCCGCTCTTCCAGAGGCTGGTACATATGGTCACATGCTTCTATCACGACATCTTCCCTGCATGCTATTATCCTACCAGACTCATGAACCCTTTGAAGACAGTAGCACATAGCATCTTGCACATAGTGGAAGACCAAGTATTTGCTGAATCAAATTAACTCACCCAATTAATAGACTAGAATTTAGGCCTCCTGACAACCTTGTCTAAGGTGTCAGAGACGTGAGGTATCAGCCCCTGGGGCCAGAAGGGTTCATCATAAGCTATACATATTTCTTGAAACCTCACGTTTTCCTTCCTTAGAAACAGTTTGAGAGTTCATGGATAGTGGTAGATGGGAAAGAGGAGAGAATGGAAATCGAGACGGATGTGGTAGCGGAGGAAGATGACCCGGTTGCATACACTGCACATGTTCTCTCTCTGGGAGACCCAAATCCAAGAGGGCAAGGCTGGTATAGACAGCATGGCAAAGAGCTGCTTGGGAATCTGGTTTTATTTGAACAGCAGAGGGCGGCAGGTGGTAGCGCATCCTCCTCAGGGAGAAAAGAACCACCACAATGTGGTCCACTGGCAACCTAGTTTCTTCCTTCTGGGGAGAATTCCAATGTCTTCTTGATTGTCTTCAAAATGGGAAGGCAACAAGGTAATGGGAAAGAGTTATAGGTAAAATCAACCAGCACTGAATAAGAAGCTGAGCTCTGAAGAAATCTTGAGCCTATTTTTCTTGCCAGTCAATGCCCAAGATTCTGACCCCATGTCCTGAGAGTGAGGACAAAATCCTTGTCTAGATAACCAGGTGTCTACGGACTCCAGAAGGAAAGCACACCCACCCCATTCTTTCTCAATCCCTCATCATCAGTCACAAAGCACAGTTCAAAACCATGTATTTAGGAACCAAAATGGCCCAAAGAAACTCAAACCAGATGTTCTAAGCTCAACTCAACTACCTTGAATGAACTCAGAATTTGTATAGCCTGCCTCATTTTTCTATTCCTTTTGTGCTTGTTTCATGGGAATTTCTGTTCAAAAGAGGAAGGGGAGGGATTTTAGATGATTTTAGGCAAGGACATTTGGAATAGATATAAGAAAACCAATTTTTAAAAATTTAGGTATGAGTTCTGGTTTGGAGGTTTAACAGGTTCTTGTTTCTAATTTTTTTTAATTAAAATTTTTTTTTTAAGTTTTAGAGAGAGAGAGAGTGCAAGCAGGGGAGAGGGGCAGAGGGAGAAAGAGAGAGAACCTTAAGCAGGCTCTCTGCACTCAATGTGGAGTCCAACAAGGAGCTCAATCCCACACCGTGGGATCATGATCTAAGCTGAAGTCAAGAGTCAGACACTCAACCGAGTCGCCTAGGCACCTCATAACCCTTCCTATTTTCGATCTGGTCAAACCAGACATAATTTTTTTGAATGTTTAGGAAATATCCCTACCTCTGCTTATTTCTAAGTGGACATTAAGCAAGCTGCAATACAAAAAGTTTGTGAATGCAACACAATTCCAAACAGCAATGGGAGTTTTGAAAGCTACATGAATCAACATGTAGCCTGGTTCAAGGAAAGCTGCTCTATCCAAGGGAACTGGGCTCAGGCAAACCAACTCCCCCCACCCCCCACCCCCCAGGCTTTTCTGGGGTGGGGCAGGGATGGGTGGGGCATTTCTTACCCCCGAGTATTTTCATTACTGTCTAGTTCTAAGTATTTTTTCTTCAACTTTGACTTTTCTTCCCCTTTTGACCTGGCTGTAATAAAATGTTTTAAAATTTCCAAATTGTGAGTTTTACAAATTATTTTTGTGACTGATTTCTAACTTAATGGCATTGTGGTTGGAGGACTTGCTCTATAGGATACTAATTCCTTGATTTTTGATGAGACCTGCTTTATCAGTACATGGTTGATTTTTGTAAAAAGTTGTGTTCTTGACAAGAATGTATAAGCACTAGCTGTTGGATATAGGTCTCTATGAATGTTCACATGTCAAACACATTCGCTGTTTTATGGGGATTGCTAGTCTGACTCTTCTTTCCACCCCTTCTCAGTATTTTGGTTAGAGAACATTTGGCATGTCCTTGAAAATAAAAAGGATAAAAATTTGACTTTTAACAGAATAATGAAAAAGAAAATCTACCGCCCATCCCACAAAATAGTTAAAGCAGAAGGTGGTTTATTACTGTGCATGCATGGGTCTCCCGTGCTCTCAGCAGCCTGCAGTTCTGCTCAGAGGGGACTGGGGGTAAGGGGGGTTGCTAGGACTGTCTTTTCATATGGCACATGTCCCACCTGGAAGTCAAGATCTTGACCTTGGATAAAGGTTTTATGGATGAATGTTCTGAGGTCTCATCCCTTAATGATTTGACCGTCCTTACATTCCTATCCCCAAAACTTCTTTTGCTTTTTACTTTTTTATCTTTACTCTTTTTTCACCTACCACTAGGTCTACTGCAACAGCTCTCTAATAGGTCTGCACCTGTTGTTTACTCAGGTGCCAGCTATCTCCCTAAAGTGCAGAATGAAACACACAGACTCTGCTTAAAAACCTACTTTTGTTCTTGTTGACCACTGGGTCAAGTCCAGGCTTCCTAGCAAATTCCTCGAGGCCTTCATAATTTGGTCCCAACTCATCTGTTAGGCTTTATTTCCTACAGGTCTTCTCATGTATCTGAACTCCAGCTACAGACCATATGTTTTTCTCAAAATGTGCCAGGCACTTTCATACCTCAGGCCCTTTGCTCATGCTCTTTCCTCCCACTTTACCCTTCTCCAAAACTGTTTACATTCTAGTAGTCCACCCAACCCAAACACTACCATCATGTGAAGCCAATGATTGTTCTCACAGCCTTCCTAGGAGATAGGCTGTGAATATACAACCTTGGGGAAGATACTTAACCTCTCTCTCTGTGCTCCAGTTTTCTCATCTGTAAAACAGAAACAATGATAATAGTACCTATGTATTGACACTGTTGGGAGGAAAGGACTCAGCAGAGCCAGGTACACAGGGAACACTGATAAACAGTAGCTGCTATTATTATTATCCCAGTGCCTGAGTGGGTGTGTAAATTCCCACTGAATGAATAATGGCCTCATGACTCTTAATAGAGCACGTAAAGTTTGCTGTGTAACGTGAACATTAATCAAAACTGCCTCTCTCTACGTGACTGCATGCTTCTTAAGCATGGGGCCTAATCTTATGTAATTTGTTGGCTTTCCATAGTACTTACTGCAGTGCTTTGTGTTATTAACTTTTGATAAATTGAATTGACTAGGATATCATGTTGAGTGAGCCTGTAGGTGAACCTTGACAGCGCTGGGTTGGGGAGGGAGGTGGTGGCCTTCTCTAACAGTTGGCTCTTACAGCAATTTCTCCTGGATCAATGGCACCTCATAATCTCATTAATGTACAACATAAATGAGGTGGTTAAGGCCTCTAGACAAGGGTGACAATACCACAGGACACACATGACTGGGGGTTGCTGGGTGACTGTATTGGCCTGAGAAACCAATTCAGACGTTTCCAACCAGTGTGATTGGGTCTCCTTTCTTGGCTTCTGTGGTTGAACTCCTGAGTCACTGGGGTAGGGTGTGGGTGAGGCCACATCAAGGGATTAAAAAGGTTGTTGAGGAAGAAATTCTCCTCCAACAAGCAGATGTGCAACAAGGGAGGGCCTGAGCCTTCTTAAGAAAGTACCTGAACTTCAGTGAGCAGATTTCCTCCATATCACATGCCAGGTTTGGTCTCTCACCTCACCATATTCAAGACCTGCTCTCTCTCTCTCTCTCTCTTAAGTATTCTCTACACCTAACATGGGGCTCCAACTCATGACCCCGAGATCAAGAGTCACATGCTCTTCTGACTGAGCCAGACAGGCACCTCAGACCTGTTCTTTTTGTTGGTTGTGTGACCATGACCTCTCTGACACTGTTTCCTCTAGGAGGGTAAGAAAACCCCATCTTGACATGATCGTTGGAAGGAACAGAAAACATAACAGAAATGAATATGCAGGGGAAGATTTTCTTGTAATTCTCCTAGGAGAGAGAAAATGCCAGCTCTGGCAAGTAAAGTGCCCTTTCCTCAGTGGTAGAATATAAATCAGTCTACACGTAGAGTCAGAACAAAGCTAGGCAACACAAGGGAGTGTCCAGGCCAAACCTATCAGATATATTACAAAGAAAATATTTTGTAAAAATAAAGAGAGGAATGTGATGCTTCACTCTCTTTTCTCCAGAGTTCTTTTCATAAAAAAATTCTTTTTATATAATGCATTACCAGGCATGGGTGGAAACACACTGGTGATGCCAGGAGGCCAGTCACTTGACTAGGGGTGTAAAAGTTTCCTTCAATCTGTGTGGCCAGGTTATGTTGAAGGCATGAGTCTGGGACAAGGAGCACAAGCAGCTGAGGTGGGAGCAGCAGGCTGACTCTTTCAGGATGTGGAAGCAGGGGCTGGGGAACTGTGGGTAGGGGCAAGGGCAGAACGGTCAGTGCTGGCCACCCAGACCCTTCCCAGGGCTGGTGGTGGACGTTCCAGTCTGGTCTCAGGAGGAAATGTACCCAGGCCATTTCTGGCATACCCGCTTCAAAGCAAGTTCCAGGGTCAAGGCACAGAATCTCGACTTCTTCTGTTGGAGGGTCTCAGTGTTTTCAGTTAGAAGTTCAGGAAAGCGAAGGGTCTCAGAGTCCACTGACATCACGCCTTGGATCTGCACGGTGCTCATTCCACACCACAGACATAAACACCTGGACCCTCAGAGCTATGCGACCTCTCACAGAAACCCGAGACTCAGAAAGGCTAAGTGGCCAAGGCCTCACAGTTGACAGCATGCAGACTGCGATCCAGGCTTTCTGACTCCTGTTAAAGTGTTCTTTCCATGTGGTGCTGCCTTTGTGTGATTTTTTTTTAAGTAATCTCTACACCCAATGTGGGGTTTGAAGTCACGACCCCAAGATCAAGAGTCGGATGCTCTAGTGACTGAGCCAGCCAGGCACCCCACCTTTCTGTGATTTTTATTTAAGTCATACTTTTGCCCTGGAATGCTGGGCAGAAATGATATTCCTCTTTGTTGAGCTGGAAAGTTGAATAAGTTGAAATCCACATAGAAAAACTGGCACTGGAAGGCAGGTCTTCTCATCTGCCAGGATCTGTGTTTTAGATTAAAAACAACCTGGAGATGGGGGATTCTAAGAAGGGAGCAGGATGGTGTAGGTGGGGGGACAATGGCTAGGAGAAGCCAGAATCTGCCCTCAGGGCAGCTTCTCATTTTCAAACTGAAAGTTACAACTTCTCTGCCTCAGTTTCCCCTTCTAAAAGTCTCTGAAGGGCCCAGGGGTGGGGAGGATGTGGGTGGAAAGGAATCGGGGAGTTATTGTTCAGTGGGTACTGTTTCAATTTGGGATGAAGAGAAAGTTCTGGAAATGAATAGCGGTGACAGTGGTACAACATTGTGAAGGTATTTAATGCCACTTAAAAATGGTTAAAATGGTAAATTTTATGTCATGGATGTTTTACCACAATAAAAAATAAGAAAATTAAGGGGATAGGGTTAACTGAAGGTTTCTAAGTTTCTGTCAACTCTCCAAGTCTAGGGTTCTTACCCTGACTGGAAATTTCCTTCCAAAGCATATTTGCCTTTCCAGGTACTTTCTCCCCCTCGTCTCTCAGAACCCTCTCGCACAAGACCCCAACGCTGTTCTTATGCAGAAAGTAACCCCCCAAGCTAACTGTCTCGCAGCTGGTATAATGACTGAGTGTAATGTCTACATTTAGACTGTGTCGTGGATGAGGATGAGGTTGGCTCCTTGTTAAATGGCTGGGACAGAGATGGAACATTTTTGGAATTGAGACGCCTCAATTTGACAGATTGATGTTCTCTGCTAAAAGTGGCATTGGGCTTTTTTTTTTTTTAAATTAAGATGCATTTATTTAATTGGGCTTGACACAAAAACTGGACAGAGAAACTTAATCCCTGAAGATGAAGGCCCAAGTCTAGGAGGCTGGTTCAGGCCTTTCTACTCCAGCACATGATGTAGGCAAGTGGCAGTTCTGGGGCTGGAGGGCAGGTGCAAAACCTCAAGTCTCAACATGGTCCTCGGATGATTTTCTGAGCTGCATGGGTGTGGGGACCTGCCTAGCCTGGGTCCTAAGGGAAACTGGTACAGCTCAGGGAGGATCCAGCCTTCTCGGAGGTGGGCATTGGCTCAGAGGGTGGGTGCAGATCCTTGACCCTTGCACCCTGGCTCTAACCTGGGCATCAGTGCAGATACTGGGGCAGAGGCAGGACTGGGAAGCTGGCAGGTGGGGATATGATGCTCAGCCCACCATCACATCTGCAGTCCTCATCAATAAGAGGCAGTCAGCAGTGTAAGCTGTACTGGAAATAAATGAATATTAACTTGTTCCTCAAACAGTCTAGTGTCTGATTTTCGGCCTGATTGGATTCTTCTTCCACGTAGAAACATTTCTCTCATATATAATCTTCTCTAGCCCCCAAAGTGTAATCAATACAAGATAAAGTAAGGTGAACTATGGGCAGACCTTTGCCCTTTCTAGAATAGTTATCTCTAAGGTGTGGTTGCAGATCAGCAGGAGAGAGGGGGGTGCCAGACCACCAGAGGATCATGTAGACTGGGAGCCAATCTTGCAGTGAATGGTGGTGTGGCTTGTGTGCTGGGAGTGGGAAGTGGGGGCTGTACCTGAGAATATTCACAAGTGTTTCTCTATAGGGGAAAAAAAAGGATGGATACATTAGAGCAGAATTGCCTCCTTTTACATAACTATATGTTCTTGGAAAGCTTTGTAAGCCAGATTCTTAGGATTCAAGGTGCTTCATTTTCCTCTTAATTAGCATTCAAGGATGTGCCTATAAACCTCCATAAAACAATATGGTGGGACATATGCAAAGACCCAAAGAAACTGCTCCTTAAGAGAACCCTTCAATCCACCAACTGAGAAAAATAGTAAAGGAAACAATTTGATAGTCATATACATGTGGAAGCAGGGGAAAAGAGCCTAAATACAGCTGGGATTGCAATCAACATGCTGGCATCAGGTCAAGGGGTAGGCAGTCAAGAGGGCAGGACTTAGCATTCAGACACCTAGCACGGAGCAGTGCACAGGGTGAATAGGTCGGCATGTCAGCTGGGGTTCCAGGCACAGGGGCTCAGAGCATAAGCCACGGGAGTTGTAGTTCAGCTCAAGGGCACAGGACACACTCTCAATCAGACA
This sequence comes from Panthera onca, assembly GCF_046562875.1. NCBI lineage: Eukaryota > Metazoa > Chordata > Mammalia > Carnivora > Felidae > Panthera > Panthera onca. Next base: position 70,095,625 of record NC_138347.1, on the reverse strand, counting down.
ACACATATTAGAGTAATCAGGTTCAGGAATTAGGAGTGAGGTTGGGGGCCAGGATGGGCCTGCTAATGATGCCCCAAATTATTAATTTAGCAGCCAGTGGCCTTCAGGAGGCCACCTGTTTCTCAAGCTGAGTCGTTAAAGAATAGCTCTCTTTAGCATACAGCCCTGGCCATCGTTTACCCTCTGCAATGAACACTGCGATTAAGTTCTCCTTACCTATCCTGTGGGGGAATTCTCAACTCATGCTGAACAGGTTGACTTTCTATACCATAATTGCTATTTGTGTCTGAAAATTTTAAGCTAGCAATGCCAAGATGCCTGCTTTCCCGCAGCACCTGCTTATGTGCTCAAATTTAACATGGCAATACAGCACACAAGAGCTCACTGATGCTTAAGAGGATCTGTATGGAGGGAATGTGCAAGGGCAGCATACATACCTACGACAGAAAACTTGGATTAACCAGAATATTTGGTTGGTTTCTAACAGCATGCCCCTCAACAGTGCCAGTTAATTGAAATGTCTGCCTCGAGCATTGTATTTGAAAACTTTTCAGACATACATCAACAAAATTCATGGCTTTCTTCCCTTCAGCACTAACATCCTAATGCCTTTGCTTACACATCCCAAAGCACCTCCCTGGGACCCATCTTATTTAGTCTATGCAAAGGGCTGCAAGCCTTGGATGAATCAGAACCTCAGAAATGTGTTCAACTCACAAAGCAGGGCTGACATATGTGTATGTGCGCATTTACATAGTTTTGCTTCCCTAAACGTATAATGGAGCGTCTGATCACATCAGTTAACTTTCTCCTTTTGCATTGCTCCCCTGGCCCCGCATCGCTCTGGGCCCACTTCTTACACTGAAGAGTGGGAAAGCCACTCTTCTCTCCCTGGTCCACCTGAGCTGAAAAAAGGTCCCAAATTGCCCTCTAGATCACAAATACCTGGCTGTCCCCCTCCTTCTGCCTGGACTTCCTCTACTTACGGATGACATCCCTGACACGGGCCAGCAACACCTAGACTGGGGATGCAGGTGTCACAAGGGGGCTACAAGCTGACAGGTGTGGGCTCCATGGGAGCGGGTGCCTATCCCATGGGATGCAAGGAAAGCAGAGCCAGAAATCTCCCCTGGCTGCCTCATTCTCCAAGATACATTTAGGCTATGAGTGCCGTACCCACTTCCTCCCATGGGGGAGCACTGCATTGACCTACACATGCCGAATTTAGGCCTGTGGCAATACCCACAGCCACAGGTGACCACTGTATCCTGGCAGAATTCTTGCTTTCAACCACTTGTCTCTGGCTTCATTCAACACAATTGGCATCTTCCACAGCTCATTTACCCCTTCTTGGGAAGAATGGTCTTTCTTGGGTTTTTGGTGGATTTCTTTGGGATCAGGTCAAATTAGAATAAGAATAATAAAAGTCCATCCAGTTAAGTGAAAACTTTAGGTCTATACAAAGGAAAAGAATTTAAAAAAATACTATTTTGTACTTAGAGGAAACCTTTAAACTTTTGTCTATTCCTGGTGATGGGAACACAGATTTGGAGAAAAACATGTCAATTTCCTCTAAAAGACGAAATGGCAGGGAAAGCCAGCTCCATATTTGCTCTAATTGTCTAGGGTTTGCAAATTCATGAGGGTTGTCACTCAGTGGCAAGCCATGTAGGAGTCCTGTTTCTCTAACCCAAGATAGTTTCTAGCCAAGAAGGGGTCAGAAGTTGATTTGATTTGGTGTTCCTGTTGGTGGAGGTGTTAATTCCACTCCCATACCCCCGGAATCCTCCAAGGTAAGAGAGGCCCCTGACAACCTTCTAGTCTCTCAATCTTTAGAGAGACCTCTGCTAAGGCTACAGAAGGAGGCCATTCCAGGGCCGCTTTTACTTCCTGGTGGGACAGCCACCACCCAGGATCCCTAGGGCCAGGCAGAGGCTGCAATCACTCACTTGCTCTCAGCCAGCGATACACAGTGACTAGGGGCCAGGTCATCCACCAGGCCATACCTAGTCCATAATTTTGCTGGGGCCTCAAGGGAGGAATAGGTTCTAGTAGAAGAACCAGATGAAGAGGATAAAGGGGAAAGAAAAAGAGGGAAAAGGGAGGAAGGAGAAACAAATGAAGGAGAAACTATAACTAAAAGGGTTGTCTTTCAACTGGGAACCAGCCACTCTTTATAATGCCACTTTCCACGGGGGGAAAATGTGCTCTAAGTTTCCAGTAATGAAGTTGGATATCTTCTAAACAAAGCCATACCCGCCAAGGAAGGAAATATTAAGTAAGCATTCAAGAGAACCAGAAGTTTTAGTCTTTTTTTTTTTTTTTTTTAAATAATCTAGGTCAAGTTTTCTATCAGAATTGAGCTGAATTTTCTTTTTTGTTTTTAAGTTGGGATGGGACACCCAGATATGCCCTAAGATCACAATTTATCCTTGACTGGCTGATCACTTCAGCAAGGTCACTGTTATAGAACACATTTAAAAAGACAATCATTATAGGAAATAGGACAACAATAGCTGCTTCTACCTCCATGCTAGTATTAGGGTCAAGATCATCACACTCTGACTCCTCGGAACTGTTCGTCTCCTTGAAGGGCAGCATGAGGAGGGGGAAGAAAGAGAAAACAGTTAGAACCACAGGCAGCTTTTGCTGGGGAGTGAGGAGAACTTCAGAAAGGCATGAGCAATGGGAAGTTGGGCAGAGAAAAAAACCCAGGTGCTTCTAAGGAGGGGGTGCTGATCACCAAGGGTGGCAGCATGCTCTTTCCAGGGGGAGGAGGCTGGGATTGTGTGCGGCCGAGCATCTCGCAGGAAATAGCAGTGGAAGCAACCACATGAAGCATGAATGCTGGATAATTTAAACTCTTGTCTTCTGTGAGGCTGGACTTCCCAGATGAGAGTGAAGGAGGGAACGCAATTTCTTTTCCCCAAGAAGGACGTCAGAATGGGCTTCGGTTGTTCTTTTTTTTGCTCAGGAAGGGGGAAAAGTGCCAGGTAGATAATCACACGCTATAACAATGTTAAACATGAGCAGTCTAACTCCCATGGTCCAGAGTCAGATCTTTCCAGAAGGCCCAATGTAAGAAAAACAGATCCCATCATTCCAAGATGGACAACAAGGGTCTGCCAAAGCTTAGAATCAGAGGGTTCACAGTAAGATGGTGGATTATTACAAAACAGTAACTTGGGCTTCGCCAACGTGCCTCCCTTTCCTGCCCACGTGTAGGCCTGAAAATGTCATCATCTGAATTCTGGGGAAAAGAAATGAAACTTTACCAAGGCCACAGTGGCCCTTAAATTCCAAACCTCAGACTTCACATGGTTGAAGGTTTGGCAGGCACTCCTAATCTCCTTACCCTGCGTGTATTTTCAAACCTAGGATACTGAATGGGCAGCTTTGGGAACTTTAGTATGAATCAAGCATCTTGCATTTTTACAAAAAGAATGCTGCAGATAATTTTGTTATAAAACATGTGCACGGTATAAAGAGAAAGGTATAAAAGAAAATAAAAGATACTTACGTATTTGAATTGAAGTTGCCAGGAGAAACAAAACATAAAAAATAAATTGATCTTGCATGCAAAATCCTGCTAAACTACTTCCCCTCTGGTCCCCACACTGGGAAAAAAAAATCCCCATCCACCCAAATTGCCTCGTGAGAATGCTGCAGGGTGGGAGTAGATGAGAGGTGGGGCACGGCTCTGGAATACCTTACTCACTTTAACAGAGACTTTGTTGCCCAGAATATCCTTGGGTTTACGAGGCCCTGTGGCTTCATTTTTACCCGTGTTCTCCACTTCCGCCCGCTTTCTCATTCGTAGGGTATGCCATGAACATGACTTCCTGTTGTACCAAAAAATGCACCAATCAAAATGGCAGGTCAGGGCAGAGTGAGGCGGTGGGTGGGCTCACCACCCTTGGGTGAGTCAGTAGGTGAGGTGCTCCAGTCAAGCCCCAGCTCCAGAGGCCCCAAATCTGTGTGCCAGCTCATGTGGTGGCTGGTAGCTAGTTGATCTCACCTCCAATAAGAAGTGAGTGAGGATGAGCTTTGACCCCTCTTGAGAGATGTGCCAGGTTGGCCGCAGCATTTGAGGAAAATATGAGTACTGGATTATTAAAATCTACCAAGGAAAGTTTTTATATCATACTGATGATGAATCCCTCGAGGACTGAGGAAGTCCCTTCCTGAACAGTATGGTGGGTGGTGGAAAAACAGGGTCGGGGCGGGGGGTGGGGGGGGAGTAAAACAGAAAAGATCAGTGTGTTTTATAGTGTATAAGCTACTGGCACTTTCCCAGGACCAGATATAAAGACCCAAAGGGATGATTTTGAGGTTTTCATCCCATTATTTGTATTTGGGCTGTGGCCACTTCCGCACACTGCAGTACAGATAGGACTTTTTTCTGGGGCATTTGACTTGATACATGGTTGAGCACCACTCATTTATCTGGACATTTTAGGATGAAGTGCTTCTTGGTCTATGTCCTCCACATCTCTCAGTGTTTGTGAATAAAAAGCTCTGTCGACCACTAAGAAGTCCTAGAGTTTTCCTGCTGGGAGAAGACCCAACGTGTGCTCTCAAGGAGGTGAGGGCAGCAATCCCCTTTCACACTACCCTTAACTTCTTCCTTCCCACAAGGGGGTTGGAAGCTACTTCACAGACCTGTAAAGAAAAACTCAGAGCAGAGCTCTTGAGTTGCATATATGTCAGGACTCAAAAGACAAAGACAGCAAAAGCCAAGTCACAAAGAACATTAGTGACCCTGGGCAGGCATCCTCAATTTCAGGTGTGGTCACAGAATTTGGATGAAGTTCTATCATTGCCTGGAATAAGTGAGGTTGGCTTTCCTTCAGTGTGTCCTTGTCAAATTTGGTCCTTTGCAGACAGAGCTTGATGAAAAGAGCCTTCAGTAAGGGAGGGAGGAGAGAAGGAGGAGAGAGAGAGAGGCATATGAGATTTAGGAGAAAGGAGAATGTTTCAAAATGCATAGCATCTCCTCCATAAAACTCCATATATGTCAGGAATTTTAGGATGTCCTGACGGTGTTCCCAAAATATTTATCACTAACACACATGCTCAGTGATCACCCTTCTGAATAGGAAAGGGCAAGAACAGTCATGTTCTCAATTTGGGGGTCAAGCGGGCTCCACCAGAAAGCAAGAATCTCTTGGCCAGAATTTCTCTTGTATCTCCCGAATAGGCAGGCTCTCTAAGCACACCAGCAACTCGCTTCAGTTGTTGTACCTGAGCAAGAACCAGTCATGGAAACTAACCTTAGATAATATCACTGTTAACTTCCAACATTCACTTCATATCTTTACCCCCCAAATCCGCATCCCTGACCCAGTTTGAGAACATCTTGAGTCAGGGAGGCCCATGCTGAAAAGATTCCCAGGGCGAACAGCACAGTGCGTGCGTGCATGAGTGTGGGGGTGTGTTCCTGCATTTATCACAACCCTCTGGGTCATTCAGTGTGCTTGGTGAGAGACTAGAAATGTGACAAATAATGTTCAGAAGGAAGACTCAGTAGTATCAGTGGCAGGACAGGGTCAATTTCATATTCTTCTTTCCAGAAGAAGTCGTCATCATGGTTTGGGGAGCTTCCATCTCTTGGCCACAAGCCCAGGAACTGATGTGGAGACAGGGTTTCAGTGACCTTTATGCTGTGGGCATCACAACCAACTCTGCCCCTTGTGGTCACAGCAGTCCCTGGGGAGGGTGCGGTGAGTGTCCTTCCCTGATAAATACTGACAGCCACTTTGAGTCAGACACTCCGTTCCATCCCCACCAACCCCTGCACAAGAGAGGCTGACAAGGAACCAGAATGACCCAATTGTATTTGGATCTGTTCTCTTTCACCCAGGCTCACATCCCTCCCATGGAAGGCAGGAAAAAGGTGCAAAAGTGAAGGAGGAAGTGCTGGGTGCCTGGATAATTAGATTACAAATCGTGGTAAGTGAGCTCTAGAAGGCCGTTGACTAATAAGAACTTCAATGCTTTGAGGGCCTTTATTTCCAAGCCTTCTTAAATGGTACCAAAACAAATGTCTTAAAAGTAAACTGGATTGGGTCTATGGTGCCTTAGAGACCCCCACTGATTTCCAGCTGGGCCTGTGGTTACCTAGAAAGGCCAGGGTGAGGCTGGTAGCCTCTATCCTCCAAACTAGAGAAATGCCAAAGAAGCACTGTGTCCTCCTGTGCCCCTGCTCAGCTATGTCATGGGGAGTCCCTTCCACCTGTGCCATGGATGACCACTGAGCTTGGAGAGTGGTGGGGGATGCAATCTAAACACTGTCTTGTGCTCAAGTCACCACTTCATGTCAGCACCTCAAAGGCGCCCAGCGGGACAGCATCCAATCGGAATCATTCCACATCTCGGAGGTTAGAGAAAAACAATAGGGGCTGTTTAGAAGGGAAGCCTAGTATTGGAGCTTGGGTGACAAAAGCACTTTTTGTGTAGGGAAAAACTGCCAATGCATTCAACCAATTCCTAAAATACAGAAAGGAAAAAAAAAAAAAAAAAAAAGAATTGTTTGCACATTTAAAACTCCCAGAATAGTGAAATAGGGGAAAAAGGGTCAACTAGTCTTTAACCTCATTAAAACATGCTCATGGTGAAAATTTATTTTACATATTTAAAATAGTACATTTAAAATTATTAGTTACATTACAGGTACAATGATGAACATTGTGGCTCTCCATTTATATTGCACAACCTGACTTCATCCATATGGGGTTCTTTAAATAGTGCAAAATACTTTATACAGGAATGTGTTCGAAAGGGTCTTCGCAACCAAACTAAGGAAAAGAAATATCTTACAAATTACCATGAACATATATTAAAGTGACAGGGGAGGGGAGAAGTTAAAAAAAAAAAAAAAGTTACAATCTGTACACAGGAATTGCCATAGACAACCAAAAAGTTCCCTCTCTCCTGAGAGAAGCAGCAGGCCTCTGACCTACACAGGTCTGGCATTGGTGCTAAGGTCATTTTTTGGTGTCAATCAAAAAAAAAAAAAAAAATAAAATATATATATATATATATATATATCAGTAACTTAATACAATATAAATAAAGTCCAGTCCAGTGAATCCTGTGGTGGGTCAAATGGAGCAATGGAAGGCATGCCTTTTGTCATCTAGGGTTTCAGTAGGGTTCTTTTCTTAATGGGGGAGGGGGAGAAAAAAAATGAACAGAAAATTATAACCCAAAAGGAAAAAAACCCACAGCCACTACCGTCAACAACCACAAAAAAAGCCCGGAACAATCCAGCCTGGATGCCCCATGCTGCGTGCGGTTCCAGCACTCAAATATTGGTTCCGGTGGCACTGTCGAGAATAAGCAGCGGTCATTCCCTAGCGTGTGTTTGCATTTTTGTGTTCTTTGTTTGGTTTTGATTTTCTAATCCACACACTCCTCTCCCGGGGAAGCCAACGAGGCACTTACTTGATGCTTCCGTCACTACTTTCTGCTGCCACGGTGGCTTTGGTGAGGGGTGCCAGGACGCTGCCCGGGACCCAGCCCTCGGCCGCAGGGGAACAGTCGCTGGCCGGCTGGTACACCAGGCACATGTTCTGCTGGTTGACGGCGAGGACCTGGACCACCTCACCTTGGCTCACACAGATTTCGTTCTCCTTCAGTGCATAGTAATCTTTGATCACGGCCATGGAGGAGGTCCCATTGCAGCCCCCCAGGTCGCCCTGCTAGGAGACAAGGGCAAGGGGGACATGGATACAGGAAGGCTGGTTCACACAGGTAGCCTTATATCCCACTGCGTGCTTAAAGGCCAAATCCTACTGCGTGCTTAAAGGCCAAATTTCCCACCAGCAGGGTAAATAGCAGGCAGAAGATTATCTTGAGCAATAAAATTAATGTACAAATGTGCTCTGAAAATCTATTTGTTATAGCAATGTTGTATATAATATTATAATCAGGGGTGAATGGGTAGAGAACTGTCCAGCCTAGGGAAAAGCATAAACACACCTTCCACCTGGAAGCCCCTCACTAGCATGCAACCTTCCTGCCAGCATCCTCTAACGTAAGGAAGAGGGTGGCACAGGGATACGTAAGCAGTTGGGCAGAGTGAGGTCAGGGCAAAGGTCAGGTCAGGGTCACACCCCCCTAATGGAAAGAAGACAGACCTTCTGAAACATTTTTTCTTCTTTGTGAAAAAGCATCAGTTTCCTGCTACATTCTGATCTCCTTTGAGACAGAAGTAACAATGAGACATTTGCCCAGTTCAACGGCAAGACCATGACCTACCCTGACCCAACTCTAGTGGGAACAAAACTCCTCTGGTCCTGCCTGTGTTCATTAAAACAAGAGGTCATACCTCTGTGGCTTTTTCACATGACTATACCAGGAAAGCTACTTCTAGACCTGTACCTCCCATGGAGGCCTGGCTACCTCACAGAGCACGATGAGAGCCAGAAATTCTTCAATAAATTTGACAAAAGGCCGTTATGACTTCACCTAATTCACAAGGAGTTTTTAAGGTAGAAAATCATTTCCAGGTAATATGATGAAATAGGTCAGTACAGTTAGTCTAATACAGAATTGAACTTGGATATATTAATAGTTGATTTTTTAAAAATATTTTCATTAATAATTAAAAAATCAATATCATCCAATTCGGATAAAACAAATAAAAGTATAAAATCAGAACATGTAAGTAAAAAAAAAATGTAGACGTTCCTGTTCACAGACCCATTGGGTTCTAGAGGCAACTGAGGCCTAATGAGATTAATGAACTGCCTGAGGTTCTAGGGCAAGTGAGTTACAGAATTTGGGTTGGAACCCAGATTGCCTGAATTCCTAATCTAGCACTTTTCCCATTTATTCCCATGCCTACCACTTTGTAGGGTCCTACACCGCTGTGTGGACGGGTCTACAGTTAGTTCTTTTTTTTTTTTTTTTTTTTCAACGTTTTTTAATTTATTTTTGGGACAGAGAGAGACAGAGCATGAACGGGGGAGGGGCAGAGAGAGAGGGAGACACAGAATCCGAAACAGGCTCCAGGCTCCGAGCCATCAGCCCAGAGCCTGACGCGGGGCTCAAACTCACGGACCGCGAGATCGTGACCTGGCTGAAGTCGGACGCTTAACCGACTGCGCCACCCAGGCGCCCCTACAGTTAGTTCTATGCTGTCCTCACAGTGATGTTTAAATTGTGGATTATCTGTGATAAATGTCTAATCCAAGCCTGCTTTTCCCATTCACACACAGATGAGCCGTTTTCCCACACTGCATCTGTCAGTGGAGGGCAAAGGACTGTGAGCTCACTTCAGCAGCTCATCATTAGAAAGCATGATCTCTTTCAGACGTCAAACACTAGAGTTGTGACTTTTAGGTGATCCAAAGCACGACTACTCTGGTATAAGTCATCATTGCCACTACAATATTACCTTATATCTGCAGGGTTTCTGCAGATGACAATAGCTCTTTAACACAGAATGTCTGAGCACAGGGAGCTGGTCTAACTCACTCAATTTGTAGGGGAAGAAAGAGAAATAATTGAGACGAGGCTGTATTCAGTGGGTTGTTCTGGTAAATGAGCAGCATAAAAAGAAGCTACTTCTTTTTTCTAAAGTGAGCACAGAGGCTGTGCCCTCAGAGTGGTGAGGCTGGGGGTAATAGGCTGTCACTTACCTTGGTGGCCTCAAACTTGTCCCCAGGCTGGTGATAGTCAAACCCTGGACTGCCATTGGAGGTAGATATCTTCAGAGGTGGCAGAGGTGGGTTATAGCTGGAGCCCTTTGGGGGCTTGTCAGAGCCCCCGGGGACAGAGGAGTAGGGCCTGGGGCTGGCTTGGGGAACTCTAGATGGCTGGGACCTCATCACAGCTGTGTTCCTTTCTTTCCGCTGGTACTCAATGGGCGACTGTAGTGCTACAGGGTAAGAGCAGACAGTTACTCTGAGGTCTAGGAATCTCACAAGGATTTGGAAGCTTAGTACACACAGGCTTTATGCCAGGCATAATGGTAATACACGAGGAAGACACTATTCTTGCTTTTAAGGAACTTATGATCTACCGTGAGGACGAAGAAACCTACGTTAATGATGGAAATGCAAAAATGAAACGGTGCCATATATGAGGTACAAAGTGCTGTGCAAAAGGATGGAGAGAAGTGTGTGCATGCGTGTGGGTGGACACTTCTATGGGGGTGGTGGTGGTACTAAGCTTCAGACTGTGCAGGAGGTAGGCAAGTGTGAAGTGTGTCTGGGCAACAGGATGGAGTCAGATCACCTGCAGCAGAAGACCATCGGTGGAGGAAGAGATGAGACATAAGGGAGGTTGTTGGCACCATGACTGAAAAATCTGCAAAGCCCTGCTAACGAGGCTGGGTTTAATTCCAAAGATCTTGAGAAGTGATTGGATTAAATGAACTTGAACATTTGAAATTCTCTCGCCAGAGCCACATTTTGAGGAATATAATAGCCTTGGAGCAGCAGTTGGGAGGAGGGCTGGAGAGGCCGGTTCAGAAACCATGAGACAGTGGCAAGCCAGCGACCCAAGCAGAGCAGAGCCAATGAAAATGTAGAATGGATATGACGTGGCAGGTGTTCAGAGGGAGATTAGACTCTGCCACAGCCTGGATGGGAGAAGAAGCCAAGAACTGATGGTCACTCCGGTTTGGGGTCTGGCAGAATGGTCGTCAGTGGAACTCAGGAGACAGAGGAAAGACATGAGCTTTGTTTTACAGAGTTTAAAATAAGAAAGTTCAAAGGCTTGAGTGCTAAAGAGGTATAGCCAGGCAAAAGTCATACAGGTCAAATTCTGTAATAATGACTTCCACAGCTGGCCCAATTTTGTCATTTTTATCAGTATTTTCTGCAAAAAATATTTAAGTAGGTTAACAGCTGGGGCCCAGAGAACTTTCAATTATAGGGATATTTCTATAGCAATAAGTGTGTGCTTCAGTAGGACTCAACATAGGGTTCACACTTCTCTTTGAGGTCTCAGGAGGGAAAGATTGGCCCTGAGATGCCTGCATATGCCTCTGTAAGTAAAAGGCTAGCCCTACTCTATCATCACATCCTTGTCTCCTGAGTGTGTCAAAGGCTCTTGCCAGAGCTCAGCCTTTCTCCCTGGTGTTCTGTAGGCATTAAATATTTAGGTATTGATAATCGAGTTCAGTAATATCTCCATAATTCACTATAATTAAGAGAAAGATCTCTTGGAACCATGTAAAAGTCTGAATCACTGATTATGCCCAAAGAAATGCAGTTCTAAGTTTTAAGTAGATAGCAGGGAGTTTGGAAGCAGGCCTTATTGAACTAACTTCACGAATCAGTACCCATCACATGGAACTGGGGTATTACTTGATTAGGTGTAATAACTGTGCTGAAGTGTTTCAAAATAATATGGCTTTTTAAATGAATGACACAGCGAGCCTCTGTTCTTCTGCTAGTCAGTCTCAGTTTGTATAGCTCAGGTCTTAGGATCAGGGAAGCTAATCCCTCCTGAGAGGGTTTGTTTCTGGCTGATATACAGCATCTTATGCCTGATCCTGTTTCTTTCTTTGCTTTGTTTGCTAGGGAGTTCATAGATACATGCGTGCCCTACCATTAGCAACTATCTGTAGTTTGTGGTTAAAAGCCTAATTTTAAGTTATATGGTTCTGGATTCAAGTCCTTTTTCTATCACCTACTGTTTTTGTGATCTTGGACAAGTTTACTAACCTCTGTGACTCCTTTTCCTCACCTGAAAATGACAGGGTGATAGGACTTACCTTTCCATGTTGACATGAGGATTAAATGTGATGATACATGTGAATACTTGCTTAGCATCGTGTCTGGCACAGAGAAAGGACTCAACATGTGTGAGCCATTATTGTTACTTCAATTATTTCTAGTTTCAATTTTTTCTTATTTGTCTTTTGTACTGACTTGATAAACTTAAACATCTCATTGTGGCTTAGAATCAGAAATGCTTAACTAATAGAATGCAATATAATGACATATTTTATATACGTGCTCTTTTTTGCACAAAACTGTTTTATCAACAAAGGTATTAATTCAAAGTTCTAGGAGTAAGACTGACACTATAGGGAGCTGGCCGTGTCTGCCTGCTCCCAGTACCGCTGGCAGGTGCACACAGTATGTGCAGCGTGGGCAGAGTAGATCGTCCCTCTTTTTCACACAATGAGCCAACAGAGGCCCAGAGAAATGTCGTGACCTGCCCACAGTCCTAAATGGCATGTCACCTTTCATCTTTCCCCCATAGCATTCAGGTCCATGCCGGACACCCAGCAAGTGCTGTTTGCGCCATGGGAAAGACTCCAGATTCCAGTACTGGCAAGAGGTGACACATCTGATAGTGGATCTGTGTGTGTGTGTGTGTGTGTGTGTGTGTGTGTGTGTATGTGTGTGAGTGTGTGTGTGTATATGGGCATATATGCTTGCTCAGTTTGTGCATGTGTGTGCATGTGTGTGTACGTACAGGCATATGTGCTGAGTCTGTGTGTGCACGTGTGTGTGTGTGTGTATGTGTATGTGTGTGAGTGTGTGTGTGTATATGGGCATATATGCTTGCTCAGTTTGTGCATGTGTGTGCATGTGTGTGTACATACAGGCATATGTGCTTACTGAGTCTGTGTGTGCACGTGTGTGTGTGTGTGTGTGTGTACATACAGCCATATGGGCTTGCTGAGTCTCTGGGGTAACTTCATTACTGGTTATATTCTGCCTTCAACTTCAAGCTCTGTTTCTGCTCAGAGAAACTTCTGAGCTCATCAGCTTGAGAGGTGAGTGCTAGTTTAACACCCTATACTTCCTCTCACATGCCAAGCTCAACATGAAGACAATCCCAGCAGTGAAAAAAATATAGAAATGTAAACAAGGTAGCAATGCCATTTCTGGTTAGGGGGCTCCTGCAGGGTCCGTAGCGAGCTATATTCTGTGTGTAGTCATCTGTTCTGAAAAGTTTCAAAGTATTACCGAAATTCAGTGATCACCTCTCATTTGAAAGGGCTCAGGTTGGCCAGCAAGAGGACTCATCTAGGCTTTTGCACTGATCTGTCAAACTCCCAGTATTTGCTAGGTAACACCAGAGAACCTGAGAAAGTACCAGCCGTTAGCCACCAAATGGGAAAACATAGGTCACTGATCGTTGATGTGCCCAACTCAGCCTTTTGCCACAATTAATACCAACTGGCAGCTGGCCACAAAGCATACACCCTATGTCTAGGCTCTAGAGAATAGCTCTTCTTTTGGAAAGTTGGGGTTTCTTTATCATGTTCCATCTGTTCCACTGGTATATTCAGGCTTAGAACAAATCTAAACAAAGTGTTCCTGAAAACTACAAGTTTGTCATCCATATAAAATGTCATCTGGGCTCATGAAGTCACCATGAGCCCAGACACAAGGAAGCTCAGAGGCATGGGGTTCCCTGAAAATGGCTGCTGGAAGCCAGGCCCACTGATACCTACCATTTAGGAAGTCTCGCTGTGTTTCTAAGACTTGATTGATGTCCTGCACCCAGGCCTGCTGGATGTCCGCGTTGGCAGCTTGCAGAATGACCCTCTCTGAAGTCTCCCTGTTCATGAGTGCAAACTTGCAGGGGTCATTGTCCACGTTCTCCTCCAGGACCAAGTAATTCATCTGGAAGAACCCAAGTTGATTCTTTTGGTATTTAAGTGGTTTAAAAAAAACAAGAGCACCCTGTATACACTGTATGTTAGCCATCTTGACAATAAATTATATTAAAAAAAAATCAACAACATATTATACTTCCTCAAAGTTTTTATTTCAGGAGACATTTCCACAATTTTGTCCTGGATCTAATAGCTAAATACTTTGGTTTCTGTCTTTGATGAATGACATGGTACTGGAGAGCCTGCAGGATCTGTAGGACCTGCACTCAGCCTGTCTTTTTCTTTCAAAATATTTAACCTTCATGCCCCCTGCATGTTGGGCTGAAAGACTGTCAAGGTTGTGAATTGGTACTCACGCCAGGTCTCTGTCTCAGGGAAGCAGCTCCCTGGGTTTGGCTCTTCCTTGCTCTTTTTAAAAAAAAATTTTTTTTTTAACGTTTATTTATTTTTGAGACAGAGAGAGACAGAGCATGAACGGGGGAGGGTCACAGAGAGAGGGAGACACAGAATCTGAAACAGGCTCCAGGCTCTGAGCTGTCGGCACAGAGCCCAACGCGGGGCTCGAACTCACGGACCGCGAGATCGTGACCTGAGCTGAAGTCGGATGCTTAACCGACCAAGCCACCCAGGCGCCCCGGCTCTTCCTTGCTCTTTGTCATCCCCACTGGGAGCCTTACCTTGATGCTCCTTTTGAACATGTAGCCCGGGGTGAGGGATCCCTTCCTTAGCAGTTCACTGAAGATGACGATTTGCTCAAAGAGGAACACGCGCCTCTCCTTGGTCCGGGACTGCATGCCCGCGTCCAGCTCAATCACATAGAACGTGTCCTGCTGCAGCAGCTTCCCCTGAGCGGTCAGGGTGCCCTGATGGAAGGAGGTGCTGGGGTGAAGGAAGTGAAAACCCGGCAGGGGGCCACAGCCCTCTGGGTCCACAGGACCTGCCCCACTGAGGACACAGACAACAGACCTGGCACTAAAAGCCCCAGGACTCTAGTAAGAGATTGAATTAAGACCCATCCATTCAGCTAGGGCAGATACAGAGCTCTGGGGGAAAAGGGAAAGAAACCACTAAGAAGCAGCTGTGAGAAAATGCCAGAAGGAAGAAAAGTAAAATTATTAGCTAAAACGATGTTCAGGAATTATCCTGGCTCTTCTTATTTTTTATTAAAAGGAGAGCAGAAAGTAGGGGACACCTGTAGCCTTTCTGCCCCTAGGGCTCTGAGAATTGTTGCCTTCCTGGCTCCCTCGCAGCATGGGCCAAGGACCTCGGCTACCCTTATGGCCACAAACCAACCTGTGGCCAAGGGAAGTGATACAGGCAGGACCACAGGTAATCTGAATTGGGCCGCTCTCCTCTCCATCTGTTATTTCAGGATGAAGTCTTAGAATTAGTCTAATTCTGAAGTCTTAGTCTCCTGCTACCGATCAGCAGGTGAAGTTGGAGTACCATACACAGGTGCCCATGTTTTATAAGCTGATAGATATTTCTTTGGGTCCTGTGATCCTTCTTAAAATGCTTCCAGCTAGCAGGTCACTTGCCAGCCTAGGTAGTGGAGCCTATTTGGTTTGCCAGTTTCTAACCCGATTTTCAGAGACATCTTCACATCTTCAAAGGGAATATGGCCCAGCCCAGCAGGTCTTCAGAGATGCTATTGGAGACCCCTGCTTTCTCTACTGTTCTGCAGCAAGAACACGCCGACACCTGAGATAGCAGCCAGAGGGCCACCTCTGAACCATACTCTCTCAGGTGACGACTTTCACCCTTCAGTAAAAATGTGGGCCATTTGCTGCACATGATGCCTTATTCCAAATAGTACCCGGCACATGGGTCATTTTTCTTCCCTATTCCTGAGAAATGCCTGCCCTCTGCTTGGATCATGGCTCCTTATTGCCAAGGTCGGCAGCCAAACAGGCTTATCTCTCTCTGGTCCAGAGTTAATATTAAGCCAGTGACCAGCTAGCCAGGAAAGCTCTAAAAGCTCTATTAATATTACATAAGAACCTGACCCATGAATGATAGCCCTTCTGATGCTGAAGGGAAAGCTAGAGGATTTAAAAGACAGAGAGTCTCTAAGTGGGGAGGCTAACTTCTCCCTGGTCTAAAGCCCTGGGCTTCAGAAAGGACGTAGGGACATTCATGGCCCTTCTTAATTAGCTGAAGGAATGCAAAGAAGATTCCCTGCAACTGGATGGAAAAAGGAGATGGTGGTGTTTGACTGAAAAGAGAAGGTAATTTTGTCTGTGTGTGGCCTTCTGTGGACATACACGTGCATGCACGACACAGCTCCTGTGGAGTCTAACTTGAGCCAACACAGTCAGATGCTCTTCCCCTGTTAGTGGTCAGCACCTCCAAAGACTCAGAGAAGGTCAAGCCAGACTCCTCCTCAGAAACACGGGGACATCAAGGCTTAAGACCAAAAGGGATTACTTGGTTTGTTCAGAATAGCCTCAGACCTAGCATAGCCCCAAGGGAAAAAGTGTAAAAGTTCATCCAGTATGACTAGAGGAAAACCATGTAAGAACGCAGAGTAGATTTCTGCTGCAAACCCCTGCTTACTCTAATGCCACAGGTGTACCGTGGAGAATCAGGAATCTATGAAAAATAAACAGCAAAGAAAAACTCCACATAGTTCCTGGTCATAACAAAGCAGTGGCAGACAGGGACACCAGAAAGGCCTTGGAGGGCAAGGAGGACAAGAGAATTTGGCTCAAGAATATCATGAATCCAACTAATTAACACAAACCTGAATGTAGCATCTCCTAAATTTACTTATAGACAAGTCTGCTGCTTTTCTTTTTTCTCTTTTCTTTTCTTTTCTTTTCTTTTCTTTTCTTTTCTATTTTAATTTAGCCAAGGAAAAAAAGCTTTTACTTTCTTTATTATCTCAACTTCTAGGAACCCCTTTTCTCTAGAAAGTAATAAAGTCTTAGGTTGCAGGATTATCAGGAAACAGGATTAGAAGATCCCCACCTTTCTCTAAGTCGTTCAACAATTATTAAATCCCAGTCAATAATTGTGTCAGTTCCAATTTTATCACATTAATTCTCAGATTATATGTAGTTAGCATATGAGGTTTGGATATAAACTAACAGCAGCCACTTAGCCAGCTTAAAGTAGGAAAGTCAATTTTTTCTTCAAAGGTTCACCTTTATTGGCTGAATTACTCCCCCTGTCCAATTCATATGTTGAAGTCCTAACCCTCCAGTATCTCAGAATGTGACCATATTGGGACATAAGGTCTTTACAGAGGGAATGAAGTTAAAGTGCGGTCATTATGGTAAGTGCTACTCAAACATCACTGGTATCCTTATAAAAAGGGAAGAGTTGGACACAGAAAAATGTGCAGAGGGAGGACAATGTGAAGACACAAGAAGAATGTCATGTGAACATGAAGACAGCAATCTACAACCCAAGGAGGGAGGCCTGGTCAGATCCATCTCTTACAACCTTCAGAAGGAACCACCGCTGCCTATCCTTGATCTCAGACTCCTAGCTTCCGGAAAAATGAGACGATAAATTCTGTTGTTTAAGCCACCCGGTGGGACTTTGTTATAGCAGCCCTAGCAAACTAGTTCATTCACAGAAGCCAAAATTTTGGGGACTTCTAGCTGTTTCTCTTAAGACTTGGTTCTCTTCTTCAAAGAATAGAAATGTGCACATGATATGTTAAAGCTTTAAATGTTCATTTAACTGAAAAGCCAGCCAATATGTGCATCTCTTTATTAGAAGCATCCTCTCTAAGAAAAAAAAAATGTGTTCCAATTTTCCTCAGGTGTACTTCCATGCCATAGTTCTGTGCTCCCTCAAATTCCCAGCGCTCACTCCTCAAGCAAGCAAGAAAGGAAAGAGGTTGCTGCCAGGTCCACAGTTACAAGGAACTTTGGGTCTTTCCAGCCCCATTGGAATTGTGACTCCAGCTTTGTGGACTGCTCTGTAACTTTCTCTCACTGCCCTATCACTGCATATCCTAATTAGATAAATCTTCTGGGCCCGTGAGCCAGAGAGACCTGGAACAAAGGCACAGATGGTAAGTGGAGGCGGCAGCGGAGGCAGGCACAGGGCTTCAAAGGGAAACTGCCTCACAGCCCAGGCTCCCGCTGTCCAGAAGAGAGAGGCTCGGAAGCATTCTTAAGGGCTCACCTCAAAGCCCTGCAGGCGTCCCAGATTCATCATGTCATTGCAGCGTTTTGGAACAAGGCACATTAACTCCACTGCTTTCTGTGGGAAAGAACAACAGTGGCTCAGGAAGGGGATGAACACTCATGCAGGAAGCTTAAGGCAATTCCGTGCTGGAAGTCAGGGACCTCCTAGCGGCTCCTTCATTCTAGGAAAGGACATTGGTCCCTGCCACCCACTCCTAGAAAAGGGCAGGGGTTTCTGTTCTAGCTTGGGTGTTGGTCATCAGTATAGGGCTCCAAATGAACCAGTGACCACCTGTGGGGGGCACGCTACCCAGTCTGCCTTTTCCTCCTTCCCACTTTCATTTAGCAATTCTCTTTCCTTCTCATATTTTCTTTCTTCTTTGTTGCTTCTTGGCTGCCTAAGCAACAGCTTAGCCTGGTTTGCGAAACACTAGAGGTCTGAACCTAAAATAACATGCCAGAATGGTCTATAACCTCTCTGGCTTAAAATAATCCCCATGGCGACATTGTCTCAAAGGACTTCACTTAGGGAGTAATCCTTGGGGGTAGAAGAGGGAGTGAAAGTGGGATATGTTATATTTTGAACTCCAATAGTACCTGGATTCATGGATAAAACTGCACACTGAAACACTCAATCTCTGAAGGATGTCAGGGGACTTAAATACCCCCCTTTCTTATCCTATGTCACTAGAGCCACATAGAGAACAGGAGTGGGGTGAAACTCTGCTCTGTCCCAGGACAGAATTCTTGGGTTCCAGAAAAAGACTCAATGTGTTCATTATTACTTGCCATTTCTCATCTTGTGGAGCACTTGTTTGCAAGGGGCTCTCACTGAGAGGAGTTAGCCTGGACCGCTGGTCCTCTAGAGCCAGCTCTTCCCCGTTAGAGACAGATATCCAACACTGGCTCCTAGAGCAGCCAGCATTGTGAGCAGAAGACTCACCTCGATATCTGAACACTCCAAACCAGCCTTCTCGCTGTATCTCAGGAAGTCCTAGCAAGTGGGGGAAGCGGGGATGGGTGCGGGAGGGTGACATCAGTTAGGAAAACAGAGCACTATAAAAAAAAACCCAGCATCATAAAACCTGTGATGATACCCAGGCTACTTTCCTCCCTAACAGACATGACAGTGCATTGTAGAAGCTGAGATATGAACTTATGAGTCATATTGGAAACAACAACATGGAGAAAAACCCCAAATACTCAGAGATTAAAAGTTATGGGAAAAAGGAGGTGGGGAGGGAGGGAAGAAGGGAGAGGGAGACTGTGAGCAGGAAGGGGGGGGGGGGGAGTTATGTCCAGAAAGGCTGGGAGAAAGGAAAGCTCAACCTCTCTCTTCCATTTACCTCATATTCTGTAAGACAAATGAAATTAAACCATTGTAAAAAAGTAAAATATGATCAAATTGTAGGTATTGCTCATCTAAGCTTTTGAGGGAGGGTCTTGCCTTTGCTTTTCTTTCTCCTTGTGGTTGCTCTATTTTTATGCTCTTACTATTTTTTTATTTTTTAAAAGTCCCAAGTTAGTGATGATGACAAAGGAAGAAAGTGAATTGAAAGAAAGATAGTGAACGAAAAACCAACCTTAAAGGCAGGAATGGCTTGCGTGCAATTTATTTGGAGGCAGAGCTGACACAAGAAACCAACAGGCAAGGTAAGAGCCCACAGATGCCCCCGCTAGTTCGCGGGGAAAGTGTGGTGGAGACTGAGCCTCACGCTGACCTGCTCACCGGCTCAGAGCCGGAGAAGACCCTTCTCCGGCTCTGACCCGGGCTCACAGCTCTCTTACCTTGAGGAGCAACTGGTATTTTGTGATTCTCTGAATGGGCTTGATAAGGAAGTCACTAAGTGTCAGCCTTTGATTTATCTCCTGTTTCACCTCCTGGAACGCGAGGGAGATACGTTAGGGGAAAAAAGAGCCAAAGAACTGGGGTCCTGGGGATTAGGGTTCGAGGTGACACAGACAGGACTTCGCTTTTGCCAATAAAGTTTTAGAATCCTCAACCCACATGAGAGGTGGAGTTGCCCACACAACTGCCAATGTGTTATTAACAACACGCAGCACACATTGCCACACCATTCTGCACGTCTAGCACTTTCCCACCCTGTGTCCTCACCCTAGCCCTGGGGACAAGCTGGGATGGGTATTCTGTTCTCTCTGCTGCTCAAGGGCCCACATCAGGAATGAAGGGCTTCTCCTGGGACATAGGCCTCACGGGCTGGGCCCTCAATGCAGATCTGCAAACACTCAGCTGAGAGCTCTTTCCAAGGGACAGCCTTGCCTCTCCTCCAGCAAAATAAGCATTTCCAGGTTGGGGCAAAACAAACACTTTATGGTGCTTGACAGAACCTCTGGGAATGAGAGCAGAGAGCATGGGGTGACTTGGAGCATGGGGACAAGGAGGAGGGGCCTCCAGGGACTGGCAGGAAGTGTGTGGGCACGGTCTGAGCTGGGGTCACCAAAGGGGGACGGAGCTTCTGAAGCAGTCTCTGGCTGACAGTCATTCCGCAGACAGAGGCTTCTGAGAGCTGTTCACACCCTGGGTGCCTCAGCTCCTCTCGAGGAAAGGTGGTCATCGGGAATCTAGCTAATCTGACAGCCCCGTCGAGCCAGCTCTCCCTGTCCCGAAGGGGTCACGGCACTGGATGGGGGGGTCTGGGGATAGATAAGGCTGGCATTTCTGAATGTGGCTGCCTTGGCCTGACTTTCTTCCCCCACCCGGCCCAGCAAAGCCTGAGCAGCTTACTTCAAAGTAAGCGTCGTACTCCGCGACGATGTACTCTGAGCGCGGCTTGTTCTGGCAGTACCACACGTAGATGTGCAGCTTCCGCTCCTGCAGAGGCAGGGAAGAAGGCACTCAGGCACCCTGCACCTCGGGCTCCCAGGGTGCTGGTCTGCTCACCCTGAGAACAACACACACGCTCCACACTTCGGGGACACGCCAAGGCAGTTAAATATTGACGGTAGGAGAGTACGTGCGCTAGGCAAGAGCCCATCTTTCAAATTGCCAAGGAGGTTACAAAAAAGGCAACAACTCAGAGAGGGACAGGAGGGAAGGCAAGTCGAGGAAGAGCAGGAGAGAGAAGGAATTTTCAGAGGCAAGCACAGGAGCAGGTGGGGGTTGGGGGGGTGAGGAGGGTGGGTGGAGGGGGTGGGCAGAGAGGGGGAAAGAAGAACTCACGTGTTTGATGAAGAGCTGTGCCAGCCTGTCTTGCTCCTGGATACATTTTTCCAGTTCAGCCAGGAAAAAACTAAAAGGAGGGAAGGGGTAAGGGAAGGAAGCCACGTCCTTCAGAACTGCATTATTTCTCGGTGAGGAGATAAACAACACCAGAGGCTCCCCAAACCCTACCCTACCCCTAAGGCCAGATGCAGGGGGAGGGTGGGAGGGTCCTGGATTCCTAGGACGTCCCCTGGTCCTGGTCCTCAGGACAACATAGCACTTACTCCTTATGCCAGTCGTAAATCTGGTGAATATTTCCAAACACGATTTTATCCTTTCCTCGCATGTCCTCAGGGACACCCTTTTCTTCTATTCTCTTCATGAAGCCCTGTAGGGCAGAGGCAGCGGTCAGCAGGGTGTTTTCAGGAGACAGCTTTCTTGACAAGCCCCATACCGCAGCCCCGCGTAAGTGCCCACTCTCTGTGGTTTCTCAGTGTGCAGCCAGGACTTTACCCCGTGCAGAGTGACAGACACAACTCTGACGGAGCTCTGGGTCCCTTTTGTTGTCTCCAACCCCTTAAGAGAAAGTCTTTCTCACCCAAGTATCTAAATGCCCCTAAAGTAAATCCCTGAGGAGAGAGAGCTGTTTTATATACTACCAAGTTGACTCCTAACTGTGGACTTGTCCAAGGTCTTGTCTTACGCGTGGACTTTTGCTTGTCCTCTCGGTAGCCAAAACATCCTTCTTAAAATCTAAGGAGACTCTAAGCCTCAAGCTCTCACTAGGAGTGTCCTGCTTAGTGCCCATGGGGACCGGTAGTTCTGAAGAATATATGTCCACATGGTTAAATGCCAAAGAACTCTTAAGTTAGAAAGTTGGTCACCAAAAACAAGGTGAAAGGACTCAACTCTAACCAAGAGGCTCCCATAAATGCTGCAACATCTGGGACCCCATCTCTCTCTGAATGTCTCATGATATTTCAAAGAGAAAAGGAAAAACACCCTACATAGTTCATTTGATCTATTATCATTTTTCGTTTAATTTCTGCAAATACCCAGAGAGAGTAAACAACACTAAGTTAAAAACATGTAACCTTCAAGTTACAAACCCCTCGGCCCAGGTAGGGTCCAAAATGCCCCTGGTTGGGTGACCGCAGACCCACCCCAAGCCACATACTCACCTCCACCACAATCCCCAGATCTTTGACATAGTCTTTTTCTGTCTGTACCAGCTCATTCAAGACAAACCTGAGCAGGAGATTAAGAACAATGAGGGCCCTCTTCACTGTGAAGCAAGAAACCTTCGCACAAAAGTTGACAGGAAAGTTACTTTGGCACCTTTATGAGAAGACCACCCCAAACCTCACACTTGGGAGCCCTTGGAAGGCGCTTACTGTTGCTCTCCCTGTGACAGGGTCCTGCTGAAGAGGGGAGGGCACCGAGCTGAGAGGGGCTTTCCCAGGTGGCACACAATAGCCAGAGGGACACCAATGCTCAGGACTCCTCATTTTCCTTCCCGTTCTTTTTAAAAATGTATTTATTTATTTTGAGGGGGGAGGGGCAGGGAAAGAGGGAGAGAGAGAATCCCAAGCAGGCTCTGCACTGTCAGCACAGAGCCCAACACGGGGCTCTATCCCACAAACAGGGAGATGGTGACCTGAGCTGAAATCAAGAGTCAGATGCTCAACTGACTGAGCCATCCAGGTGCCACCTGCCCCCCTTTTTTTCTGTTCTTAATGGTCTTTCCTCCCTCACCTATAACTGAACAGTCGAGTTGACACAAGACAGGAGGAATAACAGGCACTTGGGCAAAACTGAGTTATGAAAGCTTTGTGGCTAAGGAATCAATGTGAGGCTTTTCTTCCTTTCTTTCAACTCCATTCTTTGCTTATCAAGAGGAGAAAGACATTTGCTTGATAAACAACCTTTGAGGCCTCAGAGATACCAATACCAAATGAGGCTTCTGAGATATAGAAGTTACAATTACTCAGAGAGGTGTCCCTGGTAACTGGCCTGCAAAACCCCCAGTCAAGGCCAGAAAGATGGACTGCCGACACCTCATAATCACAACTTTCCATGCAGCAGCCTCCCCTCACCCACCAGATGGGGGGGTTAACCACTACAAGGACACTTGCTTTCGTGGTTTCTTTCTTGTTAATGATTTCCTCCTCTTGGAGCATTTACTTTGTGCTAGTGCTTTATCTAGGTTTTCTCATGCTTATATCAAGGTAGGTACTATAAGCCCCATTTCATATGGATGAAAATTACTGAGGCCATATTACCCATGGTGACAAAGTCTGTACCAGAGTTGGGATTTGAACCTATTGTACCAGAGTCCAAAGACTCTGCTCTTTCATTGTCACCTGCTGCCTGGCAAACTATTCAGACTGGCTCTCTGGAGTCCCCAAGGCCTCAAAACCAAGCCCTTCTCTTTCTTTCTGTCCAGAGAGTAAAGAGCTGGACATAAAACACTCAGGGCCATGTACTGGAGCAGGCCAGGCTAGGTGCTGTGCAGCTTACTGGAGTCTGACTCGTCCTAGCGAAGTTTGAAAGAGTTTCACCTGGAGCCACACAACTGCATTTTGGGCCCAAATGGCAGAAGGGAAGAAGTTCTGAGATGTCCAGAGGGGACCCCCGGCATAAGGGTTATAACTGTTCTGAACCCAGGAAGCAATTCATCTGAAATTCTTGGTCTATACCACACAGAAAAGCCAACGAATCCCCAGGTCTGGGCCTCAGGGTGACAGGGAGAAAGCAAAAGGAACATGCACTTCTTTATCAGCATGTCCAGTACTTCCAACCAGTTTCCTCTCTCTAACACACACAATCCACAATCATGCGTTATAGGCCACAGGAAGGAACCGGCAAGGCCAAATAAAAGCATTTAAATATATCTTTAGCATGGCCCATGTTACTGCTTGGAAGAAAGTGGTAAAAGAAAACCCACAGGAAAGTGGGAGTCGGAATTTGGGGTTGGGAGGGCCCTCTGGAGATGAAGTCCAGCTCTCTGTCCCCAGGGGATATTTTTATCCTATGCTATCTGCTGACAGATTGAGGGCTGTCTTCGGCTTTCCAGCCTCGAGGGAAGGGAAGGGGACTGATTAAATTGGGTGCTGCTAGTGGACCTGGCATCACTTCCCTTGAAGGGCTGATGAAATACTTGGGGAGATAATGACACATTACCAGACAGTCTGAAGAGGTACATAAAAGATTTAAGTTACAGGCATCACAAGACCATGCATGATCAATTGCCAAAAAAACTGAACTGATAATCATGCAATTTTAGAAAATGTTCAGTTCTTATTAGTAAGGATTCTTTACGAGGTAAATGTTATCCTTTGGTCCAACAAAACTTCTACCAGCTACAGCTCAGACCTCCTTCTAACCTCTGTGTTTCACAATGGTGGGGAAGAGCTGGTCTTGCACAGAAAATCTCTTAGAACCTTTGCACTGGCTGTTGCCTCAGCCAAGAACACTTTTCCTCCATGGCTAATGGCTAATTCCTTACCTCCTTTTGATCTTCGTGCAAATGTCAGAACCATCTAAAAGTGCAGCATGGCCCCAACCATGTTCTGAATCTCCCTCACTACTTTTTCTTTTCCCAGCTTCTAATATATTAAATAATTTATTTTTATTCTGCTTATTGTATTATTTCTCCCTTTATGGTACAAACTTGCCGTGAGAGCAAGGACTTTTCTTTTGTTGTTATTGTTTATTTTATTCACTGATATATCCTATGCCTTAGTGCATAATAGGCATTCAACACCTATTTTTTTTAGTTTTTAATTTTAGAGGGGCTCAGTCCCATGACCCTGGGATGATGACCTGAGCCGAAATCAAGAGTCAGATGCTAAACCAACCAAGCCACCCAGGTGCCCTCAACACCTATTATGGAATGAATGGGTGACTAAAACTTCAGGACAATCAAGTCCACTCTCAGCCTTTTTTCTTCTCCTTTTGTTTTCACCTTTTCTCCATGGAGCTCCCATTTAACCCTTCAATGTCTGTATTGAGTCTCCATTCTCTGTACCTGCCTGCCCGACCCAGCCTCTAGCCTCACACAGCCTTCACAATTAGACACCTATATATCCTCTCTTTCATTGTGGCCATAAGTTACAGCAAGAGCAATGAGATACTCTAATAGTTGGATTTTCAGGATAGCTCAGGATGTGGAGAGCTGTAGATTCACGCAAGAGAGTAAGAAGAGGGAGAAGAAATGGGTAAAGTGAGTTAAAGAGGCAACAGACTTTTGCCTGTTGGAGCAAAATCAGATAATATCACATCTGGAAGCAGGGCAATGGCTTCCATGACTGCTCGTGGGCCCTTCCAACTGAAGTGACAAGAGCAGTGACAGGCTTTGCCAAGGACCACCTGCTACCCCAAAGTTCTCCTCCCTGACCTGAGTTTTACTTTGGCTTGGCAAAGGACTGGAACATTGGCTCCAGCTCTCATCTATGTAAAAACAACCCTAGAAGTGAAAGAGAACCAGCTTTGTGCAAGTCCTAGGAAATTTCCATTTGCAGATGGTATTTTTCTATCTCTATTCCATTCTTGAGGTTCCCCTGAGTACCCATAAAGTTGAGGGGTAAATATGGAACTGAAGAGACACTTGCTCAGCTCCACTGTGAGGTGACAGCCCTGCTCTGAGGCCAGGCCTTGGCTATGACATTTCTACTTCAGTTTCCTAGGAAAGAAAGTTATAAATGTTCACTTGGCCTGTTTCCAGGCAACAGAAAGACCTGGCCTCACTCACTTTTGCTAATCCTCATGTCTGTGACCAGGTTAAAGGGATGAGGAGTCTGAGGGAGAAAACAGACTAATTAGCAACAGGGAGGGACCAGTTCTCTGTGCTTACTATCTCACACACACCAGGCAATGTCCAAGACTCATGAAGCTCTGCTTCCAACATGGAGTCAAACCCTAAATAAGAAAACTAAAGTTTTTGAGGAACTGTGGTTTTGCATTCATGGTATCCGATATCTTCTTGATCAGCCCAAGTAATAGAAGATTGACTTCACATCAGGGCGGATCACTCAAACCTTGCATAATATATGGGTTTTTGTGAAATGGACTGCAATGTGAATTGTATTTGCGCCCCTCCCCCCCAACTATTAAAAAAAGTGAAAAGATTCTCTTGGAGCTAAGTCCACAAATGGATGCAAAACTAAACTTTTAGAGAAGGAGTGGAGCTAGGCCCTGTCTGGCTGGCACAATGGCTCCCTTTTCCTATATACTATGTCCCTTCATTTTGAGAAATGTTTCCTCAGATGAAATTCTTCCAACTTTCTGCCATGGATTCTCTAATATGGGAGCATAGTAATAGTCCCAGAGTTTCCTAAACTTTGTTGATTTCCTTTTATCAGTATGTTTTAAATTTCTAACAGACCTTGGTTATAACCACACTTGGTCAGCCATAGCTGCTATCTCCCAGAAAATACCTCAGCCTAAAATTCTTAAAGTCGGTGCCACTACAGTGCCTTGTTCACAATGCTACACTGCACAGATCTAGGTCACCTTTACTTAGAATGAATGATATCAATGGAAACATAGTGTAATTCTCCCCCAAATTTCTCCGACCTTAGCCCATTGTTCACCATACACATGTGCACCAGGATAGAATCTGGAGGAGTCACTTACATCCTGCCCCTCAGGGCCTTGGCTTTCTGTTCTTCTTCCAGGTTTCTAGGAGGTGTGGGTGGGGTCATTCCCTCATTCAGGCAGCCTACAGGGTCTTTCAGGCTTCCCCGGTATGAGCCTCCTTCTAGACTCTGGAAAGAGGAGAAAAATAGCCTTAGAGAACTGTACATTGAAAAGTCATCTGGAAGTCCTCGTGTCCCCCTTCAGCCTAGCAGCAGCTGAGTTGGTCGGTCAGTGGCCAAGGCTGTGTTCACTGAATGTCAGTGAGGTACCAGGAGGTACCTGGAGGTACTCTCCTCTTCCAGCAGCAGACAGCCCAGAACTGCCGCCTTCTTGGGCAATCAGGAGGAACTTGGCGTCACGGGCTACCAATTTCCTGCCATAATGAAAATTGTCAAAAGTGACATCTCTGGGTAAGAGCGCCAGAGGTAATGCTAATCAGTTGTAGAACCATCAATTGATGGTCCTTATCCAATTGATAAGGAGAGGGGAGTCATAGGAGAGCTAGTTGGCTAAATCCACGTGTGTTAAATTAGCTACATTTTCCCCCCAAGAGCCGATGAGATGTAGACAAGAAGAGAGCAATAGATTTAGCCTTTCCTAAAAATATCTTTGCTAAGGTTATTTACCAAGGGTTTTCTTTGATTTATGAATCCCTTTCTTTTAATTAAGGTGCTGCAGTCCTGAGAAACAAAGTAAAGGGATTACTACAGTTCTCTAGCAAGAGTTAAGGGCAAAGGATTCTAACCCCAGATCTCCTAGTCACTGGACGATCTTGAGTGAGACAGCTACAGTTATCCCATGTATGCTTTAGTTTTTTTCAATTTTCAGATCAGATCTCTCTTTTCTACAGACTTCTACGGAATAGACAGAGATAAAAGTTGTAGATCCCTTGAAAAATTAAAAATGTTCACCCTCGTCCTTGGATGGAACTGTTAACAAGAAGGATACTCAAAAATGGGGCCGATCTTAGCATTTTTACAGTGTCCTTGAAGAAAGATCACACAGTGACGCTTAGCACTTCATTATGGAAACTGGCAGAAGCAATGTGGATAAACAGTAAGACTGGAGATGAAGGTCAAGGTGAGCAACTCCAAAACAAATATGGGAGTCTAGTCCAAACTATCCATACAAGGGGCCTATTTACAACAGCCTCTGAGGCTCAAAGGGAAGGCTTCACTTTGGTAGTCTTTGAAAACATCAGCCCTAAGGTTAAAATCACAAAAATCAAAAAGTGTCCAAAAAGGTAGGAGAAACAAAAGACTTCAGCATGGTCTTAAACAACCTGCACTTAGAGTATCTGTCCAAATTCTCTCAGCTGCTCTATTTCAAGATAGGCCAAAGAAAAGTAGGAGAAGTCCAGGGGAATGAAACAAAAAGCAAATGAGGTGCCCAATGGGCCAGTCATTATATGAGAACAGGTGGGGAATATTAAGACTTAAAGCTGAAATTTTTAAATATTTATTTTTATTTTTGAGAGAGAGAGAGCATATGTGTGAGCAGAAGAGGAGGGAGAGAGAGGAGCAGAAGAGGAGTAGAGAGAGGGAGAGAGAGAATCCCAAGCAGACTCTGTGGTGTAAGTGCAGAGCCCAACGTGGGGCTCTATCTCATGAACCGTGAGATCATGACCTGAGCTGAAATCAAGAGTCGGACGCTTAACTGACTGAGCCACCCAGGTGCCCCTAAAGGTGAAAATTTTAAAGCTGAGAAGAGACGTCCACCTTCTTGCCCCTCACCCCACCCCGAAACCAACAAAGTGTACCAAGGGCCAAGCATGAATTTGTTAACAACAGTAGAAACCAGAATTAAGAAGATAGTGTCTTCAAGTTTGAGAGAGAGAGAGAGTTTCTTTTAACTTGACAAGTTATTTTATAGGACAAGTAATCAACCATGGAAGTTATCCCTAGAAGCAGCATAGGCTAAAAATACAGAAAGGTCAAGGAGAGTTTAGAAAAATTTATAGATTCAGGATCTGTAACCAGTTATTAAGGAAATGAGAATGTCTGGTGCTGAGGTCTGACAAACCAGTGGACAGGCAGGCTTTTCGAGACATGTGACATGTCTGCTGGTGGCATCACCAGAGACAGGCTCCCCAGGCAGATGGACCCAGCTGGTGATTGATCTGATTACATGCCTTTTACTTCCCCTCCTCCTTGGCCCATTGTCCTATTACAACCTTTGTTCTGCAGCCTGTTGGCTGGCAGGATGCTGACTGCAAGGCCCGGGGAGACAGGCTTCCATCTCTGCCTGCAAGGTTCTCCTGTGCAACATCCCGCTTAGTGTGGGGCCATTTTCAACCTTGTGGAATGAAGGACATCTGTGGAGTCCAAAGTGTCACATGGGGAAATATGTTCCATATCCTCCTGCCTGACCTGTTCTATGAGCAAAGAAGCCCAAATTATCTCTGGGGAAAGTCTCTCTGCGAGAGGGTGAGCAGAGCAGAGGCAGTGAGAAAGGAAGAGAGAAATAAAGGGTCTGGCCAAGCTGTAGTCTGGGTAATCTGCCTCAAATAATGGTGTTAGCTATCAGTGCTTATAATTCAAATACGATTCCCTCTGAGACCTGGCTACCTGTGCTACAGTGGGGATCCTGGGTCCCAGGCAAGGGCAGCTGGGGGCGACCTGCAAGTGCTTGTGCTGCTTCTGGGGGGAAGCAGGCACAGGTCTGATGAGTAGTGGGCTGTGTAGCCACAGGGAAGACTTCTGCCTTGTCTGGGGCTCAGCCCACAACAGTCTCAGGAGGCAAAGGAGAAAGTATACAAGGAAGAGAACAACAGAAGTTCCTCTAGCTGGTCCAAGGTCAGGGAACAGAAATGCAAATAGGATTCAAAGCAGTAGATTAAGAAGAGAGGAGAGCTGTCACCACAATAAAAATGAACACATTTCCTGTCTGCTGGATCGTGGATCACACACCCATAAAACCCCCCTCGTCTGGGCTCCTCTAAGCACCCTTTACACATCCCCTGCACAGCATTCATTACACAGAACTGCAATTGATCATTTGTTTGTACTCAAATAAATATTTATTGAACAGCTACTACATGCTGAATATTTGCCAAGTAACTGCAGAAATGAAAATGAATAAGATTTGGCTTCCTACCTTACCTATCCTGGGTGCTGTTCTAGATGGAAAAGGTATCAAGGAGGATGAAAAGGGGGGTGGGCAGCTCTATGGTGGGGTGGAGAGGGAAGGGAAAGGCTTAATGGAAGAGGCAATGCTTGAAGTGAGTATTGAGAAATAAATACACTGATGGGAGAGCATCCCAGGTGGGAGCAGCACTCTGAGTAAAGGATCAAGCTGTGAACCTTCCCAGGGCAGCCTGGGAAGCTGGAAGCAGCCTGACACAGATGGGATATGGGGTATGAAAGGGCGAGATGTGGGGGCTGGTGGCAAGTGATTGTGTGTTGTGTGAGTTGGGGTGAGTGAGTGCTAGGGAAGGAAGAGGTAAAGGGTGAGGTAGATAACCCTGGGGAAGTGCACAGGGATAAATCATATGTGTAAAGCCTTATGTGTAGCATTAATAAGTAGAGACTGTACTTTCTAAAATGAATGAAAAAAGGGTTTTTAATTTTTTTTAAATGTTTATTCAAACAATTTTGAGAGAAGAGAGAGAGTGTGAGCGGGGAGGGGCAGAGAGAGAGGGAGACAGAGGATCCCAAGCAGGCTCTGTGCTGACAGCACAGAGCCCAGTGCAGGACCGGAACCTAGGAACTGTGAAATCATGACCTAAGCCGAAGTCAAGAGTCTGATGCTTAACAGATTGAGCCACCCAGGCGCTCCAGGAAGATCACTCTTAATATTCCTAAGGGCTTTTCATCTCTTGGGAAAATGTCCCTGATATGACAGTAAGGCAAAAAAGGATTTGTCTGTATTCTGATTAACTACATTATTTTTCAAAGGGTCTAGGAGAAAATGTATCAATATTTAGCACTGAATATGTCTAGATGATAATTATCAGAGATATAATTTGTGTTTATATTCTTGTTATTATTCCAATTTTTCTTGAATAAGCATATTCTTATTTTATTAGTAAAAAAAAAAAGAACTATTAAAAAGTTCTTTTAAAAAAAGAAAGAAAATCTGTCTGATAGTCATGTAGACAGATGTCATACTGAAATCAGGGAGGAAATGTTCTAACAGTCCAGGCAGGAGAGCATTGTGAGCACTAACCCTAGACTGTGAGCTTCATTATGGAAGATTCTATGCTTGATCTCAGAGCTGGCACACAGTAGGACTCTGAGAATTTATTGAATGTACTGTGGGAATCTTGGGGAGTGATCAAAGGTCATCTGATAAAATAGGAAAAGGGTGCTGGTCCAGCACCCGGCAGCACACCAACCTCTTATCTGCCCCACCCTTTTCTAAAAATTTGTATGACATTCTCTGGACAAAAAGTATTAGATCATAGTCATTTCCAGACAAATTAAGGGTGGGGATGGGGAAGATAACTGTATAGTAGAAAAACTGAAGTCTGGACTTTTCAGGCAAATGACATTTCAGGTTTGTGACTGCCTTAAAATTTTTTTTGGTGGAAATTGAAACTTTTCCATCGAGGGATGCCAGAGGAACCCAGTTCCTGAAAACACACACCTCCACCATGGGTGTGATGCAGCCATTATTTCCTCTTCTCTGGGCTCTGAACTTGGCTAACTAGATTGCCACTGAGAAAGCAGGCTGATTCACCTAATAGAGGGCAAAGCACACACACAGATGCGGCCTGGCCCTAGACATGTTTCTCGGCCCACATGGCTGGCCTCGGGAGGTGAATGCTATCAAAGTAGGAGAATCAGAGGGCAGGAAGTCTTGCGGAAGCAGGTAGACACATTCTAGGATGCCAGGCTACCAGGCAGACTGAACAGGAGCTCAATCCCGGGCAGCCCCTCCCCCAAAGGCAGGGGATTATCAGTCAAGGGGCCATTGGTACCTTCCCAAGCCCAATAAACTATTGTGACATGCCACCTGAGGACAAGGGCTCAGGGAGGAGGCTTGATCTTTCATCTCAGGCAGGTTGTGAAATCCTGTGGCTGTTTAGAGACCCAAGTTCAAAGACACATTTTCACATGGCCAGGAAGCTCTTGTTCCTCAAGCTTGAGGGATAAAACCAAGTCATATAGATTGTTAAGCTATCACCCTGCAACTTTCATCCAACCAGCAATCTATTGGCTGACACATTCTATGTTCCCATGACTCGAACAGGGCTGTGGGAGATAAGGGATGACACTGTTCCCTTTCCCTGCCATTCAGAGTACAGATGAGGTGGCTAAGAGCTAACATTTGTAGGATGCTTACTTATCATTTTACAAAGCGCATTCACACCTACTCAATCATCATGGTATCTCTTTTGAGCTAAGATTCAGGTGGACAGAATCCTCACTGCTGATAAAGGAGATAAAGAGAGGCCCCAGTAGACTAAGTAACTTGCCCAAGGCTACACAGTAAAGTAGCAGAGGCAGGACTACCAGCTAGATCTCTGATTCCTTACACACCCACCACTGCCACCACCAGTCCACACATCTAGGAAAAGCTTTATTAAAAATCACACAGGGAGGGGCACCTGGCTGGCTCAGTCAGTAGAGCATGTATGTGACTCTTGGTCTCAGGGTCGTCAGTTTGAGCCCTATGTTGGGGGTATAGGTTACTTAAAAAAGTAAAAACAAAGATCACACAGGGAAAGAAGGGGGGAGTCCTTGTACCTGGCTTGAAGTTAGAGACTATACCTTAATACAAAATGTGGAAAAAAATGTGTTAGCTCTATTTGGGGAGAGGTGGGTGGGCGTCTTCTGCTGGTAAATAAAAGCAGTGATTAAAGACCAGGGCTGGCAGAGAAGAACTCCAGTGTCCGTTAAGGTCCAGAGGGACTTGCCAAAGGAGGTTGTGGGGGAGCTTCAAGGGCTTTATCTGCATTGCAGGTGAGCTAGAGGACACCTACCCTTGCTTCCTACCAGCCGCTCAGCGGAGATGGTACCTTTGGGGCAGCCGCCTCAGTGCAGCCATGACCATGTGACCATAAAGCACCAAGGACGGCTCTGGGACTCAGAGACACAAGGGATCTCAGGACTTTTGGGTGGAGCAGAGTTTGGTGCTGCCTCTGGAGTAACCGAAAAAGAAAGCAGAAACAATCCAAGCCCTAGATATAAAAGTCCAAGTATACTAGATGCTCCTGTAAAATTTCCAGCCTGTACACTGGAAAGGAACTTACTAGCTCATGTTATACTGAACTAAGATAACTTCTACCCACAGGTCTAGGCTCCACCCTCTGGAGCAACAAAGAGTGACACCAACTCTTCTTTCCCACAGCAGTCCTCGATTATGTCAGGATAGCTCTCATGAGCCTTCTCTCTCCTAACTTCTCCCCATACTTAACCCAGTGTCTTCAACTTTCCTTCAAAGGATACGGACCACATGGTACTGGTTACCTCCTCTGGGGCCCTTTCACTGAGTTCAAGAACACTTCAGAATGCAGCATTCAGAGTCTGATACATGACTCCCACACTACTCATGACCGGTATGGGCTAAAGAACTTTGACTACAATGGAACTATTACTTTCCTTGATTGTACACTTGTACTTTCGTTAACCTAGCCTATGACCACACAAGCTATTTTGGTAGCAGTCACACTGTTGAACTTACAGTCAAATAAAAACTCCAGAACTTTCATAGGTTCTGGATCCTACCCTCTTTTTAAAAAAATTTTAAATATTAATTCATTTTTTGAGAGAGACAGAGCACAGGCGGGGGGAGCGGCAGAGAGAGAGAGAGAGAGAGACCCAGAATCTGAAGCAGACTCCAGGTTCCGAGCTGTCATCACAGAGCCTGACGTGGGGCTCAAACTCACGAACCGCAAAATCATGACCTGAGCCAAAGTCAGACCCTTAACCTGCTGAGCCACCCAGGCGCTCCTAGATCCTACCCTCTTTTAAGCTAAAGAGCTAATGAGGAATAAAAATACAAGTCTCAGAAGTAAGAATGCAACTCAGGATTTCCAAATGTGGCAGGGGAGACAACCACCCACCGTTGCTTCACTGCTATCCCACAGTGGGTGCGTACTAGGATGGGAAGAAAGAGAAAACAGAGGAGAGGGCAAAGGAGAGGGCAAAATTTTGGTGAGAAGATTCTGAGAAACCAAATTACCGTTCCCTCATTCCTCTCCATGATATGGGCTTGGTTTCACATGTTTGGCCAAAGAAATCTCTCTAATTCTGGGTTCACCACAGGTCCTCAAGAAGTAATTATTGGTGGAGAAGGAAGTTAAAGTTTTTCTTATGGGAAACGCACCACAAAAAAACCACTCGTCTCACAGACATTTGCTGAAAGCCTGTTAGGGGGCTGATCGACTCCATCCTATGCTCCCTCTCTTCTGGGAGACTTGCTCTTATGGGGCTTCTCAATATCTGCACTTACCTGTTTAACACCAGACACGGCAACTACATAACCAGAGGTCTGCAGGGATTCCCAACAGTGCTAAGGTGAGCACAAAGAGCAGGATACAGGTAATCCAAAATATAGGAAAATATAACCTTTTGGAAACAAGTGTGTACTGATGAAAGTGTGAGTGTGAAAGATTCCTGTGTGTTAATGGAGGAGAAGAAAATGTCCTAAATGACTGATCATCTAGCTGGGTATGGAAGCTGTGAAGATGAAGGCAATGAAGAGATTAAGACACTTCAACAAATAACCCAACGGAACTATCTAAGAGCTGTCCCCGGCAGCACGTGGCTTACATAGTGATTGCCATGGGGCCGCAGAGGAAATCTGGCCTGGGCTGGTCAGGGAAGCCCTTTTGGAGAGATGAGATTCCAGTGGGGCCTTGAAGGACTGTTATGCTTTAGAAAGCAAGAACGAGTGGGGGAACATTCCAGAGAAGTAGGGTGGTGGTATGAACAGAAACTTGGAGAGAGGAAAGCCAAATGCATGTTTGGGGACAGTGAGGGAAACAATTCGGTTGGAGCAGAGTTCATCAACCAGAATAAATAAGTGGGTGTAGGCTGGCTGCCAAACATTAGACTACAGGATAAGTGTGAACTTTATCTATATTTATCTTTTATCTTTGATTGTATACCTCTATCAATACACACAATTTTGGTCATGCGTTGCCAAAACATGTAACCTATTTATAAATTACATTTCTGGACTGCTGTGTTATCCTTATGTATGTAATAAAATACACCCCAAATAATTTTTAAATGAGATGAAGAGATTCTGAAATTGTCTTCCTGTATACCTCAGTAAAGTGTCTCACGTACGTAAAGGCACTTCTCCCATTGGAGAGGACTGCTCATGTAGGCAAGAGGGAGGCAGGGAGCCTTCATTGAGGAGAGGGGGTAATTGCAGTAGAAGGCCCACCAGGAGACTGAGGCCCCAGGGGTCGGGGGAGGCTGACTGGGGCAGGGGAAGATCAAACAAGTACTGCAATAGTCCAGGCATGAGGTCAGGGCTCAGGCTCAGGTGGTAAAAGGGGAAAAAAAATGTAATGGTATTTGGAGAACGAGGAGGGTGTGTGGGTCAGTATGAGGAGGAAAGGAGAGCAAGCGGGCAGTGGGCAGAGAGGCGAGCTTTAAGAAGCCAATGCAGTGCCCACGAGAGCGCTGAAATCCCACCAGCGAGGCAGGGAGGGTGGTGGGGAAAATGGACAACTTTCAAGAGCTGGACACAGCTACTAAAGACATCAGCTGAACTACTCTAAGTTAGGAAGGACAACTTAGAAGGAGAAGAAGAAAGTCATGTGTTGAATTTCATGGGTACCCTCTAAGCTGCGAGATTTGAAAAGCGAGATACTATAATCAGAATTATTATCAGGCAGTGTCATCGGCACAGCATCTATCATTTTCCTCTAATTCCTGGGCCAAGGGGAGAAGGGTGCAAATGGTGCTGATTAGCAGGACTGCCTGACAGAAGTCAGTCATTATCCTAATGAGAGTTGCAGGAAACACCAAACCTGGATGAGAGTGAAGGCAATGAAAATGCTTCAAATTGTCATCCTTTAGGGGTACGGGTCAGTGTACCAACATGGAGTAGAGGAACAGCATTATCCAAACACGAGCTCTTTCACCATCGTGGTGCCAAAACCTACAGCAGCGAGACCCAGAACCCTTCTCTGCAGTGGTCCGATTGGCCCTTGAGACAGTCACAAGCTAGGCTAGTGTTCAGTGGTAGAAGTTTGGTTTGCCCCCATGAATGGAGTATGCACCGACACCCCTGATCTCTTGTGCTCAGGCATCCATACCCTTTTGCCCATTCCCCTTTATAATTAGCAATCTTGCAGACTCTGCAAGCTAGAAAATTGTCTGGGGTCCCCGAATAAAATTACCTGGTGCTTTCAAAGATCCAATCCATGTTCTGTGTCTCAGCAGCCAAGTTAGCTTCAGGGCTAACCAGACATACATCAGTCACTGTCCAAATGCCGCGTCCCTGTAGGCCAGTGGACTGGTCTCACAGGAAGGCTATTTTGTCTTGGATACTTTTTTCCTTTCATCAATGCCACAATCCCCAAAGGGCCTGTTAATTGCCTATGCCCATTCCAAAAACAAAAAAACAAAAAACAAAAACAGGCTCTGGGGCAAAGGTTTTTAGAAACCATTAGCCAGAAACAATCCTATAGGAGGAATGGGGATAGGCGCAAAGGAGGACACGGCACATAGACGCCAGGTCCTGGGAGCCACATGGAGGTAACACACACGCAGAACTGCCTCCAGGACCCCCACTTACCAGCTTGCTTTTGACCAATTGTTCTATTGCACTGACAAGGTCTGCAGCAGAAGGTACTTCAGTGGAAGCCTGCCGGGCTGCTAGCAAAGAGGAGGACTGCAAGACATTGAGCAGCAAAGGAAAAGCAGATTAGCAAGGAATGAGGAATAGCAATTAAGAAGCAAAACAGCAAGTCCAAAGCTCAAGGCAGGCAAGGGAAGCAAAGCTTTATGTTTAGAGGGAAGAGATCACAGAGGGAGATAGAAGGCAGTGCGGGCCTGTCCCCTTGTCAGGAGTTCTGGCCAGCAGCAAAGCAGGCATGGGACTAGGCTCTCCTTAGGCAGGCTTCTGGAGCAGCTGAGGGCAGGGTTTGCTGAGTTCCTGGGGGGCCCTTACATTTGTAAGGGCTGCACCCACTGTCAGCAACAGGAGAGAGGGACAGACAGAATTTTGGCTGTTAAAGGGCTGCGCATTGCTGTTCCAGGGTATGAAAGGAGTCCATAAACCTAGCCTCAAATGTATCCAAAGAAATTGTTTTTGCTTTAGCTAAATATAGATTTAAAATATAGATCTTCAGTGTGTATCAAACAAAAATTCAAGGGCAGAGCACTTAAAGACCAGGAAGCTAGAAACCCCCTCCCCACTCACATGTGTGCACATGCATTCACACACACACACACACGCACACACACACACACACACCACACATAGAGCTGCTTCTGGTAAGGCCCCTAACTGGAACACCAGGATGTAATAAATGATTTTACCAAGGAGTTCTGTGTGTCTTGCTGAAGTGACCAAGGACTATCCTGTTCACAGTAAAGGAGGTTCAAGCCAAGGGCCTGCTGCCCATCCCCCTGTATCAGCAATAGGGACTGGTCTATGTGGCTGTTTTGTCATTGGTTTGGGGAATCCTGCTCATGGAGGGACAGTGGTTTTTGTCTTTCTTCTCCTACTTGAGAAGAAACTGGGGAGAAATGGTTGACCCTGCATGCATGTATGAGCTTTCCCCCCCTGGCAGAGCAAAGCAGAAGGCAAAACAGAGGGCCCGGGACACATGTTCCTTCAGCGTCTGACACTGATCACTGCAAGGGTAAAAAGCTGACTGTTCCGGCCACGGTCTGGCTTCAAGTTTGTCCCTTAAGTTAGGGGGAAGAGTTTCAAAAAGGAAGCTACTTGTTGTCTAATTTAAAAGTTAGTTTAGGTCTTTGCTTCGGAGATAGGGTAAAAAGAAAAAAGCCAAATAAATGTAATTAAGGAGATAGAACAACACTCTTTTTCCTCTTCTGGAGAATGCAGGAAAGGAGGTTAAGTTTGTTTGGAAATCCAAGCTATCAAATTTTTGATTTAGTAATCCTACCCCTGGGAACTTATTCCAAGGACAGACGTCAAAAGAACAAATGCTGTATGTACAAAATGATCTGTAGCAGTGTTATCTAGGAGAGCAAAAACTGAAAACACCCCAGGATATCCCAAAACAGGCTGGTCAAGCAAATTATGGCACATCAAATAAGTGACACTGTCCCCAGCTATTAAAAATCACACTTACGAAGGTAAAATCAACACAATTTTAGAAAAATACTAAGGAAAGCATTGAACATAAGATGTGCATATTAAAATGATAAAAATAAAACACACATGCATATGAACAGTTATTAGAAGGAAACATGGAGAATCAAGGTGATCAGATAACATTACAATAGGTAGACTTAAAAATTCCTCATAGACTGTTGTAAAAATTACTTAGTAAGTTCAACTCCATTTGCTAGAAGTTCTGAGGCTTAGCAAATATTTCAGAGAAACAAATTTCTGGGAATCAAACAAGTAGGACTGAGGAGGGCTAATGTGTCTGCCCTCTTTCCGGATAACAAAAAGCCTACACGAATGTTTGGGGTAAGTCTGCATTTTCAGTTAAAGATTATCCAGAAACAACATAACATCCTCTTTCCCAAAACAAGCTGTGTTTGAGGGAATTTGAGGGAGAGGGTTCGTGACCTTTACTTATCTTACGCAAGCTGGCACCTCCGTGTGGAGCGCTGTGCTGTGTGGGGTGGCAGATACAGTCACATGACCTCCCCACTCCCCACATACGCTGTCACTGTTTGTGGAACATTTTACAAGGATAGGCCTCTGGGAACGCAGCAGGTTGGTTCTCATTCTGATCTCAGTGTGAAGCACGGGCATTTCTGCCCCTGGGAATCTAGGATGGGCATCATGCCATGCTTCCTGACACTTTTCCTTCCAAAAGTTAAGAGTCAGGGCTACCAACGTCACCTTAGGAGGGGCCACACAACTGTGCACCTCTCATGATTGAGTCCACAGAGGGGGGCATCTCAGTCATCTCAGTCATCATCCTGTCCCTAGAATCTGTCCCTCTAGCGTGGCACCCAGGAAGACCTCAATTAATGTCTGTGGGTTAATAATGACCCAAATGCAAAGCAGAGGGAATTAAAACAAGAATGGGGACAGCACCAGAAATACTGAAGCATCGGCAAACAGTACTTTCTGAATTGTATCCCAGGTGATGTTGTGAAGATGTGTTCCCTGCCCAGGCTGGGCTCACCACCTTAGGGGAGGCTGTGCTACTACAAGGCAAGGCAGTAGACAATACAAGGAGACCCCGGAGGGATGGCTAGGCCACCACCACCACCACCACCACCACAACCACAAACCACTCTGAAAAGAAAATGTAAAGCACCATTGAAACCTGAAACCACCACTCCAACCTGTCGAACCCAACAGGATAGCAACACTAAGAGAAGGCAGGAAAAACCCAGTGAGGTGAAAGCATGGTTTGCAAGCAAGATGAGTGACAGAGCACGCAGTTAGAGCAGCCCACGTCTCGGCCAGCACGCTTGGAAGCACATCCAAGCCGAGCCTCTGCTCTAGAGCCATCAGGGCGATCGCTCTGCGATTAGAGCCCTTGGAGACATCCACACTTCGGACACCGAAGTGAGCCTATGCATGTAAGCCTATGCATGCTGGGACTCAGGGAATTCTGTAACACCAAGAATGTGGCAGCCTGCACCTTAGGCTCTCCCGCCTTTGCCGGCAGCCTCCCCTCAGCAGCGCCTCCATCCCTCACGCGGTACTTGCGGAATTTTCATACCACCGGGCTGACTGGAAGTTACCATTATTTGGATTTTAGAGTTGAGTATAGGGAAAAACAATCAACCAAAACAGAGGTCGGAAGTCAGGTGCAACAAAGTGATCACGGCCTGGAACCACCTCAGACTCCTTTTGAGACAAACAGTTTCTTTTGGGATCTATAGCTTCCAAAGACAGAGTCA
Organism: Panthera onca; assembly: GCF_046562875.1. Taxonomy (NCBI): domain Eukaryota; kingdom Metazoa; phylum Chordata; class Mammalia; order Carnivora; family Felidae; genus Panthera; species Panthera onca. Next base: position 70,056,115 of record NC_138347.1, on the reverse strand, counting down.
TTACCCTTCATCAACAGGAGGAGAGACCAGAGAGATTCCCACTTCTGCATGCCCCTACCCTGCCCAGAATGAAATCAGACCTCCAGGGCTGGGGGCGGGGACACCTACCAAATACAGAGGGAACCTACATCACCATGGATTCGGAGAGATAACAAGGAAGAGAGAGTATTACTACCCCCACCGCACACACACAACAAAATCGCATGTATTACACATTGTTCTTTCAGATCAGGAAGTAAGGAAATCCTACCATCTCATCCTGCGTAGGGTCATTGTCAAAGATCTTCATAGGTGGAGGGAGGGGGGTGTGTGACTCTTCATCTGGCTCATCTTCACCCCATCCTTTCTTGTTCTTCTAGAACAAAAGAGCAGTATTAGTCATACAGTCATATGTATTATATAGTTAAAGATATCAATGGTTCAGGACTTAGAATTTTTAAAAAAGCAACATGTAAGACCTCCTTTCTCAATACATCCATATTTTTTCAGCCTCACTGCCCTCCTCTGTGGAATGGGTACACCTTCTTATCTCAAAGGACAGTGAGGTTCAAATAGGGACACACACACACACACACACACACACACACACACACACACGAGAAACATCTACCTCATTGATTAGCCAGGAAAAGAAAAAGCTGAGAGTGGTCAGAGCCTAACTTTTTAAGCTTTTGAAGGACTATTAAACCACAATCTGAATATCACCAGGCTCTACTGTCATTCTCAGAAGGAGAAAGGGCAGATAGCATGAAATTACAAAGAGAGTCTGGTTACACAGCAGGAAGAATTGCTTAGCCACATCAGGGACTAGAGTGGGTTTGCCAGAAAAAAAAAAAAATAGCTCTCATTCTCTCAACTAAAACATACCCACTGTATTTTAATTACAGAATCTCAGCTCTGAAAGGGACTTCAGAGGTCACCTGGTCTGACCTCTGGGCTAACACAGGGACCTCTCCGACTGCTTTGTGAGGTCATGTGGTACCCACCCCTTCTAGCACAGGTGTCCATCCGCTTTCATGACAGCCTACCTCATCACTGGTTGACTCCCATTAAAGTCACTCTCTGAGCTGAAACCTTGCCTTCTGTAAACCTTCACCTGTTACTCATAATTCTCCCGTCTGGAGCAACATGGAGTTGTCCACTCCCTTTCATATGTGGCACTGCTCTAGATACTTGAAAACAGCTATAATCTCTCAGCTTTTATTCTTATTCTCAACTAGCAGGTTTTGATATAGTCCTTAGTAGAGATAGGGGATTAGGTGACCAGATGACTCCCTTTAGGCCCATGCCCCTATCTCCAAATCTGGCAAGATGTTGGCTATCTGCTGGAAATTCTACGTGCCAGTCTCTGAATTGGTCACACATCAGACTGGCAAGGTCTTGTTAGTACAAAAGCTCAGATCACTTGGGCTCAAGAACACAAACTCCTGGGGACTAGGGACTGGCTGGTTTACAGAACCCACGGAAGGATGCCTCACAAAGTTCCAGGAAGGATGTATGTCGGAAGCCCCCTCCTGAGGGAGGCTCCAGGGCCACGTGGAAGTACCTCATCTGCACTGTCTCCCTGAGGGGTCGTCTCATCCCCAGGCTTGGGAGATCCCAGGTCGAAGCTCTTCCGGCCATCTCGTACTTTCTTCTGCTTCTTGATGTTTCCATCTGCTTTCCCGCTGTTGAGCCGGCGCACGGGGCTCGTCAGCCACTTCTTAAGGGTGTTAGTGGAACGCTTGGGACCAGGGGAGCTGTGGATGGAGTTCAGGGAGGGCTGAGACTGCAGGTTGGCCACTGACTCAGACTTGCCTCCGTTTTCACTTGAGGAATGGGAGTATGCATCTGAGGAGAAAGAACAGACAGACATGGCCATGTCAGAGGCGGTTAAGGGAGGTGGCTGGCCTGGGAGTAAGACAACTCCATCCTCAGGAAGCTAGGATACAAGGCAGAATGTCAAGGCCAGCTGCAGACCCTGGTCAAGGCAACCCTCTCTAGAGGGTAGTAACAGCTGACAATCAATTTTTAATGTGCAAGGCACTGCTCCAGGTTCTGTGGATATAGGACTGAAGAGAAGACAAAGAATCCTACCTTCATTGAAACAAAATTAAAATCCTAAGCAAGAATCACCAACCAAAAACAATGTCATGGAGCACCTATTAGGTAGTGTATTTTAAAGACGTATAAGACGTAGGTTTTATTTTCAAAGACCTCTTATCTAGCTACACACACACACACACACACACACACACACAGAGTGTGTGAAAGAAGAGTGAAAGAGCAAGACGGAGCATGTAAAATAAAGACAAATTCACAAAGTGGTATGTGATTAATTGCCACAGGGCTGGTATGGACTTCAGGCGATAAGCTAGCAGAGTTCAGAGGAAGGTCAGATCAGTGTAGGCGGGATTGGTCTGAATTGGCATAATGAAGGGGAGAAGGAATTTCAAAAGGGGGAGACAGCAGGAACAAAAGCACAGAGGTACGAATATTGAAAAGTAAGTGAACACAGCCCAAATAAGTAGATCCTCTGAATGAAATAAAGATTTGATGGAGAAGGAGAAACTGGGTAGAAAGTATTAGTGAGGTCATTTAATAATCAAATAGTGTGTGACCTTTACTATGAGACACAATAAAAGGGTTTATAAAGGACACAATAAAAAGGGTTTTTTTGCTTGTTAATTCATCTGGTAACTATAGACAGCATAGCCCTGGGAAGGAGGAGTCAGAGTCCAGACGGCCACACTGGGGCTGTGCACAGGGGTGCAGAGGAATGAATGTGAGGCACTCCAAAGCAAGAAGTGTCTGGATGACAAATCAAAGACAACTCACCTCTCTGCATGCTGCTGCTTCTCACTGCAAAAATGGTCTTGGGAGAATACCTGACCCGCTCTGCCTTGACCCCTGATGGGCCCACCGCCCCGGTGGTGCCAGTTCGCATACTGATATTTAAACCAAACACATGACTAGGTATAGAAACAAATGACTGAAGTGGTTTTTTATACCTACTCCTCTCAAAGACGGAATCATCTTTTCCTATAACGACTTCATCCTAGACCCAGCCTGGAGGACTAATCTGGCTTTAGAGGCCTTCTGGCCTAGACGTAGCCGACAGAGAAGAAACAAAATCCCATAAGAAGGTGAATGAATCCTTTTTGCCAATAGACAGCTGTCTCCAGCTTCTACAACTGGCTGACCTTGAGGGCTGCAAGCTCAGGATCTTGACCCTGCGGGGATCTTCTTCAACGCTGCTAGAGTTTTGTGTGTACTTTGGAAAGCAACACCTGAACATTTGCATCTAGTAGCACAAAAATTGAGGTCCTAAAGTCCCCTGGTATAAAGGATAATATACAGGATTGCTCTGCTCAGGGAACATTTGGGATCCGCTGACTTGGTTGGCGTCCCTTTAAGGACGAGGTTGTAATCTTATCTCAGGGAATTCCTTGCTGGCTGTGGTCCTGGGTATGTTGACATTATTTCTGAAGTGTTTGGTATGGCTCAAACTCCTGTTCTCAGAAGCCTGAGTGATAAACATCTCCCCAGGGCTGGTAGTGGAACCAGGCCTTTCTGTTATCTTTCTGCTGATAAGCTGCAAAAGCTTTTCATTCACCAGACCCCTGTGATAGCACATGGCTCTATGAAACCAAGCCTTCAAAAACTTAATCAGCACATACTGTGTCAGCAGAACTAGAGGCCCAATCACATTAACCGTGCCTTGTGTTACTAGGCAGGGCAGGCAGCTCTCCAGTTTCCCTGTTCCATCGCAAAGCATAGCGTGACTTCGAGATTCATAAATGCAAATCTTGATGGACTGTCCTTCCCCACTGTCCTGTGGCTCTGCCTTGGTGCATTCTGTACAAATGCTCACAAGAGTCCAGGTTAACAATCAAGTGTACTCTCACTTTTGTTGCTTCAAGTTTACTCTGTGTAAACAATTAGGGCCATTCAATCACAGCCCACACACAAGAGAAGTCACGTGTCCGAAGCAATCCATAATTCACTGTTAGGGTCCTGAATGGAGACAGGGCCGTTTCTAAATTACTTTGTTTCTTGTTTGTTCCTGTTTTTATTTTCTGGTTTTGATATCATTGACATATAACATGGTATTAGTCCAAAGCGTACATCAATGACTTGATACTTGTATCTGTTGTGAAATGACCACAATAAGTCTAGTTAACATCCACCATCTCATATACTTACCTTTGTGTGTGTGTGTGTGTGTGTGTGTGTGTGTGTGTGTGTGATGAGAATTTTTACTAAATTACTTTGAATGCATGATTATAAAGAATGTGGCACGGGCGCCTGGGTGGCTCAGTTGGTTAAGCATGAGACTTCAGCTCAGGTCATGATCTCATAGTTCCTGACTTCAAGTCCTACATTGTGTTCTCTGCTGACAGCTTAGAGCCTGGAACCTATTTCGGATCCTGTGTCTCCCTCTCTCTCTGCCCCTCCCCCGTTCACTTTCTGTCTCTCTCTTTCTCTCTCAAAAATAAATAAACATGTAAAAAAATTTTAAAAAGAATGTGGCACGATTTAGAAAATTTGTACTTACTTTATTACGGCTTTAAAGAATAATTGGCATGCTATGCTCACCCCATCTTTGGAAGATGTCTACAATTAGCAGACAATGGAGATTTTATTCTAGTACCTTTCCAGGCACAAAAGTTAAGTGACTGATTTGTAACAGCTGCAACAATGCAGCTGTTACATTGAACCATTCCAAGCTAAGGGAGGTGCTATTTATTAGGATTCTGGTCATAGGAAACAGAAAATCAGAGTTTTTCAGGAAACCAAGGCTCATAGTTGGTTAAGTGGCAGACAGGCAAGACCTAAATGCTGATCTGACTCCACTGCACGTATATTCATCTTATTCCTACATCTGTATTCACTCCATGTATCCCTTTAGCCTCTATAATGATTGTGAAAGGAACATCAAGCTGCTATGTCTATTTAACATTTCAAATATACATTTGTACATGATTTATACAAGTTATATAATTGCAATGCTGAAAACTGTCTAATTTTACAGATAAAGCAATGAAGGTTTAAATATGAGAAATCCACGGTTGCAAATGAGTTGATCACAAAGCTAGGACCAGAAGTCAGGCATCTCTACATCTGCCCCAGGACTCTGAACCAGTGCTTCCTCTCTGGCCCTGCGGCATAGAAGGGGTCTGTAAGGCTAATATCTGGTTTTAAGTCACAAGGAAAACAAATGTGTCCCTGGGCATTGTACGTAATCAAGTTCCCCAGATGTTCCAGTATGTTCAACTTAGCTTTCTGGATCAGAAAAAAGTCACATTCTGAGGCTGATTTTACTATGAGACATTTTTAAGATAGATAAACATGTAGAAAAAATGTAACATCCAGGTACCCACCATCTAGGTATGATAAATGTAAATATGTTTTGCCATATTTCCTTCAGCTTTTTAAAAAAAGAAATAAAATACTGTGCATACAGTTGAAGCTTTTAAATTTTTTTCCACCCGTTCAGTCACACCCACCACTTTCCCTTCCCTTCTCAAGTTGGTGTGCATCTTTCCCGTCCATGTAGTTAGCCATTTACTTTGTATGGGAATCCAGTGTTCTTTATATCATTATCCTAATATGTCATTTTTCAACATACTCATTAATTCAAAATTATCTGAGATTTATCCATGTTCAGTCATGTAGATCTAGTTCATTGATTTTAGTTGTTGAATAATATTCTTTCACAGGACATATTGTGGAGCTTGTAACACATTTTCCTAATGATGGATACTGAGGATGTTCACACATGCACACTCATTTTAAGCAGTCCGGTACAGGTCTCTGTAGATTTGTGAGAATTCCTCCAGGGCAGTGCTTTCCAAACTACTCGTGGTCAGGGAGTCAAGGATCTACTTTTCTTATGTCCAATCTGTTTCAGACCAATACTTTTATAAAATACAAAATCATACTCTTCAATGTGGTGGAAGTGTCAGATTGCTATAAAAGCTTCTAAATGCTTATTCCCATTTTCTGTACTTACCTCCCTGTGGACTGGAAACAAAGGGCTGACAAACCTTTCCCACGTACAGATCATACACTGAGGAGAACACACCTTGCTCTCAACTTTACAGCATCCAGAGCATGTATGTCAAGGTGGACTGGCTGGGCTTTAGAGAAGACACCTCACCACCTTCACTAGGTACTGCCAGATTGCACCCTGATTTACTCCCACCAACACTGCACGGAACCTCTCATCTTCTGGAAATCATCAACAAAATGAAAAGGCAATCTACCAAGTGGGAGAAAAATTTACTAATCGTGTATCTGATGAGAGGTTAATATCCAAAATATATAAAGGACTCACAGAACTCAATGATTAAACAATCTGATCAAACAATAATCAAACAATCTGATTAAAAAATGGGCAGAGGATCTGAATAGACCTTTTTCCAAACGGGACCTACAGATGGTCGGCAGGTACATGAAAAGATGCTCAACATCACTCATTATCAGAGAAATGCAAATCAAAACCATAATGAGATGCTACCTCACACCTGTTACAATGGTTATTACCAAAAAGATAAGAGATAATGAGTGTTGGGTGAGAATGTGGAGAAAGGAAACTCTTGTGCACTGTTGGTGGGAATGCAAACTAGTGCAGCCACTCTGGAAAACAGTATGGAGGTTCTTCAAAAAATTAAAAACAGAACTACCCTATGACCCAGAAATTCCACTTCTGGGTATTTATCTGAAAGAAATGAAAATACTCACAAAGATATTAAAACTCCTGTATTAATTGCAGCAGTATTCATAATACCCAAGACATAGAGGCAAACTAAGTGTCCATCAGAGGATGAATAGATTTAAAAAAAAATGTGTAAATGTACAGGGCTCCTGGGTGGCTCAGTCAGTTGAGCATCCAACTCTTGATTTCAGCTCAGGTCATGATCCCAGGGTTGTGGGATTGAGCCCCGTATTGGGCTCCGTGCTGAACATGAAGCCTGCTTGGGATTCCCTCCTTCCCTCCCTCTCCTTCTCTCCCCACCCCCCTTTGCCCCTCCCCCACTCTCTCTTAAATAAATAAATAAATAAATAACAAGAAAATGTGGTAAATGTATACATTGCAATATTATTTAGCCACAAAAAGTAAGGTGGATGAACCTTGAGGGCATTATGCTAAATGAAATAAGTCAGACAGAGAAAGACAAAGACCATATGACCTCACTTAATATGAGGAATCTAAGTAAAAAACCAAACAAACTTCAAACTCACAGATACAGAGAACATATTGTTGGTTGCTAGAGCTGGGGAAGGAGGGTACACAAAATGGGTGAAGGTTCAAAAGATACAAACTTCCATTATAAAATAAATAAGTCATGGGGATATAATGTACAGCATGGTGACCATACTGAATAATGCTGTATTATATATTTGCAAGTTGCTGAGAGAATAAATCTTAAAAGTTCTCATCACAAGGAAAGAAAACAAAACCTTTTATGTGTGATGATGGATGCTAGGTAGACTGATTATGGTGATCATTTCACGATACAAATACTGAATCATGATGTTGTACACCTGCAACTAATATAATGTTATATGTCAATTAGATCTTGATTTTAAAAAAAAAAAAAGAAAGGAAAAAAAGAAAAGAATTCTTATCTTTTTGCATTCCTCTTGATGCTTCGTTATGTACACTAGCATACAATTTTCCTCTGGAAAAATTAAATGTCTCCTTCCTACCCAAAAGCACATAGTTTAAGGAAACAAATTGAGATTAAAGTAGAATGTCTCAAGAAGTAATGAAAAGGTAAAAACCAGTGCCTCTAGGTTGGTAGGAAATGCATCTTATAATTGGTATCTTAGCCACAAACTGGGGAAATAGAAAACTTGTCAGGGCAATCCCTGAGGTTGAAGGTCCAACTTTTCACAGGCTCTGAGTGGGATAGCTTAGCTGATTGGTCATGGGAATATAAAGATACTAATGAAATCAAGAGAATCTAAATAAATAAACCGACAACCGATGCTTATCCTTCAGACTTGCACAATATTTGCTATCCCTACTTCCTTCAAATCCCAAGCCACCTCTCTGAACCATCTGATTTCCTCCTTAACACCTGACAGAAGACAGGCTGCATGGTCACACAACACATTCCAAAGCTTAGCCGATGACTAGAGAATTCTTGACCTCAACACTCATCTCCTAATGATCTTTTGTTGAAGTTGATGAAAAGAGAAAGTCTGCTCATATAATGTTCCTGCCTTGCTTGTATGACCTAAGAACAACCCACTGTTGCCTCGTCATTGGATTGCAACAAAGAGATGAGTTGGCTTCTGGCCCTTCTATGCCACTAACTAGGGGGCAGACACTGGGACAGATTAGACAGGATGCACTCAAAGCCTGGCTCCACCACTGGCCAGCTGTGTGACTCTGTTCCATTTACTTAACCTCTCTGTATCTCAGTTTCCTCATCAGTGACTGAAGATAATATTAGTATCTACCCTATAGGGTTGCCATTAAGATTAAGGAGTTAACGTTTGTAAAGTGTTTAGAACACTTTAAACCCATAGAAGCATGACAGAAGTTAAATAAAAATTAATAAAACCATAAAAAGCTCCCCTAAGTCCATGACTGTGAGTTTATTCTCTATGTTCCTTCATTCTATCTCATGGTCTTCTAAAGCTTAGACTAGATGATTTAAGGCCATTTTTACCCTTAAAGATTCATGCCTCCTGAAAGCAAAGAAACACTTAATGCTACCAGCTGCCATTCTGTGTCATTTTCCCCTCTTCACTTCAGGGAACCACTCTTGTCTGAGAATAAGGTGGCCATATCCTTGGGCTATGTGGCCATAGTTGTCCCCCTTTCCCACTATTTGGAAGTTTAAGCAGCACAGGTTATTATTTCCTGGAAGTGACATATGCCTCCTTTTATAGGGTGTCTCTTAGAATGGGAGCTTCAGATGGATTTTAGGGCCAATTGAACAACTCTTGATATTAGGGTCTCAAATACCATCGTGGGGTTAGAATAAACATGTTAGTGTTATCGGTTTAAGCCTTTGGACAAGGACTCCACGATTTCATCACAGCAGCATGTTTCTAAGCGGTACAGGAGATGAGGCCTGTCTGCTTGATGTGAAGAGGAAAAGTGGAACGAAACCCATGAAAGCAGTCACAACTGAACACATCCTAATAAATCCATTGTCTAGGTCAAACATGGTCCTTCCTTACTTGAATAGACCTTCATTAGCTATCAAAATAGAAGATAATTGTGTACAAATGGATAGTAACTGAATATACTAGAAATGTGGTGGGGCACCTGGATGGCTCAGTTGGTTAGACATCTGGCTCTTGATTTCAGCTCAGGTCATAAGCTCATGGTTTGTGAGTTCGGGCCCCATGTTGGGCTCTGTGCTACCTGCTTGGGCTTCTCTCTCTCCCTCTCTCTCTGCCCCTCCCTCCTCTCAAAATAAATAAATAAGCTTAAAAAAAAAAGAAATGTGCTATATTTAATACAGCCATTTATAAATTCAGTTTCCTTTTTAAAAAGTTTCAACTCATATTTATTTCACTTTTACGTTACACCTTAAAAAAAAGCTTCTTCTACCGTTTATGGTCTGGTATAAAATTTGTAAAACTATTCTGAAAGCAGAATACATTTTGCACAAGCCATCACAGAATGCAAATGTAAGACATGTCAAAGGACTATGGCTGCCTCCATAGTACTGCATCCACTATTTCATTATTTTATGATTTTATTCAATCATAAAATACCGATTCATCAGCCTTCTTCGCACTGACCTCAAAGTAAGCTGAAAATAAAGGATTGAACCTCCTAGACAAAATGAGAAGGGAGTCCTATTACTTTTGAGGGGTTAGTATCCCCAAAGTCCAGGAACACTGTCCTCTAAAGGCCTAGGGTAGGCCTGCAGAGAGCATACGCATGTGTAAGGTCACCAAACCTTTCAGTGGACTGTGAGCACCTTGGGTGTGTAACCAACCCACTAAGCTGGCCAGCTGTTTTCTATACTGGCTTGAGGGATGCAAATGAAGAATGAACAACTCATTTTCAGTCCATTCTGCTGCAGTTCAGTGATGGTACTCAACCACATCCCAAAGGCTGGCTTTTTTTTTTTAACATATTGTATTAGGCAATTGCTAAAAGATATGAAGTCTAGGTGTTCTATATCAATCATACCTGTTTTATCTAGATGGTCAATGAGTCTACAAATGTCCCTCTGGCATTTATAATACTCTACTGGAAGCTTTGATTCCAATGGCTGAAATCGGAAGAAAACGCAGATTCCTAAAATCCACCAGATATTTACAGAAGAGCCCTTTAACCCCCTGCTCTTCTGTCTTACTTGATTTCCAATGATACAGGAATAATTATAAACTCATCCTTATTGCTTTCTGTGGCTTGAGCTATATAAGGCAAATGCGTTTCATTACATCTGTTTGCAGTGATTAGATACCCAAACACTCCTGTTTTCTTTGGCTTTGCTATAAATAATTTACTTAATATAAAAATTATAGAAGTATCATATATAAATTTTTCTCACACTGGAAATTGCACATCTAGAGAAGGGGATGATGGGAAGGTCAAGGATAAAAATTCTTTGGGTAATAAATACATAAATCCAATTGTTTGTAAGCATGGAAACACAAAATCTACAGTAAATAGTAATATATCCCTCATGGCATAAGATGATGGCTCTGACAGGTCTTTTAGTGGAATGCTTTGAAAGCCAAACTCCTGGGTGCATATTTAGCTGAGGTCCTAAGGCTATGCATCACCAGTTCCTGGAATGGCTGGCTTCCCAGCAAACCATTGCTTGGCCATTTGGTTGGCCATTTGGTTGGACTACTTGGTGCCAGAGGATGAAGAAAGCTACAGGCTACAGTGACAATAACAGGACATGGGAAAGGGGGAGAATCAGTCTGGTCCACAAACATTGTTTTGTTTCTTTAATGTTTATTTATTTAGAGATAGAGTGTGCACACATGAGAGAGAGAGACAAGAGACAGAGAGAGAGAAAGAGAGAGAGAATAAGAGAGTGCCCACACAGGGGGAGAGGCGGAGAGAGAGGAGAGAGAGAATCCCAAGCAGGCTCTGTGCTGTCAGCACAGAGCCCGACTTGGGGCTTGATCTCATGTACTGTGAGATCATGACCTGAGCCCAAATCAACGGATGGATGCTTAACAAGACTGAGCCACCCAGGAGCACCCACAAGCATTGTTTCTTAACACTAGAAAACTTGTAGCCCTTGCAATTTGCCCCTACCACAACTTGCGACTAATCTTGGCAAACACTTCTTGGCTCCGGATACTCCTTCTCCCATCTCTTCCACAATAGTCAAGTCTCAAATGCACAGTGCAAGCCCCTGCCTCCTGGTTGTTACACTGCTTTTATACTTAGTTCAGGAATGTCTTTTCCAATGAGCCCTTTGCCAACCCACTATTCTTTATCTCACTACTCTATCTCACTCATAGACTTCACGTGTTTTCTCTAATTTTTTTTTTATATCTAAATCCCTATGAATTTGGAACTCCTGATTTTTCCCATTAAACAAAGAGTACAAAATGAAGGATCACTCTGAGCCTCAAAGGCACATTGTATTGAGCTACAGTTTAGTTCATTTCTACTTCCTTGTCCCCTTCTCTTCCCTGTAGTGCTGATCCTACCTGGTAGAATGTGCAGAGATCTGAGAATTCCAAATCCAGTGGCTCCACATAGGGCAGAAATTCTTTTCATCTTCAGAGCTCATTGGGACACTAGCTCTTAGTATCAGGGTCTTCTCCAACACACTAAACAATCTCCACAGGGGTGAAAAGCCAGTACCTCTGGCTTCAATTGAGATGAACTCTTTCGAGTTCTATTATGATTCGGTCCAGATCTCACTCAATCACTGCTGGCTCCTTCAGTGCCTCCCCTGCCACCTTGATTCCCATCAGGTTGCCATGGGACACAGTGGGTAAAGTGACTATTTCCAACTGCTTGTTCTCACTGTCTCCTTGGCCTTAGTTTCCCTTGTATAATATTCTCTCCAACAGACACAGAGTGAGGAGAGCCCTCAAAGGGCGATGAGTCAGTGCCTTCCTCCCATCCCAGATATGTATGTTCTAAACACGCAGTCCATTGCTGTGACATGTTGCTACAATGACTCACTTGATTCACTACCTTTTTGGTGGCCTTTGGAAGTCAAGGGCTAAAAATCCTCTCTATATTCCAAGGGGTGGATTCTGAAATTTGACATATCAGATTGTCAAAAGTCAGTGAAAACATATCTGCTGCTCTTCCAAGAGTAAACATTCTAGACATTTCCATTTATATGCCCATTTCATTCCCCCAGACTTGTCCACAGCTTCTAGAGACGGAATGTACCTTTTTTTCTACAGTATAGTGTAGGAAATCCTCCTAAAAGGCTTCTGAACTGCTCAAAACATAACCAAGAGAACATGGTGAAACTTCACAAATCTAGACCGAGAAAAGGACATTGCCACATTCATATAAAACCTAAACACAGAACTTTATTTTAGAAATGGTTTCTACTTATGGTAAGGCAACAAGAATCAGTGGCTCCACCGGAACCAAGGTCATCTGAGATCAGCTTTCATCTATAAGGATATATGATGAGCACAAGGGGGTTCTCAAATCATGACCCATGGCATCTGCCAAGTTCCAAGCCTGGGGTAGACATCTTCTTACAGCTTAATTTTCAGCCCTCCTAACCTCCATATATGGCAGGTAAGCCAAATTTCTCTGGTTAAAAAGGGTCACTCTGGAGTCCAGGATGTATTTATACCCCAGTTTTCTCCTAGGCCTTCAAATAAGACTTCCAGTAGGTTAAGTGAGCTCCATAAAAAGTTTAGGCTGTTCACTTAAATAGCAGCATTTTGCACTTTTCTTTTCAGGTTGGGGGAACATAAACCAGTTCAACCCTAATAAATCCCCCAAAGCCTCAAACTAACATTACACAAATTACAGCATGTAACTGAAGATTCTCTCAGATGATGACCAAGGCTGTCTTTCAGGTTTATTCAACTGGAAGCAGATTCTTCCTTCACAAAGACCTTCTGCATGGATATTTTTCTTTGCCTTAATTTTGTCATTGCCTTAATTCAGATCTTTTAACCTATGTAACAGTCTCAAATGGATTCCTCTGCATCTAATCTCTTTCTCTTATCCATTTGACATATCTTTGCTCCCAGAACAATGACATTGGTCTACAGAAATCACTTGATCAATAAAATCTAGAGGCCCCTGGGTGGCTTAGTCAGTTGAGTGTTTGGCTCTTGATTTTGGCTCAGGTCATGATCTCACGGTTTGTGAGATCAAGTCCAAGGTCAGGCTCTGTGCTGACAGAGTGGAGCCTGCTTGGGATTCTCTAGCTCTCCCTCTCTCTCTGCTCCTCCTCTTCTGCATGTGCTCTCTTTCTCAAAAAAAAAAAAAATATATATATATACATATGTATATATGTATGTGTGTATGTATATATATGTATATACATACATATATATGTATGTATATATGTGTGTGTGTGTGTGTGTGTGTGTGTATACACACACACACACACACACACACACACACACACACACACACACACACATATATATATAACTTGTCAGCCTGCTACTTAAACTAAACTACTCTATGGTCAGGCCTGCTCACCTTTCCAGCTCTACGAGCTTTCCTTCTTTGATAATCTGAGGTTCCCAAACTGTGGTCCTCACACCAACAGTGGAAGCATCATCTGGGAATCTGCTGGAAATACAAACTCTTGGGACCCATTCTGGAGCTACTGAATTAGAATCTATGGGGGTGACCCAGCACTGTGTTTTAACAAGCCCTCCAAGTAATTCTGATGTATACTCAAGTTTCAAGATGACAATTTAAAAGTTTTTATTTTATTTTTTTAAATTTACATCCAAATTAGCATATAGTGCAACAATGATTTCAGGAGTAGATTCCTTAGTGCCCCTTACCCATTTAGCCCCTCCCCCCTCCCACAACCCCTCCAGCAACCCTCAGTTTGTTCTCCATATTTATGAGTCTCTTCTGTTTTGTCCCCCTCCCTGTTTTTATATTATTTTTGTTTCCCTTCCCTTATGTTCATCTGTTTTGTCTCTTTAAGTCCTCATATGAGTGAAGTCATATGATTTTTGTCTTTCTCTGACTAATTTCACTTAGCATAATACCCTCCAGTTCCGTCCACATAGTTGCAAATGGCAAGATTTCATTCTTTTTGATTGCCGAGTAATACTCCACTGTGTGTGTGTGTGTGTGTGTGTGTGTGTGTGTATATATATATATATATATATATGTGTGTGTGTGTGTGTGTGTATCTGTGTATATATATGTGAATATATACATATATATATACACATATACACACACACACAGATACACACACACACACACACACACACACACACCACATTTTCTTTATCCATTCATCCATCGATGGACATTTGGGCTCTTTCCATACTTTGGCTATTGTTGATAGTGCTGCTATAAACATAGGGGTGCATGTGTCCCTTCAAAACATCACACCTGTATCCCGTGGATAAATGCCTAGTAGTGCAATTGCTGGGTCGTAGGATAGTTCTATTTTTAGTTTTTTGAGGAACCTCTATACTGTTTTCCAGAGTGGCTACACCAGCTTGCATTCCCACCAACAATGCAAAAGAGATCCTCTTTCTCTGCATCCTTGCCAACATCTGTTGTTGCCTGAGTTGTTAATGTTAGCCATTCTGACAGGTGTGAGGTGGTATCTCATTGTGGTTTTGATTTGTATTTCCCTGATGATGAGTGATGTTGAGGATTTTTTCATGTGTTGGTTGGCCATCTGGATGTCTTCCTTGGAGAAGTGTCCATTCATGTCTTTTGCCCATTTCTTCACTGGATTCTTTGTTTTTTGGGTGTTGAGTTTGATAAGTTCTTTATAGATTTTGGACAGTAACCCTTTATCTGATATGTCATTCGCAAATATCTTCTCCCATTCCATCGGTTGCCTTTTAGTTTTGCTGATTGTTTCCTTTGCTGTGAAGTTTTTATTTTGATGAGGTTCCAGTAGTTCATTTTTGCTTTTGCTTCTCTTGCCTCCAGAGACGTGTTGAGTAAGAAGTTGCTGTGGGCAAGGTCAAAGAGGTTTTTGCCTGCTTTCTCCTCGAGGATTTTGATGGCTTCCTGTCTTACATTGAGGTCTTTGATCCATTTTGAGATTATTTTTGTGTATGTTGTAAGAAAGTGGCCCAGGTTCATTCTTTTGCATGTCGTTGTCCAGTTTTCCCAGCACCACTTGCTGAAGAGACTATCTTTATTCCATTCGATATTCTTTTCTGCTTTGTCAAAGATTAGTTGGCCATACATTTGTGGATCCATTTCTGGGTTCTCTATTCTGTTTCATTGGTCTGAGTGTCTGTTCTTGTGCCAGTACCATACTGTCTTGATGATTACAGCTTTGTAGTATAGCTTGAAGTCTGGGATTGTGATGCCTCCTGCTTTGGTTTTCTTTTTCAAGATTGCTTTGGCTGTTCGGGGTCTTTTTTGGTTCCATACAAATTTTAGGATTGTTTGTTCTAGCTCTGTGAAGAATGCTGGTGTTATTTTGATAGGGATTGCATTGAATATGTAGGTTGCTTTGGGTAATATGGACATTTTAACAATATTTGTTCTTCCTATCCAGGAGCATGGAATCTTTTCCCATTTTTTTTGTGTCTTCTTCAATTTCTTTCATAAGCTTTCTATGGTTTTCAGTGTATAGATTTTTCACCTCTTTGGTTAGATTTATTCCTAGGTATTTTATAGTTTTTTTGTGCAACTGTAAATGGGATCGATTCCTTGATTTCTCTTTCTGTCGCTTCATTGTTGGTGTATAGGAATGCAACCGATTTCTGTACATTGATTTTATATCCCGCAACTTTGCTGAATTCATGAATCAGTTCTAGCAGTTTTTTGGTGGAATCTTTTGGGTTTTCCATATAGAGTATCATGTCATCTGCGAAGAGTGAAGGTTTGACCTCCTCCTGGACAATTTGGATGCCTTTTATTTCTTTGTGTTGTCTGATTGCAGAGGCTAAGACTTCCAATACTATGTTGAATAACAGTGGCGAGAGTGGACATCCCTGTCTTGCTCCCAACCTTAGGGGGAAAGCTCTCAGTTTTTCTCCATTGAGGATGATATTAGCATTGGGTCGTTAGTTTTTTCTTTTAATATATATTTGTTTTTGAGGAAGAGAGAGACAGAGCAGGGGAGGGGAAGAGAGAGAGGGAGACACAGAATCTGAAGCAGGCTCCAGGATCTGAGCTGTCAGTACAGAGCCTGACATGGGGCTCGAACTCAGGGACTGCGATATCATGACCTGAGCTGAAGTCAGACGCTTAACTGACTGAGCCACCCATGCTCCCCTAAAGATGATGATTTTAATTTTTTATTTTTAAAAAATTTTTTAATATTTCTTTATTTTTGAGAGAGAGAGTAAGGGGTGGGGAGAGAGAGAGAGTGTGTGAGCCAAGGAGGGGCAGAGATGATGATTAAAAATTTTTTTTCATATATATTTATTTTTGAGAGGGAGAGAGAGCACAAGCAGGGAAGCAGCAAAGAGAGAGGGAGACACAGAATACGAAGTGGGCTCCAGGCTCTGAGCTGTGAGCATAGAGCCCGATGTGGGGCACAAACCCACGAACTATGAGATCATGACCTCAGCTGAAGTCAGATGCTTAATGGACTAAGCCACCCGGATGCCCCTGAAAATGATGATTTTAGATGAACCCCCCACTTTAGTCTAATAATTCATTTAGTCAGTTTGCTGCAGCAGCCATGGTGTGGTCCTCATTTCTCATATCACCCTGCAGCCTCTCTGCTCGTCTAAAGCCTACCTACCACTTCTTGGATGACCAAGCCCAGCATGTTCTCCTTTTTCTCTGAGAATACCTCTCGTACCATTCATTCGGCACTGACAGATGCTTGTTTATGTGCCTTCACCTCCCTAACTCTGAGGAAAGTCCTTGGGGACAGAGATGTCCTTCATCTTTGTATCCTCAGCCCAAACTCTTTGGGCGCAGAGGAGCTCATTAAATGGTCAGTGATGAATGGCTAAGGACAAAGAACGATAAATCATTGGAGCCTGAGTATTTTTAGGCCCAGAGACCTCTAAGAAAAAGTCA
Organism: Panthera onca; assembly: GCF_046562875.1. Taxonomy (NCBI): domain Eukaryota; kingdom Metazoa; phylum Chordata; class Mammalia; order Carnivora; family Felidae; genus Panthera; species Panthera onca. Next base: position 70,038,993 of record NC_138347.1, on the reverse strand, counting down.
ATGTTGGTGAGGTGCTCATCCCTTAAACTTAGCAAGGTGACTATCAACATAGGCTAGTGCCTCCTTTTCCTTAAGATGTTCTGTGTTGCTCAGGCAATTAAAGATGGGTTAAACAAAGTTACCTGTTTCTTTACTGCAAGACTTCTTGGAATCTTTACTATGCTAATTAACATGCCATATAGATGATGACAACGCAAGGGGAACATACAACATTTACAGAATTCTATTAATATGTTGTAGAAAGCAAGGTGGTTAGCATTGATCTTGGCTATTATTCCACTCAGTCTAGAACACAAAAGGTGAATCACACTCTGAGGAGGCTATCCTGACAGCAGGGTTGCCAGTCAGACTTAAAACATCTTATGAACACCAAAGTAGGAGGTAAGTTACAGTCCAGTTATTTTCGACTTACGTGCTATCTCAGAGTCTCCCAGAAGTCAGCAGGAAGCCTGTCCTGGATTCAACTTACAATGTCCTTCAATAGTAACCTAAACCAAAGTTAGCCATGCCAGGCTTAATTACAGAGGCGGAGTGAAAGAGTTAAGCAGGGTGACGCTGGAAAGTTTAAGACTGTAATTAAGCGCTACTTAACTAAAAATGTTGCAATGGAAACTCTCCTAGGGAACCCAAGGGAAGAAGAGGGGAAGCTGCATACCTGGAGGAAGAAATAAGTGGCTGGTGGTCAATGGCTATGTTTTCAGTGTCCTTTTTTGGGAAAACTACATTTTGTGTGCTGGGGGGTGGGGGGGTGGGTGGAGGGTGGGAAAGAAAGTATTAGGGTACAGAGTGTCCTGGGCTTAATGTAGTTTGAGACCCTGCAGGCTTAACCAGGCCCTGCTTCCCCCAAGCACCTGTGCCAAGTGAGTCTTTCTCTGGGTCCTTGCTACCTGGCTTGGAAAAAAAGCAACAAACAAACTGAGTTCAGTCTAAGCTTCCCAACCAAGAGCAATGTCTCATTCTACATTTCTCTCCTCTGTTCTTCACGCAACAGTGCCCTCATGGCCATCCTCCCTTGCCTTCTCAGACCCAGCGCTCAGATTCAACACTAAGAGTGCACATGGCCAGGAAAACCCACTGCCTGGCTTACAAGGGGATGAGATTCACAAGTACGATCTCATGGCTTCTTTAACACTTTTTATTTTGACATAATTTCAGATTTAGAGAAAAGTTGCACAATTAGTACAAAGAAGTTCTATATATCCTTCACCCAGAATTCCCAAATATTAATAGTTTACCACTTGCTTTTTCTTTTCTCTTTTTCTCAATTACTTTCTCTTTTTCTGAGCTGAGAATAAGTTAAAGATTCCTCTTGATCCCTAAATACTTGTGTATGTTTTCTAAAAACATGGGTGTTCTCTTACATAGCCACAGTACAATTAGCCAAATCAGGAATTTACCATTGATATTCTCTTCAAATATTGCCAATTGTTCAAATAATGTCCTTTATAGAAAAAGGTCATGTCTTTGATGACTTGGATATCTTTATGAGTACAGGGTAGTTATTTTGTAAAACATCTGTCAGTTTGGGTTTGCCGGATGTTGCCTTATGATTAGATTTAGTGTGCATTTTTAGTAGGAATATCCCTGAAAATGATGTACCATGTGAGGAAACATGTAATATTGATTTGATCCAATTCTAGTGATGTTAAGTTTGATCTCTCAGTTAAGGTTTCTGGTACAATTTTCTAATACATCAAGTTGAATTGCATACTTGCTCAGTACTGATGTTTTAAAATTCTGGTACAAATCAACTGTATGTCATGTTTGAATGCAATTCCTGCATATAATACCCAATTCCATTCATGAAATAATCTCCTGATCATGAGTATGGGAGGAGAGTAATTTTCCACTCCACTGAAAACAGATTTAACAATGAAAATGGTGGCTATGCAAAAGGCTAGACCTAGATTGTTAAAACTGTACAACTTGTGCTTTGACTTGCTGCTTAAGGTTGACTTTGGCCTTGTGGGAGTACACTATTAGTCAACATGAAGTTTACACACTGAAATCCATACTCCTAAATGGGAATTCTGAAAGCTAGTCCGGGGTCAGGTTTGTATTTGACCTATGAGTCCCTTCAATAGATCTTGAAATTGTCATTGAAAATGGTGATGTGGGTTTGAGGGAGTCATAAAAGGCTGGTTGGCTCTGTTAATTACCTATGATATTTTACTAATAAATACAGAGAGATCAACATGACAAAGAATGCTGGTTGCTACAGTCTTCAGTATGGGACCTGACCAGCTGAAAAGGTTAGAGGTTGAAGAAGGTTAGAGGTAAGTAAGACAAGCTGAAACCTACTCTTCTAAACATGAGCTAGTTCCTGAGATTTATCAGTAGTATTTCAACTTCCCTTCAATCAGGAAAAACATCCAGACTACCCAATGGACTCCTAGGGAACAGGGCACTTATTTACCCTAGGTCAAGGGTCTAGGTCCGATGTCTTCATTGGTAAGGCAAACATGAGAAGACTTTGGATACAGGACAGTTAGAAGAGGCATATGTGGCAAGACAGTGCTAGGTCAGCCAAAGACATTCATATTCATATTCATATTTTTAAAAAAAATCCAAGTATTCTGCCACCAAATACTGCACATTGGGACCAAAGGCACAAGGGCTGCTACTTTGCCATGCCTGCTCAAGGATGACAGACCACCTCCTCTTTTCTAGAGCTGGAACCCCCAGCTTCATGGTCAGCAATGATTGGGATGGGGTATCATCCAGCACCACAGATATCTCTGGAGATAACCTTCACAGGAAAGATACACAATTAGACTATTTCCATAAGAGTGCTTCCTTCCTAGAAGACTGCCTAGATCCTGCCCATTATGATGGCTCTAAACTCCTAGGTCCTATAGGCTCAATTATATAACATTTATATATGAAGATATTATGTTATTATTCATTCATTCAACAGATGCTTGCTGTGTGCTATCTATGTGCCAGGTGCCACTCTTGACGCTGGGCTATAGCAGTGAAGGAGAAAAAGTCAAGTTGAAGTTCTAGTTGGGGTAGGAGTGAGGTCAGATAATAAACGAATACATGAGTTTTTAAAATTTCCAATACTGTTGAACAATTTTTAGAGAATTAAACTGGTTAATGAGCTGTAGAGGGCCTGGATAATAACATCTTTAGAGGGAGAAGCTGGTGATAGTCTCTCTGAGAAGCTGAGACCCAAATGACAAGAAGGAACCAGCCATGTAAAGACAGGACTAAGGCCTTCTGCCAAGAATACAGCCTGTTCAGAAATCCTAAGGCAGAAAAAAGTTTGGGACGTCTAAGTTATCATGGAAGTTCTTGTGGCTGGAGTATAGGTGATGGGTGGAGGGATATGAAATGAAGTTGGGAAGGTGGCAGCTGGACCCAGAGCCTTGCAGGCCATAGCAGCGAGTTAGAACTTTATCCTACATGGAGTGGGAAACCACTGGAGGGTTTTCAAAAAAGGCTGGGGTGAGGGATATGTGATGAGATACAATTTTACTTTAATCGACAAGCATTAATTTCTGATTGGTCTGTGTTGTGTAGCCAGATAAATTTCTTCTGAACTGGAATCACTTTTCCATCAAGAATCACCTCTTCTGGGGCGCCTGGGTGGCTCAGTCGGTTAAGCGTCCAACTTCAGCTCAGGTCATGATCTCACACTCCGTGAGTTTGAGCCCCACGTCAGGCTCTGTGCTGACAGCTCAGAGCCTGGATCCTGCTTCAGATTCTGTGTCTCCCTCTCTCTCTGCCCCTCCCCTGCTCATGCTCTGTCTCTCTCTGTCTCCAAAAAAAAAAAAAAAAAAAAAAAAAAAAAATTTAAAAAAAATTGAAAAGAAAAAGAATCACCTCTTTTTTAAGGATCTGGGGAGAAACATCGTACCAAATATGGATGAACGGGAAATATCAGGATATTCAAATTTGGTCTCCGGACAAAATACTCCATATATAGGCCAAAATACTCATACACATAAGGCCACCTCATTCCTTCCTACTATCAGCTTGTGTTTCCAACCCCTATGTATGACCTGAGCTCTCAACTATGTCTCCTGCTATGGTCTAATATGCTATGCATATTGATATAGCTTCAGGTGGCATTATCAATGAGATATGCTTGCACCTCTGATCTTGCTAATCTCCCTGTTTAGAAAGTTCTTCCCCCAGATCCCATGTAGCTCATGTCCTCTCTGCCTTCAGGTCTTTATTGAAATACTACCTTCCCAGTACAGTCTCCCCTGACTACTCTATTTAAAACTGCAACATCTCACCCCTCCACCCTGATAGTCCCTATTCCCTTCCCCTTTTATTTTTCCTGTACCATTTGCTGCCATTTAGCTTATTGTATTAACCATGTCTTTTTATTTTCTGCATTCTGATGTGTTGCTATGTGGAGGGACAGTCCTTCCCAGGGCTACCTAATTCCTAGAGATAGCAAACAACTCAACTGTGACTGTGCCTTTCAGCCTTTCATACACAAACCCACCAATTCAGAGCCCACACTCCAACCATCTTCTTCATTGAGCTCTGCATTTGGGGCCACCATCCACCTGCCCTAAGCATCCCAGAGCCAGGAACCGACAGCTGGGGAGAGCCCCTACATGCCAGAGCCTGTTGAAATTATTCAAACTAGCCAACCCGAAGCCTGATTTCCCTGGCTAGCCTCTTAAAAGCCTCAGCCCCCTGGTTCCTTTCCTCTCTCTGCCTGCAAACAAGCTCCGTGTCTTCTCCTATGGCCTTGCATGGTGGCAATGTGAAGAGCAGGCTGTCTTTTCAGAGGCAAGCATCCCCTCATCTGTTGGCCTTGGCGAACCGCAAATTTTTCCTGTTAAAAAATACCTACTATAGAATTGACTTTTATTATTTCTCTCTTCTACTTTCCTCGCTAAAATATGAGCTCCACGAGGGCAGGGAGTTTTTGTCTCCTTTTGTTCACTATTGTGTTCTCAGCACCTAGAAGAGCCCCTGACATGAGAATTAAAACATTCAGTAGACACTGGTTGGAAAAAAGATTTCAGAGAAAATGCTCAACGAATATGTTTTAAATATTAAATGAATAATAAAAAAAGCCAAGGTGCTTGCCTGTGTGTGCATGGGTAAATACAGGAGGGGCGTGGTAGAGTGGGGTGACCTCAGGATTTGAGTTCCAGCTCTGCCTCTTCACCCTTCTGAACTTGGGTTTCCTCATCTATAAACTGGGGAGAAGCGACACCTCCCCGTGACATAATGATGCACCCTTAAAGTAACAGGGAAAGGTTATTACATGATGATAAACAGCAATGATAATAATGACAGCTGGATGACAATAAGCAATATTATGTTGTAATACAGCCGTGCCTACAGGGCCTGGGAGATGGCCAGCCCTGATCCTGAGCCATCAGACCGCTGTGTCTGAGTCACCTGCTCCATGAATTCTTGCTCACTTTCCTTCACCGACAGCAGCGAAAGGAGAATGCACTTACTCCTATGCCCTTCTGTAGCCTGCTGCTTCTCATCAGTCACAGAGTCAGAAGCAGATCCCAGCAAGTGCAAACACACGCACACACTCTCTCACACACACACTCACAGATGTGCATGACAAGTGCCAACAGGTTCATGGCATGACACAGGGCGTTCGTGAACTCAGGTCCGAGACCCCACAATCATCTGACTCACATTAGAAGAGAAGATTTATCTGGTTCACAAAATCGGTTGCACCCATTTCTTACTCTAAAGTTAGGAAGTACTTCATGACTTTGAAAATTAAAAATATTTAAATGAACAGGAAGACTTTTAAAAAAGTGAAGCTTTCAAATGTAATATATGGCCGTTATAGGAAAAAACAAAGTTTCAGTAAACCTACCACCATGTAATAGCTACATCTATACTACTTTGGAACATTTACTTCATCTTTGTGTGTGTGTGTGTGTGTGTGTGTGTGTGTGTGTGTGTAGAGCAGGATATTTGCTGAATGAATGAACTAAAACTGAAGCCCCAGTGAACCTTCTTCAGCCCATGGTGCCGTTGCCTAAGTCTCAGGGCTCCAGGCAGCCTGAATGGTGCTTAGATACCTTTCACAGTAGAGTAAAAAGAGCACTGGGCCACACCAAGAATCCCAGTAGAGGATTCCAGCTTTACTGCTGACTTGCCGCATGGTTTTAGGCAAATCTCAATCTTGCTGGGTTTCAGTTTACCAATCTACCAAATGGAAGAACAACTCTAGATTATCGGCACTAATCCTTTCCTTTGACCTTTCTAACTCAGAGACTGAAGCCTATGTTCTAAGCTGCCTTTCAGATGCCATCACTCCAGGGGAGGGCCAAAATTTCAAATCTTGCCCTTTGGCCTCAATTCTCAGACAGGCCCAGAGCAGAGAAAGCAGCTCCCAGAAGTCAGAGTTCGAGCCTGAGCTGGGGAGAAAGAAAAACAGAAGGTCCACTGATAACCAGAGAAGGTGAAAGGGGAGAGAGGATGCTACATGGTTTCCTCGGATCTCCAGCATGTAGTCCTCATGCCTGACCTAGCTGCCCCCACCATTGACCACCCCTGGGCAGGCAGGGCAGGTGCTCAGTCTCCAGGTACCTGTTCCTCATGGCCATAAGGAATGAATATATAATGACCATTCAAAGGTGGTACCAGAGAGTAAGTTTGTAAAACTATGGGGAAATGCTTAAACATTAAGTGAAAGAAACAGAATACAACGTTGAGTATAAAACTGAACACCCGCCCCCCACCACACACACATAACGTACACGTAGAAAAGACTGAGGGGTAAGTAACTAAAGTCAAGCTGTCTAGAATTATAGGTGATATATTTTCCTTAATTTTTCCTATGTTTTCCAAATTATCTTCTATATTACACTTTAGGGGCTCAGCCAGTCAGTTGATCTTGGCTCGGGTCATGATCTCACGGTTCATGGGCTCGAGCCCCACATGGGGCTCTCCACTGGCAGCATGGAGCCTGCTTGGGATTCTCAGTCTTCCTCCCTCTCTGCCCCTGCCCCTCTTGTATGTGCTTTCTCACTCTCTCTCAAAATAAATAAACATTTAAAAGTATATCATATGTAAATAAATGTACATGAAATTTTAAACAACATCTTAGAAAATTATAGGCTAATCTTTCCAATTCCTTCCCAGGTATTCCCTTGTATCCCAGTCCCACTCTCCTACCTAGAGGTAACCACGGCTGATATAGGACTCTCAGAGCATTTTCATGCATTCACACATACACACATACACACACACACACACACACACACACACACACACACACACACGTACACATGCATAGTTCCTGCACAAAGCAATTCACACTATATAAAGGTTTCTATACATTTTTTTCATTTAATAAGTATAAGATTTTCCTGCCTATATTTTCTTTTTTGCTTGTTTTAGATGGCTACATAGTATTGCACAGTAAAATGGTACCATTCTTCTATTGGAAATAATGCTACTGCCCATCTCCTTGTCAGCTATTACAAAAATTACCACATGGACATCCTGGGATAAATGGAGATAAATGGAGAACTTCTTTAGGCCATGCTCCTAGAAGGAGGTCAAAAAACATAATATCTTTTCAATTGCAAGGATTCTGCCAAATGGCCCTCCAGAAAGACTACATCAATTTATTTTCCCATGAGTATACAACGGTCTACTTCTCTACCCCCTTACCTATAATTTTGCTAATCTGAAGGGTGAAAGTTATCCTATTTTTACTTGTATTTTCTGATTAGTTCTGATAATTATCTTTTCAAAGGTTATTGCTTTTTTAAAAATCCTGCCTGTTTATAACTTTTGCCCATTTTTCTATTGGGTTGTTGGCTTTTTTTCTTATTGATTTATAAAACTCTTGATGTATTTTGAATATTACTCTTTGTCTATTATGTAGGGTGCAAGTATTTTCCCCTGGTTTTATTATTTGTCCTAACTTCTTTTATAGTGTCTATTTGTCTGAAATCCATTTATAGTTTATTTCTATTTATAATGTTATTTGTGGACATAATTTACCTTACTTTAATGTCAGGGAAAATATTTTAAAGGAGAAACTTCAGGAGCGCCTGGGTGGCTCAGTCGGTTAAGCATCTGACTTCGGCTCAGGTCATGATCTTGCAGTTTGTGAGTTTGAGCCCCACGTCAGGCTCTGTGCTGACAGCTCATAGCCTGGAGCCTGCTTCAGATTCTGTGTCTCCCTCTCTCTCTGCCCCTCCCTTGCTCATGCTCTGTCTCTCTTCTGTCTCAAAAATAAATAAAACATTGAAAAAAATTTAAAAAAAAAGTAAATGAGAAACTTCTTTCTTATGTTTTGTCATGTTATATAACAAATATAACATTTCTCATGTTATATTTGTCTGATAAACTCCCCGTATTTTATAAATCAAAGTTATAGAATTTTTAAGGAGACAGGACTATAAGAAAGGATTAAGAAGCTTTGTCATACATCTCATAGCCTGGGTATTTTCATAGCTCAGTGTATGCAGCGTGCTGTGGGAGCACTGAGCTCGCCAGATGTGTAAGAAGCAGATAGATCTCTCAGGCTCTGGCTCTTGAGGGCAGTTCCTATGCTCCTCTGGGCCACATGTCACCATTGTGGGTCCCCATATAAGAGAGGATATCACTGAACACCAAAGTTTAAGGACCTAAAATGTCCCATGTGAGGAGTACAGAATAATTACTCCAAAGCATAAATCCCTTCATGCAAAAACTACAATAAATGTGATTTTATTTTTCTCTGTGTTTTAAGTTTCAGTATATTTAAGTTCAATAAATGCTGGATTAATGCATCATTATTTTTAAATCATTCATGCTGGAGATAATCAGAAGGAGTTGGCTGGGCATTGGGATGATAAGGGGGATAAAGTTAACAAGTAGATTTTCCAATGAAGTCTCAGGAGAGGTTAGAGGCTCTAATGTCAAGAATACCATTCTAGTGTATGTGTTTGGAAGAAGGGAATTCTCAGTCATGTGCAATGGGAAGGGGTGAGTAGTGTAGGTAGGAGCAGTTGCTGCCCTGCTCTTGGGTGTTCTGACACATCGCAATGCCACAGATCAAGCACAGGGACTGAAAAACACCTCTGGGTGCACATGCATCTTTACGAAATACATGACACCAAAAAACCCCAAGGTACAGAAACTCTGTAGATGGGAGTCAAAACTGATGTGGCACCTATAGTCACCGCAGCTCAGGGGGGTGGGTCACAAGGAACCATCTATACTGTCCCACTCAATTCCTCCCCTGACTGTGGCCATGGATATGGTAGACAGCTGACTAGGGCAGAGGGCAGTGCAGGAGAAGGACAGGGAGAGACTGCACTTGTGACCCTGCCCCCACCAGCTCCAAGAATGACAGGGCAGGTGGACAGCAAAGAGTCCTGGCACCTGCTTGACAGTGTGGGTGGTCTGCCATTGTTTTGTTTATGCATCTGTCCATTTAGGCTTTTGTTGTAACTTAATATTTTCTAGCTGCAGAAGTAAGTAATGTTATTGTAGAAATTTAGAAAAATTAAAATTTAAGGAAGAGGATAAAAAAGTCATTCAGAATCCTTCCATATAACATGTTTTGGTGAGCTTCCTTCTAGTTTCTTATAAATTAATAAAATGCTCTCTTTCACACATACACTTAGCGTTTTGGGGGTATAATTTTAAAATTCTTTTTATCGTGATAGAATTTATACAACACAAAAGTTACCACTTTAACCCCTTGTACATGTACAACCATGTTTTACAATCATCGTCTGTACGTTTATATGCTATTCTTTTTTTTTTTAATTTTTTTTAACGTTTATTTATTTTTTTGAGACAGAGAGAGACAGAGCATGAACAGGGGAGGGTCAGAGAGAGGGAGACACAGAATCTGAAACAGGCTCCAGGCTCTGAGCTGTCAGCACAGAGCCCGACGTGGGGCTTGAACTCACAGACCGCGAGATCATTACCTGAGCCGAAGTCGGCCGCTTAACCGACTGAGCCACCCAGGCACCCCTATAAGCTATTCTTTAAGAGAACTTACTACATGACAGAAATGCTAAGCATTTCAATGCCATTCTCAGTAACACTTGTACACTTCATGCACATAGGTGCTATTATGTCCATTTTGCTGCCCATGAGAATGTGGCCCAGAGACGTGAAATCCCTATCGCAGGTGACACAGCTGGTAAATGAAGGAGTGAGTATTCAGGGCAGGTCTGCTGGGCTCTAAAGCCTATATTCTTCTCAAGTTTTGAGTCCCATCTGGATGAGGGACCACAGTGGGGGTGGGGTTGAAAGTGTCTTAACACACCCATTATCTACACCCAAAAATGAATTGAAAAGTATCTAGTTCAAATTTTGCATTAGGAAACTTTGAAATACTTCTACTCCAACAGAATGGAAATTGCATGGTGCTCCTTCTCCTTATATTTAGTGGGATAATTTATTTTAAGGATCATAAAAATATTTATAGGGCTTTCATGAGCTCATCTGTAATCTTCATCTCCCAAACCTATTTTCCACAATTAGGCACCTCGACTTTCAATTCTACTTTTACAAGGTTATGCAGAAAGAACCTTTGTGGCTCAGGGAGAGCAATATAGTCCAACAGTGGCACCAAGAGTAGCTCTTACCAGAGCTCAGCGGGTGACCTCCACGTGCCCGCTCTGGAGAACACACTGTTCAAATTACAGAGCAAGCCTGAAAAATGGGAAAGCAATCCTGACAATCTATATTTTCACCGTTCTTACTCTGTTGGCTTTTGTGTTTGCCACCCACATGTCGCCCCAATTGTTCAGAAAAAGGATTTCTTAGTGAAAGGATCCAAGCCCAGAGCACACAACCCAGAATCACGTATGTAAGTTGATGTTCATTCCCTTGATCCTGGTGATGGTTTGAGAAAGATCACTAGGCTCTTTCAGGTAGTGGTTTCCCCTAGCTTGGTATGATGTATCATTCTAAGGGGTGGAGGAGGGTGGGACAGGGTGATGCAAAGGTAGAAACTATAAGGTAAAAATACCTTCTTCATTCTCTCCTTTTACTCTCATCAAGGTCAAAGTCAAAATCCGGCTTTTACTTTAAAGCAAAAGAACCCAGGGCTAGCATAGGGAAATATTGAGTTTCTGGGAGGCAGAACCCCAAGCAAGGACAAATTTTTAATATCCATGCTGGGGGGCAGCCTTTCCAAAATTGGCCAGGTCCATCCCACAGGTCAGACATAGCCTGACCTTTTTGGGCTGCTCTCCTCTGGGGAAGTGGGAAGTCGAGCCCAGCATACTGACATGGCCTGAGGGCAGACCCAGGAGTAGGAAGGAAAAAAGGCCAATGGACATGGCAGGGAGAGCTATACGTGAGTCAAGAGGTGGGCTCTGGGACCACCTGGAGAGGTCTGTGAATCCTAAGGAAGAATTCTGGAGGGTCACCATAAGGGAGCAGTGAAAGTAATCACAGTAAATCATGGGCTGTCGAGGCTACCAGGAGAAGGCAGGTGGAACAGTTCTGGGAGCGCTGTGACAACCAGAAACAGCCTCCTTGGGAGAGTCAGTGCTATTTTAAGAGACAAACAGTGTGACTGTGGTTAAAGATAACCACAGTCAGATGTTGGCAAAAGTAGACAAACATTTCTAGGCCTCTGCTATTTAGGGTATAAACGTGTGTGTGTGTATGCCAGGCAATGCTTATGTTAAGACCTTTGGCGGCACAGGGTTTATATATGCAAATAAAAGTAATACCCCACAAGAAAGGCTGCTTGTGGAACTGCTAAGCCATCCTACAGTTTCAGGGACATAATATGGAACTGTACCAGATTCCAGGATGGTAAATAAAAAAATAGAACTTGACACAAGGAGCAGAATCTAGTTTGCAGCAGGGTAAGCAGGAGAAAGAGTAGAACTTGGAGAGGAAAACCAGGATTCAACTTATTACCCACATGCTCTTGGGAGAACGGTTTAGTCTCTCTGAGCCTCAGTCTTCTCATCTGTGAAATGTGCAGGCTGACTCCCAGAAGCTGGAGACCAAAGGAGACACTAGAGTCACACGGTAGATCACTATCTGTTCCTCATTTCCATAACACTCCATTCGCACCCAGGACTTTATGTCCTTCCTCGTGCTATTTCCTTTGCCTAACTTCTTAGATGAAGAATATCCCCCCCTCTCCCTCCCCTTCAAGACCCAGTCCCTGCGTTACGTCCTCACAAGGCCTCACCTGCACACATCTCCTTACTCTCCTCTAGAGGGGCCAGTCACCCTGTCCTCTGAGCATGTACAACATGAGAGGCAGTGGGACTTCAGCTGGGCTTAACCTCACTGCGGTTTCTCAGCAGACGAAGATGCACACTGGTCAAGAGAGGACACATGCTGGTCCCCTCCCCAGTACCCACTTCTCTTTCCCCTTCACAAGAGCATCCCAGATTACCCAGCTTTGTATGTAGAAATCCTGTTTCCTGCTCAATTTCCACCTCCAACCCCACCGCCAGAGGCAGGGCCAAAAAGAACATGAGTATTTTATTTCCTGGGACATGGGGAGCAATTCAAAGATGGGCACATGACAGGACTCAGTGTAGACAGGCCTAATGGGAGTCAATTTGGGGGACTTTTGACTTCCCTCTTCCCACTGAACCTGAAGATCTATAAGTGAGTTTCACTATTGCAGAAAGTAATCTAAATCCAACCAACAACACGTTTAACCAAAATGTCGAGTTTGTTTGTTTGTTTGTTTGTTTGTCTAAAAGTGATAAATGTGGTTACTAAATACAAGAAGTGCTGATTGGTTACTGATGACAGAACAGAAATTTCTGACCCATAAATGGCAGATCAGATATTTACCAGAACACAGCTGATAACTGTACTAATTAAAGAAACACATCTAAGATGATTCGCTTTAGACATGAACAAAGGATAATGGCATACACTAAGAAATAAATATAAACTAATAAATAAAGATCTTTAGCAGGACATGCTGAAGAATTGCTTAAGAACCCAACATATTGGCCTCCAGATGTAGGGAGGAGATCTTTTATCTCTTTCTTTTTAGAGAGAGAGAGCACATGCATGAGTGGGGGTGAGGGGCAGAGGGAGAGAGAGAGAATCCTAAGCAGGCTGCACGCTCAGCATGGAGCCCAACTTGGTGCTTGATCCCATGACCCTGGGATCATGACCTGAGCCTAAATCAAGAGTTGGATGAGTTACCCAGGTGCCCCAACCTTTTATCTCTTTCTTAATAAAAACTGTCACCCTGAATCAGCCCTATGATCCACCAGATCAGCAACTTGTTTTCAACAGGGACACTCCTAGGGACCAAAAATTGAGCAAAAGGCCAGTAATTACAAGTGTAAGTTATATGTCTGTTTTCCCAGAGAGTTTTGAAAAATATTCACTAATCCCCACCCCACTTAATGGCTCACCTAAAACTACTGCCCTGTAAGTCAGAGAAATGTCTAATAATAAGAAAAAATATCATTTTTCATAAACTAGCATTTATCAAGTAAATTCTATGGGCCAGGAAGCCAGGAACTATATACTAAATGTCACACACAGTCCACATCTTTTTTTATTTGAACCCTTACAAATACCTTAGGCATAGATAAGTATATTTTCCCAAGTATACAGATGAATAAACTGGCATAAAGAAGTTCACTAACTAGAATAACGCAATGCGCTTAGTAAGTGCTGCCTGATGGAACCAGTCTGACCCTCCCTAATGTGGGCCCTTCCCTTGGAGACTAGAGCTAAATAGAAAATTGCCTGTAGAACTCCTCTAAATTACCTACAGAAAATGACAGATGAGCGCAAGAGAGCCAACTGGCCCATGCTCCCTTCTTAGACACATCCCTGTTGTGATGGGCACATTCAGAGATTGCTAGAACTCCAGTTCCAGAAGCTCTGTAGTGTGGTTCTTCTCTTAGCTGTGAGCCAAGGCATTTCAGAAAGACATAGATTCAAGGCAGCGTCTCCAAACCTGCCTCTACATTACTTCCAATCTGTTGTTAGGGATCAAACAGAAAATAAAGATTGTCCTATTTGCGGGGCGCCTGACAGGCTCAGTCAGTAAAGCATGTGAGTCTTGATCTCAGGGTCATGAGTTCAAGCCCCCACATTGGGTGTGGAGCCTACTTAAAAAAAGATTGTCCTATTTGAGTCCTAAGCTGATGCCATTCTAAAAATGTCATATATATATATATATATATATATATATATATATATATATATATGATGTCACATATATGCCTATAAATTTTATGGTATAGGATGTTAATCATGACTATAAATACAAATTGAAGGTGTGACTAAATTATAATGAGCTAAATTTTATGAACTACACCACTTTCAGTGCTTTGCATTCATACATATTTGGTATAAAAATGTGTAAGACCATTCCACCAATAGAATTACAGCACTGCCCTTGACATGTGTCTGAGATACGTACCCACTGATACAGAAAAAGATGCAAGCCAGACAAGTAAACAAGAGCTGAAATCTTGTTTCAGCCCCTCATTGTCTATACAAGACAATGTGCAGATTGTATCTCATAAACCTGGGATCAGTAATTGTGGAATAAGAGACAAGAGTGAGCACATAAGTGTGGTATAATGCTTGGCAGGCAGCCATGGTAATTACAAATCCAGGTGAATTACGTCACAGATACTTTATATGGGAGGAAACTGAGAGAGTGGAGAATTTGGCTGATTTTCTCCACAAGACCTGGCCAAGCTGGCATAAACTCCCATAGTCACTTGGGATGACTATACTCTCCCTGCCCTGAACATCTTCTCTTCTCCCAGGGCTCATCTGGCCTTTTGGGAAGCTTTGCTTACCTTCTCTTTTAACTCCTACACAGACACACACACACACCCCTGAGAACAGTCCAGCTCTGATTTTGCTCTTGCAGCCCTAGCTCGTGTATGCTGGCAGAAGGTCATGGTTAAATTTAGACCTGACCACCTCACTGGGAATGGGCTGGGAAACCGGCTGTTTGGCGACATCCACAGACACTCTGGTAGAGTTGGTTGCTGCCACTCTAAAATGGAAGCACTATTTGGTGGTTAGGATAGAAGTTAAATTGAGAAGGGGGTAGAACTTCCTAACCATAGTGCACACACATAAAAAGGCACCTACAAATTAGAAAGGCTGAAAAAAACCTCACAAGGTTATTGAGGTCTTCCCCTGCTTTCATGCAGAATCCAAGTAAACGTATTTTTTATTTTTTTTTTTTTATTTTTTTTTTCCAAGTTCTTTTTTTTTTTTATTTTTTTTTTATTTTTTAATATATGAAATTTACTGTCAAATTGGTTTCCATACAACACCCAGTGCTCATCCCAAAAAGTGCCCTCCTCAATACCCATCACCCACTCTGCCCTCCCTCCCACCCTGCCCTCCCTCCCACCCCCCCATCAACCCTCAGTTTGTTCTCAGTTTTTAACAGTCTCTAATGCTTTGGCTCTCTCCCACTCTAACCTCTTTTTTTTTTTTTTTTTTTCCTTCCCCTCCCCCATGGGTTTCTGTTATGTTTCTCAGGATTTAAAAAAACGTATTTTTTAAATCCCCTTTTGAAATGGGAATTGGGAAAGATCTCAAGGTACTCTGAGCACAGTGTCCCACATGTTGTAGAGTCAAGTCTATAACATTGCCAAGAGAGGGTCACTTAGCCTCAGTGGGACCTGCCAGCGTGCATGATCAGTGGCATATCACTGTGGGAGACAGCAGCGGTGGATGACAACGCCTTAGAGCAGAAACAAGCCAGACGGGAAGGCCCAAAGTGCAGAATGGTGAATGGGAATCTGGCCCCTTTAACTGGATTCCAGGGACAAAATATGTAGGAAGGGGAGCTCTGATCACAAGATGACAGCTCCCCATGTCATGATAGCAAGTGAGGGCCTCAGCAATGATCCCTTATGGACACAGTACAGGTTCCTCTGGTGCCTGGGGACTTAAGAATGGTACATGAGCCCCTGAAGCAAGCCAGCTTTGAACAAGGCACCAAAAAAATGAATTTTAGAAAACTGTCTGGCTTTATGCTTCTTTTATTCTACTTCCCTTGTGTTTTCCCATAATATTTAGCAAAACCTTTTGGAAGGACTCTTTAGCTTGGTCCAGAATGCAAATAATACTCATTTGGGGACCAGAAGAGTGGTAGTAACTAGACTTTAGGTACTTTGTTAGTTCTTCAGGCACAGTTCCCATTGCCCCAATCTAAATTCCACCTGACTCCTACTACCAACAGATATTCTCACAGCATCCTCTGAGAACACTTAGAAAAAGGTATGTGATATCTGTTGTCCCCTCTAAACTGTAAGTTTTTTGAGGGAAGTGCCATGTCTATTTTGTTCCCTGGCTATGATTTCTGATTATCCCCCAGTCTTGGAGGAGTCAGAAATGACCAGTGCAAGAGACCTTGGGTAACATCCCTGGAATATTGTGGCAGCCACAGATATCCTGGGTTCTCCAGGAAGACCTCATGGGAACCTGATTAGATTGGAGCACATTGGCTATCAAGGCCTGGCATCAGATCAACCTGACCTTCCATTTTGCTTGGAAGGTCACAGAAAGGCCCTTTGAGATATCCCAAGAAGGTCCCCTGAATTGGCTAGTCTTGCTTGGAGACTCCAGGCCAATGGGTCAGACCCTGATTTCATCAGAGCCAGCGGGACCTAGCCCTCAGTTCTAAATTCGGGGAGTCCAGCTGCGATTTCAGAGCAGGTAAGTTCCCCCAGAATCCCTCTAGACATTCAGAAACACCAGATGCAAGTGGACACCATGGGGCAGGTTTCTACAGGAGCAAATCTAGAGCAGGTAGCTAGGACACAGTTCCAGGAAGCTAAGAGTGATTTCTGATTCACTAGGATCCCCAGCCCTTAGATTCCTTCCAAAGAGCTGGGTCTCCTCTCAGACTTGATCCAGCGCCTCTACCCTTTCCATCCCCCCAAACAAAATGACAGGACTAGTCTACCTTTCATCATCTTCTCTAAAAAACACAAGCAATATGTTACAGACAGAATGACCTCATTTTATGAATTACCAGTTGACACCTCGGATAAGTCATTTCTTTTTTCTTAAGTGTTCTTCTCATGTATAAAACTCAGAACTTTATGATCTGACATGCTGTAAAATTCTAGTGTTCTATGATGTATAATCAAGACAGGCTACATGTACAGCTTTCTCTAGACAAATAGGGAAATGACCCCAATACCCTGGATAGCACTGTGCTCAGCGAGACACCTGGTGATGCTGCATGAGGACAAAAATAAAGATAAAAAATGCTGCTCAGAATGATACATTTGAACACTCACACATCATTTAGTTAAAGGACAAAATGAAACTTGCCCGAGTTCAGCCTGGGGCTCCACGGACCCACCTAGTCACATCTCTCCATCTCCATTCTGCCCTGCCATACCAGCCATCTTCTCCCTCAGGCCCTGGGGACATGCCAGCCAGCAATGCTGTTTTTGTTACATAAAGGAGCAGGACCGGAGGGTTTTGGTTGAGGGGTTACGGGGTTGGGAGATGGTAGCATGTTGTCACTCTTCCTGTTTTTAGCACTGTTTTCAGGATCTTCCCTCATTATGTTCCTAAAAGCTGGCTTGTCTGAGCTTTGTGGGAGAACTTGCAATTTAAGCCCTGTTTCCTCACAAACTCTGTTGCTCAGGAATGAAAATAGGTAACTGCCTCTCTTAAAAGTTTAGGTTGAGAAGGCCCGTGGGCATCTTTCAGCATCAGAGAGATTGCATCCTCCTACAATCATGGAGATGGCTGAGAAGAGGGCCTAGGATTGGCCCTGGGATGGGATGGAAACTTTCTACTCTGGCACATCACTGTATCATGGACTATAAGCTCTCAGACAGCTCTGTCCAACAGAAATAAATTGCAAGCCATAAATGTGACCCACACATAGGATTTTATTTTTTACGTAATATAAAATAATGTTATATAAGTTTTATATAATTAAAATTTTTCTAGTGTCATGATAAAAAGTAAAAATATACAGGTGCAATTAATTTTAATATACTGTATTTAACCCCAAATCTCCAAAATATTGTCATTTCAATTGCAATCAATCAATACCTAAATTATTGAGATTCTCAATGTGGTTTTTTTTGTACTAAATCTTTGAAATTTGATATGCAATTCATACTTACAGCACATCTCAGTTTGAACTAGCTTCATTTCAAGTCTTCAATAGCCGCATACAGATAATGGCCACCGAACTGGACAGTGTACTTCTAGAAGGCAGGTCTGACCTGATTTCCTCTGGGGTCCCCTGCATGTACCCACTACTCTGCTCTCACCATATATTCAGCCCTTTAAAAACCCCATCTTACCCTTTAGGGCCCAGAGACAACTTTGTATCTCCTGAGAAGTCCTCCCAGACCGGCCCAGGCCACTGTGCTTCCAGCAGATTTTGCATAATTATTTTAGTCAGCAATCAGGTAGGACCCTGGAGTATCTCTCCCCTTATTGTCTTCAGCAACTATTCCCCATTGTTTTTTGTTATTATTTACTGTTTCATATTTATGGAACAGCTCTCAAGTTGGACTGTAAGATCCTCAAGGGGATGAAAACATTTTAAGTTCTCTACTGTCGCTAGTTCAATACCTGCCACGTGGTACTCAAATATTTGGGGGTTGATACAAGAAATGCTCAGCTCGATTTCCCATATGATGAAGGAGCTAATGAAATAATCTGAATGTGACAGTTGGCACAGTTCCACGGAGACTTCTATATACTTGTTAATGTTAATAATAACCTAACAGTTACCTAGAACTTACCATGTGCCGGTTCTAAGTGGTTTACGTATGTCAACTCATCTAAGCCTTGTAGAAACCCCAAGACTACATTCCTTCATCATCTCCGTTTTCCAGATGAGGAAAATGAGCCAAAGAGTTTGTATAATTTGCACAAGGTCACACAGATAAGTAGCAGAGCTGGGATTCAAACTCATTCTGGCTCCAGAGTCTAAGCTCTTAATCATCATGATATATTGCCTCTCAATCCAGCACAAACACAAAACATATTTTTTACAACTTGCATATCAGTATGTAGCCTAAGAATCAAAGGCTCTTAGCCAGGGCGTTTCCTTATATAAAAAGAATTAAGTTAATTCAGAAAATGTAAACAGAAGCAAACAACAGGAGAGAGATGAAATTCCTTGTCCCAGAGGTTTCTCATAAATCCTCTTAAAACAAAAAGCAGTACACTCTTCCTTTCACAGGGTGTGAAAGGGGAAGGGGAGGGGGGTTTAACTGGCAACAAAGGAGTTGTGAAATCCTGAATGTTCTTTGATGGAGGAACCCCACTTCTAGGGATTTATCCTAAGGAAGTAATGATGGGTGTATGCTAAGACTTAACTATAAGACTGGCCATTACAATATTGCTTATAATAGCAAAAAGTAGAAACAAGCAAAAACAGATTGAAAATTTAAAAAAACATATTCACACAAGGTAAAATGTGCATCTAGTGGTATGCTGAGAAACCAGCTCTTTGAAAAAAACAAAAAAAAAACCCTTGATTTGTGGTATCTCATGACATCCCGCCATGGATGATCTCAAGCTACCAATGGTTTAACAATCCACCCTCAAAACCCTAAATATTTAATGATCTCAACCTGGCTCCAGCATTTCACTGAATGAATACAGAAAAAGCATCATAGAAGTTGTTCAATATGTTATGTGAAGGAAGTTTATAATACTACTATGTCGTATTTCTGGAAAAAAAAATAGATACATGGGAAAAAAGATTAAAAGGCTTATTCAAAGTGTCACTATGGCTATCTCTAGGTAATGAGATTTTATTTTCATTTATTTGTATTTCCAAATGCTTTCCCAACATTTATATATGATTTTTCTAGGAAAAAATTAATCAAGGCTCTTTCCCAGTTACAATAATTTAAAAATGACCTATTTTCAAAGGTATGTCTTAAAATAATTAAAGAAAGAAAAGAAAAATTCCTAGGCCTGCTCAGTGCCTAAGGAGCAAGAAGACTCCTAACACCACTTAAGAAGAGAAGGATGAGTGGGGGAAACCTATGTCCTTGTTACAGTGCATGCTGATCTCCTGAGTAAGAAATCATACCTCTCTGGTGGGGTAAATCATACATCCCAAGGAAAGGAAAGGTGGAATATAGGGAGTGGAAATGTGTAAACCACAGGACAAGGATCAGTCTGGTGTAGAATCTGATTCTGGAAAGATCTATTTCTCCACCCAGGGCTCTTCTTCATCCCTCTTCACTAAACTTTTACCCATTATATTAAATCAATACTAACAATGGTCAATCAAGTCTTGTCTGCAGTGAAACACTGTGCAGCCATTAAAAATGCCTTGGAAATGCCTCTACCTGGGAGGACATTCAGAAGATTAAGGGAAATCAAGTTATAAAGCACTATGTAAGATATGAACCCATTTATTAAGGCGGGAAACATATAGAAAAGAACCTATTAAGTAGTTAAGTAGTTGTTTCTAAGTGGTTAGGATTATGCTATAATCCTAAAAGTTATGCTTTTATATGGTCTTCTGTTTGCCTAACTTGACTTTTTCTGCAGCGAGCATAGTTAGCTTTAAGAGTAATGAAATAAAAGCAGATAATAAAATCAAAACAAAAGCAAAGGAGTTCATGAAAAATGTAGGGGATTTCTAGCTCACTAGTCGCACAAGTGAAAAGTGAGTCTCATAGGGGCCTCCTCCACTTCTCAAAGCAGGAATCCCCAGGGAAGCTGGACATCTTCAGTTATAGACTGCTTTTGCTGGGGCTGGGAGAAGGGGGGAGGTAGAAGGAGGGAGGGGGTCAAGTGGAGAGTAGAAAGAAAAAGAGCAAACAGACAAACAAAAAATCCAAGCCACCTGGAGGGCTTGTTAAAACACAGACTGCAGGGTCTGAGTCAATGGATCCAAGAATCTGCATTTCTATCATGTTCCCCAGTGACCATCCTTCAAGAATTTCTGCTCCAAGTAGAGAGAGAAGAGAAAGAGGCAGTGCACAGGTGTGGGACTGAGGTTCAAAATTTGCAGAAGTGGAGTGTTTGCCATTCTTTCTAACAGCGAGGCTTGGTTCCCTTTTGGATGGGGAAAGGTAACATCCCTTTTTCCATGGGAGCAATATGGAGGTTCTAACGACAGGAGGGCAGATAGTGGGAATGTCCTGAGAGCCTGTTACACACCAGGTGCTGCAGGAGAACAAACACGTGCTTTCAACTAATCCTGCCCCACGGAAAGCAAACACCTGGAAACAGAAATGTTTTATGAGGTACTGTTTCAATCTAGTGGTAGAAGGGATTTCCCTTCCTTTCAATTGGACAGTTTCCTCACTGTGGTCACCAGGAAAGCAAGAAGAATGTGGAACAACCTGTTCTGTAACTGTGATCTTTGCTCTTTTACCTGGCTGAAGCCAACCTGGAAGCCTTCTTGCTGTCTCACAGGTGTGACCAGGGCTTCCCCTCCTTCCACGAGGTATAACACAGAAGGTTACTTGTCAACCAGGAAAGATATCCTCCACTAGTCACTGAACAGACCCAGTGGAGGAGCCAAACTACCCATGTCCGCCATCTGCAAGAAATACGCAAGATACTGGCCAAACCTCAGAACCGTGGGGGCTGCTGTGGGCAGCAGGTGATGATTTTTATCTAGGCAAAAAGAGTCTAAAGAAGACTAGCAAAGAGGTGCCTGGGTGGCTCAGTCGGTTAAGCATCCGACTTCAGCTTAGGCCATGATCTCACAGTTCATGGGTTCGAGCCCCACCTCGGGCTCTGTGCTGACAGCTCGGAGCCTGGAGCCTGTTTCAGATTCTGTCTCCCTCTCTCTCTGCCCCTCCCCCACTCACCCTCTGTCTCTGTCTCTCTCTCTCTCTCAAAAATAAATAAACATTGAAAAAAAGAAGACTAGCAAAGCTTTGCATATGACACATGTGCAAAAAATGTTAGCTGAAGTAAATAGAAAAATGTGTGTCATTAGATTGTTAGCCAAAGTCAAAGGGCAGGAAAGAAGAAGTGATGTGTTTTTATATCAGGTGGGTCCTCAGGATGTGAATTTTAATATTAGTGTAGTTATGCTCCAATTCTTGTACCTTGTGCTCTCGCTCAGAGAAGAACAACTCAGGGATGCTTAGTGTTCTTGCCAGTATCCTTTTGGGAATGTTCTTCCATGTAACACACAGATTGTAACACTAGGAGAGTTATGTGTTTCTTTTTAAAATTGGTTTAATAGAAGGAAGGAGGAGATCCCTATCATACTTCTACATCACAAACTTTCTTTCCCACAGTGATGATGCCACAGCATTGAGGCACAGCTGACAGTGGTTTGAGCCAAGAGCGTGAAATTGCTTAGGAACGTAGACTTATAGTATTACCACCCAGAGGACTGACAAATATTTAGGTGGGAGTCCCATTGGGATAGGGTCTATGTCTAGCAATGAAATTACTGTTACCATTAGTAGCTACCTTTTTTAAACCACTTTATATGCCTGGCGTTATGCTAAGCCCTTTACATACATTTTCTTAACTCATCCTCACAACACCCAAATGGGGCCAGCACCATTATGATTCCCATCCATTCTCCCCCAGTACCTAGTGCAGGGTTGGCAGGCAGTCAGCACATAAACATCTGTCAAATGAATTGAAACGTTGTGTGTTACATAAAAACCAGAGGCACTCAAAGATAGAATGATAGGAATGCATTTCATTGGTTCATTTCCACCTGAAAGGGCACATTTCAAGAAAAGGGATAAGAAAGGAGAAAAGGGACCTTCTGAAAAAAATTGAACCAGAGGGAAAAACACGAACAGATATTTATCAAGAACATGCACACAAGCTGGTTCGGGTCAGGGATGTGACAGCCTTTGCCTTCTGTGGTCAGGATAGCCCTTCAAATAGCCCTCCAAGCGGACCAGACAGGTCTAGTTCCAAATGGCTCCAGGCAATGCAGTCATCCCACAGAACTATGGATAATCCACAGCCAACACCTTAGTTCCAGTTTAGGGACTGCCTCTACCCTTCTCAGCTGTCTCGACCTCACCTGTGTCCACACCCGTGAAGACAGTAACGGAGTTGAGGAAAGAGCGCAGGAAAAGGGCTCTAGTTCTGACCTGTTAGTAAGTGGCTATATCTCAGCTTCCTCCTCTATAAAAGATCTATTCAGTGATCCCCAACTTTCCATGATTTAGACCCTTCTGTTCAAGAAGCCCTCCCTCTGGTTTCAGATCCATGCTTTTTGTAGGGCCCTCCTTCAGGAAAAATCTGGGGTTTGGTCTGAAGGAGAGGGCAGCCACTCACTCACTGAAAGAGGAGAAGCGCTTCAAAGGATAAGGAATATTTTTAGGGCAGAAGAGCACAACGGCATCAAGATTCTTGAGGGGAATGATCACGAAGTAGAATATCAGTAACCCTTCTCCAGTGTAAGATATGTCTATAGTATGGGGCTCAAAAGTGAACCTCCAATGTTCACTTTTATTTGTTAACTTGAAAATTTTTTTTTAATGTTCATTTATTTTTTGAGAGAGAGAGACAGAGACAGAGAGAGAGACAGAGTGTAAGTGGGAAAGGGGCAGAGAGAGAGGGAGACACAGAATCTGAAGCAGGCTCCAGGCTCTGAGCTGTCAGCACAGAGCATGATGTGGGGCTTAAACCCTCAAACCATGAGATCGATCATGACCCGAGCCGAAGTTGGACATTTAACCAGCTGAGCCACCCAGGTGCCCCTTATTTTTTTTAACTTTAAAATAATTTTTCATAAAAACATAGTTACAGAGTCTGAATTTTTGCTTTTTTATCTCATGTTAGGACTTAACCAACTTGTAGCACATGGAACTATGGGGGTGATGCCTACGGCATTATGGGTGATTACGGGACCCACAGCTGTACCAGGGGAGAGATATTTGGCTTCCATTTCCAATTTCCACTTCATCCTACCAAACCCATACACTGCCATTTCTACTAGGGACATTACAACTGGCACGAAGTACTGTTATCCAGGTAACCATGGATGTCCTTCTTCCTAGTCCTTAGAGAATCAGATAGGGGAAGGGACATAGGAAGGATTTGGGTTGGGGAGAGTAGGTATGTGTGGGAACTCTCCTTACATTAGGAAATCTCCTCAGGAGGCAGAAAACCTGAAAGATACACTGGAAAAACATACATGCTAAATGGTTGATGCAGTTTTCTTTGTGATACAGGCACTTCCTGGAAGATGAAGAAATGAAAGGGTATGTGCATTAAGGTCCCAAGAATTTTGTGCCTTGAGTGGCGAGTTAAATCTGTAATAGTGAATGTTACAAGGGCTGCTCTTTGGGGCACCTGGGTGGCTCAGTCAGTTAAGCGGCCGACTTCGGCTCAGGTCATGATCTCGCGGTCCGTGAGTTCAAGTCCCGCGTTGGGCTCTGTGCTGACAGCTCAGAGCCTGGAGCCTGTTTCAGATTCGGTGTCTCCCTCTCTCTCTGACCCTCCCCTGTTCATGCTCTATCTCTCCCTGTCTCAAAAATAAATAAAATGTTTAAAAAAAACAAAAAAAAAAAAACAAGGGCTGCTCTTTTTTTTTTTTTTTTTTTTTAATTTTTTTTTTCAACGTTTTTTATTTATTTTTGGGACAGAGAGAGACATAGCATGAACGGGGGAGGGGCAGAGAGAGAGGGAGACACAGAATCAGAAACAGGCTCCAGGCTCTGAGCCATCAGCCCAGAGCCTGACGCGGGGCTCGAACTCACGGACCGTGAGATCGTGACCTGGCTGAAGTCGGACGCTTAACCGACTGCGCCACCCAGGCGCCCCCAAGGGCTGCTCTTTGAGGTTACTAGCACCTTTCTAAAGGAACTTGATGTCATGCTTTCACACATTAAATTCAGTTTATAAAATGAGCTATATTAATTTATGGGCCATAGAAAAGACAGTCACATCAAGTCATAAGGTCCCTGTCTAGTGATTCTGAGAAAAGGTAGGGGAAAAAGAGAGCTAACAGATGATGATGACGTGGGATGCCCTGTGGAGCCTCATAGCCCTTACCCAGGCCCCATGACGTCAGAGTCAAGCTGGGACCCAACTGCCCGCGTGGTGAAAAAGCCATGGGAATGTGATCCCAGCATCTCCCCTGTAAGCTGATTCAGTCTGCTTAAGTCACCACTCCTCTCTCTCTTTACCTCTGAGATAGACTCCTAAACCTGGCACTTGCAGCATGAATGGGGACACACAATGGCAGGAGGGTTTGAGATGCAAGGTCAGTGATACAGTAATAAATATAAATAAATCCTGCACACACTGTGGAGAAGCAGAAGAGGACAGCCATCAGGAAGGATTTCCAAGAAGGGCACTTTTGTCCACATACTCAAAGTTAATTACAAGTGGACTAGAAAATTAAAGGCTCTAAAACTGGCTTCCACCCAGCAAGGCCAGAAAGAATTTCTAGGCTCCATGATCTAAGAAGTCACAAATTTCAGTCTGCAACACAGAACTTAGCAACTTCCCGGTGATTTGAATTCCTTTTTGTCTCCGAAACAAGGTGCTTTTTAAAAATTTAAGATAACTGAAGGAGAATCCAGAAGTGACCCACTTCTTCAGGCTTAAAGGAAAGTCTAAATAGCCTCTCAGCAATCCTGAAACTTCTCACAAAGTGTGACATCAATGATTAATCAGCTTTCGGACGCACACATGCTATTATCTCACGTGTGGCTATTTTTCACTTTCAAAAAGGCAGTTATAAATGTATTTGCTGTCTTTCTTCCTTTGCACCTGATGTCTATTTCCAGCCTATCCCTGGTCTTCAGTTTTTCTGCTCTTCAACACCAGTTTCAGGGTAGGGAAGAAAGATCACCTCACATCAAACCCCTTTACCATACTCATACTCAGTAGAGCCAAAAACCGGAAGAGAAAACAGATAGTTGATTTCCTCACTTTTCCAAGTCAAAAGACAAGCTCAACTAATTTCACTCATGTTTTTCTCAAATACGATATTTAAAAACCACACAGGTATATCACTAAAACCTTGACTCACCCTTGTGCTAACAAGTATAGCCACTTAGGATCCACCCAGGGAAAGTCCAGGATGCCTCACTTAGCTTTGGGTCGATCAAAAATAACCAGAACATTCCAATTCCTCTTTTCTTCGGACTTTAGAAGGACTTGGCTTAGACTTTCCTCAGCCCTTTGAATTCTGAGTGACTGGCAGCCAGTTGGGAAGGCCCCTTGACTTGGGAACCTTGGTTCTGACCCACTAGCTTCAGAGTGCAGCTACTGGAACAGCAGGAGCCAAGTTCTCTGAGGAGAGAGAGAGGCCAAATAGCCAGCTGCCTTTATTTAAAAGGGAAGCTACCTTTCAATTGTATGAAGTCTGTACAACCAGAGAAACTGGTTCGGCTGAAAAGAGAAGCAACCGTCCCTAGCTGTGCTGCCCTCCACTCCAGTCAGCCTCTCAGATTTCCCTCGGTCCTGCTCTGTGTTGCAACTGGGCGAGCTTTCTCCCACAGCGTTCGGGGCTCTGTTCAGGCTCAGTACAAGACTTATCTTTGCAATCTGCTTCCGAATAGATGCCTCCAGTCTGGGTGGAGACGCAGATCTCTTTTTTCTGTTGGAGTGGACCTAGGGAGCCTCAGGGTAGTGCCCCATACCTCAGATATAACCACCCTGCCACTGAGGCCAGGAGTTCTTTAAAGGGTGGATATCTCAGCTCCCCCTCCCATCTTCCTCATGTCTCCCATCTAGGAAAGAGTAAGGAGTAAAGTGGAAGAAGGTGACGAGGCACCCACTTCTGTTACCCCCCTTTCTCCTTTTATGCTGCTTTCACTGCTTGGGTCTTTGGCTTCCCTCCACCTTCAGCTGAGGGTCAGTGGTGTCCTGGAGCTCTGGCTTGGCTCCTGCAACACCCCCCTTCCCTCTCACGCCCCTCTGCCTGCCACAGAGCCTGCAGCCACAGCTTTCCCAGTCCTGCAGGCAGGAGGTGGGCTCCCCGCCCCACCCCTACTTCCTGGGCCTGGGAGCTGGAGGAGAAGCCGGGGCAATACACAAAGCAAAGGGTTGCGAGACCCCAGGAGAATTCCTCTGCAGGGAAGCTGGGGCTCCCACACATCTGGATTCAAGCAGGCAGCTGCAGGAGCTTTAGAAAAGCACTGCCCAAGTTCCCGAATTCTGCCTTTTGACAGGAAATGGGCTCCCAAGAAATCCTGCTTGGAAACCCTTCCCCATGAAAGCAGCCCAGACTGCAGAGCAATCCCACCCACTCAGATTCCCTTTGGTCATTTCCTGCTTCCTCTCCTTTCTAAATGTCCCTTTCCTTCAATTCCCAGCCTTGGTTTTGAATGTTTCTGAACTAGGCTCGGATGCTGGTGAGGGTCCCCGGCCCTCGAAGGTTCCTTCTCCATCTGAATTCTGGCTTTTAGAGCTGGCTACCACACAGTTTCAGCCTGTTCTAATTAAATGCAGAGACTGAGAACCTAATGCTGGCATTATGAACCTTAATGACTTGGGAAAAGGTCCTTCAGATTTAATTAGTTTTTGTAGCCTTGTATCAGCTCAGGATGAGGACTGTGTCAGGTCTCTGTTGTATGTGGCATAGATGATGATGAATGAAGTTTATTTATCAGTAACTCAGAGAGAAAGCTGCATCCGGACTTTGTCAGATGACGATGGCGATGGAGACTGGGGCACTGTAAATTGGGGTGGAGGCAAGAGGTCCAATAGGCGAAATTTAAAAATGGCAAGTGTCCAGTGAGAGGCTATATTCTCACTTCTAACCACACAGAAACAAAATCTCTCTTCCCCCAGCCTCCAAGCTGAAGTGTTAAAGTGTCAGGGACAGTTTTAGGAACATATGTCAACTCTGTCTAGGAAACGCCCGATTCCTTTTTCAGGTGAGGCTCCACAACTGATAGACCTCTCTGTGAACCTTCTCACCATTTTGCTTTGCAGGCTGATTTTGGGGAAATTAGTTGCTTCCCGCAATCTCCTCAACAACATTAAAATTAGCAGAATAGTTAAATACAGCCCTAATTGGGTACATAGAGAGTTCTTGGTTAATTAATGAGCGAACCTCGGCCCAGAGTTGCACACCCAGCTGGCCTGCGAAAGCCCAGGCAAAGAAAAGCCCGCTCCAGTCCCCAAAGAAAATTGTCACTTGGCAAAAATAGTTCCTAGTGTAGAGACAAGTGTCAAATACATTCCTATAGCTAGGAGTCACTCGTTAATCCTTCCGCTGAGATCCATATGTAAATGAGATGAGGGAAGTGCGACTCGGCCACTACTGGGACGCACAGCTCCAGAGGGCCTCCTCCCCATCCCCCCGCATACCCCCCTCCCCCCCGGCAGGCTGGAGTCCTGACATCCAAAGTCGCTGACAAGTAAGTAACTGAGTTGCCAAACTGCAGCTCTGCCTCCGAGTCCGAACTTCCCCGCGAGCGAGCCCGCTTTCTGCTAGGGAAACTGACGCGACCCCCCTGGCCGGCCCTCCCATCCCCTCCCTCACGCCCGCCCACCCCACCGCCCCGCGGTCCCGGGCTTTGCTAAAAGAAGGCGAGAACGCAAACAGCTACTCACCTCTGCACGGGAGGCAACAGCAGCACTTGGCAGCAAAGAGCCACCCCCAAGAGGGACCTCGGGTGTAAGCGCGGTCGCCGCCCTTCATGCTGCCGCTCGACCCCAGCGCTCCGGCATGGCCCGGGCCGCCAGCAGAGGGTGGGAGCGCGGCGGGCAGGAAACTTCAGCGCCGCGGCCGCGAGCCAGTTCTCTCCCTCCTCCCGGCCGGCCCGCCCGCCGTCCTCTCCCCGCAGCGCGGCCGCCGCTGTTTCTGGGAGCCACAGCCACCTTGGGGAGGAGGGGCGGGGTGCCGGCCTGGAGGGAGGGCCTAAGGGGGCGGAGTTCCAAAGTCCAGCTGTTGGCCGGAGTCTCCGCCAGCGGCTCTGCTGTGACCCTGGGCGAGCACTGGGGGGGGGCGGTCTGGGGTATACCCCCGCCTCCGGCACACAACAGGTGTTTCTCCTCGTGTGCAGCTTCCTCTCCTCAGCTTCGGTTTAACATATACAACCAGATGAGGCCAAGGAGGTGGGGCAGGAGCAGATTTAGAAGGCTCAAGACCCAATAATGCCTTTTCTCTAACAGATTCACCCTCTCCTTCCCCTCAGCCTGGGAAGGAGGACGTCCCCTCCGCATTGAAAACACCTTCACTTAACCCTCCCCTTTCCCTCCTTTCAATAGTGAATGCTAATAATGATAATAGCGCCGGATTTTTTTCTAGGCTCCGCGCCCATAATGATGAAACCCAAAATTCAAAGCTGTTTTGTCGCCTGCTAACCGTTTGACTTTAGGCAAGTCCCTTCACTTTTTTGATAATCAAATTCCTCATTTAAAAAATAAAAGGAGAAAGAGTTCTTATGTTACAGGATTGCCAGTAGAATTTTAAAAGACATGTCCACGCAAATGCCTGTTAGATGTTTAAGAGTCCCATCCCTCCAACCACACCTAATGGGTCTACCATTTCTTTACTTATTTCCCTAAGCTTTTCCTTTAAAGATATTTTTCATATTTAAGGACATATATCCCTCACTCGCTCCGTGAAATCCACCTGGATCACATCCACTGGACCTTCCTATGAACCACTGTGTTTATCACTCACGGGTCATCTCACCCATCCCCTTGTGTCCAGATTTAGGAAAAAGGAATTTCTGGAGACATACAACACTCATAGAGAGGGCCCATTGATCAGAAAAAAGGGAGATCTGTGAGAGGAATCAAAAACAGAAGGTGATCACTCAGGTGACCAATTCCCACTTGCAAGAAAGACAGCCAGGGGACAAGCCTTTTAGAAGTGACTGGGATCTGGGGCTTCATTTCTCAATTTGAACCATGTTTAGATCCAATGCTGCAGCACCTGCCACATGGTTGGAACCCAGTAGATGCTCAGTAAATAACAGCAGCACCACTTAATGAGTAACAGTGGCTACCATGTATTGAGCATTTATTTGTGCCAAGCACTCTCCTAATTGCTTTGTACACATCAACTCATTTACACACACACACACACACACACACACACACACACACACACACAAACACACACCCCTTAAAAGGAAGGGTCCTCTTTTATAACTGAGGAAGCTGCATGAACTATGATAAGGCTTTGATGGTTTGGGCCTAAAGAGAAACTCTAAAGAGCTTCACCCCATAGAAACAGTAGAACCTAGAGTCAGAATCTAACTTCTAGTTTTGCCACTGCCATTTCCCTGATAGCCTCTCCTGGCAAGGGTTATATAAGAATCCCATCGTTGAGCAGGAAATATGCCCCCGGTAATCCACATACAAAACAGAGAAATAAAAGTTCAAATTGCTCATGCACCCTGCACCCCAGATTCCTGATTCACTGATCATCCTATTGGTCAGTCTCATCTTGCCAGCCTGAATGACTTCAGGATCATAGTTACCCTGGATTCCAGTTCTGACCTGTGGCAACCAACACATACTGTTGTCTAGTTCTCTCTTAAGACAAAACCCACTTTGCTGTCCTTTCCAGTGCAGAGCAGATAATTGGCCAGGACCTCAGCCCTTCTAATAAAGTGAGCTTTATTTGCTTGTGATCCACTGCATGGGGCTATGATATGATAGTCTATATTTGGTCTATCTACCTAATCCACCTCTCTGGATACTTCTCAGGCATTCTGACAGAAATTGAAAGATGTTTCAAAATTGCTTGGTAAACACTTTTTCAGTTAAATCTTCCTTCTGGGCCTTTGTGTTCAGGTTACCTTGATCACTTTTCTGTCATAATCCTTTGCAAGAGGCTGATGACATCATCTTGCAGAAACTGGCTTGAGTTAGATGTTTGTGTGAGACCCAGCCTTTACTTCAGAAATCAGAGCATGAGTAGGCCCTAAAGTAGTCTTAGTCTCCAAGAAAAGAATCCATCAGACATATTTCTACTGGTCCTTATAACCCAGGATCCATCCTATTATCGACACAAAGATGTAAAACCATTAGGAACACCAACCCATCTTAAGTTAATAAAGTCAACACATCCAATGGAGATTCATTCTGGGGTTAGCACCAATAACTCAGTAACCAGTAACTGCCAGCCTCAGTACACCAGTGATGTCTACAACCTGACAAGAAAGTCTTGAACACAACTGAGACAGACTGATTGCAGACCTATTCAATAATTCAGCAAGTACTTACTGAATGCCTACTATGTGCCAGGCTCTGTTCTAGGTAGTGGGTCTACATTGGTGAACAAAACCAATCCCAGCCCTGTGGAGCCAGCTGTTAAGACAGACTCACCAAGAATGTGAAAGAAAAGGGAATCAACATCAGATACCTAAGTTTTTTTTTTTAATTTTTTTTAATGTTTATTTTTTAGAGAGAGGCAGACTGCAAGCAGAGGGAGGGGCACAGAGAGAGAGGAAAACACAGAATCAGAAGTAGGCTCCAGGCTCTGAGCTGTCAGCACAGAGCCCAATGTGGGGCTCAACCCCACAAACCATGAGATCATGACCTGAGCTGAAGTTGGTTGCTTAACCGACTGAGCCACCCAGGCACCCCTCTGACCAAGTTATGAGTTGAGGGATTTAAGAAAATAGATGCCTGCTTCTTCTAAACTTCATCTATATGTTTTATGGCAATGTCCTCAGGACAATTTAAAGGGGATGGTAGGGAAATGGTTATTAAACACTGGTGTCTATAGAATCATCAGAGAAGCTTTCAAAAATTCTAGGCATTCATGTATGAAAAGCTCACAGCTAACATCATACTCAATGGTGAAAAACTAGAAGCTTTCCCCCTAATATCAAGAACAAGACAAAGATGTCCTCTCTCATCACTTTTATTCAACATAGTACCAGAAATCCTAGCCACAGCAATCAGACAAGAAAAAGAAATAAAAGGCATCCAAATTGGTAAGGAAGAAGTAAAAGTTTCATTATTTGCAGATGACATGATACTATATGTAGAAAACCCTGGAGACTCCACAAAAAAACTGCTAGAACTGACAAATGAATTTGGTAAGGTTGCAGGATACAAAATCAATATACAGATATCTGTTGCATTTCTATACACTAATAATGAAGTAGCAGAGAGAGAATTAAGAAAACAGCGTGATTTAGAATTGTTCCAAAAATACTGAAATACCTAGGAATAAACTTAACCAAAGAGGTAAAAAGGCCTGTGCTCTGAAAACTATAAAACATTAATAAAAGAAATGGAAGATGACACAAACAAATGGAAAGATATTCCATGCTCATGGATTGGGAAAACAAATATTGTTAAAATGTCCAAACTATCCAAAGCAATCCAGATTTAATATAATCCCTATCAAAATACCAATAGCATTTTTCACAGAACTGGAACAAATAATCCTAAAATTTTTAAGGAACCACAAAAGACCATGAATAGCCAAAGCAATCTTGAAAAAGAACAAAAAAAATGGAAGTATCACAACCCCAGATTTTAAGACATACTACAAAGCTGTAGTAATCAAAACAATATGGTAGTGACACAAAAATAGACACATAGATCAGTGGAACAGAATAGAAGCCCAGAAATAAACCTATGACTATATGGTCAATTAATCTTCAACAAAATAGGCAAGAATATACAATGGGAAAAAGACAGTCTCTTCAACAAATGATGAAATGGGAAAACTGGACAGCTACACACAAAAATAAAATTGAACCACTTTCTTACACTATACACAAGAATAAACTCAAAATGGATTAAAGACCTAAATGTGAGACTTGAAACCATGCAAATCCTAGAGGAGAGCATAGGCAATAATTTCTTTGACATTGGCTGTAGCTACATTTTTCTAGATATGTCTCCTGAGGCAAGGGAAGCAAAAGCAAAAATAATCTATTGGGACTACATCAAAATAAAAAGCTTCTGGGGCAGCCGGGTGGTTCAGTCAGTTAAGCCTCTGACTCTCAGTTGTGGCTCAGGTCATGATCTCACCATTTGTGGGTCTGAGCCTCACATTGGGCTCTGTGCTGACAATTTGGGGCCTGCTTGGGATTCTTTCTCTCTGCCCTTCCCCTGCTTGTATCCTCTCTCAAAATAAATAAATAAACTTAAAAAAAAAAAGTTTCTGCACAGCAAAGGAAACAATCAACGAAATAAAGACAACCTACTGAATGGGAGAAGATATTTGCAAACAATATAACCAATAAGGGGTCAGTATCCAAAATATATAAAGAACTTCTATAACTCAACATCAAAAACCCCACAAATAATCCAATTAAAAATGGGCAGAAGTCATGAACAAACATTTCTCCAAATGAGACAGATGCCAACAGACACATGAAAAGATGTTCAACATCACTTATCATCAAGGAAATGTGAAT
Source organism: Panthera onca (assembly GCF_046562875.1). NCBI lineage: Eukaryota > Metazoa > Chordata > Mammalia > Carnivora > Felidae > Panthera > Panthera onca. The sequence goes on along the minus strand of NC_138347.1, from coordinate 70,005,799 downwards.
CAAAAACATAATGAGATATCACCTCACAGCTGTCAGAATGGCTAAAAAGAAAAACACAAGAGGGGCTCCTGGGTGGCTCAGTCAGTTAAGTGTCCAACTCTTGATTTTGGCTCAGGTCATGATCTCACAGTTCATGGGTTCAAGTCCCACATAGGCCTCACTGCTGTCAGTGTGGAGCCTGCTGGAGATTCTCTCTCTCTCCCTCTCTTTCTGCCTCTCCCCACTCACACTCTTTCTCTTAAAATAGATACATGAACTTAAAAAAAGAAAAGAAAAACACAAGAAACAACAAGTATTGGAGAAAATGTGGAGAAAAAGGAACCCTGGTGCCTTGCTAGTGGGAATGCAAATTGGTGCAGCCAATGTGGAAAACAGTAAGGAGATTCCTCAAAAAATTAAAAAGTAAAAATACTGAGTAATTCCACCACTGGGTATTTACCCAAAGAATACAAAAACACTAATTCAAAAAAGATATATGCATCCCTATGTTTATAGCGGCATTATTTACAATAGCCAAATTATGGAAGCAGTCCAAGTGTCCATCGATAGATGGATGAATACAGAAGATGTGGTATCTGTGTATAGTGGAATATTACTCGGCCATAAGAAAGAATGAAATCTTGCCATTTGCAACAACATGAATGGATCTAGAGAGTAAAATGCTAAGTGAAATAAGTCAGAGAATGACACCATATGATTTCACTCATGTTGAATTTAAGAAACAAATGAACAAACAGCAAAATGAGGCAAACAAACAAAAAAACCCAGACTCTTAGCTGTAGAGGACAAAGGGATGATTACCAGAAGGGAGGTGGGGGGATGGGTGAAATAGGTGATGGTATTAAAGAGTTCATTTGCCATGATGAGCACTGGGTGTTGTAATAGAGTGCTGAATCACTATATTGTACACCTGAAAATAATATAATGCTGTATGTTAATTATACTGGAATTAAGATAAAAAAATTCTAGGCATTAGTTTTTTTTTGTTTTTGTTCTTTGTTCTTTGTTTTTAAGTCTCCACAGGTGATTCCAGGGCAGAACAAAATTTAAGAATTGATGCTCTAGGTCTTCCTCCCCCACCCCCTGGAGATTCGGATTAATTCACTCTTTTCACTTTTTTTTTTTTTTTCCTAAAGAAAGGCAGACGGCCACATGCAGCGCCTCCTTTGGATGTGTCTGGAGTCTCAGAAGATTGACTGCCCTATGTTCTTCTACAATGGACTTGAGAGCTTCTTTAGAGATTCTAGCAGGGGGGGCACAGCTACTCATATACCCTTGACTGAAGAACAGGTCCTCCTCTATCAGGAAGGTCGTCTACTTCAACCAAGCACTCAGCTGTGGGAGGGATGCATGTGGAATGGTGAGGAAGGAAGGGGACACTGGCCTAGCCAGCCAGAACAGCCAAGAATCAACCCTGGTGATCAATGGGGTGACCGCAGCCAGATCGTCCTCAAATCCTCAGATTAATTCACTTTGGGTGCATCTAGGCATCAGTATTTTTTTTTTAATTATTATTTTAGAGAAAGAGAGAGAGCAAGCAGGGTAGAGGGGCAGAGGGAGAGAGAGAGAAAATCTTAAGCAGACTCCACGCTCAGCAGGGAGCCTGATTCAGAGCTAGATCCCACGACCCTAGGATCATGACCTGAGCCGAAATCAAGAATCAGACACTCAACCTATTGAGCCATGCTGGTGCCTCTAAAGTTTTTGTTTTTGTTTTTTTTATTTTGAGAGACAGAGTGAGAGAGCACAAGCAGAGGAGGGCAGAGAGAGAGAGAGAGAGAGAGAGAGAGAGAGAGAGAATCCCAAGCAGGCCCAACACTATCAGCGTGGAAGCCCAATGAGGGGCTCAAACCCATGAACCTGAGATCATGACCTGAGCCGAAATCAAGAGTTGGACACTTCGGCGACTGAGCCACCCAGGTGCCCCTCGGCATCAGTATTTTTAATAGTTCCCCAGGTGTTTGTAACATGCAGCATAGTTTGAGAACCAGTAATGTAGTAGTTTCCAGACTTGAGTGTGCCTCAGAATTACCTGGAGGGTGAGTAAAACGTGAATGATCTGGCTCCACTCCCAGAGTCTCTGATTCAGTAGGTCTGGAGTGGGGCCTGACGATCTGCATTTCTACAAGTTCCCAGGGGATGCTGATGTTGGTACAGGGGCCACACTTTGAGAATTAATAGCATAGAGAATTTCCCCCCATGTGTTTGCAACCTGTGTTCCCTTCTTTTTGTAATAGCATCTTGATTTTTCTTAGAGGAAGCAGCCCTTGTCCCTTCTCAGACCATGTTTTTGGGTAGAGCTGACATCATTCCCCGTCCACCTTCCACTTCAAGGATGGGCCTATGACCTGGGCTTTGCCAGTCAGTCAGTCAGTCACAGGGATTGGTTCAAATTTAACACATGACCCAATTTTAGCCAAGGAGCATAAATGGTGAGCACCTAGCAAGAAGTACAAGGAAGGCAGCAATCTCTTCTCACAAGATTTCTAAGTTGGTGGAATATTATTATTTTTTTATTATTTTTTTATGTATTTTATAATATAATTTATTGTCAAGTTGGTTTCCATACAACACCCAGTGTTCAGACCAACAAGTGTCCTCCTAAGTTGGTGGAATATTAACCTAAAGCAGCTGGAGACCATCTGCCCATAACCACATAGGAAGAAGCTGCCTGAGTCAACATGGAGGAGAGATATAACAGAGCTAGAGACAGAGATAGGAGAGACAGAGAGAAAGACAGACAAGTTGCGGAGAGGCTTGATGATATTACCTGAATAATTGGATACACTTTTTCCCACAGGCTTGCTGAGCCCTGGACTTTGCACACCCAGATAAACTCCTTTTTGCAGAAGACAGGTGAACATCTCTAATCTCTGGGTTTTCAAACACCTGTCCATCCACTCCCAAGGTGCAGGCTAAGAATCCCTGAGCTATAGCAATATCTTTAGAGTGTTCTTATTTCCAAACAGATGGCTGAGCCTCATTCTTATTTGGCAGAGTTTATTTATTCTTATTTGGCAGCCTCTATCGTGAGGCCTCCTCCAAAGTCCATTTTGCACGAATTAGCCTTTCTACCTACCTGTGTGTCCGCTTTATGTCTCGTCTCCACTCTGCCCCCAGTGAACCCCAAAGAATTCCTGCTGGTCTCAACCTGCAGACATACTGGGCCCAGTACACCATAATGGGGGCCTGATACTGGAGACTGAAGGGACTGCCCTCTCCCCCATGTCAGCCACAGGCTGACACTGGACCATGACCTCAGGCATCTGCCTTTTCCACCAACAGACATATGTCCAATTTTTTCCTTTAGGCTTCTTCTCTTCAGATTTACAGGCATAGAGGTTTTCAAATTCATAGCACTTCCCCACATTTCTTAGTAAGAGCTCAGCGCAGAGACATAGGGAATAGCAACTGTGCCCCACCTCAGGCCTAGAGACCCCTGTGACAAGTACATGCACAACTTCTAGAAAACATGCCTGATCAGGCTTGGAGAGGGCTGCACCGGGGCTCCGGGTGAATGTGGAAACAGGCCCTGCTTTCCTCCCGCCCCCACCCCCAGAGAGTCCTGTGCCTGCCTTTTCCTCCCCCAGCAGCGACACTTCTAGCACCCATTCCGATGGATTCTGGAACTTCTGGATTCCGATCCAGATTCAGATTGATAGTTTTTTAAAGCTCCGCAGAAGATGTCAGTGTCCAGTCAGGGCTCAGAACCACAGACCTTGGGGCTCAAGGCCACCTACACCCTGGGACTACTTCCTCAACGGTTGATACAGAGTTTAGGGAGCAACGGGACTCAGATGTTTTCACTTTCTCAAACTCTGACAACTGGCGTCTTCACTCATTCTTCTGCGGCTTGTTACTTTCTCCAGTTGCTAATTGCAGGTCCCTATCCTCATCTTCCCTCTGTGGACTTCTGACCTGTGAACTGCCTGATTGCTGATGCCAGGGTGGCTCATAATTTTTCCCAAATTACCCATTCCTGGCTTCAGTGGATGACTGTGGCTTAAAACTCTAAGATTCTTACTGTTTATTTAACAAATGGTTGGTTTTTGAACATCTACTGTCTATGAGTCACCTAGCTAAACTGTATACAGGAATTTGGGAAATTTATGAGAAATATAAATTGAATAAGACATGTACCTTGAGCAAATATGAAAAACAAAAACAAAAACTGGGTGAGTTCTGGGAGAATCAGTTTGTTTGTTTTGTGGCAGAAAAAGGAAACTGGAGACAGACCAGGACTGAGAATAGGTAGAGGTTTTGTCTTTAGGTGAAAAAGAGGAACTGAGATAATCATCATCAGTAACCAGAAACACTTCAGATTAGAGAATGGAGGTGGAAGGTGTGCTTTACTATATTTAATTTGAACTCCAGATATATCTTACAAAACTATACAGTGTCTGCATGGGTAACTATTCCCTGGCAATATGTGCTATTTTAATAGTAGTGTCTACAGAAAAGGCATGACTGCCAGCCTTATATGCAATACCCTCTTCCCCATTTAGTGTGGTCTAACCCCCCCACCTGGTGAAGGCTCCGAGACTCCAGTGATGAAACCATCACTGAGCTCATCTTATACGTGTAAATGGGTTCCTCTGTGCTTGCCCACCTGACACATGTCTGCCTCTTTCTTCTGACTCACTTACACTCAAGAACCTTAAGCCCCAGCATATCCCGTCAATCATCCTCTTTGTTTTCCCAGGAAGGAAGTCTCACCCATCACTCTCCCGTCTGAACCAGGCCCCAGGTCGGGGAGAGGTCTAAGCAGTATTGAGGAAGTCAGTGGCATTTCACTGAGGACCCAGGTGTCTCCCTAGAACAGCCAATGCTTCCTGTTCCATGGGGACAGGGAGGTAGAGCGGCGGGCAGCCAGGCCGGCTTCCTGAAGATCTGTGCTGAGCGGCTGCCTGTGCTCTGGAGGAGACAAGCTATTTATCAAAGTGAAAGATGCCTGATGCTGGAGTTGCTAAAAACAAACCCTTCCAGGTTTTATCTGCATCCAGAAATGCTTACTTGTAAGTAGGTCAAAGTGTTCCTGAAGTAGGGCAGTAACAAGTGCCAGTCTATCGCTGTGGCTGAGTTCCAGTTCAGGAAGGCTCACCATTGCCTTCACAGGACACTTCATGGGATGGCACTGGCACTTCGACGCGGTCCTCCCACCTCCCTGCCCCCGATGCAGGAGCAGCTGCTTGTAGACTCATGGCAGCCATGCAGAGGTTTCTCAGGCATCAAATGCAAAGTGGATTTTGCCTTGATGTAGCTCAGGTCAGTTTATTTATTTAAAAAAGTTTTTTAATGTTTATTTATTTTTGAGAGACAGAGCATCAGCAGGGGAGGGGCAGAGAGAAAGGGAGACACAGAATCCAAAGCAGGCTCCAGGCTCTGAGCTGTCGGCACAGAGCCCGACACGGGGCTTGAACTCACAAACTGTGAGACCATGACCTGAGCCTAAGTCGGACACTTAACCGACTGAGCCACCCAGGTGCTCCTCGGGTGAGTTTATTAAAGATTTGAATGATAAGAGGAATGCAGGAGACACTGCCCATCCTTATATTTCTGAGTTTTCAACCATTCCAAATAAATGAGATGTACTTGGCCCATGTGTCCCCAGAGAAGACTTCCCAGGAAACAGGAATGCGAAGACTTCTTCGGTCAAAACTCCTAACATCAGAACATTACTCCTTGTTCCCATCCTCGGGCTCCTGCTAAAGCTTACACCAGTTTCCACTACAGTTTTTAGGGGATGGGGAACATAATGAACCTGGGGCCTACATCTCACCAAGAACCAAGTAGGCCTTGCTCTCTTTTACTCTTTTAAAAGAAAGTGGGGGGTGGGGAGTGGGACTGGATGGCCCCTACATCTCCCTCTTCCTTCAACTGCATCCTTTGAGGGCTCCCAGATTGTTGGTCAATAACCACTGAGACATTTCTGGCCCATCCCATTGAGGAATGATACACCCACACCCACCCTGACACTCAAGGTCTCGCACTGCCCTCCATCACGCAGGTCGGCCCATCTCCACAGTGTGATCCGAATGCCTCCTTCAATGACCCGAGTTAATCATTGAAAGAGAATAGGTCACTGGCAGGTGCAAGCCAGGGAATAACTTTAATTTTCAGTTCAATTATTCTCAAATATGATCTCAACTCTCTGGGTCGAAGGTAAAAAAAAGAAGACAGGAATAAACCATTAGTTGGGGGGAAATCATAGAGCCAGACAGACCTACTGTTAGTAGCTTGCGGAAAGGGCCTGGGATAGGCCAGGAATAGAAACTGAGGGAAAGGGGATACAGACTAGAGACAGTGTGGGGGCTTCTGCAGAACCTGTGGATGAAACTAGAAACAAAACCTTGTACTTGTGAATAGCCCTGGCATGGATTCAGGCTGGAAAAGCCCTAGAGTCATCGCTATGGGGTTATCAGCATTGGGACAAAGGGCAGGCAGGGAGATGAACATTAATTGACCTCTAGTGAGGTGTACCTAGGTGGGGAAGTCTAATTCAAGGGAAGCAAGTACTGTTGCTGCTTTTTATTGACTTTCAGGATCTGGCCTAAGGTCATGAGCTAGTCAGGGGCTGAGCTGGGATTCAGACCCAGGTCTTTCACGTCAAGACTTGTAGTCTCTCCGCACCTGTTATCATTCACCTTATGGCCTGCTACATATGCTGCAAAGCCTCATGGTAGCCAAGCCATCCATGTTTCATTCTAAACCACCTATGTACACAACTGTATCACCAAATTTACAGTTTCTTTTATTTACTTATTTATTTTTTAATGTTTTTAATGTTTACTTTTGAGAGAGCCGGAGCATGAGTGGGGAGGGGAAGAGAGCAAGGGAGACAGAGAATCTGAAGCAGGCTCTGCACAGTGTGGGGCTTGAACCCTCGAACCGTGAGATCATGACCTGAGCCAAAGTCAGATGCTCAACTGACTGAGCCACCCAGGTGTCCCTCAACTTTACAGTTAAAACCACTCTTGGCATCTGGCTCGTTCAGTCGGTAGAGACTGCGACTCTTGATTTCGGGGCTGTGGGTTCGAGGCCCAGGTTGGGTGTAGAGATTACTTTTAAAAAATCTAAAATAAAAAAGTACTTTTACTTAATAACACTGCCACCTTTGAGTCTTCCAGCAACTCTGTAAGATAGGTATTTTTTTGTCAGCTTCCCTTTGCATAGATATGGAAACTAAGATAAAGTGACTCTCCCTAATTCCACACCCTGTCCTCTTCCTGGCCTGTCTCCCCGAGAGCCAAACCCTCGCCTGTTTCCTCAAAGATGTGCGAGTACATTTCTGAGAAAAATATGGGATGATTGCCTTAGGTTATCAAAGATGATTACCCGATATGGAAAGAAAAAACCAGACATCTTTAGAACTGGAGGGGATCCTACAGGTAATTCAGAAAGATAGGGATGAAGGTATGAATGACAGTAGGGAATAACCAGGAAAAAAGACAAGCCAGCAGAGAGCCTCAGAGTGCAATTCAGTTGCCTCTGAGCTGTGCCCAGAGAGCAGGGGACCAGGTCTCCCAAGCATGAGGGGCTTTGGGGCACCTGACGTAAAACTGGATGGCTGGATGTTCTTAAATCCAAGGATGGTGAGGAGGATTTAAAACCACACACACAAATAATCACTGTAAACAAATGAAGGTTGTTGAAGTTAATCCAAGATGTTTTGTGCTGCCCCACGGATTCAGTAAAAGAGTACAGAAAAGTTACTAGGCTTTTATTAAACTGTACCTTAGGAAAGAAGTGTCTAACATTTTATATGCAAATTAAATTAGTCTGTTCTAGATAAGAATCAGGAGATGGAGCATGAGAGTTAGGACTGGTAGGTTTCAAGTGGGGGACTGGAGGAAGGAGACTAGCAGGAGGGATGGGTAGGAAGCATCTGGGTTTCAGCACTAAGTAAGAGGAATTTCTCACCATTAGAACTGTACTAAAATGCAGTAGGCTTCTTCTAGAAGTAATGAGCTCCCAATCCTGGGGAGCACTCAAGTAATGCTTGGCTGAGTATCAGAGGCGTGTAGAATGGGGTCCCTATATTAGGGAAAGAGTGAATTGGAGGACCTTTATTGTGCTTTTCAATTCTAAGATTCCGAGAATCCATAAAAGCCTATGTTCTGAAGTGAAATGAAATCTAATCAAGGACTTTTATTCAATTATAAAAAGAAAAAATTTTAATTCTAATTTTTTATAATTCTGAAAAATGACTAGGACCTCCTTTTAGAATCTCTCCCAATGCATCTCCACTTGTCTTAAAACACACTTTTCTTCAAGAAGTATCAGCACTCAAGTTAGTTACATTTCTCATGCAAATGCATTATTTTTTGGTTTCAATTAATAAAAACAACCTTGCCATCATTTTTCACTGCAAACATACTATATTCAACTCTGTTACTCTTTTTTCATAAGTTTATTTCTTTATTTTGAGAGAGAGAGGGAGGGGAGGGGCAGAGAGTGAGGGAAAGAGAGGGAATCCCACGAAGGCACCATGCTGTCAGCGCAGGGCCTGATGTGGGGCTCGACCCCACACACAGAACCATGAGATCATGACCTGAGCCGAAACCATGAGTCATATGCTTACCCGCCTGAGCCACCCAGGTGCCCCTCAGCTATGTTACTCTTAAATACAATTTTGTGGGCTATAGTATGGAAAACTCTTCCCACTGTCATTCATCCTTCTCCGGGGTATAATTTTGTTCTAGAAGAAAATGAGTTCTGAATTCCAGGGTGGCTCCTCATAGCAGGTCAGTTACAGACACCCAAACAGAGTAGGAGTGTAGACCAGAGACTATAGTTTTAATATGTCACTTCATACCCAAAGGGAAATGTCTGGGGACAATTATTTTTTAGCTTCCCATGGTGAATCCCCATGGTAGGCATTATGGAGTCAACTAAAACCTGAAGTAGCTTCTCTTAATGCAGAATTACACTGAAAACTAAGAGAGAGACTTTTAGTGGACTCTCTAGTCCGCAGGCAGAAGGAAGCTTTTAGTCTCTGACAGCAGAGGGGATAGGAAAGGCTCATTTTGGTTCCTGGCAGCAGAAAGTGCAGGAAGTTCCCATCCCTGCAGAAAATCTGTTGGACAGCCTGGACCAGCTCCAGGGTTAGGCCAGCCCCTATCAGGTCCCTAACTGGACCCAGTTCCGCCTACGATCCACAGGGCTGGTCAGAGTTTTTCTGCTCTAGCCAGGGACACCAAGATCTTTCTAGCGGGCACAGCACCCACAGGACAAAATCTGTCTGTTGCTACTACCTCTAGGGAAGGGAGCACATGAGGCCAGAGGCGAAGGGAGAGTGAGAGAGCAGTATGCGTGGCCATCTCTCTCCAAATTCTCATCCAGCTAGATTGGTTGCATAAAGGGGAGCCTTGTCAGATGGAAGCTCAGTGAATTTGAGTACCTGTCACAAATGCCTTCAGACCTGGGAGGGTATAGAGCATACTTAAAGAGTGAGACCTTGGGAAATTGACAGACCTGCCTTCAAATCAAGGTCCTCCACTTGTGAGCTATGTGACTTCGGGCAAGTCACCTAATCTTTCTAAGACTGACCTTCCTTGTCTATAAAGTGAGAAAAGATTATTGTTACTCGTATTAAAGCACTAACCTAGAAACCTGGCCCATAGGAAGGCTCAATAAATGTCAGGTATTTTTATGACTTGACTACAAACTTAATGTAAGTCAATAGTATCACAGACCTGCTCAGCATCTTCAGGCTGATGGTGAGGTGTATCTCCAGAGCCCAGGTTTTCTCCACTGTTCTAGACCTGCACACCACAGCCTGGGTAAGCTGTTCCTGAGGGCAGCTGGGTGATGATAGCAGAGATCATCAGGAGACCCTACGGGAGAGCACTCCCTGTGAATAAGCAATGGCCACTTTGGGCCCCTGCCCCTTTCCTCCAGGACATCTGCTCGTAGGGCTCACCTCCTGGGCTAGGTTTTGCTAAGCAAAGAGGTGTTTCCTTATAGCTTCTCCAGGCACTCAGCTGGAGCCAGGAAGAAACTGGGTAAGAAAGGAAAAGGGACACAGAAGTCTTACATAGCTGGGTAGAGAAAAGCCTAGACAGGTTTTGGGTCCAAAGGCAGAAGCACCCAGGACCAACGCTTGTTTTTGTTTTTGTTTTTGTTTTAAACACCATTTTAACCATTTTTAAGTATATAGTTCAGTAGCATTAAGTAACAACACTCCCTTGGTTGTGCAACCACCAGCACCATCCATCTCCAGGACTTTTCTCACCTTGCAAAACTGAAACTCTGTACCCATTAAACACTAACTCCCCATTCCTCCTCTCCTTCCAGCTGCTCATAACCACTATTCTTCTTTCTGTCTCAGGGAATTTGACTCTTCTAGGTACCTCCTATAACTGGAACCATCCAGTATTTGCTCTTTTGTGACTAGTTGAGTTCACACAACATAATGTCTCCAAAGTTTATTCATGTTGTATCATATGTTGGATTTTCCTTCTTTTTATATATTTTTAATTTTTTTAACATTTATTTATTTTTGAGAGACAGAGAATGACAGAGAGTGAGTGGGGTAAGGGGCAGGGAGAGAGTGAGAGAGAGAGAGAGAGAGAGAGAGAAAGAGAATCTGAAGCAGGCTTCAGGCTCTGAGCTGTCAGCACAGAGCCCAATGTGGGGCTCGAACTCCCAAACCGTGAGACCATGACCTGAGCTGAAGTCGGACGCTGAACCTACTGAACCATGCAGGTGCTCCCAGATTTTCCTTCTTTTTAAAGACTGGACAATACTCCATTCAATGTGTATGGAACATTTTATTTACCCATGCATCCACTGATGGACACCAGAGCTTCCATCTTTTGACCTTTGTGAATAGTGCTGCTCTGAATATGGGTACGCAAGTAGCTCCTTGAGTCCCTGCTTTTGATTCTTTTGGGTGTATACCTGGATGTGGAATTCCTGGATCATATGGTAATTCTATGTTTAAGCTTTTAAGGGACCCCATACTGTTTTCCATAGCAGTTCACTATTTTACTTTCCCATGAGCAGTGCAGAAGGGTCCAATTTCTCCACATCCTCACCAATGCCTGTTATTTCCTATGCTTTTTAAAAAAATAATAGCCACCCTAATGGATATAAACCGGTATCTCATTGTAGTATTGATTTGCAGATCCCTAATTGTTAGTGATGTTGCCCATCTTTTCATCTTATTGGCCATTTGTATACCTTCTATGGAGAAATGTCTATTCGAGTCCTTTGCCTATTTTTAAATCAAATTGTTTTTTGTAGTTGTTGTGCTGTAGGAGTTCTTTATATAACTTGTGTATTAATCCCTCCCAATTCATCTTTAAAATCTCCTATGCCTGATAATTGGGAGTTGCTAAACCCATAAGGCAGTGACTCTCAATGCTCATGGAACAACAGAATTACCAAGGAACCAAAAAAAAAATACTAATGCCCAGGTAGTTATGAATTAATTGGTCTAGGGTGAGGTGTGAGGCATCAGTAGACTTTAAAAGTCTCTGAGTGGTTCTAAAATGTACCCAGAGTTGAAACTGTTGCTACAAAGTCTTTGTCCCTTGAGAGGTGCTGCCCTCCACCACTTGCTGCTAAGAAAGTGAGAGGGGATAGATTAGGAAGAGGAATGATGAGGCCCCACAGGGCCCAATCCCAGTGAGAGTGTCAGGTGGCAGCAAAGAAATAAGAAAGGCAGGCTCCCCACTTTGTCACGCAGCCCTATCACCAGTCCTGCCACAGATATATCGGGAGAAACAACCAACCGCTGTCTCCTGAGAAGGCACAGGAAGGAAAGACAAGAGAGGAGCCCAGAGCTACCTGGAAGCACCATAGGCAGTGTGGTGGAGAGCACTGGGCAAGGGGGTTGGAGCCTTGGTTCTACTCCAGCTTTGCTATCAACTTCCCTGTGGCTTCTGAAAAGTCAGCTTGCTTTCCTGTGCCCAAGAGTGGCCCTAGAGGAAAGGAAACTGGACTAGTGCACTGTTTCTCAGACTTGGCTGTACCTTGGATTCACCCAAGGAGCATTTAAAAACGTGGACCCTCAGGTCCCATTCCAGAGATTCTGAATCTAGTTGTTTTGGGTGAGGATTGGGCATTGTCATTCAGTAAATCTTCCAGGGGATTCCATGCAGCCAGGGTTGAGAGCCTGGTCTAGTGGTTCTTCAAGTTCCCTTCTCGGTGTTAACATTCCAAGATTCTTCCACCTGCATATCTGTGGGGTGACAGTCATGGCCTGAGCACTCATCTGGCACTTAGCACATCATACAAACACTGCATTTTTTCTCACAGTCCACAGAAGCACTGACCTGATGCTCTCTACAAAGGTTAAGAGGACCAGTTCCCTCCTAAGAATTGAAAAAGGAACAGATTTTGACCTCCAGTGATATTGGGTGAGGCCACCCTGTACTAGTCCACAACCCCCAGAGGAATGCTTCATTCTCAGTCCTGCTGTGCATAACTTGTAAGGTGAAGCGCCTGCTGGAGACACATCAGCTGGGAGGGGAAAAGGCCAGGGGGCCAGCAGGCAGCCCTCAGAATGGGGAGAAGGAACAGTTTATGGAGTTTCTGCTAAGAGGCCCCGGAGTGGGAGATGGCTTTCCAAACTGGGGTGTGTGCATGAGAGCACACGCTTTCAAATGAGGCTGTGTTAGGGCTGCTCCATGGAGGCCTGACTGTCAGGAATTGGGCACCTGTGTATTCTGAGCCCACACAGGTGAGAGGGCAGTAAGAGCTCACAGGTGGCCATCTGAAGGCCCACCTACTTGGCCTATGCTTGGAGAGAGAGGAACCAGCCTACAAACCAACAGAGCCAAGGAAATGGGTGACAGGCACTGGTAGGATACTACCTTTAAGAAGCCATGCTTGCTGGTGGAGTGCACCAGAAAGTTCCATGCTGGTCTCCCTCTCCACTTTCTCTCTTGCTTCTATATTCCATCCCTCCTCCTTAGTGTCCATTTCGCAGTTGACCCTCCACTAATCCCTCTCCCTCTAGAGTTCTCACCCTGAATGCCTCTGGATCACAGATCCCCTCTGACTGCTCTCTGCCTCTCCACTGTGGGTTTGCTCCTGCCACAAGCGGTAGGGTCCCAGATGGGCAGGGGCAAGGAAGGCATGCATATCCTACCCAGCCACAGGCTGGAGAGGCTGGGCCTTCGTCAGGAAGTCTCAGCTCCTCTCTGCAAGGTAAGTCCTTCCTGATGAGCAACGCACACCAGAGATCTATGACAAATTAGCCCTCCCCAGCAAAGGAAGTGCCATCCTTGGTTTTGTCTCCAAAGATGGGGGTCTCTAGACTGGATGTGTGGGAGTTGGTAGCTATTTTGCTGAAGAATCGATGGCAAAAAATGGAATAACTATCACTTATCATGACAACTACCACGCATCGCGTGCCAGGCACTGTTCTAAGTGTTTTGTGTATATTGCATCATTCACCCTCACACTTCTAGCCCCTTTGGGTCCCAGTTTCCCTTTGGTTAGACTTCAAACAGAACCACATTCCTGAGTTTCACCCATCTCTTCCCGGTACCACGAGTTTCTCCAGTGGACACTTCAAAGGACCGGGGAGCTGTATCTGCAATTACAAATTCCACACAATTTCCTGACACAGTTCCTCCTGTGTTCAGAGAAAAGGAGGGGGAGAAGCAAGCGATGGATGAACAGAGGGAAGGGGGCACGAGGGTGTGTGCGTGTGGAGGGAAGAGGGTCTTAGTTTCCAGTTTTCTTCTGATGGAAAAAAACCCAGGGACGCCCCTTGGGAGAGTTGGACAGCTCCAATAATGCAACCTGCTACTGCCATCTGGTGGGTGAAAGGAGAATGGCAGGTTTTAGAGGTGGACCGGATGCAATTCCAGCAGAATTAGCAACTTTTCAGAAATTTAGTTAGCCTGCAGTACCTACCGAGAAGTCTGTAGCAGGTCTCTGTGGTGACCCTGGTGTCCCTGCCTCCCCAAAGGCCCCTACCCTCTTCCCATTTCACAAATACTCAGCATGGGTCTGCACAGAGGGCGTCCCCGACGGAGGTCATGTGACCAGTTAAGAAAAGAAGCTCAGAACCCCAGGAGAGCTCAGCGTCGCCTTCTGTGCCTCAGTTTACTCAATGTAAAATGAGTAACTCCAAAGCCCCTGCCAGCCTTGACTGTCAAAGTTAGAGGGTCTCATTCGAGAGTGAGCATGAAAGTCACAGGGGAGCTTGCTAAAACACAGACTGCTGGCCCCCACCCCAGCTATTCAGACCCAGTGGGTCTGGAGCAGAGTCTGAGTTTGCATTTCTAAACGTTCCAGAGGGATATTGACCTTGCCAATCCTGAGACACCCCCCACCCCCGCCCCCCCTTGGAGAATCACTGTTCTAAGTAGTTCAGTCTCCTTGGTGGGAGGGGAAAAATGAATAAATAAGCAGAGAACTTATATAAAATGAATAACACAGAACTGTGTAAACACAGAAGCCTGGGCTCAAAGAACGTATCCATGAAGGCCCCATAAATGAGTGTCCTGTGCCCTGGCAGGGCTGAGGGGAGGGTCAAACCTAACTCAGCTATGCTAGCACTTGGGTGGGGGTGGGGGGCCAGGGAGCCCAAAGCAGCTCTGGAGCCTTCAGTGCAGAAGGGAGAAGTCTAGGCTTGGTCACAGGTAGAAGACTTTTCTGAATGTAGTGGGAGAGCTAGAAGAGGTCTTAGAGGCCATCTAATTCAGCTTTCATTTTAGGCTGAAATGGACTCACAAAGGTTAAATGACTTTGGAAAAGTCATGGCCACTCGGTAGCTCTTTCTCCTCAAGTTCCCAACCCACTCCTTTCACAAGCAGGTCAAGAGAAATCCCACAAGGTCAGAATAGGTTGACGAGACAGGATAGCCCAGTGGTGCTCTTCGGTTAGGGTGGGCTCGTGCCCAGCGCCTTCTGCACGTGCCCACCCCCCCTCAGTCCCCCTACCTTTCACCAGGGGGAAGAAGCAGTCCATCTCCACGCTGCTTCGGGAATGGGAGATGCACAGGGCGCTGCTGGGAACCAGGCCCTCCTGCGGGGGGCTCCTTTCCGTGGTACGGACCAGACACCAGCCCGGCCGCTCGCTGGGCCGCTCCAGCAGCTCCACCGTCTGTCCCACCTGGATGGTCAGCTCGCTGCTGTGGCCTGCATTGAAGTCCTGGAGGACCACGGTCAACTCACATCCGCCAGAGAGCTTGGGGTGGGGCGTGGAGTGGAACGTGAGGGATTGGGGGAGGAGGGGGTGGGTGAGAGGGGGAGGGAGAAAGGATGCGTGCAGAGGAAAAGAGGAGGAGGAGGAAGAAAAGGGGGGAAAGATGGGGTCCGGAGTGGAAAGAAGGCAGAAGAGGGAGTTGGGAACAGGAAAGAAAACAAGAAAATAAAGTAATTGACACAGTGCCATTCAATCATTCTGCTGCTCTAGCTCCAGCCACAATCTGGAGCCTGCCCAGAACCGAGCTTAATTCTAATTCTTTCTTGTTCACTTGGAGTTATTTTCATTTTCCTTTGCCAAGCTTCCAGCTAGCTGTGCCTTCTACCCCCTTTCCCAGTATGTCTCTTTACGTCTTCCCAGGGCACTACCCTGCGCCCCTCCTTGCCCCTATGACCACCCTCAGACTCTTACTGGGGACCATTTCTAACTCACTCACTCTTACCTGCTTCTAGCTGAATTCTTATTTGGGAATAATGGAAGAGACAACCTCCTTCCTCCTAACTTTTGCAACCTTCCCTACCCCACCCCCAGCGGGAGCCATCAGCTTAAAACAGATGTTGCCAGTGACACAAAAAAGAATGAGGTGTGAACACAAAGAAGAAGCAGAAGAGAAGGGAATAGAATTGGTTTACCTTAGCCCAACCACTGGGGACCAGGAGAAAGAATGGGAAGGGAGGAAGAGGGGTCACATCTTACTTAGGAGCCATCCTCAGTACCCTAGCCTACCCTCCCTCTGGGCCTGGCACTTCCCCACTGCACTGGTTCTGGGGCAGAACCAGTAAAACTGGGTAGAGCGACCTCAGGATAAGAGCAACCTCTTCTAGCTGAACACTGAGACTTTCACTTATCATGAGAAACCACTAGTTATTAGTTTGTCTCACAGAGCTAAGCACAAAGCCTCTCTCTTAAAAAAAATGTTTTTAAATGTCTTATTTATTTTTGAGAGATAGAAAGAGACAGAGCATGAGTGGGGCGGGGTGGGGGGGGGTGTGCAGAGGGAGAGAGAGAGAGAAAGAGGAAGACACAGAATCCGAAGCAGGTTCCAGGCTCCAAGCTATCAGCTCAGAGCTGGGGCTTGAACCCATGACCACGAGATCATGACCTGAGCCGAGTCAGACCCTTAACCAACTGAGCCACCCAAGCGCCCCTGCAAAGCTTCTCTCTTGAAATAGCAGCTGCACTTAGGGGCAGAGGGGAAATAAGGGAAGGAGTGGGAGACCCAGAGGCCCACAGGGGCAGCCTATTCTCCCCAAGGTTCAGCCCAGACAGCGGCTCAGTGGGAAAGTCCAGCTACCACCTCCAAGGAACTTGGCCTCAGTCTGTACATCTCTAATTGAAGCCTTCAGGGCCTGCATTGCCTGCACCAGCAGTCGTACTAATGCACCAGTCCAAGTACATTGTGTAGCTATATGTCCCCGGAAGCTTCTGCTGAATGGTAAATACAGCAAGCAGCCCAGTATGCAGAGAAACAACAGTCCCACCAGGACCAAGAGCTCAGCATTCAGGACTGTGAGAATTTCCTGTTAAAGGAACTTGAATGTCACAGTGGGCCTGAGAAGGTTACACGATGCATTGAAATGATGGTTGCAAAATGTATGGCTCCCAACCACGGAGTAAGGAGCCTGCTCTAAACACGTGTCCGGGGATGGGCAGGGCGCAGCCATTGAGATTGGATCAGGAAGAGAAATTCGTAGGACAGAAGTTCGAAGAGGGAAAGAGACAGAAGAAGGAGAAAACATGCTTGTTGGCTCATTTTTCCATTTAACTTTCCTAGTCCCATTAAATGCACAGACTCTACCTCTGTGCCCTTCTGGTGCCATCTTCCCAAAGCATCGTTTTGAGAGGGATGTTGTGAGATGGTAATACCTCAGGTCTGTAGAGTGCTTTCACCCTCACGTTAACTATCCACTTGATTCTCACAACAACCAGGCGATGCTACCATCTCCACCTCATCCATCAAGAACTTTAAGCTCAGAAACATCAAGATCATTGTTTGGGACAATGAGTGCGCATAAAAATTGCCTCAGGAGTTTGTGCAGATGCCTTTGCTGGTCTCTCACTTGCCCTAGCCTCCAATCACAGGTTCTGATTCAGGGGACCCAGGGATGTATATTTTTAACAAGACTCCCCCAACTCATGATTCTAAATGGAGGGTCCCTGAGATACTGTCTGAGAAACACTGGCCAGATGGTTTCCCACAGTCACCCAGCTGGACTTGAATCCAGCCTTCCACCACAAATCCCATGTTCCTTAAACCACATACCAGAGCAAATTATGTACAAGTTTTAGGTATGTATGTGGTTGGAGGGGGTGGGAGACAGGTGGAGAGAAGACAACACTGGCCTGAGCTACTGGTCCTCTGAGGGTTTGCTTGGCCTACAACAAGTTGCTTAAACTTTCCGGACTGCAGTTTATAATCTTAACCAGTCTGCACTAACATACGAACAGCTACGTCACTGAAACACAAATTTCACTGAAACACAAGTTTCGCTGAGTTAATTTCACTGATATTCTATTTCATTTTTTTTCTCACTTGCTGGTGGCATCCCACTAAATTGATTCCACTTTCCACTAATGGAAATTTGTAGAATTTGCAAATTCCATTTGTAGAATGTTGGACTAGATGACCACAACATTTCCTGCTAACTCTGAGAATCTCTGTCACCGAGCTTCTATGCTTCAGTGGAGTCACTCCTCTGTGCCAACCTCAGGATTCTTTCCCAAGGTCAAGCGCACACATGGCCTGAGATGCAATTTACAGCCCTTTCAGGGATGGGTATGACCCTTTTGCAGACTTTTGCAAAGCAGAGGGCGCCTAAAGCTCTGGTTGCAAACAGCCTAGCATGTCACCAGATACAAGGCCCACTGCCCCTCAGGACAAGTTACAGCCAGACCCACCCACGGGCAGGCAGGGAGTTACGGTGGGAGGCAGGAGAGGATTAACAGCCAGACAGTGTGCTTCTACAATTCAAAGATCGAGAGAAGGCTGGAAAACACCATTAGATGGCGATTTTTGCTTGCTGTAGGCTGCCCAGGCCAGACAAAAGATGATGAAAGATGATCAACAGTCAGTTTCGCTGGTGCTCAGAGACCCAGCCCCAAAACATTACGGTTCAAATAGAGGATGAATGTCCTGGTTTTGCCTCACCTCAATGGCGTGATCAAATAGATTTCTCACACTCGGTCCCCACTCCAGGGCAACAAGGGAATTCTCAACAGTGGCAGTGAGGGAGTTAGGAGAAATGGATGAGTCAGAGGCCAGACAGAGCCGTCCCTGTAACAATTCCTCCCCAGAGCAACAAGGGAGCTTCAGGTGCCCAGGGGACTCGGAGTTCACACTTCACAAACTGTGCTTCAGAGAACCCAGGACTAGAATTAGCCCTGGAAAGTTCTAAGAGCCCTTGCCAGTAGGGGAGGGGGCAAGGGCAGAGGGGCCAAAAGACCTTTGAGGAATCTGGGCACGCTTAAAGCATTTTTAATTGCAACCCTCAAAATAATTCATTCATGCTGCATGCTCTAAGACTTCTCCTGGACTGTGATGAGCCACACCACCTACTGAACATTAATTACAGAGTGTTCCCCTCATTAACCAATAAAACCAAATTCCCTCACAGACACTAGATTATCAATTTCTTAGGAAAGTAGGGGTGTATTTTTCTTTCTGACCAGTTCTGTTGGGTGCCAGCAGGTCTACTGTCTCACAGGGCCCCAGGGTCATTACTTTCTCTTCTTCCTCTTCCCATCTGGACAGGCCCAGTGACCATGTCCCCACTCTCACTGTCCCTTCTTCTCTGCAGGGCTGTACTCCTCTACAGTGGCACATTCAGGAGTCCACACTCCTCTCTCTGAGCTGAATCTCTGTCCCAGAAATTTAAATAGGTCTTATCCAACAGCGTGTTGCACAGAATGTTGCAAACATCTGTCTTCACCTCGCTCTTCTCCTCCCCAAAGCCTTTTAAGAACGGTTTCAACATCCTCCTTGGAAATCTTTAAGGTATTGTCTCAGGGAACCATGTTCCAATTTGACAGACACCCTCTTGCTGAAATCAGGGGTGTGGAGGGAGGGAGCCCAACCTCTCCCCACCACAGAGGTCCTGGTGATTCAACAGTGTCAGGAAGGGGCTATCACACCCTGCTCAAAAGTCCTAGGCTGCATATTATCTGTCCTGTTTATTTTCCAACTGTCGGCTATGGATGCTTGACTTTCAATCTACCAGTTTGATCCCACTCCAGATTCTAAGACCAAACTCATTCCTAGGAGGGAAATGTTGGGAGCCGTGAGCTGATAACACAGACTCTCAGCATGAAGTCGGGTGTTTCTGAGTCTTCTCTGACCGTGTACCGCAGTTTCTAAAATTTTCTCTTGCCTATTTCCTTCACGGTGCCCCCCCCCCCCCCCCCCATCTCAGCAGTCTCTGAGGTGGCCCCTTCCTGGGAGTGTCTCAGCTGTTTTCTTTGCTTAGCTCCTTAGGACCTTGCCCAGGGCTTGCTAAACCTTTCTGATGCTAATGGCTAGTTGGATTTCTGCCCTCCCCCTCAGGGTGCTCCCCCCCCCTCCCCCAGTGAATCACTGTCTGATTCTTTTCCCCTTACTTTCCCAGCCTCTCTCCTTCCTGGGTCCTGGCCATTTCCCAAGGAAACTTGTTCCTATGTTGTCCAGTCCCTGGACTTTGTCTTTCCCACTCCAAGGTGCATCCTGAGGGGCGGAAGGAGCTCCTCACACCCTCACTTTCCTCCTGCTTCTCAGCCATAGCCCGGTTGTCTTCTTTCTAGCTGGTACCACTACACATGCAGAGGAGACATCATAACCTCCCTGGTTCTTACTCATATTTGCCAGAAACTATTGCTTTCATTGAGGTCCATGTTTGCTTGGTGACTATTTGGAGATTGACTGCACCTCCTCTGTGTATAAACAGTGTGAGCCAGATTACCCCTAAGAATTTCCTCATTTTATGGAAAAAGGTAAGATTATTCCCTGTGGGGTTTCCAGTGACATTAGGAGAGGTAGCACAGCACCCTGCACAGGATTCTACTGTTGTCATTTTAGGGCCTCAGCTTCAGCCTGCATCTGTCTCCACCAGATTCTCCTGAGGGCTACGGACTCTGGAGCCCCTCACCGGTTGTGCGACCAGGGGCAAGTTACTTAACCTCCTGGTTTCAGTTTCCTCATCTGTGGAATGGGGACATAATGGTATCTGCTTCAGAGATTGCTATGAAGATTAAATGAAATAATTTTGTTTTGAAGTAGGCTCCATGCCCAATGTGGGGCTTGAACTCATGATCCTGAGATTGACAGTCACATGCTCTCCCAACTGAGCCAGCCATGCACCCCAATGAGATAATATTTTTAAAGGACTTAGGACGGTGGCTCCAACAGAGTTAGCTCTCCAAGTGCTTGTTTACAAATAAATTCTAGAGGAATTAATTATCATTATTACTTAAATATGAGAGGAAAGTTACCAAGTAGAGAAGAAGTAGAAAAAAGGAGTTAATTTGATGGCCCACTGTCCTTGGATAGACTGCACCAGATGTACACAGGTATGAAAATTATTATGTAAGTAAATCAGATCTTTTCCCTCTTTAATAATCTTAATGGAGTCTTACCCTAAACCAGTGCAATGAAAAGAACTGGCCTGAAAGGTTTTAGGGAAGGTGACTCAAATGCCTTTAAGGGTCCCCAGGTCAGCATAAACTTTTTCTGCAAAAAACAAGGGGATGGTGGGACCCTGGATCCCTTTATGGAAAATGAAGATTCATTCTTCATTGCTTGCCGCGTACCACCCATCTGATGACCACCTCCCTACCCATGAGTCTGACAATGGCACACAACACTTGCCACCTGAGCCTGCTGACACTGTGGACATCAGCTCCTGCCATCGCTTCGTCCATCAGATAAGCCAGACCTCCTCCTCCTCTCCTGGCTGCCTGCCCTCTGATTCACGCTGGTTAAGTCCTCCACGGTGTTGGGCCAGCGGGAGGCACAGTTCTCTGAAGTAACGTCTGCATGTGAATGGCAACAAGGGAGGCCAGAGCCGGCCTTAGAAAAATGTGAAGTGAGAGGGTGTCTACTTGGTGAGGTTTCAGGGGCACTGAGAGGGCCTGCCAGCTCCTGTTCAAAACAGTCCTTCTCTCCCCCAGCGGTCCCTGTGCCTGCTGCCGATGCCTCTGTTCCCACAGTCACAGATTAATTTCATTAGATAACATTCCTTACCATGAAACATCTCAAAGCAGAGTATGTATACGACCCCCTTCCAATTGCAAAGGGATGAGAAGTAGCATACAGGTGACAGGCAGTTGTACTCATATGGCTTTGAGCATGAGTATGTTCATAACAGCATTTTAAAGTGCGAGAAACAATAGCTATAACATAAAAAAAAAAAAAACCTAATACTAAAATACAAAAATCTAACAGGAAGGGAATAGTTAAGTAATTATGATATATAAAGTGACTGTTTAATTAAGCGGTCATTAGATATTCATAAAGCTTTATAACAGTTACAAATTGCTGAACTCATACAAAGTTTAAGGAAAAGGACAGGACGTAAAGTTGCATATATAACTAGGTGGAGAACATCACTAACAACAACCCTATAACGTCGGAAATTCACAGGAAGGAAATTCATCAGAATGTTATGACTGGCTTTACTGGGTGGAAAACTCTGCGTGATTCCCCCCCTCCCTTCTATTTCCAGAGTTATTTCATAATGAAAGTAACAATAACAACATGTACAGCAGATCAACAATATCATGGCAGCGGGGGTGGGGGTTGCAATATTTGAAGGAGGCATAATACTTTGAGGGAAAAAAGGGTCAGTGGACAGATGGATAGTTCCCAGTTCTGCTCCAGGATCACCATGTGAACCTCAGAAAAGCCCTGTGTTGCCCATGATGCCTCAGTTTAGTGGCTTCAAAATCCATCCCTATAAACCTCTGTCCTTGCACTTCTGTGAAATCCAGATGAGCTCTCCAGAAAGCTGGTCTCTTGACAGGAGTTTAGTGCTCCGTTTCTACCTTGACTGAGATTTGAAACAGGCGTAACACAATATGTGGGCAGTGAGGGGCCACCTTCACTCTGCAGGTAGACAGCCTGTGTTGCTGCCAAGTCCAATTAAGACTCTAAAACTGGTGGCACCTGGGTGGCTCAGTCGGTTGAGCGTCTGACTTCAGCTCAGGTCATGAACTCACGGTTTGTGGGTTCGAACCCCGCATCAGGCTCTGTGCTGACCTCTTGCTCAGAGCCTGGAGCCTGCTTCAGACTCTGTGTCTCTTTCTCTCTCTGCCCCTCCCCTGCTCACGCTTTGTCTCACTCTGTTTCTCAAAAATAAATAAATGTTAAAAAAAAAAAAAAGACTCTAAAGCTGATGATTTGCTTCATCTTTGTTCACTGGAGCTGGGGCTTCCCTGACCTCAGCTGAAGGAGCTATTTAGCTTGATTGTTTTCCATGGTGCGGAGATGGAAAGCGGAGCCACAGAGAGGCCAAGGGTGTGGTCTGCAGTCAGCAGAGGTCTCAAGAACCGCGGAGAAATTAATAGCACAAAGAATGCAGGAGTGGGAATCAGGAGGCCTCCTCGGTACTGGTGCAGGTCCTAACTGTGTGTGACATTGGGAAAGTCCCTTCCCTTCTCAGTACCTGAACTTCCTCATTCTTAGGATGAGGAAACTGGATTTCAGGGGCCCTTCCATTCAAGTAGTTCCTATGGTCACTCATTAACACACAACCGTCTTTAATTTTCTTGAGCACTTATCATTAACAGGTTGCCTTGTTTATTTGTTATTTGTGGCCTTATTGCACGTGAAAATATAAGGTCCTGAAGAGCAGAAGCCTTCTCTGTCTTGCTCACAGTCACATCTGCCGAGTCTGGCACATAGCAGGTGATCAACAGATACTCACTGAATGCCGGAGTGAATGAGGTCCTCAAGCTATTTCCTGCTACATAACTGCATACCTGCAATGTGGACCCACAGTGCCCGAGCGGTCTCTCGCACTGGCTGCCCACCTATTCTTGTCAGTGTCTTCTAGCCCCCAGTTTATTTGTTCTGAATCCCCTTTTGAAAAATTATCTTACCCTTCGATCATTTGGCTATATCGTCATTAATTCCTAAATCTGAAAAAAATGACACAAGAGGGCAAAGATAAACCAACAAGAATAAAGAGAATGAGAAGTAATAGACAAGTCAACATTTTTTTGAGTAACAGAAAGTAGCTGCAAGAGTGGATTCTGACTTGGCAGAATGGAGAAAATGAGATGCATGTTCCTGCCATTAGCCCTGCACAACCTCGGAAAGACTGAGGAAGTGGAAGCACCAGGTTGCACTGAGGGTAGGGGTATGGGTGGGGCTAAAAAAGGGAAGAGGGGTTGAAAGTCTGTAAAGGGAGTAGACCCCTAGGTCCCTCTTGTATGTGATGTGCACTTTCCTGAGAACTTGGAATTCACTGAAGGTCCATATACAGAAGAGGGAGATGGCCACCATCCTTGATCTTATTGGCTCCCAGGATACTGGCAGCCAAATATAAACATTTTAGGCGGATTTGAGGATCTTTCATTGGAGAAACCAAAAAAGATGCACAGATACTCAAACACTGACATTTGGAGATCCCGCCCCCAAACCTCCAGTGTCTTGCTGGATTACTGCAGAGTGAAACCTTCCAGTAAATATACTCCATCCATTAAACAGAGTATCCACTCAGCTTTTTTGGTGCCCCATTCATAAATATGAGTACGATTCAGTCAAAGATCACCAGACTTTGCAGAAAAGCCTCTCTGATAGAAACCAAACTAAACAAACAAAAAGGATCAGCCATTCAGAGGAAACAAGATACAGGCAAAACAATAAATCTTCAACACTACTATAGTCCTTGGAGAGGTGAGAAAGGTATTGTGTCCATAAAAAAAGAACAAGCTGCTACAGAAAGGGGGGGAAATTACAGAATAGAAAGAGCTCTCAGAAATTAAAAATATGGGGCACCTGGGTGGCTCAGTCAGTTAAGCATCTGACTTCAGCTCAGATCATGAACTCAAGGTTTGTGCTGACAGCTCACAGCCTGGAGCCTGCTTTAGATTCTGTGTCTCCCTCTCTCTCTGCTCCTCCCCCATTTGCGCTCTTTCTCTCTCTCAAAAATAAATAAACATTAAAAAAATAAAAAAATTAAAAATATGGTTGAAATGAAACATTTCATATATGGATTGGAAGATAAAGTCAAAGAAATTTTCTTGAGACTAGAATAAGACCAGTGAGAGAGGAAAGTAAGAGAGAAAATATAAGAAAATTAAAGAATCAATCTAACAAGATTAAGACAGACAGAATGAAAAGGAATAAATTGTAAAGAAAAATTCCCAGGACTGAAGGGCACAAAGTGCCAAATTGATACGATGTTCCAAGTGCCTGCTGTGATTAATTTAAAAAGACCTCCTCTAAATCACAGCGTCAGGACACATAGGCAGTAAAAAGGGCATTCTAAAAGCTTTCAGAGAGAGAAGGAGGGGAAAAAGTCAGGTAAAATCCAACAAATCAAGAATCATAATGACAGTGTTTTTCAACAACAGCCTTAGAATGTTAAAGAAAATGGAGTACTTCCTTCAAAATTCTGCGTGGGAATTATTACCAACCTAGAATTGTGTGTCCAAACTGTCAGTCAAGATGAGGGCACACTAAAGACATTTTTACACTTTCAAAGTCTCAGAAATTTGCACCAATAAACATTCCGTGAGTGGCAACAATTATGATTAGTATGTCGGTCTCCCAATTTTTCTCTTTTATTCTCTTTATTTTTTTTTTTTTTGTTTCTCTTAATGTGGTATGCCTTTGATAGATGCAAATTAAAATTAATCCCTTCATTCCCTTTTTAAAAAATGAGTTAATAGATAGACATATTTGAGGAGTGCCTGAACCACATAATGTTTTTTTTTTTTTTATTTAGCAAAGATTTCATCCAGGCCTTATGTGACAATCTTTTAACCAAAGCTATGAAATGTGAACTGAGGTGGATTCATGGCCTAGCTAAGGTGCAAGGGTTCATCCAAAATCCAATACCCCTATTTTACAGAAGAGGAAAATTAATCCTCCAAAGAAGAAGGACTTACCTAAGGAAGATCATGTCTAAAAGATGGTAAATACCCAATAAACATTAGTTGAATGAATGAGTGTGTTAGTGGGTAAGTCAATGAGTTAAGCCAGAGATGATTCAATACTTTTAACTCATAAGTAGAAAAACTGAGGACCCCAAGATAGTTGGGAGCAGAGCTAAGACTAGACTCAGGTTTTCAAATTCTGGATTCAGAACACTTCTCACTAGATCTTGCTCAATTAATGATGGCTACCGCTTGAGGAGAGTGTCATAAGGCTCTCGGTTCACACCTGCACCTCATGTATTGATATATGGATTGGCATCACTGTGGGAAGAGGATTTTCAAATTCATGCCTGACAAAGCTGCAGAGGACACGAGGCTGAGAAAGGCAGCTGAGATTACAGATCACAGAAACCCAGGACCCTCATGAGCTTCCACCCCAACCCCCACTCAAGGCAGGACCCTTTGAACAACATCTAGCTCTTTGTGCTATGACACTGTTCCCTCCTGGTGGAAAGCTGCAATTTTCAGAACATTTTCTTTGTTTTTGTAATTTCCATCCACGGTTCTTAGTTGCCCTCTAGGGTGATACAGAAGAAATCTTCCTTTCTTCTATGGAGCTCCACATATGTGAAGACCAGATTGATAATTCCTTAAGTCTTCTCTTTTTCGAACATTCCTTCAAATGGATCTCAAATGTGTAGTTCAACATTTTCATCATATGCTTCTGGATGAACATCGGCATGTACTGTCCCTCCTGATAGAAACACCCAGAACTGAACTGAATCCTTTAGACTTATTGTGCCTAGCACAGGCTAAGCAAAGCACTCACTTCTAGGTCTAGACACTGTACTTCCATCGATGTGGTCTCAGAGTCTTTTAATTAAGTCAAGCCATTGGCTTCTAGTGAGCATGTTGCCTATTGAAGACCCCAATCTGACTCACAGGGTCCTTTCAAGCTAGCTTCTTCCCTTTTTCTACGTGAGGCTTTAACTCAGAGAAATTTATATTTATCTCTGTTAACTTTAAATTTCTAGCTAAAGAGTTGTGTTCTTGACTCTTTCATCTATCAGATTAGTGATTCCTTCCAGCTTTGTGTCATCTGCAAACCTGAAATGTATGTTTCAATGGAGAACAAAGTAGGAACAAGGACAGAGCTCGTAGCAGACAGACACCATCTACCCAGAGGAGGAACTAGATTTGCCTTGGGCATAATTAACACCAGGGGTGGAAGTTATAGGGTCTCAGATCTGGCTTAACTTAATGTTTATTCATTTGTTCATCCAACAAGAACTTGCCAAATGCTGGTTAGAGGGTCAGAGCTCTCCAGCAAAGAAGGGAGGAATTGCAAACGGATTGTGAATTCTGTCTGCTCCTCACCTCTGTATTCACTGCCCAGGCTTCAGAGACCATCTAGACTGGGCACAAGCTGTCAGCAGACAGGGCTGAGAGGATGCATAGCCTGTCCATGAACACAGGCCTCTGCAACACTGACCCCCTAGTCTGGAGACAATGGTCCTGATGGGAGCGCAGGGCATCTCCTGGCTCCTCTGTGCTTCCCTATCCTTACTGATGTTCTGACTGTACCTGGGCAGGAAGGCACTTTCCTGCAACACACACCATAACTTGGGAAAGGGGAAAAGAGCCAGGGCACCAGCTCTCAAAACCCAAGTTTACCTGCAGCAGAAGCCTGAGAGAGGTGGCTGGGAGAAGCAGGGATTACAAACAGCCATTCTCCAGGAACAGAGAGATAAGAAGTTGTGGGCTGCCCTCAGGCATTCTTGCAAATCAGGCATTCTTGCAAATTGTTCTCTGTGCAGGTCAGGGAACACTGAAAAGTTGAGCTCCAGGGAAAATCTGGCCAAAGACCAGGCAGTATTTCACAAAAGTACACAAAGTTATCCAACCTCAGTTATTCAGATGTGGGTCACCATTTTCCGTGTTGTGGGTCACTGGGTCTGGAGTCAGACTGCTGGGTTTGCACCTGTCTCCATTGTTACTGTCTGTATAACTTTAAGTAAGTTAATCAGCCTCTCTTTGGCTAATCTTCCTTAACTATAAAATAGGGGAAATATGAATTCCTACCATACAGAGTCATTGCAAGGATTCCATGAGTTCACACAGGTACCATGCCACGCGTCACGTGCTCAATAAATGCTACCTACTGTTTACCCAGCAATCATAACTCGGCACATATCCAAGGCATATTTTCTGTACCCATATCATGTGCGTAGGGTATAGAAATCCATTTCTAAAGCATCCTTAATGACACATATTGAGGGAAAACCGGCAGTTGGGTTTAGGGTATGATTTAAGTTACAATTGCCCTTTGTAGGGCCATGGATAGGAACTTTTCTTCTTTTTCCACACTAGGCCTCCTAGAGAGACAACAGACTACATCAGGTTGGGAGAGATTTCTTGGAACTACTTGCCAGATCAGGTGAATAACAATGTATAATGAATAACAACAATAACAAATATCCACTCACATAGAGATACCTGGCAAAATAATCCCTGGAAAGAGGCCATCTTCCCCCAGGATTGACCAGAGAACACCAGTCAGCCTGAATATTGTTATGTAATCTGAGCACAGGGAGCAAGTCTGACAGGACCAGAATTGGGTAGAGGGCATAGGTGAAGTGCAGGGGTGTGCTGCTGACTGCCGGGGGGGTGGGGGGGGTGGGGGGGGGTGGGGAGAACCTGTCTCAGAAACACAGCCAGCCAGCCAGGTGATGGCAGCCCGGGGTGGGGCAGGGGGTGGGGAATTCAAATGCACATTCAGAAGAAATGCTTTGACTCAGAAAGCAAACATCCAGAGTCACTGTTTACCAGGCCCAAAGAGATGCCAGTGGACATCTGGTTACTTTCCCATTTTCAAGCAGAATAAGAGAACACTGCACACTTGTGTGACCCTTTACAAAACTCTCTCACAGACATCAATCTGATCTTCACGGATTCTGTAAGTTAGCATTATGATCTTATTTTATAGATGAGGCAACGGAGACTCAAAGAGGTGAACTGTCTTGCTCAGGATCAGAGCAGTACATCGATCGCAAAGGCAGGTCCCCAAGTCTTATAAATCCAGTTATGTCACCCATCACTTATTTGCTTACTCACCAGCCAGCCCTTATGCTGCACACAGGGCACAGAGGGCTGAAGCAGATAGTCAGGATGGCCCTGCCCTCACTGAGCTTACTGTCTGATGAGGAATAGTGTACAAACACCTCACGTATGACAACGGGGGTTCCTCAGAAAGTGATTAACTCTTCCCACTACTGCCTAACCCAACTGCGCACTGGATACTGCCATGGCTGTGTCTCCTCAGACATGATACAGACATGTCTATGTCACTTGCCCTTGGCTGTGACACTTGATAACAACTCTTCTCCTGCTTACCCATCAGCCAGTGGGATCCCGGAGCATCTACCCTGTCCTATGCCAGCCTGCTCAGCTTCATCACCATCTAGCCATCCCCAGCTGTGGGGCACCACCCTGGTGGTGGGAGCTAGAGGAGATGCCAGTTGTCCAGATGAATGATCCAGAACATGTGCCCAGCAAGGAAGAGAACAGCAGCAGCAAATGAAGGGGTTCCTAGAGTCTTAACAGTGTATTCCTCAAAAGTTGTCAAGTTTAGGGGCACCTGGGTGGCTCAGTCAGTTGGGTGTCCGACCTCGGCTTGGGTCATGATCTCACAGTTTGTGGATTCGAGTCCTGCATCGGGCTCTGCACTGACAGCTCAGAGACTGGAGCCTGCTTCAGATTCTGTGTCTCCCTCTCTCTCTGCCCCTCTCCCACTCATGCTCTGTCTCTCTCTCAAAAATAAATAAATATTAAAAATTAAAAAAAAAAGTTGTCAAGTTTATGTTATCAGTGAATTACAGACTTTTCCTTATCCCTGGTCCTATCCTTGCCCCTTCAGCATGAAGAAAGGGCCTTTATCTGTGACCCAACACTTCTTCCTTGTCCAGCCTTGCCCATTTATTGAGTGAGTCCTAATGGGATTTTCTGCTTCTGTCTGCTGCTCTTGGCTAGTTTTGCTCTGGGCTTGACTGTCACCCCCATCTCATGTCTGGTTAATGACAGTGGATCTTTCTTACCACCACCTTCCTTCCTGGTTACCAACTATCAGGACATGCCCTTTAGACACCGCTTACAACCTGTTCCCTTGTCTATGCGCATGATCTATGACTCAGCTCCATCTTAGAGACTTCTTGACTTTCCATTCAGATCAGCATTCTAGGAACAAAAGAGCAAAAGTGGCACTAAGTGGCCACTAGAGGGAAGCAGAAGCTAGGATTTACTAAAGGAACCGGCAACACACAGGTTACTTGCTGGGGCACATCACTACCCACCTAAGTGGGAAACACACAGACAATTGCATAGTGCCTGGTGCAGGGTGAATGCTCAATAAACGTTTCCTGGATGAAATTCCTGGTTTTAGAAATGAGAAAGCAAGTGATGTGATCAGGAAATTAGCTGGTGTCAGGATCTGGTCTCGTCCTCAGGCCAGTGTGCCTTTCCATCACACAGTCCATCAGCCCTGCTCCTCCTGTGTGGTTCAACCCAGGTAAACCACCTGCTCACCCCAGTCCATTTTTGAAACATTTTTGGATAAACAGTAGTCACTCGAGACTCTTTTCTCTGTCCCTTACATCGAAGTTGTCACTGAGTCCTGCCAGGTTATTAAAAATCTTTCTTTTGTTTTCTGGGCAGCTCCCTTGTTAATCCAGGCCACCTCACTGTCTCTTCATTGTCTCCTCTCTCCCATGCTGCACCCTCATGCACTTTATTATTTCAGAATTATTTATTTATTTTATTTAAAAAATTTTTTTTAATATTTATTTATTTATTTTTGAGAGACAGAGTGAGACAAAGTGAGACTGGGGGAGGGGCAGAGAGAGAGGGAGACACAGGATTGGAAACAGGCTCCAGGCTCTGAGCTGTCAGCACAGAGCCTGACGCGGGGCTCGAACCCACAGACTGTGAGATCATGACCTGAGCCGAAGTCGGACGCTCAACCAACTGAGCCACCCAGGAGCCCCTATTATTTCAGAATTTATATAGACTTTGCCTTTCAAGTTCTACCAGCCTCCTCCAGGCACTCACGGCTCTTCATAATCCTCCCCAGCCACCTGTTCAACTACTTGCCTATAGATTTTCTCTGTTTTGTGTCTTGATGGTTCCCTGAATATGTCCTGGTCATTTCTGCCTCTGGACTTCTATTGATGGGTGACGTTCCAACTGAAAGTTTCCCTTTTCCTCTCCAGACCTCATGTTCCCCACTGTCAAAGGTCACGTACAGTGCTGGCTTCCCCAGTATCTCATATTTCACATGTTCTTTGGCAGTGATCTCCACCAAGGGCTTTCCTCTTCCTAGGATTAATCTTATTTGTCTCATCCATTCAGATACATGAGTAGTCAGAAGGACAGATCCCTTGGGGCAGCTGGGTGGCTCAATCGGTTAAGTGTCTGACTCTTGATTTTGGCTCAGGTCATGCATGATCTCACAGTTCCTGGGTTTGAATCCTGCATTGGGCTCTGCGCTGGCAGGGCAAAGCCTGTTTGGGGTTCTTTCTCTCTCTCTGCCCCTCCCGTATGCATGCACATGTGTGCACTCTCTCCCTATCAGAATAAATAAACATCAAAAAAATTTTAAAAAACCCAACAGATCCCTCACTTTGGATGGCTTGTGTATGTGCGTATACTACAAAACATTATATTTTCTGGCTATTGGCTTAGTGACTGAATATTTAGATTGCCTTCTTAGTTTTATCAATTTTCTCCTATTCTATGGCACCGTATTGACAATGGGACATCCTAGAGCTCCGTGTTTGGTTTAGAAAAAATTACTGCATTTTTCTTCATAATTTTTATTTTCTTGAATTTTTTTCCACCAAAAATATGCCAATATTTCTAACTTAGAATTTGTGTCTCAGTTAGTAGTGGTGGCAATGGTGTAGGGGGCAACTGAGGGAACTGGTAAGTCTAGGAGTTCACTGCATGACAGCATGGTGGTTCAGAGTCTGGATTCTGAACTCAGTATCCCTGACTGAATCCAAGTTCCACCGATGACTGGCCATTACCTTGGAAGTGTTAAAAATACAAGGTCCGATAGTGTTTTAGTTCTTCACCAAAAATATCAAGGTACTAGTGATAACAGAACACGCTATTTTTTTTTCAATTTTTAAAATTTATTTATTTATTTTTGAAGGAGAGAGAGACAGGGCATGAGTGAGGGAGAGGCAGAGAGAGAGAGAGAGAGAGAGAGAGGGAGAAACAGAATCCGAAGCAGGCTCCAGGCTCTGAGCTGTCAGCACAGGGCCCAACGTGGGGCTCGAACTCACAAACTATGAGATCATAACGTGAGCTGAAGTCAGACACTCAACTGACTGAGCCACCCAGGCGCCCCAGAATATGCTATTTTGATTAAAGACTGTAACATATGTGACGTACGTACTGTCTAGTTAATGGCTATTGTCATTGTTGTTGCTATTTTCATTATTATTTGGTGTGATTGGTTGAGTCATGAAGTCCCCTTTTTTATAGAGAGAGCAATTACTCATTTTATTTTTAAATTTTTTATAACATACACACAGAGAAGTGCATCTATCAGCTCAATGAATTTTCTCAAACTGAACACATCTGTGTAATGAGCTCCCAGATCATGGAAGAGAACAGGAGACTCATTCACACTCCTGGGCACTACTCCCCCACAATCCACTATTCTTAGCATTTTTTTTATTATCATAGCGAAAACACTTAGCATGAGATCTGCCTGCTCAACAAATGTTTCAGTGCGCAATAGAGCACTGTTGACTACGGGCACAATGTTGTATAGCAGATCCCTAGAACTTGGCATACTCCGTTCTGTCACTTCTGTCCCACTGCCTTCCTGACTGACTCAGTGGCTCTGAGCAGTGGGGCTTCAGCAGAATTAGACAATTTTGACTTTCTCTGATAGCCGCAGGAGCTAGGGCTAGAATACTATAGAAGAATATTAAACTGTAGGTCCAATTGGAACGTCTTGGCTAGAATAATATTTAACAGCTATAGCAGAATGCAAAGTCAAGATCACAGACCCTCCATGGACTAGGGAGAGATGAGGGTTTTATTCTCCTTTAAATATAAAGCAACTACGCCAAACGTGGGTCATGAGCAGCCATCCATCCACACAATTTCAGCGAAAAGAGAGGAAACACCTATTTAGATATCTTTTTAAAAAATTTTTTTTTAACATTTATTTATTTTTGAGACAGAGAGAGACAGAGCATGAACGGGGGAGGGTCAGAGAGAGAGAGGGAGACACAGAATCTGAAACAGGCTCCAGGCTCTGAGCAGTCAGCACAGAGCCCGACGCGGGGCTCGAACTCACGGACCGCGAGATCGTGACCTGAGCCGAAGTCGGACGCTTAACCGACTGAGCCACCCAGGCGCCCCTAGGTATCTTTAAAATGTTACAATTCTTTCCTCCCTGTGCCCCTTTGCCTGTGATTGGGAGTTTGGCCTCTAGGCAGGACCCACTTGACCAGATGGAATAAAAAGGGAGTGGAGAGAGAGGACTTGGTAAAGAAAGCTGACAACCCGGATCACACACCAGCCTGGCTAGGAGCCCCTGGTGGTAGCATGTAGGTGGACAGCAGATGTCTTTACATCTTTAGGAAAAGGCAGGAATTTGGGCGGCACTTGGGCAAGTTAAAGAAAACTTGGGGCCTGCACTCATGGGAAGGCTCCTTCCAAGGCCCTAAATTTTAGCACTTAAGGACAAGAATGAGCTTAACTATAGAGATGGTTAGTAGTGCCAACCTTGGGATGTATCTGGTATATTTCAGAACCCCCCCCCCCAAAAAAAAACCCCACAAAAAAACAAAAAAGGGAGTCTCCTGCTTGAGCTGAAAACTTCGGTATACAAGTGGGAAATCACACTCACCCTCAGCACCACAACAGGGGAGGGAGCCCACCCTGAATATCCCCACTTTCCTGCGTCTTCAGCTACTGGTAATACATTGAATTCTGAATGAGAGGTGGTCACCTCTCATCCCAGGTACAAAGCTGTACTCCTCTTCCAGCATTTACATCACCCCTTCTGGAAGGTCTGGTCAACTTCAAACCAACTTGGTTTCTGAAGGTGAGAGACTGCTTAGGTAATCTAAGGTAGACATAAAGATAGAAATTCTCCTTTTAAGGCTGACCTCAAGTTTTCATTCATTCATTCATTCATTCATTCATTCATACATACATACATAACATACATACATACATACATACATACATACATACATACATACAACAAATATGTATTGAGTACCCTTGCCTTTGGACTCACAGCCAGGAAAGAATGCAACCCCCTGGGCAGAGGGCACTGGGAACCCAGTCCCTGCTCTGCTCCTCTCCTGGAAAAGGGCAAGAAGCAGAGGTCCCTCACTTGCTGAGCCTCCAGGGACATCCCTGTGTCTCTATGTGGATGCCCACACTTCAACACAGGTGCTGCTAGCAGCTGCCACAGGGATTTCTTTTTATCTCAGAAAATGAAGTTTGAGAAAACAAAGACACCCTACACATCAGGGAATTCAAAAATTATAGCAAGAACGACATGATTCATTCATTCTCTAGGCATAAAGCCACTGTGCCACAGGTGCCATAGATGCCACCAAGTCTCCCAGGGTCGAATGTTGACCTCAGGCTCACTGGCAAAGGAGGGAGAACCTAAAAGACGCCAGCATTTAGAGAGTTTTACCCTTCCTTTGGCAGAAAGAGAAAATGAAGAATGAAATGTTGTTTGCTACAGTAGAAGAGTCCGAATTTCTGGCCAATGTGCAACAAATCAAATGTTAGGTAACGTAGGAATTGTAGGGGTCTTCCTAGTGTTGTGTGTTCTTAAATACAGCCAGACCATAAGGAAACAGCACAGGTGTCACTTCTGGCCTTAAAACTTAAGTGGATCTCCTTTGTACATAATAAAATCTTAACCTTTTTACAAGTATCCTCTGCCACCCGCCTCTCAGTCTTAACTTCAACCACAGCAACGTACAGTCCACAGTTGTAGCCATAGACGTCCAGGACCTGAACATCCAAGCACCTTTGGTCAACTGTCCTGTCCACCTGGAACATCCTCCCTCTGGTCCCCTCCTGCCAGTTTCCCTCTCCTTTATGGTGGAGCTCGATTTCCTTAGGTCCTGATTAATTACCTGGTTTTCTCATTCAACAAATATTTGTTGAGTAGTTACTATGTGTCAAGTACTCCTTTAGGTGCTGGGGTTCAGCACTAGCCACCCCCCCAAATACTTTTACCCTCATGGAGTCCGCATTCTTATAGGGGAGGCAGGCAGTACACAAGATAAACAGGCCAAGTAGGCAGAACCTTAGGAAGACAGTGGTAAGCACTGAAACGAAAAACAGAGAATGGAAAGGGAATAGGGAGTGTGGTGTGTGGGTGGTGGTGGTGGTGGTGAGGTGGTATCCTTAAGCATTCCTAATGTACATTGTAGGTACCTCTGTTACGGTATCAGCATAAGCTTCTTTGTATTTACATAGGGGCTATTTATATATGTGGGTGGTGCTCTGCAACTGGAACTGGAGCCCCTAGGGCTCTGTACCTCCAAACTCCAGCCCCTAGACACTCTTTACTCAGCATCTGTTCACGCGGTGTTTCCTGAATTGAGAGAGAACTGTCCATAGAAGTCAGAATCTAATGCACCTGCTTGTGTCTCTGCCCCTTGGTGCTTTTTTCTTACAGCTTCTTCTCCTTGTTTTACTCTCCTGTTTGCAACTGAGGTTTTCTTAATACTCTCCTGAGAACATATCCTCATAGATTAATTTCCCTCCCGCTACTGATTTCTGAATGAGAACAGCCTCTCACCAAATAACTGGGGGAAACAAACATGATCTTTTTATGGAAACTCGTTTGCAGAGAAAATAATGTCATGAAAGAAATGTGTGGTATTTCAAAAATATGTCCACAAATTCTTTCATAACTCCACCCTTTGTTTTCCTCTACTCAAGCATGGGCTTTGTGGCTTGCTTCTAATGAGTGGAATAGGCTGGAAGTAACACCTTCTGAAGTGAGGACATAGGAAACATCATAGCTTCCTCCTTGCTCTTTGTGGGATCATGGGCTGTGGGGGAAGCCAGCTGCCATGTCATGAGGACACGGTGTCATGAGGACCCTTAGGCAGTCAGGTGAGAGAGCTGTCTTGGAAGCAGGTCTTCCAGCAGACCTTCAGAGACTACAGGTGTGGCTGGCATCCTGCAACCTCATGAGAAACTTGGAGCCAGACCCACCGGCCAAGCCACTCTTGGATTCCTGACCCACAGGAACTATTAGATAATAAGTGCTTGTTGTTTGAAGTCTCTAAGCTTTGAGGTAATTTGTTCTACAGCAATAAATAATTGAGTTCTGTTCTGGTTCTATCACTGACATTGAGGAAGTCAATTAACCTCACTAAGCCTTAGTTTCTCAGCTGTTAGCAAAGGGGGTCAGAAGACTCTAAGGAGTGCCTGCTCTTACACCCTATATTCCCTGAACAACAACAACATCACTCCAGGAATAATGTAGTTTGGGTCAGCTATGTGTAAAATGTGACAGTCTTGATCTCTCTGGGGTATTTCTGGAGATTCAGATAGCAAGGTGGTCATTACCTGAACTCACAGATGCTAGCTGTGTTCTGGGATGTGATATTCAACTTGGAGAAACAAAAATTGCACACATGGAAGGCTTCATGCTTAGGAGGGGCCTAGAGAAGGCAGTATGCTTTACATGGGTGTGGTCTTCAGAGTTAATGCGTTTCCATGAATATTATCTCACTTAGGGCTCACAAATCTCCATTCTACAGATGGAAGGTTGGGGCTCAGAAAGTTTTGGTAACTTGCTCAAAGCCACACAGTTGTAAAGTTCCAGAGCTGAAACGGAACCACAGACTCTTTGTTGCTGCATTCTGCTTTCTTTTACTCTCAGCTGCCTCCCTGATGACCGGACCGTGTGCTACACCGGGCAGGTTGAGGACATTGCCTGGCATGGCCATGGTTGTTCTGTAAGAAGCTGCATTCCTTAAGGCTACTGACAGTGCCACATGCCCTATCACACAGCTCCATTCTGCCTCGTGCCTGTAGGCGGCTGCCCCGGACTGGGCATCTGTCCTTGGGAAGCTGCCCTAAAGGCTGCCAGTGACAAATGACATGGCCTGGAGCAAAAAGATGAGTGTGGCCAATTAGATTCCATCTTTCAAGAACACTTACCCAAGGGCAGTAAAGGTTTTTAGGAGGGGGAGAAAGGTCAGACAGGCCATAATGGGCCACAGGCAAGCCAAGATTATGAGGGAACAGCAGCTCAGAGCAAGTGGTGGCAATAAAGTGAAGAAAAGGTACATATCATGTGGGACTTGGGGAGAGGGGCTTAAACTAGAGCCAGAAGTGAGGTCCCTATAGCCCTCCAGATCCAGGACCATCCTATGGGCTCAGGCTCACGAGGTGCAAATCAAGCGTGGCCACTTATATTTGATTCCTATGTGATTCCATCTCATCAATTCTCTTCCTTGAGCTATCTGCAGAGTGCTCTTACCTGTAACTAAGTGAATTTAATTAGGGCTGCCAAGGCTGCTTTAAAATTTAAAACACAAAACTGTGTGATTATAAAGTTCCAATAATCATAAGGGTTTTCTAAAACAGAACACACATACACAAAGACCTCCATGGATTCTGACAACAGAAACACCTGTGACACCAAAAGCTGTATTTCATGGCACCAGGACACAGAACATGGGCTCTACTCCCTTACAGGATGAGCTGTGACTAGGAACCAACCAACCGTTTTCCAGTTTTTAAGAAATTGCTCCAAACCTTGTAAAAGAGGAGTAGTCAGCCCACAGTAATACAAAGACCAATTATGATACATGTGGGGTTTGACTGGCAAACAATTAGGGAACAGGCTTGTGACCCTCTCAAAGTCACTTGTGATGGACTCGTACTTCATAAAAGACTGCATTTTGTTAAACAGTGCCCTCTGAGTAGCCTTGACCTGCCAAAAAGTTGACATTTGTAGCAGCATGATAGACTGATACAGTGTAGAGTTCCGACTGACAATGAAGGGTCCTGGATAGGCCCCCAGCTGTCACTTAGTAGCTATGTGTCTTGGATAAGCAACTTCCTCCATTTCTAAAGCAAAAAAAACATGGGCTAAAAGATCATCAAGGTCTATTCCCACTCTGAAAGTGTGTATGTGTGATGTAAGATTTTCAACAACACAGTGTACAGCTGGCTATTCAAGTAGTCACTCACCGTACCCGGATGGGGACCACATGCCCATAGTATGTCTGGAAAAGTCCAAACAAAAAACCAGGACGCATGGTCTGGCCACAGGACAACTTCTTTAAAATCAGAATTGTTCCATAAACTACTTTATGTATACACTTGGGCCATGGCTCCCAGGCCCTCTCTTCTTCTAGAAGAGCCTGAACGGGTGACTAAAAATAAAAAGGACTTGTTTGCATAGTTCATTTCTTACCTCATTTTTTTAAAAGTAAGCTCCACACCCAACATGGGGCTCGAACTCACAACCCCAGGATCAAGAGTCTCATGCTCCACCAACTGAGTCAGCCAGGCACCCCTCTTATTTCATTTACATTTAAAATAACTCACGGCCAAGAGCACTGAATATATACAACTCCGACCTCTTGCCCCTTTTCCCTCTCTTACTCCTTTCTAAAAGAATCTGGAAAACCTAAGTTTGTCTGGCTCTTTTCTCTCAGGTTTTCTTATAAAAACGCCAGTGGCCACACCCTGTTTATTTGACATCTCATTAAACCCCTAGGCAAAGTATTTACATTCCCCTCCAATTTTGCTTTGCACTAAGCCCTAAAGCATCCACCTGCTGGAGGAGCGCAGGGTGCATCTGGTCCTGGGCCTCAGTGAGGGAGACCATGAGCTGGTGGAAAAGTGATTCGTACAACTATTGTCATGCTCATCATTTCTAATGGAACAACATCCAGTGCTTTAAAGCTTCCAGCCTCTTGTCTCTCGGTTGGGAAAGGATTTGGAACTTGGACAGCAGGCTCTTTCCCTCAGAGGATCAATGTACTTTAGAAAGAAAATCTATCAGTCCCCAGAAGGCCCGGGGAGCCTAAATGCAGCAGGGTGGTTCGTACAGCATTTTAATATCCCTGAAACATGGTGGTAAGTAGATTTTTTCCTAAAACCCTCTAAAACCATTTTAGGATATCCTGAAATCTCCATCTGACTGCCTCCCTCAGCACCTCTCCATCTGCAGGCTACAGCTCACCCCCCGCCCACCCTCCTTCTCTGGGAGTGACAAGCTCAGCCATTAGGCCTGGCACAGAGTGTGGCACTCTCATAGTGGACTCCACTAGCCCTTATGACGCCATGCAACAGCATGGTAGACCTGGTGGTGGTGCCCTAGGCCAGGAGTTAAGGAGTCTGGGTGGCCACTGGTTCTTCTGCTAAATGGCTGGTGATCCTGAGCAGGCCTGTGAATCTCTCTGGACCTATTCACTCATTTATCAATGAGATCACTGGGTACATAAAAAAACTACATGTAAAGGCATCCTCAGGCTCTAGCTTTGTGTTCTGATTCACAGCTTGACCTTCCCCGAGTCACTGGGGCCAATGCCAAGGACTGAGTACAAGTGTGGTTGGTGAGTAGCTCTGTGGCCTCCTGGGGACCCATGATTTGCTCTGCTGTAGGGCTGTCATTCTGAAAGACATTCTGTTTAAATCTCCATATTTATCATTGCCATTTTGATATTACGATACTCTTCTGAAAGAAATAAGGGAGAAGTCTGTCTCTTTCCTGCTCTAGAGACAATAATTCAGTTCCCATTTAAAAATTTCTCTTGCTAAAAGTTTCCTCATGGAAAATCGTGTTCTCTTCTTTTAGTGTCACTTTGTCCTGGAATATCCAGCACTGCTTTAAGAACTTACTCCAAATGTCAGCCAGCTTATCCACAGTGTATCCATGTCTTATACCTTTGACCACAAGCTACTGCCAGTGACCGCTTATCCTTCACTAGTTAGAACTGAAAGTAGCAAATACCACTCTTCTTTGTCTCTGTCTGGCGCCACTCAATGTGATTCCCTGGTTCCTAGATCAAGGTCAGTCAAAATCATCCCACGGTCTGAAAGTAGGTAAGCGAGAGAAGGTACATCTTGCATTGTCAATCCATGCGGTTTAAGAAAAACACACCATGGTATACTTGTGCTTGTCAAAAACCAAAATGTTACTTAACCTAACACGTTTGCCTTTTTGTTCTTGCTGTCAGAAAACTTCAAGACGAGTTCACTTCCATCACTGCAGTGGGGACTCAGATTGCTCACAACTCTTTGTTCATTCCTGTTCTGAGTTCTCATCATATTACCTTCTAAACCTTTTCCATTCTTCATAAGCTAACAAACTTGTCACCCACAGTAAGTAGTCCTGCTCATGACTTTCTGAGGAACGAGAGGTCATAAACCGTGAACACGCTCGACCTTCTTCTTCACCGACTCCTCTATTGCCTAGAGAACCAGGTCCACGTCCCTGAGCGTATAATTTAAGGCTTCTCACATGCAATTCCTCCTTTCCAACTCATCTGCTACCAAGACTGATCCTCTGCTTCAAGTCACAGCGATACTTGTTGATTCCCAAACATAGCAACATTTTGTCAACCCCCTGATTCACATGTATGGTGTTTTCTGTCCAGAGTGGGTTCTAACTCCCTCTCCCAAGCCACACCCCTCTCACCTTCTGGAAATCCTTTCCCGCCTTCACACCTAGCTCAGATGTAGCCCCATCCATGAACCCGTCCACAACCAGTTTCAAATAATTTCCTCCCTACCTTTCTAGCAGAGTGCTATTTATATACATTATAGAACATCTTTGCCTTGGATATTTGTACATTCCTGTATCTTCCACAGGACTGAAAATGCCTTAACAGTACAGCCTGGGTGGTTTTTAAATTTTTCTTATATAGAAAGGATTTTCAATTATTGTTGCTTTAAATTTGCTGAAATAGATGGGAATTGCTGTGCTCTGAGACCTCACAGTTTTGAAACTTCTACAGCCCCTGCTTCCTCCATCTGGACTCTCTTATGTTTACTTTTGAAATTCTTCATCTTTTTTAGTGTTTTAATTACACTTCCAAGTACTTCTGGAAATAGGTGGAGTATATAGTTTAAATGCTTTTTATTGGTTTATAATTTTGGGCTTTTCATTGGACCATAATTAATTTTGAGGAATTTCCTCATAATTTTTTAAAACTTAATCTGTTTATTTATTTTTTAATGTTTATTAATTTTTGAGAGAGAGAGAGAGAGAGACAAAGTGTGAGCAGGGGAGGGGCAGAGAGAGAGGGAGACACAGAATCCGAAGCAGGCTCCAGACTCTGAGCTGTCAACACAGAGCCTGACGCGGGGCTTGAACTTGTGAACCATAAGATCATGACCTGAGCCAAAGTCGGACGCCCAACCTACTGAGCCACCCAGGCACCCCTAAAACTTAATCTGTTTAAAAACCTATTTTATATTTTAAGAGGGGGAAACAATGATCCTTTACGATATATGGAAAGAGGAGTTATGAGTCTCAAAGTTCCTTTTACTATACTTAATACTCTTCCGTACAAAATAAACACAAGATGTGGAGGAGGGAATTAACTAGGGAGATATATGATGGATTGCTACTATTTTTCTGATAATAAGAGATAGTCTGGCAAAGAATTCTAGGTGTCTCCCAAGTCCATTCTGCCCTGATTTCTTAGTAATACTCATGAGTAATACTCATTTTTTGAGGGGCTATACATTGTCACCTAGTAAAAGAGTACATTCCCCCAGGTCCCCTTGCAGCTAAAGTAGCCATGTCACCAGACTTTGGCGAGT
The DNA here is from genome assembly GCF_046562875.1 of Panthera onca. Taxonomy (NCBI): domain Eukaryota; kingdom Metazoa; phylum Chordata; class Mammalia; order Carnivora; family Felidae; genus Panthera; species Panthera onca. Next base: position 69,964,705 of record NC_138347.1, on the reverse strand, counting down.
GAGATGAAAGCCTGAGTGCTAGTTGTGACTAGTCTCCTTAATGTGTGGGGGGTGGCTCTTCTTCCCTTTTGCCCAGCAGCATGCTCCCTGGAACACTTGCCCTCTTGCACTATGAGTCAGACCACACTCTACAAATAGTGGAGGAATAAGCTAGAAGGAGCCTGGGTACTGATGATGTTGTGGGTCTTCTCCACCAGTCCTAGACTGCTTATCCTCAGGGGTCTACTATGTGAAAGAAAAACAAACTTCTATTTTATTTAAGCCAGTGTCATTTGGAGCTTTTTTATGTAGCTAAGCCTTTTAATCCTAATTGATATAGATGAGAGGGTTTTATGAAGGCAGAAAGGGGAGTTTTGGAAATGTTTTTTAATCTCCATAATTTTCTATTCTGATTGGGAGAGAAAAGCAAATTCAAAAGCAGGTTGGATCAGGGGACCACATCTTTGACAAAAGAAGACAGAGTGAGGCGATGCCACAGAACCAATTATGAGATCTCAGCTGACAGCAATGCCAGCAACTCGGCTTCTCTGAAACTCCAGTGACCAGAACAGATTGGAACAGACTGAAGGGACAAGTATTCACACAGGTCAGGCTGCAGCATTCTTAGAAAACTCAAGGGCTACTGGTACAAGCTGAGCCCAGAAAGTCTCATCTAAAAGAAAAGAAACAAGCTGTGAATCAGTATAAGAAGTAAATATAGGGCAACCTAGAGTGGTTGACCATGACTGAGGTTTTGTGAGAATATTTGTATATAATAAACATTCTTTTCAAAGTTTCTTTATTTTATATATTTTAATGTTCACAAGCTTAATATATACAAGAATGTTCACAAGTTTACAGTCTAAAAAAAATCTTTACATGAAATATTCCCTAGTGCCTGGGTGATTCAGTTGGTTAAGCATCTGACTCTAGATTTCAGCTCAGGTCATGATCTCACAGTTAATGGGATCAAATCTCACAATGGGCTCTGTGCTGACAGTAGGGAGCCTGCTTGGGATTTTCTCTCTCTCTCTCTCTCTCTCTCTCCCCCTCTCTGCCCCTCCCTGCCCCCTGAATAAATAAATAAATAAACACTGGGGGAAGAAAAGAGTGGCACCTGGGTAGCTCGGCTGGTTGAGCATCTGACTCTTGGTTTCGGCTCACATCATGATCTCACAACTCATGAGTTTGAGCCTTGCACCAGGCTCTGTGCTGACAGCGTGGAGCCTGTTTGGGGTTCTCTGTCTCCCTCTCTCTCTGCCCATCTCCTGCTCCCTCTCTCTCTGTCTCTCTTTCTCCAAAATAAATAAACAATAAAAATAAAAGAAATATCCCCTTACCTGCCTACTTGTACAGTCATGTACTTTTTTCTTTCTTTCTTTCTTTCTTTTTAATTTACATTCCTGGGGAGACTCTGATGTTTTCCCACTCGTTAAAAAACCCACTTAGTCTCCTGGTAGGAGCTACAAAAATTGCAGGACAAGTGAGAGCAATGGGATAATTAGCCTCTGGAGGGCTAGTCTTGAATTTCTAAACCTATTAAGCAGTGACGAATATCAATTAACTTCACTTTAACCCCAAATTGACCGTCTAGTATTTTCACCAGGCTCTCCTTTACTCTGGTTGTTCTGTGTTCTTCCACGATGAACTTCAGTCCTGCCGCCTTCAGTCCTGCCCGCGTGAATGCAGCCCTCTGCAGATGTCAGGCCTCAGAGACTCTCCAGTACTGTAAGTATTAACTCCCCACACCTTTCCCAGCCTGCATTCATCTGATTTGTCCTAGCGTCCAGGCTTTCAAGTTCCAACCACGAGAGCCTTTTCATCATTTATTTCTTTAAGCTCTTCTGTTCCTGCTTCTGAACCTTTGCTCAGGCCATGCTGGATGCATGAAAAATACCTTTTCTCTTCATTCACTCTGCCAACCAACCCTCTCCCATGCTAAATTCACAGGCTCATCTCCTCCAGGAGTCCTCCTGAACGATTATGAACTAGGTTTCCACACACACACACACATCCAGTTTTCAACCATGGTCATTTCCTTAAAATTTCTGACATTTAATAAAGTGAATATACATTTTCTCCTGTCATTAACATGCCTTTTCCATCTAAGAGAATCTTGTCCCAAACGCAACCATTTGCGCATCCTTTCTTGAAAGTTTCGCGACATGTAGGGAGTCTCCTCCTCACAACAGCTTTCTTTCTCCCTCATCCTCCATTCTCTTGTATGAAGTTTTTCCTGGCTAACTAAAAACTTTCCAAGATTCAATTTAACCATCTCCTCACTACATCCTCAATGCACTTGGCACCCCCATAAACGAAATGTGTCCTTCTAAATGCATGGCTTTGTTAAATTAGCATTATTCCACAGTCTCGTAGACTATGTGTTTCCTTTATGCCTGAGTGGACTGCAAGTCAGGAGACATAAAACTAGCCCTGGTTCTACTAGTTATATGAGTTCAGGACTAGTTATTTCACCTTTATGTGCTTTAGATTCTTTATCTACAAAATGATAATCCTTAAGGATTCTTCTAAATCTAAGATTCTGCTCTTCTGTATCTGTGAGTGAATTTCCTCCTGGGGCTACTTCAACAACATGGCACTATCTACCCAGCCCCACACATCTCCACTCCTCACTCCAAGGGCAGGTGATGGTTCATATAACTTATTTTTTATTGTGTTTTAGCATATGGCCAACGGTTTTGAGACAATATCGAAAGAGAGCTAACTATACTCAAATTATTGAACAAATCTGCAAATTTCAAGGATAGGGAATCCAGGAGGAGTGGACTGTGGACTTCATAGTTGTTCTAGATCCTCAGAAGACACATGGCGAGGAACAATGGGTCCTGTCTCCGTCTCCTCTTGAGGAAATTGCTATGTGAAATCAAACCCTTTCATCAGGAGAAGCTGCATTTCACTTTCTGGAAGCCTTATAATCATGGTGAATGGGATAGGATTAGGGAGGCAGTGGAAGGGGTCAGTAACTGCAACCACCTGAATGCTCAATTGGGTGGAGCTCCAAATTCTGGTTTTCCACCCAGCAAACCTGTTTCCTGGCCTCACCATCTGGGTACAAGAAAGAAGTCTGTTTCTCAGGTCTAACTGTAACTGTGACAATGGAAGCCAGCCTCTTTTATTTTTTTAAATTTAAATTTTAGTTAGTTAGCATACAGTGCAATACTGGTTTCAGGAGTACAATTGAGTGATTCATCACTTACATTTAACACCCAGTGCTCATCCCAACAAGTGTCTTCCCTAATACCCATCATCCATCTAGCCAATCTCCTGCTCACCTTCCTTCCAGCAACCCTCACTTTGTTTTCTCTTGATGCTGTGAAGATTCAGGAGAATTCCTCTTTAGAGAGTCCATACAGAGTCAATTACTGTCTGTACAGTTTAATCCTCTCTGGACTGTCCATAGTAACTGGAGGATACTGCTGCCTAGCGCCATTTTAGAGATGATGTTGTTTATAGGCATAATCAGGGAATGCCAGGGTTTCAACGGAACCTAAGGGATTATGTGTTCATTTATCATTTAATGCCTAGCCATTTCCCAAAAGAGTATCTGGAGAGGCTTGTGTAAGAAACATATATTAAGACATTTAAAATACAAAAGTAACAGAGAGGGGGGATTTATAACTCCCTTGTTTACACATAAGGAACAGAGACTCAGAGAGACAAAGTGTTTTGCAACGACAAGGGGCTGGGACCATAAATTCTTCCCTTATTGGTTACTTTGGCTCCAGGCTGATACTTTGCCTCCCCACCTTGAGTTCTGCCATCATCTTGAGTGATTTCATCTCCCTATGGGCAGCCTCTCCAGCACCTTGGCCTCTTGGTTCTTTGACCTCCTCGTCTCCCCCAAGCTCCTCCTTCATTCTACTTCAGAAGCCCCTCCCATGGCCACCCTTTGATCTCATGGTCACCGTTTTTGACTGTTCTGACTGCCCCATCATTAAATTAAACATCTGACTTTGTTAACAACATTCTACACATTTTGGTATGTTGTATTTTTATTTTCATTCAATTCTACTTATTTCCCTTTTGCTTTCCACTTTGACCCATGGATTATTTAGAAGTGTATTATTTAGTTCCCAAATACTTGGAAAATTTCCAGAGATCTTTCTGCTATTCATTTCTAATTCTATTGTAGCAGAGAACATACTTTGACTTGAATCCCTTTCAATGTATTGAGACTTATTTTATGGTCCACAGAATGGTCCCTTTTGGTAAATATTTTGTGTGAATTTGAAAAGGATGTATATTCTGCTATTGTTGGGTAGAGTGTTCTAAAAATGTCAATGAGGTCAAGTTGGTTGATTGTGTTCAAGTCTGCTACATCCTTACTGATTTTCTATTGATCCTGTCAATTATTGAAAGAGGGATATTAAAACCCCCAAAGGTAACTGTTGATTTGTCTACTTCTCCTTGCAGTTCTATCAGTTTTTGTTTCCTGTATTTTGAGGTTCTGTTATCGTATGCTTAAAAGTTTAGAGTTGTTAGGTCTTCCTAACAAAAGATGTGAAATATCCAGCTTTATCCTTGGTAATATATATAGCTCTGAAATCTACTCTGGAAAATATTAATGTAGCCACCCAAGATTTTTTTTGGAAGAAAGTTAGGATGGTATACTTTTTTAAAAAAAGTCTTATTTGTATATTCATATTTAAAGTTCATTTCCTATAGGTAGCATATAGTTTGGCCTTGTTTTTTTTTTAATGTTTATTTATTTTATTTTGAGAGAGAGAGAGAGGGAGAGAGAGAATCCCAAGCAGGTTCTGCCTTTTCAGCACCGAGCCTGATGCAAGGCTCAAACTCACAAACCATGAGATCATGACTTGAGCCGAGATCGAGAGTCAGACACTTAACCGACTGAGCCACTCAGGCACCCCAAATGTATATTTTTCTAACAAACTTTAAGTTAATCCCTACTTCTACCCTGCTGTAAAGTCAGACAAAGATCTGAGCTTGTTTAAGCTTCCTCAGATCACTGCATTTTGTTTTAAGAGGTTAGTATTTTATTCTTATTTTTTGCACTCAACATTAAATTATAATTACCACAATGTTTTAACGTTTTCTTTAACTTACCACAATGTTTTAATGTATCTTTTTGCATTTAATCCTTCCCTATTGGGTTCATTTTTCTTTTTGCAAAAAGTGATAAGTTATGAGTAGTGAAATCTCTATGTTCTTGTACATCTGAAAATATCCTTATTTCACATTCTTAAATTATCATTTTGCTGGGCATGGAATTCTAGGTCACAAGGATTTTCTATGAGAACATTGGTGCTCTTACTCTGTTCTCTTAGTCTCTGTGGTAGTGGATGAGAAGACTGCTAACAAACTGTTTTTCCTTTTGGGTAACTGGTTCTTTCTCTTATTGTTAAGATTTGTTATTATTCTTGATTTTCTCTAGTTTCAGGACAGTGTTTTTATATTTCCTTATTTCTAGAAAATTCTTAGCCATTTTCTATTTGAAAAATGTCTTCTTGCCATCCTCCTCACTTTATTACAGAATTCTTATTACAATGATTTTTCATTCCATCTTTTTTATCTTTTATTTTAACTCCGATTACTGAATATTAGGCTGCTTGAGTTGTTACACAGCTCACTGATTGTTCTTTTTAAAAAATTATTTCCATGTGTTTCCTTTTGGATAGTTTCTATTTCTGTGCTTTCCAGTACACTTAGGTTTTCTCCTGCACCATCTAATGTACTGTTAATTGTATCCTGGTATTTTCCACCTCAGCCATTGTAGTTTTCACTGAGAAGTTCAACGTGCATTTTTCTTTATGTTTTCCATGTGTCTACTTAACTTTTGAATGTATGGAATACTTTTTCTTTTTGACTACCTTTAATACCTGCTCTTATGTTTATCTCTGCTAATTCTAACCTCTGTGTCAGTTCTGCCTAAGTTTCAGTTGATCTCTCCCTCCCCCCACCCCTCCAATTATGGGTCAATTTTCCTTCTTCTTTGCATGCCTGGTAATTTTTTATTGGATGACATCACAGATTTTATCTTATTGGATGCTCAATATTTTTGTATTCCTATTATTTTGTATCCTAATGTTTTGTGTCCCCAACTATTCATGAGCTTTGTCCTGGCATGCTGGACAATTGCTTTGACAGATTGATCCTTTTAAGATTTTGTTAGGTGAAACCAGAACCTAGTTGGCCAAGGGTTTACTATTCACCACTATGAAGGCAAGGCCCTTCTGAATCTCTACCTGATATCCTATGAATTTCAGGTGTTCTAATCTGGCTGGTAGGAACAGGCACTGTTCCCCCTTTGTGGGCACTGGGGACCTCTTCACTCTAATTATTCAGGTAATTCTTTCTCAACCTAGGGAAGTTTCTTCATATGCATGTGCTTATCAATAATTGAGGAATACTTAAGGGAGACCCTCTGAAGATCTCCAGAGTTCTCTTTCTGTGCAGTTTTCTTCTTTCCACTCTCTGTCCCATGAAGTCTAGCTGCCTTGGTCTCACTGGACACTCAGCTCCATCTTATAACTCAGAGAGACTGCTGAGTTATGTCTCCTGCACTAAACCTGGAAACGCAAGGTGGCAAGCTAGGGTATTCATAGGGCTCACTTTGTTTGTTTCCTATCTCTCAGTGATCACTGTCCTTTGTTGTCTGATGTCCAGGGTCTTGAAAATGGTTGCTTCTTATATTGTGTCTGGTTTTCTGGTTGTTTCAGGTGGGGAGTGTATATCTGGTCCTTGCTTCTCTATGTTGATCAGAAGTCTCACATCTTCCTTCCTGACCATAACTTATTCTCCTTCCAACTTTCTTGTTTACTTACACTTATTATGACCTTTCTTTAACTTCACTGGGACCTCTAGTTCATGGAGCCTTTCTTTTGCCCAATCCATTAATACTCTTCCTTCATCACTTTCCTTCTTATGCACCTTGGATTTCATGATCCATTGTTTTAGTAATGCTCTTGCTAATGTCTTCAATTTCCTCACTCCTCTCTGCTCATTTAGCCCAGCTGTTTACATAGTGGAAATACAATATATTTAAAAATGAATGGATAAATACATGAGAAAACAGAGCATATGTGTTAATTTCTGACAACCCCTTTGCCTATAATTCAAAGCTAAACAATTTTTAAATATCATTGCTTTATAGTCCTATATATCTTTTATCCATATAAATAACAATTATATATAAAATTGGATTATCCCTTACATATAACTGTCATTTCCTCAATTCTACATTACTTATGATGTGTGCTTATTTATTTTTCTAGCCAAAAGCCATAGACTTCAGGTTAATAATTAAGTCAGTAATGGAAAAGCAGAATGTTTAAGCATGAATGAAATTTAGAAATAATTTCCTATTACTTTCCAATTTTTTAGATGACAAACTGACAAACTGAAAACTGAGGTTTTCAGGATATAGATAATTTGGCTAAAATGTTTTTCAAAGCTCTTATGGCTGCTTAACAACAAAATTAGGACCCAAACCAAACCTCTTGATTCCAACCTAAGGTTCTTTCCATCCCACAGCAGTACTGTATTTTCTTACCCAGGTCTGCTTGTATCCAATACTCGGTGTTTGTAGACAATTTGAATGTGGTTTACAGTACAGCTTGCCCTGGCTTCCCAGTGATACCATGAACTACTTAATGTTGGGTTGACCACAAGATTTCTAGAATAAGGTCATGCAATCTTAAAGAACTACTTACAATAGGAGCAATGCGGTGCATATGTCATGTTCTTACACTTGGGTAAAACATCCTTTTGAACATTAGTCAGTGACTGTGCCACAGAGGATTTAATAAATTCACATCCCGACTGTGTAATACCTACTGTGTAGAGTCCAAAGCCAGAAGCCAATAGAGAACTCTACAGGCTAATGTATAAATAGTGTAATAAATTAAGCCCTAAGATACATGTCTCAGCCCTCTAGACCCATCAGGACATTGCACCCTCAAAAACTGGTTCCCTAAGTCTGGAAAAAGTCTCAAGAAGCACAAGAAGCCTTCTCATCTCTATACTCTGACTAGACATTAACTTTAACACTTATCCAATACACATAGGGACTAACAGTCATGGACAGAGCCTGGTGGAAGTTAGGCAGTGAGAGTAACAGGAAAAAACCCCAGCTTACATGAATAATATTATTTCAACATACAGGCACACCTTGTTTATTGTGCTTTGCTTTATTCTGCATTGCAGATACTGTGCTTTTTATAAATTGAAGGTATGTGGCAACCCTACATCGAGCAAGTCAATTGGTATCATTTTCCAACAGCATTTGCTTACTTTGCGTCTCTGTGTCACATTTTAGTAATTCTCACAGTATTTCAAATTTTTCATTATTATTATGCTTGTTATGTTGATCTGTGATGTTACTATTGTCATTGTTTGCCATGAACTATGTCCATGTAAGACAATGAACTTAATCAATGTGGTATGTTCTGACTGCTCCATTGATGAACTATTCCCGCATATCTCCCCTTACCCTTGGGCCTCCTTATTCCCTAAGACACAACAATACTGAAATTAGGCCAACTAATAATCCTACAAAGGTCTCTAAGTGTTCAAGTGAAATAAAGAGTCTGTATATCTTTTAATTTAAATCACAAGCTAGAAATAGTTAAGCTTTATGAGAAAGTATGTTGAAAGCCAACATACACCAAAAACTAGGCCTCTTGCACCAAACAGTTAGCCAAGTTGCGAATGCAAAGGAAAAGTTCTTGGATGAAATTAAAATTGCTACTCTAGTTAACACACAAATGATAAGAAAGTGAAACAGCCTTATTGCTGATATGGAGAAAGTTTGAGTGATCTAGATGGAAGATCAAACTAGACACAACACTCCCTTAAGCCAAAGCCTAATCTAGAACAAGGTCCTAACTCTCTTCAATTCTGTGAAGGCTGAGAGAGGTGAGGATGCTGCAGAATAAAAGTTGGCAACTAGCAGAGGTTGGCTCATGACGTTTAAAGGAGAGAAGCTGTCTCCATAGCATAAAGTGCAAGGTGAAGAGCAGGTGCTGATGTAGAAGCAGCAGCGAGTTATCCAGAAGATCTAGCTAAGATAGCTCATGAAGGTGGCTACACTAAGCAATAAATTCTCAGTGTGGACAACACAGCCTTTTATTGAAAGCAGATGCTATCTAAGACTTTCATAGCTGGAGAGGAGAAGTCAATGCTTCAAACCTTCAAAGGACAGGCTAACTCTCTTCTTAGGGGCTAATGCAGCTGCTGACTTTAATTTGAAGCCAATGCTCATTTACCATTCCGAAAATCCTAGGGCCCTTAGGAATTATGCTATCAAGAATTATGCTAAATCTACTCTACTTGTGCTCTATGAATGGAATGACAAAGCCTGGATGACAGCATATCTGTTTACAACATGGTTTACTTAAGATTTTAAGTAAAGAAAAAAAGATTCCTTTTAAAACATTACTCATCACTGACAATGCACCTGGACCCACAAGAACTTTGATGGAGACGTACAAGATTAATGTTGTTTTCAACACTGTTGTTAACACAACATCCATTCTGCAGCCCATGGATCAAGAAATAAATTCAACTTTTGAGTTTTATTATTTAAGAAATACATTTTGTAAGGCTATAGCTGTGATAGACAGTGATTCCACTGATGCATCTGGGCAAAGTACACTGAAAACCTTCTGGAAAGCTTTCACCATTCTAAATGCCAGTAAGAACATTTGTGATTCATGGGAAGAGGTCAAAATAGCAACATTAACAGGAGTTTGAAAGAAGTTGGTTAGAACTTGTGAAGGTCAAGATTCCAGCAGAGGAAGTAACTACAGATGTGGTGGAAACAGCACGAGAACTAGAATTAGAAGTGGAGCCTAAAGATGTGACAGATTGCTGCCATCTCAAGATAAAATCTTAAAGGATGAACAGTTGCTTCTTACGGATGAACAAAGAAACTGGTTTCTGGAGCTGGAAACTACTCTTGGGCAAGATGCTGTGAAGACTGTTGAAATGACAACAAAGGATTTAGAATATTATAAAAACTGAGTTGATAAACCAGCAGCAGGCTTTAGGAGGATTGACTCCAATTTTGAAAGAAGTTCTACTGTTGGTAAAATACTACCAAACAGGATTGCATGCTACAGATAAATTGTGAACAGAGGACTTAATCTGTGCATGAACCTCATTGTTGTTTTATTTGAGAACCTTAACAGAAGACCATGGGGAAGGGGAAAAAATATTACAAACTGAGAGGGAGAGAGCCAAACCATAAGAGACTATTAAATACAGAGAACAAACTGAGCGTTGATAGGGGGGTGGGGGAGAGGGGAAAATCGGTGATGGACACTTGTCGGGATGAGCACTGGGTGTTGTATGTAAGCGATGAACCATGGGAATCTACTCCCAAAACCAAGAGCACACTGAACACACTGTATGTTAGCCAATTTGACAATAAATTATATTTAAAAAAATTAATTAAAAAAAAAAAGAATTGCTGCAGCCATCCAACCTTTAGCAGCCATGACCCTGACCTGTCAGCAGCCAATAACTTAGAGGCAAGACCCTCCACCAGTAAAATGATTACAATTTGCTGAAAGCTCTGATTATGGTCAGCATTTTTTAACAATAAAGTATTTTTTAACTAAGTTATACACAGTGTTTTTTAGAAATAATGTTAATGTATACTTATTAATAGACTATAGAGTATAGTGTCAACCTAACTTTTATATGCACTGGAAAACAAAAAGTTCATTTGACTTGCTTTAAATTTATTGTAGTATTTGCTTTATTTTGCAGTGGTCTGGAACTGAACCTACAATATCTTCAAGGTATGCCTACATACATTTGAAATTCATACACACACACACACACACACACACACACACACACACACACTCATCTGTTGAGCAGACCCAAAATTTGAGAATCTGAGTTAGAGCCAAAATCCAAATAATCGAGTTAAGAGCCAAAATGTAAATTATTTGCAAATACCACTTGATGTTAACTGCTAATGTAGTTATTCTGATGTTCACCAAATATTTTTAGCCCTCTGCCTTCTGGACATATAGCTCAGCTGTTTTTTCTGGCTCCTGTTGGTTTTGTAGGGCCTAAGACTAGTTCTGGCCATTGATGCTGAGTCATTTCCGCACTGGATCATTTAATTGTGGGTTAAGATCCTGAAGAATTCTCTTTTTGTCTAGGATGGTAATTGACAACTTTAGAAGCTGGTCTATCAGCCAGAACCCCTGATTCCCTATGATGAACAGAGCCCCTTGTCAACCCATTATGAACATAATAGTGTCAGCAAGAAATAAATCCTTGTTGTTTTAAGCCCACCAATATTTTCAGAGTTGTTGACACACTATAACCTAGTTTATCCTGATAAATACATCTACTTTAATTCTCTTCTTTGGATGGAACAGTCTTAGGGAAGGATACTGGTAGGACTCCAGGAACATTGAGAGAGTGGTAGGAAAGATAAAGTTAAGAAAGGGAGAGAGTTGCAATGGGGCCATTCTGAGACAAATATGGACATATACAAATTGATGCAATTTGTGTAAACCTACTGGATTTTATTATTGTTGCTGCTGTTACTACTGCTACCATGATTATTATTATTAGTTCTATTATTATTTTTTTAACAACCTGAAGATTACTGTTATTACATGATATGACTCATCCTTGGTGTTGGATAAAGACACAAAGGGAGGACAGATCATCCTAGTTTTTGGATCCCTCAGGCTAATGCAAAAGCTATTCATTATACATAGTGTGAATTTTGTTCTTTGAGTATTTATATTTCCTCACACAATTGGACTACATAATTCTTCTAGTTAAGGACCATATTTTATATTCCTTGTGTATACTTTGGAATGGTCTTAAAATCAAGCTGAAGGCCAGCTTCACTTGCTATTAGGGAATTTGCATCAGATACCATTGTTGGCCTTCTCTTAGGCTGACTCACAACAAGGGCATTAATTCTCGCATTGTCATTTCCTGGAGTCTTAGGAATGCTTAATAAGAGTCAAGGGCATGGGGGTGGGGCAGGGCAGAGGAGAAGTGCATTTTCAATCAACATTATTTTTACTTTTATTTATTTATTTTCATGTTTATTTTTGAGAGAAAAAGAGAGAAAGAGAGAGAGAGCGTGCATGTGTGTGCACGTGTGTGCATGTGTGTGGGGGAGGGGCAGAGAGAGAGGGAGACACAGAACTCAGCAGGCTCCAGGCTCTGAGCTGTCAGCATAGAGCACAAGCGGGGCTCAAACTCACTAACCGTGAGATCACGAGCTGAGCCGAAGTTGGACGCTCAACTGACTGAGCCACCCAGGTGCCCCCAATCGACACTATTTTTAGAACTTTATTCCTCATTGGTGACCAACTCAGTAAAGAAAATCAAGTGAGAGACGTTTTTCAAATTGACTTCTTAGAGCAAGTGTTTCATTTTTCTTGAACATGTGTTTTGCTGGGTTTATTCTCTCTGTAGCTCCTGGCCCTTGGTGCTTTTCCTTTTTTAATCTTCCCATTTGCCATTCTTAATTAAAAATGCTCTACAGAGCTCCAAAAGCCAAGTGATTCACTCAAAGTTTCATGACTGGGTAATACAATAAAAACTGTTGAGAAAGGAGTTGGCATTTATCAGAATCCTTTGAATTGTCAGCGACCAACCTCATGGTAGTTTCCCACACTTGGCTGTGCAGCCAGGTTGCCCTTTGCTCCTTGGATTATGACCTTGCAATTTCTTTGGTAAATTTTCAATTGGTTTCCTTGGCTTTCAGTCTTACATTTGAACTTTGCCTGTACAATCACACACCAGACCTGTCTTCTACTCTTGCATTATCTGGATGGAACTCAAGCATCATGATCCTGTTTTTGCCAAGAATGACATTATTCTGTGGAATGCCCTCCTACTCCCTGGTGGTGCAATGCAGGTATTTGGCTGCCAGTCTGGTTGCATTAAAGATGTAGAATATTTCTCTCTGTCTTTCTGCACACTAATGCTCTACATTATGCAATTGGACTTGCAGTCCGTACTATGTGTCTGGCACTGGTATAGGCAGTGGAGATACAACAGTGAAAAAGTCATACAAGAATACTTGCCCTCACAGAACTTACCCTGCAGCAATGACAAGTCCAATTCCTAGTATGATCTGACGTGGATCCTATAAAACTGTCCTGATTCCTTGTCTAGATAATGATCTATATCTGCATGTAAGTTCAAACTTACATCCATTTGCATCTTTTTTTTTTTTTTTTTTTTAGTTTTAGTTTACAACTAAATTTTCATCGAAACAGGCCAAAAGACAGTTGACCCATATCAGGTATGGTCAGAAGTCCCCTGCCACACAGGCAACACATGTTGCTCCAGGAAAATAGAAAGTAACTAAGTGCCACATTTGATTTCTCACAGCCACACAGAAAATGTGACTTTGTTTGTCACTTTATTTGCCACCAATTGGCTCCTGGACCAAGAGCTGAGCTGCAAGGAACTTGTCCCATGCGGCCCTTTTCCAGAGGGCCTAACCAACGCCATTTGAGACTAACCTTTCTAAATAGCTCTGGGAGACAACTCTCTGGACTTGATCGAACAGTGTATCTCTCTGGAGATAAGGCTTAGCATTAGATAGAAGCTATCACACAATGAACGTGTGCATGTGCACATACGCACGGTAGTATCTGAGCTCCTCTCTCATTTGGCTTCAATCTCAAAAGCTTGTCTCTCTAGGGCAAACCCATAAGTGGGAGGAGACAGCCAGCTTCTCCTTAACCCCCAAGTCTGCTGCCTACATTTAATGAGTCCTCAATAAGGTCTGGGGAGAGGAAATCGGGAAACTCCATTTATACCACAACTGTAAGTGAGCCATCTTCCTGTTGGCAAGGACTCAGATAGAGGTTGAACATATCTATTATTTGCACCCAAGAAACAGATTCCTATCTCAAGACTTTAACAGGAATTTCCGGACCTCTTCAATGGGTCTCCTGGGGCCCTGTGCTGTTTGTGATAAAGAGAACCAGGACTCTCTCTGCCTTAGTACTGGTGACTGAGGTTTGTCTCTAAACAGGCATAGTTGGAAACTATTCTTCCTGCTGCTGCTAAACCTTTATCAAGCTACACTTAAGGCACCCTGCAGTCTACTGGGAACTGGGGGAGGTAATGAAAGGGAATTGATATTTTCAATCTATTAAGGATAAAAATACTGTGACACTTCTCATGATCTGCAATGCCCCTTGGAGCTTCCAGACATTTATGCATACTGTATTCCATGAACTCTTGGTTCCTAGATTCATTTTATATTTGGACCATATATGGGTTTACGTTCAAGGATCTTATCATGTGAACTTTGAGGGATGTTTGGAAATAGTACAGGTGAGGTCCTTATCAGTCTGAATGGAATATAGTTTCCTCTGACCCAGCCTAATACCACATCAGAAAGGCTCCCTTGGACTGGTGGAGACCGAGGGAGTAGTCTGGGGACCCATGTGAATTCTAGGGCACACTCTTGGGCATCCTCTTGGTTCCAATGGAGGCATGAAGGCTGGGGAAGAAGCCATCTTACTTGAGAGCTGCTATCTGTTCCTAGGTAAGACCACTCCTCCCCACATCTTCATGTTTGACTGGGGAGTAATGGAGAGAGATTTCTAAAACCTTGTGTGTCCTCCTACTAGAACCCTCACCACCACCACCTCCTCCAACACTCACAGCCTCATCACCACTCTGTGACTTGGGAGTGAGTATAATTTCATTATAATCTATATCCCTGTTCATGTCAGTCAATAGAACTCAGACCCTCCTCTCACTTCTTCCCTCACCCCCTCCACTCCTCACCTCCCTCTGAAGTTATGTTTTTCTATATGGCATATATCATCAGCTTGCACTTTATATATTTTACTTATTTGTCTGTATTCCCACCAGAATGTCAGCTCCATGAGGGTAGGAAATCTCTGTTTTGTTGTTGTTGTTGCTGTTGTCTAAAATAGTGCCTGGCAGAGTAGGTATTCAATAAATATTTGTTGAATGAATAAATTATGTGATGGATATCTAGGTATTTGTTGAGAGTCACCAATTACTGACAACATCCATTTTCTTGTTTTTTTTTTTGATGAATGACCCCCTCATTGACCCTTTGGATGTATTAGTCTTTCCCAAGTCTCTGATAGTTGAGGGGACCATCTAGAACCCAAATCATCACATTACTTTGGGCATAATCCTTGACATGCCTCCCCCATGTCAAGCATTTGCCAAAGAGACCAATATGTCCAATGTAACTATTGATGCTACCCCATCCCAACCCTCTACATTCTCCACCTCTACTTGTATATGCATTCTTATATAAGACATTTAATCCAGGAGAAAACAAGCCAGGTTTCTGACTATTATGGCCAAATATGGGGCCAATAGCATGATGGGAAATGGGCATGTGGGATGATCTAAGCAATTGTATTTGTTACACCATCAGACACAGTGGGCTAATTACCTTCTCACTTTAATTTTTGAGTCATTCATTCCTCAGAAGCTAGGAATGCTGAGTTGATGGCCTCTCCTAGAAGCCTAGGCACCTGCTGGCCCTATCAACAATCTTGGACTGTGCCATGAAGCTGAAATGTCACCACTTATATTCTGCAACATTAACCAATCAATTGTGCCCTACAAGGGCCCCCCTCTTTAATGACCTATTCCATCTCTAAGCCTGAGAGTACTTAGATTGTTTGTGATGGCTGGGCTTGGAGGTCTACATCTATGGCTCTCCAACAAATCTGTTGGTTGGATAGTCCCAGAAATACCAAAAAATAAAGCAATATGTAAGACATTCAACACCAAATGAGAATGTAGGAAGAGTCTGGAAAGTACAAAGCCTCCTATTTCCATCTTAACTTCCATCTGGTCTTGGAGGAACTGAACTATGTAAATCAATTTTATCACTGACTTGCTCTTCTCAGGGCCAAGAAGTCCGTGCAAGTCCTCATGAATCTATGCGACACCAGAGCAATACTTGGAGTGCCATACTTTGGGTCACTCTCTGAGTAAGTGTGCCAAACCAATGCAATCTAAATCCTGCTTTTACATCAACTATGTTTCAGTTCCCACTCCCACCCTATTACTTCTTTTTACCCTGATTGGTGCCATAACAACTGGGCAAAACTTGGCAAAACCAAATCTAAAAACTCTAGGTTATGCTTGGGTGTAAGGCCCATTAAAAGGCCACCACTAATAGACAACAAAGTCCTTGGATATTCTTACAAACAGAATGACACTCCTTATTCCATCATCCCAGAAACTCAAAGGCAGATACATAGAGACCCCATCCCCCATCTCTGCTATTTCTGAATCCTCTAAATTCTCTCTGTGTCTACCACTATCCATGACCACATCCACCCACAGTATGCCTGGTTACTTTATCATGCCACTAGCATGCTTGATAGTCACTGGTAAGACTGGATATAGCACCTGTGCTGTGAAAACCCCCTCTAGGGCCAGGAGAGGCTTGCAGAGCTGGCAGAAACAGAGTTCACGAGACAGATCTGAGATTTAGCTGCATATCTGCCCCAACCCCCTCTCTTGGGATTCTACTATCCACAAAGCCCAACCTAACGCAGAGCGGGGTCAGAGCCTGAGCAGCTACTTTAAGGTGCTGTACATTCAGGTGGCCCAATAAACAGGGGGAAGGGTGTTAGTGGTATTCTTTGAGTCACTTGGTCAGCAGAACTACAATTTTATCCTTATCTTTCAGCTGTACTTTTGGTAAACTCATCTTCTTTTTTGGATTATGAATTTAGAATTTAGGGGTGCCTGGGTGGCTCAGTCAGTTAAGTGGCCAACTTCAGCTCAGGTCATGATCTTGCGGTCCCTAAGTTCGAACCCCGCGTTGGGCCCTGTGCTGACAGCTCGGGGCCTGGAGCCTGCTTCGGATTCTGTGTCTCCTTCTCTCTGACCCTCCCCCATTCATGCTCTCTCTCTGTCTCAAAAATAAATAAACGTTAAAAAAAATTAAAAAAAAATTTATTTAAGGGCTCACATTCTTACAAAATCCTTTTTACTGGCCTTCAACACCTTTCTATGTATCGGTAATTGTGTATATATCCACACACAAACATGCACATACATGTGCATTGTTGGATTGTGGTCTGAATCTCTTCTTCTCATGGACTCTCTAACACTGACCCAACTAATAGAATCTTCTGCATCTCACCCCATCTCCCCCAGATCCACCTGTTTTCTTATTTGCTCAGTCCCTGTGTTGTAGTGGGCATGGACTTTTTCTTAAGGAATAGTCATTTTTATATCATACTTTGGACTCTAAAACTCAGTAAAAACACATTCACACTGGATCTTTCATCAATATGGAATTTCTAATCATATAAGCTTTATGCCCTTATATAGTCAGTTTGTGACAGTCCATGTGTGGAAATCAACAGCAGATTGTAGATCCTATACCCTGTTACCATGCTTTTGGGCTGCTGATGCAGATCTCCATGCGAGCTCAGAATAGAGAGCAGTGCTCCTTCTCCATCCCACTCTTTTCCTTCCCAGGTACATCTTTTTTCCTAATGATGCCTATTTTATGTTGAAGCTAAAATAACTCATCAGTTAGCTTTAATTAAGCATACAGTGAGTAAAGAGAATGAAAATGGGAGAAACTTACATGGGTTTATAATTTGCATCCAGAATAGACTTGAATGTTAATTATTCTATATAATTTATAGTGGGATTCTATTATATGCCATGTTCTTTGAGGACAGGATTAGTTCTAACTCAATTTTATAGCCTGTTCAGTGGCTCTTACAAGGTCTGGTCACAATAAGTGCTTAATAAATGCTTATTGAACCAATGAGTGGTCCCAATGGCAGTACTAAAGGAAGATGTCAGAATGTCAATGGGTTGAGGGACAGATGAGGGCAGTTTTAGAAATAAAACTTTTAAAACCTTGGGCTCTTGGTTGGTCAAAAACAGTATGGAAGTTGAAAAGAGACAGCTCTTTGAAACCCAGTGTCTGTGAGATCCAATGAGAGACTTCACTCTCTCACTGTGAGGAATCAGTGCAGGACTGGAGAAAATCACCAGAAGAGCAAATACTGGAAGGGAGAATTTTACCTTTCATGCCCATGTGTTTTTTTTTTTTTTTTTAATATATATTTGAATACCTGGGAAAGTGATTCACCAGCCATCAGATTTAACAAAACCCACTCTCATTTTGCTGTGTGCTTTAGTGATACAGAAAATTTTCAATTATCTCCGCTAATGGAAAGGAAGCAATGGTACATATAATCAAAATGCCATTTCTATTTGCCTTTGGAAGTATTATGTGTGCTTTTCCCCCAGCAGGTTTGCTTTCATAATGATTAGTTCTAGCTTAGGCTAATATTAAAATGAGTTAGCATTTTCTATGCACAATAGCTGGTAGTAGAAGAGATGTGTTTGTGGCAGAGGAAACTCATGCAAGGCTTAGTATTTGCCACAGTTAATCGCCCACATGGATGATCCACTTGCAGCGAGTGGGATTTTAAACAGAGCAAAAGGCAGAGTGACTAGATGTCCTGGATTTCAATGACCAATGGGTAGATGGCCAAGGAGGAAACCATAGCTAGCATTATGAAAAGTGTTAAAAGAGAAAGAACACTGGACTAGTCATAAGGCCACTGGGGTTCCTTGATGCCCAAGGGAGGTCATATAACCTCTTTGTGTCTCAAGTTTCCAAAAAATATGATAATGACACCTATTCTGTCTACCTCACAAGCTAACTGTGCCAAAAGAGGATAGTGGGCTAAAGGACTTGCAAAAGTATTAAATGCTATGAAAATGCAAAGCACTATTAGATAAGCAATGAAATATTATTGTTGCCACCTTTCCAGGAACTGTTCCTTGCCCTACCTCCTCAGTGCTTGGGGCCTCAGGCTGGGGTTTCTGAAGCTTACCCCAATTAAAAATAGTCCCCTTTCTTGATAGACCCCTGCTCTTCAAGGATAGCTACTCTGATAATATCCATGCACCCTAGTGAATGGATGCATCCTTTTTTGGGTAACAGGGACCTACCATCTATAATAGATTAACTTGGTGGCTTTAAAAGTGTGGTCCCTGGAGAAGAAGCATTAGTATTACTTGGGAATTTGTTAGAAATGCAAATTCTTGGGTCTACCCCCACCTACTGAATCACAAACTCTGGGAGTGGGGCCCAGCAATCTGTTTTAACAAGTCCTCCGGATGAGTCTGATACATGCTCAAATTTAAGAACAAAAAAAGCAAGCTAGGAATCAGACTCTGGGACATTCCACTGACAAACTTATTTTTCTGCAGGAGGTAGGGGAAGGCTTACGGGACTCTTCACAGTGCATAGTGTGAGTGTGTGTGTGTGTGTGTGTGTGTGTGTGTATGTAAATGATGATCTGGAACATCATTTTCTCAGGTAGGTCTCTATCCCAACCACCCTAAAAATGCATCCCCACCTCAGAGACTGCCTACCCCCTTTCTTGATTTACTTTTCTTTGTAACACTTATCACTTTCTAATTTGCTGTGTTATTTACTTCTTTACTTGGTGGATTGTCTGTCTTCCCCTAAGCTAGAAAGTATGCTCCACAAGGGCAGTCCATTTTGTTCACTGCTGTGTCCCCAGCTCTGAGAACTGTGCTTAGTGGACTAGTGGACACTCAGTAAATATCTGCCGAATTAATGAGTGAATGAATATCTGCTGAACCTGGGAGATGAGGAAATACTGGGGTCAGACCAAAACACCGAAACACCTGCGAGCATCCTTATTAGGCAAGGTTGCTACAACATGAGAGCCTTGCCTCTCTGCTCCTGCTTTGGGCTCTGAAATAAGTCTATAAATATGGCTTGAGTATATGCCATCCTTGGGGATTTGGTTCACTATACTCTTTGATTATCATTACAAAATGTGCTATCTGGATTCTCCTAGACGGGCTAGCGTACTGATTGATCAACATGTTTATCTGGCTGTTTGGGGCTGGGGGCAGTCTATGTTTGTAGCAGACTAGAGTGTGATGTGGCAGGGAAAACAGTAGTCTAAGAGTGAAAAACAGGAGTTCTGAGTTCTAGTCCTCTGCCCCTAACTCGCTGTGTAGTCTTGGGCAAACTGGGTAGCTATTCTGGGTCTCATTTCATTTGTTGATCTCAGTGATCTTCAAGGTCCCTTTCAGCGGTTATTATAGATCCATTGATGAGTTACTTGATTAATGTATGTCTCCTCTACTGGTAAGCTCCCTGAGAACGGGGTGAGTCTATATTTGTCCACCTAGTTCATAATGCCCAGTACTTGCAGGTACTAGGTATTTGCTGAGTGAGCAAATCCCTGTGAAAGCCAGATGGTGATCTTAGCCTCATCAGCCTGTGCTCTGCATAAGTCACAGGGACATGGATGTGGCCACAAAGACCTGGCCTGGAAGAGACCTCCAATCACACAAGGAAGAGCAGGATACTGGCTGTGCTCGCCCCCTACCCCCATGGCATACAGAAGGTGCACAATTCATTAAGGTGAAGACTGTGACAGTACACAGGGGAGATCCCAAGATGGCACTGGGCCATCAGGCCTGTGGTTTGAAAAAGCATGGATCTGGAGATCAGAGACCTACATTTGAATCTCAGAGCTGCTATTTTCTAGCTTTATGACTTATCGTGTAAGTTATTTACTTCTCTTAGCTTCAGCCTCTTCAGCTGGAAAATGAAGACAGAACTGCCTGCCCCTCAGGATGACTGTGAAGATTAGAGGAGATGATGTATATCAGGTGCCTTCCCAGCATCTGTATGAGAAACGTGCTCAGTAAATGGAAGCCTCTTTGTCTGGTTCTGCCCTCCTGACCCGCCCCTCGCCCCATGACGTTTCTAACAATGCCTGCTTCCCCAGAGAACCAGACTAAGTTTGTTACCAGCTCATGGCAGTGCCCTGGCCAGCCCGGCTGAGGGGAATAAAGATTGGGATAAAAAGTGTTTCTCAAAATATCTACCTTCAGAAATATAGATTTTCTTCTTTTGCTTCCAGTTTGCTTAATGAGATTTGGAGATTTCTGACTTGCTATGGCTAGAGAGCAAAAGGTGCTATTTTGTAAATAAAATTTCACAACACTATCTTTTGAATGTGCTGAGATTTATCACTGAACAAGTTTGAACTTTGCTTGTCTCTCTTTTTGGCTGCCTTTGTCTCCCCTTCCACCTTGCTCCCCACCCACCCCTCCCTGGTAAAGTGAATTCTACTCCTGTTCTTGCCCTGCCTCCTCCGCTCTCCCCACCATACTAATCTACTACATATGGCCATCTTTCTTCTGGAAAACAAATTCTGCTGCTAGGCAACCAGAACACAAAATTGCTGTGGTTGACATGATTCTTATTAGTGATAGCAACTGCAGAAGTGCCGCCATGACGGCATGCCACATGTATGCTCACTGCGTCTGTCCCCAGCTAGACAGACCTTTCCAGAAAGTGGGATGGGGTGGATTCTTGGTAGAAAATTAATGGCCTCAGCACTCAACAGAGAGTATTTATAAATCACTGTATATCAACAGCCTGCTTTAGAATCATTTTATTAGAACACATTCATGAAAGTGACATACGGAAAAAAGACAGCAGCAATTCTCAGTCATGCAAATGCCCGTGTTAAGGTTCTCCATTGGATTAAGTTCAAGTACAAAGACAGTCCTTTCCTGAGCCAGGTGCAATTCCAGGGAGTGACACTGTGAATTGGGCGCATGTTTCCTCCACAAAGTTCAGAACACTGAACAAGTCCCATCCTCACAAGATTGCGAGGTACATGGAAGTGTAAACTTTCAGGATTTTAAAGACCCCTTTACCCAGCCCTCCCCCATAACCCAGCTGGAGGAAGTAAGCCCAACGTGGGGCCCTCTTAGAAATATGGTTTAGTCTATTGAAAATAAAGCAGTGGGCCTTAAAAAATTAGAAAATGAGTATATATATATACATATATATATATATGTAGGTAATGGAATCCTCTTTGCCTCTTTCTTGCCTTGGTGTGGGGTTTCCAGGAAACTCTGTTAGGGGATGGGGCTCTCTTGAGTGTCTTGGAAGCTGGAGGGCTTTTTAAACTTTTAACTTTTATTATGAAAAATTGCAAACACATACAAAAGTGGAGAGATGGTATAATGAATGCCCATGAACCGACCATCTAGTCTCAACAGTTACCAACATGCAGCCAGTTTGTTTCATTTATTTCTTCTCCCTCTTCCCATCCCCCACCCCCGACAGGATAATTTGGGAGTCAGGAGGGTGGTCTTTGAACCAGAGTGAAGTTAGAGGAGCCAGGAAATCCCGACAAAACCTGGGCAGGCTGACACAGAGAGAACACTGGTTGGGGACATGGTTGGGCCAATGTTCGGGAACCGCTAGAGTTAACCCTCCTCTTCTCTACCATAAACTACCCCTTATTCCTCCTCCCTCTTTCTCATGATGTGGGGGAGGAGGGCTAGATTAGAATGATGGGTTTTCCAGGTCAGGAGCCACTGACAATAGAAATGTTCAATCTGGACAAAAACTCCAGAGATAAGTATGTCCCTCGGATGAGCATGCCCACTCACATGGCAGACGCCCGGGGCGAAGAGGACCTGGGGTGCCTGGTGTTTGGATTGGGAGTCAGGGGGAGTGGCTTGGGTCATGGGGCCTCTCACAGATCCCTACCGTCCCACCATTTTCAACTTTGGAGAGAAGCTCAGCAACCTCGAATCGCACCTGGTAGAGAAGCAGGGAGCCCGAGGGGCAAGCCCATGGCCCAGGGGGGCAGATTTTGCCTGGAACATGTTGCCCTCTGAGCAAAGGCTGTACCCCACACCAGCCCTGCCAGAGCAGTCTCAAGAGAGGTGGGTGATGGGAGTCCAGGTGGGAGGTCCCAACGGCGGCACGGCTAACCCGGTGAGCTGCAGGGACAAGTCCCAGGCTGCGCGCTAAACGTAAGTGGAGAAAGGATCTCCAGGTCCCAGGTGCCACCGAGGAGCAAGGTTGCCATCCTGTTAAGAAAAGGGCCGGGGCTCTGTGATTTGCATATGACTTTGCAAAAATCTGCACGAGATCCCGTAGCCCTTTATAGAAAACAGAGTTAAATCATCAGTGCAACCTACTGTATTTCTAGCAACCCAATGCACAGAGTGCAACCTGGCAGATACACCATCATTTTTTTAGAAGAGGAAATGGAGGGAACACAGTGCTGTGTAGGACATTCCTTGGTCTGAAGGTTCAGAAGAAGCCAACCAAGTCCAGGATCCAGATGAGGATCGCTGACTGGCCACTTTCACTAACTCTGGCAGGGCTCAAATCCATATACTTTTCCTCGCATTAGATGCTCGTTGAGCAGTCCTGTGGTTTCCCAACATCCCACACATAAAAGCAGGAGGAGAGCCAGGAAGAATATAAAGAGAGATGCGTTAAATATGAAGTCCTAGTGACAGTGATCATTAGTGTTTATTTCATACCCTTCTGTTTTGTTTCTTTGTTTCAACTCTTTTAGGATCCCTGTGCCTTGCCAGCAAGTCTCACTATGACATTCATTTGGGGGGAAAGAAACCGAGAAAAGTTTAACCATTTATGTAGCACGTCTTTGGCAGTAAGTGACCTAAAATTCCCGATTTCAAGTATCTCTAGGGTTCGTGACATGTGGTAATCTGTGATTTTTCCAAGGCATGTGGTTGGTTTGTGAGGCCACATGGCTGGCTGAAGGAGTGGATCAATGGGTGAATGAGGGAGCCTTCCAGAGACTCAGCTTCCATATTCCAGTGTGGCCACACCTACTCTACTCAGACACCAGAAGCAATGGAATCGTTTCTTTAATAAGGCCCCTCAAAGAAAGTTAACTTCTAGTGCTATTGGAGGTGTGAAATATTCTAAAAAGCAATGGCTCAGCCAAGAGAAAAGTCCAAGGTAAATTAAAGAGTATGATCTCATATTTGACTGTGGCTCAGATTATGATGCTAAAGGTTCCATCATACTTGCCATATAGAAATGAGAAAACAATTTCAAACTCCCTTAGTAAGAACTCCAGCCAGCCAAAAACTGTTCATTAGGGAAAGAAAACACTTCAGCATCAAGGTAAAATGGCAGTTACTCTGAGCTGTGAGGAAGATAGGGGATACTTAGAATTCAGAAAGGAGAGGAGATTCTGAAGAAAGCCAGGAGCTGTACACAAGCATTTGTGAAGTAACTCATAGAAGGTGCTGGTGACCACAGAGTTCATCTTTACTAAGGCAAAGGGTCTTAGGAATTTTATATACATTACATTAATAGGGAGGTGGGGCAGAGGGGTGGTATCTGCCATCCTGATTAGTTAGTTCCCCACACTATAAGTTACTGTCATTGCCAGTTTAATGTATAGATGTGCTATAAGATCTGGAGAATTTAGTGGCAGAATTTAATGGTTTTATAGATGCTGACTTTGACATTTTATTCTTTACACAGTTCTTAAAATTCTGAAGGGAGAGACAGTTTTTAAAAATATTTTTATTGTCATTATTATTATTAATAGCTAATATTTGTTGAGTGTTTAGCACATGCTAGGCAAAGAGCTGAGTGTCTGGCTTGCATCATTTCATGTAATTTGCACCACAACATTATGGGTAGGTAATACCATTACCTCCATTTTGCAGACTGAAGCCCTGAGAGGCCCTGCCCAGGATCATACAACTGGCAAGTGAAGGGGGTGAGATCTGTACTGTGGTTGGTTTGATTCCAAGGCTGTCCTTAACCACTGTGCTATGGTGGCTCCTGCAAAGGAGAATTGATCTCCTAAGTGATGTCTGGATGTTTGTGGATTCCCAAGGTCTTGGAAAGCATCTCACGTATTTTGTAGATCCATCTTATCCTCAAGGACCTATCTAGAAGAGGTTTGGGTCACTTCATTATATATATATATATATATATATATATATATATATCCATTAGGTCTTGCAGACGAATTTTTACCCCCTTTTAAACCTCAAGTTATAATTGTCTCTGTGCACCTGTACATCTGTCTGCTAGTTTGATGTGTGAGACATCTAAGAAATAAATGCATGTAGGCATACTGAATGCTTGTTCTCTAAACCCTGAGAAAATACAGACACATTCATAAGGAGGCTATTATTTTACATAGCCCAGTTGGTAACTTCATGAAAGAGTAGTGAACACCAATGCATAGCTCTTAACTTCAAAAATGACGGCCATTCATAATCTCTTTGAGATGATTTTCTAAGAATCATCATTAAAAAGGACTAATAAGAAAAGTTTAAATGAAAGTGTGGGGGCAGGGGGAAAGGCCATTAAATTTGTTTGAGATGATAATTATTTCTATTATTTAGAAAATATCTCTCAGCTTGGAATTCATATATATGTTCCACATCCAATCACCCTATACCTTTGGCATTTCAATTCAGTAGGCCAGGGTAGGGGCCTGTAGTTAGCTTTTAGATATATTTCCCTCATAATTCTGTGGGATGCCTGGTTTGGAATCCTCGGCACACTCCATCGCTGGAAAACCTGAGTTTTGTAGTGTTTGAACTGCATTTTCACATCCGACAGCACACACTGTCCAGAAGTACTTGTCTTTGGCATTTTCCATGAGGGGCAAGAATCAGTGAGACCCACTTCAGTAGAGCAGTGGCTTTTATTAACCAGACCTCCTCATTATTCTTTTATCTTTAAGGAGGGCCCTATGTTGATATTTCCCCTATCTCCCACTATTCAGGTATAGACACCCTTTTTATAAATACTTTACATAATACAATGTAGGCTCCATTCAAATACTAGACACTCGTGACATAAGCTTTCTGAGCTACTGGAGATGTTCTGCAGACCCTGGGTGCATAAGAGACATCATTGGACATCCAGTGGTATAATAATAGCCACGAATGGGGAACATATTTATATATTATAGATTTAAACCCTTTCTTGGTCCATAAAGAATTTGAGGCAACTATTTGGCAATATGTTTTTAAGTGCATCTTCAGTTGGCTGTATCTTCTGATGTTTCTCTCTGATGGACTGGGAAGCCAGTGAGTCAGAAGTATGCCTGAATTACTACTCCCATGGTTAAGACATAATAAAGAGCCTCTTCCACATTCCTGACTCATGCCTTGTTCTGCTACCCAGTGAGCGATTGACACATGGGATATAGGGAACATGGAATGTTCTTGGTATTTTAATGCAGGTGTGTTTTACTCAGATGATCAAGGGGGAAATGATAGGACTTAGACCATTTGGGTAAAATGTTACTTTGTGTGCTTTGGCTTGAATTATCCAATTGTTTCCCTTAGTGAGCTTGTCCAGTGGAAGGCAGTGTGCATAGTGGACACCAGAAAGACTTGGGTTCATATCTATGTTCTGCCATGTTCTGGTTGTGTGACCTTGGGCAAGTTATTGAACCTCTTAGAGTGACATGTTCCTCATCTGCAAAATGAGGATAATGATACTTACCTTGAAGAATTGTTGTGAGGACCAAATGAAAGATTATACATAAAATGCCAGGCTCATTTTAAGAGTTCAGTAAGAGAGGCAGTTGTCATTGTGAGCTGTTTATGCTCTGAATGGCTTCCTTAGCAGGCAGCCTCTGTGCTTTCCCTGGCCTTCCCAATTATAGCAGGGACTTCTTACAGAGGGACTATATCTCCCCCATTAGATGGGGCAGCAGGGGGCGGGGGTATTATCCTTGATGGGGACTTTATGTGCCCTCTTGTTTCCATTATACACAGGGAACTCTGCAAATACTATGTTAACTGGTTTAAAAGAACCTTTTTCTACCCCCAAATTTCAATGTAGAGCCCAGACTGGAAATTTTCCTTGATGTAGCCATCAGAATCACAAACTGCGATACAGAGTAGTAAAAATACTGAATCGTGCATACAGGAAAGATATAAACACCAGAAAGTATATTTTTACTTTAGCTTTTTTAAGGATTGATTTTGTGACTTTCTTATGTGTTCTTTCTTGCTTTCTACTCTGCCTGAAGGGTCTCCTTTTGGCTTCTAGATGTCTGCTGCTCATGCGGACCCCAGGGTTCCTTATCTAGGATGCTGTTAGGAGCTACTGAGAAGGACCAACTGGCCTGGAAGGTGGCACAGAGTTACGCCCTGCTGTGCTCCCTCCCAAGTGACAGGCCAGGCTCTCCCCACCTCAGGAAGGCCACCCCCGTGAAAGAAATCAGTCACAGGAAGGAAGAGTTCATCTCCCTGTTTTTCTTCTTTCTGCTTTCCCCTCTGCTCAGGGAACCCTCTGAGAGCACCATGGAACCAGGAAGTGTGGGAGAAACATCCTTGAAAATATTGGTTTCATGTAATTATTTTTTTTGTTTCAAGTTCAGAAAGGTTAGAAATTGCCTCTTTCCCAAGAATTCTTATCAGAAAACATTCCCTCTACACTTAGACTGTGGGAGTTGAAGGGAGAGAGGGAGGTGAGGGGCCGGGGAAGAGCTGGGGCTTGACCTAATGATGAATCTCGTGTTCGAAACCTTGCTGCCCACGCAGGGTAACCAGTTTCCTTCCTGGAGGCTCTCTGTGTCTTCCTAACCTGGGTCCCAATATCCCCACGCTCAGTCACTCTGAAACCCCTCTGGAATTACAGGGGCTTAAAATCAAACTTGAAACATGTCTGCTTTCTGTCTCTCACACTGTGTATCTCTTCATAGAATCTCCTCATGAACTTGAAAGTGTACTTTCAGCTCTTCCTTACTTTTTCCATGCTTCACTAAATAGCTGCATTCGGGGGGAAACCCTGATGAACTCATTCCCTCGTCCTCCCCAACTGCCCACCCCCTGAATTTTCCTTCTCTTTCCTTTCACCGTCCAAGGTTCCTGTCCTTCACAACCAAAGTTTCCAGCTCCTCAGCTCGCAACCTTGGCCCATCCTACACATCAGCCCAAATTCACTCTCTGGTCACTTTCCCTCCTCTCAAGATACTGAGATGTCGATCACCCTGTTTCCTACCGGACACCTGCTTGTCCCTTGTCTTAGGTTCATGCTGAGGGTGGACCTAAGCAACCATTTAATAATCATGTTCTTTCCTGTCCTTTAAAAATAACATCTAGTAGGGTTTTCTTTGTTAATAGAAGTAATTTTCTTTTAGAAAATTTGGAAAAAGCCACCATCCAGAAATAACCACTATTTACGTTTTGGTGTATTTCCTTCATATATACATACATGCACACATATATGTATATACATATATATGTACATATGCATACATAAGCACAATACACACATATATACACGTACACATTCGTTTTTTATGTTTAACACAGAAAAATTAGTCTCTCATGTTTAGAAGGAAAAGGAAGACTCCCAAGCAGGTGGGAAGAAAAGGAATTACATGCTGCAGCTCAGGTAGGCTCTTCACCTGTGCCCCCCACAGCCATGAGTTTTTGGAGCCCATGACATAATGGTTTACAATGGCCTGATGGCCAGAAAATATGTTCAAGATATCCCTGCCTCCCAGACCACATCGATGAATATTTCCTAGACAGTGTATGGGAAACACATTCAGAGACACACAATTCATCAATATACAAAAACAGAAGTTATACACATAAAACATATTATTCAAACAAGTATTTCTGAGCATGTCTATGAATGTCTAACTGTGTGGCAGTGCACTGAACACAGCAGAAGGTATCCCACGTGAACCTTGTCTTTATGGATCTCGGGACTCAGTTGCTGACATAAAAACCAGCCCAAAGGAAACAAAAGGGAACCAGAAGAAGATGCTGTCTCACAAAGTGCTAAGGGAAGGGACTCCAGAAATCATTCCAATAATGAAGAAAACTTGTTTCAACAACACTTTTCCTGTATCCACCAGTACAGAGAAATAGTTTTGGAAACATAGTGATATCTGTGATAGGTTGGTAGACAAAGGCGATTATTATTTAAAAGGTCATTATATTTTAGTGAAGAGAATCACACAGATAATCTACCAGAAAACATATAAACATATATTAGAGGAGAGGTTTGCAGACAGTAAGGAACCCAGAAAAGGGGCAGGGCTGGGGGTAAGGGGCCTGTGTATCAGGAGGCTGTAAGTCCTAGAGAATGTTCTTGTGGTTTGGGAGACATGCGTCTCCTCTTAAAGCTGCCAGGGATAGACTTTACATATTCCATGAAAATCTAGAGTCAGGATGAAGACTATGCAATCACTGTGATGATCCATTGCAACAGGATTTCAGGAAAAGGATCAAGAATGAAAGAGAGCCAAGATGGCTTAAAGGTACAGTTGTAGATGGGGGTTAAGAAAAGATTGTCTGGGAGATGGTAGGGGATGTGTTCAGTTTCAGGTCTGCCAAAGAGAGCGCGTGAGTCACCCAAGTGCAGTTCGGCCGCAGACAGTTGGAAACATCGCACTAATGACCCGAGTGTGAGATAAGGGCTAGAAACAGAGATTTTTCAACTCATTTTTAAGGGTGCAACTTTATGCTAAACAACATGGCAAATACTATGTAAAACACCTAACATATGACCTGGATGTTAAACAATGATATTTGACTTGTTTGAGGTGGGGAAGGGTACAGGAGAGGGGGCAATGCTTGTGCTCAGAGGTGTGGTGGGAGAAGTAGTGAGCATTAGCATGAAGGAGGCATGAGTCAGGCTGGCAGTGAAGGGTGGGCCAGATGTGATTACGCAAGTCAGTAAGCATTACTGGTGGACACAGCAGGAGCAAAGCATGACATGGCTGGGGGCATTCGACTGCCATTATTTATTATGTGCTAGATGCTGTCGCAGACAGTAGAGATGGGAGCATCATTAGCACCGAGACATGATTGTCAAGGAACTCACAATGTAACATGGGAGAAAGACACATAGGCAACCCATTATGTGATAAGTGTAATTAGGCTGAAACATATAAATTGCCAGGATTCACCCATTTTGGATACACAAAAATGGCAGTTTCATTATGATTTAATCGGAAGCAGATGCATTATAGCATATATGACAGCAAAGGTCTCTAAAGGATGTGTTGGAGGGAAAACTTTATAAACATCTGTACTTGATCCTTAGTGAATGTGCTACTGAGGCTTTTAGCTGACAAGTGAGACATTGAAGGAAAAGTTTGAGGAGGATGAATCTGGTATCAGGAGAAAAGATAAGACACAGGAGCAAAATCCCAGAAAGCAGGGAGGTTTCTGAAAGAAGAATTTCAGCAAAGGGTAACCAAGGCCCGGCAGAGTGGTGTGACAGATATTTTGAGGGACTCGTTCTCAGGACTTAGCAACAGACTGGCTGTCAGGGAATATGCCGACAATGGACCCAAAGATAAAACATGGGTATTTGGGAAAATCATATTGTTTTGCCCCAAATCGGGAAGTCAGACCACGTTACTAGTTTGAGAGAAAAAGAAATAATTTTCTGAGACTGAGACTGAGGAAAAGTCGGACATCAAACTGGAAACACACAGGTGACCAGTTATAATAATGGTGCCCGGCACTAACAGTGTTCATTATGTGGCCACTCGGTCTCAAATTTGCTTATTGGTTTTCTGGTTCCTCAGTAGAACTTCAGATGGGTGGGGACTGGCCTGTTTTGTTTCAGTGCTGCATCTCCATTCTGGAACAGTGCCCGGCACGTGGTGGGTGAGTAAATTAACGTGAAAACTGCCATTAGGAGAAAAGTCACTTCCGAGCTATAATCTTGGCATTTTTGTCATGGACATCAGAATCGAAGGAACAAAAACCATGGCTGGAGGTGGCGGGGTGATGTAGAGAAAGAAGAATCACGAGCAGAAGTTCAAATGTGGCTCTCACTGGAGCATGAGGGGACAACACGTGGTAGATGGCAGCATGGCAGGCAGTGGTTGACGACATGTGGGAGAGGAGGTGTTGAAGTGATATACTCCAATGGGTATAAAGGATGAGATTTAGAGGGTTGTGGACGGGTGGGTTAGCATTAGACTCTTTCTGAGACTAGAGAAAGAATGACAGAGTAAAATGACAGTGATGCATCTAGGTGAGGATGAAAGTCACCGTCATGCAAACAAACAAACAAACAAAACCCCCAAACCAACAGTGTTTCTTGGATGTTAATGAATAACGTCTAAATTCCTTTGAATGGTGTCCAGTGTCTTCCATGATCTGAGCCAAGCAATCCTTCTGGTCTTAATCTCCCACAGCTCACCTCACAGACCCAGAACTTCAACCAGACATATATCTCCCCTGCAAGCCCCAAACCCATCCTATTTTCCCCTTTCTCCCTTACCTGCTCTTACTGTTTCATCCATGTAGTATGACCTTTCTCTGCGCCCCACCCCTGCCTCCACAGTGCTGCCTGGATAAATTCTACCCACTTAGTAAAGTCTAATGCTAAAACTTCTCTGATCCTCCCAAACTAGGATTTTTATTTTCTTAATTACATTTGGTCTCAATTTCCAGATCTCTCTCTTACCCACAATGCCAAACATGTTACCTTGTGTTTATTTGTTATTCAGTTATTCCTTGAACAAATATTTACTGAGCACCTTCTAGGAGTCAGTACTTTGCTGGATTCAGTGATGCAATGGGGGTATAAAACAGACATCCCTCCATTCTCACGGACTGAAAGTCTAGCATAGGAGGCAGTCATATAACCACACAAATGCTTATGGCCACAGCGGCAGGTACTGGGAAATAACAGTACAGAGTGTTGTGAGAGATGTGGCTTGGGGAGGGGACTTGGGCAGTGGATTAGGACAGGATAAAATCAGAAAGAAAAGAGGGCAAAAGGGGTGGACTGTGGCATGGGAGGAGAGATGATCTTCCAGACAGAGAAAACACAGGCCCTGTCTACAGGTCTCGGGATGGGAAGAAACCTGGGACATTCAAGGAAGGCCAGGTACAGGCTGCAAGGCAGAATACAGGAGGAAAAGAGTGGTTCTCATGAGGCCAGAGAAGTGGGCCGAGGCCAGATCATGCAGCCACATAGGTCATGGTGAAGATTTTGACATTCAGCCTCAGAACAAAGAGACACTATTGAAGGGCTTAAGGCCATAAAGTGATGTGGACAGCTTGTCCACTGGGGGCGCCTGGGTGGCTCAGTTAGTTGAGCGTCCAACTTTGGCTCAGGTCATGTTCTCGCAGTCTGTGAGTTCAAGCCTTGTGTCAGGCTCTGTGCTGACAGCTCAGAGCCTGGAGCCTGCTTCAGATTCTGTGTCTCCCTCTCTCTCTGCCCCTCCCCTGTTCATGCTCTGTCTCTCTCTCAAAAATAAATAAACATAAAAAAAATTAAAACAAACAAAAAGAAAAACAGATCACACTGCCTGCAGAGTGGAGAAGGGAGCGGAGGGAGGTAAGCGTGAAGGCCCGGGGAACAGTGGGGAGGCTCTGCCCATAGGCCACATGTGGTAGGACACCAGCTCACACTACAGTGAATGACGCAGTAAGAAGTGTAGCCCTCAGTCTTTTTGGGGTCAATCCCTAGGACTGAGAAAAGTTGAGTCTCACCAATCATTCTGCTAATGTAAACCCCCGTCAGCATCACCTCAGGTCCCCAGAACCCCTAGGAAATGTGCCTGGTGGGATAATCAAGTTTTCTGAATAGCTAAACACCAGCACTTTATCTCTCCGATTTAGCCATCTTTATGGATATCTTTATATCTCTAACTTCTGAAACAGAATACAGTGAGCATAATTTTCCCTTCTGTTTACAATATAAATACCACCATGATGAATAATTATGGTGTAGTGCAGAATATAAGAGGGTCCTCAGATATGCTCAATCATGATGAAATCTTGGTACCCTCACTGAAGAGAACCAAACTGTTGGGAGTTTTAATGCACCCATCAGCTTTTGCTCTCACAGCTTTTCTGCTTCCTCTCTTGCTGACAGTAGCTCAGCCTTTGTGGCTATTGGTGGGTCTAGACAGAAGGAACTTTCTCCTCTTCTGATTTTCTAAGTAATATCTAAGTAACTAGATGGCCGAGACGGTAAGAATTACATACCAAATCAGGATTCAAGAGGCTTTCCTGTGAGCATACGTGTTTAGTTTTGCTACGTGAAGACTTCCTATGTCTTGGATCTGTTTGTTGGACAGCTGAGTTCCAAATCCAATATATTTATTACCTTTTATCCTAACACACTTCATTGCTTTAGCTGTGTTACCTGTCATATAATGTAGGACAACAGACAGATAACTTCAAAAGTCAAGCAGTTCTTATTCTTTCATTAAAATAGAGGAGGGATGCTTAGGGATTGACAGAAACCCGCATTAAAAATAAAGTTTCCATGTTGCTATACTATTCTGAGGAGAAATAAATGGTGAATTATATTTGAAAATACTAAATGTAGGAAACGTCTCGTATGACATCACATGAACCTCTAACTTACAAATATATTGACTTCAAAATGTCAAATTTTATGTTTATCAAGACAGAATAAAGAGAGTAGAAAGATGAGCCACAGAGTGAGAACAGACATTTACAACATATATAACCAATAAGGGACTAATATCTAGAATGTATGAAGAACTCTTAAAAATGCAGACAAGAAACCCCTAGACAACTCACTAGATACATGGATGGGCAGGAGGCTTGAACAGGGCATCAAAAAAAAAAAAAAAAGAAAAGAAAACCCAAAGCCCCATTAAGGACATGAAAAAGTGTCCAACCTCATTAATGCTTAGGGAAATGCAAATTAAAACCATAAGCAGATACTACCATATACCCACCAGACCTGCAAAAATTTTGAAGTCTGACAGTGTCAGGTATAGGCTAGTGTACAGAGCAATCGAAACTCTCAAATATACTGGTAGGAGTGTCCATTTGGCACCAGCATTTTGAAATCACATCATCTAGTAAAGTTGAAGGTATAGACAGAGATATACCCTATCACTCAGTAAGTCCTTTTTTGTTCACCTAGAAATTCCACGCCTCACTTTACACTGTAGGGAAGCTCAAGCAAGTGTGCCCAAGCATACAGATACAAGAATATTTATAGCAGTATTGCGCCAGCAGCCCCAAATATCCCATGCACGGAATGGATAAATTGTGGTATAGTCATATAATAGAATACTACATAACAACTAAATGAATGAATGACACACTTCAGCATGGATGAATTCCATAAAAATCACACACTCTCACACACACGCACACAAACATGCAATATAATTCCGGTCATATGAAGTTTAAGAACAGCCGCATTGAAACTATATTGCTTAGGGACACATACAAAGGAGGTAAAAATAGAAATAAAAGTAAGGATAGTATTATCACGAATGTTACGAGAATGATTACCTCTAAGGGAGAAGAACAGGGTTGTGACCAGGAAGGGACACACAGGGGGCTTCTGGAAAGCTGGCAATGTCCTGCCTTTCTGACCAGCATGGTTATTTCCTGTATGTTCACTTTATAATTGTCCAATCAATTGTCTAGGAGTTTGTATGCATTTTTAGCATATGTATTTTACTTTTTTAAAAAAAAAAGTTTACTTATTTATTTATTTTGAGAGAGAGTACAAGTGGGGGAGGGGCAGAGAGAGAGAGAGCAGGAGACAGAGAATCCGAAGCAGGCTCCAAGGATGTCAGCACAGAGCCTGATGTGGGGCTCTAATTCATGAAGTGTGAGATCATGACCTGAGCTGAAGTCAGACGCTTAACTCACTGAGCTACCCAGGTGCCCCTGTATTTTACTTTAAAATTTTTTTTTAAAGTTTAATGTAAACCAAATACTTTTAATTAGGAATGTATTTTATCCATAGAAACGAAAGTATAATTAACATTAATGAGACAAACCCACAAGTCTCATTTGGGTAACAGTATAAACACTGGACATTTCAATAAAAATAAAAGAAACTAATATTATCGGTTAAACAAAACACACAGGGCAATAATGAATAAGGATTATTTTTATAGTATCTGATATCAGCTCAGAAAAGATTAAAATATCGATGCTACACTAAATTGCAAGATTGTGGGGACTCTTAAATTCAACTGATGGGAGTATGGACTGGTACAACATCCACACAGAGCAATCTGACGATGGCTATCAAAATTTTAAATGTAAATCCTTTTGATGTAGTTGTACTTCTAGGAAGTTACCCTATTAATATACTCATAATTCACAAGTGTGAGAAACTATATCTATACAAAGCTACTAATTACAGCCTTGTTTGTAATGGCAAAAGATTGGAAACATCTCATTTACCCATCAACAGAGAACTAGTTAAATAACCTATGGTACCATAAGTAATGGAATACTGCATAATCATCAAAAAGAATGAAGCAGCATTACATGACTCACTGTATAATTACCCAAATTTGTTACATGAAAAAAGTGAAAAATTGTACTATTGTATGCAACTACTTGTTTAAACTTTTTAAAAGATATTTATTTATTTTTGAGAGAAAGAGAGAGAGAGAAATGGAGTGTGAGCGGGCGAAAAGCAGAGAGGGAGGAAGACACAGAATCTGAAGCAAGCTCCAGGCTCTGAGCTATCAGCACAGAGCCCGACTCAGGGCTCAAGCTCACAGACTGCAAGATCATGACCTAAGCCAAAGTCACATGATTCACCAACTGAGCCACCCATGTACCCTTAAACATTTTTAAGAAGAGTAAATAAATATGAGCCTTCATGTTTTTAAAGAACCTCTCTAGAATACCCACATTTTGAAACATGTGGGTTTAAAAGTTCATTACTTTAAAAGTTCATCTTAAGAATCTTGAATGCATATCTTTAAGGAAAATCAGGTTTGATTGAATTATTATGAGGAAGTGTAAGAAGATTTTGGTAAAGATTCTAACTATTTTTCTGACCAGTTCCTATCAGAGCTAAAAGCCCATTAAAAAAAAAAAAGCCAAATTCCACATCAAAACCAAGTAATTCTTTTGATACAGATGTATCAGTAGTACTTCTCTTCTACATATTGTCCCTGATTAGAATAACTTATTTGTGTATCAAAACTGATACAAAGGAGGAGAAACAGATAGAAAGATGAACCTTATGGTGAAAGCTCAAATTTCACTTTTGGTGTAGAAGCCATCCCCTTCCCGGGGGTAAGTTTGTTGCACAAAGTGGGTATGCTTCTGTTACAAAACCTAGTATAGAGTATGGTAAGTCTCTAATTTCTCAGCTAATTTGCAAAGCAACTGGCATAAAGGAAGTGCTAAGTACAATGGTCCCTTTCATAAATACATGAAACATGCCCATAGTCACCGTGTTTGGCAT
Organism: Panthera onca; assembly: GCF_046562875.1. Classification (NCBI taxonomy): domain Eukaryota; kingdom Metazoa; phylum Chordata; class Mammalia; order Carnivora; family Felidae; genus Panthera; species Panthera onca. The sequence continues at coordinate 69,928,668 of NC_138347.1, read as the reverse complement.
CACATATAAGACACCTGGGGTGTGAAAGGACAGAGGTTGTTGTTAGGTATCGGGAATCTCCATGGTATCTTGTCAACAGCGGACACCCAGTAGCATTCCATTGAATAAAAGAATGAAATCAGTATACCAATATATTTGAAATAATTTTCTATTCTACCTCTAGCTAATTTCATTCTTCTCTGTTAACAGATCTTTTTTACTTGGTCATGTGTTAATGGTTGTGCTAACTAGTTTGCTCTTTAAATAACACAACCAACCTAGTGGTTTGGACTTCACGTTCCTGTTAGAAGCACTGTCTTAATTTTTTTTTTTTTTTAACATTTATTCATGTTCGAGAGACAGAGATAGAGCATGAGCAGGCGAGGAGCAGAGAGAAAGGGAGACACAGAATCTGAAGCAGGTTCCAGGCTCTGAGCTGTCAACACAGAGCCCCACATGAGGCTTGAACCCACAAACCGTGAAGTCATGACCTGAGCCAAAGTTGGAGGCTTAACCTAGTGAGACACCCAGATGCCTCAGAAGCACTGTCTTGAGTTTAAATGTTACAGAACATATCCTAAAAATCTCCCTCTTTGGGGATTTTTCAAAAATTTTTTCATGAATGCAATAAAGTTTCATGTGGAAAAGGCATAAAAATTGTGACTTTTTCGGGGTTACATGTAGGTGCAGTGGGGCAGAGTGGGGAGCTGGACTCTGCATTACATATTTCAGATTCCACAGTTTGAAGCACCTCCTTTAAACAAACCTTTTCCCACTCCTCATACCCTCACATTCTTTTTTTAAAAATCAGAATATTTTTATTTTACGAACAACTTCCTTCCAATATTCCTAACTGTTTCATGAGATAGACAAAATTTAAAAGTATTTGGGGGTTAGGTTGAATACTTCCTCCTCTTTTCTCTTTGTCTAGAATGTCTGTCTTCCTGCCATGAGTGTAACCTTCTCTAATCAGGAATGTGCCGAACGCAATCAGGGCCAAAAGATAATAGTGTTGTTTTTGTGTGTGTGTGTGGGGGGGGGGGTGGGTGGGTGTGTAATCTGGCATTCTGATCTGCAATGGTTATGAATCAGAGAACTGAAAATTGCGGGACTACCTCCAAGTGTTCCCAAGTGATCTTTTTAAAAGGATTGCTGAGTTCTTTTTAGATAAAAGCCCCAAAGGTGTCAGTCACAGATACACATATAGAGATAGAGGTTAAAACAAAAGTCAGTTCCAATGCATTACAAATGCCTTAAAATTGAGCATATTTAGGCTGCCAATCAGCAGGAAAGAGAGACAGGTCGAAGCAGGAAACCAAGGTATTTTCTTTTGTTCACTGCCATATCCTCTGTGTCTAGAACAGTGCCTGCCATATAGTAGAGCTCAAGAAGTGGTCGATGAATCTGTGACATAAAAAGGTGGCATCCATCAAAATCCCAAGGAAAAGAAGATAGTGAATTTTTAATCTCCCTGGTGCTCACTAAAATCAAGTCTTCCACGTGCATGTAAGTCAGTAATAGCAAGTAGCAAATGAAACTTGTTAAACCCCATTCCTGCAGCTGAAATGACACCATTTGGCAGGAGACCAGAGACAGACATAGTAAAAGGTGGAGGCTTTCTTTCCCTTCGGTGCATCATAAAGTTCAGAGGGGATATAAGCCCTTGCCATTGGTACGGGGTGAGAGCATTGTGTACGGGACACTCACTAAGCAGTCCACAGCCAGCATCAGCAGGGGCCAGGCAGAACAGAGGCTCTCTCCCGAGCTTGTCATGAGTGTATACATCTCTCTGCAATTACCAATTTCAAACAGAACCAGGTAGAGCATTAAAAAAGGCTGGTAGGTGAACCTTTCTGAACTCAGAAGACTCAATTTTAAGCCCTTATGTATGGGGAGGCTGAAAACTGACCACTGGCCCTGATACACAGAAGTGGCTTCTCCAGCACAGCCAGGGCCCGTTCTGCACAGCACGTGGTGGGGGAAGAATGGAAAGACCGACTGCTGGGGGCAAGAGTCTGCCTGCAATGAGGGAAAGGACATCTATCCTGGGTCCCGTGTGCACAGTTCTGCATCTTCTTCTAGCAGGTTTCTCTCAACAGGCAGAGGTATCGGGGCAGAAACAGGCTGCTCCCATCAGAAGGCAACTGCTCCTCACTGCCCCTGGGAGAGGCCCTGAGCCAAAGTCACTCCTCACTGTTGCTCCTTGTAGAGAGCCACCACGCTGGACATTCTAACTTACTTCTCTTGACAAGGACCTGCTTTTTGGCCTCACCTCACCCCAGTGCCACAAATCCCAAGACCCATGCACACGCGTTATGCAGACAGGTGGGCAGTAGCTGTCGAGCAGCGAGGAAGTGACATTGACCTTCCAGGCGGGTAAACTCTGAGCAAGCATGTCCCATCTAAGCTCAAGATCAAGAAACAGGGTAACACTGATGCACTTGCTATCCAACAGGCTTTTCCCAAGAATCCTATGTTGTAGCCACAGGTAACCGGTGTCCAGCTTTACAGCACAGTGAGCATAGACAGAGGTAGCTCCAGCTAAGGCACAAACACCACTCGAAGCCCCCTTCACCTGCCTCGTCCATTCTAGTCTCACTGCTGTGGCTGCAGATGTTCATTCCAGCAACATTTCTGCCTGAATTTTCTGAAAGAGTTCACTTTCATACCCACCAGGATTGCTTACCCCCAGACACCATACTCCTGGTGTCACTTCTAGTCCTCCAGGAGCTCAACTTTTTAAGAACAATACTTCTCACAGCCTGTTTCCCCTACCGTTCACTTTAATAAGGCATTCAGTCTTCTTGCTTTGTACTAAAAGAACCTTTTAACCAACACAGAAGAAAAAAAGGGTAAGTGATATGCCAAGAGGTCTGTGCAGAACTCTCCAGTAAAATCCTTGCCCTGAGAGCTGCCACTTCTCTCTCTGCCCCCAGCCCCCCAAGCGGGGTGCCATCCCCCCACTCATGCCTCTCCTCCCGAGCACAATATGTCCGGCGGGAGACATACTCACTTGGGTCTTGTTTGCCTTGGACTGTCGCCAGCTAATCCACTTTAACATTTTGGCTTGCTCTCAAATTTGCTTTCTCTTTCCACCAAAATTTTTAAAAACAGAGTTCATATTTGTGCCAAGCCACAGCAGGACTCACTGCTCCCGGGCAGCTTGGAGGCAGGGATCAGTCACATCTCCGCGCTCACTGCCAAGCTCTCAGAGCCCAACCAAGTATTTGCCTTGAGAGGCCTGAAGACTCTGCCTGGGGCAGAATCACTCCCCGACCAAGGCCACTACAGGAGTCACAAGTTCTTGGTATCAAAGAGTCTGTGATAGGCATTCGTACTTGGGAAGTTCTCTTTCCCCACTTTGCCACATGCCAGCCCTGGAGGCACTGAACTGGGCTGGAGAATCATTTTGTAATTTACTTGGGCCAGCACAGATGGGCACAGCCAGGGCAGGGTGTTGGAGAAGGGGGTAACAATAGTGTTTGGTTTTTGCTTACAAGGTTCTACAAGTTGGGGAATCAGGGTTACTCTAAAAGTACTGTTTTTAACCCAATTTATTTATTTATTTATTTATTTATTTATTTATTTATTTATTTATTTTTTATTTAAAAAAAAATTTTTTTTAACGTTTATTTATTTTTGAGAGACAGAGACAGAGCATGAGTGGGGAGGGGCAGAGAGAGAGGGAGACACAGAATCCAAAGCAGGATCCAGACTCTGAGCTGTCAGCACAGAGCTCGATGTGGGGCTTGAACCCATGAACCGTGAGATCATGACCTGAGCCGAAGTCGGACACTTAACCGACTGAGCCACCCAGGTACCCCTAACCCAATTTATTTAATAAGCAGGAGACTGAGTTGGATTTCAGTGTTAGGTGTGTCATTAACTGGTTTTGTGACTCTGAGCAAGTCACTTCGTTTCTTTTAAACACATCCGTGAAGGCAGAGGGACAGATGATCTCTAAAGTTCCTTTCTTCCCTAAGCTTCTATTTCCAAGTTCCAAACTCACCTGGATCAGATCTGGCCTCTGGCCACCCCTGCAGCTATCACACATAGACCTGATCTACCAGCAAATCACCTTTTGCCATTTCCCTATTTCTGTAACAGATGCTCGGGCACTGCTGCCTCTAGAACCAAAAAGATTCCTCGTGGCTGCCGTGCCATGAACATCATGAGGGCACTTCCGAGCATTCCTGCAATTTGCTACTCAGGTGCTGGAGCTTCTGGAACTTACTTGCTTTTCCAGATGATTGGCAGTTTTAAAAAGTAGGTCTCTTGAGGGAAGTTTTTAAGCTATGGAGTATAAATTAAAATATTAAGTAAGATAATGTCGTCATGAGAGATTCTGCCCCATGAACCTAGGTTGCATTTTTCAGCAAAGTGTATTTCACACCCATTGGTAGTATGCAACAGCTGGAAGCCAGTCATTTATTTGAGGAACCTTTTATTTAGAGAAAAACCTGTGACCTCAACTCCTCACACTTTATCAGTTTGCTCTGAAAAGGCAGCACATTTGTACCATGTTGAACGTGGCTCAGGAGAGAACTGAGCAGTGTTTCTGGGGAGGTGACAGCAGCACATGAGGAGGGAGCTTCTGGCTTCCTGGGAAGCAGGAAATCCTCAGCTTCTTCTTCTGCCCACAGCCACCTGACCCCTCCCCCAGGGCCCCGCCCACCACAGGAAGGGTACTAGGAACAAAAGCCATCTTCAAACCTAGTCCAGGACTTAGGTTATTCAGAACCTCTGGCGGGAGGCTGCGGGGGGGGGGGGGGGGGGGGGGGTGTCACGATTTGCACTTAAAATTGGAAGAGACTTTGGAGTGACTAGCAAGTCCTCCAGAAAAACCAGAATTCCTCCATCTAGGATTCACATGGCAATTCTGACCCATAGTGTTATGGAGGTGAGATGTGACTGACTGGCTTATAAAGTCAAGTTTGGGTTTCTCCAAGCCCTGGTAACTGGAAGTACAATTATATACTCTTCTCATTTATTCTGGGGTTAGAACGTGTTTGGTTACTAGGTAGGATGTAACATAAATCTCTCCCTAGAAGGAAATATCTTAGGGCCCTCAGGCGCCACTGAGATCAAGGGCAGAGTAGCAGAAGTACAGAGGGATCTCCCCATCACGTTTTCTTTGGTTTCTGGTAGAGTGCATTTAATGGGCTAGATCTCCAGTGGATGGTTCACCTGCTATGGCACCACAGCTAAATGGAACAAGCTGTCACAATCACATTCTGAAGACTCAACCTTGGGTGGACCAACCTGATGGTTTTTAAGAACTTGCCAAGCAAAGATTATTACCTTGTATGAACTGATAGGATGTTTATTAGTCCTTACACTGTTGAGTCCCCACATTTCTAGGTGTCTGGTTTTCTCTTCAGTGGCAAAACCCAGTGATTTGTGGGTTCTTAAAACTCCAGGAAGCATATTGTCCATTTTCTAGGAAGCATGTTGTCCATTTTCACGGGAGTGCCGGGCAGTAACCCAGAGAAGGACCTATCACATGTCTCCTCTGCACACAGACACTCTTTCATGCAGTGTCTATGCTCCACGGCATGGGCTACACTGTTACCAATGCACCAATTCAAGGGTTGGACCTTCTCTGACTACAGCCTTTGCACCCAGTGGCTTACTAAGTACTCCCAAAGTGTAGGCATCAGGATTACCAAATTCTGATAAACCAGGTGAGGCTCTAAGGAAGTCTATTCTCAGAACGCTCCTGCAGCCAGGCTTCCCCACCTCTTGTTATAGGTATCATGTTACTGCAGTGAGTGACACTGTAGGAATCCTTTGACTTTCCCCTTAGCTGAGCCCTCACTGTCTCTAAACTGAGACTTCCCTACCAGTGAAACAAAATTTTGGCCATGACCCACTAAACTGATATGACAGTCCAGTTTAAAAACTATTAAGTTAGATCCTGAAATCTCCAGGTTTCTTCACGAATTTTCCTGTCCCCCTTCAGCACATTGCCATTATCAGCCCACCTTGTATGTTAACTTAGATCACATTAGCTTGTACTTGAAATTTCTCATTTGAATGACAATCAGCTCTGGGATGTTCTGACAGTGTTCTTGCCCTTAGAATTTTTATGGAGAATAACATCTGCAACTCCATTTCACTTCCACTTCCCTGTATTCAGCCAGCCCAGACATGTCTATAAATTTATAGTGATTTTTAGTTGGAGAGTATCTCAACCAGGATGAGTTTGTAATGTTCAACGGAGTAAGCAGTTACTGAACATGTGCAGCATGCCTACCCCACACAGTAAATATATGCACAGGGGCCATCACTGCGCAGGTGGCTGCTTCTGGGCCATTAGCTGGAAATTATTCAGCAGACATCCATCATGTTGAACAAGCTACTTCTTCACTGCCACTTCATTCCGAGCCTTACCTCCCTGGAATTCTATAATTCTGTATTTCTTTGAAGTGTGGTTGCAAAGTCCCATCACTTCATAATACACACACATACAGAACAGTCTTAACAGTGGAACGCCCAGAGTAGCATGAGCATGTTTTGGGTGGAACAGAAAAGGGCTCAGAGCACAACAGAACCAAGTAAGCACACCCATTTGCCTTCATAAAATAACACTTTTGCATGGGACAGGTGTAAGGTAGAACTTAATTATGCAGACCCATCTGTGGGTGAAACAAAAGCAACTTGGGGGAAAGCGATCAATGCTATTTACTGAAGCCCCCATGCTGGTTTTATTAGCACTTAATGAAGAATAAAGAATACCAGACTGATTCCTCATCATAGGGAGATTCATAACACAAGTAAGCAACCCCAGATCCTCTGCTACACAGAAAAGGGGCTGGGCATTAGTCTTCTATCCTCAAGCTTGTCTTTTTAGCAAGTATTTGGATGAAGCCACAGATGGTATATTTATCTAATAATGCTGGGAGATGTGGCTGATGTACTGGACAAAATTTATATTCCAAATATAAATTCACACTCAAAATGTACTAGAATACTGGGATGGAACTGAACAGGAGAAAATCTGATAGATATAAAGTGTTCCCACCCTCAGGTTACTAAGTCACCTGTGCAATGAGGGGGGTCCACAAAAACAGGCATGGAGATTTGATAAGCCAACCACTGCACACCACTCCTAGACACATGTACCACCTTAGGGAGGAGACTAGGCATAGCAGCCCCAGAACAAGAAGCTGAATTTGTATTAGTTAGATCACATCTGCCGTATTAAGTACCATTCTTGTATGCCCCACTTTATACAGATCGTTACACACTGAAGGAAATCCAGAGGAAGGCAACCAGGGTACGGGAGTGTATGAAAATACACTGATACAAGGAACAGTTGGAGAAACTGAGGACTTATAGACAGAAGATTAGAAGACAAGACAACCGTCTTCAAATATCTAAAGTCCAGGGGTTGCCAATGGCCCACGATGCTACAATTTGATGATTAAAATGAATACCTGACAGTAATGAATTATAACCCATCAGCTACTCAAATAACCCACGAGCCAATGCTAACAACAAGTATCTAAGCCTTAGATGCTAAGGGTTAACAAATGGAAAGAGGAGTAAAGTTGCTCTGTTTACACACAAGCAAGTTGAAGCTACATCTGTTCAGCTATAGTATAGAAAAGAACCTGCTGATAGTCAATGAGCAAAGAGGGCAGAATTCTACTCAAGAAGTAGATCCTCACAGCTTGTTAAATAATTGTGTACTCATATTCATAGCGCCTAAACTTTTGTTTTCCCTCAAATAATGGTGGAAAATTAACCCTTACTGAATGTCTTATAGGTGCCAAGTAAATGTATTTTACTTAATCTTCCCAAGGACTCAGTGAGATGGGTATTACTTGTCTTATAGATAGGGAAATTAAAGCACAGCAACTCACACAACATGACACAGAGGGCAACCACCAGAGCTGGGATTTGAACCCAGATGTGTCTAAACTCCTTCCACCCCACCACAGCACACAAAATACACACAAGGTGATTGGAGAGGTCCTAGGGCCCCACAGCTCCTCAAGTTGGTCTGTCATGACTCTTTAATGGTTATGTTTTCCTCATCTACCCAATATAGCGGGGCTGTGCTCTAATTCCTCTGGATTAAAAAAGGAAGACTGGGGCCTTTTCTAGAAACCCATTGTTAAAATGACCCTGATCCCTGTGGGGTGAGTCACAGCTGCCCTGTTGAATATGATTCAGTTTAGCTGAATCAGTCCATTTGGTTACCTTGTTCTTCTTCAGAGTCTGTTCACCTGACTATTTGGAAACCAACAAGACCAGTTTCCGGGTCTTCTGGTACAGTTAGGGGAAGGCTTAACACTGTTGACATCTATGAAATCAAAGATCCCACTTAATGGTTTGCCTGATGAAAGGGAGTGTAGGAGGACATATGGCTGTCCTGTTATCACTGTTCTGTGTTAGAAGAGTAAGAACATTCTAAATTACAGTGCATGGTCACAGACAGGCCCTCTATTTTATTCTGAGAGTGTGACTATTTCTAGGTGATTTTTCAGGTTTCAGGTACAGAACACAGAATCTCTCAAGATCTCCAGACTTGCTGTCCATGTTTCCCAGGGTCTGAGAAGGGATTTGGGGGTTCCTGTTCCCAACAGGCCAGGTTCTCCAGCTGACTAATGCTTTCTGCTTGGAGGTAAGGGAACTTCTAGATTTCTTTAGCACATTTAAAAATACAATGTTTGTATATCTGGCTGCTTTCAGACCAGCTGTTTTAGCTGCCCCTCAATGCTGGAATTTTCTGAGATCAGGGACTATGTTCCTTCTGTTCATTCATTCCACAAGTCTTTCCCAAGCATCCATGTGTGCTGTGGGCCCAGGACATCAGTGAAGCAGACAGACAACCTTGCCCTCATCAGGGCTTAACGGCCTGGCTATAGAGACACACATCAAACGAAAATTACACAAAGAAGGATTCACATTCAACAAATAGTCCACATCACTCTATAGTATCCAGCACAGAGCTCGGCACGTGGTGGGTGCTTTTTCACGAATATGTGACTAATGTTTTTATGGAATGTGTAGAAAGACCGACCAGCCAAGTTAATCTTAGCATTGGGAGTACAATGCCTTGGCTTTGAGAGTGAGGGAAAAATGTGACAGTGAAGCAGAATGATCTGGGTTCTAGTTCCTGCTTTTCCACTAATGACTAGAACCTTCTTGGTTGAGTCACTCAATCTTTCTGGGCCTCAGTTTCCTTATTCATAGAATAACATGTAAGTAACCAAGATTCTTTGTTAACAGTGACATGCCTGCCATCAGAAGTGTTCTAATCTAGCCTCACTTACCTTGCCAGAAGACAAGGAATGGCTGGAGCTGAAGACAAGACAAATGCCCTGCGTCTAGGTCAGGGCTGTGGGAGGATGGAGTAGCAGCTGGAAGGGATGGATCCCCTGGGCTAACAGGCTCTCTCTGAACATGGGAAGCATTGCATTTTGCTTCCCACCCACTGACTGTTTAAAAAGAAACACTCATTTGTGGGATATTCTAGGTTACATTTCTAAACAACACATCAAAGGAGAAAGGGAGGTACAGGAATAGTTTTCTTTGTATGTTTTTACAAGTGGAAAAAAACAATTTTCCATCCACTTTGATAGTCAAAAATGGCTTAGAAACTTGAAGGCAGGACATCAGACAGAATTAGCTTGAATGTCCTTGAATACTAGTCTAGAGTGTGATTTAGCACCATGATCTTGGAAACCATGGAGCACAGTCTTTTTTTTCCCCCAGTAAGAAAAAAAATTTAGGAAAAATCCTAATGAATGTAGATCATCTTTAAAAAAACATAACTTAGAAAACAAAAATGAAGCAAGGACACAGCCTGTTGCCTGAGGCTGAAGGACTAGGCCAACATATTGGGTCCTGATAGACTAGGGCCAAATAGTCTTTGGAAATCCATACCTTCATTCATAAAATCACTAATATGCTGCAAAAGATCATTTCATACCCTAAAACCCTGAGGTAAGCAAATGATTGTAGGGTTAGAGACAAAAATCTTCCTGTCTCTGCTGCAAATTTAGACAGCTGAATTCTTCCCCTCGCTTGAACAAATACACAGGGTCTCTGCTACAGTCTCCCTTCTTTCACTGCCTCCAGAACTACTAACTTCTTGCTTATTTGCCCCAAAATATAAGAGACCAAGCGACCAGGCTTTCTTGCAAGACTATTACATCCCTCCAAGCTGCTTCACGCACCACCACTTCTTGGTCCTCTGTGCCTCAGGAACTGAGCCCTGATACTCTGGCCCAAGGAAGGCATCATTTCCACTGGAGCCCCTTCGGAAAGAAGGCCCTTACCAAACAGCATCTCTGTGGCCATTTGCCAAATCACTGGTCTTGGTCTAATTTTAGATGATTCCATTCAACCATTATAAATAGGAGCCAATCATAGCCACTAAGGTCTCAGGAAACTATCCCAGCCTCAGCGCCCTGAGGTCCAGCCTCCCACGAGGCAGAGCCACCCAAGCCGCCCAGTGGGACATCTCTAGAGGACGGGAGACCCAGACCCTCTCACCCTTCAACTTTGCTCCTTCTGCTAAACTCTCACGACAGGAGAGGTCTGGCTGATCACCTGGTCTTTTGTCCCCTCAGATGACATCTCCACACTATGACATAGCTCCTCCAGCCCTGCTCTTTCCACTTTGGCTGGCACAAAGAAACAACCGGTTCCTGAGGCTGGGCTCCACAGTGGGAGAAATTCCTCTGAGGGTAACTCTCCAGGGGTGGTTAAGTCAACAAGAAGTCTTGGGGGAAGGAAGGTTGGGACACTGTCCTACCTTGTCACTGTCCACTGTATTCTGAGAGGTCCTAGAGGCGATAGAGATGGTGTCTGGCTGGCTGCTTCCATCCCCCTGGCTGTCAACATCCTCCACTCCATCCCTGCAGGAAGAAGAGAAAAAAAAAACAGGGGTGGGGGTGGGGGGAACCACTGTGGGTTTAGAGCACACTAGGATTTCCAGCTGTGCTGGCAGAGCAGAGTCTCAGCACTTTCGAACAGGGATTTGTCTAAAATTATCCCACTAAAAGGAGCAGCCCTATGTGATTTTCGAAGATGTCACCTTTGCACTTAAGCACACAATCCCTGTGCTGATAACTGAACACAGAATGATCCCCCCACACCATAACTCCTCTGACCCATGGTATAGAGGAGGTAGTTATTTATTTATTTATTACTGGGAATGGGTCTATAATAGGCAGTAGGAAGAGGTATATCCTACTTAGAACCAAGGCTTCTATCCAGCTGACTGGGTGATCTCTGACAACCCCAGAGTTTAAAGTGTTCAAATAGTTTTTCTGCATGCTGTAAGAGGATGGGGGTTAGTTTATAGCTGGCTTATAAAGAAAACAGAGCTGATAAGATATTTTGACTTGTATTTCTTCTGCTTAAGAAAACGATGTGAGATATTCCTCCAGAGAAGATAATCTTTGGGGAGTTCCTGATGCTGGATGCTCAACTCCTGTGTATGGAGGAAGAGATTATTTCCTTCAACTTGGTGGGTCCTGTTGATCTCATGCCTATTTATGATGACTTCTTATCAACACAAAGGCATCATCTCAAAGATCACAGATTCCACAGTAGCTTTTTGAGTCAGCTTGCTCCTGAGCATCCGGTAAGGTAATCTCTTGAGTGTACTCCCGGCATATGCCCTTCCTGGGCCACTGGACCATTTAGCTGTCCCACTTACATATCCCTTCAATTCTCCAGCTTAAGAATTATGTCTCAGTCCTGCACTGAATGCATAGCCAGGGCAAAGGGGATTAGATGCCTGGGAACTGGTGAGGCTGGGTGGTCAGTGTCAGGAAAAACTGAAGGAGGTGTGGGCCAGGGACATGGACATGGAAAAATTAGCACAAAAATTGACAGTTCTTCCCAGCTTATGAAGGTTACTCCCCTGATGCTACTTATGGAGAAGTAATGGCATCAGGAAATTGCTGCATAAGGATGACACCACATGGACAAAATTCCCCATATACTGAAGCCGCCTCACAGAGTCTAGACAATTATGATCTGGTGTACCTGGACGTTAGTGTGCATGCGGGTACAGTATCTTCTAGTCATCAAAAAGTGCCTTCTCCTGCTCAGAACACTTCTAGGTCAACTGCTTTCTCACTGCCACTTACGGGCTGGGAAATGCCAACTTATTTTAATAATGTAAGCCACACATTCATAGGAAGGAAATTCTGATGTAAAATGAAATTACGTGATGCATTTCAAGACCAGGAATAAAGGACTTGTAGATCATCTGCTGTTTTAGATATCTGGGCCGTTGCTCCCTGCCATGTGCACAGAGTTGAGAGTTGGCTGTACTTTGTGCTTCCCACCATTCTGGCCCATCGTGGGCCCTTCTGGTCCATTGCAGATGAAGCCAGTTCTGAGGGAGGTGGGGAGCCCATCCAGGAGTGTGGGTAGTGTTCTCCAAGCCAATTCACTCCTCCGTAAACTCTGTCCCCATATCTTGGGAGCCAAGCTAATGAAATTACAGACAGCCTGACTGTTCTCTGCAGAATCTGCCAAGGCTTTTCACCCTCCTATTTCAGGACAATGACAGAGAAAAGGTGGGAGGCATTTCCAAGATATGTCCACCTCATGTTCTATAGATGCTCAAACTCTGCTACGTAGGAAAAAGGGGCACTTTCACAGGGAAACTTGAGCCAATCTCACCTGAATATCCTTTCCTGCATGCTCCTGGACATTGAGTTCATAACACTTCCACTCTACCTTCTATATTAAAGTAGAGGCTTCCTACAGCAGGGTCTGCCTCTAGTGCTAAAGTAAGTCTATTCCATCCCTGGATCCTGGATGCAGGTAACTGAAATGCAAACAATTCCTCCTCCAACACATTCATAATTTGTCCTTCCAGCACTGAGAGGCGACTTTATTCTGGCCATGCAGGTTTGGGGGCTTCTGTCCTGTGGTGGTATCTCTCCCTACCTTAGTCACACCCTTCTTTGGGCTACCACCTCCCTTTGTACTAATGTTACTATCCACAGGTCCTCAGTTAATGCATCCTTGTTAGCACCGAAAGGTCAACTAAATCCTTGTGATTTACCCTGTTCATGAATAGGGGAGGAAAGGAGAGCCTGTTGCCGTCAATGACTATCACCCCAGAACTCTGTTTTGTTTTGTTTTGTTTCAAAGTTAACATGATGGTTTTGAATGCTTTCTTTTGAAGTGCCCTCTAAAAGAGTCATTGTGAGTGACTGTCACATGGAGACTTGTGAAAGGAACACCCAGGAAGTCTTCCACCAGTGTAGGGCAACTGGGATTCAGGAGGGCCCAGAGAGAGAAAGATACAAAAAAATCAGTCCCTCTGCTTATCTCAGATAAATGAAGGTGAGGACTCGAGGGTTACAGAAGAGCTGCAGTGATAACCCCATCATACTATCCCCTACCCATTACAGTATGCAAAACTCATTTACTGTCTTACTCATTTACAGTCCACTTAGGCCCCCCTCCCTCCCAAAGCCTTCCCTGGACACTCCTCTCAAGTGCTCATCTAAAGTCCCCTCTGAATGAATTTTTACAGCATTTACTGTCCCCATCAGCAGCACTGGTTCTTCTAGTCTAACCATTCTGCATGGGAGATACAACTGTTAGATGGTTCTCGAGGGAAGGGACTCATCATGCATCTTCCCCTTCTCTTCTCAGAGCACCCAGCAGAGTGTCTATGAAATAAGAGGTGCCCAGTGAAGCCCTGCTGAATTCAATTGACAGTTACTGGTGAGATGCTTAAAGAGAAGATTGCTCATCTTAGACGGGACTTCACAGAGAATGGTCCCAACTGCACAGCACACCCCTTCTGTGGAAGCAGAGGGCGACCCCACTCCCGCTCCCGGAGCATGTGAGGCAGTGCTGAGAGGAGAGACGCTGGTTACCTCTTACTATTGTTCCTCTGTTTGGCTGGTGTTTTGGGGAGTTGAATTGGCTCCTTTAAAGCTCCTTTCAGGTGAATGATCCTCTCTTGAATCACCTCTCGAATGTTCTTGATCCACTCCTGCTTGGTTTCTATGTTGGAGGCCTGGAGTGCCACAGAGAGAAACAGTAAACACCCCATCTTTCTTTGTTCTCAATCCTCCTCCTGCAGGCTTAACCCACTACTTTTAAGGACACCAAATGTTTGAGGAATTCATTTCTATTTTACACATATGACTCTTCAATTCTTCTGCAACTCCTAGAATGGGGCTATAACCTCAAGACTCAATGGACACTTGTACGGGGGTGATTTTCAAAGTATTTAATACTCCACATGGCACTGACCAATACTGACATCTGTCCTGGTGTGGGAGCATATGTGGAGGTCCCCCACCGGGCCAGGGATGAACACATCAGTTACCAGATGCTGGGAGTTCTGGGGAACACTGGAGATGTAGCAAGGGGCGTTTGAAGGCAGTGGCTCTTCACCAAGTGGTATGGATCCATATCAGCACATTCAACTCCTAGCATGGCTACATAGGCTTATGCTGACTGAAAGTCAATGCTGGGTTTTTAGCCTGGTAAACATGTTAATTGAAGGCACTTCTACCATCTCATAAGTATCCCATTTGTCTTTGTGGAATTTTTTTCAGGTAATTCTGTCTGATGGCAGGTGGCGGCTAGGCAGGCAATTCCTAGTGAACAAGTGTGAAGCATTTGTCAGGGTTGGACCATCTTTTCCTTGGTGATAGCCACCCACTGATAAGCAACTGACTGGTGGGTGCCCCATCCGCAGGACCCCTTCTTGGTTAGATGTACGCTACCACGAGCATATTCCCAGGCTGTGTGCGCTCTGGAAAGTTAGAACGACTCCTTAAGGCCCTCATTTGGAGAAAGGCCCTTTCTTAGTACTCCTTTCAATCAACATAATTCCCATGCTAGTGTGATTTATGAGAGCTTCTGGAATGTAAGTTTCCAGAGGACAAGGTCCATCTCTCATTTGTAGTTACAAGCAGCACTGAGCAGAATACCTTCTATGTAGGTGTTCAGGAAAAAGTATTGAACGAACATGGATCAAATCAAGGTACCTTTTGTCAAATGGTCAGTTGTCCTTGCCCTTGAAGGGGACACGTGGACAGAACATATCTAAGTGGGCCCTGCTGAGGAAGCACAGCAGCTACTCCCTGCATCCCTCCCTCTTCATGCGCTTGAGGGGATCGACTTAGGGGACCACGGATCTTTGAGATTTCAAGTCTACGTCCATGATAGAACTTGCTTTTGGATACCCATGTGATACTGCCCTTCCCAGTGGAGTCTCCAGGCCCCACCTTTCAGGAATCATGTGCCCCAGCCCCCTGCCTTCCTCCTGCCACCCTCAACCCTCACCACTGCACCCAGCCCCAGTGGAGAGCAATACTTACTTTCAGCACTGTTTTATTGTCTGAGGAAGGGGTGCGCCCAGACCACAAGGCGAATTTGCAGGGATCACCTTCTACGTGCTCCGTCACACCCAGCTCTGAGGTCTGTAGACAGGAAATGCCTGTGAGAGGCGGGGAAGGGGAGGGCAGTGGGAAACTTAGGGCTGGGGTGGGAAGGGAAAGGTGACAAAGAGGAGAGGACCGAGGGAGGGGCTTCTGTCAATCAAACTTCAACAGACTGGAAGCTTTGTTCCTCTACCCAGGCTGAAAGGATCTACAAGCACCTGCCTGATTAGCAGGTTGCAGGGAGGGAAGGTGAAGAGGGAGGCGCTAAAAGCAGACATCAAGAAGAACGATGGACTCTAAAATGCAGAAGTGGGAGTCGAGGGGGCAGCTTTCCAAATAGGAGGCATTTTCATTTGTCCAGGATGGTTTTGGTGTGGCACCAGGGGAGAGATGAGCTGAGTGTTCAAGAGCCCTTCCTGCCCAAAGGCTCTATGACAACAGGGAGACTTGTCTTGCCCCACCTGCCCCACCTACCAGTAGCTTGTTCTTGTAAACATATTTCGTGTGTCCTGAAGAGTCTTTGATCTCCTTGCTAAAAACCAAGGAGATCTCAAAGAGGAACAAGTGCCGCTCTCGCCCCTTCCGGATCAGTGACTTTGGGTCCCACACTTGAAAGGCATCCTGGAGAATCAGCTCCCCCTGCACATCCAGGTTCTCGTCGAACCCTGAAAGACACCCGTTTCCACCCTGTGGAGTTTCTGTAGCACCCCATCTGGGTGCCATGGTCCACTCCCCTCTTGGAAAGGTCTCCCTGACTGTGAGCATTCCGTTCCCACATCGCTTTCTCTGATTCCTGACACTCCTAAATACTTGAGTAGATAGCTCTAGGGAACTGTAATCAGATCTCCCTTTCTGCACCGGTCTCCTACACATAACCAGTATCAGTGGTGTCTTCTCAAAAGCCTGGGACCTCCTGCAAGGGCAAACCCCGTATCACCTTCTTCCTCTACAGCTCCCCACAGACTTGGGCTCCGAGCTCTGACTGGGGTTGAGGACTGTCTGCTGGAGTGCCCTCGACTCCACTTTATTTGTCATTGCTGTATTTCTTACAGTCCATTCCCAGGACTCTTCCCTTTGATGGCTCCTGTCCAATGTGGTGCACAAGCCTTTAACAGCTATATTTATTCCACTTTAAATTTCAACAGGGGTTCTGAAACTTAGTGTGCTTGAGAATCACCTGCAGAGCTTGTCAAAACACAGATTCCTGCCCACTCCTGCCCCTAGAATACTGGGATTCGGCAGCTGTGGGGTGGAGCCCAGGAATTTGCTCTTTTGACAAGCTCCCAGGTGTTGCTGCTACTGTTCCACATACTTGGAGTAACTGGATCCAGAATACAGGTCAGGGACAGGCTGGAGGAGAAGGGTGCTAACAGACGAGGACACCCAGGGCTGGGGATGGGGATGGAGTGCAAACAGAAAAGGGGGCAGAGAACTGTGGCAACAGGAATATGTTCAGATGGTTAGTGCTCAGTCTGGAGAAGGTAACCAGGGCTCTGCTATATGAAGAAATATAGGAAGCTATAAGAGTGGCCCAGGAAGTAGTGAGACCAGACCAAGATTAGAGGTGGGGGAAGTGGGAGGGAAGGTGATGGTGAGAGATGGAGTCCAGAGGAGAAAAAACAGCCTACAGCTCTGCATATTTACAACAGAGTACACTGATCCCCCTTAACATCTGTTTTCCAGGCCAGACTGGAATGTGGAGTCTGAACTCATCCGACAACTTCCGCCCCAGTGCAACTGCTCTGCTCCTCTGTTCTGTGGTGTTAAGGGCATTTTATTGGAGTCTCACTCTACCAGGTTTCTGGGCCCCAAGACCATGGTTCCAGTGGACTAAATGTACATTGGTGAAGTCCTATCAGGTCTGTCTGGCTGGACTTTTCTCACCTGCTAGGAAGGCCGTAAGGATGGTTGCTCACCAATGTGAACATACCCAATGCCACTGAACTGTGTGCTTAAAAATAGTTAGAATGGTAAATTTTATGTTATGTATATTTTATTACAATAGAAGAAAAAGAAGAACATAAGGCTGGAGACCTTGGATGTATGTCCACATGCATGCAGGACTTCTACTCATTCTGATGACAAATGCGATGCAGATGCTATTGCAGATGAACAGGACTGCTGTGGGTCAGGGTTCTGGCACATTTATAGTAAGGATGATGGCCTGTCCTGGACTACTTCCCATGCAGTGAGTTATCCACACATCCAAAACAGCTGAGGTCTGATTCTACCTGGAGGCAGGTATTGATCGAGTTGGCCCCTGTGGAGCTCCTCTCACACCTCCTGAGAACCTATGTAGCAACTTGCCATTTCTCCTCTCTTCCAGCCTTGCCCATTGCCTGACATCATGCCACTTCCTTCCCACAACACAAGCTCCCTAGTCTTAGGAAAGCAGGAGGCCCCCCAGGGAGGCTGGGAAGACAGCTACCTTCCAGCATGCTGACATGCATGGCATCATTGGCTTTCTTTGGGACACTGAGCATCACCTCCAGGCCATCCTTGAGCTCTCCCTTCCCTTCTTCGCAGCAAGTTAAAAGTTCCTGGGGAAAAAGTCCAGACACAATTAGAGCCATTTGCCCCAGCTTTCCCACCCTCCCACCACCTAACCCATCAAGGTGATTACAGACCAACTTCGTTCTCTGGAATGGTTTCCTCTAAGCTATAAGAAAAGTGGGGTGGGATGGAGAGTTATCTCCAAAGGATTCTACCACTATATTTTTTCCCTAGACTTAGCAACAGACATCTACTTCTGGCACCACATTTATTTATGTACCTCTTCTCCCTAAATGCTGACTTCCCACCATACTGGGAGCAACCCGGGCTCATAGACATTATAGGTTTATAGCATTTCAGAGTTATAACATATTTTTAGATCATATAAATCAGGAGTTCATACCTTGGGACAAGTATATGGGATTCTGGACTAGTTCTTTTTAAATCTTAAATCTAGAATCTACCCACCATGCCAACCCTATCTCCCCCATGACGTCCACCACGCTGAGGCTTCTCAGAGCATGCCCTCTCTTACTTCCTCATTGAAGACTAGGTCACTATTATCTCCATAAAGACATATAGTATCTGGTTGATGGAGAAAAAATAATCTTCAACTATCTTAAAAATTCTAAGGGCCATTTGGAGTGATTTTGCCCAAACCAGAGGAATATTGGCATTCATTTTTCCTATGAGGGTTATTGTATTTTGTTCGTTTTGACACTGGGAACAAAACAGTTAAGCAACAGATCTGCAATCCATACCCTCTCCTTCTGTAGGGGCTGGTGAAGGCAGAGGATGGGTGGATGGGGTAGAGATGCACTTCCAGGAAAGAAAGAAGTTGACCAGATCAAACCCTGTAAACATGTCAGACTTCCTGGCTAATGGTAGTACCTAGCAGGAGAGTCCTTATCTATGGAATGCTTTTAGTAGGATATATCTGGTTTCTCTAGGACTTCTTACAGTAAACAAACCTGGAATCTATGGCTTTAGGGGCATGGCTCCCTGTAAGATATCACATATGCTATGCAACTATCTAAGTAAATAGTATGTTTCATAAACAAAATGGCTCTCTTCAGGGTAAATGATATTATACAAGATATACCATTTAGAAAGTCTGTGTGTTAGTCTGGGCCACAGCATATCCTGATGCTCCAAGAAAGGGCTTAGAGCTGTTGATGGTTCTGGACTTCTCTCTGCATTATCTCTTCCTTGGGATTATTTGTATCCTTGAAATTATTAGTAAAAGCTTTATACTTGGTAAGATATCTGATTAGTGAGCATCTGACACGAAAGTCCAATCCTTTGTGTCATCTTGGATACAATCCCATATGAAGAAGGGAGCTTTGAGTGCCCAAAGGAGAGGTGAACTGCCTCGAGCATGTTGGGGAGGCAGAAGTGATCAGTTCTCAGCTCGGTCCTTGGTTCCAGTCGGTATAATGGCATCACTGTTCAGAAAGTTGCACTTACTTCTGCCAACCTGAAGTTCTCTGACTCTCCCCAACCCTTTCCTAATTTTAACTCTCCTGACCTTGTTTCCCATACATCCTCAAAGGAATTTCCAGGCAGAAGCACAAGAGACAAATAAGAAATATATGCTTCAGTGTGCAATAGAAAATTCCAAATGGTTTAACCCCCCAAAGCAGTGTGGCAAGTCCATCAATCAACCACCAAAGCCCATAAATTCTCCTTGGATCCTTGCTATACTTGTTATTAAAGAGAAAGCTCCAATTTAATTTAGACTTCAAAGGACATCTGTAGCAGATTTACATGGAGAATATTGAACACTAACTGACAGATAGTTTTGACTTTCATGCAACACCCAAAGTGAGGAATCCCAGAGGATACTGATAATTAAATATCAGTTTATTTGGAATAAAACTGTCTTTAATGAGAAAATAAATCCCATATTGTTTATTTATAGTAAGAGCTCAGCAAACTGAGCTTTTACTCCGCAGTACTCTGCTACCAATGCATTTATAAGAGGTCAAAATTACCTTGGTAAATCTTTTTTACAGATTTTCCACAAATTCCCACTACTTCATTTTTTTTTTTTCCCTTCTCAGTTACCTGCACAGTCATCTCTTCTTAAAACATCCAGTTACAGAGTGAAGGGCCCAGAGCCCACCCACCCATCACCTAAAGCAAAACACAGGGCAGCCTGTCCATCCTCCACTTTCCTCTCTTATCTGTGTCACATAATTATCCGGGGAACTTCAGCCCTGTGGGATTAAAAGGGAGAGCTGAAAAGCTATATTTCTCTTAGAACTGGATCTTACGTTTTAAAAAAATTTTTTAATTGTTTATTTATATTTTGAAGGAAAGAGACAGAGCACGAGTGGGGAGGGGCAGAGAGGGAAACACAGAATCTGAAGCAGGCTCCAGGCTCTGAGCTGTCAGCACAAAGCCGGACATGGGGCTCAAAGTCATGAGGCAGGCAAGCCGTGAGATCATGACCTAAGCCGAAGCCAGACGCTTAACCGCTTAACTGACTGAGCCACCCAGGAGCCCTGAACTGGATCTTACTCGATTTGAGGCATTGGCAAGTGTGGATGGGCAAGTTTCTGTTTTGTTTTGTTTTACTTTTTAATTCACAACCCCACCAATTTCTGAAAAGCTTTGAGATGCTTAAATTTAATAACCACAAACATGAATTTTAAAAAATCCTCCGGTACAAGAAAAATCATTTTAAAGGGCCAAGCGTTAAATGGGATAGGGAAGGAGAGGATCATTACACACAGAAATCTGGGCTAAGGAGAAACCAGTAACAATACAGTAGTCGTAACAGGACTCAATGCTAATTGTCTGATAGTCAAAGGCAAAGAAGGAGCTAAAAGCTCTTGTGATTTAAAGGTAGAGAGTACACCAATTATTTATGAGAGAACCCCCACACCCTACTCTCTGAGATCTTATGAGAATTTCTGTGAGTCTTTATATAAAGAACTTTAAAAAACAAAGATGACATCTTCAAAAGCAATTCTGCCAAAACAGCCAAGATGTTCTGCACATTGTTACTTCTCACATGAGTTCTCAACAAAGGCCAAGGGCATGATGCCATGTTGTAACTCTCTAAGCCATTTCTGCAGGGCTGGATGACTTGAGTGCCTGGAAGCAGAAGCCCAAAATGTCTCTTCTTGGAGACGAGGAAAGAGAAGGTTTGAAGGCGGAGGCAGGAGGGAAAGGGTGGTTCTAGTCCCTGACCTGACCCTCACTGGGGAAGAGGTCCAGGGCATGGGCTCATGGTGCCCCATGGGGGCTCATGCTCTTCTCATCATGGAATCACATGTGCTAAGCAGGGAGACCCTAGTGGCTGTCTGTGGGCACCTCCAGTGTGACCAGAAACCTAGACGTGAAACTAGACTGGTTTTCAGGTTTAGTGAAGCTAGAATATGTGGGATTCTGCAAGCATCTCTAAACATGAGTTGAATTTCAGCAGATTTTCTCTGGAGCTATACTACTTACAACACGCCTCTCACTATCCCTTTATCCTTTGCATTTGAGGAGCAACCAGCCAAATATTCAAATCAGGGAAAACTCTACCCTTACACCTTGAGAATTAGTATACATAGGGGTTATATAACTGCTTATAATATCGATTTCCCAGGCTTTCTGTGGGGGAAATGTCACATCTTCAGACTGTCGGTGTATCCTTCTCTGAAGAAGCAGCCCACATTACTTACTATTTTACATAATTTGATTATTTGAATTTCAAAGCAAATATTTTGGAGAAAATCCAAATCTGTTTGCTTGGCTCCAAAAGAACCCCTACCTAACATATGGGATCCTCCAGACACAAGAGCGTCATTGTGTTTTAATACGCACTCTTCGAGTGTTTTCTCTCAAAAACCTCATAGTCTTGATAAACACAGAGATTAAGGCAATGGTAGATGCCACCCTGGGCCTCCACTGTCTATGTTGACTGGCAGTGTCCCCTTGACCCCTGACAGTAGGAGGGACCACCAGGAGGAATCTGTCCCAGGAGGGAAGAGCAAGTGAGGCCCTAAGTGTCAGCCATAACTGCTCCAAACTGTGCAGTGGTGGGCAGGTATGAAAGCAGTCAAAACGTGTTCGTGCTCTCATTTCTCCTCTGTCCCCCAGCAAATAAACACCTAGAGTTTCACAGGATAGGTCATGCAGTCTGGGAGCCAGCAAAGCCAATGGGGGTTCACCTCTGAAGTTTTTCTCTAGATGGAGGAAAGGTCTTGAGATGGAAGCTTTCCCATCCTGGGCAAAGCTGGGGCTCCCTGGACCTGATCAGTAGTGCAGGAGGAGGTGCCCAGAGGGGAGGGGAAGTACCTTCAGGAGCAGCTGGTACTTGGTGATCCTCTGGACGGGCTTGATTAGGTAGGAAGAGATGGAGTTGGCCAGACCGTGCCGCTGCTGTATCTCCTACAGGGATGAAAACAGGCACCATGACATACAAAAGGGTGTGTGCATGCGTGTATCTTGGGAGGAAGTCGGTGGGGTGAGAAGAGAGCAAAAGGAAAAGGGGTAGAAAATTATGAGGAACCGTTCTTTGATGGGGAGAGAACCAAGAGAGACCAAGACGAATACACAGAGAAAAGGAGAGGTGGTGAAAGGGGAGGAGCTTTAGGGAGAGAAAGCAGATTTGTGTGTCAGAAATGAAACTTATAAAGAAATGGGGAAGGATAAAAGTGGAAAATGAGACTGAGGAGGTAACAGCAGACAGAAGGGTAAAGGAGAGGTGGTGAAGCAGAAAGTGAAAGGAAAAATCAACCCAGAGCGGAGGTGATCACAAGGGGCTAGTGGGACGATGAGAATAAGGGCGTGGGGCTCGGATTTCTATGCCGATGGCTCCTGAGTCTTCCTCTCCCTCAGTCTCCTTAAAACAGCACGAGGGCATATCTCCTTTACCATCCCTTCTCTCTTCAAATTAGACCCATCCCAACCCAGAATCACCACTGTATTCTTTACAACTTCTTCATTGTGATCAATGGCATCTCCCTCATTCAGGTCTCTTGAGCTGATAGCCATGGAGTCATTTTTAGTTGTTCTCCTTGTGTTTTCCCCAGTGACAAGTCTTTCCTCTCCACGCCATCCATGCCCAGGCTACACCCATGACCTCCAGCTGCTGTTTGGGCCTCTAGCCTCTCATTTTACACCATTCTCTATCCTGCCTCCAAAATGACCTTCCACGCCCCAAGGTGTAGGTGCTGTGAAGGTTAGTGAAGGGTCCATGTAGTCCCCTTGCCTCAAGAACCTTACACACCAGGTGGCTGAGAATACTCACACACATAAATAGCAACAAAGGAGATGGAAGGTATTCCCAGCGAGAACAGAGAGCAGTGGCTGGGCCCAGGAGTGGTGGATGGCTTAGT
The DNA here is from genome assembly GCF_046562875.1 of Panthera onca. Classification (NCBI taxonomy): domain Eukaryota; kingdom Metazoa; phylum Chordata; class Mammalia; order Carnivora; family Felidae; genus Panthera; species Panthera onca. The sequence continues at coordinate 69,905,468 of NC_138347.1, read as the reverse complement.
AGAGATAAAGCCTTCAGCTGAGGTTTAGAGGATAAGTGGGGGTGGGGAAGTGCAAAGCTGGACGAGTGGCATTCTATAAATGGAAAGCATATAAAAAATGCACAGGAAATAATCATTGGGTATTTATATGATAATGAGGACCATGCAGAATGGTATAGAGGATGTACACCTGGAGTCCAGGAAAAAATGAAAAGTACAGTCAGATAAGCAAGATATATTTAGGCCATTGATAGGGTTGAGCTAGATAAAAAAAAAAAAAAAAAATTAGGATTTGGTGGTGAGCTTCTCAATGGAAAAGTACTGTAGATCTTAAATAGGAGAAAAACATGGTGAAAGCAATGTCTCAGAGAGAGCAATATTTAGCCTAATAACAACCTACAGGGCGGAGGTTGGGAAATAGAGATGGAGAAACCAGTTAGGAGGTTGTTGAAAAATCCCAAGCGTGTAAACACAGAGTTACCATGCGATCCAGCAATTCTACTCCTAGGTATATACCTGAGAGAAATGAAAACATACTCCCACACAAAAACTTATATACACTGTTTACAGCAGTATTATTAATAATAGTGAAAAAGTGGATACAACCCAAATGTCCATCAATTGATGAATGGAGATATACAATGTGAGATATCCATGCAATGGGATATTATTTGGCCATGAGGAGGAATGCAGTCCTGATATATGCTATAACATAGATGGACCCTTGAAAGCATTATGCTAAGTGAAAAAAGTCAGTCACAAAAGAATACATATTATATGATTCCATTTTTATGAAATGTCCAGAATAGGTGAATCTGTAGAGACAGAAAATGTACCATTGGTTGTTTAGCACTAAGGACAGGTGGGAGGATAAGGTGGGGTGATGGCTAAAGGGTGTGGGGCTGCTTTTTGAGGTGATGAAAATGTTCTAAAATTGACTGTGGAGATGGTTGCACATATCTGTGAATATACTAAAACCATTAAAGTGTTCACTTTAAATATACATATAATGTATAGCTATATCTATCTATCTATCTGTCTATCTATCTATCTATCCATCTATATCTGTAGGTGTGTACCACGGGCTTGTCCTAGGCTAGGGTCAGTAAGAACAAAGCACTGGGAGGAATACAAGAAACATTTAATTAATTAATTAATCAATTCATTAATTAATTTAATGTTATTCATTTTTGAGAGAGGGAGAGTTTGAGCAGGGGAGAGGTGGAGAGAGGGGGACAGAGGATCTGAAGCAGGCTCTGCTCTGACAGCAGAGAGCCTGCTGTGGGGCTTGAACTCATGAACCATGAGATCATGACCTGAAGCAAAGTCGGATGCTTACCCAACTGAGCCACCCAGGCGCCCAAGAAACATTTTAAAGTTATGTGAGAGAGGACTTGTCATGTGGCCATGGAGGAAGGGGAAGAAGAGGGAATAAAAAACAATTTTCTCATTCCTGCCAGCTATCCCAGAAAGTAGCAACTTTCTCACCCGTGTGCCTCTTCCCTAGAGGTGTGGAGTTCTAGCTGGACTTGTCCGAGGGTGATGGGCAAAAGAGCTGGCAGCCTGACTCTCTGGGCAAAGGAACATCGTCTGTTTACTTGGCAGCTCTGGCAAGAGAGCACCGGCAATAGGGCACCTTTGACAGCCGTCCATCTCTGCCAGCTCTGGGAAGGCTGCATGTGGGGCAGTGAGGAAGGGAGGAAGGTGTTGCCTCCGGGGGCTAGGTCCGCCGAACCATGCTTGCTAACCAGCTTAGCATCAAACACCACAGCCTCACAGCTCTCACATCCGAAGTAGAAAATTCTGGATCGTGTGAAGGTGTGCCCCTTTCTGGAACTTCAATGTTCTGTGCACTCTTTACGATAATGGATACTAAAAGACAGCCTTTCTTAAGGGCTTATCTCTTTTATAGAATGAGGGCCTAAAGCAGATATTTTCTAAGTGAAGAACTTAGGGAACCCTTTCTGATGAAACGGAAAAAAAGCTACAAATAATACGGGTTCTGGAAAGCTCTAGGAACAATCAGGAGAGGTTACTGAGAGGTTACTGTTCTCCCTCTCCACCTCTATGCCGAGATCCAGGGACTCCTACCTAGTGGACGGTTTTCCTGGCTTCCAGTGGTCTTCCCAACTAAAGTAGAGGCTCATCAGGCACTATGTTGGGAATGGAGGGTGGGGGAAGGGTGTAAAATTTGGAGGTTATCTAACTGACTAGTCAAAATCTAGAAATTGGCTAGAAACAGGAATATGATGACCATAGGACTAAAGGAAAAGGCCAATTAGCACCGCACACTATGATGTGTACAAAATAAACCAAGCAAATCATCAGCCAACCTCAAGGGGCTCATAGGTGGGAGGAGGTGTGTGTAATAGAAAGGTACATTGATAACCCCCATAAGGGAAATTGTTATAAACACTATAAGAGAGATACAAAGTATAACACATGCATAGGGAAAGGGAAGGGTTCCTGCAGGACACATTTGACTTTTAAAGGATAGAAAGAATTCCGAAGAGTGACAGTGTGTGCGTGTGTGTGTGTGTGTGTCTGTGCAGGTGCATTTTACACACAGAGTGGTAAGGCAGAGAGCGCACTGTGAGCAAAGACGAGGAAGCGGGGGAGTCTGAGGCATGCTCAGAGCACAGGGCATGGATGTTCAGAAAAATGCTACCTGGAAGACAGGACACAATGCATTTAAAACTTCACAAACACCCTTCTGCATACTATTGATGAGTAATCGACCAGAAACATGTTAAAGAAAATACATTATTAACAGAGGTAATAGTGGTGGAGAACATCCAGTATGATATCCAATAAATTCAGATACCAAGTTAAAGAAGTACTTTTCTTGAATTTTCTGTTTTATCAAATCTAACCTTAAAATTCCAGTTTGGGACACTCAGGACCATTTGCATATCAACGCTTCATTTAAAAAAGTCATGTATGTTTTTTCTTGCCTGGCTTTCTCCCATTCAAGGGTCATTCCTTTACAGAGCAATGAGACACTTGTGGAATCATTTCTATTTTGGCAGCATCAGTCTAGAAAGATGCTCAGAGGTTCATTTTGTAAACTTGAATATGGGAATGATGTTTAAATGTCTGTATTCCTGAAGGTGCCTAGAACACCATCTTCTCCATAGTAAATACTCAAATATTCATGGGAGAAATGAAAGCGGGTAGGCAGAAACACAGACTAACAAACATTAAAAAGTTCTGTATTTCAAGTTGTTGTCACTTCTGATGGGACTACCATAATGGCCATCACTGCTACAGTCTCTTTCTCAGTGAACTTCCCTCCCCCAATTTCTTCACACCTCGTTCTTCCCTTACATCCTACATTGGCCCATTTGATGCTGTTCACTTTATAGCCAACAGGTCACTCTTTTGGGCCCAGCAATATGTAGACTTATGCCATCATTCACTAGCAGGGATGGATCCTTGTTCTAAAGCAAGGGACCAGACAAAAGGTACATCAGTGCCATCTTTGCTTGGCTTCCATTACAGCCCAAGTGATCAGCACTGGCTGTGCTATAACTCTCAAAGTCCAGGCCAAACCCAAGCCAATCATACCAGAATCACAAGGGTGGGACCCAGGAATCAGTATTTTCAAAACTTCCCAGGTGATTCAAATGTGTAGTCAAGGTTGAAATAATTGCATGTGAGTAGTATCTCTCAAACTTGAGTGGCTTCTTAAAACTCAGATTGTTGGGCTTCAGCCCTGGAGACTCTGACTCAACAGATCTGGGGAGGTGGTCCAAAATATGCCTTTCTAACAAGTTCTTAGGTGATGTTGATGTGGCTGCTCTGAGGACCACACTTTGAGAAGCCCTGCATTTGAGGGAGCTGTGTATGAAGTAGAAGTGAAACATCTTAATGTGTGGGTTATACTGCCGGTCTCTGCACACAAGATGGTGGCCAGCCCAGTTTCGTGCTGAGGCATGAAGGACCAATGTTCCTTGTCTAAAACCACACCACTTGAGATGGGATGGGGTAAAACAAAAGACAAGCACTGCTTTGGCTTTTCTCCATGCTTTACTCCTGAGATAGAGGTTTGGGTGGCCAAATTAAAAAGAGGACTTTAGGATAAAAACCCACTATCCCAAAGTAGAGAAACATTTCCACCCACCCACTCATCAATGACTCAAGAATGGAAAATCATGGCTTACATCAAAGAAGGTGCCTGCATGCTCCAGGATCAGCTGGTTGGAATCAGGCTTGTTTTTACAGTAGGTGACGTACATCTGAAATTTGTCTGCCTGAAAAGAACAAAGGCAATGACAGGTAAGCATCCGTTAGCTGCTCCCTTCCGTTGACTGTGCCTGAAGGACCCAGCAGGGGTTGTGTAGTTAAGCTCTCAGATATTGTGTGGCACAGGATTATCTGTGGCAAATGTTCTGGGCTTATCTGCCCGTGTTCCCCTAACAAACTTGGGGATACTTTTCTCCTTTCTGCAGGTGGAGAAAGCTTGCTGAAATACTAGACTGTACTAGAAAGACTTTGAAAACCCAATTCACATAACGTATTTTGAAGTTGGATAGAATCTGTTTAGACGTCATCCCTTTTCTGGATTACCTACAATTGTGCTTCCCATCTTGAAAAATGATAGCATTTTCTCTAAAAACAAAACTCAAAGAATGAAAATAAAGTGTGATCTCAGAGGAAGACCTGATTGTATCCCAAATGTCTCCATTGGGGGTAGTTTGTAGGCCATGCCAAGTGTCTATGCCATCATCTCCAATTTTCCAGAAGCAATGATGGGGGAAAGGAAAGCAAGGGGACCCTCTGGGGACAGGGATGAACAATGAGTCCTAACCCAATTGTAACTTCAAGCCAAAAACCTTGTAGCTTGGCAAAAAAATCATTTCTTGTTTCTCTTAATACCCTCTGGGTTAGTACTCCATGTCCCTGCTACTGGGAAAGGTGTGCATATGTTGGCCACTAAGTAGTTTTCCCATTTGTGAAGTGCTGCCAGTGTTGGTGCCTACAGAACACCTGGGATATCCTCTTCTGAGACAGCAGCCCAGATAGATATGTGTTAAGTATAGCAGGTCTCATTCATGCCAGCACTATTCTCAGAGCTTCTCTTATATATTAACTCATCTGATCCTCCTGAGAACACTATGCAGCATCCCCATTTTACAGATGTGAAAACTGTGGCACTGGTTGGTTAAGTAACTTTCAATTCCCACAGTTAGAAAGTGGTAGAGCCCAGGCAAGCTGACTTCGTGCTTCTTGGTCATAACCACTGCCTTCCAGTATACTGAAACAACTCTTTCTAGCCTCATATGTGAAGATTATGAGACTTAACAAAGTCACCTTGGGATAATTCTGGGAAAAATGTGCCTATTTTATGCAATCATCAAAAGTTTTCTGAGACCAATTTTAGGGCTTATATACTACCTGGGAGGCATTTATCAGCCCTAGGACATAATGATAAATCCTACTTATGGCTGATTGTTAGGCAGATCCACAAATTGTATGAAACAAGATGTGAAAAAAAATCCCTTCACTTATTTTTTTCCTCTACATTGGCTGTGCAAGGGATCATAAATTGTTGATCAGCATTAATGTGAACTGTGCACAGGCTCATGTATTTAGAGGTAGAAAATGTATTAACACAAAGTCTGAGACTTCCTTAAGAAATGAGAGTATGCCAGGAAGCAAACACTAAGGTTTCATGTAAAGAAAACAACTCAGGTCTTGAGCTGTGGAATTGGCTGTGCTATTTATTACATGTCAGTGGACTAGTCAACCTCCTAGGTCATCTAAATTGTTTCCATCTATAAAATATAAGGCATAACTATAGCCCTACCTATTCCATAGGTTGTTGAGAGCATAAAATCTCTGAATCATGAATACACTTTGAAAAGTAGCCGATTTTGAGTGGAAATTATAATGAGATAATTATAAAATAGAACTCCTGACCCCAGGGAAGGATTTCCATGTTTAGTTGCACTTAGTATCACAGGTGGATTTCCCTGGAGATGTTTGCATTCCCGTCATGAACCTGAGCTCAGAATAACATGGTGTGGATGCTAATGGAGACTAATGTTCCCATTTATATAATTAGAACCTGGTACATTTAGCCCATTTACTTGGCCCATGACAATAGCACCAGGAAAGAAAATGACTAGACACTAATTTTGTAGGTCAGAACTGGGATGGATACCTATGGAATCTGTTTTTCTCTATGAAGGAAGAAAATGTAACCAATGGTTTGATGGATTCCTGAAGGCCTAATTTTGCCCTAATCCTAATCCTGTAAAAACAAAACAAAACAAAACAAAACAAAACAAAACAAAACAAAACAAAACCAATGGTTAGAACTGGAGTGGCTCCTCTATCATGGGTGGTGATCCTGTTCCACTCTCCTGATGTCTCAGTTTTAGAAAGTTCCTAGGGAACTCAATGTGGAGCTTGGACACAATGTCTAAAGACTTTTCCCAAGGAGGACTCTGCTCCTTGGGGATGGTCTATTCCTCTCAGATATACTTGTGCCCCCTCCCTAGAGTCCCTGGCACTGTGTTAGAATGTCAGTGACACTAGCCCTCAGGTCAGGCAGCAAACAGTATGCCATCTGACACCATGTACCCTCCTGGAAAGGATGGCACAGTGGGAGAAGAAGCATTTCAGGTCAGTTACCCAGGTAACAAAGCAGTGTCCCACATCCTCAGGCAGCTGCTCATACTTCTCCAGCTCTTTGAGGAAGATGCTGTAAGGGGAGAGAAAGGCTGGATCAGACATCTCTGTACTGCCTCCCTCCCCACCCAGATGATTATGCTGCGGCCATCACAACCCCGTAAGCTCTCCGTTATTTACACTTGGCTTCTGCATTCTTGAAGTGATACATGGTGAGGAGTGGTTTTAAATATATTAGAACTGTTTTCATTATAATTTATATTCATTGATTAATTAGTGCTACTTAAAATTATATTGTTTCTCTTACGGATTTACATTTCTCAGGTTGCAAAGAAATTAAATATTATACTTGTGTTGGGACTTTCATTTTAACCGCCACCATGAATCTATTTTTTATACAAGTAATCTGAATACATGGTAACATTAAAAAAATTTGTAAATACAGATACCAAAAACAATGAAATAAATATCATCTATGATCCTGGAGATGTAGTGGAAACATTTTGAATCCTACAGTAATTTCTTTCCAGTTCTTGGCTTTCTTTTTCTACCAGCAGGCACTTTGTGCTAAAAGTTATGAGTTAATGTTTCCTAATGCAGACATCATTAGGAAAGAAAATTCAATGTGGAAAAAGTCACAATATATTTCAAAGCTGAATTGAATTACCAGGGAATTATCTGCCTCTGTGGATATCTATGCCATGGTTCCTTTATGTGTGAATAAATAATGAAGGGCTGACTATACCAATTTCAAGTTCATATATTAAACAATTGGATTGGGCTCAGAGAATATAAGCTCTAATGAGCCAGCATCACCAGAATGGAATTTGTTTTTTTTAAATCACACAGAGAGTTTTAGGGTGCCTGAGTAGCTCAGTCGGTTAAGCATCCGACTCTTGATTTCTGCTCAGGTCATGATCATGGTTTGTGAGTTTGTTCGAGCCCTGCATTAGGCTCTGCACTGACAGCGTGGAGCCTGCTTGGGATTCTCTGTCTCTCTCTACCCCTCCCCTGCTCTCTCTCTCTCTTTCTCTCTCTCTCTCTCTCTGAATAAATAAACATTAAAAACTAGAAATCACACAGGGGTTTTAAAATAAAAAATAATTATGATGCTGTGGGAAACTCACTGACGGAAATGGAAGATATAATCTTTTCAAAGGGCAATTTGACAATATCTACCAAAATAAAAAAAAATGTATACTTATCTTTTGTTTCTGCAACTTTAATCCTGGAAAATTTCATATATATTTTAATCTATTTACGTAGAGGATGATGTAAACATGTGTATTCAATGTGTTGCTGTTCATAATATTAAAAGGTGGACTGTAGGTGACAAAATAACCCATATAGCCACAGAACCGGATAGTACACAGTTATAACAAAAATGACAAGGCTTTCTATGTTTTCACATGAAAGATCTCCAAGGCAGGCTGTTAAGTAAAAAAAGCAAGGTGTGGGAAAATGTATACAACATGCCGCCTTTTGTATAAGTAGGGAATATGTACTCTTATTTCCAACCCAAGAAATTAATGGTCAAAGGGTACAAGGTCAGTTATGAGAGGTAAATCGTGAGATCCACTATAAGCATAGTACCTATAGCTAACAATATTGTATTGTACACTTAAAGTTTGCTAAGTGTACACTTACATTAAGTGTTCTTTCATCATCATTGTCATCACGATCATCATCATCATCATCATCATCATCATCATCATAGAGGGAGGACACTTTGGGAGGTGATGGATATGTTCATGGCCTTGATTATTGTGATAGCTTCATGGGTGTACACTTATCTCTAAACTCATCAAATTGTATATATTATATATGTACAGCTTTTTACATGTCAATCATAATTTGCTATGGTGGTTTCTTTAAAAAAAGGTCATCAAACATGAACTATTGGGACTTAATCAAGATAAAAAGCTTCTGCACAGCAAAGGAAACAATCAACAAAACTAAAAGGCAGCCTGTGGAATGGGAGAAGATATTTGCCAACAACATATCTGATAAAGGGATAGTATCCAAAATCTATAAAGAACTTATCAAACTCAGTGCCCCCCAAAACAAATAACACAGTGAAGAAATGGGCAGAAGACATGAATAGACACTTTTTCAGACATCCAGATGGCTAACAGACACATGAAAAGATGTTCAACAGCATTCATCATCAGGGAAATACAAATCAAAGCCATGATGAGATGTCACCTTACATCTATCAGAATGGCTAAAATTAACACAGGAAACAACAAGAATTGACAAGGATGTGGAGAAAGGGGAACCCTCTTGCACTGCTGGTTGGAATGCAAATTGGTGCAGCTGGTCTGGAGAATAGTATGGAGGTTCCTCAAGAAACTAAAAATAGAACTACCCTACAATCTAGCAATAGCACTATTAGGTATTTATCCAAAAAATACAAAAATACAGATTCGAAGTGGTACATGCAACTCAATGTTTATAGCAGCATTATCAGCAATACAATATACGTTGTATATATATAATGTATATATACACACATGCACACACATACACACACATATATATACACACACACATACACACACATACACATATACACATATATACATATACACATGTATATATACACATACATACACATATACATACAATGAAATATTACTCAGCCATCAAAAAGAATTAAATCTTGCCATTTGCAATGATGTGGATGGAGCCTGAATGTACTATGCTAAGCAAAATAAGTCAATCAGAGAAAGATAAATACCGTATGCTTTCACTCATATGTGGAACTTAAGAAACAAACAGATGAACATATGGTAAGTAGGGGGGAAGAGAAGAGAGGGAAACAAACCACAAAAGACTCTTAACAAACTAAGGTTGCTGGAGGGGAGGTGGGTGGGAGATGGGCTAGATGGGTGATGGGTACTAAGGGGGGGCACTAGTTGTGATGAGCACTGGGTGTTGTATGGAACTAATGTTGCACTGTATGTTAACTAAAATTTAAATAAAATAAATTTAAAAATCAAAAAAAGATCATTACCATAGGAAACCAGCTAAAGGAATAGGGTAAAGATAGTGGTGAGTTGGAAATCCCAATCTATATTTTTTAATTTAATTTTGAATTTTAAAATTAATTCAAAATTAAATTAAAAGATATAAAGCAGTTCTGAATCATTCCACTACTTACTTCCAGCATTGGAAAAAATAAATTGTATTGATTTGACCTACTCTGGCTCCTATTGCCCAAGCATTCTGGCAGTATCTGCTACTTGTGTTTCCCCTTCAACAACATAAAAAGATGTTGTTTTTAGTTTTAGTCATATTTGGAAGGCCAAAATGCTAATAATGATTGGTGGGATCACATATAATTTTTTTGTCCACCTGCAATGCAAGTTTTTCTATAATAAATGAGCATTGCTGTAATAATAAAGAAAAGTCACTTAAAAATTTTGGGGGACTCTTAGCAATACCCATTTGAAGATAATCATCCTCCCCTAATGTGAATTTTAGAGCATCCTGATTTGACTCATGGAACAGAAGTAATTATAATGCAATTTGGGCCTTCAAAATACAAATATGGAGTGCTCAAAAATCAATAAAGCATCATTACTGACATGGTTTTTAATGTTTATTTATTTATTTTGAGAGAGAGAGAGTGAGCAGGGGAGGGGCAGAGAGAGAGGGAGACAGAGAATCTCAAGCAGGCTCTGCACTGCTAGTACGAAGCTCGATGTGGGGCTCGAACTCATGAACCGTGAGATCATGACCTGAGTGGAAATCAAGAGTCAGATGCTTACATGGATGGAACTGGAGAGTGTGATGCTAAGTGAAATAAGCCATACAGAGAAAGACAGATACCATATGGTTTCACTCTTATGTAGATCCTGAGAAACATAACAGAAACCCATGGGGGAGGGTAAGGAAAAAAAAAAAAAGAGGTTAGAGTGGGAGAGAGCCAAAGCATTAGAGACTGTTAAAAACTGAGAACAAACTGAGGGTTGATGGGGGGTGGGAGGGAGGGCAGGGTGGGAGGGAGGGCAGGGTGGGTGATGGGTATTGAGGAGGGCACCTTTTGGGATGAGCACTGGGTGTTGTATGGAAACCAGTTTGACAGTAAATTTCATATATTAAAAAATAAAAAAAAAAAAAAGTGAAAAAAAAAAAAAAAAAAAAAAAAAAAAGAGTCAGATGCTTAACCAACTGAACCACCCAGGTGCCTCAAGTGATACTTTTAGAAGAACTGTAGGTGACATACATGTATTTAATATGACTTCTAAAACATAAGTAGGAAAAAATATTATATAATGCTGTAATTGAGGCTCAAACTTCTTTCCAGGCCAAAAAGGAAACATTCTTTTTTGCTGCAAGAGAAGCAGTCTGGCTCCCCACCATATCATGTCATCACTGAATTCTAAAAGACACTGAGGAGGGCACCAGTTGGGATGAACACTGGGTGTTGTATGGAAACCAATTGGACAATAAATTTCATAAAAGATAAATAAAAGACATTTATCATGTGGTCCTTCTCTGTGAGGAACACTAAATAATATAATGTACAACATCTTCATAAGCACTCTTTCAGAAGGTGTTGAGTTATTCTTTACGTGGACATTTCTCATATAAATCTTCACTATAAATCTCAGTGAAGACAATGATTAGAATGTCAGCTCTGTCCCATGATGGACTGAACAGGGCCTGGGGTGTGGACTGGAATGGCTTGGTGACGAGGGAGGAAATCTGATGGGCTGTTCTAGGATAAGGACTGGTAAAAGAAAATGAGTTACTTTAAAGAAAGAAGGACCCAAAAGGAGAGAGGTCCTGGAAGAAGAGAAAGAGGGAAAAAATGGGTAATCCAAAGGTCCCTGGCAATTGGGATAAACTCTCTCAGCTTGTGGCAAACCTCTTCCTCCCCACTCTTGGGATGTCACTCCAGTCCCCTAAGCTCTGACTCCCATGGTATTTAGGCCCTTCTACGTTAGGGTGATCAAATAAACAAAACAGCCAGATGATGACATTCCACACAGGATACAACTCAGGGAGACTTTCCTTCTTTCCTTGACTTTTGACCCAAGGTCAGTGACCTGGTCACTTAAGGTTAAATTTAAGCAAACAGTGGTAATTATACCAACAGAACTGATCCTTGATCTAGATGCTAAAGACAGTGCTAGGAATTTTCTTTAAAATCCTGATACTCTCAATTGAGCAATCCCATGACTTTTTGTGATAGCAGCTATCAAAAATCTATGAGAGAATGCTCAGTTTGAAAATTCTGAAGAAATGAAAGCCCTGTAAAATGAATTACATGCCTAGAATACTATTTGTATAATTAATGCCTTTCTGGAAAATGAAGGCTTTAGCAGCAACGGCCACTAGCCCACCCATCTACTGATCCTGTCTCTCACTTTCCTTTCCTCCCAGAGCCAAGCACAAGTTAAAGAGCCAGAGTTCACACTTACTCACAGTTGTGTGTGGGGGAGTGTCTTCCGACGCCTCATTTTTTGCATCTTTGAACCACAACCTCGTGGGGTTGTTGTGAGGATTTAATAAATCCATGTAGGTAAAGAGACCAACCCAGGGCCTAGCATACAGTAGACATTAAATAACTACTAGTTTTTTAGGACCAGTGCTTCCTAATCTTAATAAAGTCATCATCTGATAAACGTACATTTGCACACTCTTCCCCATTCCTGGAGACTCATTCCTAGGGAACTCTCCCCTAGGGGAGACTGTGTTGGAAAATTGATACTAGATTACCTTTCCCTAGAAAATATCTTGGGAGGGGCGCCTGGGTGGCTCAGTCGGTTAAGTGGCTGACTTCGGCTCAGGTCATGATCTCACGGTCCGTGAGTTCGAGCCCCGCGTCAGGCTCTGTGCTGACAGCTCGGAGCCTGGAGCCTGTTTCAGATTCTGTGTCTCCCTCTCTCTGACCCTCCCCTGTTCATGCTCTGTCTCTCCTGTCTCAAAAATAAAATAAATGTTAAAAAAAACAAAAAAAAAAAAACAAAAAAAAAGGAAAATATCCTGGGAAAATCGTGATTGGGTGTTATAAAAATTGGATTCCAAGGTCACATATCATTTAAGTTTGGGAAATATTGCTAAGCTGGTTTCTTTACTGGAGGGCTTCCAAAATCCTATAAAATGATGAGGTACATTATAAGTCTCTGAAGTAAACAGTGTGCAGTGCTTCCCAAACTTCTTTGCAAGTGGAACTCTTTTGGGGGCAGTATCAGACCTTGTCTCAAGGAACACTCCTGGAAACCCCTAGTTAATGGCCCCTGTACCTGGCTGTGCACCACCCTTTGGGGTCAGGATCTGAGCTGCTGTATTATTCAGAAAAGCTCCCTGGGTAATTCCACTCCATAGACCAGCATTTGATGGCAGCTACCCCAGATTCCAGTTGGCAGATTCTATATTGACTCCGTATGACTTAATTTTTTAATTAAAAAATCTAAGAATTAGAAAAACTACTTTGTGCTGGGCATATCAATTCATAACTTTGAGTAAGACATTGACTACCATCTTAATGTGATTGTTGAAGGCAACTGGCAATATTAAACTTTATTTTGCTTTTTAATTTAAAGCTTATGAAGATGATAGATTATGTAACTCTGATCAATATCATTCTGTCTGCTTCAAGTGGACATGATGAGTTTAAATTAAACCATAAGAGGTCACAACACTCTTCACAAATGATAGAATATTCCACCTCAGCTCTTCTATAGCCACATTTGTCCTCACCATTTCAATAATTATACATAGTAGATCATGAGGGAACAAACAAAGCAAGTAGTTTAAGTGTTTGTGTGAATGTCTGGGGTTCTTTCTGAAATGAATACAACTTTTAAAGAAATGTCACAATCTAAACAAAGTCATTACTCTATTAAATTACCATGATGCTATATATCGTACACTTTCTGAGGAAAATGCTTCCCTCTGGCTTTGTACGGAATCTTGGGAAATGAAACCTCTAGCGATTATTGATGGAAAAACTTTTAGATGGTCTGTGATGAAGTACTGTGGAAACAGCACCATTCCAAATGTACATTGAGTCATTTTGATTTTGTTATTTTCTCCAAAGGTAAATTTGTTCAATGGTCTCACTGATTCTAGAGAAGTGCATCCGTCAGTGTGGTCCAGCAGACAGACCTTTACATCAAGGGGGCGGTCTGCATTTAAAGGGTTATATATTTGATGATGATGATGTGTGTACATACGTGTGTATGTATGAATGACTCTCACGCATGTGCACTTGTTAGAATGATAGAGGTAGTGAGAAGGGGAATGAAGGTAGAGGCCATGGCAAGGAGGAGAAGAACAATGAGGAGGATATATATATAAATAAAGCTGGAGGTAGGGTACGGAGAAAGCTCTTAGGTTCACTTCTTTGCAGGAAGTCGAGGATGTTGCCTCCTTATCAAAGCCAGGCTGGTTACTGTTTTCGTATAAGTGGAGCTAGACATCATTTCTAAAGAATCCATCAGTGGCCAGACAGATTCAGAGGCTCCGGATTGCAGGGGCTAGGACAGCTGATTAGCATACTGGGACAGCTATTAAACCAATGAGGAGTCGTGTGCAGTCCAGGGAAGGTGTGGCATTATTCAGGGGGGTGTTTCAGTCAAGTCTGATCACCTGGGCTGAGCCATGTGAGTCACCCCTCTCTGTCCCTTGATTACACACCAGGAATTTCAGCCTAGATTAGAGATGAAGGGGAGAGGTGTCCAGGGCTGGGCTTCTCCTCAGCACATTTCTGCCCTCAGGCTCCAACCTCAAGAAGAATTTACCTTGCTGCACTGCTACCTGTTGAATATGTTTCGCTAATGCTTTCTAATCTTGTTTAACTTGTGTGATCAGATGAGCCAAAAAGCATTTGCATAGACCTATAGCTTATTTTAATGTTAAAATAAGCATAAAAAATCTCACATTTAATGTCATTCATACCCATTAATGTGCTGTTCGGCAACTAGGTACAGAAGCTCAATAGTTAGTGTGCACAACTAAAATTAACATGACTTTGACACATCCACATAAATGGCTACACTTTGTCTTGCTTTGGGTGTGCCCCAATATCCACAACCAACACCAATGCCCACAGCTCACTGAGAAAACAAACCCCAACAACAAAACCACAGGTGAATTTCTATGGGCTCTCCTGATGGCTTGTGTAGGGCTTGCAGTTAGCTATGCCTTAGGGTATGGGTTTAGGGCCCAAGAAAAACCACAGCAGGCCTTCCCCTTCCTTTTTCTCTGACATTTGAATGTTAAGAAAATGACAGTGTGATTTAATAGGGAGTTATTCAGACCTGAAATCTTCGCTCTGCTACCAATAGGCTTGGGCAGGTCACAGACCTTTGTAAGCTCCAGTTTCCATAAAACAAGGGAGGAGAACAGAACTAGATTGTCTTTAAAGGTTTTTCCCAAACTTTTATATTTTGTAATTCTGTGATTTCTATAAATGAGATAAAACAAATACCAAGGGCACTAGGAGGGGAGATGCAGCATAGAAGGCATAGAATAGGCATATTTTAAGCAAGGGTGTGTGTGTGTCGGGAAGGGATAGGAGAGGTAAAGCAGGAAGCGGCCTGCTGGCCCAGCGGACACTGCTGTAGGCTGCACATCCTCTCTCTCACCACTGGGTGGAGCCAGCTCCTCGCCTTGTAGCTGCAGATGGACCCACGGAGTTGCAGGTTTAGTGGGTGGAAACCAGCATTAAATAAGGAGAAGGAGAAAGTGAAATAGAACCTAACCCCAAATATCAGAATGCATCAGACATAGGGTGTTATTTTGACAAATTTAGTTTCCCTATTACGTATAAGAATGTGCATATCAGGACACAATGTTATAAACTTTTTCTTTGGTTCGTGATCAAACATGTTTGATAAACACCTTGCTGATGTTCCCTTCCAAAATAGAATTGTAGCCCTAGGGAGGTCTAGGTCTCTATCTACCTAGGTCTCCATCTCTCCTCCCCCCACGCCCCCATAACTTCCCTTCTGTCTCCCCTCTCTAACCTCCCTGACTACTGCTTCCCTCCCCTCTCTCCCTCCTTTCCCTCTTCTTCCCCTTGTTACCCACCCACTTTACTGCTCTCTCTAGCCTCTCCTCTATCTAGGTATTTAATCCCTCTCTATCCACCACCTTGCTTTGTGCCCCCCAACCCTGGCCAACGTCAGTTCTGCCCGGAACTACTTCCCTCTTCCACCTCTCCCTTCCTCCACCTCAATCTTACAGCACAAGACACAGTGGAACTGGGAGCCTGACACCGGGACCTTGCCCCACCCCTCCCCCAGGGTTGAGACTGACACACAAACTTCTCCCTGTTGCCTCTCTCAGCCTCCTTGCTAGACGTCACCACTCTCCTCCCTTGGCAGGCCTTTTTTCAAACTTTCTCCATCATTAAGGGAGCCATCCCTGGTTGTAGAAATACTACCAGCTACTTAAATCCAATCTCAAATGCCCTCCCCTCTGTGAAACCTTTCCTATTTTTCCATCGGAAGCTATTTTCTTTGCTCCTTTTAACTGCATTTGTGCTTCCCTCCACCCTGATCACAAGGACCTAAATAATTCCCAGAACTCAGGGGGCAGAGCCTGCGTTTGATTCATCACTGGGTTCTAGCTCCAACTAGCACAGGGCTGGCCCAAGAAGGAACTCTGGGAAGATAATGGAACTGTGGGCTGGGCCACTGGTTCACTGCTATTTCCCATCACTTCCCCCAGCTCCTCCCCCACTGCTGCACACCATCCTCTGCTGCTGGCTGACCTTGGCCACCTGGTACCCTGGTGGGCTGACTTTGGCCCGGCCAGTGTTCCCAACTTAGCCGCACATAGCTCAGGTCCTTCTCCCTCAGCCTCGAGCCCAGAAACAGTAGGCTGGGACTGCATTGGGTAGAGGCCAGGGCCAAATCAAAGCTTCCAGCCAAGCCAGCAGGGAAGAAGTATACCAGAGGGATATGTGGCTCTGGTTGTCAGTCTTCCACTTGCCTTTCCAACCCTTGCTGAAAAATTACATATTTCAGGTAATTATTGTAAGACTGTGGGACCTTGGTGACATACCTGTGGAAGAACGGGGTTGAAGTGTTCCTCAAATGTGGGGATCCACATAGAAGCTGGTTAGATATGAATCAAATCAACCAGCTTTTGCAGTCCCAGTTGGTGGTCTATGGAGTGGGGGAAGGGGAGAGAGCACTGACATGGGAAACCAAACCCCTGGGATCTATGCCTGATCTTTAAAGGGGGAGAGGGTGTCCCACACTGGGTAAGTCACTGGCTCCTTTCTGGGTCTCAGTGTCCTTATCTGTAAATGGAGATAGTTGTACTTGATGGTGAGGAAGACCGTCAGAGCCCTGACAGCAGAGATTTTATAAAAATGTTATTACTCTGGGGCGTGTGGGTGGCTCAGTAGATTAAATGTCCGACTTCAGCTCAGGTCATGATCTCGCCATTTGTGAGTTCCAGCCCCACATAGGGCTCTGTACTGACAGCTCAGAGCCTGGAGCCTATTTTGTATTCTGTGTCTCCCTCTCTCTCTGCCCCTCCCCTATTCGCACTCTGTCTCTCTCTCTCTCTCTCTCTCTCTCTCTCTCAAAAATAAATAAACATTAAAAAAAATTTTTTAAATGTTATTACTCAGACTCACATACAAATAACATAAAAATAACTGGAAAGCAAAAAAGTAAAGTTCAGATTTAACTGAAGGTGATAAGCATTTTAAACCGTTGTCCTTACTTAGCTGAGAATCTAATAAAGGCAAATTGAAAATAAATATTTTTTTTGAATTACAAATTGCAAGTTGGTTAAAAAAAAACAACCATTACTTGGGGGGCGCCTGGGTGGCTCAGTCAATTAAGTGCCGGACTCTTGGTTTCAGCTCAGCTCATGATCTCACAGTTCATAAGTTCAAGCCCCATGCCAGGATGACGACTAATAGTGCGGAACCTGCTTGGGATTCTTTTTCTCCCTTTCTCTCTCTTCCCCTCCCCTGCTCATGTTCTCTCTCTTTCTCTCTCTCAGAATAAACAAATAAACTTAAAAAAACCATTACTGTTTGGGGGCTCTATTTATGGAATATACTATCTCACCTGAGTGTTCCTGCAATGCTTAGCAAAATATAATAGAAATGGATTTAGTTCTTGTGTATATAAGTTTCATTATCTTTATGATTTTATAAAAAGGAGGTATAGTATGAAAATGGGGAGAACAGAGGGTAAAAACTAAGTATCATTCCACTTATACCTCCAGTTTCTGTAAAACCATTACTTACATTGAATTGTTCTTCTTCACAGAAATTTTGGTGCTTGAGAATTTCTCTGTTCAATATTTATATAGACAAAGGTCCTTGAGAATGATAACACACACATACACACACTAATCTTGGTTGTCATTTTTCAAAGTGACACCATTTAAAAGATCAATACTAACAAGCTGAGAAATTTAACATATTCTTCATATCACCCTTGGTCTAGGTAATAATTTCCTACTGGCTCAGCTAACTGTGTCATTCAGGTAGTATGAGCTACCTCATTCAGGAGCTCAATCTCTCCACTTCCCAATATTCTTTTCTCCCTCCCTCCTTCCTTCCCTCACTCTCTGGAGCATAGGCAGATAACCTAAACTGTGCACTAGTAATGGGAGGAATGCGTTTGTTAGTGGCACTTAACCGTAACTTTGTAAAGATGCAAACAACTAGGGTTAAAAAGAACCTTTGGGTATTTTCAGGTTAAAAAGTAACTATTTCATAAGTATTCCTGAAAAGCAAACAGGTGTTCGGACCATTCTATGGTCCTCCCATTAAGAAGCTCCCAGGAAGTTAGTATCCAAAATATATGAAGAATTTACAACTCAACACCAAAAAGCCCCCAAACAATACAAAAAAAAAAAATAAACAGAGGACCCAAATAGACATTTTCCAAAGAAGACATACAGATGGCTAACACACAACATGAAAATGTGATCAACATCACTGATCATCAGGGAAATGCAAATCAAAACCACACACTGAGATACCACCTTACTCTTCTCAAAATGGCTAAAATAAAAAGACAAGAGATAACAAGCACTGCAGAGGATGTGGAGAAAAAGGGACCCTTATGCACTGTTGGTGGGAATGTAAATTGGTGCAGTCAATATGGAAACCTGTATGGAAGCTCCTCAAAAAATTGAAAATAGAAATACCACATGATCCAATAATTCTACTACATTTTTACCTAAAGGAAACAAAAACACTAATTTGAAAATATACATGCACTCTATGTTTATTGTAGCATTACTTACAATAGCCAAGATAAGGAAATGACCTAAGAACCCATCAACAGATGAATGGATAAGGAAGATGTGGTGTAAACACACACACACACACACACACACACACACACACACACACACACACTGAAATATTACACAGCCGTAAAAAGGATGAGAACTTGCCAGGTGCAACAACATGGATGGACCTAGAGGGTATTATGCTAAATGAAATAAGTCAGACTGAGAAAGCCAAATGCCATATGGTTTTACTCATATGTGGAGTCTTAAAAAACCCAAATGACTAAACAAACAAAAAGCAAAATCAACGTATAAATATAGAGAACAAACTGATGGCTGCCAGACAGAGGGGCATGGGGAAGATGGGCAAAATGGGTGAAAGGAAGTGGGAGATACAGGCCTCCAGTTGTGGAATGATTATGTCACAGGAATGAAAGGCGCAGCATAGGAAATACAGTTGATGACCTTGTAATCATGTTGTATGGTGACAGATGGTAGCTATGCTTGTGGGGAGCACAGCATAATACACAAACTCATCAAGTCACCATGTTGTGCACCTGAAACTAATGTGTCAACTACACACAAATAAAAAAACTAAAAATTAAAAAAAGAAGCCTCCAGGAAACTCCTTCATTCAGATATTCAATCATTGTGCTATTAAGGCTATAATTGTTAAGATTCTGGTAGTGATGAGGAAAAAAAAAAACATACCTAATGGTTTTCCCTATCTTGAGACTTTCACAAACAAAAGACTGAATTATGACTTAAGTGGCATTAGCCATTAGTCTGCAAACTGTAATTCTATTTTTAGTCTGTGAGCCCATCCATCCATCCATCCATCCATCCAACAAATATTTACTTAAAGTGTACTGTGTGCCAGGGTATGCAGTAAAAGACATGGTCTTTTACGGAGTTCACATTTCCTGCATTTTCAAAGTTGCCTTAATTGCCATTTTCTCTCTTATTTATTAGAGATTTTAGAGGTGTTATGCTTTTTTCAATTTATCAACATATGTATGGCATAAAGAGAAAGCACACAATATGAGAAAAGCCTTAGCCTCCAGATCCTGCAGAGAATTAATACACAGCTTGATTTTCTTGGATGTTCCCTAAAGTGTGAATAATTTAAAACATTAATTTTTTTCAGGTGGAGAGCTTACTATATGCAGAATTCTTTTCTTTTTAATGTAGAATATACTAATGATTCAGCATTAGTACTAATATCAGTTATTATGCTATACTATATAATACAGTGGCTGTGCTGGGCTCTGTATTGGGATAGAGAATCAATACTGAGTAGACCTTGTCCACCATGATTTCAGGGGTTCTTTTTACTTTTTTTTTTTTTTTTTTTTTTGCAGTTTATCTATCTTCTTTTACTTTATGCTAGTAATATCAAATTACTTGCTCAAGTTCTCGAGTCTTATTTACTGCTTCTAAGTTGCTATGGTCTTGGAAATGACCTAACCATCTAACAAGATTGTTAAATAATCTAACAAAGGGTAAAGTGGTTGTTGGGACAGATAGAAAGGTGCTACTATGAAAAGATAAGAGCTGTATCTTTGTGATATCTCTTTTGGTTGCTCAGAGGTTGGTTTTTATTTTCTTCTTGTTTCTTAATAACATTATAAATAGGTAACATTTGCTGAATAGCTGTGTTCTTGATAATTAAATTTATGCCTCTACAGAATGTAGTATTCCATGTGGTTTAACTTGAGGGTTTCTTAGAACTATATTTTGTTTTTGTTTTTGTTTTTTTAATGTTTATTTATTTCTGAGGCAGAGAGAGAGCATGAGTGGGGGAGGGTCAGAGAGAGAGGGAGACACAGAATCAGAAGCAGGCTCCAGGCTCTGAGCTGGCAGCACAGAGCCCGACGCGGGGCTCGACCTCACAAACCGTGAGATCATGACCTGAGCCGAAGTCAGTCACTCAACCGACTGAGCCACCCAGGCGCCCCTAGAACTATATTTTGTAACTGGTAGCTGTTTCAGCTACTTAAAAATTACCAAACTGCTTACTATGGCTTACTAGAGTGATATCACAAAACAAGAGTAAGAGGTAGATACTTTGTTACTTTGAAATGAATATTCTTTTCCCTTATACATTGATTTGGCAAAAGCAGGGCTCACAGGAAGTGCATGTTGTGATCTCTAGACTTCTATATCTAATCGGTTTGATAAGAAAATGGGGAAAGTGAGACTTGTTGACTAAATTCCAGAGATCATAAATCAAAAAAGTGGAAGTAATACGCCTTACTGCTTACCAGTCCAATGTCTTCTCAGATATCCTGAGGGAGGTGGGATAATGCTGAGCAGGACTCAGAGGACAGAACTGGGGATCAGTGGTCAAGAATGGCTTTACTGGGATCTTATTAAAGAGACAGGAGGAAGAATATTTCTATGTCTGGAGACTTCCAGACAAACCAAATGGAAAGTGCTGAAATTTGTGATAAAAAAGAAAAGAAAGAAAGGAAGGAAGGAAGGAAGGTAAAGACTGGGAACTTCTATTAAGTACTCCAGAAAGTTTTCCCTTAGAGCTTACTGGTTTCATAGTCTGACAAGGTTATCATGTCATGGGAACTACACATTTTCTGTTCTTTTAAAACTGATGCCATTTGATGACATAACAGGGTATTAATCATCAGGAGTTGATAAGAGAAGAGTGGTTCTCCACATCCTATTCAGACCTTTTAGAGCTCTGGATCATTTTATATCCAACTCTTGCTTGCTCTTAGTTATTCCTAGCAAAGGGCCATCCTGAGGTCTTATTTTCTAGAGCTGGGCTATCCAGTGGGATAGCCACTTGCCATCTAAATTTGTTAAATTGAATAAAATGAAAAACTCTGTTCTCAGTAGCACAGATCACACTTCAAGTGTTCAACTTCCATGCAAGTCTGGTGGCTATAGTATTAAACAGCAAGGACACAGAACATTTCCAGAAACATTGAAGAAAGCTTTATTGGATAGTACTGTTCTATGGTCTTGCCTCACCTGTTCATAGGGTCTCATCAGGAACTCTTGGGGCTGGTAGTTTTATCTCCAGCATGACTACTTAACTTGGTAAATGCCTTGATGAGCCTGACCATAGGACTTTCTCCTGAATTGTATCCTACAACATTCAACCTCTACCTTTAGCCCCTTTCTGCAACAGAGTTCCAAGAGAGCATTAGGACTTTATACCAACACTATTCTTGCGTCTTGAGATTCCCTTTCTTTGTCATATTTTGGAAACTGAGTTATTTCCATTTGTTGGCTATGTAATTAACCAATCAATGTTCTTGCTGACTCAGTTAACAATATACCGTGTTTAGTATGCTGTAGAGAAGATACCTAAATTGGGAGTTGGACAAAATGAACTATGAGGCTTTAGGGCCCTATGGTTCTATTTTAACAAAACATAGAGGGTTGACTGATATTCCCTATAAGCTGTCAAAAAATGTGTTCCATTAGGTATTCTGATTATCTATATATTTATTTACATATGTTTTTGTTTTGGTTGAAGGTGGGGATTATCAGGTAGTTGGGGATAGAGGGGGAATTTAAGTTGAAAAAAAACTTCAATGGAATTTGATACGTATGGCCCACAAGGTAGAATAATTAGCCTTAGATGAATTCTAGTGTCAGAATTCCCCACAATTTTGCTGAGGGGAAGCTACTTTCAGTTCCTCAAAGCCTGGTTATCATTCTGATTGGATATGAAGATGCTGCCCTAAGGAGAACTGGGGAGAGACATTGCCGAATTCTTGACTTCACTCTCCATGAGCAATTTTGGACAATTGTGGAAAAATAGGGGTGAGTGAGAAAAAAGTCTGACAGCAACTGACTTAGAAAACTTAACAGGTAGGGGCGCATAGGTGGCTCAGTCAGTTGAGCGTCTGACTTCGGCTCAGGTCACAATCTCATGGTTCGTGAGTTCGAGCCCCAGCATCTGGCTCTCTGCAGTTGGCGCAAAGCCTACTTTGGATCCTGTGTCCCCCTCTCGGTGCCCCTCCCCCACTCATGCTCTCTCTCAAAAATAAACAAACATGAAAAAAAAGAAAAGAAAATTTAACAGGTAATATCACCAGGCAGTAACAGGTAATATTACCAGGCAACATTTGCCAATCAGCTTTGATCCACTCATTGAGAGGCCCTGATGATGAGTATTTATGGCCCTAAGTATGCTCTGGGGAAACCCTCCACCAACCTACTTGTTATGAAAATCGTAGATCTCCTGGATGTTGCCAAAGATGATATGCTCTTTATTAAGGATCCCAGGGGGGATCTCCTCCACGCCACTGGTCATTTCCCACAGGTAGGTCTGTAAGATAGCAACATCTTCATCACTGGCAAGTACTACAAAATGCAGACAAAATAAACAGGTCTTCACACGGGAGGGCTAAGACTCAGACTGGGCTTGCATATGGAGTGTAAAAAGTGAGATGGTAAATAAACAGAACAGGAAGAAAGAAAACCCAAATGTTCCATTACCTTCAACTGTTGCTAGGGAAACTCACATTCTGGACTCTAGCAAAGTACAAACTCCACATTCCTCTTATTAAACGTGTGTGTGTGTTTGAGTGTGTCTGGGGGAAGGTGTAAATTGCAGACTCAACTTAAGTTCACTGACTATGTCATGGTTTTTATTTTGAATTCAAGTCTTGTCTATGCTAGCTGGGGCTAGCTCCAATCTGAGAAGAGTTTCTTTTCAAAAGCATTTTAAAATCCCCTGCAATTACTACTGACTCTGGGAGAAAGATTTCCTTTGTTGGCTTTTATGTGTTAAGCTCCGGGAGAAGACAAGGAGCACTGAGCTCCTCTCAAGGACTTGATGCTGGCAAGGCTGTCATTTTTCCAATACAGCTGTGAACCGATTACTGCAAGACTTACCTCTAAGCACTCATGTAAGTCCCTTACATACGCCTTCTCTGTCTGCAGTAATTCAGCCATAATGAATCTAGAAGAAAACAAATGGGCTTTTAGTTGGTTCGGGACAGAATACCTCCCCTCCTTCAAACTTCCCTTCCCCACCCCAGCATTTATGACATTCCTGAATGACCCCATTTTTCTGCTTTACCAACATGTCTCTTCCTTTCTCCAAAATTCCTTGCCTCTGAGTATTATCATTGGTTCTCTATCCCTCCAGCATGTTTGTGTTCAGCTAGTTCCATATTCTCTCCCTTTCCTGCCTCAGTCTCGCTACTCTGTGATGCTTTGCTGACATGCGTGTGTCCTCCATTACACGTGTGTGCTCACATGTATGCACAAACACGCAGCAACACTCATACTCATTCTCACCAGCTAGACAGCTCCACTCTCAGCTTCCTGCATGGAAGTCTCACAGCTCCCGGAATGAGGATTTCTGTTTCCTGTTCAATAGAACTGTTGACTTTTACCAAAATGGTAGCAGTACTAGAAGTCAAACCAGGTTTAAAAGCCAGGCACAGATGCCCAAGACGCTGCCACTGAGACTGGGGGCGGGGGGTGGGGGAGGAGGAGTGGGTAGCACACTTTTTCTGTAAAGAGCCTGATAGTCAATATTTGTGGGCAACTTTGCTGTTGTAATGTGAAAGGAGCCACAGACAATATGAAAAGAAAAAGTGTGGTTGTGTTCCAATAAAACTTTATTTATGGATACAAAAAGAATTTTATCCAATTTTCACATCATAAAATATTTTTCTTTTGATATTTTTTCAACCACTTAAAAATATTTAAAAAATAACTTTATGCTTACAGACTATGCGAAACAGACGAGGGGTCAGATTTGGCTCGTAGGCCATAGTTTGCTGACCTCTGGCCTAGATTATCCTGTACACATTGATGCTATTTCTAACAGGGCTTGTTTACAGCACAGACTGGTGTGAGTGAAGCTGAGCAAGCAAATCCAGGCACAGCACAAGTTAACAATGTTGTGACTGCTCTTCGGTCTCCCGTAAAGCAAAGCTTGTGCTTCACATCTGTAAGGAGAGAGCTCCCTTCCACTTGGGCCCCAAAACAACACAATGCTCTCTGGCAGTTATTAAACTTATGATGCGTGGCTTCACTGAAGTATACCTACTTCATTTTCTTTCTTTTACAGATGTTTAGTAAAAAATGGTGCTTCCTAGCTGACATGTGATATGCGGTAATGTCTAATTTGCCAAAGTATATGCTTACACATTTATCTTATAGGCTTTCTATGTCAGTTTTTCATGGTAGTTCATAACGAAAGCCCCAATTTGAAGGTGCTCCATCACATGAAAGTTTTGAGAATGACTATCCCTAAAGTGTCCCCTGTGGGGAATTTCACAAGAAATATGAAAATGAGCAGCATCTTTTCCTGGACCTTTACCTTTGTGGGATTTTCCTTACAGCAATACACTGTTCTAGCAGTGGTCTTTCTATTAATATTAAAGTATCAATTAAAAAAAATTTCCTTTTGCAGGAGTTAAGTAGCCACTCTCTTAATATTCTTATTCTATTGGTAGAGTGGAAAGGGCATGAGCTTTAAAGTCAGACAAATAGAAGCTGAGTTATGATTTTGTCATTTACTAGAGGTAGGACTTGCTTCTCTAAACCTCAGACTCCCTACTTATAAACAGCTGATCACACAGGGTTGCTGAAAGGATTAAATAAGATCACATGAGCAAAGTTTCTTATACACTGCAGGTACTTGGTAGACAAGGAAAGAAGGAAAATCAGGAGGAACATAATCTGAGATGCTTTGAAAAGTTATCTTTGATTTTACTGCCTTGGTTTCTGGTATTCTTCCACCCTCTCCCTTTTTCTCCATCTGCTTCCTGCAGTCTTGACTGTCTTTCTTCATAATTTAGCTCCACTACCCTCCATCTCATTTTGTTCTCTTTTTCACCTGCCCTTTAACATCCTCTGGCTATTTGGTGACCCTGAGAGAGTCCAGCAGGAAGATTTGGCCAAGTATGATCTCTTTATTACCCTCCTTGTTACAGGCTGAATTGTGTTCCCCCAAAATTCATATGTTAAAGTCCCAACTCCTAGTACCTCAGAATGCAACTTTATTTAGAAATAGCCATTACAAATGTAAATAGTTAAGACTGAGTCATACTGGAGAAGGGTAGGGCCCTGTTCCAAAGTGACTGGTGTCATTAAAAAAGGGAGAAATAGGGGCGCCTGGGTGGCTCGGTCGGTTAAGCGTCCGACTTCAGCTCAGGTCATGATCTCATGGTCAGTGAGTTTGAGCCCCGCGTCAGGCTCTGTGCTGACAGCTCAGAGCCTGGAGCCTGTTTCAGATTCTGTGTCTCCCTCTTTCTCTGCCCCTCCCCTGTTCATGCTTTGTCTCTCTCTGTCTCAAAAATAAATAAACATTAAAAAAAAAATTTTTTTTAAAAGGGAGAAATATGTATATAAGTATATTTTGGGAGAATGCCATGTGCACCTGAAGCCAGCTATCCAGAAGGTAAGGAGAAAGGCCTGGAACAAATCCTTCCTTCCAAGCCCTCAGATGGAATCAACTCTGCCAACACTTTGATCTCAGATTTCCAGTCTCTAGAACTGTGAAACAATATATTTCTGCTGTTGAAACTACCTAATTCATCATACTTTGTTACAGCAGCCCAAACAAACTAATACACTTCCCAGATAAAACACAAGCTCTGGCTTTGCAGACTGGCTTCAGTTTCTTCAGCTCCAAGGGACCTGTGGTCCTACTCTATTTTGATAAAATCAACTACATTGGGCTTCTTAATTTTAGGACACACTATTTTTTTCCAGCACTACCCAAAAATGAATCTGTCAAAACGTTTTCCATAAAGCCCTTGCAAGATCTCTGGGTATGTGTAATTCCCCAGCACCAATATAAAGAAAGCAGAGTGATCAAGAAATGTTTTATATGGTGGGCATGGTTCCTTGTTTCCACTATCCAATGCTCTATAATTCTTGATTTGTGTGAAGTGTGGCTAGAAGCATCATGTCTGTCCATTCCATCCTTCTGTGGGTGGTCATGAGGACACATTAAGCTGTCAAAAGGGTCATGTAGCAGAGAAAAACAAGAGGAGCTTGCTAATTGGGTGAAAGCTCTCCAAAACATACTCTTTCTTCCGGGCTGACTTCCGCTTCTCTTCATTGACTTCGTGGTTGGCATCCCGTAGCTTGACCTCACGATCTGAAAGGCTTGCTGGGATGATGTCCAGCTCCAAGTCCTTATTGTCCTACACAGAGAGAGATGGCAGAGGTCATCTGAGAGATGCTTCGGGAGAGCAACTCACCAAAGTTAGGGGAGGAGGTAGAAGGCAAAACGGGAGAAAGATATAATGGAGCAAGTTCAGAAGATGGGGAATCCCTCAAATGGCCACCTATGAGTGCTCTTCTTTAAGGAATATACATTTTTTTCCAAATAAGAAATATTTAAAATGTTCAAGTCAAATGGTCAGGGCTAATATCCATAGCAAGGAAAAACAATAAGTATATTTAATAATTAGTGTCATATTTCCCCAAGGATTTCAGTCCTTATTAAATCAATCAATCTATCTATATGCACACACACATATACATTAGTCTAAGATTGGTTATTAACCATTAAAACAGTGTGGAACCGAAATACATAAAGATATAAGAAAACTTTCATTTGTCAAGGGAAAATAATAAAAGCCAATATTTTTTTTCTTTTTTTTTTCAATATATGAAATTTATTGTCAAATTGGTTTCCATACAACACCCAGTGCTCATCCCAAAAGGTGCCCTCCTCAATACCCATCACCCACTCTCCCCTCCCTCCCACCCCCCATCAACCCTCAGTTTGTTCTCAGTCTTTAACAGTCTCTTATGCTTTGGCTCTCTCCCACTCTAACCTCTTTTTTTTTTTTCCTTCCCCTCCCCCATGGGTTTCTGTTAAGTTTCTCAGGATCCATCCACATAAGAGTGAAAACATATGGTATCTGTCTTTCTCTGTATGGCTTATTTCACTTAGCATCACACTCTTCAGTTCCATCCATGTTAAAAGCCAATATTTTTATTTAAATGAACAACTTCCCTTGTAAATAGAAAGCTAAATGATAGAACAATTACGAAATTTTCTAGCTGCCCATCCCTGCTTATTTCAACCACTGTTTTGTATGTATACAGGGTGGGAGCCTTTAGAAAAAAATCTCACAGTTTAAAGCATGGGGGATATGTTATTATTTCCCTCAATTTTAGCGGTTTAACTAGTACACTCTCTAGTCTGCTCTGCTTCAGAGCATGAGCCTATTTAAAGACTTAAGAATTAGAAATCCTAGGATTAAATTGCCAGCCTATATTTAGCTCTTAATTCATAGGTTACTGACCTCTATTACAAAGAAGAGATTAACAGTCAGTCTTTCCTTGATTCATGGCAAATAGTATCTCTTTTCAGCTGAAATGTCAAATAGCCTTTGTACAACTGCATCCCTTATTCTTGAAAGAGCACTATTGTGCATACTGGGGACCCTAACATTTGCTGATTAACATAATTGGTTGGAAGATGGTACTGATGAAGCCAAGGTAAAGGGTTTAATCGTCAAAGGCAACAGTTAACTGTACACATAGAAAAACTGTTCTGTAGCCATGGGTCCCACCCCTGGCCAGCCAATTTTGCTGTATAGTACTAATCATGAGGGGCTGGAGGCCAATGCCTTACCAAGATCCATCCCCTCCACTAGAAAAACCACACAAGGCAGGTGTTCTAGGGGTCAATAGCTCAGAAAGATTGCTCTGGACAGCCCACTTCCTTCCATGGTAATGAGATCAGTGGCATGGAGAAGAAGAGAAGGGAGGATGTCCCAGCTAAGCAACCCCCATGCCTACCTCTGTGTTGACGCCGAGGGCTTTCTCCAGGGAGTACCGGTACTTTCCCATCCTCAAGGAGAAGTCTCTGTAATGCTTGTCCACTGTGGTCACCCATTTCCTGATCTCTGTGGCATGAATGTGGCCTTTTTCCACAAAGCTATCGGCCAGTTGAATCAGAAGCTTCACCTTCTCCTTTGTTTGCTGTCCCAAAAGATGGTCTTAAATTACTAGATTACATTTACTCTCATGGCCCTTCAGTCCCATCCCTCTTTTCTTCACAGCAGCCACAGATACCTCACTGCCTGCCTGGGTTTATAGCCCAGCTCTCACTTACTAGCTGGGAGATCTTGAATAAATTAGTTAAATCCTCAGTGCCTCAGTTCCTTTACCTGCAAAATAGGGATCATAATAATCCTACATCATAGGTTGTTGTGAACATTTCATGAAATGACAATGTAGAATGCTCAGAACAGTGCCTGGAACATAGTGCTCATATTAAGAGCTCAGGAAGCAATACATGTTAGCCATCATGACTACTGTAAGAATCTTACACATTAATATATTTATCAGTTCACAGAATAGGTTAAAGGCACATCTGAGATCCATTTGAGTCTTAAAGTATCTCTAAAAGGTGGATGGAAGGAGGTGGTATGGGGTCTTTTTGAGCCAAGATGAAAAAAGCTGAGGCTTAGAGAGGCTTAGGGCTTGTTCAAATTCATACCACCTGTGAGTGACACAGCCTGTTTGCCTCTGGACCAAAGTGCCTAGTTCTCTTCCCTTCACTGTATTGGCCTCAAGTGGGCTTGTCAACAGGTAAGCTGACATAGGCCAGGATCTAAAGAAATCCAATTAACATATTTAAGAGTGAAGTCTGCCCCTTTCACTACCAGGATCTTGTCTGAGAGAAGGAGGAAGGAGGGAGAGGAGGAGGAGGTGGGGGGAGGGAGGGAGGGAGGGAGAGGAGGAGGGGGAGGGAGGGAGGGGGAGGGAGAGAGAGAGGGAGGGAGGGAGAGAGAGAGAATGGAGTTAATGAAGCTAGTATCTACTACAGGGCTAAGGTAGAGTTTTGATGTGTATTGGATTAATTTCATTTCTAGCAAGAGGTTGTTCAACATCTACTCTGTCCATACCACTGTACCAAACCACTGTGCGGAAGGCTGTGGGGACAGGCTCGGGGGGTAAACAAAAGCAGAGAAAAAGATACTCATTTTCCCTAAACAGTCTATATCTCTAGAGGGGATAAGATAGTCATGTAGAGTGGTTAAATAACTTGGGGCATTATGTAACTGAACGTCAACATGAGAAGTATGTAGAGTTAACACTGCAGGAATTTTAAAACAGGAAAAAATGAAGGTGGGCTGGCATGGGCAGGAAAGGTCTCGTGGGGAAACAGGACTATGTCAGTAAGATACGGAAACAGAAGAAATGTTCAAAGAAGTAAACACTTGCTTATCTTTTATCCTAAGGTTGGGTTTTGAAACTCCAAAATCAGGGAAGCTTGATTAATTTTACGAAACAGTAAAGAATACTGGAATAATATTCTGAGAAGTAAAATTATCTTTTGGATTGGAAGAGAGTAGGTCCAAGATTTAGATCATGCTAAAATCTAGATAACTGAGGCAAAAAATTTCTGGAGCAAAAGTAGAACGGACAGAAGAGCCTTTTTTCTTCTTCTTTTTTTTTAATGTTTATTTTGAGAGAGAGAGAGACAGAGCATGAGCAGAAGAGGGGCAGAGAGAGAGAGAGGGAGACACAGAATCTGAAGCAGGCTCCAGGTTCTGAGCTCTCAGCACAGAGCCCTATGTGGGGCCTGAATCGACGAACCATGAGATCATGACCTGAGCCAAATTTGGATGCTTAACCAACTGAGTCACCCAGGTGCTCCAGAAGAGCCTTTCTTTATTCCACCCTCCTCCCTCACTTTTCCAGGCTCATCTCCCACAACAGACTAACCCTCTCAAGAAATGCCAGAAAGGGACTCCTCCTGGCCAGAAAGACAAGCAAGGCCAGAAAGATGTGGAATCCAGCTCTTCAGCAACACACATGTCTGAGCGTCTCCTGTCTCAGGACAATGAGCTGGTACCCAGGCTGGGAAACGAGGGCCCCAAAAAACTTTGGTGTGAAGGAAAGAAGGTGGGTATGGGGACAGGAGAAGCATCTCCTTAGCCATGATAAGGCAAAGAATAATAGCATTGGGAATCGGTTAAGAAAAGATCCCTGGTATCCTAAGGACTTCTACCTCACTACATTTAGGGGTTTTTTTTCCCCTCTGAAAACAATTGTTATAAGGTTTGCTACTTATTTAAAACAGAGATTAATTTTTTGCAGCTATAATCAAGAAATCTTTATGTAAAACTCTTGAAAGCACTTATTTATTTTTATTTATTTACTCTCTTAGTAAGATGTCATCATGAAATGGGAGTTTCATGGCCAGCTGGTGGCAGCAGCCCTACAGGCAGCTCCATCACAGGAAATGGCATCCTGAAACCTGGAAACTGTGATTCAGATGCAACAGAGAGAATGGCTTGTGACCAAGAGGGTCCCAGGTATGTATGGACCTGGGGGAGCAAATGGACAGTTAAATGGGCAGTGTAGACAAACCCTCCTCATGTGGTCTCACCTACCTTAGTGACTGCCTCCAGGATCTCCATGGCCCCTAAGCACCAGTCATGCCGACCTCACATGTCCCTCCTGCTGCCATGGGTGGTACCTACTCATCCCTGCTTTCCATCCAGTGGCCCTCTTCCCCACCAGCTGATGGGGGATGCTCTTTCCCCTGTCCCTAAAGCACTATATGTGTACCTCTACTTCAGCACATATCAGTCTGAGTCACTTATGTGTCTCCTTCATTAGACCGTGCACATCTCAAAGGTAAGTGTTACATCTGATTCATTTGTATCTCCAGGGTCTAGAAAATAGTAGGCATACCATAAATTTTGAATAAATGAATTAGTGAGTAATATTGTGTTTGGAGGTAAGCAAAGCTGGACCAGCAAAAGTTGAGGGTTTATACTGGGGAGAATTAGATGAAAAATTTGACCCATACACTGGACTGCAACCATGCACCTACTTAGAGTAGTCTGAAATGAATTCTCACATACGAGTGACTATGGTGGCACCATGTGACCTGGCAAATGCTTGGTCACAGCTGATGATATCAGAGGCAAAACACTTGTATCACTGGGGTGGCCCATCAGTATGAAGCCACTGACTTCTTGTGTGGTGAACTGGCCCCAGTTGTTTTTCTGGGGATTTGGACTGCATGGAAAACTGGATAGGTGGTTGCAGAGTAGAACTGAAAACAGACAGCAGACATGAGAAGGGAAAGAGAAGCTGAATCACAGTAGCGGTGATGTATTCCTGATCCCCCTGTCATGAGATGACAAGACAGTGTGATTGCTAGGATGGCCCCTGGTGTAGGGTGACAGCCCAGTGTTCACATCCAGAGGTGAGACTATGCCACATTTCTTGTTCTTCCCATAAGGCTGAGTCATTCAGATTTTCTTGGACTCCTGGGAGGTCTAGCCATGGCTTCTATATTCATTTCCATATACAGCCATACAATATCTTTTCCCTTTCATAATTCAAGCCAGTTTGAATCTCAAGTCTTGCCACCAAAACAGAGTAACTTATATAGACTGATAAAATGGGGGTCAGATTGCAGAGGCTCTTGAATGGTAGGGTCAGGTGTATGGGCCATCAAGCCTTTAGGAAATGTAATTCATTTAAGCCTGGAAATTTAGAATGGATAAATATCTCACTTATCCTGGGCTTCATGGTTCCTCTAATGTATGTTTTGCTCTATTTTGAATTCTATGTAATCTGCTAGAAAAGTCAGAGGTAAAAATAAAGGGGTCAGTAGTTCTATTTTTCTTCCTGCCCCCCCCCCACCCTTTTTCTTCTTTCCCTTCTTTGATCAGTTAATATTATGCCATCTTTCCCTGATCAGTGAGCCTTACTCTGAATATAGTTTTCAAAAAGCCCTTTTGGTATCTTTTGCACATTTGATAAGTTATTAAAGTTATTTAGCCTTCTGATATTATTCTCATAATCTCATTATAATCTTCCAATTTGCCTTTCATTGCTGATATTCCTTGTATTTATTGATACATTCTTTGTAGATATGAATTTATTGAGCTCCCTGTGTGGGTAAAAAGTTCTCTTGAGATACATCTTCACATTCATTCCACAGGGGAGAGTTTGTCACTATATGTGAGCAACTAAAACTTTCAAAAATGTCTATTGCATGTAAACTATATCCTCTTACGAGTCTCAGAAACAAAATCAGGCCCATCTTTTATCTGAACTGTTCAGATCCTACTTTTCTCAGTGTAAAGCACCTGCAAACAAGCCCAGTGTCCCCTTTACACACAGCCTTCATTTCTCAATTAGCTAATTTAGTTCAGCTAAGGCACAAGGCACTTTTGTTATCATTTAATTCTCTTCTGTTAAGAATTAAGTCTGACTTATCTCATAGCTTCTTTCACTTTTGGAGATAAAATTACCAGTTTAAAGAAGTGTCTTCTCAACATCAGTTCTCTTTGGGAGATGTAAATAAAATCCCCATGCCCTCCAGAATGGCTATATTAAAAAGACGAATGATAACAAGTGTTGGAGGGGATGTGGAGAAGTCAGAACTCTTATACACCACTGGTGGGGATGTAAAATGGCACAGCCACAGTTGGGCAGCTCCTCAAAAAGTTAAACATACAGTCACTATAGGCCTCGGCCATTCCACTCCTAGGTATATACCTAAGAGAACTGAAAAGAGATGTTTACACAAAGGCTTGTATACAAATATTCATTATTCATAGTGGCCTCAAACAGAAAACAACCCAAATGTCCATCAACTGATGAATGGATAAAAAGTGTGGCATATCTCTATAATGGAGTATTATTCAGTCAGACAAAGCGATGAAGTAATGATGCATGCCACAACATGAATGAACCTTGAAAACATTATACATGAAAAAAGCCAGACACAAAAGGCCACGTATTACAGGATTCCCGGATTCTGTTTATATGAAATTTCCAGAATAGGCAAATTCATAAAGACAGAAAATAGAATAGTGGCTCCAGGGGCTGAGGAGAGGAAGGAATGGGGAGTCACTGCTAATGGGTACAGGGTTTCTATTGAGGGTAATGAAAATGTTCTGGAGCTAGATAGTGGCAATGGTTGTATGACCTTGTGAATATAGAAAATCCACTGAATTGTAAAAAATGAAAAACCAAAGAATCTTCAAAAAAATTTTTGCTATTAGAAGAAATAGATTTCTTCCAGCTGCCAAAATGATTAAGCTTTCCTATCATCATGTGCTTTGACTCCTTATAAATTTGGAAACCCACAATAGGAAAATATCTCGTGTATTCTTCGAACTGGATTTTCTACAGCCTACCATAATAAGAAAAATTTTGTTATCCTCTTATCCCCACCCGGTTCTCTTTATCTTATTTTTCTCTTTACACTTGTGGCTTGCTATATAGAAAGTATATTTTTATATTTAGTGTTTATTCTATTTGATCTGTTTCTTTGGAGCAGAGAATAATAATTCAATATATTCAATATGCTCTATTGCCCTGTTTAGTTGTGAGGGCCACCCTATTTTCTCTCTGTGTTGAGGTCAATTTGGTTTCCGTTTCCAATTCACTTTACTGGTTATAAAGATTAAAATCAAAGGTAGCTAGTTAAAGGAGGCTTGCCTCTGGGAAGTGCAGCTGGAGAGGAACAGGAGGCAACTGTTGCCTTTAATCAGAAGCTCTTCAGCCGGATTCGTTACCCTGTAGATATCCCAATAATAAATATTCTTGAGACTTAGAACATGATAGATGGGAAAATGAAACCCCATTATGGAAGGAGTTAAGTTAGGAGGGAGAGAGAACAGAGAGAGCCAAAGTAATAGAATCACATTAAATATAGATTTGGTGTAGGGAGTCATTGAATCTACCCAAACTTCTTTTTTCCCCTATGTTCACAAATATTTGCAGCCTCCCTTTGATGCATGATTCAGTCAGGCAAGTAAACAAAGTGTGGTTCTTATCCTTTGGGATCTTGCTGGCTCAGACATGAGATGACACTTCACACAGATTACTGGAGAACAGGATGGTTCATGGCAGGTCCCTTAAGGGTTATACAGACAACAGTGGCCGGAATGCAGGGATGGGCCAGATCACATCCCGGCATGTCTGCATGATCACAGAGAAGGAGGCACTCCAGTGGAAAGGCAGGCTTTTTTTTTTTAAAAGTACAAACCAGAAGGAAGAAAATCATATTCTAGGCAGAAAAACAGTATGGAAAAGGTACAGAGGCAAGAAAGCATATGATGTATCTCTCAGAGGGTAAGAAAATACATCCATTCAGCTGGAGCATAAAATTTGCACGAAAGAATAATGAAGATAAAACTGGGGAGGTGAGGTGGTGCTATTGTGGAGGTTGTTAATCTGAAGACACTGGCGAATCACTGAAGTTCTTGGACTGGGTGGAAACAGGACCCACCCAGTGTTTTCAAGATGAACCTCAATGATGAGCAGGATGGATGGGAAGGAAGGAGAGGCTGAAAGCATGGAATCCAGTTAGGGTGGTTACGAATATGAATGGAAAAGAGGAGAAAGACAGCAAGAAGATTTTAAGGAAGAGGAAGTTAAGTTGACTAGACAATTCTCTACATTTCCTTTTAGGTTATGAACAGATTCCGATCCTAACAAGTTCTGGGTATCTACCACAATCCATCTGATGGGGTTGGAACACCAGTGGATCTGATACCATTCTGCTTGTTAATGGTTCATTATTTGGAGGGGGGCAGATAGACACAAAGTATAGGTCATTCAAAAGCTATTTTCATTTGGATTTGAAAAGAGTTCTGGACATCTGTCACCTTCCTAGTGCTGTTTGCTCTGGTTGGTACTGAAATGAGTCTCTTATCTGAACTGACAGCTTTTCACATTGGATGAAAAGGCCCCGCAGCTCACAGGGTTGCAGGGGAAAGTTTGCCACTATCAGAAGTTCATAGTGTAGAATTCATAAAGTGAATACCTACTCGTAAAGTATCAGTTCCAGAAAGAGGCTAAGGGCCTAATTTTGTGACAGGAAACTAGAGGAAATGTGCCTTAGCAGGGATCTTTGGGGCAGGCGGGGGGGGGGGGGTGGGCATCAATACGTTCCCCCCACTGTGACCCCCACAAAAGCAGCTCTCATCCTGGTTAGAGCACCTGCCATGTGAGGAAGTGGTGCCAAGACAGGCTCCTCGATGGCAGGGAGCCCAGTGTGAGGCGCGAGGATGCCACAAAGAGGGAACTGAGACAGGAGATTTTCATTCAGACCCAAGGGTCCTCAGACCAAACCCTGGCTGTGAAAACAGATTTCCTCCTACGACAGCATTTCCTGCCTCAGTGTGAATGGGGGTGTGACGGCGTGTGCTGTGTGCGCCAGTGCACATTTTGCTCCCCAGAGACCCCGGCCTGGCTCATTTGCAGGTCTGAGGCCATATGGAAGCCGTTGGTTCAGGAAATAAGAAACTCACCTGTTTTGTGAACCCATCCACAGTCACTGGCCTATACGGGTAGACTTCCCAAACCATTCAAACGTCAAGAACGTGTGGATAGGTGCAGATGTTCACAGTGCAGTGTGCATTTCACATGAGTGTGCCCCTTCGCCTTATTTGGTCTAAAAGAACACAGCAGAGTCTACACCTGTAGCATGGAGGTGAGTATTTGGGAGCACAGTGTATAGGAGCTGACTTCTCTCATACAGATGCTCCATCCAGCAGCTGCAATTCTTTGGGTATTCAGGTTTCAATGGAGATCATCCTACCCATGCTCCCCGCCGCCCCACCCCTTGCCCCTGTGGTCAACATTTCTGTGCACTGAGGCTGTTCTCCTTTTCATAATGTAGAACTGGCCAGACTGGGGAGTGCTGGGTGTGTGTGGGGAGGGCTCCAGATTGCTTCCTACCTTGGCGGGCACCCTGAATTCCCCATACTCTTTCAGCAGTTCCTGAGTCTCTTCTGTGGTCTCTCCGGGGGAGGTATGTGTTGAGAGGTAATATTCACCTGTTTCTTGGATCCAGTCCAGCGCCTGTGGGAGGAAACAACCCACCCAGTCCCCCAAAAGTCAGCTGTCAATTAGAAAACATGCATTGTTACACTGTTTGGGACAGTGTGACGGACCCAAGAAATGCTGGCACCATTTGGTCAGTATGGAGCTTGGAAGCTGATTTTAGGACTGAGCCCTCTCCCGTTAGACTTGGAGCATCCTACCAGTAAAGAGAATGTCTCATCCTCGTCTTCTAGGCCAGGCCCAGAATCATCCATGAGCTCTTAGAGGCAATCTGACCCCAGCATCTTCTCCCAACTCCTGGTACAGAGTACGGGTAAAGGCTGAAGGACTGCTAAGTGACAGTCTGTTCTCCTTCCTTGTGTCGGCACCACCTCCCATCTCTACTATGCCTGCTGCTGTGACCCTCCTCTGTGTCCCATGCTGTGGTCATCTGGGTGTCCACACAGTCCCCAGAACTGAGGCAAAGCCAGGGCAACATACCTGCTTAGCACTGCGTTCAAACACCACATATTGCTGGCACTGGTCTAACCGTCGCTTCTTCAAGGTCCAGAAGTGCAGGACGCGATTCTCCCTCTGTAAGAGCTCACTCAAGATGGCTGTGGGGCAGAAGAGAGGAACGCTGCTTCTGGGGGGCCCTGAGCAAATCTGCACACCCCAGGGGCCAGATAACTGTGACTTGCAAATCTCCCCATGGGACTAATCCAGGCACTAGATGTGGGGAACCAAAAGCTTGGTCCACAGAGAACTTCCCGGAGGGGAGCAAGATCGGGGGCGTGAGGCCTGCTGATGAAGTTTCATCAGTTAAGGGAGGAAGAGGATGCCCCCAGGGTAACTTAAAAGTGACCCTGATTCTCTTCATACCAAAGCCAGTGCTTGATGGTAAGAGACCTTGGGAGGTGTCAGATCTTAAAATAACAGCTAACTCAGTTGGCCTCTGGAGCCTATGGAGAGCAAGGGGACTTGATAAGAATCCCAGCCACTCTGGAGTGCTAGGAGAGGGTGGGAGAGGAACAACAGTATGAGGGACAGTATAACTGCATAGATAACCCATGTCCTGAGCCACACTCTCTGCCCTGTACAAGCGGCTATGCACACACAGCACAGCCTTGAAATCATGGGTGTAGGGAAGCTGTGTTAGGATCATGTCTACCTGGAATCACGTCTCTAGGTCCAAATTTCCATGCTAAGAAAAGGTGAATGCTATTCTCGTTACCTCTAACGATGTCAGGTGAGAGGACGTGCACCAGGCATGTGGCACCATGATGGGCCACGGCAGGTGTTCATCCATGTCATGTCCCTCTCTCCTCCTGTCATTCCAGCAGCAGCTGGCTACATGCCTAAATTTCCTATGTGTTTTAATAGTGTGCTCTATGCTTGAAGCACTCCTATTTAGTTTGTATTGTGTCTGCCTCCTGCTTCCTGCTAATTCTGTTAGATACTAATAAAATACACAATGATATGAAAAATTAATATTTATTAAGCACTTGCTAGGTTGCAAGCACATATTCTCATAATACTCTGTGATGCACATACCACTAATACCTCCATTTAGAGATGAAGACACGGAGGTTCAGAGAGGCTAGGTAACTTGCCCAGGGTCATTCAGATAGAAACGTTTGACCTCAGAGCCTGAGTCCTTAGCTACCTTGGTCCTCTGGGTTAGAGGAGCTGAGAAGCACAGACTACCACTACAGAAGCTTTACAAAAAAGGGCACAATCAAATCACAGTGCTTGTACTTCGAACTTTTAGTGCATCCTCCTGGAAGGACAAAAATCTGTCTCTCTTCCTTTAAGGCTGAGAACTTTCATAGGTCTCAATTAGTCACCAATCCCTATATGTATGCCTTTATTATGTAACTTTTTAGTTGCTCCACAAAGAGACAAATTGCCCTGCTTTAAGGCTCAGCCGTGTGACCTGATCTGGCAAATGTGTTGTTAACAGATATTATACAAGCAGGAACTTAGTCTGCTTGTGCACATGACCTTGCCATCACCACTATAAGGAGTTTTCCCGGGTAATTTCTCCTTCAACTGGGGTCCCAGAATTAATACATGTGGAACAGGCAAGAACCCAACCTGCAGTGAAGGCACCAAGCCAGCCAGACTTGCAGCATGAAACAAAGCCGCATTGCTAAGCCCAGCCAAGACCGCTGGTCCCCAGCCAATGCAGTCACTTGAACAATAAATGCTTACAGTTGAATGTCACTGAATTTTTGCTTGTTATGCCATAATAATTGCACCTGTAATACAAACTTAAAATAAGTGGTCCTGGCCTTGGGTCCAGGTAGCAGGTGGAAAGGAAATAGGTATTGGAGAAATTGTAGGTCCCTGCTTAGGTGGAAGCTTCAATTGGGCAAAGACAAGTAAGAACCTGTGTTTATTTTAATCTTTTGGCCTCCTAATCCTTGTTTTGCTCCCTGCAGAATCTTCTGCGGTGGTTAAGAGAATCAACCCTGATCAGGCAAAAATCCTAGAGTTTCAGATTTCATTTCTCCCCTTTCTGGAAAGCTTTCCTATGGACACAACAACCTTCCCTCACCCTTATGAAGGTGCAGCATACTCTGGTCTTTCTGGGTGCCTGCCACTCCTGGTACAGTGAGGTGTAGGGGGAGGCACGTGCTCTCTCAGCAGGCAGTTGGCCTCACCTGGACTGCTGCCAGCACTGCAATGTGCACGAAGGACAGAGTGACATAATGCCAGCCACCCACGGGTCCCCTGACCTCAAACAGGGAGCATATCTGGAAAAGGAACCCTGCTTCCTTCTTCTCTGCAGCAAATTTTATTCCTAAGTGTAATTCTTCCCAGTGGCCTCTGATCTTCCCACCTCTCAAGCTCTCTGAGCAGGGAGGGAGGCCCTTCCTATGGCAGATCAGTGCCACCCACTTCTCAGCTCTCAGCCTGTCCCCACCCCTCACTCCAGGTCAGTTTCAGCTCCCTCCCTAGCCTGGGTCTCCAGACTTGCAGTCTTCTGCTGTGTCAAGATGAGATGACACTTGTTAAATTCTTCACTCGAAGGCCAATTTCTGCATGGCCCAGCATCAGTGATACCAATGATAATCATTTAAGCTGAAAGTGGTCACCTGATTAGCAATTATTGAAGGTTACTGATTTGTTCATACAATTGTAGATATATAGACTTCAGAGAGATATTAAAGATTCTCTAGACCAGTAGTTATCTAAATTTTATGTGCACACAAATCATCTGCTTGGTTGGGGTGGAAGAGCTCTTGTCAAAACGAAGCTTCTCACTCAGCAGGTCTAGGCAGGGCCTGAGAGTCTGTGCTTCTCACATGTCTCCAGGTGATACCAGTGCTGCTGGTCTGGGGACCACGTTTTGAGGAACCAGAATTCAGATACCTTCCATTTTAAAGTATGAAAACGGGGCTCTGGGGTGGCTCAGTCGGTCAAGCATCCAACTTCGGCTCAGGTCATGGTCTCACGTTTGGTGAGCTCAAGCCCTGCATTGGGTGAGCTTGAGCCCCACTTTGGGATTCTCTCTCTCTCTCTCTCTCTCTCTCTCTCTGCCCCGAGCTCACTCGCATTCTCTCTCAAAATTAAAAATATAAATAAATAAATAAATAAATAAATAAATAAATAAAATAAGAAACTGAAATTATAAAAGCTTACATGGTAAGTCATAACGCCAGGATTAGAATTTGGTTTTATGCTTCTCAGTCTGTGTCTTGTTTCTGGGCTGTAAGATACCCTAGTCTTGTGCTCTTCAATATATGTTAGCCACATCTGGATATTTACATTTAAGTTAATTAATATTCAATAAAAGGAAAAATTTAGTTCCTCAGTTGTATTCGCCACATTTCAAGGGCTCAGTAGCCCATGTGACTAGTGGCTACTATACAAACGGTGTAGATACAGACCATTTCTTTTACTTCATAAAATTAAGTGTTGCTCTAGATCAAGATAACTGAAAAAGTGCCGGGGAAATTACATCTTCATTTTTCCATTCCAAATCCTGATGCATGTTTAAAAATTGCCCAGGAATCACCACTGCCCATGCCATCTCATGTCAACATTTTTCTTATCCAAGGAGAAGAATCAGGAAATCTGAGATTGCATAAAGACCAGGTACACAGCCTCTGGTCAGTACTGCCGATGTGGCTCATGGCTGGAAGCCCCCACACTGACCTTTCACTTGCTGCTCAGGTCCCCGCGTGTGGCTGGCGGCACTGGGCATGCTGACGTTGTTCCTGTGGATGTACTTGAGAAACACTTCAGCGTTCCGCCGCGCCAGGGTACAGGCCTGAGAGAGACAAAGGTGTGAGGACCCCAGCAGGTGCATGGGGTCTAAGACAATGGAAAAGGGGTGCTGGTGGTGAGGTTTCTGGAGCTCTGGGTAAGCAGAGCCCTGGAGGCCACTTCTGGTTCACAGATACTCCAATCCCAATGCAGGAGGCTCACCCTTTTGTGGAAGAAAGAATCACTCCCTGGGCTTCTCCCCTTTCCATCCCAGCTCAAAATCAGAAATCAGCCATCCCTTGACTCCCTATATGTTGATTCAGTGTTAATAATGTCATAGTTACTGCCTCAGGCTGGTTTTCCTCTGCCACCAGAATGCCTCTTACATGACCACTGGGGTAAGTCACTTTAACATTAGTGTAGACTTGAGAAAGCAAATTTGGTAAACAAACCTATTAACCATACATTCCATATCCAAATGGAAATTACATTAAAAAAAACTTATTTGTCCATAAAATCCACGTCCACCTCAGTGACACTAATATCCTACTGCTGGGAAATAAGGATCTACACACAGGACTAAGAGCCATTACACCACCCTCTTGACAATTCGTGCTAGCTGTGCATGGCAGAGGACAGGTCACATTCTCCTTGTCCCCATGGAGGAGACCCAGGCCCCAAGTGGGCAGGAATCATGAAGCATGTCAGGGCTAGAATCTAGGACTACTGACAGATTATTCCTAGTTTCTCTCAAGGCCAAAGAATTTCTGAATTTCTTGAGGTCTTCTTCTGTTGCAGAAGTAATGCAGCAGGGCCCCTTATCCACAGTTTCCATCTCTGCAGTGTCAGTTACCCGCAGTCAACTGCGGTCCAGAAGCAGGTGGTCCTCCTCCTGATGTGATGTAGCCTATTGCTACTTCACAGTGCCGACGTCATCCACCTCACTTCATCTCATCTTGTAGGCATTTTATCATCTCACAGCATCACAAGAAGGATGAGTACAGTCCAATGAGGTATTTTGAAAGACCACACTCGCATAACTTTTATTATTGCATATTGTTACAGTTGTTCTATTTATTATCAGTTATCGTTGTTCAACTCTTACTGTGCCTAATTTATAAATTAAACGTTATCATAGGTATACACACATAGGAAAAAGCATAGTATATATAAGTTCAGGCATCCACTGGGAGTCTTGGAACATATCCCCCATGGATAAGGGGGATTATGATACATGCTAGTCCACTAATTTTTAATCTACAGTTTTCAATATTATCTCTAAACAAAACTGTCAAATTTTTACACCTTTTTACATTTAGCAACTGATTCCACAAATTATGCTGTAAAAAATTATTTTAAATTTTGCATTAGTAACAATTGTTTCTGGGAGC
Source organism: Panthera onca (assembly GCF_046562875.1). NCBI lineage: Eukaryota > Metazoa > Chordata > Mammalia > Carnivora > Felidae > Panthera > Panthera onca. The sequence goes on along the minus strand of NC_138347.1, from coordinate 69,863,247 downwards.
TCTGGTAAAAGACTGTTGATGAGTCTATCCACCATGAAGTCCATGAATTTAACAGCTGGATGGTGGTCCAAAGCTAAAGTTTCCAACATAGATCAACTAATACACATAAATGGAGAACTCAGTGTCTGCCATTGGGCATTTGATTCCCACAGCAATAGGGAGTTTCTCACCTATGATTTTAGGCACATATGGAAAACATTTTTTTCTTTCAGGCTTCAAAAGAAACATGTAATTTTATGAAGTAATATCTTTATGCCTCTTTTAAAATTCTTTAATATGTTCCACTTAAATTATTGTTTTAAACTTTGTTTTATACTAGAAAAGACTTTTAAAATCTCTTAGGCCTGGTATAGAAGACTTTTTATTTAATCTTATTAGTAAGAGCTGATTACTAAGGGTTCTGATTGAGTGCAGGTGCAAGTGCCTGATAGGAGGAGTGCAGGGAGAAGCTATCTTAAAAAGAGAGAAAGGGAGAGAGAAAAAAGTAAAACTCAAAGAGGTGGTCAAGTATAGAAAATCCCTAATAAAAGAAAGTCAGTTAATTATAGAATTATAGAAAAGCAGTAGCAACATGTCAGAGTATAAAAATTCTCTTTGTACTTTCAGAAACCTGAAAGGAAGCAGAACATGAAAGCAAGAAATTTGAGAGTAAACAGAGCCTTTAGATAATTTTTGACACAGATGACTCTGGCAGAGAGAAGATCAAAGGCTAGAGGAAAGAGGCTTACTAGGACTTTCCACACCAGCTGAAAGCCTGCTCAGAGCAGGACTGTGCTTCCTCCCTGAGAAACCAGGGCTCTATTAAAAACCAAAACAAACAAACTGAGGTATTTCTCTCTTCACGCAACAGAATAAATAAGTGGTGTTATATCCATTGGTTACTGATAATTGTTAGATTGATAAATAAGGTGTCTAAATTTATTTAATTCTTGCCCTAAATTTTGCATCATCCATTTATAAAATATTTATTTTAATACTGATTTAATCTGGGCTTATATATTTCTTTCTTTTTAAATTTTTTTAAGTAATCTCTGTGCTCAATGTGGAGGTTCAAACTCACAACCCCAAAAGCGAGAGTCGCATGCTCTACTGACTGAGACGACCAGGTGCCCCTGGGCTTATATATTTCAATTAAAAATATTTTTATAAACCAAACATCACTGGGTGAAACTATGTATTTTTCTCAATTAACAACATCAACGGGATGTCATGATATTCGAACATGGCACCTGTACTAATGGTATATAACTGCCTAGTCATCTAGAAAGTGCTGAGAGAAATAATATTTGAAGTGTAACTTTTCAACCTTTCAGGCTAACCAGCCAGTATCTTCTTTTATCGTCTCTACAAATACCTCCCTTTAGATAAGAAATGAGGAAAACAGGGGGATGGAAAGCTCATATGATGCCTGTGCGTGTGTGACAGAGTCAGAGAGAATGGAGACCAAGGAGCAAGGCTGATGTCTCACACTGTGGATGACAATGTGCTCTCACCTTAAGAAAGGCCTCCTTTTGTTCCAAATGTTTACTGATGAGTGGGATGACGTGGTCCATCTCTGCTGCTGGTCCCAGTTTGTCTCGTCCACCACACCAGTCCTCATCTCTCCGGTATTCTTGCTCTAAACTCTCTAGGACACTACAGACCTAATGAACCAAGGAGGAAAGGCTCTGTAGATTACTCGGTCAGGAAGGATTTTCTGAGAAGCTTCAGCTGACAGAACCCTGCACAGGTGACATGTTCCTTTTGAAGTTCCATTTGTAGATTTAGAACATGCAGTGCCCCTGGGACATCTAAGAGAAGTCCAGGATGCAGTGGAGTTTGGGCGACTTGGAGTCATCTTCTGACAGTCGTTGGCTGAAGGCTGAAGCTATGGGGTTGATGACATCACTTAGGGAGAGTATACAGAGTAAGAAAGGAAGAAAGACTAGTAATTTGTGGGGGAGGGGGGTTCAAAGTGTTTTGTGTATGTTCATTCTATCGCTGGAACCTCTTGAGGACTCTGTGAATATGGCAGAGCAGGAAAACGAAGTTTAGAGAAGATACTAGGATTGCCCAACCATCTGTACTTGCCCTACAGGAAGTAGCCCCAAACAGAAATAAAGGAGGAAGTGGCCGTGTTGAGGGATTTATGGGTCCTAAGTGAATGATTTCTTTCCTCCTCCTTGGCAAACATATCCCAGCAAAAATGTCTTGAGCTACCATCATAAGGCAATGACAACTTCAGGTCTTCTATTAGAAAATGTGCATTTCCTTCAGAGGATAACAAATCTAGGTTAACTTAAAAGATACTGGTTCTCAAAGTGCTAAGAGGCCATACTCTAAAAGCAAAAGTGTTGCAAATGGCACTTGGATGGAAGTCAGGTTGGGTGCAACAGAAGGGGACCTAGGGCAGCCTTGTGTCAGGGCCTAGGGAAGGGTGCAGGAAATAGAAACCTGTATTCCTATACTTTCTTTTACTAGGCTTTGAAAGCTTGGCTATGGCAGCAGGGAGAACAGCTACAACCATCCTGGGTCCCCTTTGCCTGAGAAGGCCATCCCTTTGGATGAAGAGTGTGGTACTAGACAGGATGTTTACTGAGTGACGAACTGAGCTGAAAAATGTTCCAGGCAAATCACCCTCATGGCCAACATGCTCCCCATGTCATGAGAAGGCCTGTCCCTGAATCCTGCCTCCTCTGGCACCACACACCTCTCCTCATGCAAGGCGTGAATATGTGTAGGAAGGCCCATGTCTTGAGAGAAAACGGATTACAGACATGCAAAAAACTTTACGAGTACTTAAGGCCTGTCCCATGATAATACTGAACTAAAAATCAATTTGGGAGCTAGAGGAAATGAAAAGATTAGCAAGCATAAGTCCTTTAATTTAACAGGTAAAGAAACAAATCCAGAGCGGTAAGGTAACCTTTGGCAAGGTCAAAGGCAAATTGACTGACTCCTTAATGTAGGGCTTTGTCCCCTTCAGCATCGTGGTCCATTAAAAACTAAAAGTGGTGTATGATACTAGATGGGGATTAAACCTCATTTAAAAAAAAAAATCTGGGTACAGGTATTTCCTGCTTTTCACAAGCTCACAACACCACTTCACGTTTATGAAAGACATATGTTAGTACCTGTTTTTGCTAACTGAAAGAAATACGAGGATTTTCGGTTTTATGAAAAAAGGTGAAAAGTAAAACACAGTGTTCAGCATTTGTTCTGCGGGAAACTGTCACAGAGGCAGCATGCACCCAAGTAGTGAGGGTGGTCCCCAGCCTCCTTCTCCAGGAACTATACTCAGCCTCTCAGCATCCAGCTGCCACAGCTCCGAACTGTGTCTGTGAGCATCTGTGCTTTATCTTGACTTATTCTGTGCGTCCGTTAGCAAGATGTGTCCCTAAGGTTTCACAAGGGCCTACAAGAGGTTACTTTTGGGTCTGGGAATGTTCAAAAATTTTTCCCATGTAAATTAGTGGTCACTGCTTTTTTGCTTTACATCTGACTTCAGCTTACAAAAGTTTTCATAGGAACGCTCTACATTCAGATAGCAGGGGAAACCTATATTTAGTTGTCCAGCATCATTCTTTCCTTTATTTTTGAATTGTTTTGTCAAAATCAACTGACTGTATATTTGTGGGTCTCCTTCTGGAATCTCCATTCTGTTTCATTGTGTCTATTCTTACGCCAACATCATTCTGTCTTGATCATTGTGGCTTTAGAGTAAGTCTTAAAATCAAGTAGTGTAACTCCTCCAACTTTTTTTTTTTCTTTTCAAGATTGTTTGGCTATTCTTGATTCTTTGTATTTCCACATAAATCTTACAATCAGCATTATCTTTTTTTTTTTTTTAAAAAAAAAAGCCTTCTGGGATTTGATTGGGATTGTGTTGCATCTATAAACCATCCTACTCAGCTGCTCCCAATTCTGTGAGCATCAAAGGCATCATTACTCCAACAGAAAGGAGAAGTGAGAAAAGGTGTGGAGACTGGAACACTGGCTACTGGGCCCTCTGACAGGCATGTCATATTTGCTTCAAGACAGACTTTCTCATGGCCCCTGTAAGTCACCCAGAGGAGAACATTTCTGATTGATTTCTACCAGGGAGCAATTCAAATGAGGAAAGTATTTTACATTAAATAAAATTACTTCTGTTTTTTTAAAATTATTATTGAGAGAGAGAGAAAAAGAACGAGTGAGGGAGGGGCAGAGAGAGATGGAGAGAGAGAATCCCAAGCAGGCTCCAGACTCAGCACAGAGCCTGATGTGAGGCTCGATCCCACGGCGCCTGGGATCATGACCTGAGCCCAAATCACGAGTTGGATACTCAAATGACTAAGCCACCCAGGTGTCCCAAAATTACTGTGTTTTAAACCTCTACTTCATGAAAAGAATTCCCTTAAAAGCACCTGAATCATTTAAAAATCCTCTCGGCCCTACAGCCCTACAATATGCTGTATGTAATCCTACAGCATATTGCTGTACAGATGGGACAGTAAAGGGTCCACATCTTTAATGTCCTGCTGTATGTATCTCCTGCCTTTTCTCCCATGGCAGCACCATCCTACCAGTTAGGCTCATGGTCCACCAATGACAGAGAACTGTTTCCTCCATCAGACTGAGAGCCCCACGAGTGAAAGTGCTGACTGTTTTTCAGGCATAGTGCCTGACTGTGGCAGATTAGATCACGGTCACTCTACCTTCCTGACCTTCATAGGAGGCATATACTTCCCTGCCTCATTGATGTTGGCTTGGCCCCGTGACTTGTTTCGGCCAAAAGGATGTTAGAGCATGTAACACAAGCAGAGACTTGAGATGCAACTGCACAGTAGATTTTGGGCTCTTGCACTCTTGCTTTTCACCATAAATGTGCCTCAAATAGCTGCTGGTCAAGGAGGATGACAGACATGACAGCAGATCTAGACCAAATCTACAGCCGGGAGCCCAGTCCGGCAAGCTTAGCCAAGATCAGCTGAACTCAAATACTTAAAAACAAAATGCTTATTGTTTTATGCCACTGAGTTGTGGGGTAGCATTATTGTGGCAATAGCTGACCCATACACCCCTCAAATCTAGTATTCAGTGCACACCCAATTTGTCCCTTAACATCTACGTCTGATGAGTTTGAGAAATTCATAAGAAGCAAGTCACATGGCTCACTTCTCTAAAGAAAATGTTATAAGGAAGCTAACTGTAGTATTTCCACATCATTTTTCTACTCTCAAAGGTTAGTACTGAGAAGACTAGCTTCTTGTTAAGGGAGATACTGCAGATTTGCAGTACGAGGGGAACAAAAAGCCCTCCATCAACATCAGTCCCTCACACCCTGCAGCCCTTCCCTCACCTGTTCAGAAGTTTTATAAAATGCCACAGAGGCATTGACTAGTTTTAGCCGGTCTTCCATCTTCAGCATGAGCTGCTGCCAGTGGAGGGCCACCTTCTCGGCACATTCCCGGATGGCATCGGCATCATAGTGGCCGGCCTGGAGCAGAGCCTCAGCTTTCTGCTGTACCTGCAGGGCGCTCTGGTGCGTCTTCTGCAAGGAAGTGGCATGAAAGAGGGACTGGGCACAAGGGGAGGAGAGAGAGGTCCGTGGGAACGACCCAGGCGTGGTACAGGAGGGGGTGGAGTGAGGCGTGAGTGGAAAGATGCAGAAAAGTTAAAGAGCTTTAAATGGTAGATTCAAACATTTTGTCATGACGATTAATATATCACTGTTTTTAAAGCGTATTAAAAAAAAAAAAAGAACATCATGCATTTTCATTAACTGAATGCTCAGGACCCTGGCTCCTGCCCACCCCCCACCCCCACTCTCCTACTTGTATCACTGGTTCTAAAAACATCTCAGTTTCTGTGGTAGAAAAATAACAGTTGTGTATATATCTGCTCCCTGATTGGTTCATACACTAGTGAATTTTTCTTTTCAAATCTCATCATAAAATTGTTCACTGTAGTGAGTTTTCAAAGGAAGTTACTGCTGTAGTCCCATTTTACAGATCAAATAAACATAGCACATAAGAAAAAAAATCTCCATATAATACAAAGCTCAGCCAACAATGCAATTATTTTAAACATTAATAATTAGTTGAAAAGGACTCCAGGAGAAGGAATAAATTTGGCAGGTTAATAAAGCCTAAGAGTAGCATCTCACCATCACTTCGCTACCTCACCAAGGGAACAGAGCAGTGTAGTAGATAATTTAGCTCAATGTGTAATCCTTACATTATTACATTACTTATGTTTGCATTTAGGATAATATATACATATCATGGAAGGTTTATTTTCTTATTCAGGCTAAATGTGGTCTGCATTCTCTGATTCATATTAACTGTAGGAGGTAGGGAGACCAGGCTGGAGGACAGGGTGGCAGAGAGAGCCAAAAGGGATTAAAACTTACTAAAATAAAGTACGGATGTGGATGAAACAGGACTTCAAAGAGCTAATATTATTGCAACCTCAGCCATTGGGATGATTTCAACTCAATGGCATAGTGGTAATTTGGCTTCTGCATGTTTAAGAAAGTATAGCTCAGCTTCCAGTAAAAAGGGACAGCTAGCAGCCCAGTAATGTACTCCAGAACTACTTCTGCCCTTCTTCTTGGGCAGCTGTGCAAGGACAGTCCCCAAGAGCTGATCCATTCAGCACTCCCTGTGTGAGTACAACCTCCCTCCTTTTCTCCTCTACACCACTGCTTCCCCTTCACCCTCATCCCAGAGGGCAGTTTGCATAGTCCTGTTGATTTTCCCTAGTCTGTCAACCATCTCCTGGCTTCCCTTCCCTGTTCTGAAATCTGTACTCAGTGTGAGCTATGTTAGCACGACAGCCTCCAGCAACCTAGACTCCTTTATTCCCTTGCTTTGCCACTAAATCAGCCCTCAGTCATGATGACCACATCAGAATCTGAGTTCCTAAATGCTGAACATGGCTAGAAAGAGTAAACTAAGGGGCAGAAATGATCCTTTATAAATCCCCGACTTCTTTCTCTGTTTTACTTATCGGCACCATTTTCTTTTCCTGTCTCCTAAATAGAGAGGTATCCCAAAGTGCATTCTCGGTTTTCCTTCACTTCTGCAGAGCTCTTATTTATTCCCATGGCTGCTATTATTTCCTCTTTGTAGATGACTCTCAGTATCCATCTCTCGCCCTACATCTGACCCTCATCTTTAATTGTCTTGAGCTGCCTGTCACGCTTCTCACTCCAGGTCAGCAGCACTGGTTCAGTTGATCTAGCTGCCTGCCCCATGTTAGCCACTTACAAAGATGCATTCTTAGTAAAAGAAATGAATGGTCTTCCTGGGGAGAGGAGGAATGCTCGCCAGTGAATGCAAACGGCTTGACTGCCCTGCCAGAGCCACCACCTTCCTCCTAGAGATCTTCTCAAGTTCCGCATCTAAAATGAAACTCCTTCCTCTGAAAGCATCTTCCAACAGCAGTCTACCATCTGCCCTCCTTGTTGTCGCCTGGGGTTCCAATAGTGACATCATCCTTGACTTGTTCCTCAAGGAACAACATCCTTGACTGGTCTAGCCCACATCATGCTTAGACTGCTGTGGTGGTTCCAGTGCTAGTCTCCTTGCCTTCCATTTCTAATCCATCAAACCCATCCTTCACATTTCATACAGATAAATTTGATTTCCTGTAATAGGAAGTTCTTGGATGAAGTGACTTCTAATGTTCTTCCGGCTCTGAAACTCTAATTTGATGCTATAATATCATTCATTCCCTTCTCTCAACTCAAAAGCCTTCAGTGGTTCCCCTACTGCTGTGAAATTAAGTCCAAACTTAAAAGATGTCATTAAAGTCTCCTCCCAATGTAGTCTGTAACACTATCATCTACTACCTCCTTACAAAAACCCTCTGAAAACACACTATGCACTTTTTAATTTTCGCTACCTTCATTCTTCCTGCCTTTTAATGAGCATCCCTTATTCTCTCCCACTTATGGTCCAGTAGTACTTTGAGACTCAGCTCAAATCTGAGCTGTTTTGGGGGGGAGGGGGTGTGCCTGGGTGGCTCATGGTTTGTGAGTTCGAGCCCTGCATCTGGCTCTGTGCTGACAGTGCAGAACCTGCTTGGGATTCTCTCTCTCTCCCTCTCTCTCTGCTCCTCCTCCACTCTCACTCTCTCTCACTCTCAAAATAAATGAGTAAACTTAAAAAATGTCTTTTGGGGACTTCTGGGGAAGATGGTTGGATAGGAAGATCCTAACCACAGGGGAGGTCAGTGGGGAATGGGTAAAATAGGTGATGGGGATTAAGAGTACACTTATCATCATGAACACTGGGTAATGTTTAGAACTGTTGAATCACTATATTGTACATCTGAAACTAATATAACACTGTATGTTAACTATATTAAAATGAATTTTTTTAACTGAATACAAAAATCTTTTTGGACAGCTGGACTCACTAAAAACTACTCTCTTCTGAATCATCTAATATTTGGCTGATTCTCCTTACTTAGACTGTGAAACTCTCAAAGCAATGACTGCTTTAAAAATCACTTTAATAACTGTCATTTATCCAAGGGTATATGCTGTACCAAGCACTGTGCTTACGTATATTTGTTCTTTCTTACAACACCACTATAAGGTGGGTATTATTATTCCTATTTTACAAATAAAAAAAAAAAATGAGGCTCAGGCCGGTTGAATGACTTTCCCAAAAATGTACAGCCAAGGAAGTGATGAGACCAGGAATAAGATTCAGGTTTGACTATTCCTATGTTCATTCCCACCATATCACACCAGACTGTTTTATCTCTAGCAATTAGAATGGCATCTACAGTGCTTCACTCGGAGGAAGGGTTCACCAAATGAACATTAGTGATTATGATAATTAACTGGCTTCTCAATATATGAAATCAGCATGTAATTGTCATCAAAATCCCATCATTATGTCTTTTTCTCTGAGAGTGAAGGAATAACTCTAATTGTCCTATAATTTAGGCTATGTAATAAATCCTCTTCCTTATTATGAAACTCATTATATCTGATAGTCCTTGGAACTCCATCCCCTTTAATTTCCAAAATGACAAACTCTTATGCACACGACATAATCTTGCTTTGATACGCCTGAGTCATTATTTTGCATGTACTTCTACTCTCTACTATGTAATCCTATTGAATATTATATCTTTAAGACATGGATTACCAAGGATGTTAATATATGATGTAAAATAGGAGTACATGGAAGAAAATTGAACCAAATCAATTGAATTTATTACCCAGTTTTAACTACTTTTTCTGCCATAATGCTCATACTTAAAATGCATAAGAGGATTTCAAATAAAATAGATTTCAAAATCGAGCTTATCTCTATGATATTCACAGCTCTTGAAACCCCATCAGCCACAACATTTTGCATACTAACAAACAATAACTTGGGTCTGTTGATAAATCTTGCTTTATTCGTGCTTTGTTCTGGTCTCTGTTCTTAACTGTTCTGTTTTCCTGAAACCCAGGTACTTCCAGTAAAAACTCTGGCCTTCTTCGGGGAGACCAAAACCTTAAAACCCATAAATCCACCCAGGCTACGGTAAGCAGACATTCTAGTCTGCCCATGATAGTGTTAGTATATGCCTATTTTTTCTAGCTTAATTAGTAATAATTCCCTTCTTCCCTCTCAGAAGTGTCTCAGTTTTAACAATAAATTATATGATCATCCTACCCAAATTTATTTTGTTTTCCCTTCTGGAACATAGGATTTTTTCTCAGGGTCCAAGAAGTCAAATTATGTTCTCTATCAGCCATTACTTGGAAAGGCCTCAGTAATACCATCAAAGTGGGCCAAGCCAAACCAGGCTAGTCAGATCCCCTTTCAAACTGCTTCAATCTTCCTTGGCATATTTTCCCCTTGATGCAGAACATGGTCTAAACCAACACGTTTAGGGAGAAGCACAGGCTCCCTGGAGAAGGAGCAAACTGGAAGTTCATTATGTTAACTATGCGACAGACCCTGCCTACCCTCCACTCCCACGATCTTCCAGAAATCCTATCTGCTCTGCTATCTCCTCTTCAGACCATAGACATATACTCCACAGGGGCCTATATCTCAATATCAATTCCAAGAATATTTGATCAAGTTGCACCCATGTAATTAAGAAACCTACATGCTTAGTGAGCTTCTATTCTGTAAGAGTGCGACAGCACCATTGCAAATTAATACATACTGCATATGCAGGTCGTGGGATTTAGTCACTTCACTAGCAGAGCTGATGCATTTACCCAGTTTTCCACTAGCTCACTGAAATGCTCAAGTACGTCATGACACTTGGTTTTACTTGCCCAACATTTGCTTATGGAACAGGGAATTTAATTACCTGATAGGGCAGGTAAACCTTCACAGCTGAGATAAACAAGGAGGAGGTGTGGCCAACAGTGGTCTTCTCTCTGTCTAGCATTCTCACAGCTCCATGCCATGCCCCTAGTCTGCCCAACCTCTGTTCCCTTCATGCTGACTCTCTGTGGGGCTTTGACCACTGTGTGCCTGATTTTCAATTGTAACCCCAATCCTGATTTTTCCTTGACAGTGAATAGGTCTTAACAACTTTCATATTTGGGCATGCCAGTAAAAGGGAAAGAGGCAGCTGATGATAATAAAACCTCTCTTCTCTCCTTAGTTCCTCCTTAGCAAATGATTTGCCCACACTGTGTGTGCAATATATAGCCTATTTTAAAATCTCAAATCCCAGACAGTAAACTAGGACTAGTACTGGTTCCTACGAAGATAGCAGGCTATGATTACTGTATTAAAGATATAAGTATGGGCATGAACAGCTAAAATTTTATCATTATTGTGTAAAATTCTCATTAACAATCATTTTTTTTAGTAAATGATAACACCTTTGCATTTCTTATTCACTCAAAAGTGGGTTGACGTTTATACTGAACCATAAGTAATGGATGTCTTTCAAGGTTTCTCTCTGTTCCCGTTGGTGCTGAACTTATTTTTAATATAGTTCCCATGTCCCATTTCCTACTCTTTCCCCCACACCACTCTAAGGCAATCAGCTCAATTCTCTTTGGGAAGGAGAATGTTCTAGTAGAAAGGATAATTAAAGGTATTATTTAAAGCAAGATGAACAAATTTATATCAGATTGTTGTAAGAGGAAATTTTATTTTAAAATAGTCTTTAAGACAAGTCTTGGCTGGTGAACTTCTGGTTTCAGTTTATTCTTGAAACGTGACTTATCAAACAGCTACTCTCAGTGAAGCAAACTATCTGGTGCAACCTGCTCCAGTGCTCATTGTTCTTGGTAAGAGGCAGAATCTGACAAGAAAATCTAAATATTACCTAGGAATCAAAGGTTTTAAAATGGAATACTAATGTATAAATGACTTTTGTACTTGTCTATCTTCAATTCTGAGTGATCTTCAAACGGACTTCTAACCTTTTGGCTTTACCAGTCTCACATGGTGTATAGTCCATGTTGTACAAAAAGCTCAGTGTACCCGGGGCCTTAAGGTGAAAGGTACCAATGGGTAACCAAGATGCACATTTGTGGTGTGAATACTTGTCTTCTCATACTAGGACTCCTTGGGGGTAATGAACCCTTGCATTTGCTTCTCCATCAATTCCTGCATAATAGGGAGCTACCTGGACCATTTAACCAGAAAGAGTTAAGGCTTCACTACCTAAAGAAATGCCCACATCTTGAGGAATCATCTTGCCTGAAGTTCAGAGCAGAATGGGGAAGGGAGGACAGTGTAGTCAGATTTGGGTGTTACCTCGATTGCCAGTTGGAACTGCTCGTGTTCCCTCTGCAGCTGCTCTGCTTCAGACAAAGAGCTGGCATTGACCAGGCTGGCATTAAGCATTGACTCCCCATTGCGGATCCATCCCAGGACCTAGGGAGTCAGGAGAAGAACACAGGTGAATGGCCTTTGCAACGTCCCCAGAGCTCTTGCTTTCTCTGACTGGTCCTTCAGTCAGACCCTGCTATTTTCTGACCACACTTGGAGAGAGGACAGGAAGGCTCTGGATAATGCTCATCTCTGCAATCTTACCTGGCACCATGTGCCATAAGGTTCTTATTATAAGTATCAACCTCATTCTTCGATACATTTATTCTACTCTACCCTTATTACCCCTCTGTCCCAATTTCCTCACCCACTTAAACATTATCTGATTGTATTGTATGTACACTTCTGAAGTTCAACATCCCACCATACTCTGTCCCCCCAAATGTAAACTAGGGCAATATACGTGTCATGCTTTGTCTCACACAGTGCCTAGCACAGTGCCTTGCAGGTGGTGAGTATGCAGTAATGTTTTTGAAGAAGGGAATAATTATCTATTGTATAGACAATACCCAAATCACACCTGAACAAGTGGGTCCAACCTCTTATGCCTTGCAAAATAGTTAAAAGTAGACAAGTCTGAGCTTTGACAGGTCAATGACCCAAAGGAAAGAGGAGGGAGAAAGAAAACAAGTAAAACAGCATAAATAATCCATACACTGGATCATTAAAAAAAAAAAAAGGCAGGGGGAGAGGAAGTTATAATTGATTTATATTATCTAGAGGCAATGGCTAGGCTAAGTAAAATTTCTAGGTGACCTTAATTAGTACTGGAGAAAGAGAATTCAGTTATGGAATATTAGAATAGAAGGAGAAACAGCTGACACTGTCTAGACAGTCCTAGGTGAAATGGACATGTGGCAATTCTCCAGCTAAGATCGAGTCAAGTGCAAATCATCACACTGGAAGAATCAGGCCTTAAAAATCTACCTTGCGTCTTGTCACCAGAAAATTGCCAAATACTTTCTTTATTAGGGAGTCTAAGAGCCCGCTTGGAGAGGAAATAAAGATTCTTCTGAAATTTAAAGATCAGTACATATCATCCATCTGTTACTTTAAGGCAAAGGAGAAGATACCACAATCTGTTTCAGATTTTTGCAGACTTTTTTCCCCCTCTCAACTTCTTCATGCTCAATAGTTAGAAAAATACTAAGCCTGGGCTCTCCTATTCCACAATCCTCATAGGCAGTTCTCAAATTTCCTCCTTGGGCAGAAAATGACTGATGACATATTGTACATGGATAACACTAGGGCAAAAATCCTGTGGAAGCTGGGCTATTTTGATTGAGATGCTAACTCATGGCCAGTCTGGCAGATTGTGGATGAGATGCCAAATCTGTAAAGCAATTAGTCGCAGGAATACTGCTCAGAGTGTGTATGTGGGAAATGTCTGATGCCAGTGGGGTACTGTGGCTGGCTGGCTAGAGGTGCTAATGATTTCCTAAAGCCGCCTGTGAGTTTGGGTACATGCATACATGGATTGCGTGGCCAAAAGCTTCAGCTCTTTGGAAAATGGAACTCACAATATATACTTTTGAACTATGCAAGTCCTTCTGCCATGCTTCATTGCATTTTGCTTAGTTCAAGATTCATTGGAGGGTGTCAGAGAAACATTTACTCTGTGTGCATCACAAATCAACGTTTGAGGGGCAATTTGACTCCCTCTGGGCCTCCTGAGTCTTGCTGGCATATGTTACCTTCTAGTTTCAGCCAACTGGAAACATCAGTTATAGCCGTGGTGATGGGGATCTCCATTAACTAGGTTTCCATTTAGATATTATAGGCTCCAGTCTCTGCGTCGTTCATTAAGTCATGCCATATCCTTGATATTCTTACTCATTTTGATCTTCCAAATGCTGTTTATAAAGGCATGTCAGGTCACCAGAGTGGGAATTTTGATTTTAGGAAGATAAAAATGCATGTTTATATCCATGGCTTAGGTTCGGGGGTGGGACTGATTCTTATACCCGAGTCAGTCCTCGAAGTAGGACTGGGATAGTGAAGAAAAAACACAAAGTCTGCAGTCAGAACACCTGGCATTTTTTACTACCTGGAAAAACCACAAAACCCTCAGTTTTCTCATCCACAAAATTAACATAATAGTACCTTTCCTTTCTACATCAGGGCTGATAAGATGTAAAACCTGCTGATGGTAGAGCTGGTGATGTTTAGTTTTGGAGCAAAGCGAGGTAATGCTATGATTCTTCATTTACCCGTCTCACAATGAGAAGAAAAAAAAAAAGGCTAGGACTATTAATTTTTGTTCCAGTATTTGTAGAGCTTACTGGCAAATTCTGATGTGATGTGGGACCCTTGGCTGTTTTGTTACCACCATTCTTTGTAGTCTGATCAGTGACAACTCTTGTTGGTATAATTTTCTATTACTGTAGTCCTTTATTTTCTTGTCTCATAAAATTGGTTATTTATTCTATGAGCATCCAAATGAGTGCAAGGGAATAGAAGAAATACTGTCAGAAAAAATGAGAAAATGTTTTTCTAATCCTGTGTAATTTCAGAAACCTCATTTAATCTCTCTGAATCTCGGTTTTCTCATCTGCAAAATGGTAACACTTTGGTTGCTTAAGTCACAAAGAAAGACTAAATGAAGTAACCTAAAAGTGTTCTGCAAACCATAAAATGTAGTCCAAAACATAAGCATTTTATGTTGATCAATTATCTGAGGGAACGATTTACCTATAGGTTAGATGATCTTTGAGGGTCACTTTGAATTTAGGATTCCATACTTCTTTCAAAATTCAGAGGCCCTGCAAACCACAGGATACCAGAGAGAGTCAGGTGGGTAAGAATGAGGGACCAGAGGCATATCACTGTTCAGGGACTCAGGAGCTGGCCAAGAATTCAGCTCAGTCAGAGCTGAGATGGCAAACTGAAAATGGGGATTTACTGCTTCCTCAGGCTAAGAAAGCTCAGGTAAACCCCAGTGAGAAGACTGGATTTGGTTAACTGGACGTGGATGCCCACAAATGATGATGCCATCTCAGTGGGGCAAGCTGTACCCTGTAACCACACAGGCTGGGAAGCTGTTTGTATACGGTTCTCTAGGTCACATTCACAATGAAGCTATGAAGATGCCCTCAAGGCCTCTGACTCTAAGACCAGCTGTTGCTGATGACTTATCACAAGGCACAGTCATTTCTGAAAGTCTGGCCGCAGGAAAAATTGCCCACCCCTCAGATGGTAACTCAGAGCCTGTCATATTTCCAGCATTTCTTAGTTCTAGAAATTCACAATTTAAGAGATTGTATGTGATCATCCTTCCTGGTTTTATAGACTGTGACCATGTCTTCTTAATTATCTCCATTTTGAAACAAATGGACAGTACTTGTCCCTTTGGTCTACCCCAACTCTTTTCTACCTTTATGTGTGGTGAACAGAATTGAACACAGTATTCTTGACAGGATCATATTTTCTCCTTTGTTTTCAATGTCCCTTTTGTTCATAAGCAAGTTTTGGGCAGTATTTGGTCCACAGGAGTAATGAAAGTCAATGCCTTTAGTAGACAAATAAGTATGATTTATTTCCCCATAGCTTAGAGCCCCAACATCTTACAAATCCATTTTGGCCTATTTTCTGCTAAATGCACTGTTCTGGGGTAATACATATGGAAATTCACTTAGTTTTATGCCCATTGAGTAAGTTTTTCAAATCTTCTTGGATTATCTAATAAATGTGAGGTCATCTTTATCAGAGTAGTAATTTTCCTGGAAAGCAATCAGAGAATGCTGTGGGATACAGAGTAATCTCAACCACTTTTCTAGAAGAAAGGGGGCATCTGAGTGGTCTAGGGCCCTGGACCATGGGCTATAATCAGGGGAGTGGTTTTCCTTAAGCAGTCAACATTTCTCCGGAGGTGTTTGGGCCATTTAACTAAGATACAGAGTCCTATGTAATCCCTCAGAAAGAACACAGGTTGCATTAAACAACTTCATTTGTTCTCAATACTTGAAAATAATTTTCAGTCTAACATCCATAGCATCATCTCTCCTCAAAGCTTACGTTTAATATAATTGTGGTGTAACTACACCATAGGTTATGATGGCCAAATCTAAACTTTTCATCTATGAGCTCTAACGACAGAGCTGTGTAACAGCACATTGTGGGTCTCTCCCTTTCCGTCCCCATTAATGGCATTTCAGTTAAGGTGTCCTTTTTCTTTTTTTCTTTCTTTCTTTCCTTTTTTTTTTCTTTTAGTATATTCAAAAGAGAAACTCTCAAGCTGGTGTCTAAATTTAGCTCCACTGATCAATACTGACATCTAAATTAACTCCCTCTTTCCAAGTGTCAACAGCTTTCAAATCAATATTTCCTGCTCCACCAACTTCCATCAAACACAAATGCCTTCTCTGAAACTGGATCAGACAACTCCCGAAAGAAAGAGCCCTACGCTGACAAGGAAAACAAGTCTGCCTAATGAGGCATGGTGGCTTAGCTAAGCAGCTATCCCTTGGCACCTCCCAGGACCTCTGTCCTTCCCGAAGGCCTTCGTGAGTTTCTTGCAGTCTGACTTAAGCAATCCAGTATGGTTTTGAACTACAATCCCATATGTGTCATCTTCCCCATGGTGGGGAGAAGCCATTTGTTGCTGCAGAAGAATTTTTTGTCTTCCAACTCACGAAATACTGAATGGGAATGTATCCAGATATTAGTCAAGCCTGGATTATTCATATATAGACATCCCACTTCCCCATTTGATAAAGTACCTATCATCATCCCAACTCCCCATTCTACACAGGATGTATACTTAGAGGATGAAAATTCATTTCCATTTCCATACCAGTCAAGAAAAACGTAATTAGGGTGTGAGCTCTATTATTAATGTTGGAGCAAACAATAAAATTAAAAACCAGGAACAAAACAAAAGTATGTATTTCATTTCACAGTCAAATAGGAATGATTTTCCTGTTACTCTGTTTGGATGATCTCTCCCGCCACCTTCGGCTGATGGGAACAACTATGCATGAACGACGGAGGACTCCCATGACCTGTTGGAGTGTGTTGTTGATGAGGCAGGCGCCTTGTGCCAGGCACAGGCCGTGCCTGCCTGTGCTCTAATATGTAGTGCTGTGAAGGCCAGGAAGACCCCCAGGCTGTGTTCTGCTGGAGGGCTGCTTCCTATTTCTCCCGGAGCCCGAGGGCAAGAGTGAGGCCCAGGAGAGGCAAACTGTGGGACTGTGGATAAAGGAAGCTGGGCTGAAGTTTCAGCTAAGCAGTCAACAGGCCCTGGCAGCACTAACCCAATGCCGCCTCAGTTTCCCCATCTGTGAAATAAACAGACACTCCTTTTTCTCCATGGGTCTCTTCTCTAAATGAGATTATAGGGGCACCTGGGTGGCTCAGTTGGTTAAGCATCCGACTTCGACTCAGGTCACGATCTCACGGCTTGTGAGTTCAAGCCCTGCGTTGGGCTCTGTGCTGATAGCTCGGAGCCTGGAGCCTGCTTTGGATTCTGTGTCTCCTCCTCTCTCTGCCCCTCCCGTGTTCATGCTCTGTCTCTCTCTGTCTCTCAATAATAAATAAACGTTTAAAAAATTTATTTTAAAAACTGAGATTATAAATGAGGAAGTATTTCTCATACGAAGAGTAAGTACTATCATTACTACCAAAAGCTTCAGAACTTGTATACTCATAACTGCTCTGGGTCTGCTAGGATTTCCACCACATTCCTGTGAATAACACATCTCTCCAGAGATTTAGGAGTGGTCCCAGTGTAATTACACAGAAAACAGCCTGGATGGCAGCCCTGTGATTCTGCCTTACTTGGCACTCAGTGATCTCATCTGCATGGAGGACAGATCTTTAGCACAGCGTATGCAGGCTCTAGCTGAGCACTGATTGGGAGAAGCAGAGCACAGAAGACAATTTTGTGCATTATAATAAATAACAATATAATAGCTAAGACCTAGGCATTAACAAGAAATACTCTGGATATAAAAGAACAGTAATGATTAAATTAAAAAGGTGTCTTTGTCCCCTATACTAAATTAATAGAGTTAAATACGACAGTGTAGCAGCCACAGTACATAAGAAAAAATGTTTGGCAGGAAGATGTTTCTCTGCTTAGGATACGTTGGGCGGGGCTCTGCCTACAGGGTGCAGGGGTCAGGATTACTTGAAAGAGTGTGGAGCACAGGGAACAACCACAAAAGTGCCATGGAGCCCACCCTGCCAGGAAGCCCTCCTGGAGCAGTGGAGGGTGGTAACATGCTCTTTCATCAGTGTGACCACTGTTTGGTGACCTCTCTAGGCTTCGGGGCCCTCATCTGTAAAATGGAAATGATATCTGCTTTGGAGAACGGTTGGAGGATTGATGGAGAGACAGATGTAAATGGTACACAGCACTCAACAAATTGAACTATTATATTTGTATTTCTTCAATCCCACTTTGTCTCAATAAAAAAAATCTCCATTCATTATGCTAATATTTAAAATTTAGTCTGTTCATAATATAAATATGTAATATTTTTGTTTAATTCTTTAAAATTTTGCTATTTTTTAATGTTTATTTTTTTATTTTGAGACAGAGAGAGACAGAGAGACAGAGCACAAGTGTGGGAAGGGCAGAGAAAGAGGGAGACAGAATCTGAAGCAGGCTGCAGGCTCTGAGCTGTCAGCACAGAGCCTGATGCAGGGGCTCGAACTCACAAACTGTGAGATCATGACCTGAGCTGAAGGTGGACACTTAACCGACTGAGCCACCCAGGTGCCCCAACATGTAATATTTTTAAAATGTGTCATTGGTTACTATGTTTTCCTAGGGGTTCCTAGAGGTCTGGGTGTGTCCTTTGGTAAAATGTTCAGTATAATGTCTCATACAGATAAAAAATCTTTTTTTTTTCTAAATTGACTTTAATATGGCAAAAAAGTTTCTTATAAGAACCACACACATGTTGAAAAGAACAATGGGTGGGGCGCCTGAGTGGCTCAGTCAGTTAAGCGGCCGACTTCGGCTCAGGTTATGATCTCGCGGTCCATGAGTTCGAGCCCCGAGTCGGGCTCTGTGCTGACAGCTCAGAGCCTGGAGCCAGCTTCAGATTCTGTGTCTCCCTCTCTCTGACCCTCCCCTGTTCATGCTCTGTCTCTCCCTGTCTCAAAAATAAGTAAACATTAAAAAAAAAATTAAAAAAAAAAAAGAAAAGAACAATGGGAACTGCTACCACTCAGTGACTCTCAACTCTGTGTCAGGTGTTGCAGTAAGCGCGCAGGTGCCCCAAGGTAACCAACCTGGCTCGAAAGCCTGACTATGTTTATTGATGAAGGATTTGTATTTCACATGAGCTGTGTGTCAGGCTTGAGGATAGAAAGGAAGAGAATAGGTTCAGTGACTGAGGTCGACTTGGGAAAGCTCCGGCAGTCTCAGGAGACTGTTGGCGAGAAAACTAACACATCTGTAGTTTGAGGCTTGCACCATCAGATCTAGTCGTTAGATCCAGTAGGTAGATAGCAGCGTCACTTTCAAAACTAAATGACCACTCCTTAACTCACCTGTTTTCTGCATTTGGGTTACACCAGTGGCTCTGCATGCCTCACCCCGTACCAGGAGCAGGGCCCGGCCAGGTGGGCAGCCCAGACCAAGGGAGGAAGGTGTTGGGGCCAGGCTCACCTGTTTGACCTCGGCCTGCAGGTGCCGCAGCTGGAGGCACTGCTCTAACCGCTTATGGGTCTGCTCTGCGTTGAGCTCCAGTTCGTGCTGCTTCTCATGGAGAAACTCCAGTAGCTCTTGTACCTGGGCTGCCAGATCGATGTCTTTCTCACAGATTAACTCGATTCCTGATTTGAAACACATGTAAAAACAAATAAAAATAGTACTATAAAGATGACATTTCCTTCAATAAGCAGAGGAGAGCTGAATGTGGAAACAGCCGCGAGCAGGACCCTCCCAGCCTTCACACATCCCTCTGTGAAACCAGACAGTGTCATATTGAACCTTTGTTTGGGATGTTCAAACCATGCAACCTCTTTTGGATTATCTGATCCTTTGTCTGGGAATTTCATCAGCTGCTTATTATCAGCCGGAGTTACAGAGAGGTGGTTCTCAGGGTGTCCATCCCCAGAGAAGAAAGCACTAGTAGGAACTGTTGGGGGTTTGCTAACACCTACAATATTCACAAGCAAGGCTCTCAATCATATTGGGAAATACAATACAAAACCAAAAAAAAAAAAAAAAAAAAAAACCAAAAACCAAAACCTCTCTCCATAACTTCTGCCAAAGGCAGAGTCTTTTAGCCGATCAGACGCAATTTATAATTAGATGGCAAGTTTGTTCTGACGAGAGTCTCTGGGCAGTGGCGATTTTATTAATCAACAGCTTAGGTCCCCTAAAAAGGCAACTCTTAGAAATGCACATGCTAGCTGTCATATACTGTTTCTCAAAACACAGGAAAATACACCTGATAAACATACCCCAGAAGTACCACATGGGTCCTGACTGCTTATCCATTTACAAAAACCATGTTAAAGTTGTGCCCACACAAGGAGAGTTTGCTCACCATCCTTCCGCTTATTCAAAGCACTGAGTAAGCCCAGGCAGCCACTGACAAGCATTCCCAACATTTATGGATATGTCACCCAGCATTAATAAGCGGCCAACCATCTGACCTGTGATGGGGCCTCCAGTCAATACTCACTACGCAGAAGCTGTGGCTCATTCCTTGTCCATCCACCTCTCCACCTTCCTTACTTTTTCCATATACCTCTCCACACAGGTGTGGACACACACACTCTTTCTCTCCACCAAGCCAGTGCTCCTATTTATACGTCAGCAGCAGACAGACTGGAGGAGCCTTCCTCAAACAGATCTGTGTTTCAGCATGGATCATTAAACTCTGACACAGAGTGAGGGGACTGCCTTAGTTATCACAGGCCTACTTGTCTGCCAGTGGCTTGAATTTGATTCCCTCACATGAAAAGTGTGCTAGCTCTGGAGCCAGTCCTGAGTCAGGATTGTGAACATGGGCAAATTATCTAAGCTGTCAGAAGCTTCACTCTTCTCATATGTAAAATAGGACTTTACATACGTACCTGTCTCATAAGCTACCTGCTCAGGGGCTCCTTGGGAGGATTAAGTGAGATAATGCACGTAGAGCATCCATCATGTAACATGATAAACACAGACCTCGCTCCTTAGTCCCATGGCTTTCCTGATTCCTGACTCTTAAACTCTCAACTCTCTGCCTTCTTATATTCATGCCCTCTTGGTTGCTATCTAACTCCAACTTGATGAAAATTATAACCTGTATTGTTTCTTGGTTCCAATTGTCCACCTAGTTCTAATTTTGAACCTTGCTCAGACCCACAGCTTTAGAAAAATCCTTTTATTTTTAATTAAAAACAATTTTTAAAATTTATTTCCTTCAAGAGAGAGCAAGTGGGGAGGGGCAGAGAGAGGGAGAGAGAGAATTCCAAGCAGGCTCCATACTGTCAGTGAGGAGCCCAATGTGGGGCTCGAACTCATGATCCCTGAGATGAAGACCTGAGCTGAAATCCAGAGTCGGATGCTCAACTGACTGAGCCACCCAGGTGCACCAGCTTTAGAAAATCCTAACTCAGGATTGCTTGCCTCCTTCTGATCCCTGACACCACTTGGCCCTGAAACTTCTCAGTTCCGTCCAGATCCTTTCCCCAGCTCCTCATCCTCGAGTCTATGACCCAGTGAAGCTCACAAATAGGGAGTCACCCATCAATGGGGTTGGGACTAAAATTCCCAGCAGATAAGTCACAAAAGGGTAATGTACTTCCATGGGGATCACAACCCAAGCAGCCTGCCAATCCCAATGTACAGTCACATGAAAACAAGTCCCCTTTGGGAGACATCCCCATCACTCTGACTCATATCTTCAGAAATTCATTACCATCATCACCAACACACCTGCCGGATATGGGGAGGAGGAGTATAAAGAGAGTGTACACGTGCTAAAGGAACTTCATTTCTAGAGGCAAAAAATAGGGTTTTATATAAGGACAATATGGAAGAGTGGGAAAAATTTCTTTTCTGGTGTTACATGGTAATAATTTCAGTATCTTTTCATGTTTATTTTTTTCTACCAGTTTCATAATTCCAAATCCCAGCTCCTGAAATATCTGTAGGAGACAGAAAAGAACGGCTTGTTCTTTTGGCAGTCAAGTCTCTGAAGTTACTATTTTCATTTACCAAGGGGACAAGGTAGAGCATCTCCTTGACTGAAAGGAAAAATAAGAATACAAAAATTCCTATCTCTGCAGTGCTCAGCATAGTGCAATGACCCTTGGCCTCCATATTTACTTTCTGGAAATGTAATTTAAGATCCATCTGCAGAAGCAGAAACTCTTCCCTGGTTCCAGCCACAATGCAGGTTTTTTCCAGCTTGTTTTCATTCCACATGCATCTGTGGTGTTTAGTATGCTAGGCTTGGACAAAGTGTCTTTCTCTGGGAAGCCCATGGCTCACCTCTGCCACATCGCATGTAAATGGGCCCTCTAAACTGGTAACTCATCAAAGGGGCCAGCACCTGCTTAGGATACCATCCAGAGCTGGCTCCCAGCCTGCCCCGAGACCCAAGCCCTTCACCTGCACCTACCTCCCTTGATATTATTTTATGAGAGATGAACACAGGAAATAAAACGGGTGAAGACCATGCTTACTGCACTTCTGTGCTCAATAACACATCGTGTTGTAGATGAAGTGAATGGGAGGTACATCAAGTGGCACCTAGAAGGATAGAAGCTCACCCCTCCCTCCCAGTGCCTCCAAATGCATCAGCATGAGTCCCAGTCAGAACTCATCAACTGGTAAATATCCATCAATCAACAGCAAATGGAGTTTGCTTGTGTTCACATTACTGTTCTCAATTTAGTCACAGTCCTGTTTTCCTAGGGGCTCTCCGAAATACAGCAAGACACATTTGTCCTTTCCATCAAGCAGTGAAACCTATCTGTAATGAAACAGTTTGTCAGTCTCTTTAGGGCAAGTTGTGTTGACGTGTCCCACAATATTTTCTGTTTTCTTTTCTTTTTAACATTTATTCATTTTTTGATAGAGACAGAGCACGAGTGGGGGAGGGGCAGAGAGAGAAGGAGACACAAAATCCGAAGCAAGCCCCAGGCTCTGAACTGACAGCACAGAGCCCAACGTGGGGCTCGAACTCACAGACCGTGAGATCACGACCTGAGCTGAAGTCAGACGCTTAACTAACTGGGCCACCCAGGCGCCCCGTGATGTGTCCCATGGTATTTTCTACCAATCCTTCCACCAGAACACTGTTGGGGGTGTTCCCTCATGAATTTGTCCATGTTCTTACAGGAATGCAGGCTCCCTGGTGCTATGGCCACATGTCTTATATATCTATGCATCTTTAGCACCTAGCACAGTGCTTGACTCATAACACCCAATAAATACCTCTTCAGTGAATGTATGGGCCTCTTCAGGAAAGGGCTCAGGTCATGTCCTACTGTGCATCTGCTAGCTCTGGGAAAGGACAAACTTAGGTTTGAATCTATGCTCTGCCCCCTATTAACAGTGAATTTCCAGGCTCGAAATCCTCTCTGACCTTGGGTAAAAACAATCCCAACAATGTCTTCTAGGGGTGTCATAGGACTAAGTAAGTTTAGGGATATACAGTGCCTGGCATTTAGTAGGCTCAAAATATCTGTGTTCCCACTTTTTCCTTTCCCTTGAGTTAATTACAATATACTCATTGTTGATTACCAATGGAACCATTGAATGGCTTGTAAAAATGTAAATAAAAAATCTTATCATGAGGTATTTATGGACTTGCTCAGTGCACATCATTAGAAACTGTGATGGTCTAAATGTTATTAGACCACTGCTCTCAATTTTGGCTCACTTTAGATCTGGAGAATTTTAAAAATTGCCATGCCCTGGCCACACCCAGGAGACTGTCTTGGTGGGGGACCCGGTCACCAGGAAGTCTTAATCTCCTGTGGTGATCCAAACACACAACTGAGATGGGAAACCACTGGATAAGAGGGTATAGTGGCCAGCAATCCAGGGACAGAGATATTCTTTATGCTACACTCAGTCAGCAGAATGATCCACACTGTGTTTGTTTAGAGCCTGAGGCCACAGCTAATAATCTCACTATACTTTCCTTTGTTGCCAGGTTGAGGGTACCACTTAAACTTCCTCCAGGAGAGAGGTGCTTGTGGTCTAGGGTAAGGTATAGGTATTCCTGGCTATGCTACTCAGAGATATGTCTTTCAACTCTTTGTGTGTTCTTTAAACATCAGCCTGCCTTCAATAGAGAATATACTTTCTCTTTTCTCCTCCCCTCCTCACTCCTCTTTCTGTGCAATTCCCTCAATGTAACACCCAGTTCAGCAATTACAAAATCTTTTAATCGGGTTTTTAGAACAGCATTCTCAACCCTGGCCATATATTAGAATCACCTGGGAAGTTAAAAAAAAAACAAAACTCTGGGCTCACTCCAGACCAATTAAGCAAGAATCCCTGAGGAATGGGGCCCAGACCTTGGTACTTTTAAGTTCTGAAGGTGATTCTAAATATGCAGCCAGGCTAAGAACCATTGTTTTACATCTAAGTTCTCTTCCCCTCCACTCAGCCCCCATCAGATCCACATTTCCATTAACCCCAGAGTAGCTCCTCTTTTGGAAAAAACACAAGGCTTTTCTTTCCTTTTATGATGCAAGTGAAATTATTTATGGCCCGTTATTTTTACACATCTCTTCCACTGCTCACTCCATTAACTAAGTTCACTTGATGTTCACTCCATTAACTAAGCAAATACTGTTATTGAGAACTTGCAGTGAGTACAAGACATAACCACTCTGCTAGATGCTGGGAATGGAAAGAGAAGGAAGAAAGAGTCCTGCCCTCAGGCTGTTGGAGAAGCTGCAGGAACACATAACTGCAACAGAACACAGTATGTGCTAGAACACAAGTGCAATACGTCATAGTTATCAAACTTTCTTGAACCCTTACCATGCTCACATATTATCACACTGCATCTTCACGATGACCCTACGTGGTGGGTATTCTCATGATTGCCATTTTCCAGGGAAGGTGAGGCTTGGAGAGATGGGGCAGCATGTTCAAGAACACCCAGGCAGGGAAGGGTACGGCTGGATGCCAACCCAGGCACTCTTCCTGTCCCACCTGTACTCTAAGCTCTATGCTCAAGGAGGAGAAGAGTGATCCCCACCAAACTTATTTTTATTGATATTCAAATTCCAGGGGTGGGTTCTTCCCAAGCACAGTAAATTTTAAGTATCATTGCCACAGATCCCCAAAAGTTTTCACTTTAAAAACCTCACATAAAGAAAGAGCTTGAGGGGTACTTGGGTGGTTCAGTCGGTTAAGTGTCCGACTTTGGCTCAGGTCATGAACTCATGGTTCGTGAGTTCAAGCCCCCCATCTGGCTCTGTGCTGAGGGTGCAGAGCCTGCTTCAGATTCTCTGTCTCCCTCTCTCTTTGCCCTCCCCCACTCATGCTTGTGCACTCTCTCCCTCTTAAAAATAAACATAAAAAAAAAAAGAGCTTGATGCTTTGATTAAACCACAAAAGCAACATATCCATTGGACATGCAGCTCTTCTTATTCTCTTCTTATAAGGTCACATGTAATAGCCACATGGTCAGATTTCATTGGAGAGAGATGTGGCACGGCCAACGGGGGTGCTTAGGCTGAATCATCATGGCAAGTAAGAGCTGGAGAGGACTTTAGGAATCCAGGCCCACCTCCCACACTAGACAGAAAAAGAAAGGTCTAAAGAGAAAGAACAGGAACTTCCAAAGGCTGTTTGCTGATAGTGGATTTGTACCTTGACTTCACCTAGCATGTTTTCTCTAACTTGACTCTTTCCAGCAAAACCTGGCACCTCCCAACTTGAGGCTGAAATAGATAATGCTAGAGTGAGGGAAGAACCATGAGCAAGTGAAGAAAGTGTTCAGGATTCGCCTTTTAGTCCTAAGGCTAATGCTGACTTAAGCAACAGCTTTTGCTTTGGTTACAGCTGTGGGCACACCAGAGGGATTTAATGGAACCTGCCTCAACGTTACAGATTTCACACCTGAAAATAAATATATGGAGATTCCCTACTTCCATTTATTCCTATAAAATCTAAGCATAAGCCCTTAACTAGTTTAGCATGGAGGGCTAAACACCAAATGCTTAATTTTTTAACTGTCCTTTTTCTACGACAACAGTTTATTTACCCTTTGCTTCAAATATAGTTTATTAAACACACATAAATGACTAAGACATTTATTGCCTCAGTCCTGTGTCTCTGAAGTCATGCATTCTTCAACCACCTGGGGAGCAAGACCCACCCTGAGTTCACCCCAACCTTCACCCCACCCCCCAGCCCTGGTGCAACTCTGATCTCCCTTCTTCCACGCCGGAGAGGAGGTAGATGCATTCTCTGCAGGACCAGGCATTCAGCAGCAGACAGGAAGTGAGCTTGCATGAAACCCTTGGATTCACTCCCTTTGAAGCCTCATGGACTATGCCAGACTGATTAGCTAGCTGTGGTAGGAATGAGGGAACAGCCAGTCCCAGCAGAGAGGGCTGAAGAGGCCAATCAAGCCTCTTTTGACAAAGCTCATTTCTGGATCAGGATACTGTGGGTGTGGGCAGCGCATCTGCCTGGGGTGTTTTCACCTACTTAGCCCTCAAGGTTAAGGAAGCCACCAAGCACAGCTGACCCCCAGTCACAAGCAGCTTCAGGGACTGGTAGCTCCTGGTAGTCTTTCTGTTACCATGGATACCTGGCTCTTGGGACAGAGATGGGCTTGCCCAGGTCATGTCAGGCCCCTGCTATAAAGTGCTGCGGTTTGTAGGCAGACAAGCTTTCCTCCTGCCAGATGCATCAATACCGAGGGACGAAGGGTGAGCATCCCTGCCAGGCTTCTCTATCCCAGCTTCTCTCCTATGTACTAGGTGTACATTCTCTCCTGGTTCCCAGCCTGAGCTGGATAGCCAGCTATTGTGAGCACCCTGAGGGCAGGCTCTAAGGTGAAACCCTGAGTCCAGATAAGGCTCTCAATCACAGAGAAAGGATCATTGTTCCCCCCCCCCCTCCTTCCCTAATAAGACCTTAAAGATGTACAAGCCATTACCAACCATGCATCTCAAATTTTAATGTGCATATGACAGACTTGGAGATTTTGTTAACGTACAGATTGAGATTTGTAAGTCGGTGATAAGGGCTGGGATTCTATGTTTCTAATCAGCTCTCAAGTGATGCTGGTGCTGCTGGTCCAGGGCCCACACTCTGAGTAGATCCTAGATCAGTGGTGCATTCAAACCACCTAGAGGGCTTGTTGAAACACAGATTGTCGGGCCCCACCCCAAGATCTGATGTGGCAGGTTGTATAGGCCCTCAAACTTGCATTTTTTACAAGTTCTCTGGGGATGCTGATGCTGCCAATATGGGGACCACACCTGAAAGTTCCTGTCCCAGGGCACGCCAGACATCAGCTCTTGTGATTTAATCATCACGATAAAAGCAGTGGTTCCCAGCTCTGGCTGCACGGTGGAGTCACCTGAGGAGATTTTGCTGACGCTCAAGACCCATTCAGAGGTAGTTAAATCAGAATATTTGCACTTGGGGCCTGGCACTGCCATTTTTAAACGAGTGACCAGAAAGACTGCAATGTGAATGGCCCTTCTTGGGGCTATGCGCGGCACAGTCTACACCCTGGAAACAAGCCTGGGCAGCCGCAGCTGTTCACAACACAAATGAAAATTCACGGCAAGATTATGCTGAGCAAAGTGAACAGAATTTACCAGATTGTCTCTCCTCTGGTTAGAAGTGAAGTTTCTTTGAATGTTGTTATTTATTCCTTCAGGTCATTCAAACAAACACAGTAGCCTACAGTCAAGTTTGTTTGCAGACTAACGTCTGCCTGACACTCTCATGATTCTAAACATCCTTCACGGTCAACAGGGACATGGACCAACTGTGTTTTAAAGAGCTGATGGTCTGAGCCCCTGTCCGCTTCTTCCTGGAGGGTGAGAAACCTGAGCCAATAAGGACCCAGTGGTGAAAGCAATGAGTGGGTCTAGGTGGAGAGACTGTGTTCCAGCACTCTACTGTTCATGTGCCCCCATGAGTGACTTCTTGCCTTCTGGACTAGCTGGACCATGGGACAGCTATGGCTGTCTCCAGTTCTAACACCAAAGGCCATTTTGGAGAGCGGCAGGTGTAACAGGAAGGGTTCATGTATTTGTTGGGTAAATAGTGAATAAATCTTGAACACGAAAAGAAGTGAAATCTGGGTAACTCAGCCTTGTTTTTTTGAGAAGTTATAAAATTATATGACCTTGCCATAAATTTTTATCATCACTTCTTACACTGATGCACAGACCAGTGATAAAGAAAACAGGTCTGTGAGAGGCCTGAACCAGAGACCTGGAGCCAGCGCTGGGGTTGGAGGATAGAGCAGAAGACGGAGGTTGGGGAGTAGAAGTGCCATGTCTACACATTTGAATACAATTCGCATGGCTGGCTGGCTGCTTTTGGAGCCCCTTTGGTTTGTCCCTGCAGGCCACCATTTGTTTTTTAATCAGCGCTAATTTCCATGATTTGTGTTCCCCATTCTCTGCACAGTACCAGGAGACTGTGGCCCAATCCGTATCTTCCTTTTTTAATGTTTATTTTTGAGAGAGAGACAGAGACAGAGAGACAGAGACAGAGTGCGAGTGGGGAAGGGGCAGAGAGACAGGGGGACTGAGGATCTGAAGCAGGCTCTGCACTGACAGCAGTGAGTCCGACTGGGGCTCGAACTCACGAACCATGAGATCATGACCTGAGCCGAAGTCAGACGCTCAACCGACTGAGCCACCCAGGCGCCCCAAACCTATCCTCATCTTTACTGGTACCTAACGGGGCAATCTCAGACATGTTATTTCAGCTCTCATGCTTTAATTTTCTTTTCTTTAAAATGGCAAAAATCTCTGTTCCTGTGTCGGAGGGTATAGAATGAATGCGCAGAGTACGAGTGCTGGTTGGTGTCAAGCTGGCATTCTTGTTTTCATCACCTCCCTGCCAGAAGAAGGAGGATGGGAGAGGTCACTTGCCTGAGGCCTGCACCTCCATGATGTACTGGTGCAGATCCTGACCCTGCTGGATGACCTCGAAGGTCATGTTGTTCATGGCCAGCTTCCGCTCTGTGTGGCGTTGCAGCCGCTGCTCCGCGAGCGTCAGATCCTCTGTATTGAAGTCATTCATCTGCCGGAGCAAGTCTTCATTCCAGGCGTCTAGCTCTGCTGTCACCTGTTAGGGAACGACCGTCAGTATAGGCTCTCAGGTCCGTGAGAGCCTGCTGAGCTGAAGCTCACCCATTCCAAGCCCATGCATGGACCCATCCCTGCTTTGCATCTGTCTGACTCCTAAACTCATTTAAGCACCAGCGCCACACCCCCACATATGCACACCTGTAATTGTGTTTCATGCCTCCGTGTGTTTCGATGTCGATAGCAGCACAGGAACAACAGCAAATGTTGGATGGTAAGTTACCGTTTAAAAAATTTTTGCCTACCCCATTCTATTCCACCCCCACAATGACCCAGATGGGCACACGGGGTGGAGATCTCCAGGTCCATCATACTGAAAAGGAAGCTGGTGTTCACTCAGACAGATGGAATCTGCCCAGAGTTCACCCTGCTAGTGAGGAACATACCTATGGATATAACTCAATTCTTTTTCTTTGTCCAACATACCACGGTGTTACTCAAAAAATCTCATCACTGGAGAGAACCTCAGAAATTAAATATCTAAGTCTCACTGTTTCTGAGAAACAGAAACTGAGGGCTGGAGAAACCCGTGAATGGCCCCAGGTTACACAATCAGAGCTGGTGTACATCAAACCCAGGGGCCCCATGTGGTTCTCTTGTTCTGTTGTGCAGGACTCTCTGCCTGCAAAGGCTAATCCCTGGAGATGGTGACTAAAGGTGGAAACAAGAGCAGACTTCTAGAAATCCAAGCAGATATATGCTATAAAAAGGCATGATTCTAATGAAGACTGAAGCATGTAATGAATGAAAACCCTGCCCTAAGACAAACTTGCCAACTGGTTACTGCTCTATACCTTCACCCATGTGACTTCCCCTGGCTCACCCTCGAACACATGACTGCACAGAGAGACTGAATCCTACACTTCCTCTACACTAGCTGCCGTCATTCACAGACGGGAACTTGGCAGTACTGAACAAAAGCAATTCCACCTGATCGGTGAATCAAAGAACTCTTCTGACATGGTTTTCAGGGTCGCTGTCTCATGCTCATACCCCCAGGTGGCCCTGTGAAGGAAATGGCACAGGGACCATCACCTTCTTTTCTGAGAAGAGGGAATGAAAGCCTCACCCCACATCAGACAGTGGCAGTATGGCCCAGGCAGCCTAGGCACGAATCCTAGACACTCCCCCCTGCTGTCCCCTTCAGTGATTTCCATTATTATGCATCTCTCCCCCCCCCACCTGCCCCCACAACCACTGACCTGTGGCTGACAACTACTACTGTTCCAGGAACATCCGGGGACAGAGGGAGGGAGAAGACCAGCTTAAGGCAGCTGGGAGATGGCACACTTCTATCCTGTGCTGGGGCCATGCAGACTGGAATGGGATAGACAAGTGGTCTGGCACAAGGGGCTGACATCTGTGGCACACAGGACTCCATTTTTTGTCTAACATTAAGACCTTTCTTCATGGAAAGGGTAGTTGCTGTCTTGGAAGCAAAGATGGGGGAATTGTAAAAATACCACCTTTCCTGTCCTAGGTTCCCACCTCATTGCCCCACATCTTTTTAGGTCAGCTAAGGGATCCATTGAGCTCAGCAGGAAAACCTAGTATCTACTTATCTTGGGGAGTTCTTGGGGATCTGGGAACCAGCAGGTTGACAGACAAAACAGGATTTTGTTGTATTCCATCTTTTAAAAGTACTTCTCTAACTAGAGTAAGGAATTAAAATGAGAATAAGAGAGATAATTGATTTATAATTTATAGGATGAATAGGCCTGTATATAGACTAGGCCCATATATGTTTTTCCTTCATGTATTTAAGAAAGTTTAAGTATAATTTACATAACAATAAAATGCACATATTTAACTAAGCATTCAGTTCTATGAGTTTTGACAATTTTTTACACCCATGTGGCCGTTACCAAAAAACAAAATATGGACCTTTCCATCACCCTAGGGAGGGTGCTTGTGCCCTTTTCCAGTCAATTCCTGCCAACTTCCACTCCTTGACATACCTCAGGTACCATATTCTGATTTTTATCACAATGGATGTAGTTTTGCCTATTCTTGGATTTCATACTAATGAAATAGTACAGTATGCATTCTTTCAGGTCTGGCTTCTTGTATTCAACATGTTATATTTATTTATTTTTAATGTTTATTTATTTGAGAGAGTGATAGAGAGCAAGCAGGGGAGGGGAAGAGAGAGGGAGACAAAATCCCAAGCACGCTCCATGCCTCCAGTGCAGAATCCGATGTGGAGCTTGAACTCACGAACCATGAAATCATGACCTGAGCTGAAACCAAGAGTTGGACGCTTAACCAACTGAGCCACCCAGGTACCCCAACATGCTATATTTAATATTCATCCATATTGTCATGTGTTTGAGTAGTTCATTCTTTGCTACTGCTAAATAGTATTCCATTATATAGATGTATCACAATTTATTTATCCATTCTCTGGCTGATGAACGTTTGGGTTATTTCTCGGTTGTTTCCAGTGTTTGCCTATTATAAGTATAGCTGATGTGAAAGTTCTTATACAAGTCCTTCTGTGGACATATGTTTTCATTTCTCTTGAGAGTTGCCTGGGAGTGAAGTCATAGGGTCACAAGGTAGGTGCATGTTAAACATTCCCAACAGCAATTTTACATTCCAGTAGGAATGTGTGAAAGTTCCAGTTGCTCTATATCGTCACCATCATTTTGTATCATCAGTCTATTTAAATTTAGTCATCCTGGGGGGCATGAAGTGATACCTCATTATGGTTTTAGGATACTAATGACGGTGAGCACATTTTTCATATGCTTATTGGCCATTCTTATCCACTTTTGCAAAGTGTCTTTTCACATCTTTTGGCCAGTTCTCAAAAACTAGGTTAATTATCTTTTGCTCATAGATTTGTAAGAGTTCTTTTTTAAAAAATTTATTTAAATTTTAGTTAGTAAGCATACAGCATAAGATTGGTTTCAGGAGTAGATTTCAGTGATTCATCACTTACATACAACACCCAGTGCTCACCATAACACGTGCCCATAAGAGTTCTTAATATATCCTGGATAAGTCCTTTATCAGATATTATACTGACAACAGCCAAATAAATTTTTTTAGCCTATTTCCTGACCTATAAACTAAAGAAAATTAGAATAAAACAAAGACAACAAGCATGAAAGAAGAGCCTGTTTTTTCTTTCAACTTTAAGTTCTGTTTTGTTTCCATGAAACTGAGTTTATGCAGGGTCTGTTTGCTTCAGGAAGACTCCACAGGGGTCCAAAGGCAGGAGTATGTGGAGAACAACGTGTTGAGGCTCCTGGTAAGGAGCAGGACACAGCTGAAGTTCTTTAGTTGGGAGAGTGAGCCTCAGAAATCTGGGATCTTGGGAATCTGAATCTAAAACAAATGTGATACATGTCCAGCATTCTGAAGCTGGTATTTCTATATTCTTTCCCTCTCCCTTTCCCTATCGTCCTCTACCCTAACCACCTTGACATCATTAGGTTGAGGGCCCAAAGGATGAGAATTCCAAGAGGCTACTCAACACATCAGCCTGACTTCTAAGGCCTTCTGGGGTCTGCTCGCTTTTCTCTCTTGTTTGGCTCTTCTAATTACCCCCAAGCAGTGATGCCCAGATCCTTGAAAAAGTCTGATTTGTGTATTCCTAGTAATTGCTGGAGTTCATTTTCTTTCCTGCACATTTTATGTTTTGTCAAAAGATGTTCTTCCATTGCGTTCTTCCTTCTTACCCTCTTTCTGAGGTGTAAGACTTGTACACAGCAGGGGAACCTTTTTTTTTTTTTTTTAAGAAAAAGCTGTTTTCAAACCTAAAGCTTACCTACTGTTAATGAACAAACCTAGCTTTCCAGTCTTATCTCATGCTCTTCTGTTACATAAACCAGTCAGCTGGTTACTCGCTGACCCTGAGAGTTGGCTCCTGCCCTCTCCAGCTTCCTTCCCTGGTCCCATTGCCCTGAAATGCCCTTGTTTCTTCTCCTAGTCTGCTCAAGTCCTTACCACTCTTCAAAGTAAACCCTCTGACGTGAAGATCTTCATGACCACCCCCAGACCCAGATGTTTTTCTCTGGCTTATTTTGTAATACCAAACATGGACTTGTTTGCTGATACAGAGACCATGAAAAGAAAATCCCGCACTAGGGAATTAATTTGGCCATTTAACTCCATTTGGAAAAGAAACCTGAAAGAATTTGTTTAGGGCAAAAAGTAGGGCCTGAACCAAATGAATGAAAGATAGAACACAAGTTGCCCACAGGGCATTCAGCTTTCAATCACCCTATTTTGCTTTCTCCTTCCACTCAATTAGGTCCATCTCAGCTCTGGCCCACTCAGTTCCCCTCTTGGCTCCAGTGGCTCCTATCTCCCTCTCTCTCCTGAATTAATTGGAGTGTTAGGATACAATGACCTCTTTGAGAGATACATTGGCAATATTTCTAATCTAACAATTGTCTACTAGAGCCATAGCCATAAGGGAAATCAGAGAAGGAGCAAAACAGAAAGAAAGGATAAGAGGCAGTGGGAAGTGGGAAGGCTCACTTCCAAATGAAGCCCATGACTTTCCTGCCAGATGGGATTCACTGAATCCAGCATTCTGCTGACACAGACTACCCAAGGGACTTGGTTTAGTAGGTGCCTTGGGCTTTGTTCTCAGGGTGCCCACTGCACTGGGTCCTCCTATTTTCTGGGTCTTCCCCAGTATTTACGTATAGAGCACACTTCAGCCCCTCCCCTCCCAATGTTTTATCCTGTACTTACCCAAGTCAAAATTCACCTGCCGCTTCTCTTCCCTCTTCCTCTGGTCTATTCCCATCTACTTATCTCTTTACTATCACCTGCAAATTTGGAAATCTCACTGTGAGGTCCTTTTCTCCAAATCATTTGAAGATGCTGGTAATCCTGATGAAGATGATGGC
Source organism: Panthera onca (assembly GCF_046562875.1). Lineage (NCBI taxonomy): Eukaryota > Metazoa > Chordata > Mammalia > Carnivora > Felidae > Panthera > Panthera onca. The sequence continues at coordinate 69,829,334 of NC_138347.1, read as the reverse complement.
CATGGGTTGAAGAAGGTATCTACCTTGTATAGGCATACCTTGTTTTATTGCACTTTTCAGATACTATGCTTTTTACAAATTGAAGGTTTGTGGCAACCCCATGTTGAGCAAATCTATTGGCACCATTTTGCCTACAGCATTTGTTCATTCCATGTCTGTGTCACATTCGGGTAATTCTCACAATATTACAAACTTTTTCATTATTATTATATTTGTTATGGTGATCTGTGATCAGTGATCTTTGATGTTACTACTGTAATTACCTTGGAACACCATAAACCACACCCAGGTAAGATGGTGAACTTAATACTATGTGCGTTCTGACTGCTCCACCAACCAGCCATTCCCCCATCTCTCTCCTTCTCCTTGGGCCTCTCTTTTTCCTGAGACACAACAACATTGAAATCAGGCCACTTAATAACCCTGAAATGGCCTTTAAGTGTTCCAGTAACAGGAAGAGTCTGTATGTCTCTCACTTCAAATAAAAAAATAGAAGTGATTAAGCTCTATGAGGAAGGCAGGCATGTTGAAAGCCGAGACAGGCTGAAAGCTAGGCCTCTTCTCTCAGTTACACAAGTTGTGAATGCAAAGGAAGAGTTCTTGAAGGAAATTAAAAGTGCTACTCTAGTGAACACTCAGATGATAAGAAAGCAAATAGTCTTATTGCTGATATGGAGGAAGTGTTAGTTGTCTGGATAGAAGAATAAACCAGCCACAACATTCCCTTAAGCCAAAGCCTAATCTAAAACAAGTCCTAACTCTCTTCAATTCTGTGAAGGCGGAGGAGGTGAGGAAGCTGCAGGTGAAAAGTTGGACGCTAGCAGAGGTTGATTCATGAGGCTTAAGGAGAGAAGCCATCTCCATAACATAAAAGTGCAAGGCAACGCAGCAGGTGCTGATGTAGAAGCTACAGCAAGTTATCCAGAAGATCTAGTTCAGGTAATTAAGGAAGGTGGCGTGGCTACACGAAGCAACGGATTTTCAATACAGACAACACAGCCTTCTATTGGAAGAAGATCCCATCTAGGACTTTCATAGCTAGAGAGAAGTCAATGCCTGGCTTCAAAGCTTCAAAGGACAGGCTCTCTTGTTAGGAGCTGATGAAGCTGGTGACCTGAAGTTGAATGGTGACTGAAGTGCTCATTTGCCATTCTGAAAATCTTAGGGCCCTTAGGAATTGTGCCAAACCTATTCTGCCTGTGCTTCATAAATGGAACAACAAAGCCTGGATGACAGCACATCTGTTTACAACATGGTTTATGAAATATTCTAAGCCCCCTGTTGAGACGTACCACTCAGAAAAAAATATTCTTTTCAAAATATCACTCCTCACTGACAATGCACCTGGTCACCCTAGAGCTCTGATGGAGACATATGATGAGATTAATGTTGTTTTCATGCCTGCTAAAACAACATCCATTCTGCAACCCATGGATCAAGGAGTATTTTCAACTTTCAAGTCTTATTATTTAACAAGTACATTTTGTAAGGCTATAGCTGCCACAGATAGTGATTCCTCTGATGGATCTGAACAAAGTACATTAAAAACCTTCTGGAAAGGATTCACCATTCTAGGTGGCATTAAGAACATTCATAATTCACAGGGAGAGATAAAAATATCAACATTAACAGGAGTCTAGAGGAAGCTGACTCTAGCCCTCACAGATGACTCTGAGGGCTCAAGACTCCAGTGGAGGAAGTAACTGCAGATGTGGGGGAAACAGCAAGAGAATTAGAATCAGAAGTGGAGCCTTAAGATGGGACTGAATTGCTGCAGTCTCACGGTAAAACCTGAGTGGATGAGGAGTTGCTTCTAAGGGATGAGCAAAGAAAGTGGTTTCTTGATATGAAAACTACTTCTAGTGAAGACGCTGTGAACATTGTCAAAATGACAACAAAGGATTCAGAATATTACTTCAACTTAGCTGATAAAGCAGCAGCAGGGTTTGGGAGGCTTGACTCAATCCTCTTCTTGAAGGAAGCTCTACTGTGGGTAAAATGCTATCAAACAGCATTGCAGGCCACAGAGAAACTGTTCAAGTACACATTGTGTACATTAAGGTCCAATCCTGTTCCAACTAACAGTGGGAAGCAAGGATCCAGAGCACTTCATTAAGGTGAGATGCTCTGAAACACAAGGGCTGTCAACTGCAAAATGAGCATCTTTCTGTTTTATGATGCCATTATTTTTATTAAGATGAGAAGAGTGAAAGCTAAATAGTTTCCACTGACCTACAAGTGCCAGATTATAGGGAAAGACATACTGCAGCTAAAGAGACAGTCCTATTGCATGGGAAGAGCTATTTTTATCTCTAACAGGTTTTGTATATTGATATAGGTTACCACTGTGAAACCAAAATTCACCAAATTACTAGAGTCATTTATTCTTCTTGTCTAGTCTAGTATTCTCTTTTCTGAGAGTTCTTTTTGTTTGTAAAATCAATTTATAAAATGTTGAGATTAGTGAATTCTAATATACTAATATACTAATATTATTTTAAAGGTTTATTAGAGCATTTTCTTCTGTTTTATTAGGAAATACATATATATATGACTTGTCTAATGAGTTAAAATATTTATTTATATAGCTAAATAAAGACCTCTAGGGATATAGCAAGAACTTTTGGGAAAAGCAGAAGGGTTTGGCAATAAATAAATAAATCCACTGAACCATTTTTAATTTTTGGCAAAATAGTGTCAGTTTATATTGAAACATGCTATAATTGTTGAGTTACAATATTCAGTTACCTGATTTCTATTCCAGTAGATAATCTGGATAACTGGATAATTTTTATGAACAATTTCATGTTCTTTTCTTCATTAACATCATGGTAAAACAGAGATCTTTGATATAATCGTGACTGATCTTGAGGGGGTCTTGACTGGATCTTGAGTGGGTATTTTGTCCCTATCTTTGCCTCTTAAGGAGTTTGAGACCTGTGGGAATCTATTCTGTTTTTGAAAGATATCTCCTTTGTTGAAGAGCTCCTACAACGTATATTGTCCTCTCATTCATACTTCTCAATGCTTGAATGTCAGAGTGATTTTCTTCCTGTGTAAGTGAAATACTTAGTCCTGGAGCTTACATCTGCTTCCTTATACTGAATCCCCAGTATGCTCACCAGAAATAAGCATATAGAATTTGTACTTTGATATTACACACTGAGTTTAGGCTCACAGTGCCAGACATATCCCATTACAGAGTGATCTGAAAAATTTCCTTCAGGGATCTTTGATAATTTACCAAAAACAAGTGACTTGCCAGAATACAAAAGCTGTATGAATAATCATTTTTTTATTTTGTTTGTTTTTTAGGAAGGAAGATGGTAGGAGTAGCACCCCCAACCCCCTACCCTAATGATCCCGAAATCAATTTAACAAAAGTCTAGAAGAGACTATCAAATTAATATTTTGTGTAGACTTTGGTTTACTTTATATAATTTATTCTGCATTTCCTTCTCAAAGGAACTGGTGCATATTTAGAGAATGCTACTATGATCCCTGGGAGCAATCCACAAAGACAGTTCTCAAACAGAGCTTTTCTTTCTTGTTATAGTTACAATGTTGGCGGATTTGAGGCATGTTCCAAACATGGAGCACCACATGGCTTTGCAGAGTCTGACGCTGTATCTGTAGAAGAAGAGGTTATGAAAGTGGACCAGATGATGTGGTCCTCAGATGATCCCAGGCAATAGAATGACTGTGCAGCCTGATGGCCCTGCATCACCAAAGGAAAACTTCCAGTAAAGCACCACAGGGCCCTGCCTGACCTGGCCAATATTTCAAATAGCTACAATGTTGAGGCAATAATAAATTTACCTTGATAGGCTGAAGAACTGGGCCAAGAAGAAAAAAGTACAATTTGAGAGGGGAAATGTATAAAAGCTTCTATTTAAGTTTGTTTTTTGAAAGTCAAATGCATTGGAAGCACTTTGAAAAAAACACCCAGGGGCTTTTAAGGGAGCACAAGCCTGGCCAAAGCAGGGGTCTATGTCACTGAAAAGGCTCCTCACTCCTGGCCTGCTCTAGGAGAGCGCCAGGGTCCTGGACACACTGCACCCAGGAGTGTGTAGGAAGGGATGGCCCTTGCCTTCAGCAGAGGGCACCCAGGTCTCCATGGTGTCTTGAGACCATGTCATATCCAGAAGGACATGAATAAGGTGGGTATATGTGCCACAGAGAAGGGCTGATGATGAAGAGAAATAGTTACCAAATTTTTAAAGTCAAGGGGACTGTAGAAATAACTATATAATCTCAACATTTCTCAGATAAAGGAAAAGAAGGCTATGATGACCATTTTCAAATATCTTTAAGGCCGTCAAATAAAAGAGGGAACAGATTTATTGTTTTGCCGGAGAACATAATTAGGACTAAAGGGCAGGAGGGTGGAGATTCTGGTTCAACACATTGATGAAATCCTGAGCTCCCTCGTCTGCCCTCTTCTCCCTTCCCCCCAAACCCCACATCTAGGCTTTGGGGCTTCTCTACCCCAGTAGAGAAGTGGTGGCATCCCCTGGAGATGTCAAAACCTGGCCACCAAATTTTACCTGTCTTCTAGATGTAATCTCACCAAGAAACCTTCCATGGACAGCCCGACTAAGCTAAATATTCCTGCCTCAGTGATCTCATCCAACCATGAGTCTTCTCTCAACAGAATCATCACATTGTATGATGATTCCATTTTTCTGTTTCTCCCTAGCTAGCCCTCTAATGGCAAGGATGGTTTGTATCTTCAATGCCCAACATAGTTTTTGATTCATATTAGGTGCTCACTAAATGTTTAATTGAGCTGGATCAGGCAAGAGGCTGACGGAGCAGTCTCTTTCAAATATAAGACACTAAACGCCCTTGCATACAACCAATTGAAGAGTTGAGACCACCAGTAAATTTCCATCAACTGCCCCTCCTGAAGGCAGAATTTTCTTCCTTGAAGGCTATATTTTCCCCAGCCCCAGCCTAACCACAACCAGTCCTAATGTGACCTCTATAGATTTATAGTTGGCTGTTTCATTCCTTACTCAGGTTAACTACACAGATTAATATTCAGGTACATTGAACAAACTTTGATTGTAATTATAGAGTCAGAGATTTAAAAGAAAAACTGTAACTGTGGCCCATTTTTCATAAAGTTTCCTATTTAGAGTATCTTTCCTGGTGTCATTTCTAGTACTCTCTAATTTGAGTATGACCACCCCGGGGGATGTCCCAGATTATCCACTGATAACATAAAAATTTTCACCGTATAAATATGCTTATGTATGTGCATATTTATTACATGCACACATATTTGATTAAACCATAAGAAAGATGCAAAGTTTCCCTAGACTTTTACTAGCAGACTGATGCTGGAGTCTCACTGCAACCACTGGCAGATGGTGGGGTGGAAGAGGGCTCTTCCAGGAGGGGGGGAGCGCACAGAGCAGAGGGGCTGACTGTGGCTTGTTTGTTGGGTTGCTTTTAGCATATTTTAAATTATTGCTCTTTTCATGAACCCAGTTAAAAATATTTATCTATTATCTAGTTTTAACTAATCTTCACAGAAAGACACATGGCCTATCAAGTTTCCTGCAAAGAAACTGCAGTTTGAAGATAATAATAAGCATGAAAGCACAAGAGAACTTTGAACTCTGTCAGCCACCTTATGGGGTAAAGAAAGAGTGATAATCTAATCAGAACTGTCAAGAAACCAGGCCAAAAAAAAAAAAATGATTAGAAATTATCGAGAAGGTGATTTGAAATATGAACCACAACTTCTAATGAAAAAGCTACACTTCACCCTAAGGGCACACTGAGTTCTGAGATTACTAGTCAGTGATAGCAGAACATGTGTACCATTCATAAACTAATATATGCACAGATAGGGAATTGCAAGTTCAAAAAAATTTTAAGAGAGTGAACAATCAAAAGAGTTTGGAGACCACTGGCCTAGTCTTGCTTCTAAACATATTTTTTATTTCTTTCTGATCATTCTCATCAATTGCAGAAAACTTCGAAATGCATGGAAGCTTCAAAAATAAGAGAAAATCACGTACATTCTTACCGCCACAAAATAAACACTATTGGTCTCTGCTATTATCACCTTTTGATATAAAATATCTTTCATTGAGGGAAGCTGAACGTACAGGAAAAACGTTACAGAACATTATGTTCTGATATGGGTCACTCTGTCCAGTCTCCGTGGAGGCTAAGAAGATATGTCAGGAATGCAGTTACAGTCCTAGTTTTAAGCATTTGCCTAATACATTTAAGTTTCACTCTTACTGGGGGTGCCCTATGACTTCACCCCAGGTTATACTGTGGGCGCCATATACACCATTCTCACTGAGGAAAAGGTGACTGGTAGAGCAACTCCAGTACTACCTTAATTTTTAAATTAATTAGCCCATCTCAGGCATCAGTGACATGGTTAAGGAGTCATGCTTAGATTCCCAGATGTCAGGGGAGCAGGCCTGCTCTGCTTTTCAGTAATCCCCAGGAATTCCAAGCATGTTCATCAAATGCCTTCCTCTAGGAAGGCTTCCTCTAGGAAGCCATAGCTGAAAGTCCCTGCAGTAACAGCCCTGCCCTGGCTAATGTCAGCTCCAACATGTCTCTTGTTAGAGAAACCACCCTCAGTTTCACACTCTGACTCTTCTCTAGACGTACTCTTCATGCCCATGGTGAAACACTAGATGGTATTTGAAATAATTTCATCACCCTCAAAACTAACTTCTGACAATTGAGTTGGGGCACAACTTCTCCATAGGTTTGGCAGGATTTCCATTTCGATCTGAGATGAAATGCAGCATTTCCCAAGCTTTGGGCCATATCCCAAGTGGGGAACAAGACCCCTTCTAAAACCTGGATGCCACTGCCTAAACCAGAGGGTGCCACCAAATCACTATTTTTATCTCCCTCATACTATGTCCCCACTTTGCTCTACTGCATACCAAGTATCCAGGTTGTTGTATAGTATGGGGTGGGGGTGGGGAGAGGGAAGTTTTATATAATGCAAAGACTGAAGAATTCAAATCCTATAATTGAAATAAGCTTCTCTAGTGCAACAGTTAAATAGGATCCACTTTTAAAGTATTTGATTTATAGTTCGCTTTGTTTTTTAAAGGTAATTTTGGCATATACTCTGGATTGTTTTTCAGGAATGGAAATGGATTTTCCCAGAATCACTGCAGGCAGACATACCTTGGTGATGCCTCCCGCCCCCTCTGGCTCATGTCAGGGGTGTAGTTCATGGCAAACTGAAGCTGTCTGTCCCATTCTGGAACCAAACCAGCAACCCTGACCTCAAAACCATGCCCTCTAATGAAATAAAACTTAAACAGCCAAACCCTCAGATTGTCTCCTTCCTCTTAAGCATTTTTGGATGTGGACCCAGAATGACAGAAGAGTAAAGAAAGACTACAATTGCAATATCACCACACCAGCTAACATCATCTCCCAATGGCTATATTCACTCTCGGTAGGTGAAGTGGAGCCAAGGAGGGATGATAGAAGTCCTGGGGCCTGGTCCAGTGCAATCAAACGTGACTGCTTATTTCTGAGAGCCTGACTCCCAATTACCAAAGATTAACAGCTCACACCCCCTCTTTTTCCTTCTTTGTTACCTTTGTTACTCAGCTTTATGAAGTTCACCATGTTCTCTCTGCTGTGTGCCCAAATCTCTAACTTTCCACTAGTATTCCTACTAGTCTTTCAACATATTTTCTTAAGTATACATTTATTTTTCTTAAAGTTTATTTGTTTTAAGTAATCTCTACACCCAGCATGGGGCTTGAACTCATGACCCCAAGAACGAGTCGCATGTACCTCTGGCTGAGCCAGCCAAGTGGCCTACAACATATGTTTGAATACTAGTAGCCACCTGAAATCCTTTTGAGTGTAGATTCAAAATAAATTAAGTAAAGGGTACACAAAAAATCACCTAAAGTTATAGAACAAGTTGTAAGGATAATTGAGATCCAGATTTAAAGACTTCTCTTTTCCTTTGTTCCAGAAATTGTCCAGAATGCACCTTTTAGACCATGAAGTCTTTAAGCAAGAAACTGTAGTGGCTTCCAGGGAGGCAAGGGGAGAGGTATGTTTTTGAGAAGAGAATAATCATAGGACAATAGGGATAGGAAGGATTGCTTTAGGACTCCTTTTCTTTTATATTTCTGATTCTCAATATAAACATTTTTGGTCACAGAATTGAAGAAAAGAGCATCTTTTGCCAGGGCAGTTTTCTGGTCCTGCCTCGGACTGTTTTGGGGATGTTGGAATATCAACATTTAAAAACAAAGTAATTTCCTTCCAAATCAGTTTCATGAAGCTTCCACAGATATTGTTGGGAAGATCGTTCCCAGACACCCAGAAGCCCCAACTGTGAGGAGAGGGTTGGAATGCAAAACAAAATGTAAAAGAATGATGGATGGAGAAGTAGCTTTCCCTAATACCCTACCAGCAGGGAGCAAAGAGAAGACAGTGGATCTTTCATTTAACCCTTTGCCATCCCTGAAAAGGACAAAGTGCCTTGGGTGTTAGATACTCTCCACACCCCAGGAGCCCTCCTGGCCTGGTTTTAGTTACTGTTTCAAAGCAGAAAATAATAAAAGGTGGATATTATGTGGAACAGACATTATTAATAGGCATCACAAAGAGGATATAAATATACTATAACATCTGATCCTGACCTTGCCAGAAGGAACTGAGGAGTCCATGAGATGAATCAAGATGGCCTTAGCACAGACTTACCTTCTTAGTGAGCACAAAGCAAACTGAAGAAAAGGTCTTCTTCCCTGTGGCGCCTGACTTCCCAGCTGCTCTGTGATTTCATCTAGTTCCTGACCAAGGTCACCAACTGAGGAGGCCTCCAAATTTTAACATCTACCTCCTCCTCCTGATGCTAAAGGATCCAATCACTAACTCAAATAGACAACTCCATGGTCTTTCAGGAACCAAAGTACCAAGGGTCCACATAATCCCAACCAAAAGCCTTCTTAGTGAAGTCATCCCAGACAGAGAGTGAAACAGAGAGGCTCTTCTTGGCTGAGCAGGTGAGAAGGACAGAGGAATGGAACATGGTAGAATGTGAACTGTGAATCTGTTGATTATAAAAATGTATCCTTGATGCACGATCCCCTCTGATTCCCTTAGGGTACTGCCTGATGCTCCATTCCCAGCCTTTGATGCAGCGCCCTTGACCAGGAAGTAGCCCATTCTGCAGCCCACCCCACCCCCCAGAACTCTCCATGACTCCCTCCCTCTCCTTTCCCAGTGCCCCCCTCCGCCACCTCTACCTCAATGGTATATTGCTCGAAGATGCGCAGCTGCAGGAAGATGTCTAGCTTGATCTTCCGCTCGTGGAACAGCTCCTCCATCTGTACCTGGGCATCATCCAGCTGCTGAAGGACTGACTCGATGTGGCTGATGGAGCTGCTGTGGGGTGTCTTGTTGTTGGACACAGCCGAGTCCCTGTGGCAGAGTGGGGGAGAAGGGAGGGGCCTTTCCATGTTAAAAGTGATATAGGGGCAGGGGGCCTTCCTCATTTGAGCAAGGTGGATATGAATCAACAGGATCATTCAAGATGTTTATCAAACTCCTACTGTGACCCTGGCACTATCTCCTTAGTAGGTGAACCAACGATACTTGTATCCTCTTTGGGGTTCATAGCACTGTAGCTCGAGACTAGCTGCTCTCCTCTTTATTCCTCAGAACTCTGAAAGCCATCAGACAAAGGAATGCATGGAAAGGGCTCTACAAAGCATAATATATTAAGGAAATGGAATGGTTCCATACATATATGTAGCCTAATATGCAGAGTTTTAATACACACACATACACATGCATATGAGTAGACACATTAATCACAATGAGTAAGAGTAGACAAATTAAAGGCATATGAAAAAAAATCACCCTTCCTAGTTTTATCTCACAGGATTGCTATTAAAATAAAATGAGATCATGGCTACCAAAATTATTCATCCACTTTATAACGCTATGCCAAAGTTATGGGCTGGTGTTATTCCACAAGCTCTAAGCTGTAGTTAGGAAAACACAGGATCTGGAGGCCACAAGCCCAGATTGTCCCCATTCTGCACACATGGGCTTGTGGCCTTGGGAAATCACCTCCTGGAGACCCCGCTGTCTCCTGAAAAGTGAACTTAATAATCCCTGCTCACTTCGTGGTTTGCTGTTAAATAAGACAGTGAATGGAAATGTGCTCTGTGAGCAGAAACATGCTGTATTAATAATGGCTGTTAATCCTGAAAGGACACAAAAGAAGGGTCAAGTGCTGACTGGGGCAGGGGCCCAGCTGGGGAGAGTAGAGGACAGGGCACAAAAGGCTGGGACAACAGCAAAGTTTCAAAGAGGATGAGTTCCGATTTGGATTTGGGCGTTAAAAGAAAAGGACGACCCCAGCCAAGCAGGTAGGAGGGGTGCACTTTCTGAGCAGGAGCGTCTATACAAAAGTGGGAGGGGAAGGTGGCATGTCATAGAGGGGAACAAAAAGTAAACAAATTGAGCTGCTCAGAGAAGTAAAGGGTGGTGAGGCCACCTAAGAGATCATTATAATAGGAAAATTACAGGAGTTCAGAAGTTTAGATTCTATATGGTCCTAAAGCTTGAAATAGACGGGCACATTCATTATCTTGTGGCATCCTGGTTTCTTGTACAATGTAAGAGGTTGGAGGACAAACCATCAGCAGGTTTTCTGAAAACCAGTCCTTTTAGCCTGTGTTTGTCTCAGAAGCAGCAGGATCTGAGCTCATCCTATATTTCTGAAGGGGGCATAAGGCCAGTTGTCAGGAGCTCCTCCTTCTGAGAGCTCCCAATTCCACCTGCAACTCTGGCCTATTTGGGCACAAAACTCCACCATTGCACAGACACCCCAATCATGAAAAGAATATAAGGCATGCACTTGATATGCTGAATTATGCATTTGTTGAGGACTTTGTTGTTGGAAGGATATGCTTGTTCTTTCTGACTGATCCTCTCAGACTTTTTTCCATCACAAAGCTTCCAGAAGAAAGAGAATGATTTCTGACCACTTTGTACAGCACCTATGTCAGCATCTCACTCACTGGGAATCACAGAAATGATGCAAAAACCACCTTAGGTGCATCAGTAATGATTGCCAGAAAAGTCATGGAGACCTAGGGAAGATGTGTTGAGGCATCCTGCCCATTTCCACTAGGCACCATTCACTTCTTTTCTTCTTTGACTGGTCTTGAAATTAGGGAGGGGATCCTAGGCTAGAGTCAGGCTAATGAGGGAATACATGGTCACCAGTGGTTCTTGATCACACACCTATGGTCCTCTCTGACATCCATGGAATTTAAACCTGTAGAACGGCCATCAGCCATGTCACTACCTTTACCATTACAGAGTAGCCTTCAGCCCTTAGGCATCATGCAAGGTTGGCAATTGAGAGCAAATGTCATCCCCACAGATCCAACTCAGACAGAATGGAACTGACCAAGCTTATGAAAAGTTATTTGGAGAGAAAAAACTAAGCATCACAAAATTCTAGAGCTGACAGAGCTCCTAGAACAACCTCCTTAATTACTCAGACAAAACAGCTGAGGGCCAGAGAGATTAAGTGACTGCCCGTTATTTGGAATTTTTTTTCAGAAGCAAATAACAGTAGGGTTTCCTAGGTAGGCAGACAAAACTCATGTATGATATATTTGTAAAAATGAGCTGGAGGAAGAAGGGAAAGAGGCTGTCAGTATGCAACAGGAGGATTCAAAACATCTCATGTGCATGTTTGGAATAGACATGATTAATTTCCAACAGAAAAACATGCCAGGGCTATCTCCAGGTAAGTTTTTCATTGTTTAATTGGACAACTGGTACAGGGTGGGGGAAGCCCTCTCCAACTGAAGTAATTCCCTCAGGGCCCAGCGCTGGCCTGGGACTTGCTGATGAGATTATTCCGGTCCGGAGCTGGCAGAGGTCCCAGCACTGGGTGATTTTAGGATAGAACAAGTCCCTGCAGGCAGACATCATTAGCACCGTCAAGTCCTATTTATACAGCACCTGGGCACAGGGGTGGTGCTGAGGGCTTGCTCAAGGCCTCACGACACTTTATCTGAGGAGCCAGCGCCCTTGACAGGGATAGGAACCTGGATATTGATGCCAACAGAAAGGAGGCAATGGTGTGGATGATTCTAAATGAATATAAGGTTTTAGACAGGATTTTCTTTCTTAGTTATGTTTGTTTAGGTTGATACAGAAGGAGTTGTATTTTCTGGGCAGCAAGGAATGGTGGAAGGGTCATACGTGGGTAATGGAGAACAGAGTGGGATGACAATAAAAACTCTCTATATCCTCATGGAGGACAGCTTTGGATCCCCAAAGCCAACCATTTTTGCCAGCTGGGGCACTAGAGTTCAGAGTTCAGCTTGAGATCAGATACCAAATAACACTAAACTCCATAATGGCTATTTCTCCACCTGACCAAATATGCCATAACTCTTTTTTGTTTTTTAAGTTTTATTTATTTATTTTGAGAGAGACAGAGAGAGACCGCATGAGCAGAGGAGGGGCAGAGAGAGAGAGGGAGAGAGAATCCCAAGCAGACTCCATGATACCTGTGCAGAGCCTGAAGTGGGGCTCGAACTCACAAACTGCGAGATCATGACCTGAGCCAAAACCAAGAGTCAGATGTTTAACTGAGTGAGCCACCCAGGTGCCCCGAATATGCCATAATTCTTAATGAAGATGTTATTATTTTCTGTTGAACATTGTTAACTTTTGTACTTATGTTACTTATTGATTGCTAAATAATAGCATGAATGATAAATAATTCCTTGAAACATCAGAGCTTTTCCATTTACTCTCATTCTAAACTCCAGTTGGGTATGGCACAGGCATTTTCATATCTGACAGATGGAGAAACTGAAGCTCACACAAGACCACAAAGCTGGTGGTGGCTGAGCCAAGACTGGGACATGACTTATCTCACATCTAGTCGAGGGCATTTCCCACTGGAAAGCACTGCCCATGCTGACCTGGCCTCGCTGGGCTCCCCCAGGGAGGGAGGCGCTGACCTGAGCTGCTGGATAAGGTCTTCGCCTTCCTTGATGACATTGAGCGTGGCGTCCAGAGTGGCAGTCTGCTGCTGCTGGAACTGCTTGATCAGTTCCTGGACCGCATCCACTGAGTCTGCACAGACGTCCTCCAGCATCTCCTTCTGAAGGTCTTCCATCCATGTCCACAACTGTGGGGGAGAGAGCAGAGACCCCACTCAGGGAAGACAGGAGAGGCCAGGGGTGGAGCAAGGACAAGATAGTTGGGACAGGGGTCACCCAACCTACCCTCAGCCAGTCAGTGCAATGTCAGACTATCATTCTCATCAGCACACCTATATTTATATTCATTACTCATCTCTGCTAAGTTTACTCCATTAATGGTTCCATTCCCTAAGGATGATCACCACCTCTGGCTTAACCTCCCTGTGGTTCAGGGAAACTTATAATGTTAGAGCAAGGCTGATTGCTCATCTTTGAGAAAGTAGGAAGAACAGAGGGCTGGTGATAGACATATTATTTCATCTTTCAGAAAGGAGGATTCTGCACACCTCAGGCAGCTAGATGCTGATTCCTAGAAATGTATCATGATTTTGGAAATATGCAAAAAAGAATGTGATGCTCCATAAGAACCAAATGAAGATTAACTTTAAAAATATGTGCTATGCTAAATTATTTGTTTCTTTTCAGGGCTACTAGGTTGGTTAGAAGGTTGAATGCTAAAAATGTAGCTTATCTTAATTTCAATATAAGTATGAGACATTTCCCCCATGATATTCAAAGCACTGAAATGTAGTCAGGGTGATATGACTGGTCAGACAACTTTAAAAGAGCTAAGTGTAATGTTTTGAGCAGAATAAGCACTAGAAATGATGAAGAGTTGAACTGAATTCTGAAAACTCATGTAATGATAGCTCTTCCTCATACAGAAACTAGGTCTCCAGTGGCCTGCCACAGTGCTCTACTGCTAATTACTCCTCTGGAGCATGCTCATAAAATGATGGAGGGAAAGACGAGTCTGATGCTTGCTTAAAAATAAGGAATCTTCATGTGGCTATCCAGAAAGATCAGCTCAGGGCTCTACCAGGGGCGGGGGTTGGGGGGAGGGAAACAGTATAGAGAGAAAATTAATAGAATCAGAAGATGTGGATTTTGGCCTCTGTTCTTCCTATAACTCGTGGTGCCTTTGAGTAAATCACTTCACCCTTGCCTATCTATGACATCGTGTGTAAAAAGGAAAGCATTAAATAAAATGGCTAATTGCCTTCTGGTTCTAACATTTATGTATGTCTTCCATGTTAAGAACACGGATAAACATCCATCTCAAGAATATTATCTCATCTAGTTAGTTCTCAAGATGGTAAATCATGGTATGGCCTTTGTAACTAGAGATAAGAAAAGAATCAATAAAGAGAGACAAAAATAGTCTTCAAGTTTCAGACAAGTTATTCTTTGTTCTTCAGATAGGAGAGGTTCTGGATGTGACAGAAGAGGGTGAGTTAACAAGAACACTAAACCCTAGAGGTAGCATGTAAGAAGGTATAAAGAATGTCCTTCTTTGACAGGTGAGAAACTCTCTGAGCCTTAGTTTTCTAATCTACAAAATGGGAGTAACATCTGCCCTGCTCATCAAAGACTATGCATATTAAATTATTTAATTATTATTAATGCTTTAAGTAAACTATAGCATTATTAATAAGCTCATAGTGTTGTGATGATAGCTGCAAGGAATACAAATTATTATTATTCAGTGTTCCTGTCATTTAGCAGTTAATAATCTGGTTGTAATTCAGTTTATTTCCTTTAAAAATAACCTTTTCTATTATAAAAACATAAAACAAGTTTTCCAGACCATATAAGCTGGATTCATATTTCTATAAGTACGAATGTATTTATTACAAATCAGTATGAAATCAGGAAGTTCAGGATATTGGTCACTGTTGCTTCTTGTTATTTCATACTTTATGGCTGCCATTTTGCCTGGAGACCAAAACCATTTTCTAAAGGTGCTGAAGTCCCTGGGTAAAATATAATGGGTTCTCTGAAAAACTACTGGATACAGAGGCAATATGGCATGTAGCATGGTTAAGAATTTCAAACCCCCGTGGTTCCTGGGTGACTCAGTTTGTTAAGCATCCGACTCTTGATCTCAGCTCAGTCTTGATCTTAGAGTCATGAGTTCAGGCCCCACATTAAAAAAAAAAAAAAAAGTTTCAAACCACAGTTCTACCATGTATCAGCTATATAAGCTTGGGCAAATAACCTACCCTGTCTGCACCTCAGTTCCTCAGTATTCCTTATCAGTAAAATGGGGATAATAGTAGTGTTTATCCCCACAGAGTCATAAATATTACTAATTTGATATATATGTGTGTGCATGCATGTCTGTGTGTATATATACACAAATAAGTGAGATATATCTATATCTATCTATATAGATATTTGTATCTATATATATCATTTAGAAACAGTACTTGGTATATAGCAAATGCTAGATACTATATTTAAAAGATATTTTTGGGGGCACTTGGGTGGCTCAGTCAGTTAAGCATCCGACTCTTGATTTCAGCTCAGGTCATGATCTCATGGTCGTGAGATCAAGCCCCGAATCAGGCTCTGTGCTAGGCATGGAACCTGCTCAAGATTCTCCCTCTCTCTCTCTCTCTCCCTCTGCCCCTCCCTGCTCTCTCTCTCTAAAAAAAATAAAAAATAAAAAATGTATTAAAAAAATTTTTTTAAATGTTTGTTTATTTTGTGTGTGTGTGAGATAGAGAGTGCAAGCAAGGGAGGGGCAAAAAGAGAGGGAGAGAGAAAATCCCAAGCAGGCTCCTTGCTCAGCACAGAGGCTCACACAAGGCTTGATCACATGACCATGAGATCATGACCTAAACCAAAATCAAGAGTCAGGCACTTAACTGACTAAGCCACCCAGGCACCTCAAAAATAAAAGATATTTTTGATGCAAGCCACCCCTAGGTCCAACTAGAAGGCAGAGGGAAAGTGTGAAATACTTCTTCCATTTTTAACTGGTAAAAGATCAACACTGGATTTGGTCCTTCAGAATGCTAGGCTGAGCTGGGCCTCTCTTTGCTGTTTTTGCTGCTTTGTCCTGGAATGTCTAAGGAAAGCCTAGAGACTGGAAAACCTAGATATTTCTGAAGGTAAGAAAGAAGAGGGGGAGAGGAGGGGAGAGGAGAGGAGAGGAGAGGAGAGGAGAGGAGAGGAGAGGAGAGGAGAGGAGAGGAGAGGAAAGGAAGAAAAGATATGAAGAGAGAGAGATAAAACCTGGACACCAAGCTGTAATGTAAGAGAAGGAAAAGAAACTCAATGTCTCAAGGGAGGACAGGCATTGAGATAGAAGACTGATCAGGGTAAGGTTGGCACTCATTGTTACAGGAATAAGAGAGAAAAGAGGCGTATATGAATCTTGAGAATTTTATTTGAATTAAGATAATTTTGTTCTTAGTACCATCCCTAAGCTATTTTAATGGCTTCATAGCCTTCCCCCACCCCCCCTTTATTTATCCTTAATAAAACTTGAACACCTCTGGTGTAGATGTACAGAAGAAAGCATCATTCTTTCTGAGGACATCCACCATGATTCATGGCACTCCCTCCTCCTGATGGTCATGCAGTTAAAGAGCAGGGACAAAGACAGAACTTTCCAGATAAAAATGAGGTGTCAGTGTTACAAACAAGGGGACCAGGGAAACACTAGGGACATATGAGGATACACTCTGGCCTCTGAAGTCAATATTATTAAAACAACATGTCCTCCCCCAAAATATTCTTTGACCAGTGAACTGAAACTGATTTCTCACATTTCTGTTCCCATATTCTATTGTATTATAAACAAACTCTTGTCTAAGGCAGAGTGAAAACCTACTTCCTACTAAGGAAAATCAGCTAAGAGATAAATAGTAAGATACAATACTCAGTGCAGCTCAGCCCAGTGGTTAGCAGCTTGATAAGAAAAGGAAGCAGTCTACATTCAAGAGTTTAAAATGTCAAATAAAATTGCTAATGATTAAAGACAATTTGACTTGGAGATAGTGAAGGGAACTTCAACACCAAATACAAAGGGTTAGTGACATCTTTCTCTGTTTTTCCTTCTGTTAAAAGAACAAACAGAAGGAAAGGAACTCTTGAATGGAATTGATATTTACTAGTGATAATTCTTGATTCTGCCGTTGTCGGGCTATTCCGTGAGCATGGGAAAACTACTTTACTTCAACTACTTCATATTTAACATGGTGTGTGCACGTGTACACATGTATATGTGTGGTCTCTCCAGCTTGTCTCTAAAATCCCTTCCAGCTCTAACATGCTATGGTGTCTCTTTAGGCTGATGTCAAGGACAGGGTAGTAAAGAAATGCTTAATGTGTATTGAAAGATTGAGGAAGTAAACATATTGTATACAATGGGATTAAGGTTTCTTATTGCCAGGGGAAAGGGAGAAGGTTGGAATAAACTTTTTTGTGTTGAATCAGAATTTTAACTATACGTATGGGTATTTTATATTATAGATATATAGATATAGACAGATAAACACAGGTGTGTGTGTGTGTGTGTGTGTGTGTGTGTGTTAAAAAAAAAAGAAAGAAAAAAATGCCTCTCTAAACTGCAACTCTGCAGTCACAACTTAGACACTGAGACATCCAAAGTCCAAAAAGTTTAACACTAGTTTGAGGATAATTGTGATACCAAGTTAAGACACTATTTACAACCTAGAAAGCTTGAGTAGTGAGTCACTTGCAATCCCATGAGGCCACATGTACACAGTCACCTCCTGGTGGCAGCAAATTTAAATTGCAGGCTCATAATTCTGAACAAGCACCTCCGAGGCATAAAGTGGACAGAACTGAACATTAGTGTCACTAAACTATGAGTAAGCATCAATATTCCTTTCCTAGGCTGCAATTTTCCTATCCTTTGGGTTTCCTTCTGTGTATGTGTCCATCTGACTTATCCCTAAAGAGCATGCCTAGGTTGCTTTGAAAAGAATTCACACCAGAGAGCTGCTCCTGTTACTAATTTACTAATTATCAGGCAGCACCAGTGAGACCTAGTCAGAATGGACTCTCTCTCTCACTTCAAGCTACAAGAAGCAACGACTGCCAGAACTGGGCAAAATCATGGAGTGTGTGAGGTAATCAGTAACAGCAACCATGTATTTTTTTTTCCCTATTGTTCTCCATTTTGCTTTCTCTCCCCTAGGGTGATCCTCTTTATCTTCTGCTTATTGAGAGTCTCACACATTAGCACTGCGCTTTCTCCATTAATCCAGTGCTCCAGAATGACTCTCACATTTCAGCCATTTCCAGACATTCTTCTTGATCAAACATACCTGTACTGTGACCCACCCCTTTAGGGGTCTGCTCTTTGGTTGAATACTTGGTCCATGTTGATATACATACTTAGAGGCTTTATGTGTTCTTTCTCTCAGAGAACACATGTGGTTGTGGCCCCAAATACCTATATCCAAAGAATGGGCCTAGCTTGAGAAGTTTGAGAACCTTCGCAGGGGTAAAGTTAAGGAAGACTTAAAGTTAGTTAGAAGCCTACATAAAGTTAGTCCTAATAGTGAACCAGTGAATTTAGGAGGGGCCAGCCCATGGAGCCTATCCTGCCTGCAAAGTGGGACAGCCTGAGAAAGAGGCAATGGAAAAAGGCAGTCAGGAAGAGACAAGGAAGGGAGATACTAGGAGGTTTGTAGAAATAATGAGGCTTATGGATAAGTGGTTAAGGAAAGAGGTATTTTACTCTATCACTTTCACCTGCTGATTGGCTAGTCCATCTGCACAGCCCTGGCCGCCACTGTGATGATACAATCAATTGCCCCAAGATGTCTAATGGACACTAGTTCCACAGGGTAAACTGCCCCTCCCTCATTTTGAAGAGATCATTTTTCTTTGGCATCAACTATCAGCTTTTATTTCTTCGATAAGCACCATGACAGTTTGGCAATTGAAATAGAGGATGAAGCAGTCTTGATCTTGAGAGTATCATCCCTTTTGAAGACTGATTTAGTTTTGGTTCTATGGGGGGTGGTGGGTAGAGGAACATGTGTACATGTGAGGGTCTTGAGAAGTGTGTGTGTGTGTGTGTGTGTGTGTGTGTGTGTGTGTGTGTGCCTGTTTGAGCAGGAAATAGCATGGAAGAATGATTTCACAAGGTTGGAAACAAATAGAAATGGGCATTTAGTTAAGCTGTGTAATAAAGAGTTGAGGTTGATTATCTTGGCCACATTCTTCAGTTAATTTGACTCTCATATTATTACTACAAAAATACCTAAAAAGGGATATTTTGAAAGCCCAGAAACTGCAGTATTTCCATGGAAACACAGCAAGGAAGGAGAATTCTGTCTGGACAATCTCTGCAGAGCAGATGACACCTGCTACAAATGCCTTCTCCCTGGACAAAGAAAATGAGGACCTGGCTAAATTCTCCTTACATGCTTCCTCACTCTCCAGACCAGCAAAATGCCAGCTGCCCTCCTGTCCCCAGGCAAAAAGAAGCTATTTGAAAGTTGAGCACAATATATACTAATACCTGAGGCTTTGCAAGCATAGGAAGGTCCCAGGCACATGTTTGTCACCTCTCTTTATAGTGTAACTTTTCCCTCCAAGTAGAGATGACAAATTTTGTTCTTGTAAAATAACATTATTGGGATTGTTATTGATTTTCAGCTGAAAATATCATTGAAGAAAAGTTATAAAACCAAAAAAAATGCAAAAGAAAATTAAATCACCCATAACATTTAACTTCTTTGTATATTTCTTTCTAGTCTTTATTCTATGTGCATATCAAAATTGTAGTCATGCTGGATATACAGTTTTTTATGTATTATACTACAAGCCCTTTCTCATGCTATTAATGAACTTTTACAATGTGACTTATAATGACTGTATAATATTTCACTAGCTAGATGCACTCTGATATGTTTAATGGATCACTCAACACGGAATATTCAAATAGTTTCTAATTATTCAAATTATGAATAACACTGCAATAAAATGGTTAGAAGATTTTAACCTTCCAGACTCATATGGCCACCAAGAATTCATAAAGCAGGATCAGTAGGATTAAACAGAGTCTTCAAATCTGCAGAAGAAATGGGCCTGGAGCATATCTTTTTCATATTTTCCTCCTGTTTCCTCTCTGAGTCTAAGTAGAACAAATCTTTTGATGTAGGAAGCAGGCAAAAGTAAAATTATGAACTTCAGCCTGGGGAGTCACAGGAAGTCTAGGTTAAATCACTTAGGAAGATGGATGCTCAGTTCCTGCTCAGAAATCTCCTGTACAGGAGGCTCTAATTCCTTCAAATTTATATCCCACAATGCCATTCTATTACACACTGGCATTAATGCAAAAACTCAGAAAATGATTGTATGCAGGCAGAAACGAAGAGAGAAAAGGAAGGAGGAAAGGAAAGAAGAAGAAATTAGCCCTAACTAGGCAGGAAGGATCTCTGACAGTACTTATCAGCATCTGTCTCCCACACCCACAACCTGGCAACACTTTACATTTCTCTGCTAAGATCCACCCTCCCCCTCAAGGCCTGCTTTGGAGATTGGAAATGTAAAGAGAAAAAAGAAGAGTAAGGAGAAGGAAGAAGAGCAGACGAGGAAAGGAGATGCAGGAGGAAAACAGAAGTGTGTTGGAGCAGCAGGGGCAAGTGTGAACAGTCTTCAGGAAGCCAGGTAAAATCTCCGCTGTATGACTTAGAAGCTCCGTAACTTAGACAGACTCTTTAGTGAGCCTGAGTTTTCCCACTTGAAAGTATGTTTAATAAAATCTAGATCATAAGATCGTCATGAGGATTCCATGTGTCTGGCACGTAGTAGGTACCCAATTAAAAAAATGCTACCTACTACACGTTGAGTGCTCACAATGAGCCATATCTTAGGTCAGGTCTGTCACTTTGGTGTATTACTTCAGACTGAATTACTATTATTTATTATTATTGTTATCAACATCAAATAAAGAAGAGGAGAAGAAGAAAAAGAAAGGAATTTTGAATTCACTTTAGAACCATCAGGGATCTCAGGGCCACTGAATCCAACAGCATGATTTTATAGATGAGGCAGCCCAGGGCCAGAGGCACGGTGATCTGCACAAGCTCACCTGGTTCTACAGCAGCAGAATCTGGACTAGGATCCCAGCCTTCTAGCTCCATGTACAGAAGGTGGGAGATATAGTTAAACTGACCTCATCCTCCACCTCCCTAGGCAGCTAGCACCCCCACAGCCCTCACAAGGAATATGACTCCTGTTCATTCATGCTCCATTCCATCACCCACAGGCTCATAATTAGAGGAGAATACACATGACTTTGGTTTCTGAAACCATTATTAAGAATCGGGTGAGCCACAAGCGAGCAGACAACCAGGCAGGAAACCTGGATTAAAGCTAATCCCCTTGCTTTACAGACACTCATCAGAGAGGGGCTGTGGATCCCACAGAGAGGAAGCAGAGCCATCTTCTGGGAGCCCACAGCCCCTTCATCTGCCTGGGGAATCTCAGTTTAGAAAACATTATCTTTTCATGTTTTTCTCTGATAGGCACTGCAACAATTTGCATTCATTCCCACCAAGTGTCAGAAAAGCCTGTGAAGTAGTAACAACCAGGCTTCTTAATGCATTTCAAATATCACAAATCAACTTAATTAAGTAGGGTTAATTTTTTTTTTCCTGAGAAGCAATCACACTTTAATTAATACTCCATTAAAATGAATTCCTGGGGGAACAGAAGCATGCATACACCTAATGAGTTCATCTGCCAAGGGTGTTATTATAGAAGATGCTAAATGTGCCTCCTTACTGGCCACTTACTCAATTTCAAATGCCCCCATGTTAATCAGAAATGAAAAGCAATTGCAGGTTTGCAACCCAACTCCTTTCTGGGAGCCTCTCTGCCCTGCCAACGGTGGAACATAATCCGTTCTCCCCTTTCCCGTCTCTGCTTTGTGAATGATTCAGGACCAGATTTTAGCCCAGCTGGCTTCCTCCTGCATGGAGGGTACCTCAGTCTCCCTTCCTTCACTGGCCACCACTCCACAATCAGACAAGTTGAGAAGAAACTCACATTAACATCACCACCCTGGAGCAGACCTCATTAAGAAGATTTAATTCTCTGTTTTAAAAAAATAAAAGAAAAGCATAGAACACATTTGCAAACTCCGTACGTTTCTTGCTGGTAGCAAAGATGATCAAAGTTTTGCGGGACTGATTTCTGATAGGAAACAGCAACCATAAGAAACTGGGTATGGGGTGGGAAGGGAGTCTCTGCTATTTTACGTTTCCTCTTGCAGTGACTATTTCTATACTAGGGATTCCCCAGTTTTTCTAGCTGCAGACTGAATGCTCTAGCAGACTCCCTAAACTACCTGCCTGGGTGGCTCCCTCCTCACTAGAGATGAGAAGGAAATGTTTCATTTTGGTTGAGACCTAAATACAGGTAATCAGGAGCAAATTGTTAGTATCATCACTGTCAGGAGGTTAGTAACCCCAAGACCACCCAGGCCCCTGGGCATACCTTGGAGGCCGTTTTTTCCTGGGAAACTGCCCTGACCCTTGCCAGAACAAATCAACCCAGCCAACGCCCCCTTTCCATCGACTCGCCTTACCTCTTTGGTGTGCGTGTGGAAGGAGACAGACATGTCCAGGAGAAGCTTCCGCTGTTCCACCCTGCGCACAAAGTCCTGGATGCGCACCTCCAGGTGTCGAGCTGCCTTGTAGATCTCCTCGGGGTCACATTCCCCCGTCTGAGCCAGCTGCTCTGCAGCCTCTAGGAGCTTGTCCGCGTTGGTGTAGGTATTCTGCCAGCAGCAACAGTGAGGGAGAGTCAACTTGCAGCCACTGACTGAGAGCTTCGCGCTTTCCCCCAGCCCACCCGGGGCTGCCCAGAGCTGGAGCCTAGGGTGTAGGTGCTAAGCACACAGCTCCCTGATCTGGCAGCAGAGGAGCTGAGTGCCAGGCTTGCCCGCCGCCTCTCAGCAAGCTAGCAGCCTTCCTGGCAGCTCAGCATAAATGGGCACTAGCTAGGTGCCTCCTCCGTTCCCGGGATTTCTCAGAGGTGGGGTGTCCCTGGAAAGAAGCGAGGAGACAAGGCGAGAACCCCCTCTCCCATGTGCTCTGATTCCCCACCCTTGTGAAGATCCATCATTGCCTTCACATCTCAGGCTGTAACTGCCAGAGTCAGAAATACCTCATCCACAAAGATCGTCTGTGTTTCTACGTGAGAACACCAGGGAAACAATAACTGGAAGGCTTGTTCGACTTTCTCCCCCAAGTTCCCCGTAACTACTGGTGTTTATCTTTTGGAACAGAGCTATCTCTTTATAGGGGAAGAGGTCAAGCAATTCCAGGGATCTGACAGAAGGAAGCAAGCGGCCACAGTCAGAGTGAGGAGATGCAGGCTATTCCCTGTGCACCCAATGAAGGCTTAATGTTTGCAGGAAGACTGGGGAGGAGCCTGGTGATTTCATCATAAACTACTCCATGCACATGCACACGCACGCATGCACACATGCACACACTCTCTCAATCCATGTCTGTACACACCATGCTATTCTCTAGAGCATTTAAAAAGGCAACCAGCTTGTAATTATTATTCATCAGGAGGGGAGTCACTGCCTTTATAATAGTTATGCCATTGATTCAACTTTTCCTCAGCAGGCTTCCCTTAAAAAAGATCTGATATACCCTGATTTAGAACTGGTGAGTCAAGTGTATATTATATTTCTTAATATCCCTGCAGTCATACAATGCCCTATAGAGTGCTAAATAAGTGGATGCTGGTAACCATGCAAATCTTGTAGCAGAAATAGTATCAAATGCAAAGTGAGTGGAGAATGGAAATGGATTTATGAGCAATGACGGTGGAGAAGTGGCCTTTAGTGTCCACAGAATTTTGTTTTTATTTTATTTTTTTAACTTACCTGAAGATCTGGGCATTAAAGACTGAATTGCACTTCCGCCCCAACCCTGGAAATTGACATGTTGAAGCCCTAAGCCCCAGAACCTCAGAATGTGACCTTATTTGGAAAGGGTCATTGCAGATGTAATTAGTTAAGATCAAGTCACACTGGAGTAGAGTGGGTTCTTAATCCAACATGACTGCTGTCCTTACAAAAAGAATGCCATGTGAAGATGAAGCAGAGATTGGGAGATGTATCTACCTGCCAAGGAATGATAAACATTGCCAGTAAACCACCAGAGTTAGGAGAGGCATGGAACACATTCTCCCACATATCCTCAAAAAGAACCAGTCCTGTTGACACCTTTGACCCTGGACTTCTAGGCTCCAGAACTGAGGGAGAATAAATTTCTGTTATTTAAGACCCAGGAAACTAACACGCTGGGGTACAAACTTGCAGAGACTGTTGACACAGACCCTTGATTGTACTGGAGAAGATTGGCCGGGCTTCTGCAAACACTTGTCATGGTTTTAAGAAAAAAAAAAAGAGGTTAGAGTGGAGAGAGCCAAAGCATAAGAGACTCTTAAAAACTGAGAACAAACTGAGGGTTGATGGGGGGTGGGAGGGAGGGCAGGGTGGGTGATGGGTATTGAGGAGGGCACCTTTTGGGATGAGCACTGGGTGTTGTATGGAAAACAATTTGACAATAAATTTCATATATTGAAAAAAATAAAAATAAAATAAATAAAAAAATAAATAAATAATAAAAAAAAGAGAAATACTTAAAGAGGCCACAGTGGATCCTTAAGGAATGCTATCTGAAAAACAATGGCCTAGGGCAAATGCTGTCCCAGTGCAGGTTGAAGTAGGGTGGTAGTGGTACACAAAAAAGAGGAAAAATCCTTTGGCCCCACTTGGGGAATTCATGAAAAAACATGATCCTTGTGTGAAGAAAGAGGCTTTGCCACGGAGTCAACTAAGGGTTTGTTGATTCTGGAAAGCAAATGAAGGAGGTACTCAAAATCATGATGGAAACACCAAGAGAGATGGGAAATGATGGGCAGGAGAGACTTCCTAGGCTGTGGGCCAGGTTGAAGAAGGCTCCTACAGGGCTGTCCACAATTTCCAGTAAATACACCCAGAGCTGATGGGAGAGAGTGTTTTTCAGGAATGTCTCAGATTTTCTACTTTAAACCCTAGGGAATTTCAGGAAACCCCAAAGAAACCCAGAGGTTGTGACTTTATATTTTCTAGGCTATAAATAAATATTTGTGGCAAAGTGAAAGCAAGCTTACTTGAAAGTTAAGTTTGGGACCAATAAGAGATGTATAAAAAGCAAAACTGAAGTGCCTACTGTATATATAAAGTAGACAACTTGTCCCAGTTTGTCCGGTACTTTCCTGATTTTAACACTAAAAGTCCTATCAATTCTAAGCAAGTTGGGATGGCTCATTACCCTAATACGTATCTAATGCTGTGAGTCTTTCAGGAGTACAGATACATATGCAATGTATGCTGCCTCAGTAGATTATTGTGTAGTCATCCGTGACATAATATGGCAACACAGAAAACTGAGCAAGTAACACAATAATAATTAAAGGTTAAAGTTCTTTGACATCATGATATAGATGCTGAAAAAATGGAAAAAACTGAAAATAAAAATAGCCAATAATTATTGAATAATTTTCACATGCCAAAGACAATGTAAAGATTTATATGCATATTAACTCACTTCATCTTCATAATAATGCTATGAAGTCAGTACAGCCATCAGCTCCATTTTACACATGAAGAAACTGAGGCACAAATAATTTCTGGCCAAGGTCACAAGTTTCATATGATAGAACCAAGATTAAAATCTTTCCTGGTTTCAGAGCCCAAGCTCAAACCATTACACTATTATGTCAGATGAAGAAGGGCCTTGGCTTGCCACACTGAGATGATTTACCCCAAAGGCGGTAGGAAGCCACTGAACAGTTTTAAGCAGAAGACAGATGTGATGGGTGTATAGTGTATAGAGACATTACCCCGCCTCTATACAGAGTGAAGGCAGAAGCCTAAGGATGGGCAGGACTCAGTAGAGAAGGAAGAGGACTTCTCATTGACAGGACCCACTTTTCTTTATGCCCATGGTACTCTATGTTTATCCCATTCCATAGCCATTTTCAGGCTCACATGTAACAATGTGCTTCCATGGGTATCTTCCTACTGGTCTGTGAGCTCCTTAAATGTAGGTTCCATGTTTCATTCATCTTTGGTTCTTCATGCCAGGAGCTGTGGCTGGTATACTATAGGCACTTATTAAATGTTTGGTGAATAAACAAGGCACAAAGATGGGAATGAGCATGGTATGTTTGATAAGTTGAGTCAACCTGAACAAATTAGACAATGATAGGAAATCATACTGGATAGGCTGAGAAGAGCTACAGAACACATTTATAAAGAGAAAGGGATAATAAAGACATGTGGGAGGGCAATGGGGCCAAAGCTAAAAGCTGTGCTCTTTGCTTTACCTGCTGCTCAGCCTTCCTCCCTGTCGCTACCAGAAAGAGCTTCTAAGATTCAGATCCAGTCACACCTCTCTTCTTAAAACTGTTCAGTGGCTTCCCATTGCCTTTGGGGTAAAATGCCTTAGCATGGCATGCAAGGCCCTTCTGCATATGATGCTTGCTTTTTCTCTTCAGCTTCAACTCACATTTCTCCCCCTACAGTCTATGAAATAAATTGTTTACACTTCCAGAACTCATTGCACGGAATCCTGCCCCTATTCTTATGGTTGGGATGTTTTCCTCCTTTCTTTTTTACATGATCAACTCTTACCCTTTAAGACCCAGACCAGGCACCACTTCTTCCAGGAACCCCACCCTCACCTCCACTTCTCACCCAAGGTTGGCTTAGATGTGCTCCTCTGAGCTCCCAGAGTGATCTGTGCCAACCTGCCATACTCTAATGCAAATGTTTGCCTTTCTCATCTGCTTAGGGGCAAATAATGTCTTTCATCTCTTTCCCTTAGTGCCTGGCACCAAGTAAATACTCCATAAATATTTAATGAATTAATTAATATATTAAAGAGTACATCACTCCCCATTAATCCTAATATTCAATCCTTGGCTCTCATCAACTACTTGGTATAAGACCTTACATGCTATAATTCATATTCAATGTTCAACACCATTTGGTTTATCCTATCTCTTGGCACAGTCTTGAAATAGAAATGTGCTTAGAGAATATCAACTGGAGTATTACCAAAGCACTGTATTGATGCCTATCATCACCCCAAATTGGAGCATGGATCACGACAGGCTTCTGTTCACCTTCTGACCAAATAAACAGCAGTTTCTGCCCCAAGGCCAGAGTTGGACTTCACTGTGAGTACAGTTCCTGGGCATTCTTTGGTTTCCCAGCTGCATAACCTCTGCCTTGTACTTGACCCCTTATCAACATTACCCAACTGATATGCCAAAAATGGGTTCTAAGAGCTGGGTTATTAATCCTTCAGCCTTTGGGGCTTTCAAGCAAGGCCTGTGATAGTCCTGAGTCAGACATTTGGGACACAGATATAGCTGCAGTTTCTGTCCTTCTCTCCCCAGTCCCTATGTCAACCAGGTAAAATACCCTAGATAATTCAGGCCTTCAGTCTACCTTCCACTCCCTCTGCTGCAGGCCTGGCCCATTATTTTTTTTGCTTTCTCCTCATGGAAGAAACAGAACCTTCTAGGATAACTTGTCTCTGAAAACAGAGGCATCCCCAAAACACAGGTATGGTTTCAGTTTCCCTGGGCTGAAGCAGAAGGGCAAGTGGCAGGGAGTGGAAGAGACAGTGAAAATAAACACCTATAGCATCAAGAGTTCATTTCCTTGGTAACATGAAGTTAGCACTCTTGGCTGTATGCTCTGGGGATGAGAAGGATGAGGCCCAGGAAGCACTTTCACTATTCAAAAGAGGCGGTATGGACAGGAGAATGTGACTACCAAAAGACCAGGAGAGAATTTCTTTCCCGATGATTATTTTTCCAGGCTGGTATAGCTGGAACCCATGGGCAGTTAGAGGAAAGGAGCAAATGAGGGAAAGAGAGACATGCAAGTACAGGCATTGGGGAAGATACAGACTTAACTCTAGTTTTGACAATAGTGAATGGCAGACAAATCAAAGTGATGCCTAAAATTTTACATTTGAATACTACTTTAAAGTTAACAATAAATTTCTTTCACCTTCTTTCCTTACACAATCTGGGGGCAGGTATGCAGGGAATGCATCTGGGGGTAAAGAACCACCTGAAAGAATGAAAGGTAAGGGCACCCAGTATTCACACAGGGCTGGAATGGTACCCCTTTCCACCAGTCACACTGGAAAACCTCATGAATCACAGGATATTAGGTAGAGTACTCAGAAGAGTCTTGCCTCAGCAGGGGTAAATAGTTAGCCTTAGACCAAGCACTGCTCTGGTCCTGCCTAACAAATTTTATAAGAAAGACCTAAAAAGACCAAACTTTTTTCAAGTAACTTAACTGTGTCCCAAGACAAAGCTTAAGAATATTTATAGGGGGGCACCTGGATGGTTCAGTCAGTTAAGGGTCCAACTTTGGCTCAGGTCATGATCTAATGGTTCATGAGTCCGAGCCCCGCATTGGGCTCTCTACTGTCTGCAGGAAGCCTGCTTTGGATCCTCTGTTTCCTCTTCCTCTGCCCTTCCCCTGCTTGCTCTCTCTCTCAAAAATAAATAAAAATTAAAAAAAAATTTTAAGCATACTTATAGGAGTATAGAAATATTCAGCAACCAGCAAGGTAAAATTCACAGTGTCTGGTATCTAATAAAAAACTACCAGATATACAAAGGATCAGGAAAATATAACCTATGATGAAGACAAAAAGCAATCAAACTGACCCATAACTGACATAGATGTTAAAAATAGTAGACAAGGTTTTTTTAAATGGCTATTGTAACTGTATTTCATATGTTCAAAAGTTAAGTAGAGAAACATAAGACATAAAGAAAAAAAAGATCTTGCACTTCAAGAGATGAAAAATATACTGGGTTGTATCAAAAGTAGGTTAAACACTGCAGAAGAAAAGATTACTGAACTCAAAAACACAGCAATATAGAAACTATTCAAATTGAAATGCTGACAGAAAAATAATTTTTTAAAATGAAGCCTCAGTGAGCTGTTGGGACAACTTTAATAAAGCTAATACCCATGTAATTGAAATCCCTAAAGGAGAGTATGGGGAGTAGAAAAGATATAAAAGATTTAAAGAAATAATGACCAAAAAATTTCCAAACATCCACAGATACAAGAAACTAAACTCAACCCAAGAAACCCAAAGAAAATTACACCAAGGTACATAAAAGTTGAATCAAACCAAGTGGGGAAAAAACAGAGAAAAGGAAATCTTAAAAGGGGCCAGAGGAAAAAAAGACGTGCTACACACACACACACCAAATATAAAGATTGACAGCAGACTCCTCATCAGAAGAATACAAGCCAGAAAATAGCAGAGCAATATCTTTAAAGTACTGAAAGAGAAAAATTTTGTCAACTTAGAATTCTTATGCCCAGTACAAATATTTGTCCAAAAAAAGTGAAAATAAAGACATATTAAGACATACAAATCTGAAAAAATTCTTCACCAGCAGACTTACATGACAAAAAAATGTTAAAGGAAGTCCCTCAGGAAGAAGGAAAATGGTATCGGATGGAAATACAGATCCACACACAGGAATGAAGAACGTTAGAAATGTTAACTGTATGGGGAAAAAATGTAAGTTTTTCTTATTATTTAAATCTCTTTAAAAGATAACAATTTAGGGGCGCCTGGGTGGCTCAGTTGGTTAAGTGTCCGACTCTTGGTTTCAGTTCAGGTCATGATCACACAGTTTGTGGGTTCCAGTCCCGTGTTGGGATCTGTGCTGCTGGTGTGGAGCCTACTATTCTCCCATACTCTCTCTCTCTCTCTCTCTCTCTCTCTCTCTCTCCCCCTCCCCCACTCACGCACATGCGTGCATGCTCTCTCTCTCTCTCTCTCTCTCTCTCTCTCCCTCTCTCTCTCAAAATAAATAAATAAAGCTTAAAAAAACATAATAATACAAACATAACAATAGTGTAGCATGGGGTTTACAGCGCATGCATAAGTAAAACATATGACAACAATAGCACAAAGGTCACAAAGGGAGAAATGGAAGTGTACTATACTATTGTAAGGTTCTTATACTATATGTAAAGTGGCAAAACATCATTTGAAGGTGAACTGTAATAATTGAAGTCACATATTACAAACATCCCTAAAGCCACCATTAAAGTAACAAAATAAAGAGTTATAGCTAAGAAGCCAACAAAGAGATAAAATGGAATCATAAAAAATTATTCACTTCTCATCATGATAAGTGTACTCTTTAATCCCCCTCATCTATTTTCCCCATCCCCCCACCCACCTCCCCTCTGGTAACAGTTTGTTCTCTACAGTTAAAAGTCTGTTTCTTGGTTTCTCTACCTCTTTATTTCTTTTTTTTTTCTTTCCTTGTTTGTTTTGTTTCTTAAATTCCACATATGTGTGAAATCATATGGTATTTGTCTTTCTCTGACTGGCTTATTTCACTTAGCATTATACTCTCTAGTTCTACACTAAAAGGATGTTACTGCTTTCCAGGAGATACTGAGGTTGGAGTGACTGCTAATGGGCACAGAGTTTCTTTTGGGGGTGATGAAATTGTTCCAAAATTAACTGTAGTGATATTTGCATAACTCTGTGAATACACTTGCAACCATGGAATTGTATACTTTAAAAGGGTGAATTGTGGGGCACATCGGTGGCTCAGTTGGTTAAGCGCCCAACTCTTGATTTTGGCTCAAGTCATGATCTCATGGTTCATGAGATCGAGCTCTGTGATGGGCTCTATGCTGACAGCACAGAGTCTGCTTGGGATTTTCTCTCTCCCTCTGTCTCTGCCCCTCCTCTACTTATGGTCTCTCTCTCTGAAAATAAATAAATGCACTTAAAAATAAATAAAAGGGTGAATGGTAGGTATGTGGATTATATCTCAATAAATCTGGGGTTTTTTTAAGGATAAAAATATTCAATTAACCCAAAACAGGAAGAAAAAGGAAGAGAGAAATAATTGAGAATAGATGAAACAAAATGGAAAAAATATAACAAGATGATAGACAAACATATCAATAGTCACATTAAACATAAGTTATCTAAACACTACAATCAAAAGGCAGAGATTGTCAGGTTGGATAAAAAGGCAAGCCCCAACTATATGTTGTCTACAAGGAATGCACTTCAAATGTAAAGACACAAATAAGTTAAAAGTAAAAGGGTGGAAAAAATATAGCATAATAACACTAATCAAAAGAAACTGGGGTGACTTTATTAATATCAGACATAGTAGATTTCATTGCAAATCATATTACTGGGGAAAAAGAAATTAATTTCATAATGATAAAGGGGTCAATTCATCAAGAGGACATCATAATCCCAAACATATATGCACCTACTAACAAAGCTTTAAAATACATGAAGCAAAAACTGACACACTTTCAAGGAGAAGCAGACAAATCCACAATTACAATCAGACATTTAATGTCCCTCTCCCAATAATTAAACAGAACAAGTAGAAAGGAAATTAGTAAGGATATAGGAGATTTGAAGACTTGATCTAACTGATCTGACATTTATTAACACTCCACCCAACAAGAAAAAAATGCATATTCTTTTCAAGTGCTCACAGAACATTACCAAGATAAACCATATCCTGGGCTAATAAGCAAGTCTCAAAAAATTCAAAAGGATATAGTCATATAAAATATCTTCTCTGATCATAACACAATTAAATTATAAATCAATGATAGTAATATCACTGGAAAATCCCCAAAGAGTTGGAAACTAAAGAACATACTTTTAAATAATTTATGGGTCAAAGAAGGCAGTGTAAGTTTATCAGGTACCTACAGGTGTTCTAGGCGTTGTATTAGTCTCTTAATATACATTACCTCTAAGCTTTAGGATATTGTAAGATGGGCATTATTAATTACATTTTTCAAATGAGAAAACTGAGGCTCAGAAAGATAAAGTAACATGTTTGAAGTATGTTACATAGCTAGACAATGGCAAGTCATGTCTCTGAATATAACCTCCAGGACTTTTCATGAAACCTCTAAGACTCAGTGTAAAACTCTACTTCTTCTGCTTCTCTGCTACTTTGCATTATATTTGTTCTTGTGCCTTTGATTTTTAAAATATGATGTTGTAATTATTCTTTTGCAACTACTATTTTTTGTTTTGTTTTGTTTTATTTTGTTTTGTTTTATTTTATTTTGTTTTGTTTTGTAATACACTTTCAAAGTGTACATGGTGACTTCCAGAGAGAATTACATTCTCCTTGAAGGAAAGAGTCCTATGTAACTCATTTTTTCTATTCCAACTACTCATAAATGTTCCTCTTAGGCACAGTGCTCTCCTTTAAACAGGTACTAAACCCCAAAGCTGTGCGGCCCAGCTCTTGTCAGTAGTAATGGTTGGAAATGGACATTTACCATATCTCCTAATGTAGGTAGTCCCCAGTTTAAAAATGCGTAATGACCTAAAAGTTTCTTTGTAAACCTCTTATTTAGTACAGAGAATATATTTTCCATGTAAATGGGAGTTAGATTCCCAGGATAAAAATAAAGAAATTCAGTTGTGCACATAATGTGTTTAAAATTTGGTACTAACATTGTACATCATGTACAATTAGTCAACATTTATAACTAGGGTGATACAGGAAAATGCTTTTTAGTTTTCATCCTGGAGCACCAGGCACATATTTCTTCTCCACTTGCTAGTACTCACAGGGGAGGAATGGGATGGACTCTGGCAATGGCAAAGTGGTCTTTGGCTGGAAGCAGTAGGAAAAAAGGAGGAAACTACTTCTTGGAACCAGCGATGGGTTAGCCCACCACATTACACCTGCTAGAAGGACATCTTCCTATGGCTTCCCAAATAAGGCAACAAACACTAGTTGCCTTCATTAAGGCAATTTGTATGTCCAAACAAGGAATGTCTAATGAACATTCCTAATCAGATGCTCCTTAAAGTGGAGACTATCTGTACAAATACTCAGTCTAATAATTGGGACTAATACCAGAATAACTACTATAGATGCCAATATCTCCCAACACAATAGTTTGGGTGTTGAGATTATCTCTGACTGTATCACACTTACGTACACAGTCACCACCATGTCCCATTCTCATGTGCATCACTACTTGCTAGAGAACATGTTCCTCTCTATATCTGGAACGCACCTTTTCCTATTAACAATAAATGGTATATTTTCAGACTCCATATTTTTTAAGTAAATTTTTTAAGTAAAGTGTTATTTTTCTAGAGTCTAATTTTTATGTGTTTAAGAATGTAGCTAGGTCTAGGAATTCTGAGAAAAGAATATCAGCTATTTTTCACTAGGGTGTTTGTTCTCTCTTACTGATTCCTTCTCTATCCTTCTATTCTGCACCAGCTGTATTCATTTACATGTTATACTTTAAAGAAACTTTGATGTATTTCCTCTCAGCTGTAGGTTGGAAGCTGAATATCTAGTTACTTGCAGGCAAGAGAGCAAAAGAAGCAATGAAAATTAACTGTTAGCAAATTATCTATTTAATAGAATAACAACAACAACAACACAAAACAACTTGTTTCTGGACCAAAAGGCAGGGCAATCCTAGAGGCTGCCAATACAGGTTGGACAGAAAACATCAGGTCCAGCTTGTAAGAAAGGACTGGTCAAGATTCCAGAAAATGTGGCCACACCTACTAGGCTGAGACAGAAAGCAAGAAAGGACTTTGTCTCTGCCCCTCCCCACCTATGCCTCCAACACAGGGAGAATAGTTGAAGGTAGAGACAGGACTGTAGGCAGGCCTGGGAGAGCCAAGACTGGTACTTAGCCTGAACACAAAGAAGAGCAAATATGAAGGGGACTCGAGGCCAGAAATTGTCCCAGAACTCCAGCCTGGGGCAAAGTAGAGGGTCCCAGGGAACTTAGCAATCAGAAGATCAAAACCAGGAGAATGCCCTAAAGACACAAAGCTCTGAAGACAGAGAAGGGAAGCATTTAATCCTCTTCCTGCTAACAGGCCCCAGATGCAGTTAGCTGGCATCCACATTGCTGCTGGTAAGCAACCCACCACTCCCAGAATTTGATAACACTGTCTCCACCCTGGCCACACTTCCCCCACCCCCTTTCCCTTCACTCTACTCAAACTGGCAAAATAATGAAGGGGAGCGTGTAAGCACAACAGAAGAATGTGGACAAAAATATTTGAAAAGTGAACAAGGTAAACCTAAGTGTTCAGAAGTGGATACATGGATTGCCCAGCCACCCTAGCCCCGTAAAAGTTCATTCTCATGCGGACATCTTACAGCCAAGGAAACAAGCAGTTGGTGAGATAGCATCCCCACAGAACGAAGATGAATAGGGCCACCTGCTGCAGGGTTTGGCAGCTAAAGACATCTTGGGGGGGGGGGGTGTACCCAAAGTAATGTTCTCTCTCAGAAAATATAACTTTGCAGTGTTGCTGTTTTTCCTGTTTTTCATGTTCTATGTTTGGCTGCCAGTGGGAGGCAGTGGGTGTGAGAGGGAGAAGGCAGGGCTCTGAGAAGACAAGACAGTTGGCTTGAAAATACTGCTGAAAACCTGTGGGCTTGGGGATTTACTTTTTTCTTCTGTCCCCATCCTGAAGGGGATAGACAGGGAAAGGCTGGGCCTGACCCAGGGAAATGGGGGTCAGATAATGGGTTAACAAAGCAGAGGCTCTGACCCACCTACATTTCTGCTTCAGCCCAGTTAGTATAGTGCCCCTTTATGTCCTTCCTTCCTCTTGGTCACATACAACCCCGTGGATGGCAGCTGCCCATGTCTGTACAGATCTACAAGAGGCCCACAGCCTCTGATGCAAGAGCAGAGGTCACTGACCCTCTTGACTGATGGTGTTCCTGTTCACTTTCCATCTTTGTAGATCCTGGACCGCTCCTACCTGCCCTATTCTTACCTTGACCTACCTCCTTGGGTTTGATCTACAGATTATATGGAAAGTGTTTCTCAACAGTAGCACTATTAACATTTTGGGCCAGATAATTCTTTGTTTGGGAGGCTGTCACAGGTTGAATTCTGTTCCTCCAAAAAGATTATGTCGAAGCCTTAATCTCTAGTACCTGAGAATGTGACCATCTTTTGGAAATAGTGTCATTGCAGATGTAATTTGTTAAGATGAGGTCATATTGAAACTGGGTGGGCTTTAATCCAATATGACTGGTAGCCTTATAAAAAATGGTCTGTGGCCTTGGAAACCGTTTTTATTAAGATGGTCCAAAAGTGAAGGAAGAGGCCCCTGCCCCCAAGCCAAAGCCAAAGCAAAGGCTTTGAAACCTAAGAAAGCAGTGCTGAAAGGTATCCATTGTCACACAAAAAAAGATCTGCATGTCACCTACCTTCTGAAGACCAAGACACTGTCTCCAAAAGCAGCCCATATAACCTTGAAAGAAGGCCCTCAGGAGAAACAAGCTTGACCACTATGCCATCAAGTTTCCTCTAACTACCCACTCAGCCATGAAGAAAACAGAAAACAACATCACACTTGTGTTCACCTGGATGTCAAGGTCAACAAGCACCACATCAAACAGGCTATGAGAAAGTTCTATGACACTGAGGTGACCAAGGTCAACACCCTGATCAGGTCTGATGGAAAGAAGAAGGCATATGTTTGGCTCCTGACTATGATGTTTGGATGTTGCCAACAAAATTGGGATCATCTAAGTTGAGTCCAGCTGGCTAATTCTAAATATAAATTTTTTCACCATAGGAAAAAAAAAAAAAAAAAAAAGATGGCCATGTGAAGATACAGACACAGAGAGAACACCATGTGACATGAAGGCCAAGACTGGAGCGATACAGCTACAAGCCAAGGAACACCAAAGATAGCCAGTAAAGCATCAAACTCTAGGAGGGAGGCCTGGAACAGATTCTCCCTCCCAGCCCTCAGAAGGAACCAGCCCTGCTGATACCTTGATCTCAGACTTCCAGCTTCCAGAACTATGAGACCATTCATTTCTATTATTTGTAGCCACCCAGCTTGTGGTACTTTATTACAGTAGCCCTAGGAAACTAATACAGGGGCTATTCTTTGTACTATAGAACATTTGGCAGCATCCTTGGCCTGTACCCAGATGTAACAGCAATTCCTTCCCTAGATGTAATAAACAAAAAATGTCCCAGACATTGCATATGTCCCCTGGGGGGCAAAATTGCCTTCTAGTTGAGAACCACTGTTTTAGGTCATAAGACCACAGAGGAAGCCCTAGTGAGGAAGACCATACAATGTCCTCAGCTTACAGTGCTTTCCTGATAATCTGGAGATGGCAGAAGGTTTAAGAAATCATCTAGTACTGTGGTTCTTATAGGACAGGGTGAGGAGGTAGATAAAGGAGATTGCAGGAGAAAAGCAAGACATAGGCCCTACCTCATGTTACTCAAATTAGAATGGGATTGGGGGGGGGTGGCATCTGGCAGCATATTTTTTAAAAGCTATAATGGCAGCCACAATCTAAAGTTAAAACCACTCATCTAAGGGCAGGGTTCAAAGCTTGGGCTGAAATTTCGAGCTGAAATAAATCTTGTCTTTTGACGATGTGTAGACATAACCAAAATGTTCAATAATAGGAGATTGGTTCATCACATTATGGTACAGCCACATGATGCAGTCATTACAATTATGTCTTGAAGACTATTCGGTGATCTGAGCAAGTGTTCCTAATGTAAGATTAAATGAAGAAGGAAGGTAAACCAACATATGGTCTGTCTGTCTGTCTATCTATCTATCAATCAAAAAAACTACCACTGATCATGATGGCTGCTAGTTTTGGATCCACTTACAAACATTATTACATGTGGTAGATTACATCATTATCTTAAATTACAGATAAGAAAAGTGAGCTTTGGAAAGAAAAAAAAAAAAAAAACTTGAGCAAGCTCCCACAGCTGGTGAATGGCAGACACTGGTCTGGAATTTGCATTCGTTTCACCCCAAGCAAAATGCTCTTTGCACTCTGCTGTGCTAAATAGAAATTTGCCAATAAACATTAATAGTTTATATATAATTATCTCTATGATATTAGGAATGATTTTTCTTTTCCACTATTTTCTTGTTTTCCACATCCTATGATGAACATGTGTTAATTTCATAAACAAAAAAAGTGGAAAAGCCAAAGTATAAAAATAATATATGCATTCTTTAGAAATTACAACAAAAAATAAACAAATTTTTATATCTATATACATTTGCTCATTTTTGTATGTGTAAGAAGAAAGATGTGCAAGATAACTGTGATTACCTTGGAAGGGAGGGATTGGGAAGTAGGAGTAAAGAGATAATTAGCATTTCTATTTATATATATCTTTGCAATATTTCACTTGTTATTACAACAAACAGGAATCTCTTTCAAAATATGAAAA
Source organism: Panthera onca (assembly GCF_046562875.1). Lineage (NCBI taxonomy): Eukaryota > Metazoa > Chordata > Mammalia > Carnivora > Felidae > Panthera > Panthera onca. The sequence goes on along the minus strand of NC_138347.1, from coordinate 69,791,918 downwards.
ATACCAAATAAAAGAAATTTTAAGGGAAAAGATAAGGATCTAATATATTTTTGTGAACCAACTATATTTAGAAATATAAATAGATTCAATTACAATATATTTGTAATTTAAAGTGTATTTATTTATTTTGAGAGAGACAGAGAGAGTAAGCACAGAGAAGGGGCAGAGAAACAGGGAGAATCTCAGGCAGGCTCCACGCCTGATGCGGGGCTCAAACCAATGAAACTGTGAGATCACGACCTGAGCTAAAATCAAGAGTCAGAGGCTGACTCTGAGCCACCCAGGCACCCCTCATTACCCATGTATTTAGCTTAGAGATGGGTGCATTTCCTAGCTCTGGATCCTGAAGACACTAATGTTAGACCAACCACAGTGAAATATATAATTACAAAAAATGTAAAATCTCTCTGCAACCCTAGTCAGAGATGTCATCTTTCTCAGTTTGGTCTTTATGACATTGCTTATCATAGCTTAGAAGTAACATGATTTTGGCATGGCATATATATGCAAAAAAGATCCAGTTAAAAATAATCACCTATGAAGTCCTAGAAATTATTCTCCCTGGGCACAATGCCAGCATCAACTACCCATGACCCTGAGTTGTTTTCCTCAGCAGTCAGAAGTAAGAGACATGTCAAATTTGAAAATACTTAAAAGTGAAACAGGCTTTTGGACAATACCCCCAAGAGCGTCTGTCTGGAATAGGGCCGTATGGTTTGGTTGAAAGACTTCCCCATCACCGTCATATAAATATCAAAGCCATTTAATGCCCGTGGCATGAGCTGACAGCTGCGCACTGACAGGCAGGAGTCAGTCTTTGGATGCTGCTGTCTATGAAACTGACAAGCTGGTGTGGATTGAAATGCTTGGAGCCCTTTAAATAAAAATCATCAAAATAAAGATAGTATGACGCATAAGTGAAAGCAGTAACAGGAGAGATCCAGTTCTAGAATCATCTTCCCTCCTCCAGTCTCACTAGTCCATTCTAGGACTGGGATTTCGGTGACTTTAGAAAGCCTAAGTTGCTTGCATCTCACCTTCTGCAGGTGTACCATTAAAATCATCATCATCATCATCAGGGCACCTGGGTGGCTTAGTCGGTTGAGTGTCTGACCATGGCTCAGGTCATGATCTCACAGCTTGTTGGGCTCTATGCTGACAGCTCTGGAGCCTGATTCAGATTCTGTGTCTCCCTCTCCCTCTGCCCTTCCCCCACTCACACACACACACACACACACACACACACACACACACACACACACACAATCTCTCTCTCTCAATAAACATAATAATAAAAAATTTTTAAAAACATCATCATCATCATTCAGGAGAAATATGACTGTTAGCCACAGGACTGCTCCAGGGCCCACAGGGAGTGACACATACTGCTTGAGGGGCCGAATTCCCTGATCATGCCCCCCCGCCCCCGGAAGGCTACTGCAGTGTTGGGAAAAACCCTCAGTGAGGAGGGAAAGGAAAACCTTAGCCTCTGCATGGCCCTGGGGGTGTCTCTACTCATGACTGGAATTAGTGAACATTGCCATGTCCCTAAAGCATCCAAAAAAAAAAAAGTGAATTATATTCAGAATGCTTTATATACAAGGAAGGGAGAGTTTATACTATATTTCAGAAAGTTTACCATCAATAAATGTGAAATGTAAAGTTGCAGCACAAAGCACTTAGGGTTAAGCCTTGGTTCTCTATGAAATTAAATTATGTAGAAGAGTTCATTGTCCAAGGACACAAAAGAAATGAGGTGTGACAGAGGTACAAAGTAGTGATATAATGCTGAGGGCACACTAGTAACAGCATGATTGGGTAAGATGGATAAGCCTGGAGAAGTTTTCAGAAGGAGGTCAATTTTGGAGCCAGTTTTAAAGTCTAAAGTGTGAAGGCAAAGGGGAAGAATCTACCAGGCACGGGAATGGCTTGAGCAAAAGTCCAGATTAGGAGGTCAGGATGACATGAGGGGCTTTGGCAGGGAGCTAAGAGAGGTACAGTCCTGAGGGTTTCTCCTTCGAGTCACGGTTGGATATTGAAAGCTCGCTGGGGGTACATAGCAGGAGTGGCTAAGGGCTCTCCAGGAGGAAAAGTCATCTGTCTCTGGAGAAGCACAGTTCAGGAGTCAGAGAACTCAGTTCCCTGGTCTCTGTGGGACAAGCCGCAGACCGTTACCTTGTGGTGTGGGAGAGGTGTGAAGGTGGCAGGAGGGACAAAGGAAGGAGACCTACACTAGGATTGGGGCTACCTGCATCCTCTTCTGAAACAGGGCCGTATTCGGAGACTTATTCGAGGTCAGAAGAGACACCATCTATCCACCAAGGACTGTCCACCGCAGACTGTGGGCCAAGACCCGGGCCTACTTTCAAAGAGAAAACACATGTTCTTCCCATTTCCTGGCCTGAGGAATTTACGTGAAGAGGCTCACCCACTGGAGCATTTCCTCAGTTGGTTGAGAGGGGCTGTGGGAGATCAACGTTTCCCCGCACAGGACGGTCAAAGGAAAGCGCAGAATCCAAGTAGCTGCAGACGGGACTGTGAGACAGGGATCATGAGGTTCAGGTTCACCTCCCATCATTCACTGCATCATCTGGAGCCCTTGAATGGTCCCAACTTTCACAGGCCAAGAGCTATCTTCTATGACCCTAGCCTGTGCCCATAATCCTCAGAGTTATGAAAGCCTCAGCAAGAAATTCCATGCAAACTCACCCTCAGTGCTACAAGGGGCAAGTTAAGCAATGGGGTTATGTGGATAGTGACACAATGAAGAGCAGCAAGCCAGCTAGGAGACGGGGTCTAGCAGATCACAAATAATCTCACCGAGTCCCAAAAAGGTGGGTGCTAGAGCCACAGTAGACCTACAGGGCTCTCTGGGAGGGGCGGGGATGCATTGGGGGCAGTACTGCTTGCTGCTGAGCAGGTCACTGGGAGCAGGGCTTCTCTGTTCTCTCTGGTTAGAAGGGCAGGTAAGATAAGTGGCCAGAGTACACTATATACAAAGCATCATGCTGTTTCCATTTTCACTTCCAAAATCCACTTTTGACCCCAAAATCTCACAGATCTACACTTATATAAACATCAGAACAAAGCTCATTAAATCAACAGCTTTAGCTTTAGGATGTGGAAAGTCTCCCCTGCTAACCCTGCCCTGCATGGGATCCTGGCCCTTAAACAGTGTAAGAAGCCTGGGGCATGAAGAGTTCAGTTAAACTCAGAGACTAGTCAGCACATTCTCTCTCTTGGGAGACACCCAGTATGGGGCAATATCATCAATCTTTTCTGTATCTTTAGTTCCTCTTTTCTAAGTGTGTTCCAGACATGATCTCATCTACTGTCACTATATCCCCCAAATAATAATGATGATAATTTACATCTGCTCTCTGCTCTAGACTTAACGTGCTTTTAAGTACATTATTTCATTTAATGCCTACTTTGACTATGATGGAATAAATATTGTTCCCATTTTATGGATGTAGATATGAGGTTTGGCAAGGTTAAGTGACCTACATGTGCAGCTGGAGTAGGTCTAGGCCTTCTAACCCAGGCGTTCCAATCCCTGAACCCTTCTCACTGGATCTTTTGCCTCCCATAAGGAAGAAGGGAGGAAGAATCTGTAACTCCTATTTAACTGATGGGGAGATAATGGTACTAATTATTAACTGGCCTTCATGTAAGGCATTGACTAAGGAAAGAGAATCTAGGAAATTAACCTGTGTCAGCGTCATGCAGCCAAATCATCTGGCCACCTGAAGCCATGATGGAATGTAATTTCTTGGAAAAAGAACCTCAAACCCTTCTAACTTCATAAACTTGTAAAACTTTTATCGGAGTGACAGCTATGGTGGGTGGGTCAGACCCAAGATTTGCATCTAAATAACACTCTCTTCTGTAGCTGTATTTTAACAAGCAAATCAGACTGACCTTGTGAATTCCCAAGAAACTAAAGAGTCCATAATTTTAGGCAGAGTCCAAGCCTCATAAAGAAGAAAACTGAAACATGTCTATCACATGGAATTGGAGTTCTCTTTTTAGCCTCACTGCCCCCTTCCCTCGATGTTATTTTCAAATTCTAAGCATATGACGGACTAACGTCCACTAGAGTTATTTCGAGCCATACTTGGCATTGTTGAAACTCAGATATATTGTACAAAATAGCCCACTGTGTGAAACACCATGGAGATATGTAATTAAAGCTGAGGTTGCCAGTGTTTAGGGCTGTCAGCATCTAGAATGTAGTGGGACAGCTGCACTAGTCTCTGAAACCCAAAGGGCATGCCCTGGGCTGGCTGGGCATTTGCCTGTGTATCCCAAGACAAACAAAGCCGATCCCAATGAGGCTTGTATGTCCCCTGATACTATAGGATACCACAAGAGTTCAGCTCCCTCTGTCCCAAACCTGCCTTTCTTTCCAGGTGGAATAACTCAGATGTAATGCTTTGTTCCTGTTAGAACTTGGCAGTGGACTTTTCTCCTTTTAAAAATGTATTCCAAATAAAATTAGTTCATGAAAATGCCTCCAGTTGCTCACTGGCAGAGGGAAAAAAAAAAAAAAAGATTTATCTGCTTGGTGGGCTATTCTTGTTGGTGATATGTGTTTTATTTTTTGGTTTGTGTAACATACAGCCTGAAGCCCCTCAGAGGCTCTTAGGTACTGGTTCCTGGTACTTGTTACCTGCCCCAGCTGCCCCATCTACCAGCAAGTTTTCAGAAGCCCTTACCCTTCAGCCCAGACGCTTCTGATTTGCTCCAACACCCCAAATGCCGCAGCAAAGGAGTGTTTACCTCATGGAGCTCTCAGGGGTCCTGGAAAACACTGCCTACCTGAAAGTACTCTTGGACCAGAGCTCTTGGACCAGAGCTACGCGCTATATCTTGGACCCTGACTAGAATCCCTATTTCAGGAAAGTGTGTCCCAGGAGAAGATGGGACAGACATGAAGGGGAAACAAAGAGGAGGAGGGAGGAGCGAAGGAGAAGGAAGGAGGAGGGGGAAAGACGCTACAAAGGCTACTGTTTTGAAGTGCCCCCCCACGCCTCCACACCCCACACCATAGTCACCACCCTCTACCACAGCCAGGTTTTAAGGACTCAGAAAGTCCTCAAGGGGGGCACCTGGGTGGTTCAGTCGGTTGAGCGTCTGACTTTAGCTCAGGTCATGATCTCCTGGTTCGTGAGGTCAAGCCCCACTTTGGGCTCTGAGCTGTCAGCTCAGAGCCTGGAGCCTGCTCCAGATTCTATGTCTCCCTCTCTCTCTGTGCCTCCCCTGCTTGCACTCTGTCTGTCTGTCTGTCTCTCTCTCTCCCTCTCTCAAAAATAAACATTTAAAAAAAAGAAAAAAGAAAAAAGAAAGTCCTCAAGGCATTGTAATGTATAGGCATCTACTGTGGGGAACAGGAAAGGCTTGGAGGGCATTCATAAATTGCCATTTTCTGAAGGTTTTTCTTGGGAGAAGATTCTGAATCCTTGGCTTAAACCCAGCCCTCCCTTTTCAGTGCTTATTTTGCTTCTCTTTACATATGTATATGTGTACCTGGTTTAAATAGTCTATAATTATAAATTATTTGAATCTGGGGAAGAGTAAGAAGTCTTAATATTAGAGACTTCACCAGAAAAAAAAAATAACATTGTAGACTACCATGGTAATCTGCAATACCATAGCGATAGCTAGCATTGATCAACATACCCATATACTCTATATAGAGAAAAATATCTGGAAGAATAAACACCAATGTATTAGCACCTGTTAGACAACTGAGTGGGTAGACTATTTTTGTTCCTACTTGTTTGTCTGCTTTTCTATATTAAATATGTGTGATTTTGTAATTAAAAATAAAGAATATAGGGGCGCCTGGGTGGCTCAGTCAGTTGAGTGTCCGACTTTGGCTCAGGTCATGATCTCGGGGTTCGTGAGTTCGAGCCCTGCCTTGGGCTCTGTGCTGACAGCTCAGAGCCTGGAGTCTGCTTCAGATTCTGTGTCTCCCTCGCTCTCTGCCCCTCCCCCACTCACACTCTGTCTCCTTCAAAAATAAACATTAAAAATTAAAAAAAAAAATAAAGAATATAAATAAATTCCCAAAAGGATCATTAAATCAGCTCAGTTTTTCCCATACTCCAATGGGGTATAAGTGTGGGCTTTGGGGTGAGCCTGCCTGGGTTCAAATCTTGCCTCCTGCACTTGAATGGTCTTCTTTGGGCCTGATTCTTCATCGGGAAAATGAGGATGAATTAACATCTACTCTGTAGAGTGATTTCAAAGATTAAATGAAATATTCCTTGTAAAGTCATGTGTTACATAAATGGCATTTATTATTATTACTCATTCTTTGATGCTTGCAGATACGTTTCAAAATATTTTTATCCCCTGTATGCAAATCCATCAGCACTCCCTCTAACTTTCAGCCCAGCCAGAGCTGGCTTCTAGGGCGGCAAGCACGCTTCTGAGGCCCACTCTGCTCAGGGTGTTACAGAAATGGAAAGAAGAGGGAAGAGAAAGGAAATCAATTTGGTTTCTCTTCACCTGGGCAGGTTGACCTGTGCTGAAATTAATTATTGGAAGACATGATAATAAATGGTTTGCTTTCAGAATCAATACTGGGCAGACAGAAGAGCTTTCCTCTGGAACAGCCTTCCCTGTTTCCTTTTGAAACCATGTCAGTTCTTTCTGAGAGACGGTAACTTTATTCTTCTCTTCTTTATTCTTCTCTCTGTGTTGTTCTTACTGTGCATGGTAAATATGTTGTCACATTGTGAAACTCTAGTGGTTACAGTCTTGGTACCCTTGTAAGGAGGGCACTGAGTCGGAGAATTCATTAGAGTAGAGAGTGCTCTCACTTGGTGCTCAGTCTTTCTTTTCCTCCTTCTCCCTTTTCTGGGGCCCCATGGCAAGCTCAGCTCCAGCCCAGTTACAGAAATAAAATGGAATCATACATCTCACCAAAAGACCTACAAATCAGGTCCTCTTGGCAACCATCTAGCCCTGCCCTGGTGCCCCGTTTTGATAACTAGACTTTGTCCTGTCCCTAGGAGTCAGCCCTTCCTTACTGGTGTCCCAGTAACCTTGCCTCCAACTTTCAGCCTAGTGGCTAGAGCCTTGCAAACTGTCCATTCTCCTCTTTGGATCTCTGAACACATTCGCTCCTGGATGCCCATTGCTGGGTACCCAGTATCTATCAACCACAGGCAGAATGCACGTTTATGCCATTTGCTACCTTGGTTCTGACTGGTCATATTAGATGGCCATTTCTTCCATAATGTTTAACCTGAGGGTCAGACTTCTCAGTACCCATAGCTGATCTGTCCCCTTGCATCTGGCCACTTCAAAGGATAGACCTACACTTTCCAACATAGTTAAGCAGACCCCACCAAGCTGAGTCTTGACAGATGACAGCAGGGTACTTGATAACCTAGGGAAGGGAATGAGGCTTAGATGTATCCTATCACCCACACTACCATGGCGACCACTGCTGCCACAAAGGCCACTATTCATCAAGCACCTCCTATGAACCAAATTCTCTATTACACACTTGCCATAGGTCCTTTCTTTTTTTTTTTTTTTTTTAATCTATTCATTTATTTTGAGAGGGGTGGGGAGGGGCAGAGAGAGGGAGAGACAGAATCCCAAGCAGGCTCCATGCTGTCAGGACAGAGCATGATGAGGGGCTCAAACCTACAAACAGTGAGATCACGGCTTGAGCCGAGATCAAGAGGTGGATGCTTAACTGACTGAGCCACGCAGGTGCCCTCCATATGTTATTTCTAACTGTCATATCACTCTTCAGGGTAGGTGTCACTATCTCCATTTTAGAGAAGGTTACTGAGGCTCAGAAAAATTAAGTGACTGGTGCAAAGCCAATAAAAGGAAAGAACAGATTGATTCCAAATGCTATGCTTCTCTTCACTATACCATACATCCCAATAGATAGGAAATCACAGCTGAGAGGGAACTCTCAAATGGGCTTGGGTAGCTATCAAGGGGAGTTGATTTGGGAAACTAAAACGTTTAGTTAGTGATAGCCTGACCTGAGCAAAAGGTGAAAGGAAAGAGACAGAAGTGTAGTCCACCAGTCTGTGCTAGAAAATGGAAATGAAGGGGTGCCTGGGTAGCTCAGTCAGTTAAGCATCTGACTTTGGCTCAGGTCATGATCTCATAGTTTGCGAGTTCGCGTCCCACATCGGGTGAACTTGTGCCCTGATTCAGGTGAACATGAGCTCCACTTCAGGTGAATATATAAAGGGAAAAAACAGTCTTTTCAACAACTGGTGCTGGGAAAACTGGACAGCTACATGCAAAAGAATGACACTGGGCCACTTCCTTATACCACATATAAAAATAAATTCGAAATGGATTATAGGTGAGAACTGAAACCATAAAACTCTTAGAAGAAATCATAGGCAGTAATTCTTTTGACATTGGCTATAGAAACATTTTTCTAAACATGTTTCCTCAAGTAAGGGAAACAAAAGCAAAATTCAACTACTGATACCACACCAAATTAAAAAATTTGCACAGTGAAGGAAAACGTCAACAAAACAAACAAGCAACCTACTGAATGAGAGAGGATATTTGCAAATTATATATCTAATGAGGAATTAATATGCAAAATATATAAAAATTTATACAACTCAACACCCCCCCAAAAAAACCCCCCCAAATAATCCAGTTAAAAAATGAGCAGAGGACCTGAATAGATATTTTTCCAAAGAAAACATACAAATGGCCAACAGATACATGAAAAGATGCTCAACATCACTAATCATCGGGGAAATACAAATTGAAACCACAAGGACCACAAAAACCACTTTATACCTGTCAGAATGGCTAAAATAAAAAACATAAGAAACAAGAAGTGTTGGCGAGGATGTGGAAAAAAAAGAACTCTCATGCACTGTTGGTGGGAATGCAGACTGGTGTATCCACTATGAAAAATAGTGTGGAGGATCCTCAAAAAATCAAAAGTAGAATTACCACATGATCCAGTAATTCCGCTACTGGGTATTTATCCAAATAAAATAGAAACCCTAATTCAAAAAGATATACGCACCCTATATTTATTGCAGCATTATCTACACTAGCCAAGATATGGAAGTAACCCAAACCCATATTATTATATGGAATATTAATATATATTAAAATATATTTTAAAGACTCTTAATGGAATTTTAATATATAATATTAATATATATAATGGAATATTACTTGGCCCTAAAAAAGAATGAAATCTTGCCATTTACAACAACATAGATGAACCTAGAAGGTATAATGCTAAATGAGAGAAGTCAGTCTGGAACAAATACCATATGATTCTACTCATATGTGGAATTTAAGAATCAAAATAAATGAAAAAAAGTAAAAAAAAAGAGACAAACAAAAAAATGGACTCTTAAATACAGAGACTAAACTGATGGTTGCTGGAAGGGAGGTGGGTGGGAAGATGGGTAGAATAGATAAAGGAGACTAATAGAAACTTATATTTATGAACACTGAAAAATGTACAGAATTGCTGACTTATTACATTGTACACCTAAAACTAAAATAAGACTGTATGTGAATTATACTTGAATAAAAAATATTGAAAAAGAAAGAAATACCTAACTCACTGAAGTTATGAGGATTATAAGAAAAAATAATTAGAACAATGTCCAGCACACAGAGAGGACTCAGTAAGTGTTATGCTACTGTCAGGACTGTTGTTGGTATTAGGGTCTCTTCAACAGGAAGCAGCAAAAAATGTCTATCAATGAACACGATACACTGAATGAAAATAAGTATGACTAGATGACTTGTTTTGGACTTAAAATTAATATACTGAACACAAAATCAGTAGTCAGTATACTTCTTTTGTCTAATTTACTTTTTGTTGCCTTTAAAATCCTTCTGAAAAAGGCCAATATCATTCATCTCTCAAAAAGGAGAATTTTTGCAAGAGGAAAAGAACTTCACTACATATAAACTAGCAGAGGAAGAGGGTTAAAGGTATGGTGTGATGGTAGCTATCCCAGCTGGAAAAATCATGGAAACTTAGTGGGGCTGGGGAAATACACATAGTAAGGATTACCATATCCTCTTGTCAAGATTGGTTCATATGAAATAATTTTTTAGTTTTTTTTTTTCAATTAAAAAAACACATTAGAGTCTAAAAAACTCACTCAAAATTTGACTCAAAAAATGCTACTTCCCAAGTGTCAGATCCTGGGCTAGGGCTGTCCAGGTTGATCCTAGCTCGGAACAGTCTCAGTAATTCTAACAGGGTGGCTCTCAGGCCCCAGGCTATATGGGTCTTGGGTTTATCTTCTTATGAATGTTCATCTAATCCACTTCTCTTCCATTTGTCATTCTTATAATTGGAAGGGATCTCAGGGATATCCTGACTTGATATCCACCCTACAAAGTAATCCTCTCCGTACCATTCATTTACTTTTTCAAGTGCCAATTGCATGTTAAGCCCACTGTGATGGGCACTGAGATAAAAAGACTAATGAGACAAAATTCCTTTTCTAAGGAAGGTCACAGTCCAGCTGAGGAATGAGGCTGGCATAAAATTAATTATGACACTGTGTGATAACTACCATGACAGGGATGTGACCAGAATAAGTGGATCCTAGCAAAAGGGCATTCAACACAAACAATGGAGGCCACCTCTTCCTAGAAGAGATGATACTTGAGATGAGTGTTTAAAGATGAATAGAAGTTTATCAGGGGACGTCCAACTTAAATAAATGGGAGTGATGAAAGGGCAAATAGCACTGAAACTTGGGAGCATGGCATATTCAGGTTCATAACAGGACAGCAGAAGTATAGGGTGGGGTAGAGGGAGCCCATGAAGGGTAAAAGATAAAGCCAGAGAGGCAGTAGCCAGATCATAAAAGGTTTATGATACTGATAGTTTGAACTTTATCCTAACGGGAAGCCATCTATGAGTTCCGTAACTGATGGAGTAGCATGATGAGATGTGCATTTTAGGAAAACCACTCTTGTGGCAGTGAGGGAAAGGATTTAAGGCGACAACGACTGGAGTCAGGGAAAGGAGGATAATGCGATAAACCAAGCAAGAGATAATGAGATTCTGATCTCAGGCAGTGGCAATGGAGATGAAAGGGAAGGGACACATAAAGAGGTAGTGGCATCAGTAGGACCTTGCAACAGACTCATGAGGGTGAGAGCAAAGGAGGAGTCAAGAATGACTCCCAAGTTTTTGGCTTGAGAAACTGAGCAGTTGGTACCCTTTACTGGTATGGGGAACACAGAAGCAAGAGCGTACCTAGAAGGGACAGGAGATGATAAAATAAATTTGGGATACAGTGGGTTTGAGAACCATCTGAGAAATCAAAGTGGAGGTGTCCAGAGAGTCAATGAGTTTATGAATAGGTTGTTCAAGGGTGAGGTCAGAGACAAGACAAGGATTTGGAGCCATCAGACTAGGGGTGACAGCTGAGGCTAGGAAAGAGTATAAAATCATGCATGGAGTGTACAGTGAGAAGAGCCAGTCTGAGGAAATCCTGGGGGAAAGGAAGAAGAGTCTAAGAAGGACCAACCAGAATGACATAAGGAAACCAAGAGAGCATGATGTCATGGAAAAGATGGGAGAAGAGAATTTAAAAAGGAGGAGGTGGTCAACATGGTCAAATGCTTCATGAAGACCAATTAATATTTGAAAAGTGTCCTTTAGATTTAGCAACAAAAAAGGAAGACTTTGGTAAAATTAACCTCAGTTGCCCAGAGGAAACAGAAGTCCAATGGCAGGGGTCAAAGGGCATCTAGGAGGTGAGGAAATAGAGATGGCAAATATAGACTCTTCTCTCAAAGTCTAAGTTTCTTTTTATTCTTTTGTTGTTGTTTTTAAGGTAGGAAGGACTTGAGGATGTTTATATCCTAAGGGAATAAAGGGTCACCTCTCCTGGAAAACCTCCAGTGATATGAAGCACACAGCATCATTCTGATTTTGGACAGCTCATAAAAAAGCAACCATGGGTTAGAAGTTATACCTGAATTAAGCTAAAATTGGCTTCACTATCCCTTCCACCCTTATGTCTTCTAACAGGAAGACTTCAAACCCCCTGCCTTCCATAAAACATTATTTACTCAAGACTGAATATATACAGTTACTTCAACTTCACTATCCTAGCAATCTTCTGACAATCGCAGTATGGTTTTTCAATATCCTTTTGAATATATATTTTCTCAAATTAGGCACAATAATACATATGATTTAAATAACCAGTGGATAGAGAAATCTTTATTTCTCTGGTTTAGAGATTATACAGTTAACCATTGATTAGCATGAACTTAAACTGTGTGGGTCCATTTACATGTTTAAATAAATACAGTACAGTACTGCAAACATATTTTCTTTTCTTTATGGTTTTATTAACATTTTCTTTTCCTCAGCTTACTTTATTGTAAGAGTACAGCATGTAATACACAAAACAGAAAAATATGTATTAATTAACTGTAAAGCTTCTTTTCAACAACAGGCTATTAGCAGTTAAGTTTGGGGGGAGTAAAAAAGTTATGTGCAGATTTTTGACTATGCAGGTGCTGGTGTCTAACCTACTGAATTGTTCAAAAGTCAACTATATTTTAATTTATATCATTACTCAAAAGACATTAATATTTCTCTCTGTTCTAAGAGCAAAGTCTAGACCCTTTCATCTAAAGGTCAAAGTTCTTGAGACTAGATACAACCTACACTCCTTTGAGCTTTTCTACAATGATCCACTCTCTCCCAGGTAGAATCCTCCACTCTCAACAACGTATAGATCTCACAAAATTTATGGGAGATGCCAGGAAATTTGAGGGCTCTCCTCACTACCATAGTTTTCCTTGAACCAGAATTGAAATCATATCAGACCCGCATTTCCATATCCCCCATACGATGGAGCAGACCATGGTCCTCTCTAGCAGCAGTCAGGGATTCCCGCCCACCCCTTCTCATATGTCTACTACTTCTCCATATTGTTTACTACCCTCAGGTTTGTAGATTTCATATAGATGTGATTCTTTCTCATATACCTTCATGAGAATTAGAATGAGTCTTTAAAAAAAAATTCTTCTTCTGTCACCATCTGATTTTGGACAGATCATAAAAAAGCAACCATGAGTTAAAATACCCTAAAGTCTCGGCAATGTTTGATAATTTATATTTTTGTATTAAAATTTAAGTATACTGTTTGTTACATATGACTTTTCTTGATATATGTATATACATTTTGCAGGCAAAATATTTGTATTGTATTTTCCTACTAAGGTGACCTAAGGGCATTTCCTTCACAAGATGCTTCTCTGTCACCTCTGTGGTGCCCCACATATCTGGTTTGGGCTTTACTGGGATAATTTTCTCCTTCCACTGCAAAGTTCACTTAATTCTTTATAGATATATCAACAAAGCTTTCTGCCCAATCTTTCCCAATCTTTATAAGATGCACTCACCTCTTGCCAGAAGTCCATCATCCTGGCTGTGTAGGATATATTCCAGAACACTTTTTAAAATACCATCTACATAGGCAGCCATTTGTTTTTCAATGCCTCCCTTCTTTTCTATAGTCACTTCCTTCATGGAACAAAAGATAAAAACACCACCTGCACTTTTGAGTCTTTCAGTTTGCTACCCAGAACTTCAAGTCATGGGGAATGCAGTCTCACTTTCTTCTGAATGTGCCATTTGTTCCATACAGGAAGCAGCAGAAGTGGGGGACAATTCATGGTCTTGATAAGAGGTTCCTGGCAGGCTCGCTATACTACCTTAGATATTGCCTCCTACCCCCTCTCAATTTCCACATAAAGTGACCTTCAAAAACCAATGGTTGGGAGTTACCCACAATATAACATATCTTTCTTCTTCCTGAGAGCGGTCATAAGAGCCCTCCCATCAGCTCATGCTACTTTTCCCTGGTGCTTCATGGAGGGAATGTCCTGAATATACTCAAGTGGGACAAATGTCATGCAAGACCCAAAGGGGGAGACTGTATTTCATTTGTCTGCTTATTCACATTCTTCCACTTGCCCACTTCATGACATTAATTTCTCTGCATTTTCTTGGCTTTCTTCCTCACTATTTTTTTATTCTACCAAAGAAACTTTTATCTTATCTAAGAAGCTAGAGTGTGAAAAAGCATCTATTGAAGTTTTGCCACCTTCTCTTCCTGCTTGTATTTGCAGTTGCTATAATTGGTCACCATCTCAGGGATGAAAAGAAAGATGGAACGTACTCCAAAGATCACTACACCATCTCCTAGGCAGGACTATTTACTGGATCACCAAACGAACTAATGGTTTCACTAGAAATGCTTCTTTAAAACCCTAGAAGAATAAAGATTATGCCTCCTCTCAGACTATGGGACTTCTTAGAGAGTTAGAATATGTTTCCTGCCGACTGGGGCACCTGGCTGGCTCAGTTGGTAGAGCATGCGACTCTATAGCTCAGGGTCGTGAATTTGAGCCCCACGATGGGTGTGGAGCCTACTTAAAATTAAAAATTAAAAATAAAGGATATGTTTCCTGCATGTTTTTCTTTGGATCATAAGTCCTTCAAGACAGGAACTATTATATCTCTTTCATTTATCATGGTGACCAACACAGACTTGATTAGGCTTGGGAACTGATAAGTACCACTGACTCTGAGGGCATGGGCTTTCTATCTCTATGAATTGCCTATTCTACTTGCCCTTAGAGCTCCAGTAGGTTAGCTGTTTACTTTGAATATCTTTTATGGGTAAGGTCACTGATAGGGCTATTAAAATGTTTTCTTTCCATTTTTGCCTATTTTGACCCCAAGATTCAGAATGATTTTTTTTTTTAATTTTTAAAAATTTTTATTTCATTTTCAAGAGGGAAAGAGACAGAGCATGAGCAGGCGAGGGCAGAGAAAGAGGGAGACACAGAATCTGAAGCAGACTCCAGGCTCTGTGCCACACAGAGCCCAATGCGGGACTTGAACTCATGAGCCATGAGTTCACAACCTGAGCCAAAGTCAGACACTCAACGGACTGAGCCACCCAGGTGCCCCCAGAATGAATTTTTTTAAAGTGTTTTCTCTTCAAATGTGAGAATAAAGCAAGAGTCAGATAAACAACTAACCAGAGATTATTGAATGAAGTACTTAATTGTGCCTATGTTTTTATATTCCTTTAAATCTTTCTTTAAATGGTCTGTTCTTTCAAAAATGTTACACTAATACTATTTAATATGGTTAGTTGCTTAAATGTGATTTGGTGCTTTGAGATTTTTGGATAATATATATTTGAATGTAAATGATTGCTAATTTTTTTACTAAGCTAGCTTACAGAAAGTCTGGCGTTTCAGATAATGAGGTCATAAAGCAGACCACTCACAGAGCAGGCACAGCTGCTATCTAAACCACAGGCACTTGAGTACTTTCCTACTGAGTGATAGCAAATATCTCAGGACAAAATAACAGTACCAAACCCCATACAACCTCCTGGAAAGATATGGATACATCTACCCCCTGACAGTTATGCTGTGATTGGCAGAAACTCCATCCTATGCTTATTTATTTTTATTTTTTTTTTCTGTTATTTAATGTTTATTTATTTTTGAGAGAGAAAGAGAGAGACAGAGCATGAGTGGGGAAAGGGCAGAAAGAGACAGCAATACTGAATCTGAAGCAGGCTCCAGGCTCTGAGCTGTCAGCACAGAGCCCAATGTGGGCCACAGACCACAAAATCATGACCTGAGGCAAAGTTGGACTTTTAAATGACTGAGTCACCCAGGTGCCCCTATGCTTGTTTTAGACTTCTGATAATGACTACTGTGCCACAGTAGTTTATTTATTTATATATATAAATATAATAAGTGTCTTTTGAAATCTGATTTACTCTACGGACTGATTTATTCTTCATGTGATGAGTTTATCAGCAACTTGAGTCAAGTACATACCAGGACCAGAGGGTTTCCCGTTAGTGCCCAGGTCTTCTATTTGGGCATGGAAAATCTCAGTATCTTGGACTAGAAAGATCTATAGAGACAGATCCCTGGTACATCCTTGGCCCCAGACTCTCACCACCTGCCTGTCAGGAGCCTCCCCGGCCAGGTAGTCAGGACTGTGGCTCCTTTCCTCATTCAGCTCAGTTTCTATGTAGACTATTCAAAGAGTGCCATCTGCAGGATGAACTGAGGACCATAACTACTTCATTCATTTCCTTCAAATAAAGTTAAAGAATTTGTTTAAAACTCGTTCAAGCTCTAATAAACACAAAATTTAAGTTAAATGCTACTGACAGGTAATAGTTTGCTACATTAATTTTTCAAAGCTATAATTTATATTTATTATTGCCTTAAATGTCTTTACACTATCTACAGAATAGAAACATATTTGTTCCAGGACTTTACACTGCCCTCCGACCTTTCCCTGCGGGTAACCATTTTCTCCACTTGCGTGCTTGCTCTTCACTGTAGAAGGGCAGATTCCCAGGAGCTGTAACAGATGCAACAGCTCTCTTTCTGCTTTGATTCAAGATAATTTTTTAATTAATTCTTTAATTTTTAGAGAATCGGTGCTTGAAATTTTGTTTCAAGTCAGCCTTAGTCAAAGAATCATAAAAATACAAAATTTAAAATAGCACTGGTGAAAAACGACCCCCCCACCCAGCCTCCTACACCACACTATTTGTGATGCCCTTCCTGACTAAATCTCATAATCAGCAATCCAAAAAACAAGCAACAAGAATTTCCATGCTTTGGCTTGATCTCTGACTCAAGAATTGTCCAATTTCTGGTTAAATCCACTCCTCCCCTCCCAATGGCCCTCACTTGATTGAGAATAGAAGCAAGAGAGAGAGAGAGAGAGAGAGAGAGAGAGAACACTCCCTTTCCTGTCTGGATCACCCCCTTTCTCAGCACTTGTGTGTGATGATCATGTTGCACAGAACAAAGCAGGTCTGAGGCTCCTGACAGTCCATCTGCCTTTGCCATGGTCAAGTTGGTTTTCCTATGTGGACTACCAATTCCAGGATACTAGGCAGTTCCACTGCCCACTCCTTTCCTCAGAGTAGGGATGAGAAAACAAAATAGGATTTATTACAAGGCTATGAGATGCATCTCTAGAGACCTATTTACAGAGCAATAAGGCAACCTCATGGCCCCTTGCTTACACGCTCTCTTTGTTGTCTACATCTGTCCCCTTTCCAGAGGAAACATTTCTAAAAGCATGAGCCTTTTAGAAGGTATAACTCAGGACACATGAGTTGGTTAGCTGGTTAACCACATTAGTTGGTTAACTGTCTGACTCTTGGTATTGGGTCAGGTCATGATATCATGGCTCATGGGATGGAGCCCATGTGCGGCTCTGCACTGACAGCATGGAACCTGCTTGGGATTCTCTCTATCCTTCTCTCTCTCTGGTTCTTCCTCTCTCTCTCTCTCAAAATAAATAGACCTTTTAAAAAAAGAGATATAACTCTCTCTCCTAAGAAAGACACAGTCTTATCTGAAAACAAGGACAGGGAGAAGTGGATTGGCAGAGCCTAGGAAAAGCTGTAATGTACTACATCAAATGGAATGACCACTGCAGCATCTCCTTCCCACTCCCCCTACTCTTGCTGTTTGTCCTGTACTTTTCATGAGCAAACTGGCACTTGGAAATGATTTTTGCCCTCAGTTCCTATACTTCAATAAGGAAGGACAGCAGTGAGTTAGGGTGAAAACATGACTCTGTAGTCAGACGTTTTAAATGCTAGCAGAGCCACTGACAAGCCAGATGACTTGGGGACACTGAGTTTTCTGAGCTTTAGTGTTGTCTTCTATAAAACAAGGCTAATCCTATGCATCATTCAGGATTGGTGAGAGCTAAAACATATAATGGAAGTGTAAGCTCTCAAAAACGTGTCCATTCTTTCTTTAGTATGAATTTAAGTGAGTACGTCTCTACTAGTAATTGAAAGGCACTGTCCTTGTGAAAGGCTTATTATCAGGTATCAGCGAGAAGCTAGGGGAGCAATTGGTAGAAATGTTAGAGTTTCAGTGGCAGCCAGTTGTAACAATGCACAAAAACAACAGTTCCCTCAAGGGCCTATAACCAAGGCTGGCATTGCCTTTGAGGCTGCAGCAGAAAGAGGGCAAGGGGTGGGGGATGGCTGGGCCAGGGCTGTGGGTGGCTCTGGGGATATCCTTTCTAAGTGAGGAAGGGCTGAGCCAAAGGACAGACGAAAGGCAGGAACACCACACAACTATAGGATGGCTCTATTCCAATAGTTTGTCTCAGATACCAACCACACTCCCCACTCAGCATACAGGGAGACCATGTGGCCCTCTCCCATCCTTTGCCCGCTAACAGACAGCAGAGGCACCCAGGATGCCTGGCTACTCAGATGTTTTGGGACTGTGCTACATCCAGAGGAATATTTGGCTTGTGTCTATACTACATTGGCATAATCCAGCCCATTCTGCAGAAGGTCCTTGTATGGATGAAGCTTAGTTTTTTGCTTTTGTAGTGGTGGCAAAATAAATATAACATAAAGTTTTTAAGTTCAGTGGCATTAAATAGATTCACATTGCTGTACAACCACCATCCATCTCCAGAACTCTTTATCTTGTAAAACTGAAACTTGATACTCATTAAATAATAACTCTCCATTCCTCCCTACCCTGCTCTAGCCCTGGCAACCATCATTCTACTTTCTCTGTGAATGTGTCTACTCCAGGTAATTCATATAAGTGGGCTCATACAGTATTGGTCCTTTGTGACTGACTTACTTCACCTAGCATAATGTCTTCAAGAGCCATTCATGTTGTAGCATGTATCAATTTCTTTCCTTTTTAAGGCTGAATAATATTCCATTGTGTATGGACCACATTTTGTTTATCCTTTCATCTGGATACTTGGGTTGCTTCTATCTTTTGGCTATTGTACATGATGCTGCTATGAACACTGGTGTACAAGAATCTTTTCATATCCCTGCTCTTAATTCTTTTGAGTATAAATGTAGAAGTAGGATTAGTGAATCATATGGTGACTTTATGCTTAATTTTTTGAGGAATTGCCATACAGAGACTACACCACTTTACATTCCCACCAACTGTGCACAAAGATGCTATCTGAGGCTTTCTTTATTGGATAGGTCGGCTCTAACCCATCTGTATTTCTGGCTCGAGGTCACTAGTGACTCAGTCTTTCTGGCACCTGCCAGGCCTCTCACTTTCCAGCACATACTTGCCACTTCCCCAGAGATGTGGTGCGCTCCCACCATTTTCCTGTCCTTTAGAAGATTTTTTCAGTTCTTGGCAGGGTCTCAACTTCCCCACCCACAGCTCACATCTGTCTGGGGCTGGTGGCCTCCTTGGGTGAGCGGTAGCACTCTGCACAATGCCCAGTGTGACACCCACACTGAGGACTGTCCGGATGGTGGGATCAGAGCCAGTCCTGGTTAAAGCTGTCATGTGGCAAACCCTAGCTTTGTCATCCTCCCTTCTGCCCCATGCGGATTCTCGTCAGATGCCCCTTCCCTGCTTTAGTCCTCAGTCTTAGTTTCCACTGCAACTGATCACACTTGACAATATAAGTGGACAAGGTAGTATTTCATCTTGAAGATGAAGATGTTCAGAATCCATCAGAGATTCCCCAAAAGAGGAATATAAGAGAGTTAGGATAAAATTTGGGGGCTGGAGGCTCAGAACAAAAAACCCTCCTGTATAACTATCATGAACTCAAATGGTCAAGACCTCTCACAGCATCTTTGTGTAATTAGATAAAAATGCCCTTTTGGGATTACATGTGCAACTCAGCTAAAAGACTGAATATTACACCATGTTCTCTGGGCACATTCAGCCTTGTGACTACATGATGTGGTGAACAGGTACCATCTCTTCCTCCAGGTCCTGGAAGACGCACAGCTTTGCAAGCAGAGCTAATGCTGATTTTCAGCTCCCACTTGCCTACAGGGATAACCAGCTCCCACTTGCCTACAGCCCAGTAGTTCTGGGCTGTTGCTGTCTCTAATGTCAGTTCCTTCCACCATTACCACCTTGTGACAAGGCATTTACATATCATGCTGGCAGGAAATTTGCTTTGAAGATCATAAACTAAGGGTCTATTTATCACTCACCTAGTGATCCAAAAACAGACAAGGGTCTCCTTGCATCAGGCAGGAAGGCAGCCCAGAAGCCATTGGGCTATCACCCCGACATGCCCCACCAAATACCAAAGCCATAGCCCTGGTCTCCCTTACCCAGCTCCACACACACACGACCAAACAGCATCTCACCTGAGCCACCTCTTCAAAGTCATCATGCCTCTTCTGCAGGGCCCGGGCTCGATGCAGGGACTTCCCAACCCCGGTGTGTTTGCTGAGAAAGGCCTCACCATGGTTTTCAATCCAATCCAACACCTGGTCAGAGAAGGAAGACAGAAGGAAAAACCTGAGACTACATGTGCTACCACAAGAGTCCTACAGTTCCCATCCCAATCGGAAAGCAGCAGTCCAGCTGGAAATGTTCAATCCACTGTCCATCCAGGGGTTTCATTGCTGTCATTGGCAATGTAACAGTCCCACCCTTCACTAAATTCAACTCATCTTTCGTGTCCAGAATATTCCCTCATTACTCTTTCTGTTTTCCCAGGTTTAATTAGTCCGTTATTTTAAATAAGCTACACAGACTATCGGGCACAGTTTAAACCTCTTACTACCTTTACTCCAACCACATAAATTCAGGGATGCTGGCAGGAAATTAGGCAGCATCAGGTCAGGGCAGTTCCCTGGCCCTCATGGCTTACTCCTCCCCTACTGCACCATAACAATACTCACAGCAGAGGCAACTAGTCATGGGAACCCTGCCTCCTCGGGCTTCTGGGACTCCCTTTCTAATCTTGAGAGTAAAGTCTGTACTGGTTAGACCCCACCTGGCTGCTCCAGATAGTGATCACTAGGAAAACCATCCTTTCAGGCTTCTTTCCAGCCCTGTCTTCCAACCAGCACTGACCAACTAACAGTTAACAAATAGATAATTTAAGGTCTTTGCATCCTAAGGCCTGTAGTATCCATGATTCTCTGCCAGGAAGCAGTGGAGACCCGGTGTATTTCTAGGCTCAAGATCTAGTGATTTGGCCTCAGGACATTTTCCTTGGTATTGAGAGAAGCTGGAGAAGTAGAGGGACAAGGGAGGGGATGCTGAGAAGGTGAGAAAATATGTTGTCCTAGGGAACACTGGACAGGAGGAGTAGAAACCCTTTAGCAGGAGCCTTGAAATGTACAGGGGGGTGGGGGGGGGGCAGGGCAGGACCTAAAGCCTTTAACACCTGTTTTGCTTTCACATTGATGGCCTAACAAAACTGTGTGCCTCTCAGGGAGAGGGAAGCAGTTCATCTCCTGGTGCTTCAGTTCATCTCTGAAGAGCTAATGCTCAGTGAAGCAGGTGGCTGCAATTAAATCAGTTAGAGTGCACAGACACACCTGTTAGAGACCCTGCCAAGACAACTAAGCCCACTCCATTCCTGTTACTCTGGACTTGACCTGAACATTTGATTAACGATGTACTAGCCTTCCTAGGTTCTAGAATGACTTTCTGGAAAATGATTTAGATGAACTGAGCCTGTTTAAAAGGATGCTTTAGTCCCTTCCTTTGTTTCTTCTACAGATTGCCCAGTGGCAAGCAGACAGACCAGATCATTCCATGGACTACAGGCATGGGAGTTCTGGCTCCACAGAACCTTGCCTTTGGCTTCACTTCCTTTAACATTTGAGACAAATTATACTTGCAATTGTGCAAAGTATAGAAGCCTTCGAAGTCTCCATCGACACTATCATAAAGCCCACAATAGGATTGGTATTAGGTCAGAGAAATGTATGTATGAATATAAAAATGAGGTTTGACAAACATTCACTTAACAAAACTGGAATGTCCATTAAAAAGGAGAAAAGAAAGGCTTTTTAGGAAATGACTATATAAACTTTGGGTGTAGAGACTTAAATACCTTATATAACAAATTCTGGCAATATATGCTTTTCATATTCCAGAAGCATGTCTGTGAAAATAAACTGCAGTCATAAGTGAACTGGATTTTTACCTTTTGCAAACACTGAAAGGAAGCACTGAAAGGAACTCGAAAGGTTCCTTTCTTAGAGGAAAGAAGAGCCCAC
This sequence comes from Panthera onca, assembly GCF_046562875.1. NCBI lineage: Eukaryota > Metazoa > Chordata > Mammalia > Carnivora > Felidae > Panthera > Panthera onca. Next base: position 69,769,833 of record NC_138347.1, on the reverse strand, counting down.
GTCTCTCCAGAATTATGTATGGTGAAATTTCAACACACAGAAAATCAGGAGAGTGCATTTTTACTTGACTTGACACAATCTGATCCCACAATTCTCTGTTGTAACGAGGATGATGGGCATCAGCCTGCATGGCCCACAAAGTTTGCCATATATTGTGTACCACAGACAGTGCGGTTTTATTTTTATGCATATTTAAACTTGCATTAATCCCTTTTTGAGAATGAATTGAAATTCATGGATAATTTTGATAATTTTTATATACAAAAGAGCTGTCTTTTGGTTTTTCACAAAGGCTTTGGAATTTATGACAGATTTTCAGATTACAATTATTATTATTATTTTTTTTTTTTAATTTTTTTTTTTCAACGTTTTTTATTTATTTTTGGGACAGAGAGAGACAGAGCATGAACGGGGGAGGGGCAGAGAGAGAGGGAGACACAGAATCGGAAACAGGCTCCAGGCTCTGAGCAGTCAGCCCAGAGCCTGACGCGGGGCTCAAACTCACGGACCGTGAGATCGTGACCTGAGCTGAAGTCGGACACTCAACCGACTGAGCCACCCAGGCGCCCCAACAATTATTATTTTTTTATTTAGTTTTGAGCAGTTAAGTATGACCTGCTTGTCTGGCAATGTTTCAGTGAATTTATTTTGTTTCATTTTGTTTTTTCTCTCTTGCTTTAATAGGGTTTGTTATGCTAAAACAAATTGGTTTAACAGGAAAGCTTTTCACCCACTGGTTCACAAATGGTTAGCTTTTATACTCCCTATGGGTGATTTCACAACTTATAAACTGTTTTTTAAAGAGCAATTTGCGTCCTATTTAAGTTCTTTTGCTTTCTTTAAAATGTCAGTTCATTATCAGTTAACGACACCAAGGTTACTTAATTAGCTCTACCTTAACCTCTTAAAAATGTATTTATTTCATATCTGATAGGCTTTTATCAGTTCAAACATAATTTTGATTGCTCTGTGTTGTTATATTGTCTCCATTTAGCCTAACTTCTGCCATTGGGACTGAAGCTGGGGAAACACGTGTGGTCTCAGCAAAGATGCAGGGACTACATGGAAATCAGTTTAACAAATAAAAAAGCAAATGATTTAGGATATGGACAAAATTCCTCTAGTAATACCTAGAGACTGCAAAAGTACCTGGGAATAGAGAAACATAATCACTATAGGAAGTACTGTTTAAAACGCTGATTTCTGACTATTTCGTTTCAGACAGTTCATTTAGAGCCATCGTTGCCTGACATGCATTTAGACCACATGCTCTCTTGACCCTGATCCCATGTCCCACAATCCTGAGAGTACCACCCAGCTTCCCACTAGACTGCACAGCACCGAAATGTGCTTTCTGAGCAGACACCAGCAGTGCCTGACAATTACATTACACTCTGTGAATGAACGTGCAGCATTGGAAGTCTGGATATCCCTCAGTTTCTGGTGAGTCCCAGACTCTGAGCATCACTGGCTAAAGAATAAATTGCATTTCTAGCCAAATCCCTGAACCCCTACCAAAGTGTGTATACCCATCAAGGTACCCCTTATTAGCTATCCCTGTTTAATTCTCATCTTACGGAATTTTACTTAAAATAATCATTGACGAATTTCAGTCAAGATAGTACAGGTTGATAGTTAATACCTATTAATGGCTTTGAATTGGTATTCAAGTGTTTCCAACATAGGTGGCTTGCTCGCTTGCTTGCTTTCTTTCTTTCGAGTTAGTTAACATACAGCGTAGTATTGGTTTCAGGAGTAGAACCCAGTGATTCATCACTTACATATAACACCCACTGTTTCCAACAAGTGCCCTCCTTAATGCCCATCACCCATTTAGACCATCCCCCCATCTACCTCCCTTCCAGCAACACTCAGTTCTCTGTATTTAAGTCTCTTATGATTTGCCTCCTTCTCAATTTTTATCTTATTTTTCCTTCTCTTCCCCTATGTTCAACTGTTGTGTTTCTTAAATTCCACATATGAGTGAAATTATATGATATTTGTCTTTCTCTGAGGACTTATTTCACTTAGCATAATACACTCTAGTTCCATCTACATTGTTGCAAATGGCAAGATTTCATTCTTTTTGATTGTCAAGTACTATTCCATTTTGTGTGTGTATATATAAACATATATATACATACCACATCTTCTTTATCCATTCACCAGGTGATAGACATTTGGGCTCTTTCCATAATTTGGCTATTGTTGGTGGCAACTGTACTACTCAGTATTTATCCAAAAGATACAAAAATGCTGATTCGAAGGGACACATATACCCTAAGATGGTTTTATTTTTTAGTTTTTGTGTTCAGGTTCTTCGGGGATCAAAGAAGCACATGTGGGATGTGAATATCACATATTCAAACAGATACTTACTAGTCTTACTGTGCCCCAGTGCCGGGCACTAGAATAGCCCAGAGTGCAGTATGAAACAAGGCAGGCACCACCCTGACTCTGGGAGCTCAGTCTGTGTGGGGAACAGGCACCAGGCATGAGATCACATAATTGGTCACTTATTGCAATGGTGAAAAGTGCCAACAGTCAGGGAAGGCCTCTTTGAAGAAGTGAGGTTTAGCTGAGACCTGAGAGAGAGTAGGACTTAACCAAGCAAGGAATGAAAACCATCAGCACAGCTTGAATAGGGGTAAGCAGGAAATGAGCTGGGAGAAGGCAGGAACCAGACCTGCCGAGCCCCAGTGTGCCCAGTCAGATTCCAGGGTTCATCCTAAGAGCCACCAAAGGGCTACAAGGAGGAGAAAGACCTGCATTTAAAAGCTATTGCTCTGACTGCTTGGTGGAGATTCCAAGGAAAACAAGAGTAGAGGTGAGAAAACAGGACGTTATTGTAGAAATCCTGACAAGAGGTGCTGGTGGCTCAGGCAAGTCTGATGGCGGTGTCCGTGGAGACACAGGTCTGAGTAATATTTGGGAGAGAGAATGGCCAGGATTTGGTGGTTGGGTATGGGGGCAATGGAGAGGCAGGTGGAGGCTGACCCCCTGGGGCATGGCTTGGAATACAGCATGGAAGAAAGGTCCGGTCACTGGTGTAGAAGCAAACGAGTTACGAGGGATGGCACAGAGATAACAGATTTTTGTTTTCTTTCCATTTTCATATGCTCTGGTTTTGATAAATGACAGTTATGCCTGTGAACTTGAGTGGGAAGCAGTACCCAGTGATAGTTGTCAATCTGATTCTGGCAAGATGTGCCCTTAGTTTCAAAGGAGCAATTTTTATACACTCAGGTTTAAAAATAAGTTATAAATTGTTAATACAGTTGGATGCTAATAATAAAAAAAATAGGGACACCAATCCATTTGAAAAACACAAATTTAGGCTTAAATGGAATTAACCTGTGCATTCTTGAGTGGACATTTCACTAGAACATAGTCTTTGAGGGGCTCCTTAACCTGACATGCAAAGTCCTCTGTGGTCACCCCACCCCCTCTCAACCCCACCTCCAGTGAGTCCCTGCCTCACCCCTAAATGCCCCAAAACCTGCTTCTTGCCTCCTGAGTTTTACTATTTTTAACTTTACTTGAAATGTCCATGTCCCTTTTTTCTCCCTACATCCACTTCCCAGCTTCCTTCCTACTCAACCTTGAAGCACCATCTCAGAATTACTAGTTCTGGAAAGACTATTATAAAGACTTCTCTTCAATAAACCGCCCGGGCTGGGGGGTGGGATGCCACTCTTCCCTGATTCTTTTCAAACCACAATTACTGCCGCCAGGTCTGTCTCTCCCACTAGACTCTGACATCCTTGTGAGACACAGAACAGCCTGGTTTGCTCAGGACGTGTTGAACTGCACTCGGCTCACACTCATCCCCAGCACAAGACTTTGGGGTAATGTGTCAGCTCCATGCTCCCCTCCCTCACTCTGTCATAGACCCTCTCTCAGTCTGCACCCAGACTTCTCTCCTGGTGTGCCTCCACCCTCCCCACTGCCCCACCTGACAGGTGGTTAATTCCTGAGGAGTATGGGATTTTCACCACTGTATCCTACCCTTCCACCACCTCCCCCTACCCCCAGCATCCCTGCCGGCCCTGCACATGCGGGAGATACTGGAGAACATTTATATCTGGGAGCTGTCAAGGGAAGTCTGGCTGAGCCTCCTGCCCTACCATCTTGAGAGAGGCTGTGCCGTCTTATTCTGGAGGCCTGATCTGTGCCCTTTCTTTGGGAACAAACACCCAGGACTCCTGGCCACTCCAGCAGGCAGGCTGTCTTAAAAACAACTTGTAAAGCTCTTCTTTCTTTCTTGTGCCCCAACTGTTCAACCAGAAATTAGTCCTTTCCCAGAACAGTCTTTTCCAAGAGAGATACTCACATCCTGAACTGGATACTGGAGCCAATCTAACAGCCATTACACATAATTCCCTAATTGCCCCCTTTCTTCCTCATCTAATTGTGTTTATTCCAATGAGCACACAAAAGGCAGGGCGCTTTTCAGGGCAGGAGACAGGCCTTTCTAGCTGCTAAGGGAAAGAAAAGAAGTCATTTTGAAGAGAACTATTGATATTTTTCTAAATGGTGGCCATGAATGCAAATGAATTAATGGGAGAAAATCAAGGGCCTAGCTGCTTGCTGTTATGGGACTGATTTTTTGAATTCTTCTAATGTGATGGAATCTTAGTTTTATTTATTTATTTTTTTTAACGTTTTTATTTATTTTTGAGACAGAGAGAGACAGAGCATGAATGGGGGAGGGTCAGAGAGAGGGAGACACAGAATCTGAAGCTGGCTCCAGGCTCTGAGCTGTCAGCACAGAGCCCGACGCGGGGCTCGAACTCACGGACCGTGAGATCATGACCTGAGCTGAAGTCGGCCGCTTAACCGACTGAGCCACCCAGGTGCCCCAGGAATCTTAGTTTTAGAGGCAAACCAGAGATATCCACCTTAGAAATTTTAAGTTTGTATCTCAGCTCTACTTACATATAAAAGTATTTTAGGTTCCTAAAGCATCATTAAAATGTGGCACCACCATGGTCAGCATGATTTGTAGACACCATCCTTGGGATTAAGACGAACCTAGATTCTGGTCCCAGCTCTGCTCCTAACCAGCTGTGATCCAGCTGGGTGTTCACCTTCTCATCTCTGGACCTCACTGCCTCAAATGGAAACGCTGGATCAGACCATCTCCCTAAGTCTTCTTCCAACTCAAATATTTCTTTATTTATATGGAGGTCTTTTATTACACGGAGGGTACAGCAACTCCCCTCCTCAGAAGAAGGGACTATTGTCTGTGGAGGGTTCACTCTTTGTCAAGCACTAGGCCAGGGGATGTGGCTCATCACCTCATCTGTGCTATCTCACCACAGCACTGGGAAGTGAGAGTTATTATCCCCATGTTTGGATGAAGCAAATAAGTCTCAGAGAGGTTAATTAACTTGGCTGAGCTTGTGCACCTCTCAAATAGTGGAGTCAGGATTCCCTCCTCAGGGGTTCCAAGACCACTTCCTAATAAATTTCCCCTGGTTACCTCCCTGTATGGACACCTCTTCACCCTGTTTGGACTCAGATTCTCTAAGTGGGGTTGCCCTCTCTGCATGGATGCCCTCCTCACTCAGCCCGGGCCGTGACACTGCACACCATAGGGCCCGTCCCTTGTGGATGGTCTCCTTACCCTGCTCAGTCTGCACCTACCCCAGGCCACCCTCTCTTACAGGTGCTCTAACACCCTGCACCAGGATGCCCCTGTAGAGGGACTCTCTCTTCACTTTTCTCTGGACCACACTTCCTTGGCGACTTCTGGTGCTGAGCTGCCTTCCCACATAAAGATATTCTCAGCCCACTTGGGCTCTGACCTTCCTGGGCCACTGCAGCCCTCTCACCCTGTGGAGATGCCCACCTTGCTCAGGCCCACTTAAGAGGAAGAACCTGCCCTCTTTCAGAAACATTTCTGTATTAGCTCCTTGGACACTGTCCTCAATAGGAATTGCTCTTGACTCACTTACCTTCACTGTGGTCTTCTTTTCTGAACTGTCTTAGTCTTCCCAGACTCTAAATTTTGGAATACCCGAAGGTTCGGGTTCTGGACCTCTTCCCTCTCTTCTCTTACTCCTTGCATTATCTCACCCAGTTCCATGGCTTTAAGTATCATTGATAAGCTAGTCATTTCCATAGTCACAGCTCCAACCTGAATTTCTCTCCTGAGATTGACTCATACCCAATGGCCTCCTTTCCATCTCCAATTTGGCATATAATGGGCACCACAGACTTAACGTATCTAAAACAGAGCTCTTGATTCTCTTCTGGCCTCCTTTCCTGGTGTTCTCCACTTCAACAAAAGATACCAGAATCTGCCCACTGCTTAGCTGCAAGCCTGAGATTCTTTCTTATTAACCCTTTCTTATACACAGTTTCTTACACAACCACTACCAATCCAAGCCACCAGCATTCCTCCCTCACCCCCCAGCCCTCTAAGTGGTCTTCCTCCTTTTTTTTTTCAATATTTCTTTTAACATTTATTCATTTTTTGAGAGACAGAAACAGAGCACGAACAGGGGAGGGGCAGGAAGAGAGGGAGACACAGAATCTGAAGCAGGCTTCAGGCTCTGAGCTGTCAGCACAGAGCCTGACACGGGGCTCAAACTCATGAACCGCAAGACCATGACCTGAGCCAAAGTTGGCTGCCTAACTGACTGAGCCATCCATGCTCCCCTAGTCTTCCTCTTTTTACTCATGACACCCACAACCACTCAGGAGCTGGACCTATTTCTTTAAACATAAATCAATTCACGACATTCCCTTTACTAAAGACTCTACAATTGTTTCTGACCATACTTAGAAAATCCAAATGGTCTTTCTAGCTTATAAGTCTAATTTGACTTGGACCATTTTCTCAAACTTCTCACCCTTTTGTCCTGCTGTCTATTCAACAGCCACCCTGGCCATTCTCCCATCTTCGGGAATGCACCCAGCTCATTCTGGTATCAAGGACTTCTTAGATCCCATTCCACATGCCTGGAACCTCTTCTTAAACACATCCCCATGGCTTATTCATTCAGCTTTCTCTCCATACATCGCTGACTATCACTATACGAAATATTACATATCCATTTGTTAGTGGTGGTATTTTCTCTCTTTGTCCTGAATGTATGCTCCATGTGAGCAGGGGCTTTGTTAGTTCGCGGCTGGGTTCTCAGAGAGCATTTGCTAAATAAATGACTGAATGAACTCATCCCATCTGATTTGAGAATTTCCTTTCTGTATGATTAAAGGAAATGGAGACAACTTACAAACACATGAGGAATCAGAATTCCAGTTCTCTGATTTCCTCATCTGGCTCCCCCTGATCAATCATCTTATTCGACATAGGTTATTAAGCCTGCGTCATAATCTGATTCACAGTAAAATAAGCAGGAAGTTTTTCTTGTTTTAAGTAAACTGAAGAACTCCTCCCTCTCAGCAACTACCCCTTCCCCCCCTCCCCAGGCCCTAGGCTCCTACTCTTCAGAAAACCATATTCTGAGGCCAGTAAAAAAGAGCAAACACACAAATCAGCTGTCTACAACACATTTTGTTCTGTTAAAGGTTCCAGTACACACGATGTATAAGAGCACCCAGGGCGGTCTATCATGTCATTATTTCTTTCTCCTGGCAGAGCACAGTGAATGTGAGTCCTGAAGAGGAGTGGCTCACACAGTGCCAGTACCACTCAGTTCCCATCACCTGAGCCCGGAGAGCAGTAGGCGCTATTGAAATGCCCACTTAGCAGCAAGTCATTTTCTGTCCCTTCTTTGGAACAAGTATGATCAAAATAAATGTCTTGGCACTTCTCCAAAGAAGACATTCAGATGGCCAACCGACACATGAAAAAATGCTCAACATCATCAGGGAAATACAAATCAAAACTACAATGAGATACCACCTTATACCTGTCAGAATGGCTAACATTAACAACTCAGGCAACAACAGATGTTGGTGAGGATGTGGAGAAAGAGGATCTTTTTTGTATTGTTGGTGGCAATGCAAGCTGGTGCAGCCACTCTGGAAAACAGTATGGAGGTTCCTCAAAAAATTAAAAATAGAACTACCATATGACCCAGCAATTGCACTAGTAGGTATTTATCCAAAGGATACAGGTATGCTGTTTCGAAGGGACACATGCATCTAATGTTTATAGCAGCTCTATCAACAATAGCCAAAGTATGGAAAGAGCCCAAATGTCCATCGATGGATGAATGGATAAAGAAGATGTGGTATATATATACAATGGAGTATTACTCAGCAATCAAAAAGAATGAAATCTTGCCATTTGCAACTACGTGGATGGAACTGAAGGGTATTATGATAAGTGAAATTAATCAGTCAGAGAAAGACAAAAATCATATGACTTCACTCATATGAGGACTTTAAGAGACAATACAGATGAACATAAAGGAAGGGAAACAAAAATAATATAAAAACAGGGAGGGGGGCAAAACAGAAGAGACTCATAAATATGGAGAACAAACAGAGGGTTACTGGAGGGGTTGGGGGGGATGGGCTAAATGGGTAGGGGCACTAAGGAATCTACTCCTGAAATCATTGTTGCACTATATGTTAATTTGGATGTAAATTTTAAAAAATTAAAATTAAAATAAATAAATAAACAAATATTTAAAAAGTAAATAAATAAAAATAACTGTCTTGGTATGGCAGGAGAAGCTATCATTTTTCTGAGAAATCTCAGCAGAAACTCATTAGCAGGTGTCTACTCTTTTTCCCCTGAGAAATGTGGTCCTTTGGCCTGACAGACCAATGCTGGGCAGAAGCTGGTCAACAGATATGAAGCCCTAGAGTTTCAGCTGCTTCCACCCTGCAGCCCTCTACTCCCAGCCAGCCCACACCTGTCCCTTCTCAATGAGGCCAAGGCTGGGGTGACAGGAACTTGTCTTTGTCCTCGGCATCTCCCTGAATCTCTTCACCCTGGTGCCTTGATGCCTGTACTTCTCACCACTAAGGCCTGGATGTCTTAAGTCAGAGGTTCTCAAACTTCAGAATACTTAAGAATCACCTGGTGTTCATTTTAAAACTTAGGGCAGGGTGTCCAGGGCAGCTCCCCCCCCACCCCCCAAAATGTGCCACTTTGGCATGTGGATTATTTTGAGCTGAAGGCACTTGAGACCCTGTGGTCTCCCTTAACTACACAGAAGAATCTAAATTGGGCTTAGAATAAGGGTTATTAGCAGAGACAAATTTTATCTGAGTGACCCATAGGGTAAACATCTAATTACCAAACATCTCTGCTCTTCTTAATGCCCTGTGACACGCATTCCTTTCCTCTGCAATGTCGGACCCCCACCCCATTCTCCTTAGTTCAGAATGACGTATATACCTCATTTTGCCTGTCTTTGGAATTTTCATGTTTATGTGGATTCCCCATACATATACCTATTAAATTTTATTTAATCAAACTCTATTAATCTTTCTCATATCAATTTGATTCTTAGCCCAGCTAGAAGGACCTTTGAAGGGATAGGAATCCTTGGTCCCCAAGAATGGGACAGGACATTCTTGCTCACTGACAACAGACCCCACATTATCCACAGATTCTGAATCAAAAAATACAGAACAGGGCTACATAATCTGTGTTTGTAACAAGTTCTCCACTCTGAGCAGATGATTTTAATGCCAGGAGTCTAAGGACCACACTCTGAAAATATAGTTCCGCATTTGCACTTGACATCTTGCTTGTTTTCCATTAACAAACGGTCTTAGTGATCTTTTCACAGGTGCTCTCAAATCTACCCTTGCCCCATTCCCTAGTTCATGCTTTATGGCCACATGATGATTGTGGCTCCCAGAAGCCTCGCACTCCAACTCAGCTTTCCACTGGCACCAAGTCACCTCAGACTCACTCCGACAGCATGTTTCCTCTGCTCAAATCTCTGAATAGCTCTCCACTGGTTATAAAGTGCTAGTCTTTTTATTCTTTAGCCTTGTATTCAAGGTTTCAGAAATAGCTTGTTGGGTCAAGGACACGGTGAGAATAGGGGTTATCAGAAAAACAGGACCCTGGAAGATAACCGGCTTCTCAATAATTAACATAATAATAAAAAGGAATTAAGGACATTAAATGAACTTAAAATTTCCATGCATCAAGGAAGCCCTGAGGCTCACTAACTCCCAGGAAGGGACTTCTCTCACCATCTCCCAGGTGCCACCAGCCTCCTGGCCCTGCCAGTTGGAGGCACCTAGGTCCTTCCTTAGAAAGTGCTCACCATGGAATGACTACTCTTCAATCAGAGAAGAGTTTACATACAGAAAATCAAAGTAAGCACCAAGAGAGAGACCATGACAGGGAAGGGGAGAGAGGAAGACAGAAAGTAGGGCCAAGAGGAAGGGGCCCCGGGTGGGGTGGGGAGGGATTGGAGGATTAGAGTGTAGAGTGTGAGGGGTACTAGAAATCCAAGCAATTCCCAGGCAGGAGGGTCTGAGCATGTCTGAGGCAAGCCTCTAGAGCTCACTCCCCAACCTTGCCAATTCTAGGTAGGGAACACTTGGAGAAGGCTGGATGGACAGAGGGTTAGAATGCTCCCTCTAAGATCAGGGACACCAGAGAGGTTAAAGTTTAGGATGTTTCCCTATCTTCTCTCCAATCAGAAGGCAAACCTAATGAGAAGAACCCTCCCTCGATTCCCTCCCTATCTTCCCACTGCAGCTGAGCCTCAACCCTGGTTTCTTTTGGGGTGTTCACCCTCCCCAAAGAGTCACCTATCATCTTCTTGAATGTATTTCAGTGATTGGATTATGACCATCAAATAACTTAATTGGAAACTTTAATACTGCTAAGTACTCGCACGGGCAAACGGATATTATTCAAGATACATGTCACAAAGAAGAGCATCAGCAATGCTGAGAACACGAGTGTGAAAAACATGAGAATGGGTAGTGTCTGTTCTAGGGAAATTTGTATCAGAGATAAATGACTGTAGAAGGCAATTTTATAATGACACAGTAGATGGGGAAGAGTGTTTGGGTATGAGTATGACTTGTTTGTGTGAGACTTATGGACAGGGGGTTTGAGGATGAATCTCAGCTATCAGGCTACATGACCTTGGGCAAGTCCCATCCTTCGGGACCAAGTTGTCCACCAGGGCCCTTTGAGCAATGGCATTCCAGCAATAATTTACAAACATCTCAAGGGGAGAGGCTGGATCTCTCTGCATTCCCGTCAGGTAGCATAGTGCCTGTGGCATAGCAGAGAGGCTAAGAGCAAGACCTGATGTCAGACAGACTTGGATTTGAATCCTTATTCTCCTACTAACTGTGTCACCTCAGGCAGATTTATTAAACCTTTCTAAGGCTCAATTTCCTTACCAGGAAGATGGGAGCCAAACTATCACCTGCTTCATAGGGTTGGCAGATTAAATAAGAAAAGGCAAGTGAAGAGATTAGATGCTTAATCATATGTACTCAGAAAGATGATGAATCCTGAGCTTTAAACAATACAACTTTTATAGGCACATTTAATCCCAGTAACAAAATCTCAGGGTTGGAACCCAACCATCTCTCTGAGGTTTGAATACTCTCCACAACATATTCAACAAGTAACCAGTTCACATTTCAAATTTTGCAGATGGTTCTCCCTTGTGTGTTCCCTCATCTACCTGGGACTGCACCCTGAGCATTTTCCTTCTTAGATACTTTCATCCTTTCCTAGAAGAAGAGTTCATTTCCAGACCCATCATCATTCTGGTCACTCTTTTCTAACTAATCATTCTATGTGCAACCCAAAGTGCTCATCTTTTATTATGCAAAATTTCAGTTGGATCATACAATGTCCAAACTGGTTTAGTATGATTAAGGGGCTATAGTCACTACTGCTAGTAAGAGATTGAATATCTAGAGTTTAAAAGAAATCACTCTCAAATCCTTTTTACATATTCTTTGGCAGGCAGGAACTGACATCATAAAACCTGTAATTTTCCATGTGAGGCTCCAAAAAACTGATAGAAACAGGTGAGATTCATTTGTACTACAAGAACTATGGACTTTAATATTAACACAGTCATTCAGAAGGGAAAATCACCGAGCCTGATAAATTCTGCCATCACTGCCCCTCACCAGCTCACCCAACTGGACTGCTTAACAACAAAAGACATTGTTTTTAAGGGAGTGCATTGGAGCTTCAAACCTCACTGTCCCACCCACACCACTGAGACCACCCCTAACCCTTCCTGCCTTACCTCCCACGTTCTCTGACAAGGGTGGGCACCCAGTTAGACTTCCTCTTCTCTGTCCCCTGGCTATACTTAGCTCCGCTTCCTGGCCTTCCCCAGGAACACCATCTCCATCTCCTCTGCCTGAGCTCTAAGGACCACTGCAATCCCACCCCAAGCACAGGGAAATTTCCCTGCTCTGACTCCACTAGCCCATGGTTATTTTGCTTCTTTCGCTCTGAACCCAGACAGCTGTGTGCCATTCATACATCCTTCAGTGCATATGTCTTCTCTCAGGCGAGGGACCGGACTCCCAGGACAGGGTCTTGCACACAGCAGGTGTTCTAAAACATTTCATCAATTCATTCTTGCAAAAAACAGAGGGAGAAGAAAAAGGGGAGGCAAAATAAGATGACTTGCAGACAGTGTTCAAAACCAGTTGCTCTGGCTGTGGAAAACAACGGAACAGAGTCTGCATCTACCAGAAAGATCAAGAATCTAGCTACTCTTTGTTCTTGTCAGCACAAAGTCTGGCCTCTCTGGGCTGGGAAGTAGTCCCTTACACCCCTGGAAAGCCACAGAAGTTAGGGGGAAATAGAAGGTGGAGATAGGCTGATGTTGTCATGGACTGCCCTTTCTGGCTCTTGCTCAGTGCTGTCCTACTCTAAACAGGAAAAACAATAGTACTGAAAATTATTCTGCTGGCGATACTATAGCAGGGTCTGGCTTATCTGCACCTTTCTGCAGCTTAATGAACCCCAATTCCAGTTTGGTCCTTAGAGATTTATTTCCATTGCCCTCAGGCCCAGCAGGGAAGAGAAACCTGAGCACATCTGTTGGGACTCAAGGGAGGGCAACCACCAGGGTGATGTGCCAGGCCACTTCTGGTTGCAGAGGTTTCAATGAAATCTCTTTTTCACTGGTGCCTACCCTTGGTCTTCATCTTTTTGCTTTACTCTGCTTTGGGCCCTTAATGGGCAAAATATTCCTACTTGGGCAAAGACCATGCCCAGTAATGGCAATGGGGCAACAAGTCAGGCAGGCAGAGGCTGGCTCGCTCTTCTGACCTCTCTTCTCCACCAGCAGGAGACTCTGTCTCTCCTTTTTTGTGCCTCCCTCCCTCACTTTCCTCTTTATGTTTCTCCTCCCATCCATGGGTGTCTGTTTCTCTGCCTCTGTCTTCAAACCTTTCTCCCTTTCTTCCTTTGCCACATGGGCTGTCTCTGTCTCTCCCTCTTCTGTTTTGGGATATGTGCATGTGTCTGTCTGTCTTTCCCCTCCCTATGTTAAGTATGCGTGTGTGCTTCTTGTCTCTCTCCCTGGTCTCCTTCTCCATCTGCCTGGCTCCTCTCTTGTGTGGCTTTTCTGTAGGATATGTGGACAGGGAGCCAGGACACTTAGCTTCTGGTCCTGGTACTACATTAACTAGCTGTGTGGTTACAGCCAAGTTATTTCACATCTCTGGACCTCAAGTGCCTCAATCATAATGTAGGTTAGACTAGATGGTCTTTCAAGTCCTTGACAGCTCTGAAATTCTATCACTGAATGAAAAGAACTCAGAAGACCCCAGAAGCAGTCGCTATTGTTAGAAACAAAAGGCTCATGTGTGTGGGGGGGGGGGGGTAGGGAGGGGGGGTGGGGGCAGGGAGGGGGTTCCCTAACAGCACAAGCACCAGGTGGCACTCGAGTACCACTCAGAGGATGTGACTAACAACCCAGACCACACTGATGGAGGCTTTACCACATGCAGGGCAGCCAGGGTGCTAAGCCTTGCACTTGTATCTCATTCAGTCCAATGAGATAGGTACGATGATCGTTCCTATTTTAGAGGTCAGGAAACAGAAGCATCAGAGGTGAAACGCCTTGCCCAGTCATACAGCCAAGACCTGTAGAACAGGATTGGCCCTCAGGGTGTCTGGTTCCAGAGCCTGTGTTCCTAGGCACAATCTGTATTGTTCCAGCCACTGATGCTCACTCACAAGCTCTCCACTTAGGCTGCCAAGTAAACATCTTAGACCCCAAATGTGCTGAAGAGTCTTGGATACAGACTATAGCGTTCAGTCAATCCTCTCCTCCCTCAAGACACCAACTCTGACTTCTCATGCCTCTGCCTATAACTGTTCCATCAATACTCTACTGCCCTGCACACTGATTGGCATGTTCTGGTAGAACTGTTCTTTGTATTTTCAAATGGGTATGTCTTGAGCCATTCTAACTAACTAGGCATCCTGCCAGAATCTAATGTAGTACAGTTCTAGGCCCATTGCAGAACCCCGAACTTTCTGAATAATTGATGAACACTGGGATACTTTGTGAGCACTGAGGGTATGCCCCCGTATCCTCCACCTTGGCTGTAAATACTTGGGACCCTCAAGACTTTCACATCGCTATTTCACACCACATCACAGGCGGACTCCAGCTACTCCCTGCAACTACCAAATGGGCTGAGCTACCCCACAGAAACAGAAACTGGGGGTCCTCTAATGATAATGTCAGCTCAAGTCAGCAAATATAAAGAGAACCCCAGCTTCATGTCAGATACAGCTAGAGTTGTAAGCTGTACAGAGAGGAAGAAGTCATGCTTTCTACTCTCAAGGAGATATAGAAAAGATGACATAAAACATGCAAAATAAAGACGACAAATATATTAAGTTTCTGGGAGTCAGGAGACCAAAGTCGAAGTCTCTCATGCTACCTATTGAGTGTGTTATGTCCAGAAGCCTTTTTTATTTTTATTTTTTTAATTTTTATTTTGAGAGACAGAGTACAAGTAGGAGAGGGGCAGAGAGAGAGGGAGACAGAATCCGAAGGAGACTCCAGGCTCCAAGCTGTCAGCACAGAACCCGATGTGGGGCTTGAACCCATGAACTGTGAGATTATGACCTGAGCTGAAGATGGATGTTCCACCGACTGAGCCACCCAGGTGCCCCTGTGCAGAAGCCTTTTGAAGCACCAGGTCCACCACCTGCTAGGTACTGATGATTAACTGGGTATAACGTAAACACTGGGGACCCATCACAAGATTAGGTAGCCCTTGTTTTTCCGCACTCTTCTTTGTACAACTGTCCCAGTGTCACTGACATGGAGAATGAAGGCCTGAGCGAGACAATGGGTGAATGAAGTTATGCTCCAGAAGTGATAGTCACGTATCCTGAAAACAACAATGGAATTACCATCCTAGGGGATTTAGTTCTCATGGAAGATCCGAGCCCATCACATCCACCTCCTAACATTCTACTTACTCTTGCTCAGTGCCAACAATGTGATTGTACAATAGACATGATAGCATCCCAATTCCAGAAATACTCTCATTTTTAAGACCATGGTGTAGAATGGCCATAGGTGTAGTTTTACTATACTTTTTTTTTTTTTCTAGATTTAGTGTTGATGCCAAGGTGGCCACAGAAAAGTCTGGGGACAGCAGTTCCCAGATAGTCCAAGTTTGAATGCCACCTTCGTGTTGGGGAGGCCTTTTGCCTCTCCCTCTCGCAGCCCCTCTGTCCCTCTCTATGGCCCATCCCAGTACCACAGCCATGAAACAGCAGGAGGACGGAGAGCTCACCAAGGACACTGCACAACCTGCAGCCTGGGTTGCCTCCGTGAGTCACTCAAAGTTCACTGAAATAGTAACACCCTGTCTGCATGCCTCTGGAGGCTGGCACCTCACTCTGTCTCAATCACAGATGGACTCTGTGCTCTCCTGTGCTCAGGGATGATATATTTATCTGGACAGTTCCAGATGGCAGGAGTAGGCAACTGATTCATTTGCTTCTCCTTTCCCAGCAGGCCCCACAAGGGTTTCAGAGCTGGGGCCAGCATATAAGTGTCCGTCTCTCTTGAGGCTGAGGTGTCTGTCGCCTCTGATGACTCAATCACTGCTCCAGCCTGGGGTGGTGGAGTAGGGCTGCCTTCAACAAAGCTAGGGTAGCTCGAGAATTGGAAACACTCCTGAAGATCTGCCTACTCCCAGGCCTGGTTGCATAGTGAACCCCTTCCCAGAGAGTGTCCCAGCCAGTGACAGGATGTCCTGCTCACCCTCCATCCCCTCTCTGTCTTGGGGCACCTGGCACTGGGGCCCCTCCCACAGCAGCTGTGAAGGGGTTCAATACTCCAAAGACATGTCCAATTGGCTCTCAGTGTTTCATGTAAATTTTGATACACTTTTAGATTACAACTGGCCAGTACCACAGAGAGTATAGAAGGAGTGTGAAATGTTATTTTATATGTATAAGCTTGAAGTTATGTGCTGGCCACAGACACTGATAGCATGAGTGCCCCCACCTTTGCCTCTCACAGCAGGGAGATGATGTGAAGCCCCAGCTTCAGTCTCAAGCTCCCAACCAGCTCTCCATCCCCCAGAATATCCACACTAGAGCAAAGCCCCCTGGGGTCCCCAAGGAGACAGACAGAGAAAGCATGAGAGGGAACGAATGGGTCATTTCATTCAAAAGGGCATTTGTGGCAAGACTGTTCTTTCATCATCAAAACATAACTATTTATTGTTTGTGGTGAAAGAAAAAGCTATGACTGGTATAATAATGCAAAAAGGCAGATTAAGCCATAAATAACCCCTTATCATGAATAGCCCATGTTTTAAATCCGGTTTGCCAAAGAATACCCCCATCACACCCCAACTTTAGCAGACCACCTGTGTCCCTGATTGAGAAGTGAGCTCACTGTGTGTGGTCCAACCCTGACAGTGCTCAAATAACCCCCAGGCCCTGGAGTCATCTAGAAAGCTCCTGAGTGAGGGTCAAGTTCTCTGCCATCTAAACGCAAGGAACTGCGCTGTGACGGAGTCTCTTGCCCCACACCAAAGAGTGAGAAGGCCCATCTGTAAAGTTGCTTAGGCAAGAAGCATGCAACTAGTAAGTCCATATGGTGAAGGGGGTGGGGGCAGCTGGGGCTGATTTGCCCTCTTCCCTCCGTAAATCAGGTGTTCCCAGGCCCGGTCACCTGGGTCAGGGACTTGGGCCACCTGCCTGCCTGAGATGGATGCCTCGTGCTGGAAGCGGCCTGTTTGTTACCTGTTGCACATCTTGCTGGAATACACAGAGCTGCAGCCGCTGGTGGAGCCGCACCTTGCGGTGCTGCCAGATGCTCTCGAGCCGCCGCTGGTGGTGCAGCACCTCATGCACCACGTCCAGCACCTGGTGCACCGCCTTGGAGTAGTTGGCAGTGGCCGTGAGGGACTCAGAGTTCCCAGGACTCAGGGGACGCTGCAGCACATCCAGCAGTGCTTTGCCATCTTGGCTGACCTGCAAGAAGGAAAGGTTAGACCAAGGGAGCCAAGGAGCAGGCATGGACAGAGAGGCGAGGAGAGTCTGCCCCTGGGATCCCTGGTTAGGACTGAGAATCCCAGCCCTACCCAGACCCCATGACACCCTAGGAATGTGCCAGCCAGAGCTGTCCTGGTGCTCAGCCTGTGGTCTGGGGGACAGCACAGTATCCTGAATCCTGAGGGAGGAGAGGTACTCAATCAGTGTCTCTCTCAGCCTTGAGTTTTAGCTTCACAAGGGCAGGGACTCTGCCTCGTTCATCTCTCTCCAGCACTTAGAACAGTGCCTGGTCCATCATACTTGATAGATATTTCGACTGACTCTTTGACTATGTCAAGCAGCAGAGTTTCATTTCAGAAATGAAGCTGAATATAAATTGACACCATAAGCCTCTCCCCCTCTTTTTTCTTCACTCTTCTACCTAGCTCTAAACTTCTAGATGTGTAACCAGAGGCAAGTTACTTAACCTCTTTGGGCCTCAGTTTCCTTGTCTGTAAAACAGGGACAGTAACGGGGCAACCTCCCACAGTAGTGGTGAGGATCAAGTGAGTTAACATGTGCGAAGTGCTTAGAATGGGGGCCAGCAGGTACTACTGGTTCCTAATTCTATTTCCACCACCATCATCATTTCTCTCTCCCGTCTTCCTTACTTCCTCTTCATTTTCTTTCTTTTTTTTATATTTATCCTTCTTTTGCTCTCCTTCTGTACAACTTCCTTTTTTTTTCCCTCCTGAGCATGGTAACACCCCCATCTTTCCAGAACATGTAGAGTAAGGGAGGAACCTTTATTTACTTATTTATTTTTTAATTTTTAATGTTTAATTACTTTTAAGAGAGAGAGAGACAGAGTACGAGAGGGGAAAGGCAGAGAGAAAGACATAGAATCTGAAGCAGGCTCCAGGCTCTGAACTGTCAGCACAGAGCCCAATGCGGGGCTCAAACCCACAGAACATGAGATCATGACCTGAAATGAAGTTGGACGCTTAACCGACTGAGCCACCCAGGCACCCCAGGGAGGGACCTTTAGCTTGTAGACACAATATCTATGTTCTTATGTTCCCCAACATTCGCCCTCAGCACTGAGACCAGCGGGGGTGACACTCCCTGTCATTCCTATTGGAATCTTGGTACAATTGCAGGCACCAGTATTTCTGGAAAGTGGCATCATCTGATTGACACCTGTGGCTCTCCAAAGCTGGCAGAGGACCCAGTAGAGCATGTATCTTCTCAATTTAAAACAGTGGTAACTAGGGAATTCAGGGATTTTAAGGCCCTAAATTAATTCGGTTAAAGATTAAATCAAAGTTGGTCTGGAGTTGAATGCTCTTCTTTTTCTTCCATCAAGGTGGGGAAGGAAGTGTGTTCCCACCTCCAGCCTTACGATGGTGAATGACGTGCTGTTGCTGGGCCCAGGCCTCCCCTTATCCCACCTTTGTGTCCTAAAAATAGCTTATTAGGGTTCAGGAACACAAAGGCAGCTATTACTCACCCTGTTCATGGGGCAACAGAAACAGTGTGGGGCCAGGGGGTTGGTGGTTCAGAGGAATACTGGGTGGAGAATCTGTGGCTGAGACAGGAGAGGAAGCCTGGCTGGAGGAATACAGCCAATCTAGGTGACTACCTCTACCTACCCCATCCCACTATTGCTGCCTCCAATGCATTGCCAGGGGCAACACCCTCCAGAGATGTGAATAAGACAAATATCCTGTGGCCAAACCCAGGAGAGCTCTCCTCAGGGAACTCTGAGCAGATGCTGTCTTTGGCACTGTGCTATGTCAAGGGCAGGGTGGTTAGAGTTGGAGGGCCAAGTCCTAACATCCAAGTCAACAGAGCTCCAGTCCTCTGCCTCAGTCCACATCTGCAGGAGGCAGGGACGGCCCACTGAACTCTGAGGCGGGTTTGGAGGGAATGTCTATGTCCAACAATGCTAGGGCCTGACAAAAATTTGGGAGAAATATTGTGTCTCTCTATATAATAATACACACACCCCACAAGTGTGAAACATGTTAAGTATAATATTAATCTCATTGGTACGCTCTATTTTTGTATCTTACAAGGAGTAAATTTAGAGATTCTTGACCCATGGATGGGGGCACAGTTCTGTTAAAAGAGAAGCCTTGGGCCATTTGGATCAGAGCTGATGAGATCAGATTTGGCTCAAAAGCCCTCCTCTCTGCCTCCTATAATAACAAAACCTGTTACCATTTTTTTAGCACTTATTACTGTCAGGCACTGGGCCAAGTGCATTACATGCACTATCTTTGTAACCCTTCAAACTACAGGCAAGTGTTATCACCTTCACTTCACAGAAGATGGCACAGAAGTGCCTCAAGTCACTCCCCTATAAGCAGGGGAGCCAAGAGTCAAACTCAGCTTTGACTGTGGCAAAAACCTTGACTCTTACCAGGAAGACATTGGTTCTTTGATTTCAGCACGCATCAAACTCACCTGGCGTAATATTTATTAAAATGTAGGTTCCAGGCCCCAGTTTTCGACATTCTGATTCAGTCGGAGGTGGAACCCAGGAAGATGCACCTTTAACAAGTACTGCAGGGGAGTCTGAGACAGAGGGTCCCAGAACTGGCTTGGAGAAACACTGTTCCAAATGTCCCTGCCCCATGGCCAGATGTGAATTCACTTTCCCCTCCTCATGCAGGTTCCTTAATTAGTCCATCTCTTATGCCCTCCAGCCTCTCTCTCAGAATTCACGCCCTTTAGTTAACTCACTTACTTGTGTACCTCCACACAGATGACGCCTGTATGCCCCTTTCCTTTCCCTTGGAAAGCAAAAGCAAGAAACTTCCCCCACTTCTCAACTTGTACCATGTGCCTGCCCTTTGGTTTTTCAGTGAAAGAGTCTTTTAATTTGTCCTTAACTTCCATGACAGCTTCTTACTCCTGCAAACACTTACCTCCACCCCATGGTGAGTTTTCCTCCAGACTTTCTAGTGAGAAAATTGGTATTTGTTGATGGGCTGCTTCATAAAAGGGGTGGCAGGGCTAGTGTGTACACACCCATTCACCAGGCAGAGAGCAAACGGAGGAACACAGCCTTGCTTTCTTATACTCCTCGTCCAGGGGAGAGAGCCTGATCTTCACACACAGGGTGAAGGGTGTGTGTGTTTGTGTGGGCATGCGTGCACACATGAGCACATGTGCGACAAGGTGGTGCCTGCTGATGGCCACACTTTTTTTGCTTCCTGGCCGGAGATCTATGAATGGAGATCATTCATAGATCAAGGATCTTAAAGATGTCTCCAAAGGGAGAAAAATGATCTTTCTCTCCTTCTTAGTCCACCCAGGCTATTTCACAGCATGCAGGCCAGTGCTCTGGCCACTCACCCACATACATACACACCCAGGAGCCCTGGGTGTTCGGCTTGGTTCTCACCTCCGTGTAGGCCTGGGTCACCTGCTCATACAAGGACTGATGATGGTGGATTGCCAGCTCCAGGTCCTGCATCTCGGATGGCAGGCCACCCTCACTGCACATCTTGCACCAGGCGTCCACTCCTGACAGGAACTGGAAGGAGATAGCAGCTGGGTTGGTGCAGGAGCATTGGGGGTGGGCAATGGGCAGATCTTTGTAGAGGTGGTCAGATGCCTTTGGAAGAAACATCTGGCACCTCTGGGAGCCTCAGAGACCACTGTAGAGAATGGAGTTTTCTAATTCTACAAACACCAACCCGACGAAAGAAGTACCTGTACCTGTTCAGAAAGTGCAGTTTCCACCTGTACAGAAGACCCAGTGCCTGTTCAGGAAGTGCAGTTTCCACAAGCAAAGATGATTGTTATGAAACCACTGACGGGGGGAGCCGTCTACGTGTTCAACAGGCTATATGCACACATTGGCTACAAAATACAGGTGTGGGAAGAACTCACTACATTACAATACACCTTAGAGCTTCTTGTCCTAGGCACACTCACAGGCGCCTGTGAGAGGCTACATATAATGGCACGGGAGATTTCCACACACGTGTAATGAGTTGTGCAGAGGCACAAAAAACACCTCACACAAGACTATCGGGTACCCCAGGGAACTTGCAAAGGCCATTCCCACAGGGGGTGAAGATTAATGCTCAACAAGATCTCCACTGTTGGGTCAGTATCCTCAGGGATAGGAGAGAGGAAGGGCAGCTTAGGGGGACAAATTGCACTGGGCCTATAACGGCACTGGCTCCTGGGATGTGATATATAGATATAGATCTCGACAGACATAAAATTGTTTAAAAATTAAAATTAACAACTGTGGAAGACTATGGGTCTCCATGCACAAAAGGTGAGCTAACTGAAATCACTCAGATTTATTGGGTGGAAAAATACACCTCTAAAATGCAAATAATTCTTCACCCAATAGTCTGGAATGGTTCTGTCTGTGATTCCTCTCGCCTGGGTGCACAGCTCCATTTAAATTAATTGCCTAAATACCTTTTTATCTCATTGCCTAGAACAGCCCATATGAGGACAATAAAGAGCTGCCTAAATAAATGCATAATAGCTTTGAAAAAATAGCCTTGAATCTGCTGTTTGGAGCATGTTTGTTTTTTGTTTTTTTCTCCTAGCTAAAAAGAAGCATGGTTTATGAGTTTCCCTGAAGGACTGGTAATGCCTGAGGAAATTGCATTAAAAAATAGATACAAATAAAATTGCTTCTGATCCAAAGCAATCCAAGTCAGGAAACATCAACTAGAAGTCACTCTCAGTTCTGGGACTGTACTTTCTGCAGCTGCGTGAGTTCTAGTCTGGGTAGTCTGGGTGTGTGTCAGCCTGCAGCCGCCGGCTTGTGGCTACTGTGGTTGACTTTTTATTCTGAATGTTTTTATCGCATTAGGCCATCTCTTAACAATTCCAGAAGTGTGCAGGGTGCCATCAAGTATCAGACTTCACACACTTGCTAACATCTCAGAAGCTTCTTTACTCCACCAATAACCATTTCACAGAGGACCCTGAAAGCAACCTGACATTCATGTGTCAGCCACGGGGGGCGCACCTCTTCAAGGCCCTTGGGATTTCCCCGTAATACTTTAACAAGAGCCCTAGAGCAGACCCCACAAAATGGTCACCTCAAGGAGAGAAAGGCAGAGAGACAGAAGGGAGGCATGGAGTCTCCCTTGCCAATCTGGACACACCTTGAACAAAATGTGCAAGTGGTAGGGTTGAGGAGAGAACAGGAGATTTGACATGAATATTCTCCTGGTCCTTGGAATGAACTAACGGGTCATTATCAGTCACTACCACCATCATCCTTTAATAAAAGGCCTAGATCCCTTTCAATGTGTCGGGCTGTCCTTGACTTATGATACAAGTATTTCAGTCTTTGGGAAGGTCTCAGGTGGAAACAGACACAAATGAAGGAAATACAAAGATACCAGGAAGTATGTTAAACAAATACAGTTGTGATGTCTAGCATTTAAAAAGGACATGAGGCACATTACATGTTCCATCTCTAATTCTTATAATAGTGCTGTGAGGTTTATGATTATCCTTGCATTAGAGATGAGGAAACAGGCTCCGATTGGTGAGGTGACTAGCCTAAGAGCTAACTATTAGAGCCTACATGTGCCTTGAAGCCTACACTCTTGCAATTATCCCATGCTGCCTTCCATGCTAGGTGGGTAACAGAGGGAGATATTTAAGGTATGACCTCATCTAGGACTCCCCACAATCTGCAAGCTACCCAAATGTCATACAAAGAAAGGAATTTAGAGGTTAAAACCACAAGCTTTAATGTGAGACACATCTCGGTTGAAATCCCAGCTGTTCACAGATTGTGTGATTTTCTCAGTGGTATGTTAGTAAATGTTTAATAAACAGCATGTGTGTGTGTGTGTGTGTGTGTGTGTGTGTGTGTACACACACAAGAGTATTGTAAACTTTACTGATATAAAGAATGTGTAGCACATAATTTACAAAGAATGACAACATATATGTATACAACGTTCCTTACTGTAAATTCCATATAGCCGACCAATTCTCACAGGATGCTTTTGTTTGCAAACAACAAACTTATATGAAAGTTAGCTAATATTTTTGCTAATATTAAGGTGAAAGACAAAAGTGAAAAATACCTCAAGACTTATGTCAGAGCATTATTCCTTCATCAGTGATGTGAGTGACTTCTGTGCTAAATGTAGTAATAGTTTTTGAATATCAGAAGAGTATTTCTTCAACCTGGTGTGCTACTATTCACAATGTAACAGCTATAGTCAGGACACATCTTTAATCAAGTTTAGTCTGCATCTTTAAATATTTTTCCTTCATTGTCTTAAGACTCCAGGCAATCAACAAAACAATAAATCAAGCCCTGGTTGTAGCATTTGATGATTCCCGTGGTTCAAAACGTCTACCTTGGTCTATTTCAAGCTACCAATGTGACATCACAGAATGTGGAGTTGGGAAGAACTCATCAGGAGCACACAACCGTATAGTATTTTCACCACAGAGACAAATAGATATAATTTAAGGAGCACAGGTAATAATAAAATGTAGTAAAATAACTAGGAGTGATGAGTTTTGAGTACCTATTACCTTTGTTTTTAGTATATTTAGTATAAATTTATATAATTTAGTTTTAAATAATGGCTATGTTTAATAACCAGCTCATGAATTTGCTGAAAATTTGACCTTTGGCTCTTCACAGGCTGCTTAGAGCCAGCTCCAACACACCACTGGGTCTTAGGCAGGTCACTCAGTCTCTCCGAGCTGCAGTGTTCCTGTCTGTAAAATGGCTTGGTAATGTCACTGACCAAAGCCAGTAAATAAGTAGCAACAAAGAATTATTATATCTATTCATTGTGTAATTACTACATTATTATTATCCATAGCCAGTGCTTCACGTAAGATTAGTATCCCCCGGATTTCAGCACTCAGTGATCAGTATTTAATTTCCCCCATTTCATCTGTGTTCTGAGAATGTAGTCAACACACACACACACACACACACACACACACACACACACACACCAGTAATAATAAACTACCAAGCCGAATGTAAACAGGCTCTATGTTCCTTGTTTGGATGTTAAGCAAAACCATCCAGAGTTACCGATATTTCCTTATATGCGCAGGGGCCATGAAAGCAGTAGAACATGGGTTGCTATTGCAATTACTCAGCAGGGCCTTGAGTGTTTCAAAGAGAGAGACAGTGCATATACTCCCATCTTTCTGACCAACAGTGGCTGCAGCAGCCCCCTTGGCCTCACCTGCTCAGCCTTCTGGTGGAATACCGCAGACATGGCAAGGATGGTGCTGCGTTCATCCAGAGCAGCAGCAAAGCTCTTCCACTCCTGGTCCAGCTGTGTGGAAATCTGCTTGATTTGCTGTGAGGCGTAATGGCCGGCCTCAGAGAGGCGGGAAGCCACGGACATGATGCGGTTGATATTGACATAAGCATTCTGGGAAGTAGAGGAGACAGAGTATTTAGTGGGGCAAGCTGGAAAAGCATCCACTGAGCACTTTTGGGGTGGGGTATTTGGGGAAGGAGCCTACTCAAAACAAAAAGTTTGAGAGAGGCTAGTACAGGCCACACGAGTGTATCCATTTTTGGCCCAAGAGAAGTCTGTCTACAACATAAAATTTCAACTGATAGCCGGTACAGTAACCAAGATGTTTCATTCTGGGGACCAACATAGTTTTTGTGCCAACTATTAATGCACATGAATGGAATCACTTTTCACGGACAGTCTTAGTCATCCCCACAATCATCTAATGAAGTCATGCCACAGGAACAGCATAGCATGGTGCTTCCAAGAGTGACTCTCTGGAAGTAGAGGCTCAGACTAGGGCAAAAGACACCTCTCTTGCTCAGAAGAGAGTTATATCCAGGGCATTGTTGCCACCTACAACAGGGCGGTGGTGTTCATCAAAAGGAGCAAAGAACACAAGTCTTGTGATAACTACACTTCTTCCTATCACCAAGCAAAGACTTTGCTAAACCTCTGCCCCTCTCCCTACCAAAAGAGCTGGGACACTAGCCATCAGTCAAGATTTAAATAAAAAGACCATTTGAAGCAACAATATTCTTCCATGCTAAAAATAAGATATGTGGGATTCTTTCTTATCCTTTAGACTTAGGGTTATTTCCCTACTTAACCCCCAAAAAGCATCTGTGGGTTATCCCCGAAAAGCATCTGTAGGCCTCTTCTGGACCCGCTGACTTCTTTCATCATGTGTTTTGTTTACATTCATTCCCATCTTTGATTTCCAATTAAAAATTCACGGCATGTGTGTTATTTCCTACTAGGCCAACAGAAAACCCTCCAGGAACAAGGCAAAAGAAAAACCGCACAAACATAAGCCAGTAGCAAGCATGAATATTTTTAGCTGCTAACTCCTATTAATTGTTTGAAGTGTCAAAACAACCAAGTAATATTGTGGCATCCACAAGGAGCCTTTCTGAATCACACAATGTCTTCCTGAAGAAGGACCATGGCAGCAAGTTGCTTGTGCACCTTCGTTCTTTGTTACAAATCTTCTCAAATGACAATAAATACTCTTCAGCAATGGCACTTTCTCCTGGCTCTATTATTAGTGCAGGAGTAGTTCATTAGTATTGGCTAAATGAAGGCTTCTGGTTTTCCTTTCCCCCTTCCCTCATGGTCCCTATTCATCTTAGCTGTCCCTGACCTCAAGCACTCCATCCCAAACCTGAGCCAGGTTGATAAGGTCTCTCTTCATTTAAAAGGTCCCTGTGGAAGTTTAAAAGGTTAAGTGAAATGCTCAAACACAAATCCATCCTGATGTCTAATGACCCCCATGTGAAATCTCTTTCTTTAGTCTGGCCTAAGACCTTTCTGATGCAGTGCATTTCCTTAATAGAGCTAGAATATTACTGACTCTTGTTATTTGAAATAACTATCCTTCAAAGATTTAGGAGTCATTCTCAGCCTTGTTTTCTGAGTTAGGACACAGATTCTACCTAAAATTAAACTCTATTTATAGAACTAACAGAAAAACCAACTATGTACTTGGAAAGAAAAGAGAAAGAGAAAAAAAGGCATGCACTGATTTTAATAGTTCTGTCTTCTAAGGGAATAACATTTGGATTCCCTCAAATTTCCTGCTTGTGTCACGGTCTCAGTTTGGGTTGCCCCCAAAGCAGATCTTGCAACAAGTATTTGGGTCGCATGCTTTATTTGGACATGATTCCAAAAAGCAAGGTGAGGGACTGGGGAAGTCAAAGAAACAACGAAAATGAACAAAGCATGTGTTTAGGAGTGGGTTAGTGCTATGAGCAATTGGAGGTCATCCCTCCTGAAGCCTTTTAAGATACTGTGTAGAATCTGGGCTGTCTCACTGGGAGGTGAGGAATCTGGGGTATTCATGCATTAAAGTGCCATTGCTCATGGTGGAGGGTCCCTCCTGGAGTCACTCCCTGGCAATTCCAGCCTGCCCTACACACAGGTCAAGCACACTTCCCAGGTCAGAAAGTGACCATGGGCAGAGAAACTCAGGAAGTTATCAGGGTATATGGGAGCCCTCTGCATTTATCCTTCAGGGCTGGCTGAAAGGATACAGGAGGGACATTGACAGCATCTGATAGAGCTGTCCTTCCAAACTGGATTCAAATTCTGAAGACCCTCTCTCCCACCCCACATTTATCTGGATTTATCTAGGATTATTGGCTTTTAAAGACCTCGTGTGCTTTGGCCAGATGGGAAGCAGGAAAAACAATAAGAGCAGGCACTAGCCTCTTTCCAGCGTCCCTCAGGTGCATCTTATGGATGCCTGGCCCTCTGTCATCACTGCCTGTTTACATTCTCTCCCCACGGGGAACATAGGGAGGCATAGTTCTGCTCACTTTTAGGAAGAACTTTCTAGCTCTTAGAGATGTCTAACCGTGGTTGCCTCTGGAGGCTGTTAACACTTTGTCACTCATTCAAATATTTATGGAAAGTTGGCCAGGCTCTGTGTTGGGGACTGTGGGAGATCAAAGAGAAATGAGACAGGATTCCTGCCCTCAGGGGCTCACAGCTGAGACTTAAGAAAAGTCCTCAAATAACTGCAATTTAGAGCAAAATGAAGTGTTTCTACGGAGGCGGAGGCAACTCGCTGTGGGGGTGCAGAGGAAAGGGATCAGAACCACTGGCAGAGATGTTGGGAAGGGGCTTCCTGCACAGAGGGGGTGGTGAGGCTGGCAGTCCTCCAAGGCCCCCTTCAACCCTGAAGCCTGTGATCATAAATGAAAGCTAAAAACAAACAAACAAACAAAAGACCACAGCTTACATTTCACATTCTAGAGACGAGCACAGTAAATGCCTTTTTTGTTTCCTT
The DNA here is from genome assembly GCF_046562875.1 of Panthera onca. Classification (NCBI taxonomy): domain Eukaryota; kingdom Metazoa; phylum Chordata; class Mammalia; order Carnivora; family Felidae; genus Panthera; species Panthera onca. Next base: position 69,742,130 of record NC_138347.1, on the reverse strand, counting down.
ATCAGTGGGCAGAGAAATGTCTTACTAAAACTAACAAGTGATTATGCTTCACAAAAGAAGGAGAGGGAGTATTCCTCACAATAGAAGGATAAATATAATGTTGACTCATGAATTTGAGCATTCTTCTTCTCTACAGTCCCCTTTCAAAACAGCAAAACTCTGCGGGGTGAGTCACATTGCCCAGGTTCATCACCGTCACCTCCGTTTTCCTTCAGCTAGAACCTGAGACAAATGGGCACCTAGATTCTAAACAGCAGCCAGAAGTCAAAGGAAAAGATAAGAATGGTAGAGAAGGTCTCCCATGACTTAAAAGGAAAGAGCAAGGTCAAAGAGCTGGGTTAAGAGTCTGAATATACAGGGGTGATTAGCCATTATGCAAAAATGACATGTCATGGCCTTTGGGCCATCTAGCCATGCGGTTCTCCTGTGTCACTGTTTATGCCTCTGTTAAGGAGCATTTGGGGGTCATGCTTGTCCTGGGGATATGGCCAACAAGAAGAGATATTTTCATTCTTTATAGCCTTTCCATTCCCTACCAGGTGTCTCCTCCACTCCCTGCAGTCTGGCACTGCCGTTCTTCTTTGCCAGCCTAAAATGCCCTTCCATCCAAGTCACTGGCCCAGGAGTCAGGAGACATGAGTTCTGGTCCAGCTCTAACACTCACCTCAGAGGTCACTTGTCTCTTCTGTGCCTTAGTTTCTCTATCCTTAAAATGAGAGGGCTGAACTGAATAATCTCAGACATTCTACGTCTGAGTATGCAGTGTCAGTTCCAGATGGAATGTAGAGAGAACTTGGGAGGTCACAGTTTTCTCCTGTCTTATCTTCAGTGCTTAGGGGAATACCGACTAAATCTATTCCCCTCCCCAAACCCTCTTCTCTGCAGGAGGTAAGGCATAACATGAGGAAACAGGAATAACTCAAAGCTTTCAAGTGTCCATGTGCAACAGGAATGTTTTAAATAAGAGATGTGATCTCATTTACGCTTTTAAAAGACTGCTCTGTGAGCTCAAGGGTCAGCAAGGAGAAGCTTGCATGGAGTGAGACAGCAAGAATATTGCTGCCTACCCTGGAGGGGACATAGCCCAGTCTTGGCTGTCCACGTGTCTCAGCCCTTGATCCTGGTTCTGCTCTCTGGCCTGTCAAGACAGGGCCACGGCTGGAGCTGGGCCCCTTGAGTTCTTCAGCCTCCAGGTGACCAACGACCAGATGCTTCCCTCCTCCTCTCCTCTCCTGCCCCTTCCCCTGAGCTGAGCTGCCTAGACTAACCAGCTTCCCTGGCCAGAAGTCAGTAATATGACCAACAATTCTGGCTTAATGAGTATTTTCTTAAACCCTTACCTCAAAACAGCTTTATTAATTTAAATCCCTTATATATATGCAGTGCTATTATTATCTTCATATTCAAAGTACTGCATAGCCCAAGATGTAAACAGAATCTGTTCTATAAAATGCAATGCACCTGCAGCACAGTGTGTTTTATTACCCACCTCATCCTACCTGTCCCCCTGATGAGGCCTCTCCCTCCATCACTTTGGTCACAATGGAAAATATAATTAAATTCTAGCATAATCTTGCTAACTCAAAAACCCTCTATACTTACACCCTGCCTCCACTTTTGTTGCCTAAACTATGTTTTCCTGTTTCATTCTTGCAGTCATTAACTGGAGATCATAGGATGGACAGCCCTTCTCCCAAGGCCCTATCTTGCAGTGATTAACTGAAACCAGTGAAGCAAGCAGTCACTCTCCTGAAATAATTACTTGGCAGAATCTTGATGAAAGTTTTCAGCCTTGCCAAAAGGTTCTCACTTTGAACCTGGTTCCCGGTTGTTCTGGCTAGCTACAAAAGCATGCAAAGTTAGCTTGCAAGATAATCACAACTTTCCATTAAAAAATCCAGCTAAATTTTCTCTCTAAATGAAGTTACTTATGTAGTACACTCTGAAAGAGATACTGGTTCTTCTAGAAATAATCAATTGATAGAAGCTATCATTTTGGTAATCCTAAACTCTGTGTCAGGGGCTAATGGTAGGAGCAGATCATTGGCAAATGTGTGTATTATGTGAATCCCATTGACTTCACTCTTAAAAGTAGGGGTACATTATACACCTTTGTCATAGGTCCCCACTCTGAATCAGAAACTCTGTCCTGTGGGTTACATGAGGTAACATAAAGTATTTAGTTAGTTGTCTGACATATAACTGTTAACTCGATGAATGACCTATCTTTTCTCTCATCCAGTTCCAGGAGACTGGCATTAATTCACCAAATCAAGTACAGACCAAATCAAAGTATCAGTAAAAAGCATAACAAAAAGAGAAACCTATCAAGGGGTTCCTGGGTGGCTCTGTTCGTTAAGCATCCTCCTCTTGATTTTGACTCAGGTCATGATCTCACGGTTGTGAGACTGAGCCCCATGTCAGGTTCTGCACTGAGTGTGGAGCCTGCTTAAGGTTCGTTCTCTCTCTCTCTCTCTCTCTCTCTCTCTCTCTCTCTGCCCTTCCCCTGCTCTCCCTCTCTCTCCCTCTCAAAAATAAATAAATACTTTTAAAAAAGAAAAATTAATGATTCCAACAAGACGTAAATATTTCAACAATCCAAATTTCCATTGTATTTCCCAGAAAACATGCCACAACGTCCCCTACTATTCCTGGGCGGGAGTCCCTTTCCACAGAAGCCTGCCACATGTGCACAGCCCTGCAGCAGGGGAAGCTGCTCTAGTTGGTTGTCAGGCCACTGCCCCGCACAGCACACCTCCTCTGCTGGCAGATACCATTTTCTTAGGATTTAAGGGCCTGGGGCCCTGAATTGTCCACAGCTCTTTCCTTGACCCAGAGAGATCAGAGAATCTGGAAGCAGCAAGTGACTTATTCTATGAACCATGCCCTTGCAACACGGTGTCCTTTCATACCTTAAGCTGGAAAAACAGAGGCCTTTGTCTCTTGGGATAGCCTTCTTAAGGCATCTCCACTACTTTGGCATACCCAGAGCACCCAGAAGGGGGGATGTCTTGTCCCCCTTTTGCCTTATCACTGACTCTAATGCAAAAGGTGGCAGAAGTCTCCTCCCCAGGCCTGGCCTGGGGCCCTCCACCTTGTCGCTCAGGGGCAATATTTCTCATGCTCACCTCCAGAGAGGCAGAGGCGAGTCAGTGAAGAGCTGTCTCATCTCTGGAAAGAATGTGTTCTGTGCACAGGGTTCCAAATTCCATTCCAGTTAATGGGGCTACAGCTTCTAAATTATCATTATGAAAATGGAAGATGTGATCCATGAAGGCCACCACAGGAGGAAAGGCACAACTGTCACAGAGAGGCCATTCTCCTGAAAGGGGCTCGTGCTCAGTGCAGACAAGCCCTGGACACCTTGACTCTCCAAATCCAAAAACCAAGGGAGGGAAGCCAGGCAAGCACCTGGTCAAGGGCCAAGGCACTCAGTAAAATCACTTGGGTCAAATGAAAAACGGATGTTAAATCAAAATGCTAAATATGAAATACACACACACACACACACACACACACACACACACACACACACGGCCTCAGCTGAACAGAACATTACATGTACCAGGGAAGCACACCCAAATGTCATTAGTTATTGAATGCTTACTTTGTACAGATATGCGTGGTGGTAGAAACTTTCCTCTAGGCTCTTTTTCTCATCTCAATTCTTTTGTTTATAGAGAAACATTTAAAAAAATAATTTTGGTATATACATATTTTTAGTATTTGGGGGGAAGTGTTCTAAAACTGTGCAGAGAAAATACACCGTATCTTATCGCGCAGCTCTTCCCCTCACACTGATGTTCATATATCAAAGCATCAGATATCTATGGGTGTTGGGGCTAAAGGGGAATTTATATTCAATCTTTTACTTTTATCAAACTCATTCATTTTATTCAGACACAAAGGTTGTTTCTAGTTTGGGTTTGTTTCCTCTACAAATAATGCTTGAGGTTTTGGAGTATTTTTAATTTTAACAGATTTGGTGTGTTAAATACTTTTTAGATTCATGAATTATTTTAATGTATCTTTCATGAATTTGGTCAGGTTGCACATTCCATGAAAGCTGTAATTACTCAGATTCCTCCATCTCTTTTTTTTTTTTGGTGGGAGAGGGGGGCCTGGGTGGCTCCATTGGTTAAGTGTCTGACCTCAGCTCAGGTCAGGATCTCACAGTTCATGGGTTCGAGTCCCGCATCAGGCTCTGTGCTGACAGCTCAGAGCCTGGAGCCTGCTTCAGATTCTGTGTCTCCCTCTCTCTGCCCCTCCCCTGCTCACTCTCTGTCTCTTTCTCTCTCTCTCTCTCAAAAAATAAAATAAAATAAATAAAGCCTTTTTTTTTTTCAAAGTAAGGCACAATGTACTACCAGTGAAATAGGTAAGTTTTAATGAGCAAATACTGCTTTTTAAAAAAATGTTTATTCATTTTTTTGAGAGACAGAGAGAAAGAGCGTGAGTGGGTGAGGGGCAGAGGGAGGGAGACACAGAATCCAAGGCAGGCTCCAGGCTCTGAGCTGTCAGCAGAGAGCCTGATGCAGTGCTCAAACTCATGGACCGTGAGATCATGACCTGAGCAGAAGTCAGATGCTTAACTGACTGAGCCCCAGGCGCCCCACAAATACTGTTTTAATAAGAAAAAGAAAATAAACTCTTCATTATAGCTTTTTAGAAGCCAAGTTCATGTAACAATCTCATTTTATAGTTAGGAAAAATAATAATAAAACCCAGACATTTCTTGAATCCACCTAGGAGATGTTTAAAAATTTGTTAAATCAATTAGGTGATAGGTTCAAAGTCACCAAAAGAAAGGCTAACTGGGACTAGATCCCAGCCTCCTAATTCCTAGTCAGCATGACCCCCTGTTTATAGCTATCTTTTTCCCATGCCCTGCAGCTTATATTAATTTAAGATTTTGTTTTGTCATACTCAGAGAGAGCCATAAGGAAAAATACTTGGAGATTTTCCCATCCAGCTTTCAGAGGCTTCGTGAGTAGCGTTCAATATCAGTAAGAAAATAGATTGTGCCAGAGCAATGGAAAAAGCTGAACCTCACCTCCTCTTTCCAGCCTAATAATACCATATGTATTGCTAACATCTTTGCTAGTACCAAACCCATGTTGCTATTACCAAACCCACTTTGGGTCCTGATGCTGTTAAAGCATCAGTTTATGATTAATTAGTTTAACATTACCATGTAAACCTGCTGATCCCACCTCGAAACTATGGACACTGGGATAGTAACATCTGGAATAAGAACTGTCCATGCTTGAAACTCTACTACAATAGCTAAGAGATGTGATGAGCTCTAAATGAAACCTCCAACTTCTGCCTCCTGCAAACCACAGGGTGCCCTCGAGGGGGCCAAATAGGGCAGTTGATGGATGACTATCTGGTCAGGTCTGGCCAGACAGTAGGTCAGACCATGTGGAAGCCATCTGTCACTGTTGTGTGGAGGGAGGAAAGAAGCTGGAGCAGCCCTGGTGCTCAGCAAAGATAACATTGGCCCGTGAATCCCTCTGTCCCTCTGGCCTGGCTTGCTGTAGCAATGTTTCCTCCAGCAATTGCTTTACAAACCATTAAGCAGCCATGAAAACAAGTGCCTTGGCCATATGTCCTAGGGCCAGGGAAACCCAGGAGCAGATTTCAGTAAAAGAGAAACTGGTCTCTCTTTCCTTTCTCAGCTGGAGCAAAACTTCCTTAGAGGGGTGAGTGTCTTTATAGGAGGCAGTGCTACAGGATTTAAATGTTAGGGAGGGATGGGTATGGCTGGAATCAGATTATTGGACACCAATGGGGAAAGAGGTTGGGAATAATGTAGCTCTTCTAGATTAAGATATAGTAATTTCAGGCCACCTTTAAGATTAAGTTCAGAGGCTATAAAACTTCATGGAAACATATTTACCAGTATCTTCTCCCCCCGCCCTTTCTCACATAGGCCTGGTTAGTCAGAGTTTGGTCTGTGCATTGGCACAACCTGGGAGCTGAAGAGAAATGCAAAATCTCAAGCTCCTTCCCAACTTTCTGATTAGAATCTGCATTTCAACAAGATTGTCCCAAGTGATATGCATGTACATGAAGGTTTGAGAAGTTCTGTAGATGGGAACTCTGAGAACAAGGAGAACTGTTTCTTCTAGCACTCCTGACCCTGACAATAATACCTGAACATTTGCCAAGCACAACATTGTGCCAAGTGTGCTTAAAATGCATGATCACATCTCATCCTTACAATAGCCGTGGCAAAGATACTATTATTATCCCCCCGTTTAGAGACCCAGTGGTAAGGCTCTGAGAAATTGAAACAACTTGCCTATGATCATACAACCAAGCAGGAAACACAGAACCACAGTTAACACCTAGTGTCCATGCTCTTTACACCATGCTATTTTATTTTGCCACAGATGTGAAAGCAGTTGGGCTGGCCAAGGATGTCCCTAAAGGGAAAGGGGAGATGATGAAGAGAAATTTCTCTCAAAGATTCAAAGACTTGCACCTCAGAGAAGTAAGGGCTCCTGGAGAGAGAAGTCAGTAAAAATATCTGAATGTCTGAAGTCTCCCAGCTGGGGATCTTAACTTGCCCTTAAAATTCCCAGAACAGTCCAACTCTAGAATGAGCAGGAGTCTTTTGTCCTCTCCCTCCTTGAACCAATAATCTTCACCTGCAAACCTAAGGCCAGTCGCCTTGAAGAACAGGTCCCTGTCTCCACAGAACCTTGGGAAAGCCCAAGACTAAGGCAACTTTTTGCCCCTTTAATCAATATCTTGCTGTATTTCTGGAGTTTAAATCTGCTGTCTTATTTAACTTTCATTCAACAATGCAAGACACTGTGCCAGCAGGAAACAAGACAAATAAAACTCCTATGCAGGTGGAGCTTACATTTTGGTAGAAGAGTCAGACAAAAAATTAATAAATATTTACTGTACCTTTCTTATTTCAGCTCTGTATAAAATATAGCTGAGAAAAGTATAGTACATGATGGGGTTGGGAAACACTACTTAAAATAGAGAAGTCCGGGCAGGCTGACCCTGGAAGTCAGGGATGACACCCGAGCTCATCCCTGAATTAAGTGAGAGAGTGAACATGTGGCTGTGGGAGGAAGAAGCTCCAGGTAGAAGGGACAACAGGGGCGAAGACCACAAGGCAGGAATGGCCTTGGTAGGTTCAAGAAACGACAAGAAGCCGAGGGTGACTGGAGCAGATGAGTAGGTGTAGAGGCTGAGATCTGAGAGGTAACTGGGGTCCCAACCATGAAAAGCCTTGTAAGCCATGGTAGGGGACTTCAGCTTTTATCCTGAGAAAGACAGGAAGACATTAAAGCATTTTTGAGTGGAAGAGTGACACAATATGACGTATCTTACTCTTGGCAGGAACGTTCAGGCAGTTGTGTTGAGAATACACCATAAGGGAACAAAGCTAGGAGCAGGAAGACCAGGTAGGAGCTACTATAATGGTCCGGGAAGAAGCTGATGGCAGCTTGGACCAGTGTGGTGGCTGTGGAGGTGGTGACAAGTGACCAGATTCTGGATATATTTTTGATGGTAGAGCCAAAAGGACCTACTGATGGAAATTCTTTAGCTCTTACTCATTTGTAGGTCTCTGGCTGTGTCAGGCCCTCTGACCTCCACCTTTTGTAATGCTCCCTTCCCATATGCCTACCTGGTCCTGGCCTCTCAGTTCTCAAACTCACCTGTATGTCCTCAATCAGTCTCTGTCCCTTATCTGGGACATATGCAATAGCATATGCAGCATTACTGCTGCTTATTGTTATCAATGTTTTATATTTGTGTCATGCTTTGCAGTTGAAGCCCTTTTGTGTATATTATCTCATCTGACGTGCTGGGTTTCATAGACGATTTCATGCTTTTCATTTGGCTCCAGGAGACGTCAAAGAAGAGGCATGAGTCAGCTTTGGCTGAATTTCAGGCAAATTAACTCCTTGGCAGCTGCAGATCTGTCAGAGAGCAGACACTGGCTGCATGCGAACATGTAAGAGCGTGCGGGTAAACTGAGCCACAAGGCGCGAGGGATACACACCAAGAGGGCCTAGCAAATAGCCTGAGGGCAAGGAACATGCTGACAGAAGGCCCCAGAGAACAGAAAAGAGGCATGAGGGCTGTGGGCAGAGAATCAGGAGTGAGGCAGAAGAGCAAAGTCTGGGACCTGGAGGGGGCGTATGATCAAAAGAGAAGGTTGAACCAGGCCAGTGCCAGCCACAAGTCAGATATCGGAGTGGTCAGCCAATCCCTGGGGATCAGCTCACAGCAGGCTTTCAGAAGGGACCCAGTCAGCACTGTGCATCAGGACAAGGCTGAGAAAGCCTCAGCCTCAGCCAAGGAGCTTCCCTACGTTTTTCTATTAAATCAAAGCCAATTCCCCAAACAAGCCAATTAGAGACCAGTGGGCAAAGGTAAATGGGGCACTTAGAAAGGCTGGGGTGGGGAGCAAGGAGCAGGGGATAAAGACAGATACTCCTCTCTGGATGCTTCTGACTTTGAAGGGAAATCCTCACCTCTAATTCCACAGGCTAATTACTCAGTAGCTTCAGGGTTTGACCCCAGGGCTATTATCAGTTGCTAGTTCTCTTCACCCTGAGATTCTCAATCTGCTTCTCAGACTTGTACAGATTTCCCGGGCTCCACCCAGCACAGTTAAATCAGAGTCTAGGGCAGTAGGGGCCAGATGTGGTGTTTTTTCAAAGTTTCCCAGGGGACTCCAGTGGGCAGCTGGCATGAGGACTGCTGCCTTAGCCATGTGCACCGTTTCCCCAGGCTCCATCCAAAGCACACTCCTCTCTCCTTAGGACAAGTTTAATGCTGTCAGTGGTGCCAAGAACGAGGATTCATAAATGGATACTGAGCCGATCAGAAAATAAAATCTAATCCTCCCACTAAGTTGGAAGAAAAGCGAAATTCCACCCACATGGCTGTTTGTGGAGATACAAACACTGCATTCTGTTCAGCTTGATTCGTAAGAATAAGTCTGGCTGGTGATATGTGCAATATTTTACAAGCATAGGTTTCCTTAGAAGGCCTGTCTTAGGAATCCCAGTGTTAACAGCAAACACAGGATCACATTGATTCTTGTCAGGGAGGGTCACATTTTAGTTGCTTTGTCTCCACCTTTAGGATTAGAACCTCAGAAACAAAGATGCTCAAGGGGAGGCAGAATGTGAAAGATCTTCCAGTCCAATAGTTTCTGGAATTTAGTATGTATCACCTAGGAACCTTGTAAGCAGCCCGGCTCCCAAGCCTACTCCTGATGGAAACCACTGCTCTCATTCACCTGCTTTCCAGTGGTTCTTCAGCTTCTGCTAGAGTCACATCCTATAGAGCTTCTGCAGAAGTCAAGGCCCTGCCTTACCAGTTCTGCATCCTTGCTGCCCAATCTCTGTCCCTGGTTGGCAACAGATGCTGTGGCATGCTTTATGTCCCCATTTATCCAACAAATAAATATCCAACAACCTTCTAGGTACCAGGCATCGTCATGGGTACAGGGACTACAGGTGTGAATGAAACAGACAAAGGTGCCCTTAGTAGCTTATATCCTACTGGGCAAAATTCTCTTTGCAGTAGGGACGTGAATTTGAGTATGGCTAAACTGCAAGATCAGTGAAGACTGCTTTGCGTCTTGTGAACCTCGCTGTCCTCAGGGTCTAGCAAAAAATACAGAGAATACAAACAGCCAAAGTTTGCTGAATATACCAATGAATGGATGCCAAGTGGTGCGCCCCCACCTCCTACCTCAGCCTTATAATACCACCAGGGTTGGTGTTCAAGCTCTGTCATGGTCACTCTCTTTTACTATTAATAAGGTTATATCCTAAAGCTGGTGGGAACCCACTTATGAAACACCCACATTTCAGGTGTCTTTTTCTTATTTTTTAAAACAGTTTTATTGAGATATAATTCACATACTATACAATTCACCCATTTAAAGTGTATATGATTTGGGGCACCTGGGTGGCTCAGTCAGTTGAGCGTCCAACCTTGGCTCAGGTCGTGATCCCACATTCATGAGTTCAAGCCCTGCAATGGGCTGTGTGCTGACAGCTCAGAGCCTGGAGCTTGCTTCAGATTCTGTGTCTCCCTCTCTCTCTGCCCCTCCCCTGATCATGCTCTGTCTCTCTCTCAGAAATAAACATTAAAAACATTTTTACAACTTATTTTAAAAAATAAAGTGTGTATGCTTCAATGGTTTTGAGTTTAATAGTATTTAGTCTACAGATATGCACAACCAGCACCACAATCAATTTTAGAACATTTTCGTCATCTCAAAAAGAAACTATGTTCCCTTTAGCTATTTTCTCCCATCCCCATCTCCCATCATCCAACCCTAAGCAACAACTAATCTACTTTCTTTCTCTATAGGTTTACCTATTCTGGACTTTTTATATAAATGGAATCATATAAATATGTGGCCTTTGGTGACTGACTTCTTTCACTTAGTAAATTGTTTTCAAGGCTTATCCATGTTATAACATATATCAGCATTCCATTCCTTTTTATGGGCAAATAATATTCCATTATACCTATATACCATATTTCATTTATCCATTCATTGGTTGATGGAAATCTGGGTTCTTTCCACCTTTTGGTTATTATGAATAATGTTTCTATAAACATTTGTGTACAATGTATGAACATTTTGTGTGAACATATGCTTTCATTCCTCTTAGGTTTATACATAGAAGTTGAATCACTGGGACATATGGTAACTCTATGTTTAACTATTTGAAGGACTGCCAGACTATCTTCCAAAGTGGCCATATCATGTTACACTCCCTTAAGCAGTATATGTAGGTTTTGATTTCTCACTGTCCTTGCCAACATTTATTATTACCTGACTTTTTGACTATTGCCATCCTAATGAGTATAAAATGATCTCTCATTATGGTTTTGATTTGCATTTCCCTGATGACTAGCAATGTCAAGCATCTTTTCATGTACTTATTGACCATCTATATATCTTCTTTGAAGAAATATTCTGATCCTTTGTCCAATTTTTAAAAAAGCTCTACATCAGTGAGGGACTTGAACTCATGACCCCAAGATCAATAGTCACATACTCTAATGAATGAGCCAGCCAGGTGTCCCTCCTTTGTTCATTTTTTAAATTAGGTTATTTGTTTTTTGTTATTAAGTTGTAAGAATTCCTTATATATTCTACAGTCAAGTCCCTTATCAGATAAATGACTTGCAAATATTTTCTCCATTATGTGGGTTATCTTTTCACTTTCTTGATTATATCTTTTTGAGAACAAAGGTTTTTGATTTTGATGAAGTCCAAATTATTTATTTTTAATTTAATGTGAGGAAAGTGTCCAACTTTATCCTTTTGCACAGGGCTATCCAGTTGTCCCAGCACCATTTGTTAAAAAGACTATTCTTTACAAACTGAATGGTCTTGGTACCATTGTCAAAACTCAGTTGACCACAGACATATGGGCTTATTTATGAACTCTCAATTCTGTTCCATTGATCTATATGTCTGTCCCATGCTGGTACTGCACTGTCTTGATTACTACTACTTTGTGCAAAATTCTGAAGTCAGGAAATATGAATCCTCCAACTTTTTCAAGATTGTTTGGTTATTCTGGGTCCCAGGTAATTCCATGTGAATTTTAGAATTGGCTTCTACAAGCCAGCTGGGAATTGGATAAAAATGTGCTGAATCTGTAGGTTCATTGCCATCTTAACAATAAAAAGTCTGTTAATCCATGGATATGAGACGTTTTTCCGTTTATTTAGTTCTTTAGTTTCTTTTAACAATGTTTTGTAGTTTTCAGAGTACAAGCTGTGCAACTCTTTTGTTAAAAGTTTCCCAAGTATTTTGTTGTTCTTCCTGCTACTCTAAATAGAATGGTTTTCTTAATTTCATATTCAGATTATTCATTATAAGTATGTAGAAATACAAATGGTTTTTGTAAATCGGTTGTAGATCCTGCAACCTTGCTGAACTAATTTACTACTTTAATACTTTTTTGGTGGATGTCTCAGGATTTTCCATATATAGATCATATTATCTACAGGCACCAGGGTGGCTGTCAGTTGAGCAACAGACTCTTGACTTTGACTCAGGTCATGATCTCATGGATTGTAAAATCGAGCCCTACATTGGGCTCCACCCTAAGAGTATGGAGCCTGCTTGGGATTCTCTCTCCCCTGCACCCTCTGTCCCCTCTCCTGCTAGCACATGTGCACTCTTTCTCTCTCAAAATAAATAATAAAATATTTTAAAAAGATCATGTTATCTGAGAATAGAGATAATTTTAGTTCTTCCTTTCCAATGTGGATGCCTTTTCTTTTTCCTCAATAATTACCCTGGCTAGAACTTCCAATATTGAATAGAAAGTAGCAAGACCAAACATCCTTGTCTTGTTCCCAATCTTAGGTGGAAAGTGTCCAGTCTTTAATCAGTAAGTATGATATTAGCTGTGGGTTTTTCATAGGTGCTCTTCATCAGGTTGAGAAAGTTTTCTTATATTCCTAGTTAGTTGAATGTTTTTATTATGAAAAGATGTTGCATTTTGTCAAGTGCTTTTTCTAAGTCTACTGAGAGTATCGTGTAGTTTTTGTTTTTTATTCTACTGATGTTAAACTAACCTCACAATCCTGGAATAATTCCTAATTGGTGATGACATATAATTTTTTCTATATGTTGCTGTATTTAGTTTGCCGGTATTTTGGTGAAAATTTTTGCATCCATATTCATAAGCAATATTGGTCTGTAGCTTTCTTGAGTGAGGTCTTTGGTTTTGGCATCAAGGTATTACTGGAATAATAGAATAATAATAGAATAATAATAGAATTCTAATAATAATAGAATTACTGGAATAATAGAATAATAATAGAATAGAATAATAGAAAACTGGAAAGCGTTTTCTTCTATTTTTTGGAAAAGCTGCTGAAAAATTGGTATTAATTTTTCTTTAAATGTTTCACAGAATTCAGTGGTGAAGGCATCTGGGCCTGGGCTTTCGTATATTTCATCTAAGTTTCTATTTATTGGCATACAATTATTTGTAATATTCCTTTATAATCCTTTTTATTTCTGTAAGGTTGGTAGTAATGTCTCCTTTTCCACTTCAGATCTAGTAATTCTGTTTTTCTTGGCCTAGAATCTAGCTAAAGTTTTGTTAATTTTGTTGACCTTTTCAAAGAACCAGCTTTTGGTTTCACTGATTTTTCTATGTTGTTTTCTATTCTCTAATTCATTAATTTCAACTCTAATTTTATTATTTCCTTATTCCTGCTTCCTTTAGGTTTACTTTGTTCTTTTTCCAGTGCCTTAAGGTGGAAGGTTAGATTATTAATTTGAGAATTTTTTTAACACAGGTATTTACATCTCTAAATTTATCTCTAAGCACTGTTAGTTGCATCCTGTAAGTTTTAATAAGTTATGTCTCACTTTCATTCATTTCAAGTATTTTCCAATTTCTTTTTTATTTCTTCTTAGACCCATTGTATATTTAGGAGTATGTTATTTAATTTCCACATGTTTGCAAAATTTCCCAAATTTCTTTCGTTTTTGATTGAGAATTTTATTCCATTGTGGCCAGAGAACGTTGTATTATTTTTATCCTTTTTATTTATTGAGGTTTGTTTTATGACCTAGCATATGATCTATCCTGGACAATTTTCATGTACCCTTGAAAAGAATGTGTGGTCTGCTGTTGTTGGATAGAGTATGCTATGATGTTTGTTAGGTCAATTGGTTTATAGCCTCTATTTCCTTGTTCAAGTTTTCTATTTTCTTGCTGATCGTCTGCTTAGTTGTTCTGTCCATTATTAAAAGTGAGAGTGTTGAAGTCTCCAGCTATTATTGTTGAACTGTGTTCTCCCTTCATTTCTGTCACTTTTGTTTCATGTATTTTGATGCTGTATTGCTAGGTACATATATGTTCAGATAAGTGTTATACCTTCTTGATGGAGTAACCCTTTTATCATTACAAAATGTCCCTCTGTATCTCTAGTAACACTTTTTTGTTTGCTTGTTTCAAAGTCTATTTAAAAGTCTGTTATTAGTGGAACCACTCTGGCTTTCTCGTGGTTGTTGTTTGCATAATATATCCTTTTCCACCCTTTTACTTTCAATGCATTATAATTTTTGAATCTGAAGTGTGTCTCCTATAGACAATCTGTAGTTGGATCTTGTACTTTTTAAAAAATTCAGTCAGACAATCTCTACGTTTGATTAGAGTGGTTACCCTTTTCACATTTAATGTCATTATTGATATAGGTGGATTTATGTCTGCCATTTTACTTTTAATCTATGTCACACTTTTTATACCTTTATTTTTCCTGTACTGCTTTCTTTTGCATTAGGTAATCATTTTATAATGTAGCATTTTAATATTTTTACTGATTTTTTTCACTATATTCTCTGAGTTATTTTCTTAGCCACTGTTCTAGAGCTTACCATATATATCTTCCATTATCAGAATCAGCTTCAGATGTATACTGACTTAATTCCAGTGAGATATAAAAATCTTATTCCTATATTGTTTTATTCCCTTCCTTCTTTTTTGTGCTATTATTACTATATACATTACATCTATAAATGCTATAAATTTAAGGTTAGATTGTTATAGTGTCAATTTTTATATATGTCTGTTTTTAAAATATATTTTTTAATGTTTATTTTTCAGAGAGACAGAGAGACAGAGTACAAGCAGGGGAGGGGCAGAGAGAGAGGGAGACACAGAATATGAAGCAGGCTCCAGGCTCTGAGCTATCAGCACCGAGCCCAATGCAGGGCTCGAACCCATGAACTGTGAGATCATGACCTGAGCCGAAGGTGGACGCTTAACCTACTAAGCCACCCAGGCACCCCTTTATATATGTCTTTTAAAGAAACAGAAACAAAAAAAGAAAATAAGTATATATTTATAGCTTTTGTTATATTAACTTCCTTATTTATCATTTCTGCGTCTTTTCATTTGCATCTGTGGATTCAAGTTACCATATGAAGTAATTTCCTTAGTCCAATACAGCTTTGTTCTCATTCACCAACTTGTGCTGTTACTGGAAAATATATTTCTATATGTTACAGGCCCAATAGCACATTTTATAATTATTATTTTATACAATTAATTTGTAAATCAATTAAGAGAAAAAGAAGGCATATGCATTTATGTTGTCTTTTATAATTACATAATTACCTTTACTGGTACTTTTTGTCTTTTTGTGTGGATTCAAATTACTGTTTAGGGTCTTCTTTTACTGTTTATCATAAAGTTTGTTTGCTGACAACAAATTTTCTCAATCTTTGTTTATCTGGGAATATCTTTATTTCACCTTCATTTATGAAAGCTTTGCTGGATATAGGATTCTTGGTTGACAGTGTTTTCCTTTGAGCACTTAATATATTCTCTCACTTCCTTCTGGTTTCCATTGTTTCTGATGAGAAATCAGCTATTAATCTTATTTGTGTTCCCTTGTAACAGTTACTTTTTTCATGCTGCTTTCAAGATTTTCTCTTTGTCTTTGCTTTCAGTATTTTTACTATGGTGTACCTGTTTGTAGATGTCTTTGCAGTTATCTTACTTACAGCTTTGTAAACTTCCTTGGCTGTGTAATATTTTTCAGTGAATTTGGGAAGATTTCGGCCATTATTTCTTCTAATATTTTTTTCTGTTCCTTTCTTTCTCTCCTCTTCTTTTAGTACTCCCATTATGCATATGTTGGTGTGCTTAATGGTAGCCCATATTTTTCTGAGGCTCTGTGTTTTTTCTATCTATTCTTCAGATTGTATAATTTATACTGATTTTATTTTAAAGGTCGCTAATTCTTTCTTCTGACAGTTCAAACCTACTGCTGAGCTTCTCTAGTGAATTTTTCATTTCAGTAATTGTATTTTTCAAATCCAGAATTTCCTTTTGGTTCATTTTTATAATTTCCATCTCTTTAGTGATATTCTCTGTTTATGGAGACATTATCATCAAAACTTCCTTTACTTCTTTAATCATTGTTTCCTTTAGTTTCATTTTTTTTTTAATTTTTTTTTTAACATTTTTATTTATTTTTGAGACAGAGAGAGACAGAGCATGAACGGGGGAGGGTCAGAGAGAGAGGGAGACACAGAATCGGAAGCAGGCTCCAGGCTCTGAGCAGTCAGCACAGAGCCCGACGTGGGGCTCGAACTCACAGACCGCGAGATCGTGACCTGAGCTGAAGTCGGATGCTTAACCGACTGAGCCACCCAGGCGCCCCTAGTTTCATTTTTTTAAAATAAAACGTTATGGGGCACCTGGGTGGCTCACTCAGTTGAGTATCCGACTTCAGCTCAGGTCATGAATTTATGGCTTGTGGGTTCAAGCCCTGCGTCATGCTCTGTGCTGACAGCTCAGATTCTGTGTCTCCCTCTCTCTCTGTACCTCCCTGATCATGCTCTGTTTGTCTCTCTCTCTCTCTCTGTCTCAAAAATAAATGAACATTAAAAAATAAAATAAATTAAAAAAACATAGTTATAATGGACAGTTTGAAATTTTTATCAAATCTGACATCTGCTCACTCTCATAGGCAGTTTCTGTTGCCAGCTATTTCCAATGTATGCTTTTTATCTGTTTTTTCCTTTTTTCCTGGCCATATTTTTCTGTTCCTTTGTGTGTCTTAATTTTTTTTTTGGAAACTGGACATTTTAGATAATATATTATAGCAACTCAGGGTTCCAGTCCCCCACTCCTGGGGCTTGTTATTGTTATTTGCTTGCTTACTTGTTTTGTGACTGGCTGGACTATTTTAGTGAAGACTATTTCCACCTCAGCTCCCATAGTGAGTGACCTCTGATGTTGTTCCCTAGGGGGTGCAGCCTTGTGTATTCCCATGGACATCCTGGGATGACAGTGGTCTTAGTAGTACTCTCTTAAATTTTCTCTTGCTCTGACCACGTTGCTATGAAATTCCACTAATTTCCAGGTGATTATTCTCTTATTTTCAACAACGTCCTGGGGGCATAAAAATGCTCCACAGACTTATCCAACCAAATTTAGTCTCCTTTGAAGGGACAGTCTGTGAGGGCAGTGTTTGAGATCTGTTCTGGCTCCAGGAAGTCTCTTTCCCCAGTTCTCTCCAGCACACTAGCCTGCTTACTGTTTATCCCATATCTCCAATGACTCTACCAATCTCCCAATTGCTTTCCACCAGAATCTCCCTAAGGGTATTTTTGAGACTGCTGTTGGCTTAAACTTCTCCACTCTGTTGCAAATGAGGTCAGTTCCTTTGGGAAAAGACTTAAAGCTCTTAGTTTTAGTTTGTTTCTACTCCCAGGCAAAATCTCTGAGCCATGGCTCTGTAGCTGGGGTTAGGGATAAAAGTATAGTTCCTGACTGACACCCCTACTTTATTTAGTAGCTGAACACTCAGTGAATGGGATGAGTAGCCTCAGGCCTCCGTTTGCCTTTCCCAGCCTGGAATCTCTGTCTTACAAGCTGGGGCAAGGGAGACTGGAGTCCGAGAATTCTCAGCAGTGTTGCACCTATGGCAGAGCCTCTGTTCCCTGAGTAGGAGCTAGGCAGAAGAAGGAGTCCTCTTTGCTTGGCCACATTCACTGGAATTTGGCTTCAGCAACAGGTAACTTTAAATAGGATAAGAAATGTCCCATAATGACAGTCTTCAACTGGGAGCCAGGGGCCCTGTGTTCTTGGTTGTACCAGTTTGGAGGGCAATTTCATCTTATTGAACTGGGAGGGGAAAGGGAGAGAGAGGATCTTGGGTCAGATACCATAGGTTCAACGTTCTTATTGAGTTTTAGTAGTTTTCTTGAATATGCATCTCTTCATTTGTTGAATGCACTTAGGACCATTTCCAGAGACTTAAAATGGTTCTTTTAAAATAATTTTCACCACTTGGGGAGCCTGGGTGTCTCAGTTAGTTAGGCGGCCGACTTTGGCTCAGATCTGAGCCTCGAGGCTCAGATCTCGCGGTCTGTGAGTTCGAGCCCCGCGTCCGGCTCTGTGCTGATAGCTCAGAGCCTGGAGCCTGTTTCGGATTCTGTGTCTCCCTCTTTCTGACCCTCCCCCATTCATGCTCTGTCTCTCTCTGTCTCAAAAATAAATAAACGTTTAAAAAAAATTTAAAATAAAATAAAGTAAAATAAAATAAAATAAAATAAAATAAAATAATTTTCACCAGTTTCACTGAAGACTGGATCTGTGGAGTTTCTCATGCTGTTATGCTGGAAGTGCACTATCTTTCAGAATTTGCAGTGCTTTATTTTAGAGGGTGACTATTTCATACATATAGATTCCACAGAACAATAGTTCTCTAGCTTTAATGTGCATATAAATCACGTGGGGAATCTTGTTAAAAATGCAGGTTCCTGGGGGCCCATCCTCCAGAGATTATTATTTTCTTTGACTAGGGTGCAAGCCAAAAGAAATGGAGTTTTTAGCAAGCTTACTATGTGAATCTTTGAAAAAAAAAATTGTACTATAAAGACTAATGCAGGGGCGCCTGGGTGGCTCAGTCAGTTGAGCGTCCAACTTCAGCTCAGGTCATGATCTCACAGTCTGTGAGTTCAAGCCCCGTGTCAGGCTCTGTGCTGACAGCTCAGAGCCTGGATCCTGCTTCGGATTCTGTGTCTCCCTCTCTCTCTGCCCCTCCCCTGCTCATGCTCTGTCTCTGTCTCAAAAATAAATAAAAATATTTAAAAAAAAAAGACTAATGCATAACAGATAAGATTTATCTCTTCCTCCTCCTCCTCTTCATCTTTTTCTTCTTCTTTAAGCAGGTTCTTTATCTACCAAGGGGCTTTGCAGCTATAGTAGGATCAAACACTGGCTACTTAAACATCACAACAGAGTGTGTGTGTGTGTGTGTGTGTGTGTGTGTGTGTGTGTGTGTATTTACACTGAAATCTAGAAATACTGTCATTATAGGAAGTGCTCCCTATTTGGGGTTGGGGGCTTGCTGCAGCATCATGGCTTGGGGATGCCAAGCATCAAAGATGACAGATAATCCCAGAACAAGGCTTTTCAAATTGGGGGCAGGAGACCCACTTCAGAATCTTTATTTCTTTTGCACCAGATTTGACTTTTCCTTGGTGCTACCATTTGTAATTTCTCCTCAAAACAAAGAGAAAGAACACCAAGGCTTGGCTACAATTAGTCTGATTTACACACAGTCAAATGGGAATATGTGCCTCCGGTGAACAAATTAATAGCACTAAAGCAGCTATCAAACATGCTCTAGCAAAAAGGATTCCTACCACCCAGCTGCACATGGTTATCATTAATGTGAATCCTCACAGTCATAATAATAGAAAATGAACATCATTCCATATTTTAAAACTCTGGACAGAAACCATTAGCAATTTACTTTTTCCCAAAGAACCTGCTAATTAAAATTGTAAATAAGGCTGCATTATGTTTGGATTTACTCCTGTCAGTGTTTTTCATGAAGAAATAGAACATGGATGGCTATGGGATTGTTCTATTCCATATTACAGCTCAACCCTACTTCCATCTGTCCACACTCCCATCAGAGGAAAAGCCCACACTCAGAGGAAAGAGAATTTGTGAGAAAGGCTCCCACAGCAGCAGGCAAAATTAAGCAAGAAGAGTGCCCCCGAGAGCTTAAGAAACCTGGCTTTCTGAGGCACTGTAAGAAACCAGAGAATATCTTCTTACTAGGTTATGTAGGTGGGATATTTTTATTATTATTATCATCGTTATTTTGAAATTCAAAAAAACTAGGATTCCCCAGTGGGAACTGTAAAAGAACATGTTGTGGCAAAAATTCAAAGATCGACCAATTTTAATCTTTTTTCTTTCAGAGTTGCTCATGTACCTTATGCAGTAGGGTATCACTCCCACACTCTTGGTGTGTTAATAATTCATGGCCTTTATTGGTACCAATTCATTGACAGAACTTGGGAAATTTCTGGCTTTTCTTCCATGATTTAATGATATGTAGTTACTTCTCAGTAGTAGTCATCTCAGCTGGAGTTGGGTCTTTAGCCAGTATATAAAATTAGACACAAACAAAACTTAAAAAACAGATAAAGTTGATTACTTTTGTTTATAAAACAACATACTTGGGGCTTCTTTAATTGTAAGTTCTTTGATCCATTGTAGAACTAATTCACAGAACATTAATTACTATCAGTAAAAAAAAAAAAAGAGCTTTAAGTCGGAGTTGACTGTCAATTTAAAAATATACATGAGGGGCACCTGGGTGGCTCAGTCGATTAAACATCCGACTTTGGTTCAGGTCATGATCTCATGGTTTGTGGGCGAGCCCCACATCAGGCTCTGTGCTGACAGCTCAGAGTCTGGAGCCTCCTTCAGATTCTGTGTCTCCTTCTCTCTCTGCCCCTCCCCAACTTGTGCTCTGTCTCTCTATGTCTCTCAAAAAATAAATAAATGTAAAAAAAATTTTTTTAAATGTACATGACTCCCCCATTTAAATAGAGATCCTTTTATTACACTCTATCATAGCATAACTACTCTTCCAATCTAAGACTTATTAGTTTATAATTATATATTTATTGGTGAGATTATTTATTAAACATTTGTCTCTACACTGGAACCTCCACGGAACAGACCATCTCTCTTTTGTTCACTATTATCTGCCCAATATCCAGCACAGTATCTGATTCTTAATTATTTGTGGAATGAATGAATGAATGAGGAAGTCATGATGTTAAGATCTTAAACTGGGAAGGTTGACTGAAAAGTTTTAGGATACTCTTGAATCCCCTAAAATTATCTTTTAAAAATGTGTTCATATACACATTACTCTGGGGAAAGGACCCACAACCCTTATTAGATTTCAAGGGGGTCTGTGACTTTCCCAAAAGGTATGGAATCACTGACCTATTTCAGCAGTAAAAGAGGATTCAATACCAAAGAACTTACCTATAACCTGAATCAAAGTATGCTACATGTACCTTTACATGGACAGATTTGTGGGCATATGTATAGGTGGGTGTATAATTTCCAAGAACAGTAACAGAAATGCCTCAGTAAATTTACAGAACAATCCACATTCACACTTCCCCTGAGTAGCTGATCATTCTATGGTCACTGGGCTCTAGGAGTGGCTGCTTGCATTCATCTGTTTCTTGGCAGCAACATCCATCACTCAGGCCAGAGAAAAGGAGTCTATAATTCTCTCCTTTCACCTGTTTGGGATGCTGACATCCCTCTTTGTGGGAGTTGTTTTTAATAACAAACCTGTAAACCTACTGGTTAACAAAGGCACAAAGCCACATTTATAAAGCACTGGTGCCCAGGCAGTTTGATCAAACAACCCTGGGATTTCCCTTCCCTTGCCCTACAGCCAGAGAGGAAAGCCAACCTAATCAGTCCAAGGAGGCCTCTGAGTGTGGCATGCCTTCACAGCCAGTCGTTGGAGAATATGAGATGGGCTGAGCATGCTAATTAGCTGTTGTATATTAAATCTCTTCTCTCTCTCCCAGCTCCACAAGAGGCTTCCCTTCAGTAAATTCCCTCCCTTGTTTTTGTCCTGAAAATGGAGACTTCCAAAGTAAATTTGTCATGAGAAAGGTTTCTGTTGTGCCATTAACTCTCAGTGATCCGTATTAACAGAGAAGAGCAGTGGTGCAGATAATTCAAAGCCAAAGGCTCTATTTAGCTTTGTAGTTCATTGTTTTGAGGGGCTTGGTAGCAGTTACCTCCCTAATTATGTTTGTCTTTGCTTCTTACTAAAATGAGTTTGTCTGCCTCAGGGCCAAGCAGTTGGGTGACATGAAGATTCTGGCACAGAATTTGTAAAATTCACCAGGGGATGTCCACAAGGCACCCAGATAATCAAACTTGACTAGATTTGAGTTCACATTCTTAATCACCTGTGATCAATTGCTTTGCTCCTCTGTGACTAAAGTGTGCCAGGGATGAGACATAATTATAGGAGACAAGTTAGAAGGAAATGAGTCTTTACATTTAGATGAAGACACAAGTCTATTGTAGGCAAAACTGATAACAAAATCAGTGTTGATGTTTTCCTTGCCTGGTCCTACAACCTCCTATTCTGTAGCCACAGTTCTCTTGCTATGCTAATTTCATGATGATCATCTCTGACTTACACCTTGCTATGGTTCCCTGTGCTAGTCATTAGGGCTATTCACAAATACCCCGCTCTCTTCTCCCAAACACATGGTAGGACATACATCTCCACTCAGCAGGTTAGATGTGGCCGTATGCCTGATGTCAGCTAATGAGATGTGATCAAAAGTGGCATGTGACACTTCTAGGCAGAAGGCTTCAGAGCCAGCAAGTGCGGGGCAACCAGCAGCATGTGAGACGGCAGCTGCTCTGCCAGCCTGAGTCCCCAGTGACCTTGATGAGCAGAACTCCTACCGGCCAGTGATGGGCATATGGTAGGACCAAGAAATAAATCCCTATTGTTTTAAACCACTGAGATATTAGAGTTCTTGTTAACTCAGCATATCTCTATCACTGCATATATCAAGCTACATCATGATTGGGTTATTTCCCCAAGTAGACACTGAACAACTTAAGGCCAAATGGTTTCTTCTTCAGGACATGAAATTTAGTACATAGCATATTTAAAACAACCTGGTAGAAAATGAAACTCCCTTCCTTCCTGGCCTCTGTGATCCTCCATGTTTTATGTTTTCCTAACACTTGCCCCCCCTCCCAGCACCACTGGCTAAAATAAGAAGGTGTCTTTGGTGTTCAGATATATGGTGGGGTTGGTGTTTGTGTGTGTGGGGGGAGGGGCGGGGGGGGGTGGCAGTGGAGCTATTCTTTTTGACCAGGAGCACAAGTAGGAAGAGCTGGCAGAAGAACAGAGGGAGGTAAGTCAGAGAAAAATTAGGCTACAGGCATTTTGAATAAAGCAGGTTCAAAGGGCAGACAAGATTTTGAAATAAAGTCTTGGGGCAACCACACAGAAAAAAACAGTATCCCAAAGTGTTAGGTTTACAAAGGATCATAGGTTTTATCTGGACTAGACCTCTACATCATCATCATCATCATCATCATCATCATCATCATTATAACACCAATATTAACTGATAACTTACTATGAACCAGGCGCAACTCTAACCGCTTTACAATTCACTAATTGAACCCTCACAACAACCTTATAAGGTAGTTATTACTGCCATTTTACAAACGAAGAAACTGAAGCCCAGAGAAATAAATTCCATATGGCCACACAGCTAGCAAATATCTCTGTGAATTCAGCATCTGCTTGAACACTCTTCAACCTGGGGAGTTTGCTAGCTCCCAGGGCCTCCCACCCGCCTGAGCTACATCCTGCCTCCCCTTCCAACTGCACTCCCCCACAGTTCTGCCTTCTAGACCAACACAAAGCAATTCTACCCTCCTTTCTCCAAGGTAAACCTTCATATATCTGAAGGCAGCAATTATGTATCCCTTTAGGCTGCCCTTCTCCAGTCTAAACAACCCCAATTCACTCAACTGTTTCCAATGAGCCTGTGGTCCCACACCATCCCAGTTCAGTCACTCACATATGCTAAGGACCCAAAAATGTTGGTTAAATCAGCAGAGTGGAACTGGTGACTTTCCCTTATAGTCCTGTGCCGAGCAAATGCCTTCTACAATCCCAGCACCTTTCTTTCACCAAGAAAAGCAGAGTCTAGAGGCAGAAATGGAGCCATAATCTGCGATAGGAACAGCAGGCTGGCCATGTGTCCTGCACACATCCCCACAGAATGCTACAGAATCCGCATGTTTAGAGTTCCTCCTTTCCACTCAGGTCTCAAGTCTATTTCCACCCCTCCCTCCTTCTTCTCCTCCCCCCCCAGGTCCTCCCACCCCCACTGCCCAGCCCCCAGAGGCAGTACAGAGAGCAGGCCCTCTACTCACCATGGAGTTCATGGCAAAGTGATTGTGCTGTGTCTGGAGGTCTAGAGCATGCTGGTAGCTCACGCCGATCTCCGTATGGCTCTGGAGGAATAACTCCTTGTTGTGGCTTATCCAGTCGAACATCTAGAGGTGACAAGAAGGTACAGAGTAGTCAGAAGGGTCATGGGTCCAACAGTGCAAAACTCTGAGCTACTGGAGAAAAAAAAGTCCTCCTGCCGGAGCCCAGTGAGAACCAGTCATCATTCTCAGAGTGGGGGTGGCCCACAGCCTGGTCTCCCAGGAAAGCCCTCACGTTTAGCATAAGGATGCATCAGCCTCTGTGCTACTCTACAGAGCCTAGGGGAAGAAGAGAAAACGAATGAGAGAATCAGGGAGATGGGGGAAAAAGCTATTGTTATTACCCCTATCTACTACTCCTTTGGAAAAACATTTACAAAGCCTCAAAAGGACACCATGCTTGTTTTAGGGACAGGTGCTGAGGGCACAACATGGAGGCTTAATCCACTCCCTACTGCACTAGCAGAAGAGAAGCAACAGGGCACCCTAACATGCCACTGATCCATATCATGTCACCCAACCACACACATTGTTGAATTGACTCTGGACTATACCACCTTTTCTCATGACTCCACAGCCCCCCAATTCCAAGGTTTCTGCTATAACCTATCAGGAACCAGAAGAGGAGGGATTTGGGGGGTAGGGTGAGCACTGCCTGGCGCAGTGGGCACTGAGCCATTTTCCTCCCCTTAGCTCTCTACCCTGCTTTTTGTTTCGGCTTCCACCTCTCTCCCAGGCAGCCCACACACATTAAGGGGAGCTGACCAGAACCCCAGTTCCAAGGGACGGATCACTCTAAAGGTTATCCATCCTCAGGACACCACATCTAAGCCAGTCAGTGTAGGACATTTCCCAGCCAAAGGGATTGTCTCAGAAAAGGAATGTTATCCAATTCAGTACAATAAGACACTGGTCTGGGAAAATAGAACCTAGTTCTTCAGATATAATTTCTGGTCCTCTGATACTGTCATTGTGACCCTGAGCCTCAATCCCCACCCATTACAGCCATTCTGCTGGCAGCCTAAGGGTGAAGCTGATGAGCAGAGAAAGGGTATAGCCAAAACACTGACAGGAGGCAGGCAGATCCCTGATTGAGCTTTGCCTGATCTCTGGCTTGTTTCTGGACTTCCCTAGTACCCAAACCAAGAAATCCTCTTTATCATCCAAGTGCAGTCAAGTGATGTAACAGGAAAGGTGTGAAGCCTTTGAAAAGATGACTGCTATACTTGGAACTGAAGCCCCATAGTTTGGGACGGGCTCCGCTGCAGAGCAGAGCGTGGAGGAGCCGAGCACAGGTGCAGGCGGAGAAGCTGCAAAGATGGCTCCAGCCTTCCTAGAGGCAGAACCTCAGACTCATTTATTATTCCCCTTTGAACAGCGAAGTGAATTTGCTTTTTCAATTATATTCAACCTTTTACATTTACAAGACACTTGCTATGTGCCAGGTACGGTCCAAGGCAATGGAAAACAAGAGTGACTAAAATACGGTTCTTAGGTTTAAGTGGTTTAAAGGCCAGTATGGAAAGCAGACAAGGACTCAGATATAATGCTAGTACAACTTGGCACAGGACTTGATTGAAATCATGACTTGAAAAAAATCTATCAAGATAAAGTCCCATATGTTCTTCCATGCTAGCTCCCACCCTTAATGGAGTGGGGACAAGGAAGAGCAGAGAAGGCTTCCCATAGGAGGTGTCACCTGGAATTAGCCAGGGTTGGGTGAGGGAGATGGGAGCTCCAGCCAATGGGAAGACCTAAGAGGCAGAACTTGGGGCAGCCAGTATGTGCAGCTTCTGGAAGCATCCCAGCTGTGCTTCCGGAGCCTGACGTGAGGAGAAGATGTGGCTGGAGAGGCAGATGAGGCAGCTGACTATGGAGAGCCCTGGACACAGGCTTTAAGAAACCTGGACTACATTCTGTGGGCAACAAGCAGCAGTGGAAGGTTTTAAGCCGAGCAGTGAAGTGTGATATGAGCTTTGATCGCACTGAGGGATGTGGACTGGAGGGGTGAGGCAGGGCAGAGAGAAGGGTTAGGAAGCTGTCACAGTAATCCTGGTGACGAGGGGTGGGTGGGGATTAGAATCTGGAAGCCTGGGTTAGGGGCATGGTAGCGGAGTCTGCCATGGGCAGGAGTGGGCAGGCTTGAGAGCTCCTGGGAACAGGACCGAGGACTCATAGTTATTCTGGGAGGGAGGGTGAGGAAGAGGTAGGGAATAGCCAGGTGTCTGGCACAGCACCCTGGGTCCTCATAGGAAAGGTGCTACCATGAATGCTACATAAAGAGGAGGATAAGAAGCTGGGGTGGGGATCAGGAGATAGCAGGTTCTGTCTTAGATGTGCCAAGTTTGAGAGGCTGATGAGAATTTCAAGCAGAGGTGCACTGTGGGCAGTTAGACTTCTGTGTCAGGAGGTCAGGAGAGAGACATCAAGGCTGTGGTAACTCACAGTTAAGTATAAACACATCACCTTCCAAATGCAATCATGCATGGTTTGGAAGTGATTCTCCCTTTTGAATTACCCAGATCACTCTCAGCTATCTCTCTGGGATAATAAAGGAAGAAGGAAAGTATCACTCCTCACTTTCGAGTATCAGAGGATGTTTCAGGCTGGGGGCTCCTGCAGAGTCTGGGTCAACATCTGCTGTGTGCACTATCCTGGGTCTGCCAGCGGTAGTCAACTCCAGGGCGCTGGCACAGGTCAGGGCTCTCCCTCCCCCCGCAATTATTCTTAAGGACAAAGGGAAAAAGAAGACAAGTACCCCAGGAGTGTAGAGAAATCTTATTCTGTAATTTTAGATCTTTAAAATTCCGCCTCTCAACCCCATTTTAAAATAATTTCTCATCTCTGTTCCTTATTGACAAAAGAATCAATAAAGTTAATGAAAATCTGAAATGCCTTAAGTCCTTAGAAATTGTGATGAAAAGCACTCACTCCATATGCTTTCTTGGATATCCCAGTGGCCGAGAAGTGACCTTCCCTGTATTTTCTGTTAAATGACTATTTAGATACGCAAATAAGCAGTGAAGTTACATGCTAGCACCAGAATGATTAGATTGCCTGGTGCCAAGTCCCTGCTGGACTACAGAGCAGGGCTTGCTGGACAGGGGCCAGTCAGGCTGGAAAGCAAGAAGAGAAGGGAATGAAAAGACAGGCAAGAGTAGGGTGCACAGAAGAAACTATGCACTTCTCTGAATGGGCTTCTCACACAATGTCCACACCCAGGCCATTCCTCAATTCTGCCTCTACCGTGGAGCACACCAGCAGCTCTCTGGTGGCTGGGGGTTCTGGCAAGATCACTGGTGCTGGAGGCAGAGCTCCAAAGAGGTGATACATACCTCAGGGAGAAAGAAAAAAAGACCTACTCTGGGGACCAGATGGTCCCTCATGACATCAGAAACCAGAATCTCTCCAAGGTGGCTATTTCCTAAGAGACAGTCTCAAGTCTTCTCTGGGCCCGCGTCTACTGCCTTATAGTATATAACTTGCACCCTTGCAAACCTGGCTATCTGCAAGGGTCACCATCATTTCTTCTGCATTCAATACTACTGGTTGTGGAGAGAATGTGGTCATATGTGCACATGTGCATGTGTGTGTGCACTCATGTGCATGTGTGCACTGAGTAGGATGAGGACTGGGCTGGCTCCAAGCCTGGTTCTGTCACTAAGTACCCATGAGACTGGGCAAGTCTCATTTCTGGGTTTCTCCTCATTTGCAAGGGATAAGTGGCTCCCTGAAAGGAGGTAAGCTCCTGGTTTTACGTTCAGCCCAGTTCGGAAATTTATGGAATGCATTTTTTTTTCATTCAGAAGAAAATAGTTTTAATGAGTCTCCTGGATCAGAAGGTATATTCATTGTTGCAATTTACATTTCTAACATTTGAAGAAAAGAATGACAGTGAGAAAACTGGTGTTATTTGGTAACCAGAGAAAGGCTTAGTCTCAGCCCCGACATTTGTCTGGTGTGTTAGAGTCCAAAATGTCTGTCAGTGCAAAAAGCATGTCTCAGCTCTTGGCACCAATGCAATAAAGAATTAAGGATCAGTGCCCAAAGTAAAAGCAGAAAACAGTCTTATTAGAGCAACAGTATACCATCTAGGGAGAGCAGGCAGGTTCCGAGAGGTGGAACTGGCCCCTAGGTTGTTTGGGATTGGATATTCAGTGGGTCCTTCTGGGCTAGAAGGAGTGGTGATGCACAGCAGGGTGGTCTCTAACGGATGCTGCTTCCCATCATTTGGGGTACTCCTTTCACAGGTGGGGAGGGGGAGTTTTTGAGCCCACAGGGTTAGTACCAGACTCTTCATGGCAGCCCTTTTCCATGGGGGCGGGGCTGTACCCACAATACAAATGCATTGTAATGAGTCTAGGGTTACCCTGGGGCAGAGGTGGAATAGGAGAGCAAGCTCTGCTCCTGTGGCTCTTGATCAGTCAGGCCCAAACTCTTGGAAGACCCAAGGTCAGGATGTTGTGCCCCCAGGCTTCTCATGTGCAATCTATTTATCACTGTTCTTGCCATGAGCTCAGGTCTAACTGCCCATTTTATCACTTGGGATAAAATCTTTGGGACTCTGAAATCTTTGAGGTCAAGGGATGAAGGTTCCTCAGGGCATGCCTTTGACTTCTCATATCTAGCTTCTACCTAACATGTCCATTCAAACACTTCATCTCACTGTGTCCATTAGGGCTGTTTTATAGACTGGGAAACAGGCTCAGAGAAGCAAAGGCCGGGGTCTAGAATTCATTCACTACACCCAGTGCACATTCACTGAGTGCCTGTTGAGCCAGGCTCTCGGGACATTGCCCTGCCTCTTGCACATAGCTGTAGGACCTCTTGTGCCTGGTCTCCCCAGGGGAGTTACTACACAAAAAGCAGCCACCAGGGCCCTGTGAGGTTCTAGATAAGGTAAGGTGCTATCCCTCACATGAAGCCATTCACTCTCCAATACCCAGCCTGCTTCTCTCCCCTCACGTCTGCCCCACTAGGGCCTGGGGATGGCTGATTCAAACAGCTCCACTTACTCTCAGTAAATACTTGCCAAGTGAATGAATGCATGCGTGAGGTGGCTCTGGGGTTGCTAATTCCCAGACAAGCTGGCCCTTTCTAAGCTCCATTCCAGCCAGGTCATTTTATGATTTGATCTATTGGAATTGGGCTCTCTGGAAGACACTTGAACTAGACTGACCCAAAAAAGCTAAAGGAAAACAAACAAACAAAAAAACCTAAAGACGATATCTCCACAGTAGTTTCAAACATTTTGATCTTTTTTTTTTTTTTTGAGAAGCTACAAATGGTAGGTTTAACAAAATTTAATATGACAACAAAATTCTTCTAAGAGGAAAGTTCATGTCTAAATAATGAAATTTTATCTCTTTGTTTGAAAACTAACATAGTTTCGTCTCATTAAGAAGATAGATGTTACATGTAAGCTACTTGGATTTTTGTTTTTTTTGTTTTTTTTTTTCTTTTTCATGTTTTGCTTTTAACTAAACTATGTAATTTTTTTTTTCATGCTGGCTACAATTCAGCCAAAAAATAAAAATCTAGTTCTTAGTATATAATAAATGACAAAAAGAATCTATTTAAATGCAAATTAGGAAAATAAACAGAAACCTTTTTCTCCTTTTCTTATGAAGATAGGGATAGCAAAAAGGTTACTATTGTTCTGTTCTGTTTTTAATGAAGCATAAACTATTTCATGGAGCAAAGAAATTAAATAAGGATCTTGGGCTTATTTTCCTTCATTTGCCAAATTTAGCAATGGTATCTGATTTAGAGTTTTAACTTTCAAACCACCTTACCACCTACTGTTAATATTTTATATTGTCTGTAATTATAGATTATATTGTTTTTCAAGTTGCTTATATTCAGCTTTGATAAGTTGATTAAGAGGATAGAAGGCAAGCAATGGATTTTCTTTGCCTAAATACATACATTGCGGTATCACCTGTGTCTCCTGGACCCTGCTTGTACACAGGAGTGACCCAGCCAAAAAGCTTATGCCCTAAACAGTGCTAACAACTCCTTGCCGGTGAACCTGGCTACATCTTGGACACACGTGGTCCATTCCACAATAAAGTTTTATGTGTATTAGAGTGCAAAGAACAGAGCCTCCAAATCTTGGGTTTGAATATAGATTCTGCTATATAAACTTTGGTAAGCTAGGTTATTGGTCTGAGCATCTGTTTCTTTATCTGCAAAATGGGATAACAATTTATACTATTTTAACCTTTGGGTAATAGTGAGATTTAAATAAGGTAATGGTTTTATGCTTTAAGTGCTGCATACCTGATAGATTTTTAAACCTATTTAACGAACATATTCTAGTGTACATATTACCCTAACATTTTCATTTAGAGCACAAAACAGATGAAAAGTATGGATTTAAAATTGCAGTAGGTTCACCTTACTGCAAAATCACCGTGGGCTAAATAGGAATCATACTGCACCTCATATACAAACATGTCCCCAGCCCACCCCTTCCCAAGAAGTACCCCACAGTGACCACAGGGTGCTGCACAGACACAGCCCAGAAACACCTGTGCATCTTCCCATTGCCTCCACTTTCACATACACAGAGGGGCACTGTGGGTGCCCTTGCCCACACAGGATTCAGAGACCTGTACACCCCTCTAAGGGTTAAGCTTGAGGGCACTGGTGCCCTCCTGGCCTAATGGTGTGGCCGGACCAGGACCTTGCTCTCTCCTGCCTTGCTTCCAGACCTTCCCTTCCTTATCCTCTCTGCCTTCCCCAACTTTTTCACTATTAGTCTCAGTCCCTTAGGCTCTTCACAGCTTTTCACTCAGGACAGACTCCCATTAAAATGCATCATTCCCACAGCCCCCCTGAAATCAGTTTATTCTGGATACAGAAACAGCTCAATGAGAAAGTAAGGCCCTTTGTGATCATGACCCACAGGTGAGATCCAAACTGTGGTGGCAGAGGAGCACTGGATAAGAGAGGTGGAAAGGAACAAGGAATGAAAAGTGCATGGGAACCAAAGATAATCTCCCCACCTTACAATTCTGTGTTCATGTGAACTCTAACTCATGCTGGGGCATATATTCTCAAGCAAACAGGGCAACACGTAGACTCCGTAACCCTTAAGACCCTTCAACTCTGGTTTGTAATTATCTACTCTTCTAGGATTGCAAGCTCTCCTGATAAAGGAAAAAAAGGAACAAAAGGAGAAAAAATAAAGGACCCCAAATGTGGACCTAGTTTCTAGGTTCCCACAATTCCTCACTGGAGAGACTTTGACATGTCACCTCATGCGTATCCACAAGGCTTGCAGGCCATGGGCACTCAGGGCTCTGAAAGGCCATCTTTATACTGGGAAAGGGCAGGCAGTTAGGACTTGTGCCTGATGCACTCTAGGTGTCAATAAATATCCACTGAGAGAGAGGAGGTGCTCTGGGCTCTGCCTGTTTCCCTTTAGGCTTTCGGCGTGTCGATGGTACACTTCTATATGTTGTATAGAAGACAAGCCATTTTTCGTCTTCCACCATAATCCCAGCTGCTCTAGGGAGGATGGCTCAGCATGGTTACCTGGGAGACCCTCTCACTGACTCAACCAGGACACCAAACACTTTCACTGACCAGGCTCTGTCTCTGACCTATAGATATCCTATCAATCCCCTACCACATTTCTTACACTTTCCCTATTCAAATTCCCTAATTCCCAAATCTCAGATCTAACATTCTAACTGTTGCTCACCTCTAGAATGGTCCCAGTTTCTCTATAAAAAAGGCCAATATCCCACTGTGAGCAGTGGGTTAACAAAATCTTTCCCCTTCTGCATGATAATCTGACCTTCATTTAATATCCCAATTCTGTTTCCCTGGAAACAGGTGAAGACAGTATGTGACAACATGTTACATGTTGCCTATGGTAAGAATACCCACCATGACTGGTAAACTATCTGCATTGGAAGGACAATCAATGAACTGTAAATACCCGATGGGGACACCATAACCTGGGCTTCCCTGAGTTTGACAACTCATGTTAATGGCACGCCCATTACAGGGACTCTGGAAGCTGTGCCAATGATGTTGTTATAAGAGCTACTGGCTCCCATGGGGCATGGAGTTTTTAGGCCATGACATCTTCTGTAGCTGCCCACCGTGAATCTTGTCTTCTTGCACCTGAGCTGGACTGCTGCAAAGACTGTCCTGTTGGTAGCCATGGTTGCCATATTATATCATCTTGAGTAGATCAGTGCGAAATGTGACCCATGATGGTCTTGCAGTCAGTGTTCGGTAGAGTCCAAGGAGACTCCCTGGTAGGTGTTGTCTCCAAATTTCAGAGCCAAACTATAAGAACAACAGTACCATGCCTCTTCTCATCTTCCCTTCTTTCTCCATCTTGCGCTCTCATTCTCAATTTCTCTCGGTGACAGAGTAATGATAATGGTAACAATAACAGCATCTAACATTTGTTGAATGCTCCCTATGTGCTAGGCACTATTCTAACCACTTACATGTTAACTCATTTAATCCTCTTCATCTCATAATTATCTCCCCAATATTAGCCCCCAATATTATCATTTCAATTTGACAGACTAGGAAGCTAAAGCACAGAGAGGTTAGCTGAGATTCAAACCCAGGTGCTGATGCTCTTAACACTGTTGTTAACACTTCCAATGTGCTCAGAGCTTCACTCCGGCTACTCTTCCTGTTATCAAACTTCTAGAAGTACATTCTGCCCCTGTTGCCTCCATTTTCCCTCCACCCACTTCCTCCCTAACTCCTTGTAACAGGGGCTACCTGTCCTACTTCTGTAAGTCTGCACCCACAGTGAAAACCAACCATCTCCTCCTTTCTGAGCCCTTGGTTCTGCCACTCCTCCTTCCCTTTGGTCTCACCTCACAATCCAGCGCGGGCTTTTCTGAAACTCCCTCTCTCTGGCCGTGCCCAGATTCCTCTCCTGCTTTCACAGGCCTCCGCCCCAGGCAAAATTCTCCCTGAGGCACCAGCAAGTCTACACTCACACTCTTCCCTGACACCTTGTGTCTCCACACAACCAACAATAGAAACACTCTCATTGTGAAAACTGACCAATTGTCCAGTCCTACACTGATCTATCCAAACTTGCCTCCCACTTCTCTCACTGCCCCTTCATGACCTCCTTTCATGTCCTTCACACCCTTACTGAGACGGTCTCAAGACTTGGCCCTCTGACTTGTATTCACCAGGCTCTGCCCACCTAAACATCCATCTAAGTTCACATCTTCAACAACACGAGTGGTGTTTCCTATTTCATGTGCCAAGCTGTACTTGAGGTTCCACACCAAGAACTTCAATAGATGACCTCATGCGGTCCTTATAATAATGGTACAAAGAAAGTATTGTTCAATCCATCTTAAATATGCTGAAAACTCAGTGTGAAGAGTTGAAGCAAATTGTCAAAGATCCCGCAGCTTGTAAGTGATGAGTATCAATTTAGAATCTCATGTCCATCTAAACCTAAATCCATACAATTTCCTGGTTCTGGCGTGCCCTCTAACCATAACTTCCCAGATAACTGACAAGAATAAATACATGCCAGGCTCTGCACAATGAACGTTGTGCATAAACACTGTCTCAATCCTCAAACCTGGGAGCTAGGGGATACCATCATCACCACCTTTTTTGTAGCTGAAGAAACAGATTCAAAGAGATTTAATGACTTGGCTGAAGTCACATAATGAAAACTCAAATGGCATATTGAAGACTCACTAGGTCTGCATGACTCCAAAGTCCATGCTTTTAAATCACTACCAAACTGTCTCCCAAATAAACACTTAAATTTCAGACTATTCCTAGTGACTCAACTCAATATGAATATCCCAAGACAGCATCTTCAATTATTGTGTCTTTTCTATGAAAACTATTACCTTCTTCTGACTTCCCACATCTTCACCCCATCTCCCAGATCCCATTTGTTCTTCCTTCCCTCAAATAACTGATATATGCCCTTTATTTTTCATTACTGCTACTAATTGCCACACAGCCCCTCCTGCCTGTATTACTACAGTCACTTCCATACTGGTCTCCCTGGACTCCATTTTCTCCCTTATACCAAGCCATCTGCCCCTACCAGGTTCATTGCTCTAATATACTGCTTTCGACATGTCAAAACACACATGTGTATGCACACATGCACACACACACACATTCACACAATTACTGCTGCTGTCATCTACAATGCAAACAAAATCCAGTCTCCTTGTTCTGGCATTCAAGACACTCCCCCCCTCCTCAGCTGGTCCAAATCTGCCTTTCCCTATTATTTCATACCACTGTCCTATACCAAGCATCCTTTCGAGCCATATGCTATTCACTGCCATGGAAATACATCATACCATGCTCACTGCCACCCCCATATTTGTGCTACATCTTTCCCCCTATGAAATGCTCCACACCCAAATACCCAAATTATTCCCATCCTTTGAAATGCAATTAAAGTGTCATCTCCTCATCATGTCTTCTTTGACCAAGTGAACCCATACTGCTTTTTCTTTTCTCCAAACTCTCTGCTCTGGAATCTACTGCAGGAGTTCACAAACCTAGCCTTAATTCAGAACTATCTGAAGTGTTTTTGTAAAAAATATAGCTTCCTAAACTTTGCTCTTAAGATTCTGATTTAGTAGGAGCTCTCTAGATCATTCTGGTGCACTTGCATTTTTTATTTAAATGGTGCATGTGGAGACTCATCATCTGTCCACTATGGGGTAGCTGGTATCACACTTAACCCTACCATCTATAAACTATTTGAAAGCACAAGTCAACAACCAACATAGACCAATGACCCGTGAAGGAAGAGAAGCACATAATGTAAGCCCTCTGTGAAGCAGAGAACTACAAGCTGAGTAGTGAGCAGCAGTTTTGATGGGTATAAAAAAAACAGAGTTCAGAGCTGGTAAGGTGGTTGGAATTTTGGTGATAGAATATTAGGGAAGAGGGAACTAAGAGAAGGAGCCCTAAAAATCTTCATTAAAATTTCCTTCAGGTCTTTGGCCAAATCCTAAGCTGTGCACCTGCAAGGTAAGACTCCAGAAAGTCTAGCAGAGAATAGCTGCAGGAGGTAGAACATATTGAGGGCTGAACAGAAATTTTAGGTTATGCAGTACTGGGGAAATGTTGAGAGGTCTAAATCAAACCGTGTGAGGAGACTTTGGTAAACATTCTGGGCACTGAGTTGGGTCCCCAGAAAGAACCAGGATATAGGAGTAGGAACTACAACCTAAAAATAAGGGCTCTACCCTCAGATTAATGAAAAGATGGAAGTAGATCTGTCATAGCAAAGCCTAAACCAAGGCTCAATAGGATCAAGATCTGCTAGTAATTTAACTGTATCCCAGAACAAAATTTAAAGGTTAGAAAGAGATAACCTAATCCAGAGTCTCTACAATGTGTCATCTGCAATATCCAGTATAAAATTACAAGCCATGTGAGGACACAGTGAAAAGTGATTGACAAGCAGAGAACAAAAGGCAATGAAAACAGACTCAGAGATGACCAGGCTATGAATTGGCAGGTAACATTTTCAAGATAATCATGATTAACATAAAGAGAATAGGAAGGAAAGGGACAAAATGAATTAAAAGATGGAACCTGAAACAGAGTTTCCAGTTTTCTGTTTCTTGTAGCCCAAAGCATCCTGATACAGTCACATGCTCATGATACTTAGCACAATATTTTATTTACTTAGTGAGTATTCACTGTATTCTGGACATTGGATAAGAGACTAATGATAAACAGCAATGTCAGAGGCTAGCGAGGGAGACAAATGTAATCAATAGTCTGTCAACTTTAAGTGTGAAAAGTACTATGAAAAGTATATACCAGGAGCTGACAACAGAGGAGCATTGGTCCCATTTGGCGGAGGTAGAGGTATGGAAAAACATGAATGGCTTCCAGAGAGTGGCAACAGCTGAACAACACTTGAAAGACAAAAGGATTTGGTCAGGTGAAGCTGTGGATGAAAACACCTTAATGATTATGACATAACTTGAGCAAAGGCCTGGAGGCTTAAAATATGGAATAGAGAGGAGGTACACAGAGTTCCAGAAGTGAGAGGTGGTGAGAAGGGATGACAAAAGATGAGGGAGGGGCTGGGTCTCAGAGGGGCAAAGATTGAAAGGCAGAGAAACTGGCCTTTATTCAGTGTGCAGCAGGGAACCAGTAAAGGGCAGTAAAATGGTCAAATCTGTTTTTAACCCTGACTGGGTGTCTACCCTGAGGTCCCCAGATAAGACAGTGATTTACCTCATTGCAAAGGGGAGTCCGAGCCAGTCCTGATCTCACAGAACAAAATCAATTAGCACATTACAGACTTCTCACCGACTGAGGGTTCTCCATGCCCACTCCCTCCTTGTTTTCCCCTCACACTCCTTGTTCTTACAACCCCTTCAATGTCTGGGTCAAATATGAAGGAGGAGGTAAAGATAATGTATTAAAGGTGCCCAGCACAGAATATAACACATAATAGATGCTGAATGCATGTTAATCCCGTTCTATTTCCCCCAGGTTTAGCAGGATAAGCTGGCAGTCACAAAAAGTAGTTGCTTTCTGATTAGAGAAACTCAGACTGCAAAACTTCCTGCTCAAATCACACACTGCCCTTGAAAATGAGCTGTAGCTCAGCCTAGAGAAGCACATGATCACGTTAGGCCTTAAAAGGCCATGGTCCTCACTCATGCCTTCCTCATGCTAAGTGATGGAGTGAAAAGTCTCACCAAGTCCACAATTAATGTAAATGCTTTCAGACTTTAAATAACGTTTTTTTTGTGTTTTTCATTTCCAGTCTGTTTGCCTGGATGGACCAAATTCCCTGCAGCACTGGCAATATGCACAGTACCCTCCCTCTGGGGAAGGAACGGTCATCCAGGAGCCAGTAAGTCAAGCAGAGGAGAAACAGGACCAACCAAGCCAGGAGTCAGCCTAGGCAGCCCCGGGATATTGACTCTGAGTGGCCAAATTCCTTCCATCTGAACCACAGATGCTGATAAAATATTCTCAGCAACGGAGTGAGAAAATGTGCTTCACTTACTTCCCAAAATGTAGAATTGAAGAGGTCAAACTCTATTTAATCCAAGCTGAGAAAAGAGTGCCCAACTTTATCCCAAAGCTAAATTTAGACATAAACTGAGATCTGGCCCTTGGCAAGTTAATTTAGATGAGCTAATGCTTGTTCCTGGCATACAGGATGCACTCAGTAAATGGTAACTATTATTGTTACTGCAAAAATGGAGCGTCTGCTGGATGTTCTCATCCAGTCCTCCCACGCATCCTAAAATCGGCTGTGCCAATCACTTGCACATCTGGGGAAAAAATTCCACATGGGCTAAGGAGGAGGTGGCCCTCCCTCTGAGGGAAGAGGGTGGCTGCTGTGCTGCAGGGGTGTGTGCTAGGTGGGCTTGAGCTCCAGCTGAGGAAGGAACCTGGCACTCCCCCTTTTCTCTTTGCCCTCTTCCCACAGCTTCGGCAGTGGGGTCTGGGAAGGCAAGGGGCAGCACGGGAGCCAGGCTCAGGCACATCTAGGAAGAGAGGCTTGGTCATGCTTCCTGCTTCCAGACCCCACCGGGCAGAGCACACCCTGCAGATGCTCAGGAAGAACTTAGGGAATGAAGAGCCTAATCACTCCTCAAAACCCTTCATTTCTTTCTTTTTTTTCCTGTATTTATTTATTTTTATATTAAATATAATTTATTGTCAAACTAGTTTCCACACAACACCCAGTGCTCATCCCAACAGGTGCCCTCCTCAATGCCCATCAGCCACTTTCCCCTCTCCCTCAACCCCCATCAACCCTCAGTTTGTTCTCAGTATTTAAGAGTCTCTTATGAAAACCCTCCATTTCTTTAACAATCTTATGCAGAGGCCTGCGGAGAACTCCTGGGTTCAGTTAGTGCCCTTGTCCCTGTGAGCAGGGCAGAAATGTAGTAATGGGACTATTCACGGCATAATGCTTTTAGCAGCCTGATCACCACTCCTGTCATGCTTCTGTGCCTTCAAAAAAATTTAAATTTAATTTAGTCACCCATCCTTCTCCCAAAATGTTTTTGGGATTTCTTTCTACCCCCAGCCTCCAATCCTACTGTCGTGAGGTGAAGGCCTGGTCATTACCTTAGCTCCCTTTCCTCCCCAGCATCCAGTAGGTCACCTGGTCCCACTTCCTTTCCTTTCGAGTGTCTCCAGAGTTTGCCCCTCTCTTTTCCACTCCCACTGCCACCTCATCTGCTCACCCTTGGATTAGTATAAAAAGACCAGAAGTGGGGATCCTGCCTCCCAATCTCTCTCCGCACTGCAAGATGAAAGTTACTAAAACCCCAGTTTTTAAGTGGCGTCCTTTGAAACCACTCAGCAGTAGGTGGTGCTCTTGTGCCAGCTCAGAATGCTCACAAAAGTTTTGCTCCATCAGGCAGCCCAGTGAGCATGGACTGTGCCACAGTCCACTCTTGATTTGGTACTGACTGTGTGCCTCAGGGGGACACAGAAGTATCTTAAGACACCGGACCTGACCTCCAGGAATTTGCAATATATTGGGAGGAATGAGGCCTCTGAGCATAAAATCACAATACAGGTTGGAATAGTCCAGTTTGAGGGGAATGGATAATGGCTACAGGAAGATGCCCAGAGGAGAGAAAGACCACTTCCAAGAGGAAAGAATGAGTAAAGCAGTGTTTGAGCAGACCTTCAGCTAGGGTAGGGTTTCAATAGGCAGAGTGAGAGGGAGGTTGGTATAAAGGCAGGAGACGGTAGGGCTGTGCAAAGCACAGAGAAGGATGTCCCGAAGGTGTGGCCCAAATGCCCAAGTCCAGTCTCATTCCCCATTGTAGTCCCTTCCGGTTTGCACCTCCTCTTGACACCTCATGACAAGGGTCAGCTTCCCAGGGAAACCTCCTAGGGCAAGACAAGCACCGCTCTAAGGTAGGACCAGTTGGTCTACCTGATCTGCATGGAGAAAACCAAACATCCCTTTTTCTCTATACCAAGAAAGGGCATGTCTTCT
Source organism: Panthera onca (assembly GCF_046562875.1). Lineage (NCBI taxonomy): Eukaryota > Metazoa > Chordata > Mammalia > Carnivora > Felidae > Panthera > Panthera onca. Next base: position 69,703,268 of record NC_138347.1, on the reverse strand, counting down.
CTCACCACATCAGCAACCATCCCCATAGCAGGGACTTTCTTGTCCTAGAAAAGGCTCTCTGAGAAGGGCTGGAGGTGAGCCAAAGAGTAAGAGACTGGGGTTTCTTGGTGAAATGGGAAACATGGGGAAAAGTCTTCTGGGATTTCAGGAGAGGCAGGTTTCCTCCAAGGGAATTAATGTTCCTTTGGGTGTTTTACCATGAGTTTTCTGACTCTCCAAGATAAGACCACAAAGCTTTGGCTCTGCTTAGGAATGACCTCAGGGAACACCAGGGGACACAGGAATGAACATCCCTGATCTGGGCATACCTAACTCAGGGCACCAGAATCCTGTCAACTCAACATTTCCATACTAGAAAAGCCTCTCTATGCATACGTGTGAAAAGACATCATCTTCTACTCATATACGAGATAGTGTCTCATTCAGTTTGAATGAGAGAATGTAATTCTCTGGGTGTGTATACCTTGGAGTTTCAGACTGGCTAACCTGAACTACAAGAAACAAGTGTACCACCCCCCCCCCCAAAACACACACACAAAATCTCTCTCACTTGTAGAAGTGAGATCAAGAGCTGCAGACCCCTCCCCATCCCTTTTCACATTTGAAAAACTGGTCCCAGGAATGCCACACTGAAGAGCTTAGAGCCCATATCAAGTGAAAATAGGACAGAAGAAGTGATAGGAGCTCACCTGGAGCAAAAAAAGACTGGGAAGGTCCATGAGGATTCTCTTCAAGTCATCAGAGGGCTGCTGTCCAGGAGACAGAAGGAACTAGTTCTGGGGGGCTCTAGGGCAGAGCTGAGACCACAAGGTGGAAGCTCCAGAAAGACAGATGCTGGTTTGGTGGCAGGAGGCCTTTCTAACAAACAGTGGTGTGTAATGATGAAACAAACAGGCTGCTTCACAAAGCTGTGGCTTCCTCCACCCAGGAAATGCTCAGCAGAGAGTCTAGATGATGCATGTCAGAGAAGCCCTGAGTAAAGGATTAGACCCGCTGATTCAAAGATTCTAGCATTCTAAGATGATCCTGGCAGGGCCTGAACTATTCACCAAATTCCAGCTTTTCCCATGGCCCCTGGTTCCTCGGGGAGTGGACCCCCAGTTGTAACTCCTGGGGAGCCATGCCGCAGGGACACTGTCCTAGAGCCTGAGCTCCAGCCTCTCTGGGAAGGGATGCTCCCAGAACCCACCCTGTACTTTGGGGCTGCCATGCCTTTGCTCATGCTCCTCCCTCTTTCTGCACCCCAAGTTCAGCTGAACATTTCCCCATCTGCGTTGTTTACATAGCCAGGATAGGCACCTCGGTGGACTTTCTCTATGCAGCAGCTAACTGTTTGCCAGCGCCCCCTGCTCCAACGTGGTAAGGCCTGACGGTAGCCCATCTGCTGGTGGCCTGCCCCAGCACAATATTTGGCAGTTATTTAATTGGCTTACCTTCAGCAACAGTGTTCTAAGATCTTGCCATCCTGGTCACATGCTTCCACTTCCTTTCCTTTCTACTAGCAGTAGATCTAGTAGCTATTATTCACTGACCAGTTCCTCCTCAAGACCCCTTCCTGGTCTCTCCACGCACCAGGTACCTACCTCGCCTACACACTCTGCTGTCGCATGCTGCCCACTGTCTGCTCCAGCGCCCTTGCTGTGAATGAGGGTATACTCTCTGCCCTCCTTCCCCAGGCCCCAGCAGGCTTCCCCATGCCTCTCTTCCATTCCTGATCCCATCTATGCACATGGTCCACCTTGAGTCTCTCTCCACAAACTGGCCATCTGCCGAGCACCTATTGGGCTCTGGGCATGTTAGATGCTGTATACACATTTTCTTTCACCCATTACCAATCCTAAGGCGTTTATTAAAATCTACATTTTACTGATAAAGAGACAGCTCACAGAGCATAACCTGGCCACAGAAAGCCATTCAGCTAGCAAGAGGCTGGGCTGGGATTCAAATCCAGGTCTCTGTGACTGCAAAGCCACAGAGGGTTGCTGGGTCTTCTGGCCTTTGCTCTCTCTGCCCTCCAGAGGAGGTCTGCACCACACACGGAGCTCTGCCTTAGCTCCACCCACAGAAGGAAGCAGGACCACAAAAGGGAAGAGAAGCAACAGGTTCAGAGAGAATGGAAGCAAAAAGAGTGGCATGAGTGCAGGCTGGAGGGGCGTGAGGGCACAGGGGAGAAAGGTCACAGATGGGAAAGGAAGGAGAAGGGTGCAGGGAAGTAGGCTAGAAGAAAAAGGGAAGGAAGGTGTTTTGGTCCCTGCTGTAGAGACTCAGTTTGTTCTTTCACTTAACAAATTATACCTGAATTTCTTTTTGTTCTTCAAAAACAGTACTTAAGACATTCCTTCCACTTCCCCTACTGGGGCAGAGCTGACCTGTTACCTTTATTCCTTGGGCTACCACCCACTGTCTTCCCAAAAACACTCTAGGCACCCCAGCCCTAATTCCCACCTAGAAAGCAACACAGACCTAGATACTGAACCAGGCTCTAACCACCAGAGTGGGTATTATTTCTGTGCCATCCTTTTCTCATAAGCTATCAGGAATCACATCAATGCCGAACCTGATTTTCCCTATGCTTCTCTACCCAGTGCTTGGGTGGGAGACAGAGTCCCCAGCACCTAGCAGAGGACCTGGCACATAGTAGACATGTAATGTCAGCTGACAAGGGAGTGAATCAGTGTTTCTCAGTTACTTTCCTGTGCCTCACACAACTTCTGTCTCTGATCAGGACCTTCTGTTTCTAGCTCACCTAAATTGCTACAGACAGAATCAGTGTGGCAACCTGGATTCTGGAAACATTTTTAATGTAGTGTCCATGTTCTCGATTCCAAGGGGCCACTATGGGGTCCACAGTTCTGTAGGGTCCACTTATAAGTAGAGGCCACATATGCAGGCTATTTACATATGGCTGTCTGGTCTCACCCCTTGGGAGATCTGAGAGGGAGCTCCACCCCTCGCCCCGTGCCTAGACTTCCTCCCAGTCCTGCCTCCAATCTGCTCTCCACACCTACAGGCCTCCTGCAGACCTGTGACCTCTGTATACACTGGGGCTGAAAATGCAGGAGAGGCAGAAAGGATGGAAGGAGGAGAAAAACAGCTTTGAGAGAAAACACTTGCACATGCACTCTGCAGAACACTGTGACTTGGATTATTTTTGGACTCTAATGTTTCTAATGTTCAAGAGGAGGAAATGAGAAAAGTAAGTAGAGATTCCCAGGACCGGCAGGCTGGAAATAATACAGGACACTGTGTCCTGTCTTGGGGCGGGATACGGACACACTTCCTCACCCTGAGCCCAGGCAGTGGGGGGTGCAGAGGGTGGTGGTTTAGGCTCCCGTAGGAGGAGGGAGGGCAGGAACAAGAGGGCATGAAGCTTTTCTCCAAAAAAAGCAGGAAATTACAAACTGCCCAGTAAAGACCTTGCCCTCTGGCTGCCCCAAGGTTGCAGCTTTTTGAAGCCATCCTCCCAACAAGAAGGGCTCAGGCAAGTGAACCACAGAGACTTGGCCGCATGTACCCTGGAGACCTGTCCAGCACCTTCCCTTTCACTGGAGCAGTGATGAGGACCCCCACCCTCCATTCCTCCCCAGCCCCTGCAGCCACCTCCTAGGTTGCTAGCTGGCCCGTGCACCCCTTCTCCTGCAGGGCAAGGTCAGCGTGTGTGTGTGTGTGTGTGTGTGTGTGTGTGTGTGTGTGTGTGCGTGTGCGTGTGTGTGTGTGTGTGTGTGTGTTTGTTGGAGGAGGGGAGTAGCCCCAGCCTCAGAGCAGAGGGCCATCTTCCTACACTGCCCACCCAACTCTTTCCCAGGCATACTTCCCAACCTCACCAAGCCTCAGCTCTCCCACCCACGAAACGATGCCCATATTCACGCCTGCCTGGCCTGCTACACAAAGCAGATGGGAGACCAAATGATGAACCACCAACTGGATGACTTTGGGTGGGTTTCTACCCTGGGTCAAAGTTTTTTATGTAAAAGGAAGGGCTGGACCACAAAACCTCTAAGGTCAGGAGTGTGAGAAGACTTTAAAAACTGACATTTAAAAAAAATATTATGTATTATAATTGCTACAATGGCACTTCAGTTTGACAAATGACTATGGAGTCATGCTTGCTGCTGACTTGAGGGGTGTGGGGCTTAGACGTGTGGCAAAGAGAAACAGCCAGTGTCTGGCAGGGAGGAGAGGCAGAGGAATTTCTCCACAAGTGGTCTTAGTGGTTCTCATCGCTCCAGGCAGGATAAGACTTTGGGTCTTGCTTTGGGCCCTGGGGAATGATCAGAAATGTTTATACCTTGGAGGGAGAGGACAGGAAACAGCAGTGGATACTTTGCCCAGTGACAGGGCATCCTGGGGATGTCCTAAATTGCTAATGTGGTTAACAGACATACAAACAGCAAAACACAATAAGCACGTAACCCTTAGCACAGTGCCCTGATGCCTGCTGCGATGTCCTTCCCCCAGCGGGCCCCATAAATATTTTCTCATAGTAACATGAAAGTAACATTATTTTTTTTTGCACCGATCTCCAAGAAGATCAAAATATGTAGATGTGTTTCTTGGATGGACTGTAGGAAGTGTTTCTGGCCCCAAGTTTGCAGGAGAATAAGACAAATACACTTTTAGCTATAATGCAAAGCAGAAGGTGACAAGTATCTCAGATACATAACGTACATGGGGAGGGGGCAATCCCATCCCCCTGGGAGAATCACTTTCCTCTGTGGCTGCTTCAGGGACAGACTGTTTTCCAAGAGACCTTTCCTGTGGCAACTTCCCAAACCTGGACCCATCACATATGACCCCCATTTGACCTAGGTGCTCCTCTTTGTGCCTCGGGCCAGGGCACCACACAACCTAGTGACCTCTGGGGACCCCTATGAACCTACATCCTAATTGCCAATTTCTCTCACAACTCAATCCTCAATTTTGTTTCATTTAGGGATTACCAAAAATTATCTGGAGCAAGTCCATTGGGAAGATAGCTTGGATGACACTCTGTGTGGTCTTGGCAGGCACCCAGTGATTGAAGAGGAAGCCATGACTGAACCATCACAAGAAGAAGGAAGGGAAATCTGGTGCCAGGCACCTCCACACATCACCCCACTCGATTTTCATAACAGGCCCAGGCAGCTCAGGCCCCCCCCCCTTTTTTTTAAAGCAAGAACAGAACTCGACAGATGATGGTTTTAGTTGCTGAGAAAGACTTATTTTCCATCACCAGCCAAGGTGATAACTCTGAAGAGAGAAGAGCCTACTGTAGATATATAGGGAAGAATGAATAACAAAAAGGCAAAAATGTTTACAGAATTGCTGAGCTATAAAGAGGCTTAGATATCATTAGTAGGGCAAGTCTGAAAGGAAGAGGAATGACAGGCACTATTGACTGAGGTGGGTGGGGGTCTTTATCAAACTACTTTGGAGATTCTGATATGTTCCCTTACAAACCTGTTCTCTACCACAATGCCACCACTACGACAGCCACACACGTGCCTCACCACCACACTTCTCCCGTTGAAAGGCACTTTCACAAAGAGAGAGTATTAGTAATGAGAATAGTGTGGTGTAGAAGCAGAAAAGTTAAAAGAAACTGAGTTAGCCCGAATTCTTCATCTTTGTTTTGTTGGGAGCATAACTGGTGGTCAGAGATTAAAGACGTGTGTAAGGTCTCCCAACTGACAAAGTGGCACCTCAGAACCAATCTGAATTCCCACTCACACAGCTCCATTTCAGGCCAGATGGCACCCTTGCATGTAAACAGAATTCCACCATGCAAGGATGAAGATGCAGGAAGGTATTTAGAATTAGGTTCTGCAAAGGGAGCTTTCCCATAGGCAGCATCGTGAGGGTAGGCTCAGATGACCACTGAGGCCAGTCTCATCAAAGCAAATGCAAAGGTCTCGTCTGAGCAGATGCCTGGGTTACAGAGGAGGTGGGCACCTAAATACCACTCCAACTGTGGTCTTGAGCATGTCCCAAGCATTGGTTCACCCATGAAACAAACACACTATGCTGCATAAACCAATAATAGGCATAATTCCAGTACTGGAAGCCCTGCAGAGTGGCTTAGTCCTCCCTCTTTTGGGAATTCTCCCACAAGGTAGTGGGAATATACTCCTTTCTAGAATGGCTTTGGGCAAGACTAGAGCATGGGCCTCCTGGGTAGACATCAGTTTTTATTCAGAAGAGGAATAGATGAAGATTTCTCTATCAGTTAAGTCCCTTATACACTGGAGCCCTTTGAGGCTCTTGTTTCCTGCAAAGACTGGAAGATTGTGGGCCTTCCGCAGACTGGAAAGTTGGATGGTGCAGCAGCTCCAGTATTTTCTTTATCTTTTTTTTTAAGGTTGTATTCATTTTTGAGAGAGAAAGAGAGACAGAGTACAAGTGGGGGAGGGGCAGAGAGAGAGGGAGACACAGAATCTGAAGCAGGCTCCAGGCTCTGAGCTGTCAGCACAGAGCCCGATACAGGGTTCAAACCCATGAGCCATGAGATCATGACCTGAGCCGAAGTCAGACTCCTAACCAACTGAGCCATCCAGGAGCCCCACCTCCAGTAGTTTCTGATATATGTCACTGGCATCAGTACATTGGTGGGCATCATGAGGTCACAATGGCTGTCATCATGACAGTGTGGGAGGTAGACTTTCTGATCTCAAGGTCTTTTCCAGTTCTGCCGTTCTAAGATGTGCCCTAGGCACCCAGGAAAGGGAGGGGAGCAGCTAGGAAGGATCCTCCACTGAGGAGCAAGAGGACATGGAATGAGGCTACTTAATGACATTAATACCACAAACTGCCCCCTACTGGGGAAGAGCCCTCCCTTCTCTCTGGTAATGGGATATGACTGCAGGGCAGACACCTCCATCATACAAGGTCCACTGCAGCTGTGGGGGCAATCAGCTGTGAGACAGGTCTGCGAAGAGAGTCGTAATCTGCACCTGGCTAATGAGGACAGCCCGCCTGTGTTCTGTGAGCACAGTGGAGGACAGGCCCATTAGTTACAGGCTAGAGAGCACAGGACCAAGGCAGTGCTGCTCATCTTCCAACAAGACGCATTGTGCACTACTTGTATCACCTCTGAATTGCCCAGCCCTCCCACAAATTGCTCATTAAGGTTTTCCTAACATTTCTGAGCTGCAATATTCCCTCTTCTCTAAAAACCCCCAATCATGGAGGTTGTGCCTAGGGCATGGGGTGCACACAGCAGACATAAGTAATAATAAATAGCAGTTTGTGACAGCTTGCTGTTCCAGGACAGAAATTCTAGCCTACTCATCTTTATCCAAGTGCCTTGTTTGGGGATCATGACAACTGCTCACAGAAGTTCATTAAATGAATAGTGGCCTACTTTACGAGTTATCGTGGAACAGAGTCCTTCCTCCCTAAGTGTTTAATTGGCAGAGAAAATGGCTCCCTCCTCACCACCCCCAAGATGAGGAAGGATCATTTCAGGGGTCAGAGGAAAGTGATGAGAAATGGCTTCACTCCCCAAGACCAGCTGGTAAATGGGGAGTACCACGTATTATTCAAGCCCTAGGAAACAGCTGTCACCCCACAGAGCCAGAGGTGACAGACCCAGCACTCACCTCTTTACAAAAGTAGGAGCTGGGTGATCACCAGACTCCTCGATTTGCTAAGAGTTTCCCAGATCTGGAATTACAGGCCTCCGACAAGACTCCCACCAGAAGGGAGGCTAGGACATGGCTCATGCAGTAACTATTTCCTCCCACCCTTGTTTAGATGTGGATCCACGCAGACAACCCTTACCCCAAACCACCACCCTCTTCATCCCCTTTCAAAAACACCAAATAAGTCGAGGGCTGAGCACTTGACTCTGCACAGATATTTTAAATTAATCTTGAAGCAACTTAAAAGGGCTGTTTTCTCTCCTGCCCCACACTGAGCACATTTTCTGTGGCAGCTGGGTCAAGCCTAAGCAACATTTTCACCACTGACTCAATATCAAAATATTCCTGAGCTGCCCTCTTCCCATCATTCCTTTCACTCCGTGTTTCATTTTTTATATTCTCTCCCCTCCCCCTCTACACACACCAAGCACACCACACACATGCCACACACACATACTTCTTTCTATGGTATGAATACACCACAGAACATGGATCCTAAACTTAAGAGTCTCTGCAGAGAACTCAGGGCTTGTGTACTTGGACAGGAAAAAAATATGCCCTTATTGTCACTAACGTGTAACTGAAATATAGCATTCCTTTCCGTTATGAATGCAGGCAGCAAACTACATTAATGTTAGCAATACTTGTGCCTCTGACATCAACAGAAACACACACTCAGATCACATCAGGTTTTGCCCTGAAATGTCACTTATGCTCATCACTACTTCAAAATTATGGTAGGTAGAAGACTTCAAATAGAACTTGTTATTTAACAATGTTCCTAAAGAAGTATTCAAGTTATGGCTATTTTAAAAAAATGTAATAACTGTACTTCAATAATTATTTTTCAAGGCCATATGTGTGTGTGTGTGTGTGTGTGTGTGTAATACATACATATACATATATATATATGTATGATATGTATGTATATATGTGTGTGTATATACACATATATGTGTGTGTACATGTACATATATATTATTTTGTACATTTACAAATGTTACTCTGAGAAGGGTCCATAGGCTTCCCCAGAACAAAGAGGTCCATAGCACAGAAAGGTTAAGAGCACCTGCTGTTGAGTGTGCCTTTGAAGGTGGGATTTGAGGTCGTCCCCAGAATCATCAGGGCATGGGCCAGATGGCTTAGGGGCTAACAGGCAGTGTTCAGTGGTAGCAAGAGGCAGGTCCTGGGAGTTAGAGATAGCAGGCTATTGGGTTAAAAGTTAGGTTGGGCTTTGGAGACAGAACAAATACTAGCTCTGTCTAACCAAGAGTGTGATCTTGAGAAAATCACACTCTGGGTTAGAGAAAGAATCAAGCATGAATTGAGAAGATACATGTGTGGCCAAAATTCCTGCCTGGCTGACTGGTGCTTGGCTGACTCTAGAAGGTCAGCCTTCCCTACCTGGGGACTTCTGAGGTTAAGGTATTTTGTTTTGTGTGTTTTGTTTGTGAGACAGGCGCTATCTGTGCCCTATGCAGGCTTCCCATATCCTTGAGCTTCATGGGTGCAGGGAAGTGCCTAAAACAAAACACTTCTGGGCAGACCTGAGTCCTCGGCCTCCCCTTATGACCCTGGCTCACTGAAACAGGCACCCAGGCCAGGCTGTAAAGCAGATTCCTTGCCCCAGAGCAGAAGAGACTGCAAGTAAAAAGGAGATGTCCAGATCTTTCCACTATTGGTTACAGGAGCCAAAGTACCTGCCTCTGGCTTCACAGAGCATCTGGCTTCCGACCTGGTGTCTCTCATCATTTGGTGAGCAGTGACAGTGACTCTGTAGTCCAAGTAGACTCTGTAGTCTACTACCCCTTCCTAGAGGGGAGTAGGCCAGGGCTGGAACCAGGCACTGGGCCACTGGGCAAGGAGCCCTCAGGAAGGCTAGGGAGACCTCACAGCTCCTAAGGTTGTGCAAGAAACTCTCCTACATATCTCTTCCAAAAACTGGCTTAAATGAGATTCAAAATTCCTTTTGTAGAAAGGGGCTATGTAATCTTTAAAAATTACACATATTGGTTTTCATCTGATTATGAACTATAAAAGATTAGAAAGCACAGAATAATTATACAGAGAGGGGCGCCTGGGTGGCTCAGCCAGCTGAGCATCTGACTTTGGCTCAGGTCATGATCTCACAGTTCATGGGTTCAAGCCCTGTGTCGGGCTCTGTGCTGACAGGCCAGAGCCTGGAGCCTGCTTCAGGTTCTGTGTCTCCTTCTCTCTCTGCCCCTCCCCTGCTCACACTCTGTGTCTCTCTCCCTCTATCTCTGTCCAAAATAAATAAAAATGAAAAAAATTATATAAAAAAAGAATATTTATACAGAAATTAAATCAACCATAACCATAAACCCTTGAAATCAAAACTATTAGCACTGTGATGAATTTTGTCCATTTATACCTATGTTGGCACTCTCACATAAATTGGGATCATAATTATATATAGTTTTATATCCCAATTTCATTACTTACAAACACATAAGGACATTTTCAATATAGGATCTTAAAAGACACAAAACCATTGCATCAGATGCTGTCTATAAAACTCACAGGTTACCACAATGTCACGGTATGCCTAAGAGTGGTATTATGCATTTGGATAGAAGTTATCCCCAGAACACTGATAGGAGGAAAACCTATTTCACTCTTCTTAAAGTGCATATAATAGTAAACTCTCTTCTTTAGCTTGGAGAGAATCTAGAGAAGATACTTCTGTATCCCTGGCAAAGAAGCACTATATGATATTTTTCTTTTTCACTTTCTCACATGTCCCCTGATAAGGGGAAAGCTTTGAAAATTCACTGCTGGAAAAGTGGGGTCTTGCTTGAGAAAGTACACAGCAGCTGAGGAAAATCCTCCAGAAAGCAGTGGTATGGAAGGAAGAACCTTGTACTTCAAACAGAAGAAAGCTGGATTCATACGTCAAGTCTGCCATTATAGCCCCAGGATCAAAGAGCACCCGTTTCCCTGTATATCAGCAGAAACACCACCACCCACCTCAAAGGATCAAAGGGCTGCACAGATTAAATAAGACTCTGTATGTGAAAGTGCTTTGTCAACGGTAAAGGACACTGCAGGACAATAATCACTAAGTCGTGTTATTGCGACTGGTAACAGTATTGCTATTCTTGTGGCTTAGCTGGCTTGAACCACTCACTGCATGTCCTGAGAGGGGCAGCATCCAACAGTGCAAAAGTGTGGACTTCACAATCACATCACACTTCTCAGTCTGGCCAAGTTATTTGCCTTCCCAGTTTCTTCATCTATAAAATGGGATAACCGTCATATACCTACCCCTTACAACTCTTGAGATGATTAAAATAAGTTAATTTACACATGGTGCTTACAACAGTATCTGGCATATAATAAACACTACATAAAGGGAGATTTAAAGAGTCAACGATCAGGGCCTGGGTGGCTCAGTCAGTTAAGTGTCTGACTCTTGGTTTCTGCTCAGGTCATGATCTCATGATTTGTGACTTTGAGCCCCGCATCGGACTCTGTGCTGACAGTGCAGAGCCTGCTTGGGATTTTCTCTCTCCCTCTCTCTCTGCCCCTCCCCTGCTCACTCGCGCGCACGCTCTCTCTCTCTCAAAAATAAATAAACACTTTTTTTAAAAAGTCAGTGATCAATGACCAAATAAATTCATCCCAAACCAGTAGGCACATTTTTAAAGCTTTCCACAAAAGTATTATTAATCAGGAAGTTGGACCAGCAGCCTCTGTAAGTTCCCCTAAAAAGCTAAGCAGCAACTCCCAACACACACAAGCCCACTTCAGTCTGGCCAGCTCCCCTCCTACCTTCTCGGCATCCTGCTCAAAAAGCCGTAGCTGGAAGCACTGGTCCAACTTGAGCTTGCGCACATGCCACATCTGGTGCAGGTGCTGCCGGGTGGAGTGCAGCTTGTCCAGGAGGCTGGTGATCTTGGGCACCAGGCTCTGGAAGTCGGCGCTACCCGGGATGCAGTTGCGCCCTGAGAAGCCATCACTGCAGCGGATACACTGCAGCAGCCGCTGCCCCTCCCGGTCCAGCTCCTCCACAGGGGCCTTCAGCACCTTCTTCTTGAGCTGCGTGTGCTCGTCGATGAGGCGCCGTGAGCCTTCCACGTCCACGGGGAACTCCTTCCGGGCCAGCATCTCCTGTAGGTCCTCGAGGCGTGAGAGCAGGTGCACAGCACTGTTGAAGAACTCCTCCAGGGAGAGCCGCAGCTCGATCCACTCTTCGTGGTTGTAGTCCAGGGAGCCATCAAACTCCTCGGTCAGCTGGGAGGGGTCCACCAGTTTCGTGAGGCCCTCCACGGACACCATGCTTGTCTGAGAGGGGTAGACACAGAGAGGGGGACTCAGTGATGTGGAGTGAGCAGGGGGAAGACCCCAGGGCAGCCCCAGGCAGAAGACAGAGAGTCAAGGGGAAAGGCTGACATAAATCCACACGTTAATGACAACAGCCTGCCTCAGAAAGGGCGAGTGGGAGAGCATGCAGCCCATGGGTCAGGAGCCACAAATCAGCCGGGGTCAGCAGTTTCAACAGACTGGCTGACAGCCCGGGACAATCTCTTGAGCCTCTTATTCCTTCCAAGACTTACTGGTAAGGCCACAGTAGCCGACGAATCCTGAAATATCAGCCCCTGCCATCCTGCATATTGTAGGGTAAGTGGAGAAGCAGAAGTGAGAAATGTGTGGGTAGCAGAAGGGAAGGGAAAGGGGGTGCTAAGAGAGAGGTCTGGCTCACCTCAAAGATGAATTTGGAGCTGCCAAAGTTGGTCTTCTGTTTCTGCCAGAAGTTGTCGGGTTTGATGATGAGGGCCACATGGATCTCAGCTGGAAAGGCTTCCTGTAGCGTCTTGAGGAGGGGCTTGATGAGGTCCCACTTGGAGCCCCGCATGTCGATGATGACGGTGAAGCCACGTTTGCACACGTCCTCACTGTGGGGAGGTCAGAGGTCAGGCACGGTCACTCTGGGTGGCTAAGACTTTGGGGAACGCAGTCAGAAAGCATCCAGAAAGCTGCTTTCCTTTTCACCTGGACCCCTCCAGCTTCACACCATGTTTCCTGGCTGCTTTCTAACCCAACTCAAAATGCACTGCCTCAGAAAACCTTTAGATTAACCCCATCTGACCTAGGGCATTCTGGCTTCTTCCAGCACTTAGCACGTAACTCAGCCCTCCCTACAGTCAGTCGTACTTGTTGGGATGTTTATGTGCAAGCGTTCAGAGTTGTATTTGATTTTCTTTTAATTTTTGTCTCCTTTTCTTGCTCCTGGCATGAATCATGATTTCCCCATTTGAATACAAGCTCTTCAAAGACAAGGGCCCTACTGCCCTTAAACATGACATGAAAAACTTTTGGTATGAGTTCTGACCTTCCCTGTGCCTACCTCAATACAGACACTGGTATGCTTTACCACTGAACTCAAAGTGGGCCAAAACATCTTTTTCTTCAGTGGGCTCTAGGCTGATTTGACCAGTGGATTAGCAATGGTACACAGAGCATTGATAACATATATTTGCCACTACTGTATTTAAAATGTATTACTTGTAAAGGCACCTGGGTGACTCAGTTGGCTGAGTGTCCAACTCTTGATTTCAGCTCAGGTCACGATCACACAATTGTGAGATTGAGCCCTGCATAGAGCTCTGTGCTGACAGTGTGGAGCCTGCTTGGGATTCTCTCTCTCCCTCTCTCTATGCCTTTCTGTCTGTCTGTCTGTCTGTCTGTCTCTCTCTCTCTCAAAATAAATAAATAAAATAAACATTAAAAAAATGTATTACTTGTAGTTTAAAATGTGTATTGGCTTCTAAAAAATCATGTTACTGAGTCATGCTGATTACTCTTAGATGGCCAAGGGTGGGGCTGGTTGGGATGTGGTCCAGTTGTCTCACGTCCTTCCATTACACCAGTCAGGATGTAAAAAGACATGTTTCAGGAAGTTAAGAGAGGGGAAACTACTCTTGAAATCAAGGCCAGATGAAGTGACAGTGACCATCTTGAACACCAAAAAGTAATTAGGCTAAGTGAATCAAGATGTTGCTATATAACTTATTAAGTAGCAAAATTTATTTAAGCACTTGGACTTTAAGTATAACTCCTAAGAAATCAAAGAAAAAAATGAAAGCAAAAATAGTTATAACATGTCAGTTTGGAAGCAATTCTATGTTTTGGTAGTTAGGGGTCTTTCCTTCCACCCGTCTTGGTTTTCTTAACATATGTATCTATTTTATAACTCAAAATAGATTTTGGTTAGTTCACATTAAAAAAATTTTTTAATGTTTATTTATTTTTGAGAGAGAGAGAGACAGAGTGCAAGCAGGGGAGGGGCAGAGAGAGAGGGAGATGCAGAATCCAAAGCAGGCTCCAGGCTCTGAGCTGTCAGCACAGAACCCGATGCAGGGCTCGAACTCACAAACCATGACATCATGACCTAAGGTGAAGTTGGACACTTAACCAACGAAGCCACCCTGGTGCCCCAATTCACATTTTTATATACATACTGGTGTAGCATTGCTTTAGGGTGTTTTGCTTAATTTCCTATTACCCAGATAGCACTTGCTTAAACCACTGTGCCTGTTGTGTGACCCACAGAGGAGTAACACCGCCTATTAATCACTTCCTGGAGGTAAGGCCACAATTGGAGGATTTAGGCCACAAAAGGAATCAAAGCCCCTCTTAGGCTTCAATCTTAAATCTCAACCAGTGTTGAGAATGTCACAGACTGGTGAAGAGATCACAGCTCCTGTGACCTTGTGACTGTCTCAAGCATAAGGCAGCTCACTTAGGCTTCCCAGTTTGACAGGAAACTCCCCAGGCAAGTTGTTGCTACAAATGACTAGACTCAACAAGAGAGGAAGCCTGAGTCTTTTATTTCTCCCCAAAGCGTGTATCCCAAAGGAAAGGAGTTGCCTCTTCTTTGACGCGTACTGAGTCGACAAGTTGCCAGAGTCGTCCAGAAAACATTCTCTCTGCCCTATCGTCTGAAAGCAATGTGACTTTTCTTAATGTACGGGATTTCTTTCCCATTATAAGAGAAACACCTGCTAATTTATAGAAAAGTCAAAATAGTCAAAGACCTATATAAGAGAAGCTCACGATAAGAAGTTACAATACTCTGGTCTATTTCCTTCCAGTCTTTTTTGTGCATGAGGTTTTCACACTGTATAGTGTTCTATTTTTCACTGCAACAGAGGTTTTCTCCTCATATCTAAAATGTCTTAAAACTATTACATTTAATGACACATGGGCCATCTTATACCTATATTCTAACTTACTTAATCATTCTCATTATTTCTTTACAGAAAGGCAAATCAACTTTGCCGTGCACACTAGCAGTGCATGAGAGTAGTGCCCCCCCCCCCTTACTGTCTCATTAGCACTGGCCACTGAATTTTTTTAATTTCTTGTTTTAATTTTTTAAAGTTTATTTATTTTGAGAGTGTGCGCACGCGCGCATGCACACGCAATGGGGGAGGGGCAGAGTGAGAGAGAAAGAGACAGAAAATCCCGAGCCTGTACTGTCAGTGCACAGCGTCTACTGTTAGAGTTTGTGGGGCACAAACTCATAAACCTGAGCCAAAATCAAGAGTCAGACACTTAACCAACCGAGCCACCCAAGTGCTCCTGGCCATTGAACTTTTTACATCTTTGCCCATCTTCTAGGAAAAATACTGCATTACATTTAAATACACATTTCTTTGATTACCAGGTATAGCTTATTGTTCCATAAGTATTTCCCTGTGATTACCTGAAGAGTTCTCTTATCTATTTTTCTATTAGAGTTTACTGGCTTCTCTCACTGTTCTTAGCTTCGTTTGGCTTGACTTCCACTTGTTACATGCCCACTATATGTCAGGCACTGCAAGCTGACCGTGGGTCTTGCCTTTCCTTCGAGATGCCCAGCTTCCTTGTTTCCCTGCCCCTCAGGTTCCACTGCTGTAACTGTCCTTTTGCTCACATCCCTAACAACAAATAGTGACTATCCCAGTATGTAAATATGGTGAGCAGCAGCAGCCTATACACTATGAACTAATAATCCCTGACAACTAAAAGTAGAAATCAGGCACTAATATTCTCTAGGAAATTCTCCCTAGCTCAGGAGATGGGGACAGATGCCCAGGGGCTGAGTGCTGAGAGCTAATCTAATTGGCATCTTTCTATGAAAATAGTCTTATCTCCTAAGGTGCTCTGTATGTTTCGTTTCAAGTAAGAAGCATAGTTGGGGGGAGGGAAAAGAACTTTTTACCAATGCTTATTCTATGCCAGAGCCTATGCTTAGGCACTTGATACCCATTCTTTCATTTTATCCTCACAATAACTTATAAAGTTGGTATGGTTATCTCCATGTAAGGAATAATGAAACAGAGGCATGGAATTTGCCTAAGGTCACATGACCACTAAGAGGCTAAACAGAGGGTCAAAACCAGGACTTTAAAGCCCAAGCTCAGGTCACTATATCATACTACACCCTACCGTATTGCTGCTACATGTGGTGTTCCTGTGATCGGGGGTGGGGGTTAAGAGTTCGTGATGGGGGATTGGATTAGGATGCTCACTGGAGATGAGGGCAATTAGCACAAGGACTCCAAGTGTATGCCCTTCCATTATGTAGTCTGTGCAAAATCACAAAATCACAGAAACAATAGAGCATGCATATTGAAAAGTTCCAGCAATTCACTTTGGTTTTGGCACATGAGTAAGAGTCAGAGAGCTATGAGGGGGTGCTGCTCTGAGTGCTTTAGAGAGCCCTGTTCTGTGCTCTGACCCTCCTCTTGCACATTTTCTCCCCCAGGGAACAAGGCAACTTGCCCCATAGAGTCCGTGTTGCCCTCACCCACCTTCTAGACTAAGCTCCTACCACCTAAAACCCTAAAATTCTCTGCCCAAAGGGCCTTTAGCCTACTCCCTGGGCCCACATGTACTTCTTTCCTAGGTTCAGTTCCCCCAAGGACAAGAAATACCAGCAGTACAAACACAAGAATGTGGCTAGAACATGGATATGTGAGCTGAGGTGTCCACACGCATGCAGAAAGACAGAGCTGGGCAGTGGGCAGAGAAGGGAGGCAGACCATGGGCTGGGGGTCAGTCTTCCTGGATTGTCAAGTTCTAGCATGGAACTCAGAGCAGTCCAACAAATATAAAAGTTAAGTTGGCCTCCTAAGTTGCTATGAAGATGCATTTATCAAAGTAGAGGGTAGACTCTTTAACAGTTCGTTAGCTTGCTATATTAATTTTCAATATTTACACATAGGGTATGTGGGTTTCTATTTGTACTCTTGCCCTGGGCATCACAGTTAGAAGTAGGCCTTCTTAGAAGAGACAGGAGTGGAAGCAGACCTCAAATCAGGATGCATCTCATACCATGGCAGGAGTGCTGGATTTATCCTAAGGGCAATGAAGAACCACTGAAGGGTGTCATTTAGGGAAGGAACATGATCAGGTGATTCGGAAGGCTTGCCCTGAAGCTATGCAGAGGGAGAGTAAATCAGGGTCAGCCAGAGGGAGTGGCAGAAGAAGCAGAGAACCCTCTTCCTTTGGATCTTTGCTAAAATGCCTCCTAAATTAAGTCTCCCTTGGGCCACCCTATTCAAGGCTATGGCTCTCGCCTGGCACTGCCTACTTCCCTGCCCTTATTTTTCTCCTTAGCACTTATTACCATCTGGATCACATATTTTATTTATTTACTTATTGTCCCACTTCCTTCACTGTAAAGTAACCTCAGTGAGGGCAGGGAGTTTTGTATTGATTCCACTGCTGGATCCCCAATGCCTAATACAGTGCCTGGTGCTTGTTAAGACTCAATACACTGAGGTGGCACTTAAGGCAATGGATTCTAGAACCAGCCTTCTTTGGTCTGAATCCTGGCTCCATCATTCACTTATTGAGGCACTTTAGGCAAGTTACTTTTAACCTCTATGCCTTAGCCCCTTTACTGCAAAACATGAATGAACAGGAATACTAATAGCCTATACTACAGGGCTACGTAAAGGTTAAGTTTGTTAATGCCCATAAAGTGCTTACCATGGTGCTAGACACATAATCTGTACTACGTAAGTCTTAGCTGCTATAAGAGATGCGGTGAGTGTCCCACCAGGGACACTTTATTGACCACTGTGCCCAGCCTCCAGCTCTAAAAGTGCTGTAGCTATCAGCTTACACTTGAGACCATCTCTGGAGACTTCCCTGCTGCTGATAGATGACACTTCTCCAAGAGACACGTGGGCAGTGACAACCTCACACCAGGTGGGTGTGTGTGGGGGGGTGCCTTTCTATTACAAAGGTGCCAAAGCTCAGACCCTCTACCACAAGGTGGAGTAGCTCTGAAGTGTGACTTACACTGCAGAGCCTTCTCATTCTCCAAGTCGGTCTCCGGCTAGACTTTATCTGAGACCACATCCTTGCTTAGCCCTTCCTCTTCCCTACTCTCCTTCTCCAACTCCCTTAAAGGTTTTCTTGAAGAGAATGTCCTTAATGAATAATTTATACCTGAATCCCCATCTGAAGAAACATAGCCTAAAACATACATCCACAAATTTCCTATATACATGAAATTCTGAAGGCAATTTGATATATGGCCTGGAAATTAAAAGAAATCCAGGTTGCAAATTTTGACTCAGGGATCGTACAGTGACTGGCACAGAGTAGGCATTCAATAATATTTGCTGAATGGATACATTCATGAACTATGGTAGTAGATATGCACAGAAGTGAGTAAGCACCCAGTGAAAATGAGTAAGACAAAGAGAAACTTCCTGAGTCAAAGATAGAATTTATGGGAATATCAGTGTTTCAGAGATGGGAGAAGAAAGTAGATGAGCCTGAGGAAAAAATGCAGAGAGGTTAGAGAAAACCAAGAGAGGAAGAAATCAGGGAAGGGAGGATTTCAAGGAGGAACTGCAGTGTCAAATGCTGCAAAGAGGTAAGTCATTAACTGAGGTCAGAACTTTTCCATTTAGCAACTAAGAGGCATCGGTCCCATTGGTCAGGGCAATTTCAGTGGGGTGTTAGCACAGAGATTGGGTGGAGCAGGGAAGCAGTCTTCCTATCTGATCTCTGAGATGATTATAGGAAATGTCAAAGTCATCGGAGGTTGCTTTTGGTGCACTCCCATCCCTGGCCCTGTCTTCCCAACTCTGGAAACAGCCAGGGTCTGCACACTGCTCTTTGGCTGCCCAAGCCCCAGGTGGCTCCCCAGCCTGCCTCTGCCCCAAGCCTACATGCCCCCAGACCTCTTTTACTCTCAGCATGCTCGATGGAGAGCAATTAGAGTAAACCAATTTACCCTGGAATAAAACAGGTAGCCTTCCTTTTCCCTTTAGGTTATTTACCTTTTAAATAATATTTATTAGCCCAAGTTAAATGATCAGCAGCACATATGGCCACGTTGTATATGGGGAGGAGGGAGTGTAGAAAGGTGAAGCTTGGAGAAATAGGCCTTTAAGTCCACTAAAGAGAGGAAAGGAGAGTGAGTGACCCTGCCCATCCCCCACACCCCTTCCTTTAGACAGAGAACACAGCCACTGCTCACTACCCCTCTGCCCCATTTGTTTCCCATCTGGGGCTTGAGACCTGGACCCCCTGGGCCACCTTCTTGCCCTTTGTGCGTGGTAAACTGCGTGGTAAACTGTTTCATGGACTCTCAGAGCCCTCAGGCCCAGGACATAAATGTATACTTTATGAATGATTGGATATTTCTTGTACTCAGTTCTAGACCATTTAGTCTTTTGTTCATTACATGTTACTGGAGCTGTTTTCACTCGTGAGAGTTTGTACCATCTCAAAAAAGCATTTGTGCTGCTTTATGCCAATGCTTCTCAAACTTTAGTGACTTTCATTATCACCTAGGACACTTATTTTAAAATGCTGATTTGGGGAAACCTTTCAGATATTATGATGAAAATCAGTCTAGGATGAGACCCAGGAGTCTCTCCAGGTGATCCAAGGACAATACCTAGACTCTTTTAGGTGTGGCTTTAGTGATACTCACGTTGTCTAAATCAGACTAGGATATGCTTTCATAAACAGGTAGCCCACAGCTGTACCATCAGGGCAATGTTTGCAAGGTCAACCAGCAGCTATGCTCTATAGGAGCCTGCCAAAAATGCTAGTATGTTTCTCTCTCTATCCTCATGTTCTCTCAAATGGAATCATTTATTGGAAGCACAGGCATGGGAGGATTTCTGTGCTCACTTCTCTGCCTTCTTTTTGCAAAACCGAGCTCCTCCTCTCTTGGCCTGGAGAGGCTTTCCCTGAAAGGCCTGGTGGCTGCCTTCCCCAACACAGCAATTCTGGGTTCAAACCAGACACCTGCTGGAGACCTGCCTTCCCAGGCTTCCTCTCTAAAGGAACTTCTAAATTGCCATTAGATTATTATGAAGCTTCTTATCATGCACCTGACCTGGCAGGCTTATCTAAAATATCTGGGCAAGTCCTGGGTTATCTCTGGGTCCTCCAGGCCCTGCACACATCTGATGCCCCAGAGTTGTCTCTTGACCCATTAGACTGTGAATGGTGTAAGGGTGTTTGATTGGTACAGGTGTGGAGGGTCTCAGTGGTGGGCAGTGAAGAACCAATGAATAAGCATGTTACCACTGACCTTTTTTTTACTCCTGGTGGCCCCCAACAGCAAACAGAAATCACAATTTAGCAGCACACTATTGAACCCAGTCCTCCAAAATGGTTTTATTAGGCAAGGCTATTACTATTGCTTGTAATGCATTCAAGTGTCTTTGGAGGAGGCTTAAACTCTCCGTTCTTTAAACCACTTCCAGCTCATTCACACACTCACTTGATCTGTCTGCTTGTTGGCCTTTGGATTTGCCTCCTCTATCTTAGCTGCTATTATCATCCCAACCCTGTTTCATAGATCTGAAGACTCAATGCCTTTAGCCTGCGGGGAGGGGGCAGGGATTGAGATACCAGCGCCTCAAGCAAAGGGTTGCTCTGGGACCTGAAGAGCAGGGCAAAATGCCTGTCAGGCCAGGTCTTCACCCTGGGTTACAGGTTTGGCTTCAGGAAGCCAAATGCCACTTCTTCCCAATCACTGCTCCCTCAACTCCTCCCTAGGTCCCTGGCCAAGGGAAGCCCAGACCATCCCTCTGGATTCCATTTGGGCCACATCAGTGAACCACCCTGGATATCATCCCTGGTCATCTGGCTAAGGGGTCAGATTTAAGTGCCACCTTCTCCCTTGGGCTTTCCCCTGACTTCCTTGTCAGAGGGATCTCCCCCTTGTTAAAATGGACATGTTATCCATGTCTCTCTAAACTGACTTATTAGTTTCAATCTTATATTAGACTTTGGCCTCTCCTACCTCTATGCCTTTGTGCTTGCCCATACTAACCCCATCTTTGCCTAGATAACTCCTACTCCCATTTCAAAGCTCAACTCACATGCTTCCTCCTCCAAGAAGTCTTCCCATATTGATACATTTCCTCCCATCCCCCTGGGATGAAGGTTCTTCCCACACATTGCCATAACCTTGACCTTACTCTGCATGGCAGCTGTCATATGTGGGGTAACTACAGCCAGGCTCTGGCTAATCAATTTCTTTATCCCTCACAGAGATTTATATGGCTTCACAATGAGAGCCTAGTTATGAAGGTGCTTCATAAATAATATGGTGTCATGTAAATATGTCATTATTATTCATTAACTTATTCATCCAACAAATATATACTAAGCCCTTACTTTGTGGCTGGCCTAGTGCTAGACACTAGCAATATAAATGTGAACAAGACAGAAACATGAAGGTTACATTCTATGGAAAGAGAGGGACACAAGAGAGTAGATAAACAGAATAAATGCAAATTGTGATAAGTCTTAAGAACTTATCAGGTGGTCAAGACAGGCCACTATGAAGAGCTGAAGTTTAAGCAGAGAACAAAATTCCAAGAAGAAGCTAGTTAAGGAAATACTGTAGAAAGAATAATGCAGGGAGCAGCAACAGCCTGTGCAAAGGCCCTGAGGTAGAAAAGAGCCTGTGTTGCTGGCTGCTCCTCCATTACAAGGAGGAATCAGGGATAGCAAAGTTCAGTAAGCAAGCAGGGGACCAGCAGCAAGACCTAGGCTGGAGCTCTAAATCTTGAGGAGCTCAAAAATCAAGCTGGGGAGAGATATAAAATGAGAGTACAACTAATGAAATGGAGCAGTTGTCTTTGATAAAAATGGGACATACACATATTAATGATAAAAGCTGATTCTATTGAGCATATGAGAATCCAATGTATGCTAAGCATTTTATTCCTCACATAAGACTTACAAGTAGCTGCTATTATTATCCCACTCCATAGCTAAGGAAACTGAGGCTCAAAGAGGTTGAGTAACTTGCTTAGAGTCACCAGGAAGAGTCAAAATCAGTATTTGAATCTGGTCTGTTCAATTCCAGTATCTGTCATGCTACCTTGTCTGAGAGACAAAGACAGCTTAAGCTTGAAGCAACTTTAATGCTTACTCCTGCTAATCCTTCATTTTAGAGTTGAGCGCAGCAAGTTCCTGAGCAAGAAAGTGATTTGCTCAGGGTCACACAGGTGGGTGGACATTTTGGCCATGTGGGCGGACATTTTGGCCCTGTGGGCCAGACCTCAAACTGTCAATCTCCCTGCTTCAGGTCTTCTATTAAGCCATGAGAACTCTGGAAATGAGAAGGGAAATTCTCCCCAACCTCAGATAATCTGGTTTGGAGGTTCAGGGTAACCTCTGTTGAGTACTAATGCCCCTTCCCCAGGAAGGAGGGCCATCCTGCTGATGGTTTCCACTGTGCTCTGGCAGCAGAGGGATGACCTGACCTCGTTTGCCCTAGCTTTTGTGGTGCCACCTGAGATTTATCCCACGTCTATGAATGTCTAGCAGTTTCTCACTTGAAACAGCTCCTGGAAAAAAATACAACATCGAACCATCTTGATGGCAGGTGGGAGAGCAGAGATCCACAATGAAAATGCCCCAGCAGACCAGGCAAGGGGGCAAGAAGGGTTTCTGCTTTGTGTGTTCTGCTGCGGGCTGTTCAGTTGGTGCAAACTGTGGGGTACAGGGTGTCAGCGGTATAGGGTATCAGAATCCTAGTGCTGACGCCCAGGAAGGTCCAGTGCTTGGGCTGTGATGAAATAATTTTCAAATCAGACCTACTCACCAAGTTGTCTAGGGAAGGTAAGAAATTAAACACTGTGGTAGAGAGCTAGACTGGTCACTGAGCAGTGGATGACAAAGAGGAAGGACAAGGTAAGTGAAGGACTCCCTGTTTAATGAGGGCAATACTGGCCCTGCCAACACAACTCTGGCCCTGCAGGTGCAAGCCAATCAGCAATGAAGGATGATTTGGAAGGATGACTGGAGAAGTCTTATCCATCCTGCATGACAGCCTTTAATACCTGGAGACAGTTCTCCATGAGCAGACAGAAACCAGCAAAGGGAGGAAGGGAGAGGAGCCCCAATGAGTCACCTGCTGTGTCCTTTTCCCTAGAACTTTGCTGTACCCCTGTCTCCCTGAAATCATTTCATGAGCTGACTTATCCATTCAGAATTAAAGCAAAAGAAAGGTCTCTGGAGCTTTGAGAAGGAAAAGATCCCCCTGACCCATGTGTTGGAGTTCACATGTCATTCTCAGGCCTTGGAGAGTCCTTGGCTGTAGGATCTAGATTTCCTTTCAGTTTTTCATCCATCCCTCTGATCTGGGTTAACCATTTTCTACTCCTTATTGCTATTCTCACAGCAGCCCTCTGCAGATTGCCCCAAAACCACACCACACCCATTTTCTTAAACAACCAGAAATCAGCAGGTGTTAAAGAAAAGTGTGAAAGACACATTAGCACCTGCGTTAAGCTTTCTAATTGGTATAATCAGAAGCAGTAAAAAGAACACATGGAGGAGACAGTGCCTTACTGAGAAAAGAGCCACTCTCCAGGGAACATTGTGCGGTGAATGAGCATTTGCTGGCACAGATAGTTCTCAAACTCACCCTTCAAAACGTGGAGGGCTCCTGGATGGCTGGGTGACTGATAGGTGGGAGAGAGGAGCTCTGAGAGGTGGCAGGACTCCCTGGCCTGTTGTGGACCTCTCTTGCCTGGCTCACAGGTGATGGTCCACCATCAGGTGGCTTTCTGTCACAATGGGAGGTTCATCTACCATCAAGGTCTCCTCAGAATCCATGTCAATCCATCCAGAGGTTTTTTTCTTTGTTTCTTGTTTTTTGTTTGTTGTAATGGAAGACACTGTCTACTTTCCCAGGTCATGATTATTCCACAGAATTTGTGTCTTTTCTACCCATTGAACAAGACATTTTTTGCCTCTGGGCCTCTGACTTGTGATGCCAGGGCTGGGGGACAAAGGTCAAAATAATGCTTTGTTCTAAACCAAAGCCTCAATTCCTCCTCTGTAAAGTGAGGAGACTCTGACTAATTGGTCAGAGATTGGACTTAGTGGTGTTTAAAAGTTCCCTGGTAATTCAAAGGTACATCCATGGTTAAGTCACTACTACGGTAAAGATTCTGCAGATTTCCTTGCCCATTTCCAGGTCTAGGAGCTCCCTCTTTGTCAGTTCCCTGGGCCCAACTTTCCCCAAAACAAACCCAACTCCTGCCCAAGTCAGAATCCCAGAGAAGCCTTACACTGGAGAACAAAAGAAGAAGGCCAACATTCTCCAAGTCTTTAAAGTCTATTCCCTAATTCCACTCAAATGAAGCTGTTTAAACAAACAAACAAACAAACAATGCTGGCTGCAAATGTGCCCAAAGCAAGGATGTGGTTGATTGTCTTTCTTCCCCTATCCCACCTGCCACCCCTCCCCCACCCCCACCCAGGGTGTAGTAAAATATTAAATAGCACAGACTCAGCTTCCAAGATTACTTACTCCAAGTATCCCCAGATGTGGCCATACAATGATACGTCTAGTGACCTAAAAAACACAGCAGGACCTCACATCTGCCTTATTGACTTGTCCTAGATGCTGCTTTTAAACAAAACACTTTCTAAAAAGTCAAATCTTCTCGGAGTCAAAAGAGAATGACACAGGCTGAAGGGAGCTCCCAAAGAGAGTTCTGGAAATGGCACGGGTGACAGCAGTACCAAGGTGAAAGTACACAGCCTTCCAAAGGATGGCTACCTCAGAGCGACCAGCCCAGGTTAGCTGCACAAACCCTGGTGTCCCGGCTAACCAGCCAGGTCACCCGACAGTCTCAAACACACGTTCCATTCACCAAAGGAAGAGGCCTTGCTTTCTAAATCTGACTGGCCTGTGGGCAGGACACTTGGAAGGGGGAAGAAGAGCTTAGAAGGTCTTAGAGAAGGACCAGAACTGTTGCTTATAGAAGTCTGGGGCTGGCTGGCAGAGAGGGACAGTGGCAGAGGGGCACATTCAGGGAGGCTGGGATAGAAACTGATGTGGCTATTTCCCGACAGCAGCCTCCTGTCCCATTTCCCACGGTGCCCACAGAGATGTTCATCCTTTCCTTCTGGGGCATTCAGAACATGAGGCAGAAACAAAACAGAAACCAAAGCAAGCAGAGGAAAAGAAATAGTGGACTGGAAACGGAAACCACAACCTCTCCACACAGCCCTCCCCTTTCCCTGTCCTCTCCAGACAGACTCCAGGGCCAAGCTCCCCGGGCCTTTTCCACTGCCCCATCTTTCTCCCATAGTCAGGCCAGGTGAACAACAGTATCTTTTAATGTTAAAAAATGTCATTATAATCACTGATCAAAAATCTGTGGGTAGTAAAGCAAAGATGGAGCCCCTGTTCCTGTCTAACCACAGTGCCCTCAGTCACCCCAACAAAGATGCAGGAAACTCTTCCAAAACAGGGAGAAAGAAAAGAGAGAAGAGAGGGGGCCCAAGAGAGGCTGCAAAGGTGGGGCCAGTGCTGCCAGCCTTCCTTGCTCACCCCAATCCCTGTTGCCCTCACCACTCCTTCTCCTCCGCCTGCTGCGCCGTCACCTCTCCCCACCCTCGCAAGGGACCCTCCACTCTCCAGCTGGGCTCTGGTTTCCTGGCAGGGCAGGTAGAATCCTCATTAATAAACCACACGTTTCCTCTGGGAAACCGTCTTTGGTCAAATCGTGCCTGTGCACACCTCCACTCCTTCCCCTCCTCCTTCTCAAGTAATGGTACTTTCTTGAAAGCCCAGTGCTATTTGCCTACAGCACATGCAGACACATGCCCAAACAAACCTACCAACACAGACACCCTCGGCTACCCCTCACACAGCTACTCCTGCATGCCCACCACGTTCTACCAACGCAGGAGACTTCCTTCCCATGGGGCGGGAAGCCCTTGTACTGCAGCCAGCCTTCCTTCCCTCAGACACCCAGACGGAGGTGCCCTGGCCAAGGGCACTGATGAGGTCCCTGTGATGTATATGGAAGAAAAACCCTGTAATGGCTTAGGCACGAGGGGGAGCCTGAGAGCAGCAACGGAGGTCACAACGAGCCAGACAGAGGAAACCTGAAGGAGGGGGACATGTTTGGAACTTGACACTAAATAGGCAGGGCTCCAAAGGTGTTTGTTCCCACCTGCAGCTAGCTCAGAGCCTTAGAAATCTCACCTGTGAGTGGAAAATCCTCTGCTTATGACACAGGGGAGGTCCTGACCTCCAGTGCATGCCACTCTGGGGGTCACCTGTTGTCCCACAGGTTCTGCCCATGTCAGGGGGCAGTGTAAGTTTGCAGCAACTGGTCCCAGCAACACCACTGGCCAACTGGGAAGCCCTGGGCATGTCAGAGCACTCTCTGGACAGCACTTTACCCTTTTAAAGTGAAGAAATTGACCTGGCTGACCTCTATAGCCCCTCCTGCCTCAAGCTCCAGGATTTGAATCCACCTACTTCTTTTAAAAATCTAGGTCAAATTTCATGTCCAATAAATCTTCTCTGGTTAAGTCCATTTAACCGGTATGCCTGTTTAACCATGGCCTTGAAATGGTTAATTTTGTCTTCTCCAGTGGATCTTAGAACCTCAAACACACTGTGAGTTGTCCCAAGGGCAAGAACTGGGTGTCCCCTCATTAGCCCATAAGTTCAGGGGCAACCTGAAAAAGCCAGAGGATTATTGGACCATTCTCTCTGAGTTGGTACATATATAAGAACTAAACAATCATCCTGTGTATGCACAGAATGAAATCTCGACCAATTGGCAGGTGTCCTAGTAGAACACCCCACCATGGTCAAGGCTGGTAAAGGGTAGGAGTGATTCTTGCCTTCCTCCAAGTCCAAAACAGGGAGTTTTCTTTCAGGAAATGGGTTCAAGGCCCAAGTTTCTTGCAGAGGAAAACAGCTTACTGTTGGGAGATAAGTGCACATTACCTTCCTGGGCAGAGAATCAGGGGAAAGGGGAAAGTCACAGCACTAGGTTGAGACCTGGCCTCAGGTACCAGGCCAAGAGGAGTTTCTGTGCAAGACCTGGCCCATGAATTACTAGGGATGACAACAGATGAACTTCCAGCTCAAGACAGCACAGAAGAGTCTAGGAGATGAGAGGGAAAAAAACATTGGTTTGGGGGGTTTTGGGTAGCTCTCAAAATGAAGTCTGGTCCTCGTCTGACCTAGAATCAGATGGGGTAGGGAGAGGGAAGGCTCTGAGACGAAAGAAAAGACAAAGCAGGGCCATCAGGACATACACGTGGATATGTCAGTAAATTCTCCAGAAAAGCATTTGTCCTAGCTGAGTTACCACAGCTCTGACAAAGTGCTCCTATCTGGGTTTCGGGAGAAGTGGGGCTGGCTGTTACACTTGCTCAACTTGGAAACAGGAATACTCCTCCTTGGTGAGACAGAGTCCACTCCCAGGTCCCTCGCATGCTCCCCCATGCTTCATCCTCTGGCAAAGGGCCCTGCCTTCTTTCTGCCATAGAGCCAGTCTACCCACGCCCTGTGGGTACAGTCTGTTACACAGGAAAGATGACATCCCAAAGGAAACCTGGGTCTGGCCTCACTGACTCCATGTCTGGAAGACAGAAGCTGGCAAGGGCCCCAAGGGTTCCAGGCACAAGACACTGCCCTTTCCCCTGGGGGAGCTGCCAGTCTAATGGAACTCTGTCAACTTGCTAGGTACTGCTCTACAAACTCACTAAACAAGACTCACCATTTCTGCCCTCAAGAAGCTCACTATTCATCAAGGAGAAAGGTTTGTGGACAGTCAGAACTTATAGAGGAGACAGGGACCACCACAGCTTTATGATGAGTTCTCTAGATTCAAAAGTCTTTTTCAAATTTTGTTCAAATTATTTGTTCTGTTTAAGTTATTGATGCTGAACTTTTAAGAATTTCTTAAGTGTTTTTATTTAAAGCAATCCAAGAAGAGAAGAGATGGAGTGGAACAGGCAAGGGGGAGACATTCTTCTTTTAGTAAAAGCTACAGTGGCAAACTGGTACAGAAATTTTTTGCAACTAGTGAGTATATTCACCAGGGTTATACTTTCAGCAACAAAAAGCCCTAGGTTGTGGCGTTTTTCTTATTCTCGTCTTTTGTGTTCAGAGAAAGAAAACAGTGTCTAAAAGGCAAGGCTTGAAAAGACAAATGAAGACTTTTATCTTCAATGTTTGCGGCTGATGAAAATAGCAAGGGAGATAGTAGTTCCAAGTACTTCTATGCTTGGGGCACTGTGACTTCAATCTACCTTAGACTGAAGACAAACCAAAGGGAAGGATTTTTTCTTTTTAATTTGAAAAAATTATAAAAAGGAAGCTTTTTAAAAGAAATTTAAGAATTGGTATAGATATATCACATTATTTATGCATTTTCCCTAAAAAATACCACTATAAAATTCCCAGTTTCAAATGGCAATTAGTATATACCCAAGTTAAATATTTCCACAAACATAACTTTATTGAACATGCACTAACATTATCAGAAAGGTTATATTAAACCCATTTTGTAGTTGGAAAAAAATTATTACTTAGTGCTTACTTAATTTTCAGTGTTTTAATAAAAATGTAAAGCCTTGAAAACCCAAGCAGAACACTGTCATTTAGAGCCTCTGATAAAACCAATCTGTGTCCTTGGGTAGCTGAGCAGAGGTACTCCACCACTTGGTGGCAGCATGCCTAACTTGCCAGCTTGTATACAATAAGGACAATCTCTCTACAAAATTAGTTTTATAACATAAAATGTCATATATACCTAAAAATGTACACAACCCCAAACACCAGTAAAGGGCACATGATAATACCTAACCAATGATAGGTGAAGCAAGAAATACAAAACATGTAAAAAAAACAATCATATGGTAGAGAAGGGAAAAACAGCCTCAAATCTAGAATCCACTAAGTGAAAAATACATCCTTCTTCCCCAGCGCTAGGCTGTCTCTCCAGCATCTATATTCAGGTCCATCTATATTCAGGTCTATATTATTTCCAGCATTGACAAATAAATCAGAACTAAATTTAAATCATCCTGATTCCCTAGCATGAATTCCAGAAAAACCTGAATGTAGTGGGACTTATTTCACCTGACATGTTAAAATGTACCTAATCAAGGCAGCACCAGAAATGTCAGCTTCCCAATCGGCCTGCTGTTGGTGAGCCATAACCTTCAGCAGCCTAAAGCAGAAAATGTAGGGCTACACCTGAGTTTTAGAGGCTCATTCACCATTGCTGCCCAGAGACAAACTCCAAGGAGACCTAACTTAGAAGGCAGATAAGGACCTCAGTTCAGATGAGCACAGAGGAGGTTAACAACCACTTTAGGCCAAGCCAAGAACTGACTGTACAACCAGCCAAGGAGCTGAAACACATCCAAAGGCAAAACTAAAAACTCACCGTGGGCAAAAAGCAATTAAGTCCTTCTAGATTTCATATTAGATCCAAACTTTAATGTATGGTCCCCATTAGAGGCCTATTAGTTCAGGAAAATAAAAAGACCTGACAGACCCCCAAAGGGCAGACCCTGTGACCGACTCCTTTAGTCTTTTCAAATCCAGGATCAGACTTAAGTCTGTAACACATGGAACTACATTAGGGTTTCTTGATAATGGTGATAACAATGTTTGCACAGTGGGGCCTGGTTATTGATGAGCAAATAAACAAATCTGGAGAAATGTCAAGACTTGGAAGTCTAAGGCAAGGCATACTGGAAATATAAATTGGGAAATTTGGAAAGCAATGTGGCAATGTGAATCACTAGCTTTTAAAAAATGTCTGATTGCCATAAATCTATCCCAAAGAAACTATCTAAAAAGTAGACAACAGTTTACACACAAAGGTGTTTACTGGGAGTTTATATAGCAACGAAATTTTGAAAATAACTTAGATGCCTAATGATAGGGTCAATTAAAATATGGTACATTCCAATATACACTACTATGCATAAAAAGTCTTGAATGTTAGGAAAATATTCTTCTGGTATAATGTCGAGTGGAATAAAACAAGAAGGAAATTAAATAAGCAATAATTCAATTCTGTTTTTTTAAAAGCTCTAAATAAAAAAAGACAGGAAGGAAATATTTCAATATATTAATTGTCCCTATCTCTATATGATATAGTACATGATTAAAGTATTTTCTTTAATTCTTTATATTTTTCTGCACTTATTTTCTATAATAAAGAAATGGTTTTCTAACTAATAGAAGAGGTTAAGACTTTATCAAAGTACTTGGTATATCTATTAATATATTCAGTGTTGCTTATAAGCTTGCTAGATGGTTCTGATCTCACTGCTGTCACTGCTTTTAGCTCTAATCCTAATCTTAACCATCTCCCTAATCCTGACTTTGAAAAATCAGTGCTAGGGTCAATGAAGGACAGGTGGCAAAACAAGGTCCCTACTTTTTTTTTTTTTAATTTTTTTAAGTTTATTTGTTTTGAGAGAGAGAGAGCGCACAAGCGGGGGAGGAACAGATAGAAAGGGAGAATGAGAGAGTCCCAAGCAGGCTCCACACTGTCAGTGCAGAGTCCAATGTAGGGCCTGAACTCACAAACTGTGAGATCATGACCTGAGCCAAAATCGACAGTCAGCGGCTTAACTGACAGAGCCACCCAGGAGTCCCCAATGTCACCACCTTCGAGCAAAAAGAGGGAAAGACCTGCCATTTGCTGTCAGCCCCTTCTGAGTACCAAGTTCTGGGCTAGGTTCCATCTACATGTTCTACCACCGCTGTGTTTCATAATCCCTTTATGCCTGCCTGTTCTACGAGGTGAGAAAATTTGTCAGCAAGCAGACACGTTTCTCCTTCTAGAGCAGAAGTTTCTGGGTTCATTCTTCTTGGGCTGGACCCCCTTGCCTCATATCCAGAATCAGTACTTTCCCTTCAGCCCACTCATCCTTCTCTGCTAGTCCACTACTGTTAGCTCCACTCTCACCAAGTTCAGGTACCTTCCAAGGGTCACACTGAAGGTGCATATACAGACAAACAACGCTCCTCTCTCCATCAGGAATGCTTATCCAATGCTGGGTCCTTGATTTATCACCTAAAGACATTCACTGGTTCCTGGAATAACCAGGCCTACTCCCATAGTTACTTCATGACCACATGGTTTTTGCCTCTGATCATCCAGACTATTGTTCTCCAGGGAATCACAAATGCATGCCTCTACATTTGAAGTATCACCACTAGCTCTCCCTCCGCCACACAGCTGCATTTCTCAGGGTTTCCATGAGCCCCTTCTGGCCCCTCAGCCCCATTAGGGCTGTGCCAGCCACATCTGCCAAGTCCAGCAATGGCATGGCCAAGGAAGTAAACCAGCTTCAAAATGTGTATCAGCATAATGCTAGTGCCAGAAATGTGCTTCTGCCACCAGAGCAGTGAAGATGAACCAAACAGGTGGCCTAGTGAAAGAAGACTCAGACCCAAGAAACTGAATAGAACTACCATCCTTAGAGTACAATAGGACCAGGCTTTACATGCAGGGTCGCTGCTACTGACAGTTTTTTACTTATCTCTTTAAATAGTATCCATGGTCTTAAGTGTTTCTGCTTTTTCACTACATCTCTTGGTATTATGTGGTCACTAAAGCATAGTTGACTATCATCCACAGATGAGCATAAATAAGGAGCATTTACACATCTGCACCTGGGGGAGAAATTCTGAGGCACTCCCCACAACCACCACCATTGTCCAGCACATCCACAGTCACCATGGCTGCCTTAACCAGTAGAAACCAGGTGTGAGGCAATTGCCATCTGCATTCCACACCTGCAGCAACCTTCACACTTAGAATCCAAAGAGAACCTTAGAGAAAGCAGGTTTGATGCATAGACCATTGCTGCCCACCATCATTACACCTGTAGGCCCCCTCATCTCCTTACCACCCTCTCCCATTGTCCTGTTCCAATCCAATCTTTAGCCCATCCTACTCTCCCCAGATGTGTCCCCTGCACTCCATCACCATGGCCTCCCTTACTCTGTCTCCTCATCCCTTCAGTGGATAAAAGTTCAAGCTCTGGTGCTAAAGCACCTAGCTTCTTGTTATACTGGCTCTGTGTCCCTAGGCAAGTTACCTAACCTCTTGGAGCCACAGTCCCCTCATATGTAAAAGAGGAAATAAACATACTCACCTCGAAGTTATGCATATCAAATACTTATAACAGCACAATAATGTAGGTTAAAAATAATAATTGCTAGCCATTTATTTATTACTTAATAGATCAATTTCAGGGGTTGGACACATTGTCTTTTCCCCCTTAAAATCACATCTGAAAATTCATCCATGTTGTTGAATACCACAGTAGTTTAAAAAGCTAGTCAAAGAAAACTACATATGGTATGATACCCTTTGTATAAAACTCGAAAACAAGCAAAACTAGGGGTGCCTGAGTGGTTCAGTTGCTTAAGTGTACAACTTCGGCTCAGATCATGATCTCCCAGTTTGTGGGTTCAAGCCCCACATCAGGCTCTGTGCTGACAGCTTAGAGCCTGGAGCCTGCTTTGGATTCTGTGTCTCCCTCTCTTTCTGTTCTTCCCCTGCTCACACACTCTCTCTCACTTTCTCTCTCTCAAAAATGAATAAATGTAAAAATAAATTTAAAAAAAAACAAGCAAAACTAAACAACATATTGTTTATGAAAACATGTGGTAAACTATACCAAAGAAGCAAGAGGATAAACACAAAACTCAGAGTAATGATTGTTTTTTTTTGGGGGGGAAGGGGGGTTCATGGTGGGGAGGAGCCACAGGTAGCTTCAGGTAGCCACAGGTAGCCTCAAATGTCACTACAGGTGACATTCTACTTTTAAAGTTGAGGGGTGTGCTCTCAGATGTTCATTTTATTATTATGCTTCGTAACTTACATATACATTATATCTATTCCTTAATAGGTAACAAATATTACTATATGTGCATGTGTATATACAGGATAATAATAATAATTATTATTATTATATATATAATTATATATATAGAGAGAGTATAATAATTATTATTATATATATAATTATATATATATATAAAGTATAATAATTATTATTATTATACTTTAGGAGACAGACTAAGAAGTACTGAGCGCCTGGGTGCTACAGAGAGATTGCTAGATAATTCTTCACCACACACTTGTGGGATGTGCATTCTTTTCCTAAATTAAAAATCAGAACATTAGACTCAGAAATACTGAATAATATGCCCCAGGTCTCACCCCATGCCAAATACCTTCCATTTGCCCCTCCAAATCCATTCTCCATCCTCTCCCCTCAAGCCGACGACCTAGGAGGCTGACCCACATGGAGTGCATCAATGGGCTTACCTGGCTTTGGTTGCATTCAGCCAATGACAAACGATGACAGGAGGTCAGAGAATGAAAGGACAGTGAAGTTAAGAGTCTGGATTCCCCTTGCCCCCCATCATGGAATCACCCATAGCCACAGCTCCTGTCAGGTGGCCCTCTCATACAGTCATCTCTCTCCAGATTCTAAGAACTGTTGATCGTCTTGCCCTTCAGGGCTAGAAGTAGTAACATCTCCCCTCCCTATTGTTTCTAGCCCTGGTATAACTTGGGAATCCAAACCTTGTTGGTTTCCCTGTGCCCTGCCTGCATGACTATAAATTGTACCTTCCTTAATCTCTTCTCAGATTACCCAGGTTGAGTGGCCATTAGCTTCCTTACTGAGTAGTGATAGAGCTGGGATCTGAACCTCGGTATCTTTTGCCATCCTAGGACGCTTCTCTTCCCTTTGTTGGAAGGTCTGCACAGCTCCAAGGAGAGTGATCACTAATGAGGGTAGTTACTGTTGTGATTTTACACTCCTTAGCAGCAGAGTAGAACACTATTTGCTCTTCAGGACTTGTGTTACACACAGCTTAACAATAGGGACACTTAACTGTTATTGCTCAATTTGTGTAGAATCTGGGAACTGTAATAAAAATTATAAGCCCTCTATACATAAGCAACAAAATAAATTTAAAATGAGTGTGAAAAGGCATAAGTTTTGGACAATGCTCTCATTGGTCCTATTTTCTGGACCTCCCGTCACTACTCCCTACCTCCTCCTTTAATTGATAATCTCAGAACAAAGGACAGAATGCCAACAACACATCTCAACAGGCCCTTGCAATAAGACGCACTCAGTGATTATAGTTTGGATAGCTTGGGCTCTCTCAGGCTGAATATAGTGGGAGGAAACCCTTGCAGTTTTTACCTCCTCATCTTTTAACTGTCTTTCTGGCTCATTCTGCATATTTCTATTTTCTGGTGATGCTGTACAAAGACAGTGCTGGCTATAAGCCCAATTTATCTCTTGCTGAAGTCAGTAGAACAAGAGCAAGTGTTATCAAATAATAAGCTGTGAATATTGGCACTTTGGTTTGATTGGCATTACAGAATATCCCATCTTAATTTCTTGTCATCTCTCCTCACCAGTATGATATCTGCAATTCTTGCCAGAACACTTAACATCTCAGCTGCCCTGCTAAGAGCAGAATTAAGTGGCAGACACATCAAGGGGCTAACAATCAGTGCCCTTAGAAGTAGCAGAAA
The DNA here is from genome assembly GCF_046562875.1 of Panthera onca. Taxonomy (NCBI): domain Eukaryota; kingdom Metazoa; phylum Chordata; class Mammalia; order Carnivora; family Felidae; genus Panthera; species Panthera onca. The sequence continues at coordinate 69,668,779 of NC_138347.1, read as the reverse complement.
GATGGTCATGACAAAGCAGGATAACAAGGACGATGAAGAGGAGAAATTCAATGCAATAAAATAATCCAGGTTTTTTTTTTTTTTACTAGATACTTAGAATTTCCTATTTCAAGCATTTGTTCAACTCTCAATAATCACAGTGAGTAGATTATCCACACTGTGAGCTCTGCCTGGGCAATTATTTACTCTCAGGCTACATTTTCTATCCTGTCCCTCAATTTCTAGGAAAATTCATCAGTTGATTGTATCTGAGTATTTGCCTTCTGTTCCTTTCATGTACAAGTAGCTGCAAACAGATAGCAGAGCAGGATAAAAAAGCTAGCTAAGTATAGCATGGATGACAGTCAGAAAAGATAACACGAGAGCCCACCAAGATGCCTATCCAGGCCCTGGCTCATAGTAGGCACTCAGTAAACATTGTTGAATTCAGTAAGTGGACTTATTAGCAAGTTGAACCGGAAGACTTTTCAGGCCCCTTCCCACACTGCTAGTCTGTGATTCCTCAAAACAAGATGACAGAAAGCATGGAGAAGATCCTGGAGATGGGTGCTCAAAGCCATCAGAGGCACAAAAGGGAAGTTGGAAAAAACTTAATTCCTGCCAAGATGGATCCCAAAAGAGTAAGCAGGACTGTTCCAAACTGTCACACTCCAGGATGATCCTTGGTCCCACGTGATGCCCCCAAATTCCCACAGAGTCCAAAGGAACTAGAAAGCAGTTCTCTCAGGATTTCAGATGTAGACATCATCTGAAGTGAAATCCCAGGCCCTAACTTTTTTAGTGAGCCTGAGAAATGACGTGTATGTTAGTGGGGGTAATAGTACTCTGTTTTGAGGTTCTAGATTTTATGATGCATTTTTCCCCCAATATCATAGAAACACAAAATTTGGGGCAAGAAATCTTAGAAATGATCTAATCCAGCCTCCAGCCCAATGGAGGAATTCTTCCTACAGTATCCCTAACAGAAGGTCACCCAGTCTCCAGCTGACAGAAAGCCCACCCACTTTCTCCAGGGGCAGCAGCATTACTGCTGGACAGCTCCCAGGTGGGCAGGTTCTTTCTTCACTTCTACCCATTGATGCAGCAGGGACCATGCCTGCTCCTTCCTCTTTGGGACAGCTCTACTGACACCTGAAGTCAGGAATCACTGTTCTTCCATTTTCATTCCTGCCAGAAAACATCCTTCAATCCTTCAACTACAGAGACACCCAGTTTGTGGATTCTTCAGTACACTGCTCCCCTGACAATACTCTAAGTGGTCAACAGCATTCTTAAAACGAACTGTCAGAGGTGCACCTGGGTGGCTCAACCAGTTAAGCATCCGACTTCAGCTTAGGTCATGATCTTACAACTCATGAGTTCGAGCCCCGTGCTGGCTCTGTGCTGACAGCTCGGAGCCTGGAGCCTGCTTCGGATTCTGTGTCTCCCTCTCTCTCTGACCCTCCCCCGTTCATGCTCTGTCTCTCTCTGTCTCAAAAATAAAATAAACATTTAAAAAATTTTTTAAAAATTTAAAAATGGGGGGCGCCTGGGTGGCTCAGTCGGTTAAGCGGCCGACTTCGGCCCAGGTCATGATCTCGCGGTCCGTGAGTTCGAGCCCCGCGTCGGGCTCTGTGATGACAGCTCAGAGCCTGGAGCCTGTTTCAGATTCTGTGTCTCCCTCTCTCTGACCCTCCCCCATTCATGCTTTGTCTCTCTCTGTCTCAAAAATAAATAAACGTTAAAAAAAAATTTTTTTTTAATTTAAAAATGGACTGGCAGAGTTCAGTGTTGCAGAGTTGAATGCAGTGGTCCAGATGTGGCCTGGCCTTCACAGAGGATGGTGGGACTATTTCTTCCCATTCATTTATAAATTACCACAACCATCTGTTTAATCATCTTTTCTAGAATAGTGCCAGAAATGGCCGTCAAGATGACTCATTCCTTGGATTTCAGGATCTTCTTTCATCACTTACTGGTCCTTATTTGCCTGCCTTCTTTTAGCCAGCTCATCTCTTATGCTACCAGCACAGTCATATATTGCACTGCCCTTTATTCTTACTGGTTTGTACAAGGTAGGGAAATATCCAGGTTTTACCTAACTTTACCAAAATATCTTTTCCTGCTCACCATGAACACTCAGTCAGCCTGGCATACAGAGGCTCTAAATATTTGTTAAATAAATAAAGAATGAATGAATGCATGAATAAACAAATGTCAAATGTCACCTACAGATGATTACACCAGTCTGTAGAGCACACTCCACCCCAAAAGGAGCCTGTCTTTTAGCTTCCTGGGCCATGACCCAGAATACATCATTTCTTCTCATCAGTATCATTGACCTTGTCTAACTATTCATTTTCACAGTTTCCCTTCTTTCCCAAACCTGTGGTTAGCAGAAGAGTGGCAAATATTATCTGACCCACTAAGTTCTTCAGTTTCCCTCCCTAGACTTCAGTGTCTTTAGAACAATTCTGTTCCAGGTTTTGCTTCCAACAGTAGTCATATGTGAACTTGGGGACATGAGTGGCATGACTAGTTGGTAAACTCTGCAGCCTGCCAGGTACTCACACTCCTCCTGAACAAGAGCCCTTGGGACAGAGGTGGCAGAACTCCAAGGAAAATCCTTCCCACTGAAGGCAGCAACAGGAGTCCTGCCTCCCACCTGCCAGAACCTGTGAAGAACCTCTTCTGTTCTCAGGGGCAATGCCTGAGACCACCCTCTGAGAGGCAAAGAGCTACCATCTAGTATATTCCTTCAATGATAATGTATTGTTTCTCCTTATCTGTGACCTTCCTTTCAGCCCCTCTTGGGTTTCATTCCCCTTCACCCAGCAGAAATCTTTCCTTTTAACTGCTTCCAATCTATTCTGTCCTATCTTTGCTTAACAAATCAGAATGAAGAAAAGTGTTCTTCAAACTCTTTTACCTTCTATTCTGTAGAAGGTAAGTGTACATTAGCTGCAGGGATGTGAAAAACATACCAGAAAGGAAAAAAATATACCTTTCGTATCTCCTGGGACCCCAATTTCTTCTGGCTCTGAAAGAACTAAGAGTTCATCATGGGTCTCCGTGAAAACTTTTCTTGTAAATTGCTTTAGAAAATGCCTGGTTTTATGCCTGATAGTAGTATACTTGGGAAAGGTGCTTTTAAAACTGCTTAGCCCTTAGATGACTAAATTGCTAAATTACCTACATCAATCATGGGTTATTTAGTCCATCTCCTTGCCTCTGAGACAGATGGGAATATTTCTTCTCTCCAAAGACCTCCAAGAAAAAAAAAATATATTCTATTCTATTCCTCATCCAAAGACTCTTGCACTCCAAGTTTAGAAGTTCTTCTTTGCATAGAACCCAAGTCCCTTTTGTTGGAACTTAAGACCTTTTATCTTTTTTTCCGGTCTCCAGCGGATATCATAAAGAAAAAAAATAGACACTATTCAACATCTATTTGTTCACAGCCTTCTGCCTGGGGCTCTTCAGGGCTCCCCATTCTATTCAATATCCTCCCAAGCACTTGATGGCTGCTCTTAAAACTCCTTTACCACCTGCCCATCACCATCCAGCAATCCTTTACATTTGTCTCCCTCATAGCACTTCGAGATCTAGCGCTTGCCTCATTTGACACCTGCTTCAAGAACTAATCAGCGCTTGCAACAATTATCCAAGGTCTCCTAGCAGAGGCGGAGCTGAATATGGAGCTCCTGTCTATAATTTACTAATTCTCCTATAAAATGCACAGAGACAAGAAGATTTTGAAGGCCCAAAGTACCACTTCTCATTTGCCACAAGAAACACTTGACAGGCTCCAGCTCCATTAAGTGGCAGAGAACAGAAATCTCTCTGGCCAAGTGCAAGGACAGGAGAGCCCTGGATCAGGAGTCAGGAAGGCAGAGTTCTAGGCCAGCCACTGACACTGATGCCCGGTGAGCAGCTCTCATCCCTACTGACCCTAATTCCTAAGCAGAGCACAACATGTAGTTGCCTAGACAGCTTCTCAGGGCTCTTCCAGCATTCACATTCTGTGATTCTCTTAGTCTACAAAGGCCTTTATTCTCCCTTCTTAAAAGATACAGACCGTGGCCTCAACACGTCTCTCTCCACCAACTCCATGGCCAGCACCACCAGGAAACACTTGGAAACCAATGTTTCTCAACCTGTTAAAATGATCATCGTTCCCTGCCCCAAAAGAACTTTTCTATGTTTCCTTCCTCAATTGTCAAGTCAATGAAAATTTAATGCCGTGAATATATTGTATACCTTTTTAGGTACTGTATATATACCTGTGCTTAATACATAAAAGGACAGGTTTTTGCTACCCCCCACACCAAGAACCAATTTTCATCCTCCTTAGAGACAATATTAACCCTGCTGAAAATGTGTCATCTAGATTGGACTGAGGGCTGAGTCTAACTGTATGATTCAAGTGGGGTTATTTGTCCCAAACTCCAGAAGCCATAAACCATATTCACAAGCCGTAAGTTTTGAAAACAATCCATTGCACAAGCCAAGGTGGACTCAGCTAACTTCCTACTTCCCTAAGGAAAACAGCAGCTTCCCACCCTCTTCCTCAGGCCACAGAGTCTCCACTCCAGGGCCTGTCCTGGTCCTCACCTCTGCCCAGGGCTCCTACTCCATTCATATGGATCCCAGCAGTAACAATGGGAATGATGAGAACAAGGTGAACAATGGGTGACATTGTTCCAGGAATAATTAGAATCCACTCCAAGGGCAGAAACAACTGCCCGGGCTGGGATGGAGGCTCATTCTAGCTCACTCACACGAGCCCAGCTCCCCACTCCCCGGCAGGATATTCCCCTTCACCTTACCTTGGCACGCTGGCCAAATAGGTCACGAGTTTCCGCAGGTCTTCCTGTCTTATTCTGTCATGATTGCTGCGAGCAGGGAAGGTCAGAATGGGTCCACCTCGCTTATCACGGCCCCCTGTAGGGAGGAAGAGGAGGGCGGTTAAGAAAACCAGCTGGAAAGCATGCTGCACAGAAAAAAGAATTCCATCTGAGTGCTGGATGAAACAGGCAGAAATATGGTGCCCGGAGAAATGCAGTCACTGGTTAGGTGAAGGGTATGGAGTTTGGGTGTAGCTAACATGTGTAACCTTGGGCAAGACTTTTTGACTTCTCTGACACCTCATTTGCAAAGTGCACCTGAAAATAATGATGAGCACCTTACAGGGTTGCTACAAGGACTGATGGGGAAGCACTTTAAAACATAAAGCTCTCCACAACTGTGAGATGATAATGAAGGTGGTGGTGACTGCTCTCATTGAGAAAACAAGCTATCGAATGTGTTATGGTCTTTGAAAATTTAACCTTCAATTCACTTCTCTTTGCAGACCTCTGTGAGGTAGAAGTGCTTAAGATGAACTGACTACTGTAGTGAGAAACCCTTAAAGCATCCATCCAGGACATCACTGCTGGGAGATTTTCAGATTCATAGAAAAGATGTTAAGTGCTTTCTACACAGTCAAGATTCCACCCCTGCCTGTCTGCCTGCCTGAGGTACCACCTGTCACTCCTGCTAGAGGAGTACAGGAATCTTGATCAGAAACAAGGATGCTCAAGGTCTTAATCATGGCAAATGCATATGTACACACTATGATTATAAATGTTTTCTAAATATCACATTAAAACAAGCAGGAAGGAGTATAGTGAAATGATGATCATTGTTGCTATTAGACAGCTGGGATTTTACATGATTGCTTTTTCTTCTTTTTTCTAAACTTTCTTTTCACTATTTATTATAGGATTTAAAGATTTATCCTTTAATGGGTGCTATGATTAGGAAGCAGGGCCAAGTTTCTCAGGAGGGTCACAGAGGACAAAGCTAAGGTACATCCTTACAGGCACTGGTTATTATGCACAGAAAACCCCTGTCATGATCACAGACTTTTGCACACATCCCAGGCAGCTGCCTGACATCCTCCAGAGTGGGGACCACAAGGGGATACAATTCAAGAAGGGGGAGGAAGTGGCATGGCCATCACCAATACTAGAAAAGAAGCTTAAAGCTCAGCCCTCTGAATAAGGAGCTCTTCAAGGAAAGGCAGAGCCTCCCAGGGTCCCCACCCAAGTGTGAGTTCATGAATAATGTTTCCCTCTGATTGTGGGGTCCAGAAGCCATACAGACAGAAGGGAAGCTCGACAAACAAAACCTAAACCACTCCAGGATACTCCTGAGGAGGAAATAGGAAGACTGCAAAGAGAAAAGGATCAAACAAGATCAGGCCAGTGAGGGACGTGCCCTGATGAGAAAACATTTCAGCAGTACCACCCCCACTTCCAGCCCCACAGCAGGGCGATCTGTGTAGACACACCACAGTGTGGGACCTGGGCCCCTAGCTCCAGACCTTCCATACCATGGGCCCTGGTTCTTTGTATGAAAAACCACCCCAACTCATCTACCTTGGAAATGATCCCCATTTCCCAACTGCCTTCCACATGAGGAAAAGGAAGCAGAGGATTAAATGGAAGGTTTCCCTGTGGGACCCAAGGAATTTAACAAAAATCCCCTACCCCTGGACAAGCAGAGCAAGACTAATTCCATTTTGTGCTACACCCACCATCTCATGTATAACCCCCACATGACCTACTTATTGCTTAAGACACTCCCCCACCCTAGTCAAGCCGCTGAGCACACCCTTACTGGAAACCGGCTCATTTAGGAATGCGGAACCCCTAACCGCCAAAGAATGTAAACCCCGCCTTTTGCTCGCCAAACTTGCGCGTCAATTCTGACCAGAGTGATAGGCTAGTTCAAACAGTTACTATAGGGTAAATTGTAATTCAATTGGCCACCTGTGTGTGGACTGACATGAATGTGCAACTTTCTGTGTGTGTTACAATCTCATTGGCCACTGGCCCCTATAAAACTGCTACGCCTCTTAACCTAGGGGTCCAAGTCCCTGCTCCGCTGTGTCGGGTATACTCGGGCCCAAGCTCGAGCTTGCAAATAAACCCTCGTGCGTTTGCATCGGTATCGGCTCCTTGGTGGTCTCTTGGATTCGAAATCGGGGGCATTACGTCCCAAAAGCTGGGAGCATCTCTTGTACCCACAACCTTCCTCTCTAGCCATGAACCATCCTAAGGATTTTCACTCTTGGGTGGTTTTAACTGCAGTTGTTGCCTTTCTTCCTGATTTTCCGTAGACACAGTAGAGCCATGAGAACATGGAGTGCCAAGACTGGCTTGTTTGGCAAAGACTCACTACGGACTTTGTAGGACTGTTGGAACTGTCCTTCCTGAGCTAGATAGAGCTAGTTCTGCCCTTGGAAATAAGAGTTTCATAAATATGGCTGGGGAAGGTTCCAGATGGCAGAGGAGAGGGAGGGAAAGGAGAAAGCCTGGGTCAAGGCAGCCCGGTCCCTTCAGTAAGCATGGAGAAGGATTCAAGAGGGGGCAGCAGGATCAGCCAGGTGTTTCTCAGAAAGGAGATGACCTTGCAAGTGTGTAGGAAGCAGAGGAGGAAGGGGCATAGTGAAAGAGAATCACTGTGCTGGAAAGAGTGGGACAATGGGTAGAACAAGGCCTCAGAGCCAGTGCAAGAAGAGGGGTCCTGTCCCCTTCTCTGAAGCAGGCTGATACAACTCAGAGAGGGAGGAGGAAACAAATAAATGAAGGAGTGGGAGAAATTCAGCCTGCCTGGGGGACACTACTCTTTAGGTGAAATAGCAAATGAGGTCACCTGTCAAGGATCAGGATAGGTTCGAGGTGCTGGGAGAAAGGGGAGAAGACCATCACTGATCAGTGTCCCAAGAGAATGAACAGCAGGACTGTGTATGAGGTAGGCTAAAAGGAATGAGGCAGGGAACTGGGACACAGTGAGACCTCTTTTGGGAGGTCTAGCCATCGTATCTATGTTAGGTTCTAACCTGAGTGAAGGCAGAATAAAGCTAATGCATGCATAAGTGGAGAGGGCCCAGTGCAGGTAGGAAATGTCCTACTGGATCATGAGTTCCCAGAGAAGAAGGGACAGATGTTTTGCTCATCTGAAATCCATCCTTTCCCAACTTATAGGAGAACACCAGAAAGGGTCAAAGGTAAGAGGCTAAGTCCATGGATGCACATATCAAGGGTTAAGGTCGTAGATATTCATGGCCTAAATAAGGAGGTGGAAAACTTTGGTGCCAAGGAGGCTGAGAAGCCATGAAGGTGTAGGATTGGATGGATAGTTGATATGGTGCTGAAATTACAAAGCGTGATACACAGGGATGAAGAATGAGAATCCTCCCTGCTTTAGTCAGTGTGCATTATGGAGGTGGATCCCAGAGGGTATGAGACACAAGTAGCCAAGTTTTGAAAAGGTGCTGGTATTCCTTTACTCATCACATTCCTGCCGTGGGCCTGCGCATGTGAGGCTTTCTTGCCAGGAGCTACAGGACAGGTATAAAGAGGATAAAGAGGGAGGGGACAGTCTGATGTTCTAGAAGTAGCACTGATCCCCTTCCAGAGAGGCAGGGCAGGGTAGGGTTGGGGAAGAGGCAAGACCAAAAGCAGGGACCATTAGGGCTTCCCTGACTGAGCCAAAGGAACAATGCTGCTCAAAAATTTTCAGGGGGTATCAGGCTCCAGTTAGGGCAAGTGGGGAAGGTGGGGGATGGTGGGAGAAGAAAAATACATTGAGGGCATCATACCAAAATTCTGGCCCATGTAACAATAGTTAGCAAGATGTTAATGGATACACATGATTTCCTTAAGGGAATGAAGTTATTCTGTAGTTTGGGAGATGCTTTCATGCGTTTAATGGGCATGTGCTTTAATGGACACAGCAAATCTCCATGAGGTGGCTATAATATGCATTTCCCAAACTTATTTAAGCATAGGACCCCTTTTCATTTTTTTGAGGACCATCTTGTGGGACTGCTGTTTTATGGAACATACTTTGAGAGACACAGGTCCAGGATACAAGACTGTACCACGGCAGCATGAAATTTCCCTGGGAACATAGAGAACATTGCTGGTGGGAGATCAGGAGGCAGAGAGACATCAGGGGGTGGCCAAAAGGAGGGTGTGAGTGCACAAAATGATAATAGGGGTGAAATAAGCCCTGTACAAGCAGATTGGATAAAAGGCATAAATGGGTGCTTGTGAGTGGGAGGCATATGCACTCAGAGGAAGCCAGAGAGGGCAAAGGGGGAGCCCACAGGTTGTGAGTATAGAGCAGGACCACCAGGCTGGAATGACAGAGACTCCCTAAGGCACAGCCACAGAACCTGTCTCACACACACGTGCACACGCCCACACACAGAAGCTGTTGGGCTGCACTGGATTATTCCAAATGTGCGTTCCCATGGCAGCACGCTTTCCTTTGCCCTGGCCATGCTGCGGGCAGGAGGAGAGGAGGAAAGGAACAAGAGACAGTTCGTTTCTCTGGTCACCACCTTCCTTCTCAGAAAGAAATACAGCTGCTACACTGTATTATTTAATTCTGGTTTCTTTGTTTTGTTTTATTCTTGTGTTTTCTCTTTTAAAAGCTCAGTATATAAGAGGCTTTATTGGTTTGTTTCTGGGTTTTTTTGTTTTGTTTTTGTTTTTTGTTTTTGTTTTTAATGCAGCCAGCTGTCTCCCTAGCATCCTCAGCATCCTTCTCAGGCATGGGAAGACAATGTCCCCTAAGCCCAAAACTCCTGGCACCACGTGCAGATGAGTAAGACGCACCCCAGGCTGGTCAGCCCACATCAGTTCAAGGGAGCGAGCTGCACAGCCCCAGCCCCCTCGCTCCTGCTCTGGGAAGCATCTACCTGCCTCATGCTGGACTGTCTTCCTGGCACATTGTTTCTATGTTCTCCCTTAGGACAATTCTATCTAGTTGGGAAGGTTTTTTCTAGGGCTGGCTGAGCTCTGCCTCAGGGCTCCAACTGAATTCACATGGGAAAAAATAAGCCATGAACAATCAAACAAGGGTCCCCATGTCAGAGTTTACTGTATCTGCACTCATATGCCCTGAACTGATGCAGAACAGGATGGTGTTCAGAGGCTCTACACTAAAGCAAGGCAGGCCTCCTGGAGGAGGCAAAGTGGGCACTTACTTGGGAAAAACAGAGGCTCAAAGTGGCAGAAAGTGTGGGTAAAGCATTGCAGGTAGAGGAAGTTTGGGAACAAGAGATATGGGAGGATTAGCAGGAGACCCGGGGGACAGGAAGGACATCAGGTTAGATGAAGCTCTGGGCCCTAAAGAAGAAAAGATCTGATTGAGCTCTACTTGGGAGTAGAAAGTAAACAATAGAGGCTGTGGGCAATGTCCTACAGCCAGGCTCTGGGCAGCAGCAGAAGTCAGGGGCCTAGCACTGCCCAGCAGCCCTCAGGACCTCCACACAAGGTCCTCCCACATGTTCAGCAAACACTCAGATCCAAGCTTACAAAGACTTTGGAGGTTGCCTTACCAACCCCTCTACCCGTAATCGCTGCCACATGATCCTGCCAAGGGCTGTTCAGCCTGTGTTTCAACATCTGCAGTGACAGGGGTTCACTACCTGACAAGGTAGACAAGCCCCTAATGCTAATGGAGAAAGGCAGCTTCTTGGTCAATCTCACCTAGCAGCAACAACAATAAAACACTGGTATCACTATTACTACGGAGTACCTCTAGTACCTTACATACTCCCATCTCATACTTTGCTCTCACATCCCATCTCCACATTCTGAATCATCAGTCTCTCACCTTCCCTCTCAGCAGGTGGAAGACACCTGCCGCTTGGTTTCACCTCCCTCTAAACCCCTCCTCACTCTCCCTTCTCTTCATTGTGTCTGTTGCCCATCATCCAGGCCAGTAGCACCTATGATGTGCAGCCATGCCCTGTGGGACTGTACTCACTTCTTCCCTGTGATTCTACCACCACTCCTTGTGGACAATCAGGATCATCCAGAAACAAATGCTCAGTCCACAAGGCATGAATGCTTGTGATCCTTGGTGGGGCACTGCCATCATCCCAGCCCCTGCTGGAGATTCTACAAGGGAAGTCTACAGAACTCAAGAACTGGCACCCAGAGTGATGCTGGTGCACCTGTAGCTTGCCCTCAATTACATCACAGGCCACCAAACTTTTCTTAAAGCTCCAGATAGTAAATATTTTAAGCTTATGACTATCTGGACTCTGATAAAATTACTCAACTCTGCGATTGTAGTTAGAAAGCAGCCATTGGGGCATCTGGGTGGCTCAGTTGGTTAAACTTCTGACTCTTGATTTCATCTCCGGTCATGATCTTACAGTCCATGAGTTGGAACCCTGTGCAGCACTCTGTGCTGACAGTTCAGACCCTGCTTAGGATTCTCTCTCTCCCTCTCTCTCTGCTCTTCCCCCCACTCATGTTCTCTCTCTCTCTCTCTCTCTCTCTCTCTCTCTCTCTTTAAAATAAAAAAACTAAAGGAAGAAAGCATCCATTCACACTACCTATAGCAGGCTGAATAGTAGCCCCCCCCCCCAAAAAAAAATATCAGGTCTTAATCCCTGGAACCTGTAAATGTTACCTTATTTGGAAAAAGCACCTGCAGATGTAACCGAGTCAAGGATCTTGATATGGGAAGATGAGCCTGGCTTAAATGACTGGGCCCTAAATGCAGTTACAGGTATCCTGTAAGAGGGAGGCAGAGGAAGATGTGCCACAGACAGAAGAGGAGAATAAGTGTGACCACAGAGACAGAGATGGGAGTGAATGCTGGCAGCCACCAGAAGCCAGAAGAGGCAAGAAGTGAGTTCTCCCATAAGAGCTTCTGGAAGTAGCACAGCCTTGCTGACAGCTTGATTTCAGACTCAGTAAACTGACTTCATGGCCTTCAGAACCATGAGACAATGAATTTCTGTTGCTGTGTGCTACCAAATTTGCGATAACTTCTTACAGCAGCAATAGGAGACTAATACTGCCTGAACAAACGCACATGGCTGTGTTCCAGTAAAATTTTACTTATAAAAACAGGTGGCTGGCCCACCAGCTATAGTTTGCTGACCCCTGAATCAGACAGTAAAAGATGCAGGTGCACAAGATGGGTTGGAGAGAAAAGTTGGAAATAAATATTTGGAAGTCATTACTCAGAAAAGTAAATGAATGGATATAAACATTCACTTGAGTTCCCTTTGCCAGGAAGGAGAGATAAAGAGGAACCAGAAAAAAATGTTAATGTCCTCTCTGTGATCCAGTCAGAGACGAACCCAAATGAAACCTCTGGGAATGTGTGAGGTGAACAGACTCCTCCAACTGGACCATCTCCCACAAGGACCTTAGTGGTGCATGAGGGACCTCACAGGCCTGGGATGGTGGGGTGAGGTAAGGTGTATGTGTGGGGGCTGTGAGGTGAGAGGCACCCACCTGTGGTGGTGAATGTCGTCCAGAGCACCCAGCTAGGATCAGAGCTCTCCCTCCTCTTTCTGCCTGCCTCTGGAGCAAGGATGCAGCCAGGGGCTCCTGAGTGCCACCCCATCCCCCACTTCTCTCTCACACACCAAGAAGTGACTGCTAGCATGCACACGTACACACACTCCTCCAGGTCTCTTATAGAGCAAAGTTCCACAAACACTCACCAGACACGAAGGCCACTTTTTCCTTTAGGATGGGAAGGACATCAGAAGCTTTCAAACCATCATTCCGAAAAGATCCTGTGGGATGACAAAACAGAGGAATCAGGGTGAAAGAGGTCAACTGGCTGAATCCCCGGGTACCCCCCTCCAAGGCCCAACGCTATCATGCGCCAAAAAGTTGTGCCTTGTTCAGGTGCTACAGCCCAGCCCAATGGAGCAGGAGAGGGTCCACAACAGGAAGGACACTTCCACATGATGCCAGGCCACGCAGGTGTCCCTTCCAGGGAAAGGATGGTCCAAGTTGCCCCCACCACATATACAAAGCTCCGTGCCTGGCAGGCAACAACCACAAGCCCTGCTGCTGTGAGCAACTTGATGATGGGGCTTTTTAAAAGCCACTTTTGTACCTCTTTGCCTAGCATGGTGTCTGGTACACAGTAAGCACTCAGTAAACATCTATGGAACAGGTTTATTAATATCAAGATGGACTACAATGCCCTAAATAATTGTTTATTGCTTTTCCTCTACCTGGCACAGTGACTTTTAGTCTTCATTGTACAAATGGGAAAAGTAAACCACAATATCCCCAAGTGGGAAGCTAAGTTGAATGCAACAGCCTTCTTCCTCCTCCCCCTCAATGTCACCCTCACCAGTCCACAACAGACAGGAGGTGGGGAGACACCAATCTCCTGGGAAGGAAACACACTCCCTTCTCCAGCAACACATTCTCTGCCTAAATTTCACTTCTCAGCTGCAAAGTCCCTTCTGGGGTCCAGCTGACTTCCTCTTAGGGGGTGGGAGGCAGAGGCCTGGGGCTCACATAGAATGGAATATAATGATGTGCCTGGAGAAACAGCCTCAAAGGTAACCCAGCCCAGTGTGAGTGCAAGGTGTGTGGGAAGACAAGCCTCAGCACACAGGCACAAAACCCCAGGCCAGCCCACTGTGCCCCCACATTTAACCCGACCACCCACAAGGACTCTCAGGGAGAGCCAGCCCACACTCTGTGAGCTATAACTGGAGCCTCTGCTGTGTATTGCACACATGGACCCCAGAAGAGAAGAGGTTCTGCATCGGCTCAGTGAAACAGAACCAGAGCCCATGGACACCTGCTCCAGTGCCTTTCTCCACTTGGCTTACTCCCATGTGGTCCCAATCTGACAGTCCACAGAGAAATGTACTGGGGAGGATGGTCCCACTCAGGACTGTCTCAACCTCTAAACATTGACTGTTTCAAGAGACGCACCTGGGAATTCTGGCAACAGCCCAGGATTAAGATCACTGCCCTAGGGAAGGGAAAATGAGCCAGTTGTATACTCAACCAGAGAGGAGGAGAGATGTGTCCTCAGAATGCCAGTTTCCACGGTCAGGGGTTATATCCTAACTCCCAACAAATTTCCAACGTGTCTTTGACCATTTCACCTATTTCTTCTTCATTTTTCACTAAATGAAGACAGTGAGCCTCTTTATTCATCATTTGCTTCTCTTCATAAGCTGGCTCAGAGTGCCTGATTCTAGAATAACCAGCCACAAGGCTCACTTTGAGACGGATGTGAGCAACAGAAGAAAGAAAACACCATAAAAAAGAAAGCTCTAACTATAAGCATTGTTTTATACTTATTATCCTTAGTTTGTACAGATATTTACGCTCTGACCTTATGTCCAACACAGAAAAACTATGAAATCTCACTAGTAGAAACTGCTTAAGATCAATATAAATGATTACAAAATTTACAAATAGATACATAGGGTTTTTTCATCTTCACACAATAAGATGCTTGGGCTTCCTTGGTGGAAAAAAGTCCTATCAGTCTTTACCAACTAGACAAGGATCATATTGAGCTAATGCATGAATTGTTTGTGTAGAACGATGCCTTTGCATTAAAATAGCTATTTTCTTTTTTAAAATTAATTTATTATTTCTTTAAGTTTATTTATTTTGAGAGAGAGATCGATCAAGGGGGGGAGGGGCAGAGAAAGAGAGAGAGAGAGAGAGAGAGAGAGAGAGAGAGAGAGAATCAAGCAGGCTCCACACTCAGTGTGAAGCCTGATGTGGGGCTTGATCCCATGACCACAAGATCATGACCTGAGCCGGAGCCAAGAGTTGAATACTCAACCAACTGAGCCACCCAGGTGCCCCTAAAATAGCCTATTTTTATATGTGAAATACACCTTTGTATCCATCAATTTTAAAACATTCTCCCCCATATTACTACATTTACCATTAATTTCTGTAGGAAAAAAATTTAATAAGAAAAGTTAAACTTCAGTCTTTCAAGTTATTTACAAGTTCAAAACGAGCAAGGCCCAAACGAATGAGATTTCACTGTATGATGAGAATCCACATAACCCTCTTTTCTCCTAAACTCCTGTCTTGTTTTTCCCACTGCTTTTCCTCTCCCTTACTTCCCTTTAAGTGTACAGATGGCTCTAATTCCACGAAGTCCTCAGGCATTAAGGAAGAGCATGGAATTTGCTACAATGGAAGCAAAAGGTTCCCTATACTAACCTCTCATCGCTCCCATGCATGAAGTGAGAGCAAGAGGGAGCTCTGAATTCCATCCCTCACACCCCATTCATCATGCCCCATCTCTTCCTTCTCCCCTCCAGACTCCAGGGCCTAAGAGAAAGGCTGGGGCTTGTCCATGCAGCTTGCAACCACTGGCCAGAGTAAATGTCTGTATCTTGGGTTGGGCTGGTTGGTCTAAGATTCCTAGGGCTTCCTTTTCCCAGGCTAGTCTTCCCTGATTTGGTTCAGAGACAGCTGAGTTATCTCCCAGGTTGTGAGTCTACCATAAGAAAACCTGAAGTGTCTGGATTTATAAAATCCTTAAGTAGGAAATAATCGTTTGCAACAACAACAAGATTTTTCACATTATAAAAGGATTTGCTCCAGGGTCTCTTTAAATAAAACTTGCCTTAATGGTCTGAATTAGTTTTTCACTTGCTAAAAATTGAATTACAAACAACTTTTCAACAATATATGCATTATGTAAAGCCAAGTAGAGCTAAACTAATTAGCTCAGCAGCTCAGAAGTTGGTGACCTTGAGTAGAAAACCTATTTGCACCAACTGAGGGTCCTATGTATCAATTCTCCCAGGCCCTTGTGAAACCAGCTGTCAGCATCTATAATAAAGGGGAAGTCCACTGAAAACTAACTCAAACAGGACCAATGAAATAGAAACATGTTTTCACTATCAGGTACATGTCTGGGCAGACTCATAGAAAATGTTCAATAAACATTTGATGAAAGGATAAAGAAATGAATGAAATGGTAACCCTTTCTCAAATGACATGCACAAGGTCACAGGCCTCATCTGTCACGCGAAATGCTGGTGATCTGGGTAGAGGACCTCCAGGGTCCCACTCAGCTCCGATAGTCTGAGATGTTTTAAACTTTTCTTCATATTTATTGGCCTTTAAGATCCTCAGATTATCAGATCAATATGCTTTGAGAGAAAGCGCTGGGAACAAAGTCCCTAACAAGGTTCAGTGTGTTTTTGGGAAGATAAAACAACCCTTCCCTGACCTCCCAGCATATTCTTTTCTAGGAGTCAGCTTAGGGATTGGGATGCCTAGGACGCATCACCCCGTCCTGTGGACGGCCTAAGTTACCAAAGTGGAAGGCTAGTGATGGAAGAACGTCTGTGAAGCATACATACCTTGAAAGAGGCAAGTTATTTGTATCTCTGAAGTTGCTGTCTCTGATACAAGGTATATTTGATAATAGCACTATTAGACTACAAACTCTAGACCAACTGTAGATTAGCTTTCCCCTTTAAAAGGAAAGCCTGTTGAAACAGTAGGTCCCTTGCTAACTCTAAAGAAAGCCTGAGAAGCAATGAAAGTCCCTGTGCCCTTTGGAGTTACTGCAGGGAAAAAAGAATCCGAGGGCACCCTCACGGACCTGACCCAACGTCAGTTTCGTGCTTTCTCTTAAGGACAAAGGCATGCTTCGATGGCATTCAGCACACATCCCACCCCATTTGTGTCCTGCTGCTGTCAGAATTACAAGCCTGCTGTTTGGTTAATTAGCAAAGTTGAAATGCTCTGCATCTATTAGGGAAGTAAAAATTACCACTGCCATCTCCCCAGGATCTCCAGCATGGGACTTCTCCAAGCCCCACTTTTGCCTCCTCCTCCCTCCAAATGTGTTAGGCTTACATCGCTGCTGCCTGTTCCTCTTCACCTCTTCCTAGTCAGGCTTCCCCATGCGGGAAAGTGCCCATCTCCTTCACTCTGGGCCCCAGCCTCTGCAGGGCCCCACATGGCAACAGGAGGACTGGCCCTTGGGTCATAGTCCCAACCCCCACACCACCCCCATCTGTCATTTCATGGCTCCAGGATGGCAGTGAGCACCCTAGGGCAGCTGGGTGCCTTGTGCTCCATGCTAGCCTCCCCTGGCAACCCTGATTTCAACAAGTGAATACACAAACAGCTAACTGTTGAGCATTTGGAGGTGCAAGCTGCCAGGGTACCCACGGATTGCTATTTCCTTTTGGTTCTCAGCCATACCCCCTTAATGTGCACTTACTTAGAAGTTACTGTTAAGTTTTCTAATATTGTCTCATTGCCTCGAGTGGGCCTGAACCTGTTTCATCAATGCTCAGGTAGGCCTCCACTTCCTCTTTCCAGTCCATGCCTGTATGTCCAGCATGGGAGCCTCGATCAAAGTGGCCCTGAATCACTGACTGATCTGCTGCACAGAAGACATTTGGTTTGCAGTTGAGAGTTCCAAGAGCTCTTGGGACCAAGCCTTACTTTGGGTATAATTTGGACTGCTTCCTATTCCCAGAGTCATTCTTTCATCAATTCTTTATTGAGCACCTATTATGTGTGAGGCCTTATGTGAGGTGTGGAGGTACTTAGATAAATAGGCAATGGACCCTGCTCTCCAGGGGGCTTGCAGGCAGAGACAGACAGATATGTAGACAGGACAATGAACTGTTATTAGAGGCAGGACATCATCTGTACAGAATATAAGGGGCCTCAAAGGAAAGGTCTCCTAAAGGTGAGTCCTAAAGCCCTGCTACTCAAAGTAACAAGCATCACTTACCAGCTAGAACCTTGCTAGAGATGGAAAATCTAGGTCCCACCCCAGCCCTACAGAATCAGAACCTGCATTTTAACAAGAAACCCCAGTGATTCATATGCATGTTGCATTTACAGAAATCTATACACTAAAGTATGTCTTTCTATTCCAGAATTGCCTCAGAGGCATAGATCCATAAAAACATCCTTCTAGTCTAAATAGAACTTCTAAAATATAATCTAGTGCTACCCACCACCCCTCCTACCTCCACTGTGAGAAGACCTCTCACCACCGCCCAACAATTCCAAAAAGTCAGCCACTATCCTGGAACCCATCACCCAGACTCAGTTCTGCAATAAAAAAACCATTGAGGAGATAGATAACTTTCCCCTCCAGGGCACCAAGACTGGACCATGTCTTGTGTTTTTTGGCACTAGGAGTGGTTATGAATAACACCTGTCCAAACTGCTCAGAATTTTGGTAGCTTAAACCACTCTCTCAGGCATCAGATAGTTTAATTTCACAACAAATCTTCCTCACTAACCCAATCCTCAGATCCCTGCTTTCTCTAACTGCTGTCAGTACTATACATACATTTATAGACCAAGACGCCATCTCCAAGATGACCCTGGAGAGCAGAGGAGCCAGTCGGTTTATGCCTCTTCAATGCACCTGCACTCCCACCCACAAGGTACAAAGCCCTGAACACTGGGCAATACTGGATGAGAAGCAGAGGAAAGAAAGGTGCCCACACCCTAGGGAGCTCCATGTCTAATGAGAACACAGTGCAATTCTCTCCCTTGGAGGGGAGACCCAATTTTTGCCCTCTGAGAGTTTCCAGCCTAATAAAATACCTACTGCCCAATTCCCCTGAGACCAGGATGCTACCAGACTTTGTATGAAAAACGATTTAAGATTCTGAGGTTCTGACAAAGACCCTCCCACGCTCCCCCAGCCTGGCTGCCCTATATCTCCTGTATCCTAATTATTTGTGCCATTACCTACTACCTTACCCAAACAGAAACCTGGGAGGCCTTCTAGACTCCTCCCACTCCTACATCCCAAATATCATTTCAGTGCTTGGTTCTGCTGATTCTACCCATTCAATCTTTCTGGAATCCATCATTTCCTCCATGCAGTTTCTCTGACCTTCTCCTCATGTGGAACCATCCCTGACTGTGCCTCCTCCTCTCTCTCTCCTGAAAGTCATTTCTATGTTTTCATTCTTTTCACCATTAACAGATTCTGAAACCCTGGAGGCAGGGACCATGTCTTACTCTTTGCCTTACCTTAACACTCAGCACACAGTGCCTGTCATGCAAAAAAGGCTCCAGATATACTGGACAAAACCAAGCATACACAGGTGCTAGAGGACTGAGAGCAAGAGTGGGGAGTAGGAGGTGATTCATCAGGGGGATGGCTCCCCTGAGGAGGTGATCTTTGAACCAGGGTTTGAGTAAGGGTAGGGCCACAGAACAGTGTCCTGGTGGCAAGCAGCAAATGCCACAGCAGAGAGGAGGGGCGAGCTGACCCTGTGCCAAAGATGGAGAGAGCTTACGGGGTGAACAGAAAAGTAGGATGAGGGAGTGATGGAAAAGAGGGCATGGAGGTGGTGGCTGAGCTCCATGATCACACTCTGAACTGATATCTCAGTAGGGTGGGCTCCTGGGAAGGCATGAGCAGAGAAGTGGCTGCAAGTGCCATTGGAAGCTCAGAGAGCTGGGACTGCAACAACGCAGCACAGGCCAGAGCTAGGTGGAACCTGGCTGGTCCTGAAGGAAGGCTGTGGTTCCAGAACAGAGCTGGAGCCAGGAGGCTCTGACCCCAAACCCCGTATCACATTCTGCTGTGCAAAAGGTGGGGGAGGATGGGACATGTGGCCCTTGCTGAGGTGGGTGCTGGAATATGAGGATGGGGGCCACTAGAACTTTGTCTCTTTTTATCTTCTGAAGTTCCAAGAGAGGCAGGAAGAATGCTTATCTGTGAGGTACCTGATGTGAGCTGCCAGGCCAGTAGGAGGCTGGGAGTTTGAGTAAGACCATAATAAGATGCAATGTGGCACTGAATCATAAAAGGAAGAGACTTAAGGATATGATCCCTTATGTGTAGGACTAGATGGGCAAAGCCCTGGGAGAAGACACTGTCAGTACAGCTGTGGATGGGAAGGAAGGGATTGGTGGGTGGGAGCGATTATCTTCATTCCCCTCACTATCCCTTCTCTCCCTCACCTCTTTCCTTTATTATCACAAGAGAAAGAGAGAGGGGTGGCAAGAATGAGAGGAAATGGGTAAGAGCAAGAGAGAAAGAGCTGTTGAGAAACACACACACACACACACACACACACACACACAGAGAGAGAGAGAGAGAGAGAGAGAGATGGAGGTGAATGTCTTGTCTCCTCTTTACAGATGCTAACAAGCTATTGAGGAAACTGGCTGTTGGAAAACTCTTCCAGAGACTATAAATATATTCCTTAGATCTCTAGTTAAAACAACTGCCACTGAGGCAGGAAGTGTGTGCTAAGAGGAAGGAATAAATCTGGTAAAGAAAGAGACTGGGCAGCTTTGTGTCAGCAACAGAACACACTGTGCAGTGTGGAGCTCCACCTGCCTTGCCCCACCTGGGGATCCATCTGCCCACAGCACAGCCTCGGTCCCTCAACACTGACACCTGCAAATGTCAAACCAGCCTCAGCAGCAACCTCCCTCACTTTTATGGGAGGAAGGACGGTGTAGCAGAGCTCTCCTCCTCCCAGGCACTTCTAAGAGAAGGGCATTCACAAGCCTCAGCTAATCTGATTTCAACACAGAAAGGAGAAGGGAAAAAACAAAGACAAGGGCTCCTCTTTTGGCAAATGCTAAATACTAAGCTTTTCCAAGCAAACTGACTAGGTCTCATGCAGCGGTCAGGAACTTGAGATGACAGTAGCCAGACTGGGTAGTCATTACACCAGGGAGAAGCAACGTTTACTTTCTCTGAAGTCTGATTTGCATTTGTTCATCAGTCCCCACAATGACCATTTCCTGCCCTGTGCTATGATGAGCTGGGTATCTTGCCCAGGGTGCCTTCCCCGACACCTCCCCTGCCCAGGCTATGCTGGCTCCTCCTTCTCTGTCTGTCACATGGCAGACCCCTCACTGTTGTGTCATCTCCACTGCAACATCTGGATCCCTTTCGAGACCCTAAGCTCCAGAGGTCTGGGCTGGGTGTTTATATCTGTATCTCCAATTCCTAGTACACAGCTTGTGCTCAGGAATGCCCCAGGACAGATTCTTATTCACCCACAGTGCCATGATGCCCTCCACACAAATGATGCTTACTGACTGCTGTGCCTCTTTCTCCCCCAGGCCTTCTCCCCTGCCTATTTCTATCCCATCTTTATCTTTTTTCTCTCTCTGGCTTCTGCATGAACTCTAATTGTGGCCAATTTCAATATTAACTTTCTAAAGTCAATATTAGATATAAAGGCCTGGTTAATGGGCTACTTTTGAAGAGCAAAATTTTGTAACACCATTGCTAAATTAGCTGCATTAGAGATCACTATTAATTAGCACTTTAAACATGTGGGTAACACCTCTGTAAGCCCAGCTAATGAGCAAACCGTTTCTGTTTATTCTTCACAAGATTTAATATTAGCTGAGTTGAGACCTCAGCAGCAATGCACACAGGCTCACTTGCCCTCTCCCTCCCTCCCTCCCCAGAAAACTTGACAACATTTGGTGTTCTCTAGACACAAGAAAATGGCCACTTCAGAAGTGATTATATCTGCCCATCACTTCTTAAAAACAGATTCTTTGCTAACTGACTAGGTTATTTAAAGTGCTCATACCTCATGGAGGGTTGTGACGGTTGTAGATTTATTGTCTTTTTGTTACAGTGAGTATTACTCTTGCATGAGTTCTCAAAGTAACACAGAACATTAGCTAGTGATGAATTAGTCAGTGATGAACATGAATCAGCTGTTGAACATTAGCAGTATATTTGCTTATATAATATATTTAGAGAGAGTTACAGAGATACTTAGAGGTGGAGGCGGAAGGTATGTGCTGTGATTCAGACATATAAAAGGCTCACTCCTTGGGACCCTCACTCTCAGTCCCCCTCCCTCTTCCCCAGGTGCATATCAGTAGTATTTGAATTTGAATTAATTTTAATTTAATCAGGACATGACTTTAGGTTAAAGATGAAATTGTTGATTTGAAAATGCATCTTTGGCCCCTGTCACTATGGAACAGCAGGCATGCAAACATGAATGGCCCTGTACTTCCCCTCACTCTGCCCTGCTCCCCATAGCTGGAAGTTCAGATGTGGGTAGCAGTAAAGCAGCAAAGGATGACTGCAGAGCTCAGAGCAAGAGACCTCATGGGGAGCTCCTAAACCAGTCCCCCTCACCCCAGTCCAGAGCTTCTCCCTACCCCTACCTCCATATTTTCTGACTCTATAGCTGTGCCACTCTTGCCCTAGTCTCACTACCCATCAGTGGAAGCAATGCCACAAGGACATAGTGGGCACAGACTGGACACACATCCACTGCAGACATGGGTCAAACACAAGCAATGACCAAATAAGCAAAGAGTAATAACCAGAATTGCAGAATTGCAAATGCAGCCTGACAGGTGAGAAGAGCTATGCCCAAAGGTCATATTATTGAACAAATTTTAGCAAACAAAAGCACCTTCTCTCACTTCAAGGACATGTATGCTGCTGTCCTTGGTCCTGAGCTAGTTGCATAGTTGCTACTCAGAGTGACTGCTCTCCAGCCTGTCCGAGGATATATGAACCAAGTGAGAAAGAGGCAGAGATGAAAGAGACCTTCAGATATATCAGGGAGATAAACAAATATGAAGAAATGTTGAAGGGACATAGACATGGAAAGATTACAGAAGATAATACAAAGATTTGTTCTGGTATTGTTTTTAAATAATCGCAGGGGTGTCTGGGTGGCTCACTCTTGATTTCAGCTCAGGTCATGATCTCAAAGTTCTCATGAGATCGAGCCCCCCTTGGGATTTTCTCTCTCCTTCTCTCTCTGCCTCTCCCCCACTCTCTCTCCCTCTCAAAATAAACATTTTTAAAAATAATTAATAAATAATAATTGTAGTAACCCAGAAAAAAGTCTATGCATATCACACACACACACACACACACACACACACACACACACCCCTACACCTCTCCCAGGGAAATGAGACAGCATGAACTACTTATGGATCCCAGTACTATGTTTTTCTGGCTGGTAATCTCTGAAGTAGATGGATTGGCCATGGAAAAATTTCTAGAGTTTAAGCAATTTTTAAAACTTTCCTTAAGTTATTGCCTTGGGTATCTAAACACTGCCCACTTCAGTTCAAAAATATATATTTAGCACATATATGTTTCAGATAAAATTCCAGTCACTATGGGTACAATGATAAAAAAAATGTAGAGTTCTGACCCCGCTAAGGGACTTTGAGTATAGGAGGCAAATCAGGCACATCAACATGTAATTTTAATATTATATAAGAAATACAATGATAGAGGTACATATGAGAGATAAATATTCATAAGAGGCCTAATAAAACTCAAGCTCTAAGAAATTGTCTAAAAAGTGAAAAAGCAGTATCTAGAGAAGAGGCAAAGGGTTATAGGATCCTCAGCAAGGTTCTGGACCAGATAGGATACTGGTGAGAACCATGATCTCTCTGGTAGTTTTAGGGGAACAGGGAGAAGAGTAGCTAAGACATGTGGTTTTTCCACCATGACCTAAACCTTCTCCAGAGTAACAGAAGGATGAGTTAATGTTTGCCAGAGATAAGCAACAAAGCTTCCTCTGTGAGATAGTAAGCTTTCCTAGGGCAGGCACATCCTGAGAGGCAGCTCATGGCCCTGAGTAAAGCACAGCTCTGCATTTAGACAGAACTAAGCTTCCTCTGTGAACCTAGCATAACCAGGAGCCAGCATAAGCTAGGAAAGGACCAATTTCAAGAGAGAGTCTGACTCATGATGTCTGTTATTTCTTTAGAAAGAAGCATAATGATGTCAAGTGCTAAATAGGAAATCAAAGTAATCCAAATACCTCACAAAGCTAGAATCCTTCTCCAGAATTCTGGAAAAAACAAGAAGCTTGTGTGTGTGGGGGGGGGGGGGGTGGTGGTGGTGGGGATCTACAAAGGGTTGCCTAGGTAACCCTCAACTGTGCTTACCAGTGCACATACTAAGCCATACAATCCAGGACTACCTAATAAACCAAAGCAAGATTTCTAACCCTGCCTCAAGATGTGTGGTTGGGGAGGACCATAAAGCTCGTGAAACTGCATGCAAATTATTGCGTATGTGTCCATAAGTGCCCATGTTTTTGAGAAGAGAATCTGTGTAATTCCAATTTTCATCTGATTTTCAAAGGGGTCAATGACTCCCTAAATGGCTGAGAACCATTTGTCTAAAACAAAGTAAAAAAAAAAAAAAAAAAAAAAAAAAAAACGCTATAATCTCTCTTGAGTTCTAACCACTTCATCCTATAATCCAGCATCTGACTCACTTATGGCACACTTTCTAACACTCATAACCTAGATGGGACCCAATCCTGTGCTTGGGCTGGCAGAAAAATTAACCAAGAAGAAATTATCTAGATTCCATAGCTTGAATAAAAGGCAGTTGAGGCGGATGGTAGGAAGTCAAGGCTGGGTACAGGACCAGGACCCTATGCTCTAAGGATGAGCTCAACCAGAGGTGGTTCTCCCTCACTGTGGAGTTACTGAGAGCCAGAAGAAGTGAAGTTAAACATGAAAGGAGTTTTACAGATGCCTAGGCATTGCCTTTCCTGGAAGCCTTCCTAATAGAAGATTGCCCAGCCTCTAACCCCTGCTAGCAGAGGGATAACAACTTGACTCAAGACCCTTCCTGACTCCATGAGGGGTTCTGAAAAAAGTTAGAGCCAGCAGAAGGGGTGTGCAAATTTATTTAACAAGATCCCTTGGAGGCTGGATCATGGTGGGATAAGAAGGGGGTTCTCAAGTGTTCCTACTCAGGTAGCCACAGAAGAGCATGCCTGGCCACTATTTGCTCAACAAGCTATTTTTTGTATAAGATAGTAAGCTTTCCTAGGGCAGGCACATCCTGAGAGGCACTTAATGGCCCTGAGTAAAGCACAGCTCTGCATTCAGACAGAACTAAGTCTGACTCCCAGCTCTAGCACTTATTAGCTGTGTGCCCTTAGACAACTTACTTAACTTCTCTGAGTCTCTGTTTCCTCATCAGAGATAAGAATACCTACCTCACAGGCTGTGGTGATAATTAAAGGACAAAATGTACTTGAAGGCATCAGACATATACTGATGGCTAAGTAAACATAACACTCCTTCCTTCTTCCCTGTTCATCTTAGCAGCATTAACATGGGGCTTAGTAAATAATACGTGCTTATTAATAAGTGTTGATTGTGTCAATAAACAAATGTAAGTGTACACGTTAAGTGAATAAAGTAAATTCAGAAAATGGCAGCTAAAAACTGCCTCCTCACCTTCCCACTACATGCCTGTAAGCCATGATGCTCACATTCATCTGTGTGGTTCCTGTGAATTTTTATTGTTTTTCACCCCTATCCAATCTAAGCTTTTTGGTGAGCATTCCAACCATTCCTGCTCCCCTAGCCAGTTTCCTCAGATGCAAAGGAAAACCTCCTGTGCCCAAAGGAAGATCAGCTGCTGATTGAGCTGAATAAGCACTTGCCCCTTCCTCCTGTGTCCAAAGGGCTATGGTCATGGGCATCCCTCCACTCTGATTCCTATGTGTTGGAGACTATAGCTGGCCAGTCTTATTCCTTCTTCCCCAGCTCCTCTCCCCCACTGCCTTTATGAAGCTGGGTTCCAGACAAAGGTGTATGGGTCCAGGTGGCATTTCTGAGAAGTACCTCCATTGCAAATGCATACCACTGTTGGTAGCCCCAACATCTACCCATAGGTTAACCCTTCAGAGCCCCATTAAGGAGTCCCAGCTGCCTGCAGGGAAAAAGAGTAAGAGTCCCAAAGAGTCCATTCCCTGTGGGCCTTTTCCTTGGCTGGCCTTGAGCTGTCAGGCCATTGTGAATGGGGAATTCACAGAAGAAGAAAAGCTAGAGGTTGTGGAGCTAGGTGTGGATGCACAGGAAAGTGGCAAATACAAACTCAGGTAAGCCAGACCTTCAAATCCACCTGCTAAGTAGAACAAATGGTCCAAAGCTGCTAAAATTCTCTGTACTATGCTCTCTGAAGCTATTTTCTCCATCAATTCTCCAACACTTTGAATTTTTTCCCCAGTAATCTGGGCAGATTACCTCCTGAGGCTGGGAAACCTGGTCCTCTTTGTTCTTTTCCAGCTTCTCATAGAATGGGAGCCCCTGCCATGACAGGGAGCCATGAGTTTGCTTTATCCATGAATGAATATGCACATGTACTCAATACACAGATGACATGCTAAAGACTAGAAGAATGTTAAAGTAGAGTGTAAAGATGCTTATTATGGCTTTATACTATTGGAAAATCACACAAAATCTAAATGTTCATCCAGACAGGATTGGTAAAGTAATCCATGGAATATCCACTGTGTGTAGCCATTAAATATGACACTGTGCAAGAGTAATTAATGCCATGGGAAATTTCATGGCCTACTGTTAAGTAGGAAAAATAGATTATAAAACAGCATGTACAAACTTATCCCAATTGTAATATATTAGTATGTGTCTGTGTATAAAAACTGCATACACACCTATACATACTGGTTATCTCTGGAAAATGGGATTATGGCTGATGTGAATTTTAATGTTTCTTTAATTTTTTTGTTGTTGTTGTCCAATTTTTCTTATTTATTCTTGAAATAATGCAAGAAGAGCAAATTCCCCCCTTTGTGTATTAGTCTTTCATATACAGGATCTTTGTATAATATTCATGCACTTAAAAAGTTTAATAATTAGGTTGTGGTTATGATACCATCTGCAAACAGCATTTTAAAAGTGACCTTATTTTAAGTTTAGGATAACCATGTTCCACAGCTGTTTACTCTATGATATGATTCCATGACAAATAAAAAAAAGGCTACCATTCATCACAGATAGTTTTCTTACAACTGAAAGAATGAAGTCCAAATAAGCTGTAAAAAGAAAATTAATTTTTTGTTAAATGTCATTTAAAGATTTGCTGTGCATGCAAATAGAGTTTATCTCAGGAATGCAAGACATTCAAGAAGACTCAAGTAAAATTAAATTCAAATAAAATCAACATGTTTTTGGATTAAAAAGCTAAATATTATAGCAGATATCTATTGAATGAATCTCTAAGTACCTATTATGTGCCAAAGGGATTTTTTACTAGACTTCCATTTGGAGGAATAAATGGGTGAAAGTAATTAAACATTTTTTAGAAAAAAAAAGATGAATAATGGCTGGGCTTGCCCCACTAGATATTAAAATATACTTTTTTAAACTACATTATTAAAAGGTGGAGGAGACACAAGAATTAACATACAAATGAATGGAGTCTGATTCATAGACCTAATACAGATCTGGCATATTTAAGAACCTAATAGATGATAAGGAAAGAATCTAAAGCAATGAGGAAAAGACAAATTATTCAATAAATGGCACTGGAAAAAAGGACTACTTGGGGTAAAATAGTCAAGCTCATCCTCACAACCTTATACCATACACCAAAATAAATTGTAGACAGATTAGAAACCCAAATCTTAAAAATGACATATAAGAAACATTTTAAGAAGAAATATGGGTGAGTAAATGTAACTGATCCCTGAGTGAAAAAAGAGTTCTCGAGGCATAAAAGCACTAAAAGAAATCAGAAAGGAAAATATTGACAATTTTTGTGTATGGAAAATTTTAAACTACACGTCAGAGTATAAACAAAATTTAGAATGCAAAGGACAAGCTGGGGAACATATTTACAACAAATTTGACAGAATAAGGATTAATACTACTCCCTATTTGAAAAACAAGCAAAGAATAGACATTTCAAAAAAGGAGAAATGGCTAATAAACATAAGAAAAAGCAGTCAACCTAATTACTAATCAAGGAAATGCAAACTAAACAATGAGATGTTTTAAAATCCATTAAATCTGCAAAGATTTTGAAAAGGCAATAATCCTCAATGCTGGCATGAGTCCAGTGTTAGCCCTCCCTGCCCATAGTTCTGCCAGTGTAACCTTTCCAGAAAGCAATTTGGCAATATGAATCGTGAATAATAACACCATGCATAGCCAATGATTTAGTAATTCCCCTTCTGGATGTCTATCCTGAGGAACTGAGGAACACTGAGGACAAATACTTGAGGACAAGGAGTTTTAAGCAGCACGTTTTATTGTGGTCTCAAACTGCAAACAACTTAAATGTCCAACAGAAAGGGATGAGTTAACCAATGTTGAGATAGCTATAAATGGTTTGAATAATTTATAATTTCATAGAAGAATGCTCACAATATGTAGAGTAAAATATTGTATTTTCTAAATATCTAAATATTTTCTAAAATATCTAATGATACATGTACTACATATGTTAGGTTGAATCATATGAAATTTGAGACGTAACTTTTTTAACCTTCAGAAATAGCAATTTGGTATGATCCCAAATATGGATATAATGTATTTCTGGGTTGTGGGATTACGGGGATATTTCCTTTTCCTCTTTATACTTTTCTATACTTTTCAAATTTTCTACAATGAATATGTATTAAAATGTTAAAGTTGTATAATTACATGAAGATCATATAAAGAAACACCCAAAACTCAAATCTATATTAAACTATCTCTCCTTTTTCTCTTGCTTAGAGTTTGCAGTCCTCTGCCTCTTTGATCTTTTTATCTCCATGCTCTTCATCTTTGTCTCTCCTTTGATTTATTTGCATGTTCTATAATTGGTTCTCAAGTTAATCCCTAGAATAAGAAGCAGGGTCCTAGAAAGAGTCTGACCTGGGCTGTCAGTTCCCTTTCCTGTAGGAAGCATTCTCAGACCAGGCACAAGATTCATGAGGTTTCTACTGCTCCAATGTAGCCAGTAGAAGGACCATAATTAGTAGAAGGACCACAGAAGAAGGCAGGCAGCCTCCTCATGGGGAATCCTCTCCACTCATGTCACTGCCACTCCTTTAGGGCTGAGACTAAGGTTCCTGCCCCTGTTCTATGGGAGGCTTGGAAGAGGGTATTGCACAGCTTTCCTCCAACAGCATGTTGGGAAGAATTAATCCCAGTGCCCCTCCCCCCCAAGCCTGACATCTTATTGTGCTCTATATTCTTCCCAGATGTCTGTTGGGAGTTCTCACCCACTACATGATGAAGACTCATACTTCTTGCTGACACATCCTCTCCCAGTTCCTCTTGACTTGCCACTCACGAAGCTCTTGACCCCATGGAGTGACAGAAAGACTTATAGTGAGATGATCAGTTTCAACTCATATCAACTTAGCAATGTGGGGGAGGCTGCTCCTTCTCCTTTGATTTCCTCAAGTGGATATTTCACAACTACCCCAGTTAAGATTAAATAAATTCAAGGTAAAGCAGTTGCCAAACTGCAGAGCCCCATACAAAAGCCAGGTATTAGTTATCATGTCTGTATGGTAGCCTTTCTGTGGAAGCAATTACAGGTTTTATGCCTTTCTGATCTTGAAGTCTGCCTGTGCTTTTAGGCTCTAGTTAACCTTCCCACCACTAACACCATCACCACCAACTTCGGAAGAGAGACAGCCCCCTGTATTGGTGACACAATCAGAGAAAGCCTGGGTCATCCCATGCCTACCTACCCTGCTCTGGTGTCTCAGCTCTCAGGATAAATGTGCTCATGGTAACCTTGAACTCTTGGCAGGCATTAATCTGTAGGACAAGTATGGGGCCAGAAGTTGAGTAACTGTGTGGCTGTGTTCCCTTTCCCACTTGGGGAACACAGGGGACATGGTTCCCAATGTGGGGTGAGGTCTGTATCAAAGTAACTAAAGGCACTTCCTTGAATTCCTACATGTGTAATTGTCTCAGAACTTGCACTAGGTCACTCAGATGAACCAAACCTGGAAAGACACTCTCAGCTATTCATGAAATGCCACCCCTGTAGAGTCCTGTTCTAACCACTTTCTCTTCTGACAAATGAATATAGCTTTGAAACCCCTGTAATGCATAAAGACTGCCATCCCAGGAGTGGGGTCAGGGTTTCCATCCTCAACATCTTCACCAGCCTCCCAGAGTAAAGCATCACTTCCTCTCACCTCATCTTCCTACTAACTTCATCCAGAAAGAACTCCTAAATGTGTCCAGTGGCTTTACAAACAGTGCATGCCAGTGAGTTGAGCAGAAACAATAACCTTCCTTCTCCTCAGAGCACTGACAAAACATACCCCTTCCTAGAGGGGCCATCAGACGCCAGAACCGAGCAGATCCAAATGGAATGCTAGATCTAAAAGTCCTTACAGAACTGCTAGCCCTTCATTTACAGTAAGGAAAACTAAAATCCAGTGAGGGGAAGGCACTCAAAGTCAGATGGTAAGTCTATAAACCCAAATTTAGTCAAGCATTTTCTGCTTCACACCATATGGCCTGAAGAGTATTCCCACTATAGATGCATTCATATTAAAATGCAAGGATGGGTAGATGATAGTTTAGATCTTTGCTACCCAACACAGTAGCCACTAGCTATATGAGGCAATTTAAATTTTCATTAATTAAATAAAATTTAAAATTCAGTTCCTCTGTCATATTGGTCATATTTGAAGTAGCTAATGGCTATCACATTGGAGAACATTTCTATCGTTGCAGAAAAGTTCTATTGACAGTGTCAGTCATATAGATGATAGATATCCAACAAATGGTTAAGTCTGTGTCAAGAGCTCTCTTGGAATGTACTGAGAATGTTTTCCATATCCTATAACCAATAACTGAATGAGTACAAAACAGTCCATGATATAGCCAGTGGGGGGCTGTATGGACCAAGGGTCCATAAACATAGATTTGCCATCTAGGAGAGCTACAGAGATGGCCATCCTTGGTTTAAGCACATAAATCTAGGGAAGAAGCAAGTGGCTTCTGTTTCCACTTATTTTTTTTAAAAAGTTTTGTTTGTTCCTTTTTTTAGTGTTTATTTATTTTTGAGACAGAGAAAAACAGAGCATGAGCAGGGGAGCGGCAGAGAGAGAGGGAGACACAGAATCTGAAGTAGGCTCTAGGCGTTGAGAGCCCAACGCGGGGCTTGAACTCACAAACCGTGAGATCATGACCTGAACTGAAGTCAGACACTTAACCAACTGAGCCACACAGGCGCCCTTGTCTCCACTTCTTTCTTTAAAAAGTGTTATTGTTAACTTTTGAAACTTGATCAAATTTCCCAGTGGAAACCAAAGCTTTCAGCTATTAACTGCCAACTTTCATGTAGATGCCTTTGAGCTTCAGCCACTTTGGGAGGTAGTTATGCCAGAAAACCAAGAATTCTAAATGAGAAGGTTCCTAATGGGAAAAAGTCTTCACAAAGCTAGAGCATTTTCAAGAGACAATTTGAAACTTACATGTGTACTCACTTTGTAATGTCCAATTACCCTCTATTAAGCCAACAAAAAGCTGAATGGTCATACTGGAAATCAGGCCATCAGGCTATCATGCTATGGTGAGAAGCCAACCTGCCCAATGGCTTCTGAATCCCACAGTTCAACACAAGGTAGGGTGAGAAGTCATTCAAAGGACTGGGTGAACATTCTGTCAAAGAAAAAGCCCGTTTGCAAACAGATTTGACTTGTTCTGTTCTACTCAAAATTTTGAGTAATAGATTAAGAAAATTACTGCCAGGGGTACCTAGGTGGCTCAGTCAGTTATGTGTCGGACTCTTGATTTCGGCTCAGGTCATGATCTCACAGTTGTGAGATTGAGCCCTACATCAGGCTCCACGCTGACTGTGGAACCTGCTTGGAATTCTCTCTCTCCCTCTTTCTCTGCCCCTCCCTTGCTCACACACACACACACACACACACACACACACACACACACACATTCTCTCTCTCTCAAAAATAAATAAACTTTAAAAAGAAAATGTCTGCCAATAAAAACTTTACAGATGTAAAAAATCCAGTAAAGACATCCTTTTTAATATATAGAATCATTCATTAAAATGGGACCAAAGGAGAGAGAAATTAGCCGCTTACAGAGATTAGAAAAAGACAAGGCCCCCTGGATATTTTTAACACCTGAAGTTCTAACTATACACAAGACAAAGAAGGGAACTACTCTGAGGCCCATTGGCTCAATTAAGAGTGATTTATACAATTAATGCTTAGAGCTAGTAACATACTCAATGAACACTTGATTTCTTTCTATAGGCTATGGGTGTATTTTTGTATTTGTTCACATCTTGCAGTGTAAAATAATTCCTGTTGCTATTTCAATTTTAAGACATTTTTTATAACAATAAGGTTATTTCTTGTTCTAGAATACCCTAGCCCTATTTTCTACATGGAAGATTCATCAGTGTCCAACACACACAAAAAATGTGACTGTTCCTCAGTTTTCCCATTTGCAAAATGTAAGTAACACCAATCTCATAAGGCTATTGTGAGAATTAACTGAGATTATGTTCATACCTTGTGACTGGTAGATTGCAGGTGTCCGGTAAGTGCTAGGTGATTGTGTGAATGAATGAATTAATGAAGTGTCTGGACTGTGTGACTGACTTGTCACTGGGATCAGCTGTACAAACCTGGAAGCAGTCAAATTGCAGAAAACCATTCACAATTTAAGACACAACCATCCACATGCTGTCAGCTCCTGAAATTGAAGATACAATAACTAGGAGGAAATAAGCTTCCTCCAGAGAGCTGCCTTGCAAATTCAGACTACTGCAAAGGTAAGGACATTACAGTTCCCATGGAAAATAATCTTCCCTTCAACTCTAAATGTATCTGATTCTGTGTTTGTGCAGATGGCAAGAGTAGTCAACAATCTAATCATGCTAGCTTTGGGGCTCCATGACTAAAATCCTTCCGTCAAAATCCATATGTATATTTGGAAATGTTCACCATCCAACTGGGGCCCAGGCATGCAAAGAGCAACTCAGTGATAGTTCTGGTACTGTTCCAGACAAATAATGTTCCTGACCCAGGAAAGAACACTACACTAGGAATCTAAAGACCCAAGCTCTCTGCAAGCTTTTTCAAAGTCTCTTCCCTTTCTGGCCTTCATTTTCAACACCAGTAAAATGAACAAGCCAGACAAGCTGATGATTGAGACTGTCCCCTCCCTGGCTATTTCATTCCCTAATTCTGCTTTGCTGTAGAAGAGATCGTGGCTGGCAAGAAGTTACAGAAGGGGGCAACCCAGAAAGAAATTGAGAACCTCAGGGGTGAGAATCATCCTGGGGAGATACCATATTTAATTAATTGTAAAATGCATCATTAGTTTATGTACCATCAAGAAAGAAAAAACTATTGCAATTAAACTACTACACACCATAAACTGTAAGATGCAGAGACAGTAAAAATGTGGAGAGGAAAAGGGCATCTTAGAATCAATGAAATATGAGAACTAACTGGGCACTTGTTATACTCTAAGCATGAAGCTAAGTGTTTTACACATATTGTTTCATTTAACCCCAAAATAACCCTGTGACATAGAAATGTGCGAAAGATCAGCACTTTACAAGGGGTAAAAAATGAGGTACAAGGGGTTTACAAAATTTGCTTAAGGTCATCTAGCTAGTCAGTAGAAGAGGTGAGATTTGAACCTACAACTATTTCACTCCAAACTCTGTCTTCTTAACCCTTTACCCTTTGAAGAAAGGCTGGAGCATTTGATACAAAGTGAAAATGAGTTGTCTGATGGATATAGGACTAAAACACTAAAACTATCAGTATACATTAACAGAATTCACTAGGATAAAATACTTAGAACTGGAAGGGACCTTAGAAATAATGTAATATAAGCACATACTCTACAGGCAAAGAAACTAAAAAGCCCAGAGGAGTTATGTCATTTGCCCAAAGTTACACAGCCAATTGTGCCAAAGCTAGGATTCTAGAATTTTGCCCAGTAATAAGATCAAGATCACAAGTCTATATAGTTTCCTGAACCCACCCATTGCTGTCTTTTCAAGTTCTGGGCATTTTCCCATCTGTAGTCAATGATTTCTTCGTGACTTCCCTGTGATTACACAGGCAAGTTCCTTCAGCACTCCAGAATGCAGTTCCCTCAGGCCTGAGCTATGGAGCCATTCCCAAAGCAGTGTGTGGGGGTGGACAGGACAGCTGGGCTGGGTTCTAACGCCCCTAGCTCCAGCAACACAGCATGCTTGATTCCTCCATGTCTTGTAGATGAATATGTAAATTGAGCCTGATACCACCAAACTCACACAGAGACCATGTATACAACGTCCCAGTGGCACACAGTAAGTAGACAATGCATGACAGTTATTATGGCTACGACGGTTGAAGTAGGTTGGTGCTTTTACAATCTCCTCACCTTTCTTGACCATTGGTTCATATATGATCATCTGCTTTGCATTTTCCAATTTGAAGCACATTCTCTTAGATGGAAACAGCAGGAGCAGAACCACAGGCCTGTATCCTTGTCTTCATCTCCCTTTACAATAAAACAGCTTCTCCAAACAGAAGTTCAAACCCTCCTCTACCACTACTGTTCACAAGTTTGCCTCCTGTGGCTTTAATCCAGTTCTCTGACCTTCCTTTAAATGTTTGTACAAGGCCTTTAAAAATCAAGCTTCTTGAGGAAGTCCTTTTCCTTTTATGATTTATCCTACTTGTCTTAAAGTGAAAGCCAACCCCTTTCCAAGGTGTGGTCAGCCCTCAAGATATCATAGCCACTTGAAGCTCAAGGTCAAATCACTTTATGTTCAATCTTCCAACCATTGCAGGTTGACTGCCAGTACAGTAACAGCCCTTTCCTACCTTTTTAGGGATCTTTGTGCTTCTCATTACATACATGATAAAGACAATATGTAATAATTATGTTGCAGGCTGCCTGGAGAAAGGGCAGGCCCTCAAGCTGGGAAGGGGAAAATGCTAAAGAAGTTAAGTAACCAGGATGTGGGCTGACTTAATAGTCCTACTTTCCGTTCTAAAGACACCTAACTGGGGGAAGGCCTGTGCCCAGCCTCACTAGTTAACCACCCAAAAAAGCCCAGCTGCTGAAACCAGCAGGCATAACCAAGACACCCCCCAACCCAATCCCCAACCCCAGTGACAGCTTAGTTCACAAAACATAGGCTTTGTAAATCACACATCACAGGAGCCCAAATTTCAGCTGTTCTGC
This sequence comes from Panthera onca, assembly GCF_046562875.1. Taxonomy (NCBI): domain Eukaryota; kingdom Metazoa; phylum Chordata; class Mammalia; order Carnivora; family Felidae; genus Panthera; species Panthera onca. The sequence continues at coordinate 69,633,992 of NC_138347.1, read as the reverse complement.
CTGGCTGTTGTTTTGTTCTTGCTGCTTTTGTGGGACTTTGCAGTAGATGTTTGCTACTGTGATTAAAGGTTACTACCTAGGTGCAGGCTCCCTGAGTGCCTTAACATATCTTATGTTGATTAATTCTCACAACTACCCAATGGGATATATATTATTTTCCACATTTTATAGGTGAAAACTAAAGATTCAAGAAATCAAATAATTTACCCAAAGTCACAGAGCTAGGAAAGGATGAAGACAGAATTTGAACTCAGGTCTGTCTTAAGCCTGTGCACAAAACCTCATACCATGTGGATCTGTCTCATCTAGTACCCAAGTCACTCTGAGTCAAGGCACATCCAGAGCTTCAATCCCTATAGGATTGGGATGTAGCCATGTTTGGTACAGCCCCAGACACAGAATTTGATGTGTCTGGGATGAGTCTCCAGCTCCTAAGTTTCTGTGGAGTCACAGATCGGTCAGACTTGGTGAGTGCCTCAGTTTCCTGATTAGTTAGTACCCTGCTGTTAGCATTCTGCTCTGAAACCCCACCTGAGCCATTAGGGTCTCCTTCATCCCTTGCTGTGCCCCTCTCCTGGCACTCCCTTAGGGGAAGGAAGTAGGTCTGACTCCCTGCACTCCCAAGTTACTGTCTGGGGGCCTGACAGGAATGGATGGATGGCCTCATGGTGTAGGAACACAGACTCACCAGACCCTGAGTGTTTCCTGCCACTTGTGAACTCTGGGACACCTCCCTCCTAGAACTGCCCAAATCTCCTTCCCCCACCTTGGATGGTGGCGCTGGCCTGAAGGAAACTTGCTTTTGTGATGCTCCATTGGATCCACTGTATTTCACTGCTGACTGTTTGCCTCTTTCAGACCAGCCCACAGTCCCTGAGCTCTCAGACAGACATTCTGTCAACCCTTTCAAAAGTGCCAATGCCAATCTTGTTTTGAAGTACGAAGTCAGTTTTCTTCATATAAGCAAGCGGCTAAAACAACCCATAAAAGACTGTCTGAGGCATTTCAGATAACAACTACAATTGGCTAAATTAAAATGAAAAGTCCCATGAAACTTCCACCCCACTGACTGTTAATGACATGGTAATTATAAACATGACGGCAAATATTATTACCAACTTCAAGTGTTAACTTGAAACCAGCTAGTACAGTCAGCAAAATGCTCCAGTCCTAGAAAGTTTGGAGAACTCATATAACACAGTAAATCCAACAACTGCAAATCTAACTTAAAATGAAATTTCTGACTGTGGGGGTGCAGATGTATTTCTCAAGGTGCCACACTACCCAGGACACACCTAGGGGCCAAGCTCAAGAAGTCTTCTGAGGTGACCTAGATTGGCCCATATACATTGTGGCAACTGTTTCCACCAAGCCATGTAAGGATGGGCCAGAGATTGGCCAGGTGCTCACCAAGCCCATTTGTCCTTTTGAAGGACACAACTCTGACATTTCCTAGCCTCCCTTGCAGTTAGGAGTACCATGTGACTGAGCTCTAGCCAATGGAATGTGGAAAGAAGTATTCTCTGCCACTCCCATGACTGGCCCACAAAATCATCCCATGCTCTCTCTGTCCTCTACTGGCTGGATGAGGTTCCAGGAGAGGGCTGTAAGGGATGGCAGAGTCACTGAATGGAAGGAGCTTGGGTCCCGGGTTGTCATCCAGCTGGGAACACCTGTAGTGGACTGCAATGTGAGAAAGAAATAAGCTTCTATTATATTACCCCTGATAATTGCAGATTATTACAGTAGTCAACCTATGTGGACCAATTTGCAGAGAACACTGACATTGCTGACATAATTTTTAGAGAAAATATCAGTGTGGTAAACTGGAAGAAATTACTTTTGATCTCCATTCCAAAATCTTCTGTCTGGTGTTCGTATGTTATGCAAGGGGTGAACACGGTCTCTTTTTAAAGAAACAAGTATATTTCAGTGATCTGGGTACAAAAACTGCAGGAGAACTTCAAAGAGGAGAACAATAAACACAGGAAAAAGGGAAACTTGGGAGGACTTGGCTGTAAGTTGCCAGTAGTCATCCAGCTCTCTACTCTTCTCTCTAAAAGAAACCACCCATGCCTCTGACAAACACATGTGAAAGTACCAGGCAAATTTTAGAGAGGAATATTAACACAAGGTACTGATCCCGAATCTAAATCCTTGGCCTTGTCTCTTACCCAGCCTAGTTCCGGTTGCATCACCAGCCACCATGAGGTGTTTCCATTTAGATGGCATCCAAAGTCCAAAATCTTCCAAGTTTTCAACTTTGTGTCTCCATCATGTTGGAGAGGGGTTTGAGCGCTTGCTTCACACCTAACATATGCCAGACCCATATATAATAATTATAATTATATAGTATTATATGTATTATAATTATAGTAATTACCTCACTAAATCCTCTCATATTCTTTCTTGAGATAGGTATCATTTCTAGACATCTATCTTTATGTCTATGTAGATATACAGACACATAAAGACAGATAGAGACATTATTTCCACAAATGTGGAAGCTAAGACTCAAAGAAGTCAAATGATTTGCCCAAGGTCACATAACTGGTAACTAGGACTAAAAGCATAATTTTCTTTTATGTAAACACCAAAACCGATGAGACTGCTCCCTTAAACAACTATTTACACCTGATGGTGTGCTGGAGCCTGCTGTTCTGGCTCCCAAGAGCCAATTGTAATTTTCAGGATTTTTGCCAACTGGTTGTTAAATAGGTTGGTAGCTTGAAAAATCTGCCACAAATAGGAGTATTTACACAATGGAAATCAGCAAATGCTGCAAATGGTACCGTCAGGGCTGTCATTCCCCCTTGGAAGCATTTACCAGCACATCAGTAACTACACCTTTCTATTTGGACCAATATGGCAAGGCAACATGGTCGTTTTATCGAGATTTCAGGAATAAGAAGTAGAATGAAATAGGCCTGGATTGCAGACTTGCAAGCAAAAACTTGTAAAAGTAAAGGCAAATGTTACAAAGACATAAAGGAATAAGGCAGAAATAAGTGTCCCTTAATATGGCTCAAGCTTCTGACAGTTCCACAAAGAGCTCTCCTAAGAAGCTGGTAAGAAACAATTAGGGAGAATGATTACTAACTATAGGTGGGGAGTTAAATTCTGGGGTAATGTGGAAAGATCTCAGAAGTTTAGTTTTAAACTAAGGAATGAGGGAGGCATCACAAGCCTCCTGAGGTAAATCCTGAAACGGGGACTTTTTTTTTTTTTAATGAACATAAAATTAGCATATTAATGCAGTAGCACAGATAATCCACAGCAGAAAATAAAATCGCATGATGCATTCCAAAGCTAAAGGTAAATGACTGGAATATTATCTTTGATCAACTGCACAGGATTTACCTTCTGCAATCAAAGTGCATCTTAATTAGCTACCCAATATTTGGAGGAAGGAGCATAGTAGCTTATAGAGTGTTTAGGAGCAATCAGCTTGCATCCACTTTTTTCTTCTTGAGTAAACATTCCACGTGTGGAAAATAATCTCCATGAAAAAAAAAAAAAGAAAGAAAAAGAAAGAAATTGTGTTTTTATTTGTGGCTTACAGCAGTTGTTCCCAAACATGCCTGATCATCAGCTTTGGTTGAGAATTAAAAAAAAAAAAAAAAAAAATACAGACTCTGGCATCTATATTTAAATACAGATTCAGTGAGTCTAAGAAACTGTATGTTTGCTAGAACTGAGCTGAAAAGACTCATAAAAGCATAACACCAAAACAATAATTAGGACAATTAAAGGATCCCAAGAAGAAACCTAAGTAAGGTTGACCACCAGACCCAAGAACAGCCAGGGAAGGGAAAACAGTTTGGAGAGAGGGTGTGAAGGGGATTCCAGTTTTTGAAGAAGTTGCACTAGGATCTAGCAGGACTCTGAGTGTAAGGAAGGAAGATTAATTGCCACTTATTAGTAACGTTTGGAGAGCAAGTGACTTAACATCCCTAAGCTTCAGAATCCTCATCTATAAAATGAGGAGATTCACACCAAAATTGCTAGGCTGTTAGAGACTGGAAAGTACCTGTCACAGTCCCTGGCACAGAGGAGGTCACTGTTAGGTACTGCCTCATTATCATTTACGTCTTTTGTACCTTTTGGGAACATAATAACATGCTAAGGCATATAAAGCTACAGAAGCTGCTATGTGGGTGCGTCCAACCACTGTCCTCTCACAGAAGCCTACAGCAACAGACTCATGGCAGTCTTCAGTGGACAACAGAGGAGGCTAATCACTGCACTCATGACCAGAAAGCAATAGAGCAGCTTTCACTTGGCTCTGCCCTCAATATGACGTTGAACAAGCCTCCTGTTTCCCTAGGTCTTCATTTCTAGCCCTGTCAAATGGACACAATCAAATAGAACCTGTCTTGGCCAGAAGCTCTAATGAAGAGCCCAGGAGAAGGGGTTAATGTGAAGGCTCACACATTCCAGGGATAACGAGCCAGCCTGTCACTGTCCCCAGGAGCTTTCCCTCCCCAGTCAGGAAGATCATTGGCATCCCCAAACTGCTGCACTGAGCTTCAGTTAATTGGAGGCTTGATGACAGATGACACCAAGTTTCTGGGAAACAAAATGATCTCTCCAGCCCCAGAGCTCTGCAGTGAGGAGGGAGGATGGGAAACTTCCCCAGAGTAATTCAACCAAGGTTCCTGGGGGCAGTGTATAAAACATTAATGGAACTCGAGCTACCTCCAGAACATGTCGGAGAAAAGGAAACAAGCAAAGCCAAGCATGGAGAGTGCTGCTGGCCCCGCCTGCCAGCTGGCACAACACACTAGAAATGAGACGTGGCCAGCCGGACAAGCAGCAGGATGGCCATGGAAGACCACTGCAGCACCCACCAAGAGTTCGAAAGCTGGAGAGAATCTGGACAATTCTCAGGGATTAAGGGAACAGCACTTTGTTTTCTGCCAGACAGGAGAGGAGGTATGTCTTGAAGAAAAGGTGACAAAGCAAAGTTACTGAGGAAGGACCCCTGTTGCATTGTTCTAAGAGATAATCACAAGAGAGACCAAAAAATGCCACCAGAGGAGGAGGCAGGCTTGTGAAGAGGGGAAGGGCAGAAGAGTCTGTAAAAATGCAGCCTGAAGAAAGGTAAAAGAAAAGAAAGATCAAGAGGAGGAGGGAGGGTTCAAAGGAAGTTAGTTCAAATTCTATTTAAAGGAGTAGGGTAGAGCAGCTGCCACTTCACATAGAGAGAAAAGCCTAGGCCTTCGTGCCTTCGCCTTCGTGCTGACTTTTTTCTAATTTAAATTTTCTAAGTCACTTCCATGTAAATGAAGTATACCAAGCACAGGAGGTGTTCCACACTTCCTACTTGAGCCAGCTCTGAAGCCCTTATTTTCTGCTGCAAGTGAAGGGAAGTGGGAGATGGGAGCGGGTGAAAAGGATAAGATGTAGCAAGAAGGGCTCACCTGGCCCTAGCCTGCTAATCAGATGAGCCCCACTTACCACAGCTCCAGGTCACAGCCCCAAGACCCGAGTCTGAGATGAGGATATAGCCCAGGGTAGAAGCCACTTCTTCCCAAATGGGAACCACATCCTTGGAGCAACTCCCTTGGTTGTATTTATGGATATAATTCATACCAAATTGATTAACATGTCCTTAAAAGTTAAACGTTCTCAAAAAGTAAACATTCCCAAGTCCATCACTTGTTGAGGTTTGGTGTCCTCTATCAGATCCAGAGCTCCCACGAGCAGCTCTATGCTTCTCCCTTCCCATCAGGAGCTTTGTGGGGACAGAAATCACACCCATCAACCTGTACAGACCCCAGCAGAGCATCCATACACCAGGACTTTGTAAATGCTTTTTGATGAGAATGGCATTATAAATCCCTATTTTCCCCAAGGATTCTTCTCCAGGAAGAGGAAAGTTCTGAAAACTAGCAAAATCTGTTAAAAAAAGAAAACATACACAAGGCTCCAGTCTTCCACGGGGAGTGCCAAGACACTGCAGTGACCAGGAGCTTAGCCAGCCGGAGTCAAGGGAAGCCATTGTTCTTCCTGCTATGAAGGATAGCCTGTACCACACAGTGTCTCCACCACCCTCTGAGCCTAAGTTCAGCTGGGACTTCCCAGACCTTATAATTCTGCATTGGTTTTGACTGTGTTTGGCTAAGAGTAACAGAAAACCCTACTCTAATGGTTTAAATAAGTAAGGTGCTTCCTTGTCTCAAGCAATAAAAAGTCTGCAGCTGACAGTCCAAGCTGCCTCAGTGGTGATTATCTTCTTGATCCACTATCCTTGTACATGGCTTTTGTCTCTTGGTCACAAGATGGCTGCAACACCTTCTGGCACCATGTCCCCATTCTAGGGATGAAGAAGGGTGAAGAGCAAACAGCTTTCTCTTTGGATGGCTTTATCTTTACTTAAGGAGAGTAGACCTTCCCGTTGACTTACATCTACATATCAATAGTCAGAATTGTGTCACATGGTCTTCCTTCATGGCAAGGAAAACTGGAAATTTCAATATGTCACCCTCCACCCTTTATAATAAAGGAAGAAAAGGGATGAGGTCATTGGAATGGATGTTAAGTATACTAACCTGCAGTATCAGTGCTACATACACAGGTTCACAAATCAAAAGGACACTCAGACCCTCCCAAGAAGGATGGTGTAGGATGCATTTTAGAACCTGTTCTCCCAAATGTGATAAAAAAAAATATACCCCACACACCCTACATTCAGAAAAGCCTCTCAGGCTCTGGAATGTGTCCCCTCCTATTGAACACAAAGAGTTACTTTTACAGGCATTCTCTCATATATTCTTTACCACTATTAGGCATGGGTAATCCATCCCACTTTTATTAGATAAGAAGAAAGAGGCTTAAAGAGGTTAAGTTACTTGACAAATGTCCCATGGCTTATAGGTGGTAGAATCAAGTTCTGAACTCAGATGTCTAGCCTCAAACCAGTGCTTTTTTTTATGGTCATTCTCATCATGCTGCATGCCTGACTGTTCCTGCTACTGCTGCAGCCCGCTTTCTTCCTTACGATGATCCTTTCCCATTTTAAGATTTAAATTAAAAAAAAAGATTTAAATTAATGCAGAAAGAGCAGAGAGGTCATGGGGAATCTGGCAAATGCCCACAAAAGGCTGAAAAAGATCAGGAAACTCTCACTCTTGCCAACAGAATGTGCTGCTTGGTAGGATGCTCTCCCAAAGCCCATCAAAAAGAGGTCCTAAAAAACCAAATCCACAAACAGAAGGTGTGTTCCAGGGGTCATCCCCTCCACGTCCTTCATTCCACCATCCTCAAACAGCATGGACAGAATTTGAAGTTCTTTGGCATGTCTATGACTACCTGCCTACTGCATGTTGCCTGCCACACAGGCTCATCATTGCTCAGGCTGGCTGTGTTTTCCTCCAATAGAGCACTTTTATCACTGCCTGGTAATTTCCTGACCACTGTGTGACTTTCACACTAGACCCTTCATCCCTTAAGATAAAAGGATGGTGTCTAATATTGTTTCCCCAGCATCTACATGATGCCTGGCACATGGTAAGTTCTCAATAAAAAATATTCAAATATATGAGTGTAAAACACCAATCTTTCTTATTACAGTGGCTGTACATTTCTTTTTGTACAGCTGGTCACTCCTGTGTGTGCCCAGTTAGAACTCCACAGATCCCAGGGTGGGTAGAATTTCAGCCATTTGGCACAAATCCAGAACCCTCTTAGGCTGTAAGAGCCCAATGAGGCTGAGGTCTATGGCATTGGAGGTGATCTTGCTGCATTTCTGGGGTGAGTGGGATGTGTGAGAAGGAGAGGAAAATGGGCTCTGAACTTCTGGCAGGCAGGTTTCTTGATGCAAGGAAACCAGAAGAGAAGGGAAATGGGGAGATGTCAGGCCTAGGAGCTGCAAGAGTGAATGCCAGGCCTGCACTGGTGCCGACACTCCACCTGGACCCCCCAGGCAGGTTTTCAGTGCCACAGTCACACAGGCAGCCCGGACTTAGTTTCAGAGCCCCTCTGTCTCTGGCCAATCAGGCCTTTCCTTAAGCTTCTTTAAGTGTGCCCCACTGCCTTGCCTTGACTGCTGGTACCTGTCCCATCCTTGCCACTCTTTCCTAGCACTGATCCATCATGCTTCCATGTACTTCCTGAGTCCAGCTGAGGCTCCATGATTCATTCCTAGGCCCTTCCCACTGCATCCCACAACCACTGCTGATAGAGGAAGAGGATGCAGAAGCCAAACAAGCCTCTAAAGCAACATTTCCTAACGTTTCTGAAGTCAGTGATCCCTTTGAGAATCTGGTGAAAGTCCCAGACTTTGGTCCTAGTCAACTACACATAAACATACCATCACAAAATGTCTATACAATTATAGGAGCTGGATAGACCTCCCAAAAGGCCCACTCACAGACCTAGAATAACAACTCCTGATCCAGAGGGGGTCATGCACAACTCTTGTTTTAGGGCTGCTCCCTCCCTGGGAGAACCCCAGTAGCTCAGTCAGGCACTTCTCAGCTTGTCCTCCCCACAGGGAAGCACACAAATTGTCTCTTTGATCCCTTCCACCTCACAAGTTTTTGATGAAAAAAATGCTGAACCCCTACTGTGTGGTAAGCAGTGGGAAGCTGAATGACTTGACATATATTTTCTAAAATCTAATCTTTACAATAAACTTGCAAAGTAGGTATTATCCCATTTAAGAAGAGGAAATTGGGCTCCTTAAGGAATTGACTATGGTCACAAACAGTGAGTTATGCAGTGCAGAACGAGACCCAGGCCTTTCCAGGTCCATTTCTGCTCTTATGAGCACTGTACTCTGGAGATGTCCCAAGGCTAGGTTACCTTCAGGAGGAAGCAAAGGCAGTCTCCCTGGACCATACAAAACCAACCCCCTTCCCTCCATGTTGCTCAAAGCCTTTGATTCCACAGTCAGAAATCTAGCTAAAAAGAGAAGTGATATCTCATGGTTATGTGTCCACTTCTCTAAATAAATGTGGTATTGTTTTTTGGACAGTGCATGGAACTATCCCCTGAGTCAGTGAGTGTGAACCAGAAGTGAGGTGAAAGTAACATTTCAGGAGGAAACAGCAGAAAACAGCTGAAGTTGCAGAGAGAAGAATATGCAGGGGAGCATCTTTGAAGATATAATGAGGAAAATTAGCTGGCAGATGGAAGCAGCTTTCCTAGATAAACTGTGTAGCAAGAAAAAAAGATAAGACAACTCCTAATAAATTCCTTCCTGTGCACAACACTGCAGGGGCCCGGGGTCAGGGCAAAGGAGAAGCCTTTCCTGCCAGGTACCTGCTGATGGGCTGGAGCAGGGTAGGGGTTGAAAACGGCATTCAGAATGAACTGCCTTCACATGCTGGCCATGAGAGATGCTGAGGCTAGGCTGGAGGGTGAGCCAGGCAGAGAACATCCAGAAAAGATGGTGCCCACAGCTATTAGAGTACATGGCCAGGAGGGTCAGGGGTGGGGACAATGCAGAAGAAAGGTTTGGCAGAGTCTGGAATCAATGAGGCAAGATGGAATGAAAGCAGGTTGGGAGCAAATGAGAGAACAGGAGAAGACTGCACTCTGGATGTCTGTTTACAGCCAGCACCCAGAGCTTGCTCTTAAAGCCCAAATGCAAGGGCTTGCTCAATCAGAGAGCTGGGCTTGACTGAAGTGCCTGGAGAAGGTGGGCACCTCTTCCTAGCATCATGGATGTTCGGGAAACCAAACAAAAAAATTTTAACACAGAATGCAAATAAAAGGCTTAACATGTTATGAATCTGCAGGATCCCATGTTCTTCAAAAATAGTAGAATGAGATAAAGCAAATCTACTTAACAATGTCATCATGGATGCAAAGATTAAACAAGGATTTATAATTTTTTTAATTAAAAAACCTAAACGTCGAACAGTAAGAGAGCAGTTAAATCATGGTTGCATAGTGTAATTGGTGTTTAGGGTCTGCAATCAGACTGCTTAGATTAAATCCTGGCTTTGCAACACAAGAACTGTGTGACCTTTTGAAAATTACTTAAATTCCTTATGCTTCCATTTCCTTGCCTGCGAATGGGCTTAATTACAGTACCTGCCTCCTTGTATTGTTACTTGGCACAGTGCTTGATATATTCCTAGATAACTGCATAGCAAGAAATCGTTCAGGATATGTTAGCTAGTACTATTGTTGTCATTAGCAAGATGCATTCATAAGATAGCCTACTCTTGAGCCATTAAAAATAATATGTAGCAATATAATTTTTTAAGTTTATTTATTTATTTTGAAAGAGTGTATGTGTGCAAGTAGGGGAGGGGCAGAAAGAGAGGGCGAGAGAGAGAAAATCCCAAGCAGGCACTGCCAGCACAGAGCCTGACATGGGGCTCGATCTCATGACTGTGAGCTCATGAACTGAGCCAAAATCAAGAGTTGGACACTTAACTGACTGAGCCACCCAGGCGCCCATAGAAATATCATATTAAAACATGTTTACAAACAATGTGTTTTAGGTTTTAGAAAGCAGATTATGAACACAATGTATCCTTTATTTTTGTTCTTCATATATTTATATATTTATGTTTATATATATCTATAACACACACACATATACGTGTGTGTGTTTTATATATTTAGATGATGAAGAAAATGAGATGAAGATTCAGAAATAAATAGCCAAGAAGAACAGGAAATTACTTTCGCCCTCAGAAATGAAGAAAAGACCAACTTCAATACAGCCAAAAAAAAGCTCTAAGGGAATGTGCTCCTGAGGAATTTCTTTGATGTGAGCTTATAGAAAATTCCTGGCTGTCATTCTGCCCCTCTCCCATCCTGCCCTTCTCTCTCATCTTCAGTCCGTGAACAGGGATTTAGGTCTCTCCAATCTCTGAAACAGGCAGCAACAGTCTCCATTATTACTGGTATTATTATCAATAATAACAGTAGCATTACCTCTCATGGGAAGAGTACCTCATCTTTATTCAGAGCCCTTCACATACACAAATGGCCTTTAAAACAACCTTTACCTGAGCGTTGACCTTGAGTAGGACCCCACCTGCAGCTTGTCTCAGTCTGAGAGGCAAAACCTCCTTCGACCAGGAATCAAATGAGTAAATTCAAGGATGCACACTAGGATCACACAAACTAGGAGAAGACCACATATACTATGCAGACATCGCTGAAGGGCAATTCTAGGGGCTCTTGAGTTAAGACAGCAGAGTCATGGGGGCGCCTGGGTGGCTCAGTTGGTTGAGCGTCCAACTTCAGCTCAGGTCATGATCTCACGGTTTGTGAGTTCGAGCCCCACATTGGGCTCTGTGCTGACAGCTCGGAGCCTGGAGCCTGCTTTGGATTCCGTCTCCTTCTCTCTCTGCCCCTCTCCACTTGTGCTCTGTCTCTCAAAAATAAATAAATGTAAAAAAATTAAAAAAAAAAAAAGACCAGCGGAGTCATGGAAAATATGAGAACTCTTTCTCATGCATGCCCATTATTCAGAGTGGACATTATTCAGCTGGGGAAAGAGTTCCCAGCTTTAAGGACAAAGCTAGCCATGAAAGAAGGGTCCCTGGTTCCCTCTGCTTGGCTCTATGGAGGTTGGCCTCCTCCCAAAGCAAAAGAGCACTTTTGACAAGAATGAAAACAATTACAGGAGTGCACTACAGTGCAGGTGGGTCTGATGCAAGTGTCTGAAATTAGATTTCTGGCAGGTCAGCAGGCCTTCACAAGGCTTCTGCAGCTGTCCTTTTGTGCAGAAGCATGGACAAAACACCCCATGCTCACTACTAAACTTGGCTCCTCATTGTTACCCAAACAATACAGTGAAGAGGTAGATGCTGCAGAGGAAAGACAGGGCCTCGTGTGGAACTGATTCCGGGCCTAGAAATGCGCACCCACGAGCTGTGCTTCACTGGCGCTCTGTATTTTAAGAACTTCCCCTCTCACGGCAGGTTGGACAAGATGGTGGCTCTCTAAGCTCCTTGGAGAGGGGGAAGGAAAGATTTCTTCCACTCCCCCACTCTGCCCACACAGGGGAGCCTCAGGAGGAGGTACTGGAAATGTCGACAGGCTCTATTACAGCTCTTAGAAAATCAGGGCCTGCGCCCCAGGAGCCCCCGCCCCACCACTGACAAAGCACTTCTACATGCACCGTGGGCTTGATCCTTACAGCACAGGAACTGGGCAGCCGATGGGCTTACAGCAGGCAGCATCCTAAGGAGCATGTCCCGCAGGAGGTCTTGAGTAAGGAGACTGACAGTGTGGGGGGAGGAATGAGGCCCAGCAAAGTCTGGTAAGACTTTATCTGCTGAGCTAAACTCCAAGAGAGAACTTGGTTAATGTGGGGCTACAGTGAATGTTTGTCATACCTTCTGAGTGTATATGGTTTCTCTCTCAGTCTTAACCTCCCCACTAATTCTTCTCCCCAGGTCTCCCCTAGTAGTATTAACAAGCCATCTTTGCAAACAAATTCTTTTTTTTTTCTTTGCTTTTTTCATCATTAACATTTTTTTTGAGAGAGAGAGAGAGGGTGCAAGTGAGCGAGAGGCAGAGAGAGAAAGAGAGGAGGGGGAGAAGCAGGGCTCACCCAGGGGCTCATGTTTTACCCCAAGTGGGGTTCACCCTGAAGTGGGGCTTGAGCTCACCCAACTTGGGGCTCAAGCTTATCCTATGTGGGACTTGAACTCATGAACTGTGAGATCATGACCTGAGCCAAAGTCAGATGCTTAACGACTAAGCCACCCAGGAGCTCAACATTTTTTTCTTTAATTCAAGTCAGTTAATATACAATGTAGTCTTGGCTTCAGGTGTAGAACCCAATGATTCATCTCTTACATATGACACCCAGTGCTCATCCCAACAAGTGCCCTCCTCAATGCCCATCACCCATTTAGCTCATCCCCCACTCACTTCCCCTCCAGCAATCCTCAGTTTGTTCTCTGTATCTAAGGATCTCTTATGTTTTGCCTCCTTCTGTGGTTTTATCTTATTTTTCCTTCCCTTCCCCTATGTTCATCTGTTGTGTTTCTCAAATTCCACATATGTGTGAAATCACATGATATCTTTCCCTGACTTATTTTGCTTAGCATAATACCCTCTAGTTCCATCCACGTTGTTTCACAAACAAATTCTTAAGGTATTTTGGGCCCACAGACATTTGCATCAGTCTGCAATATGTACAACAACCGCATACACATGTTCTCATGCTTGTCATCCACCCCCAATTCTCCCACCCTGACCATTACTACCTTCTCTCCTTGACACTCAGGTCTATCATTTCAGGGTCCTCAAATACATAGCCTTAGCGAACATACTCTCAACACACAACACTCTTCCCATGGAGCTGCAGATAAGGGCCCACCCAGAAAGGGAATAGGACAAGGCTGAATTCTGAGAAGCCACGCTGACCCATAGGCTCTGATAGTATCTGGCATGTCAGGGGCACTGGGAGAAGGCTCAGTATCCCTTGGGTTCAGCTACACCAAGAGATACATCTCCAAACTCAACTCAGACACCAACTTCTCTGTTCTTGTAGGGCAGGCCATCCACAGTTTTAGTAATATGGACACTGAGTTTCAACCACAAATGATAACCCACAGCAAGTGCTCACATGAAGATTATTCATTTCCATGCTCACCTAGAGGAAAGTTTTAATCCTGGAGGATTAAAGAAATAAGGGTATAAATCTTTTGAATACTGCATTTCACTCCAAGAAGTAGACAGCACTATCATTACCACCCAGGGCCTAGGGAGGCCTCATACAGCTAGAAGAGATGATACAGCCAGGATTAGACCTAGGTCTGCCTGACTCCAAGGCCTCAATCTGTACCTTCCTTCCCCTAGAGCTCCTTTAGATTTACCTAAATCCTGCCCATGGTTGATTCACTATTCAGATAGCATCACAGAAAGACTTTTGGGGACCAGTCCAGCTCATATTGATCTTTTCCTCCTATGCTCTTTAGTATATGTGCTGCCGAAGCGAGCACACCCTCCTATGCTCTTTTTTTTTTTTTTTTTTTTAACATTTATTTATTTTTGAGACAGAGACACAGCATGAACGGGGGAGGGGCAGAGAGAGGGAGACACAGAATCCGAAACAGGCTCCAGGCTCTGAGCCGTCAGCCCAGAGCCTGACGCGGGGCTCGAACTCACGGAGCGCAAGATCGTGACCTGAGCTGAAGCCGGACGCTCAACCGACTGAGCCACCCAGGCGCCCCCTTCCTATGCTCTTTTATCACACTTATAGTCTCGAGTATTCCACCTAGCAATTGATTTTTTTTTAATCCTCTAATTGTTTCATACATGTCCTCTTGACTTCCTGACCAGTCCCTCCTCCTGCATCATTTCTTCTCTTACTTCTCCCACAATGCCATGGCCACTGCAAACACTCAATGAATATCTGTTGAACAACTAGTCTGAGAGACACAGATGCAATGCTTAGTTAGAACTCTCCTTTTAGAGTATATAATTTCAAAAATCAGAATTCTCCCTAATTCTACCTTTTTGGTCCCCTTTCACAAGCTTAAAGTGGTGTCTATGAAGAGTTCCACTTAAAGAAATGGGAAAATGCTTATGACAAAATGTCAAGCTAAGAGGATGTAAAAATAGATACACTGTGTGAGCTCAACTATGGAAAAACATGCATAAAAATATTGGAGAAAATATATTAAAGAAAAAGGAAAAATGAAAGTTGGAAGAAAATATACCAAAGGTTAAAGAGGGGTTATTTCTGACAAGTGGGACTCCGAAAGACTGTTATTTTTCCATTTAGTTTTCTTTCTTTTGGAAATGGCAGAAATTGCACTTTAAGGAAATTCCAGAGTGATGTTAAATTGGATGCTATGTGTACAGGAATTAGTGGGAGTGAGCTTAGAGGTGGAGAGGTGTACACAGTTCATTAAATTAGGAAAAAATATTAAAAGGATATATCATTCAGGGTCCAACCAGGTAAACAAAAATCACTCCAGAAACTATAAACAGAGAGAATTCAATGCAAGAAGTTGGTTATCCAAGTGACAGAAAAGCTAAGAAGCCTAACAGGATGGAGGGGAAACTCAGAGATTACCAGGAGCTGGGGTCACCCATGGAAACACCAGGAGAGCCGAGACCATTTCCCTCACCCAGAAAATATGGGAATCAAGAGAGGGGGTAAGATACTCCCACTTCCCCTTTTCCCCTACTTTTGAATCTCTTGTCAGTGCCTGAGCAAACAGCCATGAGCCAGTGCTCATGGAGCCTGGGAAATGCAGTAAGCAGAGGTTGGCATCTACAAAACAGGACAGGGCAGGAGACTTTGGGCAGTAAGGGAGATGTGAAGGCAAACTGTCCCAGGACCAGCATGAAAGGGGTAAAAATTAGATCAACTATCAAATAGATTCTATGTGAGGTCATTAAGGAATAAAAACACAGATGCTGAGAGTTTTCTGGGGAACATAAATTTATACACTTTATAATTAAATCAAGGCAATCAGAATTTCTAGTTTAACAGCAACACTCAATAACTCCTAATGACAAAAGTCCCCTTGGGTCACTTGTTGAACCCACACACAAGTTCCCAGGCCCCTCTCCTGGAGATACAGATTTGACCTACCCAGGCCCAGTGTGGTAGACAGAAGATGGTAACAAACTATTTGCTGTCCTCCCATTTAAAGACAGAGTTCAATTCCCCTTCCTTTGAATCTTAGGGCTTTGTGACTTACTTGACCAATAGATGCAGTGAGAGAGACATTCTGGGACTTTTGAGGCCTTGTAGCTTATGCCCAGGACCCTTCAAATATTCAAATTGGGAAAATCAACTCCTACATAGGAAAGCTGACAATCCTGAGATCACTGTGCTGTAAGGAAGCCCAGGCTAACCATGTGGAGAGACCAGAAAAAGATAGTCAAAGAGGCTGACCAGCCCAGCTGTTCCCCCAGGCATCAGACATAGTATAAAGAAAACATCTTAGATATTCTAGCCCCAGCAGACACAATGGGGGGATATAGTGGGGTAGGAATCTAGCTACAGGCAAAATTGAAACCCCAAACATATGGCCCTAGTGCACTGGTCCCAGCTGTCTCTAACTATTGGAGCCACCCTTGAGGCCCCCAAGCATTATGGAGTAAAGATAAGCTAGCCCCACTGTGCTCTGCCTGAATTCTTGACCCACAAAATTGTGAGAATAAATTGGTTGTTGTCTCACATCATTATGTGTTGGGGTCAGCAGTAGATAAATGGAACACGTGGCTGGTTTGGCAGTCTTCAGAGGTGATCTGGTCTACCCCCAGGACTGTGATCCAAGTAACCTGCCCACAGATGAAATCAGGGTTAGCAATAAAGGGAAGGGGGAGAGGTAGTGTCTTAAAGAGAAATGACAGCGCTCAGTCATATAACTTTACTGGAGAGAGTCAGAGGCCTCGGAAGGGTTCAGAAGAGGAGTGTCAACCACCCCCAAGATTCCTGTTTGTTTTAGCTTTTGGGCTTTCACACAAGCTCTTTGTCTATATAACCTACATATAATCTATAATTTTAGAGAGAGAAGTATTTACTACCTCCTGCCTCTTGTGCCTCTTTCAAAACTCCTAGAATTCTTTGCCTGCTCTGAGGGTATGAGCTAACATCACATACAATATCAATACCTTCAGACTTAAACACTTATGGGTACTTGGTTTAGAGTCTCAGAACACTCTCCACTCCATACCAAGGCAAACCTGTGTGCCTAGCCTTCCCTGAACTTATAATGTATAGTGACATGACCAAGATAGTCTCATTACACCACCTACTCACCGGGAGACCTTAGGTGTTAGGTGTTGGGAAACAAGACTCCGCAGCCTCTCACATCTGCACATCTTATGAGTAGAGGCCCTGATAGCTTTTGTTCCAAACTTCCTTTTTGAGGATGTTCATATAGTGTGTATAGCCTTGGAAGACAGACAAATTGGCTCCCTCTGAGGCAGACAGCAGATTTGTTTGCTGACCAGCATAATAAAGACATCTCCCTCTAGGATAAAGGTGGGCAGATTTGCCTGTAGCCCCTTTAAAGATTGATGTTAGCTAAGGTCAGGGTTCCTCAGGGTTCCTCAGCTGGATGCAAACCCACCACATACGTAGCATCCCCTGAGCCCCTGTGCATTGCCCCTGTGCCATGCTGGGGTAAGGGGTGCCAACACAAATATGCTAAGCCATGCTGCCTGTTTTGCCATGAGAAATGAAGTCCTATGTTTTCTGACCCAGGAGTCTCATGTCTTCTGTCAGCATCCAAGACACTGTGGCAGGCTCACTTGTTAGCTGGCAAGTAGGTAACACCTCAGACCCTTCCTGGTTCTTGACACTAGGTAATAGAGTACACACACCTCCCCTCTGAAACACCTGCTGCAGCTCTCTCACTCTCCCTGTCCAAAGTGTTTCCTTCTGCCATACCCTTGACTACAAAACCCACTGTCTGTGCCGGCACAAGACAAGAGAAGCTGAAGGTAAATGTAATTAAGTGACTAATTCGAGTGGTAGACACCAATTTCTGTCAGAAGCAGCCACACTGAGGGGATAATGACACTAACTAAAGCAGCTTTTGCTCTGAAGGGAAATCTGTTCAGAAACATCTTTTTCCCTACAGAACTTTTCTCCTGACCCCTCATGACTGTTTTCTTATTGTCTTAAATGCCCACATCCTCCAGTCCTGTATCCGTACTTTAGAATTGGAGTTACTTAAGGACACAGTAAAACATGCAGATGCCTGCTCCACCCCAGACCAACTGAATCAGTCTTTGGAGGTGGGGCCCTGGCACCTGCATTTGA
This sequence comes from Panthera onca, assembly GCF_046562875.1. Classification (NCBI taxonomy): domain Eukaryota; kingdom Metazoa; phylum Chordata; class Mammalia; order Carnivora; family Felidae; genus Panthera; species Panthera onca. The sequence continues at coordinate 69,616,276 of NC_138347.1, read as the reverse complement.
AACAAGTGCCCCAGGTGATTCCTAAGTATGCTAAAATTTGTTCTAAACACTGTGGGCTCAACCCTGGCTGAACATGAAAACATGATGTCTGGGCTCCAGCCCACAGACTGTCAATAATATCTCTGGAGTGAGGCTAGGCATGGGATTTTTTTTCATGATTCCCTAAGAGATTCCATTTGCAGTCAGGGTTGAGAATCTTCTATCTATCTACCCTACTGGGAACAGAAACCAGGTAAAAATGCATATAATGGAGACTTTTGTTCCCAATATTCCTCCATTCCAATATGTTAATAGCCTTTCAGCAAATGTGTTTAGTTCTTCCCCCTTTCAATATAAATCTTTTTTTTAATGTTTATTTACTTATTTTTGAGAGTGAGAGACACAGCATGAGCAGGGGAAGGGCAGAGAGAGAGGGAGACACAAAGTAGGCTCCAGGCTCTGAGCTATCAGCACAGAGCCTGACGCGGGGCTTGAACTCACAAACCCCAAGATCATGACCTGAGCCAAAGTCAGACGCTTAAGTGACCGAGCCACCCAGAAGCCTCTCAAATATAAATCTTAAGACCTGCCCTCACTTTGGAATTCTTTAAAAAGCACCTACAATAGCAATCTACCCCCATGATGTAAATTTAATAGGCCCATTCCCTTTCTTTTACTCTACCTTGGCACTCCAAATAACCATTTACACTTCATCTACCCATCAATCCTTATGCACCTTGCTAAGATATCTACAGAAACAGAAACCTAGCTTATTTCCCTGCCATTCGTGGTCAGTTCCTCGTGCTTCCCTCCTCTCTGCACGCATCCCTCAGCACCCAGATCTTGAAAGGGAACAGAAGCCGGGTTGAAGACAGTCTTTCTCACCAGAGGCTTAGGAGCTTTTACTAATAAAGTGGAGTCTGAACAGTTGTAGAAGATCTGTCCCTCCTTCTCTACACATCCCTGTGTCTGGATGAGTGGCCAGGATTCCATGAAACCTCTATGTAGACACTAAACTCACCAGGTCTGATATGGAAAACCTGCCTCTCTCTCACTCTGCTCTTGAGGGTACCACTTAATAGAAAGGCTCCTAGGTATCTCTAATGTAAGACATTTAATTCTTTATGGGATGGAGAAAGGAGAATGATACAGAGCATCTATTCCACATCCTGGAAGCAGGAATCGGTCTTTAAACAGCACAATCCACATGCACCACGTTCTAATTGCTGTGCCTTTCAGAAAGATACTACCACGGGGAGCTCTGTCTGGGCAGTGCTGCCAAGTCATCAAGGTCTATCTATATAATAAATTACTAGCCATTTCTTCCAGCAATATCTCCCTCTTCTACCATGCCTGCCCACAATAACTGTCCCCGCATTCTCTCTACAGTCTCCTCTGTCAAAACCATCACTGAGGAGGGATCTGATAGCACTCAGTCTTGGAACACCACACGGGCATTCTGAGGGAAACATCTTACATAAACGGAATGTTACTTAAAGGCTGAAATTTGGGCTGTGTTAAACTGGTTGGAGAGATTCTCTAAGGGAAAAAACAGGGAGAAAGTTTTTATTCCTAAGGAAAAAAGAACAAGTTTATTAGTTTTAGCCCCTGCCTAATGAATATATAACATGCAGGAAGTTATCAGAGTTCTTAGCATTTCATTCAGTAAATATTTGCACCTACTTGCAACAGGCTGTGGCTGGGTACTGTGTGGATTCAGTGATGTTTAAGACAACGCCCCTCCCTTCAGAGCCTACCACAAAGGCAATTACACATTAAGAAGACTGTTAGAAGATAAATAAAATATTGGGACTACATCAAAATAAAAAGGTTCTGCATAGCAGAGGAAACAATCAACAAAACTAAAAGGCAACCTACTGAATGGGAGAAGATATTTGCAAATGACATATCTGATAAAAAGTTAGTATCCAAAATATATGAAGAACTTGTAAGACTCAACACTCAAAAAACAAATAACCCAATTTAAAAATGGGCAGGAGACATGAATAGACATTTCTCCACAGAAGACATCCAGGGGCCAACAAACACATAAAAAGATGTTCATCCTCACTTACCATCAGGGAAACGCAAACCAAAACTCAATGAGATATCACTTTAGACCTATCAGAATGGCTAAAATCAAAAACACAGGAAACAAGTGTTGGCAAGGATATGGAGAAAAAGCCACACTCCAGTACTGTGGGTGGGAATGCAAATTGGTACAGCCACTGTGGAAAACAGTTCGGAGGTTCCTCAAAAAGTTAACAATAGAACTACTCTATGATGCAGCAATCACACTACTAGGTATTTACTCAAAGAATACGAAAACACTAATTCAAAGGGATACATGCACCCCTATGTTTACGGCAGCATTATTTACAATAGCCAAATTATGGAAGCAGCCTAAGTGTCCATCGATAGATGAATGGATAAAGAAGATGTGGCATACACACACACACACACACACACACACACACACACACACACACACTGGAATATTATCCATAAAAGGAATGAAATATTGCCATCTGCCACAACATGGATGGAGCTAGAAAGTATTATGCTAAGCAAAATAAGTCAGTCAGAGAAAGACAAATACCATGATTTCACTCATATATGGAATAAGCAAAAGGTAAAAAGAGACAGAAATCAAGGAATAGACTCTTAATTAGAGAGAACTATGTTTACCAGAAGTAAGGGGGGGGGTGTGGGGGGCTGGGAGAAATAGGGGATGGGGATTAAGGAGTGCACTTGTGATTATGAGCCCCATGTTGTATGAAATTGTCGAATCACTATACTGTACACCTGAAACAAATATAATACCATATGTCAACTAACGCAAATTAAAAAAAATAAAAAATAAAATTTACTGGATCGTAGAAAAAGAAGACTTTTAGAAGATATATGAATGGCAAGTAAGCACATGAAAGATGCTCAACATCACTAATCACTAGGGAATTACTAAGCAAAACTATAATGAGGTATCCCCTCACACTCATTAGGATGACTACTATTTAAAAAAAAACCCAGAAACTAACAAATGTTGGTGAGGATATACAGAAATTGAGAACTTTGTGCCACATTGTGGGAAGGTAAAATGGTGTGTCTGCTGTGGAAAATAGTATGGCAGTTCCTCAAAAAATTAAAAATAGAAGTGCCACATGATCCAGCAATTCCACTTCTGGGTATATACCCAAAATAATTGAAAGAAGGGTCTAAGGGGTGCCTGGGTGGCTCAGTCGGTTAAGCATATGACTCTTGATTTCTGCTGAGGTCATGATCTCACGGCTTGTAAGTTCAAGTCACCCAGTGTCGGGCTCCATACTGAAAGTATGGAGCCTGCTTGGCATTCTCTCTCTGGCCCTCCCCTCTTGCTCGTTCTCTTTCTCAAAATAAATAAATAAACACTTGTTAAAAAAAAAAAAAAAGAAAGAAGGGTCTCAAAGAGAATGGTATATCCATGTTCATAGTAGCATTATTTACTATAGCTGAAATGTGGAAGCAACCCAAGTGTCCACTGACAGATGAATAGATAAGCAAAATGTGGTACATACATACTGGAATATTATTGGTCCTAAAAAGGGAGGAAATTTTGACATGCACTACAACACAAATAAGCTTTAAGAACACCATGCTAAGTGGGGTGCCTGGGTGACTCAGTCGGCTAAGCGTCCGACTTCGGCTCAGGTCATGATCTAGCAGTTTGTGGGTTTGAGCCCCGCATTGGGCTCTGTGCTGACAGCTCAGAGCCTGGAGCCTGCTTCGGATTCTGTGTCTCCCTCTCTCTCTGCCCCTCCCCCCTCGCACTCTGTCTCTCTCAAAAATAAAATAAATATTAAAAAAAAAAGAACACTACGCTGAGTAAAATAAATCAGTAATGAAAAGACAAATACTGTATGCTATGTACCTCTTATATAAGGTACTTAGAGTAGTCAAAATCCTAGAGACAGAAGTAGAATGGTGGTTGCCAGGGGCTGGGGGCAGGAGAATGAGGAGTTAATGTTTAATGGGTACAGGGTTTCAGTTTTTATAAGAAGAAGAGTTAGAGATGGATGGAGATGATGGTTGCACATTATGAATATATTTAATACCACTGAACTGTACACTTAAAGTAGTTAAGATGCTAAATTTTTATGTATTTTACCACAATAAAAACAATTGAAAAAAAAAAGACTTTTAAAGTAACATCTATTACTTTTGCAAGGCATGCTTCTAATCACCTTTAAAATATTAACTCATTTAGTGGCTAAAATGAACAAATCAGAAGACTATAGATGCTGGAGAGGATGTGGAGAAATGGGAACCCTCTTGCACTGTTGGTGGGAATGCAAACTGGTGCAGCCATTCTGGAAAACAGTGTGGAGGTTCCTCAAAAAATTAAAAATAGACCTACCCTATGACCCAGCAATAGCACTGCTAGGAGTTTACCGAAGGGATACAGGAGTGCTGATGCATAGGGGCACTTGTACCCCAATGTTTACAGCAGCACTCTCAACAATAGCCAAATTATGGAAAGAGCCTAAATGTCCATCAACTGACGGATGGATAAAGAAATCGTGGTTTATATACACAATGGAATACTACGTGGCAATGAGAAAGAATGAAATATGGCTGTTTGTAGCAACGTGGATGGAACTGGAGAGTGTTATGCTAAGTGAAATAAGTCATATGTTTTCACTCTTATGTGGATCCTGAGAAACTTAATGGAAGACCATGGGGATGGGGAAGGAAAAAAAAAAAGTTAGAGAGGGAGGGAGCCAAAACATAAGAGACTCTTAAAAACTGAGAACTGAGAGTTGATGGGGGGTGGAAGGGAGGGGAGGGTGGGTGATGGGTATTGAGGAGGGCACCTTTTGGGATGAGCACTGGGTATTGTATGGAAACCAATTTGACAATAAATTTCATACTAAAAATAAAATAAAAATAAAAATAAAAATAAAAATAAAAATATAAAATAAAATAAAATAAAATAAAATAAAATAAAATAAAATAAAATAAAATATTAACTCATTTAATCCTCACTTAAATCCTATGGAGTTTGCCACTGCTATTATCCCCATTTTACAATTGGGCACAATGGGGAATGGAGAAGAAAGTAGAACAAGGATTTTAACCCAGGAAATCTGGCTCCAGAATCCACGTATCTGACCAACACGGTGAATGTGTTTAAGACACCAGGGGCACCAAAATATCCATGAGTGGTGTACTCCTCAAGGCCAACCCCAAAGAAGGCAACATTATTCTAATAGTATTACTATTGCTCAAAGATGTCCTATGTCTTCTCTTTAGGAATTGTCCCGCAGGGTCTTGTGAATATCCTCCACTGAACACATCTTTTTCCTCTGATGAGGCAACCGACGCCAACAAACTGTGCCCTCAAGCTGAGTTACTCCATTCTAGGTCACCACTCAAGTGGGACTAACCATTTGAGACTTTGTCTCTGCCCTCCTAACCTGGCTCAAAGGGCAGTTACGTTGGCCCAGGGGCAGACCCCATAGGTCTGTCCCCAACTCACTGCTGAACATGCTTACAAACCAGGTCAAAATGAACACCCAGTGGCCTTGAAAATGAAAGGCAGAAGGGCAGCTGGCAGCAGGAGATGGGCACTACTACCATCTGAGTGGTGGAGGTGAGATGAGTTGTTCTTGGCTGACACATGACCCTTGGATTGCTTTGGGTATTCCTCTCACCCTTTTCTCCTCATCCCTGACTGCCTTGTGAGTTTATGAGGCAGCTTCCTCCCAGGGCATGACAGAAGGCAGTTGGCACTGTGTGCCAGATTTGCCCAGGCCAGAGCATCCTATGATGAGATGCTAATGAGAGAACAGAAAGGAACAGTGTAGCAACTACTAGTCATCCAAGAGTCCGAGCCAGACAGACCTTCCAAGGAGGGCAGACCCTCAGCCTAGGAACTAGGAGGATCACAGGGTATAGGGCCCAATGAAGAAGCCCCATAACTAGCAGCTTTACTTAGAGCTTTGAGAGAAATACAAAGCTTCTGATAGAGAAGGGAGAGAAACTCAAGGAGTCTAGAGTAAGCAGGGGACCCTAGGATAAACTTTGGCCTTAGGCATGAGACAAAGTCCTGGCAGGGTTGATTTCTTCTGAGGCTTCTCTCTTTGCTCGCAGATGGCCTCCCGTCTGCTGCATCTTCACATGGTTGCCCCTGTGTACACACTCGCTCTTGGTGTCTGTGTGTCCTAATCTCCTCTTCTTATAAGGACACCAGTCCTTTTGGATTAGGGCCTACCCTGATGGCTTCATTTTAACTCAATCAGTTTTTTTTAATATGAAATTTATTGTCAAATTGGTTTCCATATGACACCCAGTGCTCATCCCAACAGGTGCCCTCCTCAGTACCCATCACCCACCCTCTCCTGCCTTCCACCCCCCATCAACCCTCAGTTCTTTAAAGGCCCTATCTCCAAATACAGTCACATTCTGAGGTATTAGGGGTTAAGGCTTCAACATGTGAAAGGTGGAAACACAATTCAGTCCATAAAATCCTGTATATATAAATATATATTCAATATTTTTAACATTTCTGCCCCTCTTCCCCATCCCTTTATGTTTCTTCTTATGAGTTTTTTCATGCAGTATGAAAATCTTTAATGAGGAAGAACATCAGTAAAGATGCTGTTTTGGTCATCATGGTAGAGCAGCACAAGGAACCCAGGCAGAAAGCATATCCCTCAGGACTGGAGGCCAATACTGACATGGCTAAAGAGCCACTAGATGGAACCACATGGGATTGGGACACCAGATCCTTCAATCTCCCAGTCCTTGTCTTGGTTAATGCTCCCTACCTGTGGCAAGCAGACTCTAAGACTGTGCCCAGTGATCCTCACCTTCTAGTTTCCATACTCTCACGAAATTCCCTTTCCTTGAGTATACACTGGCCTAAAGGACTTGCTCCTTAACCAAGAGAATATGGAAGAGGTGATGAGATGTCACTTCTGTGATTAGGTTACATACAACTGTGACTTCCAACTCCTGGAATACTCTCTTTCCTCTTGACTTTGATGAAATAAGCTGCCATGTCGGAAAGACCCACATGGCAAGGAACTGAGATCAGCCAACAGCCAACTAGAAACTAAGGTCCTCAATCAAGTAACTCTTGAGTAACTGCCTATAACCATTAATTGAATTTGGAAGTGGATTGTTCTCAAGTCTTCACATGAGACCCCAGCCCTGGATAATACCTTGACTGCAGCTTCATGAGAGACTATGAGGACCCAATAAGCAATTCCTGAACTCCTGACCCACAAAACTTTAAGAGAATAAATTGTGTTATTTTAAGCCATTAAGTTTTGGAGTAACTAGCTACATAGCAATAGGTAACTGATACATTGCCCTAAAGTCTTCTCTCTAGCCCCCAAATATTTGCCACCCTATTGTTTTGACTTCTGACCAGTTAATATCTTCTAGTATCCACAATTGTATCTAATTCCCTTAGGATAATTTTACCTTGTATATGATTTTCACCAGATTGACTTTTCCTACTGCAAAAGGATGCAGTCACTCTAAAGCCACTCCTGGCATACTGAAAGCTAATGCAGAAACATCCAAACTTAGCTTGGTGACAAGATTCTTACCACAATCTGTTATAGGGTCACTATACTCTGTTCCTATAAAACTTGGCACTCACTCTTCCACTTGACTTGGTTTCTCTTTTCTATTTCCTCCTTTCTTCCCCATCAGAGGATAGATACTATGCTCCTGTATCCCTCAGAGTAATCACTCTCCACCACAAACTATATCTTCATAGCACATACATACCCATTCTAGGTCTGTCTCTCTCCTTTATGTCTAACTCTTTTCAAACTACCTCAGGAAAAGATTTCTTTCTCCTTGCCCTGTACTTTCTCCTCCCTGCTTTGTTCCATTTTTGAACCAAAAATAATCCAAATCATGGCTGATAAGTGCAAGCTCTATGCCAGGGATTTACACCTGCATCAGGAAAAAAGGCAGAACCATGCATTTTGAAGTAAATTAAAGCTAATAAAGAACCAAAACCAACAACTCTAAAGCCCTTGAAAGCACCCCGAAAACAACATCAGAGCATACAAAAGCTTCAACTATCCAACTCCTCATCATCTAATTTAATTTAACCTGCTTTTGATCATAAGCAGGTTTTCAAAAAAATAAAATAGGACTTCCCTTTGCTGAGTTTGTTTTTAAGCTTATTTATTTACTTTGAGAAAAAGGGGGAGGAGGGAAGGGCAGCAAGAGGGGGAGAAAGAGAAAGAATCCCAAGCAGGCTCTGCATTGTCGTGTGGAGTCTGATGCGGGGCTTGAACCCACGAACTGTGAGATCATGACATGAGCTGAAACTAAGAGTTGGACGCTTAAATGACTGAGCCACCCACGTGCCCCACTTTGCTGAGGTTTTTTCTATGCTTACTATTAAAACAATGTTGGTCTCTTTTTTTTTTTTTTTTTTTTTTTTTTTTTCATTGCAAATGTATGATATTTGGTGAGTTATTTTGGGTCTAGCCTGGGAATATTTAACCATTATACACAAATGTGTTGTTGTTGCTGTTGTTTTTCCAAAAGCACAAGACAAGTTTTGGCCCTTGACTTATTGATGAATTTTTAGAAATAACCCACTTATAAGATGGGGGTTATAAATACATGTAGAGTGAGGATGGTGTTATTCATTGGAATGAGAGAGGGGTAATGTGTATACATGATCAAGGGGCCAAGTGGAGCTGAGAGAAAGAACAGAGAGTGAAGCTGGCTATGGGAAGAGCCAGAGAGAGGAGAGTGGAAGGAAGGATGATGGTATTCAGAGGGTAACTGATACGTGAGGGGTACTGACCTAGAGCCCTGTTACTGTACTGAATCTTCACATCAGTCCTGCGAGGTAGGTCATCTTCTCCTACCACTTTTCAGATGAGAAGACTCATTCTTAGAGTGTTTATATAACCCACTGAAGGGCACACAGCTCATAAGTGTTGGGGTCAAGATTCCACTTGGGTCTTTTTGAAGAGCCAACAAGACCTTCTTGCCATTTCCCTGTGTACCCATCCCTTCTTTTTCTAGGTTAACAAAAAAGAGAGGGTGGATTTGTTCCACTTTTTCTGATGAAAGGTAAGGAAATACTAAAGCACAAAAGTAAACTGGCGGAGACAGTCTGGAAAACCAGAGTTTGTATTTCCCAAATCACAGAAAACCCTGTGGCCTTCAGGGTAGAAGCTGGAGGGCAGGAGAGGCTGGGTCTGCAACCACTTAGGGGTACTAGAAAGAGAATTCCAGGGCACTCTTTCCAAAAGCCACTATACAGCTTCTCCCACAGGTGAACACAGAACAGCCCTGGCAGAGAAGGACAAAGGCAAGATCAGCAGCTGAAAAGCCAAAACTATGAAACCAAGAAAGGCCAAACACCCTTCCCCCCAGACTCAAACTCAGCATCATTTGGATCATTGTTGGGATGTATGATGATAGGGGAAAACAGAGGAAAGGGAAGCTATGGCTTAATAAGTAAGACACAGCTGTGCACCCTGGGCATTCGTTTCTTTAAAATGTTTGCTCTGAAAGGATTATCTTCCTTTTACTGCTTGCTTAGTGTTGTTTAAACATCACCCTTTTAATAAAGAAGTATACTGTGAACCCAAGAGAGATATAAAACCTGTGTTCTTCTTTCATCTCAGGCAAACACTGGAATGCCACTACTTGGACCTGCACATTCAGGTGGAGCCCAGATCTGTCTTTTGAAAGAGCCCTCCACCCCCAGTGGAGCTGATGCAAGTAGTCCACACTACACTTCTGAAAACACTGTCTTAGATCGAGTAGCTGTGGGAAAGTGCACTTATTACACAGCAATGTACTGAATAGATTGTGACAGCTCTGCAAGACATGAGGCTTGGGAAACTGTGGGAAAACTGCAGAGGATAAGAAGAAACTTCTGGGCTACTGGCCACTAAAATACAATTACCTTCAACAGACTTCAAAACCCACTCCTTACTAGTACTTCACATGTATCTTCTGATTCCTTATGACCCCTTTCCTAGCTTCTGACTCATTGGGGACACTCATCTCCCTAAGTTGCCCCCAAATAACTGTCCCTCCTGATATTTTTACTAGACTACGGGCTGTAGTCAAGGTTACCAGAATATTGACTGTGTTTAAAATGCTGCAGAGAGGCAACTGAGGGCTTTGCCTGAGTCCACACTCGCCAAGCAACAGCCTTGCCCTGAGTGCATGGGAGGTGACTCACCTTCCCCTGGAGATGACATACACAAAGGTCTCCATCTGCACGGAACAGAGTGCCCAGATTCCCAGGTCCCATGGAAGGGAAAAAAGAGAGAACAAAGAAATCCAGCTAGCTTATCTCCTCCTGTAATGTTTCCCAGCTGGGCATTCTGTCCCCCTCTAACAAGAGAAATCACCTCCATCCCTTCTCAGGGATGGTCAAGTGATCTTTACTAAGTGCTCTGAGCCCTCGGATCCAGTGGGCCTCTCTGCCCCAGGAATCTGATAGAAAATCAATTTGTTGTCTCCTTTGCTTTCTGAATATCACAGATATTAATCAGGTAGGAGTTTGAATCAGATGATCTGCAAAGTCCCTCCTGATACCAACACTCTATAATTCCTTTTAGCCAAGGCCTGAGGATGCTGTTTTGGCATGAGGTAAGGAGACAATTGACATAAAGTCAGAAAATATAATTCCCTCCCAAAATCCCTTGAAAATAGAGGAAAGCTGTAGTATGATTAATCCAGAATTGGACTTTGTTTTGCATTTGAGGAAACTGAGGCCAGACTGGGGAAATAATGCACACACAGGTGATATTATTGATGGTTGAACTGGGTTGGACCCAGGACTCCTGGATTCTCATGCTTGTCCCCTTCCACCATTTAGGTCTACCACCTTTGGCTTAACACTATATGCCCTGACTTTTGGCATCAGCAGCTGGTTTACCATCTTAGGGGTATTTGGTTCCAGCTAATATCCCAAAGAGTCAACATCCTGAGCACACACATCCTGAGACACATCTTGAGTCAGATGGTTTAGGACAGGTGCCATGGCCACCTATTGAATGGCAGAAAGAAACCAGCCCTGGATTTTACAAGTCACCATAAATGCACCACAATGTGGGTAATCTATGTGTAGAATCCCGGGTAATAAAAATGATCACTTCACCAAATGCTATTGGGGGTTTCCCTAGGATGGATTCCCTGGTAACCCCAATTATCCCACTTGATCTTCTCCCAGGCAATCCTGATACAGTCCCAGTACTCTCGGAGGTGGAAGGCGACTGCATTAGAAGATGGATTTGGGTAAGCTAAACAGAAGCAAGGCAGGACCAAAAAGGCTGGCCAGGAGGCTTTGGAAGCACCTAAGGATAAGGTAAAAGGTGATGATAAGGAAAAAGGGATGCAGCCAAGTGGTTACAACTGGCTACTAGATCTACTTGGCGATGAAAAAAGAATGAAATCCGGCCATTTGCAACAACATGGATGGAACTGGAGGGTATTACGCTAAGTGAAATAAGTCAGTCAGAAAAAGATATATCATGTTTTCACTCATATGATAAATTTGAGAAACTTAATAGAAGACCATAGGGGAAGGGAAGGAAAAATAAGTTACAAACAGAGAGAGAGGCAAACCATAAGAGACTCTTAAATACAGAGAACAAATGGAGGGTTAATGGAGGTAGGGGTTTGGGGGAGGGCAGGAAAAATGGGCAATGGGCACTGAGGAGGGTACTTGTTGGAATGAGCACTGGGTGTTTTATATAAGTGATGAATCCTGAGAATCTACTCCTAAAGCCAAGACTATACTGTATGTTAGTTAACTTAACAATAAATCATAAATTAATTAATTAAAAAATGAAAAAAAATGGCTACTGGATTTGAAGACTGAGATGAGGCAGCCATGGGAGAGAGAAAAGCACAAAGAAACTCAAGGTGTTAAGTCTTGAGGAATAAAGGCAACTGTACCTTGGGAGAAGAGGCTGAATTTAATTTTAGACATGTTAAACAGGATATTCACAGGGTCACAGAGCTGAGAGCTAGAGAGAGAGCCAGAAATCTAAAGATGGGAGCAGGGTGGCCACATCCATGATAGTCCTGGACACTCAGCTGTGCAAACTGTGCTGGGGGTTCAGTGCCTCTAAGTGCATGTGTCTTCTGTTCCTAACATTTTGTAAGCATCTTGAGGGCAGAGAACTTGGTATGTTGTTATTCCATGTGCATTACCATACACAGCACAGGGAACAGAGAAGCACAGAACTGAAACCTCCTCTGGCTACACACACAAGCTGGGCAGTGCATGTCAGGTACAGGGCTCCACAAACTGTCTCACCTGCTACATCATTTTTCAAGACAACAAAAGTCAAGCTGGCCCAGGGCCATGGGGCATTGGTCCTACCAGCTTCCCCCGTCTCTTGGGAGGACAATACCAGGTATCCACAGAGACTAACCAGGCAAAAAAAGGAGTCTCTTCTGTGAATTAAATCCTGCCACTGTTTTCTCAATTCTGAAGATGATGACTAGATCACAGGACCCAAGCCATCCTCCAAATATCTTCCCTGCCGAGGATAATAAGAGTTGAAATCAAGAAAGAAAGAGTGGCTCTGGCCAACAAGGGAAGCTCCAGGCCTTTTGGGTGAGTCCTTGGCTACAAAGCCTTCTACCTTCAACTGAGGCCACACACACAGGTTTATCCTGGGCCAATGTCCAACTCCGGTTCCCAACCATGTAACCTTCCTATCCCTCCCTAGACTCTGATGCAAAGTCCCACCATATGTCTTTCTATACCTACCCCCACAATGAGAATAGCAGGGCTCACATAGCTCTTTCAACTCATGTGGTAAGGGCTAAGCAGACAAGTTGACAGCTAGATGCTGATATATTCCTCAAACAGGTGCATTCAACTTCTACAGAGTTACTGTCACTTAGGAACATATTTAAGGTAAGATCTATCTCTTTCCTTTTTGTCTGAGGCAGAAGCCAGCAAGGATGACTAGAGTCAGGGAATGCCTAAGAAACGTACAGGCATCCATTCTCCAGAGGGTACTATAAAGCTCCCCACTAACAGATGAATGGGGTCCCAGTGTGGTTCACCCTCTCCTTCTTCATGTGATCAGAGATCAAAAATCGAGAGCTTGAGCTCTGAAATAGACCTCAGCAACAACAACCTGCATTCACACTCAGGACTCTATACCCAGAACATACCCACTGGAAACCTCCAGCATGCCTATAGATTTCTTCCTTCCTCTCTCTTGTAGGAAAGCTCCTCTCTGGACATACTCCATTGACTATGGGTCTGAACAGGTCAGGCCTGCTCTGCAGGGGGAGGGGAACTAGCAGAAACCCAGTACCAGGGCCTGAGGGGAATCATCTACTTGGGCGCTTCTCCAGGGAGACAGCTATGATTCTGGACTTCTGTGCACTTTGCCCAATGGTCTGGCACCCTGAGGGTGAAAGAGGGGCCCTTCTGGCTCCAAGAAAGGAGTCCGATGCAGGAGTTTCTGGTAGAGGGGTCCAGAAGAGACAACCCAAACCTACGAGGAGATTGGTAGCAACTGACAAGAATGTAAACCTTGTCCTAAAATGGACAAATGCTGTACTCTTTTTTAAAAAAATTTTTAACACTTATTTATTATTGAGAGACAGAGCATGAGCATGAGAGGGGCAGAGAAGAGGAGACACAGAACAAGAAGCAGGCTCCAGGCTCTGAGCTGTCAGCACAGAACCCAACGTGGGGCTTGAACCCACAAACCACGAGATCATGACCTGAATCGAAGTCAGACACTTAACCAACTGAGCCACCCAGGCAACCCTACAAATGCTGTACTCTTAAGAGTTCCCACCTGACTGTTACAGCAAGTCTGCTGGAACATCAAGATGCCCTTGGCAATAATGAAAAGTGGGGCATTTTGTACTTCACAGAATCAATAAAAATATGTTTTATATATTTTCTTCTAAAGTTCCTAGAGAACTTTTATCTCTGTCTGGCTGGGGATTTCTGAGGCCTTGCCCCAGTCTTTCCAGTTGGCCCTGAGATGTGGCCACCCAAAACAATAGGAACTTGGCCCCTTCCTTCCTACTCTCCCTTCCCCTAATCATTAGGCCAGGAGGCCAAGAAAAAGTCAAATGAAGCAGAGGAAGCTTTGGTGCAATGGTTTATTAACTCCGACATGCCCCTCATCACCCCAAAACTTCAAATCATCCTAAGTACCACCTCTACAAAGTAGTTCCATCCTCAAAGCCTAAGAGAAGGTTAGCATCTACTCCTGATGCTGTGTGCCCTCTGACCAATACATTCCCTTCCTGTCTGGAACACCCATCTGGAATCCAAACATTGGCCACCACTTAAGCTCTGTTTTCCCAAAATTTCTCCTTCTAAATTTACTTTTTCTTCTTTATCAAATGTATTTTGGTCATTACAAAAGCAATGCATGTTCATCATAGGAATTTTTAAAAATAGAGTAAATAAAATGACCTAATGTCTCAATCCCATTCTTCATAAATTAACAGCATAAATAATATTTTTATGTGTTTCCTTCTAGTCAAGTTGCTGTGCATTTTTCCTTTTTTTTTTTTTTTTTCCCAGCTGGATCAGATAGCCTTTTCCCCCAGGTACATCACTTACTACTTGTATGACCTTGGATGAGTTATTTACTTAATCTCATGAAGCCAAATTTCCTGGCTAAAATGAGGTTGGGGGTGGAAGCTGGTTGTGGCAGCTGTGGTCATTCCTATTACATCTGCTTTTCAATAAACTTTCACTGAAATCAATTATCAGATCAGTCAATAAGGAAATAGGATTCAACTTATAAAATTCACATGACACACAACTTTTCGGAAACATTTGTCACATCCCAGGAGGCAGGTCATTCAAAGCATGGAATGGTTTTATTCTATCACTTCCTGTGGATATCACAGGCCCAGTACATGGGAGCAATGATGCACAGTATTGACAGGGTTGAAAATTATCACAAAGCTATCACTTACTGCACTCCTGCTATATTCTAGGAACTCTGCTAGACTCTTAGCAATTTTTTCCCTCCTGTTCTAAACAAACTTGCAAAACAAACTTCTGATCCCCATCCTACAGATAACTAGAGTAAAATGCTCACTCAAGAGCATTCAGAACTTCAGAACTAGACTTCAGAACTAGAAGGCTCAGGATCCCAATCTTCTGCGCCCAAATCCCACAATATTTCCCTAAGCAGTGACCTGGCTTTCTGTGCATAATTTCTGGTTGTTCCATTCAGTACTCAAGCAGAATTTCTTGTTGTATGAGATAGATTTTCTAGCTATTATTCTCAAACTTCCTCCTCTAGCCTTTCTGCAGGGGACCAGGATTAGGTAGGTGGGCCCATTCTGACCTACCCTGCTCACAGCAATCATGACAGAATAAAATAGGAAGACCTGGGGAAACTTGTGATCTTTTGGCCAGTATGCCAAAGTAAGGAGAAGAGGTAGGGGGATAGGGGTGAGACTGGATTGATTCAGGAACTCTGAATGAGGAACTTGGCTCATTCTTTCCATGGAATAGATTCTAAGTATTCCTAGAAGATCATTACCCATTGTTGAATGAATGACACCTCACATCAATCATATAAAATATATATACACAAGTTATAGATAAGGAAAATAAGATTCAGAGAAGTCAAATAACCTACTCAAAGCCATATGGCCAGTCACTACTAAAGGTGGATTGGCTAAACCCAGGTTTGCCCAACTCCCAAACCCATGCTTTTCCACTCCACCAAGATTCCCTCCTTACTAAGTGTCTGAAAATGTATGGAGGTAGAGTAAGGTTTTATGGGGAGGATGCTTATGACATCCATCAGAACCTTCCTCAGAATCTCCAGAAAGATTATTTTATTTGGGAACCTGATGGCAAACACTTGCAATTATTAAACCATCTTCCTGAGAATCCAAATTTTAATTGGATCTCCACAGCCAAAAATTCCTCAGGGAACATGCAGTTCAAACCTAAGGGAGAGTCAGAAAAACAGAAGGCTTTCTATGATAGACTGTTTACCAGTACTGGCCCCATCAATCCTCCCATTCATTTGTGCATGCTCCTTTGCAATATGACTTTGCCTCTCCTTCCATAAAGAGGTGGAATTAATCTTCCTACCCCCTGAATCTGAGTTAGTCTGAGACTTGTCTAAATCAAAAGAATACAGCAGAAGAGACACTATGTGACTTCTATGCCTCAACTTCTAAAGGTGTTACAGCTACTGCTTTCATCTCTTGGAACATTTCTACGATGATGTAAGGAGACTTAGTCTGATCTTCTGGTGGATGAGATGTTACAAGATGAACAGAGAGTTTCCCAACTGTTGGTAGCACCAACTGCCAGACATGTGAATGAAGCCATCTTAACTATCCAGACCTACCCAAGCTGTCAAATGACTAGAGCTACATAAGTGATTTCAGGTAAGACCAACAGAAGAACCACCCAGATGATCCCAACCCAAATGACAGAGGCTTAGAATTATAAGCACATAAGAAGTTGTTTTAAGCCACCAAGGTTTGGATATTTTGTTATGTAGCAAAAGATAACTGACACATCTTCCCTTTGCCTCTGGGAATACCTCCTTTACCTACCCTTCTCAGCAACCCTTTGGTTCTAGGCAACCCCTGTGTAGGACTTCTCTCAGAAGTTTCTTCCCAACAAACACTTGCATTCTGTATGTATTTATGCAGATATCCTACAAGCCCAGCATTGTGCTGGCAGGCATAGGGCATTCATAGATGTGTAAGTTGAGGACTCTTTCCTCAGTGAACTTATTACATATGTCAACAACCCAAGCCCCCAAACAATAGCAACACAAAACAAAATGTGAAGTGTACAGTTGAGCTGGGCACCACAGCATGTGCCCATGGTGGGCAGACATGTGAATAAATGGGAAACATGCAGAAAAGTAGCTCAGGGTCCAATTTCCCAAATCACCTTACAAAGGATTACTCCAGTGCACAAATCTATCACCTCTGAGAGCAGGGATGGCATAAAAACTGTGGGAACTGAAAAAGATTGTCAACTATATTTCAGATAAGGCAGATGATGTGGCTCATGGCCTGAAACTCTGCAGGCTCCAAGAACCCCAAGACTGGAGCCAGACAGCACATATAGTTTTAACTGCATAAAGAAGAACCAAGCCCAAGGGTTTCACAAGGGCTCATAAAAATGATAAAGGTTTAGAGACTGCTTTTCTTGATGTACAACTTCTCTGTGTGTACTCAAAAGGAAATGTCTTCTCTGGGGCGCCTGGGTGGCGCAGTCGGTTAAGCGTCCGACTTCAGCCAGGTCACGATCTCGCGGTCCGTGAGTTCGAGCCCCGCGTCAGGCTCTGGGTTGATGGCTCGGAGCCTGGAGCCTGTTTCCGATTCTGTGTCTCCCTCTCTCTCTGCCCCTCCCCCGTTCATGCTCTGTCTCTCTCTGTCCCAAAAATAAAAAATAAAATAAAATAAAATAAAAAAGTTGAAAAAGGAAATGTCTTCTCTCATATATTAAGCTGTTGGTCATAGTCAACCAATCCTTGTTGCCTTCTAAAAGAATTCCAAATTCCTTAGTTGACATTTAGAGGCTCTCCATGATCTGGGGCTAAAGATCTGGAGTTCTAATCCTAGCACTGCCATTTATTCACCCTGGCAATCTGTTTCTTAATCTGTAAAACTGGGATTTCACATGCATAGATCACAGGGAAGTTATGAAAAGTAACACATAACAAAGTGCCCAGTATTGCCCCTGGTACACAGTGGATGTTGTCTAAATGTAAACTTCCTTTCCAATGGTTCAACACCCTCCATCAAACTCAGAGAAGACAGATCCCTTCAGAAAAGTTTGTTAGATGCCAGGGAGGAGGTACAGTTATCTTGAAGTTGGATATGGTTGAAAAGGGACCAGAGTGACGGACTAGGTCCCTGTGTCCTTTGTTTGTTTTTACTGCACATCCCAAGTACATCTACACAGCAATCAGGCATCTAACTAAGGCTTTGCTAAAGTATTTTCTGAGAAGGGAACTTAGAAATGCTCTTGGTTGAGTTTTACCCAAGCCAACCCTACTTTTTTTTTTTTTAATTTTTTTAATGTCTATTTATTTTCGAGAGAGACAGAGCCTGAGCGGAGGAGGGGCAGAGAGAGTGGAAGACACAAAACCCAAAGCAAGCTCCAGGCTCTGAGCTGTCAGCACAGAGCCTGATGCAGGGCTTGAATCCATGAACTATGAGAGCATGACCTGAGCTGAAGTCAGACTCTCAACCGACAGTCATCCAGGCGTCCTAAGCCAACCCTACTCTTAACCCTACACTTCATACCCAACAATGGGCATTTGCCTCTTGTACTCAGAACACTGGTCCCACATTGGGATTGTTCTCACCCCCTTCTCCCATTTCTTCAGTGGAAGAAGCTCTCTAGGCCTCATTTTCTTAGTGCCACTCCAGCAAGACACCACTCTCACATCCAGGCCAAGTGAAAGTACCAGAGATAATCGCCCCTCACCTTTCCCCCTACCTGCTCCCCTATTGACAGGAAAGTCAGTCCACTGTTGGTAATAACTCTTTCCCTGTCTTTCTACAAATACATAGTCATATTCTATAGTAAAATGGGAAGCCAAACAGAACGAAATTTCCATCAGAGATCAATCAATACCATTGATTGAAGCAGCATTTCACTGAACAAGAGGCGCCAGGGAGTCATCGAAATCGTCCTCCCCTTCCCCTAAATGTACACATGCTGCCCCTCTGTCAACCTCTGGAATTTCACTGAATGAGTAGTTGTACATTGTCTACGAGTATCAGCCCCTGTCTAACCATAGCCTATAGTTAGGGAGAACCTATAGTTCTAAAACATCAACCACTAACTCAGGATTGGAGAGAAATAAGTTCCTATATACCTCATCCTATAGGGGGGTCCTCCCTGACCCAGTAAGCCAAACCCACCCCTATCCATACCCTATCATTTGTAAAGTGTGGTGGCTCCCAATCTCCAAACATGGATCCCCATAATTGCTCCATCACTCCCATCCAAATGATAGTCCTAACCCCTAAAGGGAAGGGAAATAATTTGTTAAGTGGCTCAATGTGTCAACCCTTCTGCCTGATTCTTTAAACATCATTCATTCCGACAACATCTCTGTGGGTAAGGCATTATTATTTCCACTTTACATATGAGTAAACTGAGGCTAATACAGCCCAAAGGTAACACAGTCAATAAATAAGACCTGCATCAAGGCCCATGTAGCTCAAAGCCATGACTTTACACCCAGGAGTCAACATTTAGAGTTGCACTCTCTTAGCATGTATTCTAACTCTACCTGCCTTTGTTTAGGAGTTCGCGCCTTTGCCGCTGGTTTCCTACACTCCAGCACAGTGTCATGTGCTTGGAGGTAGTGTTAACAATGGCAACAAACAAAGTTACTTTCCAAATCCTTCCCAGAGTCCTCTTCATCAGAGGCCCACTGAAACCTAACCCAAAACAAAAGGGCATGTGAATGTAGTTGCCACATTCATCAAAAGCAATGCACCTTCTACGATATTTAACACACTATGTTGTCATGATAGGACTCCATGAGTTAAAACCATAATGAAAAGACATGAGAGGGAAAGCCCAACAAGGAGACGTGCACAGAGGGTAGACAAAGAGTCACCTTTCATTTTAAAAAAATCTTTTAGCATTTATTCATTTTTGAGAGACAGAGAGAGACAGAGTACAAGCAAGGGAGGGGCAGAGAGAGAGGGAGACACAGAATCTGAAGCAGACTCCAGGCTCTGAGCTGTCAGCACAGAGTGCAGTATGGGGCTGAAACCTGTGAACTGTGAGATCATGACCTGAACTGAAGTCAGACGCTTAACTGACTGAGCCATCCAGATGCCCCCAAGAGTCACCTTTTCTATGAGCTCCCTCTTCATCTGGGAAAGAAGATAACACCACTCCCTCTCCCTAGGGAGCTTTCTCTAGATTTTGAACCCAGCTGGGCCCTGATCCAGGCCCACCACATGACCACTCATAAAGGGAGGTCACCACCACCTGGGGGCTCCCTTAAAGCCAAGGCAAACACAACTCTCCCTAGCAGAAGTCACCTCTCCATGCTATTCCCTGAACTCTTCCACATTGTCTAATTGACATTCCCAGAGCCTGGACAAGAGAATCAGTTGCCAATGGCAATCAAGCCCTACTGCTGCAAATCCAACTTCACCTTGATTGGCTTAGAGGTATAGACCTCAAGGAGGAGCCAGGACCAAGCTGCCTTTGTGTCTAATACATTCACTTCACAATCATCATGCCTTATACTCATGTAACTCTTCAACTTTTTAAAGGGCTTTCCAGTATCATCTCATCATCTCTTAATCTCACCGCAGTTCTTGGGGTGAATAACAATGTCCTCAGGCAGACAGGAACTCCTTACAGTTGTTTTGTCCCTCTCCACCAGCCTCAGCACCTTCAGAGACCAAAAGACTTTCAACAGAGGAGAAGCAGGAATATGATCTTCTCAATACAAAGCCACAAAATCACTCAGCCCTACAGATGGATAGGTCCTCAGCATCTCTCTAACTAGATTTCTCTTATCCTCAGCAGGGGTGCCCTGTAAAACAGCACTGTCCAGGAAACTTTCTATGATGATGGAAATGAATATATTTGCTCTGTCCAATACAGACCCCATTCACTAGTCACATGTAGCTACTGATCATTTGAAATGTGGCTAATGCAACAGAGAAGCTAAATTTTTAATTTTATTTTAATTTTAACTTTAATAGCCACATGTGGGTAGTGGCTACTATATGGGACAATGTGGTTCTGCAGCATCCCAACCAGACCTCATGGGCAATGGTAATTTATGACCTCAGTTTGTTATATGGTATTCCGCAGACCAAAGAACATTATGGAATTTTACACAGAGAATACCTAACATATGTGCTAAAAGAACCACAAGATGAAAAGGCTAACTGGATTACCCTTTGCCTACAGTTTGGATATTGATCACTTCAATAACAAAATGCTTACATTCTTACAGACTGAGCAGGTTAGAAACAGAGGAGATGCTAAAGACTATCTAGCTCAACCCCCTCATTTTATACATGGGAAAACAGACATGCTATATCTTTCTCCTCAGACTGTACCTGACAGACCTCATGTGTTCTAGGAATTCCTGTGTAGTTCCATACTTGCTCATAAAGATTCTGACAACTTGCCCAGTTACTCTGTTTCTCTGTGTTTACCAGGGTAAGAGCTAAGCTGGGGAGGAGATTACAATCACCACCATCACCATCAGCAACCAGGATCTCCTCCTCAATGATTTACAAGGGCCCAGAGGTCAGACCCTTGTAAACTGCAGGCAAAGAGCTAAGCCAGCGTAGAGGGTGGGGTAAGGGTGGGGGGATGGAGAGGGGGGTTGCTGGGGCCAGACTCCTGATGCAGAGCCCAGCAGTTCCTCTCTGGTTCCTGCCCACTGTCCATCTTCACTTGTCCAGTCACCTATTTGGAAAGTCCCTGATTTGATATTCAGAAAAAAATCTGTTTTCCTTTCATATGAGCTCAGAGCAGTGGTCTCAGTTTAAACTGAAGGCTTCTAGGCAAAACTGGCTCCCAGAGCAATTTCTTTCCCTTTGTTATTTGCTGAATGGGTCCCTGAAGAAAGGGGGCCCCCATTGGTGTGGGTCCTAGAAATGAAGATTTTAAAGTTATGGAGAGGGAAAAAAATCTAATTTTCTTATAAAAAGAAAATATCTTTTTCTCTGATTTTTTTAAATTGGAAATTCAGAAGAACACAGATGCATATAGGCCAATTTTTATTAGTGTTATTTAGAGATCTTTGGTCATACTGTTAAAGAGAAATGACTATGACATAAAAACATTATTCATCAAAAACTTATTGAATACCTTCTTTAGAGTCACTATACTAGGCATAGAGCATCTTATATCTTATAGAAGAGACAAGTAACATTCATCCATTCAGTATTTTTTGAGCCCCTACTAGACAAAGTTCCTATCTTCATAGAACTTATATTCCAGTAATGGGAGGCTTTCAATAATCATGTGTACAAAATAAAACTATTATTTCAGATAGCATAAGTCCTAAAAGAAAATAAAAACAGTAGGATAGAGCATGATGGGTGGGGTGGGGGATGTGCTACTTTTGCTACGGTGGTCAGGAAAGGCCACTTTAAGAAAGTGACATTTGAGCTAAAGTCTGAATGTTGGGAAGGAGGCAAATGAGAGGATGAGAGAAAATGCCCCAGGTAGAAGGAACACTAGGTACAAAGGCCCTGAGATGAGAACAAGATTGGTAAGGCCAGAGTGAAGTGAACAAGTGGGTAGTGGTTCAGAGAAGAGTTCTGAGGAAGAGGTAGGTGCAGATTACATAGGGCATTATAGGCAAGTAAAAGGTGTGGATGCTATTTCTAGACAATGGGAAGGCACTAGGGAGTTTTAAATGTGAGAGACAGAGATGATCAGATCTATAACACAAATACATACAATTATGGATAAAATATTTATAATAGGAAAATGACTACAAAGCAGGCCATTACAAAGTATTACAGGAACTATGTTAATAAGGAAACCTGCATCACTCATGGTGTGATAGCATTCCAGGCTATAACAGCAGGTGCAAACTTGTGTATATGTGAAACAACACTGTGAACATGATGGCACACTGGAGAGGACCACAGGTGGTCAGTCAGCATGGAGCCCAAGTAGGTATGAGCCATGCCTGGGAGACCTTAGACATCAGAAATTGCAGTCATTTTGCAGGCCACTGATTCTTAACTTGACCTTAAAATACTGGTATAAAGCCCTACTCAAGACCAATTAGATCAGAACTTCTGAGGTGGGAGGGCAGGCACCATTATATTTAAAAGTTCTCTGGGTGATGCTAATGTACAGTCAGGGCTGAGAACCACAGTAGGTGATGATTAAGGGGCCCTACATGGTTTGAGACAAGCAGTAACAATTATTTATTTTCCATTACAAATTTGTTTTTCCAAAGATTATATTTTAGAATACAGTATTTTTAAAGTATAATATATTCAAGTGATGATGACAAATTAATTACACTACATTTACATCTAAAAGTACTGAACATTGTCACAAATGGAGTCACAAGTTTCCATTCCTCCTAAACTCTGGCCCTTATGACAGTTTATGAGAAACCCAGAAACTTTTAAACAGAAGAAACCATCAACAGTACAGAACTGGTAGATTTTAGAACCAGAATAGTACTCCAGAGAGCTCCTTTATTTTATAGATATAAAAAGAGAGGCTCACTAAATGTCCATCAACCGACAAATGGATAAAGAAGATGTGGTTTATATATACAGTGGAATACTACTTGGCAATGAGAAAGAATGAAATCTGGCCATTTGTAGCAGCGTGGATAGAACTGGAGAGTATTATGTTAAGTGAAATAAGTCAGGCAGAGAAAGACAGAAGCCATATTTTTCACTCATATGTGGATCCTGAGAAACTTAACAGAAGACCATGGGGGAGGGGAAGGGGGAACAAAAAGTTACCGAGAGGAAAGGAGGCAAACCATTAGACTCTTAAATATTGAAAACAAACTGAGGGTTGATGAGGGGTGGGGGAAGGGGGAAAGTGGGTGATGGGCATTGAGGAGGGCTCCTGTTGGGATGAGCACTGGATGTTGTATGGAAACCAATTTGATAATAAGTTATATAAAAAAATAAAAGTAAATAATAAAAATAAAAACACCCTTGGAAATATTTTTAAGGAGAGAAAGAGAGAGAGAAAGAGAGAGAGAGAGAGAGAGAGAGAGAGGCAGGCTCAGAGAGGTATCATGACAAGGCCAAGGTTACCCAGGGTTAGCAGCAAGGACAGAAGTGGAGACCAAGCTTTTTCTACCACACCATGCTGCATGTTTATTACTCAAGAAAAGCCATCCTAATTTCTGGACTTGGCATCTTTCACAACATTAAGTAGATCATGAAAGAGCACTTAATTGTAGAAGAGAAATATAAAAGAGGAAAAGGATGGGGGGAAAAAACCAAACTAAATACAGTTTGGTGCACATACAACTTTATTTTTCAGGTTATCCCCTTAGTTTATGACTGCTAAAGTTACTGCTTCTTCTCATGCTTTCTTCTGCTATTTCCGTAGGCTTCTGCAAACTGAGAATTTATTCAAAGTAATACAAGTTTCCTACAGGTTAGCAATTCTTGTTCAAGGCACATATTTCAAGATGCAGACCCACATCTTTCTCCAGCCTCTGGAAGATAGAAGTATTTGAAGCAAGAGACATAGAAGACTGGGTCCTTTCCCCACGCAGCAGGATGCATTTCATAACAGAATCCCTGGCTCTATGTTAGAATCAAACACCTGAACATGTTTTGAGTCTATAGTTGAAATACCATCCCAGCACTGAAAGCTGAAATATGCTGTACATTTTAAATGTATGTCAGGCAAACGGAGCAGCAGTGCCATCTGCATTTATACTGACTGCCACCTTTGAGTTCCAGACCCAATATTCGCAGAGCAGCAATGACCAACCATGTAGTTCTTCTCCATTTCTTGATAAAGTCGTTCATTTTACTTTCCTCTGGACAAGGTGGAGGAAGTGCACTGAGATTTTAAATGCCAGCTAAGTTTATCTGAAAACAGAGGTAAAGGATGTCTCAGCCAAGGTCGCTGTCCAATCTGGATGCAGCAATACCCATCCATAGAAACTGACTTTGTACATTTAAGTGTGTGAGTTCTGCAGTGAATCCAAGAGATGGTGCTTTTTGCTACCACAATGACCAAAGAAGTGACTGGGTTCAAGCTAGACTGTGTGTCAGCTCTGAAAGCTATGACCATCCCCAGCAGAGGTAGATAATGCTACTGTGTCAACAGAAACAGTGGCTTGGCCAAGGCTTGGTCATCTTTGGTCATCTTTTCCATCTTTGGATGGAAGCAAATCTGCAGGCATTAAAAATCAGTCAGGTAGCCCAAGAGCAAGACTACATAGAGATAAACTCAGAAGGAGGAGCACAGAGCTTGGAGGTTAGCTCGGAGCAAGCCTAGAGGTGAAATGTGTGAAGTCCTCGGTAAAGGGCTTCCCAGCCCGAGTGGTCACTTCTGACTTCAGGACAGTCATCAGTATGCTTTCTTCAGCCAGAAATCCTTTGAAATTGTCTCTGCATCTTCTCAGGATATACTCAGAACTCTACCACTGTCTGGAATAGAGGTAAGGGTTCCCAGAACTGGGTAATCTTTCTGAGCTATAAAACCATACTTTATAGTCCTTTAAGATCCTTATTTTCATGAATAACTTAGGTATTTTGTTTTAAACTGCCAGAAGGACATCACTACTCTACATTATCTAGTTTTTTCTACAGACTCGCAGAGGCTTTTGTAGACTTATCCAATGTTTTTAAACCCTGAGTAAAGATCCTAAAATAGTTCCATGTCCTGTTGCAATATTTATACATTTATTCTACTTCTATATTGTTTCTTTTTACTTCTTATGCAGCTCCAATTCTAGAGCCTATTATGTGTTTTACAAACTATTTTTCTTTTCTATCCATTTTCTGGAGTGCATTCAGCTTGTAAACACCTATAAGGAACACGAACAAAAAAATCTACTTTAATGTCATGAACAGATTCAGGCTATAGAATGCACACTCTAATGCAGCATCAGATGAGGACATTTTTCTCCATACTGCTTTTATATCACTTGCAAGGTGATTTGTCAAAACAAATACTTTACCACTCTTCTCAATAAGACTTCATATATTCCATGCATGGTGGTTCCCTTCTATTTTTAATGCATCTGGAAACAAAAGATGGTTCAAGTGTCACTATCATGGAATTCACGGTTCCTTCTCCTCTGTGTAAGTGATCAACCACCCATCAGCAGTCCTGCAGGAGTCACTTGTCTTCATGGATGCTTCCATTGCCTGTTCATGTCCTCACTCTGAAGAGGTTTGCCAGGAATGCCTTCTGGAGCCAGAACTGATGTACACATGTAACCTTCCAGCCAATATCCACTTTCAGGGACTCATACCAACATGCCAGGAAAACACAGAGCTCTTTTTTAATTTTTATATATTTATTTATTTTTGTCCCTCTCATCTTTGAACATCATCTTTTTCTGTGCCATGTCTTGAACAGAGCTAAGGGGACTGTGGGTGGCTTGCATTTGTTCCCTGTATGGTCCTGGTGAGGATACTATGGTTTCGGACAGAGCAGCAGCAGGAAGTAGAGATGTGGAGTGCTAGAAGGAGGTTACCCCTTCTCACTCATGAAGAACTGCTTAATACAGCAGATTCATCCCACACATGAGATGCACTCAGTCATCTCTGTCTCCTTCAGACACCCTTATTTCCAGTGATGGTATTTGGAAGTCAAGCTTCTTCTCCTTTGGAATAACCTGTAGTGAGGAAGGTCTTCAGGTGCAGGAAGGAAGTTCCATTTTGCTAAGGAGAAAAAGGACAAAACTGTAGTTGGTGCTTCTCTAGTTTCCAGGCAATCTTCTCCATCATATATAACTCTAATAATCGCCCCTTCAGAGGGCACTAGGCAGTATTCCGCCTCTGAAGGCTCCACCTCAGGAGTAAGACTGGGTGTTTGACTTTGCCTTAGAGCACGGATTCACAAGAATTCAAAATAATTTACATACATTATGGAAATATTCCACTAGAGCTAAAACAGATTATAATGAGTTCAGATGAATTTAAACTCTTACCTTTCAGAGAGGAGACATCCCTTTTTTCTTTGTGAATCTCAAAGTGAAGGGCCACAAGGGGCTGATTTCCAACTTCCTTCCAACTCCTACACTTCACACTGGCTCTTACTCCTGCCACGCAAGGCAGTGAGCTTCTTGTTTTATAATCTCCACAGGTTCCAGCGAGAGTCCACTCCACCCAGACTTTTAAGGCCTAGTTAGGAGGACAGGAACTTGTCCTCCAACCTGTGGAGCAAAATTCAACAAGAAGAAGCCCACAAGGAAGGCACTGATTTTCCCTATCCCCAGCCCCCTCTCAGGAAAGTGGCTTCCTGCCTTGAAGGCAGAAGCACATGTAGCTGTTGCATCTGAGAGCTGTGCCTGGCTCTGTGCATGACTCAAAATCATCTGGCACCACGGGCATTCTACATTAAACAGTGTTGTGTCATTTTCGGAGATGACTTAGAGGAGGCACAATACAGGTTTCAATATTTGAACATGAAAATGCAAACATTTTATTTTGTGCTAAAATGAAACAACTTCTCAATCCAAAACATGTCCATCTTTCAGCCACTTTCTGAGTTATTCTTTAGGCCTCCCATAGGCTATGGGAGACTCCTCTGAAACTGAGAGGCTATCAGACAATATTTATGCCTGTGGTTCTGATCTTCAGAAGCAGCTCAGAGCTAGGAGAGGAGAAAATTGGAAGGTAATCCTATCAGGCTTTGATGTGGAAGCCCATAGGCCTGCAGAATGAAATGCTCTGGGAGGTGTGTAAATAGCTCTGGCTTCTGGGAGCAAAGTCTGGGCCAAAGGACTGGGGTCTGTGATAGCATGAGACACTTTTGGTCAAGTGCCTGAAGCCACATGGGACTCCCATGTTTCTGTGCTGTAGATGTAAATCCATTTGCACCCTGACATCTTGGGATGAAAAGTAAATAGGGTACCAAAGGGAAGAAGAAAGAGGAAAGAATAGTGCTGAGGACTGGACATAACCTTGGGGCAGAGTCAGAGCCAGAAAGGTGACCTCAGATCACATGTTATTAAGTACAGTTTACAGTTCATCTCAATTCCAATTATTGTGATCTAATTTATCCACTCCCAAGGGAATTTCTAAAGCCATCCAAAAGTAATAACAATAATCCACTGTGTTAATGGAGTCCTGGTAAACAGGGCTAATTCCTCACACTGACCGTAAATATGAGCATTCACCACAAAGTGCAATAATTGTCTTGTACTAACACTCGAATGTCAAATTTGCTTGAACGTCATCTGCATTTCTCGTGGGGGAGGTGCTTGTGGGTTTTTTGTGTGTGTGGTAAAATATACATAACATAAAATTTAGCATTTTAACTATTATTTTTAAGTGTACATACAGTTCAGTGCCATTAAGTACATTTACATTGCTGTATAACCATCACCACCATCCATGTCCAGAACCTCTTCATCACCCCAAACTGAAAACTGTATTATTTTTCACACAGTCTGTGAGCTACCCCAGACCCCAAAACACAAGGAATCTGCCTGTGCTTCACATTCAGCCCTGGGGAGAATTCTAAGATACAACATGATATGGCATTTTAAGATTTACAAAGTGTTCTTTTTTAATGCACACACGACTTATATGCCTCCTGCAAAAGGGAGAAGAGCAAGGCTCAGAGAGGGGGACAGACTTGCTCAAACACAACAGTGACAATAGATGGGAAACGAGCTAGGCTTCCAGTGCACATCCCACTGCACCTCATCACCGCTAACACTAAGGAGGAAGAAGAGAAGGCCCCGCCTAAGTGGTGCTTGACAAGATCCTCCAAGGGCAGAGCTGTGTCTTGCCCCACCCTCTACTTTATGGGTTCTCACTGCTTTGAGGACAGAGAGCCAGAGCTGTCTGGGGACCCAGAAAAAAAAAGGGGGGGGGAGTTCTCATTCACATCATTCATTACAAAAGCCAATTGGGGTAGTTTAGTACTTTCTCTCCTCTCCTTCCCTTGCATCAAAGCAAACCCACACCCCATCCACTTTTTTTACAAGATCACCATAATAACACCCTCTTCCAGCCCTCTTTCCAGCACACACCTCCTCTATTTCTGATGATCATTTTAACCAAGTTTCTTCTGCATAAAAATGGAAGCAAGCAACAGACTCCACCTGGTGTGATCTCTCCTTCCTGCACCTCACAGGGGTGGCACTGGCCATGACCTGACCCCACTGTGTTGGTTTACTAGGGCTGCCACAACAAATTACCACAAAATAGATGGCTTAAAACGACAGAAATGTATTCTCCCACAGTTCAAGCCAGAAGTCCAAAATCAAGGTGTCAGCAGTGCCATGTCAGCCTTCCCACCTAAGGCTCTAGGGAAGATCCTTCATTGCCTGCTGTTAGTTTCTAGTAGGTCCTGACAATCCCTGGCATTCCTGGGCTTGAAGCTACATCACTCTTCTCTGTCTTCACCTTCACAGGACCCTCTTCTATATGTGTCCTCTGCTCTTCTTATAAGAACATCATCCATTGGATTTAGAGTCCACCCTAATCCAGTATGACCCCACCCTACCTTAACTAACCACATCTGCAAGGACTCTATTTCCAAATAAGGTCATATTCTGAGGTTTCAGATAGACATGAACTTTCAGAAGACACTTATTCAACCCCCATTAACCTATCTTTCATCTTTAAGATGTGTTAAATCCAATTTCTTGTTTTCTTTGGAGCTTTTTGGGTTTTACCTTCAGTACCTGTTTCATTTAAATCCTACTCTTGACCACTTTGTTGAAAACCAGTCTGAGGCATCTGCCTCCATTCCCCCTACCCCATTAAACATCTCCAGACCTCACTTTAAAATGGGTGCCTGGACACCAGGTCAAGAAAGAAATAATAGTAAGTTGCCCAGAAGGGTTCATTATTTCATCTCTCCCCATTCACCCAAGAAGCAATGTGTGCTCACCTCACATTCAGTATTGCGCTGGGGGCTAAGGTGTTCCTGCCCTCAAAGGGCTTAGTGCATGTAAGAGAAGTGAGCTACTGCATAGCTAGATGACCCGAGAAAGTGAAAGAATCAAATACTGAAGGATAGAGTAGATGACACAGATGGAGTAGCAAATGACACGGGACAACCTGGGGAAAGGCACGAAGATACAAATAACCCTGGAGTCTTCTGGGGACTGTGAACAGAACACATCTGACTACACAATGGGCTTTGCTGCAGAGAGTAGGCTGGATCAATGACACGGTTGTGAAGATTACTGTGGGTGGATATGTACCTGATCCTATAGGGCCTTCAGTCCAGGCCAAGAGGACCCATTAATGGTTTCGAAGCAATTGGGAAGTTTGACTAAGTGGTGTTCAGGGAAGCCAGAGCTAGCTGGGTGTGGATGATGGACTGGGAGGAGTAGAAAGTTGGCAGGAAAGCCCTGGCTGGGAGCCCAGTTAAGAAGACAGGCTCCAGGGCCAGAGCTTTATTCCTCCACTAGCAGTGAATCCCCATCCATTGCAGTAACCTTCCGTCAGACTCTGCAATCAATACAGCCATCCTGACATGGCTGGGGGCAGGGCACCTGGCTGGCCTCCAGCCCTCCCTTCCCATTAACATGATGAGTTGCAGAGGGCATGTCAGGCAGAGCTTTCAGTGAATTCCAGGAATGGAGATCCCCTTCAGACAAAATCCCTGAAGAGAAGCTCAAGAGTGCTTTGCAAATCAACACACGAACACCTCTTATGTACAATGGTCTGTCCAGAGAGGACAGAATCACGATCTCAGCTCAGATCCTGTTTCTTCCCACTGTTGCACTTCCCTAGGACTGGTGCTAGCATTTATGAGGTAACAAAGTGACCTGAGCTCAGGTACTATTTTGCAGCAGAGGACACCATATAGGTGATTATTGTCTGCGATTACATTGGGATCTTCCCAAGAAGGTGGACCGTCTTCCCCATAAGGCTCCCTCTATCAGGGCCCTTCCTATCACCAGAAACAAAGCCTAGGGGAGGTTGTAACACACCCCATATTCTCTGTCCTCCTCATTCACCCACAAACTCCCCTGCTTAACACCTTAAGGAGCAGAGGGAGAAGTGGAGGTGACATGGAGGGGGCAGGAGCAAACCAGAATATGGTGGGCAGAATAATTTCTTAGGTCCACAAGGTACATCTCTGATCCATCTGCCTTAGGCCTTCCTGGAGAAATACAAGCAGAAGAAGGGAGATCCAAGGATCAGGAGGATGGTTGACTCCTTTGGCTTCCCTTCTCCTTAAGAAAAGCTTTGTATACCATCACAGGAAGCTTCCACTGACCCCATACCACCGCCATCCTTGCAGGCTGTAGACCAGCCCAGAGCAACAGGCATCAGGAAAGAGCTGTGGAGGGTGGTTGCAGGGGAAAGGGGCAGGCATGGGAATTTCCTGAATGCAGCTAAGGCGCTAGGGGAGAAAAGTCACACTCTCCACTTCCACCTGCTATTAAACTGGAAGTTCGAGCTTTGCTAGAAATAGATGGTACACAGGACAGGAGTCCAAAGGAAAATAACCATCCTCCAGATTGTTTTCCCTTTTTTAGCAATCAATCTAATTTGAAAGACATAACAACTTCCACCCCCTTTATTTCTGAAGAGAGATGCAAACAGGTGATCTATTTGTACTAAAATTAACTCCCTCTATGTGTAACTTCTTGATGATATTCATATATTGAATCTGACTCACACTTTTGATGTGGAAAGGTTTTATTAACATAACTACTTATCCCAGCCCACTCCCACTGGGATTCGTGGCTCTTGCCCAAAGTACATTTTGGCTATTTCTATGTTACCTTAAATTCTGGCACAGATTAATGTTTCATGACAATCACATTCACAGATTCTATGAGAAATTCCTGGCTGTCCCTAGGTAACAATAATGAAGCGAAATTGAAAGTAAGAAGCAGCTTTGTCTACACAAGCAAGGACGCCTAGATTGCAGAGTCTGGAGACCCGGGATATTATCACAGCACTGTGATCCAGTCACTTGTGTCCTCAGAGTCTCAGGCTCCTCATCTGTAGAATGAGCTTGCTGGCCTCACACAGTTCTCAGTTCTCTTCCAGCTCTGACTTCCTGTGATTGTAAAAGACATTTAAAAATATCTCCAGGGAAAGAAATCTCACATTATTTAGTCGTGAGAAGATTGAACTAATGATATCTAATATCTCTGGGTTCTAAAAGTCTGTTATTCTATTATATACAATGGTTTTTTAATGTGTAAAGATTAGTAAAAAAAAAATTTTTTATTTAAACAAACAGAAGACTCCTTTTTTAATGCCCAGTTTAAAGGACATAGTTAAAGAGCCTAAAATGAAATCTCCAGCCATTCTGTGTTCACACACAGAGAAAGTGGGTGGATGAGATCAAAGCTATACAACATCTGGAGTGGCAAAGACTACTGTTAACTGGGTTGTCTGCTGATTGAAACAAGACATGACAATTACGGGACATTATACAACAGTCCTAACTCCATGTCACTGCTAGACCTTTTGCCATTAGGCACAGAAGGAAGCCAAGATCCCAACATATGGATGGCATTATGTGAAAAAAAAATCCATTGTCTCTTGACAAAGTCACAGCTAAGTGGCAGACCCTGGAGCATCAGAACAGCATCTCAAGATACGTAAGAACTTGGGTGAGGCAACCAGGGCTTCAGCAGGTGGCCAGTTTGGATGTTACTATGCAAAAACTGCTCTCCAGGTTGAAGTCATCCTAGTTAACAGGCCCTAGATTAGTTCAAGTAACAATGGAGATAAAGAGGGGTGTACAATATAGGGACAGACAGGTGAGATTCATCCATATACTCAGCTAAATCTGGCCATGGCAGGGAAAGAGAGATGGATGAGAGGTGAGGTTAGGCAATCAAGCATCAGAAAGGTTTTGTCAGGCCCCAAATTTAAGCAGAGACTGTCACTTAACACAGTGGGAAATAAACTAAGTCCTCAAGGGCTGGGAAAAGATCTTCAGTGCTAGTATACAGAAGATGCTCAACTGTACATGTTGATCAAATGGAAACTTACAAAAGAAGCTACTGCTTCATTGTTCACTGAACAATATTTCCCATTCATGGCAGCTCAGACTGCCAGGTCAGCTGCAAGAGAGGGAAATGGGAATGAATGAGGGGTAGCTATCTAAGCTTAAAGGTGCCTGGACTAGGTTCATGTCCCCTGGAAGGAGAAATGAACTTCATCAACCACCCTGGGTACCACTGATGGAAAGGAGCTGTGGGCTGGGGATCTATCACAGAGCCAATGTCCTCCATAGTCTAAGTTGGAAAAGGGGTACTCATCTATCTGAAGAAATACCCCTTACCCAGCTGCCTTAACATCTTAGAAAACCTAAAAGATTTCAGGTTGCTGGAAGTAGTCGGACACAAACCAAAGGCCCTCCACAGAGTCATTAAATTAAGCAAGTAATTAAAGGGTCTGGGGGTCTAATTCCTGAGCACTAAGACCAGGCAGATGTGATGAACCCCAAGAATAGGCACCAGCTAAGCCTGTTTTCAAAGAAAGCATTCCCTTATTATGAGAACTAGCATTAGATAAAATAATGATTGTTTTCAGTTCAATCTTGTGAGAATTTATACATAATTTGAAAGTAGGTATTACATTCCTTTAAACTCCATTTCTTATGGCATATCCATCTTCTAATACTGTCCAATAGAGAGGACAGTATTCTGTTAGAGTTATTTTATTTGGAGCAGCATATCTAACTAAATACAGTCTGAGTCAGTGGGTTTTATATCTGGAAAATTTCTGGAGCCCTGATCTGCCCTGGCCTCTCTTAGTCATCCACGCCTGTGTCAAGGGTTGAGCTAGCCACTTAATGCAATCAAACTCAAGGTAGTACCAATTTCTTGGCAGCACCTCCAAATTTTAATGCTTGAAAATACACTCACACATATATGGTCACTTGGTTTATGACAGGGTGACACTACAGTGCTGTGGGGGTAGGATGGTCTTTTAAACAAATGACTCTAAGCCAACTAGATGGCAAAACAGGAAGAAAAAAGAAGAGTCTTTCCCTCACCATACAGGAAAAGCACTTTCAAATGGATTATCAATCTAAATGTGAAAAGTAAAACAGCAAAGTTTTTTCAGTACAAAATTTAGAGTAGACAAAGATTTCTTAAACAGGTCACCAAAATAAAGCACTAAGCATAAAAGAAAATATTTTATAGACTGGACTACATTAAAAGTATTAATATACCATTAATACCCAACAAAATACACCATGAAGAGCATGAAGAGGCAAGCCATAGACTGGAAGAAGATATTAACACTATACATATTCAAAGGATTCATATCCAGAATATATAAAGAACTCCTACAAGTTAATAAGAAAAATGCAGATAATTCAATAGCAAAGATAAGGCAGAACAACTAAAGGTTCACTTTACAAAAGGACAGCCGTCCAAATGGTCAATAAACATATGAAAATGTTCTTGACTTCATTCACCATCCAAGAAATACAAATACAAAACAAAACCCACCCATAAAGTGGCATCACCACATACCTACCAGAAGAGCTGAAATGGAAAAGACAAATAATACCAACTATTAGCAAAAATGTGGAGCAACTGGAAGTATCCCCCCTGCTAGTGGAGATATAAATTGTTACAACTACTTTGGAAAACTATTTGGCAGTATTTAATGAAAGCTAAACATACTCTTACCCTAGTGTTTGCTAATTACCCTCTTAGATATATACTCTACAATACTGGATGCAAGTAGTCATCAACAGATCTACACAGAGCAGCTTTATTCATAATAGCCCCAAACTGGAAACAACCCAACACTCAAATACCTTATACAGTAAAATGAATTAATAAATAAATCGCAGCATAAAATCAGTACACTATTACATAGCAATGAAAGTGACATATATTTGTTACAGTCAACATGGATTAATCTCACACAGGTAATGTTGGAAAAAAGAAGACAGTATATACTTGACAAAATAGTACATACATGAAGATTCCATTTCTATAAAGTTTCAAAACAGGCAAACTAATCTTAAGATGCTGGAAGTCACCCTAGAGATTGCCCTTGATGGGAGGGCCTGGTAAATGGAAAGGGACACTGGGGGGGCCAGTGTTCTGGAATAATGTTCTATTTCTTGATCTGTACACTAGTTATTCAAGTGTGTTCACTAAATAAAAATTCACTGAGCTTAGGATTTATGTACTTTTCTGTACGTATGTTATACTTCAGTAAAAAGTTTACAATATGAAAATATAAATGCAAATTAGATTTAAGACAGAAAGTCTTTGTGGGGGAAAAAAATCCATGAAAACTGACTTGCAAATCCAAACCTATTAAATGACAGCAAGATTAAGACTTTTAATTGTTCAGATTTTTCTGTTCTAAAATGAAAATTTGCTTTTTAATTTAACATCTATGTCCCACTCTCAAAAAGAATTGGAAGCCACAGCCTTATTTACTGAATAAATACACACTAGAGAGGCCTTTTAGTCTTCACTGGAAGCTTCTAGGACATCAAAATTGTTCAATTTTGCTTGGTTTACTTTTACTTTTTTTCCCATGTTAATATATGGGTTTTTAAAAATGCAATTTTTCTTGGCTAACACCCTCTAATAAAGATTAACAACCCTAATATTTACATAGCCAGCAAGCAAACTCAACTGAGCCAAACACAGTCTATCCAATCAGTCTTCGGAAGGCTTCAGCCAGTGGCTATCGTTCGGGTCTAACAGGCTCGTGCTCACTGGAAAGGGAAGATTGGGAGCAATTATCTCAGTAATCCAGGCCAAGAAACACAGCCATGCTATTCAGGAGAAAGGGGGGCTGGCGGGGGGGAGGAGGGGAGGCATTGTGCACAGAGACCAAACCTGCTCCAGTGAAACAGAGCCTGGCCAGCCAGAAGGAGCTCGTGGTTTCCTACCTAGATGTGTGCACTGGCTTCCACCCCTTCTGGAGGAAAGCTTTTCCAGGAGATGGGGTCGTTCTCTTTCACTCACTGAACTTATATTTGTACAATGCCTATGGTTTACAAAGTTTCCTAGATACAAATATGAGTCTCTTGCTCATCCTAAAAAGAAGAGAGAGGAGTTATTACAATCCCCTTTTTGCTTGTGAAAGAACTGAGACTCAGACAGCTGAGGGATTCCTCACAGCCCCAGCAATGGTAAGTCCACAGCAAGAACAAAGCACATTCAGGCACCGTGCTCTGACTCCTGTACCATGAGGTCTCCTGGCTCCCCTCCAAGCCTGCTTATGACAATGAGAACACAATCCTAAGGCCTAAAAAAAAGTTAGTCTAGGATTATTAGACACTGGGCTGCAGGCAAGCTGGAAACTGTACCCCAGCCCATGGATAGTGTTCACACCTTCAGGATCATACATTCAGAGGCACTGAAAAAAGAAAGCAGGCATGGGTAGGAGCCAGGACTAGGGGCAATTAGCTATTGAATGTGACAATGGTCAGAATGCCTCAGTCTGACTCTATTATAGAAAAGTCATCAGCAATGGTAGAAACGTGTCATCTGGGCAGGCTTTTCTGCAGATAGAGAACTGACACCTGTGGGTTTGAAACATACAAGATATAGTTCTGAAATCTATCCATGAATATGATAGGTTTCGGTTCTGCTAGAGATGGTATATTGTGAGTACCAAACAGCATAAAGAGCAGTAACTTTAGAGTCCAGTAGATTTGGCTTTGAATTCCATCTCTCTTTTTCATTTGATATGCATCCCAGAACAAGTTACTCTGCTCTGATGAGCTTCAGTTTCCTTGACCATAAAATAGCAATGATAATACCTGTGCATCAGAATCATTGTGAAAATTAATGAAATAATATATGTAAAGTTCCTGTATGTAGTGAGCAATAAATATTACTTCCTTTCCCTACTCCATACATTAAAAAAAATGTTTTCTTTTTGTTTTTTAAAATATATGCTACAAACAGTTTGCATCTTCCTTGGCAGCTAGAATAAAATAAAAACATAAATCATCTAAATTCATACCTTACAGGATAATCATATATGAACAGATAATAACCTAAGATGGCCCAATTTAAGAACCTTGACCTATTTTTTTTTTTCTTTTTCACCTGGAAGCTATCTGATTAACTCAGTGCCTGCTTCATTCCTGCTTCATTTCCTGGAATAGAAATTGCAATAATCTTCTCCTTAATTCCAATCTAAGTGATTAACATAACAAAAACATGTCAGCTGTAGTCAGAATCCAGTCCCATGATTTTCTCTAGGACTGATGTTGCCAAATTCTGCCTGGAAGAAAAGATGAGTGTCTGATTGCCAGGTTAAGTCCAGACTTTGCTCTGGACAAATACCACAGGTTACACAGAAAAGCTGAGAGAGTCTTACATCTGACTACCTACGACTTTCCTCTTAAAAAGCAAAAACAATCTTTTCAAAATCTGCAGGTGTTCTTCCACAAAAATCTTTTGCTGTGACTTCACACTCTATGAATACCCTCTACCCATAAACTGATCTTCCCACCCAACTGTCCTATTTCTATCCATGCCTGCATGTTCTCAGAATCAAGAAACTGGAAGGACTTCCATTAAAGCCATTATTCCCAATGTCAAATACACACACACACACACACACACACACACACACACACACACACACGAATCATTTCTACTGCATCATGATGGTCTTCTAGTATAGAGGAGCTGACTACTTCCCTGCTGCATTATTCCCATTCTCGGTCAAGTTCTTCCATAAATCCAGCTGGGATGTTTCCCCTTATGTCTTCATCCCATCCACTAATTCTAGTTCTGTCCTCAAGAGCAATGCAAATAGCAAAGGGACATAGATCAATCTCGCTTTTCTTCCACATTGAAGGCCCAGCAATATGGAAGACAACTATTATGTTTATATGCACATTTTCTGCTCTAAATCAACAGTCAATTCAAAAAACATCTGTTGAAGGTCAACTATGTGCCTCACATAGTTTAGGTGCTAAGACAGGAGAACTAAATAACATATGGCATCTTCATACAAGATGGTCACACTTGTCCCTAAGAACTCTGGATGTGACCTGGCTTCCAGACTACTCACCCTCTTGCTCCTCCAGATACACTATGGCTTGTTGATGCCTCTCTTCAAGCTTGGTACCCAGAATGTGGGAGAAAATATAGATGGGAGCATTGTGCTCCTTGGTATTTACCCAAAGGAGCTAAAACCTATGTCTACCCAAAAACTTGCACATGAATGTTTATAGCTTTATTCAAAATTGCCAAAACTTGTAAGCAACCAATCTTTTAGTTGGTGAGCAGATAAACAAATTTATCCAGACAATGGAATATTATTCAGTGCTAAAAAGAAATGAGCTGTTAAGCCATGAAAATATATGGAGGAATCCTAAAAGCATATTGCTAAGTGAAAGAAGTCAACCTGAAAAGACTACATACTGTATGATTCCAACTATGTGACATTCTGGAAAAGGTTAAACCATGGAGACAATAAAAAGATCACTAGTTACCAGGTGTTAGCAGGAGGGAGGGATGAAAAGGCAGAACACAGGGGATTTTTAGGGCAGTGAAACTACTGTGTATAATACCATAATGGTGGATACATATCATACCTTTGTCCAACCCATGGAATGTACAACAGTGAACCCTAATGTAAACTATGGACTTTGGGTGATTATGACACGTCAATGTAGGTTCATCAATTATCACAAATGTACCACTCTGGTCGGGATGCTGACAATGGGGGAGGCTATGTATTGTATGTGGGGGAGCGGGGCTGGGTATAAAAGGGAAATCTCTGTATCCTTCTCTCCATTTTTTAGTCAATCTAAAACTGCTCTAAAAAAAAGTCTTTTAAAGAAATTAATAGAAAAAAGTGGATGAGTGAGTCTGTAGATTACACCAACATCAATTTCCTGGGTTTGATACTGTACTAATAGTGGGAGATGCTGGGCAAAGGGTGCACAGGAGTTCCCTGTATGTTTCTTTGCACTCTCCTATGAATCTCTATTTCAAAATTAAAAGTTTAGAAATAAGTGGATGGATGAGCTCCCACTGACAAAAGCTGCTAATGGGACAGTTCAAAGACTAATAAAAGACCCAAACCAGGATGGATTCACCTACTGAAATACCTCTGGAAATGAGCACCAAGGAGAAGAGAGAAGACTGTCAGAAAAAGGTCCACAACTTGCCCTCCCTAGGAGGTAGGTAGGGCATCCTTCTGGAAGGACAACCCTGACCTCTGAGATTGGAATCTGCAGGGCCTTCTCATTCCTATTCTTGGGACATCTGGATGGGAAGAGTCTGTGATCCATGCTCCTTGGCATGTGGAGGGGCTATGTGGAGTGGGGGTGGGGGGTCATGAATCATCAGGCTCCAGAGTCCAACACACCTTTCTTTAAAATGCAGTCCTATCACTCACCAGCAGCAGTGGCCTGAGCATATTATTTTCCTTCTTCAGCCCTCCACAAAACAGAGACAGAGAAGAGTACTATTATCACACAGGATTATGAGAGGAGGCAATAAAATAATTCATACAAAGCACATATATAGCTCCAGCAGCTACCAAAAACTTAAAACATTCATGGTCTGAGAGTCTTCTGCATGAGTAAGGTCTAGTTTTCAGGACACACTCTTACTCCCTTTGTAACATCAGATAGAACTTCTACCCTTCTCCCACTTGCTGGTACCTCTCTAGTTTGCCATGACATCTCAGATGTCCAGCTACCCCAACCAGTGCTTTTTAAATCTTATTCAGTAAAGAACTAGTTTGGTTTTTGTTTTTTCTTTCATTTCTTATTCCAATCTGTCACAGACTGGTACTTTCATAAGATACAATAAAAATGAATTACTAGAGAAACATGATTTTATTTTATTATTTTTTATTTTTTTTAATTTATTTATTTATTTTGAAAGAGACAGACACAGTGTGAATGGAGAAAGGGCAAAGAGAGAGGGAGGGAGAGAATCCCAAGCATGCTCTGTGCTGTCAGTGTAGAGCCCAATGTGGAGTTTGAACTCACAAAACTGTGAGATCATAACCTGAGCTCAAATGGAGAGCTGGATGCTTTACTGACCAAGCCACCCAGGTGCCCCTCACATACTATATTTTTAGATTTATCAGTCTGATATGTATCATTAATTCCTTTACCTTGCTGAGTAATATTCTATTGTCATTTTAAAAACAAAATATAAGTCCCTTTAAAAATGTTTTAGATTCAGACAAAATTACTCTGGGAAATTGGTATAAAAGTTTATAAATGCTTCCTTTCAATTTCTTTACTTCTCATTACTGGCTGTATAACAAACAGTTGACAGAGCTGGGCCATGGACTGCACCTCAGGTAGCACCTGTCTGGTACCTCCTTTCTCCAAGCTCCTTAATGGCTTTAGTCACAAGTGAGTACTTTAAAATCTCTATTTTTTATATCAATTTAGATTCCCAAGCTATATTGCATGCTCTCTGGGTCATGTCCACTATGCCAAGGGTAGGACAGGTAGTTCACAGGGGCTCAAATCCTTGCTGATAATCCAAATATTAAACAGACATATTAGTTACTTTTACTTTTTCATGATTTAGACAACCTGATTGCACATTTGTGAAAACTTGCCTAATGAACACATTTTGTGCCTTTAGCATCCTTCCCTATTTGCCTTCCATCTATTTCTGTTTATGTCATTTTCACCACCTGCTTTAACTCCATTTAACTGAAATGCACCAGATATAGTCACTGTTTCTCTTCCACCGAGGGACAAGACAGGATAAATCACATAAAATCCCATTCATCAGAAAATCTGGCTCTGGCTCACCAAATAAACATTCAAGGAAATGGAGTGCTTATACTAATTTACTTCCAGGGGATACTGTTAATCTCACCTCTGTGTCTCTCTAATGCCAGGCACGTGATAGCTGCTCAATAAGCATTCGTGTAAACTGGCCATAGAGTGCTGGCTGTATCTCAGTGACCGCAGGTCATATTTTCAGTCATATCACTCAGAAGGCAAGGGTAGCCATGACCAGAAAAGAGCAATGAGTGGCAGTGTTACAGGAAGGAGCCTCGGGCTCATTTAGTCCAGTGACTTTCTATCCTGGATACACAGTGGAATCAGCTGGGAACTTAAATACCCAGGCCTGCCTCCCAGACCCAGAAATGTTTTTTTATGTAATTTTTCTGGGGTGAAACCTGAGCATCACCATTTTTCAGATTCTATAGGTAATTCCAATGTGCGGCTAGGATGAAAAGGCACTGGTTTGGAATGCCCTCACATCCACACTGGTGTTTAGCAAATGTTCCTTACATGTTGACTGAGTGAATGGTTCAACCAATGGATCAATCCATTGATCAATCTAATTTGATCCAACTGGATCTAAATCCACTGATCTATCCAATTATCAGAATGAGTCTGCAGTAAATGTGGACACTTTTGACTCCTGTCTCCTCAGACCCCTCACCTCTGGTGTACGTCTTCTCCCAAGGTCCAGCCTCAAACTCCAGCCAGAAAACACCCCTCTTCCATTCTCTTGCTGGTTGGGGGGTGGGGGGGGGGCTTTTTCTGGATCACTGGCCTTAAGAGAGCTCATCCTCACCTTTTTCAAGCAGGAAACTCCCAAGCTTTCTCAAATACACACCCAGAAGGCCCCCATGAATACCACTGGTCTCAACTCATACAGGATGGGAACATGTTATCTCATCTATTTTGTGTTTATTTAATGGTTGTTCTTCGATTGTTTTTCTGGCAGTCCATGGGTCCAGGATGCTATCTCAGACAACAGACTTCCAGAGTACAGAGGCCTGAGAACACTTAGTACAAAGTGACTGGTTTGTAAAAGGTCTAGTAAATGGATGTTGCTGTTGTACTGCTATAGAGAGGCAAGGTAGGGGGGCAGCATGTGAAGTGACCAGGAAGAGGAGGAAGCAATGTGGTGTGCACATGTGGTGTGGTCTGGAAGGGAAGATGAGATGCTGGCTGCTCACTGTGGGCAGGCACAGGTGACACACGTGATTAGGCACTGCCCACCACCCCATCTCAAGGGGCAGGGAACAGCTAGCCATACCAAGTTCTTCGCCAGGAATGTGTGCCTGGGGCTGCCACAGCTTCTGACCTCTGGTTGCTCCCTAAGCAGCTGCCACTGCTGACACTATTTTTAGCTGAACAGCAGCCTCTTCCCAGCCTCCTCTTCTCTAGCTTATTTCCATGACCCCAGAGAAGCCCCTGAACTTTCATCCTGCCTCTGGACCCTGAACCTCCCACTCCCCCTTGAGGCTTACACTAGGTCATCTTGCAATGTTGTTTTGTGGGGATGTTTGGAAGGAAATGAATACAGGGCAACTGGGAAGTCAGTTGTGAAATCCGACACTTATCTTTTAAACCAGGAAAAATCAAAAAGGAAATGCATTAGGTCCAGGGAGAGCATTCCCTCTGGCCCCCGAAAGCAGATACCTCCTGGGTCCCACTTTCTCTACAGGGTCTGCATATTGATGGCATCCCGTCACTAGCACTGACAACAAGCATTTTCTGGTATGTTTCTGTCTTCTCACTAAAAATGGGAAAGAAAATTTGCACTAATATGGGCACCCCTGTTTCCTGACACTCTATTAGACTCTATTCATGGTTTTTCTCATATAAATCTTACAATCCATGAGCTAAGTGAAAGGACCTACCCAGGGTCACACAACCTGTAGTTAGCAGAGCTGGGATTCAAACCTAGTACTTTGTGACTTCAAAACTTACCCCTGAAAACAAGAGTGATCTATCCCCAGCCCTTTAGACTGTGAGCTTTCCAAGGCAGGAAGCCCCATTACACTGGTACCTCCCACTGGGCTCCTTAAATCCTGTGGATTGACTGAACCACCAGCTTCCAGAAAAGAAAGAGGAAAACATACTTGCCATCCACATGCCAGTAAAATATGAAGAAATACATGCCTTCTTGCCCTCCACCACCTTCTCAGCTGACTGGAGGAAAAAAAAAAAAAAAAAAGGAGATAGGTGTCCAGCCAAAAGTGTTCAGACCATTCCAGAGTCAGTGATAACCTTTCCCAGTCCCAGAAGCACCTCTCAACTTCAGGGATTCTGAGAAAACAATTCATTCACTCATCACCCAGCAGATATTTACTGAACACCTACTATATGCCAAGAACCATACTAGCTGTTGGGGATAGCAAACAAAGGAGTCATTTTCTGTCCTCATAAAGCTAGTAGTATAGGAGGAACAATGCTGGGTTTCAGAGGCATTTGTGGGGTAGTGACATCTCCCGACGCACTACCTTAAATTTAGAGCTCAGGCAGTTTTGTGGGAGGAGGAGAAGAAGTAAAGGAAACCAAACTCGTTGCTATGCAACCAGGATGATATATTCTTAGCCAGAGCAGGCAGAGCAGCAGCATGGTGCAGGGAGTGGGTGGGGGGAGGAGAAGTGGGGAAGGAGGAGGCCCAGGAGTACCGAATGGGAGGCTCGTTGTGCACCACCGCTGCACACACAGGCTTCCTCCCTGGAGCAGGTAACAACTGGACACTGCACAGAATCATGCTCACCAGAGGTAATCAGAATATTGTGGGGACAGCCCCAGGAACCACCGAGAGAAGGCCTCCTGCCCAGCTGCAAAAATCCTCGTTCTTGGGCCTGAAATTAACCTACCATTATTAAATCCAGGTCTGTACTGAATACCAAAAAGGGACAAAGAACAGCATAAAGCTGGGCGTGCTTCTGGCCTGGGGAAACATACAGTTCATCAGGGGAGTAAGACATACATGCATAAACACAGCATCAACAAGTACTTATTAAGTACCTCCTCCATGTGTCTTCTGCAAAGTGCAGGACACTGTGGTGCTGAGGAAGGGCTCATGCTGGTGGGTCAGAGCATGCAGACCACAGATAGCATGGTGCTGACAGACAACTAGGGGGACTCAGGCCTGAGAGCTAGACCTGGCTTGGCCACACATGGGCTCAGCACAACCTGTGGCAAGGCTCTCTGGGCCTCAGTCTCTGGATCTCTGAAATGAGCAGTTTTTATACACCTGAGTCCCTGACACTATAAATGCTACAGGACTGCAGAGATAGCAGAATTGAGTATCAAATGGAATACTCAGGAAACGCCATATGGAAGAGGGAGAAATTGAGGATGTAGTGGGGGAAGGAGTCTAATCTTTTTGGAAGGTCTATTGTGTACCTCTACCTGAGGATAAAGAATAGTTTCCCCGGGGCACATGGGTGGCTCAGTCCCTTAAGTGTCCCACCCTTAATTTCAGCTTAGGCCATGATTTCAAGGTCGTGAGATCAAGCCCTGAGTTAATTTCAGCTTAGGCCATGATTTCAAGGTCGTGAGATCAAGCCTGAACCTCAGGCTCAGCACTGCCTGAGGTTGCTTAAGATCCTCTCTCTCTCCCTAGCCCTCTACCCCTCCCACAAGAGCTCTCTCTCAAAAAAAAAAAAAAAAAAAAAAATAGTTCCCCCATTTTCAGAGTTGAAGAAGCCTAGCCTCAAGGAGGTTAACTAACTTACTCATAACCACACAGCTGGTAAATAGTAGATGCAAGATTCAAACCCAGGCCCACCTGGCTCCATGGTCTGTGCACTTTGCACTGGATCACACTGCTTCTCTAAGACAGTAAGACTTGGATCAGAATTGGGTATAAGAAGAACTGCAGGAAGTAACAGGGGCAAAGACACTGATAGGCTGAAAAATTGCTAGGGTTAATAAGGGAAGGTTCCTGGGGATAAGAACAGAGCTGTGAGTGTGAGGAGGGTGCAGTGAATAGAAAGAATGAGAACCTGGCAGTCCCTGGCCAACCCTCTGCATTGCGCTAAATGCTATGGAAAAGAAAATGGTATATTAAACAGTCCTTGCCCTGAATTAATTTGCAACCAGGGTGATAAAATGTGAAAATTAACAATTAGTGAAATGTTACAAAAATTGTCAAAGAAGGCATACAAAAATAAATCATAGCACAGTTTAAATGCGGGAAGTGTTGCTTCTGATTTTGGTGGGCACAGGAGATTCTGTGTAGAAAGGGGACTAGAGGTAGGCCTTAAAGGATTCAGGGGGAGGATTGGGGGGGGGGGTGGAAAGGAGACAGTGAGGGCATGTGGGGCAGGAAAA
This sequence comes from Panthera onca, assembly GCF_046562875.1. NCBI lineage: Eukaryota > Metazoa > Chordata > Mammalia > Carnivora > Felidae > Panthera > Panthera onca. Next base: position 69,571,617 of record NC_138347.1, on the reverse strand, counting down.
ATCTCATCCATAGGAGAAAAAGCAGGAAACATGCTTTGTGGAAGACCATTTCACTTAGAAGAGCTGGTGGGAAACACTATAGACCAGTTGGGTTGTGTGAGACAATAGGGGCCAGGCTAAGGGAATGAAGGGTCCAATCCTTGACCAGAAGACTATGAGAAACCACTGGCTGTGCTCGGGCAGGGGAGTTTAAGAAAAGGAAAGCAGCAGTGCTCAGAGAGCCAGAGAAGGGGACTGATGGGCATGGGACGAGAAGGGTCCCAACTAGGGGATGGTGCTGAGGATGGCAAGCAAGGACTAGTCTCCCAATTATTTCAAGGATGAACATGAAAGTCCTTGTGACTGGGGAACAGGAGAAGGAGGAATCAAAAGTAATCTAACTTCAAACCAAGAGAATCAGAGTCCCATATTCAGAACTAGAGAAGCCTAGCAAAAAATAAAATTGGGGGAAAGGGTGATTATCAGGTTGATCAGTTTCACATTAGACATTCTGCCTAAGGTTCCTCTAAGATAGTCAAGTGAAAAAATGATGAATCACAAACTCAGGAAAAGGAAACCTGAAGCTGGGGGGAGGGCATGAGGGGTCACCATTCACCCAGGGTGAGACAGCCCTCGGCTGCTCCCTAAGCCCCCAGGGAAGGCAAGTCAGCTGCTCAGTGAGTTAGGAACTGTATGTCCTGATAAGAGAAGAGAATGGAAACAGAATCCCTGAGCCAACATTTAATTATTCCCATCAATAGAGCAAGAGAGGCCCTCAAACAGGGTCAAGCCCAGAAGAATCTAGTACACTTCCCTCCCCAAGAAGGACTTCTTTCTGTGCTCTAGTGAGGGATCACAGCCTTGCCAGGAACAGAAGATCACAGGGAACCTTGTCCAGCATTTTGGTACACAGACACAGGATAAGACTCTGGAGTCAGAACAATGTGGGGACAAATGACAGTTGCTCCACCTAAGTGTACATGGGCTGGCTGTCCACCCTGTCTGAAAAGTAAATAAGACAAGTGTCTTAGTGTCAGGTACCTGGCATAATATAGGGCATACAGATGGCATGAGTTAAATGTTAGTTCCCTTCAGCTCCACATGAGAGCAGGCCTTTTCATTCCCATCCAGTTGTCAATGATATAGTTTTTCCATTAATACTACTCAGAAGACCCAGTTAGTTATACGCTCTGAGATAGCACAAAAAATGTCAATTTCCTCTTCCACCTGCCAAATGTTGCATGTTTCCCCTGGAGCTGGGTTTGGGGAACCATGAACTAAATTCCATCCTCATGATAAAATCTGACAGACTTAAAGCAGAAGGGGGGCGGATATAACTGCTTTTCTGTAAATACAGCTCAGGGTTCCCAAAGTATCAACTCCACCTGATTGTCAATGGCAATTGAAATTCTACCATTAGAGATCTACTTCTTCAGTTTAACATTCTTCTTTTAAATATCAAATTCTCCCATGAGGAAAGCTCATTGAGCTATTACCAGTCAATCATAAGTTACAAAACGTACATTAATTTATTAGCTGCCTGAGAGAGCAAGAATTCTGATGCTTTGGAGAGGAGGAAGGGGTCATTTTGGAGCTGGATCACTGATCCTATTTGGGGAGACTGTAGTGAGCTAGAAACCAGAGGGTAAAGGGACCTAAAAGAGCAAGCTCACAGCTTCACCAGGATCTACCTTGATCACTGAATGAGAGGGGTCATAAAAGAGATAACCTGCTGGCTGGAAGTACCAGGTGACAATGTGGGACCCTGAGGGTATAAAATGAGAGTCAGCAAGACAGTACCTCCCTGCACTTCCCAGTAGCAGAAAGGCAGCAAAGCACCATAGAAAAGCCATCTCCACTGCCCACAGAACCAAAATAAAAGGGATCACGGGACACCAGGAGAGAATGAGGTTGGAGCCAGGAACCAGTCCCAGATAATGCAAAAATTCTCAGCTATGCTTTCCTTGCCCCCACTACTCTCCTGAAACTGTTCCTTCAGAGATGACCCCTGATGTCCTAACATTCAAACCCCAGGGTTCTACCTACCTACCTCCTCAGCAGATTAAAAGCCAATGCCCACACCTTCCTTGAAACCCCTGTGTGAGGGAATCCCAGGCACCTTGGTGTGACCACTCTCACTTTCCTTCTCACTGAGACCCAGGCTCTGCCTTGCTCCTCTCTGCACTCACCCCCTTGTTCCTAACAAGGCAGAGGAGCCATAGCCCAGCAGTTCTCAGCAAAGCAGGAAAGAGTCACTCCAAAGAGTCTCTACCATACAGAGCCTAGCATATGGCTGGTACATAATAAATTACAGATGTAATAGAGACAGTTATGCATTTCAAATGCTGGCCAAATTATGGGTCAGAAGGATCCCATCATAGGAAGCCACAGAAGGTACAGCTCTTGGTTGTATTTCTGAGGAAGCTCCACTTATTCAACACTGACACCTGGACTTAGACACACAAACACCTATTCAGCATATTTTCTCCAAAGAACAACCTAAAAGGGTGCTATCAACCTCATGGCCCTTTGCCTCCTCAGTATTCTGGTCTCCTATATCTAAGGAGGCGTTCTTACAGAAGACTGCATCATCACAGGAAAAGGTCCCATGGATGGAATCTGAGAGGAGAGAGCTTCTCTGATACACAGGGACTCTCCTCGTCAGAGCCAGCTTCCCCAGACCCTCCTACTGCAGGCCCTCTAGCATCCTCCCTGACCCTGGCCTTGCCCAAGATGCACCAACTATTTCTGCAATGAACTATTTCTGCCATCCCACATCTGATTATATGTACCATGACACAAACATCAGAGAACAACATCAGAGAACACCACACTCCTAAACTTTGGGCCTCATCACCCCACTGTCTTCCCTTTCCTTCCAGCAGAAATGCCATGGCAACGATGCCATGCTCTCCCCCACCAAGTGGGAGCTCTCTAAGGACCAAAGCAATGGTGAAAAGCCACACATTGGACCTTGATTCTTCCTCCCTCTGTACCTACCACTTCCCTTCAGCACCCAGCAGGACACTCTGCCCATGAGGTCACCCCTGTTCATGCCAGTGACTGAATGATGCATAGAACTAAGAGGCCCCAGGGGTATCACCGAAGGGAGAGATGTAACTACAGGGGAAAAGGTGGAAGGAGAGATGGCAGACAGGGAGGAAATGGAGGATACCTCTGTGACCTCAGCAGTTTCTGACATATGCTATCTTAGCCACCCTTTATATCTTTGGCCCTGGCCCTGATCACTGAGATTCACCCTTTCATCTGCTCCTCCATCTCTGCCCATTGAGTGTGAAACACTGAGATTTGTCAGATATTCTGAGCACCAGAACCCATGCAAGAAAGTTGCCAAGGCAACAGAACACTCCTCTCTGGTATAAATACTCACGGGTGATACCCCTGGTGGAGTAGAGCACAAACACCTCCCCCTCCTCCTTTAGTCAGATCTGGCAGACTTCAAAGTTAGGGGAGCCATGACTGGTTTTAGCAGGGGGAGTGGCACAAGGAGGTTCCTCCAGACCAGCTAAGTCACTGTCTAATGGGCAATCCAGCAGGGAGAGAGGACGTTGCAGTTCTGATTAAATGTTTAGCTCTCACTGGGCCCAGGGGTGGGCATGGAGGCCCAGGGAAGGCTGGAAGGGTGGAAGCAGCATGAACTTTGGTTGGGGGAGGACACTCCTGAAGCCACAGTACCAGGACAGGCCCTGCAAACCCTGAGATGCCAGCCTGCTGGGGCCACTAAGAGATGTTGGAAACGTATGCTCTGCCTGGGGCTGCTCTGACCTCCCTTCTCTTCTTTTTCCTTCTTTTTTCCCCCTGCATCTTAATGTTTATGCCTCTTTCAGATGTCTAGTGGTTGGCCCAAGGTCTGAAGGTACCTGTGTGCACACAAACACATCACAGACACCCAGGAAAAGAGTTTGTTTCCACACATGGGCATTCAGGTCACAACAGGGCAAATTACCTCTGGGCCTGTGTAGGGCAATTCTTACTCTGAAAGCAGACACAGGTGGGCTGGGACAGAAATAGGCGAGACAGCAGGCACAGGCACTCTGGTTACTTTTCCTGAACCAGAATCAGTTAAGACCACACACTAGGGCCAGCAGAAGAGGGCTCAACACACGAAAAGATACATGTTTGCTGATGTTTTCATAGCTTCTTTCATATACACAGATGGAGGCTTGGTCACCCTTGTCCCCATTGCTCACAGACCACAGCCCAGGCAAAGGGAGAGAGGACCGGGAGCACAAAGCAGGATCCAGAAAGATGATCTACTGTTGCCCAAACTTTCATGACCGACTCTGACTTCAGGCATAAACTCTACTAAGTTCACGCTTCCCAGGGTCACTAACAGCCATAGCCAACACCCTTTAGAGTCCAGAGGAAAAGAAAGAAAAGGCAAATGCCCCCGCCCAGCTTGGCAGTGCCATTCTCCTCAGGCAGAGGCCACTGAAGGGCTGGTCATGGGCAGGGCTTGATTCAATGTCTTCTGTTGGGGTCAAAGGCCAGGCTGGTCAGGCCCTGGGAGCTGCCAGAGCATGTTTGAGAATCAGCAGAGTAATGCTGCATTTAGAAAGACAGAGGCTGAGCCACTGAGACTGAGAAAGCCCAAGGGCTTATCTTCTTTGGGAAGACAAGACTCCTCCATTCCTGGAGAAGTGTCTATGGCTCTCACACCATGAACACCACCTCTCCCAGCAATAAGTGAAGCACATCTGGGCGGAGAAAGGAAGGATGGCCTTGGTGCAGCCAGCAGTGGAGGGTCCTCACTCAATGAGCTCCAGAGTAGGCAGGAAATATGCAAAGTGGCTATCTGGCCCATAGCCATGCTACCAGCGCTCAATGATCACCTCAATGCCCATGATGAGGTTCTCAGGGTTGAAGGAGATCTCAGTGTCCTTGGCTGCCTGGTAGTCATATAGGGTCTGAGCACAGAGCCTTTTTCCATTCAGCCCCATGGTCCACACGCTCAGAGCCACCATCTTAGTGCTGCAGCATTGGGGCCTCTTCCGTCTGTACCACACACAGCAGAGTGCTAGGTACTGATTCCTAATGGAGATCTACCCTGGGCCTTGATGAGGCTTGGGTCAGCCCTTTGCCGAGGTGGGTCTCTGGTTGGGTGAGCTGCTTCTGCAGGAAGGGACTCCTCAGTTCACCTGGCTGGGGGCTGGAGACAGACGTGGTGGACATGGCCTTTTCCTTCTGCTTGAAAATCCTCCATGCATGTGCTGGCTGCTTACACACAGGCTCCTGTTCCTCTCTATTCCTTGAAACTACTTCCTGCTGCTCACACTTCCCCTGGGGTCCAGCCTCACCGCCTTGTTCCTCCCGATAGCACTGCTCCTGGAGGGAGGCCTCACACAGCTCCTGCTCCCGGTGTTCCTGCTCCAGTGGCTGCCACTTCTCCTCTTCCCGCCACTTGTCCAGCCTGTGAGTCTTCTCCTTCTCCTCCTCCTCCTCCTCCTCCTCCTCCTCCTCCTCCTCCTCCTCCTCTTCCTCCACCTCTTCTTCCTCCTCTTCCTCCTCTGCTTTGGCCCAGAAGCTGTCTTTGCTGGCTCAGATATAAGACATGGTATTGATCTTCTGGTACACAGAACCCACAGGGGCCTGGGGGTCCATGTCCTGGAAATGGCAACTCTCCCCATGGAAAGCGCGGTTGGCACCTGAGGCCCTGGTTATCTTGTGTATTATGCACTCAGGCTCCATGTCCTCCTTGGCCCTCACATTGACTGTCACATGGGCCCCCTTCAGAAAGCTGGCCACAGTGCTGACATGGTTGGCACATGCTCCCGCACATCATTCACACCCTCACCTGTTCAGTTGATGAGGACAAATTTGGGCAAGCCACAGTTGGGGTCCTTCACCCTGCAGAAGGCATATATCACCTTCCCACTGTTGAGCTCCTCCACCATCTCCTCCAGGTCCCCCTCGCCAGTGCCAGCCACATGGATGTCATTGCTGTTACCCTCATAGGTAAAGACAGCCCAGTCAGTCAGGAACTCTTGGTGACCACTCACATGTAGGCCTCCTGCATCACCAGCCTGCTCTGGCTCAGGTTTGTAGCCATGGCGAGCCCCATGGTCCCCACATCACCGCCATTCTGACCTCTCTTATTTTCCATACTTCTTCCCAGACCCACTAAAATACAAATTGCACAAGAAACAATGCTAGAATCAAGCGTCCATGTCCCAGTGCTGTTCCAGGAAGACTGTGCCCTTCACCCCTGCCCTAAGCTAACAGCATTCCATTCACATGTCCATCTCATCCATCCCCTGCATCCAACCCACACCCAGAGCATCATATTTTTGCCCATTCCCTTCCCTAGATCCCAGTCCTCCCAACTGTAAAAAGTAGTAGAGGGGAGCTTTCCTGTCCTCCCTCCAACTCCAAAATTTCTGGAAAACCAAAGAGATGAAATTTTGTGTGTGAGGACTCCTTGGAGAAACTCTTCTAAGAAGTAGTCAGTACCAGCAGCCCTACTGTCAAAGTTAGGGGGCCCCAGGAGGGTCCCCAAGTGTCCCAGTTCTCATGCTTTGAGGGCGGAATAGAACAACAATCCAGAACAAGGATCTTACATTCATTTCCCCTTACCATCCACATCCTCACCATCACTCCCCACAAATCTCCATTATACCTAGCCTAAGCTACTCATACATTAGGAGCCACATCCCAACATCACTCTGTCCATTATCACTGCCCATCTCACACTCACTCAGCCTGCAGGACCAGTGGACTCAGCCTTCCCAAAGCTTTCCACAGGCGCACAGCCCAAAGGACTCCTCCCCCAATTCTTGAAGACCCATCTGCACCAATTATGTGACATATCATACTCCGCATTTTATTATTTATTTTTTGGAGGCCCCACACAGCATTTAGAACAATGTTGTGCACCTAGCAAGCACTAAATGAAGATTTGTTTTAGGGTGGATTTTTAAAAATCATTCATTGTTCAACAAAACCTGGTAACATAAGTCTCCAGGTGTCCAAGACATCCCTCCAGAAGGAGAAGGGAACTCCCCACATCTTCTGCTGCATTTGCCGACATACCTCTCCTCCCCCTCTTCTAAACACCATATTCCTGCTCTGGCCTGAAACATCCTTTCCAGTTCCAGTTACCCAGACTGTCACAGCTGCTCTACCCCAACAAACCTTTCCCTTACTCAGGATGGCTCAGGACCCCACTCCTCAACCTCTGACATCACTAAACCATCTTCTGAATTTCCTGTGGAGCACAAACAAGGTGGAATTTGTTAAAGCAGATTCAACAAGCCCTGTATAACAAACACTCTGGGATGTGCACATCCGTGACCATCTTTTGTCAGGTCACACCTTGCATCAGCAACCTGTGTCCTGGCTTAGGACTCTAGGACCTCTTAGTTGCCTCGAACCTCCACTCAGAATTTCTGAACATGCAACAGCCACTAGGCTTTCTGGCAAGAAACTGATATTGTCTCTCCCTGTGAGGAGACTCTAAAGACTGCTGCATTCTACCCTCCTCTCAGAGGTAAAGCAGACACCAGGGCCACCTCATTTGTCCTTCCAGGTTCCCTGACAGTAGGCCTAGAATCATAGTAAGAGGGCAGGCTTTGCTACCAATCAAGCCAGGGTTCAAATCCTTGGACAACTTGGTGTGTACCCAGTTCAATCAGCATCCACTGAGTGCATACACTTGTTCCAAGGGATCAGGGGCTCTTACAGAATTAGTCCTTAGACCACCACTATCAGCAGCAGCAGCAGCAATGCCTGGAAACTTGTTAGAAACGCACATTCTTGGGTCAACCTCAGACCTGCTGAATCAGAAACTCTGAGAATGGGGCCAGCAACTTGTGTTTTAACAAACTCTCCAACTCATTCTGCAACACACTCAAATTTGATCTAGATCCTGGGGATACACAAAAATGAAAAATCTATGATCTAGACCAGCAGTTCTCATCCCTGGCTGCACATGAAAATCACCTGGAGAGCTTTTAAAATAATACCAAAGCCTGGCCCCACCCTAAACCAATTCCATTAGAATCGCTGTGAGTGGAAAAATAATCATAATGCAACATGCAGAACACGAAGACTGAACAAGAGTGCAATGAGAAGGGAGAAGGCAGTGAGGAGATCATAGGAAGAGGCTTCACTATATGTAGCTCTGTTTCCTCATCTGTACTTGGGGATCATAATGTCCATCTTACCTGAGATGATGTATATAAATGCCTGGTACACAGTAGATGATCCATCTGCATCAGCCCTACCCCCTACCCCAGAATAGACCCCTTGCTGACTCTGAGCTCAGCAACTGGATAGATGTATTTAGAATGTCCCCGACATCAGTTCACCATCGAGGACCCCACCCACGAAAGAAAAACCTGGTTGTTGACAGCTTTGGGCGAGAGTTCTCTCCAGCAGCCATCTCAACTTCCCCCATGTCTTCGGTCACTGTTTTGAAAAACAGCCTGAGTCACTGGGAACCAGACTGTCTGGTCATAGCCCAGACCCCGGCTCTAACAGCCACAACTCTTTCAAAGAACAGCTCTTTAAGACAGCTTGACAAAGGCCACTTGAATTACGTAAGGAACACATTGACCTATTCCCACTTCTCTCAAGCTTTTTTTGCCTGTGGTTCTATGCAGGTCCACTGGCTTGGGGTGAGCTTTGTCCACATCAGGTGGTCCTCTCTGACACAGATCCTCTCATTCAGTCTCCCTCTCCAGCAACATCTGAATTCGGATTTATAGGGGACTTGACAGTAGCCCCAAATTAGTCCACTCCTCCCTCCCCACAAGGCACAGGAGTGTGTCTGCAGTCACAGAGAGTGCCCTGGCCTTGTATGATGCTGCAGACCCATAAGCAACCCCCGACCCAAACTGAACAGAAAAATGGGGACTTCCTTGTAGTTGCCCCCCTGGGCTCTATGCTTATCCCAGTAGATGCTGAAAACATTTTTGGTCTCTTCTTGAGTGTAACCTTCACTGTCATTTTTAAATAAACAATAAGTAAATTGCATCATTACTTCACAGGCAAACCTTGCTTTTTTTTTTTTTTAATACTAAAACCACTATCACTCAGCTTGCCCAGATTTGGTTTCCTATTCCTCTAGATTTCCCCAAATGAAGCTGGGCTGTTTCCAAAAATCAAAGTAACATTCAAAAACAAGGTTTTGCCACTGTTATGGATAATTTAGAAAAAAAGAAATCTGCACCACCACATTGCAAAACAGTTCCCAGAATGCAGAACCCAAAGGATTTGGTCATAGGTGGAATCAGTGGCCTTAGTCCCCACTGGGGGCCTGCTTTGAAGTGAGTACCGCTTCAGCTGGGAGTGGGCAGGGAAGTGTCAGTATGCCATCATCTAGGAGGGGCTTCAGAAAGCAAACTCTCACACCAAATAAGGGAGTGGCAGAGGCAACACAGAGAAAAGAAGGCACAAAACTTCAGAGAAAAGGGCTTAGACACCCCAAGAGCAGGAATCAGGACTATTCTCCAAAGAGGGGGGTGCTGCCAGGGAAAAAACAGTGTCTTCAGAGGCCAAGGCCTGGCCTAGTTTCCTGCCCCTGACCCACAGAACCCCCACAGAAGAATCTGGAACATGAGACAGGAAGAAAAATCCCTGCAGAAACAGTCATGAAGGAACAGGAAACATAAAGGTGCCATGCAGCTTTTCTCCAGTTCCCTGAGCAATAATACTAGGGCCTGATTCCTTCCCAGACACTGCCAAGTCACCCTCTCCTGGCCCCATCACCCCTCCTCTTCCTTCCCCAGGTCCTGCCACGTGCAGAATAAGACCTCTGCCCAGCCTGGCCTGGGGAGAATGAGAGATTTTCTCCTTGGCTCTGCATTTTCATTCAGCCTTAAAAAGCTCAGGCTGGGCAAGAAGCCCATAAGCATGTCGTGCTACACCTCAGTGCTCACCTCCCCAGCGCTGGCAGGTCTCTCCTCCCTGGCTTCATCTTCCTCACACCAGTACTGTCACTGGCTCAGGTGCCAGACCCCAGGCCCTGGAAGCACTGACGGAGCTGCCCTCACGATCCTTAGGAAAACGTGGCCAAACCCAGAACATTACCAATGCTCAGCTTTGCTCATCAAGGCATGCCAGGCTAGGAATCCAATGGAGCAGAGGGAAGCAGGAGGGACAGGGACAGAGTGGTGTCATTCAGCAGCACTTAGTCACCTGCACTAATGGTAGAAAGATACTGGGTGATCAAAATGATGGATAATCAATAATCCAGAATAATTGGTAGGAGACAACATGATTGTTCACAGCTGAGTTATGAAAGATCTATTTGTTCAAAAATGAATCTGCCTTTCCTGAACACAAAGACTAGGATAGACAGAAAACAGCCACGTGAAAAGAGAAAGTCAGTTCAGGACTTAAAGTTGACCATATAATACATGTACAGAAATAACTGAGAGTTAGCTGTATGAGGAAGACACACAGGAAGTTAAAGCTCTAGAACCTAAGACATCTAGTGCCCCATTTTATATATAAGAAAACTAAGGCCCAGGGAAGTGAAGGGACTGCCTCTGTCACACAGCCATTTGGTAGAATAGCCAGAACTAGACTGGATTGTCTGAGTAGAGCACTGTTCACCTAGCTACATTGGTCCAAAGTCTTTACTGTGAAAAGAACATCATCCTGAACCCCTGATGCTGACCTGTGTGTCGCCTGGAGGACCCCCAGGCCTCATGGCAATAGCTGCTTCTGTAATCACCGCATTTCCCTATACACAAGTCACCCTCGTGTGCAACTGACTGCCTTGGGCTGAGTACCAAAATGATTCATAAATCACTGCCCAATTGTCTGAAGTCACAACATGGTCTTTAATGGCAGCATTTCATATGATTAAAATCAGTAGCTGCTATCAACTTCATCAAGTTCAAGTATAATAATCATCTTGGTATTTGGGTGACGCTTTTGATTTTTGATTTTTTTCTAAAACTCTTTAACATGTTGTACCTAACATGATTTCACCAAACTCTGTGGGTTATAGGTGAAGGAGGCATTGAGATGCCTCTTTCATAGACTTCTCTAGTGATCCTACCCATAAGTAAACAGCTGGCAGGAGGGGTAGAGAGACTATAGCAGAAGCCTCCTGACTCCCAGACCTGAACTCTTTCCAGAGCAAGTTGAGAACAGGAGTAAGAAGCTAAACTTCACCAGAAGCTTCAGAGGCAAGAGCCATAAGGACACTGATAACCTGCCAATAAATAAAGATACAGAGGTCTGGGGCAAACTACTCAGTGTCATACTTTAGTAACAGCTCCTTTTTCTTTCTCCCTTTTCTTTTTCTTTTATTAAAGTATAACTTGAACACAGCAAAGTGTACAAATCTTAAGAGCTGGGTAAATCTTTGCATATGTATGCACTGATGTCACCACCATCCAGACAATAATTTACAACATTTACAACTACCCAAATGTTCCCTCACTCCCCCTTCCAATCAAGACTAATCTTTATCTGACCTCTACCCCACACAACAGGTTTGCTTGTTCTTAAACTTAATATAAATGAGTAGAGTATGTATACTTTTATATCTGGCTTGTTTGCTGAACATTCTGTTTGTAAGATTCCTTCATGCTGTTAGTATGCCAATAGAGTGTTCTTTCTGGTTGCTGTATAACATTCTGTTGCATCAATACACAACAATGTATTTAGCCATTCTACTGCATATAGAAACATTATGGTTGTTTACAGTTTGGGGCTGTTATGAATAAAGCTGATAATGAATATTCTTGTACATATTATAATGAAGAGAAACCCTCATACCTGTTGAGCATATCCAGGCACAGAATTGTAGGGTCATGGGGAGATACATAATAGATACCACCTAAATTTTTTCCCAGTTACTGCACCAATATATAGTCTACCAGCAAAGAGAGTTCCAGGAGCTCCACATCCTCACCAACACTTGGTATTATCGGTAAAGACTTTTCTTTAAAGTCTCACTGGGAAACCAGGTATCCCAGGTAGATTTCCTGACTTTACTCTTCAAGCAGTTTTTTTGAATATTCAAACAATTTTACTTCTTGAACAGAGTAAACCACCTAACCCTTGCCAGACCATACTGAGATGTACAGAGAGATGTCTGCCCCCATATTAAATATCTAGGAATTTCACTGTCTCCTCCTTCCTGGGTAGACATCACTAACATACCAGCAAGTCATAGCACCTCCCTTTAGTTTCTGTTCTAAGAAATATTGAAGATGGCTCAATCAGGAACTTTAATTTGCACAGTCATAAGTCAATAAGTTCTGGTCTCAGTGTGCATGGGCTTCTTTGCTGCTATAAGGCTATTTCTATCTTCTGAATGGTGAAAGTTGCCCCATAAATAAATGAGTTATTATTCATTTCATTCGTTTTATGTAGCTTGGCAAATGTTACTCAAACAATCAACACATACTTACAAAGCACATATTTTATGTCACTGAGCTAGACATTCTGGAAGTCACAAAGAAAACCAACAAGGCTTCCTTTGATGGGACAGCGCTCTAGAGTAAATCACATGGAATGGTGTCACCTGCCTTCTTCCCCTCACTTTATGCAGCCAATCTCTTTCACAGATAAATGAGGTTAAAACAAACATCAGTAATGGCCTTGGCCCTGCAGGGGAAAACAAGTCTTAAGGGAACGAAAATGAAGAGGGAAATAGTCCTGCCCATAGGGCCATGGTGATAGAGTAAATGGGTGATTGAAGGTGATGACTGCAATGTCTACTTTTCTCTTGGGACTAGGTCAAGTTATACCTTATCCCTTCCTCCCCTGACCTCAGCCCACCACCACTTTCCGAGAAGGAAGGCTACTCCAGCTTTCCTTCTGCTGCTTCTCCAGCTACTTTCTCTTGATGCCATTACCCAAATGATTGAAGCAGAGCATGCTACCCATGCCACACTTTACCACCAGGTATAGTGGCCAAGACAAGACATATTCCCTAACAGTACAGAATATGCCAAACCTAAAAAATGTATCTGTGGTGATCACTAAATCTAAGAAGGAGTAGCTATGGACTGGCATGTGCAGGCAGAGTGGATGAGTTTTCAGCTGGTCCTTAGAGCAGGTAAGACTTCAGGCAGAACAGTGGAACAGTGATGGAGAGTGTTTTGACCTCTAAGAGAACAAAGGACATGAGCAGGAAGAAACACGGGACCTTTAGAATCTATAAACAGGGCCAGCCTATCTAAGTGGCTTTCCACACCACTATGATGCTGGGACATGATTCAGCTATTGCTCCTGAGTATGGCTTGGCTCTCTCACTCAAACAAAAGCTGTCTGAGTGACAGAGACTTTAGGGACTTTCTTAGAAACACTCTCACATAAGCAGACAGATAAGGCTGTGCACAATTTTGCTCATCAGCATTCTACAGCCCTCAATTTCTCAATTCATAGTTTCTGGCTTGGCTCTCTAGATGTCAAGTGCAAGTGACCAAGAACACCTTCATGGCTTTTCTGGATTGGAAAGCTGATGCTGTTGCTGTGTAGAGGTGTAACCATGTTGACAGGGCAGCTAGCATTGGGGAGTAGGGTAAGGGACAAGGAACAGGCACAGGAGGGTCAGGCCCATGAGGTGACTCTAGACCCCAGAACCCTTCAGGGCCAGTTGAAGAGGGCAGAGACAGCATCTGAGTAGGGGCACAATACCAGGGTTCTTCATTCATAATGTTCCCCTCTGTCAAGCTGTTTATCCAGGTATCTTTTGGGGACCCAAATCAATATTTGTCAGGAATCTATAGACTTATTCAATTCCTGAGGGACCAATGACATCTTATCACTTGGTTTAAATTTTCATTTATTTTTCCTTATATTGTCAACTCATAAGGAATACCTTTCTTCTGGATGGAGCAAAAGTAAAACTACCACTTTTAAATGGCCAATCAGAAAAACAGGATTGGGCTGAGACTTCCATTCTCAGCCCAAAAGTTCATTTCACCACAGGCTTCTGTCCTCAATAGTGTCTGATAACTAAATAACCTTTGTAAGAAATACATCTTTTTCAGAGACAAATATCTTTTTTAAAAAATCTATTTTCTTAAATGTTTATGTCTTTATTTTAACAGGGAGAGAGAGAGGGAGAGAGAGCAGGGGAGGGGCAGAGAGAAAGGGAGACAGAGAATCCCAAGCAGGCTCCACACTGTCAGCACAGAGCCTGATGCAGGGCTCAAACTCACCATCTATGAGATCATGACTTGAGCTGAAATCAAGAGTCGGACGCTTAACAGACTGAGCCACCCAGGCAACCCCAAGACAAACATCTTTTAACATACAAAAAGTAGGGGCACCTGGGTGGCTCTAGTCAGTTAAGCTCCGACTTTGGCTCAGGTCATGATCTCACAGTTTTTGAGTTTGAGCCCCGCATCAGGCTCTGTGCTGACAGCTCAGAGCCTGGAGCCTGTTTCGGATTCTGTGCCTCCCTCTCTCTCTGCTCTTCTCCCACTCATGCTCTGTTTCTGTCTCCTTCAAAAATAAATAAACATTTTTTTAAAAAATTTAAAAAAAAAACATAAAGTAACTAGTGGAAAGAGGGGCAAGGAGTAGTCATCAGTTAAACAAATGTAACATTAGTTGAAAGCATGTATGTGTCAACATTCCAGTCTTGTGGTTTTCTCTTTTCATTAATTGATTTTATTCCACTGATCATTTTGACTATAGGTATAATGAAAAACTTGACAAAAGTCAGAATGAGACACATCAATAAGCACTTCTTGATGGCATGGAGTTGGCCTTAGTCATTGCTGTTTTCCTAGCACTTACCATAGACCTGCACATACAGAAAAATACTTAAATATTAATGGACAGAATACATGAGTGATGAAAAGAATTGAGTAATTTAAAACATTGTATACATCAAAGGCATAAATTCTTTTTTAAAGTTTTTATTTAAATTCCAGTTAGTTAACATACAGTGTAATATCAGTTTCAGGGGTACAATATAGTGACTCAACACTTCCATACAACACCCAGCGCTCATCACAACAAGTGCACTCGTTAATCCCCATCACCTATTTAACCATCCTCCTACTCACCTCCTCTCTGGTAACCATCAGTTTATTCTCTATAGTTAGCAGTCTGTTTCTTGGGTTGCCTCTCTCTCTTTTTCTTCCCCTTTGCTTGTTTATTTTGTTTCTTAAATTCCACATATTAGTGAAATCATATGGTATTTGTCTTTCTCTGACTGACTTATTTCAACTTAGCATAATAGTCTCTAGCTCCATCCGTGTCATTGCAAATGGCAAGATTTCATCCTTTTGATGAGTGAGTAATATTCCATTGTGTATATATACCACATCTTCTTTATCTATTTATCAGTCAGTAGATACTTGGACTGTTTCCATAGTTTGGCTATTGTAGATAATGCTGCTATAAATATCAGGGTGCATGTGTCCCTTTGAACTAGTATTTTTGTATCCTTTGGGTAAATACCTAGTAATGCAATTGCTGGACCATAGGGTAGTTCTATTTTTAACTTTTTGAGGAACCACCATACTGTTTTCCAGAGTAGCTGCACCAGTTTGCATTCCCACCAATAGTGCACGAGCGTTCCCCTTTCTCCACATCCTCACCCACAGGCATAAATTCTTTAGGGACACAAAATAATGTAGAATAAGAATAATAAGTGAAGAATAAGAGAAAGAAAACAAAATTAAGGACACAAGGATGAATCAAAAACTATAAAGCATCATCAAATAGACTGTGTGGTAATAATAACTGCTGTCCTCAATTACCTGAATGACTTCAAGTAAAAATGAAATTACATAGCTCTGTATTACTCTAGAGGGCTGAACTAAGATCAACATGCCTAAATTAGACAAAGTCAGATTTCAATTACATAAAATAATTTACTAACAATTAGATCTGTCCAATAATAAAATGAGTCATCTTGTGGAGTCATGAGCACCTTGTCACAGAAGATATGGATCATCATCAGTCAGAGATTGTCCAAAGGTAATTTCTGCTTCAAGTGGAAGTTAGACTCAATGGACTCTAAGATCTCATCAATAACTAAGATTCTATTAGTCTAGAACTTATGATCACAAGTAAATAGAGTCAAGCGAAGTAGACTTCCTGGAAGATGAAATTAGGAAGGAGGTGACACAGAATGGCAAGTTAGTCTAATTACTACGATGAATATTGGAGTGTAAGACCCAAAAACCTCACTAAGGGGAAGAGGATACGAAAAATCACCCAGAATAATTGTGTCAGGAATGCTTTAGGATCCATGCATATTATTCTCAGAACCATCTGTTTAGAGTAAATTGAGACCTTCCTATATTGGCAAATAATCCTAAACTAGATCAAACTGCAATGTGAAAATCTTACCAGATATTTAACAAGCTGATGCAATGTGGAGAGGCCATAGAGTTTGAAATTAAAGGAAGCCAACAACAAGGCAAGTCTATCCCACAAATCTGTAACCAATTTGAAACTTGTGAATGATGGTCTCTGAGCTGCTGCCATAAAAGCACCCATCCTGGCAACCTTGGACTTTGTCATTATCGAACCAGGGGTCATTATTTTATGAATCCTATATTGTAGCTAAGCCAGATAGACAACAGCACCTTCTTTCATTCTGCTTGGATAATGGCCAAATACAAGTCACTTTACTATGACTTAAAGAGTATTGTGCCCATCTGTTCACAATCGATGGGAATAATTGAGGGGTGAAATGTGCCAGGCGCTCTTGGACAATCCTGTGGAAGTGGGTCAGGGGCGTTCTTGGCCATTTGCCATGTGACAACACTTCCTTCATCTGTGAACATATGGACTTGATGAAACTGTCACTTGGAGAGCATGGTACAGCAGGGCCTGGGCCATTCCATTTCCATGAGTAACTTTCCCAAAGTTATAGCGAGGGAATATCCTTTACATTCTGTGTTACATCATGAGAAATTCTTGCAAGCATTTAACTTTGTGTTATGTCTCTTAGGAGAATCTGGCTTTGGTGCCCTCAAATTAGAAAGGGGAAGTTGTGACTGGATGTCATTCCTGTCCACTATCTTCAGTTTAAAGCAGGGAGGTAAATCACCACAAAGAAGAAGAGTGGCCAGTTGTTGTCATGAGACCACAGACAAACCTCCATTGTCTGCTTCTCCTAAGATGGAACAGTGGTGGGAAGTGGAAAGGGCTCTCAAGCATTTGCTCAGATATTTGAAACAGTCCAATGGTTGAGTGAGAAAAGACTCATAAACAGGGGCTGAAAAAAGTTTGAGTAATACTGGATTATTTTTAAACATAATTTTGAATAAAA
Organism: Panthera onca; assembly: GCF_046562875.1. Classification (NCBI taxonomy): domain Eukaryota; kingdom Metazoa; phylum Chordata; class Mammalia; order Carnivora; family Felidae; genus Panthera; species Panthera onca. The sequence continues at coordinate 69,554,411 of NC_138347.1, read as the reverse complement.
AATAAGGGTACCTTGCTGAAAAATCCTTCTGATGTCTGTCTTTTCAAGTGGAGAAATTTTCACTTATGATTTATTTAAAAGGAGAGAACATAATCATTTGAGGCCCGGCAAAAGTAAGGCAGTTTCTCTTAACTCTCAGCCACAAACTCCCTCTTTTATTCAATGTTTCTATAGTGAACATGAAAGCAAGCCATGAAGGCAGAAGAGATGTTGCTAAAGGGTGTGCCAGAGTCAACAGGGAGCACTGGCAGATGAGATGTGATGTTTCTTGGTACAAGCTGGTGGGTTATCTCCTTTTTCTCCACACCTATGCTACATAGTCAGGGCCCAAACCAAGATGGGGCCACTGACTCACGGAGCCACCATTGCTTCAAGTATAAATACTTGATCAGCACAGCCTGGTCCTAATCAAACAGAGGGGCTGATGGCCTAACTGCAGGTCATCCAGATTCTTGACATCTCTTTTCCCCTCCTAAGTATTTCTCTGCTCACAGGGGAATCAAGGACAAGGTGTGGAAGAAATCCATTCCAAAGCATTTTTCTATTTGTGAGTAGTATGTTGAAAGCATTTCTAGGAAAAGAGGATTATGTTGTAAGTTAAAAAGAGATGTTTGTGTTTCCTCTGATTTCAATTATTCAGACCCTCAGTGCCCTCGACTCCCCCCAGCTTCCCTTGCGTGCCCAGGAATAATGAAGAGTGGGTCTGAACGCTGATGCCTATCAGCATTCCCAGGAAGACAGCATACAACCCTCTGCCATCATAATCATGGCTTCTCCTCCTTCGCATCACAGCTCAAGGTCACCTGCTCCTGGAATCCATGCTTACTCACCACACTGGCTCTAACCTTGTGCCTCCCTCTTCACAATATTAGCATCTTTGAGTCATGCCATGCATATTTGTCTATTCTCACGACTAGGAACTGACAACATGAAATAACAGAACAAAGCAAGAGGCACTGAATTCAAGGCGTGGCTTCTTCTTGCTAGCTGGGCAACCTTAGGCAAAATTTCTTCACTTGCTTGAGTTTCAGTTACCTCATCCAGACAAGGATAATAATCATTGTCCCACCTATCTCAGAAGGCTGTTGTGGATTTCAAATCAGATAACACATGTGAAAACTTTTTATAAATTGTAAAGTAGCTGTTTCTGTTGTTGGTGGTGCAAAGACTTTGTTTCTTATACTCCAGCATCTGAAATAGGGTTGTGCCCCCTCTGCAGGCTCAGCACAGATTCGGCTTAACTGCCACTGAATGCCTTCCTTGTCCCTAGAGTGCTAACTAGAGATCCTCTCCCCAGCTTTACCGTGTATGCCCACTGGGAAGGATCCTACAGCCTGGCCTCATGTATTCCCAGACATGAGACAGGATAGTGGATCCACCCCTCAGAGCCTGCTCAAGGACACAATAGCAGTAACAAAGTGGTGGCAAGCCTCCTCCAGCAGCATAGGCCACACTGAGACATCCAGTCCCACTTCCCAGGAGGTAAGTCGTCCCCATGACACCAGGAATTTTCCCTCCTTCTCCTTAGCACCACCACCTGCAGAACGTCCACTACAACCACTGCAACCAAACTCCCTGGCACCACTCACCTCACCATTTGGCAAGCTTAACGGCCCATAATCTCTCATTGGCACTTGTTTTCAGAGTCATAACTAAAATCTCTGATCGCCCAACAGGAAACAGCTGGGAGTCCAAAGAGAGAAGGCTGCTATGTGACATCTAAAGCCACTAATGGCCCATCTTCCCCACAGCAGTGAGCTGACAGTGTCTGGTCTTTTTCCCTGCATGTCTGCTACCAGGTCTGCCTGTGACTGGAAGCACTTACGGTGATACCAACTCGCTCTGCGCCTTCAATAGCTGACACCTATAAACATCTCCTTTGTTTTACAACAAACACAACTCAATAACTAATGGCCTTCTGGAGAATTCCAATCCATAGCCTCATTCAACAGGGCTTGGAAGGCATCTCCAAACTGTAAAAATGTTTCAAGTAAAAATAAATCACTATTCTTTACACTTTATCATACAATCAGATTCATGGGCCCCAGAGTCAACCCTTCTCTAACAGTCTGATAAAGAAGGTAAGAAATGGCTGAGTGCTCATAAGTGATTTGTACAATAGTTTATAAACATGAAAGAGAAATCAGTATCAGAGTGCAGTGGTGGTGGCAATGATTTCCCCTGAAAAATCTAAAATGCCCTCCCCAGTACTACCCAAATTCTATCACGTTTTAAATGGCTCACTCAAGCTGGACTTCTTCCACAAGACTTTCTCCGATCACTCCAGCCTAGCAAAATTCATTCATTTGTTCAATATTTATTTATTTAAGCATTCTATGTACCAGATACTAGCTCCTGGGGGTAGAACAATCTAAAAAAATTTTTAAATTTTTTTAATGTTTGTTTATTTTTGAGATAGAAAGAGACAGAGAGTGAGTGGGAGAGGGCCAGAGAGAGAGGGAGACACAGAATTTGAAGCAGGCTCCAGGCTCAGAGCTCTGAGCTGTCAGCACAGATCCCGATGCAGGGCTTAAACTCACAAACCACGACATCACAACCTGAGCCGAAGTCAGATGCTCAATGAACTGAACCACCCAGGTGCCCCTGGGGGGGTAGAACAATCTAAACAGTCAAAATCTCTGTCTGGTGGCTCCATCCTCTCATCTACTAATAAACGCTTATACCTCTGCATTAAATACAGCCCTTCACAATGAACATTTTCCTGAAACTCATATTACTCTTTACTTTATAATTATGAACCTGTCTTCTTAAGTACCTTGAGCTTAAGCATTTCTGATTTCTTCATGGTCTGCTAAAAGAAGCTGCTGAGTAAATAAACACTGAATGAATACTTACCTAACTATGTGATATATATAAACATCTATATACTTATATATAAATATATAAAAGTTATATGTATAATTAATATAAAAATTACATATAAATGAGTATATATATTTATATATAAATATACGTATATATAATTAAACAGATGTGTATGTACGTGTGTGTGTGTATAATTTTCTCATCTAGCTGCTAAGTTTCTTCAAAGACAAGAATCTCTCTGTTAACATTTCTATCTTCGAGCGCATTCAACCCAGTGCTGGGACATGGCTCATTCTCAGTACATACTTACTTGAATTCAGTAGTTCTGCTAGCAGTGGGGGTTCCCCTTCCATGCCAATCCTGTTAATCATATCCTAGATTTAGAAAATGGGAAGCCTAAGGCCAAGTAAAACAATATAGTCAGTCCTAAGTCACCTACAATCCTCTAACATTCTGGCTGAGCCTTCTCCAAGACTAGAGCACTGTTTGTGAGGAAGGAATAAAGTCATCTTTCATCCAGGAGGGCTGACATAAGCCACTTGTGCGTTCCAAGAAGAAAACCAGAATGAAACTGGAGCAGCAAGCCTTGACTTTGGACAGCACGACCACCCATGGAAACATCCATCATGCGACCCACACAAGATCTGCCTGGCAAAAGATCATGAATCCAGGAGTTAGGGCCACCCACCCTGTCAGGGGGACACCTGCAGCCAAAACCAGTCCCGTGAGACCAGAGCCCTTGGGTATCCTCGTTGCCCCAGGTACCCATAATTGCTATCTTTTGGCTCCGTCTCTTGAAATCCACCTCCTAGAATAGCCAGCTCTGCTGTGAGCACCCTTAGGGATGTGACAGCTAAGCAAGGTCAGGGGCTGGAGTTGATCTCTGTGGGGAGATGAACCAATATCCTTTACTAGCCTAGGTGAGATCAGGTGAGGTGATGATGCCCTCTCAATCCCCACAGGCGGCCATTGGTCCTACCACCTATACTGCCAATGACTACATGATTTAGCATTGGCAGAGCACGCCACGCCAGCCAGCCACAGATTAGGACATCTGTGTATCACCCACAAGGGCATTAATCCAAATCAGAGAGGTTTTTTTCCCACCAAATCAAAGAGTTCTAAGTTCCAGACATAGTCATAGGATGTCTCAGGATTTAACATCTCAAACTTCAAAGCATTTACCCTAAAGCCGATCCTTCCCATTCGCCAAATTACAAAGTATCCCGGGACCTTCAAAACCAACATTAAATAACCAAATGACCAATCAAAAGTGAATTCCCTTTTCTATCCCAGACACAATGCTAGACTTTGCTTCAGTCTTTCCAGATCTGAGCAGTCTGACCCCTGCTCATGTTAGGTCAGCCTTTACATATTCCTGCCTCCTTCCCCATCCTCATGATCCCAATGGATCCTGAGTAAGCTGCTCTTGAAAGTCAGCAATGACATTTAGTCATGCAAAGCAGTGAGCTCACTTCATTTTCCTCAATAAATATTTCATTGAGATTCAGAGAAATAAAAGAAACCTTATTCATGAGATTTATGTTTGTCTTAATGATTCACAGCATAATTTGTTCCAATTAAATATTTATTTTAATATCTTCTTGGGTCCGAAAACTTCTGCCCATTCATCAGTGAGTCTTTGTATCATCAGTCCCCCCACAGATAAGGAGACTTTGAGAACAGCCTTGTTCTTCCCCAAAGTGGAAGGTTTTCCTGTCCAGCTCCCTCTGAAGGGGGAGCCTGAGCCATGGTTGCACTGCCCCTGACACATCCCCCAGGGCCCTGCCAGTCAGTCTCTATTCCGTCCTCCCCCTTACCTTGCTCTCAACCTCAAACCACAACCTGGAAGCTCACCCTACTCAGATACCTCTCTCAGACACAGAATCCCAAGAAACTCTTTGTAGAACAAGGTAGGGGGCAAAGAAAAGCCCCGGGCACTGCAGTATGGTAAAAAGGAGGCTGGAATTGCAGTAAAGAGCTCTCAGTTCCAATTCCAATGGCACCACTTCTGCCCCTTTCCTACCCATATAATGGGCAAATACATACTGTTGGGAGAATCAAATGAGATGATGGAGGTGTTTTATAAACTATAAAGAATTTTAGCCACCTCCCAGTGCTGTCATGACATGTGAAAAGATACATTTCTAGTATTTAGGACAAACCTGGTATATAGTAAATGCTCAAATAAGACATAGTTATAAAAAATATGAGAAATGAAATTTGTTTACTTTTACTAGAGCTCAGTGACTATTTAGGCCTCACTGCCTAACTTGTCTACATGTGGCCTAAGTGAATGTTTCTATTACTCCCATATACAGATGTACAGAACTCTTAGGAATATCCAGAACCCATGTCAGAGGCAGAGACTTTCTGTGTATGTATGTGTGTGCTACAGCTTTAAACTGTTCATATTTATACATGTCTTCACAGTCTCAAGTAAGTCTCCCACAGAGACAGCATAATCCCCACTCTGTTGCTAAAACTTCCCTAGATCTGGAGAAAAGCTTCCCCTGTGTCCTTCACAGGGAGCAGTCGATGCCACTCATACCCCCTTAGCCCCAAGAACAGCCCCCGTCAGGTGGCAGCCAGAGCCGTCTGCCATCTGTGGTCCCTCTGTCCTGACCCCAGCTGAGAGCTCATCACTCGGCCTCCCTGAAATCTGGCTCCTGGAACAGATGGAAGTGTCTCCCACAACCCCATGGAATGTTTCTTTAGTCCAGAAAGTACAGCAGTCGCTCTCAGGGAAGGTGCTCTTCTCTGCCTCCCTCCATGCCACCCTCAGGGAGGCTTCCTGGATGACACCTGAGAGGAGGCAGTAAGGCCCTGGTGGGGGCAGAATGAGTAAAATCCCAAGGCAGCTTGAAATCCAAAGAGATTGTACCTTTTACATTAATTAAATGTCATTTCTAAAAATTTTAAATCCCTGGCACTGTGAAAAAGATTTACTATGCCAAAGCAGAAAGGGCTTCCAAAAAGCAATTATAAAAGCTTAGAAGTTAATAACAGCTTTGTACCTTGTACTATTAGAGCTAATTCCATTATCTGAGAAACTAAAAACTGATGTTCGGTAACTTCCATGGCTCCTGAAAGAACAGTCCTCTACCACCACACCATGTTAAGTATTTCTCTCCTCCAGGAAGCCATCCCAGAACACTCCCACCACATCCGACTCATTCCATTCACTCTAGACACCACCCACCCTACTCCACACACCCCCACACACACAGCCTAATGTTCCTCTACTTCTTCCGGAGCCAAGGAATCTTAAATTAACAGCAGGGTGCATTATTTTTGCACTCATTAAAGGATTAGCTGAGGTTTATTAGCCCAAAAGAATGAATGAACTGTTCTGAGTGCCAAGCATTGCCAGGGTAAGAGAGGCTCTGGGCAGAGAGCACTTTCCTAGCACCTTTCCAATCACACCAATTCTGCCTTTCCAAGACCTAATGTTTAATAAATATTTTATTTATAAAAATAATCAAATAATTTGCTGTTTCTTTCCCCACCACATGCCTAAGGAAAAAACACCACTGTTTTTTTCTTTTTCATAAAAGAAATTCCCAGTGTGGACCCCCAACTCAGGGTAGCAACTCAACTTGTCCACACACTGGCCAGTACCCCTCCTTTCCCTCTGAGCTGGTTGCAGGTCAGAACGAAGCCTCAATTCTGAAATATGATCTTCTTCCATCTGTCACTTCCCCAATTCGTCATGGAGCTGGGGACTAGAAGATAAAGGTCTCCAGAGGTCCACATGGCAATGAGCAGATGTTAACTTGGACATCAAACGGGACAGAGATGACTCTGCTGCAAAGCAAGAAGAGGCCTAAGGTCATAGCCAAATGTACTTTCATAGCCAGAGGAGACCCCAAGATGTCACTGAATGGTCCAACATCTGATTCTTCCTTCAGGCATCTAGGGTATTCTCATCACAGTTCCCAGATGAAGGAGTGGAAAACCTAGGTTAGAATCCATTATATATGTTGAATGACTTGGGCAAGTCACCTAACTTCTCAGAGCCTCAGTTTTCTCATCTGTAAAACAGGGATAGTACTATTGTGAAGTCCGAGATAAGCACCTAGGACAGTTCCTGGCACATAGGAAATACACAATTAATGTCCAAAAACTAAATTACAACACAACCATAATCAACAGGCCATTTTCCCTGAATTCTTTTTCCAGTAGAAGACTAGATCTTTGTTGTCTGTCTATGCTATTTTTGCTGGTCCTTGCATGACTAATCAAAAGCTACTGAGAGACTACCAGCTGGAATGAAAGAAAGATGCAGTCTTTAACCATGGCCAGAGAGAAGTTATCTGTCCAACAAAGGGATGAGAGCTGAGCCACAGCTTTCTCCTCATGAATAAAGTATCCAGGCCATATCCATAAGGATATTTTTAAACATCACAGTCACTGAAAGTTAAATCTGCTCCATACACTTTATTTGGATACAGCAGGGTTTTAAGCCACCAAATTTGTTTCTCTGTAGACCATGTCCTGGCAAATAGATTTTTATCTTTAAAAATGCATCCCCATCTTTGTTGACAATCCTGTCTTCCACACTGAGAAATATTCCTAGAACCAGGGTCTGTTTCAGGAAACCAATTTAAATTTATGAAGCTGCTTGTATTTATGATAAAATGGAAGTAAATCTGGCTGAAGCAAAGACCTACATTCCAGAGATAACTGGCCATTCATTTATTAGTTGCTGCCCCTAGCTAACACCCAAACCATAAGCTGCCCCTTGCTCAATCTCCCTGCAGGAACCCTGGGTCATTCAGAAGCACAGGGAAGGAGCTGAAAAAGTAGGGGAAGCAAACAACATTAAATCAAGGAACACACCCTCTACAGTCAAGGTCAACACCCAGGAGGGGCAGTAGGCCTTGGACAGTGGCGGAAGGACTCCACCCACACAGCACTTTGAACAGAAGCTCTCTTCCAACTGGAGGCATAGAGCTGCTAATCTGACGCACACCCAAAACATAGATGTGGGTAAAAATAAAATTACGACTGCTCCCGTGAGAAAGCCAGGAAGAGAACATATTGAAACAATCATGGCCTGAAGCCCTGCCCAGCACCAGTGCTACTAAGTGACCTCAACCAGGGACAGGAAAAGATTGATCAAGTTACTTTCCTTGCTCTAAATCTCCCAATAGCTGCCCATAAACTACTAAATAAAATCCTAAATCTCTAGTGTGGAACATAAAGCCCACTTACCCAACCTTTCCCCGTTTGTCTCTTATTATCCCAAATCGCCTACACGTGCACTTGCAATGAACATACACACACAACCCCCACATAAAGACTATTTTCCAAACTCACCAAACCCTCCCACTCTGTACCTTTCCTCTGTAGCTCTTCTCCATCTCCACAAGTGCAGCTTCTAGCCATCCTTCAAGGCCTTTCAAGGCCAAATCCACAGCTGGAATTCTCTTCTCTGCTCCATGGCACTTTCCAACTAAATAATCCTTCCCTTCACTGTAATTTCCATGAAGACAAAGACTGCCTGTCTTGTTCACTATCATAATAGTACCTTTGTAGAGTAGGTATCCAATAAATATTTGCCAATTTAATAACTACCTCAATGCCAAGATAATTCTTCTGTAACTTGAGTTTTCTAGTCCTCATCAGATAAGAAGTTCCCCTTAGCAGAGACAATTCTGCTATTGGCCTGATTTCATTCCTCATGTGGCATCTCAGTCCCTGGAAAGTCTGATCCCATGATGTCCAGGAGCCTGTGCTCACCTGTGCTCATTGAGCATTCCACTGGCCACATCTGCCATGTCTTTCCTCTTCTGCTCTGGCCGCCCACTGCTGCTGAAAGATGCATAAGGTGCTATTCTCTGAGGGTACCAGCTTCTGACCCAAAGTGCTGTTCCAGAGCTCTCAAATCCTCAGCACTCCAAGTGCCAAACCACCTGAGCGCCCCCAGAGTCACCACTACCCCAGGATTAAGCCCTGATGGAAGCTAAGCCCTTCTTCCCCACTCTGTGTTCACAAGGTGGCATCCTCTGTACCTGTATGCCACACAGAGTCCTCATGAGAAGAGTTCCTTCAACTTCTGCACAGCAGTCCTTTCCTGAGGGTTCAGATGCCATCCCACAGGCTTCGGGTTGGCTGGAGATGAACATCTGGGAAAGAGAACACCTGGTCTCTCCAAAACCCATTTTCCCCTTCCTCCCATTCAAAGCCATCATACAAACAGGACCAACAGGCTGCTTGACTCTGATGAAATGGCCAGGACATGTCCAGCGCCAACAGTTGCCACAGTATGTTCACTAAACTGAAGTTTAGTAAACTGAAGCTATGTTCCTTTGCCTCTGACATAACCTCACTCCCAATCTGCTGTTTCAGGCCTCATCCCTCACAGCCTCTGTTTGAGGTCCTCAAAAAGTGCTAACTACTACTACCTTTCCTAGTTAAAAAGCAAAGCCCTTCCTCTGCCTTCCTCCTTCTTTCAATGCCTCTGCACACAGCCTACTCTACCCATCCGGCACCTCTGAGGACCAGTTGCCTCAGCCCCTCCCTCTTAGCATCTAGACAGGCATTTATTTGCCCTGGCTCTTGAATCCTTCTCTCCTGAAGTGGTCGATAAAAATGGATTTCAGCAGATACTGCCCAGGGCCTGAAGATTTATCAATGCTGAGGACCTCTAATGACTGCCAATTAGTGTGTCCGTTATTCTGGGCTGGGTCATTCCAGCCCTTAATCTACTTTATGGAGAAGGAACTCCAGCAAAGCATGAAGCACCTTGAGCTGGTGGACTGAGCCAGCAGGAGGCAGCATGGTGAAGGCCCCCATGGAGGTAGCCCAGCTCAGAGGCCTGGCACGTAGCCTCCAGGTAAGGGAGAAGGCCTTAAAAGGAGCTACTGATGGATGACTCTGCTCCTTCTGGAAACACATCCCAGTCATAAGGTGCAGAGGGCAGCCTGAGGCTGAAGTTTCTTCCCAAGGCCTGGGGCCAAACTTCAAGGCAAGTGGAGGTTGGTCTTTGGTTCCCTCCTTCACATCCAACTTTCGGTCGCCTCCTCTCAAAGCCCCAGTACCCAGCACTTATGGCACATTCTGTCTTTCTCAGCTTATTGAAACCTGCCCCCCTAAGCTTCCAGGCCTTAGACCGCCCCCCCCACCCTGACCATTCCACCATGGTCTCCTCATCCAAAAGTTAGATTTCAGTCAATAATTAACAGCTAACATTTATTGGGCTTTTTACATGCTTGACACCACTTCACCCATACAATAACCCTATGAGGTAAATATTGATATTGTCAGCATCTTACAAATGAGGAAATGGAGGCTTACAGAGGTGCCTAACAATACACAGCGATGAGTGGTGTGAGGTAACCCTGGCCATTTTGATTTCAAAGCCTCATCACGCTCCCTAAAAGGTAAGTCAGTCAGCAAAATAAGCCTACCATTGTGCTTGAAACTTCCAAGCTTTATTAAGTTTTAGGTTTGCTTTGGTTTTTAAAGGAGCCTCATCAGGCAAATCAATAGCTTTAACTGATAGAGTTTAAGGATAAATAGTGTGGAGGTGATAAAAGGGGGCAGAAGATACATGTAGGTGTACTTTCAACTTAATTTCACCCCACATGAAACCACCTCCCCAAACTAGCTGTATTCATCTCCCCATGACCAAAAATATCACTCCATGCACACTTTCAACCTACTTAGCACATCTTCTTTGAGTATCTTCTTTGAGGGATTTCCAAGAGCTAGCAACCTTCAGCAAGTGATGGACTAGTAAGGGGAACATCTAACACGAGGTCAAAGCTATAGACATGGCATATGGAAAAGAGAGGAAGGAGAGATGGATCCTGAACCTGTAGAAGGTATTGATTCAGAAACTGGACCTCCTCTTCTCAGGTGGAAACTATGGAGGGTCCAGTTGGGAGCAGGGGGATAAATGTCCCTCCCTCTGGAGCCTCTTATAACTAAAGAGAGGATGTAGAGACATCTGAGCAAGCCAGCCCTCAGGAAAGGCTATCTTTGGTACCCTCATACCTCACACCTATGCCCTCCAACCCTGTTCCTAGGTAACAAGGGCATGTATTATAGCAAGGACAGCCTTCCAGCCCTGCTGGGGAAGTGATGCTTGTGTTCCCAAGGTCTGTGAGGATTCTTTAACCTTAATATGATCCTTCTTCTTCCAGGAATATTTGCAAGGACCCAGCTCACCCAGTGGAGCCATATGACTCCATCAGATATATTAGTTTTTATGCAATAAGGCCATCCTTTCTACTATAGAATTTTATTTTTTAATATTTTTCATTAAATAAATTTATTACATTTTGGTCACAGGCTATCTCAATTTTTTTTCTTAAGTTACAAAATGTGTTTTTAAGGGACATGCCCCCAGTACTTCTGAATCCTTTTCATTAGAATTTGGCTCTGCATTTTTCTGCATCATTCAGAGCATGTAGGCCCCCAATTAGGGCAAGAAACATGTCTAAATGTCTTAATCCTTAACTCTAGCTGAGCACAGAGTGTGATTGATACAGTTGGTTGCCTACTGAGTAGGAATTTACCCTTTTCTTCCTTGCTTACAGAACCTAGATTTTGTTCAAGAATCAGCATCCAAGAGCCTTAGGAGAAACAGAGATGCTCCCAGCCCCACAGGGTAAATGTTAATTAAGTTATACCAATCATGAAAATTATATCCCCTTCCAGTGACTTATTTAGGAATTGGTGGGGAAATTATGTCCTTTGAGCCATGAGAAAAGGTCTCTCAAGGGATATCTGGGATAGGTTTTCTTGCTCTTAAAAAAGACCTATGTGCATACATGCATGAAAACTAGGCTTTTTCAGTTGTCACTTCTCCATGTGACACATGGCATTTTGGCAGCCATCTTGGGACTATAAGGAATGGAACGATGAAAAAAATTGGGGTCCTGGGGATCTCCATTCTTTTAATGGCAGGCAAGGCAATTAGGATCAACCCTCCCACTAATGGCAATTGTGGACTTTTTCAATCTTCTTAAAGGCATTAAAGAACTAAGAAAAATAACAAAGAAGTACTAGACCAAAACCTAGGAGAAGGGGAGAATCCAGAGATTGGTCCAAAACACAAAGGAGCTTTTGCTCTCAGAATATTTGCCAATCTGCAAGAAACTGTGGCAAAACTAAGCTGTTCCTTTGACAGCCAGCATGGGCAGGGGGAGCAAAAATCGAAATTCTAGGCCTTCTCAAGGAAGGAACTCTGATAAATAACATTCCACTCTAAGCTGGGCTTTTACCCAGAGAAAAGGCTTCACCGTTAAGGGAAAGGTAACCTAGAAACACACCAGCTTTCGTGGAAACTTGAAACACAGCTACCTATAATCTGGGTCCAAGGATCCCCAAGCATTCAAAGATTGGATTAACGTAGAATTGCACTGATAGTATCTATAGATGTCTGGCAAAAGAAAAATTATCATTATAGGAGGAAATTACAATTCTAGGCTTCAAATTATTATCATAAAATATTTTTCAAAAATAATGACCAGGACACAATCAAAGATAATACAAGGAAAAAAGACACCAGGAGCAAGAACCATCACAAACAGCAAGACTACAGAAACAGACCACAAAGACTCCAGATATTGGAATTATCCAACTAGAGACTATAAAGCAAATATGTTTGCTATGTTCAGGGAAACAAAAGACGAGATTTTAAAGGTTTTTCATTGAACTGAAAACTTCAAAAAAAGTTATTTGAAAAATAATTAAATAAGGATTCTAGCACTGAAAAATACAATATTTGAAATTAAGAAGTCAAAAAACAAATTTATTTACAGATTAGACTTAGTTGGCTAGAGAATTAATAAACTGGAAAAGAAATCAGAGGAAACTATCTAGGATGCACCAAGGTGAGATAAAAAACGAAAAATATAGAAGTAACAATAATAAATATAGAAGATACAGTGAGAAATTTCAACTTCAATCAATTTCAAAATTGATTCAAATTCAAGAAAATTCTATTTTAATCAATTGGTATCCCAAAAAGAGAGAAGAGAAAGAACAGAGATAATCACTGAGAATTTTCCCAAAAGTGATGAAATGCAACAATCTACAGATTTCCTGTAAGAAATCTAATGAACCCAAGCTGACTAAAAAAGAGAGAATCTGGTGATGATACTGAGCCTTTTTTTTTTTTTAACGTTTATTTATTTTTGAGTCAGAGAGAGACAGAGCATGAACGGGGGAGGGTCAGAGAGAGGGAGACACAGAATCTGAAACAGGCTCCAGGCTCTGAGCTGTCAGCACAGAGCCCGACGCAGGGCTCGAACTCACGGACCGGGAGATCATGACCTGAGCCGAAGTCGGCAGCCCAACCGACTGAGCCACCCAGGCGCCCCACTGAGCCTTTTATTTAACAGCCCACCTTCTGAACTTCTTGTCAAGCAGGAGAAGCAGCAAGAAGAGAGGGGCAGACGTATTTATTGTTTAGGCTATTTTGAGTTTGGGTTCAATTCCCTGCAGCCAAAAGCATCCTAAATGATATTCATAGTGAGAATAATGTATCCACCATTTACTGAATACTGACCATGTGGCAAGCATTGCATATAGATTTCTATTTTCTGTAATTCCTCACAAAGCCTTACAAGGCAGTATGTATCAGTCAATACAGGCATGGTAGACTATGGATACAAACCACTGTGAAATCTCAGTAGCTTAGCAGAAAAGATGATTATTTCTTGTTTGTACTACAAGTTCAACATGGTTCAACAGAGGGCTATGCTCATAGTCATTCACAGTCCCAGGATGTTAGAGACTTTATCCTAGCTAGCTTCTACGATCAGTGAAGTAGAATGAAGTAAATAGTAAGGGGCTTTTAAAACTTCCATTTGGAGGGGCGCCTGGGTGGCCCAGTCGGTTAAGCGTCCGACTTCAGCCAGGTCACGATCTCGCGGTCCGTGAGTTCGAGCCCCGCGTCAGGCTCTGGGCTGATGGCTCGGAGCCTGGAGCCTGTTTCCGATTCTGTGTCTCCCTCTCTCTCTGCCCCTCCCCCGTTCATGCTCTGTCTCTCTCTGTCCCAAAAATAAATAAAAAACATTGAAAAACTTCCATTTGGAAATGAAACACCTGATTGCTCACGTTTCATTGGCTAAAAAAAAAATCACATGGCCGAAGCTATAGGGAAGTGTAATCTTACTGTGTGCTCATAAGGTGGAAAACTGTAAATATTAGTGAATACTTGTGACTACCACAGATAGGTATTACCCTAATTCTTCAAATGAGGAAGGTAAGGCTCAGAGAAGTATTTAATACTTGTTAAATAGATGAGTTGACAATGCCCTCATTTAATGCATCTTCCTGAAGGTAATATTATGGACATGACTACTTGCCTTTTTGTGATGAGGTTAGTGAGAAGAGAAATGAAGCAGTGATATGACCTCTAAGGAACCAAGCAGAGTATCTAGCTGGGTCTCATCATGATCTATCCTAGAGTTACTACCTTCAAGGGCAGAGTATGGGACCAAGGCAGACAGTGGTGTGGAGATGCGGGAGGCAAATATTCTAGTCCTTTCCTTATTCCTTATGTTAACTAGATCCTTCCCTGTGTGGATAAGACTGGACTGAAATTGGCCAGAGAAAGAATTTATATACATGCACTAAGGGTTCCCACTATCTTATATATTCCAGGTGTTCAAGATGTGGTTAAGAGAGGGGGAAAATAAGCCCACATAATCAAGTTAGCCATGCCAAGTTTCTTAACTTTGATCTCTGCAAATTCAGAAAGTTGGTCAAGGCAAAGGAGATGCAAACAAAGACAGCTCTTAACCCATCATGTCCGAACATAGAAGGGACGACCTTGTTCTCTCAGTTCCTCAAGACCTTCCTATGAGGTATATTTTCCAGCCTGTACTGTGCAGAACATTCTCCACCTCCTCCCATACCTACTCATGACACATGCACCTCCCTCTTTCCGGTACCCCACATCTACTGGCAGGGTCCCCCAGCTGCCCTTCCTGCTACACATGGACTGCCTCTGCCAGTCCTGTCCAGCCTTCTACAAACACAGCAGCAGCTGTCTGAGATTCTCTCCCTGTGGCAGGGAAAGAGTCAATACCAGTGTTCTTATTTATTTATGTGTTGGTTTATTCCTTCCCAGGGATGAGGCAGCGGTTAAGGGGGAAAGGAGGGGGGAGGAACAGAGAGGGAAGGCCCAGAAAAGAAGCTGTGGTGGGCTAGAGATTGGCAGAAGAAATGTCTCTATAATTTCCACTGCTTTCAAACCACACTGTCTCTAACTGAGCCCCCTGGGGTGAAAGGTCTGTGTTTTACCGGGGATGAGAGTTTATAACCTTAATTATGCCTTGAAGCATTTGGCTGTGTTCATCCTGAAACTTCCAGCAGAAAAAAAGAATGTGGTTTCCATTACAGTGTCACTGAGGGACTTGTACTGGGGTTGGGATCATTAAAATGAAAACACTGATGAGTAAGCCATGGCATTTTGTCTCCAAGACTTACGTCCTTCCTCCACCCCTAGTCCTGTACTTTATTTTGAGACAGGCTTAAAATAGTCCATAAAATATGGAGCTCATTATCCCATCTAACAGATTTCATTTGGCATGAATGTAGATTAAAAGCCCCATGCCAATTCTTCCTCCTAGCCTGAGTTTATAAGAAAGACACTCCTCTGACTTTGCTCTGGGCTGGGTTCTTTAGAACTCAATACTGCAATAGACCAGGAGAGCCAGGAGGTGCCACTTCCAACTCCACTTGGCTTATTTTTCATGATAATAACAAGGGAGGATGGAGAAAGAAATACAACCTGTTTGGGGGCTCTTAGAAATTTTGCCTGGAGTCTTAAGATGCTGGATCCAATCTAGACACCCCTCAAACCCATGAATTCTCCATCCTGCCCATTCTTCCACATACAATGACTACATCAGGGATGCTGAGCTTATTAAAGGGGGCAGGATTGGAGGTTGAAACCACAGGGAATATAATGAAAAGAGGCCTCTCTAGGAGTTTTTGTGTCCTGCTTTCATATGCAGGCTCAGCCAATAACTAACTGCATGGCTTCAGGAACTGAAATCCTCTCTTCAGGCTCAGTTTCCTCATCTCTTATATGAGAGGTCTCTTCCAACTCTGTCTGTTCTTTTGCTGAGGGTACAATTATGGAGGTGAAGAGAGTGAGAAACCAAAACCTCTTCTCACCACTGATCTTGTTTGGCCCAATACCACCTCTTGAACCAGTAAATTCACTTTTTATCTGATAAAGCTCCAGCCTTCTCTGATTACACCTTTCCTCTGAATCACTAGAGCGTTTGCACTGCATTTTCTCTTACCGGGAATGCCCTTTTCCCTTGCTGTACCCAAATCTTTAAAAATCCAAATACTCATGGGCGCCTGGGTGGCGCAGTCGGTTAAGCGTCCGACTTCAGCCAGGTCACGATCTCGCGGTCCGTGAGTTCGAGCCCCGCGTCAGGCTCTGGGCTGATGGCTCGGAGCCTGGAGCCTGTTTCCGATTCTGTGTCTCCCTCTCTCTCTGCCCCTCCCCCGTTCATGCTCTGTCTCTCTCTGTCCCAAAAATAAAATAAAAAACGTTGAAAAAAAAAATTTAAAAATCCAAATACTCATAAATACATGCTGATGGCTTGATTTATGTCTTTAATGCATTCCATGCACAGGTGTCATCTCCTCTCCAAGAGTTTCCCACAGGACCCAGCATAGGGTTTTGTATCAGAGGAGGGAGGAGGGACTGATCTCTCAATTTCACTGGCAGGCTTATGATTCTCCACTCATTTATCGTTTCCCCTAAACCATTCAATGGCAGAATTTACAGGTGATAGACCTCCCCACCGCCTCACCCCTGTACTTTCTAATTATAGATCCTCTCTGAGTCCCCTCAGCTATCTCATCAATACAATGAGAATAACACCGCCTACATCACGGGGTTGTTGGAGGATTGAATGAAGCAGGTGAGAGCCTATCCAAGGTCTTGACCTAGCCCACCTCTCCAGTCTCAGCCCATAACATTTCTTACTCTTCTGCTAAGAATATCAAGGCCACCTGAACTGCATTTCCTCTTTTTTTTTCTTCTTTCTACTTAAAAATAGCTTTCTAAGCACCTCCTTCTACCCTCTTTCCAACAGAGGAAGCATTCCCCTCCTCCGGTCTACCACTTCCATCTGTACTCTTCCTTCAGCCCATTCCTACCTCCTCCAGGTCACTGCTGCACCTTACAGCACTTATCACAAGCTCTTATTAGAAATTCAACTGTTGCTGGACTTGTGTATTATCCGTCTCACTCACTAGAATGTAAACTTCATGAAGACTTCATGCCTTATTCATGCTGTATCCCCAGAAAATAGCACAGGCCCAGAACATAGGCAGTACTCAATGAATATTTATTGAATGGATTAATAAATCCATTTCTGTATATCATTTTCAAACCTCTCTCTGTCATTGGCCCCACCCCATCCTCAAATACAGTCAGGCCTCCCTTCCTTAACAAAACCATCATTTGACCTTAATGTCTCACCAACCTATTTTTTACCTTGCATTTTCTGACATGGTTCTCAAATAAACAATATGTGCCGGCTGCTGCCTCATCTTTACCATCTCCTCCCACTGCAATCTGGTTTCTCCTCACCAAGGCTGCTGAAACAAGGCTGTGAGTAGTCACCAAAGCCTTCTGTCACCAAACCCCTCAAAGTTGCCCAACCTCCCTGCAAATGGGGATCCCTAACTGTCCCTTCTCCTCTACTCCCATGAATTTATTGTGTCCTGGCTCTCCTCCTACCCTTGGGAATATTCTCCTCACTTGGATCATGTCTCCCCATGTCCACACTTTCCAAGATCAGTCGACACTAATCACATTTCCCCCTATACTGTCTTCCCTGAGCTAATATCAATTTCATGATCACTTTTAGGCCAATAAATCAAAATCATGCATCTGCTACCCTAACTGTTCTCTAGAAACATAAACCTAAAGACGCTGGGCATTATATCATGTTATACTTCTTCATATTTCCAGCACCTGGCACTGGTACCATATTCCCAGTACCTACATTCCCTACTGCCTGGTATGCAGAAATTGTTCAGTGCATTTTTAAATTAAATGCTACTACCCTGCCATCATCTGCCTTTAACCTGACATGCAAGCAAGAATCTTCACAAGGCAGCCCCAACCTATCTCTCTAAACTTAACTCTTACCACACACACAATCCAGGAAGTCTGTACTCTCTGACTTCCATCCTCTTAGTTAAGTACCACTGAAGCTTAACTCAGTGTTGTCCTATTAATCCTACCTGCCACTGTAGTATTTGTTACTGTCTACTTCCCCCACTAGACTATAAAGTCTTATGAATACAAGAATACTGTCTTCTTCAGCACTGTATTCCCAGAGCCTTAATTGGGCACAGCATATAGTAGGCCCTCAGAAGACATTCATTGAATGAGCAAACATTTCTTCTTTCATTCAGACTATTTCTCCCTCTTATGAAATAATACCTGACAGCACCATGTAGATATATTTAGGTACTGCAGGTATATTATTTTGCAGGTATTTGCAAGTACTGTCCACATAGAAGCATGGAACCTTATGACTAGAAGGTATCTACCTTCTAGTAATCCATCATCTGATAGAGGGGTCAACAGAGACTCGCAGAAATTACTGATAGATCGTGGTCTTTCAGGAGTTTGAATTGTAAGCTCTCTAAGGGCAGGAAGCCTACTTATTATCCCCAAATGCTCCCTGCTATGCGTAGACCCTTAGTAGATATGATTACTATTGCCAGCAATAACACCAACAGTATTTATTGCTGTGGCCATTTCTTTGATAACAAACTGCCTCCATCTGCAAGGTGAAGGGTAAACTCTTCACTTATGTTGAGAATCCAGCTGGCATTCTGACCATCCAGGGACACAGCAACCTCACAACCCCTTGGCTATCAGCAATCACTGAATATGTCACAAGAGAAGAACAGGCCCTGGGAGGCCATGCCACACCCAGAAAAGTGCTGCTTTGCTGTTCTCACATCACGGTAACCTCCACCTCACTGGATGGAAACATCACACCTGCACCTCACAGGACAGCTATCGGTGTCCTTCCCCCAGGACTTGGCCTAGATATATCTTGTCTAGTGATCTCACACCACAGACAAGACATCCCAGTGATATACTCTATATGTGCTGACAAGGGAGGTGGACAGGATCCCCAGTTTAACATGTGTGCTGGAGGAAAAGTGAGTGTCTCCCCACCCACCTGTACCATAGCACATATAGAGAGAACTCAGCCCAGATGGGAGTCAGCGGTCCTGGATAGCAGCTCTGTGGCTTTAGCAAAGTACCTAACCTCTGTAAGCCTATTTTCTATCCGGGAAATTGGGACTAAAGTAATCTATCTCAAAGATACATAATGAGGACCCACAGATATAAGACATTAGAATTGTCACATCATTACAGTTCTCTTTTTTTCTCCTTAACAATACCATGATAATCAGTATCTTTTCTTTGTTCCCTGGAGAGTTCAGATACTCTGTTAGCCAAAGTGATTTATTGGAAACAACCCTGAACTAGGTGTCTGGGTGAGAACACAAAGGGATAGTGGGACAAGGACCTAAACTCAGAGAACATCCACTCTCAGGGAGGGGAAAGGACCCCCCACAAACGCACTCACCCAGAAGTAACTAAGCTCATAACAGCAGCAGAAATCTGGGAGGACAGCATGCACCTACCAAGCACTTCTTCAGCTCAGGCACTGCCACACATATTAACTCCTTCAGCGCTCACAACAACCCCGTGAGACATGTCCTGTTACTACCCACAGGAGCCCATTGTGTATCATGGAACGCCTAATCATGGACACCTAAGTGCCCACCTGCCTCCACACAGAACCAGGTATGACTAATTAGGGGAGCCTTTTCGGAAGACATGTGAGTTTCAAGGTTTAGAAGGGGAAGGGTGTGAATTAACTATAAGAAGGAGACGCTTGGGGCATTTCTAGTGGAAGCACAGGAAAATACGGAGCTTTCTGGGCAGATTCTGGAGCGGAGCAACAAAGAATTGTCTGGGATGGTGTTTCCAGTGGTGCTGTGCTCAAACTATTTATTGGACAGGACACTTGGTCCCTTTAGAAAAGTGATCTTGTGCCAAAAGCCAATTAAATAACTATAAGAGAGGGGCACCTGGGTGGCTCGGTCAGTTGAGTGTCTGACTTCGGCTCAGGTCATATCTCACGGTTCGTGAGTTCGAGCCCCGTGTCAGGCTCTGTGCTCACAGCTCAGAGCCTGGAGCCTGCTTCGGATTCTGTGTCTTGTTCTCTCTCTGCCCCTCCCCTGCTCATGCTCTGTCTCTCTGTGTCTCAAAAATAAATAAAACATTAAAAAATAAATAACTATAAGAGATACATATTTGTAACTTAAAAAGCTAAGTTAAAGTAACTTCTTTATGTATATATAGGAATATTCAGCTCAAACGGGAAGGTGATTACAACCTAAATTCCTCTAATTGGAAAATCCCTAGTGCAGGAAGCCATCCAACACTTTTCATACACATGCTGTGTGCTTTTCTCCTTTTTCCCACAGACCATAGGAGGGAAGGAACAAGTCATAAAGGTTGGCACAAAGAAGACATACGTCAAGCTGGGCACACATATGCAACAGTTAACAAAAGCAGGACAAGCCAAAACAAAATGGGTATCCATTTGTCCAGGATCACCTGGGTATCCTACTATCCATGGCAATAGGGACTGGCCACAAGCAGATGGACTAAGCAGAGACACCAACCCTGACCCAGTCAGGGACCAGAGCTGGGCAGATTACTGAGCAGCAAGCAGACCACAGACAGGCCATCTTCAGTGATGGGAAACCAAGGGCCAGGAAGAGGGCTGTAGGCATGGGAAGGATGAGATCTACAATCAGGATGCCTGAGAGACACAGCCATTAGAGCTAGCTGCCTCTTGACCCTGTACTGACTGCACCTGGGCAGAGTCAATCCTTGGATTAGGACATTTAGGAGATGTGAAGGTTGAGGCAAGAGAGAGCAGCTGCACAGGAAGAGGTGAACTTTGGTGAGAAACACAGATTCCTGGCTGAACTACAGCCCAACACTGTGAAGGCTTAAGGGAAGTTACTCTCCTCACTGCCCATCTATCAGAAAGGAGAAAGGGATTTTTGTTTCTCGAATTCTGGGCAGGGCCCAGCTGTTGGGGGCTATACTAAGAAGGAATGAAAGGGGCTTGACATCTGCAGTGATAAACTGCCATCCCAATCTCCAAAGCCTTAGGCAGCCAGAACAGACAGCAAAAACCCCAAAGCAAGCTGGGGCCAGACAACATCCTGCACACAAGAAAAATTTTGTTCCTAGAAATAAGGAAAGTCAATGTTTAGCTAGGCAGTGATAGAAAATGGTTGCAGTTGAAGTTTTTGAAGAAAATTGCATGAATTATACCCAAAAGATTATGTTCTTTTAAATTTTACTCCTTAGTGCATTCCTATGCTTACTCCTGTGTTTACTATTCTCATGTAGTGGCTGATTTTCTCATTTATTTTGTTATTTTGCTAAAGAGGCATTTTTGCCTTTCCTCTCTGGCATCCATGTTACAGGATGGCAATGAGCAGTCCTCAAGCCTGGCTACCATCAGAATCACCTGCAGAGCCCTTAAAAATGCCAATGTCCAGCTCCAGCAAGTCTCACTTAATTGGCTGCGGGTGGTGGTGGGAAGAAAGGAACTGGACACTGCACTCTCTAACAGCTCCTGGGTGATTCTCATGTATATCCAGGGGTAAGAATCAGTTGGTTTCTGGTCCAGAAGCCAAAGTACTGTGTGGTACCTACAAGAATATGGACAAAACACCAAGAAGAAATTAGCAGTCTAAAAACCATGTTGTAAATTCAATGTATCACTTAAGTTTTCCACACATCAGTCATTTATGTACTTCTGACATCATTTAACCATATCCATTACCTCCTACAGTTATTTCCTCAATAGTATTTTAAATCAATTCCATTTTACTTAAATTTATTTTAAAAAGAAACTACTGTACTGAGGATAATGGCAAGGTGACATAAAAAGGCAGGGGCAAAAGAAGAAAAGACAGTTGCTCCTGAGAGAGAAAAGCACTCAAGTTAGGAGGCAGGGAAAGACAGAAGACCCAGGATGCAGGGCAAAGCTGGCACAGGCATGGGGTGAGGAAAATAGGAAGCTTGGAGATAGGTTGGAGACTAACAGAAGAATGCCAGAGAATGGGGTTACAGGTAGCAAGTGCCTATAGGAGGCCGTGCCCTTAAAGAAGCCCTAAGGAGAGGGGTGCCTGGGTGGCTCAGTTGGTTAAGTGTCCAACTTCAGCTCAGGTCATGATCTCATGGCTCATAGGTTTGAGCCCTGTGTCGGGCTCTGTGCTGACAGCTCAGAGCCTGGAGCCTGCTTCAGATTCTGTGTCTCCCTCTCTCTCTGCCCCTCCCCGGCTCGCACTCTGTCTCTCTCTCTGTCTCAAAAATAAATAAACATTAAAAAAAGAAAAAAGAAAAAAAGAAGCAGCCCTAAGGAGAGAGAGAGGCTGTGGAAGCAGAGAAGCTGGGGTCAGAGATGAAGGCAAGGCTGAGTATGAGACCCAAGCGGGGCTGCTAGAAGTGAGGGGCGATCTGAGAGATGAGTGGGGCTGAAGAGGGCCTGCGTTGGATGAAGTGGGGGTGGGGACAGGGGACAGCACAACAGAAACAGACACCAGGCAGAACAGAATGTCTGCTGGACAGCACCAGGCAGTGACCAGCAAAAGACCCTCCAGCGACATCTGTAAATCACCTAAAATCATCTCACGACAACCAGTGGTAGACATTCCATATGGTGGAAACACTGCCAATGCCCTATGAAGAAGGAGCCACCAGTCTTCCCTCTCTTCCTCTTTCACTCCAACATGATTACGCGTAAACAAAGAAATGTAAACCCCCGCTTCGCATGTCAGGTCCCCAAGGACATGCCAAAACTCAACAACCACAAAAAGTGATGTTATTTCTCTTCTCTTATACACTACTCGTGTTTCTTATCTGCATGAGCTCCTTTCTTTCCATGAGCAGCCCTACCTACCACAGGAACCATCTCCTCAGTCACTGTCTGTAAGCACAGAACAGTCAGCAGAATTGACCAACACCCAGTAACAAACACCATAAAAACTGCGTCTGCTATTAACAAAATAAATCATCAAAATAACCATGTCTGAGCAAGTTGGTAGTTCACTATCATATAGGTCCTTACATATAGACTAAAAATATCCTTACACATAGTTAACTACAAGACCTAAAAAACAATCCCTTTTATTATTTAAAATCCTCACCCTTAACTTTTTTTAAATGATGGGGGAGACAAAAGGTTCATCTGCAATCACCAACCAATCACTGTCATTTCTCAGTAAAGTTTATTTCCGCTCCACGATGTGTTCTGTTTCCTCCCCTTTCCTAGATGTGTCAAATCACAGATTCCTGTATGCCCCAGTCACAGCCAAGAGAATGACTCAGGCAGCACACAGCTTGTCGATTATTTCAATTTCCTGGGCTGAGCTCATCATTTCCCCCCTTCTTCTCATTTCTTATCCTCTCCTCACTTTCTTGAGCCCTGTTACTTTCAAGATGACATGAGGCATGACAATAATGAGGGTGAAATGACATGAAATCCTAAAACAGATGAAGGGAGCTAAATTCTGATACACTAAGAAGAGATCTAAGAGAACTTCGTTCACCGCCTGGGAGGACGGGGTTCATCATTCATCCATCCATCCATTCAACAAATATTTACTGAGCATTTCCCATGAGTTATCTCAATCTAGCACGCCACTTGAAATCATGCCATTGTCTAGACAATGTTAGGTAACATTAGCTGCTAGAGAGGTGCTCTCTATCCAAAACTTGTGCTTGAATACAGATGTGAGGGTGCACACATGTACACGTATAGTACTAGGACACCCACTAACCAGAACTGGGCAACTTAACATTCAACCCCAGAAGCCTAGAAATAAAATACCCTTCACAAGAAGGGCTAATTTAAAGCCTCATAGTAAAGAAAACCCTAGAGACACTGTTTATGAAAGACCGTAAACTTTCATCTACAGCCATACATGATGACAAAACATTCATGGAAGAACACACAATTCTGGCAACCAACTTTTGCTATCCAGGGGCACAGGTTAATCCACAAATCCATAAATGTATTAATCTGGCATTTCAAGAATGTTTGACACTTTTTTCTTTTTTTTAATGTTTATTTATTTATTTATTTTGAGAGAGAGTGAGCATGCACAAGAGAAGGGGAGAGGCACAGAGACAGAAAGAGAGAATCTCAAGCAGGCTCCATGCTCAGCATAGATCCCAATGTGGGGCTTGATCCCACAGCTATGAGATCATGACCTGACCCCAAATCAAGAGCCACCCAGACACCCCAAATGACTGATACTTTTACATGCACTAACAATAAATTTCCCCAAAATTCTACAATATAAGTATTGGTATAATATTCCCAGTTTTCAATTAACAAACTGAGGTTCCATTTGAGAGTAAACCATTTATTCAAGGGCACTTGGAAAGTAATGAAGCCAGAACTTGAAGCTAAGTTTGCAATTCATGGATTCAAGCATTTTCAAAAAATAAAATAAATAAATTATTATTATACCTTATACACTAACATCTAATCTCTTCTTCTAATTAGTATCATATGTTAGTTTGAATTTGTTTTAATTCACATAAGTATAAATTGTCTCTAAGCTTCTAATAATTCTTTTTTTTTTTTTTTTCAACGTTTATTTATTTTTGGGACAGAGAGAGACAGAGCATGAACGGGGGAGGGGCAGAGAGAGAGGGAGACACAGAATCGGAAACAGGCTCCAGGCTCCGAGCCATCAGCCCAGAGCCTGACGCGGGGCTCGAACCCACGGACCGTGAGATCGTGACCTGGATGAAGTCGGACGCCTACCCGACTGCGCCACCCAGGCGCCCCATACTTCTAATAATTCTTAATTAGACTTTTCTCAGCTACTGGTTATTCCATACCACCTGCTCCTGTTTTTCCCAGGATGTTTGTAGGAGAGTGAGAATTAACTGTCCTGGTAATAAAAACTAACATTTACGGGTCAGTTTCTTCATACCAAGCACTGGGGTAAAGTATTTCACTTGTAGTTTCTCACTCAACCCTTACAGCAACGCTCTAGGTCAGTGCTATTATTACCATCATCACCCTGTTTATAATGAAGGAAAGGAGGCACAGAGAGTTTAAGTAACTTGCCTGAGATCACACAGGTAAGGGGGATTCACACTTATGATCTTCTTCCCTGTCCCCCAGTCTATGACCTCCACCTGTAAGAAGTTCTGGCTCTCCTAACACTCTCATCTCCTCTCCAGTCTGGGCTCCCACTGGCCTGTTTCTCAGTGCCAGTGAGAGACTGCTTTTCACATGTGTCCTCCATCTTTAATTTCTCCCTGATAAGAGCCCTGGTTCACCTGCTCTGTGCAGCTTTCTGCTTCTGCCTTATACTGACCTCCTGGCATACCTAAGAATGTTCCCAATGGAGATGAATACACCTTGGGTATACAGCAGGGCTTCCCCAGGACCATCTTTTCCATCAGGGGTTTGATCTCATTCTTGCCAAAACCTCTTAAAGGAGCCAAAGCTTTTAAAAATAGCACTCAATATTTTTAAAATTACTCAACCAAGTTAGTAGTGGCTTTCCCTTACAGCAGAGTATCTGAATTTGCATCACATTATCAAGAGATTTAAAACACATTAATATGTGAGGGTGAAATGTATTAAGGTTAGATTAACCTGAGGAATAAAACTGACTTTCCCTTCTCGTTCCACTGACTGCAAATTCTGAACCGGCTCTATCTACAGATAATCCACAAAAGGAGCTGTCCTCAGCACAGGTGCTATATAGCTCCATGATGCTGAAAGGCATGTAAAGAGGAAATGAACACTTACAAAGCACCTATTGTGCACCAGACATTATGTCATGTGTTTTATAGGTATAAATTAAATAATAATTCCCCAACAACCCTAGCAAATAGGTTTTTACCAAGCCCATTTTACAGATGGGGAACCAAGCTGAGAAAAGTCACATGAATCAGCCTAAGGTCACAGAGCTGGTAAGTGGCAGAGCTGAGATCTGAGCCTACATCTGTTTGTTTCCAGCTTCTTGATGCAGGGACCATTCTCCTCGTTACATGGCTTCTCAAAGTGATCTATCAAAAGCCCTGCAACACTTGTCTTTGACTATAGTATGGAGCTTGATTTAAAAAAAAAAAAAAAAAAAAAAAAAACCAGCAAGAAATGAGATGCTGATATACAGATGCTCCCCAAATGGCACTGTGATCCCAATTCCCAGCTGGGTCACAAATGTCCCAAGAAAAACAGCCTGTCTTTACTTTCCATGGGTTGGCTACTCCCCTGTTTCATTCCCTGTTCTCTCTTTTTGCTCCCTGCTCCCCACACTCTGTGTCTTTCCATGGGCATGTTTCTGCCTCTCTCTCTCTTTCGCGCGCACGCACACACACACACACACACACACTCACTCAGGAATACCTCGATCCAGCAGCCGGAGCAGGCGGAGATACCAGAGATACCACTGGTCCCAGAAGCGGTCCGTCATCCCACCCTGAACTCATCCTTCACAGCCAGTCCCTCAGCAGAGCCTCATCCCACCACCTCCGACTCGAGGAGGCCGGAATTACTTGATGCTGGGCTCACACGCAGCCTGCTCTGAGCAAATGCCTGCCTGTGAAGACAGCCACCAGTCCTCCCACACAGAGGCTGACTGTGCCGGAGCCGTTTCACAGCAACAAAGGAACAAGTGCAGAACACCGCCGCCTTGTGCAGACCTAGTCTGCAGGGGCCCAAGAGGAGGTCAGAGATGTGGGGGGCGGGGCGGGGGGGAGGCAGGGAGAGCTGTCACAAAGAGGCAAGGTTAGAGGTGGTCTTGGGAATGAAAATCCACATTCTAGGTCATGTCTTAAATTTCATTCCAGAATACCTCAACATTCTGGCTTTCCCTGCCTCTCACGACAGAGGCCAGTGGCTCCCTTAATAGGACTGGGGTGGGAAGCCAGGAGCTCAGCCATCCAGGATTCCAAGGCCTGCCCAGAAGACCCAGAGTCTCACTGCCTCACTCCACAGGGACCAGAGACACTCCTGTCCAAGAATGCTAGACTCACATGAGCAGAAAAAGGCCACAGCCCCTTACTCCCTATGTCCATTTGTGGATCCTTTTATCATGGAGATAGCACAGGCTCTGGAGTCACACAGTCATGGGTTCAAATCCTGTTACCACTTAATAGTTGCCTGGCTTCAACCAAGTTTCTTCAACTCCCTTAGCCCCAGCTCCCTCCTTATAAACTGGAGAGAAAAGCATCTGCCCCACGGAAACATTGTGAGGTTCCCAGGAAAGGAAAAATGTGCCATTTCTGGTATAGCACTCAATGGAGAGCAGTGCTCAAGCATTCATCCTCCTGACCTCTCAATCCCTCTCCTTCACACCCACATGTCCGTACATTCCACGGTTTCCTACCTCTCTGCCTTTGCTCCTGCTCTTCCTGCCAACAGCATGGCTTCCTCTGATTTTCCCAATGTCTAACTCAACTACCGCATACTGGGCAGCCATCTCTGGTCTTCCCCTTTATATTCCATTTCACGTTCTCCTTGTCTAGGACTCTGCTGCCTTACTTGATCATAAACTCCACGAACATAGGAACTGCTTCGTAATTATCGTTGTGTCCCCCAATGTACTTCACATAGTGCCTTGAACTTTACAAGTGCTCGAGTATTTACTTACTGAATAAATGAACAGGCAAGTGAGTCTGGGAATGCCACACAATTTCATTCTCATGGCAAGGAGAGGAATGCACTATGGCACCTCAGTTCGTGGGCACTGGCTAAAGCCCGTAGGAAGATGATGGGGCTCCCCATGCCTGCCCTGCTGGGAGCCCATTCTATAGTGGACTGGCCACCCATGCAGTGAGGCTGCACCCCTAGTGACTGGGAGTCCTGCTCACAGAAGTGAAACCCAAGGGGACTCTAGCTTCTGGGACCACTCTGTCCTCTAAGCCTAAAAGTACCTGGCAGCCCTGTGCACACCCATCACAGCTTTTGTGTCAGCTTCAGCCAAACCAGTAATGCCTTCTCACTGTCCTAACAGAAATGTTAGCTTCCCAGGCCTTCTGTTCTTCATTGGGCAGCCGGTGGGAGCAATCCTCCCTCAGTCCTCCCTTCCTGGGAGCTTTAGGCCCCTGAGCTGAGACAGGCCAAAGATCCTGACAGAACTCAGACTGAGGCGGAGGCTGGGGGAGGGTGGGGATAAGAGCTAGGAGGGAGCCGAGAGAGTGAGCGCAGACACAACCTCCCCACCCCCTGGCCCCTGCACCAGCACCACCCTGCATCGTGGTTCCTTCTGAAAGGGCAGTAGTGGGACTGAGCAGACAGACTGCCTGGAAGCCACCTCTCTGGCTCCAATAGTATTATTTTGTTATTACCTTAAATGGACAAGACTCCAGCCTGTAGTTAACACAAGAATGCAAGCCCCTCCTCTCTCCAGACAGCAGTGCACTGACCCCGGAGGCTCCCCCTTCCTTCCCAAACAATAAAATCCATCATTCAGGTGTAGCCAGTACTTTTTTGGCTCACAAAGTACTTTCATATCCATCATCTACTTTGGGTCTCTGAACAGCCCCACAAGGTCTGTAGGACAGGGATCATTTTCCCCAGTCTACTGAAGAGAAAACCCACATTCCAAGAGGTTAAATAACTTGCTTAGAGTCAAATGCCTAGTAGGTAGCTGGGCTGAGAAAGAGATATGTACCATCTGTGTCCTCCCAAAGAGAGTTTCTGGGGCTCTGGAATGTTCCCCGAGGAACTGTGACATCTTTCCCAGAGCCATGGAAGCCCTCACAGTAGGGCAGGGACTGGGGAAACATGGCTACTTCCCAACAGGATGTCCCTCCGGGATACAGATGACATACCATGGGCACAGGCTGAGGTAAGCAGGCCTCATTAATGGCCTTCACCTTTCTCTTTAGCTCCTGGCTGTGGCTGCCAAGGGAGAGCGTCTCCTAAGAAGAATGCCAAAGGGGGCTTTCCAGAACACAACTTGGGAGAAATCCGAAATGGAGGGTGGGAGGTGGGAGAGGGGCACACATGGCTCTCCCACCATGCAGGAGACCTAGACAGAGATGGGCTGTGGCAAGACAGTTCCAGTGACTGTGTGGAACGGTGTGAACAGGAGTACTCTATCCCATGTCCCACTTGGGCTAGAAGAAAGCAGCTGGCCCTGTTCCCCTCCCTCTAGTAATCAAGGGCAATTCCACACAGCCTCAAAAAAGAGAAAAGAATAAAAAAAAGAGAAAGGGAATAAATAAAGCCTCAAAAAGAGAAAAGGAATAAATCTGTTAAAGAACAATATGGGTGTAAACACCTCCCCACACAACTATGAACCTAGAAACATAAGCATCACCTGTTGGGTTAGGCCCAGGATGAACCCATTCAGCCAGGAATTTTACTAAAATCAGCTCTAACCTATCAAGCTGGGCTCCTTAGAGCTCGCTGGCCCACCACTGCTCATTTCTCCAACCCCCACAGAGCCTCATAAGCCTTAGTGTAAATGCAGCACCTCCAGAAGTTGAATAAAATGTTCCAAGAAACTCTGAGAGTTTCCATTTAGCTGCAGTGCAATTAGAAAGGACAGAGTATTGGCCAGGACAGAGCTTTATTAACTTTTGTTGCTGTTGTTTTGTCTTAAACAATGCTTCCTCAGTGGCTCCTTCTTTCCTCATGATCAAAACAAGCATGGCCATTGCCATTGGCATGGGCCCTCCAGCCCACCTACCTGGCTACAGGGACATATTCTCCAGGGACAAGTAGCATCTTCAGTCCAGCAAACAGCCTGTCCATTCCAGAGGACTGATGCCCATCTGGAGGATCACTGGTTACTCAATGTCACATCATAGATATGATGCCTTCTCTTCACTGATCCTTCTTCTTAACTTGGCACTGTTCTTTCTCCCTCTCTCCACCCACCCCAACATGAAAACACTGTGTTCCCGATCAGATAAAGCCAGCACAGTGTATGGAGCAGAAGGCAAACAGCACAGAGGGAGGAGAGAACCAATCATGTCCCAAATCTTTCCCACTCATCTCCTGGGACAATGACCACCAATCCCACAGCAGCACTGGCCAGCTCCTTGGACACACGGGGCTCTCAGACAAGTGGAGGCCACACAAGAGGTCATATGGTAGCATACCAGAGTGGAGACAATCCGTCGACATGGCGTTCTTCCCCCCACCATGCCCCAGGAAGTGAGCTCCATCAGGCTGCCATTTTGCCCTGCAAGCTGTGCTTCAGTTGCAACATGAATCAAACACTCCAGCAGACACCATCCCCAGCCACCTCCCACACCACTTCTGTCCCCTTGGCGATTAGCACCCAAGTGTTGAAGTGAGCCTGTGGCAGCACATTCTCAGCAACACCATCTATGGGATGGGAAGGACCCCCCACCGCCACCCCAGTCTCTCCTGTGAGAGCCTAGTATCCCCAGGTGAACAGGCTCCTTAGGTCCGCACCTGAAGACAGCACCTATGACAAGTATCACCTATCACACTGAAATTCAAGTCCACCTCTCCCAAGAGGCCTTTTCCAGCTAACCCCATTCATTCTCTACCTCAGAGGTTCTCAAAGTTTAATGGGCAGCAGAATCACCTTAGAGGGTTTGTTATCCATGCAGATAACTAGGCCTCACTCCCAGAGGCCTGCATATTTAACAAGCTCCCCAGATGATTCTGTCCCCAGCTCTCCTCTCTTACACAAGGCACTGACTTCATTTAACTCTTCTGGTTGAATTCTAGAGTGTACCCACCTCCCCATATACCCTAAGAGTCCAGTAGGCAGGGAGTTTCCGAGTCTCAAAGCAGACTAGAGTGTCCTGGATGGTAAAGGGATGTCCTACCTCCCAAGGTCCATTAGAGGGACCCAAACGGAGGTGTTGAGACGCTGCTAGCCAGAAGGCTGGGAAATCATCAGTCTCATCTCTCTCCGCAGGCTCCAGAAAGCATTCGTTCTGCCTTGGCTCCACCGCACATCTGTACAATAACTTTAAATGTCACCTCAAATATCAGGCCAGGCAGCAGGAGGGAAAGGCAGAAGCTAATTAGCCTGTTTGCCCTGGCTTTTTTGTCGCTTTCATCCTTGCTCACCTCCAACCTCTGCTGAGATCTTTAAGTATCCGTTGGCTGGGGAGCCCCCAGCTCATGAAGACTGCACACAACATTTCACCACACGAGGTTCTAAACCAAACTGTTTAATGGAGAAACTCCCTTACCTTGCTCTGAGTATTTATACTTCCCCTACCCCCACCAGTCAACAGAACCCCATGTTGCCCTGAATATCCAACCACAGCACACCATCCCCAACCCCCCCTCCCCCCGCCCCATGCCCCAAGAGCCAGACTCATCCCATCTTTCTCTACCTCTTCAAAGCTTTCCCATCCCGGGCATGTGAAGAGTATCATGATAATCTCATCCCCTGTAAGGTCTTTATGATGAGATCTTTACATTTAGGCCCTTGGGAAGTATTTACATTTTGGCAAAAGATATTGCTTCAAAGGAAGTGGGGGGGGATGCAAGCTCATAGATACAGAGAACAGACTGGTGTTTGTCAGAAAGTAGGGGAGAGGGCAAATGGGTGAAGGCGGTCAAAAGGTACAAATTTCTAGTAATAAAATAAATAAGTCACAGGGATGTAATGTACAGCACAGTGACTATAGTTAATAATACCATATTGCATATTATGAAAGTTGTTAAGAGTGGATCTTAAAAGTTCTCATCACAAGAAAAAAAATGTAACTATATATGGTGAGTGATGTTAACTAGACTTATCATGGTGATCATTTTGCAATATATACAAATATTGAATCCCTATGTTATATACCTAAAACTAATATAATGTTATATGCCAATCATATCTTAATTTTTAAAAAGGAAATAGAAAAAGTAACATGGTGTATTTCTACCATCATGGGAGATGCTAAATTAACATTTTATTTTGGGGATTTTTGTATATGTACATGTTCTGATGACAAAAAGCTTAATTTGTACCAATTATGATCTGGAATGACAAGTAAATTTATTCCATTGTTAAAGTTTTTTTAATGTTTATTTATTTGAAAGAGAGAAAGAGAGAGAAAGTGGGGGAGGGGCAGGGAGAGAGGAAGACAGAGACTCTGAAGTGGGCTCTGTACTGACAGCAGAGAGCCCGATGCAGGGCTCAAACTCACAAACCATGAGATCATGTCCTGAGCTGAAGACAGCCTCTCAACTGACTGAGCCACCCAGGTGCCCCAAATTTATTCCATTGTTAAAGAAAAAAAAAGGAAGGGCATGGAAGTCCAGGCCTTAGATAAGCAGAGGTGGGGATGCACACTGGAGGCAAGGAGGAGATTCCAAGACTATCTTCCCTAAGTCTCATAGATATTAGCCTGTTAGGCCATCTTGATGAAGACAACTCACAGGAGCTGGTGCCTCCACTGTTCTCCTTAACTCACTCCCATGACCTCCCATTTCCTACTCAGAACATGACTACCTGGTAGGTTGCCTTCTCTACAGCACCTACATTATAAAGTAGTTTTCCTTGAAGACAAAAAAGAAAAGCTAATCAATACTTGGAGAGAACACCTCAGAACCCAACCCAAGAGGCCTAGGTAATCAATCCAGAGGGTTCTTTATTATCTCCTGTTTCCCACAGCCAGTATGGTGGTGCCTCCATCTTACCTCCACTAAGAACAGTTTCTTCACCCATCAAGAGAGGTGGTATGACTCAAAAAACTAAAGGCCACCTCAAGCTTGGGGTCCATTTACCCTGGTGAGGTTTTTCTTAACCATTTCTCTCGTCTCTTAATTCTCACAGTTCATCAACACAGAATCAGGAAAACCTAAGTTGTCAGTCACCACAGCAGAAACCTCACGCCTCACCCAGCCCACAGGGAGCCCCACTGAGGAGAATTCTCTCCCTTCTCTCTCCTGTTTTCATCCCATGCCTTCACCATCTCCTACACGAATTTTTCCAAATAGCCCCCCTCCCCTCACCCCCCCCCCAATAAAATCAGGCTAAATAGGCACCAGGCTATAATGACTGGGGTTGATAATAATGAATGTGAAGTTAAACAGGATCAAAAAGAGCCCATTGTCCCATTAAAGAAATATTAAATTTTGGTTAGCATGTATCTAGAACTAAACATTTTTTTCTATATTCTAATGGGTTTTTTTCTGTGAGTGTTTCATAGGGTAATCCACTATCACATCAGAATATTTGACTCACATGAATACCCTTACCCACCCACCCCTACACACACCCCAAGGATAGATAACCATAGTAGCTACATACTTCCTTGGCTTTTATTTTCAAAAAGAAAAGAATCAGTTGCCATCATCACTTTACTTCTTAGCAAATGAATTCTGCTTATGGTTCTCAAAAATAACTAATTCCTGTAAATCTATAAATAATCTCTTTCTAATCTGCTTATACTGCTAATTTGAAACCTTCTAGTGTTGGGAAAGGACCTGAGCTTTGCATTCAAATCCCAAATTTCAAATCCCTTTTTCTAGCTGAGTAATTTGAGACAAATCACTTCTGTATATCTATGTTTCTTCATCTTTTGGATGAAGATAAGGATGATGTTATAAAATTGGAATGACCTTCATGAGGAAAAAACAAAATAACATTCAAAATATGAAGCACTATACCTAATATATGGTAGGTGCTTAATAAAGTTAGTGCATTCTCTACAATAGAAAAAAACTCATATCAGTGTATGAAATTCTCACTACATACAGCCTAAGTGGACAGATAAACCAGTAAAAAACAGTGTCAGTTTTGCCATTGAGGACAACTCTAAGCCAAATGTCCCTTATGAAGTCCTGAGTTAGGGAAAAGTCACAACACCAAATCCCCCAGCTTCTCTACCTGCCAGGCAGAGGCAGATTCCTAGAGCTTACTTACCCAACTGCCCCAATTCATCTGGCTTTTTCCCCCTGCTCTAAGACAGGTTAGAAAGTTCCAAGAAAGCGGCACCTGGGTGGCTCAGTCAGTTGGGCATCTGAGTTCCGCTTAGGTCATGATCTTGTGGTTCACGAGTTTGAGCCCCGCATTGGTCTCTGCACTGACAGGTCAGAGCCTGGAGCCTGCTTCAGATTCTATGTCTCCCTCTCTCTCTCCCCCTGCCCCCACCTCATGCTCTGTCTCTTTCTCTCTCAAAAATAAACATTTAAAAACAATTTTAAAAAAAGAAAGTTCCAAGAAAGATTCAATTATCAAAAATCCTTTGACTATGCCCACATGAATGGTGTGGGTGACCCTCAGCACTGAGGAGGTGAGAAACTTTATGGAGCTCCCTGCTGGAGTTTCCAGGTCCTTCAACCATGTGGCTTCCCTAAAAGCCCATCAGTCTGGTCTTATAGCATGTACACAGGAAAGCCTACTTAAAAATACCCATGAAGAAGAACAAACTATACAACTTCAAGAAGAAAGGGTTTTAGGGTTACCTGAGTGGCTCAGTCGGTTGAGTGTCCGACTTTAGCCTGTGTCATGATCTCATGGTTTATGAGTTCGAGCCTCTTATCAGGCTCAGTGCTGTCAGCGTGGAGCCAACTTCAGATACTCTGTCCCCCTCTCTCCCTGTCTCCCCATACTCGCAAGCTCTCTCTCAAAAATAAATAAACCTTTAAAAAAGAAGAAGAAAAGTTTTTATAGCCTTAGGGTGGGAAGGTTTTCCTAAGCAAGACACGAAACTCAATACGGTGGCTTATATAGGCATTTTTTAAAATCTCTGTATGTATATACAAATCAATTAAGAAAAATAAGGGCTGGAAAATACCAGTGAAAGGAATACTTTTCACTGTATATCTTTTCACAACTTTTGAATTTTGACCTTTGGACTACATCACCTAACTTTTTAAAAGACCTCTTAAGATGATGAAGTCAAAAATAAATAAAACTGTTCTTGGAGTCCAGCTGCCACATGGTGAGAAGCACAAGCCACATGGAAAGGCCACGTGAAAGAGAAGCAAAGACCTGGGACGAGAACTGCAGCTGGTCCCAGCCGAATCCACACCGACTGCCGCTGTGTGAGTGTGGCCAGCCGGGGAGCTTCCAGCCCTCCGAGCACCCAGGCAGACACTACGTAAAACAGAAGAACTGCATCATCAACCCTCATAATCATGAGAAACAACAAATTGTTGTCCTAAGCCACTAAGACTGGGGGTGGCCTGTCAGAGTGTAATAGATAAAATGAAAATGAAGTCATTGGTGAATGGAGAACAATTAAAGCCACAAGATTGGATGAAATCACCAAGGAAGCACTGAAAAGGATTGTACCTTATTTCATCTACAAGACAAAAGTATGGCTAGTCTCAGGACTGTATCTTTTTTATCTACCTATATACCTATCTTGGAATTAGAATCCTGAAGAAAGGGTTGTCACAGAGGGTGTCTAATTAACATGCTTGCTTCCATTTTTAAAAAGAAGTCAGATTTCTTCACTCATATGAGGACTTAAAGAGACAAAACAGATGAACATAAGGGAAGGGAAGCAAAAATAATATAAAAACAGGGAGGGGGACAAAACATAAGACACTCTCAAATATGGAGAACAGAGAGTTACTGGAGGGGTTGAGGGAGGGGGATGGGCTAAATGGGTAAGGGGCATTAAGAAATCTACTCCTGAAATCATTATTGCACTATATGCTAACTAACTTGGATGTAAATTTTAAAAAACAAATTAAATAAAATGGTGAAAAAAATAAATTAAAAAAAATTTTTAATTAAAAAAAAAGAAAAAAAAATAAAAAGAAGTCAGATTTTCTCTGACAGGAAGTAAATATGTCTGATTTAGTTGCACGCTTTGACAAAAAGAGCTGCCTTTTCTAATCCTTAAATTTGCAGCTCAAAAAGTTTGAATAAAATATATTAAAAGCCCACTGAGGAGGGCACCTGTTGGGATGAGCACTGGGTGTTGTATGGAAACCAATTTGACAATAAATTTCATATTAAATATATACATATGTATGTGTGTGTATATATATATATTAAAAGCCTATATACAATATGCTAGAAAATACATGATTTGCAACCATTTAAATGTATGGTTAAAAAATGTTTAATGTCATCTTAAATGTGTGTGGGGTGGTATATAGTTTTCAATATTCTTTTAGGCAGGCATAAGCAAAAAAATCTTAAAAGCTCAATGAACTATGTGTGGTATACCCACACAATGGAATACTATGCAGCCATTGGTAAACAATGACAAGGCTTTCTGTAAATTGATATGAAAAGATCTTCCAGAAATATTTTTTAGGTCCAAAATGCAAAGCATAGAACAATATAGTTAGTATTCCCTTGCTTTTGATTAAAAAAAAGGGGGTAAAATAAGTATGGATTCCGATTTGCTTATATTTACAAAAAGAAACACTGGGAAGTTTAGCAAGAAACTAACACTGACAGTTACCTATGGGGGAGGGGACTGGGTAGACAAGCATAGGATCATATAAAGACCTTTTTATATTGTATTAATTTTTGAACAATGTGAATTGTGAGGTTTTTTTAAGTCTTCACAGGAAAAAAAAGGAATAGATAAAATTGCAAAAACATGAATAATGTTAACAGATAATCTAGGAGACAAATATCTACTACATTGCAACAATACGTCATACAAAGGATTAGAATCTCTTAACGTACAAAGAGCTCAAAAACCTTAAGGAAAAGTTAAACAACTCAGTATAAAAATGGGTCAAAAATACGAACAGGCAATTCACAGAAGAGGAAAAACAAATGACTGCTAAAAAGCAAACAAAAGGTGCTAATGTTATTAATGATCAGAGAAATGCAAATTAAAGCAATAACATCATGCCACATTTGATCTATCACACTGGATGGAAATATATATATATAAATATAAAATCTGGTAAGAGAACAAATTGATATAATGTTTCAGAACTCAGTATGACAGTACCTATCAACACTTCTAAAGTGGATAGCCTCCAAGCCAGCAATCCTATTTCTAAGACTCTCACCTACTGCACTTAGACACACAATGCAGTGTGTTCTGTAACAGCCAAAAACAGGAGGTAATCCCAATGCCCAACAATAAGGGACTAGTTAAAATAAATTACAATACAGTTACAATACAATATTTTATACTTTGAAACCATTAAAAAGGACAAGCATGAATTTCATTTGTAGTGACATGAAAGAATGCCCATAATACATCGTTGGGTAGGAGAACACAATTTGCAAAATCATTTGAAATAATTCTTATTATCCTATTCTTGTGTGAACATAGATATGGGTATATAAATACACATACACAGCAGGAAAATGGATTTCAACACACAGAGTTCTGGTAGGATATAACCAAATCATTAACAGTGGCTATCCCTGGAGAATGGGGAAGGATGGCTAGAGAATTGTATTTTATAAAATTTTATGTTGTTATAATTTTTTGCCACAGCATTCTTACCTTTGGTAATTTTCAAGGCATTTAATTAATCAGGCTGACTAAAAGAGCAGCTCAGGCCTTTTCTGGAAAATGAGTGCTCCTCAGGGCCAGGACTGCCAGTTCCTTCTTCACTCCCCCCACTCACAGGATCTGGAATGTGAGTCTCCAGAGAACCCACTGCTCATAACGACCAGTTCCCTGGACTTAACGTACCTGTCCACCGGCTGGCAGATGCTGTTCGTCCCCCATTTGCTCCATACCCCAGCTTACCACAAGTCTGGATGGTGGCTCCATGAACTTCCCCAGCATTCAGTGAAACCCCAACTCTTCTCAGCCCATTCACTTAGTGGCCACTTAGAGAGCTTGTGGGATTTTGGTCAGAGATGGCAACTATGTTTCGTGCCAAGTCCCAGTTCTAACCAAGGGGCAGTGATTGTCCAGAGCTTCTGTGTTAAATAAAATCACTATCTTTCCCTTTGCATTAACAAATATCTTCGAGACAAAGAAGAAAAGAAAATTTCTGAGGCCATACCCAGGACAGATGAGGAAAGAGTGGTGCCATCAATTAGTGACATCTGCCAGGACAAGGCAGGAAGAGCCATAAGTATGCAAGCTATCCAGCCTGTCACCCCTGCCCTTGTACAGTGGGCTCTGACTCACAGTCTCTGACACTTGCAAATCTACTCTCTCTACATACAGTATTAGACTTCGGTTGTGGGGAGCTGATGGTGGTGGGAGGTGGCTGGGGGGGGGGGGGGACAGCTGAGTGTGACTGTGTCATTAAGTGCCATGTCTGTCAGAAGACAGGGTCAAGGTGTGGAGAGTCTGAGGAAGGGGAAGAAGCCCCCAACAACAGGTGGAGATGTGGCCCCAAACAGATGCAGCTGGAAGGCTCTGAACATCTGGGTACAATGCAGGCCTGAAGAAAGCCCTGAGTCTGGGTTCCATCTGTCAGGTCTTATTCAGAGTTCCTTATTCCGAGGACTCAGCAATTATGTCCACATAAGAACCGGCCTCTCACCATTTTGAAACATCCAAGTGCCCTATTAACTGGGAATTCACTCATCTTTCCTATCCCTGCAAGCAAAAATAGGAAGAAGAAAAAAAACTCAAACCAAAAAAATCTCAAAACTTCACATGTTGTAACTAAAAACACTCAATAAACAAAGCCAGTCTTTGGGCTCCCTTAGGGAGTAATTGTCTAAGAATGCTTCTTTTCTTTCAGCTGCTGAGAGAGAGAGAGAGAAGGAGAGAGAGAGAGACGCGCTAAGACTGTGTGAAGCTCATCTTGAAAGCATTAATTTTTCCAAACACCAATGTGCATTTCGAGTGCTGTTCCTGTGCAAGTGGCAGCAGGCAGTGAGGGAGCTGCTGAGGACGCCTCTCCATGCAGGGTCTGCCTGTGGGGCTCCAGAGGAAGTGGTTGTGGTGAAGTCTTCGGGGAAGGATGCAAGTTTTAGAAGCAGAGGCCCAGGCAACATGACTTGCCTCCAGGAGGGGCTGCACGAGGCCCCATGGTGCTGATGACTTGGGGTGGATTACCCATCTCTACACTTGGAAGAAAAAAGCAGAGCCAATACCTCCACCCCTCTTCAGAACCATTCTCTAGAGGCTGAGCTGGCCATTAACCAAATATCCTTCTTCCTCACCCATCCCTCACAATCTAGAACTCCGACAATCACACACTGGCCTAGCCCCAGGACACAGGTCATCCACTTTCCAGGTAGAGGTCTTTAAACCACTCTGCCTTCTTCTCCCCATTTATAGATAAAAATGGAGAATGCAATTTGCTTATCCATGGTTAAACTGTTCTTTGTTGCCCACGTCTATCCTCTCCAGGTAGTTGAGGACATTCTCCTCTACAGTCTGTCTGCAGAGGACAACCCACAACAAAACCATCCACTGAGGCAAAGGAAAGTCTCATCATCTGCCTGATGAAAGCAGATTCAACAATTAGGATTCCCCAGAAGCCCAGTCAATCTTAACTAGACATTCTCCAAGCAGATTACCACCCGGGACCTATGCACATGCAACAGCATTCCAGGATTCCCACCAGAACTCAATGCTGCCCACACACAGACTTCAATGCTTTATCACCACCAAGATATCATACGCCAATTCTACCACTTACGAGTTGTATAAAATTGATTGAGTTACTTAACCTAAATGAGGATGAAAATAATAGTTTTTAAATAAGAAATGTAAAGGGCTTAGAAAGGTACCCGGCACACAACAAATATTATATATGTGTTTACGATTATGATTATGATTATGTGTCTGGCCTTCACTCTCCACGCTTTCTCTTCCCTTTGGAACGTTGCATAGATTCCTCCCACGCTTTGGGACATTGTTTCCCACTCTGTCTTCACCTGGCTTTCTGGACTAATTCTCCCAGTCTGTAGGAAGGCTTTCTTGATATGGGCTATGTGTCCTGCATATGCACCCATTATCTGTACACCCTCAGTATCATATTCTATTCCAATCGTCTATATGTCTACCTCCTCAGCGAGGTCCTGCATCCCTAGTGCCTGGCATAGAGAAGACGCTCAATAAATATGTGTTCAGTGAATGGATAAATGAATAAGACACAGGTGAAGAGCAGCTTTCATTCATTCAACAAGTATTTACTAGGTGCCTACTCTGTGCATTACCCTGGACTATGCTTGGAAATACAGAAGGACAGAACACCCAGGCTGCTCTCCAAAAACTCACAGTCTGAGGGGCAGTTTCTGCCTTCTAGCAGTAATTCAATAAAAAAGATGGGGTGGGTGTAGCCCAGTCCAAGAAGGAAAGGATGGTTCTTGGAGGGAAACACAGGATGGCCTAGAATGGGTCTGTTTAACTTGAACCAAGCAACAAAAGCCTTGAACCTAAGATTCTGTTTATCATCCCTACATGTGAAGAATAAATGTGGCTTTGCATGACCTAAGAAAAACAAAAGGTAGACCCTTCTTTATAAAAATGCTTTATTTATCTGAGTATCAATCTAACTCTTTCAAGAGAAACACTGGTCAATCATCACATCCATGCTGTCTGCAAACTATCCTCACTAGACTGTAAACTCCTATAGACAGAAGTCTTAGTTTATTTTATTATCATGTATTTTTATAGCCCATCTCACTCCTCCTGTCTGCCATGGGCACCAAGGGCCTAGTATGGTGCCTTGCCCAGGGTAAAGGAATATTGCAGGATACAAACAGGGAAAAGTTTACTCATTCTGTATCATTTCTATCATTCTGCATTTCTCACTATGTTTTTTTTTTTATGTTTTGTTTATCAGCTTAAGGGAAAAGAAAAAAGAAACATCAGGAGTTAAAGGAATATTTTTTGTTCCTTCCACTTTTCTCTAGTGAAGCAGAACAAGAACCACCACCACAGCACCTGCAAAATGAAGCCTGCTCTAGGATCAGAGCAAGAGATCTACTTGGCTATAACTTTTCCAGAAGCCTTTGATGGTTCAAGCCCACTAAAGCAAAAAAAAAAAAAAAAAAAAAAAAAAAAAAAGAAAGAAAGAAACAGAATTTCTACTTATAGTAAGAAAAATCCTAGGCAACTTTTCCCTTTGAGATTACATCATAGATACTTGAGGTTATGTCTTCCATCCTGAGTGCCCTAAAAATGAGGCAACAAGAGATCTTTTCCTCAATGAAAAATCCAAAGCCACCTGCCTCCAGAAGGACAATGGTGTTCTCAATCCCCAGCCCTGGGAGCAGGGAACTCCAGAGCACTGTCACCCAATGCAGCTGTAGCAGTGTGACTGGGCACCTATCCTGGAGGGTTTGTGGAGACTTAGGCTACCTCTGTCTTCCTTCATCCATGCCAGGACTCTGGTCCCACCACCACTACCATTTTGAGGGTTATCTGTGGCATGTCATATAATGAATTTCAAAGCCAGATGAAAGTGAATTGGAAATTGGTCTACCCCATCATTTCCATCCTTCTCATGGATAATGCAGAGTAAGCTAGTAAGGACTGTGACTCAGAGAATGACCTTTTACCATGAGCACTAGAGAGAGAAAACATGCACGGATGGCTGTGTATCAGTTGGTGCACATACATATGCACGTCAGCCTGTGGTGTGCCCATGTGAATACACCTCCATATACTGTGTCAGGGCAGACAAAGGAGCCTGAATAATATTGGGAATATAACCCTAGGCACTGAGTTTGTCACCAAGGCACTTGTGTCTCTGCCACCAGATACAGTCTCCCTAAAAGACCAACTGGTTTGGAAACATGTAGGTAAGAAGGGCAATCTGGAGACAGATAGTTTATTTTGTCCCGATATCTTTGAGACTGAATGCACTCCTACATGGAAGTACATAAAAACACTGCTCATTAAAGTGTTACTGAGACTTCTTCTAAATGACACCTGCCTTGGAGCAATGAGTGCCATCCTTACTCTCCTCCATGACAAGCCCACTGGAATGAGGAGTCAGGAGAACGTCACACGGCGTCTGTCTGGATATCTGCTAACCCTTTGACAAATATCCTCCACAATATCCTTGTAGATAAGATAATGAAAAATGAACAGGATAAGAGTATCATTGGTGGATTGCTGCAGATAAACTACAGGGCCCAAAGAGTGTTTATTAGGGGAATACAGTGAGCATTAGGTGGGATGCTGGTCTCTGGTGATGGCCACAAAGCTCCTCCTTTGACTGTCGTGTTTAACTTTGTATTTAAAAAAAAAAAGTTTTAATGTTTATTTATTTTTGAGACAGTGAGAGACAGATCATGAGCAGGGGAGAAGCAGAGAGAGAGAGAGAGACAGACAGACAGACAGACAGAATCTGACACAGGCTCCAAGCTCCAAGCCATCAGTGCAGAGCCAGACGTGGGGCTCAAACTCACAAACCATGAGATCGTGAACTGAGCTGAGGCTGGACACTTAACCAACTGAGCCACCCAGGCACCCCTGTGTTTAACCTTTTTAAAAAATTATTTCCCAAGATGACAAGATGAAAAATATGTTTATAGTATGGGCAGATGGTACAAAACTGGTATAGTGGACTTAATACTGTAAGAGATGACCAAAATCAATATGTAAGTTTATCTCAGCAGATTTGAATACTAGGTCAAAATTAACAAGAGCACATTTTATGTCTGAGAACATTTTAAAATAGAAAGGTACACATCCCTCACCTAGCAATTCCAGTTCTTTGTATCTACCCTAGAGAAACGTGTGTGTGTGCATGCATGTTCAGTAACATTCACTGCTGCATTGTTGATAATGATAAAAAATAAACAAAAGTAAAAAACAGGAATAGAAGAATTGCTAAGACAACTATGGAATATCCACAATGAGAAATACTATGCAGAAGATGTTCAAGACATGTCACTGCATGAAGAAACGTTGATGATATAAAAGAAAAAGAATGATATAAAAAGCATGATATGTTACTCACAGACATACAGACAGAAATTTAAAAATTTCTACACATCTATCTAGATAGATAGATAGATAGACATGTAAATGCATAGAAATATCTAGAAGGGTCCCTAAAAACTGATACCAGGATCTACCTCTAGGGAACAATTAAGTTGTTACAGAGTCAAAAAGGGTACCTACAGCATCTGAAATTCAGAATGTATCATATGAAACTGTGTAATTTAGCTTTCTTTTTATTTTTTTAAAGTCTATTTATTTTGGGTGGCAGGTGGGGGGGGGGGGGGTAGAAAGAGAAGGAGAGAGAGAATCCCAAGCAGGCTCTGCGCTGTCAGCACAGAGCCTGATGTGGAGCAAGATTTCACTAATGGTGAGATCATGACCTGAGCCAAAATCAAGAGTTGTATGCTTAACCAACTGAGAGCCACCCGGGTGCCCCTAGCTTCCTTTTTAAAGTAAAGTCTTGCTTTTAGCTTTTAAAAAAAGTACAAAAATATGGGAAACGCCACAAATTCTTGGGTTTTCCTTACAACCTAATAGGGGTCAGCACTGTGGAAAGACTGCAAAAATCTATTTCATACTACACAGAGTGCATTCAAATCTTGGTGCCCAGACAGCCTGCAAGTACCAGGGATCACTAAGCTGGTCATGTCTGCAGCACTGGGTTGGATCTAATCCCGACAACACAATTAGGCAGGGACACTGGCGAAGTGAAATGTGACCAGAAAAAAGAAATGCCTATGCAGAGTTTGAAAAAGCATGACTTAAGAATAATGACTGAAGAAATCACAACTGTTTAACCTCAAGATTATGGGGAGATAGACAGGTTCCTTCAAATATGTGGAGGGTTATTACACAGATGATGCAGTAAACATTTATTTGGGTTTTTTTCAGAGGTAAATACTAGGACAAATAAATACAAGTTATTATTCCTATTAAAAAGAAATTTGAAAAAGAAACATTCTAACTAATAAGAATGAATGACAATAGAATAGTCTGTCAGGCATGATCATGAGCTCCCTGTCATTAGAAGCATTCAAGTAAGAGATTCTATAGGGAGAGATACTGGATTACATTAGAAGCAAAACTATATAAACTTTAACATCTCTAACAACTCCAATAGTCTATGATTCCATATTTTGACTATAGAATCAATTTTCAATCAGTATGTACCCTCATCAACTCCAAATCCCACAGGTGGTGTACTTTGCCACCAGGTGGCAGTAGATGCCTTGGACTCTGGGTCCTACATACTAGATGTGAAAAATTCAAGTTTGCAGTTTTCCAACACTTTTTAAATTAAACAAATAATAATAAAGGAACAGATGCAAGCACTAAGCCTATAAGCAGCCCCTCTCAAGGATACATGTAAGTATAATTCATAATTTTTCTGATGATTCCATTGCAATGATTCTTAATCACTTGCTTCCCTCTTATGCATCTCTTTTGTACACGGTCTACAAAGAGACCCTTAACTTCTGTGGCCTCCTCTCTCTGGTGTCAAGTTTCCTGACTTGTACACAGTTCCAGATCCCTGTGTGTCCTCTTAATGCAAAAATTCCCTCTGCCTCCTCCACAGCTGCAGACCATGTCTGCTACTACAGTCTTTCTTCCCAGCCCAAGGAGAGGGACCAATGGGAGAAACAGAGAAACACTCCAGCCATTTCCTGCTTCTATCTTTTCTGCCCCTATATCCACACAGCTGAAGCCACAAAACAAGCAAGAAATAAACACAGAATAAGCCAAGTAGCAGAATCGCCACCCTGACAGCATGAAGGTATATGATTATCTTTTCTCAATTAGAAGAGAATAATCTCCCACCCAGCTCTTAGAGAAAAGAGAAACTCTCCTTCTGTAGCCACAGCTGTAGACTAGAGTGTTGCCTAAAATTTGAATACAATCAACAACCTTTGTCCTAGTCCCTAGCAACCCAGAACTCTGTTAACACTGCCTTGGTTACAGATCACTTTAGAAACCCTAGTTTTCAGGGAGTATTCTGGTAAGAGCTTGTGAATTAATGCCAATGATACAAGATTTTTTTTTTTTTGACTTAGATTTAAAGCAGGTTCATCACGATAAACCATATGCTTGAGTCAAGGTCCTACTCTTCTTTCAGGTCTCAGGTGAAACACCTCTTCTTCCAGGAAGACTTCAGAAGCCTAAGACTACGTTGTTGCTCCTGATATGTGCCCTGCCCTGTCACAGCCCTGCACTTGCCCCACTACAGTCCTGTACCTGCCCCACCATAGCCCTGCACCTGCCCTACCATAGCCCTGCACCTTCCC
Organism: Panthera onca; assembly: GCF_046562875.1. Lineage (NCBI taxonomy): Eukaryota > Metazoa > Chordata > Mammalia > Carnivora > Felidae > Panthera > Panthera onca. Next base: position 69,509,465 of record NC_138347.1, on the reverse strand, counting down.
TACCATAGCCCTGCACCTTCCCTCCCACAGCCCTGTACCTTCCCTACCATAGCTGGGTATCTACTCTTACCATAGCCCTGCACCTACCCTACCAGAGCCCTGCACCTGCCCCACCACAGCCCTGTACCCGCCCCACCACAGCCCTACACATACCCCACCATAGTCCTGCACCTGCCCTACCACAGCTCCATACCTGCCTTGTCACAGCCCAGAACCTATGCTAATACAATCCTGAACCTGCCCTGCCACAGCCCCACACCTGCCTTGTCACAGCCATGCACCTGCCTGGTCACAGCCCTCCACTTGCCCCCCACAGCTCTGCACCTGGTCCATCACAGCCCCACACCTGCCCTACCACAGCCTGAAATCTGCCCCATCACAGCCTTGCACCTGCTCTATCACAGCCCCACACCTGCCCCATTACAGCCCTGCACCTGCCCCATCATAGCCCTGCACCTGCCCTTACCCTACCCTGTACCTGCCCCATAACAGCCCTGTACCTGCCCTACCACAGCTTGACACCTGCCCCATCACAGCCCTGCACCTGCCCTACCACAGCCTGATACCTGCCCCCATCACAGCCCTGCACCTGCCCCAACATAGCCCTGCACCTGCCCTTACCCTACCTTGTAACTGCCCCAGAACAGCCCTGTACCTGCCCTACCATAGCCCAGCACCTGCCCTGTCACAGCCCTGCACTTGCCGTACCACCATCCTAACTACATGCACTTCAACGGCCTCTGTACCAGCCCATTTCCCTGTTATACTGTAGGATCCATGAAGACCTAGACTGTATCTGTTTCTTTTACAACTGAATCCCCTAAACAGTAGGACTCAATAAATATTCATGAGACTATCATAAACATACACATTATCAATTAACTAATTAATGTGAAGCCCAAGTCCAGGCAGCTGTTCCATTGAGGATAATATTTATCCCTTCTACAAACATTTCCTGAGTGTCCCTTGTGCTGGTATGATACAGGATAAGTCAAACCCAGGCCCAGTCCTCAACATGCAGTGGAGGAAGGAAGCCAAAACAAATACATAAATACCTACTGTGCAAAGTGGGTACAGCAACACCAAAAAGGATAGATATGAGGAAGTGGAGAACCAGTGGCCAAGGCACAGGGATCACCAAGAAATTCAAAGCAGCTTGAACTAAGGCTATAGGACAGGTAATACTGGGGCCAGAGCCTGAAGGTTCTTCAACAATACCTTTAATTCAATAGTATGTTCCAGGCTAAGTGCTTTACATTTCTTGAAATAATTCTATGTAAGGCATTTCTACTACAGAGAAGGAAATAAGCTCAGAGAAGTCAAGAAAACTGCCCAAGTTAGAACAGCCAGTAGCAGCAGAGCTGGAATCCACACCTATGCCAGCCTGCTATAGCAGCAAATGTCATCCACAGCACTTTGAAACCTGAGATGCCAAGTTACAGAGTTATTACTTTATCCAGTGGACAATGGGAAACCACTCTGATCAGGAACATGCCAAGGTCAAAGCTTGTGCTTGGTGGGGTGCCTGGGGGGCTCAGTCGGTTAAGCATCCAGCTCTTGGTTTCAACTCAGATCATGATCTCTCAGTTTCATGAGTTCAAGCCCTGCATGGGGCTCTGTGGACTCTGCACTGGTGGCATAGAGCCTGCTGCAAGTCCTCAGAAACTCCTAAACAGGAGGTAGCCTAAAACCTCCCCACACCCCACCTCTCCCTAGGCATTGCTGCTACTTGCAAAAACTTCCAGAATTCCCTTGGCCATCCCACCACTCAGGGCATCCAAGCCCCGAGAGGAGTCATAACAAGGCATAAGGCCTCACACAACCATGTCCACCCAGGTATACTCTCCTCTGGACAGCCTGCCCTGGCACAGAGAATGCCTGGCCTCAAACCAGCACCAAGAAACAGAAGGGTGCCAGATAGGAACTACAGGCCCCAGGAAGGAATTCTGATCCCCTGTAACTGTGAGCCAGAAGCTTCATGTCTCTGGATCTGTTTCTTCATCTGTAAGACAAGCAGTTTGGACCAGAATCAGAAGTTGCAAACTGGAGTCCAGCAGGCCAAACTCATCCTGCAAATGGATTTTGACCAATACAATGTCTTTTCATTGAAAACTTAATTTAAAAACCAAGCTATCTCACAAAGAAAAGGCATGTTTGAATCCTCTGAAATAAGAAAATCTGGCAACAAGGAGCTTACATTGCCACATGGCATCAATCAGCTGGAGCTGAGGAGCTGCTGTCCCCTCGATGAGGCACCACTCTCCAGTCTGCCACAGTCCCCTGCCACCCCTACTGCTCCCTGCTAGTCTCCACTCATCATCTATGCTTGGCCCACTTCGATCCTTCCTACTAATAGTCTGGCTCCTCTAGGAACCTAAGAAGTGATCTAAAATGTCATCAGTGTAAGGCTCAGGAACTGGGGACAGTAAACAGGGGTACTGAGAAACTGGCAATCAGCACCTCACAATGGCAGGTGCAGACTTCTCAGAGCATCAGAGCCTTGCTGCAGCTGATGAAGGTTCATTAACACGTGTGTCAGGCCCGCCCACCATCCTCCCAGCCCCACCCCACCAAGGAGGAACAAGGCGGATGACATCAGCTTTGGACACAGTCGGAGAAACCCCATCATGAAGCAATTTGCTTCCCCAGCCACTCTAATTTAACAATTAGCTTAACAACCCTGGTCAGGCACTTGCTGCTGGAGCAGAGAAGTGATCTGGATCAGCAGCAGCTTCAGCCTAGAAGCTTCAGGAAGCCCGCTCCCCAACTGCCCTCCCTTCAGATGGGTCTGCATCTGCCACTCACACGGATAGATCTTCTAAATACCTCCAAAGAGGCTCCACATTCTCTTTGAACCTCCCAGTTGGACTTCTTGGAAACTCCCCTTGTGTCCAAAATCAGCTTCTCCTGCCACAACTTTAGCCCATCCTCTCAGTCTGTCCTGTAGAGATTCTGGTCCCATCACAGGAAGCAAAGCAAACCAGGCCAGTGTGCTCTAGTCAATCACTTCTCTGGCCCTTGGGGAGTTGGGGTGTGGAAAGGAAGCCTGCACAGAGGCCACACTTCAGGGAGGCGAGTAAATCCACAAGGCTGGCACGCTTGGGACATTCTGGGCACAGATCCTGACTCAGAGAACAAGTCTCAGGGCTGGTCTGCCCTGACTCAGCAAGCTCAGCTCCCCATCATCAGAGGGCCTCTCAGTAGAATGCACAATACTTCCCTCGCCCAGCTTGTCCTGCTCCTGTTCCAAGTCCTTGCTCAAGCTTCACCCTCAACCCTAAATGCCAAATCTTAGAGAGAGACACATGCACTGGTATGGGAAGATTGAAACAAAGAGTCTAAAAAGCCACAAGTCCACAGAAACTTGGAGTCTCTTTTAAAATACAGTACTAGAATTCCAGGATAGATGGGGGGAGGCTAGAGCCCAAATTACCAGACCCTCAGACAAGAAAGCGTCCTTGCATGACTAGGTAGAAATTCAAAGAGGCCATGGGAAAAGAAATGGCACATAAACACATAACAACATCCCAGGAACTTAAGCCAAAAATAAAACTGACGGATGCCAGTGCCAAGGTCAATCACAGAGGTTTTGTTCCACCAAAGGGAGATGAGATGGAAAATTAGGGGGACCAGTTGGTGATATTCCTGGTACAAAAGGTATCCTCAAAAATAGAAGTCCTTCCCAGCTTGCCCTCCTCAATGGACAGGAGTGAGGTCAGGGTTGAAACTGCAGTAAATGCTCAGGAACCTGACTGACAAATGAGGTGTAAATAAATCATGAGGACCATATGGCATCCACCTGGGAGTCCTAAAGGAATTCAAGGGTGAAAGTGTGGAGCTGCTAGCCAAAATGTGTAACCTCTTATTACAAAGTCACTGGTGCCCTAGAACTGCCAGATTACTCATGTAGCCTCCATTCATAAGAAAGGATCCAGGGAGCATCCTCATTTTCACAGCAGGAAAGTCAGCAGAAAATATATGAAGAACAAGAACACTGAGCATGTAAGCATGACCTATCACAGGAAAAGACAGGATGGTTCTTAAAAGAGTAGAGAACATATATAAGAGTTTTTGAAAGAGTTAGATATGAATGCAAATGAAAGAGAATCTATGGGTAAAATTTACATAAATTTCCAAGAAACTATTAGCAAATTATTATAGTAAAAAAAAAATTTTAATTGAGGTATAGTTGACACACAATGTTACATTAGTTTCAGGTGTACAACATAGTGATTCCACAAATCTATACTTTTAAGTGTAGCTACCACCTGTCACCATACAACACTACAACACCACTGACTATACTCCTTATGCTGTACCTTTTCAAAAGTAAAAACTTTTTTTAATTGAATAATGATACACTAAGAAAAACATTTTTTCATGGAAGTGAGTTGGAGACCAGAAACGTAAGGAAAAAGTAAACCGACACTTCTTCAAGTTAATAAATTAAAAAAATGAAGATGTTAAGGCATCAACACTAGAACTAGTCTTAAATAACATTCTTATAAATAATCCGTTAGAGGGTGTTGGTGATGAGCTACTCTACAGGTCTACACTCTTCCAGGCAAGAAAAAGAACTGCTGATCAAGAGGAATGATAGGAAGGTCTTTTCAGGTTCTCAGAGCTGATGTAAAAGAGGCAACTGAATTTCAGTGAAATGGGATCTCCCTGCCCCGTGACATTTCCTTAGTCTCCTTTCTCCAGATAAGATGAATTCAGGGATCCATTCCCCAGACCTCATGATTATGAGCTTCAGAACCTACATTTTCCTGGAAGAGTGGAACCAATTCAGATTTAACTCAAAGAAGATGCTTCTGGCTAGACTAAGAGAGAGACTGTTCGTTGCATTTGGTTAAACCCTGACCAGTCAGGCCCACCACGGATCAGCTCTTCTTCCCTCATCTGCAATACACAGAAAGAACTTCAGGTTTATAAACCCAAGGCAGACATTCACAGAAAAGCCAATGTGATGCTATGAACCAAGAATTCTAAAACAAACAATAGAGTATGATTGGATTTACCTATTCTTTTGAATAATTTTTGTTATAGCACCTCTGTCTTGAGCGTATAGCAGGAGGTGATGACAGAAATGCAAACCTAAGAAGCTCAGCATCCCTTTCTGGGCCCACATTTCCCCATGACCTATCCCATCTGCCTATTATGCCTCTCCTACTGCTTCTCACATGAATGAATGCCACATGGTAAGAGTCCATGCTACACTTTCTCAGTATCCATCTCCACTTATCCAAGTCAGAACTAGGGCCCAACTTCTCCCCACAGGCATACCCCAGCATCATGGACCCTGAAACTTCCTCTACCATTCTGTGCTTGAGGCCAGTGTCTTGTTGAAGAAGGTAGAAGCAAAAGATTTCTATATTGTGTCATCTGCAAAAGTTTGTTCTAATAATATAGGGGATATATGCATAGGTGCAAATTCTGCTTCTACTAATTACTGGTTGAGTGAACTCAGAGATCAATATCCTCACTTGTCAAATGGGTATAATAATGTTTACCAACTTCAAAGGGCAATTCTGGGGATCAATTGGGGTCATGATTATAAAGAGCTTAATACAGTATCTGGCACAAAATAAGTACTCGATAAATATTAGTACTAACAATGTCTTCCCAAGAAGATCTATTTATTCCTTTCTTGATGTTCTTACTTGTTTTCTCAATCTAAATGTAACTTTCAAGAGGCTCCTTTTTCAAAAGGTGAGTGATTCTAGCTGCCTCTGTTCTACAACTCCTCAGTTCTCAGTTGTCTCTTTATTATCTTCTGTGCAACATTTGCTTATACCTGTCTGTACATTGCTTTATAAACTGGTAAGTCCCTTCCATATGCCAATGTCATTGCTGTCTGCTCTTGGAAAAGCCTGCATGGGAACAGGCAGCAAGCCTGGTTTCTACCAGTAGACAACTAATTGCTTCTAAAAGAGTCAACAAATAACATCGTCCTCAGTGAAGCTGTCGAGGTAAAGAGGGTGCACTCTGAAACCAAACTTTGACAGCACTTTGAGAGCAGTTCCCTTGTTGGATAACATTCATCAACCAAGTTCATAAAGCTGATATATAAACCAGAAGCTCCATTTATTGGATGTCCCCAAACAGCAAAATACAACTGTCATAGGACCTGGAGTACTCAAGTCAGTGCAGGCTGATAGACTGTGTAGGCTGATGGACTAGGAAAACCAAACCATCATCCAAAAGTTGCTTAGTGAGCATGTAAGCAAGGTTACGGGAGTCTGCAGAATAATTCATGGCTCAGTAGCAGAAGACCATAATGGGCTGATGTGTCTACCCCAAGATTAGGAACAGACCTGCCAGAGAAACAAAGTTCCCTCGTCTGTGGACAGAGCCAAAATGGGCACTATCAGTTTCTGCCTCTTTAACTTGCCTTTCAGAAGTACTTCAGCTGACCAGTACCTTCTACACACAGTCTTCCCCAGACTGCACTCAATGCAATTAATTAGGTTTAGGGTTACTAAATTACAGTAACATTTCAGCCCAGCAACCCTTTGATTATCCCCAGGTCACAATGACGGCATCTTTTCTCTTCCTTCACTCATCTGCACATCTCCCAGGCCAAAGCTGTACATGACACATCACATCCACCCATGCAGGAGACATGATGCACCTAATTTAACTCTCAGAGGCAGCTTCCTTCCTGTTGTTTCCATGTTCCTAGGACACTCCACTGTTACCTCCATGAAACCTCTATGGGCAAAACTCCCCTAGACCAGGATCCTAATCTTCTATTTTATTTCATGGTTCTTCAGTGAGAAGAGGAATTCATTAGCAGCAGACACCTCATCAATAGCATTGACTGACTTGGTTAGTGAAGGTGCAGACATTTGCTTTCATACAGGAAAAGACCACTTTTAAGCATGGGGGAGGGGAGAGGACTCAAGGAGCAGAGCAGAACAGAACAAGACCAGGAAGAAGGGTGCACTGAGCTGCTGTCTCTGTTTCCTTTACAAGGACTTGAAGAAGGATTAAAGAAGGAAATGTGCCATGTGCCTGGATTGTATTTAGAAAATTGATGCCCACTACTTGAAAAGAAATAGCTCCTCTTCCACTGCATTTACCCTGGCTAATATCTTCTTTTCCTTCCCTGGTGCCTTAACAGCCTGTGGAAGAACATTCAGCTTTAGTTTAGAAAAAAGAAATTTGTAGCCTGGGATATAAATATGTCTTATTCCACAAACCACAGGCTCCTTAGGCTAAAGAGGATCTTCAAGAGGTCTTTCTGGAATCCCTCTGGCTCAAGGACTAATGTGCCTGAAGGAAATTCTAACAGAGGAGACACCTTACCAGTTGGGGGATTCTCATCTTCCTATGTGGTTGCAGCATGGATGTCTTCTGTTCCCTTCTTCCGGGTTTAATTGAGTTGCAAGGCAATATCTCTGGGCTCATGCTTAGACCCGGAGAGCCTTAGGTAAGAACCTGGTTTTGACAATTTCTAACAAATCACTTAACCTCTCTGAACCTATTCTCTCAGCTATAAATGGAAGTAACCACTACCTTTCAGCATTTGGAGAGGACTAGCAATAACATCTGCAAAGGGCTTAATCAATGGCTGCTCTTATTACTGGGGACTTTCAGCTAACTTGACACCCATAAGGGATGCTACTTGGAGAATTCACCACCAGGTAACACCTGGCTGGGCTCAGACCACCAAGCATCCCAGCACACCTAAAGACACAGGAACACCATGCCCCCATGCCATCCAACCAGACACAAGGCTGCCTCCCTCTCCTTCCTGGGGGTCCTTCATGTGGAAATGCTTCTTCCTGAGTCCAGGAAGTATACACTTGGCTGCTTCCTAGCCCTCTTACCATAGAGCATGGAGCTTGGTGCTCCAAGCAGAGACCTTGAAGATTCCAACTTTCTCACAAAATGGATAGATTTAAATGTGCATAGAAATCCTTCAAGGACAGACATTAGCATGGAACAGGCGAAGAAAAGTGGTGCAGAGAGCAAGACAAAGCAGAAAATAACAAGAATTAAGGTGATTTCAATCACATAATTATATTGTAGAAGGGACTCTAGCAATCATTTAGTGCAACCCTGTGACTTTACAGGTGGGAAAACTGAGACCTAGAAAGGAGAAGGGACAGATCCAAGGCAAGGACAGATCGATCCTAAAACCAAGACCTCCTGACCGGGTGGAGGGCTTTATTCACAATCCTGCACTACACAGAATGCCTGAAGCTGACACATGAGACAAGATACCAGAGGAAGGGACTGGCAAGCTTTATTTAGCTTCTACTGTATAAACAACACTAGCATAAGAACACTAAGACTTACAAAAACATCCCCAGCTGTCCTCTAGGAGTTTAACATCTGTCTAGCTGGGAAGAAAACACCTGGCATATGAAATAACAATAATGAAAGAAGGTTTGTGATGACAAGTCCTGGGATGCATTCAAGGAGATCAGAGATGGGAACAGAGTATTATCACAGCAGACTTCTTTCCCACCTGGAGTGGGATACTGCTGCAACCTCACAAAATGGATAGATTACCCACAGCATGGCTAGGATAGAAGGGACATTCAAACAAAGGTTCCAGCAGGAGCGAAGTCTTGGAGTCTAACCTCAGCATGGTTATGTTTTCAAGCCAGTAATGAGAGAGCTCCAGCGGGTTCTCCAAGAACCTGGTAACTACATACTTGGCTGCTTCCTAGCCCTCTTACCATAGAGCATGGAGCTTGGTGCTCCAAGCAGAGACCTTGAAGATTCCAACTTTCTCAGCAATCACTGTGGCACTGAGGTCACACATGTACACAAGCACACACACACACGAACACACACAACACAGCAATGGAGTCAGATGCTCAGATTTCTCTCTTCCTACATGCTCTCTGACCCCAGAGAATTCTCATCTGGGCTCCACCAGGCTCTGACCACTCTGTCACTGAATCAGCCTTCATCCCTGCTCTCCACAAAGGTTTGTCCAGCTATTCTTGGTGCTACTGTCTCTGTCTTTGCTGCACATATGCTCTGTCGTTTATAGCAGTCTCTGTCCTACATCTTGGAGGGCATGTCCCCAGAAAATAGGGATCGAATCCTACCTTCCTTTCACTTTTCCTACCTTACTTTTTCTCCTGCTATTTCATCACCTCATTTTACCCTATTGTAGTGCATATTTTATATAAGCTGTTGTAACTCCTTTTACAAGGAAGGTGGTCTCTAAATGCATGCCTGCTGGTCAGCCCATTTGCACAGCCATCTGACAAGAGGTTCTACAGTCTCTCCTCTAGGGATAGTATTTCTCTCCCATCATTTCAGGCCTAAGCCAAATGTCACCTTTCCTACAGACTATTCCCTAACTCACCTCTACCTTCATGAGGATCAATTGCATGTGGCATCACCTCCTTACAGCACATACCCTATTCCATACCATAATCCACTCTAAACACTAAAAAGATAATAATAATTTTGTTACAGCAAAGTAGCTCTACCATGTCATTCCCTCACACAAAAACACTCAATGGCTCTCACACTGCACAGTAAACAAATCTCCCACTTTACCACCAATTTACCCTAGTTTGATTTCCTATTTTCATCCTACACACTAATGTGTGTGGATGTGTACACGTTTTGGGGACATGTTTGGTTTGATAATCCAAACTGCCTGCTTCTCGTCAAGCATGTCCTATTCTATGCTACAAGTAAAAGGGGAGCAGAAGATTTGTGTGTATCTCTCCAGCACTATCCCCAGGCTGAGCACTGGCTAGAGGGACACACATGTAGACACAGCTCTGGGAGATCCCCAGTCCCTTAGACATTTTAATTTTGTTCCTTCAGCACTTCCTCCTCCTCTTCCTCCTAGATCTCTAAGAATTTAATTCCCCAGGGCAGTGCAACAGAAAGAACATGGACCATGAAAGTAGACATGTAGACAATTTCTAGGTTCAAATTCTAGCTCTGCCATTTAATAGCTGTGAGATTTTAGGCAAGTTCCTGACCTTTCTGTTTCTTTACCTTTAAAATAGGGACCACAAATGTTATTTTAAAAATTAAATTAGATATTTGTGGAAATGCTCAGCCTTGTTCCAAACACTGGAAGGTGCTCAATAAATACTAGGTATGATGACTGACGGCTAGTGACCTTATTATTCATGCTTCCTTGTCATAAAAGACAAGAGCAGAAAACCAGACTCCCACATCATGGCCATGGTCTCCAATCTCAACACAGGCACTGCTTAGAGCCTGGAGGTCCTTCCCCTATCACTATTGCATTGCTTCCTCATACATCAAGTGGAAAATGCCACACTAGTCCTCCCTTAGACCATCATTCAGTAGGGGAACCTCTTCACCCCTCCCAATCCTCCAAGCTCCGTGATTTTTTTTTTTCCTTTTGTAAAAATGATATATTCCAAATGCTTCTGTCAATAAGCATTATTCAACTGTTGGGGGAAAGGGTCTGAATCAGTAAAAACCTAAACTCCATCAGTTTCTCTGTCATCTCCAGACATGGCAGGGAGCAGGAGGTCTCGATGTCCAAATGAAAAATTAACTGTTAGTTTGTGATACAGGCAGGCAGGGAAAGGGGTTTTATTCTAGCTGCCTCATATTTGTATCTCTGGGCTAAACAGAAGTACTGAGTGTGTTCCATGGAAAAGGCAGGGGAATGGTTAGTACTAGATGAACTCTAAGGGCTAAATCTCACTCCATAGCACACTCAGCAAAAGAGCCTCTCCCAGGAACTCAGAAAGTAAGTGTTATTTGGGGCTATCATCAGTGTCACTGGACCAACCATCCTTTTTAATTTTAGTCCCAATTTCACTGGACTTTTCAGTGTCACAATCAGAATGTCACTGAGGCAGCCACATATGGAAAAGCAATGTTACACTAAGGGGAGGCTGACAAAGGCCTTGAGTTCCATGGACGGAGATGGAGTGGTTTCCTTCATGAAGGAAGACCACACCCCATCCCCAACTTCTAGTTGATCCTAGAGCTGAGATCTGGTTGAATGAAGTTATCCAAATTATGTCATACTGCCCCCTTCACAAAGGGACTGTCAGAATAGCTTCCCAGGGTTAAAAGGAGGCACCATCTGTGGAAGGGAAGCCATGTCTTCCTTGGTGCAACCTGAGTTGGGCCCTATGGGAATCAGACCCGTGGTCTGGCCTCCTGGTTGCCACTGCTAACCAGCTGAGCTAACAATACAGGTCCTGAGGAGACACATGTAAGACATCAAGAAGCAGGTAGACAGTCAGCAGACCATGTAAGGAGCCTCTTGACTGTGTCTTCACATCTTATAGTTGGAGATAATCTAATGATCCAATTCTGAGACTTATGAAGACGGGCAGGTGGAAGTAATTTTAGTGAGGAAAAGTCACTTGAGGGCCCTCTAGCTCTTTTTATCTTTAGAAGTTAAAGAATTTTTTTTTATCTCCAAAGCCTAGAAACTAAGGTACAAAATATAAACATTCAGCCTGAATACTCAGAGAATGTAATGTGTATTTGCTCTGTTATTTAAGAATGTTCAATTCTTCTCTACAGAAAACAAACAAAAACAAAATAAAGATGATAAAACTAAGCATCTCTAACATGCTTTGTGAGCTACTTGCTTAGCTATTTAGAAAAAAACAGAGTGTACATCTGTTGAAGAGAAGCTAGGAAGGGAGGGAAGGACCAAGTAGATACCTAACATTCATGTCAGACATCAACCATTCATTGGTGGCATTCACTGAGGCCTCATGGATCCTCTGCCTAAACCATGTACACAAGATCCATAGCTATTCACTGAAATTGCTCCGGCCAGGCTTACCTCCCTAGAATCTCTCCAAAAAAGCAAATATGTACTTGCCACAGGCAACTTTTGCCTTCTGTGCCCTCTTGTTCACCTCTCAATTCTGGTTTCCAGAACCACAGCAGCAGCAGGAAGGCTGATACGGCAGTGAGACAAACAGGACCTATGACCCTGTAGAATACAGAAGTCAGGGATGTGGTCCTTCTACCCACAGGTAACCCATCCTAAGTGCATAAACCTATCCCATGACTTTGGCCACGAGCCTTCAGTTCCATGACCCATTCTGTGTAGAGCACACTTAGAGGACACGATTGAATAAAGGCAATTTCTTATAACAGGAGTGGGTGGGATGACGTTAAAGAGTCAAGGTCAGGTTGGAGCACCTGGGTGGCTCAGTCAGTTAAGTATCAGACTTCAGCTCAGGTCATGATCTTACAGTTGGTGGGTTTGATCCTCCTATCAGGCTCTGTGCTGACAGCTCAGAGCCTGGAGCCTGCTTCGGATTCTGAGTCTCCCTCTCTCTCTGCCCCTCCCCTGCGCTTGCTCACTCTCTCTCTCTCTCTCTCTCTCTCTCTCAAAAATAAATAAAAATGTTTTAAAAAATTTAAAAAAAAGAATCAAGGTCAGGCAATGTAGAAAAGGAGGAAAAGTGCCAATTTCATGTCTGAAGTCAGAGTAGAATTAGGGCCTCAAGGAAAGATCATTTCACTGAGAGACCTCTTTCCAGCTCTGCCACCAAGAAGCTGTGGACATATCACTTTAGGTCTTGAGAATTCAGTTTTCTTATCTGTAGAAATGAGACAGTTAGGCTAAATTATCTCTTCTGGATCTCCCATTTGGGAATATATACTCTGCTTCCAGCTTATACTCCATAGCTAACATTGCATCCTTCGAAATGGTGTTTGCATAGAGCTGCTGGTGCTTGTGTAGAGTAAAGAGACCTCTTGGCTCCTATATTAGCAATGGGGAAGTAACTAAGAGTAAGGTCAGGGGAAAAAATCTTTTTCCTAAAAGTTTCATAGTCTCCTAGTGGACTAGAGGTCTCCTGTTTGCCCCTCCAGATCCACCCTCCATCACTCTCCAGCAAGTGTTATGTACACCCTCCACCCTTCTCCAGCTTGTTCCACACCCTGGGAGGCCGACATGTTTGGATTGCATCAGGGCTTCTTTGCTGTCTGGTGCCCTGCTGAGTTCAGACACTGGAAAGCCCTAGCAAGAGATCAGGAGAAGCAAGGAGAATGAGCCTGGGATAATTCCTAGCTCTCCACAAGCTCTCTATGGGGTTCTGATGTGCTGTGTCCCTAGACCAAAAGTCATGGCTCCTTTTGAGGTAGCCCTCTCACACAGACTCTCTGTCCCCAGGGTCTAGTAACTACTCCTTCCCTCATTCAAGTATGTCTAGAGAAACTAACTCTCCCCCCCCCCCATTATTAGTCCCTGTCCACACCTATGTAAAGAGCCCCTTCATAACCTTCTCCAGATTGCCCAACATGCCTGAGCCACCTATTTCCTGCTGGGGCTCTGACTGGTACACTTAACGAATCCATTTCCTCCCTAGTCCCATCTTTCAATGATAGATTCATTCTGAAAATTTATGCACTAGGCAACTCACATTCCAGACTTTCTCTGGTGCAACTGAATCCTCAGACAGAAGCTTTTCTCTGTAGCCCTCTTCATGCCTACCTGCAAAATTTCCTGTTCTACAGAAAACAAAAAGCATCACAATGGCTTAAAAACCTCAGTTCCACGTGTGGATAAGCACCATAACATTCATGTCATTGTCTACTAAGCTCTTCCACCCAACCTGGTGACTCAACGTCTCTCCTTGGAGGTAGGCTTGTCACCCCTCACAGCAACGTCTTCCTACTTACAAGCCTCTCCCTGACAACACCCCACACATCCTATAGCGAAAAGGGTGTCAGCTGGGATCCTAGACCCCATCAAGCCCAGGTCCACCTCTGCCCCCCTAGACACAACGCAAACTTAAAGGTGACCCACATTGGATGCTTTTGTCTGGCCTGTAGAGAAAAAAATTTTAATTTCATCGTTATTGAGGTATAATTGACATATAAGATATTTAAAGTATACATCACAGTGATTTGATAAACATTTGTGAAAAGATTCCTGTCTATCTAGTTGATTAACACATCCATCACCTCACATACGTATCTTTTTTTGTGTGTGAGAGAACTTTTAAGTTCTACTCCCTTAGCAAATTTCAATCATATAATACAGTATTCCAACTGTAGTCACCATGTTATACATTAGCTACTCCCACCTTATTCATCTTAACAGCTGGAAGTTTGTACCCTTCTACCAAACTCTCCCTATTTCCCTGAGCCTCTGGCAACCACTTTCCTACTCTATTTCTAAGCGTTTGGCTTTTTCTTTTTTTTAGATTCCACAGGTAAGTGATACCATGTAGCATTTGTCTTTCTCTGCCTGGCTTATTTTGCTCAGCATAAAGCCCTCTAGGCCCATCTGAGTTGTCACCAATGGTAGGATGTCCCTCAGCCTCTGGATAGATGACCCTCTCTCAGTCTCAGTCTGAGCTTCATATCTCAACTTCTTGAGATGGTTTCTTTTATTTTTTTTTTATGTTTATTTATTTTTAACAGAGAGAGAGAGAGACAGAGCATGAGCAGAGGAGGGACAGAGAGAGGGAGACACAGAATCTGAAGCAGGCTCCAGGCTCTGAGCTATCAGCACAGAGCCCAGTGCGGGGCTCGAACTCATGAACCGCAAGATCATGACCTGAGCTGAAGTCAGACACTTAACCAACTGAGCCACCCAGGTGCCCCAAGATGGTTTCTTTTCAATAATAATAGTAATAATAATAAAAGTTATTATTTGGTTGCCAGACACTGATCTAAATATTTGATGTGCTACACAATTCAATCTTCACACAGTCCTCTGCAGTCGGTACCTTTATCATCCCCCCCCATCTTAAAGGAAAGAAAGTGGCACAAAGAGTTCAATCCATGCGCCAGGATTCAGGCCAGGAAGTCTGGCTCCAGAGACTTCACTCTTTTTTTTTTTTTTCTTGGTAATGTTTTATTATGAAACATTTTAATCATATAGAAAAGTAGAAAGAATAGTATAGCTAGTTCCCATATACTAATAACCTAAATTTAACAATTATTAACTCATCGCCACATTTGCTTCATCATTTTTACAGTATTTTGAAGGAAATTACAGACAGCATGACATTTTATCCATAAATACTACAACGTGAATCTCTTAAATATGAGGGTATTTTCTTATCCACAATACCATTATCACACCTGCCAAACAATAATTTAATAATTCCTGGGGTACCTCGGTGGCTCAGTCGGTTACGCATCCGACTTCGGCTTGGGTCATGATCTCACACGGTTCGTGAGGTAAGAGGCCCGCGTCAGCCTCTGTGCTGACAGGCCAAAAGCATGGAGCCGGCTTCGAATCCTCTGTCTCCCTCTTTCTCTGCCCCTTCCCCGACACAGGCATGCATGAGTGTGCTCTTTCTCTCTCTCAAAAGTAAACATTTAAAAAATAATTATAATAATTCCTTCATATCATCTAATAACTAGTCTATATTCAAGTCTATTCAACACGTGGGGCTTTTTATGAGTTTGTGTGGGCCAGGTTGACCTTGTCTGAATTGTTCCAGTTTTAGTTCACATGCTGCACATACCCCCATCGCCACTATGCTATCTGCTGCTTGCTGGGCTTTTTCCTTCTTAAATAGTCTTTTAAAATGAAAAACCTTCTCTCTTATTCCAGTTCTCCTTCCACACAGTTCTGTATAAATTTAGTGCAAAGCAGTCTTTCATGACTGGAAAAGACCAACTTTCCCAATGTAGCTACTGCCCAACTGCAGACGCGACCATGTAACAGACACAGAAACAAGCATGAGACACAGCACTGCTTCTGTCTGCTGGGACTCAAGGAAGTCCAGACAGGTGGGGAGGTTCCTGAAGGGAAGGAGGGGGGTCTCTCTGAGGTGAGGAGTCTCACCCAGAGGGGAGGAAATTGTTACAATCTGCTTCATGGCTTCAAGGGGCACTCTTGCTCTGAAAACAATGTGTGTGTCAGGTAGAAGGGAAATACTGGGTCATTCACAGGTACAGAGAGGCACCTTTGATATTCTAGACCCAAACCCAAAGCAGTCCTAATGTACACACCACTATCTTTTCCTCATTTCCCAGCTAAGCACCGCATTCGTTGGTCAGATGTCATCTTTGGGCACCCTCCCAAAAACCTTTAGACATCCTCCCCAGCCTCAGGTAGACTGTGTGCGGTGGGGGGTCGACAAGCAGAAGGGGTCATCATTACTGCTGCTTCAGACCTCTCTGAGGAAGGAGGAACATAATGAAGGGAGAAATGGAGGGGGAAGAGTACAGAAGCACAAGAGTACAGAAGCAAGAGCATCACCGAAGTCCCCCCGCTTACAATCAGGAGCTGGAAGTCCCCAAAAAAACTCTAAATACCTAAATGTATGCCCTGCTGCTAAAGAGCTGCCAGAGGAATCACATCATTTCATTCACTGATTCACAAAAGAAAAAAAAAAGTGTCTTACCATCTCTCAGCCCTTTAAACCCCTCCTAGTTCTTTAAGGCTTAACCAAAATCACCTCCTGAGTTTGGTGCTCCCATCTCTGCTTGCTTAGCATCCAGTGATGACCCACTTGCGGGATGTGTCAGAATGAGCTGTAATTATCTGTTTCCTTGGTTGTCTCCCTGCTAGACTCTGAGCTCCTAAGGCCAAAAGGATGTCTTATGTATCGCTGTGCCCTCAATCCTTAACACAGCGCCTGTCAGATATCAGTCATTTGGTTGGTCAAAATGAACCGAATTCTAGCACTCCTCCCAAAACCACCTTCTGTGTCTTGCTAATGGCACTAGAGTGTTTCTTTCTCCTACTTCCTCTTACTTAAAAAAAAAAAAATCCCAACTGCTCCTCAGTAGCTTACTTGATAATCAAAGCAACTGGAAAACAGCACACATCCAAAAAAACTTGTGTCTGTGTAGAAAGAGTGTAAGTCTGCCTCGTTGTTGTTGTCATTGTTGTTGTTGTTGTTGTTGTTGTTATTATTATTATTAGAGTTGTGGACATCAATCCCTTTATACGAAGACTCCTGAAGAGTTGGCCCAGACTTTTTCGATCCTCACTCCACCAAAGTCAGTGCTTTACATAGAGCACCCCCCTCAAGAAATCCTTGTTGAATTGACCTGATGGTGTCCGAGCTCCCCAGAGAAGCTGGCTATGTGCCAAATATAGCTACAGTGTGTTGGAATTATGTTAAGTAGCTGACAAAGTTCAAGGGAGGAAGAAAATTACCAATCCTTCCTGGAAGTGAGTGAAGAGAAGGGCTCTCTTGCTTCCAAAATGTCCAAACATCTTGTTCTAAATACTGACATCTGTTTGCCTCCAGCTTGCTGCTCCCAATGTTTGCCAACTGGCCAAGAATATTTGCATCTTTACCAACCATCTTCCCCCATCACTTCCTTCCCAAGCTGGCAACTTCTCAGGCATTACCGGGTAAGCACTAAGTGGGCACCAAGGGCAAATACCCAACCCCACTGAGGAGGCCAAGCCACCAGCTCTGCTTCCTGGAAAAGCCCACCATCACAGTGTCCCAGTGGGTCTCCTACCCTGCACAAGTGCTAGCCGTGCCATCACCCCACTCCCAGGCCTGTTGCCTTCCTCAGCTTCTTTTCCCACTACCATCTTAAATCACATATAATCTGGCTGCCATGGTGCTGTTAGGCCCTCAACCACAAATGCATGAGTCCTGGAGATAGACCGGTCTCCAGTGTTGGACTGTTGACCACTCTACACTCTTCTCTCCTGGTGTCCTCACCTTGAGCTGTCCTGGCTCTCCTTCTGCCCCTCCAATGCAGCTTGGACATTCATGGACCCCTTTCTACCCACAAACTCTAACTCTGAGCCATTCTCAGAGCTGAGTCATGGAGCCACCTGCAACCTCTCTCCTCCCACTGCCCATGCACTCCCACTCCTGGGAAGGCTCTGCTGCCTTGTGCAAAAATATCTTCTCACACTTGAACGAACTGCATTCTTCTTCTTTTACATCTCTCAGTGCCCTACTGTTTCCTAATCCTAGCTCAGACACTGCCAAATCCAGAGCTCAACCCTCTTCTCTTCTATATGCTTAGTCCCACAGCCTCAAGTGTTTTCTAGACAACTGCATTGGAGTCACCTGCTATCACCATGCACTCCGGGTCAAATCTCTCCAAATTAGCTCCCTTTCCCAGCGTCCTCCTTTCTTCCATTGTGCTCCATTTTTCTAAGGCACCAAGGAAGTGTGGGATGTTAAAAAAGCAAGAGAAAATAATCATAGACGTCCAGTAGAGATTTTTGTACTTAGAAAGTAACAGAAAAGTGTTAACACTCACTCTGGAACACAGAGGTTAAAGATGTGGATTCCTAGGTCCCACCCCCAGAGACTCCAATTCAGGAAGTCTGGGCTGAGGCCCAGGAATCTGCATTTTAACAACGGCCCCTCCCCCTCCAGCCCCTGCCAAGTGATTCTGGTGCAAATAGTCACACAAGTCATATTCTGGAAAGGCTGGGTTTTAGTAGTTGTGTACAAGATAAAGTAGACAAGGCTAAAAATGCAAAAATGCCCAAAGTAGCTTTAAATAGAAACAATAAACTGTTACAAAGTTCTGTTGCATAGGGATTTCTACCAAAACCATAGAACCAGGATAAGACCACAGAAATTATCTGGTCTCACTTCTACATTTCACAAAGGAAAACTGAATCTCAGAGGAGGTTTGCTACCTACCCAAAGCCACACAAGTCCAAGGCAGAGTGTTTAACATAAATGACAAAGGAGGTCTTTTTCCAAAATAAACACACACACACACACACACACACACACACACGCTTAAAACAGTACATCTCAAATTTTAATGTGCAAATGAATTACATGAAGCTCTTTTTAATATGCAGAACTGATTTAGCAAGTCTGGGAGGGCCTGAGATCCTGCATTCCTAACAAGCTCCCAGGTGATGATGCTGCGGCTGGTTTGTGACCCACCCGTTGAGTAGTGAAGTCTCAGAAAGTAAAATAACTATTCTTGTCTTGTTCTAAATCAACAATCTATTTCTTTACAGTGAGCACTTGTGCTGCAGAAAGCAGCATAGCCTTGTTTCCTCTGCCACACTGTGTGGAGTGGACTGGCTGCATCGCTGCCTCAGATTAGACCACTAAACACTGCCAGCCTGCAGGGATGGAGCCCAGAACAAAATGGGGCTAACACACCTCAAGCCTAGGCCCTGCCACAAAAACATCCATGTTGGAAGTACAATGGGATGATGGAAACTGGGGACTTAAAAAAAATGTAGCCACATGCTATTCTTAACACATTTTGGGGTGCCTGGGTGGCTTAGTCAGTTGAGCATCAGACTTCGGCTCTGGTCATGATCTCACAGTTCATGAGTTTGAGCCCCGCGTCAGGCTCTGTGCTGACAGCTCAGGGCCTGGACTGGAGCCTGCTTCAGATTCTGTGTCTCCCTCTCTCTCTCTGCTCTCTCTCAAAAATAAATAAAAACAATATAAAAAAAATTTAAACACATTTAGTAAATTAGGAGATTATTTCATTTTGAAAAAAACTTTCAAGTTAAAAATAAATGTCCTTGTATGGAAATACGTCTACAATCAAAGGAAAGGTTTTGTTTGGGATCAGGAAATAGAGATGAACGTAGCACTATCACTGTGAACAAAAGCTGAATTATACCCAGAAGAGAATGGAATGCAGGCTCGTAGGTGGGCTCTGAGACCATCCTGCCTGCTTTCAAAACTTGGCTCTGCCACTTACAGACCACGGGATTTGGAGCAAGTCACTTAACCTCAGCTTTCTCATCTGTAAAATGGGGTTATTATGAGAATCAAATGAGGATTCCGCATGATTCCTGACACATGGTGAGATTCAGTACAAACTGGTTACATCTCCAGAGATGTGAGCACAGCCAATGAACCACAGGTTAGTGAATTCCTCAACCCCTGGGAGCTCAACATGCTCAGACACAAGGCAGCATTGTCTGCTAAACCTGGCTCAAAGGCTTATAGGCCTTTGCTTGTAGGACAAAACACAGAGAAAGGCAACTGGTTCAGTCTTTTCTATTTTCTTGGGGCAACTCCCTGATAGGCAACGTGGCCTATGACAGGGACACGTGTGCACTGTTGGCCATGTCTGGGTACTTGCTACTGTCCTTAGCAGCCCTCACTATTGGCTTCATGGGTGTGTAGCCACACAGGATCCTGTATCCAGAAGGCCCTATGCTTGGGATTTAATGCTCTGTGGTCACTCTCTTGAAATTCTTAACAATTTAATCTTTGAATCTGTGTTTTGTAAGTGAAATCTGATGGGAAATGAAGCACGTGCCAGAGGACTGGGGCCTAATCGTATACACAGACCACCTTCCAGGGACAGGTTTTCAGCCATTTATTCTCCTATACCCTGGGGCCCTGGGCTTTGCCTGGCCTCTCCATTCCTGGGCTCTCACAGGGACCTGAGCACAAAGACAGAGGGTGGGGGAATCAGCGTCACACACACACACCCACAGTGACAAAACAGGGCATGGTGGCAGCCATTTCTCCTCCAAGCTGGCCATACCACAGCATGCTCAATAGGCAACATCAGGAGTAGGCCTCTCACTCACCTTCTATCTAGGTAGCTAGCATGTCCCTGTGCTTGCAGTATCCTTGGGGGTGGACTGTCCATTCTAGGTTGAGGCATGGGCCCATGGGAAAAGGGAGATGCCTGGCTCACCCTCTCTGGCCCTGGCCAGGGGGTCACTCCAGCAGCTGACAGGACCCAGCAATCCAAATGACAAGAGAGAAGGGACCAGGCACCTGTGAGAGTCTGCACTGGCTAATGGACCACAACATTTAAAAAACACATGGCAGGTCAAGAGAGAGACCGTGGGAGAAAGGAAAGGCTTTATATTTTGACACCTTTAATGGCACTTTTTCCTGTTTTTGAACAAGAGGCTTTGCATTCTCATTTTGTACTGGGCCCTGTAAATTATGTTGCTCATCCTGAATATGAGCCTCCAGCCCCACCCCACCCAGCTCCCCTACTTAATGCTGCTTTTATCTCCCCTTCCTCTCTTTAAAGGGAACAAGATGTAGCCCTTTCTCATGAAAGAGACCTCTGATATAGGCCTCTTATATCAGAGGTGCAAATCAGTCTCAAGAATGGTCAGCAGAGCAGATGGAGGGTGGAGAGAAAGCATTCCTTAAGAATCATGGCCACTTGGGGCACCTGGGTGGCTGTCGATTGAGCACCCGACTTTGGCTCAGGTCATGATATCACGGTTTGTGAGTTCAAGCCCCACACTGGGCTTGCTGCTGTCAGCACAAAGCCAGCTCTGAATCCTCTCTGTCTCTGCCCCTCCTCCTCCTCCTCCTCCTCCTCCTTCTTCTTCTTCTTCTTCTTCTTCTTCTTCTCTCTCTCTCTCTCTCTCTCTCTCTCTCTCAAACATAAATAAACATTAAACAAAATTTTTTTAATTAAAAAAATAATCACAGCCACCTGGAATCTAAGGGATTCTCAGGAGATATATGGCAAGCTAGAGAACGGCAACTATGCTGAGGAGATAAAAAGCACTAAAATCACCCCCAGAAAAGATTCCCCAACACTTATGCCACTATCCCCGTGGTTCCCAAACTATGACCAAGGCACCCAGGCACCACAGAAAATTCATCAGTTCTCTGTGGAATGTTTAAATGTTTGAGGGAAATATATCAATGTTTGATGTCTGTCAGACACCACACGGCTACTAGCAAAAGACAGTTGTCAGCTTCAACGTTAAATTGTACTTCATTCCTTTCAATGACATCAGATCTTTGCAAAACTGGAGTTGGGGCAGTTGCTATGATAAAAAACAAACATAACACAATAATCAATAGACAGCAGGAAATGAAGGGAGTAATATCTAATCTGATTCCAAAGTCTGAGAAGTTGTGCAGTGCCCAACAGGCACATATGTCTCAGTAGTAAGTAACCTTGGTTATTAAGGAATGAAATAAAAATACTTTTCTCTCAATTTATGTGTACTACTTTTTCAAATGGCTACTACATTGTTAGTAAAATACATAAGTACTTGTTAAGGTTTGGGGATCTAACTACTTTATGAACAGATCTATTAAGCGTCTTGTTTGGCCTAATGGTGCCATGGGAAAATTAGTGAGGCATGAAGGTACCATGAGCCGAGAAAGTTTGGGAACCTCTGCCCTACCCAATCCCTTCTTTTCAAATAATGAAAGTCTCTGCAAGGAGAGGACAAGGAAGAGGATTATGAGGAGCATATCTCCAATGGAACAAGAGCTGGACTCAACCAGGTATTAACCAATAAGTGATGCACAGTGACGTTTCTCACATTACATTTTAAAAAGCTACTTCCAAAACTCAAACCTAGATGCTAAAAAAAAAAAAAAAAAAAAAATTATAAATCGAGACACTTTCATCTTCAGCCTGGAGGATGGAAGGGCCAATTTGGAAAAGGTTGAAGAAGACATTAAATCCATTGATAAAGGATGCAAAGACAGATATTACAGGGAAGTTCACGACTTCATTGGGCTGGATCAATTCTAGCAGGAAATCCCAGAAAAATCCAATTGCAGGTCAGGACTACACAGCCTGCAGCGCTGAGGCAGGCCACAGATAAGGCTGATGCTCTCTGGCACCACAGGGAGGTGTATAACTTCCAAACTTGCAAGCTCGAGAGGGAAGAACTCAGAGGAGAGTTTGGATTAAAAAATAGTAAGGGCCACCCGTGTTTACAGAATAAAAGGACAAAGATAAATGGGCCGCTTCGGGGTACAATCTGTTTTATCTGTGGCCAGAAAGAGCACTTGGCCCACCCATCAGAGTGAGTTAACTGCACCCAAGGACTCAACGCAAAGATGTGGCATCAGAGAAAGACAGGTAGTAGCTCCATTATCATGAACTTAAGGGGAAAGTTACATATATGAAGACCCTCTAGGACTAAATGATAATGTCCCGTGTGGAATGTGGATGCCCAGTGTCTCACTTTCTTAACAGTAAGATAGTTTGAACCTTCAAATTGTAACTCCAAGCTTAGAGAATAGCCTGGATACAGGCAGGCTCACTAAATGGAGAAAACAGAAGGCCCATGAGCAGCAGAAATGGCAAAGCCTCATGGAATGACTTGATCCAGAGGGAGCTATGGGGATAGCAGCTAATGACAGCAAGAACCATGCCCAACCAGGTGCTGTCACTGGGCTCCTCCTATTTGGGAGCTGGCACCTGTACATGCAGGGGACAGGGACAAAGTGAAGAGATTCCTCAATCAATAAGACTTCTATAGCTGGAACTCCCATCCATCTCTCCCTCTCCTGCAGCCCCTTCACTTCTGCAGATGCCCCAGATGCTGAGTGGATCCTTTACTGCTTTCCCTGACTGACCCTCTACCATTTCATCTTCTTGGCCTTTATCTATCTTCCTCCTCCCTGGCCCCTTGCTGTCCTGAATCTGGGTTTGAAGTGCACTCTGACCTTGCTATGCTCTCTGGTCTGACTGATGGCCATTCTATAAACTTAGAGAATTTCTTGGCCTTTAAACCTTGCTTCTGTTTCCTCAGTCCCAGTTTCTCACCCTCTGCCCAGCTTCCAGAATAATACTTGTATCTGAAGACAGAGTGGCAGAAGATGGGATGTGGTGGGGGAGGTTCTAAGAAAAAGAACAGGAGGCACCTAGGTGGCTCAGTCAGTTAAACATCTGGCTCTAGATTTTGGCTCAGGTCATGATCTCACAGATTGAGCCCCACATCATGCTCTCGAAAGAAAGAAAGAAAGAAAGAAAGAAAGAAAGAAAGAAAGGGAGAAAGAAAGAAAGAAAGAAAAGGAGGAGGAGGAGAAGGAGAAAAAGAAGGACGACAACAACAACAACAACAGGATATGGTCCGGGAGGTGTAATGTCCAGAGGAAGGAGCACTCTGACAACTGCTCTCCCCACCAACTCTTGACCAAGCCAAATGTGGTAAAGGATAAATCAATGGAAGTTAAAACTCCCTCTAATAGGGAGGGAAAAGATCTGGCAGGGCCAGCCAAGACGAGTATCTCTGGGGAAAGAGATTTGCCAAATATCCAATTTAAAGAAGTTGGAGGTTCTGAGAAAATTCAAACAATTTTTTTTTTCCTTTAAAAATCTTCTTTACAGACCAGGAGAGGAAACAAACCATGTTTAAGGATAGTTGTTATAAATAGATTATAGCTACCCTAAAATTGTTGACTGTACTTTCTTAGGAAGCCCATAAATATCTGGCAGGTCCTATAAAAGTATGAACTAAGGATACTATAACTGTCTCAGAATTTATTCATACAACTCACCCAGAGATTGGCAAGCTAGTTCATTATTGTTGGATTTTTAATGGCTAGGAACAGATCAGCCGGTGGTAATTTATTCTGAATGTTGTGTGTCATATGCAAACATAAGGACCCACCCCCACCCCAGTCCATCTTTATAGGCCAGCATTTTCTCAGAGCTGAGATAAGCAAAGGAGGACCTTCTCCTAAGTAGACTCTCAAAATGACCTCAAAATGACTTAGAGACTTAGGGAACCTCAGTAACAATCCCTTTTAGCACCTTCACTTTATAGTGAAGAAACTCAAGCCCAGGGAGGTGAGGTGGCCTGTCCAAGAACACACAGAAGGCCAGCGCAGAGCTAAGAGCAGCACACAGGGCTCTCCAGACTGGGGACATGTGCCTTTGTACCATACTGCAGCCACAGTCTGTGCTACAAGCCAGCCAGCAAACTTGAGAAGATCTCTACTGACATCCAAACAGAACAGCCTTCCACTGCTCATATTTTGGGGTAAGTCCCTCTCCAAAAAAAATAAAACAATCATATGCAAATTTCCTTTCAAGGGCTGAGAAGTATCTGGAAAGCACAGCCCCAACTACAACTAACATAGGGTTAAAAGCTCTGACACTTGAGGAGATAAATTACCTCCTTTGTTCTTAACCTCCACAAAGGCTCTCCAGGAATTTGCAAGGTTCTCACCATAAGCTGATGTATGGGGAGATAAAATTGAATCCAACAGCCCAGAAATGGAAAAGTCCCAGAGAACAAAGCCCCACAAGTGCACATATCAAGAGTCCCAGAAGGAATGAATAAAGCATTTACCTGGATACAGAACTATTTAAATGCATAAGAATTTAAAAGTCTTGACATGGAAAAAATGGCACCCACCAGAGTATTTGACAGAGTCCTAAAGGAATTGTCCTTCTGCTCTACATTAAAGAGATTCAGGGTTGGATTTCATGGTGCCACTTTTGGCATCAGGTCCTGCCAGATCTAGAGTTCTACAGTCCTAGGGCCTCTGGGAAACCTAAGGGAGCACATGATTACATATTTGGCTCTCGGTCTGACATAAAGGACCTCATCTGAGTAGCTACCTTGGTCTTTCTCATGAGGAAAACTAAAAACCAAAGGGAAAGTCACAAATATGCCTATTCCACGACTAGCATAATGCTAGATAAAATAATTAGGATGGTCTGAAAAAAGTCTCAGTCAGAGAATTACCCTTGTGGATAACAAATCAAATAAATACATCAAAACAAACTAGGTAGAATATACTGAATGGCTCTAAGAGTTTAGAAACTGGGTAAAGGGAAGAAATTAGATGACCTCCTTTTGGATTCAAGAGACATGTTGGGTGTCATGAGAGGTGGGGAGGAGGAAACACTCTGGAAACAGTTTAGCAGACTTCTGTGAACTCAGTACCCCTCCAGCAATCCAATTGTCCTGGCTCAAAAACCAGACATTACAATCAGATTCTATAAGAATTATAGAGAATTAAATTGTATAACCAAGTCTGATGTGTGCCCTCCACTAGAAGTGATACATTACAGAATCTGTTGGGAAATGCTAAAAATCATTTCTGTTATTGATTTATGTAAAAGTTCTTCGCAAATGGAATCCAAATCCCACATACACGCACCAAAAGAAGTAACTGTTACACGAGATAATGTGGAAGTTAAGCGTTTTACTCTTTGGGATGAGGAATTCATCAGACTTCTTCAAGTTCCAAAGGTTCTGAAGGCTAATGGTTACCTGAATGAGCTAAGATACTTGCCATAATCCCACTAATTAAAGAGCTATATTCAACTAGACTATAGACAATAAACCTCTAAAGAAACTTTGGTTTGAACTACTGGTAGCCATTAGCCACAAAGCTGAACTTAGAGTAAATGAATGCTAATCAGGACTTTCAGAATTTCAGGTTATAGGAAAAGAACACATAACCTTCCTCAGGGTAACTTTACCATACATCTCACAAAGCTTCAACTGCTGAGATACAAATTAGTTCATCATAGCCTAGACCACCCTGGTGTACACAGGTCAGTTAACCAATGGTTCCAACTGTGGGAAAGGTCCCTGGTCTGGTGTCTGGAGACAGGCATAATATGATAAGACTGCTGGCTGAGCACCATGCAACTAAAGGCTACCTGCTAGGGAAAGGCCTAGGAGGTCCATTCTGAGTATCCACCAAAACCTGCAGGGAAGCATCAGGTTTGGGGCCGAAAGGAAAACTACCCCAGAGCTTCTCTCCAAAGTTTGTCCAGCAAACTGACTGCCCAGCAGTCAGGTGAAAGACAGTCAGCATTTTCTCCATTTGCTTCCAGAGGCTTTTGCAACCTTTATATAAATCAGTAACAGGAAAATGGAGCAGAGATCAGGAAGTGGTACCACAGCTAATACTACAAAGACCCAAGCCTCTCATCTGCAGCCAACTCTACCCAGCCTCAAGTTTCCTGTTGCCTAGGAACAGACACAAAGCATGCTGGGAAAAGTGTCTTAAGTATACAGGTGCAGCCTCTGTGGCCATCTAAGCCAATTCTTGACCCAAGCCTGACTTTACTCGTCTATCTGAACTTGCATTTGGCTAGAGGCCTAGGGATTTCCCCATTTTGCACATGGCAGACACTCCCTGGGAAGGGAAAAAATTAATTTGACACAAGCAATCAATCCCACTGGAATGTTTGTGCACACTGAGCCAAGCAGAAATGGATCCTAAAGGGAGCACTTCTGGGAGGTGATGGGAATTATAATACTGAAAAATGATACTGTGTCGAGAACCCAGTATGATGGAAGCAGCACACACATATGCATCCAGAGCATGAGCAACAACACACACATGCACACAAGCACATATATGCACATACACAGGCATGCACACTTGCCATCCTCATGGAATAAGATATCTGGGTGTGTAATTGTCCAGCCTCCAGTCATTTTGTTTATGTTTTGTATTCAAAATGTTGAAAGAAGTGCAAGAATACAGCAGTGCTAAACCCTTTCACAGTAAAAAGTTCTGGTAGCTTGTGAAATTCTCCTAGGATTCCAGTGTGATTTCTGTGGTGCCAGTCTTGGTGAAAGCACTATCGCCCTTTATCCACAACCAAAGCCAAAACCCTGTTGATTATCTGACACTTTACCACCCCTTCAACCTTACATCAACTAGACATGAAATCCACCACAATTACATCCCTTGTATCATCAACTATCTTTCAGTAGTTTCCTAACTAGAATTTTCATCTCCAATTGTGTCCCTTCCAACACTGTACTGGCCTAAGTTATAATTTTTATTCCATCACTTCAATCCCTTATGATTCCCCACTGCTTACAGGATAAAATCCAAATCCTGGAATATGAAAATCCAAAATCTCACATGTATCTCCAGTCTCTCTCACCCTATAACCTCTAACTCCATGACCTTGTACAACTCTCTGCCTTTGCCCACCCTTCTCCCTCTGCCAGGAATGCCCCTCTCCACCATGTCACACTGGATAATGAGCTCATCTTCCAACTGCCATTGAAGCACATTTACTCTATGACCACCATACCACCACAGTTGCCTAAATAGGCTTCCCCACTCCCTGGTTTGTGTCCCTGTATTCCATTGCGTAGTCATACCATGTACCTGGAATGTTTTAGTGTACTTTTCAAAATTGGAATGTTTCTCTCTGTCAAAATGTGAGTTCTCTGAAGGTCTACAGAATGTGCAGGAAAGGATAAGGAGTTCTGGGTGGAAGGAAACCTAGAAGAAAGCCAAGAAAGCTGCTTAATTACCTCATGCCTCCTTTTGAGATGATGTGGCTGGGTTTGCACATGTCCTAGGAAATGAAGATTTCAGGTAGCTTTCACTATCTTCACTATCTGACCCAAAAGAAGAAAAGTTCAAGGACATGAGCTGGCAGGAAGATCAATAAGTTAGTCCTCCCTGTGCCTTGCCAGAGAAGCTCTGATGGAGCCTTGATGAAGGCATTATCTAGGGTATTGAGGTATATCTCTAATTATAGGCTTGGGATCCAAAGGAACAAGCTGAGAAAGTATAGCCTTTTCAACACAGGCCCAGAAATCCCAGAACTTGGTCCTTATTTCAAAAGATTCTAAGGGCCAAAATAGTTTGAGGCCACTTGCTAACCACCAGGATGATTCTCCCCAAGGAAATTAGAGCCCTTCTTCCCCAAGCAAGAATGCTGGGTCACCTACTAGCTCTGGCACCAGGTGGACTGACTAAGCAGTCTCAAGCTGCAGACAGAAAGCCTCAGAAGGATGGAAAGTCTTCACAGAACCAGGGCATAAATGTCCTGAGACTACTTACCACCTGGTTTCTATCCCTGTTGACTTTTCTGGTGTCCAGTTGGCTCAGAATGTTGTAGGTGCATTCAAGGCCACTTAGCTCAATACTCTCAGCAGTGTCAGAGAGGGAAAGGGATTTACCAAGTTTATCAATAACAATACTGTTCTCCTGGCACCTAGCCCACTACTCTTTCCTCTTGGACCCAACCATCTGGCACCATATTTACCTGCTTTTTTATTTCTGCTCTGTACTTTCCTGGCCCATCTGACTTGCCAGTCTCCCAGTTTCTGCCACCTTCACAAAGACCAAAGCTCCCATTTTCCCTGGTCAAAATAGAAACACTGCTCATAGCCACTAGGACTATTTGAGCCCCAGAGCCTTGGAGTGGAAACACCCTATAAAACACAGAAGTTTTCCTGTGCTAAAAGTGATGAAAGAATTTTAGTTATAAACAACAAACAACTCCATCACAGAAGAAGCAGAGCAACAGCCCTGAGTTGGACTTCATTTCTCTATTTATTTATTATCAATTTAAATCGATCTTGTTTACCATGGCCTTTCTATAGAATGTATGCTCATGGAAACTTAGACCGATGCTAAAGGAATTAGTTTTTTTTGGAAAAAGCAAAACTAACCAGAACTGGCCATTTTAGGGGACTGAAAAGCAGATCCAAGCAAGGTAAGGGGACACCAGTCCCATTAAGACTTCTAACTCAAACATCAGTCACGTTACCAGACTGAAACACCAACCTCTCGAAAAGCAGGATTCAGCAGTGCAGCTCTGTGTATAATCCATTGCCACTCTTTCACCTTCTGAAGACTGGGAGCCCCTTGAAGACAGAGGCTGTACCATACTCCCCTCTCTAGCACAGTGCAAGGGATGTCAGGAGTGCTCACTAAAGGCCTGCAGGAAGAATCAACATCATCATACCCTGGCATGTTTACGTGCACACAGAAACACACGTGTGTGGATGGAATCCTAAAGAAGACAGCTTTAGAAGCTCCACTTCTAAACCTTTTCTTCCCAAAGTTATTGCTTTAACTAGGATAATACTCTTTAAAATATAATGTATTTTTCTCTTTCATATGTCATTACATATATTTATCCTCCCTTTACGCTGCCAGAAGCATCTACTTGTCTCATGGAAGTTTAGGTTAGTTACAGTAGCAGACAAAGAGAAAGCATCAATGTTCAGCTACTAACGTCCAGGATACGAGTTTTTTTACTATGCAGCTTTAATTCTCAACTCCCATTAACATATCAAGATCCACACTGGGTGGACTTAACCATAAAGATCACTTTAAATGAGAGGTAAAGAGTATTCAGGGGGCACCTGGGTGGCTCAGTCAGTTAAACATCCATCTCTTGGATGGTTTTCAGCTCAGGTCATAATCTCAAAGTTCATGAATTTGAGCCCTGTGTAGGGCTTTGAGCTGTCAGCACAGAGCCTGCATGAAATTCTCTCTCTCTGCCCCTCCCTCTCTCATGCATGTGTGCATGCATGTGTTCTCTCTCTCTCCCTCCCTCTCTCTCTCTCTCTCTCAGAATAAATAAATAAAGTTTAAAAAGAGTGACAGAGAGATTCTTGCCATGAGGGAAGGATCAAACATCAGGAGAACACAGGAAAATTCAGCCTAGGAAATCAGACACCAGGGTCTTGGTTTCCTCCTATATGAGCAACTGAACACCTGATAGGTTTTAGGGAGGCAGTTTTAGAAAAGAAGATCTCAATGGGTGTGATGACACTGGACAACCCTAAGGCCACCCCTGAGGAAGCAATGGGCCTGTAGAATGCCTACCAATCAATCACATACCATAATCCACATGGTGGAAGAGGCTATGATAATGGTACTCAGAGGTACTCAGAGAGTCAGTGACCAAAGGCTTGAGGTCAGAACACTGAGGCTGTCATGTACAGGGACTTCGACTCCATAGGCAAATAGTTAGAATATGAATGTTAGTGCTGAGTATCAACAAAATACCCCAAAAAGCAAGACAGGTCTAGCCACACCTTTGCAAATACCAGTGCAAGCATCAGACCAGACCAGTCATTACACAGTAGCTCCAAGCACCCTTCTCTCCCTTCCCCCACCTCTACACACCCAGACGCCATACTGAAGAGAAGTGGGAGAATGGGAGAAAATCTGAGTGATTGAGCAATTTATCTGAAAAAACAATCATCCAAAAAAACTAATCCAGAAGAGAACAGAAAAAAAAAGAAAAAAAAAAAAAAAAAACCTTGATATACTATAAACTAGTTAAGGTGGGTTAGGGTTTCATGAGAAAGATTAGCTCCATGTTAGAAAATTTAAAAGCCACATTTTCTTTGCATATTTGGGTAATAAGGAGAAAGTTTGCAACTGAGGCACACTGCCACCCATCAGAAAGAAAACCTCCCCTGTTCTGGGCAGTTAGACCAGCCACTCTTCATTCCTATACACACGTTACGTGTCTCTTCCAAAAGCAAATGGAACATATCATGAAACGTTTCACTCCATCTCTAGTGCTGCCAATTTCCTATCAGACATGAAAAAATGTACAGTCCTCAAACACAGTACGGGCTGTCACTCCCATCCAAGTCCCCTAGCTCAGCTTTCAACCACACTTAGAACCAAGGGAGAGCTCAGAGAAAGGCAGCTGATGAAAATTCCTTTCATTTAGTCAGCAATTTTGTTTGCCCAAAGTGATCTTCTATTATCCCACTTTCTCTCATACTCTTCTTATGAGGTATGGCAGGACAAGTATGTTTACCACTTTCTCCAGATGAGGAAAGAGAGGCCCCATCTGTAAAAACAGACATGTTAACTGGCCTGGCCAAGTCACAGAGCTAATTAATGGTGGGGAGCATTGGAAACCAAGGTCTCTCAAATCACATCCTTGGATTCTTCTAGTCAAATACAGACTATGGCTTTTGCACACACAACCTAAAACACAACACTTCCATACCTGTGGTATTGGAATTAACTTTCACTCAAGCCCACAGAACACATGTGGGTTTTTTTGTTTTGTTTTGGTTTGGGTTTTTTTGGCTAATTATGACTGCAAATCTGGCTCCTAAATCACTTAAAGACACACAGCAAAAGAGGCTAATGGCCTAGACCACTTATTTAAGTGTCACTAACAAAAGCATCCTTAAATATTACATAGAGTGGTACCCTTCAGAAAACAGGGACTAGCTGTCCTCACGCTCTTCTGAGGATAAAAGCAGAGAACATCCCGAACCTATGATTAGTCGTCCTACAGTCACCTTTGAAAAAGATCAAATAATGGGTGACCCTTCTTGCTACTCTTTGGACAAAATAATGTCCCAGATCAAACACTGGTCCACAGAAAAGCCAGGTTATAAATGTCCATCATTAGGAGAACGGTTAAATAAAACACGGCGCATCCATACAACAGAAAGTAGCACAACTCTAAAACAAATGAGGTAGAGTTATATGTACTGACATGGAAAAATGTCCATGATTATAAAGTGATAAGAACAAGTTGCAGAATAACAGGTATAGCACGATTCTCTTTTTGTTAAGTACAATAAAAAAGAAAGCTATGCATTTGTATAAACATGTACTTGTATATTCAACAGGCATGTATGTCTGTTGAATTTATCTTAACATCAGGGAGGAGAAGGGAGAAATAGTATTTGCTTTTGACTTTAGATTCGGCACTTTTGTTTTGCATAACTATTGTTTTAACAATAAGCATCAATGCCTTTACCCCTCCAAAAAACCAACATATCCTCTGTCTTCCTACATTATCCCCATATAAAGGCTAATTGGCTTATGAGTGTCTTACTTTGCTCAACAGATATGTGTATACTGTACACAAAAAAAGTACATCATATATTTATATTAACTGGGAAAAATGGCCTCATTTAGGAAAAAGTCTATCACCCGTCAATTTGTTTTTCACCTTAATTTGATGATCAAAAAACAAACCATAGATCAAGGGAGAGAATGCACATAGGAAACAAGACCACAAGGAAGTATCTCAAATTAACATAGGGGCTCTCTCTGGGCGAGAAGGTTACAGTGGCTTTTCCATCCATTATACTCCATCACATTTTCTAAATACTCTACACTAAGTCAGCATTGCTTTTATAATAGAAAAATAACTGTAGAATAAAAAATAAATGTTCTATGAAGGTATACCAAAAATCAAATCTCTCTAAATGCGACCTTGTTTACCACTTATTTAAATTAAATGATCTTTTAGCTTATTGGCAATAAACACATATTAAATGAATCAATGAGTGAGTGAAACTCCCTTTCTGATTGATCTCCAATTAGCCATTTTTTCCTATTTCAGTCCCCTAAACTCAACAAGACCATAAACTCTTCAGAAATAGGGACCATTTGTTGCCCATCTTTAGAAGCACCCTTAATATCTAGCATAATATTTGGCACATAGCAGACACTCATTCAATATTGACTAGCTAATCCATTTGTGTGTTTGAACTTTCTACATGGGTTTTTCTGAAGAAAGAGTGAAGTTTCAGTTTTCCCGTGGCTATGAAATATATGAATATTATAAGCAAGCAATAAAAGGGATCCCCTATAATTAATCCAGAAGCAACAAGAGCTATGGGATATATTTCATAGTCAATATTGATTTCATAAGTCTATTTGTTTAAGGTAGAACTGCCTGTCCACGCACAAAAAAAATGATTTATTTCCTTAGTATAGTGTTTTATTATGAAACTCCCAAATGACCTACACACCAATAAATAGCTCTTAAAAAAAAAAAACGCAAGACAACAAATACTAAACAAGCAAGTATTAACCACAAGGCACTGATCTGGGTGTTGAGAAGAATACAAACAAGTCCAAAGCAAAAGGTATGTACAGCCTACATGGGGAAACTAGACATGACCATTTTCCAAGGTAGGGCCTCCAAGAGGCGTTAGGGTCATCAATGTTCATTAAGGTTCAGGGAAGAGGCTAGTTTCCAAACAAGTCTGTTGCACATCTCATCCCTACCCCGGACATCTTGTCCAGTCACCACCCAAGAACTCAAGAGTCCACTGGTGTCACATCCACTCCAGAGTCTCCAGGGCTGAGCAAGATGCAGAAGCCTGCATCCCCAGCCCACTCTGAACTCCAATGGACAGATCATTTTTCATGCAATTCTCACTCATTCTCCAGCAAATAGATCCATTTCATCTCCTCTCTTCTCAGGCTCTCAGTATCCCTCAGTCTGTCAGATAATCTTGGCTATCTGAAGATGCAGGTCAGTTTAATAAAAGCTCTAGCATTTGACCTATAACCACCTGGTCTTTTCCCATGGCCACAGAAGAAGAACTGTCCCTCCATTCCCGAGATAACCTCTTAACTGGGAATCTCATGCTTGACATGAGGCTCTATCTCAAGACTGTGAGATCCTGACCTAAGCTGAAATCAAGAGTCAGATGCTCAACTGACTGAGCTACTCAGGCACCACTAAAGATTTTTATTGAAGCACAATGTGTATGCATAAAATTGTACACATAAGTTTATGGGTCTCTGAAATTTCACAAACAGATCACATCTGTGATCAAGAAACAGAACACTACTGTACTCCCAAAATGTCCTTTCAATTACTGTTTTCATTTTCTCCTTACTTTTACTGCCAAACTTCTTGAACAGTGGTCTGTCTTCATGTTCACCACCTCCTCATCTATTTCAGCCTAGGCACCCCCTCTTCATTGAATCCCACACCCATCCAGGTGAGGCTGTTGATCTTCCCTCTATACATTCAATGTACAACACCCAATCCTCTTTATGGCACTTACTATGCTACAACACAATTGTTTGCTTATGCATCAGTCAATCCCACTAGACTGTTACCCTCCCGTGGAAAAGATTATTTCCAACTCGTTTGTGTATTCCCAGTGCCTGGCACTTAGTAGGTGTACAGCTGGTGTTTGACACTTAAATGAATGAGTGTAAGAATGAATGAAGAGATCCACTCACTGAAATCTGATATTCTGCTAAAATTAATCAGTTCTTTGTCCAGTTCTTATCAAAAGTAATAATGATATTTGGTTGTCAAAACTCAGTTGTTGGGATCAGAAAGAATAGCTAGAAAATTGTTCCAATATTTGGTTAAGTATTCTCTTTATATCTAAGTATCTGAGCGTATTATGTGCCAATGCACTGGGGTACAGACAAGAGACTTAATATCTTGCACCCATCCTCCAAATTAAAGCTGTGACATTACTCCCAATGGCACTCTGTCCTTCCATGGCCACATACCCAACATGGAGTCCTGCCAACCTTTTTCCTCAACTGTTTCTGGAGCCACTCCTCTCTCTCCTCACATCATTTCTAGGACAGTAAGAAGTCAGAGACAGGAATCCCCCAGGAGACCCCAGACTCCTCCTCCCAGCCCCCTTTTGTCACATCCAATTAACCATCTGCCAGTCTCCTGGGCCTCTTCCTAGGCCCACTGTCCAGCTGCCAACTCAATACTGTTTCCCCACCCCCACCCCCCAATAGATACAGCCATTGTCCCTCACTGCAGGGTAAGAGTGTAAAAGGCAGGGATTTTAGCTACATTCCCAGTCCCTGACTGCCATGCCCTGGAATAACTGTAGTTGCAAACTCAAAAATTTCATCCTCATCTATCTCTGCACTGTTAGGGAATGAAGGAAGGAAGGAAGGAAGGAAGGAAGGAAGGAAGGAAGGAGAGAGGGAAAGAAATTATTGAAGCATCATAATTTTCATCATTTGGACAATGTAAAGATCTATCTAACTAATAATATGATCGTAATATATGTGTAAAATAGTCATATACATACAATTACATTCTATTATAATGCCCTTTCTATTACTGTTTATAGCCATACCTAAGGAAACTCCCAC
Organism: Panthera onca; assembly: GCF_046562875.1. Taxonomy (NCBI): domain Eukaryota; kingdom Metazoa; phylum Chordata; class Mammalia; order Carnivora; family Felidae; genus Panthera; species Panthera onca. Next base: position 69,474,246 of record NC_138347.1, on the reverse strand, counting down.
TTCTTCTAAGTCTAAGGATTCTAAACCCAGTCCCACACACCCCACCTTATGGTAATAGCAGCCCCTGGATTCCTACTTCCCCTCACTCTGGAGGGCCACCTAAGACCCCTCACTTGATGACAGCTCTTGGATTTGCCCCTAAAATGAGAGCTAGAGGGAGTGCTTTGGGGCCAAAGAAATGGGTGTGCTTACTGGCATCTTCCCTCTTGTGTGAAGGGTTCCCACTCATGGAGAAGAATGTGCAAGAGGCTCTCCCATAATCCCTACTCTGCTTCCTCTTTGTTCTGAGACTTCTAGAAATTCTAAGGAAATTCTAGAAATTCAAGAGCAGGTCCCATCCTTGACAGACATACTGCCTCATTACCAGGCCTGTACCCCTCCTCAGGAAGCCGTGTGACACCTTCTTGCATGGGTCTACCTCCCTCTCTCCTCTACTCACTTACCCTCCAGCCCAGGGACTTGCCTCTCTGCCTAATACTCTGCAGGAGATAATTATGCAGACCCCACCATTGGCTGAAGCAAATCCCACCTCAGTCTACAAAAAGAAGCCACCAGCACTTCGAAAAGGATTGCTAATTTGGGATCTCCCAGCCGGCTCCCCATCTTCTCTGCCCAAGGGCCTCCTAGGGCCATGCCAACCCAGCCTGTCCACTTCACAGCTGCCCTCAGCTCGTGCTACCCTCTCAAGCACGCCACCAGTAGCCCCCAGACCTCCAACCAGCTGATACTCCCTCTAGTGGGGCTGTTGATCAGGCACATTGAGCCCTCAGCCAAGGTCCTTTCTGGCCAGCTACTTTACTAAGGTCTGCCTACCCCACCCCCTTCTCTGGCCCAAGGCTCATCCCTAAGCTGACCTTAAGATCCACCTCTCCAGACCCATCCAGGACCTTCCTCCATCCACCACTTCTCTCTTTCCTAAATATTCATTCTCTTCCCCATGCCTGCCTTCTTCTTCCTCCCCACCCCTAGGTATTCATGTATCTTCCCTACCTAAAAAAAGCCTCCCCTCAACTGCTACCCATCTCCAACTACCTCACTATTTTTAACCTTCCTTTCACAGCCAAACCTTTCCAAAGAGTCATCTCTATGCACTCCCACCACTTCCTCCCATCCACTCACTCCCCATTCCCCTTGCAATTTGAATTCCACCTCCCCTACATGATTGAAACTGTTCTTGCAAAGGTTACCGCTGATCCCCCAATTTCCAGAACCAAGTCTGTATGCTTAGTCCTCATCTCCCTCAACCCATCTGCAGCATTTTTCTCCAAGCACTGCTCTCCCCTGGTTCTCCTCCAGCCCTGTCCTTGGCCCTCTGCCCTTAAGTCTGTACATGCTTTTCATTTATTATCTCATCTACTCTGATAGCTCCAGCCACAACTTCTTACGGATATCTCCCAAACCTATATTTCTGGCTCTGGCCTCCTTCCAAAGCTCCAGATTCCCTTCCTTACCCGCCTACAGAACCGACACCTCCCCTAGCTATTTCACTGACACCTGAAATGCAACATGTCCCAAAGTAAACTCCCAAATCCTCCCTCTCCTCCTTCTCCTCCTGCCTCCCTATAGCTGCTCCTCCTCTTCCTAACTCCTGATTTTCATTTAGGGTACCTCCATCCCTCCAGTCACCCAGGCTCTAAGCTTTGGCATCATCCTTGATTACTGCCTCTTCCTTGACACCTCTACATTCAAGTTGTCAAGTCCCATGGACTCTAGGTCCACAAGGTCCCTCACAGCCACCCCCTCCTCTCCATTTCCACTGTGGCATCTCAAGTTCAGACCTATCACAGTGGCCTCCTAATCCGGCACTGGCCAAAAGTTCCTCCCCCATTCCATTTGACCCTCCGTGGGGCTGCCAAATTTATCTTCCTGATCGTGCCTCCATCCCATCCAGAAATTTTTAGCAGCTCCCAAAAGGAAACTGCAGATAAAGACCAAACTCCTTGGCCTGTCATTTAAAGCCCTGTAGGCTCTGGGAGCCCAGTAAATGTTTGATAAATGTAGCAATCAATCAACCTCGTCCCGACCCCCTTCTGAGTTTTATCTCCCACTGACCCTCCACCTGCATCCCCTGAGTCACATTAACTGGACCACTTACTGGCCCAAACATGCCATGGGCCCTCATACCTCCTTCTAACACTGTCCCAACATGGGAACACATCACTTTCTGTCCTCCCCATCTAAATCCCACCCATCTTTCAAGCCTCAGCTCAATAAGTAACCACTTCCTTGACAGCACAGCTCATCAGCCACTTTTCATTTTCCCACCTGTTTATCCCTTGTATCCATGTTTTCTAGCTAGTCTCCAGTTCCCTTCTAATAACGCAGAAGGGGAGGAGACAAAGCTAATTCCCCAACAGTTTCTTTATTTCCTTAAATTAATTCCTCTGTCCTCCCAGCTTATTCTTTCTGTTCCCTCACTCCTCAGTAGACACGATTTCAAGCAGCTCTATTGATCCAACAGCCCTGTGGCCGTCAATCATTTCCTAGTTATTTTGCTGCCAGTCATTCACACACAAAGGAGTGGCAGGAGGAGTCTGAACTGCATGCAGACAGAGAAGGAGCAGGAAAGGACTGATTCACTGCACCCACCTGAGGCTTGGCAGAAGCAAGAACTCCATTCTCACTGGGCTCCTCCAGAAAGCACGGGGCCATGTGCCAGGGTCTGGAGGGCTGGGGGGTTGGCATCTTTATACTTTTGTGGAGGGAGAGAGAACAGAAGTGTCCTGACCTGTTGTAAGAAGGGTGTCCCATCCAGTCCCTTTGGGAAACCAAATTGAAAAGGACTGCTTTCTTCCTGGACTGGAAAGATCTCATAGAGGTCAGATTAAATAAAATAATATTTGTCAGGAGAGGCACTTAGAGTAATAGAATGTTCGATTTAGAAGGAACTATCTACATATATGTGGATAGAACTGTACAACTTATAAAGACCCTTCACATACAGTATCTTATTTGAGTCTCTCAGCAGTCCTATACAGGAAAGGGGAGAGAGGGCTATTATCCTCATCCTACACAGATATTAAAGTCACTTGCCCAAGTCATTCAGAGAAGTAGAGCTCAAAGGGGAGTGTTCATCTCCTGCTCTCTTGTCTGACCTTCTCAGCCTCCTTCACAGGCTTTTCCTTCCTTTCCCACCTCTTATATCCAAGTGCTCCCTGAAGGGGTATATTTATATCCATTCCCCTTCCTGCTCTATATTCTTTGTTGTAATGATTTTATACACTCCCATAGAACAGTACATGGCTGCAGTAGGTATGCCATAAATATCTGTCAAACAAATGACTGAATGAATGAATAAAAGACAGCTGAAGCCCAAACCCTAACCTTCTGATTCCACACACAGGCTCCCTGTACTTCATCATGTACCTCTCTGGCACCCTCTCCCACCTCCTGGAAAAAGCCCTACACAACACCTCTTTTTGGAGATCCCCCAGCCTGTGTGTAAGCATATTCACCTAATAATTGAAACAGGAACAACAGGGGCAGCTAGGATGTCTTGTGCTACCACTGTGTATCAGAAATGGCTAGATGCTGTTAACACGTTTTTCCTCTTTAGTCCTCCAAACCTGTGAAATAAGCATTCTTAGTTCCATTTTGCAAAAGACTGAAAATGAGAGAGATTAAATAATTTACCCAAGATTCTACCCCTGGTTAGTGTCAGGCCTATCTGATCCAAAGCCCATGATCTTCAGGCTATCCCAGGGTTTCTCAACCTCAACACAATTGACATCTGGGGGCTAGAAAATTCTTTATTGTCCTGTACATTATAAGATGTTAGCAGAACACTCGACCTCTACCCACTAGATACCAAGGTGTGCCAATCAAAAAACTCTCCAGATATTGCCAAATGTTCCCTGGGGGACAAAATTGTCACCACCTGAGAACCACTGGACTATACCATACTGCCTACCTCTGGAAGCAGAAAGAAGTCTGTAAAGTAAAAGTGTTAATTCTCTAACATCTGAGAAGGACTCCTAATTCACCAGTTCTAGTGTTTTACTGATATTTAGAGCCACAGAGATTTTTATTACTTCTCACCTAATTTCTTTCTACAGCTTCAGTTTGTTCCAACACTTCTTCCATTCCCCCAAAGGATTTTCAAATACAATTGAACAGAATGTGTCAATAATCAAGCTATTTATGATTGGTGGCACAGGATAAAGCAAAACCTCCCAAATCTTATAGTGTGCTTGGCTGTCGTTGATATGTTCTAAAATATATTAATGTAGAAATAGCCTGCATAAATACAATATTAGAAATATTAACAACATTCCATCTCCAGAAAAAAAAAAGTCCTCTCCATACTCCCCAAGAAGTTCCTGGAAAGTGATGTGACCTAAAGCCCAATTCATGGTGGGTAGAAGTAGAAGAGAATCAAAAAGGAAAACAAACATGAATTAAGCATGATTCTGGAGCATCGCATCAAGCCCAGTGTCAAAAAGAGATGTTTTCCTTTCCTGCAGAAGAAACCACTCCCCTTCAGTGCCTGGCACTGCACAGATGGAGAGGTGCTATTTACTCAAAGAATTGCACAAAATAGGTGTTACTCCAAAATAACATCTTCTTGATGATCTGGACATGATGTTGTCCAGTTCCTCTGTCCAGGAAGAATGAGGTTGTCATCTGAGACAAAAGTTTAAAGAATCATATAGTAAATATCAATATACCACCACCTAGATTTAACAACTGCATATACTTTACCAATTTTGTTTTATCTATATTAGGAGGAGGTGATTTGTTTTTGTTTTTGATGAATTTCAAGGTTTTTAAAATATCTTTTTCCTTACCTGCAAAGAACAAGTAACTTCAATGGGGGAGACAAGCCTTATGCGTATGAAAGGGCTAAAAACAATATAATACCACTAATACAGTGAGAATATGAGTATAGATAAGTGAGTGTTTTAGGAATTCAGAGGAGACAGTTGGTCCTGTGAGCTGTGAAGACTCCCAGAAGAAGGTAAGACGCAAGCCTTTGAAGAATGAACTGGATTTGGAAAGTGGGGGTGCAAAGGTAGATGATGCCCTTGGGAAGTGAGAAAAGCAGCCTGGCTGGAGCTGAGATATGAAGTACAGACTTGACCCTGAAGACACTAGGAAGTCACTGTAGGTTCATAAACCAGGCAGCAACGTGATGAAATTAGTGCCATCTTGCCTGCAGTGCCAATTTGGAGTGGGGGTGAGAGAGCAGATTCCAAGGGACAAGAAAGGAGGTCACAGGCAGCATAACAGGTCCTGGACTAGGGCAGAGGCTGTCGATGAACAGGAAGGGCTGATGATGACAGATAATTCAATAGGATTTGTTAGAGGAAAGAAACTCCTCATAGACAAAACCAAGGTTTTAACTATCATGACTGGGAGAGGGGGGGAGATGTCACTTACAGAACTAAGAAGACAAGAGAAGAAGTTAATGCGGGGAGTTGGAAAGACACACAGAGTTGAGTTTGAAGCTGGCTGAAGTCCAAGTAGCAGCAAACACTTCAGTTGAAAATGTCTGGACTCACAGGACCAAAGCTCAACAGAAAGATATAGGTAGAAGATATTTCCATATCAATCTCTTTTCACTTATAACTTTTAACTTTTTTCCTTTTAGTCTCAAAAAAAAAAAAAAAAAGAATTTTCTCCTCTGCTCACCAAAGCTAAGCTCTTATTTTTGTTAGGGAACCTACTTTTGTCTCAGGTTCCAGGTATCTAAGTCAACAATTAATGTAGCATCTGCAATGTTCCCTGTCCACAAGCTTTCTCCCTTCCACCTGCAAACCTCTTCTGACTCTCTGGCAAAAAAATGAAACTCCTTTTCTTCATACTAACACTCCTTCTGACTGGCACCCAATCTCTTTTTCCTTTCACTGATCAACTGTGCAAGTAATGGGTTCCTATCCACCACCCCAAATCCTTACTCTGACTGCCTCTTCTAATACTGCACTCCTGAGAGCTCACAGTGGCCTTGTTTTTATCACATCTGGTGACACTTACCCAGCACTCCTCTTGCTCACCCTGTCTGCAGCCTGTCTTCACCTCAGAACCCACGCTGACTCCCTGGGGTCCCCAAGATCAAGTCTCCTTTGCTGCCATGTTATAAATAAGGGTTTATCCCCCAAATTCTAACTTTAGTTCTTCCCCTCTTTCCTCCAGTCCCTCCCTCTGACAAATGGTGTATTCACAAAGCTTCAGCTGCATCCAACCTTGACCCAGAAGCTTTCCAAGTCCACAGCGCCAGCCCTAATCTCCTGCCTGTGCTCCTGTATTGAGTCCCATTTTCCCCACACACACATAAAAAAAACTCCACCTGGATGTCCATCAGTCATCTCCAGTTCACTAGTTCCAAAGCCAATATCATTACCTGCCTTGCAAATCGGTTCCTGTCCCAATCAGACCATGTCAATGGCACACTGTTAGTCCTCTACACTCTCAACCCAGCTACTTCTGTTTCCTCATGGGCTTTTCTTTTCCCCCTATAGCCAGTTTGTCAACAAATCCCCACTTTTCTGTCTTTGAAAATGTCTCTCAGAGCTGTCCCTGACTCCCCATCCTTTTTGCCACCAACCTAGAGCAAGCCCCCTCCCCCTCAGCTCTGAATCACTTTTCCATCTCCCTGGATTCTTTCTCTCCCTTTTCCACTTCATCAGTCATATTACCCCCAGATTAACCTTTCCAACTGCCACTTTCTTCATGATATGCCCTTGCTCAACCTAAAATGACTCCCTACTAACTCTTAATCAAATCCAAATCCTTTCTTGGATTTCCCAGACTCTCCCTATCTGTCCTGCCCCACTTACCTATCCCTGTTTCCTATTCCTCCCTAACCTACCCCTTTTTTTGGTCAGCCCAGAAACCTCAATGTCCATGCCCCAAACTCCTATGTGCCTTTTGCCCATGGCATTCCTCCCTCTCCACCCCCTTTAAGAACTACCTTTGGTTCTACCTCATCTATAGTTCTGTCAACTTCTTATCTTATAGAACCATGTTTACCAATTAATTAATCTCCAATTGAGCAATAATTGTCAAACTCCTTTTAAAAGTTCTTTGAGGTCAAAGACCACTCTGAATATTTCTTTTGTATTCCACAGCACCCTGGACAGCAGAAGACTCCCAGTAGGAGTTGAAAAGTTCTTGTTGGTTTTCTTTTTAAAAAAAAATTTTTTTACATTTATTTATTTTTGAGAGACAGAGAGAGACAGCATGAGTAGGGGAGGGTTAGAGAGAGAGGGAGACACAGAATCAGAAGCAGGCTCCAGGCTCCGAGCTGTCAGCACAGAGCCAAATGCAGGGCTCGATCCCACGAACTGTGAGATCATGACCTGAGCCAAAGTCGGACACTTAACCGACTGAGCCACCTAGGCGCCCCGAGTCCTTGTTGGTTTTCTATTCCAATTGGTTTCTATTCCCAGTTTTGAGCTCCCATATTTCCCTTCCTCTACCTAATAAAAATGATAAATAAAACTATTGTGACACACTCCCAGGCTTGGAACAGAGAATTCCTAAGAAGACAATATGGAATCCACCAATAAGAATAGTGGGCTGGTGTGTGTACATGTGTGTATGTGTGTGTGTTTGTGTGTGTGCATATGTACATGTGTGCAAGGGAGTTGAAATTTAGGGAATATAGCTTTATCGATTGGTCAGGAGACTTGAGATACCAAAATAATCAGAAGAGGACTAGTAAGGGACCAAAATGACAGAATTATTTGAAACATTCCTAATTAGAAGCACAGTATGCCAGGGTTTGACAAAGCAATTGCCAGTCTCGTCCTTGTGCATGCAAAATTTTCCACCAGAAAGTAGGGGGTAACTTTGGTGCTAGGGACTTTGAAAATGTGTTTGAAGTTTTCTCAGTTCAACTGAATAAATTTATAATCTGTCTAGCTACCAGGTACAGTGCTATGGTCCATAATGATGGAGAATCAGAAGGGAGAAGGTTACAAAATGTGGCCTTATCCCAGGCTTAAGAATCTTCAGCAAGAGCCCAGGCTAGAGACTAGTGAGGGTAAAATCAGGAAGCAAAGCACAGAGGACCATGTTGGGGGGCTGGGAGGAAAGCAGTCCTAGACCTAGCGACCAGCAGTGTGCATCCCCACTTGCAACTTGTTACAGGTCATCAGTCATTTCCAGCCTTCTTCATTGCAGATTTAACCTTTCTCTGATTCTAAGTGCACATCAGATCTAACCCCCCCCCCAAAAAAAGGCTCCCCAAGGAGGAAGGGGAATATCCTCAACAGGAGTCCCACAGGAGACAGACCCTAGTCTGCTATTTATTCTGTGATTTGAGCCATACATAAACCACACATTGTATTTGGAAAGGCCCTGGGAAAAGTAACACATTGGACCATTATAGGCCATTAACACCATTAACACTGTGTGAATTTGTCAAAATTATCAAACCTCCAGAAACTGAACTCAGCCCAAGGGCCTGGGACAAGGAATGGACAGGAACTAATGTTTAGGTAATAAGAAAGGTGAAGGAGGAGTGGTTGTCAAAAGATGAAAGTGGGATCCAGAAAAGGAAGGTGGGAAAGGTCACACTCCAAGAGTTTTTTTTTTCCCTAGAGCTAAGAAAAGGCAGACTTTGTCCAGAGATGGGAGGACAGAGAGGGTGGGGGGGTGGGGCAGCAGGGGGTGTCAGGGGAGACCTCCTGATGAGTATTTCAGGTTATCACTCAGGCCCCAGAACATTACAACCTAGATGTCAAGTTATAAACTTAGGTCAGGCACCTCTTTAGAATCCATGCTTTGGGTCCTGGGCAGTGTGTGTGAGTATGTGTGAGTGCAAGAGATAGAGACTGATTTGGTGGGGGGGTGCTGAGCCCTTGGAAGCAGTAGCGTATAACAGAGGCTTCCTCTGCTTTCTCCAGGCCCTGGCATGATCTCCTGCCCTCCAGCTCTTTCCTCTTCAGACCAACCAGAAAATGAACATATGGGCCAATCAAGTCTTGACTTCTAAAGCCACAAGTCTCCCCAACAAAGCACCCCACCCTCTTCCCTAGAGATGACCTCTAGGGCAAGGCAATGAGATTAGGAAACAGATGGGTGTGCAGAGAGCCTTCAGAGCTAACCTGATCCTTGACCCCACCAGTTCATGTCCTCTAATCCAACTTATGGAAGGACAGGGTAGATGTGCAGGGTCCCCATAACTTATTGGACTCCTTGGGACAAAGATTCCAGACAAAATGGTTCCAGACACGGGAGATGAGGAACTGGCGGAAGCCACAGGTAAACGGGAGATGGGGAATCCCTGGCTGCCAGAGAAATAGGGCCACAGGTGGTGGGAGACGAGGGTGGTCGGTGTCTGTTTTGGAGAACGGGCTGTGGAGCCCGGGAGCAAGAGCTATAGACCTGGGGGATGGGAGGTGGCAGGGGCAACAAACAGCTGTAAAGACAGATCTGGGGGCTCTTATACCACAGGCAAGCAAAAGATTCAGTGGGTGTGTATGAGGAGGACGCTAACTCACACTTCCAGGAATGAGTGATTCCTAAGAAAAGCTCATCCGTTCCCAGAACTGGAGAAGAGGAGGACACGGAGGAGGTCCAAGGCGCCCACCGCCCTCCCAGCCCGGTCTGCCTCTTAAGTCCGAGACGCCGACTCCCCACACGCACCAGGCATGACCGTCCTTGGTCCGCCCGGCTCCTGACTGTCAGTCTGCAGCGTGAGCGACTCCCGGTCCCCTCTTGCCCCTCTCCACACGTCAGGACCCCGGGCCCCTGGCCCCAGATGTGGTGCCAGCCCAGGGCGGCCGGAGGCTGGCTGACAGGCGCTGGGGGAGGGGGGAGACGAGGGAGGGGCCGGGGACGCCGGTAGCTGAGCCGCGCGCTGCAAAGTGATCCAACATCGCCCCATCCCCGCGCTCCAGGAGAAGGCGGCCGAGGGGACCGCCTCCCGCCTCCCCAACACCGACTCTCGCAAGTGGGGTGAACGCCGAGGGGTGCCGGGCTCCCAGCCCCCACCCCTCCCCAAAACGCAAGCAGCATTGCCATAACAACAAGAATCTCGGCAACTCCAGTCCGACGACACGGAGGACTGCCCCCCGACACGCACACCCCAGCAACAGCCCTCCTTCCCCAAACTTGTCCGAGACGCCGCGTCCCGAGCAGCAGCCCTCCCCCGGGCCCCCCGCGCCCTGCCCAGCTTACCTGTCCGGAAAAAGGCATCTACGTCCGAGTCGGCTGCTCCTCCTTCCTCCGCTGCCCCCTCCGGGGGGTTCATGACTGGGGGAGGCGTCCGCGGGCAGCCGGGGTCGGCCGAGCCCGGGGCCGAGGGCTGCGGGGCGCCCGCTGGGCGGAGGGCGCGGGGCGCAGCGGCCGCGGCCGCAGACCAGGAGGACTCGCGGCTTCGAGGGCGGGCGGCTCGGGCGGCTGGGACGGCGGGGCTGGGGCAGAGGACGCCCAGCCTCCCTCAGGCGGAGGCGCGCGGCGGGCTGGGGGCGCCTGCCGCCGGCTCCCCCATGGTACCCCTTCCCTGCGGGCGCTGGCCGCCCTGCTGTCTGGCCGGAGCCGGACCGGGCCGGGGCCGGGGTCCGCGCTGCCTGGGCGCCCGCTCTTCCCCAGCAGCGGCAGCTGGCTCTTCTCCTCGCCCGTCCGCCTGTCTCTATTGTTCAGCCCTGCTCGGCTCTCCTCTTTATTTTTCCTCCTCCCTCCCACCCTCCCTGTCTCTCTACCTCCTCCCTCCCGCGCTCGCTCGCTCGCTCTCTGGCTCCCCCTCTGGCTCCCGCCGCCGCCGCCGCCGCCGCCGCCGTCGCCTCTCCAGCTCCTCCCCCGGCTCCCGCTCCCTCAGTCCCGGCCAACAATGACCCGGACGGCGCGGAGCTGAACTGAAGCTCCGGCCCGGGCCGGCCGCTCACCGCGGGCCCCCGGCGGCGCGGACGCCTCCCTCCCCCGCGGCCGCGCCTCGGCCTCTCCCGGAGCCGAGCCCGAGCAGCGAGCTATTGTTCGTGGCGGCACTAGGCCGGCTTCCTGAGCCCCGCAGGAAAAGCCCCGGCGAAGGAGGCGGCTGAGGAGGGGGCGGGGCCGCCGGGCTAGTGCGGGGCCGCCGGGCTCGCCCAGGGGCCCTGCCGCCGCGGTCCCGCGCGCTCAGCTCTCCGCTCGCGCTGCGATGCTCCCGGCCCGGCGGCGGTCCTCCGCCCCACGCGGCGCCCAGGTATGCGAGGGGAACCCCACGCTGCCTGCCCGCCTCCTCTTCAGACCGGTACCCAAGCTGCACTGACCTGTCCTCAGAGACCGGACTTTTCCCTCTCCTTCCTGACAAAGCTCTCTCCTGTCTCCCTCCCCTCCTGAGCCTCTCGCATTTTCCTCTCCGTCTCGCCTTAGTTCCTCTCGTTTTTAGCCTTTCGTTTCCTTTTTCCCCTTTTCAGCGCCCCTTTAAACATCTCTGCCTGTCTCTGTGACTCTTTGTCCCACTCATTCCTCTTGCGATGTCTCCCTGCCCATCTCTCCCTCCCTCTGTCACTCTCTTCTCTCTCTCATTTGTCTCTGTCCTGCCTCTGTACTTGGCCCGTATCTCTGAGCTCCTCTTGGACAGCTGTCAAAACTCCCTAATCCCCGGGGGCCTTCTCTGTTTTGTTCCTCTCCCTCGTGTGAATGGAGAGATCCAGTTGGCCTGGAGAAAGGAGGTGTTACGGCAAGCTGAATTTCAATTAAAGTGGGGAGAGGGGCTGGGGAGGAATGGGGATGACGGCAAAAAAGAAAGCAGATGCTGTATGGGGTAATTAATGCAGTGATTGTATTGTGCCAATTGGTTTTTTAAGCAATAATTAAACAATAATTAGCCAGTATTCTGTTTATAGTTCTAGTGACTGCAGAGACTACAAAACAGAGGCTCTTTAGACCTAAGTACTTAATGTGGTGTGTTGGGAGGTGTTGCTGCTGCCTCATCCAGGCAGATGGAGAGGCTGTGGCCTGACCTAATGTGTTAAAACACACGGAATAGGAAAACCAGGTCCTAGTCTAAATTTGATGGCCCACTCCTGGATGTATTTATCTCTAACAACGTCTTTGGTTCCACCTCTCTCCGGTTCAAAGCACCTGGGACCTTTCCAGATCTATTAACTGGGTAACTCTAACAGCAAATAGAATGAATTAAGTAAGATTTTAGTGAACCCTTTCTAGCTCCCAGTACTCATCACTTTCTTTACTGAATGTCACACATTTTTTTTCACCCACTAAAAATATAAGTACTGTTGCCTGTCTCCAGTCTTGGGTACATCTATCAGGCTCCATTTCTTAAAAATGATTAATAGTGACGCTGAGATCACAAGTTCACTGCCATGAGATCTAATTCATCTGATACCTTAAATTGCCTTAAAGCATCCAGATGCCCCCCTACCTACCACCTTTTCTGACAATGAAAGTACTTCTCATTTGTCTTTTCTAACTTTTGCCTCCGCTTAACCCCATGCCTAAACCCTTTCCTGTACTCCCCCATACACATGATGGCAGAGCTGTTAACAGCTACTTGTGCAGATAGAGAACCAGAAGTCTGGCAAGAGTATTAGCTGATCCCAAATTCAGAAGAAACATTACATGTTTAGAAGAAGTTTCATATCAAAGTCTCAATAAATGTGAACCAGAATGGGGGAAAACCTTATATAACACCAATTTTTGAGAGGCAATTTGGCAATTTGTATTAAAATCTTAAATGTATGTAGCTATATCATTATCAGACAAAGAAGATTTCAGAGCAAAGAATATTACCAGAGATCAAGAGGGACATTTCAATTCATCAGATACATGTAACAATTCAAAGAGTTTTTGCATTTAATAAGGGAGTTTCAAAATATATGAAGCAAAACCGATAGGACTATAAGGAGAAGCAGACAAATTGATAATTATGGTCAGACATTTTAATATCTGTCTCAATAATTGATAGAATAAGGAGACAGATCATCAGTAAGAATATGAACAGTGCAATTTAACCCAACTGATGTTTATAGAATACTCCACTCAACAACAGCAGGTACACATTTTTTTCAAGTGCACAGGTAACATGTAACAAGATAAATCATGTGCTAAGCCATAAAACAAGTCTCTAACAAATTTAAAAGGATTAACCCCATGCAGACTAGTAGGTAAATTATACCTCAGTTGTTTGGGGTTTTTTTTTATTTTTTTAATGTTTTTATTTATTTTTGAGACAGAGAGAGACAGAGCATGAGCAGGGGAGGGGCAGAGAGAGAGGGAGACACAGAATCTGAAGCAGGCTCCAGGCTCTGAGCTGTCAGCACAGAGCCCGACGCGGGGCTCAAACTCACAGACTGTGAGATCATGACCTGAGCTGAAGTCAGAGGCTTAACTGACTGAGCCACCCAGGAGCCCCTGTTTGGGGTTTTTTTAAATCATATAAAGTATGTTTTCTGAGCACAATAGAGTTAAATTAGAAATCAATGACATTGACTGATGAATGGACAAAGAAAATGTGGCATATATATACAGTGGAATACCAGTCAGCAAAAATGAAATCTTGCCATTTGCAAGAATGTGCATGGAACCAGAGTATATTATGCTAAGTGAAATAAGTCAGTCAGAGAAAGATAAATATCATGTGATTTCACTCAAATGTGAAATTTGAGAAACATAACAGATAGGGGAAGGGAAGGAAAAGTAAGATAACAGAGGGAGGCAACCCATAAGAGACTCTTAAAGTCAGAGAACAAACAGGGTTGCTTGAGGGGAGGTGAGTAGAGGGTTAGACTGAATGAGTGATGGGCATTATTAAGGAGGGCACTTGCTGGGATGAGCACTGGGTGTTGTATGTAAGTGGTAAATCATTGGGCTGTACTCCTGAAATCAATACTATATTGTGTACTAACTAACTTGAATTTAAATAAATAAATTTTTAAAATAAAAAAGTCATATTTCAAAAGAAAAATAAAAACAAATCAATGACAAATATATGGGAAATCCCCCAAATATTTGGAAACTTAATAACATATTTCTGAATAATCCATGCTCAACTAAGAACTTGAAAGGAATATTAGAAAGAATTTTAAAGTGAATTAAAATGAATATGTCATATAAGAATCTGTGGGATACAGTTAAAGCAGTATTTAGAGGGGAATTTAGAGTAGTAAAATACCTATTTTGAAATGAAATATCTCATACCAGGGATCTCCTGTTCTACCTTAAGAGTAAATGAAACCCAAAGCATAAGAACAGCATTTTAAAAAGGCAGAAATCAATGAAATAGATAACTGAAAAACTGAAAAAAAAAGAGAAAAATCAATGAAACCAAAACTGTGTTCTTTGAAAAGATCAATAAAATTGATAAATCTCTAGCCAAACTGAAATAAGGAAACAAGAGAGAAGAATCAAATTACTATTAGCAGGAATGAGAGAGGTGACATCACTATAAATAATGGAGATGTAAAAACAACAAAAGGAAATATTATGAGCTATTTATGCCAATAAATTCAACAACTTACATAAAATGGACACATTTCTTTTTTTTTAATTTTTTTTTAAATTTTTTTTTAATGTTTATTTATTTTTGAGACAGAGAGAGACAGAGCATGAATGGGGAAGGGTCAGAGAGAGGGAGACACAGAATCCGAAACAGGCTCCAGGCTCTGAGCTGTCAGCACAGAGCCCAACGTGGGGCTCGAACTCACGGACCACGAGATCATGACCTGAGCTGAAGTCGGCCGCTTAACCGACTGAGCCACCCAGGCACCCCTGGACACATTTCTTGAAAGGCACAAACTACTAAAGCTTACTCAAGAAGAAACAGATAACTTAAATAGCCATATATCTATAAAAGAAATTAAATTTGTAGCTTAAAATTTTCCATAAAGAAAATTCAAGACCCATGTGGCTTTACTGGTGAATTCTATGAAACATTTAAAAAGTAATACCAATCCACACACACATTTCCAGAAAAGGGAAGAAGAAGAAATAATTCCCAGCTATTTGCATGAAGCAAACATTACTCTTTTTCTTTTTTAATTTTTTTAATGTCTATTCATTTTTGAGAGACAGAACATGAGTGGGGGAGGTGCAGAGAGAGAGAGACACACAGAATCTGAAGCAGGCTCCAGGTTCTGAGCTGACAGCACAGAGCCCAATGCAGGGCTCAAACTCATGAACCATGAGATCCTGACCTGAGCCACTTAACACACTCAGCCACCCAGGCACCCCAATACCAACATTACTCTTATGCTAAAACTAAACAAAGACCAATGAAGAGGAGAAAAGAAAAAAACAAAAACAAAACTGTTGTCCACTCTCCTTTGTGAACATAGATGCAAAATTCTTAATGAAACTTTAGCAAATCAAATCCACTAATATATAAAAAGGATAATACATTATAATAAAGTGCATTTTTTGCAAGGATGAAAGGTTGGTTTGACATTTGAAAATTTACCAATGTAATTTACCATATGTCATGGGTTGAATTGTGTCCCCCCCAAAAGATAAGTTAAAATCTTAATCCCCAGTACCTGTGAATATAACCTACTTTGGAAATAAGGTCTTTACAGATGTAATGCCTTATGGATGGGGTCATTATGGTAGGTCCTAGTCCAATATGACTGGTGTTCTTATGATAGAAAAACGTGTTGTGAAGAAGAGGCATACAGGGAAAACACCATGTGACAATAGAGGCAGAGACTGGAATGGTGCAGCTACAAGCCAAAAATTGGTGCAGCTACAACGCCAAAAATCGATGGTCACCACCAGAAGCTAGGAAGAAGCAAGGAAGGATTCCACCCAGTTTCAGAGGGAGGACAGTCCTGCTGACACCTTGATTTTGGACCTCTAGCCTCCAGAGCTCTGACAAAATAAATTTTTGTTCTTCTAAGCCAACCAGTTGTGGTACTTTGTTACAGCATCCCTAGAAAATTAATATACCATATTAAAAAAGAAAAACCATACAATCATCTCAATAGATGTAGGAAAAGCATTTGACAAAATACAATATTCGTTTTTGATCAAAACTCTCAGCAAACTAGGAATAGAAGGAACTTCCTCAACTTAATAAAGAGCATCTACTAAAAAAAAAAAAAAGCCAGGGCACCTGGTTGGCTCAGTTTGTTGAGCATCTGACTTCGGTTCAGATTCTGATCTCATGGTTTGTGAATTCAAGCCCCACGTCGGGCTCACCTACTGTCAGTGCAGAGCCTCCTTCAGATCCTCTGCCCTCTCTGTCCCTGCCCCTACCCCCCAAAAATAAATAAAAACCTTTTTAAAAAACTTATGGCTAATACTAAAATTAATGGTAGAAGACTGCTTTTCCCCTAAGATCAGAACAAAGCAAGTATGTCCACTCTGACTCCTATTCAACATTGTATTGGATGTTCTAACAAGTATGATAAGGCAAGAAAAGGAAGTTAAAGGCATCCAAATTAGAGAGTAGGGGGTAGAACTTTATTCACAGACAAGATGATTGGTTATTTAGAAAATTCCATGAAATCTATCCAAATGCCTCTAGAACTAATAATGTGTTTAGCAAGATTTCAGGATGTAAGACCAACATTAAAATACATTGTATCTCTCTACACTAGCAATGAAGGTTTAGAAATTGAAATTTTAAAAATCACTATTTACATTTGCTTGGAAAAATATAAAGATGAAAGCTAACTCTGATTAAAGATATGCAAGACCCACACATTGCAAACTACAATACACTGCTGAAAGAAATTAAAGAAGACTTAAATAAATGAAAAGATATACTGTGTCATGGGTCAGAAGACTCAAAATGCTTAAGACATCAATTTTCTCCAAATTGATCTGTGGATTCAATGCAATACCAACTAAGATCCCAGAGGATTGTTTTGTAGGGTTTTTTCATTTTTTGTTTTTATTTTTTCTGTAGATATTGACAAGTTGGTTCAATCCAAATAAACTAGAAAAGTCAAAAATCTGAGAAAGAATAAAGTAGGAGGACTTACCCTATCCAACTTCAAGACTCACTATAAGGTTAGAGTGATCAAGACAATGTGATTTTGGCATTAAGATAGAAAAATAGATGAATGGAATAGAATGGAGTCCAGAAACAAACCCACACATTTATGTTCAAGTGATTTTCAACAAAGATCAAAGGAAATTTGGTATAATAAGGATAGTCTACAATGGTGCCTGAAAAACTGAAAACCTGTATTAGTTTCTATGACTCAAATAGCAAATTACCACAAACTTAGTGGCTTAAAACAACACACATTTTATTATCTTATAGTTGTGGAAGTCAAAGGTCCATAACAGGTCTCACTGGGCTAAAATTTAGGTATTAAAAGGGATTCCTATTCTTTCTAGAGGTTCTAGGGGAGAACGGTTTCCTTGCTTTTCCCATCTTCTAGAAGCCTTTTTTTTTTTTTTTTTTTTGGCTTATGTCTCCCTTCTTCCATCTTCAAAACCAACAATATAGGCCAATTCCATTCTACACTACCATTTCTCTGGTTCTCTTTCAGTCCCCCTCTCCCACTCTTAAAGACCCTTGTGATTACATAGAGCCCACCCAGATAAATCTAAGATAATCTCCCTATTTTAAGGTCATCTGATTACCAATCTTAATTGCATCTGAAACCTTAATTCCCATTTGCAATGTAACATAACATATCCACAGGTTCTGGGGGCCAGGACATAGACATCTTTGGGGAAAGGCATTATTCTGCCTACATAATATCCATATGCAAAAAGAAAATAAACTTAAATCAATATCTCACACAAATTAACTCCAAATGGATCATAGACCTAAATGTAAAATCTAACACTATAAAATTTCTTGAAGACATTGAAGAAAATCTTTGTGACCTTAGAGTAGGCAAAGATTTCTCAGATATGACACCTAAGGCATAATCTCTAAAAGAAAAAATTATAAACTTGTAATTATGAAATTTCAACAAAATTTAGAAGTTCTACTCTTTAAAAGATATTAAGAGGGGCGCCTGGGTGGCTCAGTCAGTTGAGCGTCGGACTTCGGCTCAGGTCATGATCTCGCGGTCCGGTCCGTGAGTTCGAGCCCCGCGTCGGGCTCTGTGCTGACGGCTCAGAGCCTGGAGCCTGTTTCAGATTCTGTGTCTCCCTCTCTCTGACCCTCCCCCGTTTATGCTCTGTCTCTCTCCGTCTCAAAAATAAATAAACGCTAAAAAAAAATTAAAAAAAAAAAGATATTAAGATAATGAAAAGACAAGCCATCAGAGAAAATATTTGAAAATCACATATCTGATGAAGGACTGTCTCTGGAATACATAAAGAACCCTCAAATTTTTTAAATAAGAAAACAACCCAATTTTTAAAAATTGGGTAAAAGATTTGAAAAGAAACCCATATTCGCAGATACATGGATGGCAAATAAACACTTGAGAAAATATTCAACATCATTCGTCATTAGGGATATACAAATTTCCAAACCACTGAGATACCACAATCTATTAAAATGTCTCAAATTAAAAAGACTTGCTCATCTCCAGTGTTGGTGAAAATGTGAAACAACTGGAGCTCTCCTGCACTTCTGGTGGGAATGTAAAAGGGTGCAACCACTTCAGAAAACAGTTTGACAGTTTATTAAATAGTTAAACATGCACCTGCCGTATGACTCAATCATTCTTGGTATTTAAGAGAAATAAAAGCATATATCATGCAAAGACTTGTACACAAATGCTCATAACTGCTTTATTTATAATAGCCAAAATCTGGAAGCAATCCAAAAATCCATTAACAAGTGATAGGATAAACGAATTACCATATATACACACGATGGACTACTACTTCGTAATAAAAAGAAATGAATTATTGCTATACCAATAATATGTGGATGAAATTCAAACTAATTATGCTGAGTGAAAGAAGTCAGACCAAAAAAAAAGCACATACTAAATTATTCCATTTATATAAAGTTCTAGGAAATGCGAAGTGATCTATGCTGGCAGAAAGCAGATCAGTGGTTGTCTAGAGATGAACAGCAGGGCAGAGACTGGGAGGGGAGGAGCAGGAAGTTGGGACAATGAAGAGGAACACTGAAACTTTTGGAGGTGAAGGGTATGTTCTTGATTGTGTCAATTGTTGTTTAGGTGTATGCTTATGTCAAAACTGATCAAATTGTGCAGTTTAAATACATTCAATTTATCAAATATCAATCATGCCTCAATAAAGCTATTTTTTAAAATAATTTTTGTTAAAAAGAAGGTGATAGGGGCACCTGGGTGGCTCAGTTGGTTAAGCATCCAACTTCAAATCAGGTCATGGTCTCACGGTTCAAGGGTTCAAGCCCCACATCAGGCTCCATGCTGGCAGTGTGGAGCCTGCTTGGGATTCTCTCTCTCTCCCTCTCTCTGCCCCTCCCCAGCTTGCTCTCTCTTTCTCCCTCTCAAAGTACATAAATAAACTTTTAAAATTAATTAATTAATTTAAAAATGTGGGGGAAAATGTGGTAAAGCTCCATGTACTTACAAGGAAATAGCAGTTATCATGTGAGGAATATATGGGATTTTCATGGTCTCAGAATTTTTACATTATATTTAAATATTTAAAACTTCATAACATGATTCTTCACAATGAGGAGAAAGAGAGGGAATCATCCCCTGGGGAGTCTTTCTTACATGGAGTAAAAGAATGTCAGGGTGGAGGAAGGAGGAGAGATATTAAGGTACAAGTATTTTGGAAAAAAAAACTCTCGGTCTTGACAGACACTGCCTTTTCTCCACTCCTCTTTGAAGATTTAAGGAGGAATGGATCAGAATGGGACAGGGTGGAAGAAATGCTTAGGAAGGTAGACATGCCCAGGAGACTGGAGGGGGCAATCCAGAGTCCATAGCAACAGTCTAAGAGCAGGTGGTAAACAATTCAAGGAGGGTATGGCTGTGAGACTGAAGCAGAAGGTTGTGGAAGTCAATAAGAAGGACAGAGCAATAGCATGTGTTGAAAGCGTATATGTGGAGGGGAGAAGATGTGGGCAGGAAAGAGGGAATGGTGGTAAACAGTAGTTCAGGATACCTCTGGGCACTAGGCAACTGAAAAAATGGCGGCACCACTAACAGAAGAAAAAACAATCTAGGTGAGAAACCAAACTGGGGAAATACAGGAAAGTGATTAAATATTACTTACTTTTAGGGGTGCCTGGGTGGCTCAGCCAGTTAAGCATCTGACTCTTGATTTCAGCTCAGGTCATGATCTCATGGTTCGTGTGATTGAGACCCACATCAGGCCTGCTTGGGATTCTCTCCCCCTCTCTCTCTGTCCCTACCCCATTCTCTCTCCCTCCCTCTCTCTTTCAAAATAAATAAATAAACATTTTTAAAAGATGTTATTTAGTTTTACCCCTCAGTTCACTGATGAGAAAACTATAAACTGGAGAGTAAAGTGACCTGCCCCAAGTCACACAGCCAACCCCAGAACTCATGACTCCTAGGCCAGTTTTCCAGGCTATTTCCCTATAACAACACATCTCCCACTCGAGGAGTCTGAAGGATGATAGGCATCCAGGTGGTAGTGTCCTTCCAGCAATTAGAACAGTCAGTGCAGAGCCTGGGACAGCTTGGGAGCTGGAAATATTGATCAAGGAGCCAGAAGTTGGCTGAAGCAGCAACAGCAAATGAGATAAAAGGTTTTCTATCCATTTCCATTAACTTTCCCTCTTTAGACATATTATCCACTTCTATGTCCTGCTTTCTACTCAAATCAAATCTGCCTTGGAACCAGCACCTCTTCCTGACTTTACCGACTTCATTATCCCAGTGTCAAAGACTAGAACCCTAGGAGACTTGCCTGGCTCCTCTGCCCTCTCTACTTCCTGCCTTCATGCTCTCATTAAGCCAAAGTTTTCCTTTGAAATGGCATCCATTGCCTCCTTTCCCACCAACACCATCCAAACCAGGTTTTGACTCCATGATCTTGAATTTCTACAATAGCTTGCCAACTGGCTTTCCCAGGCAAGGTGTGGAAATAAAGCCAATACATGAAAGAAACAGAGACAGACAAGTCACAGGAGCATGTTGGCCATGGAGATAGGAGACAAGCGGTGTCGGCAGGCAGACAGATCCAAAATGTCAGATGTCACAGAGAAGTGAGGGGCAGCAAGGACTGGGGCATGGAGACAGGATTTGGTCAGTGCAGGCTACAAGTGGCCTGGAGAGAGAAAGCAGAGGGCAGAACCTGGCTGCAGATAGGACAGGGGCCAATGTGTCCTGAGGGGAATGGAAGCAGCAGACCTGAATCATCTGTCCCTGAAGTTTGGGCAGCGAAGGCAGACAGACAGACAGACAGTCGTTCCACAGTACGATCAAGTTTCCAAATGTTTGTTTCTATCTGGTTTTCAAAATGGAGCTAGCTGTGCAGACTTGAGAGACAACTGAAATAATAAGAGGGAGTTAGAAAATTCTGAAGCAGGAAAACTATCAGAGTCATTCAGAAACTGGAAGGGTGGGTGGCTCTCCCTGTTGCAGTGATCAGCCAGCATCCTGAGGGTTGGTCTGCATAGAGGAAGCTGGTAGAAGATATTTGGGCCTCAAATCGTGATTCCCAGCCCTCAGCCCATACCGCACAGGAAATTTCTAACACAAAGCTGCTTCCTTTGTCACACTATTTTCTGTTTAGAGTAAGCATAGGAAGTAATCTGTCCTGTTCTTTTAACAATTCCAAGGGAACGCCAAAACATCCCCTGGTCTTGGCCTTGTTCAATATACAGTTGTGACAGAACCAAAGTTCTTCCTGACCTCTACTCTTAATCTTTCCTGCTCCAACTGAAGCAAATTCCTTCTCATCCTGTCTTCGGGGGAAGCCTGTGATGGCCAAAAAGCCTGCCTGGATGAGGAAATCTGCAGCAGGTAAAGTAACATGGATTTCCTCCAGATCCTAAGGAAGTTGTCATTGACTGTACACCCATGTTACCTGCCAGCCTTGCCTATCCTAAAAAGATAGGGGCACTCAAAAAGATTAAAGAACATTCAAATACATGCCAATTTCCACTGACATTGTAAAAGAAAGACCTCTTTAGTCATCTCAAAGATTCAGGTCCAAGGAAGCCAGAAGGAATTCTGCAGCTAATAAACTAAAGCATATCTTAAGCTAGCCAAGAAGAGTTACATATGCTTAAGAAGTCACCAGACATATAATCCAGTCAGCCCCAGGAGCCTCTCTGTGTCACCAAGTGGACTCAAGGAAGAGTAAAGTTTCCTCTCTGATGCCATCTCAAGAGGCTAAGGAGGATCTGCCAAGCATCCCTTGGGGATATGTCTTGTAGCAAGTGACAAGAAGGAAATCAAGATGTAGAAAAGAAAGCAAGAAACAGGTTGGGATGAAGAAGGAATAAAAACAAAAATGGAAGAAAGATGGTGATAAGAAGACAACAAAAAAGGAGAGAGAAAGAGATGGAGAGAGATGTAGAGCAAGGGAGAGAATCTCTGCTGTTCACTTAAAGCAGGGGTCTGATAAATAAAGTTTTATTCCGACACAGCCATGCCCATTCATATAATTAGTGTCTATGGCTGCTTTTGTGTTATAGCAGCAGAGCTGAGGAGTTGTGACAGACACCATATGGTCTGCAAAGTTGGAAATATTTACTATCTGGCCTTTTACAATAAAAGTTTTGCTGACTCCTGACTTAGAGTAATAAAGAATGTCATAATTTCCTCTAATACTAGTAAACTCTTTGTGGTTCTTCAACTGTTCTTAATGCTTAAAGTTATCTTCAGAAACTATTATCCTGGAAGAAAAAAGGGCTGGAGCCAAGCAATGGGAAAATTATTCAGAATTGTAGCTTAGAGAGTGACCAAAGCAAATTACATTAAGGTACAAAAGAAATTGCAAAGCTGAAGAACAAATCTGACTCTCAAAAGACAGTTATGGATGGGAAATGTGTGTGTGTGTGTGTGTGTGTGTGTGTGCATGAGTGTGTGTGTGAGAGAGCAAGAGAGAGATACAATTTTAGTATTGCTAAATACTAATCAGAAATCTATATACAGAAATCTATGTGTGTATATTTCTAAGTATAATGTTTCTGTATATACATTTTTTTCCAATTAGTATTTAGCAGTACACAACTCACAACTGTTCATGGTGTAAAAGTTGGTATAGTATGGTGCCCAAGGGAATTAAAGGAGTTTATCAATAGAATACAGGAATAATAATAATATAAAATTAAAATATGGATAACAGGTGAATTTAGGGAAAGAAAATGGTTTAAATGTTTCCATTATCATCTTTTTATATGACATGAGGGGACAAGTGTGAAAGTGGTGTTTTTTATATCTCTACCCAAGATGCTTGGTAACATGAGGCTGAGGAAGACGAAGGCAGCGAGTAAAGGATGAAAGCCACCGCACAGAATGTGAAACAGGATCATCTAGGCTGTGCTGGACCTTCTGCAGAGAAATTAAAGAGCCAAATAAAAACCCCATGTCTGCTCCATTTGGTGTATATTTTTCCAATCTTATCTTCTTCAAATTACTCCTTTCCATACCCTCCAAAGTCATCCCATTCTATCTTGTCCTGCCTACACATACACTCACACTCCATCTCATGTCCAAGATTCTACTTTTCTTTCTCTACCCAGCAATCCCTGCCCTGTCCCCATCCCTAGCTTTCTACTCAAAGGCACAGACACTGCTGGTTATCTACCCCAAAGTCATGCCTCCTTACTAAGAGAATTGCCATATTATTCAGAAGAGCAATGTGCCCAGCTAAAATGCTCCCTGCCCCAACTCCTTTATACCTGGGGCGCCATGTAACCCATTTCTTGTTATGAGACATGACTCTGAGAGTCAGATTGGGAGTTGGGGAAAATGTTCTCCCTCTTCATATGGACCCTGCCTTTCCCTCACACATGCCTCTCCTTTCTCTCTTCTCCTTTTGTTCCTTCATTCTTTTCTTCTTTCTCCTGCCTGGTCCACAAACAGGAGGCTGGACGTAGAGTAACCATCTTAGGAGCAGAAGACAACAAAGCCACAAGCTAAGGATGATGGAGCAGAAGGAGGAAAGGAGCCTAGAATGCTGATGCCACCTTGGAGCTCCTGCAAAGAATATGATGCCTCCATTTAGTTAAAGCCCTACAGGTTCAGGTGATGAATAGCCTAATGCAACTCTTTGTCACATCCATACTACTCCTTCCACCTGGAAAGTTGCTTTCTCCTCACCACATAGCCAGTATTTGATGTCCTGTTGCTTTCTTCAAAGCCCACCCTAAAGCCCACCTCCTTTTGGAAGGCATTCTATGACATCTCAAAATTGATCTCCCATTCTCTCACAGTCACATAGGGCACAACTGAAATCATTAAAATAGCATGGATGTGTCAAGCCTGCTTCATGTCATAAATACATATATATGTTTATTCACACACACCCCTGCTAGGTTGAGAGCTGCTAAGGGCAAGGATTCTATGTCACTAATTCTGAATGCCCTGCAGCACCCAGCACATTGCCCAGAGCAGTCACTCAATAAAGGGTTGTTTACTTTGATTGGAGAAATGCTTCTTCCTTCCCAAGTGTATATTATGGATCAGTTTAAAACACCTGGTTTCCATGTAGATGGGGCGAGAAAGTTGCCAAATGGGAAAAGACTTTAGAAATCTTAGTCATATTTTCACCATGTTTTGACAGTTTTGAAACTGTGCAGCCTATTGCTGACTGATGGCCCAGATGTATTTAAAAAAGGTAAAAGGAGGGACAGAAATGAGATGATATTTAAAGCAAGACTGGACCTATATACAATCAAAATAGTATGCTGGTTTCACCAAACTCAACTTCAAACCAGCATCTGCTGAAGGTAGACTCCTATCCAATGTATTGCATTATAATTCCAGCTACACTTCTACTGCTTATTTATTTAATTTCTTTTGTTTAACTAAATTTTTTTAAACATCTACTATGTGCCAAGCCTGGAATAACCAGTCATTCTAGTTTGCCTGTGAAATAGGGGTTTCCTGAGATGCAGGATTTTTTAGTGCTAAAACCAGAGTCCCAGGCAAACCAAGATGGTCAGTTTCCCCCAAAGATCTGTGTTTGATATTGGATATAAAGCAGTGAGGAAGACAGATATAGTCCCTGCTCATAAGGATCTCTACAATCTAGTGGGCTTTTCTTTGGTAAGGGCCTGGGGCGGGGGGGGTCCCCAGTAATTACAGATAGGTTTTTCATCCTTTAACTATACTTTCAAGTCATTCATGTTAGATTCTATTACACAGTAATCAAGTCCATCCAACACTTTCAGGTGCTAACACACAAATCTCCCAGCACAGCTGGCTGTCCATGTGGAAGGAAGACGAAGAACTTTGGAATAGGAGAGTAAGCAGAAGTTCAGTTCATGAATGTGGCCATTGTTCTGACGGCTGTGAATTCCAACCAACTTTAATCACAGCCTGAGCCAGTTGTCTGTTGTTCTTGGATCAGCAGGCATACTCTATCTTCGGGTTCTCAGCCCTCTTTGTGACACTAATTTTGACCTGTTGGGTGGAACAGTGCTCTTTGGAAAGGGCCAGGAGATCTGAACCTTTCCTAAGAGAATATGGAAGTAATCTGACTGTTGTGTCTGCTGATGTGGCCATCACAGCTAGCTGGGCATGACTTTTTTTCCATCATTGTTCCATATGCATTCCTCCTATAGCTGGATACTGGGTTAAAGAGAAAAACTCTTCCATTCTTGAGTCAAGGGCATATGGATGACTTAATTTACCTCATAAAAAAGTAAACCCTTCTTCCAGATTGGGGGTATGAGTTTCACAACCTGATGGTCCTATCCCCCATAGTTACCACCCACTCAATAAGGCTGAAAGTCCTGGTTCCTCCATTCCAAGAATCAATGGACTACTTCTATCTCTGCAGGGGATTTTTTCCCTTCAATCCCCAGACTTCATTTCTGCTTGGCTTTAATAACAACCATAAATTTGTTTTCTACAATTGCTAGATATTTTACATGCTAGATATTTTTATATCTATTATCCTATTTAAACTGCACAACAACGCAAAGTAGATATTGTTATTCCCACTTCAAGATGAGGCACAGAAAATTTAGGGAACTTTCCCTGGGTCACATATTATACAGTAGAATTTGAGTCCTACTCTGTCAGACTCTTCTGAAAGTTGGTTTGCTGACCTGAAAAGGAACAGAATTTGTATACTTGAAGATAAGTGTGAGAAGAACTTCAGGAAGAGAAGCAATTTTGTGTCTGTTGACTTCTAAATCTTGCTTGGGGAGGGGGTGGGTAGGACAGGGGATGTGGCAAATCAGGGGAAGGCTAGACAAAAGCCTTGGTCTACTGCTCTGCATGAGCTCAAACATAAACTTAGTTTATAACTATATATGAGTTTGTGCTTCGAAGCAGTGAGGAATTAATTTAAAAACTGCCTAAGAAGGTTTTTTAAGGGCATTTTTTCAACAAACAAAACTAAAATGCTTAATTTCATTTCCATGGAACTTTTTATGCCAAAGATGCTTTAAGTGGCCTAGAATTATCCTTTGGAAAGATACAGATCAGAGAAGTTAGGGAGTCCGATTTTTGTTATACCTCCTAGTCAGCTTTATCATTGAGGCACAGCCCTGAGGGTCTCAGAGCCTGACTACATCACTACCCATACTATCCACAGACACAGTGGGGGGATGGTGCAAGGATCCCAGAATGAACATTTACAAATGAGGAAAGTTATGCCTAGAGCCATGTATCCCCAGTGTCTTGCAAAACACCTGATTAATAGCAGGTGCTCCATAATTTTATTGAATAAATGAATCAGTGAGCAAATAAATAAGTTAAGTAATTTTTCAGAAGGTCACACACCAGGGACAAAACTCCAGTGTCCTAAATCTTAACTCCATCCTTGATTTATTTACATCATCCTTTGGGTGAGCCTGGCCAACTTTAAAGTGGATATTTGGAGCCAAAATGAATAGGGCACTGTGCCTGACTTAAGCAATATCAAAGATGTAATTAGAGATGTGGAAAAGATGAAGTTGGTGAAGATCTCCTGTAATCTAAATGCCAGGACCGTTCAGTGTGGTTGGTTTGATTTCTAATGAGCATCTGCTCCCCCTCACCAATCCCTTTACACTTTCATACAATGCGCAGTTCATATTACAAAGTCAACAGTTCTTTATCATCTGTGTGGTCATTCACCCTGTTCTTGTCTCTCCCTGGTAATTGTTTAATCTGGCTTCCCCACCACATTTCTTGGCTGCCTGCTCCCTTCTGCCCTTGTCATTCAGGTTGTACTCAGGGAAAGTAAAGGCATAGAAAGCATTTCAAAGTCAATTAAAACTGATTAGGTGTTTATCTACTGCTTTGGATTATCTCCATGCTCTGTGTAGACAGATAGCATAGGCTGGGTAAACAACCAGCCACAGATTAGGGAACCTTCTAAGATTTATACTCAGCTTTCCCCTATCTATCATAAGAGAGGGGTGAGGAGTATGGATGCCCATAGGATACATTTTTAAAAACCAAGGTATAGGGGAGTCCAGGTGGCTCAGTCAGTTAAGTATCTGACTTTGGCTCAAGTCTTGATCTCGCGGTACATGAGTTGGAACCCCGCATTGGGCTCTATGCTGACAGCTCAGAGCCTGGAGCCTACTTTGGATTCTGTGTCTCCCTCTCTCTGCCCCTCCTCCACTTGTACTCTGTTTCTTTCTTAGTCTCTCTCTCTCTCTCTCTCTAAAATAAACATTAAATTTTTTTTTTTTAAATTAAGGTATAACTTATACGTGTTCTAACTGTACATTTTAATGAGTTCTAAGGTGTGCAAACATTGCCATAATCAAGACAAAGAACATTTCCAGCATCCCAAAACATTTTCATGTGTCCCATCTCAGTTAATCTTCCCCTACCTTCGCCCAGGCAACCACCAATCTGCTTTCTGTCACTATAGATTAGATTTGTCTCTTCTAGGGTTTTCATATAAATGGAATCATAGAGTATGTACTCACTAAAGTTATTTTTACTAGACTTTGGAATAGCTTCTCTGATTTCCTTCCCAAGTGATGTCTGGTTCAGGCTGATATTAAAATGAGTTCATGTTCCCTACACCCACAGTGATTTGACAGGGTGGGCAGAGCTAGGATGTGGAAGAAATCGGAGAGGTAAGAAGTGGAGGCTGATGAGAAAATACTTGGCAATGAGAAGAACGTTGGCTTTTCACAGCATTGGTAGAAAATGACAAAGAGCATGTGCCCACTTTGTGCCCTGAACCTATTTTCAATGTCACACAATACAGCTTGTCTTAAACCTAACTGCCTAGGAATTTTGTGTTCTTTGCCTTGAATGGGCACTTTATTTGGAAACTCCAGACTCCAGCCAGCCCCTCTCAGCAACGGAGTCATTGCACCCTCTGGTGTAAACCTGGGGATCTGTCACCCCTGTGGCATAAGGCATTCCCACCTACACAGCCATATATCTATCACCCGCTGCAGTCCTCCCCTGCCTTCAGGTTTCCCTGACCCCCTCAAGCAGGGAAGTATCAGACTCCCTCCCAGCTGCTGTTAGGTTCATGGGTTAGAGGCGGGGCTTGTGAACACGTGAACATAGAGGAATACCAAGAGACTGCTTGAGAGAAGACAGGGACAGAGACAAGAAAGGAAACCCCAGAGAAGACAAAGCAAGCTAGACTTGAAAGATGAAGAGGTGACGGGCAGAGGCACAACCCATACAACAAAGCAGGAAGCAATAGACGGATGGATTTTTTTTTTTCCACCTAAGAGAAATCCTAAAAATTCATTCCTCTGTCCAAAATACATAGATTCAGACCCAGGCTATGAGAATCCTTGAAAAGTGGATTTTAACATGGAAATACTGATAAATCTTTCAAACAACCTGTACACCCCTCAGGTACTGTGGGACCTGCTTAATCCCTTTAAACCTCCAATAACTCCAAGTATGGTGTTTAAAGTCTCATAAATCTGCACTAGCTTAAAATAGGGAAATATAAATCATGTTCAGGAGCTTAGGGGTAGGGACAGAAGATGGGCACCCTAATGCCATTTAAAACCACAGCATAGGCTTTTCATCAAATTATTCCAAGAAAAGCTGAAATGGAAAACACTCAGGTTTCTGAGTTGTGGTTCCATACGTTCTCAATTTGTTCTTTTTCCTTCTTTTCAGGGGGCAGGGTGGAGTGTGAGGGAGTGTAGATGGGCTGTGTAACTGGAGGGGAAAAAAACTGCAAAGACCTATCTCGCTTAATCCTATTTTTACAAAAAATAAAACCCAAAACAAACAACAACAATTTTTTAAAACTACTGCCAGAAGTCATTAGAAAACAGCACTATTTCTAGTAAGGCACCAACAAAAATGATGTCTGGTTTTTGTTAAATGGATTAATTCATGCCAGAAAGTAAAAATTGTGGATACTATTCTACTAGTAAGAGCTGATTTTTCTTTTTCATTTTATTATATGCCAGGCACCTTCTGTGTGAAGAAATTTGGGTATACTATCTGATTTCATCCTCACAGCAGCCCCATGAAAAATATTATTCTCTCTGCTTCAGAGATGAGGAAACTGAGATTCAGATTGTTTAAGTACTTTGCCCAAAGCCACACTGCTGCTAAATGATGGAGCAAAAATTCAAGCCCAAGGTTCACTTTGGAAACCCCGTCTTCTTCAGGATGCTACCTCCTTTGGTGGTGTCATGGACCCAGCCCACAGACCACCTGGAGGAATCCCAAATGTCATCCTCTGAGAACTGATGTGCTTTCATCTCTCTCTGGACCTGGTCCAATGACATTTTCAAACCCCGAAGTCTTAGAAAAGTCTGCTCTGTTAACTGAATCTTTACCCAAAGTTCAGACCATCTAGAGAAAATCACAGTCCCTTGCTTGTGTTGCTTTCTTCAAATCCCAGTTTTCCTGCACTGAGGTACTACCAAGAGATCCTGGGAAAACCTCTGAACTCTAGACTCCTCACCTATTAAATAAGGATCTAGGGGCACCTGGGTGGCTCTGTCCGTTAAGCCTGACTTTGGCTCAGGTCACGATCTCACGGTTTGTGGGTTCGAGCCCTACATCAGCCTCCATGCTAATAGTTCAGAGCCTGGAGCCTGCTTTGAATTCTGTGTCTCCTTCTCTCTCTGCCTGTCCCCTGCTCATTCTCTCTCTCTCTCTCTCTCAAAAATAAATACACATTAAAAAAATAAACGATTAAATAAGGATCTAGAAGACCTACCTCCTGGGATGTTGTGAGGATTAATGTATAGGAACACAGTCTGGAGACTGCAAAAGCCAGGAAATTTCTGGGTCTTATGATGATTATGGTACTTTACATATATACTAAGGAGTAACAGCCCCACCAAAGTCTAGCTTCACAGAGAAGACAGAAGACATTTCAACCACTGGGATGGAAGCCAGAACTCATTTCAAAACACTCATGATTGAAAGACATGAGTTTGGAAGAAGGAAAATACGTGTCTCTCTACCATTACTTCCCAAAATGTTTTCAGTGGGGTATTAATAGATGTTTCCTCAAAAGGTCTATGGTCAGAGAGATTTGGAAAACACCATCTCTCAGAGATCACAATGCACTTTGTCTTATTAAAGATCCTGAGAAGTCTTACCATAAAATAGTCTCTGCTTAACTCAGCAATTCCTAAACATGCGACCTCAGGAACTTGATTTTTGGGTCTCCTATTAAGCATCTCCCAAAACACCAGGGAACACAGTTCAAGAGATGCCACTGTCAATAAAGGTGGCTCGCCTCATCCCCCATCAGAACAGCATCTCATCACTCTTTCCATGGTGATCACCTTCCATTTAACAGTGAGGAAATTGAGAAGATCACAATGAGAGATTCCTCAATGCCTGTGAACATGTTTGCACAATACCAGGCCTGCACAGATGACAGTACATACAACACACCCATAGGTCTCTGGGTGCCGGTCCCACTCCCTTAGATGAGAAGAGAGGAATAAGAGGAAGGGTGTCTCTCATTTAGCAGCTCTCTGGCAATGTGTGTGCCATGATGCTAACTTATCATGGAGAATTGTCTTAGTTTGGGATCCTCCAGAAGCTGACCTTGAAACAAAGATTTGAGAGCAAGTAGTTTATTTGGGATTTAATCCAAGGAAATACCAGCAAGAGCATGAGGAAATGAGTCAGGGAGGGGAAGACAGCCAATAAAAAGTGAATTATTAAGCCAACTATACAGTGGACAACCACAGCTTAATCCTGCTGGGGAACAATGCAAAACATATACCTTGGAATTATCCCACCCAAGGGATGAGGTTGCTGGGATATTTACACATC
Source organism: Panthera onca (assembly GCF_046562875.1). Lineage (NCBI taxonomy): Eukaryota > Metazoa > Chordata > Mammalia > Carnivora > Felidae > Panthera > Panthera onca. The sequence goes on along the minus strand of NC_138347.1, from coordinate 69,443,116 downwards.
ATCTCCCATCACTTATTGGTTGAAAGATGCTCTAGGGGACAGGGGACAGTTAATCTCTAAGAATGTCTGAACTGCCATGTACCTCAGGCCTAGTGACCTTCCAGGTTTCCAGATGAAGTCCTCAAGCACCAAAATGCAGATACTGGCAGTAGGAAGAAGGAGCGCACTGAAATGGTAAGGCCTGAGGGATATGGGTCTGCTTCTGTGTCTCTTATGAGCTTGAGTCCATAGTGCCAGGCCAAGAAAATACCTTCTCTTTCCTATGATTCAGTGTCTCTCAGACTTTTTTTCTGGCTCCTCATCACTAATATTTCTCATTACAAGCAGTGACTCTCAAAAGCCAAGGTAGAAGGAAGCTGCATTCCCTTAGAGGTGGTACATGAGAATCTGTCTTGTTACTGGCAATAACCCTCTCCTCCTACATTTTTTAGAGTTCCCAAGGGAAATCTCTTGTGCACTCAAAAGGTTTTCTCTTGTTTTTCATCCCCCTCCCCACTTATTTTTTCTGTGACCACACTGATGTCTGTGTCTGGGCCAATGCTGGTGGTTCTAGGAGCTCCTAGAGCCACAAACTCCCACAGAACCAGTGGCCATATACTACCCAGAGTCTTCCCGGGTTAAAACCTTACTGAGTCTATGTGAAGTGGGGAAAAGGGCCTTTTGTAACTGCATAGAACACTTTCCCCCATTGGTACCACTGTAGCACCTATATTTATGTTCCTCTGCTCACAACATCAATTGTGAGATCATATTCATCAGATACTTCTTGAGTTGCTAGAACATGGCTCATCATAAATACCCAGGAGAGACACTATGCTCCCTCCTGATTCCCCCCTTCCCCCCCAGGTACTTGAACAAAAACACCTTCCCTCTTCCTTTAGCTAAATCAGCCCCTGTCATACCTGCTCACTTTTCTTTGGGGAGATATGAATCTCCTTTGGGTTCCATAACAGACAACTAGTCATATTCTACATGTGTGGTACTTAAGTGAGAGAACCACTCACTGGAAACTAAAATTTTTCTTCTATCTTTTGTTATACCTGTGAGCCCAAATGGATGATGATGTATTTATGAGACTTCAGCTAGGTCTTAAAGTTTATTCCCATTATAGATAAAAAGAGATACTGGCCCTTCTAGGAAAACCTAATGGATCCAAGGATCTCAGAGATCAAAGGAGGAAGTTAAGTTTATGCACAAGTGGTATAAAATCTAGAACACAATTTCTAGAATGAAACATAAGAGAAAAATTTTTGCAACCTTAGGGTAGGCAAAGATGTCTTAGTATACAAAAAACATGAACAATAGAAAAGTGAGTTGATAAATTTTATCTAACCAAAAAACATTTTTTAAATGTTTATTTATTTTTACCCTGTTGTAATGTTCTTTTTTTATATGAAATTTATTGTCAAATTGGCTTCCATACAACACTCAGTGCTCATCCCAACAGGTGCCTTCCTCAGTGCCCATTACCCACTTTCCCCTCCCCCCATCAACCCTCAGTTTATTCTTAGTATTTAAGAGTCTCTTACGGTTTGCCTCCTTCCCTCTCTGTAACTTTTTTTTCCCCCCTACTCCTCCCCCCTGGTCTTCTGTTGAGTTTCTCAGGATCCAGATATGAGTGAAAACATATAGTATCTGTCTTTCTCTGCCTGACTTATTTCACTTAGCATAATACTCTTTTTTTTTTTTAATTTTTTTTTTCAACGTTTTTTATTTATTTTTGGGACAGAGAGAGACAGAGCATGAACGGGGGAGGGGCAGAGAGAGAGGGAGACACAGAATCGGAAACAGGCTCCAGGCTCCGAGCCATCAGCCCAGAGCCCAACGCGGGGCTCGAACTCATGGACCGCGAGATCGTGACCTGGCTGAAGTCGGACGCTTAACCAACTGCGCCACCCAGGCGCCCCGCTTAGCATAATACTCTTCAGTTCCATCCACATTGCTACAAATGGCCAGATTTCATTCTTTCTCATTGCCAAGTAGTATTCCATTGTATATATAAACCACATCTTCTTTATCCATTCGTCAGTTGATGGACATTTAGGCTCTTTCCATAATTTGGCTCTTGTCGAAAGTGCTGCTATAAACATTGGGGTACAAGTTGCCCCTATGCATCAGCACTCCTGTATCCCTTGGGTAAATTCCTAGCAGTGCTATTGCTGGGTCATAGGGTAGATCGATTTTTAATTTTTTGAGGAACCTCCACACTGTTTTCCAGAGCGGTGGCACCAGTTTGCATTCCCACCCGTTTCTCCACATCCTCGCCAGCATCTATAGTCTCCTGATTTGTTCATTTTAGCCACTCTGACTGGCATGAGGTGGTATCTCAGTATGGTTTTGATTTGTATTTCCCCGATGAGGAGTGACATTGAGCATCTTTTAATATGCCTGTTGGCCATGTGGATGTCTTCTTTAGAAAAGTGTCTATTCATGTCTTCTGCCCATTTCTTCATCGGGTTATTTGTTTTTCAGGTGTGGAGTTTGGTGAGTTCTTTATAGATTTTGGATACTAGCCCTTTATCCAATATGTCATTTGCAAATATATTTTCCCATTCCATCGGTTGCCTTTCAGTTTTGTTGATTATTTCCTTTGTAGTGCAGAAGCTTTTTATCTTGATGAGGTCCCAATAGTTCAATTTTGCTTTTAATTCCCTTGCCTTTGGAAATTTCAAGTAAGAAATTGCTGTGGCTGAAGTCAGAGAAGTTTTTTCCTGCTTTCTCCTCTAGGATTTTGATGGTTTCCTGTCTCACATTTAGGTCCTTCAACCATTTTGAGTTTATTCCAAAAAACATTTTTAATGTCTATTTTTGAGAGAGTGCACGTGCGAGAGAGAGAGCACACAAGTCAGGGAGGGGTAGAAGAGAGAGAGACACAGAATCCTAAGCAGGCCCTAGGCTCTGAGCTCTCAGCTGCTGGCACAGAGCCCAATGCGGGGCTCGAACTCACAGAGTACAAGATCATGGCCTGAGCCGAGGTCAGACAATTAACCAACTGAGACACCCAGGAGCTCTGTAACCAAAATTTTTAAATGTTGCTCTTTGAAAGACATTGTTAAAAAAAAAAAAATGAAAAGTTATGCCACAGAATGGGAGAAATTATTTGCAATACAAAAATCTGCCAAAGGACTTATATCCAGAATAAATAAAGAACTCTTACAACTCAGTAATAAAAATACAAACAAAACAATTTTACTAGGGGCAAAAACTCAAAGTGACAGTTCACCAAGGAAGATATATGAATGGCCAACAAGAACCAAAGAAATCCTTAACATCATTACTTGGTATTGTGCACTGGTCATTGTACTAGTTAAAACCACAATGAAATACCATTCAAATGGTAAAAATTTAAAAAGACTGACCATATAAACTGTTGGCAAGAATGTGGACCAGCTGGAACTCTCCTACAGTGCTGTTAAGAGTGAAAATTGTACAACCCCTTTGAAAAAGAGAGTGTCGGTTTTTAAAATGTGAAACATATACCTGTCATTTGATCCAGCCAATGAACTCCTATTTATCCCAAAGAGTTAAAACAAACACAAAAGTTTATACATGAATATTCACAGCAGCTTTAATCATCACAGCCCCAAATAGAAAATAGTTTAAATATTTCTCAACAAGTGAATAAAGAAAATGTCATACATTCACATGAGGGAATACCATTCAGCAAAAAACAAAAAACAAAAAACAAAAAACAAATTATTGATATGCCACTAAGATGAATGAATCTCAAAATAATTATACTCAGTGAGGGGGGGGAAAAAAGCCAGACACAAAAGAGTACTTACTGTAAAATCCAATTTACACAGAATTCTGGAAAATGCAAACTTCCCTATAGTAACAAAAGGCAGATCAGTGGATCCATGGGGCTAGGGGCAGAGGGAAAGGTGGACTGCAAACATGTACAAGAAAGGTTTGGGAGATGATGGAAATGTTCTATATGTTGATTGTGCTGGTGATGTCCCAGGGCTACGTATCTGTTAAAACACATCAATTTTATACATTTTGTCAAACTGTATAAATTTACAAAGTGACAAAGAGAAGAGTTAAAGAGAGGGAGTTAGAACCTGAGAGCCCTCATATCCTCAGGGAAGTTCAGAGAAGACCTGTTTCCTTGGGTGGGAAGGTGAGTAGGAGTCTGCAAACAGAGTGGACTGACCGTTCAGAAGAAGGGAGATCTCCTCTGACCTCAAGGACCACTCACTGGTGATCAGTCCGAGCCCTGTGTGCCCTGAACACATCCTCTCTGCCTGAAAGGCTTTCCCCTTCCTAGCCACATGTCACTTCTTGCAAGACTCTCCTCTTTCAAGAATTATTTTCTAATTTATCCCTGCCCATTGTGCATTCACAGCATGATTTCCACCAAATCATCTATACTTCCTTTCGCAGCTAGTTTTTGCCCACAGCTATTTGTGCTTTTTGGGTTAGAGATTACCAAGCATTGGCAAGGACATGGGGGAAACCAGACCTTCACTCACTGCTAGTGCAGATTCTGAAGGGCAATCAAGTACCCTAAAATCCAGCAAGCTGACCTATGGATACCCACCTAGGGAAATTCTTCCTAGGAACACAAGAAGATGTATCTAAGGAAGTTTACTGTCACACTGTTGGGGGTAACCTAGGTGTCCATCTTTAAGAAATGTACAAGTAAAATGTACAATATGTACACACCAGGATAATGAACTAGATTTCCATATAGCAATCTGGATTGATCTCAAGAACAGTGAGAAAAAAAGTAAAGACAGAATGAGATTTATAGAACAATTCCATTTATATATTACACACCCACATAAAACAGCCTTGTGTATTTTTGTAAGTGTGCTCTTATAGCTAAATAAACATCTGTCAGATGGATTGGAAAGACTATATTAAATATATTCAAGTGGATGCCTATGGGAGGAGGGCATGGGATTAGGAATGGTGGATGAAGGGGAAAAAAACAATAAAATAAACATTTTCTTATGAAAAGAGAGAACCCTTCCATGGATAGACGATGATATTCTGTGAAATGAGAAGAGGATTAATGCAAGCATGTGCATCTGACTTCCAAAGTATATAAGAAAGAAGAAAATTAGGGGGCACCTGGGTGGTTCAGTTGGTTAAGTGACTGATTCTTGATTTCAGCTCAGGCCATGATCTCATTGTTCATGATATTGAGCCCAGTATCAGGTTCTGCACTGACAGTGGGAGCCTACTTGGGATTCTCTCTCCTCTCTCTGCCCATCCCCAACTTTCTCTCTCTCTCTAAAAATAAATAAATAAACTTAAAAAAATTAAAAAAGAAAAAAGTTAGACATAGACAGATGATTGGTACATACATACAAACACATACACATAGACACATATATACACATACACATTACACATATACACACATACACAAATACACAAACATACACACACAAATACACACACATATACATATATACACACACATACACATGCTGCTTCTGTGTTTGTTTTCATATTCAAAATGAACAAACTTTTCTAGTGTAGTGTATCACTTTCCTATTGATGCTACAAAGTACCACAAATTTAGTGGCTTAAAACAACATAAACTCAGTGTCAGACAGTTCCCTGATGGTAAGAAGTCCAATAATCCAACACAGGTGTCCCTGGGCAAAAAACAAAGTGTCAGAAGGATTGCCTTCCTTTCTGGAGGCTCCATGGAAGAATCTGCTTCCTTGCTTTTTCCTGCTTCTAGAGATCACCCACATCCCTTGACTCATGGCTCCCTTCCTCTGTCTTCAAAGCCACCAAAGGCAAGTCTTCTCACATTCCTTCCCTGACTCTGACCTTCTCTCCGGTCTCCCTCTTCCACTTTTCAGAACATTGTAATTACATGGGGTTTACCTGGGTAATCCAGGATAATCTTCCTATCTTAAGATCAGCTGATTAATCCCCCTTGGCACATAAGGTAACAGATTCACAGGTTTGAGGGATTAGGACATTGACATTTTGAGATCCAGTATTCTGCCTACTACATATGGCAAACAGTGAAACCACAAAACCACATATTCTTTCTTCTTGTGAATCAGTTATTCGGCCAAATAAAATCTCCTGAGTCCTACTATGTGCCAGATCTCTGTGGTGAGAGCTAAGGTTACAGTAGGGGTTAGGGATTGGGAGTTTGGTAGTTTTTCCTTCTCTTTCAAACAAAATTCCCACCCTGGCTTATTTTAGCTAAGGAATAAATGAGAAGTAATCTGATTAAACTGTCCTCATTACATTAAATGACTGGCCAGTAGTAACCTTCTAGAAGAGACATTTATATTTGTTTTAAAGGAGCACCCTAACCCAGCTCTTAAACTTTAATGGGCATACAAATTACCTGGGAATCTTGTCACTTGCAATTTTGATCCAGTAGGCCTGGCATGAGGCCTGAGATTCTGCTTCTCTGACAAGCCCCCAGGCCATGCTGACACTGCCCATCCAGGATAGCAGGTGGAGGAACAAGACCCTAACTCAAAAGAAGTTCTAATCCCAAACAATATTCAGTCTGACTCTACCTTCATCCTTATGAAGGTTTGCCTCCCAAGAGGTAATGGTACTCAACATGTTAACCATAACACCACACTTTGTCACTATGATCAAACACCTGTAGCAGAGGGGACACTCTGCCTACTGATAATGGTTTCCCACAAGGATGGTTTCTGACCCAAATTCACATTCATCCCGATGGGGGGGGGGTACATTTTACAATCTTTAATATAATAATGAGTCTCCTGTCTCCTAGGCCAGGATTTGTAGGCCAACATCCAAGGCTTATGTCCCCTGGCAGTGACCGAGAGAGCCAGTCCCCAAACTGATACCTATTATTGAAAATTTGTAAGGTTTGAACTACTTGAGGATTCCCCTACCAGACAAGGTAATAAATGGCTGATAAGATTCAACCTTATCTCTCTAATGAGGATTTGATTTATATACTAGGTCCTTTGGGGACTGAAGGGGTGAGATGGGCAGGAGGGCAGAGCAGAAGCAAGAGAATCCCTATAGATAATGTAGATAATCTTTATAGGGCCCATGAAACCTTAATAGAGCACATGGACCAATGGGAGGACACATTATGTGTGTCATATTATCAAGTGAATTGTTAATGTAATTTGTAAGGTTAAAGGAGGCAAGTTTCTATATATACACGTGGCCGTTCTTGATTAATGAGTTTGGGCAAAACCACTTCATAGTACCCTTCTGAATATTAATGTACTTGAGTATACTCTGACCTATGACTTCTCCAAATCCTTGTTTTGACCTCAGAAAGAGATCACTTAGGGCAATGAAACAGAACCATACCTACAGTTCCATACCTTCTATTTGCAAGACAACTAGGTATGTCTCATCTTCTTGGCAGAGTGCTTCTTTACTGTTTCCCTCAATGGCTCTGTGAGGACCCTCCATTTCGTGTTATCTATAGACGTCCTTCTCACCTTATCTTGGATGGTTAGTTGCTAGAAACTCTCTTGTATGGTCTAACATTGCTGGGCCTCCCTGATTCAAGCAGCACAGATCCAGACTTGGCATCTGTGCAAGAGAAAGATGGTAAAAGGCATGACTGTCTGTAATATCAAAAGGGGGCACACCCTGGCTATAATAGGACTTAAGGCTATCCATTCTTCTAGCACCTAAGCTGGATGTTGTCTTTGAGAGCTGTTCCCTATTATAGAATAGATTAAGGGTTACTATTCTCTCCCACCCTAAGTATTCATCCAATTTTATACATGGCAGCAGCTTTAAGACACAATCTACTATATATCACTATATGGAAAAAGAAAAGGAAGTTTATAAGAGAGGAAAATCATTCAAGATCAAACAGTTCATAGCAGAGTCTATACTCAAACCCAGCTCACAGAGGTCAGGTAAATTGTTTGAGGCCATATGTCTGGTTGATGGCAACAGCAAGACTAGAACTGCCTCCAATTCCAAGACTTTTTTCTACTCCAGTCTCCCTTAACCATAGCTGGGATACCCTTTCCCCACTCGGATTATAGATTCACTAATGCCTTTGAAGAAATCCAGCTTAAGAGCTGAGGGAGAAGGGTAAATGGAGCTACCTGGGAATGCTACTGATCAGGCCTGGTCTTCTTTCCCACAGTCATATTCACCTTGCCACCTAATTTCATCTTTATGGCTTAAGCTTTTTAATTCTTTTCCTACCTAATCCCTCTCTCTGGCCATGTGTGATTACTATCTTGCTATTTCAGGTTTCTGTCCAGCTGGGTAAAATCTTCACACTCTGTTTTAGCACTGAGTTTTTCTCTTTGATGTCATCTCATCTGCCTGGGGGGCCAGCTCACCTTCCCACCCCTCTGCTGGCACCTCACTGGGTTCTTCCCCATCCCTGCTTTCACCACCATACTTTCCACTTCCTCTTCTCCCTTCCACTTCTCTTGGAAGGATGGCTCCTGAATTTTTTGCCCCCAGCAGAACTGGATGGCTTTTCTCCCTCTGCTTAAGGGAGTGGGGGGATGAGCCGTGAAAGCCCCAAATGCCATCTTTCATCTTATTTCCTATTTCCAGCACATATCCTATTTATAATTCTGCCTCCCTCTTAGCAGATTGACACAGCACTCTGCTTGGTTCCCAGAATAAATGCAATTCAAGAATAAGAGACAAGTCCAGGCTCCCAGGATTCTTCTACAGTCAGGCATTGGTTAGGAGTTTTTTTGCCAGCATTTGAGAAATGTCTCTGATGGCAGCTGTGTTTCTCTGAGCCCATCTTCCGCTGTCCTGGAAACTCCTTCCATATAGGATTTTATTCCTGGCAGATTTCCCTTCCTGATTATGTCTAGACCAAGCTTATATTAAAGGTAGGTGCTATTCCCTAACATACATTGGCTACACCATAAAAGATACTTAAGAAATATTTGTTGGGTGAATAAATGTTGGCATGTTAATAACAGGTCATAACTGAGTTTGTGGGAAGCCAATTTAGAATTATAGCTGATCTGCAAAGTCAACATTACATATAAAAATTCACATTAAAAAAAAAAACAGTTTCTTATTACACCCAACATCTCTGATGTCCCCATCACTGAATCATTATAAAACCTAAAGGAAGGAGCAACATTTACAAGGTGTCTTCCACTATTAGGAATGGTGCTTTGCTTAAATTATTTCATTTATTCTACAATCTCTGAAATAAGATTTTGATCCCCATTTGTAGGTAACAAAACTGAGACTCAGGTAGGTAAGCAGCTTGCCCTAGAAAGAGTAAGTGGATTCACCCCAAATCTATCTGCCTTCAAAGCTCACTTCAAAAACCTAAAGAAGATTTGGGGCCTTTGAACACAGCATCCAAGGTAGAACATGCTAATGACCTCTGGTTCAATCTGTGTCCCCCTGCCTATTTCTTTTCTGTTTGGCACATAGTAGCTACTCAAATATTTTAATTAAATTATCAGATATATCATTTCAGCTTAGTTTCTTAGCATGACATTCTAACATTCTGGGCTTGATATAGACACTTTAGAGGAAATCCACCATCAAGCTTTAGAAGATTATCAGATGGGGACACACAGGCCAATGTTCTCTGTCTTCATCAAGGAAAACAGACACAGGATGAAAGCTCAGCAGGCAGGATCTAGGTTAGAACTAAGGGAAACATAAGACACTGGACCAGACCAACAAGAAAGACAAAATATTTTGCCTGCAGGTCCCCATCTCTCTGGGATGAGCCAGATTCCTGCCTGCTGGGAAGGCTTTGCCTCTGAGGGTCTGCAGAGGCACCAGGAGCCGTTCTTCTGCATTTGTGGTAAGAGAAGCTGTCGCAGAAACTGTCCTCACTCAATGGCATCCTTTTCACAGTAATGCGAAGTTGTTAGTTCCCTTGATTGCTCTCTGATGCATAGCTTTAATTGCATCCTTGCTTTTATGTACAGAATAGATTCATGTTCCCAAGAGGATAGCTAGGAAACCCCATCGCCAGCCTTGGAATACAAATGGGAGCCTGCTGAAACTGCTGCTTCATGGATGGGCACAGGGAAAAGGACATCAGGGAGGACAGCTACCTCTAAAAGTCTGGGGTTTATGCATGGAGGTGTCACTGTCCCTAGTGAACTCTTCTGGGAGTAGAAATGGCAGCAATGTTATTCATAGGAAACTGCTTGAAAATTGCATAGGAAATTTCCCATGCACAGGAAATTGCCTGTGAGGTGAGTGTATGTGGTGCTAAAAAGCTGCCATCCCCCCAGAAAGCTGTTCCTCACCATACAGGAGCCTCTATGGACTAGTCCCTCTGTTGACATAATTATATTGACTTGCTCAATTTTTTATGCATGGTCCTATATTATTGAGATCATATTATATATAAATTTTATAATCTATCTCCTTTAGTTAACATTGTAGCTTATAAGCCTTGGGGGCGGGCGGTAAGGGGTGCAGTAAAATCTAGCCATCTTACAAATGAGGGTGACACCAGGCAGAATTGGCAGCAATGACCAGCACTGCTGGGTTGGCTCCTGGCAACTTGAGTAGTCCTATCCCAAGGGTTTGGTTCACCTATTTATACAATTTCATGGGGCAGTGGGCAGTAGTTGGTCTAAGAGGTAGGATTAAAAGAGTTTGGTTTTTTAATCTTCTCTTGATTTCTTTTATTTGCCAAATTTCTTAATAAACCAGTATGACTCTTATAGTCAGAAAAAAATTATTTTAAGTGTTTCCTCTTTTGGCTGCCAAGAAAGCAGCAAGGCATTGGAATCTGAATCAGCTACAGTGAAGAGGCCACTCAAGCTCATCTTATCATGCCTTAGGCTCTCCATCTGTGAAATGGGACAGTCGCCCTGGACCCTCCGTAGTAGAGACTGTTAACACCATCTCTAACCTTTGTAGATGTCACACCGTCCTTGGACAAGATGAAGAGATAACCAGCCCATATCTGGGAGGTGGCTGAGCTGCATGATTCACCTCTCCTCACCCCTCCAAAGACCCCATGCCTGTCAAAGGAAGATGATTCATTCACCTTATTTGTGATCAAAATCTCCCGATTTAGGCACTGTTGAGAACAGACTGGCATCTAGGTATCTTTAGTTCTTGAAAAAGGGGAGTCAAGCTACCTTCTTTTCCCATGGCCCATTTATAGGGCTAACATTCATTAGGCATAAGAGACACAGTACCTAGGGACCATAGTGCTTTTATACGTCCACGACGTTTTAATAGATAACATATTTGTCCTTATCTTATATTTGCCAACATGGTTGTACAATATAAGCTTTCATATTTTTTGCCCATGAAGGCAAAAGTGCCTAAGGCCTATGAAAGTCATAATATGCCCCTGCTCAGCCCATATCAGCCCCATATTTTCCAAGCCCTTCCATGAAATAAAGGTGGACTGTGGACAAGCATGCCTACCACTCCTCTCTATTCATCTTTGTCATCTTTCTGGTACAAAAGAAACAGAACTTGGGTGTGGATTTTTGGCATGAAAATAACTAACCATTCGGTCAAACTGAAACCCCACAGCAGAATTAGGCAGATGAAGATCTATTTAGCAGACAGAAGAAGAAATAGCTTTTTTAATTGCCCACACAAACAACCATTACAACACAGGAAAGATAAGAAGCAATAACTCTAAGAAATGACTTGGCATTTCCCCTTTTTCTTAAGAATGATTATCCCTCATTCCTTAGGGTAAGGTGTCTGTGAAATGCGAACATCCTCTTTAATAAGCCTGGTCCTTCTTTTCAAATTAGAGTTATAAATAAGTAAGTACAATTTGCAAACCATTTGATTACATCCCTGTACTTTCCCAAGATTCCCTAAGGAGGCACTTACACCAATTTTTGCATCATTAAATATTTAAATAAAAACTCGAAGTGAATTGTGGGACAAAAAGGCATTTATGAAGCACATGTTTGGGCACAATGCAGCGCCAAGTCTTAGGCTCAGGGAGCAAGTAGAACATTTGGTCCCTACAGACCAGCAATAGAATGAGCACATCAAAGAGATCTGAAGGGAGAGAATGTTGGTTTCAAGGGAGGGAGCCAATACAGAAAGCCCCGATTTTACTCCAAGTCCCTTATTCAGCAGCCACAAACACACAGAATGCCACCAGGAACCAAGAAGGAAGGCAGCTGAAGAGCCACTCTGAAGTCTTAAACCCCATGCCTCTGTTGGTTTTAAAATGTTGTGTAAAAGTTGAGGTCAAATCACCCCCAAATACCAATGGTACGAAAGAAAATAAGTAATTTAAATTCAGAACACTTTGTTCATGAAATCAGGTGATTTTTTTCAATACATTTTATCACAATTTTCCTTGGTAAATGTTCATTGAGCATGGCTCTATGCCAAGGGCTTGTACATGATATATTAAACAGCCTCCACCCACAGAAGTTTGCAATGTGTTTGGGAAATAGATGTTTAAGTGGTGTATACAATGAATGACATGGGAGCAGTCCCGACTATAAGTTCTGTGTGGGAACCAAGAGAAAGGCGAATCCTCAAGTGACTGCCAAGGCCCTGAGGATCCAGCAGGAAGCAGATGGCACACTCAAAGGATTTAACTAGAGAGAGTTTAACTAAGGAAATACTGACTGAGATGTGGGGAGACTTAAGACAACTAATCACAGTGGTGAACTCCTGGACTAGCAACAGTGGCGAGCCATCGCCACTCTTGGGCTGAGGCAAGGCAAGGTTGGTGTCACTGGAGCCCCACAAGAGTTGGTGCGATGGAAGAGGGGATGCCCCACGCAAGCTGAGACTGTAGAGGGGCAGGACACTAAGGCTGGGATTGGGGAGTAAAGACCCAGCCTGCGATCCCCTGCTGATACCTCCCATAAGCCAAGCCTACCCAGAAACTAGAGGGAAAGGGAGCCAGAAGACACAGTCCTAGGGCACAGATAAGGAGAGAGAAGAGCAGAGAGTGCGTCCAGAGGGACAAATGGACTAGCTCAGCACCCGGGCTAGACACCTTGCTACGAGCCTTAAGAGAAAGACGAGATTTCTTGGCATAAAAATGAAGGAGGAGGATAGGGGCGCCTGGGTGGCTCAGTCGGTTAAGTGTCTGACTTCAGCTCAGGTCATGATCTCACCATCTGTGGGTTCAAGCTCCACATTAGGCTCTGTGCTGATGGCTCAGAGCCTGGAGCCTGCTTTGGATTCTGTGTCTCCCTCTCTCTCTGCCTCTCCCCAACTCACCCTCTGTCTCTCTCTCAAAAATAAATAGATGTTAAAAAACTTATTTAAAAAAATGAAGGGGGAGGGCATCTGAGGCAGAGAAAGACAAGCATATATATATATAAGAAGTAAGGAATTTTTTTTTTTTTCCTGTCAGGAGGTAATGTACACAAAGTGCTTTTTTTTTTTTTTTTTTGTACAGAAAAGTCAGGCTATAACATTCAGGAAGCTTGGAGGAAAAGACACTAAGCAAGGTTTCTTGATCTCAGCACTATTGACATCTGGGATGGATGATCGTTTTGGGGGACTGTTCTGTGTACTGTAGGGTGTTTAGCAACATCCCTGGCCACTACCCACTAGATGCCAGCATGCACTCCTAGCAGTGGTAACTGAAGGTATCTTCAAACATTGACAGATATCTTTTGGAGGGCACAAAATTGCCCCCAATTGAGAACCACTGGGAGAGGAAAGGAAAGAGACCAAAGAAGGCAGATAACTGTTGAAATACAGTGCAGACAGGTGACACTAAGGGCTTAGTCCAGTGTGGCACGGTGACACTGACAAGGACCAATGTCGCAGTCTCTATGAAGGAGGAGGAAGCAGGCTGAATGAGGAGGGGTAGAGGGAGTGGTGGAGGGTGATTTCAGTTTGTAGATTGGATAACAGGGAGAATGACATCTCTAACTGAAGAGGTAGAAATGTGTGGGGCTGGCCTTGGGGAAGGATGATGTGTCTTCTGTGAATTTGTTTGAAGGAAGCCTGGGATATTTAGATAAGAGACTGACTTGAGGAGGGAGACTGGGACTGGAGGTGTGAATTTGAGTCATCCACAGAGAGACAGGCTTCTAAACCTCCTATGGATAGAAGTTCTCCCGGAGGAAGATAGAGAAGCCAAGCACTGAAGTTTTCTCTCTCTTACTCTTTTTTTTTTTTTTTTTTTTGGCGGGGGGGGGGGGGGGGCGCGGGGGGTGGGTGGGCAGGGTGATGTGCATATTTAGAAGAATAATGTGAGATAGAAATAGAAAGTGCCAGAGGCAAGAAAACCAGACAGTTTTCTGAGGGGGGAAGTCATGAAGCCCAGCCCCAGACCCTCTCACCAGTCCATATGCCCCAGGGGCTATGTCTACCACAAGAAACTACCTTTTATAATATATACAAAGGTGCCGCTGGGCTAGGAGCAGTCCTGAAGAGAATCAAAGATGCCACGGGAGCCACAAGTGTCAAGGCAGGAGAGGAGCCTTGTCCACCCCCCACGCACACGTAGTTAACAGTCCTCTATTTTTTAAAATCACTCAAATCCTGAAAGAAGGAGACTTTGGTTAGGTGGACATTTTCACTTATGTGGAATAAACAGCTCTTCATCAGGGAGGGAGCAGTTATAGGAAGTGTCATCCCCCTAGAGTTCTGAAGGAGAGGTTGCACACAAATGTAGTAGGAAGACCTGAGGATCCAGATCCACAAAGGTAGCCTGCTTGTCTGTCTCCGTCCTTCTAAGTGAAGAAAAATGGTGGATCTTCTTGGGGGATTTTTTTTCCCTCTCACAAAGATGTATTTGTGGTAGGCAGAATTCTAAGATGCACCCCAAGATTCCAGGCCCTGCTGTACATGCCTTGTGTAATCTCATCCCTTTGATTGTGGATGGAACCTGTGGATGTGACAGGGTGATGATTAACATTCATGATTAACATTATGGGGCAAAAAGGAATTTTCAGATGTAATTAAGGTCCCTAATTAGTTGACTTTGGGTTCCTCAAAAAGGATATTGTCCTGGGTGAGCCTGACCTAATCAGGTGAGCCTTTAAAACAGATAAAGAGAAAGCAGCCATGTTGTGAACTGCCGTGAAAAGACCACATCACTGGGACCAGACGGAGGCTTCTAGGAGCTGAGAGTGATTCCTGGCCAACAGTGAGCAAGCAAATATGGACTTCAGTCCTGTAACAACAAGGAATTGAATTCTGCCTATAATCAGTGATCATGAAAAACGACCCTGAGCTTCATATAAGCTCAGAGCCCCAACCAGCCCTTATATTTTAGCCTGATGAGACCCTTAGCAGAGGGTCCTGTCCTGGAAACATTGAGTTCATAAATTTGTGTTGTTTTTAGGTACTACATTTGTGGTAATTTGTTATGCAGCAAAAGAAAACTAAGGCATATATGAAGAGAGACTGTGTCCATAGGGTGGGTTGGCTCCATGAAGAGACTGACAACCACAACCCACAGCTGAGCCCCACAAGTATGCAGGGACTGGGCAGGCTGAGACGGTGTGACCCTTGCTGTTTCTCAGACCCAGCTTCACCAGGACCCAAGCAGGCCACAGCATATAGGGCCATAACTCATCTCCTCCTATGAGAGGGCAAACTTCAGACCTGAGAAATTGAAACACAATAGAAGCCACACAGAACAGGCAGAACTTATTTTCTGAACTGAGATCATCATGGCACTAACTAAGTCTGCTCAGGATTCCTACCCCTGGTGCCAGATCTGTCCCTTCCTTGGCCAAGTATAACTTTAGCTCTTCAGATACTGAGCTAGTGAAGCTGAATGGGCACTGATGTATCGCTTCTCAGGAGGGCCTCTTCAAAGCAGGAAGGATATGGAAGAAAGGTGGAAGGAGAAGAAAAAAAGGAGAATTTTATTCAGCAAACAAACATTTATGGTGCTCATTACATGGGCAGCCCTGTTCTAGGCCCCAGCAACACACAGTGAATAAAACAAAAATCCATACACTCCAGTGAAAGAAGAGAGGCCAGTTAATAAAACAAAAATCTAAAAGTATAGTGTGGAGTGACAATAAAGCAGAAGAGGAGTTGGAAGGGAAAGGGTTTGGAAAAGGATATCAGGAGTGCAGTTTGGGACATGTTAAGTTTGAGGAGCCTATTGGACACCCATTGGTGCTATCATGTAGACAGTGGGATATTCCAGTGTGGAGTTTGGGGAAACATTGGGACTGGAGATATAAATTTAGTATCTAAAACACGAGATCAGCTGAGATTAAAAGGGAGTATATGTGGATCAAGAAGTATGAGGGTAAATCCTGGGAGCCTCTGACATTAAGGTATCACAGAGAAAAGAAAGAACCAGTGTCTGAGTCCAGGCTTCCATAACAAAATACCACAGACTGGGGAGACTTAAAACAACAGACATTTATTTCTCCCAGTTCTAGAGGCTGGAAGTCCAAGATCAAAGTGCTGGCAGATGTGGTTCCTGGGAGGCCCCAATCAAGGTTTGCAGATAGCCACCTTCTTGCTGTATCCTCACATGTCACAGAGAGCAAGCAATGGTCTCTCTCTCATAAGGACACTAAGCACATCATAGGGACTCCACCCTAATGACCTCATCTAAACCTAATTAACTCCCAAAGGTCCTACCACCAAATACCATCTCACTGGGGTTTAGGGCTCCAACATAAGAATTTGGGAGAGGGGGCTCTGTGCTGACAGCTCAGAGCCTGGAGTCTGCTTTGGATTCTGTGTCTCCCTCGCTCTCTGCCCCTCCCCCACTCACGTTCTGTTTCTCCCTCTTTCTCTCAAAAATACATAAACATTAAAAAAAAAAAGAATTTGGGAGAGGGGGACAAAAACATTTGAGTCCACAGCAACTAGCAAAAGTGATGAGAAGGAAGAGGCAGTAAAGAAGGAGAAAAAGCAAGAGAGTGTAATGTTCTGGAAGCCAAGGCAAGAGTTTCAAGGATGAGAGACTGGTCATCAGGGTCAAATGTTGCTGACAGGTTAGTTGAGGCTAAGAACCTTCAATTTAGCATCATGTCATTTGGGATCTTGACAAGAATAGTTTTGATGGAGTGATGAGGATGAAAGCCCAATTCAATTAGCATCAAGAGAGACTGGATTGAGAGAAATTAGAGGCAGCAAGTACAGACAACTCTTTTAATGAGCTGTGCAGTAAAGGAGTAGAGCAGTGGGGCAGAGCTGCACGGGACTATGATGGGAGAAATTAGAGCATATCTGTATGTTGATGGGAGCAAAGGGATAATGACAAAATGTGTATAGTCAATTCTCCGTTACACAAGAAAATAGAAATAGTGTGGCCCATTTGATGAGTTTACTTAGATTGTATGTAATAGCTGACATATATAAAAGAGAATATGTAAATTCTGAAACACAACGAACACCCACAAAACCACCATCCACACCAACAGCTGGACCACCACCAATCACATCTATATGTGTGCTCCTCCCCTCTCGAGCCCTCTGCCTCTCAGAAGAAAACAAGTTCCCTGAATTTTGCAGTTATCATTTCCTTGTAAAGTCATATCTCTTCACTATAATCTGTTGTATTTATTGACTGATAGATCAAGGAAGACCTCTTCTCTGCCCCTCAACCTACCTTCTGCAGACAGACATCAGACCACCTTGGTCCGTCTCATGAAATTCCTTTCTTACACTGAACCTGCACACTAAAAGCCCATTTTTCATCTTCCATCTCCAGCTAGCTACTGCTTTACCAGAAACACCCCTTCTTTGACATGAGGATCATATTAGTCATTCCTCTCTGTATCACATCCTCCACATGAAAGCAGGAAGAGACAAACACATCTTCTTCACTCATGTGCACACAGAACAGACCCCATTGGCCGTAGCACCCTTTTTCTCCTGCAAGTCCTCAAACCTCAAGCCTCCCCCTCTCGTCCTAAGGCACACCCTGAGGGGCAGGCGTCAATTCCTGGTGGCCCCTCCACAGAGAGCTCAGGAAGGCGGTCGTCAGGTTTCTTTGATCCCCAATCACCCATGGGCAAGTGGCCATCCTCAGAACATCCAGGACTCTCAGGGTATGGAGGGATCTGCAAAACTTTGACAAATGCCAAAAGACTGGGCCCTTTACAAATGGATGACAGCAGGTTCTGAGAAGCCTTCTGCATACATAATCCAAACACCCAGCCCCCGCGCTTACTCACTGATGCTTGAAATTGCTTTAAGGAGAGACAACAGGCTTTCATCTCACAACTGGAGAAAGCTTTGAAGGCCCTGGATGAACTAACTCAATGATTTAGACTAGCGCACACTAGCCGTGTAAAAGGACTGAAAAGACTGGATGATGCAACGGACATCTTTAAAAACGAGTGTGAAGGGACAAGAGGTAAAGCAGAGAAAGATGGGTCTTTTCTTGTCTCCTTGGGAGCTTAAAAAAAAAAAAAAATTTGAAATCAGAAGACATGGAATCAAATTTGTCCCTATCGTCAGCTGTTTGACCACAGGCCAGTTACTCAAAGTTTTGAACTTATTTCTTATTTCTAAAACAAAGGTAAGTACGTACCTTCAGAGTTACTGTGAGACTTTAATGCCATGCTACACGGTGAATATTTTTCTTCTTTCCCTGTTGCCTCAGGCATCTCGAGGTCTGCTCATTTCCATACTAACAAGGGCTCCCTCTCTTAGCATTATAGAGATTAAGAATGAGGAATCTGGAACCAGGCAACATGGTTCAAATCCTAACTATCACTTTCTGTGATCTTGGGCAAGTTACTTGACCGCTCTGTGCTGTTTCCTCACCTGTGAAATGGGAGGTAATAACAGTACTTGCCTTGTGGGGAGATTGTAAGGATTAATATGTGTCATGCATTTAAGGATCGTTTTGGCACACAAAAAAAGCACTGCAAGAAGTGCTCGCAACTATTATTCCCAAGGGCTTCACCTGTCCACTTTCCACAAGGTAAAACATCATTTTAAGCTCCTCCACTTCCGCTCTTTAATATACAAAGCCCACTGTAAATTGCCACACATTCCTCTAGGTTTCCTAACGCCCCCAGCCCTAATCTTAAACGGCCAAGCCATCTGGTCCTCCCACCACAAGCTAACCCTAAGCAGTTCTCAACTCTCCAGGCCCTGCAGGTTCTGAACTTCCGCCACCCAGACTTTGCTGGATGGTGGCGGGCGCGGGGGCGGGGCGCCGCCGGAGGGTGGAGGGAGGGAGGCGGGAGGGCGGCGGGAGGTCAGCTCTGTGACGTCACGCCAGGGCCCCTCCCCCCCCCGTGGTTGCCAGGCAACGCAGCGCGGCGTCGGGGTTGCCAGGGGAAGGCGAAGCGCTAACAAAGCCTGGTCCCGCCCCACCTCTCCTGTCCCTTGAGGCCAAAGCTGGTACCGCCTTTCCCCGCCCAAGTTCTGCGGCTTTCCCCAGCCCCCGCCCAGGGTGTGTGGGCCTCCATCTGTCCTCACATCTCCTTCCGCCTGAGGCCAGGTGCGAGGTGAGGCCTCGTCCCCGACAGCCCGTTTGAGAACTAGCCTCAGGTAGCAACCCCTAGGGGAAGAAGAGGGAGGGAAGCGCCCCAAGCGCCCCGAGGGCTGTGCGGGTCTGAGGGAAGAGTCCTGCCCTTGGGCTCACCTGGATTCTGAATCCCTCCTTGTTCACCGAGCAAGAGGAGGGGGCTGTGATCTTTAAGAGAATATGATCTTGGGAGATTACTGCTCTGTACCCAAGCTATGTGTATATTTTGTACCCAGGGCTACTATTTTATGATTTCTTACACAGACGATGGTGATTTGAAAACCGAACGGAATCTAGGATCAGAGACCCCTACTGACTAGCCAAACCACTTTTTTTTTTTTTTCCTACCTGTGGGGGGATTGTCATGAGGATTAGTGGACATGAGTAGCACTATAAAAAACTGCTATCAATCATTCATTTTCCTAATGTCTATTGATCAGTGACTATATTCTAGGCTAGGCTATTCCTATAGTGAGCAGAAACTGTCCCTACTTTCAAGTATATAGTCTAATGGGGGTGGCAGATGTTCATTAAAAATCGCACAAATAATGTAATTAGAGCTGAGACGGGTGCTGCCCAGGAGAGAGGCAGGTAAGTGGTGCTCTGAGAAGGTGTAATGGAACTGACCTGAGATCTAAGAACCTGTGAAAAAGTGGGGAGTTAATTCCAAGCAAGGGGAACCATGTGTCCCAAACCCACTACCTTCTATTCCAAGCCCTGACTAGTGTATACGATTGCCTGGTCCTTGTTTCCAAGAGCTGTTCGTAGAAACTGCCTCTGAGATTCTGGTGTCTGGAGCCTTTCATTCATGTAACTGTGGCCTTTCGTTAATAGAATTGAAGCTCTACTTAGCCCACACCAATAAAACCAAATGAGCAATTCCAGAAACAAATCTATATTCCACGTTTGATAAGTCCTATATTCTTCAGCACCCAGCACATATGTGTTGACCTGCCATTGCACACTGGGTGGCATGTATGCTTCAGAAAAAAAGGAAACCCATTGAATTTTAGAGTTGTGGGGCCTGGAATAAATAATTGAGTAAGGTCTACCATACTGAGAGCTTTAGGAGTGGAAAAGAACTTTGTAGAACGTTAGAATCATGGAACATTAAGATAGAATGGACCTTTCCTCACTTATCTGATGTGAACAAATGGTCTCTATTGCTCAAAGGCAGAAAAGTTGGGCTTTGGTGCCTCTTCAACCTGAGGAGACTATGATTCTAAGTCTCTGTGGCTCAAAAGTACATGGAACTCCTGAGAGTCAAATGAAACATGGAAGGAGAATTTGACCTGCCCCTCCTTCAGTGTCCTCCATTTCTACTACCATCTACCCAGTCACGCACACTTGAAAAGTGGGGTCACCCTATACTCTTCTCTCCTCCTCCTCCTACACTGGTTCCCAAGTCCTTAACTTCTGCCTCTCTTATCCCTCCCCATTGTAACTGCTAAAAGGCAATGATGCTCTCAAGAGTTGTTGCTAAATGTGCCACCATATTCTTTTAACCAACCTCCCTGCCTGGAGCTTCACTCCACTTCCTTCAGCCCATCTACACAGCTGTTGATCCTTCAATATGTGTTTCAGAGTCCAAGAAAGAGTAAGAAATCATATACAAATTTAACAGCGTTCAACATTAAGAGTTTTTAGCTATAATGGGATTGGACTAATGGAAGATTGGCTAGTTAAGATGTAAGGAGAGATCTGAAGTATACAGTAATCACAAATATAAGGAGCAACCGCTACCCTCGAGATAGATTGCCCAAGAAAGAGCTGACCTCCCAAGAGCTTGTCAAAGAGAGTGTGGCCACAACTCACTGAATGGTAGAAAAATTGATGAGGTGCCAGACAGGCAAAAATCCACGGTCTAGGACACTGAAGAAGTCATTTACGAAAAGAATATGACCATGGGTGAATATTGTTCTCTGCCCAAACTTAGTGGGAGCACTCTACTACAAAGCTTCCGAAGAGAGGTGCCAGGGGAAGCTGCTAGGCATTGGGCCCTGCTAGCTGCCATGCATTGTGGCAGTCAGACATGCATGAGATCACATCCTGTAGGAACCAGAGGCTGGAGAAGCTGTGCACTACAGGATTGCATCACTGGAGAAACTTCATGCTCCTGACGCCTAGCAAGTGGAGCATATGGAAACTGCAAGAGAAACACTTTCTTCCTCCAGTATCCCTCCAGTGTCAAACTCTACCAGCAGAGTTTGACACGGCAGATAACAAAGGAAAAATATTTAAAGAACCCGGTTCAGTTTTTGCTGAGAAGCAATGGAGGGTGAATTTGGAGCTGAGAGGCAATAAATTGGTAACAGGCATACCAAACTAACACCCAAATCTGATTGTGTGACCCTAGTGCTTAAATCCTCTAGTGTCTCTCTATTGCCTTCAAGATAAAGTTCTAAAGCCTTAGCAAAGCTTACCAGGCCTTTTATATTCTGTACTTGGTCTATAGTTCCAGGCCTAGACGCAACCACTCCACCTCTGCCCACCCTAATCCTCCATAATTACTCACAGTTCCCTTAATTCACTACATTCTCTGATACTTCCATACCTTTGTCTAAGGAGTCCTAGCCATTAAAAAAAAAAAAAATCCTTCCTTGCTCTTATCAGTAAATAGGTGCTTACTGAGTATCTACTCTATACCTGGCACTATCGTGGGAATTGACAATACAACAATGAACAAACCAGGCTTCCGAAGTCTCTGTTCAAATGCCATTACTCTTTAGGAAGAATTTTCTGATGACTTTCTCCTACCTGTAAATGTTAGATGTCTTACCTAGAAGATTCTGTTTTCCTATATCTAGTGCAGACTTTTTAACACTTATCATACCCTATTTTAGTCACTTATTTTCCTAACAATCTCTTCTACTGCCCATGAGCTCTCTGAGGGCAGGGTGTATGACTCATTTATTTCTGTATCGCAGTATTCAGCACTAGTCCTGATCCATAAAGTTTCATTGGATTATTAGCTCAGGATCACATAATCAGTCAAATACAGGCCTAGGACAAGAATCCTTGTCTCCTGTCTAATAGCCGAGAATGCCTCTTCACTAGAGCTTTCTCTGCTCTATGGGTGTTATACCTCACCCTGCTGTGAAGGACAGTGTTTTTCTGTTGGAAAAGACAAGTGCAATGTTGAACATCATCATGAATAACAAAAGAAACAGAAAAAAAATAGATCCCTATCTTATATGGAAAACTGTGGTGCATTCCCTCAGAGCTGTCACATATTTTGAGTTTCTAAATCATAGTAATGCTATAATGAAATGGGAGATAGGGAAGACAAGGAAAAGTATGAACGTGATGTTGGGGGTATTCTGACAACTTCATTCTGAAAAAATGAAGGCTGATAAACTTATGACAGATGGTGTTAAAGTGACCCCAGTTTTGTACACCGATCCCCAAATTAGAAGACGTGTCATGCAACTTTAGAGAGCACAGTTAATGTAGCAGTCTGTAAAGGGTGTCCTGGGCTTGCGGACCGTGATATGAACCTGAGGGATTTAAAATATTAGCATGGCTAGTTTAAGATAAATCAAAAGAGATACCTGTTCACCTGTTAAATGATAAATATGTGGAACTCATAACTTCCAAGAGATGGTATTAGCATGATATATAAGCAATTTTGATAAATTTGCTGATAACAAAGCCAAAAACTACTGCTCAAAAAAATGGACAAGGTCGGGTAGGACAGCTCTTAGCAATATTGCTGTTGGCATCCAAATGCTAAATTGGCTTGACCGTGGATCAAGCCCAGGATGGAAAAAGATTCAGATTTCTGTGAAATAAAGTTGGAGAGGCAAAGCTAATTAATATGAATAAGTTGAATTGTGGAGAACTTGGAAGTCAGACATCGCATCATTTTGACAAGAAAAGAAATGAAGATCCACTAAAGATTTTTGAGAGTGATGTGATGAGTGGTTAAGACATTTTATGTGGGAAAACTAAGCCTGAGTTTTCTGCCATTGGGAAAATGATTATAATATTAGAAATTACCTACAAATAGGGTGTTGTAAAGATTAAATGAGATCATGAATGAACAATGACTGCTCTTAGGCCCTTCTTATGCTGGGCATCCTTTCATTCTTTGCAACTGGGTGTAATGTAGTTAGACAATTACCATATCACCAGGACAAAAAAATTAGGACATACTCTGACAAATAATTTTTGTTCCACTTCAACGTTCTAAAAATGTACTTTTCATGATACAAATGGGAATATCTTGGATATTTCAGTGATTTAGGGGGACAGCAAGACATAATATTTGAGACTAGGTTTGTCCTAGAGAAAATCCATAATGTGTAAGTGCATTATTTAGAGAGAGGGAGGGAGGATAGTATGGAAAGAGCAGTGACGTAGCCCCAGATTCTTGCTTCAGCTCCAACATAAAACTGTTACCTTGTGCCAATGCACTCCACCTTTTTGTACATCAGTTCTCTCATCTGTAAACGGAAAATAGTGTAAGTCAAATTGAACTCCTTCCTTTTTTTTAAAGGTGCTCCTTTTTGTTTTCTTGACAGTTTTCTAAAACTCATCAGGGACTGAAGTAGGGAATGAAAGAGAAGGAGGATAAATCAAAAATGGCCATAATGGGGGCACCTGGGTGATTTAGTTGGTTAAGCGTCTGACTTCAGCTTAGGTCATGATCTCATGGTTCCTGAGTTAGAGCCCCATGTAAGGCTCTGCACTGACAGCACAAGCCTCCTTCGGATTCTCTGTTGTCCCCTGCCTCTCTGCCCCTCCCCCACTAGTTCTCTCCCTCTTTCTCTCTCAAAAATAAACATTTTTTTAAAATGGCCATGATAGACAAGGTAACTGAGAAAGTAAGTTTCAGGTGCTTTTATGGGAAAGAGGAACTGATAGGAAAGGGTAGCTGGTAGATAGGACTGCAGTGTGGTTGAGAGTCTACAACTGGAGATTTGGGAAGCATTGGGGTAGAGCTCTGGTTGCAGCCACAAAAATCAGCCTGACCTCCAGCTAGAATACAGGAGGGTGCAGCAGCTCAAGATTCCAACTGTGACAACTTTAAAAAATCTAGAGAAAATAGTTTTGAAAACATTGTAAAGACAGCAGAGGGCTTTAGAAGCAATGAGGACTAGATTGATTAAAATTCCAGGAGAGCGTGGAGCCCTTCCAAGGTGAGCTGAAGATCACAAGCCATTTTTTCCCCTGGAGCTATTTGCCAACTCTGGCTGTGGACTGAGGATTGTGCTTGACCCTTTGCAGAGAGACTATCCTGGGGGGAAAGTGAAACTGATAGGGCTTTTGTTAGTCAAACACCAGTGGCACAACAGACTAGAAACTTTAGTTTTTACATGTCTGGTATATAATTTAAAAAGTACTGGGTATGCAAAGAAGCATGAAAATGTGTTTAGATACACTGAGGTAGGCAAAGGATGGCTGTGTGAATTCATTCTGACATCTCACTCAGGTAGGTAATGACTTCATGTACTGAGAGTAGGGACAGTAATAGTTGGGTGGGATGCAGCCTTGAGGGGAAAGTCGTCCACTGGAAATTAAACAAAAAATAGAATTATAGTGATGGAGAACGCACAAATCAAGCAAGGTGGAAGCAGGAGTGAAGCAGTTCCAGAGTAGAAGTGAGGCATGGTTGGAGTGTAATACACTCACTGATATTGTAAAGATTATCATGCTGTTACTGCTTTATAAAATAAGAATAGATTAGTAATAGATTAGAACTTTTCTGTTCTTTCAAATGCACTCAGCTGATCTCAATCTTAGAATCACATGGCCATCTTAAAATTTGTTCGTGCTATGGTGTTTTATAAGTGTCAGAAATCTTAAAGACCCCTCCTCTAACAACCCAGCAAGCAACGTCAATTCTCATGAGGGAATCCCAGCTCCTATTTATAAAACTAGTGTAAGGTTACACTGCCTTAGAATGCTTCCTCAGTAAGGGAGGTTCTGCCAGTGATTAGCCAGATGTTCCTACTTTCTTCCCTTGGCTCCTGTTTTCTTTAGAAAGTCCCAGGTGTCTTTGGCCCATGGAATATTCTGTGAATTCTATTTCCCTGCAATCAAAAGAAATCTATCCACTTTGCTAATTTGTCCCAAACTTTCTTGCTGGCTTCTAATACTCTAGGTGAGTAATTTAAACTAGGAGCTAATTTTTCCTTTAACAACCACTATTTTTACAGTTTGTTTTCTAATGGACATTCTTTTTAAGTTATAGAAATCTCAGGTTTTACTAGAAATCAATTGCAATAGTTACCAGAATTTCTTCTGTAACACATAATCTTAAAACATTGAAACTTAAACATTGAAAGAAAACTTAAAAGTTTTTCTACAGAAGTGCTTGCACTTCCTCAACCTTTTTCAAGTGACAGCACACAAAGAAATAAATGGAAGGCACGCACTGAGGTAAACTGGAGGGTACTGGGAGGTTTTTATGGAGCTTATACAAAAATTCAGTGCATTTTTTATTACATAACTATAATATAAAGTAAAATACAAAGTAACAGTAAAGATATAACTGTTTAATTTGAATAAAACTCCCAAATAAACATTTGAAAACTTTATAAAGAGAAGTCAAGTTTGTTTTCTTATCATGAGTTTGCTTTATATCAAGTTTTGTGTTGAAATGAATACATGAGGTTCCTGAAAAAAATCTTTTAATGATGTTTTCTTTGAATTCTTACAGTTATCATCAGTGGAAAAGTTTGCTTCACATATGGCTTTTAGCAAATAGTAGAAGGGTATTTATTGATTTTTCTGCAGTTGACAGAAACTCCTTTCTCACTCTTAACCAGAACCTGGATCGTTTACCTTCTTTCTTTTTTTCATTGAAATTCTCATGATAACATGAATAGATTTCTAATGCACTTGAACTTTTTCATATCATTTATTTCCAAATAATGTGACACTTAACAGATGTTTTGCTGCTAGTCTCTTTAGGATTGAAGCTAGAGTATCAGTATCATGTAACTTCACATTTCCTTTCAATCTGCAAGGATTGTTAGTATACTTATTTTCAGACACTCCTTGAGATTTTGATTAAATTCATTCTGGTGCTCAAAAATGTCAAGCAGGCCAGTTTTCTGAAGACAATAATCTCTCTTCAACAACTCTGCAGCAAAGATCATTGACTTTTTTTTTTTTTTCCAATTTTTCTTTTAGCTCCTAATCTCCAGAGAAAAAGCTTTTCCTTTGATAGTTACCTTGGTAGGAAACAGCAGTTTCTTCACATAAGCTGAAAACAGACGGAACCAGAATGGCTTGGATTTTATTAGTAACATACTTTAATGTGGAATTCACATTTACAGGGGAAGTATAGACAAGAGCTCATTGTGAACAAAATAATGTCTTACTTGCGTTACAGGCACGGAGAACATGGAGAGCAGATAGAGTGTAAAGCCTGCCCACCTTCCTGTCATCACAGATTTCCCACCGGTATAGGAACGGCTGTGCTTGCATAATCTAGAACATCTGATTTGTTTTAAAGTACTTAGTTACTACTCCATGTACATCGCCCTGAGTAGTTTTGGTACTTTTTGGCAAAACAATACTTTTCCAAGCATTCCTCTCCAGGGATTCTAACTAGTGCTATTAACTGAATGCAGTTACTTAACAACTGCAGATTCACCACTCTGCAAGGAAATGCTTTGATTCATTAGTCTTGTACAGAATGTCATCAATGAATCTTCTAATAGTATTATTCCAGAATAGCATTTATATCTTTCCTTGGCTTCATTTGATCCCAAACATGTGGTCATTTCCCAGGCAGGTTGGTAAAATGAGTAATTCTACAACTGTGAGAGACATGTTGGCTTTATTTCTTAATTATGGGACCTTTTATTTAGCATCTTGGATCCAATCTGATGTAAACTACTATTGTAAATACTGTTGTAAAGTTTCCTAAAAATAGTGGTTTTCAAAGTGTGATTTCAGGGACTTCAGAGGAGCCTTGAGACTTTGGGGAGTAGGAGTCCATGAAATTAAAACTTTTTGTAATAATATTAATACACGATATGCTTTCTTCACTCTTTTTCTTAAGAGCGTACAGTGTTTTTCAGAAGCTACATGATGTGTGATACTATAACAGATCGAGTACAAAGCAGATATGAGAATCTGGCTATCGTCCATTAAGCCAGACATGAAGAGATTTGCAAAAAATGTAAAACAATGCCACTCTTCTCACTATGGGGTTTTTTGTTTGTGGAAGGTATAGTTATTTTTCATTAAAATGTTACTTACGTTGATATGTAAAGGGTTTATTTTTATTTTAAAACTAATATTTAAATTTTTTGTTTTAATTTCTAAAATGATAAATATTGATAGATAAAACCCATATTAACAAAAGCTCTTTGGGGTCCTCAGTAACTTTTAAGGGATCCTGAGACCAGAGACTTTAAGAATTGGTCTCTTAAGATATTGTCTGGGTAATGTATTTTCTGCTAAGTCCCTGGCATAATTTGTCTGGCACCATTTTCTTCATTTGATAACTTTTCCATGAAAATAAGATACTTAGATAGACAAAAAATGATCAGGGTAAAAACAAATCTAAATTTTAAATAACACTAAAAATAATAGATATTAGGGGCTCCTGAGTGGCTCAGTCAGTTGCGCATCACACTCTTGATTTTGGCTCAGGTCATGATCCCAGGGTCGTGGAATCCAGCCCCGTGTTGGGCTCTGCCCTGGGTGTGGAGCCAGCTTAAGAGTCTCTCTCTTCCTCTGCCCCTCTCCCCTGCTCATGCTCTCTCTCTCTAAAATTAAAAAAAAAAAAAAAAATAGTAATAGGTATAAATAAAAATGATTAATATTTAATTTTAAATTTTACTTTATGGTAGGAAAATAAAAAATATATTTCAAGTATTAAGGCGACTACAAGTCTTTTGACCATAACAAATCAATTTGCAAAGAAAATAAGGTCCATTTTCTTATAAGTATTTTTAAATAAATCACAAAATTTTTTAAAACTGAGCATTTGATAAGTAAAGTGGGAATTTTGAAAATACTATTATTTAATAATCAGAGTGTTAGATTTCTAAAAATATAAACGATTACTTATAATCAAATGGAGTTAAAATAGTTTGAAAACTATTTTTTGTAAGATATTAAAAAGGTTCAAACCCCTCAACTAAACAAATTATTTTCCATTATTATTTGTTTTTATAAATATTGTTTTTTATTTCTATAACAAATGTCATTATAAAATTTCATTATCAGATTTTGAATATTTTACATCAAAAGCCAAGAATAAATAACTATACAAATCAAGTCAAAATTTCAAAAAATGAATAAGTGATGATGATAATGATGAGGCATATGTACCTTCTTTGTTGGGGAAAAAAATGTGAAAAATAAGAGCAAATTAAATCAAAGGAAGACCTAAGTATTTGAAACATATGCACAAACGATTATCACTAATAACAAATACATTACAATTAAGCAATGTTTATCAGACTTATGGAGATGCTTCTAACATGATGGTTAAAGTGGAAAACCCTATACAATCATCTCCTCTGGCAGGTGCTGCACATAAAACCTTAAGCACAAAAACAATAATTACTGGAATATGGAAGTTTACTGACTGAGCCAAACAGTATCCACATATAATTTCAACCGTTATAAGTAGGTGAATGGTTGTAAAATGGTTGTAAATTTTGTATCACTATAAAAAGTTTACAACCATCGATCTCTCCTGGAGACACCTGTAGCCCATTCTGCTTTGGCCACTTGTGGAAAACTCAGCTATAGAGATCTGTAAAAGATAGAATGGGGTGAAATGGTAAAATGTGTATTACAATACTATCTGATGATTCTCAAGTTTTCTAGGAAGGCCTATGGCATAGTAGGATGCAAGATGAACCTTAGGGGTGTGTAGAGTTTGAATAGATGGAAAAAAAGAGAGCACTTCAAGTAAGCCAGCCAGAATTAGCAAGATACTGAGGAAAATAGAAAAGCAAGATAGAGTTCTACTAACAATGGATGAACAAGTGCTAACCTTCAGATATATAATCTCTTGGAAATATGCCAGAGTAGACTATGTGTTGGAAATTTGTGTTGGTAAACATTAGTAGAAAAATTCTAGTTTAAAATTGTGTATAAATCATAGAGAACCTTGAAAGTCAGGATATGATTGCCATTTTGTGAGCAGGGCTCTCTGACCTATTAACAGCAGCATAGAATATAGATGTGGACATGCTGGACACACAGACTAGACCAGAGAATGACCTGAGACAGGGATGCCAGTTAGGAAGTGCACAGCGGGTGGTGAGGGGCTGAACCAGAATAAAAGGAGTAGAAATAGAGAGCAAGGGAAGATTTGGAGACATATTTCAGAGGAAGCATCAATGGGATTTAGTGAGAGATTTTTGAAAAATCTGGTCTGATAATTTCTGTATTTTAATGGCTACACTTAAGACCATTTCTTTTTATTGTGATTACGGATATACTGTATATGGATTCTTTGCTATCATGTCGTTTATCCTTTATCCATTTTTCCTATGCTTTCTTCATTCCATTCTTGCCTTCTTGTGGGTTGATGAAGCTTCTCCCCAGGGCTTGGAGGTCAAATGACTGAGAAAATAGTGGCATGATGTTCAGAAACAAATTTAGGAATGGGACTTAGTTGGGAGATGGAGAGTGACTTTTAGTAGAGATGTGTCCTGGAGATAGTAGGAAGTGAGGTCAGGGATGGACAGACAAGTATAATCAATGCCATTTTGTGGTAGATGGAGCCATGAGAGGATGTGAGTTCTCCAAGAAGGACAGAAAGACAGGAGCTCAGGGTGCTGAAGACTGAGTTTTGGGAAGATTGAAAACTTGTCTGTCACCAGGAAGGAGGAAAAAAGTTATGGTGACAGAGGAGGAGTGCTGACGAAAATAGAAAGACAAGAATGGTATACGCCATCAAAGGAAGAGAAAACCTCAAGAAGGAAAGGACAGTCATGTTTAACAGGCATCTCCCACATCAGACTGTGTGTGTTCAAATCCTGCTTCTGTCTCTTAAGAGCTACATGTCCTTTCAAAAGTTTTATTTCTCCTTAGTTTCATCACCTGTGGAATGGTGATAATATAATCTACCTCATAGGGATATTTTGAGGATTAAGTGAGAATATGTATACAGAATACTTAACATAGTATCTGGCATAGACCAGAAGTTAATAGGTATAATTGATGACTTTTAAGGGAAAAATGGGGTGGTGAGAGCAGAAAGAATTGCAAGAGGTTATAAAAGGAGTAAGCATTCCGAAAAGACTGTAGATATGGAGAACTCACTAGAGATTGGCCAAAAATGGAGAGAGATCTTGGAATATTCTTAGAAGAAGCAATGGGGTAAAGGCTTTGCTTAAATTTACTCTGGAATGACCAAGGGCTGTCATTCTTACTGTTATCATGGAAGCCTGGTTAATTAGGGTTCGACCATCTTTTCATTTACATGATGCCATTTTAATCTTTAGAATAGAAATCAAACAATTGCACACCTAAAATATCCTGTCAAAAATAAATGCAAATAGGCAAAAGTACAGCCTCTTTGAAGGAACAGTATGGCACTTCCTGAGAAAACCAAAAATTGAATTTCCATCTGATCCAGCGACCCCACTTCTGGGTATATACCAAAAGAATTAAAAGCAGGGACTTGAACAGGTGTTTGTATACCTAGTTCATCACAGCATTACTCACAATAGCCAAAAGACAAAAACAACCCAAATGTTCAACAACAGGTTGAACACACACACACACACACACACACACACACACACGCACAATGGAATATTAACACTCTACAACATGGATGAAACTTGAGGACATTATGCTAAGTGAAACAAGCCAAATACAAAAGAACAAATGTTGTGTGATTCTACTTATATGAAGTACCTAGGGTAGTCAAATTCATAAATAAAGAAAGCAGAATGGTGGTTGCCAGGTGTTAAGGGGAGAGGGAAATGGAGAATTATTGTATAATGGGTACGGAGTTTTAAGTTTTGGAAGATGAAAAAATCCTGGAGATGGATGGTGGTGATGGTTGCACAACAGTGTGAATGCATTTCATGCCTCTGAACCATACACTCAAAAATGGTTACAGTGGTAAATTTTGTCATGTGTGCTTAACCACAATTTTATACATATATTCAGACAATATGAGAAAATAAGGCACTGCCCTTTCCTAGATAAAATGGATTGAAAAGTTATCAGAAACAAATGTAATGGTAACTTTTAAATTATGAAATATTTCATACATATAAAATAAAATGCATGACATAAATATAGGATTAAAGCTAATGAAACAAACATCTATGCAGCCACCATCCAACTTAAAATATAGACTATCACTAATGGTGTTGGTATCTCTGTTGCATCTCCCTGACGACCTTCTCTCCCTCCCCAAAAGAGGAAACTCAAAGTTGGAATCTGTGTTTGTCATCCCTTGCTATTTGTTGTAATATTATGACATATATATGTAACCCTAAACAACAGATTTCCTTTCCATCCAGCATTCACCCCTGATGGTATCTGTAGCATACTCACTGAGAACTGTGCCATCTTCTCAATGAATTGAAGCTTTTATCATTATGAGCTGACCCTCCTTGTTCCTAATAATGCATTTTGCCTTTAAGTTTCCTGTCTGGTATGAACATTTCTTTTGGTTTTATTTGCCTATTTATCCATGTAGCCTCTCACCTTCAGTTGTTTTGTGTCCTTATGTCTTTTCAGATGTGCCCAAATTTGGATTTTTGAAAAATCTGGTCTGATAATTTTAATGGCCACACTTAAGGCCATTTCTTTTTGTTTTGATTATGGATATACTGTATATGGGTTCTTTTCTATCATGTTGTTTACCCATTTTTCCTATGCTTTCCCTACTCCTTTCTCGGCTTCTTGTGGGTTGATCAAGTTGTTTTGTTGCTATTGTTTTGGTTTTTTTTTAATTTTTTTTAATGTTTATTCTCGAGAGAGAGACAGACAGAGACAGAGTACAAGTGGGGGAGGGGCAGAGAGCGAGGGAGACACAGAATCCGAAGCAGGCTCCAGGCTCTGAACTGTCAGTGCAGAGCCTGATGCGGGGCTGGAACTCACAAACTGTGAGGTCATGACCTGAGCCGAAGTCTGAAGCTCAACCTACTAAGCCACCCAGGCGCCCCATTGTTGCTATTGTTTTTAATTCCTTTTCTCCTTTCTACTAGTTTGGTGTTTATATTATTTTCATAGTAATTACTCTTGAAATGTTGCTATGCATACTTGAGTTTTTACAAAGTCTAAAATTAATCAAATCTTTCTACTCTTCCAAATAAAAGAACATACAGTGAATGATAATGGAGTACTACCAACCTGAGGCCACTTTAGTTTCTTGTCTTGGGACTTCCCAACAGGGTCGGAGGTATAAATCTACAACTAATGAAACAGGGCGCTGTCGAAAAAAACCACCAGACGCCGAATAGAAGTGAGGCAAGATTTTATTCACAGCCGGGCCAAACCTGATCTCCTGATCTTAAGGAGAAAAGTGCAGAGAATGGCCCTGAACAAAGGTAGCAGTGAGCTTATATGGATTTTAGCAAGTCAGAATACGTCATTATTTAGCTAACCAATTACAATTTACAACATTTCATGGTAACCAATTATATTGTGACACACAGACATTAGTTTTGGCGGGAACCTATCAATTTAAAGTTCTTTGTCTTAAGAGGGTTTAAAATGACCAATCATAGTTAGACACCTAAGATACCGTGGGGCAGTGAGTTCGTGACTTTTTACATGTTGGTCTTGCCTAGGCCAGATCTTGGTAGAAGGGGTGGGGGAGCGTTTTGCAACCTAAGTTATCTATTTAGCAAGCGGGTTAAGTTACAGAAGCGAGATAGGGTGGTTAGTAATTTCCAATAACCCTAATAGGGAACTACAAAAGCTTTTATCTCAATTATTCATGAAAGGTGAGGTTAAGCCGAACTTACATACAATAAGCTTTCTGCTATCTTATAAGTTGACCTATTACACTAAGACCTAGTTTGTGGCAACAAACTGGTGGGAGACTAGCTTGCCCCCAACAAGAAGCAACAATGGAGACACATTTCAGTGTTTCCCGCCCCCTGCCAGCCGGCAGACTATTTCCACCATTTATGTTGAGGGTGTGTGAACATGGGAGGGTATCAGGTTTGTGGGGTGGGTGTAAGATAGTCCTTTGGTTCAGTTGTTCACTTTTTGTGGGCCTAAGACCTGATTTGTTTGCAACTTGCCTGGTCATTTGTCTGAGAGTTTCAAGTTTTGGGCATCTACATTTGCATCTTACCTTCTTCATTTGCTTACCAGTTTGGTTTCTGCTTTACTCATTTTATTTGGCACTTGAGGATATCCCTTGCTTTCTTCCATGTCAGCAAGGCAATCTGAAAGGTGTGTTTTCTGGGATTTGTCCAACATGTATGTGTTTTGAAGGGGCGGGGGGCTTTGTTTTGCTTTTTCTTTTTAAAGGTTTATTTATGTAAGTAATCTTTACACCCAACGTGGGGCTCAAACTCACCGCCCTGAGATCATGAGTTGCAAGTTCCTCCAACTGAGCCAGCCAGGCACCCAATGTGGGACTTTTTGGATTATCTTGTCTCTTTTTCTCTGCTAACAGCAGACAAAATCTTTTAATCTGCTGTTTGTGTACCATCTATGGATTTTTATGTTTTGTTTCAATTTGTCCTGGAACTTTTTGAATGAAATGTACAAATTTTGTCTTTTACAATTAGAAAAGATAAATACATGCAGATGTAGGGAGAGATGTTCACCAGAGAGCTGTTTAATGATTATTTTTATTTGGAAATAGCCTAGTATCAAATAATATTCACAGAGTAAATTTTGCTACAACTTATCCTGCCATAAGAGTTGTATGTGTGTGACGTGGAAGATGTTCATGATATGCTGTTGTGCACGACCCCATTTTTAATTTTTTTTTTTTCAACGTTTTTTATTTATTTTTGGGACAGAGAGAGACAGAGCATGAAGGGGGGAGGGGCAGAGAGAGAGGGAGACACAGAATCGGAAACAGGCTCCAGGCTCCGAGCCATCAGCCCAGAGCCTGACGCGGGGCTCGAACTCACGGACCGCGAGATCGTGACCTGGCTGAAGTCGGAGGCTTAACCGACTGCGCCACCCAGGCGCCCCTACGACCCCATTTTTATTTATACAAACATACATGTATTTATATTGAAAACATTCTGGAAGATGTCCAATATTTTGGGGTGACATCATTAGGGGATATTTTTGCTTACTTCTTGCTGACCTTTACTTTTTAAATGAAGACGAATTGTGCGGTTTTTAAGTAGAGGACGTAATTATTTACAAGAACACAAAGCAGCGGTTAGTAGCCCATTTTCTAACTTCGGAGTTGTGTAACAATGGAATGTATATACCTTGTGGGGTAATGAACTCCCCAGGATGGAGAATATCAAACAGAAGCTGGGTGACCTCTGGTCCAGGATTCCTGTCATTTTATGATTCAAAGATTCTCAATTAATTTATTTATCTTTCCCCTGCCATTAGGTCAACCAATCAATGCCTCAGACAGATAAGCAAATATGCATCGCCCCGGAGCTGCCGGAATTGCTGAAGCAATTCACCAAAGCCGCCATTCGGACCCAGCCACAGGATCTCATCCAGTGGGCGGCTGAGTACGTACTCCTTCTCACCTCAGCCCCAGGTTCCCATTGGAGGTGGAGGAGGGGTGGTCGTCCGGAAAACTGAGGAGGGTGTCAGGACTGCAGACTGGGAATCAGGACTGATTAGCATAATCTTTGTGATGTTCAGCTCTCGAATTGCTTTGATGCTTTAAAATCCACACCGCAAGAAAACACACCGGGCCGGGGTGGGTTGCCCTCCCCTAAGCGACCCAGACTGAGCGACAGGCCGCCAGAGCACTCGGCCAAGTGTCCTGGGGCGATCAGCAGGAGTAGAGTCCCACAGCTCGGCGGCACACGTCCCAGGGCGGTCCCTGCACCCCTCCCCCGTCCCAGAGGACACAGGCTCCTGGAGCCCCTCAGCAGCCTCGCCTGCAGTCAGTCCCTGGTCTAAACCAGGGCCGGGTCTCTGGTCTCACCACTAGAGAGCAGCAACGCGCCTCGGGGAGCGAGGCGATGTGGCCGCAGGCCGGGCAGCGCGCCCTCAGTCCACGCTGGTCCACCTCTGCGGTTGCGCTTTCTTGAGACCCGTTCCTCTGCGGCCGTTCAGCCCCGTTCTTGCCCCACAGACATTCTGTACCTTGTCTTCGGGGAAATCGTTATTTTCTTTAGTGTTTCTCGGAGCTAATTTGTTCCCTCAACATGAAGATGTCCACCCAGTGCACGCTGCACTGAGGAGCAAGGAGGCAAAACGGGGTGCCGAGGGCCGGAGGAGCGCGGGCCTGGCTGAAAACACCGCGCCTCTAGCTCAGGGCCCGTTTTCGGGAGCGACCCCCGGAGGCTGCTGGGTGGAAGGAGCTCACGCCGCGGTAGCCAGCCGCTGGCTCGGATTGCAACAGCTTTGCGCAGAAAGCCTCTCAGCTATGGAATTGCTTCTTAGACAGACATGCCATCTCGAAACTGGGGATCTGGGGCTTGAGGCAGGGGGTGGGAGCTTACCAGACCTCCTGGACCATTTTCAGGCTAGTTTTACTGCTTAATGCTGACCTCCTCAGCAGCGTTTCAGGAGGAAAAGGGGAGTCAGAGAGGCTTGTGGAGCCTCGCCGGTCGGCTGGGGGAAGGGAGAAAGTCTTCAGCATGAGGCGTACTGAGCAGGTGGGAAGATGTGGGCACCTCGAGAAGGCGCACAGTGGTATCTGAGTGGAGCCTCAGTCTCTGAGTCGGTGCACTCCCGCTCCCGCTCCGGGTTTGGGTCAGGATGAAGCTTTCACAGATGGAAGGAAAATAAGCCAGTGGTGCTCGTAAAAGGGAACATAATGGGGTTGCTTTGCTAGTAATGAACACTGTTTAGTTTTCCATTCTAAATTTTATATATTCTCTCTCAGACTGAACTTTGGCATCAGAAGACTAATTTCTTTTGGCATACTCAGACAGACTTTGTTTTATACCATACAATAGTTTAAAGCCCCATTTTATTATGCTGCTGCTTTGTAACAAGGAAAATGACATTTCTTGCGATTGTCCCTGACATTTATGGGAGAAAACATTCCACTGTTGTAGCCAGCTTGCTCCCATTTTGTATCGTGTGCTATAAATTTTTTAAGTATCCGTGAAGAATCAGTTTCTAGTTTAACTGCAGTGAAAAAGGAGAGCGTGACCTGAGAGCACTCTCCATCTATTCAGACCTGAAAAGCACTTATCAGATGGTTTTATGTAACTTACAAGCCCATGGCACTTTAGGAACCCCATAAAGTATTTCCAAGACAAAATATGTCTTAATTTTGTGCTTAATTCATCACAAGCAAGCATCTCCCTACATATATATGTGCTCTCAATGAAGAAATCATCTCCTGGACATCAGCAGGACATAAACTTGTCTCATGGTATGTGTGACCACACGAATTGGTCATAGATGCGAATAACCCTGCAACTGTTGGTTGCAAAAGAAGCTAAATGACCCACAGGGTACTAAATCCGGGAGTATAGCCTCATTTCCACGTTCTCTAAATAACTTGGCCAGAAAGTCCAAAGACACTGCTGCTGAGTCTCACTCTCTATCTGCACAGTCACTTCTGTCAAATGAGGTGCCATGTTTCTGTTTCTCCCATTTATGCCACCCAAGTTTCTCTAGTCCACTCCTGTTGTCAGTCTGAACCCACGTGTACCCCAACACTGCACACTGTAAAAGGCGTCCAGACAGTATTTCTTCTGCCCTCTCTGCTGTTGACGTCTGAGGGGTACCTGGAAGGTATTGTTTTAGGCCTTGTAGCTTTAGCTCTGCATTGGTCTGTGGCATAGGGACAGGCAGTGTTTCATTCCCATCATTGTATGGCTTGACCCTAAAATGGGCTTCTACAAAATTCCCTCTGCATTCTTTTTATACTACCCGGATTTGGGGAAAAAATAGTGAAAATATTTATTCATGAAAACTAAACCAGAGAGAGGCAGAGGCATGTGATCCAGGGATAATTACTAACAAGGCTTTTGAAGGAGACAGTCCCTTCCCGACAGCATTGGTGACCCGTGTGTCAACTGCTTATGTCCATGCCTGCTGCAGGCAGCCCTTTTTATCTGAAGCCAGTTTTGAAACAGGACTCAGCATTTTTTTCACCTTGCATCAAAACAAAGTCCACGCCACAAAACATCTATGAGCAGGCAAGTTTTTATGAAAATTTTTGAGGGAAGGTAGAGAACAGTTTTACTTCACACACCCCACATAAGGTGGTCTTGACCCTCTGTGGCTTGTCTTCTCACCTGAGCCTCCCTTAGTGCCCTGCCAACCTTCTCTCCCTTCCTCCTTTAAGCCCAAGCCTCACCACCTCCAGCTGGAGACCTTTCCTGGATCACCCCTAGAGCAGCTTCCTCTCCTCCTCTTTCTTATACAGGTCACTTTAGTGCTCTTCCAGCTTTTTTCCAAGAGCCATATCCCTACATCCTACCTAATATCACCTTTTAGTATGTCAATAGCCATTTTTTCTGAAAATAAAGATTTTATGTTTGAAAGACGGTCCTCTAGGTAACTGGGATTCTTCCTCCATAAAAGAGAGAGGTGGATTTAAAATAACAGTGACCTTTTCCTCTTTATTATATATATATATGCGTGTGTGTGTGTGTGTGGTGTTATATATACATATATACATAATGTGTATAATACGTATAGTCTATGTACATATGTATGTATATGTGCATATGTGTATATACATATCCTATATAATTATATGTAGCATGTGTAATGTATATGATAGGAGAGAGAAACAAATTACTGTTATATATTATATTACATATATATTATATGCATATCTATTATATAGAACACATATATATCTCCTATTATATGTGTGTGTGTGTGTGTGTGTGTGTGTGTGTGTGTGCGTGCACACACATGTGTATATAAAACACTTAGGAGGGGTGACTGGGGAAAAAACCCAGGCTCAAGATGCTTCAGGGAATTCCATACCAAAATTTTTATTGATCATTCCTCATCCTTAGAGAGAAGCAAATCTTTTTACTCCCTAAGTGTTCTTTATACCTTGAGGGGAAAGTAACATATTCAGGCTTTTCCTGTACATTGTTGTAACGAAACAAAGTGTCTGGCATATAGAAGCTCCTAACAAATGCTCTTTCTCCATCCCCTCCCCTCAAGAAAAGGGGAAGGGGATTCTCAAAGCAGCCAGAGGCCACTGGCATATAGGATGTTCTCTCCACCCACCTAACTTTTTTTCTTGTAGTTATTTTGGGGCTATGTCTCGTGGAGAGATTCCTCCAGTGAGAGAGCGGTCTGAGCGAGTGGCTTTGTCTAACTGGGCAGAGCTTACACCTGAGCTGCTAAAGATCCTGCATTCTCGGGTAAGGGCTGCACCCCAGCATCAAGGGGGAGGATGGGCAATGCTGAGTCCAGGTGGGTAAAAACAAAAGCTCACCATCCTCTGTCCAGTCAGCTGGCCACTCAGTATCATGAAATTCACTAAAGATGCCTTGGAAGTAAATCTTCTCTTGGGGAAATAAGAATGATAATGAAATAGACTGTAAGCTGAGTTATCAGTGGAGTCATCCCAGGTTTCCCTGAAGCTGGCAGAATGTCCAGGGGCTCAATTCAATACTAATCCCTTCACCCCAGAGGAGTGCAGATCCAGAGTCCCTTGACAATGTCTGCCTTACTCATCAAGATCATAATATGATGCCAGTCACAGTTTGGAGAGGAGCGTGATTTAGTTCCCCAGTTATCTCAGGTGCAGACATAACCTAGCTTTTGGAGAAAATCCTGGCTCTCTTCACAGCCACATAATTCTGGGAACTTCCCAGTGAGTGGATGAGGAAGGTCCGACCTGACAAAGCTGCAGCTTGGCCAGTTCTCAGGCAATAATGTTTAGCACCACCAAACTCCACTTTAAAATCCAGGACAGAGATGATTGCGGTGATTCAGGATTGACAGCCAACTGCCTTGCTCCCGGAGGCTTAGCATTTCACTAGAGTGAGAGGGGCAGGGAAGGTGCAGTAGTACTTTGTTGGGGCATCTGTAGCCTTCTTACATCGTTGGCCAACAACTGGCCATTTGTTCCCTTCCTCCTCTTAACCACCAAGCACCTTATGCAACAGATGTGACAGAGATCTGACATGCCTAGGACCAAGTAATATTAGGCATCCAGACCACAGATCCCATAATATTCTTGGGAAAGTGTGAGGGTTGCATGGGAAGTCTAGTGCAAAGATGTCCATAGACCCTAGGAGCAAGAGACTTAATATCTAGTTTTTATTTCCTCACTGATCAGTGGTCTCAGACAAGTCTTCTGCCCCTTGGTGTTTCATTTTCAGGCTATCCTATCTGCCAAACTAGGGACAAACTAGGGATGAAATGGCAGACAATAAAAGCATCAGAAAAAAACAAAAATGTAATAAGTGTATTATTTCCCTATGATTTTCACATCTAGAGTTAAAATGATTGAATTATACCTCAGCATGCTTTCCACTCCACTGAATGTTTCTCTACCCTACAAAGAGAACTGCCAGGGTCCTCCCCTGACCACCACCCCCTACCAAACCCTTTGCTGTGTGCTGGGAGAACATGGGCTTTGCTGTGCATTGTCCCTCGGGGCATCCTCTCATCCTGTCCCTCACTCTCTGTCTTGCGTCCATGCCCTGGCCTGCAGGTTGCTGGTAGACTGATCATCCATGTAGATGAGCTGGCCCAGATATGGAAGGTGCTGAGTCTCCCAACAGATCTGTTTAACAGTGTGATGAACGTGGGCCGCTTCACGGAGGAGATTGAGTGGCTGAAGTTTTTAGCCCTTGCTTGCAGTTCTCTTGGAGTTGTAAGTGAGCTTTACTGCTTTTTTGTTCCTTACGGGAAAAGCTCTGTCTGTGCCTGGAAGAGCAGTGGTTCTGCACACAGGGTCAGTCTTCTGGGCTGAGGATGAGCATACCTCTTTTGTCTACTTCTCCTCCTCTCTGAGTTAGGTCTTTCCTCTGCTCATCAGCCAGAAGCAGGGGGAAGGAGGAGAGAGGGGAAAACTGTCATCAGACCCTGGGGAGAGGTTACTAGAATGTGGATTTTGGATTATTTGTGAATTTCAGACATTGCACTCAGATTTATTTCTGTCACCACTCCACCCATATTCCTAAAGATAACCAAGAGCCAGCTGTAGATTTGCTTATACTTGGGTTTCAGATACCTAGAAGATATACCAATAGAGACTTTTAAAAAGATGTACAGCCTTATAGAAACTACTATTTGATAAGCTTAACTGTATATAAAAATCAGAGATGAGAGAGCAGGAAAGGAGATATGAGGCTATTTCCAGACTTATAGTCTTGACATCATCATGGATGCAGGATGCTCATACAAATTCATGCCTTTTCCAAATTTGACTTGATTTACAATTGGAAATGGAATGTTTCTGTTTTAAAGAAAAAGATACTGCACACAGTTCATATATATATATATATATATATATATATATATATATATATATTTAGGTATCAGATGTGGACTCACTCTTGTTAAACACTGTTATAATAGCTTAAATGAAAATGAATCTGGGGGCACCTCGGTGGCTCACTCAGTTAAGCGTCTGACTTTGGCTCAGGTCATGATCTCGTGGTTCATGTGTTCCAGCCCTGCATCAGGCTCTGTGCTGACAGCTCAGAGCCTGGAGCCTGCTTCAGATTCTGTGTCTCCCTTTTTCTCTGCTCCTCCCCCATTTGTACTCTATCTCTGTCTCTCAAAAACGAATAAATGTTAAAAAAAATAATAAAAATAAATAAAACGAATCAGAAACATGGTTTTTTAAAAATCCCTGGAATACATGCAAGTTTGGAAGTTAATGAGAAAATCATTGCCTCCACCAAAAGCAAATGGTACACAGAGGTAGTTTGAATCAGTCAACAAATCTAAACACCATCTTCTTC
The DNA here is from genome assembly GCF_046562875.1 of Panthera onca. Taxonomy (NCBI): domain Eukaryota; kingdom Metazoa; phylum Chordata; class Mammalia; order Carnivora; family Felidae; genus Panthera; species Panthera onca. Next base: position 69,401,824 of record NC_138347.1, on the reverse strand, counting down.
TTTGTTCTTGAATATGCTTGGGATATGTATCTGACATTTTTGTTTCTGACAAAAGTTACGAGAAATACTACATAGTTCAACTTTTCCTATGGGTTTCCCCTGCAACTTTCATTACAATCATTTCTTTTTTATAATTTTTTTTAATGTGTATTTTTGAGAGAGACTGAGAGACAGAGTGTGAGTGGGGGAGGAGTAGAGAGAGAGGGAGACAGAGAATCTGAAGCAGGCTCCAGGCTCTGAGCTGTCAGCACAGAGCCTGACCTGGGGCTCAAACCCACAGACTGTGAGATCACGACCTGAACTGAAGTTGGACACTTAACCAACTGAGCAACCTAGGTGCCCCATCATCATAACCATTTCTTCAGAGACAAGGTGAGGAGAGGCCATTCATTCATGGTTTTTTGTCTCATTGTCCTAATAATAACATTATATAATGAATAAATTGCTCTCCTCCGAAGAGGAGAGGAAAATGCAGCCAGAGTAGATGTTTTCCCTTTCATCACTATCACACTTCTGTGGAAATAGCCCCAAAGATTGGGGGAAATCCAGAAGGGAAAATTAAAAATTGACACATTTTATTAAATTCTCATAGGGTCACAAATGTATTCATACTACTTGCAGAAGTGTTTGGGGTGAGGAGAGGGGAACATACTGTATTTTATCTGTAGTTCGTTATTTTTTCAATGTTTATTTATTTATTTTGAGAGAGAGAGACAGAGAGGGGGGAGAGGCAGAGAGAGAAACCCAAGCAGGCCCCATACTGTCACTGTAGAGCCCAATTCGGGACTGGATCTCATGAACTGAGGGATCATGACTTGAGCCAAAACCAAGAGTTGGCCGCTTAACCGACTGAGCCACCTGGGAACCCCTGTCTGTAGTTAATTCTGATTTTCCTGGTCTACCCTACCCACAAAGGGTTGAGTAAGAAAATAAGTAGATTCGATCTAGTCCAGGAATTTTAGTCTGATGCAGTAACTGAAACAGCTTTGAGGTAAAGGCCCAGCCTCTCAGATTTCTTCACACCACCTCACTCTTCAAGATGGCAGCAAAGTGCATAATAGGGAGAGTGGCTTCAGGACTGCAAAGCCACCAAAGAAAGGGGTTCCCACATCCCTTGGTGAAGTGTGTGAGTCCTTTCCTTGTCCACATACCTCACAGGAACCAAGAGTAACTATGGAAAGCTAAATTCCATTCCTCCCTCTGCTTAGCTCACAGCGCAGCTGCTTAGGTTTACTTTGATATGTCTGCCTCCAAGCTGGGGAGGGGAAACCATGAGGGGAATCATTTTAGAAAGATGAGGAGGTTGAATTAGATGTTCCATGAAGTTCTTTCATCTCTAACATTCTGTGATTCTATTCCCCCTTCTCTGCTTCCACTGAGATACCCTCAGGCCTGGCTTTGGATAACAATGGGCTCCTCCAATACTGAGAGGTCCTGAGGTATCTGTGCCCCTCCTCATCCCAAGATCATAGAACACCTAGAGGTGAAGTCAGCCTAAAGGGCTAATCTGTAAATAAAAGGTGCTCTGTGAATCCAGGAATAGGCCCATTTTACCCATTTTTTTTCATGCTGGACTATTGCTAGGAACTTAAAAGTGGAGGTAGGAGCCATCAGTCTGGTGGAGGCTTTGCATTCTAGTTAAGTCATAAATCCTTAGAGGCAAGCCCAGGAATTTCCTCCTTCCTTTGCCAATTCACCAGCCAGCGATGATCTTGGTGCCATTTAGAAAAACCACTTCCCTCCATACAGTCTACTGGCAGGAATTTTAGATAGCAGGTACTTTCTTGAGCTCTCTGGCTCTACACTCATGATTCAAAAGACTGTGGCACGCAGACTTATATTCCTCTTCTCTCTCAGCACTCCTTCCGTTAGACTAGCATATATTACCTCCTGTTCCACTGAGACTGGTTATAGAAAAGGAAGATCATGTAATTGTGTTCACTGGAAGGAAGGACATATTTTGTTAGCAAATGATTCACTTTCTGAGCCTTTCACCTCTGGGTTTGAAAATGAGTCTCAGAAGATGCTTATAAAGGCTCTCTTTATGAAGTAGAGCCCCACATGACCAAAAAAATCTTATGCAACAGAAGGCAGATCCCTGTTTATGTTAGATTTATTTAAGTTTTCCAAAAAGCTCTTGTCCAGAGAATTCTTTACCCATTCATCCATGTATTAAATCTTTAAAATATTTTAAAATCTTATGAAGACAATAGAGCTTAAAGGTTTGTGTTTGAGTGATCAGCAAAAGATACTATTTAGAGTAGAAAGCACCTGCATTAGCTTGTAGAAGCTGCCAGAACGAAGTACCACAGACTGGGCGGCTTAAACACCAGGAATTTATTGTCTCACAGTCCTGGAGGCTGGAAGTCTGAGATCAAGGTGTCTGAGGCCACTCCCCTTGGCTTGTAAATAGCCCTTGTCTCCCTGTTTCTTCATATGGCTGTCCCTCTGGGTATGCATATATCTGGTGTCTCTATGTCCTAATCTCCTCTTCTTATAAGGACAGCAGTCCTATTGGGTTAGGGCCCACTCTGATGACTTAATTTTAACTTAATTACCTCTTTAAAGGCCCCATCTCCAAATATAGTCACATTCTGAGGTCCTGGGGTTAGGGCTTCAATACATGAATTTTGGATGAACACAGTTCAGCCCTTAACAGCACCCCCACCTGGATGAGTCTGCAGAACAAAGGCAGTAGGGGATTCTTTTTTTATTTTATTTATTTAAAGAGAAGCAGAGAGGATGAGCCCTGAATGGAGATCATAGAGTCCCCAAACCCCTTTGACGTCCTGTCACGTACATGTCCCTCCCTCTCCCTGACAGCCTCTTACCCAGCCTTTTGTCTGCCTGCCTCTCACCCTCCTTTCTGGAAGTGCCTGGCCCTCTGCCACATACAGCACTTCACAGGATTTCCAGGTGAGGACTCCCGAGGGCAGGGGAGAGTCAATGAAAATGGCCTACTGCAAACCAAAATTTCTTTGACATAATGTGGCTTATCATTTTAAAATTCATGTGCATTGATGCTTCTGTTTCATTTCATTGATGCAATGTTTGTAAATGCAGAGAAACAAAATGTAAATATTAAATCAATTAAAATTAATAGTTAATGCAAAAAATGTTTAAATCACTTGTCACTGTTAGGAAGATGGCCAAGTTTACTCAGCATCCCCATATACCTCCTGACATACCCATTTACACCCCTGGGTAACACACACCAGTTAAAGAACCATTATTGAGACTTCCATTATATTCAGGGGGAGGAAGGGAACAGAACAGCTAATAGCAATTGCAAAGAAAGAACTGTGCTGGCCAGCCTTTGGGGAGATAGTGCAGCTGCCTTTTCTTTCACCCAGGCACACCCAGTTCACCACTCCAGACTCATTTTTCACTGATCCCTGGAAGGTGTTTAAGGATAATCTGCACATCATCTGTTTTGGTAAACCATCAAGACATATATGCTGACCTATCTTTGCTAATTCAGAACTAAACAATCCTTTCTTCGAATCACTTCTTTGCTTTATCCCATAATTTCACTTTTTCACTTGTGAAATTTATATAAACAGTAGGTTTATTTAAAGACACAGGTAAAACCTCAGTTCTGAACATGATCTTTTAAATGTTCAAGTTTCATTGTAAGCAGTGTTTGCTTCTGTACCATAAACCCTCTGGAATCCATCATCTACTTAATTTTTCCCCAGCAACAACAAGGTGAATGTTATGTCATATAAAATACTAGGTGTTTTGGGGCACCTGGGTGGCTCAGTCAGTTAAGTGCTTGACTCTTGATTATGGCGCAGGTCATGATCCCAGGGTTGTGGGATCGAGCCCTGTGTCAGGCATCATGCAGAGTGTAGAGCCTGCTTGGGATTCTCTCCCTTCCTCTCCTTCTATCTCTACCCTGCTTGCATGCATGCACACTCTCTCTCACTCTTTCTCAAAAAATAAAAAATAAATAAAATAAAATACTAGGTGTTCTGGGGCGCCTAGGTGGCTCAGTCGGTTGAGCATCCGACTTCGGCTCAGGTCATGATCTCAGAGTTCGTGGTTCGAGCCCCGCATCGGGCTCTGTGCTGACAGCTTGGAGCCTGGAGCCTGCTTCTAATTCTGTGTCTCCCTCTCTCTCTCCACCTCCCCTGCTCACGCTGTCTCTGTCTCTCAAAAATAAATAAATGTAAAAAAAAAAATACTAGGTGTTCTGATTAGATGGATCTACGTGTTTTGGAAGACGTGGTTTTAATGTTCAGTGTCACTTTTCCTGTATCCGGGACTCCTATCTTCCCAGGGACTCACCTTCTCCTCCCTCCTTGCCCCTACTGTGGCATTGTTCCACAGACTGCTGGAGCATATAAACTAGACTAATTACCTCAGCTCTTTAGAGGTAAGATTGGAGAGCAATAAGAATAATTTTAATTTTTTATAATATAAAAATTGTGAGGTTATTCTGATTAAAGTAATAAATATCGTAAAGTATTGAGCAGTTCATAAACTTAGTCCCTCGAGAGTATCCCTCCAACAAAGAAAGGAAAGGAAAAAAAGAAAGACACCCAGGATATCAATATTTTTTAGATCGAATTAAATGACATTTGGGGGTAAAAAATATTTAAGCTTTCCAGAGTATTACATCATTCTCATTTCATTTTATGAGAGCAATATTTTTGTTTTCTTTCTGGCTTCTAAACTCATCTTAGGAATTTAATTTGGAATAGTGACTTTTTTTCTCATTTTATCTTATGGCTTTATAGACCATTGCCAAAACTCTCAAGATAGTGTGCGAAGTGTTATCATCTGACCATGACTGTGGACCTCCCCGGATCCCATTTAGCACGTTCCAGTTTCTGTACACATATATTGCCGAAGTGGATGGGGAGATCTCTGCCTCACACGTCAGCCGAATGCTGAACTACATTGAACAGGAAGTGTAAGTAACTGTTACACATTGAAGGGGAAAGACTACGAATAAAACAAACATAGCAGGCCAAGATATAGGGAAGTTACTACATTATACTGCCCTGGGAACAGAGAAATGTTGTGAAGAACAAGAAATAAGGACCCAAAAGCAAAGGGGAAAGGGCAAAAAGAATGGCATAGGACAGTGATTCTGGTGAGGGGTTGGAAATGCTACTTCTCAGGCTGTTGCCTAAAATACCCAGTCACAAACTCAGGGGCAGGGCCCAGGCATCTGTGTCTTAGCAAGCCCCCCAGATGATTCTGGCTCACACTCAGGTTTGACGAGTAGGGTAGGAGTGGAGGAGGAGGAGGAGCAGGGGGCCAAGAGGTCAGAGAAAAAGAGGGTGATAAGGGCAGAAGCCACAGCAGATTTCACTTGGAGTGAGAGAGTTAATATATTGTCTTTCTTAAGATTGATTGTTAAACGAACTAACCCCAGATATATATTTTTCCCAAACAGAATTGGTCCTGATGGTTTAATCAAGGTCAACGACTTTACCCAAAACCCCAGGGTTCGGCTGGAGTAAAAGCAGTTTTGGCAATTTTAAAGGAAGATACAGAGATGATTGAGCTTCAGAATGACTGAATCCCACGTGCCATCCAATGTCAATTTTCTTGTACAACTGGTACACACTAATAAACAATTAGGCAAACATGCGAAACCAGAAATGTGTGGAATTGAGATGTAAAATTGTTGGAACAAAACACCTACATTAACAGAAGATTAGTATTCTTCCCATATGGACACTGAATGAAAGTGGCTAACAAAGTGTGGATAGAAAATGTATCTCAAGTCAGAGCCAGGCTGGCAGATTTTCAAAGGTAGAATGTTAACCAGACACAGTTTTGATGTTTTGTGACTATCAGGCATAACTTAGATAAGTATCTTTTACATGGTCAACCCACATTTTTACCAGTTTAGTTCTCCATTTGTGGGTGTGATGCTCGTCATTCATTCATTCATTCACTCACTCACTCTCCAATATTTATTGAGAGGATTAGATGGATCTACGTGTTTTATGTGAGGAATAGGACTGACAGACAAAATACAGGCCACCCAGTTTAGTTTGAATTTTGGATAAACAGATAACTTTTCAGTATTTTTGCTTTGTTTTGTTTTGTATTCTTGCTAAACCTGGCAACCCAGCTAGGAAATATGCTGGCTTCTGGGCATATACAAATAAATCATATCTGAATTCTGCCCTCATGAACTTAAATCACTTTAATGTAAGTCACCCTGAGATGTACTATAACATGTTTCAGAGGTCAGTATTAAAGTGTCAACGTCAGCAGACTTCTCTGACACCAGATACAGATATAATGGGTCCCTCTTGGGAATTGCCCTGCATGAGTTTAAGACCTCTGACATGGTCACTGAAAGATTTTTCTTTCTTCCAGGAAGCAGACGAGATGAACAGGCTATAGGGTCATTGTTCTTAAGGCCAGGTGAGCCAAGGTTGCTGGATTCCTTCCTTCTATAATACTCTTCTCTCATAAAAGTTGTTTTTGTGTAACAATCAGGTTAGCATGACTTTTCATAAACACATATCTTCCTACTGAATTGGGGAGAAATGTGTCTATTTAGTAAAAGTAAAATAAGTAAAGATAAATAAGTAAGAGAAGATCGTGAAGGGACGTCACCACAGGTCTTTTATTTTGGCCTAGAGTAAAGAACAAAGAGCTGAAGCACATTCTCCCCCCACGGTCATCCAGCTACACCTGCAGGGGGTGGGCAACAAG